>NC_052066.1:63530521-65930521 GCF_015852505.1 Tachyglossus aculeatus
TTTCTTAAGCACTTACTATGTGCCAAGCACTGTTCTTAGCGCTGGGCAGGTTACAAGGTGATCAGGTTGTCCCACGTGGGGCTCACAGTCTTCACCTCCATTTTTTTTTTACAGATGAGGGAACTGAGGCACAGAAAATAATAATAATAATAATAATAATAATAATAATAATAATAATAATAATTGCATTTGATAAGCGCTTATTATGTGCAAAGCACTGTTCTAAGCATTGGGGCGGTTACGAGGTGATCAGGTTGTCCCACGGGGGCTCACAGTCTTCATCCCCATTTTTTTTTTACAGATGAGGTAACTGAGGCACAGAGAATAATAACAATAATAATAATAGCATTTATTAAGCACTTACTATGTGCAAAGTGCTGACCTAAGCGCTGGGAAGGTAACAAGGAGATCAGGTTGTCCTACGGGGGGCTCACAGTCTTCATCCCCATGTTACAGATGAGGGAACTGAGGCACAGAGAATAATAATAATAACAATGGCATTTATTAAGAACTTACTATATGCAAAGCACTGTTCTAAGCGCTGGGGAGGCTACAGGGTGATCAGGTTGTCCCGTGGGGGGCTCTCATTCTTAATCCCCATTTTCCAGATGAGGTCACTGAGGCCCAGAGAAGTGAAGTGACTTGCCCAAAGTCACACAGCTGACAATTGGCGGAGCCGGGGTTTGAACCCATGACCTCTGACTCCAAAGCCCGGGCTCTTTCCATTGAGCCACGCTGCTTAAATAAATGATAATCATCATGGTAATAATTGGGTATTCGTGAAAACACTGGTCTATACCCTGGGGTGGGATACAAGGTGATCAGGTTGTCCCACGGGGGGCTCACAGTCTCAATCCCCATTTTCCAGATGAGGGAACTGAGGCCCAGAGAAGTGAAGCGACTTGCCCCAAATCACCCAGCTGATCAGTGGCAGAGGGGGGACTAGAACCCACGACCTCTGACTCCCAAGCCCAAGCTGTTGCCAATAGGCCATGCTGCTTCTCTGGTACTTGATGATAATAATAATAATAATAATAATAATAAATAATAATAATAATAATAGCATTTGTTAAGCACTTACTATGTGCCAAGCACTGTTCTAAGCACTGGGGGGACTACAAGGTGATCAGGCTGTCCCACGGAGGGCTCCCAGTCTTCATCCCCATTTTACAGATGAGGGAACTGAGGCTCAGAGCAGTGAAGTGACTTGCCCAAAATCACACAGCAGACATGTGGGGGAGCCAGGATTAGAACCCATGACCTCTGACTCCCAAGCCCGGGCTCTTTCCACCGAGCTACGCTGCTTCTCTGTTAAGGTGCTTCTCCGTTAAGCACTTGCTATGTGCTGAGCATTCTTCTAAGCGCTGGGGGAGATACAAGGTAATAATAATGATGGTATTTGTTAAGTGCTTACTATGTGCCAAGCACTGTTCTAAGCGCTGGGATGGATCCAAGGTGATCAGGTTGTCCCATGTGGGGCTTAGAGTCTTCATCCCCATTTTACAGGTGAGGTAACTGAGGCCCAGAGAAGTTAGGTGACTTGCCCAAGCTCACACAGCTGACAAGTGGAGGAGCCAGGATCAGAACCCACGACCTCCGACTCCCAAGCCCGGGCTCTTTCCAAGGAGCCACGCAGCTTCTCTCGGATCGGACCCAGCCCACATCCCCTCAGGGGGGCTCATCGTCTTAATGCCCATTTTGCAGATGAGGAAAACTGAGGCCCGGGGAAGTGAAGTGATAATCACAATAATTGTGGTATTTGTTGAGCGCTCGCTGTGTGACAGGCACTGGGCTCAGCGCTGGAGGGGAATCCAAGCGAATGGGGTTGGATACAGTCCCTGTACCCTCCTGGGGTCGCAGTCTTAATCCCCATTTTGCAGATGAGGTCACTGAGGCACAGAGAAGTGAAGCACATCCGCCTCCCTCCGCACCTCTGCCAAGCTAGCTCTCTTCCTCCCTTCAAAGCCCTACTGAGAGCTCACCTCCTCCAGGAGGCCTTCCCACACTGAGCCCCCTCCTTCCTCTCCCCCTCCTCCCCTCCCCATCCCCCCCCGCCTTACCTCCTTCCCCTTCCCACAGCACCTGCATATATGTTTATACGTATTTATTACTCTATTTTTTTATTTTATTTGTACATATTTATTCATTTGGTAACATATAGAGACAGTCCCTACCCAACAGTGGGCTCACAGTCTAGAAGAGGTCTAGAATTAGGGTGGACACAGTCCCTGTCCCGCATTAGTCTGTATATATGTATATATGTTTGTACATATTTATTACTCTATTTATTTATTTATTTTATTGGCACATATTTATTCTACTTATTTTATTAATATGTTTTGTTTTGTTGTCTGTCTCCCCCTTCTAGACTGTGAGCCCACTGTTGGGTAGGGACTGTCTCTATATGTTGCCAACTTGGACTTCCCAAGTGCTTAGTACAGTGCTCTGCACACAGTAAGCACTTAATAAATACAATTGATTGATTGATTGATTGATTGTGAGCCCACTGTTGGGTAGGGACCGTCTCTATATGTTGCCAACTTGGACTTCCCAAGGGCTTAGTACAGTGCTCTGCTCAATCAATATGACTGAATGAATGAATGAATGAAGTGATTGGCCCGAGGTCACGCAGCAGACAAGTGGCAGAGCCGGGATTAGAACTCATGACCTTCTGACTCTCAGGCCTGTGCTGTAGCCACTAGGCCATGAAGTGACTTGCCCAAGGTCACGCAGCAGACATGTGGTGGGCCTGCGATAAGAACCATGGTCATTCTGGCTCCTAGGCCTGTGCTTTATCCACTAACAATAATAATAATAATAATAATAATGATAGCATTTATCAAGCGCTTACTATGTGCCAAGCACTGTTCTAAGCGCTGGGGGAGAATCAAGGTAATCAGGTTGTCCCACGTGGGGCTCACAGTCTTAATCCCCATTTTACGGATGAGGTAACTGAGGCCCAGAGGAGTGAAGTGACTTCATTCATTCATTCAATCGTATTTATTCTATTCATTTTATTAATGATGTGCATATATCTATAATTCTATTTATTTTGATGCTATTGATGCCTGTCTACTTGTTTTGATTCCTCGTCTGTGTCCCCCCTTCTAGACTGCGAGCCCGTTAATAATAATAATAATGGCATTTATTAAGCGCTTACTATGTATAAAGCACTGTTCTAAGCGCTGGGGAGGTGACGAGGTGATCAGGTTGTCCCACGGGGGGCGGGGGGGGCTCACAGTCTTAATCCCCATTTTACAGATGAGGGAACTGAGGCCCAGAGAAGTGAAGTGACTTGCCCAAAGTCACACAGCTGAAAAGTGGCAGAGTTGGGATATGAACCCATGACCTCGGACTCCAAAGCCCGGGCTCTTTCCACTGAGCCACGCTGCTTCTCCCGTTGTTGGGTAGGGATTGTCTCTGTTGCTGAATTGTACTTCCCAAGCGCTTAGTACAGTGCTCTGCACAGTAAGTGCTCAATAAATACGATCGAATGATTGAATGAATGAATCTTCTTTAAGTCACCCCACAGTCGGGAAGCAGTGGGATAACAAGACTCACTCATTCAATCATATTTATTGAGCACTTACTTGTACTTCCCAAGCGCTTAGTACAGTGCTCTGCACACAGTAAGCGCACAATAAATGCGATTGAATGAATGAATACAGAGCATTGTACTAAGTGCTTGGGAAAGTACAATACAAAGAGTTGGTATACACATTCCCTGCCTACAATAATAATAATAATAATAATTGGCATTTGTTAAGTGCTTACTATGTGCAAAGCACTGTTCTAAGCACTGGGGAGGATACAGGGTGATCAGGTTGTCCCACGTGGGGCTCACGGTCTTCATCCCCATTTTACAGATGAGGTAACTGAGGCCCAGAGAAGTTAAGTGACTTGCCCAAGATCACCCAGCAGACATGTGGCGGAGTCGGGATTCGAACCCATGACCTCTGACTCCAAAGCCCGTGCTCTTTCCACTGAGCCACGCTGCTTCTACAGTGAGCTTACGGCTTAGTGCGGGAGACAGTCGTTAATATAAATAAATTAGAGTTATGGACAAAAGTGCTGTGGGGCTGAGGGAGGTATTTATTGAGCGCTTACTGTGTGCAGAGCACTGTACTAAGCGCTTGGGAAGTACAATTTGGCAACATATAGAGACATTTCCTACCCAACAGTGGGCTTACAGTCTAGAAGACTGCCCAGAGTCACACAGCTGACAATTGGCAGAGCCGGGATTTGAACCCATGACCTCTGACTCCAAAGCCCGGGCTCTTTCCACTGAGCCACACTGCTTCACTAGGCCATGCTGGGAGAGAGACAGAAAAAGAAGTGGAAAGAGGGAGGGAGCGGGAGAGTGGGGCTAGCAGATGCTCACCTCCCTCCTCCTCCTCCTCTTCTTTTATCTATAGTATTTGTTAAGCCCTTAATAATAATAATAATAATAGTGATGGCATTTATCAAGCGCTTACTATGTGCAAAGCACTGTTCTAAGCGCTGGGGGAGATTCAAGGCAATCAGGTTGTCCCACTTTCACAGTCTTAATCCCCATTTTACGGATGAGGTAACTAAGGCCCAGAGAAGTGAAGTGACTTGCCCAGAGTCACCCAGCTGACAATTGGCAGAGCGGGGATTTGAACCCATGACCTCTGACTCCAAAGCCCGGGCTCTTTCCACTGAGCCACGCTGCTTCACTAGGCCAGGCTGGAAGAGGGAGAGAAAAGGAAGGGGAGAGAGAGACAAAGAAAAAGAAGTGGAAAGAGGGAGGGAGAGGGGGAGTGGGGCTAGCAGATGCTCACCTCCCTCCTCCTCCTCCTCCTCTTCTTTTATCTATAGTATTTGTTAAGCCCTTAATAATAATAATACTAGTGATGGCATTTATCAAGCGCTTACTATGTGCAAAGCACTGTTCTAAGCGCTGGGGGAGATTCAAGGTAATCAGGTTGTCCAACGTGGTGTTCACAGTCTTAATCCCCATTTTACGGATGAGGTAACTAAGGCCCAGAGAAGCGAAGTGACTTGCCCGGAGTCACACAGCTGACAATTGGCAGAGTGTGGATTTGAACCCATGACCTCTGACTCCAAAGCCCGGGCTCTTTCCACTGAGCCACGCTGCTTCACTAGGCCATGTTGGGAGAGGGAGAGAAAAGGAAGGGGAGAGAGAGACAAAGAAAAAGAATTGGAAAGAGGGAGGGAGAGGGGGAGCGGGGCTAGCAGATGCTCACCTCCCTCCTCCTCTTCTTTTATCTATGGTATTTGTTAAGCCCTTAATAATAATAATAGTGATGGCATTTATCAAGCGCTTACTATGTGCAAAGCACTGTTCTAAGCGCTGGGGGGGGATACAAGATCATCAGGTTGTCCCACAGGGGACTCACAATCTTCATCCCCATTTTCCAGATGAGGTAACTGAGGCCCAGAGAAGTGAAGCGACTTGCCCAAAGTCACACAGCTGACAGTTGGCAGAGCCGGGATTTGAACCTGTGACCTCTGACTCCAAAGCGTGGGCTCTTTCCACTGGGCCACGCTGCTCCCTCAGTCCCCTCATCTGTAAAATGGGGATTAAGACTGTGAGCCCCCTGTGGGACAACCTGATCACCTTGTAACCTCCCCAGAGCTTAGAACAGTGTTTTGCACATAGTAAGTGCTTAGTAAATACCATTATTATTATTATTATTATTATTATTATTATTACAACCAAGGTGGATGACCTCAGAAAAGTCAAGCAGCGTCTTTGTGGTGAATCGAAAGGAAAATGCAAAAATAGGGAAGGCAAAATAAACATTCATTCATTTAATAATAATGATAGCATTTATTAAGCGCTTACTATGTGCAAAGCACTGTTCTAAGCGCTAGGGGGTTACAAGGTGATCAGGTTGTCCCACGGGGGGCTCACAGTCTTCATCCCCATTCTACAGATGAGGGAACTGAGGCCCAGAGAAGTGAAGTGCCTTGCCCAAAGTCACACAGCTGACAGTTGGCAGAGCTGGGATTTGAACCCACGACCTCTGACTCCAAAGCCCGGGCTCTTTCCACTGAGCCACGCTGCTTCATTTGTATTTATTGGGTGCTGACTGTGGGCAAAGCACTGTACTAAGCGCTTGGGAGAGTACGATATAACAACCGACAGGCATCTTCTTGCCCATAATGAGCTCAAACATCTTAAAAGACCGAGAGAAGTACAACCTCAAAGAGCATCGATCAGTCAATGGAACTGATTGCTCAGAGGGGGTTAAGAGAGCTAAGTTCCTGGAATTGCCGAGTTGTAATAATGATAATAAAATAATAATAATAATAATAATAATAATAATGGCATTTGTTAAGCGCTTACTATATGCAAAGCACTGTTCTAAGCGCTGGGGAGGTTACAAGGTGATCAGATTGTCCCATGGGGGGCTCACAGTCTTAACCCCATTTTACAGATGAGGGAACTGAGGCACAGTTGAATCAATCAATCAATCAATCAATCAATCAATCGTATTTATTGAGTGCTTACTGTGTGCAGAGCACTGTACTAAGCGCTTGGGAAGTCCAAGTTGGCAACATATAGAGACAGTCCCTACCCAACAGTGGGCTCACAGTCTAATAGGGGGAGACAGAGAACAAAACCAAACATACTAACAAAATAAAATAAATAGAATAGACATGTACAAGTAAAATAAATGAATGAATGAAGACAATGGTCAGGACTTTCTCATCCATGTACATCCTAGCTTAGTACAGTACGGGGCACATCTTGTCTTGTCTTATGCCGTCGAGTGGATGCTACAGACACACCAAGTGCTTAGTACAGTGCTCTGCACACAGTAATGTTGTGTGAATCAATGAATCAATGAATACGCTTGAATGAATGACTCCCCACAGCACATATGTATCTATCTGTAGATATCTGTAATTGATTGCTTTATCTATTTGTATTAATGTCTGTCTCCCCCTCTAGACCGTGAGCTCATTGTTGGATAGGGACCGTCTCTATATGTTTCCAACTTGTGCTTCCCAAGTGCTTAGTACAGTGCTCCACACGCAGTAAGCGCTCAGTAAATACGATTGAATGAATGACTCCCCAAAGCACATATGTATCTATCTGTATATGTCTGTAATTGATTGTTTTACCTATTTGTATTAATGTCTGTCTCCCCCTCTAGACCGTGAGCTCGTTGTTGGGTAGGGACCGTCTCTATATGTTGCCAACTTGGACTTCCCAAGTGCTTAGTCCAGTGCTCCGCACACAGTAAGCGCTCAATAAATACGATTGAATGAATGACTCCCCAAAGCACATATGTATCTGTCTGCATATGTCTGTAATTGATTGTTTTATCTATTTGTATTAATGTCTGTCTCCCCCTCTAGACAGTGAGCTCGTTGTTGGGTAGGGACCATCTCTATATGTTGCCAACTTGGACTTCCCAAGCGCTTAATACAGTGCTCCGCACACAGTAAGCACTCAATAAATACGACTGAATGAATGACTCCCCACAGCACATATGTATCTAGCTGTATATGTCTGTAATTGATTGTTTTATCTATTTGTATTAATGTCTGTCTCCCCCCTAGACCCTGAGCTCGTTGTTGGGTAGGGACCGTCTCTATATGTTTCCAACTTGGACTTCCCAAGCGCTTAGTACAGTGCTCCGCACACAGTAAGTGCTCAATAAATACGATTGAATGAATGACTCCCCGAAGCACATATGTATCTATCTGTATATGTCTGCAATTGATTGTTTTATCTATTTGTATTAACGTCTGTCTCCCCCTCTAGAGCGTGAGCTCGTTGTTGGGTAGGGACCATCTCTATATGTTGCCAACTTGGACTTCCCAAGTGCTTAGTACAGTGCTCCGCACACAGTAAGCGCTCAGTAAATACGATTGAATGAATGACTCCTCAAAGCACATATGTATCTAGCTGTATATGTCTGTAATTGATTGTTTTATCTATTTGTATTAATGTCTGTCTCCCCCTCTAGACCCTGAGCTTGTTGTTGGGTAGGGACCGTCTCTATATGTTTCCAACTTGGACTTCCCAAGCGCTTAGTACAGTGCTCCGCACACAGTAAGCGCTCAATAAATACTATTGAATGAATGACTCCCCAAAGCACATATGTATCTATCTGTATATGTCTGCAATTGATTGTTTTATCTATTTGTATTAACGTCTGTCTCCCCCTCTAGACAGTGAGCTCGTTGTTGGGTAGGGACCGTCTCTATATGTTGTCAACTTGTACTTCCCAAGTGCTTAGTCCAGTGCTCCGCACACAGTAAGCGCTCAGTAAATACGATTGAATGAATGACTCCCCAAAGCACATATGTATCTATCTGTATATGTCTGTAATTGATTGTTTTATCTATTTGTATTAACGTCTGTCTCCCCCTCTAGACCGTGAGCTCGTTGTTGGGTAGGGACCGTCTCTATATGTTGCCAACTTGGACTGCCCAAGCGCTTAGTACAGTGCTCCGCACACAGTAAGCGCTCAGTAAATACGATTGAATGAATGACTCCCCAAAGCACATATGTATCTATCTGTATATGTCTGTAATTGATCGTTTTATCTATTTGTATTAACGTCTGTCTCCCCCTCTAGACCGTGAGCTCGTTGTTGGGTAGGGACCGTCTCTATATGTTGCCAACTTGGACTTCCCAAGCGCTTCGTACAGTGCTCCGCACACAGTAAGCGCTCAATAAATACGATTGAATGAATGAATGAATGAATGAATTTCTCCCAGAACGCCCCGCTTTCCGTCGGCAATGGTTCTGGTAGTGGATCCACAGAGCTTTCTTGGTCAAAATCTGGAAGCGGTTTATCACTGCCACTTTCCGCTCAGTAAACTCGAGTCTCAACTTCCAACTTTCTCCCACGCTGCTGCTGCCCACCGTTGGGTGAGTTTTGACTTGTGGCCGATTGCCTGCCACTCGCTAGCCACTGGCCAAGCTAGGAAAGGAACGGACAGGCCTCCGCTTGACTCTCCATCCCGTAGTCGACGCTGGTAGAGGACTGGAAACTCTCCAGATGCGACCCCGTAAGTAAGTGCTTAATAAATTATAGTACCGATCAACCAATCAATCATATTTATTGGGTGTTTACTGTGTGCAGAGCACTGGACTAAGCTATTTGGGAGAATACAATACTATGGAGTTGGCAGATCCTCCCTCAAGACCTTGCATCCTAATTCATTCAATCGTATTTATTGAGCGCTTACTGTGTGCAGAGCACCAGACTAAGCGCTTGGGAAGTACACGTTGGCAACATATAGAGACGGGCCCTACCCAACAGGGAGTGGTAGATGTTTAAATAAATTACAGAGAGAGAGAAAACAGCAGAGTGTAAGGGTACGTCAGCCCCACGTGGGGCTGTGTGACTTTGGGCAAGTCACTTCACTTCTCTGTGCCTCAGTTACGTCTTCTGTAAAATGGGGATTAAGACTTTGAGCTCTCCGTGGGACAACCTGATCACCTTGTAACCTCCCCAGCGCTTTGCACAAAGTAAGCGCTTAATAAATGCCGTCATTATTATTCTTCTTATTCCAGAAAGTCCCGCTCTCCATCTGCAATCGTTCTGGTAGTGTATCCATAGAGCTTTCTTGGTCAAAATACGGAAGGGGTTTACCATCGCCGCCTTCAGCGCAGTCAACTTGAGTCTCCGCCCTCGACTCTCTCCCGTGTCACTGCTTCCCAGCACAGGGGAGTCTTGACTTGTAGCCAGTTGCCTTCCACTCACTAGCCACTGGCCAAGCTGGGAATGGAATGGACAGGCCTCTGCTTGACTCTCCCTCCCGTAGCCAAGACTGATAGAGGACTGGAAACTCTCCAGGTGTGACCCTGAGAGGGGTACCATTGCCTGAGCGAAGGATTAATCAAGAAAGACTTTCTTCCCAACTTCGGAGCACTATTAAGGTGGCATTATGTTGCCAACTTGTACTTCCCAAGCGCTTAGTACAGTGCTCTGCACACAATAAGCGCTCAATAAATACGATTGATTGATTGATTGATCTCCTTTAAGAGGCTGTCCCCAGTTAAACCTTCTTCTCCCCTGATTCCCTCTCCCTTCTGCATTGTCTGCGACTTGGCTTTGTACTCTCTGGCCACTTGGTAACCCATCCTCAGCCCCACAGCACTTATATTTATTACTCTATTTATTTTACTTGTACATATTTAATCAATCAATCAATCAATCAATCGTATTTATTGAGCGCTTACTGTGTGCAGAGCACTGTACTAAGCGCCTGGGAAGTACAAGTTGGCAACATATAGAGACAGTCCCTACCCAACAGTGGGCTCACAGTCTAAAAGGGGGAGACAGAGAACAAAACCAAACATACTAAGAAAATAAAATAAATAGAATAGATATGTACAAGTAAAATAAATAAATAAATAAATAGAATAATACTTATTAAAGTATCTTCCAGAGAGCTGACCAATCATTCATTCATTCAACCGATGGTATTTGTTGAGTGCTTACTATCTGCAGAGCATTGTACTAAGCACTTGGGAAAGTCCAATAGACAAAAGAGTTAGAAGGCATATTCCCTGCCCACACAAGCTTACAATCTAAAGGGAGCAAAGCAGGTATGCCTTGATCCTGAGGGGAGGCCAATTTCAAAACAGTACAAGGATGCTTTCATATTTAACGAGCTTACAGTCTAGGGATTTAACCCTCAGAGGTCAACAGAGGTTTGGGAAGCGCTATTCTATTCTATTCTATTTATTTTGTTAACGATGTGCATCTAGCTTTACTTCTATTTATTCTGATGACTTGACACCTGTCCACACACTTTGTTTTGTTGTCTGTCTCCCCCTTCTAGACCGTGAGCCCGTCGTTGGGTAGGGACCGTCTCTATATGTTGTCGACTTGTCCTTCCCAAGCGCTTAGTACAGTGCTCTGCACACAGTAAGCGCTCAATAAAGATGATTGATTGATTGATTGATCTCCTTTAAGAGGCCGTCCCCAGTTAAACCTTCTTCTCCCCTGATTCCCTCTCCCTTCTGCGTTGTCTGCGACTTGGCTTTGTACTCTCTGGCCACTTGGTAACCCATCCTCAGCCCCACAGCACTTATATTTATTACTCTATTTATTTTACCTGTACATATTTACTATCCTATTTATTTTGTTAACGTTGTGCATCTAGCTTTACTTCTATTTATTCTGATGACTTGACCCCTGTCCACACGCTTTTGTTTTGTTGTCTGTCTCCCCCTTCTAGACCGCGAGCCCGTTGTGGGGTAGGGACTGTCTCTACATGTTGCCAACTTGTACTTCCCAAGCGCTTAGTACAGTGCTCCGCACACAGTAAGCGCTCAATAAATACGATTGGTTGATTGATTGATTGTGAGCCCGTTGTTGGGTAGTGACCATCTCTATATGTTGCTGACTTGTACTTCCCAAGCGCTTAGTACAGTGCTCTGCACACAGTAAGCGCTCAATAAATATGATTGAATGAATGAATCCATAAGTAATTCATTTATTTATATTAGTGTCAGTCTCCCCCTCTAGACTGTAAGCTCGTTAATGATAATAATAATAATAACAATAATGATAGCATTTATTAAGCACTTACTATGTGCAAAGCACTGTTCTAAGTACTGGGAAATTTACAAGGTGATCAGGTTGTCCCACGGCAGGGGCTCACAGTCATAATCCCCATTTTACAGATGAGGGAACTGAGGCCCAGAGAAGCGAAGTGACTTGCCCAAAGTCACACAGCTGACAATTGGCGGAGCTGAGATTTGAACCCATGACCTCTGACTCCAAAGCCCGGGCTCTTTCCATTGAGCCACGCTGCTTCTCTCCTTGTTGGCAGGGAATGTGTCTATCAATTCTGTTGTTTATATTCGCCCAAGCACTTTGTCCAGTGGTCTGCACACACTAAGTGCTCAATGAATCCCATAAGTAACATAATTTATTAAGTGCTTACCACGTGCCAGGTACTGTACTAAGCACCGGCTAAGCAATACATGGTTGAGAAACTGCTGACCTTCGGCTTCAAGGTCAACTCTCTCTACCCCCTCACGCTGAGAAGCATCATGGCTTAGTGGAAAGAGCCCGGGCTTGGGACTCAGAGGTCAGGGGTTCTAATTCCGGCTCCGCCACTTATCAGCTGGGTGACTTTGGGCAAGTCACTTCATTTCTCTGGGCCTCAGTTACCTTATCTGTAAAATGGGGATTAAGACCGTAAGCCCCACATGGGACAACATGATTACCCAGCATGGCGTAGAGGATAGAGTAATGGCATGAGAGTCAAAAGGTCATGGGTTCTAATCCTGTCTCCACTACTTGTCTGCTTTGCGACCTTGGGCAGGTCACTTCACTTCTCTGGGCCTCAGTTCCCTCATCTGGAAATTGGGGATGAAGTCTGAGAGCCCTACATGGGATACCCTGATTACCTCGTATCTAACCCAGCACTTAGAATAGTGCTTTGCATATAGTAAGCACTTAAGTGCCATTATTATTACTATTATTATTACCCCAGCACTTAGAACAGTGCTTGGCACATAGTAAGCGCTTAACAAATATCATCATCATCGTCATCATGCTTCTCAGTGGGAGAAGCAGCATGGCTCAGTGGAAAAAGCACGGGCTTTGGAGTCAGAGGTCATGGGTTCAAATCCCGGCTCCACCACTTGTCAGCTGTGTGACTTTGGGCAAGTCACTTCACTTCTCTGGGCCTCAGTTCCCTCATCTGTAAAATGGGGATGAAGACTGTGAGCCCCACGTGGGACAACCTGATCACCTTGCAAATTCCCCAGCGCTTAGAACAGTGCTCTGCACATAGTAAGCGCTTAATAAATGCCATTATTATTATTATTATTATTATTCGTTCATCCATTCATTCAATCCTATTTACAAAGTACTAAACTCTTGGGAGAGTACAATATATCAGCAGACACATTCCCTGCCCACAGAGAGCTCCTACCCATGACAACGAGCTTTCCGCTTTACTCCTCTCAAGCCAAACTACTTACAGTGCCTTGTTCTCGTCTCCTTCACCGATGACACCCTCCCTCCCACCTGGAACTCTCTCCCCCTTCATATCCAGCAGGCCACTACTCATCTCATCTTCAGAATCCTCCTTTCACTCATTCATTCAGTCGTATTTATTGAGCACTTACTGTGTGCAGAGCACTGTACTAAGCACTTGGGAAGTACAAGTCGGCAACAGATAGAGACGGTCCCTACCTAACAACGGGCTCACCGTCTAGAAGGGGGAGACAGACAACAAAACAAAACATGTGGACAGGTGTCAAAACCATCAGAATAAATAGAATTATAGCTATATGCACCTCGTAAATAAAATAGAGTAGTAAATATGTACAAGTGAAATAAATAGAGTAATAAATATGTACAAATATATACAAGCACTGTGGGGAGGGGAAGGAGGTAGGGTGGGGGGGATGAGGAGGAGGAGAGGAAAAAGGGGGCTCAGTCTGGGAAGGCCTCCTGGAGGAGGTGAGCTCTCAGTAGGGCTTAGAAGGGAGGAAGAGAGCCAGCTTGGCGGATGTGCGGAGGGAGGGCATTCCAGGCCAGGGGGGAGGACGTGGGCCGGGGGTCGACGGCAGGACAGGTGAGAATGAGGCACAGTGAGGAGGTTAGCGGCGGCAGGGGAGAGGATGGTGCGGGCTGGGCTGGAGAAGGACAGAAGGGAGGTGAGGTAGGAGGGGGCGAGGGGATGGACAGCCTTGAAGCTGAGAGCGAGGAGTCTTTGCTTGATTCGTAGGTTGACGGGCAAGCACTGGAGATTTTTGAGGAGGGGAGTGACATGTCCAGAGTGTTCCTGTACAAATCACATCTCTTCCAGGAGGCCTTCCCTGAATAATTTCTCATCACCCTACCCCATTTCCCCAACTACTGCCACTCCAGGCCCTCCCTGTCAACTATGTACCTGCATACTCTTCTAGACTGTGAGCGCACTGTTGGGTAGGGACCGTCTCTGTATGTTGCAACTTGTACTTCCCAAGCGCTTAGCACAGTGCTCTGCACACAGTAAGCACTCAATAAATACGATTGAATGAATGAATACTCCTTATCTGAACTCCTTATCTTCCCTCCCAAACCCTGCCCTCTCCCTGACTTTCCCATCACTGTTGACGGCACTACCAGCCTTCCCATCTCACAAGCGCGCAACCTTGGTGTCATCCTCGACTCCGCTCTCTCGTTCACCCCTCACATCCAAGCCGTCACCAAAACCTGCCAGTCTCAGCTCCGCAACATCACCAAGATCCACCCTTTCCTCTCCATCCAAACCGCTACCCTGCTTGTTCAATTTCTCATCCTATCCCGACTGGATTACTGCATCAGCCTGCTCTCTGATCTCCCATCCTCCTGTCTCTCCCCACTTCAATCCATATTTCACGTCGCTGCCCGGATCGTCTTTGTGCAGAAACACTCTGGGCATGTTACTCCTCTCCTCAAAAATCTCCAGTGGCTACCAATCAACCTACGTATCGGGCAGAAACTCCTCACCCTGGGCTTCAAGGCTGTCCATCCCCTCGCCCCCTCCTACCTCACCTCCCTTCTCTCCTTCTCCAGCCCAGCCTGCACCCTCTGCTCCTCTGTCGCTAATCTAATCACTGGGCCTCGTTCTCGCCTGTCCCGCTGTTGACCCCCAGCCCACGTCCTTCCCCTGGCCCGGAACGCCCTCCCTCTGCCCATCCGCCAAGCTAGCTCTCTTCCTCCCTTCAAAGCCCTACTGAGAGCTCACCTCCTCCAGGAGGCCTTCCCAGACTGAACCCTCTTCTTCCTCTTCCCCTCCTCCCCCTCCCCATCCCCCCCGCCTTACCTCCTTCCCCTCCCCACAGCACCTGTATATATGTATATACGTTTGTACGTATTTATTACCCTAGTTATTTATTTATTTTATTTGTACATATTTATTCTATTTATATTACTTTGTTAATATGTTTTGTTTTGTTGTCTGTCTCCCCCTTCTAGACTGTGAGCCCACTGTTGGGTAGGGACTGTCTCTATATGTTGCCAACTTGTACTTCCCAAGCACTTAGTACAGTGCTCTGCACACAGTAAGCGCTCAATAAATAGGATTGAATGAACTGAATGAATACTCAGTTCCCTTCTAGCCCATGATAGTGCTTTAAACTCCGTTGCTTCCCCCTTCCTGTAATTTATTTTATCGTCCATCTCTCTTGCTAGATGGTAAGCTCCTTAAGGGCAGATATCATTTCTAACTCCACCTATCTCCATTTCTAGCTCTGCCACAAGCGCTACTGATCGATTTATGCACACAAAGCCAAATCGGTTGACAGTAGCCCATAGGCCTCAAGAAGATTTCTTGTAGCATTCAAAAAGGTCATAGGCTACAAAATTAACCCCTGAAATTGAGACATTCACAGCAGTTAAGGAAAGAGCTGAGGGTAAACCTTATTGTGATGTTATCATTGCCCTGTCACTGTTTACTAAAATCGTCTCAACGTATAACAGTCTCATATTGTGATAATAATAATAATAATAATAATAATGGCATTTATTGAGCACTTACTATGTGCGCAGCACTGTTCTAAGCGCTGGGGGGGAATACAAGATGATCAGGTTGTCCCACGTGGACTCACAGTCTTCATCTCCATTTTACAGATGAGGGAACTGAGGCCCAGAGAAGTTAAGTGACTTGTCCAAAGTCACACAGCGAACAAGTGGCGGAGCTGGGATTCGAACCCATGACCTCTGACTCCAAAGCCCGGGCTCTTTCCACCGAGCCACGCTGAATTTAAGGGATCCTAATTTAAGATTACAGTAGATTGTACTCTAGACTCAAAACTTGTCCAGGACAGGGATCGTGTCTACCAACTCTGTGATATATCGTACTCTCCCAAGCACTTGGCACAGGGCGTCGCACACAGAAAGCGCTCGATAAATACCATCGATGATTCTGATCATATCACACAGCAGAATACACAAATTAAGTGATCTTGAGGGACAAAATAGAAAATAAGGGAGAAATAAGCTTCGCTTCAATGTTGAAAATGATTTCCCTTCTTCCAGCTAGAAATGAATTGCATGAAATAGAAGCAGCATGGCTCAGTGGAAAGAGCCCGGGCTTTGGAGTCAGAGGTCAGGGTTCAAATCCCGGCTCCACCACTTGTCAGCTGTGTGACTTTGGACAAGTCACAACTTCTCTGGGCCTCAGTTCCCTCATCTGTAAAATGGGGATTAAGACTGTGAGCGCTACGTGGGACAACCTGATCACCTTGTAACCTCCCCAGCACTTAGAACAGTGCTTTGCACATAGTAAGCTCTTAATAAATGTCATTATTATTATTATTATAAATAAAATTGATCGTTGAAGTAACTGAGCTTGTCCTCTTGAAAAAAAATCATGAAAATAGAAGCCAAAGGCCTAAGAGAAATAAGGGCTTGGGGTCTAAGCTGCTCACGGGATGTCCCCTGTAACCCTCCATCCCCGGTTTATTCAATTCGATTAGGCTGTTAATGAAACAAATTTGCAGAAAGTTACACCGATGAGGAGAATGGGATTCATTCATTCATTCATTCATTCAATCTTATTTATTGAGCACTTACTGTGTGCAGAGCACTGTACTAAGTGCTTGGAAAGTACAATTGGGCAACAGAGACCGTCCCTACCCAACAACGTGCTCACAGTCTAGAAAGGGGAGACAGACAACGAAACGAAACAAGTAGACAGGCATAAATAGCATCAGAATAGAATTATAGATATACACACATCATTAATAAAGTAAGTAGAGTAATAAATATGTACAAATATACACAAGTGCTGAGGGGCGGGGAAGGGGGTAGAGCAGAGGGAGGGAGTCGGGGCGATGGGGAGGGGAGGAGGCGCAGAGGGAAAGGGGGGCTCAGTCTGGGAAGGCCTCCTGGAGGAGGTTGTTCTCCCCAATATTGACTCAGTTTCACGATTTTTCTCCTAACACTCCCTCCTACTTAGGCTGTGAGCCCCATGTGGGACAGGGACTGTATCAAACCTGATTATCTTGCATCTACCCCAGTGCTTAGAACACTGCTTCACACATAGTAAGCACTTAACAAGTACTATTATTCTTACTCTTGTTTTTATTAGTTTATTCAACAGGACTCTTTTCGGTTTTTGCCATCAAGGCCTAGTCCATTCATTTGAACTATGGCCCGACGATTCCCTTGGTCCATTCCTACCTGGGCATGTTTCTCTGTGACCGTTACTTTACTGCCACTAGAAATAGGCCCCCAAACCCTTGGCTTTGTGGAACAGATCCATCTTTAGGAAATTTTCCTGGAAAACAATCTGTGGTTTAGCAAGGGGTGTAAGAATTCCACAATACATATTTCATACCGTGAACCAGAATGAGAAATTCCGTCAATTCTAAATGTCAGTCCACTCCCATCTTAACTACATCTCTCGCTCTTGCCATTTCCATCTCATTGCCCAGACTCTTCTTCTGGCAAAGAATCAGGGAGTCCCGGGATAATTCATTCCTTCACTCAATCGTATTTATTGAGCGCTTACTGTGTGCAGAGCACTGTACTAAGCGCTTGGGAAGTACAAGTTGGCAACATATAGAGACAGTCCCCACCCGACAGCAGGCTCACAGTCTAGAAATGATAGTAACAACTTTGGCATTTGTTAAGCGCTTACCATGTGCCAGGCAATGTATTAAGCGCTGGGGTGGATACAAGCAAATCGGGTTGGAACCGGGTGGTTAAGCAGTGTGGCTCAGTGGCACGAACCTGGGCTTGGGAGTCAGAGGACGTGGGTTCTAATCCTGGCTCTGCCACTAATCTGCTGTGTGACCTTGGGCAAGCTGCTTAATGTCTCTGTGCCTCAGCTACCTCATCTGTAAAATGGGCGTTAAGACTGTGAGCCCCATGTGGGACAACCTCATTATGTTGTATCTACCCCATTGCTTGGAACAGTGCTCGGCACATAGTAACCGCTTAACAAATACCATAATTATTGCCCCTCTCTAGACTGTGAGCCTGTTGCGGGCAAGGATGGTCTCTCTTTATTGCTGCATTGTACTTTCCCACCACTTAGTACAGTGCCAGATAGTCTGGGAATCTATTCTTTCCCGTAAATCAATATTGTTTTTTCCTTGGGAACTGTGGTGATGCCAGTGGAATTTAGAAGAGAGCCTGAGAATCCTAGGAAGCTCCCCATTGGAGTCGAATGGGAAAAGTATGCTCTGTTAGGGAATTTACTACATTATTAATTTACCTGTATAAAGTAAGTACATCTGGTTCTAACACTGGAGGGATTGTGTTCTTCCAAAACCCTACATTAAGGAATATCATCATCATCATCATTATCAATCGTATTTATTGAGCGCTTACTGTGTGCAAAGCACTGTACTAAGCACTTGGGAAGTACAAGTTGGCAACATATAGAGACAGTCCCTACCCAACAGTGGGCTCACAGTCTAAAAGAAGGGAATGAAATGCTGAATATATGGATGAGTAAGGACTTAATAGAATACGGAAGCCTGTAGGTTTAGAAGTGCTCCCGGGGACTGTTACTACTTAGAATGAGGGGGTATTGAGTTGAGAGAATAATAATTAACAATAATTATGTACCTCATTCATTCAATCGCATTTACTGAGCGCTTCCTGTGTGCAGAGCACTGTACTAAGCGCTTGGGAAGTCCAAGTTGGCGACATATAGAGGCGGTCCCTACCCAACAGTGGGCTCGCAGTCTAGATCATCATCCTCATCAATCATATTTATTGAGCACTTACTGTGTGCAGAGCACTGTACTAAGCACTTGGGAAGTACAAGTTGGCAACATACAGAGACGGTCTTGTCACTTTCACCCCTGACATCTTCCCTCTGACCTGGAACTCGCTCTGCCTTCATATACAACCGACCGCCCCTCTCCCCACCTTCAAAGCGTTATTAAAGTCACACCTCCTCCGAGAAGCCTTCCCCAACAAGCTCTCATCTCCCCTCCTCCCTGCTTCTTCTGTGTCACCTATGCAATTAGATCGGTACCCTCAAGCACTTAATATGTGCCCCACCCCAGGCCCCACAGCACTTGTGTATGTAGCCATAATTTATTTTAATGTCTGTCTCCCCTGGTAGCAACTGTCTGCTTCTTGGGGGCAGGAATGTGCTTACCAACTCTGTTGTACTCTCTCAAATGCTTAGTTTTGTGCTCCGCACTCGGTAGGAGTTCACTAACCACTCTACCCCATTTCAGAGTCTTCCTGAAGGCCCTTCTCCTCCAAGAGGCCTTCCCAGACTAAACCCTGCTTTTCCTCATCTCCCACTCCCTTCTCTCTGACTTGCCTGCTTTGCTTTTTTTTTTTAATGGCATTTATTAAGCGCTTACTATGTACAAAGCACTGTTCAAAGCGCTGGGGAGGTTACAGGGTGATCAGGTTGTCCCACAAGGGGCTCACAGTCTTCATCCCCATTTTACAGATGGGGTAACTGAGGCCCAGAGAAGTGAAGTGACTTGCCCAAAGTCACACAGCTGACAAGTGGTGGAGCCGGGATTTGAACCCATGACCTCTGACTCCAAAGCCCGGGCACTTTTCCACTGAGCCACGCTGCTTCCCTCCTCCTCTCCCCAAAACACTTATGTACATGGGTTCTAATCCTGACTCTCCCACATGTCTGGTGTGTGACCTTGGGCAAGTCACTTCACTTCTCTGAGCCTCAGTTACCTCATCTGTAAAATGGGGATGAAGACTGTGAGCCCCACGTGGGACAACCTGATCGCCCTGTATCCCCCCCAGCGCTTAGAACAGTGCTTTGCACATAGTAAGCGCTTCTAGACTGTGAGCCCGTTGTTGGGTAGGGACCGTCTCTATATATTGCCAACTTGTACTTCCCAAGTGCTTAGTACAGTGCTCTGCATACAGTGAGCGCTCAATAAATACGATTGAATGAATGAATGAATGAATGAACAAATGCCATCATTATTATTATTATTACTATAACTGTCATTTTATTTATTTGGATTGATAGTCTCCCCCACTCTAGACTGTGAGCTCATTGTGGGCAGGGAATGTCATTGTTTATTTTTGTGTCATTCTTTCCCAAGCACTTAGTACACTGCTCTGCACACAACTGACTGAATGAATGAATAAATGCCATTGATTGATTAATCGATGGTACTTTGTAAACACTTAACTATATGCAAGCACTTTTTGTAAGTGCTGAGATTGATACAAGTTAGGTTAGACGCAGTTCCTGTCTTAACGTTCGTTCGTTCATTCAATCATATTTATTAAGCACTTTCTGTGGGCAGAGCGCTGTACTAAGCACTTGAAAAAGTATAATATAGCAATAAACAGATGCATTCCCTGTCCACGATGAGCTTACAGTCTAGAGGACTACATGGGGCTCACAGTATAAGAAGGAGGGCATAGGATTTAAACCCCATTTTACTGATGAGGAAATGGAGGCACAGAGAAGTTAAGCAACTTGCCCAAGATCACACAGCATATAAGTGGCGAAGCTGGGATTAGAATCTAGTTCCTCTGACTCTCAGGACCGTGCTCTTTCTACTAAACCATGCTGCTTTCCAGGACATGATCCGGGGGAAGACAAATTCCCCAGGAATGCTCTAATCAATCAATCAATCAATCGTATTATTGAGCGCTTACTGTGTGCAGAGCACTGTACTAAGCGCTTGGGAAGTACAAGTTGGCAACAAGAGGAGGTGGGGCATCAGAGGTGGGGCATCGGAAGAGGAGGTGGGGCATCAGAAACAGCATGGCTCAGTGGAAAGAGTCAGAGGTCATGGGTTCAAATCCCAGCTCTGCCAAATGTCAGCTGCGTGACTTTGGATAAGTCACAGCTTCTCTGTGCCTCAGTTGCCTCACCTGTAAAATGGGGATTAAGACTGTGAGCCCCCTGTGGGACAACCTGATCACCTTGTAACCTCCCCAGCGCTTAGAACTGTGCTATGCATATAGTAAGCACTTAAGAAATGCCATTATTATTATTATTATTATTATTTTATTATTATTAGAAAGACTCCTCCCTAGAATGTACTAAAACATGTCCCTCCCTTCCTTCAAAGCCCACCTCCTCCAGGACCCAACTCCGGCTACTTCCTATCTTTCCCTGTCAAGTTGTCCCATTAACCACCCTTACCATGTTGCATAACAGTGGGTAACGTGGTATTTTCATTCCATTTATTTATTTTTGGCTTACTTCTGCTGGTACCGATTGTATCTGTATATTTCTTCTGGTTCCCTTTGTTTGTAGCGGCCTGTCTTTCCCCTCAGACAATAAGTTCCTGAAGCGTAAGCGTAAGCGTATAGTATAGTATACTAAGCGTATAGTATAGCGTATAGTATAATATAGTAATAATATATACTAATAATATTATATCATACATTATAATAATAAAATAAAATAATAATATAAAATAAACATATAAATATAAAACAACATATAACATATAAATAGAAAATAAATATATTATAAATAATATAATAATATTATATAATAATAATAATAATAATGGCATTTGTTAAGCGCTTACTATGTGCAAAGCACTGTTCTAAGTGCTGGGGGGGATACAATGTGATCAAGTTGTCCCACGTGGGGCTCACAGTCTTAATCCCCATTTTTACAGATGAGGGAACTGAGGCTCAGAGAAGTTAAGTGACTTGCCCAAGGTCACACAGCAGACTTGCGGTGGAGCCGGGATTCGAACCTCTGACTCCAAAGCCCGGGCTCTTTCCACTGAGCCACGGTATATTATATACATTATATATTATTAGTATATATATATTAATATATTATAATATATAATATAGTATACTATACTATATAGTATAGTAGCGTAAGCGTATAGTATAGTAAGCATATATAGTATAGTAAAGCGTATAGTATTTACGCTTACTATATGCTCCTGAGCCCCTCGTACAGTTCTGGAAGATAACCGGAAGGGTTGAGAAAGTACAAACCACTGTCACTAGAATCAGTTCCTCCATGCAAGCGCCAGGACCTAGGCTTTTCGTATCAGCACACTCAATTTATTGATTCAATCGTATTTATTGAGCACTTACTGTGTGCAGAGCACTGTACTAAGTGCTTGGGAAGTACAAGCTGGCAACATATAGAGATGGTCCCTACCCAACAATGGGCTCACAGTCTAGGAGACCGTTACAGGGCCCAGTAGGTGCTCATTAAATACTGATAAAGGAGAAGGGGTCTGAGGGAGGCTTAGAGAAGATTAAAAAAAATTATGGCATTTGTTAAGCGCTTACTCTGTTCCAGGCACTGCACTAAGTGCTGGGGTGGATATAAGCAAGACAGGTTGGACACAATCCCTGTCCCACATGGGGCTCCAGTCTTAATCCCCATTTTACAGACGAGGTAACTGAGGCACAGAGAAGCAGTGTGGCTCAGTGGAAAGAGCCCAGGCTTTGGAGTCAGAGGTCGTGGGTTCAAATTCCAGCTCCGCCAATTGTCAGCTGTGTGACTTTGGGCTAGCCACTTCACTTCTCTGGACCTCAGTTCCCTCATCTGTAAAAGGGGGATTAAGACTGTGAGCCTCTCATGGGGCAACCTGATCACCTTGTAACCTCCCCAGTGCTTAGAACAGTGCTTTGCACATAGTAAGCGCTTAATAAATGCCATTATTATTATTATTATTTGCCCACACAGCAGACGAGGGGAGAAGACAGGACTAGAACTTTTTAGACTGTGAGCCCACTGTTGGGTAGGGAATGTCTCTATATGTTGCCAACTTGTACTTCCCAAGTGCTTAGTACAGTGCTCTGCACACAGTAAGTGCTCAATAAATACGATTGATTGATTGATTGATTGATTGATTGATAGAACTCATGATCTTCCGACTCCCAGGACTGTGCTCTATCCATTACTCCATGCTGCTTCCCCACCAGGAAATGGGCCTTCCCTGATATGAAGAGGAAAAATTGATCCATATTCATTCATTCATTCATTCATTCGTATTTATTGAGCACTTACTGCACGCAGAACTCTGTACTAAACGCTTGGGAAGTACAATTCAGCAACAAATAGAGACAGTCCCTGCCCACAACCAAAGAGAGACCGGGTTGGAAGATTAGAGTGAGCTTTACGAAAAATGTTTGAAACGTCTCCTTGATTTAGCTTCAATTACCCCAACTAGAGACTGCTAACCTAATCACGGACTTTGCTAATCATCACTCATTATAATAATAATAATAATAATGATGGCATTTATTAAGCGCTTACTATGTGCAAAGCACTGTTCTAAGCACTGGGGAGGATACAAGGTGATCAGGTTGTCCCACGGGGGACTCACAGTCTTAATCCCCATTTTACAGATGAGGGAACTGAGGCCCAGAGAAGTGAAGTGACTTGCCCAAAGTCACACAGCAGACAAGCGGCAGAGTCAGGATTTGAACCCATGACCTCTGACTCCCAAGCCCGGGCTTTTTCCACTGAGACATGCTGCTTCCCTCAATGGGCAAAGCGGATGACTTATTTGGTATTGGTTGCATTCTAGACCGTGAGCCCGTTGTTGGGTAGGGATCGTCTCTATACGTTGCCGATTTGTACTTCCCGAGCGCTTAGTACAGTGCTCTGCACACAGTAAGTGCTCAATAAATACGATTGAATGAATCTGAGAACCTTAATGAAACTGACAAACTCATTTGCGTTTATAGCTCTCTTCTGTTTCCAAGGGTGAGAAGCCAGTTTACTTGGATAGTAGGGAAGACATTACTTATTTTCGGTAGCTACTTCAATCCATGTACAGTAAACATTTTCCACGGAGACCGTTTTCTTCGCTCATCAGCTTCTCTTTGAAGACATAATAGCACCGCCTCAGGCTACCAGAGAGCTAATTCATTAATTAATTCATTCATTCAATAGTACTTATTGAGCGCTTACTGTGCGCAGAGCACTGTACTAAGCGCTTGGGAATTACAAGTTGGCAACATATAGAGACGGTCCCTACCCAACAATGGGCTCATCTGCTCATAATAATAATAATAATGTTGGTATTTGTTAAGCGCTTACTATGTGCCAAGCACTGTTCCAAGCGCTGGGGAGGTTACAAGGTGATCAGGTTGTCCCATGGGGGGCTCACACAATTTTAATCCACATTTCACAAATGAGGTAACTGAGGCCCAGGAAGTTAAATGACTTGCCCAAAGTCACACAGCTGACAGTCGGCGGAGCCGGGATTTGAACCCATGACCTCTGACTCCAAAGTCCGGGCTCTTTCCACTGAGCCACGCTGCTGCTCATCTTCCGGGAAGGAGCCAAGCAAGTGTTGCCATTGCATTTCAATCTGCCCTTTGAAAACACCATCAAGAGTTTGGGATGACTAAATAATAATAATAATAATAATAATAATAATAATAATAATGATAATAATAATAATAATAATGACATTCATTAGGTGCTTACTATGTGCAAAGCACTGTTCTAAGCCCTGGATCTAATCTGGTCTTAGATAATAATAATGATGGCATTTATTAAGCACTTACTATATACAAAGCACTGTTCTAAGCGCTGGGGAGGTTTCAAGGTGATCAGGTTGTCCCATGGGGGGCTCACAGTCTTAATCCCCATTTTTCCAGATGAAGTAACTGAGGCACAGAGAAGTGAAGTGACTTGTCCAAAGTCACACAGCTGACAGTTGACAGAGCTAGGATTTGAACACATGCCCTCTGACTCCAAAGCCCGTGCTCTTTCCACTCAGCCACGCTGCTTCTTAAAGAAGAACAGGAAAAAACAGCATGGCCTAGAGGAAAGAACTCCTGCCTGGGAGTCAGAGGACTTGCTTTCTAATTCTGGCTCCAGCTCTTTTCTTCTGTGTGACCTTGAGCAAGTCACGTAAATTCTCTGTGCTTCAAGTTATCTCATCTGTAAAATGGGGATTAAAGGCAGTGCCTCAATCTTATCTATCTCACCACCGACTTTTTCCTTGTCCGTGTCTTCCCTCTGACCTGGAACTCTCTCCACCTTCATATACAACAGATCAACCTTCTCCCACCTTCAAAGCCTTATTAAAGTCACACCTCCTCCAAGAAGCCTTCCCCAACTAAGCTCTCATTTCCCCATTCCCTGTCTTTTCTGTGTTACCTATGCAGTTAGATCTGTGCCATTAAGCACTTGATAGTCACTCCACCCTAAGCCCCACAGCATTTATGTTTTTATTATTATTGCCGTCGAGTCGTTTCCAATTCATAGCGACTCCACTTTCTCCAGAACGTCCTGTCCTCTGCCATAATCCGCAACCTTTCTAACGGTTCTTCAGTTGTTGTAGTTTTGGTCTCTATAATAATAATAATGATGATGGCATTTGTTAAGCGCTTACTATGTGCAAAGCACTGTTCTAAGCGCTGGGGGGATAAAAGGTGATCAGGTTGTCCCACGTGGTGCTCACAGTTTTAATCCCCATTTTACAGATGAGGGAGCTGAGGCTCAGAGAAGTGAAGTGACTTGCCCAAGGTCACAGAGCAGACGTGGCGGAGCCGGGATTTGAACCCATGACCTCTGACTCCAAAGCCCGGGCTCTTTCCACTGAGCCACGCTGCTTCTCTATCCATCTAGCTGCCGGTCTGCTTCTTCTGTGTTTTCCCTGGACTTTTCTTAGCATTAATGTCTTCTCCAGAGGCTCAGTCCTCATTCATTCATTCACTCATTCATTCATTCATTCATTCATTCATTCGTATTTATTGAGCACTTACTGTGTGCAGAGCACTGTACTAAGCACTTAGGGAAGTCCAAGTTGGCAACATATAGAGACGGTCCCTACCCAACAGTGGGCTCACAGTCTAGAAGGGGGAAACAGAGAACAAAACAAAACATATTAACAAAATAAAATAAATAGAATAGTAAATATGTACAAATAAAATAAATAAATAGAGTAATAAAGACGTACAAACATATATCCATATATACAGGTGCTGTGGGGAGGGGAAGGAGGTAAGGCAGGGGGAATGGTTATGTGTCCAAAATATGCTAATCTAAGTCACGTCATTTGGCCTTCCAAAGACCACTTTGGTTTAATTTGCTCTAAAATCATTTGGTTGCCTTTCAGGCAGGCCATGGGATTCACAAAAGCCTTCTCCAACACCACATTTCAAAAGCATTTATGTACATAAGATGTAATTTCTTTTAATGTCTGTCTTCCCCTGTAGACCATCTGCTTCTTGTAGGCAGGGATTGTGCCTGTCAGCTCTGTTGTACTCTCTCAGATGCTTAATATTGTGCACTCCGTAAGTGCTCAATAAATACCACCGATCGACTAGCTGGTTGATGGTACTTTTTAAGCTCTTACTTTGCACAAGTACTGTACTAAGGGACTGTGTCTAATCAGATTACCTTGTGCCTAGCTCAGCGCTTAATACAGTAAATGGCACACAGAGTTCAACAAATACCATTTTTAAAAAAAGGGTGGGTGGCAGGGATACTATAATGGGAGAAGATTTGCTGGAACAGAGAGAATGACTCAGTTGTGACCTAGAGGAAAACACACAGGCCTGGAAGTTGGTAGACTCATTTTCCCAGCTTCACCACTGGCCTGCTCTGTGATCTCGGGAAAGTCACTTCACCTCCCTGGGCCTCAGTTTCCTCATCTGTAAAGTGGGATATCATACCTCTCCCTTCCTCTTGGTCTGGGAGCCCCATATGGGACAAGGACTATGTCTGATCTGATTATCATTCATTCATTCCTTCAATCATAATTATTGAGTGGTTACTGTGTGCAGAGCACTTTACTAAGCACTAAGGAGAGTACAATATAACAACAAACAGACACATTCCTGGACACAATAATAATAATAATAATAATGTTGGTATTTGTTAAGCACTTACTATGTGCAAAGCACTGTTCTAAGTGCTGGGGTAGATACAAGGTAATCAGGTTGTCCCATGAGGGGCTCACAGTCTTCATCCCCATTTTACAGATGAGGGTACTGAGGCCCAGAGAAGTGAAGTGACTTGCCCAAAGTTACACAGCTGACAAGTGGCAGAGCCGGGATTTGAACCCACGGCCTCTGACTCCAAAGCCCGGGCTCTTTCCACTGAGCCACACTGCTTCCCCAATGAGCTCACAGTCTAGAGGGGGAGACAGACATTAGTATAAATAAATGAATAAATAGATAATAATAATAATGATGGCATTTATTAAGCACTTACTATGTGCAAAGCACTGTCCTAAACGTTGGGGAGGTTACAAGGCAATCAGGTTGCCCCACAGGGCGGTCACAGTCTTCATCCCCATTTTACAGGTGAGGTAACTGAGGCCCAGAGAAGTTGTGACTTGCCCAAAGTCACACAGCTGACAATTGGTGGAGCTGTGATTTGAACCCATGACCTCTGACTCCAAAGCCCGTGCTCTTTCCACTGAGCCACACTGCTTCTCCATAAAGAAGATAAAATAATAACTTAAACAGATAATAGGTAAAATAATAGATAATAGATAAAATAAATAAATAAATTACTGATATATACAGTTATATGCATATATGCTGTGGGGAGGGGAGGGAGGATGAATAAAGGAGTAAGTCAGAGTGGTGCAGAAGGGAGTGGGAGAAGAGGAGAGGAGGGTTTAGTCAGGGAAGGCTTCTTTGAGGAGATATAATAATGATGGTATTTGTTAAGCGCTTACTATGTGCTAAGCACTGTTCTAAGTGCTGGGATATGCCTTCAATAATGTTTTGAAGTGGGAGAGGGGAATTATCTGTCTGATGATGAGGAGGGAGAGTGGTGTCTAGCACAGTGTCTATCCTGTACCTCGATCTTACCTATATCACCACCGACTTTTTCCTTGCCCATGTCTTCCCTCTGATCTGAAGCTCCCTTCACCTTCATAATAATAATAATAATGGCATTTATTAAGCACTTACTATGCGCAAAGCACTGGGGAGGTTACAAGGTGATCAGGTTGTCCCCCGGGGGGCTCACAGTCTTCATCCCCATTTTCCAGATGAGGTAACTGAGGCCCAGAGAAGTGAAGCGACTTGCCCAATGTCACCCAGCTGACAGGTGGCGGAGCTGGGATTTGAACCCATGACCTCTGACTCCAAAGCCCATGCTCTTTCCACTGAGCCACGCTGCTTCCTATACAACAGACAACCCCTCTCCATTGTCTATCCTGTGTCTAGTAAGCAGTCAAGGAGCTTCTTCCGTCTCCTAAAGGAAGGCTATTGACTCCAGGGTTCAGGGGTCGACCTGCTGTCCCAGGCTTCTTTCTCCTTCATTCATTCATTCATTCATTCATTCATTCATTCATTCATTCATTCAATCGTATTTATTGAGTGCTTACTGTGTGCAAAACACTGTACTAAGCGCTTGGGAAGTACAAGTTGGCCAGCCACACACTGCAAAGAACCAAGTATGTCTACCCGCTTCCAGAGCATCAGGGAGGTTGGGGAAGTTTTTTTTCCACCAAGGTGCCAGATTCCTGCCACGGTGAGGAAAGTCTGACCCTTATTCATACTGTGTTATCTCTGTACCTAAATTGGAATATTTCAGATTGTTGAATTGAATCCGCTCTAGTTGCTTGAATTGTCAGCCAGTCAACCGCCTTACTGTTGCAGAGCACTGTACTAAGTACTTGGGGGAGTACGGCAGAACAATAAAAAGACACACTCATTCATTCAATCATTCATTCAATCGTATTTATTGAGCACTTACTGTGTGCAGAGCACTGTACTAAGCATTTGGGAAGTACAAGTTGGCAACATATAGAGATGGTCCCTACCCAACAGCGGGCTCAAAGTCTAAGAGGGGGAGACAGACAACAAAACAAAACATATTAACAAAATAAAATAAATAGAATAAATATGTACAAATAAAATAAATAGAGTAATAAATACATACACATTCCCTGCCTAATGAATTCATAGCCTAAAGGACCAGCTTACAGTATCCTTACTGTGGGCAGGTTTATTTCGTCCGGTGTACATAACTGTAAACAAAACAAGTGGCGGGAAGGGGAGGCTGAGGACCAGTCTGGCTTAGTGGATAGAACACGGAGTCAGAAGGACCTGGGTTCTAATCCCAGCTCCATCACCTTCTGCTGTGTGACCTTGGGCAAGTCACTTCACTCCTCTGGGCCTCAGTTACCTCATCTGGAAAATGGGAATTAAGACTGTGAGCCCCACGTGGGACAGGGACTGTGTCCCACCTGATTAGTTTGTATCTCCCCCAGCACTTAGACCAGTACTTTGCACATAGAAAGCGCTTAACAAATAATAATAATAATAATAATAATAATAATGGCATTTGGTTAGAACAGTGCTTTGCACATTGTAAGCACTTAATAAATAATAATAATAATAATAACAAGGCATTTGTTAAGCACTTACTATGTCCAAAGCACTGTTCTAACCACTGGGGAGGATACAAGGTGATCAGGTTGTCCCACGGGGGGCTCACAGTCTTTATCCCCATTTTACAGATGAGTTAATTGAGGACCAGAGAAGTTAAGTGACTTGCCCAAAGTCACACAGCTGACAAGCAGCGGAGCCGGGATTTGAACCCATGAACTCTGACTCCAAAGCCTGGGCTCTTTCTACTGAACCACACTCCTTCCCTATATTGACTGTAAATATTATTAGTTTTGCCAGTACTCATCCTCTAGCTTATCATGGGCAGAATGTTTGCTACTTCTGTTGTATTGCTATTATTATTGTTATTATGGTATTTGTTAAGCACTTACTATGTACCGGCACTGTACTAAGCGCTGGGGTGGATACAAGCAAATCAGGTTGGACACAGTCCATGTCCCACATGGGGCTCATACTCTAAATCCCCATTTTACAGATGAGGTAACTGAGGCACAGGGAAGTTAAGAGTCTTGCCCAAGGCCACAAAGCAAACAAATGGCGTTCTTTCCCAAGTGCTTGGTGCAGTGCTCTGCACATAGCAAATGCTCAGTGAATATGAGTTATTTTTTTATGGGATTTGTTAAGCACTTACCATGTGTCTAACGCTGGGGTAGATATGAGCGAATTGGGTTGGACACAGTTCTTATCCCGCATGGGGTTCATAGTTTAAGTAGGAGGGAGAGCAGGAGAACTGAGGCAAGGAGAGGATAAGTGATTTGCCCAAGGTCACACAGCAAGCATTGGGTAGAGCCAGGATTAGAACTCAGGTCCTCTGACTCTCAGGCTGGTGCTCTTTCTACTAGGCCAAGCTGCTGCGCTATATGTCTGTCCTCCTCTACATCAGGGATGAGCCCTCTGTGGGGAGGGACTGTGTCCTATTTATAATAATAATAATTATAATAATTTTGGTATTTCTTAAGCAGTTCCTTTGTACCAGGCACTGCACTGAGCGCCGAGATGGATACAAGCAAATCCAGTTGGACACAGTCCATGTCCCAAATGGGGTTCACTTTCTTCTTTCCTGTTTTCCAGATGAGGTAACTGAGGCCCAGAGAAGTGAAGCGACTTGCCCAAGGCCACACAGCAGACGAGCCCACCCTCTAGACTGTGAGGCCACTGTTGGGTAGGGACGACGACGATGGCATTTATTAAGTGCTTACTATGTGCAAAGCACTGTTCTAAGCGCTGGAGAGGTTACAAGGTGATCAGGTTGTCCCCCGCGGGGCTCACAGTCTTCTCCATTTTACAGATGAGGTCACTGAGGCACAGAGAATGAAGTGACTTGCCCAGATTCACACAGCTGACATTTGGCGGAGCCGGGATTTGAACCCATGACCTCTGACTCCAAAGCCCGGGCTCTTTCCACTGAGCCATGCTGCTTCTCTTAGGGACCGTCTCTATATGTTGCCAACTTATAGTTCCCAAGCGCTTAGTACAGTGCTCTGCACACAGTAAGCGCTCAATAAATACGATTGAATGAATGAATGAAGTGGTGGAACCGGGATTAGAACCCATGACCCTCTGACGCCCAGGCCCGTGCTCTATCCACTATGCCAAGCTGCTCTTCTAATTTTGAATCTCCTCTATCTACCTCTATGCTTAATTCAGTGCAACACTCTGCTTAATAAGTATTTAATACATGCTTATGATAATAAAAACAAGAATAATAACAACAGCAAGAATTATCTGAGAGGACAAAGGAGCGAGAGACATTTTAGACCGTGAGCCCACTGTTGGTTAGGGACTGTCTCTGTTGCCAACTCGTACTTCCCAAGCGCTTAGTACAGTGCTATGCACACAGTAAGCGCTCAATAAATACGATTGACTGATTGATTTTGACCCATCAAAGAGGGGAAATGGACTGGAGGGAAATGTTCAGGAAAGCATTTAAGTGTGTCGCACTTTAGAAGGCTTTTATAACAAAGAATATTACGGAAAGTCTATTTTGTGTTGCCTTGCTCTTTAAAATGTGCTATTTCATTCATTCATTCATTGAATCCTATTTATTGAGCGCTTACTGTGTTCAGAGCACTATACTAAGCGATTGGGAAGTATAAGTTGGCAACATATAGAGACGGTCCCTACCCAACAGTGAGCTCACAGTCTAAAAGGGGGAGACAGAGAACAAAACCAAACATGTAGACGGGTGTCAAAGTCGTCAGAACAAATAGAATTAAAGCTAGATGCACATCATTAACAAAATAAATAGAATAGTAAATATGGACAAGTAAAATAATTAGAGTAATAAATCTGTACAAATTTATATACAAGTGCTGTGGGGAGGGGAAGGAGGTAGGGCTGGGGGGATGGGGAGGAGGAGAAGTTATGTTGCCAACTTGTACTTCCCAAGCGCTTAGTACAGTGCTCTGCACACAGTAAGCTCAATAAATGCGATTGAATGAATGAATGAATGAATGAGAGGGATAAGGGGGCTCAGTGTGGGAAGACCTCCTGGAGGAGGTGAGCTCTCCGTAGGGCTTTGAAGGAAGAGAGCTAGTTTGGCGGGTGTGTGTGGAGGGAGGGCATTTCAAACCAAGGGGAAGGACGTAGGCTGGGGTGACAGTGGATGAAAATAAAGATGCTTTAATGTTGTACACAGTGTACTGATCAAGGCTGGAAAATCCCATTGTCTCCAGTTGCTCTGCAGAATTTGCCAACTTTCTATTTCTCCATTATATTTCACATATGGCATTTCAAAAGAACCCATTTTTTGCACTATTCCTCTTCCATTTGTTCATTTATAGCAGCGTGGGCTAGTGGATAGAGCACCAGCCTGGGAGTTGGAGGATCGGAGTGCTAATCCTGGCTCTGCCGCTTTTCTGCTGTGTGATCTTGGGCAAGTCACTTCGCTTCTCTGGGCCTCAGTTTCCTCATCTGTGCCAGTGCCCGGCACACAGCGAGTGCTTAACATATATCAATCAATCAATCAATCAATTGTATTTATTGAGCACTTACTGTGTACAGAGCACTGTCCTAAGCGCTTGGGAAGTACAAGTTGGCAACATATAGAGACAGTCCCTACCCAACAGTGGGCTCACAGTCTAAAACGGGGAGACAGAGAACAAAACCAAACATATTAACAAAATAAAATAAATAGAATAGATAGGTACAAGTAAAATAAATAAATAAATAGAGTAATAAATATGTACAAATATATATACATATATACAGGTATATATCATATATCATAATAAAATGACAAAAAAAACCCAGAATAGTTTCTGCCCCATGTTAGATAATAATGATGGCATTTATTAAGCCCTTACTATGTGCAAAGCACTGTTCTAAGTGCTGGGGAGATTACAAAGTGATCGGGTTGTCCCCCGGGGGCTCACAATCTTACTCCCCATTTTACAGATGAGGTAACTGAGGCCCAGAGAAGTTAAGTGACTTGCCCAAAGTCACCCAGCTGACAGTTGGTGGAGCCGTGATTTGAACCCCTGACCTCTGACTCCAAAGCCCGGGCTCTTTCCACTGAGCCACGCCAATGAATCAATCAATCAATCAATCATATTTATTGAGCGCTTACTGTGTGCAGAGCACTGTACTAAGCGCTTGGGAAGTACAAGTTGGCAACACATAGAGACAGTCCCTACCCAACAGCGGGCAATGAAGTTATCGATTCTTTATGCTATAGACTGCGAGGTCACCAGTGGTCTGTCTGGAAGTATATGGATTGCCTATTCACTGGATTTTATTCATTTTATTTTATTTTATTCACGAACCTGTATCATTTTAACAGAGCTTAATAAATTGTCAAAGGCTTAATTCAGGTCTCAGTAGCTGCTCAACAAATATTAATTGAGAGGAACCTAAGTCAATCAATCAATTTATTTATTGAGCACCTACTGTGTGCAGAGCACTGTACTAAGAGCTTGGGAGCGTACAACACAAAAGAGTTGGTAGACACTTTCCCTGCCCATAGTGAGCTTACAGTCTAAAGGTGTTAACCAGTGTACATATTTACTATTCTATTTATTTTATTTTGTTAATATGTTTTGTTTTATTGTCTGTCTCCCCCTTCTAGACTGTGAGCCCGCTGTTGGGTAGGGACCATCTCTATAGGTTGCCAACTTGTCCTTCCCAAGTGCTTAGTACAGTGCTCTGCACACAGTAAGCGCTCAGTAAATACGATTGAATGAATGAAAGTACAGAGCATGGCATGATGTGGGAGTCAGAAGGATCTGGGTTCTAATTCCGCTCTGACACTTGTCTGCTGGGTGACCTTGGGCAAGTCACTTCACTTCTCATTTATCTCATCTGTAAAACAGGGATTAATACTATGAGCCCCCTGTGGGATATGGACACTGTCCAACCCAATTAGCTTGTATCTGCCCCAGCGCTTAATACAGTGCCTGACACATAGTAAGAGCTTAATACCATAAAACAAAACAAAACAAAACAATCCACCCTGGTGGTAATGCTGCTGTTGAGGCTCATTGATTCTGAGCAGAAATGAAAATACCCTTTGTGGACCTCTCCCGGTCCCACAGCACTTACATGTCTATAATTTTATTCATTTAATCAATCAATCAATCAATCAATCAATCAATCATATTTATTGAGTGCTTACTGTGTGCAGAGCATTGTACTAAGCGCTTGGGAAGTCCAAGTTGGCAAGATATAGAGACAGTCCCTACCCAACAGTGGGCTCACAGTCTAAAAGGGGGGGGGGATGGAATTTATATTGATGTTTGTTTGTATTAATGTCTGTCTCTCCCCCTCTAGACTGTGAGCTCACTGGGGGCAGGGATTGTCACCTTGATTGCTGTAATTTTATTCATTTACATTGATGATTATAAATATATACATTTATTCATTTATATTGATGTTATATTCTCCCCCTTCTAGACTGTGAGCCCGCTGTTGGGTAGGGACCATCTCTATACGTTGCCAACTTGTATTTCCCAAGCGCTTAGTACAGTGCTCTGCACACAGTAAACGCTCAATAAATACGATTGAATGAATGAATGTTTGTTTGTATTGATGTCTGTCTCTCCCCCTCTAGACTGTGAGCTCTTTGTGGGCAGGGATTGTCACCTTGATTGCTGTACTGTACTTTCCCAAGCACCTGGTACAGTGCTCCTGACATTTCTAGACTGTGAGCCCATTGATGGGTAGGGACCGTTTCTATATGTTGCCAACTTGTACTTCCCAAGCACTTAGTACAGTGCTCTGCACTCAGTAAGCGCTCAATAAATACGATTGAATGAATAAGTGCTTAATAAATACGATTGAATGAATGAATGAATGAAATCCCTGTCATTCATTCATTCAGTCGTATTTATTGACCGCTTATTGTGTGCAGAGCAGTGTACTAAGCACTTGGAAAGTAGAAGTCGGCAACATATAGAGACGGTCCCTACCCAACAACGGGCTCACAGTCTAGACAGACAACAAAACAAAACATGTAGACAGGTGTCCAAATCGTCGGAACAAATATCAACTCCATTATATCGTACTCTTCCAAGCACTTAATACAGTGCTCTGCACACATTAAGTGCTCAATAAATATCACCGATTGACTGATGGAAAGTGCCCTGCGATCAGCACCGCGAACTATTAAATGTGATGATAGATGATAAAATGTTTCAAATACGATGATAGATGATAAACTGCTTCTATTGTACTGATTGCATTGGTTAACCTTAGTCAATTAGAGAAGCAGCGTGGCTCAGTGGAAAGAGCACAGGCTTTGGAGTCAAGAGGTCATGGGTTCAAATCCCGGCTCCGCCACTTGTCAGCTGGGTGACTTTGGGCAAATCACTTAACTTCTCTGGGCCTCAGTTCCCTCATCTGTAAAATGGGGATGAAGACTGTGAGCCCCACGTGGGACAACCTGATTACCTTGTATCTACCCCAGCACTTAGAACAGTGTTTTGCACATAGTAAGCGCTTAACAAATACCAACATTATTAATTATGCAGAAGGAAATACACAAAGCCCCTTATTTTCACCAGATGGTTCTCTCCTGAGACTCGTCAGTGTGTCTGTAGCCTCTGAGGTAAACGCTCTCGAAGGCCTAAATGACCATTAAAATAAGATTCAACTCTCCTCATGATGATATAATCTGTAAGTGGCCGTCTTCTGAGTTTATCCTCACCCAAGAACAAGTGGAGGAGGGGCTGCTGATTTCTGAGCTTAGAAGGAGGGGAGAATGGGTTCATTAGAAGACAGTGGGGTGCCTTGAAGCCTCTAGGAACAGGATTGTGGGGGAGCCCTTTCAAATTGAATTAAACTGAATCATCAAAATAAATTATCAATCAATAAGTGTGTGCTTCGGGGCTGAAGGTGGGGTGAGTAAAACGGTACAAATCTAAGAGCAAGGATGACGCAGAAGGAAAGGAAGTGGGGGAAATTCAGGCTTGGGGTGGAGGCATCTTGGAGGAGATCATCATCATCAAAATAATTGTGTTATTCGTTAAGCGCTTACTATGTGCCAGACACTTTACTAAACGCTGAGGTAGATACAAGATAATCAGGTTGGACACAGAACCTGTGAGTTCCGCATTTACTTATAATGGCATTTCTTAAGCGCTTACTATGTGCAAAGCCCTGTTCTAAGCGCTGGGGAGGTTACAAGGTGATCAGGTTGGCCCAAGGGGGCTCACAGTCTTCATCCCCATTTTACAGATGAGGGAACTGAGGCCCGGAGAAGTGAAGTGACTTGCCCAAAGTCACCCAGCTGACAAGTGGCAGAGCCGGGATTTGAACCCATGACCGCTGAATACAAAGTCCGCGCTCTTTCCGTTGAGCCACGCTGCTTCTCTACTGGGGCTCGCGGTCTAAATTTCCATTTTCCAGATGAGGTAAATGAGGCACAAAGAAGTAAAGTGATTTGCCCAAGGCCCCACAGTAGACAAGTGGCAGAGCTGGGTTTAGAACCCATGTCCCCTTTCCCCCAGGCCATGCTGCTGTGATTTTAATAAAGCAGTGAAGGTAAGGGAGAGTGGTGGTCTCTCAGATTTGCTCTATCCCCCATCTCCACCCCACAGCACTTTCATTAATTCACTCATTCAATCGTATTTATTGAGCGCTTACTGTGTGCAGAGCACTGTACTAAGCGCTTGGGAAATACAAGGTGGCAACCTATAGAGACAGTCCCTACCCGACAACGGGCTCACAGTCTAGAAGGGGGAGACAGACGACAAAACAAAACATGTGGTGTCAAGTCATCAGAATAAATAGAGATAAAGCTAGATGCACATCATTAACAAAATAAATAGAATTGCAAATATGTACAAGAATACAGCAAATATGTATACTTGTGTATATATGTACATATCTATGACTTTATTTATTTACATTAATGCCTGTTCACTTGTTTTGTTTTGTTGTCTGTCTCCCCCTTCTAGACTGTGAGCCCGTTGTTGGGTAGGGACCGACTCTATATGGGACGTTTATATGAGACATCTCTACCATCTCCCGGCTCCACCACTTGTCAGCTGTGTCACCTTGGGCAAGTCATTTAGCTTCTCTGGGCCTCAGTTCCCCCATCTGTAAAATGGGGATGAAGACTGTGTGCCCCACGGGGTGCAACTGATGACCTTGTATCTACCCCAGCACTTAGAGCAGTGCTTGGCACATAGTAAGCGCTTAACAAATACCAGCATTATTATTATTATTATTACTCATTCATTCATTCAATTGTATTTATTGAGCGTTTACTGTGTGCAGAGCACTGTACTAAGCACTTGGGAAGTACAAGTTGGCAACATATAGAGACGGTCCCCACACAACAATGGGCTCACAGTCTAGAGGACAGATCAATTATTATTATGTTGCCGACTTGTACTTCCCCAGTGCTTAGTACAATGCTCTGCACACAGTAAGCGCTCAATAAATACGATTGAATGAATGAATGAATGTGAATATAGCTATAATTCTACTAATTTATATAGTTGCTACTGATGGCTGTTAACTTGTTTTGATGACTGTCTCCCCCCTTCTAGACTGTGAGCCCCTTGTGGGCAGGGATTGTCTCTATTGCTGAATTGGACTTTCCAAGCGCTTAGTCCAGTGCTCTGCACACAGTAAGCGCTCAGTAAATACAATTGAATGAATGAAGGGGGAGGGAGCTCCAGGCCAGAGGAAGGACTAGACGCGATTGAGGTACAGTTATTAGGTTGGCATTAGAGGAGAGAAATGAACGTGATGAGTCTAGGAAATCAGTGAGGTAAGAGAAGAGGGGGTAAAGTGATTGAGTGCTTTAAAGACGCTGGTGAGGAGTTTCTGATTCATTCATTTATTCATTCAATTGTATTTATTTATTCATTCGTTCATTCAATCATATTCATTGAGCACTTACTGTGTGCAGAGCACTGGACTAAGCGCTTGGGAAGTACAAGTTGGCAACATATAGAGATGGTCCCTACCCAACAGTGGGCTCACAGTCTAGAGGACAGGCTCAATTATTATTATGTTGCTGACTTGTACTTCTCAAGTGCTTAGTACAGTGCTCTGCACACAGTAAGCACTCAATAAATACGATTGAATGAATGAATGAATGTGAATACAGCCATAATTCTATTAATTTATATAGATGCTACTGATGGCTGTTTACTTGTTTTGATGTCTGTCTCCCCCCTTCTAGACTGTGAGCCCCTTGTGGGCAGGGATTGTCTCTATTGCTGAATTGGACTTTCCAAGATCTTAGTGCAGTGCTCTGCACACAGTAAGCGCTCAGTAAATACGATTGAATGAATGAAGGGGGAGGGAGCTCCAGGACAGAGGAAGGACTAGACGCGATTGAGGTACAGTTAGTAGGTTGGCATTAGAGGAGAGAAGTGAACGTGATGAGTCTAGGAGATCAGTGAGGTAAGAGAAGAGGGGGTAAAGTGATTGAATGCTTTAAAGCTGCTGGTGAGGAGTTTCTGATTCATTCATTCATTCATTCATTCAATCATATTTATTGAGCGCTTACTGTGGGCAGAGCGCTGTACTAAGCGCTTGGGAAGTCCAAGTCGGCAACATCTAGAGACGGTCCCTACCCAACAACGGGCTCACAGTCTAGAAGGGGGAGACAGACAACACAACAAAACACGTGGACAGGTGTCAAGTCGACAGAGCAAATGGAATTAAAGCTAGATACATATCATTAACAAAATAAATAGAATAGTAAATATGTACAAGTAAAATAAATAGGGTAATAAATCTGTACAAGCATATATACAGGTGCTGTGGGGAGGGGAAGGAGGTAGGGCGGGGGCGATGGGGAAGAGGAGAGGAAAAAGGGGGCTCAGTCTGGGAAGGCCTCTCAGAGCGTGCCCCCCAAAGATGCCTTCCCCCACGACAGGCCACGTCTCCTCCTGTGACCCCGAAGACTCCGACCATAATAATAATAATGGCATTTGTTAAGCGCTTACTATGTGCCAAGCACTGTTCTAAGCGCTGGAAAGGATACAAGGTGATCAAGTTGTCCCACGTGGGGCTCACAGTCTTCATCCCTATTTTACAGATGAGGTCACTGAGGCCCAGAGAATAATGATAATAATAATGATGGCATTTATTATAATTGTGTAGATATATGTATATATGTTTGTACATATTTATTACTCTATTTATTTTACTTGTACATAGTCTATTCATTTTATTTTGTTAATATGTTTTGTTTTGTTGTCTGTCTCCCCCTTCTAGACTGTGAGCCTGCTGTTGGGTAGGGACCGTCTCTCTATGTTGCCAACTTGTACTTCCCAAGCGCTTAGTACAGTAAGCATACAGTAAGCGCTCAATAAATACGATTGAATGAATAAATGAATGAATGATAGATGCAGCCCATGGAGGCTCCTGAGGCGTTGCTATTATGTCTGCAAAGAGAAGCTGAAGAGTGAAGAGAGTGGTTTCCCTGGAAAATGCTTACTGTATATACTTCGCTTGTATTTACTCCAGCGCTTAATATATTCATTCATTCACTCATTCAATCGCATTTATTGAGTGCTTACTGTGTGCAGAGCACTGTACTAAGTGCTTGGAAAGTCCAATTCGGCAATAAAGAGAGAGAATCCCTGCCCACACCGGGCTTACAGTCTAGAAGGGGGGAGACAGACATCAAAACAAGTAAACAGGCAATTACTGTCCCCCTGCTTCAAAGCCTTATTGAAGGCACATCTCCTCCAAGATGATAATAATAATAATAATAATAATAATAAATAATAATACTAATAATGGCATTTGTTAAGCACTTACTGTGTGCAAAGCACTGTTCCAAGATGCCTTCCCAGACTAAGCCCCCCTTATCCTCTTCTCCCACTTGCTTCTGTGTCAACCTGCCTTGCTCCCTTCTTTCGTCCTGCCCCCCAATCCCACAGCACTTATATCCATATCTGTAATTTAGTTATTTCTATTAATGTCTGTCTCCTCCCGCTAGTCTGTAAACTCGTTGTGGGAATGGCTTGTGTCTGTTTTTTGTTGTATCGTAGTCTCCCAAGCGCTTAGTACACTGCTCTACACACGGTAAGTGCTCAATAAATACAACGGAATGGATGAAGCACTCTTAAACTTTCCCTAAGCACTTCTCCTCCCCACACATGCCCATTTCCAGCAATCTTGTATAATAATAATAATAATTGGGGTATTTGTTAAGTGCTTATAGTGTGCCAGGCACTGTACTAAGCGCTGGGGTGGATACAAGGAAATCAGGTCGGACACAGTCCCTGTCCCACATGGGGCTCAAAGTCTCAATCCCCATTTTTACAGATGAGGTAACTGAGGCCCAGAGAAGTGAAGTGACTTGTTCAAGGTCACACAGCAGACCAGTGGTGGAACTGAGAAGCAGCGTGGCTTAGTGGAAAGAGCTCGGGCTTGGGAATCAGAGGTCGTGGGTTCTAATGCCGGCTCTGCCACTTGTCAGCTGTGTGGCTTTGGGTGAGTCACTTCACTTCTCTGGGCCTCAGTTCCCTCATCTGTAAAGTGGAGATGAAGACTGTGAGCCCCACGTGGAACTACCTGATCATGTTGTATCTACCCCAGCGCTTAGAACAGTGCTTTGCACATAGTAAGCGCTTAACAAATACCCTCATTATTATTATTATTAACTGAGATTAGAACCCTTGACCTTCTATCCATTAGGCTATGCTGATGAATCTGCCTTTCCATTTCCCTTTCCCTGATTGAGATCTCCCCATGGCATACATACCCCCCCAACTACATCCTCAGAACTTTCACTCCACCCCTACGCTTTATGGACTCACAACCAAATGGAGCCCTTCTGAACATATCAACTTACAAACTCTGCTATTAAAACACTTAGCTACATATCATCATCATCATCATCATCAATCGTATTTATTGAGCACTTACTATGTGCAGAGCACTGTACTAAGCGCTTGGGAAGTACAAATTGGCAACATATAGAGACAGTCCCTACCCTCTCGCCTCTTTTTCCTCTTAGCTATAAATCATTCTGCGTCTGTCTCTCCCAGTTAATTTAACATGCAATGATAATAATAATTGTGGCTTTTGTGAAGCACTTACTATGTGCCAGGCATTGTACTCCGCCAACTGTCAGCTGTGTGACTTTGGGCAAGTCACTTCACTTCTCTGGGCCTCAGTTCTCTCATCTGTAAAATGGGGATTTAAACTGTGAGCCTCCCGTGGGACAACCTGATCACCTTGTAACCTCCCCAGCGCTTAGAACAGTGCTTTGCACATAGTAAGCACTTAACAAATACCATCATTATTATTATTATTATTACTAAGCACTGGGGTAGATACGAGGGGTTGGTCGCGGTCTTTGCCCCACAAGGGGCTCACAGTCTTAATCCCCATTTTACAGATGAGGTAACTGAGGCACTGAGAAGTGAAGTGACTTGCCCAGGGTCTCACGGCAGATAAGTGACGGAGCTGAGATGAGAACCCAGGTCTTTTTGATGCCCAGGCCAGGGCTTTATCCACTAGCCCACGCTGCTCATCTTCCCACTGAAACTCTGTCTTCCCCGTGACTTTCCATCACTGTAGAAAGCATCGCCACCCTCCCTGTCTCACATTCATTCATTCATTCAATCGTATTTATTGAGCGCTTACTGTGTGCAGAGCACTTTACTAAGCGCCTGGGAAGTACAAGTTGGCAACATGTAGACACAGTCCCTACCCAACAGTGGGCTCACAGTCTAGAAGGGGGAGACAGAGAACAAAACAAAACCTAGTAACAAAATAAAATAAGTAGAATAATTATGTACAAGTAAAATACATAAATAAATAGGGTAATAAATACGTACAAACATATATACATATATACAGGTGCTGTGGGGAAGGGAAGGATGTAAGGCCAGGGGGATGGAGACGAGGAGGAGGGGGAGATGAAGGAGGGGGCTCAGTCTGGGAAGGCCTCCTATGTCCATAACCTTGGCATTATCTGACTCATCTCTCTCATCCATCCTAAGTCAATCTGTTGCCAAAACCTGTTCGGCCTTCACAGCATCATTAAAATCCTCCCTTTCCTGGCCATCCAAACTGCAACTAAGCTGATCCGAGCACTTATCATAATCATTCATTTGTTTAGTTGTATTTATTGAGCGTTTACTCTGTGCAGAGCACTGTACTAAGCGCTTACCCCACCTTACCTAGAGCACCGGCCTCCTTGCTGACCTCCGTGACTCCCGTCTCTCCCCTCTCTAATCAATCAGTCAGTCAATCGTATTTATTGAGTGTGTACTGTGTTCAGAGCAGTGTACTAAGCCCTTGGGAGACTCCTCTCTCCTCTCTCCTCTCTCCCTAATTTGTAGCACTTACTATGTGCAAAGCACTGTTCTAAGCACTGGGGAGGTTACAAGGTGATCACGTTGTCCCACTGGGGACTCACAGTCTTCAATCCCATTTTACAGATGAGGTAACTGAGGCACAGAGAAGTTAAGTGACTTGCCCAAAGTGACACAGTGGGCAACTGGCAGAGCCGGGATTTGAACCCATGACCTCTGACTCCAAAGTCCGTGCTCTTTCCCCTGAGCCACGCTGCTTCCCTAGTGTTGGTAGGCCCATTCGCAGCCCACAGTGAACTCACAGTCCAGAGGGGGAGATAGATATTAACATAAGGCCTCCTCCAGGAGGCCTTCCCAGACTGAGCCCCTTCCTTCCTCTCCCCCTCGCCCCCTCTCCATCCCCCCATCTTACCTCCTTCCCTTCCCCACAGCACCTATATATATGTATATATGTTTGTACATATTTATTACTCTATTGATTTATTTATTTTACTTGTACATATCTATTCTATTTATTTTATTTTGTTAGTATGTTTGGTTTTGTTCTCTGTCTCCCCCTTTTAGACTGTGAGCCCACTGTTGGGTAGGGACCGTCTCTATATGTTGCCAATTTGTACTTCCCAAGCGCTTAGTACAGTGCTCTGCACATAGTAAGCGCTCAATAAATACGATTGATTGATAAATAAATAAATTACAGATGTGTACATCAGTGCTGTGGGGCTGAGGGATGGGGGGAATAAAGAGTGCAAATCCAAGTGCAAGCGTGACACAGAAGGGAGTGGGAGAAAAGGAAATGAGGGCTTAGTCGTGGAAGGCCTCTAGTAATAAGTTTCCAGTCCTTCCTTCACTCTGTTGCCTGGATCTTTTTTTCTAAAAAAAAATGTTCAGTCCATGTTTCCCACTCCTCAAGAATTTCCAGCGGTTGCCCTTACAGCTCCACATCAAGCAGAAACTCCTATCAGCTTTAAAACAATTCAATCACCTTGGCCCCTCCTATCTTACCTCACTGCTTTCCTATTTCAACCCCAGCTCACACACTTCACTCCTTTAATGTCAGCCTAGTCACGGTATTTCGCTCTCGTCCATCTCAGCGCTGACCCCAGCCCACATCGTCTCTCAGGCCTAGAATAACCTCTATCTTCATATCGAGCAATCAATCGATTGCATTTATTGAGCGCTTACTGTGTGCAGAGCACTGTACTAAGCGCTTGGGAAGTACAAGTTGGAACATATAGAGACAATCCCTACCCAACAGTGGGCTCACAGTCTAAAAGTTCACACAGTCACAGTTCATATCCAACAGATCACTGCTCACCCCATCTTCAAAACCTTCCACATCTCCTCCCAGAGGCCCACCTGACTAAGCCCTCATTTTCCCTACTCTTTCTCCCTTCTGCTCCATGTCTGTACCTGGATTTCTACCCTATAAGCTCTCGATATTCACCCAACATCAGCCCTACAGCACTTACGTTCACTGCCTTGTCTTATCTCTCGCTGTCGAGTCGCCTCCGACCCATAGCGACTCCACGGACGCAACTCTCCCGGAACATCCCACCTCCATCTGCAATCTTTCTGCAAGCGTATCCGTAGAGTTTTCTTTTGGCGTTTATAAAGTGCTTAGTACGTGCTACAAATTAGGGGAGGCACACGGTTATAATCATGGAGGAACTTGTTAAGCACGTACTATGTTCTAAGCGCTGGAGTAGATACAAGGTAATTGGGTTGGACGCAGTCCCTGTCCCACCTGGGGCTCACACTCTGAATCCCTGTTTTACAGATGAGGTAACTGAGGGCCAGAGAAGTTAAGTGACTTGCCCAAGGTCACACGGCAGACATGTGGTGGAGCCAGGATTAGAACCCACATCCTCTTACTCCTAGGCCTGTGCTCTTTCCTCTAGGCCACACTGCTTCATTCATTCATTCATTCAATTGTATTTACTGAGCGCTTACTGCGTACTAAACACTTGGGAAGTACAAGTCGGCAACATATAGAGACGGTCCCTACGTAACAATGGGCTCACAGTCTAGAAGGAGGAGACAGACAACAAAACAAAACATGTGGACAGGTGTCAAGCCATCAGAATAAATAGAAGTAAAGCTAGATGCACATCATTAACAAAATAAATAGAATAGTGAATATGTGCAAGTAAAATAAATAGAGTAATAAATCTGTACAAACATATATACAGGTGCTGTGGGGAGGGGAAGGAGGTAGGGCGGGGGGGGGCGGGGATGGGGAGGAGGAGAGGAACCGCAACATACTCGCTGTTGCAGTAAAAAGTGTTTTACTTTCACCCCCAATTACTACGAACCCAGTTGGGTTCAGCAACAAATAGACACATTCCCTACCCAACAACGGACTCAGAGTCTTACAGCCACGCTGGCACTTCTCTCACTGCAATGTGAGTCCATTTTTAACCCAAAGGACTGCGGAATCAGTGGTATTTATTGAGTACTCACTTTTTGTAGAGCACTGTACTAGGCACTTGGGAGAGTACAATACAGCGTGGCTCAGTGGAAAGAGCCCGGGCTTTGGAGTCAGAGGTCATGGGTTTAAATCCCAGCTCCTCCAATTGTCAGCTGTGTGGCCTTGGGCAAGTCACTTCACTTCTCTGTGCCTCAGTTACCTCAAGTGTAAAATGGGGACTAATACTGTGAGCCCCCCGTGGGACAACCTGATCGCCTTGTAACCTCCCCAGCGCTTTGAACAATGCTTTGCACATAGTAAGCACTTAATAAATGCCATCATTATTAATACTGAAAATTCCAGTGTACACATCCTGCCCGTTAGGAAAATGGCCTGGATCTAATCCTTGTTCTAATCCTGGCTCCACCATTTATCTGATGTTTGATCTCCGTCAAGACACTTCACTTGCCTGTACCTCAGTGACCTCATCTGTAAAATGGGGATGGAGACTGTGAGCCCCACGTGGGACAGGGACAGTGCCCAACTTGATTTGATTGTTTCCACCCCAGTGCTTAGTACGTTGCCTGGTATATAGTAAATGCTGAACAAATACCATCATCATCATTCTAATCCAAGCTCCACCACTTTTTTTCTGTGGGACTGTGGTCAAGTCACTTCACTTCTCTAGCCTTCAGTTCCCTCTGCTGTAAAATGGGGATTATTATATGAGCTCCATGTGGGACAGGGACTGTGTCCAGAATAACTTGCTTATATCCACCCTAATGCTTAGTACAGTGCCTGGCACTTAGTAAGTGCTTAGCAAATACCACAATCATTATTATTATTATTGCTATAACATCATTTGACAGAGAAGTGACAGAAGAGCCAACTGTTTTCCAACCATAACAACATTTTTGCCTCCATCTTTTCCCCCCATTCTTCTCTTCCTTGTGGCCCAACCTTGAAGTCTCTGACACCTTTGGGCCACTAGCACAACATGCAGCAAAAAGGAGTGTGGCCTGGTGGATACAACACGAGTCTGGGGGTCAGAGGACCTGGGTTCTAATCCCGGCTCCTCCACCTGCCCTGCTGGGCAACCTTGGGCAAGTCACTTCACTTCTCTGGTCCTCACTTACCTCATCTGGTAAATGGGGATTAAGACCAAGTCCCATGGGGGACATGGACTGGGTCCAACCTGATATCTTATATCCACTGCCAAGCTTAGTACGGTGTCTGGCACATAGTAAGTGCTTAACAAATACCGCAATTATTATTATTTTTACAGTGTTGTTATGGAAACACAACGGCCAGCTATTAGGTGGCAGGAAGCAGGGCGGGCAGAAAACCTAGCAGAACATTTAGGCCATGGCAGCAAACAAACATCTTGCCAGAAACCCTCTTCTTGACGAAACAGAATGCACCTCTTTTGGAGGAAGTGATTTCCTGAAGCATTTCCCAAGGGGGAAACCGGTTCTGTTGTTATCTCTGCTCTCCCCAACAGAACATACTGACTTATTTCCTCCCTAAACAATTGGGTATTGTCATGAAGAGATGACCCTAGACTGTTTCTATTCAAAGTAAAGTAGAATATTGGAAAAATTCTGGGGATTGGAGGCGTTGGTGGAGAGAAGCTGTGGCAGGGGGCAGGAAGATACTTTTTTTTTTTTAAAAAAAGGTATTTGTTAAGCGCTTACTATGTGCCAGGCACTGTACTAAGTGCTGGGGTAGATACCAGCTGATCAGATTGGACACCCAGTCCATGTTCTACATGGGGCTTACAGTCTCAAGCCCTACTTTACAAATGAAGTAGCTGAGGCACGGGGATGTGAAGTGATTCTCCAAAGGTCACGCAGCAGACGAGTGGCAAGGGAGGATTCGAACCTGGCTCCTTCAGACTCCCAGGCCGGTGCTGTAGCCACCAGGCCAAACTGGATCCTCTGACTCTCCCAACAGAGCTGGGAGCCATTGCTCATTTCACCCCGCTACCCCGAATTCTCTCGTTGCTCCTCTTTGCCAAACCATGTCTCTCCTTGGTCGAAAAAAGCTCGTCTCCTACATCAATCTGGGCCTCACTCCTCCAGGAGACAGAGCTGTGGTAAATGGGAGGGAGGGCATCTTGGTATGGGGGTGTCAGCTAATATGGTGGCAAAGCCCCCCGTAGAAACTATTTTCTCTACTCCCCCAACCCCTTGTCCTTGGTGTTAAAGGTGCCAATTGCCATAGCAGCAAAGCCCTGCCCACCTATGTGCCTTTCTGATTGCTGAACTATTTCCACTTTGGATAGTGCCTCTGATCAATATGCAAATTCATTCATTCAATCATATTTATTGAGCGCTTGCTGTGTACAGAGCACTGTACTAAGCGCTTGGGAAGTACTGGTTGGCAAGTTGTCTCCTCCAGGAGACAGAGCTGTGGCAAATGGGAGGGAGGGAGGGCATATGTGAGCCTGCTGTTGGGTAGGGACCGTCTCTATAGGTTGCCAACTTGTACTTCCCAAGCGCTTAGTACGGTGCTCTGCACACAGTAAGCGCTCAATAAATAGGATTGAATGAATGAATGAAATGTGTGTGCATACACGTGTGTGTGAGTGTGTGTGTCTGGATGAAGGCTGAAGCTATGTACCAACCAACACACAGGAGATCGATCAATGACTTGAACTGCCAATGTGCAACTTAATAATAATAATGTTGGCATTTGTTAAGCGCTTACTATGTGCAAAGCACTGTTCTAAGCGCTTGGGGGGATACAACATGATCAGGTTGTCCCACATGGGGCTCACAGTCTTAATCCCCATTTTACAGATGAGGTAACTGAGGCTCAGAGAAGTTAAGTGACTTGCCCAAGGTCACACAGCAGACATGTGGCGGAGCCGGGATTTGAACCCATGAGCTCTGACTCCAAAGCCTGTGCTCTTTCCACTGAGCCATGCTGCTTTGAATTCTGCTACCTAAGCAGTACATTACTATCGAATAATATTTGGGTAGAGAAAGTAGAAAACAGAATATAAAAGGTGGACATTGGTGTCACGGGGACAACAAACTCCGTACTAGTTGAAAAAGTTGTGATGTCCAACCTTCTGTTTGGCCTGGACCTACTTGGGAAACAGCGTGGCCTCGTGGATAGATCAGGGACCTGGGAGTTAGAGGGATGTGAGTTCTAATCCCAGCTCCACCACTTGTCTGCTGTGTAACCTTAGGTAAGTCATTTCACTTCCCTCTACCTTAGTTGTCTCATCTGCAAAATGGGGATTAAGACCGTGAGCCCCATATGGGACAGGGACGGTGTCCAACCTGATTATCTTGTTTCCATCCCAGTGCTTAGAACAGTGCCTGACCCATAGTAAGTGCTTAATGTTAATAACATAATGTTATTAACATAATAATAATTAACATAATAATAACATAATAATTAACATAATAATGTTAATAACATAAAAAGAAACCCACTTTAGAAAACATGAGAAGCAGGGTGGCCTGTGAGAGGTAGAGCGGCCTAGTGGAGGCCTGGGTGTCAAAAGGATCTGGGTTCTAATCCTGTCTCTGCCACTTCTCTGCTCTGTGACCTTGGGGAAGTCACTTAAGTTCGCTGTGACTCAGTTACCTCATCTGTAAAGTGAGGATTAATACCGTGAGTTCCATGGACACGGACTGTGTCCAACCTGATTAGCTTGTATCAACTACAGCTTTCAGTAGAGTGCCTAGTACATAGTAAGAACGTAAGAAATACCATTAAAAAAAAAGACACTCCCTGCTTCTGGGGACAACTGCATCAGCGATGAATCAGAAGTATCCACTTTTCACTTTGCGAGAGGCGGAGACCTGGGAACAGTAGAGGGGCTAGGGAAAAATCACAGGCACAGACATATGTGGGATCAGCGGGGAGGACATGTAGACGCTCACAGGGTGAGAGAGTGTGAGAGAGAAATGGAGAGGGGAGGGGGACAGAGAGAGAGAGAGAGACAGAGAGAGAGAGAGACAGAGAGAGAGAGAGAGACAGAGAGAGAGATTAGGGAATTAGAGGGGAGAGAGGAGAGAGAAAAGAGAGAGGGGAGAGAGAAAGGAGAGAAAGCAAAGAGAGAACAGAGAGAGAGTGGAGGAGAGAGCAGAGAGGAGAGAGAAAGGGGAGAGACAACAGAGACGAGAGAAAGAGGAGAGAAAGGAGAGAGAGGAGAGAGGAGAAGAGAGAGAAAAAGAGAGAGAGAGAGAGAGAGAGAGAGAGAGAGAGAGAGAGAGAGAGAGAGAGAGAGAGAGAGAGAGAGAGAGAGAGAGAGAAGCACTATAATGGGGATTAAGACTGTGAGCCTCACGTGGGACAACCTGATTACCTTGTATCCACCTCAGTGCTTAGAACAGTGCTTGGCACATAGAAAGCACTTAACAAATGCCATCGTCATCATTATTATTATTACTAAAAGCAGCATGGCCTAGTGGATGGAGCCCAGGCCCGGGAGTCAGAAGGTCCTGAGTTCTAATCCCAGCTCCACCACTTGTCTGCTGTGTGGCCTTGGGCAAGTCACTTTACTTCTCTGTGCCTCAGTTGCCACATCTATAAAATGGGGATTGAAACTTTGAGCCCCCACTGGGACAAGGACTGGGTCCAACCTAATTTGGCTATATCCACTCCAGCGCTTAGTACAGTGCCCGGGGCATAGTAAGTGCTTAAAAATGCCATAATAATAATAAAATATATAATATTATAATCTATCATAATAAATATAATTATTATTATTATGAGAGAGAAAGAGAGAGAGAAAACACACAGTGTTAAAGGGAGACCCAGGGTAGGTGTTTATGGGCTGGACAAATCCTGAGATTCCAGTCTCTGCTGAGGTCAGGGTGACACAGCCTCTGAGGTTACAGTTAGGCCCAGAGCAATCAATCAATCAATCAATCAATCAATCAATCAATCGTATTTATTGAGCGCTTACTGTGTGCAGAGCACCGTACTAAGCGCTTGGGAAGTACAAGTTGGCAACATATAGAGACAGTCCCTACCCAACAGTGGGCTCACAGTCTAAAAGGGGGAGACAGAGAACAAAACCAAACATACTAACAAAATAAAATAAATATAGAATAGAATAGAATAGAATAGAATAGAATAGAATAGCTATCTGAAAGTCAGGCATGGGCGGATGGCTCTGGCCTAGAAAGACAATGAGGCCTAGTGGATAGAGCACAGAACAAGAAGACAGGAAACCCAGGTTCCAGTTCCATCTCTGCCACTTGCCTGCTGGGTGACCTTGGATAAGTAACTTCCCTTCTCTGTGTCTCATCTGTTAAAAATAGGGATAAAAGACCGGTTCTTACTCCCTCTTAGACAGTGACAATGGGTCAGAGGCAGTGTCCAGTCTGATTATCTTGGAACTATCCTCCACACGTAGCTCATAATTAGAAGCAGAGAAGCCTAGTTCATTCACTCACTCATTCATTCATTCATTCAATCGTATTTATTGAGTGCGTATTGTATACAGAGCATACTATAAGGGCTGCGAAGAGTACAATATAACAGTAAACACACACATTCTCCGCCCCCAATGAGCTTACAGTCTGGGATGGGGAAGAGGTAGGAGAAAGAGAGAGACATTAATATAAATGGAGGCCTTCCCAGACTGAGCCCCCTCCTTCCTCTCCCCCTCCTCCCCACCTTACCTCCTTCCCCTCCCCACAGCACCTGTATATATGTACATACGTTTGTACGTATTGATTACTCTATTTATGTATTTATTTTATTTGTACATATTTATTCTATTTATTTTATTTTGTTAATATGTTTTGTTTTGTTGTCTGTCTCCCCCTTCTAGACTGTGAGCCTGCTGTTAGGTAGGAACCATCTCTATATATTGCCAACGTACTTCCCAAGCGCTTAGTACAGAGCTCAGCACACCGTAAGCACTCAATAAATACGACAATGAATGAATGAATAAATAAGTAAATTGCAGATACGTACGTAAGTGCTGTGGTGCTGGGAGGGGAATGAATAAAGGGAGCAAAACAGGGAGCTACAGAAGGGAGTGGGAGAAGGGGAATGGAGGGCCTGGTTAGAGAAAGCCTCTTGGAGGAGGTGGGCCATAAATAAGGCTTTGAAGTGGGGGGAGAGTCATTGTCTGTTGCATAAATATGATTGAATGATTTTTTTCAAGGGCTTAGTACAGTGCTCTGCACAAAGTAAGCACTTAACAAATACAATTGAATGAATATTCATTCAATATTCTCCCCTTTCTAGACTGTGAGCCTGCTGTTGGGTAGGGACCGTCTTTATAGGTTGCCAACTTGTACTTCCCAAGCGCTTAGTATAGTGCTCTGCACACAGTAAGCGCTTAATAAATATGATTGAATGAATGAATGAATGAATATGAGGAGGGAGGGTATTCCAGGCCAGAGGTAGGATGTGGGCAAGGAGTTAGTGGCAGATGAGAAAGATGAAAAGGGGGTACAGTAAGAAGGTTGCCATTAGAAGAGAGAAGTTTGCGGGCTGGGTTATAGTAAGAGAGTAGCGAGGTGAGGTAGGAGGGGGCAAGGGGATTGACTGCTTTGAAGCCATTCATTCAATCGTATTTATTGAGCGCTTACTGTGTGCAAAGCACTGGACTAAGCGCTTGGGAAGTACAAGTCGGCAACAGATAGAGACGGTCCCTACCCGACAACGGGCTCACCGTCTAGAAGGGGGAGACAGGCAACAAAACAAAACAGGTAGACGGGTGTCAAAATCGTCAGAACAAATAGAATTATGCCTGGGGAAAATGGAAAGAACCTAGCAGAAAGATCATGACCCTGGGAGTCAGAGGATCTGGGTTCTAGTCCCAGCTCTGCCGCTTGTCTGCTGTGTGACTTTGGGCAAATCACTTCACTTCTCTGGGCTTCAGTTTCCTCACCTGTAGAACAGGGACTAGAACTTTGAGCCCTAAGGAGGCCTTCCCAGACTGAGCCCCTTCCTGCCTCTCTCCCTCGTCCCCCTCTCCATCCCCCCCAATCTTACCTCCTTCCCTTCCCCACAGCACCTGTATATATGTATATATTTATTACTCTATTTATTGATTGATTTATTTTACTTGTACATATCTATTCTATTTTATTTTGTTAGTATGTTTGGTTTTGTTCTCTGTCTCCCCCTTTTAGACTGTGAACCCACTGTTGGGTAGGGACTGTCTCTATATGTTGCCAACTTGTACTTCCCAAGCGCTTAGTACAGTGCTCTGCACACAGTAAGCGCTCAATAAATACAATTGATTGATTGATTGATTGACAGGGACTGTGTTCGACCCAATTATCTGGTATCTGGCCCAGCAATTAGTCCAGTGCTTGGCACGTCGTAAGTGCTTAGCAAATGCCACGAAAAGTTTGGCGCTTAGTATACCCCATCACTATCATTCCAGCTGGTCTCCTTCTCATTGTGAGACAGCTCAATAATTCCGGGGACAAAGCTTTCGTCTCTAAAGTCCTGATTCCGAAGGTCGCTGGCCCCCATCGACTGCCACTTGTCTGCTGTGAGACCTTAGGCAAGTCATTTCACTTCCCTCTACCTTAGTTACCTCTTCTGTAAAATGGGGATGAAAACTGTGAGCCCCCTGTGGGACATGGACTGTGTCTAACCTATCTTGTATTTACCCCAGTGTTTAGTACAGTGCCTGGAACATAGTAAGCGCTCAGCAAATACCCATTATAAAAATTAGCAGCAGCGCCCTGATAATAATAATAATAATAATGGCATTTATTAAGCACTTACTATGTGCAAAGCACTGTTCTAAGCTCTGGGGAGGTTACAAAGTGATCAGGTTGTCCCACAGGGGGCTCACGTTCTTAATCCCCATTTTTCAGATGAGGTCACTGAGGCCCGGAGAAGTTAAGTGACTTGCTCAAAGTCACACAGCTGACAATTGGTGGAGCCAGGATTTGAACCCATGACCTCTGACTCCGAAGCCCGGGCTCTTTCCACTGAGCCACGCTGCTTCTCCTGACTGATATACAGTCTGACTTCTTCTGACTGATATACAGTCAGTTCAGCAACAGTGACCTCATATTCCCAACATTAGTTTCGTTGGGTGCTGCTGCTGATGGTATTTGCTAAGTGCTTACTATGTGCTAAGCACTGTTCTAAGCGCTGGAGTAGATACAAGTTAATCAGGTTGTCCCACGTGGGGCTCACAGTCTTAATCCCCATTTTACAGACGAGGTAACTGAGGCACAGAGAAGTTAAATGGCTTGCCCGAGGTCACACAGCAGACAAGTGGCAGAGGCAGGATTAGAACCCATGTCCTCTGACTCCCAAGCCAGTGCTCTCACCACTAAGTCATGCCGCTTCTCTAGCCACACTGCATCTGGAGCATCTTAGTATAGTGACCGGCATATGATGGGGGCTTAAAAATACCACATTTTCTAGATTGTGAGCCTGTTGTTGGGCAGGGATTGTCTCTATTTGTTGCTCAATTGTACTTTCCAAGCACTTAGTACAGTGCTCTGCACACAGTAGGCACTTAATAAATACGATCAAATGAATGAATGAATTTATTATTTTATTAAGACCGGATGACGGCGGGTTACCGGAGGAACTGCTGGTTGGTAAGCGGAGAATAATAATAATAATAATGATGGCATTTGTGAAGCTTACTTTGTGCCAAGCACTGTTCTAAGCACTGGGGGGGATACAAGGTAATGAGGTTGTCCCACGTGGGGCTCCCGGTCTTAATCCCCATTTTACAGATGAGGTCACTGAGGCCCAGAGAAGTTAAGTGACTTTCCCAAAGTCACACAGCTGACAATTGGAGGAGCCACGATTTGACCCCATGACCTCTGATTCCCAAGCCCATGCTCTTTCCACTGAGCCATGCTGTTTTGCAATATAACAATAAACAGCCACATTCCCTACCCTCAACGAGCTTACAGTCTAGAGGTAATGATTGGAGCTGGCTGTTTACTGTGAGGTCCTGCCTGCCTTTTCTCCCTAGAGCTTCATAATAATAATAATAATAATGGCATTTGTTAAGCGCTTACTATGTGCAAAGCACTGTTCTAAGCGCTGGGGGGATACAAGGTGATCAGGTTGTCCCGCGTGGGGCTCACAGTCATCATCCCCATTTTACAGATGAGGTAACTGAGGCTCCGAGAAGTTAAATGACTTGCCCAAGGTCACACAGCAGACATGCGGCAGAGCCGGAATTCGAACCCATGACCTCTGAGTCCAAAGCCCGTGCTCTTTCCACTGAGCCACATGGCTTCTCTATCAAGTGGAGAGGGCAAGATGAACTAAGCAGCATGGCTCAGTGAAAAAGAGCCCGGGCTTTGGAGTCAGAGGCCATGGGTTCGAATCCCGACTCCACCACATGTCTGCTGTGTGACCTTGGGCAAGTCTCTTAACTTCTCTGAGCCTCAGTTACCTCATCTGTAAAATGGGGATTAAGACTGTGAGCCCCACATGGGACAACTTGATCACCTTGTATCCCCCCAGATCTTAGAACAGTGCTCTGCACATAGTAAGCGCTTAATAAATGCCATTATTATTATTATTATTATTATTATTAATTAAAGAAAGAATGAAGCCCAGATAAGACAATCTAGCAACGGACCATTTGGAAACCATCACAGCGGACAGCCCGGACCGGTGGACAGCAACAATCAGAAGAGGGTTTGTGTAGATCGGGGTACAGCATGGCTCAGTGGAAAGAGCCCGGGCTTTGGAGTCAGAGGTCAGGGGTTCAAATCCCGGCTCTGCCAATTGTCAGCTGTGTGACTTTGGGCAAGTCACTTCACTGCTCTGGGCCTCAGTTACCTCATCTGGAAAATGGGGATTAAGACTGTGAGCCCCCTGTGGGACAACCTGATCACCTTGTGACCTCCCCAGCACCTAGAACAGTGCTTTGCACATAGTAAGCGCTTAATAAATGCCATTATTATTATTATTATTACTAAGATGCAGATTTGAAAAGAGAGACAGATCCTATTGGGGACAGAAAATATCACTGGTGCAGCTTGGGACTCAGAGGATCTGGGTTCTAATCCTGGCTCTGCCACTTACCTGCTAAGTTGTCTCCAGCAAATCTTTTCACTTCTCTGTGACTCAATTTCTTCATCTATAGCAAATCTCTTCACTTCTCTGTGACTCAATTTCTTCATCTATAGCAAATCTCTTCACTTCTCTGTGACTCAGTTTTCTTCATCCGTAGAATGTACTAATACCTGCTCTGCCATTCGTCTGCTGTGTGATCTTGGGCAAGTCACTTAATTTCTCTGTGCCTCAGTTACCTCACTTGTAAAATGGGGACCAAGATTGTGAGCCCCATACGGGACATGGGCTCTGTCGGAGCTGATTAGGTTGTATCCACCCCAGCGCTTAGTACAGTGTCTGCTGTGTGACCTTGGGCAAGTCACTTAACTTCTCTGTGCCTCAGTTACCTCATCTGTAAAAGCCCTGGGGAGGTTACAAGGTGATCAGGTTGTCCTACGGGGGGGCTCACAATCTTAATCCCCATTTTACAGATGAGGTAACTGAGGCACAGAGAAATTAAGTGACTTGCCCAAAGTCACACAGCTGGCAGTTGGCGGAGCCAGGATTTGAACCCATGACCTCTGACTCCAAAGCCCGGGCTCTTTCCACTGAGCCACGCTGCTTCTCTAAGTCGGCAACATATAGAGATGGTCCCTACCCAACAACGGGCTCACAGTCTAGAAGGGTGAGACAGACATGGGCAAGTCACTTAACTTCTCTGGGCCTCAGTTACCTCATCTGTAAAATGGGGGTTAAGACTGTGAGCCCCCCATGGGACAACCTGATCACCTTGTAATTTCCCCAGTGCTTAGAACAGTGCTTTGCACATAATAAGTGCTTAAAAAATGCCATTATTATTATTATTATTATTATTAGAATGGGGATGTTCTCCCTCCTCCTGATCCTCAAGTGATACAGGGACTGGATCTTATCTGGTCTCTGCCCCAGTGCTTCGCCCACTGATGGGTAGGGACCATCTCTACATGCTGCCAACTTGTATTTCCCAAGCGCTTAGTACAGTGCTCGTCACATAGTAAGCGCTCAATAAATACGATTGAATGAATGAATGAATGCTTAGAACAGAATAGTAATAATTGCGGTATTTGTTAATAATAAGGATGGCATTTATTAAGCACTTACTATGCGCAAAGCACTGTTCTAAGTGCTGGGGAGGTTACAAGGCAATCAGGTTGTCCCACGTGGGGTTCACAGTCTTCATCCCCCTTTTACAGATGAGGTAACTGAGGCCCAGAGAAGTGAAGTGACTTGCCCAAAGTCACATAGCTGGCAATTGGCGGAGCCGGGATTTGAACCCACAACCTCTGACTCCAAAGCCCGGGCTCTTTCCACGGAGCCACGCTGCTTCTCTAACCACTTACTATGTGCTAGGCACTGTTCTAAGCACTGGGGTAAATATAAGTGTCCCACATAGGGCTCCCGGTCTAAAAATCTCCATTTTACAGTTGAAGGAACTGAGGCTTAGAGAAGTGAAATGACTTGCTCAAGGTCACACAGCAGACAAGCGGCAGAGCCGAGAATAGAACTCATGACCTTCCGACCCCCAGGCCGTGCTCTATCCACTAGGCCACGCTGCTTTTCATAGTAAGAAGTGCAATAAGGACATAGTAAGTGCTTACAATGAGAAGCAACGTGGCTCAGTGGAAAGAGCCCGGGCTTCAATCAATCAATCAATCAATCGTATTTATTGAGCGCTTACTTTGTGCAGAGCACTGTACTAAGCGCTTGGGAAGTACAAGTTGGCAACCTATAGAGACAGTCCCTACCCAACTCACAGTCTAAAAGGGGGAGACAGAGAACAAAACCAAACATACTAAGAAAATAAAATAAAATAAAATTGGCTTGGGAGTCAGAGGTCATGGGTTCAAATTCTGACTCCGCCACAGGTCTGCTGTGTGACCTTGGGCAAGTCACTTCACTTCTCTGCGCCTCAGTTACTTCATCTGTAAAATGGGGATTAATAATAATAATGATAATGGCATTTTATTAAGCTCATACTATGTGCGAAGCACTGTTCTAAGCGCTGGGGGAGTTACAAGGTAATCAGGTTGTCCCACGGGGGGCTCACAGTTTTAATCCCCATTTTACAGATGAGGTAACTGAGGCACAGAGAAGTGAAGTGACTTGCCCAAAGTCACACAGCTGACAATTTGAACCCATAACCTCTGACTCCAAAGCCCGTGCCCTTTCCACTGAGCCACATTAAGACTGTGAGCCCCACGTGGGACAACCTGATCACCTTGTATCCCCCCCAGCGCTGAGAACAGTGCTTTGCACGTAGTAAGCACTGAACAAATGCCATCATTACTATTATTAACAAATACTATTATTATAATTTATTATTATTAATCTGTATATGCATACAGTGTGGAAGAGAATGCATCTATCCATCTTTCCCAGAAGTAACCTCATCCAGGACAGGCTCTCATGGTTAGCAGCACTATCCTTTCCGACGAAGGACAGTGTGAGCCCACTGTTGTGTAGGGACCGTCTCTATATGTTGCCAACTTGTACTTCCCAAGCGCTTAGTACAGTGCTCTACACACAGTAAGCGCTCAATAAATACGATCGATTGATTGACTGACAGTGAAAGGGGAGTTTTCTCCATGCCACGTTCTGACCCAAGGACTTCAGAGGGTGCAAGAAATGTAAAAGACCGTACCGCCTTGAAGGCAAGGAACCTGTTTACCAATTCTGTTGCAAGGTACACTGCAAAGTGCTCTGAATAATAATAATAATAATAATGGTATTTGTTAAGCGCTTACTATGTGCTGAGCCCTGTTCTAAGCGTTGGGATAGACACAAGGTGATCAGGTTGTCCCACGTGGGGCTCACAGTCTTAATCCCCATTTTCCAGATGAGGGAACTGAGGCCCAGAGAAGTGAAGTGACTTCTCATGCTGACAAGCATGAGAAGCAGCGTGGCTCAGTAGTAAAGAGCCCGGGCTTTGGAGTCAGAGGTCATGGGTTCAAATCCCAGCTCCACCAATTGTCAACTGTGTGACTTTGGGCAAGTCACTTAACTTCTCCGGGCCTCAGTTCCCTCATCTGTAAAATGGGGATTAAATCTGTGAGCCCCACGAGGGACAACCTGATCACCTTGTAACCTCCCCAGCGCTTAGAACAGTGCTTTGCACATAGTAAGCGCTTAATAAATGCCATCATTATTATTATTATTAAGTGGTGGAGCTGGGATTCGAACCCGTGACCTCTGACACCCAAGGCCAGGCTCTTGCCACGCTGTGTCGGAGCACAGTAAGCACTCAGTAAATACCACCGATCAACTGACTGATCAAGAACGCAGTCTCCTCTGTGTGTGTGTTGATGAATTGGCTCAGTGAGTAAATAAATCACACCTGAATATAATCAATCGTATTTATTGAGCGCTTACTGTGTGCAGAGCACTGTCCTATGCGCTTAGTATGGTTGACTAAACGGGAGTAACTTTATAAGTGGCGTTTCTTAAGCACATAGGATGTGCCAGGCACTGTACTAAGCACTGGGGTTGAGACAAAATAATCAGGTTGATCGCAGTCCATGGGGCTCACAGTCTCAATCCCCATTTTCTAGATGAGGTATGGAGGCACGGAGGAGTGAGGTGACTTGCCCAAGGTCACACAGCAGGCCAGAGGCAGAGCTGGGCTTTAAACCCAGTCCTCTGACTCCCAAGCTCTTGCTTTTTCCACCAGCCCATGCTGTGTCTCGAACGAGTGAGAGAGGAGGTGGAAGGGAAGACTACCAAGAAACAGTGAAGGACAAAGATAAAAAATCATAACAGCCAAAGCTGATCATTAGACGTCAACTGTAAAAGCAAAGAGAAAAACATGATTTAACGATATCATGGCCAAGATAAGCAACAGATAACACTAAATCTGAATCTTACATGAAAAATGGAAAATATGAACGAGATATAACCTCCCCAGTGCTTAGAACAGTGCTTTGCATATAGTAAGCGCTTAATGAAATGCCATTATTATTATATAAAACAGGCAACTCACTGGGGCCAGCAAAACCAACTGGACTGTAATAATAATAATAATAATTGGCATTTGTTAAGCGCTTACTATGTGCAAAGCACTGTTCTAAGCGCTGGGGAGGATACAAGGTGATCAGCTTGTCCCACATGGGGCTCACAGTCTTAGTCCCCATTTTACAGATGAGGTAACAGACGCCCAGAGAAGTTAAGTGAGTTGCCCAAGATCACACAGCTGACATGTGGCGGAGTCGGAATTCGAACCCCTGACCTCTGACTCCAAAGCCCGTGCTCTTTCCACTGAGCCACGCTGTCTTTCTATGGCCAGGGAATGTGTCTCCCCCTCGTCCCCCTCTCCATCCCCCCCATCTTACCTCCTTGCCTTCCCCACAGCACCTGCATATATGTATATATGTTTGTATATATTTATTACGCTATTTATTTATTTATTTATTTATTTTACTTGTACATACCTATTCTATTTATTTTATTTTGTTAGTATGTTTTGTTTTGTTCTGTGTCTCCCCCTTCTAGACTGTGAGCCCACTGTTGGGTAGGGACCGTCTCTATATGTTGCCAACTTGTATTTCCCAAGCGCTTAGTACAGTGCTCTGCACACAGTAAGCGCTCAATAAATACGATTGATTGATTTATTAAGCACTTACTATGTGTAAAGCACTATTCTAAGCGCTAATTATGCTGCCAACTTGTACTTCCCAAGCGCTTAGTACAGTGCTCTGCACACAGTAAGCACTCAATAAATACGATTGAATGAATGAATGAATAATTCTTATGCAGCGTACTCTCTCGAGTATTTAGAGCAGTGCTCAGCACAGCATAAGCACTCAATAAACACCATTGATCGATTGATTGGAATTGTGAATGTCAGGGGGAAAGAGGAGAAACCTTTGCCCCCATAGCGTTCTATACTTTAAGCTCGTTATGGTCAGAGAACATGTCCATTAATTTTGTGGTATTGTACTCTCCCGAGTGCTTAGTACAGTACTCTGCATATAGTAAGTGCTCAATAAATACCACTGATTGATTGATTGGGTAGTTGTAGGTTGTCCTACTCAGTGTTGGCCCTAGTTTCAAGGCCCTACTGAGAGCTCACCTCCTCCAGGAGGCCTTCCCAGACTGAGCCCCTTCCTTCCTCTCCCCCTCGTCCCCCTCTCCATCCCCCCATCTTACCTCCTTCCCTTCCCCACAGCACCTGTATATATGTATATATGCTTGTACATATTTATTACTCTATTTATTTCACTTGTACATATCTATTCTATTTATTTTATTTTGTTAGTATGTTTGGTTTTGTTCTCTGTCTCCCCCTTTTAGACTGTGAGCCCACTGTTGGGTAGGGACTGTCTCTATATGTTGCCAATTTGTACTTCCCAATGCTTAGTACAGTGCTCTGCACACAGTAAGTGCTCAATAAATACGATTGATGATGATGATGATGATGATGTTGGAGTTGAATTGGGGAAGAAACTGGAGTGGTCCCCCCCACCCGGGTTCCCAGCCTCTGGCTGCATCCAACTTCCTGGCCCAGCTTTGGAAGTTTTTCGGGGCTTCTCTTCCCACTCCTGGCCTCCGGGACCAGGTATTCCTGGCTCTCGAGTGTCTCTGTGGAATGAGCACAGGCCTGAGAGTCAGAAGGATCTTGGTTCTAATCCTGGCTCTGCCACCTAATAATGATGGCATTTCTTAAACGCTTATTATGTGCAGAGCACTGTTCTAAGCGCTGGGGGGAATACAAGGTGATCAGGTTGTCCCACATGGGGCTCACAGTCTTAATCCCCATTTTCCAGATGAGGTACCTGAGGCTCAGAGAAGTGAAGTGGCTTGCCCAAGGTCACACAGCAGACATGTGGCAGAGCCGGGATTCGAACCCATGACCTCTGACTCCAAAGCCCGGGCTCTTTCCACTGAGCCACGCTGCTTCTCCACATGTCTGCTGTGTGACCTTGGGCAAGTCACTTTGCTTCTCTGAGCCTCAGTTTCCTCATTTGTAAAATGGGGATTAAGAGTGTGAGCCCCAAGTGGGACAGGGACTGTGTCCAACCTGATTTCTTCCCTTCAAAGCCCTACTGAGAGCTCACCTCCTCCAGGAGGCCTTCTCAGACTGAGCCCCCTTTTTCCTCTCCTCCTCCCCATCCCCCCCAACCTACCTCTTTCCCCTCCCCACAGCACCTGTATATCATCATCAATCGTATTTACTGAGCGCTTACTATGTGCAGAGCACTGTACTAAGCGCTTATATGTGTTTGTATATGTGTTTGTACAGATTTATTACTCTATTTATTTTACTTGTACATATTTACTCTTCTATTTATTTTGTTAATGATGTGCATCTAGCTTTATTTCTATTTATTCTGATGACACCTATCCACGTGTTTTGTTGTCTGTCTCCCCCTTCTAGACTGTGAGCCCACTGTTGGGTAGGGACCGTCTCTATATGTTGCCAACTTGGACTTCCCAAGCGCTTAGTACAGTGCTCTGCACAGAGTAAGCGCTCAATAAATACGATTGAATGAATGAATGAATGCCCATGAACAATGATTGACCCATAGTAAGAGCTTAATAAATACCATTATTATTATTATTATTCTCCTGCAGGGACAAGCCCAGAGAGCAGACCACACAGGATGTTTTAGACCAAATTATTGCAGTAGACAAAAATAAACCAGCAGCCCTAAATGACTTCTGTAAAGTCATTTAGAGCCCTAAATGACTGCGAGCCCACTGTTGGGTAGGGACCGTCTCTATATGTTACCAACTTGTACTTCCCAAGCTCTTAGTACAGTGCTCTGCACACAGTAAGCACTCAATAAATACGATTGATTGATTGATTGATTCTTCTGGAAATTCTGAGGGAACCTATAGGGAAGTCATAATAATGATGGTATTTGTAAAGCGCTTGTTATGCGCCAAGTACTGTTCTAAGCGTTGGAGTAGATACAAGCTAATCAGGTTGTCCCACATAGGGCTCACAGTCTTAATCCCCTTTTTACAGATGAGGGAACTGAGGCACAGAGAAGGTAAGTGGCTTTCCCAAGGTCACACAGCACACAAGTGGCAGAGCCGGAATTAGAACCCACGTCCTCTGACTCCCAAGCCCGGGCTCTTTCCACTAAGCCACACTGCTTCCTGGTGAGCAACTATGGTAACCCACAGCCACTCTTTTAGGAGATTGGCAGAAAGCCAATTTAACCCTCATCTATAAAATGGACACATTCCCTGCCCACAATCAATCAATCAATCAATCATATTTATTGAGCGCCTACTGTGTGCAGAGCACTGTACTAAGCGCTTGGGAAGTACAAGTTGGCAACATATAGAGACAGTCCCTACCCAACAGTGGGCTCACAGTCTAGAAGCAGAGCACTGTACTAAGCTCCTGGGAAAATATAATACAACAATAAACAGTGACAATCCCTGCCCACAAGGAACTCACAGTCTGGGGAGGAGAGACAGACATCAATACAACTAAATAAAATGACATTCATTCTTTCAATCATATTTATTGAGCACTTACTGTGTGCAGAGCACTGTACTAAGCCCTTGGGAAATACAAGTCGGCAACATATAGAGACAGTCCCTACCCAACAACGGTCTCAAAACCTGATTAGCTTGTATCTACCCGAGCGCTTGCCTGGAACATACTAAGCACTTAAAAATCTTCTAGACTGTGAGCCCACTGTTGGGTAGGGACCGTCTCTATATGTTGCCAACTTGTACTTCCCAAGCGCTTAATACAGTGCTCTGCACACAGTAAGTGCTCAAGAAATACGATTGAATGAATTTAAAAAAAAAAAAAAACAGGGGCTGGGGGGGGCATAGATGACAGCATTTCTCACACTGATCCTTCAGGAGTCCTCAGGATCGTGTCCCCTTCAGAATCAGAATACTGAGAGACAGGTCAATCACCGGGGTGACCCAATTGCAATTGGCTTTCAATCAATTGATCCACCAGATTAATTAATTAATTAATTAATTCAATCGTATTTATTAAGCGCTTACTGCGTGCAGAGCACTGTACTAAGCGCTTGGGAAGTACAAGTTGGCAACATATAGAGACGGTCCCTACCCAACAGCGGGCTCACAGTCTAGATGGGGGAGACAGACAACAAAACCAAACATATTAACAAAATAAAATAAATAGAATAAATATGTACAAGTAAAATAAATAGATAGCGTAATAAATATGCACAAACATATATTGAGTGAGTACTGACTGTGTGGAGCTCCCCGTCTCCGACAAGATTACGGTCTAGAGTCCTTTAGAGTCCTCAAGACTGTAAGCTTGTGGTGGGCAGGAAATGAGTCTGTTTTATTGTTGTTTGGCATTTAGTACAGTGCCCTACGCTTAAGTGCTCATTGGTATAACTGATAAGAGAAGCAGCGTGGCTCAGTGGAAAGAGCCCAGATTTATACATAAGCGTTGTGAGGCTGGGAGGGAGGGGAAGAGCAGAGCGAGTCAGGGCGACACAGAATAGAGTGGGAAATGAGGAAAAGTAGGGCCTAGTCTGGGAAGGCCTCTTGGAGGAGGTGTACCTTCAATAATAATAATAATAATAATGGCATTTGTTAAGCGCTTACTATGGGCAAAGCACTGTTCTAAGCGCTGGAAGGGGATGCAAGGTGATCAGGTTGCCCCACGTGGGGCTCACAGTCTTAATCCTCATTTTACAGATGAGGTAACCGAGGCCCAGAGAAGTTAAGTGACTTGCCCAAGGTCACACAGCAGACATGTGGCGGAGCCGGGATTCGAACCCACGAACTCGGACTCCAAAGCCCGGGCTTTTTCCACTGAGCCACGCTGCTTCTCAATAAGGCTCTGAAGGGTGGGAGAGTGAATCAGATGTCACTCTGAGCTGCTGGGCCTCTGGCTGGGGGAATCTGTGTAAACACACGCACACTTAAATTATTGTTATATTGTACTCTCCCAAGGGCTTAGTACAGTGCTCTGCACTCAGTGAGTGCTCAATAAATATGATTGACACACACACACATGCACACACAAGAGAAAGAATTTGCTTTCAGAACCCTCTACGCCTGCAGGTGGGAGTTGTGGTTTTATAAACAATTCTTAGAAAAATAAATGTTCACCAGGAGCACTGTGCGTCTAACTCAGGAAGTATTTTAATAGGCGTCTCCGCTAGTTGCGACTTGGAAGTTCTGGCTTCCGTTCAGTCTGCTGGCTGGAACCAAAATATCTACTTTTAGAAAACCAAAGTAGACACGAGCCCTCGGCACTAGTAACCCCGGGTAGCGGAAACCATAGAGAAGCAGCGTGGCTCAGTGGAAAGCGCCCGGGCTTTGGAGTCAGAGGTCATGGGTTCCAATCCCGGCTCCGCCAATTGTCAGCTGTGTGATTTTGGGCAAGTCACTTCACTTCTCTGGGCCTCAGTTACCTCATCTGTAAAATGGGGAGTACAACTGTGAGCCCCACGTGGGACAACCTGATCACCTTGTACCTCCCCAGAGCTTAGAACAGTGCTCTGCACATAGTAAGCACTTAATAAATGCCATCATTATTATTATTATGTTATTATATGTTGCCAATTTGTACTTCCCAAGCGCTTAGTACAGTGCTCTGCACATAGTAAGCGCTCAATAAATACGATTGATGATGATGATGATGATGATGATTATTATCATCCTTTCCTCACCCTAAACGCACAAGGCCTTAGGCTCCCTTAACTGTCTCCTCTGTGAGCCCGTTGTTGGGTCGGGACCGTCTCTCCATGTTGCCGACGTGGACTTCCCAAGCGTTTAGTACAGTGCTCTGCCCACAGTAAGCGCTCAATAAATACGACTGAATGAATGAATTTCCAATGCGCCGGGCCAGGTGATGTGGTGCAAAAGGGTGTGGAGAATAATAACAACAACAATAGTAATAGTAATAACTATCGTACTAGTTAAGTGCCTACTCTGTGCCCAAGCACTGTTCTAAGCACTGGGGTCGAAACGAGTTAATCAGGTTGGACCCGATCCCTGTCCTACATGGGGCTCACAGTCTTTATCCCTGTTTTACAGATGAGCAAACTGAGGTCCGGAGAAGTGAAGTGACTTGCCCAAGGTCACGCAGCAGACGTGTGGCAGGGCTGGAATTCGTACCCAGGCCCTTATTATTATTATAAGTGCTTAACAAATACCATAATTATTACCAATGACATTATTATTGTCAATAATTATCATTATAATAAGAATTATTAATGATAATCATTATGGTATTTGTTGAGCGCTTACTATGTGGCAGGCACTGTACTGAGCACTGGCATTGGTGGACCAAATCAGTTTGGACACAGTCCCTCTCCCACACGGCACTCACAGTCTTAATCCCCATTTTCCAGATGAGGTAACTGAGGCCCAAAGAAGTCCATTCATTCATTCATTCATTCATTCATTCATTCATTCGTATTTATTGAGTGCTTACTAATAATAATGATGGTATTTGTTAAGCGCTTACCATGTGCAAAGCACTGTTCTAAGTGTTGGGTGTGTGCAGAACACTGTACTAAGCGCTTGGAAAATACAATTCAGCAACAGATAGAGATAATCCCTATCTAACAACGGGCTCACAGTCTAGAAGACAGGGAAGTGATTTACCCAAGGTCACACAGCAGACAAGTGGCAGAGCCAGAATTGGAACCCAGGTCCTTCTGACTTTCAGGTCTGTGCTGCCTCTCACTATACTAAGGTTTAAGGCGGTGCAACTGAAGAATAAAGAGAGACAGCATCGGTAGCCCAGTTGTCATATTGGATATTTGGCTCAGTGGAAAGAGCCCGGGCTTTGGAGTCACAGGTCATGGGTTCAAATCCCGGCTTCGTCACATGTCAGCTGTGTGACTTCGGGCAAGTCCCTTCACTTCTCTGGGCCTCAGTTCCCTCATCTGTAAAATGGGGATGAAGACTGTGAGCCCCCCGTGGGACAATCTGACCACCTTGTAACCTCCCCGGCGCTTAGAACAGTGCTTTGCACATAGTAAGCACTTAATAAATGCCATTATTATTATTATTATTATTATTATTATTATTATTATTATATTTTCCTTTTCAGCCTCTGGCCTTCCGGCACTGGGGCCCGTACAACTAGATCTCTCTGCTCAGAATCAGCAGCCAGTCCAGAGCTGTGGGCTTCCGCCTAGAGTTCCACGCGACATCATTATGTTCATTCATTCATTTGCTCAATCCTATTTATTGAGCACTTACTCTGTACAGAGCAGTAAATCTTCGGCGGTTACAGAATTAAGGGTGAGTTGAGAGGGGAGATCGGAAGGGAGGAAAGAAACTACCCCAGCACTCAGACCAGTGTTTGACACGTAGTAAGTGCTTGATAAATAGCATCATTAATATTTCTAGACTGTGAGCCCGTTGTTGGGTAGGGACCGTCTCTATCTGTTGCCGAACTGTACTTTCCAAGCGCTTAGTACATAAGCACTCAATAAATACGATTGAATTGAATTGAATATTACCGTGCTCCGCAGACAGTAAGAGCTCGGTAACTACAACTGACTGACTGACAGACTGGAGAGGGATTATTAGAAGAAGCAGCGTGGCTTAGTGGAAAGAGCACGGGCTTGGGAGTCAGAGGTCATGGGTTCTAATCCTAGCTCTGCTGCTTGTCTGCTGTGTGGCTTTAGGCAAATCACTTAACTTCTCTGTGCCTCAGTTCCCTCATCTGTAAAATGGAGATTAAGACTGTGAGCTCTACATGGGACAACCTGATTACCTTGTATCTACCCCAGCACTTAGAACAGTGCCTGGCACATAGTAATCACTTAAGAAATACCATCATCATTATTATTATTATTATTATTAGAGGGGACAGACCTCGTGAAAATCAGTCTTTCCGCTATAAAACCAGAAAAATGACCACCCTAAATCGTCGGGGCACAAAGAGTAGGTGAGGGGGTGGAACGAGGGAAGGTAGACACAATGGGACTTCTAGACTGTGAGCTCGTTGTTGGGTAGGGACTCTATATGTTGCCGACTTGTACTTCCCAAGCGCTTAGTACAGTGCTCAATAAATATGATTGATTGATTGGTTGTATTTCCCAAGCGCTTAGTACAATGCTCTGCACACATTAAGCACCCAATAAATATGATTGAATGAATGAATGATTAATTTGTTCTGTTGACCTGACACCTGTCCACATGTTTTGTTTTGTTGTCTGTCTCCCCCTTCTAGACTGTGAGCCCGCTGTTGGGTAGGGACCATCTCTATATGTTGCCAACTGGGGCTTCCCAAGCGCTTAGTACAGTGCTCTGCACACAGTAAGCGTTCAATAAATATGACTGAATGAATGGGAAATTACCCATGGCGCTCACACCCCTTAAAGCGATGTTGCCTAAACGAAGTTGGGCCGAATGGGAATGAAGACACCAGCTAGATAATCTGAGAACCTATACAGCATTTTCTTCTCCCACCCACCTGCTTCTCGATTTTTTTGTTTTTTACAAAATGGCCCCCAGTGTTGCTCACATCCAGTCCAAAGGAGGCTAATTTCCAGCTCCATAATCTTGTGGTTGACTACCAACACATTAGAGTGGGACTGCCGGAGTTAGGCCACTAAATCCAAAGAGATTACAGAATTAAGGGTGAGTTGAGAGGGGAGATGGGAATGGGGGAAAGAGGATTGTGAGGGCGAAGAAGCCGCTACTTGAACAGCAGTTTTCCCGAAAGGCCCAGGTTTGAAAAACCAGGGGGAGCAACCAAAGATACTAGTACAATGCCTGGCCAATAGTGAGCGCTTAAAAAATACCATTATTATTATTATTTTATGCATGTTCGATGCCCAGTACTTAAGGCAAAAGGATTGGAGCCCTCAAACCACAGAAACAGGCCTGTAGAAACATTTATTTTATCTGAAAATTTGAGTGAAATACTTCCCTTTCAAAACTCCTTTTTAAATAAAAGTTCTACTTCCCCAAAGCGCTTGGCACCTAAGCACGTAACAAATATCCTTACAATTACCGAAACATCAGTGACGAGCCTAGGCGTTGGAGTCTTCATGTAACGGCAGAGAGAAAATAAAGGTCTACTTCCCCAAAGCGCTTGGCACCTAAGCACGTAACAAATATCATTACAAACAATTACTGAAACGTCAGTGACGAGCCAAGGCGTTGGAGTCTTCAAGTAACGGCAGAGAGAAGAAATGATCCATCTTTCTCTCTTTGACAACCCTCTGGACTAGCAGAGAATAAGCCCTGAAAGACTCCTTAACTCAAGCTCTCTGTACGCAATGGTCATAGTTTATTCTCCTCTTCCACACTCAGACATAAGAATTTTGATATTGTTGAGAAAAAGATTAAAGAAGCCAGATGTGCGGGAGAGAACCATCCCTATTTCCTGTTAATAATAATTACGGTATTTTTTAGGTGCTTCCTATGTGCCTGGCACTGTACTAGATACAAGATGGTCAGATTGGACCCAGTCCCTGTCCCATATTCATTCATTCAATCGTATTTATTGAGTGCTTACTATGTGCAGAGCACTGAACTAAGCGCTTGGCTCGCAGTCTAAGCGGGGGAAGAACACGAATTTAGCAGCATGGCTCAGTGGAAAGAGCCCGGGTTTTGGAATCAGAGGTCATGGGTTCAAATCCCAGCTCTGTCAATTGTCAAGTCACTTCACTTCTCTGAGCCTCAGTTACCTCATCTGTAAAATGGGGATGAAGACTATGAGCCCCCCGTGGGACCACCTGATCACCTTGTAACCTCCCCAGCGCTTAGAGCGATGCTTGGCACATAGTAAGTGCTTAATAAATGCCATTATTATTATTTAATCTCCATTTTGCAGATGAGGAAAATGAGGTATAGAGAAGTGAAGTGACTTGCCCAGGGTCACACGGCAGACAAGTGGCGGAGCCGGGATTAGAACCCACGACCTCTGATTCCCAAGCCCGAGCTCTTTCCACTAGATCATGCTGCTTCTCATTCCCTTTCCAGTACTTAATGGTTGGAAACATCTCTTTACCCGAAACTGCTCAACAATTTGTGCTCCTTAGTAAATTAGGTGAGAATCCCAGCTTTAGGGGACAGAAACAAGCAGGAGATTTCCAAAAAGTTCATTATTCAGTGGAATGGAGGAGTTCCTTATCGTTGTTGGTTTTGCTAAGGAAAAACAGCAACAGTTGTCCCTGTAGGTCACAGAATAAAATCAGGCATCTCATGTCTTTTCTCTCAAACAGCACTGCATTACACATTTGCAGGAAATTGTTTTATTTGCTAGGCCAAAGACACCAAAATAATAATAATAATAATAATAATAATAATAATAAAATAATAATAATAATAATAATGGCATTTGTTAAGCGCTTACTATGTGCAAAGCACTGTTCTAAGCGCTGGATCAAAAGACACCAAATAATATACATTTCCACCCTGTACCTAGAAACTTCGTGAATAAATCCCAAGCCTGGGAGTCAGAAGGAACTGGGTTCTAATTCCAGCTCCATCACATGTCTGCTGTGTGACCTTGGGCAAGTCACTTCACCTCTATGTGCCTCAGTTGCCTTATCTATAAAATGGGGATTAAGACTGTGAGCCTTATGCGGGACAGGGATTGGGTCCAACCCAATTTTCTTGTCTCTACCCCAGCGATTAGTACAGTTCCTGGCACGGAGTAAATACTTAACAAATACCACTATTATTATTACTATGTTCCCTCTCTAGACTGAAAGCTCCTTGAGGGCAGGAAAGGTGTCGACCAACTCTGTTGCATTGTACTCTCCTCCGCTTCAAAGCCTTACTGAAGGCACATCTCTTCCAAGAGGCCTTCCTTAAGCCCCTCTTTCCTCTTCCTCTTCCTTCTGCATCACCCTGACTTGCTCCTTTCATTAAACCCCCCTCTGAGCCCCAGAGCACTTATGTCCATATCTATCATTTATTATTTGTAATAATAATAATAATGACAACATTTATTAAGCATTGTTATATTTATATGAATGTCTGTCTCCTCCTCTAGACTGTCAGCTGGTTGTGGGCAGGGAGTGTATCTGTTATTATATTTATATGAATGTCTGTCTCCCCCTCTAGACTGTCAGCTGGTTGTGGGCAGGGAGTGTATCTGTTATTATATTTATATGAATGTCTGTCTCCTCCTCTAGACTGTCAGCTGGTTGTGGGCATTGAGTGTATCTGTTATATTGTTATATTTATATGAATGCCTGTCTCCCCCTCTAGACTGTCAGCTGGTTGTGGGCAGGGAATGTATCTGTTATATTGTTATATTTATATGAATGTCTGTCTCCTCCTCTAGACTGTCAGCTGGTTGTGGGTATTGAGTGTATCTGTTATATTGTTATATTTATATGAATGCCTGTCTCCCCCTCTAGACTGTCAGCTGGTTGTGGGCAGGGAATGTATCTGTTATATTGTTATATTTATATGAATGTCTGTCTCCCCCTCTAGACTGTCAGCTGGTTGTGGGCATTGAGTGTATCTGTTATATTGTTATATTTGTATGAATGTCTGTATCCCCCTCTAAACTGTAAGCTCGCTGTGGGCAGGGATTGTATCTGTTTATTGTTATATCGTACACTCCCAAGAGCTCAGTTCAGTGCTTTGCACAGAGTAACTGCTCAATAAATACAATTAACTGACCAACTGATTACTCTCCCAAGTACTTAGTACAGTGCTCCACATGCTCAAGGAGTGTTCAATGCATATCATCGACCGATTGATTTATTTACCCTTCAAAATTACTTCCCAACACTCTGGTTGGGGCACTCTGGTTGCTTCTAGACTGTGAGCCCACTGCTGGGTAGGGACCGTCTCTATATGTTGACAACTTGTACTTCCCAAGCGCTTAGTACACTGCTCTGCACACAGTAAGCGCTCCATAAATACGATTGATTGATTGATTGGGACAGTCCATATCCTTACAATTTACTATTTCTCCTCTCAGCAGTATATGTAAGATCACTGTGGGCAGGGAAGGTTACTGTTTATTTTTGTGTTGTACTTTCCCAAGCACTTAGTACAGTGCTCTGCATACAGTAAGTGCTTGATAAATATAATTGAATGAATGAATGAATTTTAATGCCCGCCTCCCCTTCTAGACTGAAAGCTCTATGTAGGCAGGGATCATGCTGACCAATCCTATTTTATTGTACTCTCCTAAGCACTTAGCACAGTGCTCTGAACACAGCAAGTGTTCAGTTGACTGGACAATCCAGGACTCCTTTCTCTCCTCCAGGAGGCCTTCCCCGAATATCATCTATCTCTATCTACACTCACTCCCTTGGTGAACTAATTCGCTCCCACCACTTCAACTATCATCTATACGTGGATGACACCCAAATCTACAGCTCTGCCCCTGCTCTCTCTCCCTCCCTCCAAGCTTGTATCTCCTCCTGCTTTCAAGACATCTCCATCTGGATGTCTGCCCTCCATCTAAAACTCAATATGTCCAAGACTGACTGCCTCATCTTCCCTCCCAAACCCTATCCTCTCCCTGACTTTCCCATCACTGTAGATGGCACTACCATCCTTCCCGTATCACAGGCCCGCAACCTTGGTTTCATTCTCAACTCCCTCCCTCTCGTTCACCTGACACATCCAATCCATCACCAAAACTTGCCAGTCTCACCTCTACAACATCGCCAAGATCTGCCCTTTCCTCTCCATTCAAACCGCTACCTTGCTGGTTCAATCTCTCACCCTTTCCCGGCTGGATTACTGTATCAGCCTTCTCTCTGATCTCCCATCCTCCTGTCTCTCCTCGCTTCAGTCTATACTTCACTCTGCTGACCGGATTACCTTTGTACAGAAACGCTCTGGGCACATCATTCCCCTCCTCAAAAATCTCCAGTGGTTGCCTGTCAACCTACGAATCAAGCAAAAACTCCTCACTCTGGGCTTCAAAGCTGTCCATCCCCTCGCCCCCTCCTCCCTCACCTCCCTTCTGTCCTTCTCCAGCCCAGCCCGCACCCTCCGCTCTTCTGCCACCGCTAATCTCCTCACCGTACCTCGTTCTCGCCTGTCCCCCCATCGACCCCCGGCCCCCGTCCTCCCTCTGGCCTGGAATGCCCTCCCTCTGCCCATCCGCCGAGCTAGCTCTCTTCCTCCCTTCAAAGCCCTACTGAGAGTTCACCTCCTCCACGACGCCTTCCCAGACTGAGCCCCCTTTTCCCTCTCCTCCTCCCCATCCCCCGCCCTATCCCCTTCCCCTCCCCACAGCACTTGTATATATTTGTACAGATTTATTACTCTATTTTACTTGTACATATTTACTACTCTATTTTGTTAATGACGTGCATATAGCTGTAATTCTATTCATTTGGATGGTTTTGACACCTGTCTACATGTTTTACTTTGCTGTCTGTCTCCCCCTTCTAGACTGTGTTGTTGGGTAGGGACCGTCTCTACATGTTGCCAACTTGTACTTCCCAAGTGCTTAGTACAGCGCTCTGCACACAGTAAGCGCTCAATAAATACGACTGAATGAATGAGTGAATAATCCCCCTCTTTTCTCTTCTCCCACTCCCTTCCACTTTGCCCTGACTCACTCGCCTCTGTTCACCCCCCTCCCAGCCCCACAGCACTCATGTACATATTTGAAATTTATTTATTTGTTTATTTATTCATTTTTTATATTAATGTCTGTCTCCTCTCCCCCGTCTAGCCTGTGAGCTCATTGTGGGCAGGGAGTGTGTCTGCTTATTGTTCTACCATACTGTGAGCCCACTGTTGGGTAGGGACCGTCTCTATATGTTGTCAACTTGTACTTCCCAAGTGCTTAGTACAGTGCTCTGCACACATTAAGCGCTCAATAAATATGATTGAATGAATGAATACTCTCTCAAGCACTTAGTACAGTGCTCTGCACACAGTAAGCTCTCAATAAATACGATTGAATGAATGATTAAGTATCGATTTCTCTAACTAGCAGACAGAACCGTATGGGTAACTGGTAATTTAGTACAGTGCTCTGCACACAGTAAGCGCTCAATAAATACGATTGAATGAATGAAGGAATAATAAAGTGAAAAGGAAAAATCCCTCAATTCTTTGGAAAACTGGGAGTCTGTAACTCTCCCTGCGCGTCTGGAGTCTCCCGGGTTTCTGACAGTGTTTGCTCCACCGCTTTGGCGACATCCGCGTCCTGAGAACACGGGGTGCCCAGTAGCTCCCCACTAAGGTGGCAGTTCAGAGGGGAGGCAATTTCGCCCTGTTGGTCCGAAGATTTCCCTGCCGCAGATGGCAGGGGCGTTGGGAGAGGAAGACTTGCCATGTACAGCGCCTGGCCCAGGCGTCGAGATACCTTTGAAGACAAAAAACCGTTACGGTAAATAATTCTCCCAACATTCATTCATTCATTCAATCGTATATATGTATATATGTTTGTACATATTTGTTACTCTATATATGTATTTATTTATTTTACTTGTACATATCTAATCTATTTATTTTATTTTGTTAGTATGCTTGATTTTGTTCTCTGTCTCCCCCATTTAGACTGTGAGTCCACTGTTGGGTAGGGACTGTCTCTATATGTTGCCAACTTGTACTTCGCAAGCGCTTAGTACAGTGCTCTGCACACAGTAAGCGCTCAATAAATACAATTGATGATGATGATTTATTGAGGGCTTACTGTGTGCAGAGCACTGTACTAAGTGCTTGGGAAGTACAAGTCGGCAACATATAGAGATGGTTCCTACCCAACAATGGGCTCACAGTCTAGAAGGGGGAGACAGACAACAAAACAAAACATGTAGACAGGTGTCAAAACTGTTAGAATAAATAATAATAATAATAACGGTGGCATCTATTAAGCACTTACTATGTGCAAAGCACTGTTCTAAGCGCTGGGGAGTCTGCAAGGTGATCAGGTTGTCCCACGGGGGGCTCACAGTCTTAATCCCCATTTTACAGATGAGGTACCTGAGGCCCAGAGAAGCCAAGTGACTTGCCCAAAGTCACACAGCTGACAATTGGCAGAGCTGGGATTTAAACCCATGACCTCTGACTCCAAAGCCCGTGCTCTTTCCAGTGAGCCACACTGCTTCTCTAATAGAATTATAGCTATATGCAGAGCATTAATAAAATAGAGTAATAAATGTGTACAAGACAGTTTCAAACAGTTTCAAGTGCCTCGAAGGCTCCATTTAACCTTGAGTTTGAGTGCTGTGTTGGATGAGAGAAACAGCTTAGCCTAGTGGATTGAAGGCGGGCTTGGGAGTCAGAAGGTCATGGGTTCTAAAACCGGCTCTGCCTCTGTTCTGCTGAGTGACCTTGGGTGAGTCACTTTACTTCTCTGGGCCTCAGTTACCTCATCTGTAAAATGGGGATTGAGACTGTGAGCCCCATGTGGGACACGGACTGTGTCCAACCTGATTTGCTAGTATCTACCCCAGTGCTTACTACAGTTCCTTGCACATAATAATAATAATGATGGCATTTGTTAAGTGCTTATTATGTGCAAAGCACTGTTCTAAGTACTGGGGAGGATACAAGGTGATCAGGTTGTCCCACGTGGGGCTCACAGTCTTCATCCCCATTTTACAGATGAGATAACTGAGGCATAGAGAAGTTAAGTGACTTGCCCAAAGTCACACAGCTGACAATTGGCAGAGCCGGAATTTGAACCCATAACCTCTGACTCCCAAGCACGGGCTCTTTCCACTGAGCCACGCTGCTTCTCTGTAAGCAAGTAAGCACTCTAAGTAAGCTCTCTAAGTAAGCGCTTAACACCATAATTATTATTATCATTATTATTATTATGATGATAGAAGCAGCATGACCTAGTGGATAGAGTGTGAGGCTGGAAGCCAGAAGGACCTGAGTTCTAATTCCAGCTCCTCCACTTGATTTCTAGGTGACCTTGGGCAAGTCACTTAACTACTTTACTTAAACAAATGCCATCATTATTATTATTATTACTTTGGGCCTCAGTTACCTCATCTGGAAAATGAGGATTAGGACCGTGAAGCCCCATTTGGAACACGGACTGTGTCCAATCAGATGAGCTTTTTTCTACCCCTGAACTTAGTACAGTGCCTGGCACAAAGTAAGGGTTGAACGAAGATTGAAAAATAAAAATAAAAATTTAAAAAATCAGTCCCAGGGCTGGCAGGATCAAAGTCAGTTTCAGGGGCTTGGGGACATTCAGTGTTCTCTTTTCTCTCATTCTAAAATTTCTTATGGTTTGGGGATATCCAGAGAGAGAGAGTTGAAACTTGGCATTACAATCATATCCAGCGCTTAGAACAGTGCTGAGCACATAGTAAGCGCTTAAAAAATACCATCATTATTCTATTACTTGTAGGAGTAATACCAATACTACTGATAGTAATAGTATTTGTTAAACATTTACTTTGTGTCAAGTTAATCAAGTTGGACACTGTCCCTGTCCCACATGGGGCTCACAGTCTAAGTAGGAGGGAGACCAGGTTTTCAATCCCTACTTTACAGTTGAGGAAACCGAGGCTCAGGAAAATGAAATGACTTGCCCAAGGTCACACAGCAAGTGATGGACCTGGGATTGTATTATCTTGAGTGTGCGAATTAATCCAGCACTTAGAACAGTGCTGGGCACATAGTAAGCACTTAACAAAAACCATCATTATTACATTACTGCTAGGACTAATACCAATGCTACTGATAGTAACAGTATTTGTTAAACATTTACTTTGTGTCAAGTTAATCAGGTTGGACACTGTCCCTGTCCCACATGGGCCTCACAGTCTAAGCAGGAGGGAGAACAGATTTTCAATCCCTATTTTACAGTTGAGGAAACCGAGGCCCAGGGAAATGAAGTGACTTGCCCAAGGTCACACAGCAAGTGATGGACCTGGGATTGTATTACCTTGAGTGTGCCAATTAATCAATCAATCAGTGGTATTTATTAAGTGCTTACTAAGTGCAGAGCACTGTACTAAGCATTTGGGAGAGTACAATACAACAGTACTAGCCTAAACATTCCTTGTCCATAATGAGCTTATAGTCTAGAGGGGAACAGGCATTAATATGAATAAATATGAAACTTATAATAAATAATTTACAGAAATGTCCATATGTTCTGTGGGGGTGGAGGTGGGGTGAATCTCAAATGTCTAAAGTGTTTGGGACATAGTAAGCACTTAACAAATGCCATCACTATTATTATTAAGTGGCTTCATCATCATCATCATCATCAATCGTACTTATTGAGCACTTATTGTGTGCAGAGCACTGTACTAAGCGCTTGGAAAGTACAAGTTGGCAACATATAGAGACAGTCCCTACCCAACAGTGGGCTCACAGTCTAAGAGAGGGAGACAGAGAACAAAACCAAACATACTAACAAAATAAAATAAATAGAATAGATATCATCATCATCAATCGTATTTATTGAGCGCTTACTATGTGCAGAGCACTGTACTAAGCGCTTGGGAAGTACAAATTGGCAACATATAGAGACAGTCCCTACCCAACAGTGGGTTCACAGTCTAAAAGGGGGAGAAAGAGAACAAAACCAAACATACTAACAAAATAAAATAAATAGAATAGATATGTACAAGTAAAATAAATAAATAGATAGAGTAATAAATATGTACAAACACAAGGTCACACAGCAGATAAGCGGTGGAAGCAGGATTAGAACCCACATCTTCTGATGTCCTCTGACTCCCAAGCCCGTGCTCGTTCCACTAAGGATAGGTGATGCAGAAGGGAGAACAAGCCAGGAAAAAGAGGGCTTAATTAGGGAAGGCCTCTTGGAGGAGATGTGACCTCAATTGTGCTCCCCCTCTGCAATTGTGCAGAACTTCAACTCCCTAGGATTTCACTTTGCACCACAGTTGAGGTCTGTATTCAGATTCGGTGCTTAGGACAGTGCCTGACATAGTAAGCACTTAAACTGGATTACTGCATTGGCCTCCTCTCTGATCTCCCATCCTCCTGTCTCTCCCGACTTCAGTCTATACTTCACTCTGCTGCCCTGATTATCTTTGTACAGAAACGCTCTGGGCATGTCACTCCCCTCCTCAAAAATCGAATCAAGCAAAAACTCCTCGCTCTCGGCTTCAAGGCTGTCCATCCCCTCGCCCCCTCCTCCCTCACCTCCCTTCTGTCCTTCTCCAGCCCAGCCCGCACCCTCCGCTCCTCTGCCTCTAACCTCCTCACTGGGCCTCGTTCTCACCTGTCCCGCCGTCGACCCCCAGCCCACGTCCTTCCCCTGGCCTGGAATGCCCTCCCTCCTCACACCTGCCAAACTAGCTCTCTTCCTCCCTTCAAAGCCCTACTGAGAGCTCCCCTCCTCCAGGAGGCCTTCCCACACTGAGCCCCCTTTTTCCTCTCCTCCTCCCCAACCCTCCCACCCTATCCCCTTCCTCTCCCCACAGCACTTGTATATATATTTGTACAGATTTATTACTCTCTTTATTTTACTTGTACATATTTACTATTCTATTTATTTTGTTAATGATGTGCATTTAGCTTTAATTCCATTTATTCTGACGGTTTTGACACCTGTCTACTTGTTTTGTTTTGTTGTCTGTCGCCCCATTTTAGACTGTGAGCCCGTTGTTGGGTAGGGACCGTCTCTATGTATTGCCGACTTGTACTTAGTAAAGTGCTCTGCACACAGTAAGTGCTCAATGCGTACAATTGAATGAATGAATGAATGCAGACTCAACCCTTTGGAATCAGAGTGGTGCCAATCTAACTTAGAGACTCAATCGATTAATTAATCAATCAATGGCATTTATTGACCACTTATTATGTGCAGACCACTGCACTAAGGCCTGGGAGAGTACAGTATTCATTCTGGGCAGGGAATGTGCCTGCTTATTGTTGTATTGTACTCTCCCAAGCTCTTAGTAGACCGCAAGTGCTCAATAAATATGATCAAATGAATGAATAATAAGAATAATGATGGTATTTGTTAAGCCAAGCACTACGTGCCAAGCACTGTTCTAAAGGCAGGAATAGATACCAGGTTAACAGGTTGTTCCACGTGGGGCTCATAGTCTTAATCCCCATTTTACAGACGAGGTAACAGTGTGGCACGGTGGAAAGAGCACGGACTTGGAAGTCAGAGGTCGTGCGTTCTAATTCCGGCTATGCCACTGATCAGCGGTGTGACTTTGGGCAACTCACTTGACTTCTCTGTGCCTCAGTTACCTCATCTGTAAAATGGGGATTAAGACTGTGAGCCCCACGTGGGACAACCTGATTACCTTGTAACCTCCCCAGCACTTAGAACAGTGCTTTGCACATAGTAAGTGCTTAATAAATGCCATCATCATCATCATTATTATTATTATTATTACCCTGTATCCCCCCTCAGGGCTTAGAACAGTGTTTTGCACATAATAAGTGCTTAACAAATGCCATCATTATTATTATTATGTTATATTATATTATCGTAATATATAATATATATTATTATGTATATTATTATTATTATTATTAAGTGGCTTGCCCAAGGTCACACAGCAGATAAGCGGTGGAAGTGGGATTAGAACCCACATCTTCTGATGTTCTCTGATTCTCAAGCCTGTGCTCATTCCATTAAGCCACGTTGCTTCTCACATACAGTGAATACGATGGAGTAGATAGACTGTAAGTTCATCCACTTTACTGTAAACTCCTCTAGACTGTATGCTTCTCTAGACTGCTGTAAACTCCTTTAGATTGTATGCTTCTCCAGCCTGGAAGTTCCTCTAGACTGTAAACTCATTCTCTAAACTGTGAGCTTAGTCTTTTAGACTGCGGACTCATCCTCTAGACTGTAAATTCATTGTGGGCAGGGCATATATGATGATGACTGTATTTATTAAGCACTTACTATGTGCAAAGCACTGTTCTAAGTGCTGGGGAGGTTACAAGGTGATCAGGTTGTCCTGATCAGGTTGTCCCATGGTGGGGCTCACAGTCTTAATCCCCATTTTACAGATGAGGTAGCTGAGGCCCAGAGAAGTTAAGTGACTTGCCCAAAGTCACACAACTAATTGTCAGAGCTGGGATTTGAACCCATGACCTCTGACTCCAAAGCCCGTGCTCTTTTCCACTGAGCCACGCTGCTTCTCTAATATATCTAACGACTGTGTTATACTGTACTCTCCCAAGGGCTTAGTACAGTGGTCTGCACACTGTAAGTGCTCAATAAATACCATTGATTGATTCTGGTCCACACATCTTGTCATGCTGTCCAGTTGTCTCTGACCCATAGCGAAGCTGTGGATATATCTCTCCCAGAACGCCCCAGCTCCATCTGCAAACATTTGGGTAATGTATCCGTCGGGTTTTCTTAGTAAAAATATGGAAGTTTGCCTCCTTCCACGCGGTAAAACTGAGTCTCCGCCCTCGACTCTCTCCCGTGCCGCTGCTGCCCAGCACGGGTGAGTTTTGACTTGTAGCAGATGCCTTCCACTGGCTAGCCACTGGCCAAGCTAGGAATGGAATGGGTAGGCCTCTGCTTGACTCTCCCTCCTGTAGTTGAGACTGGGAAAGAAACTGGAAACTCTCCAAGTGCAACCCTGGGAGGAGGAGTCCACACATACATTCTTTCAGATATTTTTCAGGGGGAAACTGTTCATGAGGAATATTGGTCCAAAGTTAAGCCTGCAGGTTCCTTGGCCTTGGTGATTCTAACCTTCCAGCCTCACCCAATTCCCAAGCCATCTTGACCCTCAGGCAACTTACGGACTGGTTTGTACTACGGGAACTTATCTGCCCAGTAGTTCTTTTAATAATGAATTATTCCTCGTCCCCCTCTCCATCCCCCCTATCTTACCTCCTTCCCTTCCCCACAGCACCTGTATATATGTATATATGCTTGTACATATTTTTTTACTCTATTTATTTATTTATTTATTTTATTTGTACATATCTATTCTATTTATTTTATTTTGTTAGTACGTTTGGTTTTGTTCTCTGTCTCCCCCTTTTAGACTGTGAGCCCACTGTTGGGTAGGGACTGTCTCTATATGTTGCCAATTTGTACTTCCCAAGCGCTTAGTACAGTGCTCTGCACATAGTAAGCGCTCAATAAATACGATTGATGATGATGATGATGATGATTCAATAGTAAGGAAGATCTCATATCATTTCTGCACCAAAACGGAAAACATACATCAACATGAAGACATTACCTTGAAGTGTGTGTCGGAAACGTCCAATTTTCCAGACTGTAAGCTCGTCTCTAGACTGTAAACTCGTTGTGGACGGGAATGTGCCTGTTATATTGTTATATTGTATTTTCCCAAGCACTTAGTATGGTGCTTTGCACAGCACGGGCCTGCAAATCAGAAGGACCTGGGTTCTAATCCCAGCTCCCCAATTTATCTGCTGTGTAACCTTGGGCAAGTTGCTTAACTTCTCTAGGCCTCAGTTGCCACATTTGTACAATGGGGACTGAGACTTTGAGCCCCACATGGAACAGGGACTGTGTCAAACCTGATTTGCTTATAACCACACCAGTGCTTAGTACAGTATTTGGCATACACTAAGTGTTTAACAAATACCACAATTGTTATTATCACTGTTACTAAGTCACTTGAATTCTCTGTGCCTCAGTTACCTCATCTGTAAAATAGAGATAAAGACTGTGAACCCCGTGTGAGACAGGGACTGTGTCCAATCCGATTAGCTTGTATCCGCCCCAGAGCTTAGTATAGTACCTGGCACATAGTAAGCGCTTACCAAATACCATAAAAAAAAGAAAAGGGCTTAGCAATTAACAAATGCCACAACAATTTAGCTGAGTTAAATGACTGACCTGAGATCGAATTTTTAGTGACGGTCCCAGTTTTAATCCCATAGTGTCCAAAAGATGTTCCTCCGAGAGTAATGGCAAAGTTTCCCCATCGATTTCATGCTCTTTAAATACCTAATTAAAAATTGAAATGTGTTACCTGTGTTAAAATAGTCCTTCCATTCCCGGAGATTAATAACTTTAGAAACAGTGACACCCATTCCTCCCTTTTAGGGGAAGATCTGGGGGAAGAATCACTCCACCTTCACGTGGGCAGACGGCAGCATGCTGAACGCAAAAGCAGTTGAATCTCCTTTTCCCTCATTCGCATTTATTGAGCACTTACCGTGTGCAGAGCACTGTAGTAAGCGCTAGGGAGAGAGTACAATTCAACAATAAACACACACATTCCCTGCCCACAACAAGTCCACAGTGTTATCTCCTCTGATAACATTGCTCCGGGGAGCAGGGGCGAAACATGCGCACAGTTGGGAAAGACGCGGATCTTTTAGTACAGTGCTCTGCACCTGCTGCTGGGGGAGACAGATGATAAAATCAGTGACAGGGAAGTTGGAACCATCTTCCATGACCAGGCTGAGCTTCCATTTATTTCTATCCATGTCCTCCTCCCTCTCTAGACTGTAAGCTCCCTGTGGGCAGGGGATGTGTCTACCGAGTATGAGGGATTGCCCTTTAAACTCACTGTGGGCAGGGAACGTGACTGTTTACTGTTCTATTGTACTCTCATTCATTAGTAATAATAATAATAATGGCATTTATTAAGCGCTTACTATGTGCAAAGCACTGTTCTAAGCACTGGGGGGGGATACAAGGTGATCAGGTTGTCTCACATGGGGCTCACAGTTTTAATCCCCATTTTGCAGATGAGGTAACTGAGGCCCAGAGAAGTGAAGTGACCTGCCCAAAGTCACACAGCTGACAAGTGGCGGAGCCGGGATTAGAACCCAAGACCTCTGGCTCCCAAGTCCGTGCTCTTTCCACTGAGCCACGCTGCTTCATTCATTCAATTGTATTTATTGAGTGCTTACTGTGTGGAGAGCACTGTACTAAGCACTTGGAAAGTACAGTTCGGCAACGGATGGAGTCAATCCCTACCCAACAACGGGCTCACAGTCTAGAAGGGGGGAGGCAGACAACAAAACAAAACAAGTAGATGGACATTGATAGCATCAAAATAAATAGAATTATAGATATATACATCATTAATAGAATAAATAGAGCAATAAATATATACAAATATGCACAAGTGCCGTGGGGAGGGGAAAGAGGGCGGGCGTGGGGGCGATGGGGAGGGGAGGAGGAGAGGAAAAGGGGAGAGCTCAGTCTGGGAAGGCCTCCTGGAGGAGGTGAGCTCTCAGGAGGGCTTTGAAGGGAGGAAGAGAGCTAGCTTGGCGGATGGGCGGAGGGAGGGCATTCCGGGCCAGGGGGAGGACGTGGGCCGGGGGTCGACGGTGGGACAGGCGAGAACGAGGCCCAGTGAAGAGGTTAGCGGCGGCAGAGGAGCAGAGGGTGTGGACTGGGCTGGAGAAGGACAGAAGGGAGGTGAGGTAGGAGGGGGCGAGGTGGGTCATTCACAAACAGTCTCTGAATACTCAGAAGTCAAATGGATTCCAGAATTTGAAAAATAAGAACAGAACATTTCAGCTCCACAGTTCAAATCCTACCTTAAATTTTAGCCCAGATCTCCTCCCTGGATTCCTTTATGAATTAGTTAAGGACCACCTCCCTTCCACCCCGCCACCCCTCACACAACACACACACTCTCTTTCATTCATTCAGTCATTCAATAGTATTTACTGAGCACTTACTGTGTGCAGAGCACTGTACTCAGCACTTGGAAAGTACAATTCGACAACAGACAGAGACAATCCCTACCCAACAATGGGCTTACAGCGAAGCAGCATGGCGTAGTGAATAGAGAAGGGGCTTGGGAGCAGAAGGTCATGGGTTCTCATCCCAACTCTGCCACTTGTCTGCTGTGTGACCGGGAGCAATTTGCTTCACTTCTCTGTGCCTCAGTTATCTCATCTGTAAAATGGGGATTAAGTCAGTGGGGCAGGGACTGGGTCCAACTTGATTTACTTGTATCCACCCCAGCACTTAGTACAGTGCCTGGCACATAGTAAATGCTCAGCAAATACTGTTATTATTATTATTATTACACACATACACGCAACAATCGAACAATTATAATTATGTCTCCCATGTTCACATATACTATGTACCTACTAAATGATCAATCAGATTTGTTTCTTTCCTGCTCATTTAAAATGACATCTATCAAGAAAATGATTTTTTAAATGCCTTAATTTTAAAATGGTGGTTAAGAACGCTAAAAAAAAAGCCAAACCAAAAAAATTCACCTGCGCATAATCTGAACAACCTGGAAGGTGAGTAATGAAGTTGTAAACGTCCTCCACACCCCATTTCCGAATATCTTCAACCGAAGGAAGGTCTTCTCCGTTTAAAAATAGAGCGGGTGTTCCTTTAAAGATGAAATGAAATTCTCTGCTTGTGTAAATTCTCAGTTTCCTACACACAGCTACATAACCGACTTTAAGAAATAACTACGCAGTCCGACACAGTGCGCTACATAAGAATTACTTCATTCTGAAGAGCTCTTGATAGTTGTTTGTGGCCTGTTCATTGTATATGTTTACCCATATTGAACTGTTTTTTCTGAAGGATGTCAATATCTGCTGGCTTCTTTGAACTTTACCAGTATTTTCATCAATCAATCAATCAATCAATCGTATTTATTGAGCGCTTACTGTGTGTAGAGCACTGTACTAAGCGCTTGGGAAGTACAAGTTGGCAACATATAGAGACAGTCCCTACCCAACAGTGGACTCACAGTCTAAAAGGGGGGAGACAGAGAACAAAACCAAACATACTAACAAAATAAAATAAATAGAATAGATATGCACAAGTAAAATAAATAAATAAATAGAGTATTAAATATGTACAAACATATATAGATATATACAGGTATATATCATCATTATCCTCCCCTCTGCCAGCCCCACAGCCCTCATGAACATATCCGGCATTTATATTTATTTGCACTGATGTCTGTCTTCCCCCCTAGACTGCAAGCTCGTTGTGGGCAGAGAATGTGTCTGTTTATTGTTGTATTGCAATAATAATAATAATAATAATAATAATAATAATAATAATAATAATGGCATTCATTAAGCGCTTACTATGTGCAAAGGACTATCCTAAGCGCTAGGGAGGTTACAAGGTGATCAGGTTGTCCCATGTAGGGCCCACAGTCTTCATCCCCATTTTATAGATAACTGTGACTGGCTAATGAAGAGATTAACAAGTAAGCCAATTAAAGCACTAAATCACCTTGCCCCTCCTACCTCGTCTCGCTACTGTCATAGACTGAGCCCCTTCCTTCCTCTCCCCCTCGTCGCCCTCTCCATCCCCCCATCTTACCTCCTTCCCTTCCCCACAGCACCTGTATATATGTATATATATTTGTACAGATTTATTACCCTATTTATTTATTTATTTATTTTACTTGTACATATCTATTCTATTTATTTTATTTTGTTAGTATGTTTGGTTTTGTTCTCTGTCTCCCCCTTTTAGACGGTGAGCCCACTGTTGGGTAGGGACTGTCTCTATATGTTGCCAATTTGTACTTCCCAAGCGCTTAGTACAGTGCTCCACACACAGTAAGCGCTCAATAAATACGATTGATGATGATGATGATGATTACATCCGAGCCCGTACACTTCGCTCCTTTAAGGCCAAACTTTTCATTGTACCTCAGTCTCATCCATCTCACCGCCAACCTCTCACCCACATCCTGCCTCTGGCCTGGAACACCCTCCCTCCTCATATTCAACAGACACTTATTCTCCCCCTTTCAAAGCCTTATTGAAGGCCCACCTCCTCCAAGAGGCCTTCCCTGACTAAACCCCCCCTTTCCTCTTCTCCCACTCCCTTCTGAGCTGCCCTGACTTGCTCCCTTTATTCATCTATTCATTCAGAGAAGCAGCGTGGCTCAGTGGAAAGAGCACCGGCTCTGAAGTCAGAGGGCATGGGTTCAAATCCTGGATCTGCTGTGTGACCTTAACTTCTCTGAGCCTCAGTTCCCTCATCTGTAAAATGGGGATGAAGACTGTGAGCCCCTTGTGGGACAACCTGATCACCTTGTATCCCCCCAGCACTTAGAACAGTGCTTTGCACATAGTAAGCACCTAACAAATGCTATCATTATTATTATTATTATTATCTATACCCTCCTCGCCAAAGCTCACAACACTTCATCATCATCATCAATTGTATTTATTGAGCGCTTACTGTGTGCAGAGCACTTACGTACATAACCACAATTTATTTATTCGTATTAATGTCTGTCTCCCCCTCTGGACTGCAAGCTCATTGTGGGCAGGGAATGTGTCTGGTTATCGTTATATAGTACTCTCCCAAGCGCATAGTACAGTGATCTACACACAGTAGGCGCTCAAAAAATACAATTGAATGAATGAATTTATCCCTTTTAGACTGTGAGCCCACTGTTGGGTGGGAATGTCTCTATATGTTGCCAACTTGTACTTCCCAAGCGCTTAGTACAGTGCTTCTGCACACAGTAAGCGCTTAATAAATACAATTGATGATGATGATGATTGATAGATATTTATTCTATTTATTTTATTTTGTTAATATGTCTTGTTTTGTTCTCTGTCTCTCCCTTCTAGACTGTGAGCCCACTGTTGGGTAGGGATTGTCTCTATATGTTGCCAACTTGTACTTCCCAAGCACTTAGTACAGTGCTCTGCACACAGTAAGCACTCAATAAATATGATTGAATGAATGAATGAACAGTTAGAAAGCACTGGGCCACCTTCATTTGTAGCACGACATTGATAAAATATGAGTTGCTTTATGTTTTTTAGATTCCAAGTTAATACTAAAATCAGCATCTTTTACAATGCTTTAGAGAAGGCTTTAGATGGTATGCTACTTGAGAATGGGGATCACGCTTTTCATTTCTGTTGTACTCTCCCAAATGCTCGGTACAGTGTTTTGCACAAGACTGGCACTCAATAAATGCCATGATTGATTGATTGATTGATCTTCTAGGCTGTGAGCCCATTGTTGGGTAGGGACCGTCTCTATATGTTGCCAACTTGTACTTCCCAAGCGCTTAGTACAGTGCTCTGCACACAGTAAGTGCTCAATAAATATGATTGATTGATTGATTGATTAGAACAGTACTCTGCACACAGTAAGCACTCAATAAATATAATTGAATGAATGAATGAATGATTGATTAAAGCACTATACTAGGAACATAATCTGCGAAATGACAAAACAACACCTAAAAATCATTGCAAAAATATGGCAATTCTATAACTTTTTTAATAGTGGCCACTAAGAGAATTTCCTTTAAAGAACAAATGGCATCTGTAAATTTTTAAATGAAAAAAAAATTGTTTGAGTATATTTTGAAACATTTTATGAAATTATTGGAAAAGGGCAAAAGAAAAAACAATTAAGTGAACTCTCCACTACTCTTTTGGAACATTTAGAAATAATAATAATTGTGGTGCTTGTTAATAATAACAATAGCAATAATAATTAATAATTATTATATTTGTTAAGTTCTTACCATGCGCCAAGCACTGTTATAGCTTACTGTGTGCCAGGCACTGTATTAAGCACCGGGGTGGATACGAGCAAATCAGTTCCGGTCCCACGTGGGGCTCACAGTCTCAATCCCCATTTTACAGATGAGGTCACTGAGGCTCAAAGAAGTGAAGTAACTTGCCCAAGGTCACACAGCAGACAAGTGGAGGAGCCGGGATTAGAACCCACGACCTCTGGACTCCCGGGCTCGTGGCCGATCCGCTATAGGGAAGCAGCGTGGCTCAGTGGAAAGAGTGTGGGCTTGGGAGTCAGAGGTCATGGGTTCGAATCCCAGCTCAGCCATTTGTCAGCTACTTGTCAGCTGTGCGACCTTGGGCAAGCCACTTAACTTCTCTGTGCCTCAGTGACTTCATCTGTAAAATGGGGATTAAGACTGTGAGCCCCATGGGGGACAACCTGATCACCTTGTAGCTCCCCAGTGCTTAAAACAGTGCCTCACATATAGTAAGTGCTTAACAAACACCATTGTTGTTGCTATTATTATTATTATTATTATTACACCATGCAGTGCCTCACATATAGTAAGTGCTTAACAAACACCATTGTTATTATTATTATTATTATTATTATTATTATATTATTATTATTACACCATGCAGTGCCTCACATATAGTAAGTGCTTAACAAACACCATTGTTATTATTATTATTATTATTATTATTATTATTATTATTACACCATGCTGCTTCTCTGAAGTCCAAAGGCAGCTCAGACTGCTTCCAAATAAGGGACTCTCCTCTTCCATGGAATTCCCTCTGTGTCTGGAGATGCAGTCAAGTTGGTTAGAGGTTGGCTCGGTCCAGGAATTCCCCACCCAACCCAGACTATGCCGGCTCCGGCCTCGGCCCATTCCAAATCCGACCTCGCTTCTGGGATTTGGCGTAGGCCCAAGTGGACTGGAAGGGAAATCCTGAGCTGGACCAGAAGTGGGCAAGGAGAGGAAGAGCCCGGCGGTAAGCTCACTGTGGGCAGGGAACGTGTCCACCAATCATATTATATTGTACTCTCCTAAGCACTTAGTACAGTGCTCTACACAGAGTAAGTGCTCAAAAAATACCACTGATTGATGGATTGATTTTGAGAATTAGTGATGCAGAAGCTCAGGGAATAACTCTATCCACCCCAGTGCTTAGAACAGTGCTTGGCACAGAGTAAAAACCGTACAAGTAGAGAAGCAGCGTGGCTCAGTGGAAAGAGCCCGGGCTTTGGAGTCAGAGGTCACAGGTTCAAATCCTGGCTCCGCCAATTGCCTGCTGTGTGACCTTGGGCAAGTCGCTTGACTTCTCTGGGCCTCAGTTCCTTCATCTTTAAAATGAGGGTTAAGACTGTGAGTCCCCCGTGAGATAACCTGATCACCTTGTAACCTCCCCAGTGCTTAGAACAGTGCTTTGCACATAGTAAGTGCTTAATAAATGCCATTATTATTATTATAATGGTAATAATTATTAACTACCTGTGGTTGTGGGAACTGCATATGTGTATGTACCCCCTAAGCACATAATATTCACCTCACCCTCATTCCCACAGCACTTATGTATATGTCCTTACACCATACCGTTATTATTTCATTTCAGTGGTCACCTCCACCTCTAGACTGTAAGCTTGTTGTATTGTACTGTTTCCAGCATTTAATACAATTCTCTTTAATTGTGTACTTTTTAATTGGGTACTTTTTCCAGCATTTAATACAATTCTCTTTAAGCGGCAAGGACACAGGACTGATTGGTGAATGGGTGGCAGCTTCCTAGCTTCCATTTTGTGTCCTCCTGACGTCCCGCAGCCCCAAATATCTGAGTAGAAGCGTCTGATGGGCAGGGATCATGTCCACCAACTATGATCAATCAATCAATCAATCGTATTTATTGAGTGCTTACTGTGTGCAGAGCACTGTACTAAGCGCTTGGGAAGTACAAGTTGGCAAAATATATGAACAAAATGATGTTGTTCATGGTATTTGTTAAGCGCTCACTATGAGCCGGGAACCATTCTAAGCACTGAGGTAGACACAAGTTAAGCAGGTGGGACACCGGTCCCTGTCCCGTGTGGGGCTCGCAGTCTGCATCCCCATTTTACAGATGAGGGAACTAAGGCACAGAGAAGCTGAGTGGCTTTCATTCATTCATTCAATCGTATTTATTGAGCGATGACTGTGTGCAGAGCACTGGACTAAGCGCTTGGGAAGTACAAGTTGGCAACATATAGAGACAGTCCCTCCCCAACAGTGGGCTCAAAGTCTAGTGAAGCACCGTGGCTCAGTGGAAAAGAGCACAGGCTCTGGAGTCAGAGGTCATGGGTTCCAATCCCGGCTCTGCCAACTGTCAGCTGTGTGACTTTGGGCAAGTTACTTAACTTCTTTGGGCCTCAATTACCTCATCTGGAAAATGGGGATGAAGACTATGAACCCCCACATCATCATCATCAATCATCAATCGTATTTATTGAGCACTTACTATGTGCAGAGCACTGTACTAAGTAAGCTCTTGGGAAGTACAAATTGGCATCATATACAGTCCCTACCCAACAGTGGGTTCACAGTCTAAAAGGGGATTAAGACTGTGAGCCCCATGTGGGACAACCTGATCACCTTGTAACCTCCCCAGCGCTTAGAACAGTGCTTTGCACAAAGTAAGCGCTTAATAAATGCCATTATTATTATTATTATTATTATTAATATTATTAGAAGAAGACTTGCCCAAGGTCACACAGCACACAAGTGGCAGAGCCTGGATCAGAACTCAGGCCCTTCTACCTCTCAGGCCCGCGCTCTGTGGGGAACCAGGAAATGTTTTTCAAACACTATGCGTCTTTCCGGATAGGAAGTGATGTTGGCACTGGTCAAGAGGCAGAAACTGTAAAGCAATTTTTTCTCGATATAGGGTTAGCCAGGAAAGGAACTCTGGCATTACAGTGGGACTAACTGACCTTAACATTCCATAAATAAAATTCTGGTTTGGCAAGTGAGAACTGTGCCCCAGCCACAGTATGCAGCGTGAGAGCCCGGGCTTGGGAGTCAGAGGTTATGGGTTCTAATCCTGGCACCGTCACTTGTCAGCTGTGTGACTTTGGACAAGTCACTTCACTTCTCTGAGCCTCAGTTACCTCATCTTTAAAATGGTTATTAAGACTGTGAGCCCCACGTGGGACAACCTGATCACCTTGTATCCCCCCCAGCACTTAGAACAGTGCTTTGCACATAGTAAGTGCTTAACAAATGCCATTATTACTATTATTATTATTATACTGTGCCCCATTTCGGATCTGATTGCGCTTAACAAATGCATTATTATTATTATTATCATTATTACAAAAGACGTAGACTGTGAGCCACATTTGGGACAGGGTCTCTGACTGGGATCACTTGTATCTACCCCAGTGCTTAGAACTGTGCTTGACACATAGTAAGCACTTGGAGTCAGAGGTCGTGGGTTCAAATCCCGACTCCGCCACTTGTCAGCTGTGTGACTTTGGGCAAGTCACTAACTTCTCTGGGCCTCAGTTACCTCATCTGTAAAATGGGGATGAAGACTGTGAGCCCCCGGTGGGACAACCTGATCACCTTGTAACCTTCCCAGCTCTTAGAACAGTGCTTTGCACATAGTAAGCGCTTAATAAATTCCGTCATTATTAACAAATACAATAATAGTAATAGTGATAATAGTAATAATGATAAGAATAAAAAACTAGGAAGAAAAATGATTCCCACACAATGAGAAGCCTAGTGGAAAGAGCACAGGCCTAATCCTGGCGCTGTCACTTGTCTGCTGTGTGACCTCGGGCAAGTCACTTAACTTGTCTGTGCCTCAGGTACTTCATCTGTAAAATGGGGATTAAGACTGTGAGGCCTATGTGACACAGGAACGGTGTCCAACACAATTATCTTGTATCCAGCCCAGTGCTGAGTACATAGTAAGTGCTTAACAAATACTGCAAAAATCCTCCAACAATTTTAAGGGTGATATCAGTTGCTGAGGTGATCTCCTTTTTCTGATATCTGTTGGGCGCTTACTGTTGGGCTCACAGTCTAGAATTGATCAGAGAATTGATCAAACCTATGGGAAATAGTGGTCGATCTGACAGATCTCATTATCTTGTATTTACCCCAGCACTTGGCACAGTGTTTGGAGTACAGTAGGTACGTGGATACCTTTGTTGCTATTATTGTCATGCAGGGGTCAAACAAACAATATTCCTGAGTCTTGCCAGAGTTCCCAGCAAATATTCACTAGTTTACACTTAATAATTTTGGTATTTGTAATAATTTGGGTATTTGTTACGCGCCTACTCTCCTGAGCACTCTACTGAGGTATAGATGAGAAGCAGCATGGCACAGTGGAAAGAACCCGGGCTTTGGAGTCAGAGGTCATGGGTTCAAATCCCGGCTCCACCACTTGTCATCTGTGTGACTTTGGGCAAGTCACTTAACTTCTCTGTGCCTCAGTTACCTCATCTGCAAAAAGGGGATTAAGACTGTGAGCCCCACGTGGGACAACCTGATCACCTTGTAACCTCCCCAGCGCTTAGAACAGTGCTTTGCACATAGTAAGCGCTTAATAAATGCCATTATTATTATTATTATTATTATATGCCAGGAACTCTACTAAACGCTGGGGTAGATACAAGCTAATCAGGTTGGACACAGTCCCTGTTCCACTTAGGGCTCACCCTTAAACCCCATTTTACAGATGAGGTAACTAAGACACATGGACTCTAAATGGAGTGGAAAAATTGACTTTTTTTTTAAAAAAAGAGCATGAAACAAGCTTTGAAATTGAAGGAACTGACAAACCTGGAGGTAATAATGAGGTGCTGGTGACCGGTAACCCATAAGGTAGTGCGGGTAGCGGAACTGCAGAGTGGTACACGTACTTGTCGTCGAAAATGGCACAAGGATGACTGGAATCCTTCCCGTTCTCCCTGACGCAGCCGTTCGGTTCCCTCTGAGCTCCACAGGGCTTTCTACAGCTGGGCTCATCGTCTTTGCAGTCTTTGGCAGATGCAGTCACTGCCTCTCCTTGGCTCTTGCTCAGCTCGGGTTTGGAAAGCAGATCTCTCTTACCATCCTTCTCCTCCTCTGGAGTTGCAGGGGGCTCGTCATGAATCTTTTCTTCCGCTTGGCTCTTAGAGCCGCTGGTATGGCAGTCCGAGGCTCTGTGGCTTCCCGTCCTCCTCCCCGGCCGGCGAATCCGTTCCCTGGGCAAGCTTCCCGCAGCCGGGTATGGCCCATTGGCCATTAGGATGGCGCTCCCGGGAAGGTCGTCTAGGGGGGCACGGCGGACAAACAGGTCACTGGGGATCTGTCCGTCGGGAAGTCTGGACCGGCCCCGGAAAGGCTGGGCCGGGCCGGCAGGAAGGCCTGGGTAGATGAAGGGAGACTCCAAAGCCACCAGCCCTTTGCGCTGAGCTTTCTCCATTTCCTTCTGTTGGAAGACGGTGTTCATTTCCATTTCCATCCTAAAGAGACATGGGAAACCCCCAACCCGACAGAGTCCCTTAGATGGGAGCCTTCGCTTTGACCGGCAAAAGCCCGAGCTGGTCCAGCCCACAGCATGAACATACCACGATTTCAGCCCATGACATGAGTGGATCATGCTTTCAGCCCACAGCATGAACTTACCATGGTTTCAGACCACAACATGAACACTTCATGGTTTCAGCCCACAGTATGAACATACTATGGTTTCAGACCAAAACATGAACATATCGAGGTTTCAGACCAAAACATGAACATATGGTTTCAGATCACAACATGAACATATCATGGTTTTGGCCCTCAGCATGAGCATACTATGGTTTCAGACCAAAACATGAACATATATCATGGTTTCAGCCCAAAACATGAACATATGGTTTCAGACCACAATAAGGACACTTCATGGCTTCAGCCCACAACATGAACATACCATGGTTTCGGACCAAAACAAGAACATATGGTTTCAGACCAAAACATGAACATGTGGTTTCAGACCAAAACATGAACATATATCATGGTTTCAGCCCAAAACATGAACATATGGTTTCAGACCACTATAAGAACACTTCATGGCTTCAGCCTACAACATGAACATACCATGGTTTCGGACCAAAACAAGAACATATAGTTTCAGCCCAAAGCATGAACATATGGTTTCAGACCACAACAAGAACACTTCATGGTTTCATCCCACAGCATGAACATACCACGGTTTCAGCCCAAAACATGAACATATGGTTTCAGACCAAAGCATGAACATATCATTGTTTCATCCCACAGCATGAACATACCATGTTTTCAGACCAAAACATGAACACTTCATGGTTTCAGCCCACAGTATGAACATACTATGGTTTCAGCCCAAAACAAGAACATATCGTCACTTAACTTCTCTGTGCCTCAGTTACATCAGTTACCTTAATCCCCAAATGGGGATTAAGGCTGTGAGCCTCCCCCGTGGGACAACCTGATCACCTTGTAACCCCCCCAGCGCTTAGAACAGTACTTTGCACATAGTAAGCACTTAATAAATGCCATTATTATTATTATTATTAACATATCATGGCTTCATCCCAAAACACGAACATATCATGGTTTCAGCCCACAGCATGAACATACCATGGTTTTAGATCACAACATGAACACCTCATGGTTTCAGCCCACAATATGAGCATACCATGGTTTCAGCCCCAAACACGGACATATCATGGCTTCAGAACAAAACATGAACATATGGTTTCAGCCCAAAACATGAACATATCATGGTTTCAGCCCACAGCATGAACGCACCATCGTTTCAGCCCACAACATGAACATACCACGATTTCATCTACCTGGCAATATTCTGCTTTTGGAGAAACTCCTGCCTCCTAGCCACTGTCTCCAAGGATTCCGGTTGCAGAAAGCCATAACCTTAAAAACACCAACCGCCGCAGACCAAAAACAAGATATAAGAAATGCGCAAATAGGAATAGAAAAATGAAATGTGACGCATCCTGTTTCTGAAAGAGGCCTGCCCAAATCTGAGGCCGGACTGAAGGAAATTGGGCTGGAAGGTCCGCTTCCTTGGAGATGGGACAGACATGAAGGGAAGCCTGTTTGTTGGGTTTTTTTTCCTAAGGCTGGTCTCATCACAAGAAAGAATTCCCCTTACTTCAAAAAGCAGAAGATGAAAGGGACTTAGGAATCTTCTGGCTTCGAAGCGCATTTGGCCATTCTTGCCAGAAAGGATTTTTTTCCTTGTGATAACTACCCTCCTGCTTCAGATATATGTGCACATCTGGCGGTAGATAGAAGCAGATTTTAAATGAATAAATTGAAGCGTTTTCTCTTAAGAGCTACAGGTGTTATTAGAAGTAAGCTCAGATGGGGAACGTGACCTAATAGAGCACAGGAAGGGAGTTAGAAAGACCCGGGTTCGAATCCCAATCTGCCACTTGCCTGTTGTATGACTTTGGGCAAGTCACTTAGCTTCTTTGGACCTCAGTTACCTCACCTGTAAAATGGGGATTAAGGCTGTGAGCTCCACGTGTGTACAACCTGATTAGTTTGTATCTACCTCAGTGCTTAGAACAGTTCTCGACACATAGCAAGCACTTAAAAACTATCATTGTCATTGTTCATTTTCAAGCTGAAACTCCAACTATTTTAGTAGAGTCACCGAAAATCAGTCAATCATTCATTCATTCAATCGTATTTATTGAGTGCTTACTGTGTGCAGAGCACTGCACTAAGCGCTTAGAGCACTGTACTAAGTGCAATCAATCATATTGATTCTTTTAGACTGCGAGCCCACCGTTGGGTAGGGACTGTCTCTATAGGTTTCCAACTTGTACTTCCCAAGCACTTAGTACAGTGCTCTGCACACAGTAAGCGCTCAATAAATACGATTGATTGATTGATTGATATTTATTGAGCGCTTACTGTGTGCAGAGCACTGTACTAAGCATGTGGGAGAGTTACAATCTAACAAAGTATGTAGACATGTTCCTTGTCTACAATGAGCTTACACTCTAGAGGGAGAGACAGACATTAATGTAAATAAATTACAGATATGTGAATGCATGCTGTGGGGCTAAGATGAGGGGTCAATAAATGGAACAAATTGGAGTGATGCAGAAGGGAATAGGAAAGAGCCCACTGTTGGGTAGGGATTGTCTCTATATGTTGCCAACTTGTACTTCCCAAGCACTTAGTACAGTGCTCTGCACACAGTAAGCGCTCAATAAATACGATTGATTGATTGATTGATTGAAAGAAGAACTGAGGGCTTAGACAAAGAAGGTCTCTTGGAGGAGGTCTGCCTCAGAGAAACAGTGTGGCTTAGTGGAAAGAGCCCGGGCTTGGGAGTCAAAAGATCATGGGTTCTAATCCTGGCTCCGCCACATATCAGCTGTGTGACTTTGGGCAAGTCACTTCACTTCTCTGGGCCTCAGCTACCTCATCTGTAAAATGGGGATTAAGACTGTAAACCCCACGTGGGACAACCTAATTACCTTGTATCTACCCCAGCTTGGCACATAGTAAGAGCTTAACAAACCTCATCATCATTAGTATTATAAGGCTTTGAAGGTGGGGAGAGCGATTGTTGGATACGAAGAGGGAGGGCATTCCAGGCCAGAGGCATTCAATTCATTCAGTCGTATTTATTGAGCTCACTGTGTGCAGAGTACTGTACTAAGCGCTTGGGAGACTAGAATACAACAATAAACTGACACATTCCCTGCCCCCAGTGAGTTTACAGTCTAGAGGTGTGGAGACAGGCATCATTCATTCATTCAGTCGTCTCCCCCTTTTAGACTGTGAGCCCACTGTTGGGTAGGGCCTGTCTCTATATGTTGCCAACTTGTACTTCCCAAGCGCTTAGTACAGTGCTCTGCACACAGTAAGTGCTCAATAAATACGATTGATTGATTGATTGATTGATTGAGTGCTTACTGTGTGCAGAGCACTGGACTAAGCGCTTGGGAAGTACAAGTTGGCAACATATAGAGACGGTCCCTACCCAACAACGGGCTCGTTGAAGCACTCATGAACCACTCGAGGCCCACTCTAATAATGATAATAATTAGGATAATAATAGTAATAATACTTACGTTCTTAGTCTGTGCAAAGCCCTAAGATAAGCCCTGGGGCAGATAGAAGATAATCAGACACAGTCTTAGACTCACATGGGGCTCTCAAACTAAGTAGGAGGATATGATTTCCTTCTTCCCCCAATTGCCTTAGATAGCAAATTCTGCCACTGTTTATTTGTTGTCTGTCTCCCCAGTCTAGACTGTGAGCCCAGTTTTTAGTAGGGACCGTCTCTATATGTAGCCAGCTTGTACTTCCCAAGCGGTTAGTACAGTGCTCTGCACACAGTAAGCGCTCAATAAGTATGATTGAATGAATGAATGCCAACCTGGAAGTGAACTGGAAGCAGCGCAGGAGCTTCAGAGACCACTGCCGTTTCTCCAGCCACTGAGAAAGCACGAGCAGAAAATATAGCTGAAGCACTTATACTTCAAGAAGCAGCGTGGCTCAGTGGAAAGAGGCCGGGCTTGGGAGTCAGAGGTCATGGGTTCAAATCCCAGCTCCATCACTTGTCAGCTGTGTGACTTTGGGCAAGTCACTTCACTTCTTTGGGCCTCAGTTACCTCATCTGTAAAATGGGGATTCAGACTGTGAGCCCCACGTGGGACAACCTGATTACCTTGTATCTCCCCCGGCACTTAGAACAGTACTTGGCACACAGTAAACGGTTAACAAATACCATCACTATTGTTATTATTATTACATCTCTAATTTTAGAACAGTACTTGTCACACAGTAAGCGGTTAACAAATACCATCACTATTGTTATTATTATTACATCTCTAATTTTATTTATTTATATTGTTGTCTGTTCATTAGTACTGACATCTGTCTCCCCACTTCTAGACTGTGAGCTCATCGTGGGCATCGATTGTCCCTCTTCATTGTTGTATTGTACTTTACCAAGCACTTAGTACAGTGCTCAGCACACAGTAAGTGCTTAATAAATACAATTGAGTGAATGAATGAATGAATATCTATAATTTATTTCTATTAATGTCTGTTTCCCCCTCTAGACTGTAAGCTTGCGTGGACAGGGAATGTGCCGGTTTATTGTTATATTTGTACTCTTCCAAGAGCTCTGCACACTGTAAATGCTCAATAAATATGAATGAATGAATGAATGAATGAATGAATAAATAATGAATGAAAATGAATGAATGAAAATGAATGAATAAAAGTTTGGGGGTTGTCTCAGGTGTCTGGTGGAAAGTGTCCCTAGGATTATTTTGCCTCACACTCTTGGGAAATTACAAAATGCTGGTAGGAACCCAGCCCTTAACCCTCCCAATGTAACAGGAAAGCGTGGCCTAATAGACAGAGCATGGGCCTGGGAATCGGAGGGTGTGGATTCTAATCCTGGCTCTGCCACATGACTGCTGTGTGACCTTGGGCAAGTCAGTTCACTTCCTCTGTGCCTCAGTTACCTCCTCTGTAAAATGGGCAGTAAGACTGTGAGCCTCATGTGGGACAGGGACTGAGTGCAATCTTCTAGACTGTGAGCACACTGTTGGGTAGGGACCGTCTTTATATGTTGCCAACTTGTAGTTCCCAAGCGCTTAGTACAGTGCTCTGCACACAGTAAGCGCTCAATAAATACAATTGAATGATTGAATGAATTGTAGCTACCCTAGCACTTAAAACGGAGCTTGGCACATACTAAGTTCTTAAAAATGCCACAATTATTATTATTATTATAGTATAACAATGTAATAATATTACAGAAGCAGCATGACATAGTGGATAGAGCACAGGTTGGGAGTCAGAAGGTCATGGGTTCTAATCCCGGCTCTGCCACTTGTCTGCTGTGCGACCTTGGGCCAGTCACTTCGCTTCTCTGGGCCTCAGTTACCTCATCTGAAAAATGGGGATGGAGACTGCGAGCCCCACATGGGACAGGGACTGTGTCCAACACGATTTGCTTGTATCCACCCCAGCCCTTAGTACAGTGCATGGCATATATTAAATGCTTAAAAATACCATCACTATTGTTATTATTAATATCTTTCACTCAGGAGCTCAAGTACTTTTATCAAATCATCAAGGTTCACAAGGTCTGGTGAAACTATTCCATTCATATAGTCACTGTAACAAGCGAGAAGCAGCATGGCTTAGTGGGAGAGCACCGGCTTGGGAGTCAGAGGACATGGGTTCTAATCCTAGTTCTGCCACTTGCCTGCTGTGTGACCATGGGCAAGCCACTTAACTTCTCTGGGCCTCATTTACCTCATCTGTAAAATGGGGATTATGACCATGAATCCCTCATGAAACAACCTGATTGCCTTCTATCTACCCCAACACTTAGAACAGGGCTTGGTACATAGTAAGTGCTTAAAAATACCATTATTATTATTAATAATAATAATAATACTGGAGATACAGGTAACAGGCAGGGGTCATGACAGTAAACGGAGGTGGTATCCTTCTATAATAATAACAATAATGATGATGGCATTTGTTAAGTGCTTATTATGTGCAAAGCACTGTTTCAAACACTGGGGGGGATACAAGGTAATCAGGTTGTCCCACGTGGGGCTCACAGCCTCAATCCCCATTTTACGGATGAGGTAACTGAGGCTCAGAGAAGGTAAGTGACTTGCCCAAGGTCACACAGCAGACATGGAATCTTTTTCATACCTATGGAACCTATCACATATCTACAGGACCCAACAAAACTGCCCCAACAATTGGCATTTGCAATGGTCTATGGGGGTGGTACAAGCTCATGACGGGCAGAGAACATCTGCTACCTCTGCTGCATTGTAATAATAATAATGATGGTATTTGTTAAGTGCTTACTGTGTGCAAAGCACTGTTCTAAACATTGTACTCTCCCAAGCGTTTGGGAGAGTGTGCTGCACACAGTAAGCGCTTGATAAATGCCACTGATCAATTTTATTGACACCCATAACCTCGGACAACCTCCTAGTAAATAACATAACAGGGACCCTGCCTTGGGGCACTTGATAAAAATCCTTCATATGTCCAGTGAATCAATCCATCGGTGCCATCTATAAAGCGCCTATTATGCACAGAGCACTGTACTGAGCACTTGGGAGGGTGCTCCTGCCTCCTCCAATTGTCAGCTGTGTGACTTCAGGCAAGTCACTTCACTTCTCTGTGCCTCAGTTACCTCATCTGTAAAATGGGGGTTAAGACTGTGAGCCCCACGTGGGACAACCTGATCACCTTGTAACCTCCCCAGCTCTTAGAACAGTGCTTTGCACATAGTAAGTGCTCAATAAATGCCATTATTATTATTATTATTACAGTGCAGCAGAATTAGCAGACACGCTCCCTGTCTCCAGTCTAGAGAGAAGAGTGAGTTGTCCTAAAAACCAGCAAAACTGGATCCAGCCAGCCAGATTATTCCCTCCCCTTCTCTTTCAAACAGCACAGTTCTGTGAGCAACCGGCAAATCTGACAGGAAGCTTCCCGGAGCTAATTTTCCTTTCCACTAGCACACGGTTATTTGGCTGGCCTGAGGACCTAAATCAGCTGTTTTTCAGACCTGAGAAGATGTGGTTGGAGAGCACATTGGACACGCCTGCGGCTGGAGGAACTGAAGGCCCAAGATGGGAAGTGACACGAATCTGCCTTGGGTCAGCCGGTGAAATCATTTCAGTAGAAGACATCAACTCTCTAGGTAAAGAGATAAGATTGCAGTTAAGGGACTTGCTGTTTTCAAGGGAGTGGGGTTTTAGAACATGGGCCTGGGCAAGTCCCTTAACTTCTGTGTGCCTCAGTTAACTCGTCTGTAAAATGGGGACTAAGACTATGAACCCCACATGGGACAACCTTAGAATATGTGGGAGTGGATATAAACCCGAATCCCAGCCCTGCTACTTTCCTGCTTTGTGACTTTGGGCAGGTCATATCTTCCCTCCCTAACAAACATCTTCAGTTGTTCACTCTCCAGTGGCTTCTTCCCTACTGCTTTCAAACATGCCTATGTCTCCCCTATCCTAAAAATACTCCTCCCTTGACCCCACGGCTCCCTCCAGTTACCACCCCATCTCCCTCCTATTATTTCTCTCCAAATTCCTTGAGCGGGTTTTCTACACCCAAGTTGTCTCAAATTCCTCTCCTCCAATTCTCTCTCTGACCTCCTCCAATCTGGCTTCCAACCCCTTCACTTGACAGAAATCGTCCTCTCAAAGGTCACCAATGACCTCCTTCTTGCCAAATCCAATGGCCTCTATTCCATCCTAATCCTCCTCAATCTCTCAGATGCCCTCAATACTGTCGATCACCCCCACCTCCTGGAAACGTTATCTAACCTCAGCTTCACTGACGTCGTCCTCCCACCCCTTAACTGCGGGAGTCCCTCAAGGTTCAGTTCTGGGTCTCCTTCTATTCTCCATCTAAACTCTATCCTTTGGAGAACTCATTTGCTCCCAAGGCTTGAACTACCACTTCTATGTGATGATACCCAAATCTACATCTCCAGTCCTGATCTCTCTCCTTCTCTGCAATCTCACATTTCCTCTTGCCTTCAAGACATCTCTACTTGGGTGTCCTCCCGTCACCTCAAGTTTAACATGTCCAAAACTCAACTCCTTATCTTTCCACTCAAATCCTGTCCTCCTCCTCACTTTCCTATCACCATAGATGGCACCACCATCCTTTCTGTGTCTATTTATTTTATTTTGTTAATATGTTTTGTTTCGCTGTCTGTCTCCCCCTTCTAGACTGTGAGACCGCTGTTGGGGCTGTTGGGTAGGGACTGTCTCTATATGTTGCCAACTTGTACTCCCCAAGCACTTAGTACAGTGTTCTGCACACAGTAAATGCTCAATAAATACGATTGACTGAATGAATGAATGAACAAGCCCGAAACATTGGCGTTATCCTTGTCCTCTCTCTCCTTCGACCCACATATTCAATCCACTAAATCCTACCAGTTCCACCCTTACAACATTGCTAAAATCCCCCATTTCCTCTCTTTCCAAACTGCTACCAAGTTAGCCTAATCACTCCTCCTATCCTGCCTGGATTACTGCATCAGCCTCCTTGCTGACCTCCCAGCCTCCTGACTCTCCCCACTCCAGTCCATACTTCACTCTGCTGCCTGGACCATTTTTCTACAAAAACGTTCAGAACATGCTTCCCCACTCCTCAAGAAACTCCAGTGGTTACTCATCCACCTTCACATCAAACAAAAAGTTCTCACCATTGGCCTCGAAGCATTTAATCACCTTGCCCTCTCCTACCTCACCTCACTACTCTCCTACTGCATCCTTGAACTCACTCTCACTGTGTCTTCATCTCACCTGTCTCGCCAACGACCCCTCGCCCACGTCCTTCCTCTGGCCTGGAATGTCCTCCCTCCTCCAACATGACAGACAATGACTCTCCCATCCTTCCGAGCTTTATTGAAGGCATGTCTCCTTCAATAATCCCCCACTAAGCCCTTCTGCATTGCCCTAACTTGCTCCCTTTATTCATCCCTGCATCGTAGCCCCAACTCACATATGCACATATCTGTAATTTATTCATTTATAGTAATGTCGGTCTCCCCCTCTAGACTGTAAGCTCATTGTGGGCAGAAAACATGCTTGTTTATTGCTATTTTGTACTCTCCCAAGTGCTTAGAACAGTGTTCTACATACAGTAAACACTCAAGCGCTTAGTACAGTGCTCAAGCACTTAGTACAGTGCTCTGCACACAGTAAGCACTCAATAAATACGATTGAATGAATGAATAAATACAATTGAATGAACGAACGAATGACTAATAATAATAATAATGTTGGTATTTGTTAAGCGCTTACTATGCGCCAACCACTGTTCTAAGCACTGGGGGGATACAAGGTAATCAGTGTGTCCCATGTGGGGCTCATGGTCTTAATCCCCATTTTACATATGAGGGAACTGAGGCACAGAGAAGTTAAGTGACTTGCTCAAAGTCACACAGCTGACACGTGGTGGAGCCAGGATTAGAACCCATTAGAACCCCTCGAGACTGTGAGCCCACTGTTGGGTAGGGACCATCTCTATATGTTGCCAACTTGTACTTCCCAAGCGCTTAGTACAGTGCTCTGCGTACAATAAGTGCTCAATAAATACGATTGAATGAAATGAACCCATAACCTCTGACTCCCAAGCCCGGGCTCTTTCCACTGAGCCACACTGCTTCTTTAACTTCTCTGGGCTTTAGTTTCCTCATGTACAGAATGGAGATTCAATACCTGTTCTCCCTCCTACTGGAATGGGGAACTCCTCGTGGAACAGGAACTGCGTCCAGCCTGATTATTTTTTATAATAGTAATAACTGTGCTATTTGTTAGTTGCTTGCTATGTGCCAAGCACTGTTCTAAGCACTGGGGTAGATGCACAGTAATCAGGGTGGACATAGTCCATGTCCCACGTGGGGCTTACAGTCCCAATCCTCATCTTACAAATGAGGTAACTGAGGAACAGAGAACATAAGTGACTTGCCCAAGGTCACACAGCAGACAAGTCAGAGAGCTGGGATTGGAACCCAGGTCTTCTGACTCCCCAGCCTGGGCTCTATCGACTAGGAAATATATTTTCCACTCCATAAATCCACTCCAGAGCCTAGTACAGTACAGTATTTGGCAAATAGTAACCACTTCAATACCACGATTATTATTTTATGCTTTCACGGCATCATGTGGTTTTCTGTCACCTCTCTCTGACCTCAGTGGGGATAGAGGTGGCAGTCTTGGCCTACTAAAGAGGCAGAAATCCAGCAAGCAAATGACAAAGAAAGCGGAAGAGGAAATATTTAGCGGTTCCTAGAGGGATGAGAATTGAATCAAATCTATTTCCAGATTTTCTTTGATTAAACCACTACCCTAACCACAACATTCCATTCTCATTTAATGGGCATAATTTGCTTTCGGGTCTGGCACTGTGAGGCAGTTGGATTAATATTTGATTGGCTGCCCGCCCAACTGTGATTTATTTTAATAAGATTCTTCTCAGCACCTTCCTCTGTGCTCTGTAAAACTAAAAGCTCATAAAACAATGGATCTTGTTTCCTCCCTAGAGCATAATAGTATGAAAGTGTGGAGTGTTTAATCATTTAAAAAACCCACCAATGACAAGCCTAGTGGAAAGAACCCGGGCCCAGGAGTCAGAAGATCTGAGATCTAATCCCTGCTCAACGACTTGCCTGCTGTGTGACCTTGGGCAAGTAACTTCACCTCGTGGTACCTCAGTTGCCTCATCTGAACAATGGGATTTGCCCCATGTGGGACAGGAACTGTGTCTGACACTCACTGTGCCTCGTTCTCAGCTGTCAGTCAATCAATCAATCAATTAATCAAACGTATTTATTGAGCACTTACTATGTGCAGAGCACTGTACTAAGCGCTTGGGAAGTCCAAGTTGGCAACATATAGAGACAGTCCCTACCCAACAGTGGGCTCACAGTCTAGAAGGGGGAGACATAGAACAAAACAAAACATATTAACAAAATAAAATAAATAGAATAAGTATGTACATATAAAATAAATACAGTAATAAATACATACCAACATATATACAGGTGCTGTGGGGAAGGGAAGGAGGTAAGGCGGTGGGGAAGGAGAGGGGGAGGAAGGAGGGGGCTCAGTCTGGGAAGGCCTCCTAAAATAAAAAATCAAACAGACGGACGGACAGATGGGCAGCAGCCAGAGTGGCAAGAGAAGGGGGGAATAATAATAATAATAATAATAATAATAATAATAATAATAATAATAATAATGATGGAAGCGGGGGAACCAGCAAGGTAGGCCTGCAGCAGGTGACCTCCCACCCGGCCTCTCGCTCCGGGGGTATTGGCGGGGGCCTGGGCCAGGCTGGGGAAGGGGCCCGGGGAGTGTCCTCAGACAAGGACACTTGTTCTTGTCCCGCCGTTGACCCCCCCCGGACAACATCATCCCCCTGGCCTGGAATGCCCTCCCTCCCCATATCCGCCAAGCTAGCTCTCTTCCTCCCTTCAAGGCCCTACTGAGAGCTCACCTCCTCCAGGAGGCCTTCCCACATTGAGCCCCCTCCTTCCTCTCCCCCTGCGCCCCCTCCCCATCCCCCCCCCGCCTTACCTTCTTCCCCTCCCCACAGCACCTGTATATGTGTATATATGTTGTACGTATTTATTACTCTATTTTATTTGTACATGTTTATTCTATTTATTTTGTTAATATGTTTTGTTTTGTCCTCTGTCTCCCCCTTCTAGACTGTGAGCCCACTGTTGGGTAGGGACCGTCTCTATATGTTGCCAACTTGTACTTCGCAAGTGCTTAGTACAGTGCTCTGCACACAGTAAGTGCTCAATAAATATGATTGAATGAATGAATGAATCAATCAATCATATTTATTCAGCGCTTACTATGTGCAGAACACTGTACTAAGCGCTTGGGAAGTACAAATTGGCAGCATATAGAGACAGTTCCTACCCAACAGTGGGCTCACAGTCTAAAAGGGGGAGACAGAGAACAAAACCAAACATACTAACAAAATAAAATAAATAGAATAGATATGTACAAATAAAATAAATAAATAAATAAATAGAGTAAAAATATGTACAAACATATATACATATATACAGGTGCTGTGGGGAAGGGAAGGAGGTAAGATGGGGGGATGGAGAGGGGGATGAGGGGGAGAGGAAGGAAGGGGTTCAGTCTGGGAAGGCCTCCTGGAGGAGGTGAGCTCTCAGTAGGGCCTTGAAGGGAGGAAGGGAGCTAGCTTGGCAGATGGGCAGAGGGAGGGCATTTCAGGCCCGGGGGATGATGTGGGCCGGGGGTCGATGGCGGGACAGGCGAAAACAAGACACAGTGAGGAGATTAGCGGCAGAGGAGCGGAGGGTGTGGGCTGGGCTGTAGAAGGAGAGAAGGGAGGTGAGGTAGGAGGGGCCGAGGTGGAGTTTCGGCCTGATGCGCAGATTGATTGGTAGCCACTGGAGATTTTTGAGGAGGGGAGAATGAATACGATTGAATGAATGAATGAATGACCCAATTAATTTGTATCTACCTCAGTATTCTATGTTGTTCACCCCAGACATCCAATCCATCACCAAAACCTGCCGGTCTCACCTCCACAACATTGCCAAGATCCGCCCTTTCCTCTCCATCCAAACCTCTACCTTGCTGGTTCAATCTCTCACCCTATCCCGACTGAATTTCTGCATCAGCCTCCTCTCTAATTTCCCATCCTCCAGTCTCTGCCTGCTTCAGTCTAAACTTCACTCTGCTGCCTGTATTATCTTTTTACAGAAATCCTCTGGACATGCCATTCCCCTCCTCAAAAATCTCCAGTGGTTGCGTGTCAACCTATGTATCAAGCAGAAACTCCTCACTCTCGGCTTCAAGGCTGTCTATCCCCTCGCCCCCTCCTACCTCACCTCCTTTCTCTCCTTCTCCGGCCCAGCCTGCACACTCCACTCCTCTGCCGCCACTAACCTCCTCACTGGGCCGTGTTCTCACCTGTTCCGCTGTTGACCCCCAGCCCACGTCCTCCCCCTGGCCTGGAATGCCCTCCCTCCACACATCCACCAAGCTCGCTCTCTTCCTCCCTTCAAAGCCCTACTGAGAGAGCTCACCTCCTCCAGGAGGCCTTCCCAGACTGAGCCCCCTTTTTCCTCTCCTTCTCCCCATCCCCCCCGCCCTACCTCCTTCCCCTCCGCACAGCACTTGTATATATTAGTACAAATTTATTACTCTATTTATTTAGCTTGTACATATTTGCTATTCTATTTACTTTGTTAATGTTGTTCCTTATAGCTATAATTCTATTTCTTCTGACGATTTTGACACCTGTCTACATGTTTCATTGTCTGTCTCTCCCTTCTAGACTGTGAGCACGTTGTTGGGTAGGGACCGTCTCTATAGGTTTCCAACTTGTACTTCCCAAGAGCTTAGTACAGTGCTCTGCACACTGTAACTGCCCAATAAATACGATTTAATGAATGAATGAATGAATGAATGAATGAATGCTTAGATCAAAGCTTAGAAACTCGATCTCACCTAACTCGCCACCCTTTAGCTCACATCCTACCTCTGGCCTAGAAAACCTTCCCTCATCATATCAGACATATAATTGTTCTCCCCAACTTCAAAACCTTATTGAAGGCACATTTCCTCCAAGAAGCCTACTCTAAGTTCTCCTCTCCTCTTCTCCCACTCCCTCTGTGACACTCTTACTTGCTCCTTCATTCATCCTCCCTCCAATCCCCACAGCACATATGCATATATCTGCATATATGTGTAATTTATTTATTCACTTATTTATTTATATTAATTTCTGTCCCCCGCCCTCTAGACTGTGAGCTCATTGTGGGCAGGAATGTGTCTGTTATATTGTAATCTCCCAAGAGCTGAGTACAGTGCTTTGCTCATGGTAAGCGCTTAAAAAATATGATCAAATGAATGAACAGAGCTTGATGCATAGTAAGTGCTTAAGAAATATTCACTTGCTATCATTATATTATATTGTTATTATAATAATAAAGTCAATAATCAGCATAATCCTATCAACAAGTCAGAATTGGAGATCAACTTGTGGACAAACTCACTGGTTTAATCTAAGAGGCTTCCAATTTGGCAAAAGATAGAACAATTGTTCATCTTTGATCATCCCTCCTCTCAGCCCCACAGCATGCATTTATTCATTCATTCATTCAATCATATTTATTAAGCACTTATTGTGAGCAGAGCACTGTACTAAATGTTTGGTAAAGTACAATGCAATAATAAACAGTGACAATCCCTGCCCATAATGAGCTCACGGTCTAGGTCGGGGGAGAGAGACATCTAGATAAATAAAATTACAGATGTAAACCTAATTGCTGTGGGGCTGGAAGCAAGTCAGGGCGATGCAGAAGGGAGTAGGAGATGAGAAAAAGTGGGGCTTAGTCTGGGAAGGCCTCTTAGAGAAGAGAGGCCTTCAATAAGACTTTGAAGGAGGTGGGGAGAGTCATTGCCTGGCAGATTTGAAGAGGGAGGGCATTCTAGGCCAGAGACAGGACGTGGGCCAGGGGTCAATCAATCGTCGGCGTGAGACAGGTGAGATGGAGGTACAGTGAGCACATTAGCACCAGAAGAGCCGACTTGGACTATATGTTGTCGACTTGTACTTCCCAAGCACTTAGTACAGTGGTCTGCACACAGTAAGCGCTCAATAAATACGATTGAATGAATGAATGAAAGAGCCAAGTATGTGGGCTGGGTTGTAGAAGGAGAGAAATGAGGTGAGGTAGAAGGGGGCAAGATGATGGACTGCTTTAAAGTCAATGGTGAGGAGTTTTTGTTTGATATATGGTGGATAGGCAATGACTGGAGATTTTTGAGGAGGAGGGGACTGGGCAGCAGGTGAAGTATGGACTGGATTGGGAAGAGACAGGAGGCTGGGAGGTCAGCAAGGAGGCTGATACAGTAATCTAGTTGGGATAGGGTGAGTGATTGTATTAAGGTGGTAGTAGTTTGAATGGAGAGGAAAGGGCGGATTTTAAGCGATGTGAAAGTGGGACCGACCAGATTTGGTGATGGATTGAATGTGTGGGTTGAATGAGAGAGAGGAGTCAAGGACAACACCATGGTTACGGGCTTGTGAGTCGGGAAGGACGGTGGTGCCATCTACAGTGATGGGAAAGGCCGGGAGAGGACAGGGTTTGGGTGGAAAAATAAGAAGCTCTGCTCTGGATGTGTTAAGTTTGAAGTAACGGAAGGACATCCAAGTAGGGCTGTCCTGAAGGCAGTAGGCGATGCGAGTCTGGAGACAGAGAAAGAGAGATCGGGGAGGAGATGTAGATTTGGATACCACCTACACTGAGATGGTAGTTGAAGCCGTGGGAGCGAATGAGTTCTCCAAGGGAATGAGTGTACACTTATGTACACATCTGTAATTTATTTATTTAAACAGACACATCCCCTGGCCACTGTGAGTTTACACTGTAGACAGGGAGACAGACATTAATGTATATAAATAAATTACAGACATGTACATAAGTGCTGTGGGGCTGCGAGGGGGGGGATGAATCAAGGGAGCCAGTCAGGGTGCCAAAGCAGGTAGTGGGAGAAGAGGAAAACGGGGATTAGTCAGAGAAGGCCTCTTGGAGGAGATGTGCCTTCAGTAAGGCTTTGAGAGTTGGCAGACATGATCCCTGACCACAAGGAGCTTACAGTCTAGAGGAGGAACTTACAGATCATAAGAAATCAACTTAACAATGGGTCAACAGAAATAGAGTTACTATTTAACCGAAGGAAGGACCACCCACCTGCCAGGAATAGAATAGTATGTTGGAGACAAATACCTGTCCAGAAATCGAGGTTCAAATTGTGAGGGAATTGCTTGTAATCTCTGTTGCACTGACCCTACCAGTGGAGGGTTAACGGTCATCATCTGATTTCTCACCAACATCTCTTGTCGCTGACACAATTCTAATCCAAAACAGAGCAATACGTCAGAAGAAAATTGCAAGCAGGACCCACAGCAGAAATCAACTTTTTCTACACTCTTTCAAAACCCTACTGAAAGCAGACAGAAGGTTTTTTTTCTGTATTTTCCTAGCACCCAAGAGGGCTAAATATAAAACAGCTTTCTACCACCCAGGATCCAGCGGGGGTAGACAGGAAACTCTGCAAATTTATTTGTGATTTTTGGCTTAATACTTCGGCCCTTGAGAATTTTATTCTCCCTCTGACATCCTAAAAGCATGCTAATGCTATTCCAGACTGTACAATCTAAACAAGAAGAAAATAGAAAGAGATCTGTAAATTCTTCAAAGACCACCTGGTCTTTTCATGGCTTATTTTGATCTCTCATGTTTTTAGATATGAAAAAATATATGTTTTCCCATATGATTGGTTTGTGGAAATGTTAAAAAAAAGAACAGGAAAAAGGGAAGGAATTTCTTGGTTAGAAAGGTTCCAATTCTAATTAGTCCTGTGCATTAGCCCTCTCTGGATAGTCAGGACTAATTAGAAGCAGTGTGGCTCAGTGGTAAGAGCCCAGGCTTGGGCGTCAGAGGTCGTGGGTTCTAATCCTGCCTCTGCCACTTGTCAGCTGTGTGACTTTGGGCAAGTCACTTCACTTCTCTGGGCCTCAGTTCCCTCATCTGGAAAATGGGGATTAAGACTGTGAGCCTTAACCTTGTATGCCCCCAGCGCTTAGAACAGTGCTTGGCATATAGGAAACGCTTAACAAATACCAACATTATTATTATTATTATTATTATTATTATTATTATTATTATAACGTTCCCCAGATAAATAGTCACCACATAGGAATGTTTGTATTTTTACACACTCACACACACACATGCATACACACTGCTAATAGTGAAGAGAAGGAAACGTGAAGGAGCTAATCTTATCTCATATTTATTCATGCTAAATGTTAATATCTTATAATAATAATAATGGTGATGATGATGGTATTTGTAAAATACTTAACTATGTGCCTGGCACTGTAGTAAGAGCTGAGGTGGGATGCAAACAAATCGGGTTGGACACAGTTCCTGTCCCACGTGGGGCTCACAGTCTCAATCCCCATTTTACAGATGAGGGAACTGAGGCCTGGAGAAGTGGAGTGACTTGCCCAAGGTCACACAGCAGACAAGTGGCAGAACCAGGATTAAAACCCATGATGTTTTGACTCCCGGGCAAGAGCTCTATCCACTATCCCATGCTTGAATCCTCTTGAGAGCCTAGCATCTAAAGTAGAAAGATAAGTTAGAGAAGCAGCGTGGCTCAGTGGAAAAGAGCATGGGCTTTGGAGTTAGAGGTCATGGGTTCAAATCCCAGCTCCGCCAATTATCAGCTGTGTGAGAGAAGCAGCATGGCTCAGTGGAAAAGAGCATGGGCTTTGGAGTCAGAAGTCATGGGTTCAAATCCCAGCTCCGCCAATTATCAGCTGTGTGACTTTGGGCAAGTCACTTGACTTCTCTGTGCCTCTGTTCCCTCATCTGTAAAATGGAGATTAAGATTGTGAGCCCCCCATGGGACAACCTGATCACCTTGTAACCTCCCCAGCACTTAGAACAGTGCTTTGCACATAGTAAGCGCTTAAAAAGTCATCATTCATTCATTCAATCAATCATATTTATTGAGAGCTTACTGTGTGCAGAGCACTGTCCTAAGCGCTTGGGAAGTACAATTTAGAAGCCACACTGGTCTTCCGATTCAGTTCCAGTTCCAGGTTCTGGTTGCCTGAAGGGCCCACAGACACTACAAGCAGACAGGAATGACCCTTGCCTTTTCAAAAATAGTAACTTGAAGAAACTTCTTTCTGCTTTGCCTCCAGTTTTAAGCAACTGTAAGTTACAAGCACCCCCCTCAGGGTCGCACCTGGAGAGTTTCCAGTCCCGTACCAGTCTCGGCTATAGGAGGGAGAGTCAAGCAGAGGCCTGTCCATTCCATTCCCAGCTTGGCCAGTGGCTAGCGAGGGGAAGGCCATCTGCTACAAGTCAAAACTCACCCAACGGTGGGCAGCAGCGGCGTGGGAGAAAGTCGAGAGCTGAGACTCGAGTTTACCGAGCGGAAAGTGGCAATGCTAAACCACTTCCATGTTTTGACCAAGAAAGCTCTGTGGATCCACTACCAGAACAATTGCAGATGGAGAGCGGGGCGTTCTGGGAGAGATGTGCCCATGGTGTCGCTATGGTTGGAAACGACTCGATGGCGTAAGACAAAACAAGCTACAAGCAGACAAGCTAAACTGAAAACGAGTTCATGGGCCAACTCGTTTTACAGATTCCAGAATCCCAAACTCGGGTCATCTTAGAGAAGCAGCTTGGCTCTGTGGAAAGAGCACGGGCTTTGGAGTCAGAGGTTATGGGTTCAAACCCCGGCTCCACCAATTGTCAGCTGTGTGACTTTGGGCAACTCACTTAACTTCTCTGGGCCTCAGTTCCCTCATCTGTAAAATGGGGATTAAGACTGTGAGCCCTCCGAGGGACAACCTGATCACCTTGTAACCGCCCCAGCACTTAGAACAGTGCTTTGCACATAGTAAGCACTTAATAAATGCCATTATTATTATTATTATCTGTCTCTCTTCTTGAGGTTTCTTCATTCTTGGAATGTAGAACGCACATCTCAGAATATCCGTGGATCTCTGTTAATGTAGCCCGTTCCCTGTTTTTGAAGGGCTTTGCAATCTTTCACCCTCCTCAGAAAAGAGAGTTCAGTTCTCCCCAGCCTAATGGGAAGTCACAGAGAGTGGATTAAATGCTTAGAACTCGGTCTGGGACAAATAGTGCTTATGGTGCTGCCTCTTTTTAGCCCCCTGGACACTTGCCTCTTTAACTTGGTGCTGTGACAATGGGAGAGGGAGAGAGAGGAGAAAAAGGGAAAAGAAAACAGTTACTAATATAAGAAGCAGCATGGCCTAGTGGATAGAGCACGGGCCCAGGAGTCAGAAGAACCTGGCTACTAATCTCAGCTTCACCAGCTGTCTGCTATGTGACTTTGGGCCAGTCACTTAACTTCTCTGTGCCTCAGTTACCTCATCTGTAAAATGGGGATGAAGACTGTGAGCCCCCAGTGGGGCCACCTGATGACCTTGTAACCTCCCCAGCACTAAGAACAGTGCTTTGCACATAGTAAGTGCTTAATAAATGCCATTATTATTATTATTCTCTGGACCTCCTTTACCTCATTGGTAAAAAGGGGATTTAAGACTGTGAGCCCCCGTAGGAAGCAGCGTAGCTCAGTGGAAAGAGCACGGACTTGGGAATCAGAGGTCAGGGTTCTAATTGTGGCTCCGGCACTTGTCAGCTGTGTGACTTTGGGCAAGTCACTTAACTTCTCTGTACCTCAGTTCCCTCATCTGTAAAATGGGGATTAAGACTGTGAGCACCATGTGGGACAACCTGATTACCTTGCATCTCCCCCAGTGCTTAGAACAGTGCTTGGCACATAGTAAGTGCTTAACAAATGCCACCATTATTATTATTATCTAGACTGCATCCAAACAGATTAGCTTGTATCTAACCCAAGCACTTAGTAGAGCGCCTGGCATATAGTGAGTGCTTAACAAATGGTATATGTTTATTTGTGTATACAACATTTGTTAATATATATGTATATTTAGGTATCTTTTCTGTCTCTTCCCTTGGGCGTGAGAAGCAGCATGGCCTAGTGGAAAGCTCCTGGGCCTCAGAGTCAGAGGACATGGGTTCTAATCCTGGCTCTACCACATATCTGTTGTGTGACCTTGGAAAGTCACTTTGCTTCTCTGTGCCTCAGTTACCTCATCATCATCATCATCATCATCATCATCATCAATCGTATTTATTGAGAGCTTACTGTGTGCAGAGCACTGTACCAAGCGCTTGGGAAGTACAAGTTGGTAACTGAGGCCCAGAGAGGTGAGGTGACTTGCCCGAGGTCACACAGCAGACATGTGGGCGGGGATTAGAACCCATGACCTCCGACTCCCATGCTGCGTGTGTCTCTCCCCCGACTCCCCACCCCAGTCCCTTCACCCCGCTAGGGCCAGCAGCCCACCCACCCTCCACACACCTTTCTCAGGAACGGATCGTGGAGGCCGGGAGAGCAATGGGGCCCCACTTGCTCTGCACACAGTAAGCGCTCAATAAATACGATTGATTGATTGATTGAAGGGTCCGTGCGGCCCTCCGGGCTCGTTGCAGACTTTGTCCCGTAGTCTCAGAGGCCTTCCGAGTGGCAGGTGTGAAGGGCAGACCCCTCAAGCCCCTTGGCCCCCCCCCCCCCCCCAGCTTTTTTCTATAAGGGTATTATGGTACTTACTATGTGCCAGGGACTGTACTAAGCACTGAGATAGATAGAAGATAATCACGCTGGACAGTCCCACATGGGCAGCACGGTCTTAATCCCCATTTTGTAGGTGAGGTCACTGAGGCCCAGAGAGCGAAGTGACTTGCCCAGGGTCACAGAGCAGATAACTGGCAGAGCTGGGATTAGAACCCAAGTCCTTCCGTCTCCCAGGCCCATGCTCTAACCATTAGGCCTCATTTGTACATATTTATTACTCTATTTATTTTACTTGTTCATATCTATTCTATTTATTTTATTTTGTTAGTACGTTTGGTTTTGTTCTCTGTCTCCCCCTCTTAGACTGTGAGCCCACTGCTGGGTAGGGACTACCTCATCTGTAAAATGAGGAGTAAGAATGTGAGCCCCATGTGGGATAGGGACTGTGTCCAACCTGATTACTTTGTACCTACCTCGGTGCTTAGAACAGTGCTTGGCACACAGTAAGCACTTAACAAATCCCACAAATATTATTATTATTATGACCTATTCTGTCACATAGGCCTCCCCCAAACATCTCTGCTCCTACTCAAGCTAACAGTTGGCCAGCCCCTGTGATCGGAAGGGTTTGCCATCACCTTTAGCCCAAATAATTACCCATGTGGGTGCATTTTTTACTTTCCCATTTGGTTCATACTTCAGCCAACCCTTCAAAATCAGCTGACCATCTCTTCTATTTTAAAGATTGTAAAGCAGCATAATAAAAAGGTTTAATTTTGCTGGCAGTGATCAAGCAAATGGAGGATGAATGAGATAGGGGGAAGGGCAGTACAACTTTGCAATCCCATAACCAAGTCACTCCCTCTTCTCCCACCCACTCCTAGTCATCATCAATCAATTAATGGTATTTATTGAGTCCTTACTGTGATGTGTTTAATGACAGCACTTATTAAGTGCTTACTATGTGCAAAGCACTGTTTTAAGTTCTGGGGAGGTTACAAGGTGATCAGGTTGACCCACAGGGGGCTCACAGTCTTCATCCCCATTTTACAGATGAGGGAACTGAGGCACAGAGAAGTTAAGTGACTTACCCAAAGTCAAACAGCTGACAAGTAGCGGAGTCGGGATTTGAACCCCTGACCTCTGACTCCAAAGCCCGTGCTCTTTTCAATACAGATTTGGTAGACTTGTTCCTTGCCCACTACTCAACTACTGGAAATGTTCTTAAACTGCTTCAGGGTCAGAAAATTTGACCCTATTAAAGAACTACTATGGAATGAAAGTGTTCTCATAGCCTGGTACTCTTGAACATGTAAGTTCCTTGTGGGCAGGGAATGTGCTAACTCTGTTGTATTGTACTCTCCCAAGTGCTTAGTACAGTGCTCTGCATATAATAGGCACTCAATAAATACCATTGATGATGATGATAATGAAATGTAGGCAGGGATAAGGGAAGAAGAGGAAGACAGACATAGAGCTGGGGAAAGACAGAGTAGAGAAGAGGAGAAAGGGAGAAGAGAGAGAGAGAGACAGAGAGAGACAGAGAGATGCCAAGTGATTCAAGACTCACCCAAGTACCAAACCAAATCCCTAAAATGCTCCAGAAACCCAGGACCCTAAAATGTTGTTTGAGATCAAGCTCTCTGGGGTTCTATGATGTCTGGCTTACCTCCTGCCGTTAACCCACTCGCCAATCGATATAAATGTTTTTCTTCTAAAGTCCCAGGCTCTCCAAGCAGGGACATCTTTCTCAGGTGTTCTGGAGGAGTCATCCTGTATAAGAGCACAACTGTACTGTTTTTCTAGACCAAACTACTTAGTAGCTACATCAACTATTTAGCAAGACCTCCTCCCCACCCCCACCAAATCACCCATTTATTTATTCATTCATTCAACCGTATTGATTAAGAGCTTACTTTTAGAATATTTAATTCAGTAATAATAATAACTGTGGTTTTTGTTAAGCACTTACTAGTTGCCAGGCACTGTACTAAGCACTGGGGTGGATACACGCAAATCGGGTTGGTTACAGTCCCTGTTCCACAGAGGGCTCACAGTCTCCATCCCCATTTTACAGATGAGGTAACTGAGGTAAAGAGAAGTGGAGAGACTTGCCCAAGGTCACACAGCAGACAAGTGGTGGAATTAGGATGAGAACTTAGGACCTTCTGACACCTACTCCAGTGTTCTAGCCACTACATCCTCCGCTCTTCTTTCCAGAGGCATCTCATCACCCCTGCCCAGGAGCTAAAGCCGCTGAGAAATACAGTAACCCAGCTAAAGAACGTACACTGGTCTAACTGAGTAGTATGATAATGATGATGGTACATTATTATTATTATTATTATTAATAATAATAACGGTATTTGTTTAATTCTTACTCTGTGCCAAGCACTGTTCTAAGTGCTGGGATAGATACAAGTTAATCAGGTTGGACACAGTCCCTGTCCCCCAAGGGCCTCACAGTCTTAATCCTCATTTTGAGGCAACTGAGGCCCAGAGAAGTGAAGCAACTTGCCCAAAGTCCCACCACAGGCACGTGGCCGATGACATGATCTTTATAGGTGCAAGGTGAAGGCCTAAATCAGTCTTATAGAGTTTCTCCCAAATTATTTGAATTGGAATAGGAAATTTTCCCAGGGCATTCCCCACTGCTAAATTAGTTGGATCATAGAAATTAATCAATGGTATTTATCAGAGAAGCAGCGTGGCTCAGTGGAAAGAGCCCAGGCTTTGGAGGCAGAGATCATGGGTTCAAATCCCAGCTCTGCCAATTGTCAGCTGTGTGACTTTGGGCAAGTCACTTCACTTCTCTAGGCCTCAGTTCCCTCATCCGTAAAATAGGGATTAAGACGGTGAGCCCCCCGTGGGACAGCCTGATCACCTTGTAACCTCCCCAGCACTTAGAACAGTGCATTGCACATAGTAAGCGCTTAATAAATGCCATTATTATTATTATTATTATTGAGCACCTTCTATGTGCTCTTCTAGACTGTGAGCCCACTGTTGGGTAGGGACCGTCTCTATATGTTGCCAACTTGTGCTTCCCAAGTGCTTAGTACAGTGCTCTGCACACAGTAAGTGCTCAAAAAATACGATTGATTGATTGATTGATTGATTGCAGAACACTTGGGAGAGTGTAAGGTACAGCAGAATTAGCAGACATTTTCTCTGCCCATAATGAGCTTACAGTCTAGAAATGACACCACCGACAACATATGCTTAGGGATGAGTGAATGGGAAAATTGTCTCAGGGCCCACATTCCAGGGGGCCCCTTCCTCCTGACAAGGTACAAAATCATTTAATGTGAGGCTTTCATTCATTCATTCAATCGTGTTTATTGAGCGCTTACTGTCTGCAAAGCACTGTACTAAGCGCTTGGTAGAGTACAATCTAACAACAAACACATTCCTGCCCACAACAAGCTCACAGTCTAGTAGCAGCGTGGCTCAGTCGAAAGAGCCCGGGCTTTGGAGTAGGAGGTCATGGGTTCAAATCCCGGCTCTGCCACTTGTCAGCTGTGTGACTTTGGGCAAGTCACTTAACTTCTCTGTGCCTCAGTTCCCTCATCTGTAAAATGGGGATTAAGACTGTGATCCCCACGTGGGACAATCTGATTACCTTGTATTCCCCCCAGTGCTTAAAACAGTGCTTGGCACATAGTAAGTGCTTAACAAATGCCATCATCAATATTATTATTATTATTATTATTATTATTATTAGACCAAATTGGTCTTCCTAACCAATAGCTCTGGAGTTTGGTCTTGGAAGGGAAGGGGCATAGGGGAGCTCCCTCATGGGACAACCTGATCACCTTGTAACCTCCCCAGCACTTAGAACAGTACTTTGCACATAGTAAGCACTTAATAAATGCCATTATTATTATTATTATTATTATTATTATTATTATTAAGGAAGAGCAATTTGAGGATAGAACTTTTACCCTGGTGAGAACAGCCATGCCACTTGATGTGACCTCATATGCTTCTTGAAAATGGGCCTTGTATTGTGAATGGCTGTATCTTGGGGTCTCTCTCCCCCTAGATTTATGTGCTCTGAATTAGGATCTGTTCCAAAACCTTGGAAAAAGAATATGAAATTCCTATCCCTGCTCTGTAATTAATGTTAAACACCAGCAGACTCCATATTAAAGTCATTTGAATCGTCACATTCCAACATTAAGTAAATGAGGGGTTGCACTATGACTGTGAGTCCTCGCAGGAGTTTTCCAAAGTAGAAACTTGTTCTGATGATGTTGGTGGCAGTTTTTCAACTTTAGAGAATAATCTGCCGCTTGGGTTCAACTTTTAAGTCCCTTTGAGCAAGCTAACTCCTTTTGAACACCTTTGCACCTTTAAACTCAAAATAATAACAATAATAATAAATTGTGGTATTTTCTTAATTGCTTACTATATGCCAGGCGTTGGACTAAGCGCTGGGGTGGTTACAAGCAAATCAGATCAGACGCAATCCCTGTCCCACATGGGGCTCACAGTCTTAAACCCCATAGTACAGATAATAATAATAATAATAATAACAATAATAATGATAATAATAATAATAATGACATTTATTAAGCACTTACTATGTGCAAAGCACTGTTCTAAGCGCTGGGGAGTTACAAGGTGATCAGGTTGTCCCTCGGGGGGCACACAGTCTTAATCCCCATTTTCCAGATGAGGTAACTGAGGTACAGAGCAGTGAAGTGCTGCTACAGAGCATTCCACACTTCCCTCTCTCTGTTTCTGTCCTCTCCACTCCTGGCAGCTCCTCTTCCCCCTTCCCCAGACCCCAAACTTGCCCCACAACTCCCAGACTCCCCTGCACTGAACTTCGGTCTAAGGGGCAGCACTCTGGCTCCCTTTTTCACCTTCAATTCTTTTTGAGAAGCAGCATGACATAGTGGATCGAGCATAGGGCTGGGGGTCAGAAGGTCAAGGGTTCTAATCCCGACTCTGCCACATGTCTACTGTGTGACCTTGGGCAAGGCATTTCACTTCTCTGTGCCTCAGTGACCGCATCTGTAAGATGGAGATTGAGACTGTGAACCCCATGTTAGACTCCCCTTTTAGACTGTGAGCCCACTGTTGGGTAGGGACTGTCTCTATATGTTGCCAATTTGTACTTCCCAAGCGCTTAGTACAGTGCTCTGCACATAGTAAGCGCTCAATAAATACGATTGATGATGATGATGATGATGTGGGACAGGGACTGTGTCCAACCAAATTAGCTTGTATCCACCCCAGCTCTTAGTACAGTGTCTGGCACCCAGCAGAGTGCTTAACAAATACTGTTATTATTATTATTTTTTTTTGGTATTTGTTAAGTGCTTACTATGTGCCAGACACTGTACCAAGCTGGAGTTGATACAAGACAATCAAACTGGACACAGTCCAGGCCCCACATGGGGCTCACGGTCTTAATTTCCACACAATGAGAAGCCTAGTGGAAAGAGCCCAGGCCTGGGGGTGAGAGGGCCTAGATTCTAACCCTGGCTCTGCCACTTGTCTGCCGTGTGATCTTGGGCAAGTCACTTCAGTTCTCTGTGCCTCACTTACCTCATCTGGAAAATGGGGATTAATACTGCGACCCCATGTGGGACAAGGACTGTCCCCAACCTGATTACTTTGTATCTACCCCGGTGCTTAGAATGGGCCTTGGCACATGGTAAGCATTTAACAAATACTATCATTATTATTGTTATCATTCAACCCCATTTACCTCTGACTTCCCTCACTCCCCTGACCCCAAGATGAATGAATGTGCACCGGGCTAATTGCTTTGAGCTGTGCCCTTCACCTAGGAATGGCCTGGCTTCAGATTTCTGTGGATATCAGAAATGGTAGACAAAAGGATCGTGATACCTTCTTGATCTCTGGCCTAATTTGGTCGAGGTTCTTTTTCTGTCTACAGGATAATTATGCTCCAAACCACCACGCTTATCAGAGAGATAACCCATCTGCCTTCTCACCACACACACTGCATCAGGGAACCTGGCTCTTTCTAATGGTAGCCAAAGTTTGAACTTGGAGGAAGGCTGTCTGAGGAATGCTCCGGAACTCACTTGTCCTGTTCCAACAGATCCTCATTTCATCAGCCTTCATGCTCATACTTGAAGTTCCAGATGGAAGATCCTCAAATACCTCTAATGTACCTCAAAATCTTGCCCACTCATCTCAGTGGGTGGAAAATAGCTTCCCCACTTCCTCTGCCTCTGAACCTGCAACTTCCCTGAATTTTTCTCAGACATTCCCATCTCTCCTCAGCTCAACTTGGACCCCAATCGAATTAGACATGAGCACATACCAGGTGGGATCAAGGCCATTTCTGAAAGTGTCCTCCAGACTGTAAGTTCGTTGACAATTACTCTCCTCCTCCTGTTACTGAAGGGACACCTCCTCCAAGAGGCCTTCCCTGACTAAGCACCCCATCCTCTTCTCCCACTCCCCTCTGCATCACCCTGACTGGCTCCCTTTATTCATCCCTCCTCCCAGCCCCACAGCACTTATGTACAATAACTGTAATTTATGTATGTATATTAATATCTGTCTCCCCTGCTAGACTGTAACTTCACTGTGGGCAGGGAATGTGTCTATTGTTATATTGTAATAATAATAATAATAATAATGGTATTTGTTAAGTGTGTACTATGTGCCAAGCACTGTTTTAAGCACTGGGGTAGATACAAGGTGATCAGTTGTCCCGTGTGGGGCTCACGGTCTTAATCCCCATTTTATAGATGAGGTAACTGAGGAACAGAAAAGCTAAGTGACTTACCCAAGGTCACACAGCAGATATGTGGCGGAGCTGGGATTCGAACCCACATCCTCTGACTCCCAAACCTGTGCTCTTGCTATTAGGCCATGACCCTTGTACTGTCCCAGTTGCTTAGTAAAGTGCTCTACACCGAGTAAGCGCTCAATAAATACGTTGGAATGAATGAACTTCATTCATTCATTCCAACGTATTTATTAAGCGCTTACTGTGTGCAAAGTGCTGTACTAAGCGCTTGGGAAGTACAAGTCGGCAACAGATAAAGACGATCCCTACCCAACAACGGGCTCATAGTCTAGTAGGGGGAGACACAACGAAACAAAACATGTAGACAGGTGTCAAAGTCGTCAGAACAAATAGAATTAAAGCTAGAAGCACATCATTAACAAAATAAATTGAATTGTAAATATGAACAAGTAAAATAGAGTAATAAATCTGTAAGTGCCGTGGGGAGGGAAAGGAGGTAGGGTGGGGGGGATGGGGAGGAGGAGAGGAAAAAGGGGGTTCAGTCTGGGAAGGCCTCTGGGAAGTTGTGGGCAGGGACCATGCCCATCAACTCTGTTATACTGTATTGACCCAAGTGCTTAGAACAGTGATCTACACAGAGTAAGTGCTCGATAAATACCTTGGTTGATTTGGTTGGTTGTGGAGAGACACTGTCACGTCAGGTGAGATGTGAATTCATTCATTCAATCGTATTTATTGAGCTCTTATTGTGTGCAGAGAACTGTACTAAGCACTTGGGAAGTACAAGTGGGCAACATATAGAGACGGTCCCTACCCAACAGTGGGCTCACAGTCTAGAAGGGGGAGACAGACAACAAAACAAAACAAGTAGACAGGTGTCAATACCATCAGAATAAATAGAATTATAGCTACAAACACATCATTAATAAAATAAATAGAACAGTAAATGTGTACAAGTAAAACAAATAGAGCAATAAATCCGTACAAACATATATACAGGTGCTGTGGGGAGGAGAAGGAGGTAGGGTGGGGGGGATGGGGAGGTGGAGGGGAAAAAGGGGGCTCAGTCTGGGAAGGTCTGGGAAGGATGTTGGGGTGGGCCTGAAAATCCCACCCCAAAGGGGAGCCGTTATGCGAGCTGGCTAGGGCTGCATTCACTGAGGGCTCTTCCTGATCCTATTGCCCAAAATCCTGGCTACGCAGCACATTACGGGGATGAAGACAAGTTAATCTCCAACTTTGGAGTTTTACCCTCAGCACACCCTTCTTGGCAGAGGAACGAACATCTCACCCAGGACTAATTCTGTCTCAACTTATTAGGCAAGGAGTGGCAAGACACGGACTTGAGGAACTAAAAGCATTTACCAATCTGAGTGGATGATGGAGTGTTCCAATCTGTACCTGGCAATTGGGTTGTCCAAAGATGGGTCATAGAAAGCTGCGTGTTTGGTTGGCTAAAATCCCTGCTCTGAAAAGTATACGAAGCACATAATAATAATAATGTTGGTATTTGTTAAGCTCTTACTATGTGCCAAGCACTGTTCTAAATACCGGGGAGCTTACAAGGTGATCAGGTTGTCCCACGGGGGGCTCACACAATTCTAATCTCCATTTTACAGAGGAGGTAACTGAGGCACAGAGAAGTGAAGTGACTTGCCCAAAGTCACACAGCTGACAGTTGGTGGAGCAGGGATTTGAACCCATGACTTCTGACTCCAAAGCCCGTGGTCTTTCCACTGAGCCAAGCTGCTTCTTTGTGGCATAAGGCCCGGGCACACCAATTAAAGGGGCATTCTTTTAGGATGTTTTTGATCATAATAATAATAATGATGGCATTTATTAAATGCTTACTATGTGCAAAGCAATCAATCAATCAATCAATCAGTCGTATTTATTGAGCACTTACTGTGTGCAGAGCACTGTACTAAGCGCTTGGGAAGTACAAGTAGGCAACATATAGAGACAGTCCCTACCCAACAGTGGGCTCACAGTCTAGAAGGGGGAGACAGAGAACAAAACCAAACATATTAACAAAATAAAATAAATAGGATAGATATGTACAAGTAAAATAAATTAATAAATAAATAGAGTAATAAATCTGTACAAACATATATACATATATACAGGTGCTGTGGGGAAGGGAAGGAGATAAGATGGTGGGATGGAGAGGGGGACAAGGGGGAGAGGAAGGCACTGTTCTAAGTGCTGGGGAGGTTACAGGTGATCAGTTTGTCCCACGGGGGGCTCACAGCCTTCATCCCCATTTTACAGATGAGGTAACTGAGGCCCAGAGAAGTGAAGTGACTTGCCCAAAGTCACACAGCTGACAATTGGCAGAGCCGGGATTTGAACCCATGACCTCTGACTCCAAAGCCTGGTCTCTTTCCACTGAGCCACGCTGCTTCTCTGCTTCGATAGGTTCAATGCACACGTCACCATTTTCAAAGATTGGCTAGTCTTAATTCTGTTATTCTTCTGGAAACACAAAAGCGCGAGTAGCACAAATTGTAGATTTGAGGTCTTCAAAATACCATGCACTGATGATTCAGGATCTTTTATGGTACTTGTTAAGCACTGACTATGTGCCAGGCACTGAGCTAAACACTGGGGTAGACACCAGATAATCAGGTTGGACACAGTCCCATTCCCAAACTGGGCTCGCAGTCTTAATCTCCCTTTTATAAATGAGGTAACTGAGGCACAGATCATTTAAGTGACTTGCCCAAGGTCACATAGCAGACAAGTGGCGGAGCTAGGAATAGAACCCAAGTCCTCTGACTCCCATGCTGCTTCTCAAGTTCTAAATCTAAGATCTGCTGGAACATGTGTGTCACTATGCATTTTGGATAGAACACAACGGCATAATTTGGGGACAATTTTTTGACCACATGCACTGGGATACAGTGTTGGAAGAAACAGTTGTTCAACCGAGAACCAGGCATTGTTTTCCCAAAGAAGACCGAGGTCACATATTAGCATGCATGAGGTAAATGAATAATACCAATAATGATGGCATCCCGTGGCTCAATGGAAAGAGCATGGGCTTTGGAGTCAGAGATCATGGGTTCAAATCCCAGCTCCGCCAACTGTCAGCTGTGTGACTTCGGGCATGTCACTTAACTTCTCTGTGCCTCAGTGACCTCATCTGTAAAATGGGGATGAAGACTGTGAGCCCCCCGTGGGACAACCTGATGACCTTGTAACCTCCCCAGCACTTAGAACAGTGCTTTGCACATAGTAAGTGCTTAATAAATGCTATTATTATTATTATTGTTATTTATTAAGTGCTTACAATGTGCAAAGCACTGTTCTATGTGCTGGGGAGGATACAAGGTGACTAGGTTGTCCCGCGTGGGGCTCACAGTCTTAATCCCCATTTTACAGATGAGGTAAGGGTGATTAGGTTGTCCCGCATGGGGCTCACAGTCTTAATCCCCATTTTACAGATGAGGGAACTGAGGCACAGAGAAGTGAAGTGACTTGCCCAAGGTCACACAGCTGACAAGCGGCGGAGCTGGGATTCGAACCCATGACCTCTGACTCCAAAGCCTGGGCTCTTTCCACTGAGCCACTCTGCTCCTCCACCCAGCTAGGTATTTCCATAGGGACTGAAAGTTGCTACACAAAGTTCCTCGTACGCTGTGACTGAATGACAATTATTGGGTTTTCGATGTACATAGGATTTAGGCTAGGGGATTGTGTTTTCGTTCCATAGTAGAGAGAGTTTCATTCATTCAATCGTATTTATTGAGCGCTTACTGTGTGCAGTGCACTGTACTAAGCGCTTGGGAAGTACAAGTTGGCAACATATAGAGACGGGCCCTACCCAACAACGGGGTTGCCCTAACCCATCCACACTCTCCCTCACCATGTCTCCCTGGAACTAATACAAATCGATCGATAACATTTACTGAGCACCTACTGTGATCAGGGCACAGAACTATGCACTCAGAAATCATTTAACTTTCTCTGAGCTTCCGTTTCCTCATCTGAAAAATGGAGATTAAATACCTGTTCTCCCACCTAGTTGACTGTGAACCCTTTGTGAGACAGGAATTGTGTTCTACCTAATCAACTGCTACCTACACCAGCACATAGCACATAGTAGGTGCTTCAACACTATAGTCAATCACATTTATTGTGATTTATTATTAGTAGTATTTATTATTAATTTATTATTTATTGAGAAGCAGCGTGGCTCAGTGGAAAGAGCACGGACTTGGGAGTCAGAGGTCATGGGTTCTAATCCAGACTCCCCCACATGTCTGCTGTGTGACCTTGGGGAAGTCACTTCACTTCTCTGAGCCTCAGTTATCTCACCTGTAAAATGGGAATTGAGACTGTGTTCCCTACGTGGGACCTGGCATCCTCCCCAGAGCTTAGAACAGTGCTTCGCACATAGTAGACTCTGAGCCTGTTATTGGGTAGGGACCGTCTCTATATCTTGCCGACTTGTTCTTCCCAAGCACTTAGTACAGTGCTCTGCACACAGTAAGCGCTCAATACCCAGACTGAGCCCCCTTTTCCCTCTCCTCCTCCCCATCCCCCCACCCTACCTCCTTCCCCTCCCCACAGCACCTGTAGATATGTTTGTACAGATTTATTACTCTATTTATTTTACTTGTACATATTTACTTTTCTATTTATTTTGTTAATGATGTGCATCTAGCTTTATCTCTATTTATTCTGTTGACTTGACACCTGTCCACATGTTTTGTTTTGTTGTCTGTCTCCCCCTTCTAATAATAATAATAATAATAATAAGGTATCTGTTAAGCACTTACTATGTGCAAAGCACTGTTCTAAGCGCTGGGGAAGATACAAGGTATCAGGTTGTCCCACATGGGGCTCACAGTCTTAGTCCCCATTTTACAGATGAGGTAACTGAGGCATAGAGAAGTTAAGTGACTTGCCCAAAGTCACACAGCTGACAAGTGGCAGAGTCGGGATTCGAACCCATGACCTCTGACTCCAAAGCCCGGGCTCTTTCCACTAAGCCACGCTGCTTCTAGACTGTGAGCCCGTTGTTGGGTAGGGACCATCTTCATATGTTGCCAACTCACACTTCCCAAGCACTTAGTACAGTGCTCTGCACACAGTAAGCGCTCAATAGATACGATTGAATGGATGAATGAATGAATAAATACAATTGAATGAATGAATGAATAGTAAGCGCTTAACAAATGCCATCATTATTATTATTATTATTTATTGAGTGCTTTCTGTGTGAAGAACACTGTACTAAGTGCTTGTGAGAGTACAACATATCAATAAGCAGACATATTCCCCGGCCGAAATTAATTTACAGTCTAGAGTCTACAGTCTACTATAATTATTATCATTAATAGTAGTAGTAATAGTAATAATGGCATTTATTAAGCACTTACTATGTGCAAAGCACTGTTCTAAGCGCTGGAGAGGTTACAAGGTGATCAGGTTGTCCCACATGGGGCTCACAATCATAATCCCCATTTTCAGATGAGGTAACTGAGGCCCAGAGAAGTTAAGTGATTTGCCCAAAGTCACACAGCTGACAAGTGGCGGAGCCAGGATTTGAAGCCATGACCTCTGACTCCAAAGCACTGAGCCACGCTCCTTCTTAGCCATGCAAAAGAGGTCAAAAGACACAATCTTTACCCCCAAGGACTTTAAAATGGGTCTGATAAACACAAAATTATTTATAGAGGGTAGAAAAAAGAAAATGAAAAGACGAAAGAGTGCTTAAATGGTAAAGTACCTTTTTTGTGCTATTTGTTAAGCATTTAATATGTGCCCAGTGCTGTACTAAGTGCTGGGGAAGAAACAAATTAATCAGGTTGGATACAGTCCCTGTCCCACTTGGGGCACAAAATCTTAATCCCCATTTTACAGATGAGGTCACCGAGGCCCAGAGAAGTTAAGTGATTTGCCCAAAGCCACAAAGCAGAGAAGTGTAAATTGGTATGTTACACGGTTGGTAGGAGCTGAAGGTGCAGAGTATGCCCAAGACACAATACCTCTCTACTGTGCCTTCTAGACTGTAAGCTCCTTATGGGCAGGGAATGTGTCTGTTGATGGATAACAGTAATTATGGTATTTGTTAAGCGCTTAGCACTGTACTAAGCGCTGGGTTGGATACAAGCAAATCAGGTTGGACACAGTCCCTGTCCCTCATGGGGCTCACAGTCTCGATCCCCATTTTACAGATGAGGTAACTGAGGCCCAGAGAAGTGAAGTGACTTGTCTGAGGTCACACAGCAGACAAGTGGTGGAACCGGGTTTAGAACCCATGACCTTCTGTCTCCCAGGCCCGTGCTCTGTCCATTAGGTCATGCTGCTTCTCTCCAAAGCTCTTAATATAGTGCTCTGCACATAGTAAGCACCTAATAAATATGACTAAATGAATGAATGAATGAATGAATGAATCCATTTCCTATGTCACTGTGGAATGTGGCATTCATATTAATGGCTCACAGGACTGGAAAACCAGCGGGGTTGAGTATTGAAACAACCCAGGCAGATATAATCCTCTGTTGGGTAGGGACTGTCTCTATATGTTGCCAACTTGTACTTCCCGAGCGCTTAGTACAGTGCTCTGCACACAGTAAGCGCTCAATAAATGTGATTGAATGAATGAATGAATGAATATAAGCAGCAGCATGACGTAGTGGATAGAGCCCAGGCCTGGGATTCAGAAGGTCATGGGTTCTAATCCTGGCTCTGCCACATCTGCCGTGTGACCTTGGGCAAGTCACTTCACTTCTCTGTGCCTCAGCTAACTCATCTGTAAAATGGGGATTGAGACTGAGACTCACATGGGACGGGGACGGTGTCCAACTCGATTTGCTTGTATCCACCCCAGTACTTAGTCCATCACCTGGCACATAGTTAGTGCTTAACAAATATTATTATTATCACTATTATATGTTACACTCTGAAACCGAAAAGTTTCACACAAGCTTGAAATGGTCAGTGTCTGGAATATTTGTAAATTGGAGCCAAAAAAAAGACCTCCCCACAAGAAAGGAGGATTTTTAATTTTTACCTAAAACTATCCATTCCTAAGCATACTGTTGGAGAAGAGAGCATACCAACAGATTCTGTCTCCCTCTCTTCCCCACTCCAAGCTACTAATTTTGCTTCCTCTTCTGGGAAAGCAAAACTCTCCTAGGACTTAGAACAATCAGACACCCCTAACCATCTCCTCTCCAGTAGCTGCCCCAGAAAGGCCATTTCTGGCCACAAGACCACTGAGGGCCATGCAGTATTTTAGAAGTGATAAAGTACCCTTTAAGTAATAATTGCGGTATGTGTTAATTGCTTACTATGGGCCAAACCCTGTATTTATTGCTGAGGGAGATGGAAGATAATCCTCAATTCAGTAGCCAACACAATTATGTAATAATTTTTCTCTGCTGAGATCAATAATCAATAATAAAGGAACTAGTAGCCAAGAAATATGCCAAAGATTAATGTTAGGAAGACAGGCTTTTAGGAGCCTGGAAAAAGTCATGAAATGTGCTGATGTAACAATTGTCACAAAAATGCAAATTGTTAACTCTATGGTGTCTCCGGTGACAATGTATGGATCTGAAAGCTGGACAGTGAAAAAACAGGATAGAAAGAACATCTTTTCTTTTGAAATGTGGCTTTGGAGAAGCCTTTTGCGAATACCATGGACTGCCCTAACAACAAACAAATGGATTTTGGAGCAAATTAAACCAAAGTGGTTTTAGGAAGGCCAAATGACTCGACTTAGATTAGCATACTTTGGACACATTATCAGGAGGACTAATCAGGAGGAGACACTAAGCTAGGAAAAGTCCAGGGAAAATGTGGCAGAGTCAGACCGACAGCTAGATGGATAGAAACCATAACAAGGATAACGGAAGAACCGTTAGAAAGGTTGCCGATTACGGCAGAGGACAGCACGTTCTGGAGAAAGTATATCCACGGAGTCACTGCGAATTAGAAATGACTCGACGACATTTAATAATAATAATAAATTTCAGTCATGTCTTAAATCTGGGACATGTAAAATATATTCATCCCAGGTGGATTAAATTATTAAATCTAATTTACATTTCAATTTGCATATACATTAAGTACATTTTTGATGTGCCATAACCTGAATTACTTGTGACAGCTTTGCATTAATGCATAGTAGCAATGCGTGAACACTAATCTGTCACTGAAGCTGCATAGCTAACTCAAGATAACTAATAACTCCTAGCATAACTAAATGGTGCTTTGGAAAGTTATTGAATTTACCATTAGAACAGTTCTATTGCTTTTTTTTTTTTTAGAAAATTCAAAAATATTGAAGGGGGGAACTACATTTATTTCTCCACTCATCTTTTATTTAACAGTCCAGAGTTTCATCGCTTTTGGAGCTATTATCTTCTTGGATGATGCTCAACCATGAAACTCTACTCAAAACAAACCTTAAAGCAGGGAGCCGGGATGGATTTTAATTCTGGAGATCAGTGTAAGTAGAAGATTTTTCTCCTAAGAAGTGTTGTTTTTGTGCTACTCATCTGCAGTATGAACTTGGACAAGTCACTTAACTTCACTGTGCTTCAGATACCTCATCTGTAAAACACGGATTAAGTCTGTTAGCCCTAGGTGGGACAGGGACTGTGTCTAACCCAATTATCCTGTATCTACCCCAGTGCTTAGTACAGTGCCTGGCACATAGTAAATGCTTAACAAAAAACATTTTTTTTAAGTGTTATGTGAACTCCACAGTGGTTCATAGTACACAGACCTGGAAAGGATAAAGCATTCTTCCTAAACTAATTCCTGGAATATTAGGTATGGGCATGTTCTTTTATCAGGACGTGTCAAAAATGAGAGAATCGTTAAGGACTTTGTGAATTTCTGTGTCTGAAGTATTCATCACTTTGAAAAGAAAAACACTACATTACTGTCCTAAAGAAATTCCAACAGTGTAAAGCTGCATTACCAAACCAAAAATTAAGTAAACTGTAGATTCTATTCTAGCTGTAATAACAGCTAGATCATTTCAGAGTAGAAATTCAACACCATGAATTTTAAAGTTAACAAATGAAATTTTAAAGAAATGAAAGTTAAGAAGCCTCTTTTAATTTTAGTTAAACTGGGTTCAACATCTGATTTTTATGACATTTCCCTGATGAAACCCAAGCATTACTTTTAAAATGTTTCAAGGAACAAGAAGTCTCTGCAAATGTAGCAGCTTATTAATAGAGTAAATAGTGGTTAAATTCAGTGTTTGGAAAGAATCGAATAGGTGGGAGCTGAACGAATCTATTTGGGATGACTGACAAAAATGCTGATATTTACAACTAAATATGTAATACACATATTATTCAGCTTTTGTCCAAGTATTTTTTCTTTCAACTTAAAGAACAAAAAATAAAAGAAATATCTGTTTACTTATTAGTTACACATTGTTTTTATTCTTTAGTTATTTTCTTTCAAAAAAGAGATCGCTGGCCAATCAAGTTAAAAAAAATCTTTCAAAGTTGTTATTGAAAATTTCTGAAGATGAAACAACCTCAACCAGAATATTATTCTTTATCATTTCTATATACAGTTATGTTTTTAAAGTGCTGCTTTAAATAACTTTTAACTTTTGGGAGTTTTGGGGTTTGCAGTATTACCAATCACAGCCTCCTTGAGGTGATTGGTAATACTACAAACCCCCAAAAGTTAACGATTACATTATTGCCTCATCCCCTTAACCCTCAATATACCCATGGTAAGCGTTTGTAAAAATGGAAAACTCTGAAATATTTTTCATCCTGAAAGGTTGAAAGGCAAACATTTAAATAACTAACTTCCAATCTTGCTTACCCTATTCAATTGTATACTTACACGAATGAATGAAGTTAAGACGACTTTTGTAGTTCTGATATTTCAAGAACCAAATGGTCATCTAAGAGGTTTTCTTTTCCTCAAGCCTTCATTGCAAGAATCTTTAGTACAGGACTAGTAGATTATAAAATGCCCGAAGATCCGCACGGCAAGAACGATCTAAACCAACAACTTTGCTGAAATACAAACTCTACTTAACTTGCTTTACTCTCTCTCAACCATGCAAGTCCTTCCCCTGTGACATCACCAAACCTTCTCCAATATCTTCCCCTACCAGGCTGTAAAAAAAAAAAATGTAATTACCAGGAGAGCACATAAACCCATTTCAAAGCTTAACACCCTAATCTTTTGTTAGCTTTTAAGATGCTTTGCGCATTCACTTAATATCACCGTTCAATTTGATACAAAAGAAAAATGAGGTAGAACTCCCTAAAAACTTGTGTTTGACAGGGCTAGAGTTCAATGACATATTCCCCAAAGATCTTTAGATACAACTTCTTTCTCGTATAGTAGACAAAATGGCACATTAAGGAAAATGCTCACAGTAGAGCAGGAGGAGATGGAGGATGAAAATCGTGTTAAGCATTTTGTGAGGCTAACACGTGGATCAGAAAGCGGGCTTCTTTAAGCTGATAGTCCGCTCTTTAATTCTCAGCCAGTTAGCCAACACCTCCCAGGCTGAGGGTCTGCCTAGGGAAGAAAGACCAATGCTTCTTAGTCCACTCTCCAGAGATTTTACTGACAGTCTCATTCGGTCAGTCTCCTAGCCACCTTTATGAATGTTAAGAGAAATTCATCCAAATTTTAAAAAAGGATTACTGAGCATTAATGGATGAAATTTCAAACCAGGATCATTGACCCTCATTAGTCATTAATAAATATCATCGATCGATTGACTAGGAAGCAGCGTGGCTCAGTGGAAAGAGCATGGGCTTTGGAGTCAGAGGTCATGGGTTTGAATCCCGACTCCACCACATGTCTGCTGTGTGACCTTGGGCAAGTTACTTAACTTCTCTGAGCCTCAGTTACCTCATCTGTAAAATGGGGATTAAGACTGTGAGCCCCACGTGGGACAACTTGATCACCTTGTATCCCCCTGCAGCGCTTAGAACAGTGCTCGGCACACAGTAAGCGCTTAACAAATGCCATTATTATTATTATTATCTGTAAAATGGGAATTAAGACGGTGAGCCGCATGTGGGCCACAGTCCAACCTGATTTCCTTGTATCTACTCCAGAGCTTAGTACAGTGCCTGGCACATAGTAAGTGATTAACGAATACTATTAAAAAAAAAGAGAGATTGATTCATACCCATTTTTACTGTATTTTAGGATGGGTTTACCCCAGAAAATTCTCCAGTTAATAAAGACTTAAAACTTGGCTTCATTTATCCAATAACCCTTGTCCTAAGTGTTGGGGCCCTATGACATCCAGAAAACTGAGGCCACAATGAATTGATGGACTTGAAGTATTTAGAGAATTTTCTGGTTTAGATGAAGGCTTAGTTACATCACATTTTCTGTTGAAAACTTGTTTGCAGGGCACTTTTTAAGAAAAAAACCCAATTTCTTTCTTAAGTTTTTTCTGGGTCTGACAACAATCCAAGACAGACAGTTCAGCGGGAACCATATGGAGTGCTATAATAGCAATAAATACAGAAAGTTATAACAAACAAAACAATATCCAGTCTTTGCTCATCATTTTCTAAGAAAATATTATTTTTTCATATGTATGTCTCTGAGAAGACCCTCTTTTTCATATGTTTCCTGGTGTGATCTATCATTCAAAGGATAGCTAGCACCTAGGCGTGAGAAGCGGCATGGCCTTATGGAAAGAGCACAGACCAGGGAATCAGAGGACGTGGGTTCTATTTATGGCTTTGCCACATGTCCGCTGAGTGTCCTTGGGCAAAACATTTAACTTCTCTGGACCTTAGTTGCCACATCTGTAAAATGGGGATTAAGAGTGTGAGCCCCACGCGGGATGGGGACTGTTGTCCAACCTGATTACTTTGTGTCTATCCCAGCGCTTAGAACAGTGCTTGGCACATAGTAAGTGCTTAACAAATACCATCATCATCATCTTCATTTCCCAGCTTCCAAGCGGAAATACAGATGACAGGCTTTGAGCAAGCATCGTTGATCGAAGGGTAAGGCAGGCAGGGCCAGGAGAGTTGAGGGATCTGGGAGATTAATTAATTCATTTGTATTTATTGAGTGCTTACTGTGGGCAGAGCACTGTACTAAGCAGTTGACGCCCTCACTCCTCATATCTGACAATTACTCTCTCCCTCCTCAAACCTTACTGAAGGCCCATCTCCTTCAAGAGGTATTTCCTGACTGAGTCCTCATTTCCACTTCTCCCACTCCCTTCTGCATCGCCGTGGCTTGCTCCCTTTACTCATCCCCTTATCCAGCCCACAACACTTATGTACATATTTAAGTTATTTCTTTATTTATATTAATGTCTGTCTCCCCCTCTAGACTGTAAGCTCGTCATGGGCAGGGAATGTGTCTGTTTATTGTGATGTTGTACTCTCTCCACTGTACAACAATAAGCATTCATTCATTCATTCAATCGTATTTTTTGAGCACTTACTGTGTACAGAGCACTGTACTAAGCGCTTGGGAAGTACAAGTTGGCAACATATAGAGATGGTCCTTACCCAACAGTGGGCTCAAAGTAAACACAAACAGTGTCCTGTCTCTCCCATCCAATGGGCAGCTCATGGAGGGGAGACACCATGGCTTCTCATTTGTAGAGAAGCAGCGTGGCTCAGGGGAAAGAGCCCGGGCTCTGGAGTCAGAGGTCATGGGTTCAAATCCCAGCCCTGCCAGCTGTCAGCTGTGTGACTTTGGGCAAGTCACTTCACTTCTCTGGGCCTCAGTGACCTCATCTGGAAAATGGGAAGTCACTTCACTTCTCTGTCCCTCAGTTCCCTCATCTGTCAAATGGGGATGAAGACTGTGAGCCCCCCGAGGGACAACCCGATCACCTTGCAACCTCCCTGGCGCTTAGAACGGTGCTCTGCATGTAGTAGGTGCTTAATAAATTCATTCATTCAATTGTATTTATTGAGTGCTTACTGTGTGCAGAGCACTGTACTAAGCGCTTGGGAAGTACAAGTTGGCAAACACATTCCCTGCCCACGATGAGCTTACAGTCTGGAGGGGAGTTCCTGAAGGCTCCTGAACGCTTACCGAAGGGTCTTGTACCCCAGTGGGGACTGGGCCAGGTGGGTGAGGTGCCCTCTGTGACCATCTCAGCCCAGACTCCTCCTCTGGGGTTTGCTCTCTGGGGATAGAGGCAGGGATGTCACCCTGGCAGAACTGGCACTTCAGAGGCAAATCTAGTTGCTTTTGGGGTTCATGAAGCCTGACCAGAATTGGTTCTGCCAAGTTGGTGTATACATATTTGCATAGATTTATTACTCTATTTATTTTACTTGTACATATTTACTATTCTATTTATTTTGTTAATAATGTGCATCTAGCTTTAATTCTATTTGTTCTGACGATATTGACACCTGTCTACTTGTTTTGTTTTGTTGTCTGTTTCCCCATTCTAGACTGTGAGAGGCCCGCAACCTTGGTGTCATCCTCAACTCTGCCTTCTCGTTCACCCCTCACATGCCGGTCTCACCTCCGCAGCATCGCCAAGATCCACCCTTTCCTCTCCATCCAAACCGCTACTTTGCTGGTTCAATCTCTCATCCTATCCCGACTGGATTACTGCATCAGCCTCCTCTCCGATCTCCCATCCTCCTGTCTCTCTCCACTTCAGTCTATACTTCACGCTGCTGCCTGGATCATCTTTGTGCCGAAACGCTCTGGGCATGTTACTTCCCTCCTCAAAAATCTCCAGTGGCTACCAGTCAACCTACACATCAAGCAAAAACTCCTCACTCTCGGCTTCAAGGCTGTCCATCCCCTCGCCCCCTCCTACCTCACCTCCCTTCTCTCCTTCTCCAGCCCAGCCCGCACCCTCTGCTCACCTCCTCGCTGGGCCTCGTTCTCGCCTGTCCCGCCATCGACCCCCGGCCCACATCCTCCCCCTGGCCTGGAATGCCCTCCCTCTGCACATCCGCCAAGCTAGCTCTCTTCCTCCCTTCAAAGCCCTACTGAGAGCTCACCTCCTCCAGGAGGCCTTCCCGGACTGAGCCCCCTTTTTCCTCTCCTCCTCCCCATCCCCCCAACCCCACAGCACCTGTATATATGTTTGTACAGATTTATTACTCTATTTGTTTTACTTGTACATAGTTACTATTCTATTTATTTTGTCAGTGATGTGCATCTAGCTTTACTTCTATTTATTCTGATGACTTGACACCTGACCACATGTTTTGTTTTGTTGTCTGTCTCCCCATTCTAGACTCTGCTGTGTGACCTTGGGCAAGTCACTTCACTTCTCTGTGCCTCAGTTGCTTCACCTGTAAACTGGAGATTAAGACTGTGAGCCCCACATGGGACAACCTCATCTCCTTGTATTCCCCTCAGTGCTTAGAACAGTGCTTTGCACATAGTAAGTGCTTAACAAATGCCAACATTATTATTATTATTATTATTATTATTATTATTATAGACTGTGAGCCCGTTGTTGGGTAGGGACCATCTCCATATGTTGCCAACTTGTACTTCCCAAGTGCTTAGTACAGTGCTCTGCACACAGTAGGCACTCAATAAATACGATGGAATGAATGTGTCTAACCCTGGCTCTATCATTTGTCTGCTATGTGACCTAAGGCAAGTCACTTCACTTCTCAGGGCCTTAGTTTCCTCACCTGGAAAATGGGAATTCAAGACCTGTTCTCCCTTCTACTTAGACAGCAAGTCCAAATGGGGCTGGGACTTTACCGAAGTGAGAAGCAGTGTGGCTTAGTGGATAGAGCATGGGCTTGGGAGTCAGAAGGAACTGGATTCTAATTCTGGTTCTGCAATGTGTCTGCTGGGTGACCTTGGGCAAGTCACTTCACTTCAAACTCTCATCCTATCCCGTCAGGACTACTGCAACAGCCTTCTCTCTGATCTCCCATCCTCGTGTCTCTCCCCACTTCAATCCATACTTCACGCCACTGCCCAGATTGTCTTTGTCCAGAAATGCTCTGGGCATGTTACTCCCCTCCTCAAAAATCTCCAGTGGCTACCAATCAATCTGCGCATCAGGCAGAAACTCCTCACCCTGGGCTTCAAGGCTGTCCATCCCCTCGCCCCCTCCTACCTCACCTCCCTTCTCTCCTTCTCCAGCCCAGCCCGCACCCTCCGCTCCTCCGCCGCTAACCTCCTCACCGTACCTCGCTCTCGCCTGTCCCGCCATCGACCCCTGGCCCACGTCCTCCCCCTGGCCTGGAATGCCCTCCCTCTGCCCATCCACCAAGCTAGCTCTCTTCCTCCTTTCAAGGCCCTACTGAGAGCTCACCTCCTCCAGGAGGCCTTCCCAGACTGAGCCCCTTCCTTCCTCTCCCCCTCGTCCCCCTCTCCATTCCCCCCATCTTACCTCCTTCCCTTCCCCACAGCACCAGTATATATGTATATATGTTTGTACATATTTATTACTCTATTTATTTTACTTGTACATATCTATTATATTTATTTTATTTTGTTAGTATGTTTGGTTTTGTTCTCTGTCTCCCCCTTTTAGACTGTGAGCCCACTGTTGGGTAGGGACTGTCTCTATATGTTGCCAACTTGTACTTCCCAAGCGCTTAGTACAGTGCTCTGCAGAAAGTAAGCACCCAATAAATACGGTTGATTGATTGATTGATTCCCTCAGCTGTAAAATGGGGATTAAGAGCCCGTCCTCTAGACTGTAAGCCTGTTGTGGGCAGGGATCGTCTCTCTTTATTGCTGTGCTGTACTTTCCAAGCGCTTAGTACAGTGCTCTGCACACAGTAAGGGCTCAATAAATATGACTGAATAAATGAATGAATGAATGAATGAATGATTGAGTGAATGAATGACTTTGAGCCCATGTGAGACAGGGTCTGTGTCCAACCCAATTGGCTTGTATTCACCCCAGCACTTAGAACAGTGCCTGGCACATAGCAAAAGCTTAACTAATACCATAATTAATATTATCATTATATTATTATTTTTACCCCAGCACTTAACATGGTGCTCGGCACCTTAATGAATAATAAGTGCTTAAAGGATGTTATCCCCCTCCTTCCTCTCCCCCTCCTCCCCCTCCCCCCGCCTTACCTCCTTCCCCTCCCCACAGCACCTGTATATATGTATATATGTTTGTACATATTTATTACTCTATTTATTTACTTTACTTGTACATATTTATTCTATTTATTTTATTTTGTTAATATGTTTTGTTTTGCTGTCTGTCTCCCCCTTCTAGACTGTGAGCCCGCTGTTGGGTAGGGACCGTCTCTATATGTTGCCAACTTGTACTTTCCAAGCACTCAGTACAGTGCTCTGCACACAGTAAGCGCTCAATAAATACGATTGAATGAATGAATGAAAGGAAGAAGGAGAATGGATACTGAATTTCCATTTTACAGATGAGGTAACTGAGGCACAGGGGAGTGAAATGACTTGCCCAAGTTCACACAGCAGACCCAGGATTAGAACCCAGGCCCTCCGACTCACAGGCCAGGGCTCTTTCCACTAGGCAACGCTCCTTCTTCACTTCTTAGCTACCTTGTTTTACATGATCTTGAACTGTTGATTTTGTAATTTTTTATATTTTCCCCAGGTATTGTTCTAAGTGTTTATTGAGTCCCATTTAGATTGTGAGAGGCTATGGGAGAGGGACTGTGACCAAACAAACAATCAATGGTATTTATTGAGAGATTACCATTGTCCAGCGCTTAGAACAGTGCTCTGCACATAGTAAATGCTTAACAAATGCTATCATTATTATTACCAAGCACTTTTATTCATTCATTCAGTCATATTTCTTGAGCACTTACTGTGCACAAAGCATTCATTCATTCTTTCATTCAATCATATTTATTGAGCTCTTACTGTGTGCAGGGCACTGGACTAAGCGCTTGGGAAGTACAAGTTGGCAACATATTAAGCACTCTATTAAGCGCTTGGGAGAGTACTACATAAGAATAAACAGACACATTCCATGCCCACAACGAGCTTACAGTCTAGAGGAGGTGACAGACATTAAAAGAAATGAATAAATAAATCTATATGTACATAAGTGCTCACCTCTCAGGGTCATACCCGAAGAGTTTCTAGTTCTCTACCAGTCTCGACTACGGGAGGGAGAGTCAAGCAGAGGCCTACCCATTCCATTCCTAGCTTGGCCAGTGGCTAGCGAGTGGAAGGCAATCTACTGTAAGTCAAAACTCCCTTGTGCTGGGCAGCAGTGGCACGGAAGAGAGGCATTGGTAAAATACTTCTGTATTTTTACCAAGAAAACTCTCTGGAAACACTACCAGAATGATTGCAGATGGAGGGCCGGGCAGTTCTGGGAGAGATGGCGTCGCTATGGGTCGGACACGCTTGACAACATAAGACAACAACATCAGTGCTTTGGGGCTAGATACAGGATGAATAAAGGGAGCAAGTCAGGGTGAGGCAGAAGAGAATGGGAGAAGGGGAAAGGAGGGTTTAGTCAGGAAAGGCCTCTTGGAGGAGATGTGCCTTCAGTAAGGCTTTGAAAAGTGGCAGAAGAATAATTGTCTCTCCGATATGAGGAGGGAGGGCATTTCAGGCCAGAGTTAGGACATGGGAGACATTTGGTGGCGAGACAGGTGAGATTGAGGTACATTAATCAATCAATCAATCGTATTTATTGAGCGCTTACTGTGTGCAGAGCACTGTACTAAGCGCTTGGGAAGTACAAGTTGGCAACATATAGAGACGGTCCCTACCCAACAGTGGGCTCACAGTCTAAAAGGGGTAGACAGAGAACAAGACCAAACATACTAACAAAATAAAATAAATAGAATAGATATGTACAAATAAAATAAATAAATAAATAGAGTAATAAATATGTACAAACATATATACAGGTGCTGTGGGGAAGGGAAGGAGGTAAGATGGGGGGATGGAGGGGGGGGCGAGGGGGAGAGGAAGGAAGGGGCTCATTAAGATTGTGAGCCCGTTGTTGGGTAGTGACCATCTCTCTATGTTGTCATCTTGTACTTCCCAAGCGCTTAGTACAGTGCTCTGCACACAGTAAGCACTCAATAAATACTATTGAATGAATGAATGAAGAAGTTTAGCATTAGAGGAGCAAAGAGTGTGGGCTGGATTGTAGGAGAGTGGCGAGGTGAGGGAGGAGGGGACAAAGTGCTTTAAAGCCAATGGTGAGGAGTTTTTGTTTGATGCAAAGGTGGATGGGCAAGTACTGGAGTTTCTTGAGGAGGAGGGAAACATGGTCTGAACGTTTTTGTAGGAAAATAATCTGGGCAGCTGAGTGAAGTACGGACTGGAGTGAGAAGAAGCAGGGGAGTGGGAGGCCAGCAAGGAGGCTGATACAGTAACCAAGGAGGGATAGGATAAATGCTTGGATTAACACGGTGGCAGTTGGGAGGGAGAGGAATGGATTTCAGCAGTGTTGTGAAGGTAGAGCTGACAGGATTTAGTGACAGATTGAATACGTGGGTTGAATGAGAGAAAATTCATAGTGAGACACAGCCAAACCCACACAGGGAGACTTTCAGGCTTTGGCTCCAGGGAGATTGAGTTAGTTCGCCCAGGCTCAGAATCCAGTGGGGCCAGATGGAAGGCACAAGACTGGGATGACATGACAATCTTATTTCCAGTAGCAGCAGAATTCCTAAATTGTCACGACTCCGTCAAGGACACTCTTCCCGGCCAATAAGCTGCGTGGTTGCCACACAGCTCCCCACTCTAGATTTGGCTCCCTTGATTCCGGGCCTTCTGCTTCCTTTCAAATCCCTACTTTTGGCCAAATGGCTTGGGATCCCAGCTGAGGAATGCCGCCAAACCGAATGGGCAGCTTCCATGAGTTAACTCAGCTGCCAACTTGTTGCCAACTTGTACTTCCCAAGCGCTTAGTACAGTGCTCTGCACACAGTAAGTGCTCAATAAATACCATTGAATGAATCTGTAAAATGGTGATTGGGATTGTGAGTAAACTTGTTATGGGCTGAGAATGTGTCTGTTTATTGCTGCGTTATATTCTCCCGAGTGCTTAGTACAGTGCTCTGCACACGTAAGCGCTCAATAAATACGATTGAATGAATGTGAGCCCCCTGTGGGACAGGGAGTATGTCCAACCTGATTAGCTTGTATCTACCCCAGTGCTTAGAACAGTGCTTGACACATACCATCATTATTGTTATTATCATTATTATTATTATACCATTCTCCCTCCTTTTGTGAGCTCCATGTGGGACAGAGACTGTGTCCCACCTGACTAAATTGTATCCACCCCATTGCTTAGTACAGTGATTGGCCCATAGTAAGCACTTAACACATACCACGGTTATTATTAGTATGGCTAGGGGGAAATATACAACCAAAATAAATGCTCAATAAACACTGAGAACATGTTCCAAGACTCCTCACTTAATTTACCACTTTTTTTAAAAAAGGAAATTCTAGATGTATTTTGGCATTTATTAAAGCCAGCAAAAATGCTCCCAAAAGGCAATCAGCAGGATTTTGGCAAAGAGGAAGGCAAAAAGGGATGGAAATAAAGAACTATCAGGTCTGTAATTTCATCTCATCTGAAAGCAGATATTCTCTCAAGACTGCCTATAAGCACTCTCAGAGGCTTAGCTACCCCGTGGATGAAATCACTACTTGCCAGTTCCTCAAGAATGATACTCCACAATTGTCCACCGTAAAGTCTAAATTCGGAAGAGCCGCAATCGGAAATTGTCGCAGTCACTGAGAGGTTGTGTTCCATAATCAGCGAGTTGTTATTGTGTTTGGTTTTTTCCAGCAGGTAAATTCAGCTCCGGCACTTGTCTCTTTTATGAGTTTGGGCAAATCCCTTGACTTCTCTGTGGCTCAATTACCTCATCTATAAAATGGGGATTATGTCTGTGAGCCCCACGTGAGATAGAGACTGTGTCCAACCCAATTAACTTGTATCCACCCTAGCGCTTAGTATAGTGCCTGGTACATAGTGAGTGCTTAACAACTATGATTTTTTTAAAGAAGGAACAGCATTCATGGTTGTTTAGTAATCCCCTTCAGGGCCTTGGAGCGCACTTAAATTCTGTAATAATAACTCTTGCAAAAGGTGGATGGTAAAGAGCAATAATCATAATAACTTCCATTACAAGGTGATAAAAGGTAAATAAGGTGATAAAAGGCATTTTCCTGCCCAGGCTCTGGCTAGATTAGGGGGAGAGATTTAACTACGCAGCTGAAATTCCCTGCACAGGGAGAACTTCAGTTCCATAAGAGAAGTTTAAAGAGAAAATGATTTAGATTTGTCAAGCCAGCATCTTAAATTAGACCAAGATATTCATTCATTCATTCAATCGTATTTATTGAGCACTTACTGTGTGCAGAGCACTGTACTAAGCGCTTGGGTAGTACAAGTTGGCAACATATAGAGACGGTCCCTACCCAACGGGCTCACAGTCTAGAAGGGAGTGAAGGCTTCCCCTTGAAGCCTCACATTTCAAGCACAGGTTCCTAGAGATCCCGTTTGTGCTAAATCAGATTTTTGCACTGCTGTTCTAACTGCATTTTTTTCATGAGATTTGTGAAGTGCTTACTATGTTGTGAGGTACTGTACTAAGTGCAGGGGCAGAGTCAAGGTCATCAGTTTAGACACAATCCTGGCTCTGCTACATGCCTGCTGTTGTGACCTTGGGCAAGTCACTTAACTTCTCTGAGCCTCAGTTACCTCATCTGTAAAATGGGGATTAAGACTGTGAGCCCCAAGGGGGTAACCTGAGACCTTGCATCTACCCCAGTGCTTAGAACAGTGCTTGGCACATAGTAAGCGCTTAACAAATGTCCTCATTATTATTATTATTATGTCCCCACCCCCAGCCAAAGCAGAGGCCCCACTTTCATTCGTTCAATTAAATCATATTTACCGAGCACTTACTGTGTGCAAAGGACTGTACTAAGTGCTTGGGAGAGTACAATATAACAACAACCAGACACATTTCTGCCCACAATGAGCTTACAGTGTGGGAGGGGGACAGATATTAATATAATAAATAAATAGATAGATAGATAAATGAATAAATAAATTACAGATATGTACACGTGAGCTGTGGGGATGGGAGGGAGGTTGAATGTTAGTTCAGTGTTAGGTTGAATGAGGGAGGTTATTTTGTTAGTTTGTTTATTTTGTTAGTATGTTTGGTTTTATTCTCTGTCTTCCCCTTTTAGACTGTGAGCCCACTGTTGGGTCGGGACTGTCTCTATATGTTGCCAACTTGTACTTCCCAAGTGCTTAGTACAGTGCTCTGCACACAGTAAGCGCTCAATAAATATGATTGATTGATTGATTGACTGATTGAATGAAGGAGCAAGTAAGAGTGGCACAGAAGGGAGTGGGAGAAGAGGAGAGGAGGGCTTAGTCAGGGAAGGCTTCTTGGAGGAGATGTGCCTTCAATAAGGTTTTGAAGTGAGGGAGAGGAATTATCTGTCTGATATGAGGAGGGAGGACGTTCCAGGCCAGAGGTAGGGTATGGGCTTGAGGTCACCAGTGAGATTGATGTACGGTGAGAAGGTTAGTACCAGAGGAATGAAGTGTGCAGGCTGGGCTGTAATAGGAGAGAAGTGAGGTGAGGGAGGAGGGGGTGAGGGGATCCAGTGCTTTAAAGCCAATGATGAGGAGTTTTTGTTTGATGCAAAGGTGGATGGGCAACCGCTAGAGTTTCTTGAGGAGTGAGGAAGCATGGTCTGAATGTTTCTGAAGGAAAATCATCTGGGCAGCAGAGTATGGACTGGAGTAGGGAGAGACAGGAGGCAGGGAGGTCAGCAAGAAGGCTGATAGAATAATCAAGGTGGGGTAGGATAAGTGCTTGCATTAATGTGGTAGCAGTTTGGATGGAGAGGAAGGGGTGGATTTTAGCAATGTCATGAAGGTATAATAACAATAATGGCATTTATTAAGAACTTACTATGTGCAAAGCACTATTCTAAGCATTGGGGAGGTTACAAGGTGATTAGGTTGTCCCATGGGGGGCTTACAGTCTTCACCCCCATTTTACAGATGAGGGAACTGAGGCAAAGAGAAGCGAAGTGACTTGCCCAAAGTCACACAGCTGACAACTGGCAGAGCCAGGATTTGAACCCATTACCTCTGACTCCAAAGACTGGGCTCTTTCCACTGAGCCACGCTGCTTCTCTGTATAAATGACAGGATTTACTGTTAACTTTAATATATGGGTTGAATGAAGGAGAGGAGTCAAGGCTAATGACAAGGTTATGGGACCGTGAGACTGAAAGCATGGTAGTGCTGTAAATAGTGAAGGAAAAGTCAGGGAGAGGACAGGGTTTGGGTGGGATGATAAGGAGTTCTGCTTTGGACATGTGAAGTTTGAGGTGACCACAGGACATCCAAGTAGAGATGTCTTCAAGGCAGTAGGAGATGCAAGACTGCAGAGAGGGAGAGAATTCAGGGGAGGAGATGTAGATTTGGGTATCATCTGCATAGAGGTGGTAGTTGAAACCGTGGAAGTGAATGAGTTCTCCGAGGGAGAGGGTGTAGATGGAGAATAGATGGGGACAGAGAACTGAACCTTGAGGGATCCCCATAGTTGGGGATGGGAGGCAAAGGAGGAGCCCACAAAAAGGACTGAGGATGAACCTCCAGAGAGATAAGAGGAGAACCAGGACAGGACAGAGTTAATGAAGCCAAGGTTGGATTCATTCATTCATTCATTCATTCAATCTTATTTATTGAGTGCTGTATGCAGAGCACTGTACTAAGCGCTTGGAAAGTACAAATTGGCAACATATAGAGATGGTCCCTTCCCAACAACAGGCTCACAGTCTAGAAGGGGTAGACAGACAACAAAACAAAACAAGTAGACAGGTGTCAATACCATCAGAATAAATAGAATTATAGCTATATAAACATCATTAATAAAATAGAGTAATAAATATACACAAGTGCTCTGGGGAGGGGAAGGGGGTAGGGCAGAGGGAGGGAGAGGGTGTGATGGAGAGGGGAGGAGGAGGCGAGGGAAAGGGGGAGCTCAATCTGGGTAGGTCTCCCGGAGGAGAGGAGCTCTCAGTAGGGCTTTGAAGGGGGGAAGAGAGCTAGTTTGGCAGATGTGTGGAGGGAGGCCATTCCAGGCCAGAGGTAGGACGAGGGCCAGGGTCGACAGCGGGACAGGCGAGAATGAGGTCCAGTCAGGAGATTAGAGGCAAAGGAGCAGAGTGTATGGGCTGGGCTGGAGAAGGAGAGAAGGGAGGTGAGGTAGGAGGGGGCTAGGGGATGGAGAGCTTCGAAGCTGAGAGTGAGAAGTTTTTGCTTGATTCGAAGGTTGATAGGCAACCACTGGAGATTTTTGAGGAGGGGAGTGACATGCCCAGAGTGTTTCTGTAGAAAGATAATCTGGACAGCAGAGTGAGGTATAGACTGAAGCAGGGAGAGACAGGAGGATGGGAGATCAAAGAGGAGGCTGATGCAGTAATTCAGTTGGGATAGGATGAGAGAGTGAACCAGCAAGACAGTGGTTTGGATGGATAGGAAAGGGCGGAACTTGGCGATGTTGGTGAGGTAAGACTGGCAGGTTTTGGTGACAGATTTGTTATGTGGGGTGAATGACAGAGTGGAGTCAAGGATGACACCAAGTTTGCAGGCTTGTGAGATGGGAAGGATGGTAGTGCCGTCTACAGTGACGGGAAAGTCAGGGAGAAGACAGAGTTTGGGAGGAAAGATAGGGAACTCAGTCTTGGACATGTTGAGCTTAAGGTGGAGGGCAGATGGAGATGTCCTGAAGGCAGGAGGAAATATGAGCCTGGAGGGTTGGAGAGAGAACAGGGTAGGAGATGTAGATTTGAGTGTCATCAGCATAGAGATAATAGTTGAAGCGAATGAGTTCAACAAGGGAGTGAGTATAGCTGGAGAACAGAAGGGGGACCAAGAACTGACCCTTGAGGAACCCCTACAGTAAGGGGATGGGAGGGGGAGGAGGAACCTGTGAAGGAGACTGAGAATGAATGGCCAGAGGGATAAGAGGAGAACCAGGAGAGGATGGAGTCCGTGAAACCAAGGTTGGATAGCGTGTTGAGGAGAAGGGGATGGGTCCACAGTGTCGAAGGCACTGGATCACAGACACAGCCCAGGCTCCGTCCCTGAACCCAGTCTGAGCCCCCCTCTTTTCTCCTCACCTTCTTCCAGGCCCCAGGCACCGTGCCCCAGGCTGAGAACCTCCGTCCAAAGCAGAAGCCCCACCTTGGCCAGTTCAAACCCCCCTACCCCCAGGCCATAGGCTGGCCCAAGCACCAACCACAGGCCCTAAGCAGCATGGTCTGATGGACAGAACAAAGGCCTGGGCATCAGAAGTTCGTGGGTTCTACTCTCTCAAGAGCTTGTCTGCTGTGTGACCTTGGGCCAGTCACTTCACTTCTTTGGGCCTCAGTTACCTCATTTATAAAATGGGGTTGAGACTGTAAGCCCCATGTGGGACAGGGACTGTATCCAACCCGACTGGCTTGTATCCACCGCAGCACTTAGTACAGTGCCTGGCGCATAGTAAGTGCTTAACAAATACCATTATTATGATTTTATTGTTATTATTACCCACAACCACAGCCCGGGAAGGCCCAACCATAGCTACAGCCCCTATCCGGATTCCAAGAGCTCCACAGCGGAAAGGTGCCACCGCCTCTGAACCTGGAGGAGCACAACTGTGCCCTGACCTCCCCACAGGGCCAAGCCCCTTCAGCCTCTCTCAAAGTTTCCTCTAAGAATAATAATAATAATAATCTGGGAATATGTTAAGCACTTACTATGTGCAAAGCACTGTTCTAAGCGCTGGGGAGGATACAAGGTGATCAGGTTGTCTCATGTGGGGCTCACAACCTTAATCCCCATTTAACAGATGAGGTAACTGAGGCCCAGAGAAGTGAAGTGACTTGACCAAAGTCTCACAGCTGACAAGCGGCGGAGTCGGAATTTGAACCCATGACCTCTGACTCCCAAGCCCAGGCTCTTTCCACTGAGCCACGGGTGAGGGGGCCGGACACCTGATTTAAAATCCCAGCTCTACCGCTTGCCTGCTGTGTGACTTTGGACAAGTCGCTTAACTTTTCTGGCCTCAGGCACCTCAAATGTAGAATGGGGATTCAATACTTATTCTCCCTCGTATTTAGGTGGGAGCTTCATGGGGGTCAGGAACTGCATTTGATCTACATATATCCTATCAACCCCAGAATTTAGATTTGGCACATAATAAGTGTTTAACAAATACCTTATGATTAGGGGAAACAGCATGGCATATTACCTGGGAATCAGAAGGTTGTGGGTTCTAATTTCAGCTCTTCCTCTTGTCTACTATGTAAACTTGGGAAAGTCACTTCACTTCTCAGTGCCTCAGTTTCCTTACCAGACTAAGTCCCCCTTTTCTTCTGCTCCTCCTCCCTTCCCCATCACTCCCATTCCCTCCCTCTGCTCTACCCCCTCTCTGCCCCACAGTACTTTTTATGGCATTTATTAAGTGCTTACTATGTGCAAAGCACTGTTTTAAGCATTGGGGAGGTTACAAGGTGATCAAATTGTCCCACCGGGAGCTCACAGTCTCAATCCCCATTTTTACAGATGAAGTAACTGAGACACAGAGAAGTTAAGTGACTTGCCCCAAGTCACAGAGCTGACAATTGGCGGAGCAGGGATTTGAACCCATGGTCTCTGACTCCAAAGCCTGTGTTCTTCCCACTGAGCCACGCTGCTTCTCTAATATTTATTATTCTATTTATTTTATTAAGGATGTGCATATATCTATAATTCTATTTATATTGATGCTACTAATGCCTGTTATCTTGTTTTGATGTCTGTCTCCTCTTCTGTAGACTGTGAGCCCATTGTTGGTTAGGGATTGTCTCTGTTGCTGAATTGTACTTTCCAAGCATTTAGTACAGCGCTGTGCACATAGTAAGCGCTCAATAAATACGATTGAATGAATGAATGAATGAATGAATGAATGGGATTGAGACTGTGAGCCCCATGTGGGACAGGGACTGTGTCAAAACCAATTTGTTTGTATCCACCTCAGTGCTCAGTACAGTGCCTGGCACGTAGTAAGTGCTTAACAAATACCAGAATAATAATATAGTAATAGTTATTATTATTATTATCTAATGTAGGGGAAAGGGGGCCGAAGGCCTGATGGGCCTGTTTCCTCAAAGCCTCTTTCCTCAATTCAGGGAAATAATAATAGTAATAATAATAATAAAGGTATACTTGTTAAGTGCTTACTATGTGCCAGGCACTGTACTAAGAGCTGAGGTGGATACAAACAAATTGGATTGGACACAGACCCTGTCCCATATGGGGCTCACAGTCTCAATCCCTATTTTACAGATGAGGTAACTGAGGCCCAGAGAAGTGAAGTGACTTGTCACACAGCAGACAAGTGGCAAAGCCAGGATTTTAGGTGTCCCAGGACTGGAGTCCTGTTCGTGGATTGCAGACGAGTTCAATTACAGCAAAACTGTACAGAAATTCCAATCTCCTCATGACTATTAGCCCGTGATGTTTTCACTCAAAGAATTACAATCATTAGAACCTAGACCCTAAGACTCCTGTAAGCACCTATTAGACAATGAGTAGGATCCTCAAACTAAGGCATTCCCTTTCACTTCAATTCTCTCTCTGTTTCTCTCTCCCTCCACTCTCTCTCTCATTCCCTATCTCCCCTCTCTTTTCCTTCTTCCCCCTCTCCCCCTCAACCCCTTTCTTTCTCCAGTAGGCGGTAAGCCTGTAATGGGCTGGGAACGTGCCTGCTGATTCTGTTGTATTGTACTCTCCCAAAGACTCAGTACAGTGCTCTGCACGTAGTAGGGTTCAATAAATACCACTGATTGATTAAAAATGAAATACTGAACGTGTGTCTCCATATCCAAAAACTGACAGACTTTTTAAAAATTGATTTATAGTTTTGTAAATACTGGTTGAGTAGCAACAGTTTGCTTAGATTTGGAGACAAACAGTCTTTTAGACTGTGAGCCCACTGTTGGGTAGGGACTGTCTCTATATGTTGCCAATTTGTACTTCCCAAGCGCTTAGTACAGTGCTCTGCACACAGTAAGCACTCAATAAATACGATTGATGATGATGATGACAAACTCTTCTCTTCTGCTTAGAAGGCTTACCGTCTAAAAATCCTAAGCATGTTGGGATCCTGAATGCCAAATTTCAGCCCAGAGCTGATTTTAGAGGCTGAACTCGAGGTTTCAAAGCCCTTGGAAGTAGATTTACCAGGGAAATGTTGATAAACTCCCAGCACTAATAGTATTACATTTCTGTGGGGCTTTTCCTTTTGAGAAGCTCTGATTCACTTCACCGAGAAGATTCAGGCCAACTAATTCAACGAATGGCTCTCATCTATTCCTTAAAGAGAGCTAACTTCTAAACGGAACATGTTAGCTATTTAACTACATTATTTTAGCAAGATGATATCTACCAATCCTAGCTGTGTTACTCTCGGAGTGCTTAGTACAGTGCTCTGCATTGTAAGCACTCAATAAATGCTACTGATGATGCTCATGATCAATCAATCAATCAATCAGATTTATTGAGCACTTACTGTGCAGAGCACTGTACTAAGCGCTTGGGAAGTACAAGTTGGCAACATATAGAGTCAGTCCCTACCCAACAGAGGGCTCACAGTCTAGAAGTAATTGAAATTGATGTAATTGAAACTCTTTGAGAGTGCAGATACAATAAAAAAGTAAATAAATGATGGTATTTGTTAAGCGCCAACTATGTGCCAAGCACTGTTCTAAGCACTGGAGGTAATAATAATAATAATAATGGCATTTATTAAGCACTTACTATGTGCAAAACACTGTTCTAAGCACCGGGGAGGTTACAAAGTGATCAGGTTATCCCTTGGGGGGGCTCACAGTCTTAATCCCCGTTTTACAGATGAGGTAACTGAGGCACAGAGAAGTTAAGTGCCTTGCCCAAAGTCACACAGCTGACAATTGGCAGAGCTGGGATTTGAACCCATGACCTCTGACTCCAAAGCCCATGTTCTTTCTACTGAGCCATGCTGCTTCTCTAAAAATAAAGATACAGGTAGATATAAGGTTATCATATTGTCCCACATGGGGCTCACAGTCTTCATCCCCATTCTACAGATGAGGTAACTGATGCCCAGAGAATAATAATAATAATAATAATGATATTTGTTAAGAACTTACTATGTGCTAAGCACTGTTCTAAGCCCTGGGGGGATACAAGGTAATCAGGTTGTCCCACACGGGGCTCACAGTATTAATCCCCACTTTACAGATGAGGGAACTGAGGCACAGAGAAGTTAAGTGACTTGCCCAAAGTCACACGGCTGACAGGTGGCGGAGCCGGGATTAGAACCCATGCATGACCTCTGACTCCCAAGCCTGGGCTTTTTCCGCTAAGCCACGCTGCTTCTAAAATCTTCCGTGGTTGTAATTTGTTTTATTTTAAGGTTCAGAAAAACATGCTGCCATTTTAAAGAGACACTTAAGGAGAAATCCCAGGGTAGATTTTACGAGATGGAAAAATGGTTTTCCTAGAAGTAATTACTTCTTTGAAAACTCCATTACGTTATCTGGCAGTTAGCGACACTTTCTAAGTGCCAACTGTATGGCAGGGAAAGCGCAAGGCCTCTGTAGCCCTTCCATTACTCACCTCACCCCCAGCCCCACATCACTTATGTCCATTTCCTTACACTCCACTACTTCCCTACCTGCAATTTAATTTAATATCTAGCTCCCCTCCAAGTCTGTAAACACCTTGTGGGAAACAATCCTGTCTACCAACTCTATTATACTGAACTCTTCCAAGTTCTTGGTTCAGTTCTCTGAACACAGTTCTCCACAAATACTATTGACTGAATAATCCTGGATGAATAAATACATAATGTAGTCTCAATTTGGTCATAATATTTATTTTCAATCAGTCAATCAATCAATGATATTCATTGAGCAATTTACTATGTTCAGAACACCATAATAAGCGCTTGGGAGAGAACAATACATCAGAGTTGGTAGACATTCATTCATTCAATCATATTTATTGAGCACTTACTATTCATTCATTCAATCGTATTTATTGAGCACTTACTCTGTGCAGAGCAGTGTACTAAGCGCTTGGGAAGTACAAGTTGGCAACATTTAGAAACGGTCCCTACCCAACAACGGGCTCACAGTCTAGAAGGGGGAGACAGGCAACAAGACAAAGCATGTGGACAGGTGTCAAGTCATCAGAATAAACAGAAATAAAGCTAGATGCACATCATTAACACAATAGAATAGTAAATATGCACAAGTAAAATAGAGTAATAAATCTGTGCAAACATATATACAGGTGCTGTCGAAGGGGAAGGAGGTAGAGTCGGGGGGATGAGTACCCAGCCCACAGCGATACATTTTGGAGAGAACATTGTTGGGAATTGGGAATCATTCATCAGACAACATAAGTCTCTTTGCAGGTGCCACGGTGTCAGAAAAAAATGGTTTGTTTTCTGGGTGCAGTGTTCATTTAATCGTACTTATTGAGTGTTTACTGTGTGCAGAGCACTGTATAAATGCCTGGGAAATCAATCAACCAATCAATCATATTTACTGAGTGCTTACTGTGTGCAGAGCACTGTACTAAGCGCTTGGGAAGTACAAGAAGTACAGCACAACAATAAACAGTGACAGTCCCTGCACAAAACGAGCTTACAGTCCTGGAGGGAGACAGACATCAATAAAAATAAATAAAATTACAGACATGTACATAAGTGCTGTAGGCCTGGCTGGGGTGGCGGGGCGGGGTGGGGGGAAGAGTGAAGGGAGCAAGTCAGAGCAATGCATAAGGGAGTGGGAGATGAGGAAAAGTAGAATTTAGTCTGGGAAGACCTCTTGGAAGAGATGTGCCTTCATCTGGAATGGGTGAATATTATAGTGTAAGTTTTCCTTAACATGAGGTTTTCCAAAACTGCAACACCCATCTAATGGGAGAATTGGATGTGTATAGATCTATATACAGTCAGTTCTCCAGTAATAACTGTAATTCATTAGGGTATTTATTAAATGCTTACTTTGTGCCAAGGCCTGTACTTGTAAAGATACAAGAGAATCAGGTTGGACACCGTCCCCATCCCATGTGGGGCTCACTGTCGAAGCAGCAGGGAGTAGGATAGAATACCCATTTTACAGATGAGGATACTGAGGCACAGAGAATTTAAGTAAAGGAGCTGGACTTCCAGATCTGTTCTCTTTCCATAAGCACAGCCCAGTGGAAAGAGCATGGGACTTATGATGAAGATGATGGTATTTGTTAAATGCTTACTATGTGCCAAGCACTGTTCAAAACGCTGGTGGGGTTACAAGGTAATCGATTGTCCCACTTAGGGCTCACAGTATTAATCCCCATTTTACAGATGAGGTAACTGAGGCCCAGAGAAATTAGGTGGTGCCCAAAGTCACACAGCTGATAAGTGGAGGAGCCAGGATTAGAACCCACGACCTCTGACTCCCAAGCCCGGGCCCTTTCCACTAAGCCACGCTGTTTCTCCAGGACCTGGGCTCTAGATCCAGCTCCTCCATTTGTCTGTCGTGTGACAACTTGGGAAAGTCATTTAACCTCTCTGGGCCTCAGTTTCCCCCACTGTTCTCCCTGTCTCTGAGACTGTAAGCCCCATGTGGGACAGGGTCTGTGTCTGATCTGTGGAACTACTCCAACCCTCAGCACAGTGCTCTGCTCATAGTAAGCACTTAATAAATACCATCATTATCACTCACTATGCATTTTGATATGCATCTTTTGATAAGCATATACTATGCTTATCAAACAAAAACTCCTCACTCTCAGCTTCAGGGCTGTCCATCCCCTCACCCCCTCTTACCTCACCTCCCTTCTCTCCTTCTCCAGCCCAGCCCGTACCCTCCGCTCCTCTGCCACCACTAACCTCCTCATTGTACCTCATTCTCGCCCGTCCCGCCGTCGACCCCCGGCCCACGTCCTTCCCCTGGCCTGAAATGCCCTCCCTCCTCAAATCTACCAAATAATCACTCTTCCCCCCTTCAAAGCCCTAGCTCCACCAATTGTCAGCTGTGTGACTTTGGGCAAGTCACTTAACTTCTTTGTGCCTCAGTTACCCCATCTGTAAAATGGGGATGAAGACTGTGAGCCTCACGTGTGACAATCTGGTCACTTTGTATCCTCCCCAGTGCTTAGAACAGTGCTTTGCACGTGGCAAGTGCTTAACAAATGACATTATTATTATTATTATTACTGAAGGCTCACCTCCTCCAAGAAGCCTTCCCAGACTAAGCACCCCTTTTCCTCAGCTCCCGCTCTGGGGTAGATACAGGGTAATCAGGTTGTCCCACTTTGGGGCTCACAGTTTTAATCCCCATTTTACAGATGAGGTAACTGAGGCCCAGAGAAGTGAAGGGGTTTGCCCAAGGTCACATAGCAGACAAGTGGCAGAGTCAGGATTAGAACCCATGTCCTCTGACTCCCAAGCCTGTGCTCTTTCCACTAAGCCGTGCTGCTTTTCAATTCTGTTGTATTGCACTCTCCTCAGTGCTTAGTATGGTGCTCAATAAATACCATTGATTGATTGACCTGTGATCTGATAGATTTGAAGGGGGAAGGCAGGGGGATAAGCTAGCGTGGCTCAGTGGAAAGAGCACAGGCTTTGGAGTCAGAGGTCATGGGTTCAAATCCCAACTCCTCCACTTGTCAACTGTGTGACTTTGGGCAAGTCACTTCACTTCTCTGGGCCTCAGTTACCTCGCTTCCGTATTTTTACCAAGAAAACTCTCTGGACACACTACCAGAATGATTGCGGATGGAGGCGGGGCATTCTGGGAGAGATGTGTCCATGGCATTGCTGTGGGTCGGAGACAACTCAACGGCATAAGACAAGAAAAGACCCCAGTGCTTAGTACAGTGCCTGGTACATAGTAAGCGCTTAGCAAATACTATTAAAAAAACACTTCATAATCTATGACTTTTTTCTAACTCCTATTATTTGAGTCTTCCTTTCTAGATTGAAAATTCTGAAACTCTGCTTCTTTACCCACAGTATTCTATAGCTTTTCTTTTTCGCCTTTATCACTGACTTTGTCTTTCATGGTTTTTAACTGTTTTTCCTAACCTTATATATCTGTTGCCCATTTTGGCTTTCCCCACTTATTCATTCAATCGTATTTGTTGAGCACTTAGTGTATGCGGAGCACTGTACTAAGCACTTGCACTATACTAAGCGCTTAATCTTAGATTGTGAACCTGTTGTGGGCCAAACATTGGGTCTAATTTTAGCCTAATTTTCCTTTCAGGCAAAAAAAAAAAGCGAGGTAATGTAGCCTAGTAGAAAGAGCACAGGCCTGGGATTCAGAGAACCTGAATTCTAATCCCAGCTCTGCCACTAATCTGCTGTGTGACTTTGGGCAAGTCGCTTAACTTCTCCGGGCCTCAGTTACCTCATCTATAAATGGAGATTAAAACTATGAACCTTATGTGTGACAGGGACTGTGTCCAATCATATTTATTTTCATTCAATCAATCATATTTATTGAGCTCTTACAATGTGCAGAGCCCTGTACTAAGTACTTGGAGGAGCAGCGTGGCTCAGTGGAGAAGAGCACGGGCTTTGGAGTCAGAGGTCATGGGTTCGAATCCCGGCTCCGCCACATGTCTGCTGTGTGACCTTGGGCAAGCCACTTAACTTCTCTGAGCCTCAGTTACCTCATCTGTAAAATGGGGATGAAGACTGTGAGCCCCATGTGGGACAACTTGATCACCTTGTATCCACCCCCAGCGCTTAGAACAGTGCTCTGCACATAGTAAGCGCTTAACAAATGCCATTATTATTATTATTATTATTATTATTACTTGGGGGATTATCTTGCATCTATCCTAGCTCTTAGTACAGTGTCTGGCACATAGCAAGTACTCAACAAATATCAGCGCTCAATAAATACGATTGATTGATTGATTGATTGATCATAAAAAAAGAACACGTCATTTTTCTGTCCTTGGTACAGGACATCACATCTAGTGGGAGCTCAAGAAATACCATTAATCAATCCTATTTACTGAGTACTTACTATGTGCTGAGCACTATACTAATCCCTGCGGTCAAGGAGGTTATCAGCTAGTGGGGGAGACAGATGATAAAATATTTTCAGGTAAAAGAAGTATCAGCATATAAGGATTTGTAAAATGGGGATGAAGACTGTGAGCCCACGTGGGACAACCTGATCACCTTGTAAATTCCCCAGTGCTTAGAACAGTGCTTTGCATGTAGTAAGCGCTTAATAAATGCCATTATTATTATTATTATTTGCACAGAGTGCTGTGGGAGTGGGGTGAGTGTGCTTAGGGATTCAAGTAATTCAATAGGTGATGTAATAGGGAGGGAGAATGGGGTAGGAAAAAGGAGAGATTTGTTACCATTGCATGTGACTTGTGTCAGGCATGGGATGAGTCATGTAACACGCATGGGAGTGACCACTCTGAGTAGGTTAGGAAGAGGCTGGTTTTTTCCATTTATGAAAAGCAGGGGACAGCCAAAAATGAGCAATGAAAAGCGAAACAAAGAAAAATGTAACAAAAAATACATAGCTTTTTATGGTAATTGTTAAGTGCCTATTATGTGCTGGGCACTGTACTAAGTACTGTGGTAGCTCAGTACCAGCTTATCAGGTTGGACACTGTCCCTGTCCCACATGAGGCTCACAGTCTTTTACAGATGAGGTAAAGGAGGGACAGAGAAGTAAAGTGATTGCCCAACGTCACACAGTCGACAAGTGGTGGAGCCAGAATTAGAACCCGGGTCCTTCTGACTCTCAGGGCCGTGCTCCATGAGAAACAAAACTAAGAAAAACGTAACAAAAAATACATAGCTTTTTTGCACTGTACTAAGCACTGGGGTAGCTTAGTACCAGTTTATCAGATTGGACAAAGTCCCTGTCCCACATGGGGTTCACAGTCTTACACAGGTGAGGTAACTGAGGCACAGAGAAGTAAAGTGACTTACTTGCCCAAGGTCACACAGCAGACAAGTAGAGGAGCCAGAATTAGAACCCAGGTCCTTCTGGCGCTCTATCCGTGCTCTATCCACTGGACCATGCTGATTGTCTTTCACATAACTACACACAATGGAGCTGGAGAACGGTCAGTGAATCAGGCCAGGACATATACAGGTGGGAGAGGTTGAAATTGTGGAATTAGGAAATTTGGAAGTCTTAAGCTTCGTAAAAACTCTTTTGCCTTTTTCCTGTAAATTCTGAGGCAAAAATAAAAAATGATGGAGGGAAGAAAACTCAAAAATTTTTATTGGCAAACATTTTGATGCATTACATGCAAATGAATCAGAAACATATGGATTAAATTTTCCTTAAAATAAACATGGGTTTCAATTAAGAGGAAAAAAAAATGTTTGGCAAAAGAAGTTTGTTTTTTTCCAGCAGAGGCACTTTTGAAGGGCGGGGTGGGGAAGTGATTTGAGCCTTCGCTCAACACCAAATGTGGCTGAGCTGCTCCTGGCCCCAATTAGGAATTTAGACAGTGTCTGAGTGGGGGAAAGGAGTATATTAGTTCCACTCTTTTTCCACACGTTGAGCTTGTTGGGATCTGAGGATTGTTTATGGATCGGGAAACAGAGGCTGATTCTGTCTCGAAGTTTTAAAGGAAGGATTGCTTTTCTCCTTTTCCAGGAAAAGAGTTGGAAGTTCAGTGGTATATGTCGAATGTACTTCTAGGCTGTGAGCCCATTGTTGGGTAGGGACCGTCTCTATATGTCGCCAACTTGTACTTCCCAAGCGCTTAGTACAGTGCACTGCGCACAGTAAGCGCTCAATAAATGCGATTGAATGAATGAATGTTGAATGCTTACTGTGTGCAAGCACTGAATTAAGCACCTGGGAGAGTATGGCACAACGGAGTCGGAGGACACATTCCCTGCCCATCTGGAGTTTATAGCCTATGGCTTCCCAGCCCATAAATTTGGGAATTTTCAAGGGAATAGTTACTAACAACATAATAGTAATGTTGGTAGTTGTTAAGCGCTTACTATGTGCCAAGCACTGTTCTAAGCACCGAGGGGGATGCAAGGTAATCAAGGTTGTCCCACGTGGGGCTCACAGTCTTAATCCCAACTTTCCACATGAGGGAACTGAGGCACAGAGAAGTTAAGTGACTTGCCCAAAGTCACACAGCTGACAAGTGGCGGAGTCGGAATTAGAACCCATGACCTCTGATTCCCGAGCCCGGGCTCTTTCCACTGAGCCATGCTGCTTCTCTACTAAGAGGGTTAGTAGTAGTAATAGTATTTATTGAGCACTTACTGTGGGCACAGCACTATACTAAGTGCTTGGAGTGAATACACAGGAGAACAGGCCTAGGAGTCAGAAGGACCTGGATTCTAATCCTGGATCCACCATTTCCTGCTGTGTGACCTTGGGCAAGTCACTTCACTTCTCTGTGCCTTATTTATCTCATCTGTAAAATGTAGATTGAGGCCAAGAGGCCCATGTGGGACATGGACTGTGTCCAACCTGATTACCTTCCATATTCATTCATTCAGTCATATTTATTGAGCATTTACTGTGTGCAGAGCACTGTAATAAGCGCTTACATATACCCTGTAGAATGTGAGCCCCTCAAGGGACAGCATCCAACTCTAAGTCCCACCTGGGCACTCTTTCCCAGTGCTTAGTATAGAGTGCTCTGCACATTGTAAGCACCTAAAAAATACCATCACTCCTCCTACTATGAATCTGTAAAACATGCTTCGACTCTTCCCCAATAATAATGGCATTTGTTAAGCGCTTACTATGTGCACAGCACTGTTCTAAACGCTGGGGAGGATACAGGGTGATCACGTTGTCCCACATGGGGCTCACCGTCTTAATCCCCATTTTACAGATGAGGTAACTGAGGCTCAGAGAAGTTGAGTGACTTGTCCAAGGTCATACAGCAGACATGTGGGGGAGCTGGGATTAGAACCCATGACCTCTGACTCCCAAGCCCGGGCTCTTTCCACTGAGCCACACTGCTTCTCTCTATAGATGTCCCCTGTTGAGAGGCTCCTCTTCTAATCTCTCCTCTCCATCAGCGCTCCTTTTATTCATTCATTCAATCGTATTTATTGAGCGCTTACTGTGTGCAGAGCACTGTACTAAGCGCTTGGAAAGTACAAGTTGAGGAACATGTCCCATGTGCACATAGTAAGCTCCTTCATCCGACACCCACAGACAACCTGTAAGCAATGTTGGGCTGGGAACTCTGATATCCGGAAAGTTGATGCCCTGAACACTACTAAACTGCTAGACCTGCCTCTCGCTAATAATAATTAATAATAACTGTGGCTTTTGTTAAGCACTTACTATTCATTCAATCGTCTTTACTGAGTGCTTACTGTGTGCAGAGCACTGTACTAAGCGCTTGGAAAGTACAATTTGGCAACAAACAAATACTATGAGCCAAGTACACAGAAGCACCGTGGCTCAGTGGTAAGAGCCCGGGCTTTGGAGTCAGAGGTCATGGGTTCAAATCCCAGCTGTGTGACTTTGGGCAAGTCACTTAACTTCTCTGTGCCTCAGTTACCTCTACTGTAAAATGGGGATTAATACTGTGAGCCCCCTGTGAGACAACTTGATTACCTTGTAACCTCCCCAGCGCTTAGAACAGTGCTTTGCACATAGTAAGCACTTAATAAATGCCATCATTAAGTACTGTCCTAAGTACTGGGGAAGATAAAAGTTAATCATGTCAGCGCTTAGTGCTTAGAACCGTGCTTGGCACATAGTAAGCGCTTAACCCATACCATCATCGGCATGTCAGACACAATCCCTGCCCCACATGGGGCTCAGAGTCTAAGAGGGAGAATGGTCAATCAATCAGTTGTATTTACTGAGTGCTTCCTGTGCCCAGTGTTGCCGACTTGTACTTCCCAAGCGCTTAGTACAGTGCTCTGCACACAGTAAGCACTCAATAAATAGGATTGAATGAACAATTGAGAGCCCCAGGCCCCATCTTTTAGGAAGACACTACCGATTCTGTTCGAGCAGCAGCCGGAGAAACCAGGGGACACAAGTCCAGTCGGCTAACTGACCTCTGGATTCAGGGCTCTCAGGTGCGAGGAGGGGGAATGAGGGCAATTAGAGTAGCGCTCAGTAAGTGCTCAATAGAGAAACAGCGGGGCCTACTTGCTAAAGCACGGGCTTTGGAGTCCTGGGTCCACCACCTGTCTGATGCTTGACCTTGGTCAAGTCACTTCACTTCTCCGTGTCCCGATTCCCTCATGTGTAAAATATTAAGACTGTGACCTCTATGGGGGACAGGGACTGTATCCAGCCAGATTATCTTGCAGCTTCGCTCAGTGGAAAGAGCACAGGCTTTGGAGTCAGAGGTCATGGGTTCAAATCCCGGCTCTGCCACTTGTCAGCTGTGTGACTTTGGGCAAGTCACTTCACTTCTCTGGGCCTCAGTTGCCTCATCTGTAAAATGGGGATTAAAACTGTAAGCCCCCGTGGGACAGCCTAATCAACTTGTAACCTCCCCAGCGCTTAGAACTGTGCTTTGCACATAGTAAGCGCTTAACAAATACCATTATTATTATTATTATTATTATTATTATTATTATTATTATTATCTACCCCAGTGCTTAGAACAGTGCCTGGCACATAGTAAGTGCTTAACCAATACTATAATATATATATATATTATATATAATAATTATTATTATTACTTTAGTAGTAGCAATAGTAGCATTCACCAGCCAACACATCCAGGGCCCAGAGCAGCCTTGGCTCAGCCCTGAGGACTCCGATCCAGATACGGAGCAGCAGTTTGGCCTAGAGGAAAGATCGCTGGTTTGGGAGTCAGAGCACCTGGGTTCAAATCCCAGCTCCACCACTTACCTGCTGAATTAGGAGGGGAAACTCACTTAACGTGGAAAGCAGTTTGGCCTAGAAGAAAGAACCCAGCACTGAACCCCATGCCTCAGTTTCCCCATCTATAAAATGGGGTTTAGACTATAAGCCTCGTGTGGGACGGGGACTTTGTCCAACTTGATTACCTTGTTATCTACTCCACCATTTAGTACAGTGCTTGGCACATAGTAAGGGCTTAGCCAGGGTACTAACAATAATAATGATAATAATAATAATAATAATAATTTACCTCTCTGTGTCTCAGTTCCATCATCTGAAAAATGGGGATTTATTACTTGTCGTTCCTCCAGAGAAGCAGCATGGTTTAGCGGATAGAGCCTGGGAGTCATGAGGTGATAGGTCAGGGGTTCAAATCCCGACTCCGCCAATTGTCAGCTGTGTGACTTTGGGCAAGTCACTTCACTTCTCTGGGCCTCAGTTCCCTCCTCTGTAAAATGGGGATGAAGACTGTGAGCCCCACGTGGGACAACCTGATCACCTTGGATCCCCCCAGCGCATAGAACAGTGCTTTGCACAGAGTAAGCGCTTAACAAATACATTATTATTATTATTATTATTAATCCCAGCTCTGCCACTTGTCTGCTATGTGACCTTGGGCAAGTGATTTAACTTCTTTGTGCCTCAGTTACCTCATCTGTAAAACAGGGATTTAGACAGTGAGCCCATGTGGGACAGGGACTGCATCCCACCTGATTGGCTTGTATCCACCCCAGCGCTTAGTACAGTGTCTGGCACATAGTAAGTGCTTAACAAAATCACAATTGTTATTAATTCATTCATTCGATTGTATTTATTAAGCACTTACCGTGTGAAGAGCACTGTACTAAGCACTTAGAAAAGTACATAAAGGCCCACCCCCTCACCCACCCTCCCATGTGGCCGTGCTTGTTTCAGGTCCATCCGAGCACCAGACCTGGTGATCTTATATCTACCCCAGTGCTTAGTTCAGTGCTTGGCACATAGCTTATGCTTAACAACAACAACCACCACAAAAATAACAATAATGATTTAACCTCTCTGTGCCTCAGATCTTGTGTCTACCCCAGTGCTTAGTTCAGTGTTTGGCACATAGCTTATGCTTAACAACAACAACCACCACAAAAATAACAATAATAATAATGGTTTAACCTCTCTGTCCCTCAGGCCTTTTATCTACCTCAGTGCTTAGTTCAGTGCTTGGCACATAGCTTATGCTTAACAACAACAACCACCACAATAATAATAATAATAATAATGATTTAACCTCTCTGTGCCTCAGATCTTGTATCTACCCCAGTGCTTAGTTCAGTGCTTGGCACATAGCTTATGCTTAACAACAACAGCCACCATAATAACAATAATAATAATGATTTAACCTCTCTGTGCCTCAGATCTTGTATCTACCCCAGTGCTTAGTTCAGCGCTTGGCACATAGCTTATGCTTAACAACAACAACCACCACAATAATAATAATTATTTAACCTCTCTGTCTCTCAGATCTTTTATCTACCTCAGTGCTTAGTTCAGTGCTTGGCACATAGCTTATGTTTAACAACAACCACCACCACAATAATTATAATAATAATACTAATGATTTAACCTCTCTGTGCCTCAGATCTTATATCTGTCCCAGTGCTTAGTTCAGTGCTTGGCACATAGCTTACGCTTAATAACAACCACCACCACAATAATAACAGTAATAATAATGATTAGTAAGCGCTCAATAAATATGATTGCATGAATGATTGGCACATAGCTTATGCTATGCCTGTGCCAATCTCTGTATCTCTGTGCCTCAGTTCCCTCATCTGCAAAATGGGGATTCAATATCTGTCTTCCCTCCTGCTTAGGCTGTGAGCCCCATGTGGGAACAGATGATCTTGTATCTACCCCAGTACTTAGTATAGTGCTTGGCACAGAGTAGGTGCTTAACAAATACCACAATTATTGGTGAGGTCCTGCAGGCTTTTGGCGTGGGCCAAAAGCCCAGCATCGTTGCTTCACCTGGGCAGGAGTCATTGAGAGCAATGAGCTGTTCCATTCGGGTCATACGAAGTCAGAGCACGTTTTCATTCATTCATCTATTCAACTGTATTTATTGAGCACTTACTGTGTGAAGAAGTCTGTACTAAGCGCTTGGGAAAGTACAGTATAACAATCAGCAGACACAGATAGTGCAGTATCCCAAACACTGCAGAATAATGGCCATCTTCCAGCTGGGCTTTCTCATTAGCTTCTGTAATTAATAGTTTCTACTACTACTACTAATAATAATAATAATGATGGCATTTGTTAAGCACTTACTATGTGCAAAGCACTGTTCTAAGCCTTGCATGAATTCAACAGAAAACCCTGTCAAGTAAATGATTAGCAGAAAAGGGATTATCTTCTTGCATAAATTTAACCAAGAAGGACTTTCCAACTCTTAAATAATAATGATAATAATAATGGCATTTGTTATCATCATCAATCGCTGGTAAGCACTTACTCTGTGTGAAGCACTGTTCTAAGTGCTGAATAATAATTATGGTAGTTGTTAAGCACTTACTATGTGCCAAGCACTGTTCTAAGCTCTGTGGTAGATACAGGGTAATCAGGTTGTCCCACGTGGGGCTCAAACTTTTAATCCCCATTTTACAGATGCGGTAACTGAGGCACAGAGAAGTTAAGTGACTTGCCCAAGGTCGCACAGCAGACAAGTGGCAGAGCCGAGATTAGAACCCATGACCTCTGACTGCCAAGCCTGGGCCCTTGCCACTGAGCCATGCTGCTTCCCAAGCTGCTATGACAAACCAGGAATAGTTCTTTAAAATAACTGATTTAGCCTTGAATTATTTTAGTAAAGTAAATTGAAGCTACATTCACAGAATAAGAGTTGAGTTTACCTTTTTGCTAGAAATCACTTTTTGGCTGATAATATCCAAGTCTTCTTCAACTAACACTTTCGTCAGGGAGCTTAGAATCGGAAATTATGATAAAAGAGCATGGGCCTAAAGTCAGAGGACCTGGGTTCTAATCCCAGCTCTGCCGATTGCATGCTGTGTGACCTTGGGCAAGTCACTCAATTTCTTTAAGCCTCAGTTACCTCATCTGTAAAATGGCGATCCAATGCTTGTTCTCCCTCCTACTTAGACTGTGAGTCCCAAATGGGGCAGGGATGTGTCTGACCTGTTTATCTTCTTTCTTCCCCAGAGTTTAGGACAGGACTTGACACATAGTAAGCACTTAAACACCACAATTATTGTTACTATTAGACTCTGAGCCCTATGTGGGACAGGGACTGTGTCCAATTTAATTGTCTGTTTCTACCCTAGTACTTGGCATAGTGGTTGACACATTGTAAGGTCTTAACAAATCCTCGTTCCACCACATGCCTGCTGTGTGACTTTAGGCAAGGTTTAAAAAGTGTTTACAAGACACAACAATCATGGTACTGGCTCAGTGGAAAGAGCCCGGGCTTTGGAGTCAGAGGTCAGGGGTTCAAATCCCGCCTCCGCCGTTTGTCAGCTGTGTGACTTTGGGCAAGTCACTTCACTTCCCTGGGCCTCAGTTACTTCATCTGTAAAATGGGGATTAAGACTGTGAGCCCCACGGGGGACAACCTGATCACCTTGTAACCTCCCCAGCGCTTAGAACAGTGCTTTGCATATAGTAAGTGCTTAATAAATGCCATTATTAAATACTCACTGAGTGCTCAGCAATCCATCAGTGGTAGTCATTGCATGCTTACTGTATGCCGAGCACTGAGGGACAGGGACCTTGTCTCATTCCTGTGGACGCTCAATACAGACAGCGTGGCTTGAGAAGCAGCATGGCTCAATGGAAAGAGCCCGGGCTTTGGAGTCAGAAGTCATGGGTTCAAACCCAGCTCTGCCAATTGTCAGCTGTGGGACTTTGGCCAGGTCACTTCACTTCTCTGCGCCTCAGTTGCCTCATCTGGGAATTGGGGATTAAGACTGTGAGCCCCCCGTGGGACAACTTGATCACCTTGTAACCTCCCCAGTGCTTAGAACTGTGCTTTGCACATAGTGAGTGCTTAGTAAATGCTATTATTATTATTATTACTTAACCTCTCTGTGCTTCAGTTCCCTCATCTGCAAAATAGGATTTCAATAACTTTTCTCCCACTTAATTAGACTGTAAGCGCCATGTGGTACGTGATTAACTTGCATCTACCCCAGAGCTTAGTACAGTGGTTGGCACGTAGTAAGTGCTTAACAAATGCCACAGTTACTATTATTTTTTATTACCAATCATATTTAAAATAAACTTAAATAAAGTGTCACATTGACCTTCTACACCAATTTCCGTCGAAAAATTTGGGGAGTAAGATGTTTATCTGGGTGAATTCCTAATCTTCCATTTTCTTTCCTTAAATCTGCTCAAAAAACCTGCGAAGAGGCATAGTGTAGTGAGAAAAAAAAATCATGGGCCTGGAAAAATAGGGCCTTGGGTTCTGCTCCCTCTTTTGTTACTTGTCTTCTGTGTGACCTTGGGCAAGTCACTTCACTTCTCTGTGCCTCAGGTTCTTCACCTGTAAAATAGGGATGAAATACTTGTTCTTTCTCCTACTTACGGAAAAGGGACAGCGTCTGACCTGATTACCTTGTATCCACCCCAGTGCTTATTACAGTGCTTGGTGCATAGTAAGCACTTACAGAATTCACAATTACTATCATGTTTTTCAGGCCAAAGGGATTTCAAAGATCTGGTGGGCCTGAAGGGCAAGACCAGAATGTGTTAAAAAAAATTGCCTGTTTAAAATCTCATCTGTAAAAGAAAATTTGGCATGAATGTTTAAGAATTCTTTGGGAAACATAGTAAACCAATTTGATTCAACCATCAATCAAATCAATGAAATTTATTGAGCACTTACTATGGGCAGAGCACTGTACTAAGCACTTGGGAGAGTGCAATACAACAGAATGAGCAACACATTCCCTGTCCATAGGAGCTTGCATTCTGTTAGTTCCATTTTCAGTGGGGAAGCAGCTTGTGTATAGATAGAGCATGGGCCTGGGCGTCAGAAGGTCATGGGTTCTAATTCCAGCTCTGTCACTTGTCTGCTGTGTGACCTTGAGCAAGTCACTTCACTTCTCTGGGCCTCAGGTACCTCATCTGTAAAGTGGGAATTGAGACTGTGAGCCCAATATGGGACAGGGACTGTGTCCAATCAGATTTGCTTGTATCCACCCCACCGCTTAGTACAGTGGCTGGAATATAGTAAGCGTTTAACGAATATCATTAACAACAAACCATTAACAACAAACAGTGCAATATTAAAGGGATTTTGGGGGGTAGTGATTCCACATACTTCTAGGCATTTAGGAAGAAAAGTACAATTGGTGGTTTGGGAGTTTGCAATAAAAATTTCTGGCCGCAACTAGAAGAACAGGATCCGCGCAAATACGACTGATCAGTTCGCTCAGTTACAAAGCTTAGCCTTCACGTATTGTCTTGCCCACGCAATTTAACTGAAAAGACAGTTTTTAACAGAACAGATAGATACTACCAGCTGAGCACATGTGTAGTTTAATAATAATAGTAATAATAATGATGGCATTTGTTAAGCGCTTACTATGTGCAGAGCACTGTTCTAAGTGCTGGGGGGGGACACGAGGTGATCAAGTTGTCCCACGTGGGGCTCACAGTCTTAATCCCCATTTTACAGATGAGGGAACTGAGGCTCAGAGAAGTTAAGTGACTTGCCCAAGGTCACAGCAGACATGTAGTGGAGTCAGGATTCGAACCCATAACCTCTGACTCCAAAGCCCGTGCTTTTTCCACTGAGCCATGCTGCTTTGTTATTTTGGGAAATCAATCCAATCCATTGATCAGTGGTATATATTGAGTGCTGACTGTGTGAAGAGCAGTGAACAAAGCTCTTGGAAGAGTACAATACAACAGAGTTGGTAGACATCTTCCCTGCCCATAGGAGTTTACAATCTGAAGGGGAAGACAAACATTAATCAATCAATCAAAATAATAATAATAATGTTGGTATTTGTTAATCGCTAACTATGTGCCATGCACTGTTCTAAGTGCTGGGGGAGATACAAGGTAATCAGATTGTCCCACGTGGGGCTCATAGTCTTAATCCCTATTTTACAGATGAGGTAACTGAGGCACAGAGAAGTTAAGTAACTTGCCCAAGGTGACACAGCTGACAAGTGGTGGAGCCAGGATTAAAACCCATGACCTCTGACTCCCAAGCCTGTGCTCTTTATTTATTTATTTATCTTGTACATATCTATTCTATTTATTTTATTTTGTTAGTATGTTTGGTTTTGTTCTCTGTCTCCCCCTTCTAGACTGTGAGCCCACTGTTGGGTAGCGACTGTCTCTATATGTTGCCAACTTGTACTTCCCAAGCGCTTAGTACAGTGCTCTGCACACAGTAAGCACTCAATAAATATGATTGATTGATTGATTTCCACTAAGCCACCCTGTTTACTGAACACTTACTGTGTGCGGAGCACTGTTCTATGAGCTTGGAAAATTATAGTACAGCAGAGTTGGTAGACACGTTCCCTGCCCATAGCATGGCATACGAGACAGAGCCCAGGCCTGGAGGTCAGAAGGTCATGGGTTCTAATCTCAGCAACCAGCACTTGCCTGCTGTGTCACCTTGGGCTGGTCACTTCCTTCTCTGTGCTTCAGTTGCCTCATCCGTATAATGGGCGTTAAGACTTTGAGCCCCATTTGGGACAGGGATTGGGTCCAATCTGATTTGCTTGTCTCCACTCCAGTGCTTAGTGCAGTGCTTGGCACATAGTAGGGGCTTAACAAATACCGTTTTTTATTATTATTGAAGAAGAAGAGGAGGCAGGCTAAAGCCCTAGAAAATAGACTTGCAAGAACAAGTCAGAATTTACTCCAAAGCTAGCTCTGAATTGAGGAGCGTCAATAGCGCTTCCCTTTCTTTCAAATGGATTTCCCCAAAGAGTAGGAGGGAGTCCTCTCACTTGACTTCAGCTAGCAACTGCATGCCCCTCTCAGGGTGGCAACTAAACAGTTTCCAGTCCTCTACAGTCTCGACTATGGGAGGGAGAGTCAAGCAGAGGCCTAACCATTCCCTTCCTAGCTTGGGCAGTGGCTAGCAAGTGGCAGGCAATATGCTACAAGTCAAAACTCCCCTGTGCTGGGCAGCAGCGGCAGGGGAGAGAGTCGAGGGCGGAGACTCAAGTTTACCGCGCGGAAGGAGGCAATGATCAACCACTTCCATATTTTTACCAAGAAAACCCTATAGAGCCACTACCAGAACGATTGCAGATGGAGGCGGGGAGTTCTGGGAGAGATGTGTCCATGGCATTGCTATGGGTAGGAGACGACTCAATGGCCTAAGACAAGACAAGCAAATACATGGACTAGGGCGGTTCGGGGTTAGTAAATCCTTTATTCCCCCTTCAAAATCAATGTGTGGCACTAATCTTCTAATGGTATTATTCCCCTGGAATCTATATTGGATTAAGGAGTCATAGTGAGGCAAAGCACAAAAATCCAAGTTAATCTCTCCACAGAAGATGATGCAAGGGGCGTTATTTAAACTATTGAGCCTTAGAAAAGATTCTGGTTTTCCTCAGCTTATTGCACAAAAGATAGAAACTTTTATCTAATTCCTCCATCTTGTCTGATTGAAATAAAGACACCATCATTTAGGGCCCAAACGAATCACTCCTGAGTTATTGTAGTTCAGTTAAGAAACGTCGGAAGAATCCTCCAAACACGAGCCTCCATCTGGACCTGTGCTCTTTGGGTATTTCATTCATTCATTCAATTGTATTTATTGAGCATTTACTGTGTGCAGAGCACTGTACTAAGCGCTTGGGAAGTACAAGTTGGCAACATATAGATATGGTTCCTACCCAACAACGGGCTCACAGTCTAGAAGGGGGAGACAGGCAACAAAACAAAACATATTAACAAAATAAAATAAATAGAATAAATATTTCATTCCTTCAATCATATTTATTGAGCACTTACTGTGTGCAGAGCACTGTACTAAGCGCTTGGGAAGTACAAGTTGGCAACATATAGAGACGGTCCCTACCCAACAGTGGGCTCACAGTCTAGAAGGGGGAGACAGAACAAAACAAAGCATATTAACAGAATAAAATAAATAGAATAAATACGTACAAGTAAAATAAATAGAGTAATAAATATGTACAAGCATATATACGTATATACAGGTGCTGCGGGGAGGGGAGGGGTATTTGGTATTCGCCTTTCCTTCAACCCTACAGCATTTACAGATATATCTATAGATCATTTATTTGCATTAATGTCCATCTTCCCCTAGAGGTTGCAAAAATAATAATAATAATTGTATTTATTAAGCGCTTACTATGTGTTGGGCACTGTACTAAGTTCTGGGGTAGTACAAGGTAATTAGGTTGGACATAGTCCCTGTCCCATGGGGGGCTCACAGTCTTAATCCCCATTTTACAGATGAGGTAACAGACACAGAGAGGTGAAGTGACTTGCCCAAGGCCACACAGCTGACAAGCGGTGGAGCCAGAACTAGAATCCAGGCCCTTCTGACTCATGGCCCGTGCTCTACCCACTAGGCCATGCTGCTTCCCTAAATCAATCAATCATATCTATTGAGCGCTTGTGGAACATGTCTACCAACTGCGTTGAATTGTGCTCTCTCAAGAGCTTAGTATAGCACTCTGCGCACACTAAACACTCAATAAATAAATAGTACTGCTTGATCTCAAAATGGGACCAATTTTTCAGATTAGGCAGAATTTTTGGCCTCTGAGCATTTCTGAAGAATCAAAGGGCTGGAAGGACCTTAAAGAGTTTGTGCCACAAGCCACTATATTGAAGATCGCAGTGGACTATGTAATGTAGTGTAGTGGACTGTAGTGTAGTGTAATGTAGTGGACTATGTAATCCCTCTCCCAAAAATTACAAACTAGGATAGTTGTCCCATTTGTGATGTACCTCTAGTCTATAAACTCACTGTGGGCAGGGAATGTGTCTACCCACTCTGTCATATTGTATTCCTCTCAGCAGCTGCCCTGCCCATAAAGAGCTTATAGTCTAGAGGGAGAGACAGGCATTAAAATAAATTACAGATATGCACCTAAGTGTTGTGGGATTGAGGGTGGGGTGAAAATCAAGTGCTTAAAGGGTACAGAGGATGCTGAAGGGAGAGGAAGCCGGGGAAATGAGGACTTGGTTGGGGAAAGCCTCTTGGAGATGTAACTTTAGTAAGGCTTCGATTCCAATGTTCTCCCGCCTAAACTGTGACCCCAAATGGGACAGGAACTGTATTCAGCCTGATTAGCTTGTATCTACCCCAGTGCTTACAATATGCTTGACCCAGAGTAAGCACCTAACGAATACCATTAAATTAAAAAAGGCTTTGAGGGTGGGACAAGTGGTGGTCTGTCACATACGAAGGGGTAGGGAGTTTCAGACCAGAGGGAAGATGCGGGGAAGGGGTTGGTGGCAAGATAGTTGAGCTCGAGGTACAGTGAGCAGTTTGGCATTAGAGGAGCCAAGTGAGCAGGCTGGGTTGTAGTTGGAAATCAATAAGATAAAACAGGAAGGGGAGAGTTGATGGAGTGCTTTAAAACCAACAGAAAAGAGTTTCTGTTTGGCATGGGTTCAAATCCTGGCTCCGCCACTTGTCAGCTGTGTGACTTTGGGCAAGTCACTTCACTTCTCTGGGCCTCACTTCCCTCATCTGTAAAATGGGGATGAAGACTGTGAGCCCCCCGTGTGACAACCTGATCACCTTGTAACCTCCCCAGCGCTTAGAACGGTGATTTGCACATAGTCAGCACTTGATAAATACCATTATTATTATTATTATTATGTGGAGGTGAATGGGCAACCACTGGAGGTTCTTGAGGAGTGGGGAGACGTGGAATGAATGTTTTTTGGAAAAATGATCTGGGTAGCAGAGTGAAGAAAGGACTCGAGTGGGGAGAGATAGGAGTCAGGGAGGTCAGCAAGGAGGCTGACTGAGTAGTTAAGGTGGCATATGATAAGTACTTGGATCAACATGGTAGTAGTTTGGTTGGAGAGGAAAGGGTGGATTTTAGCGATGACTTGAAGGTAGAACTGAAAGGATTTAGTGATAGTAAATGAGGGTTGAATGAGAGAGAGAGGAGTCGAGGGTAATGTCAGTGTTATGGGCTTGTGAGATAATAATAATGATAATGATGGCATTTATTAAGCATTTACTACATGCAAAGCACTGTTCTAAGCACTGGGGAGGTTACAGGGTAATCAGGTTGTCCCACAGGGGGCTCACAGTCAATCCCCATTTTACAGATGAGGTAACTGAGGCACAGGGAAGTTATGTGACTTGCCCAAAGTCACACAGTTGACAATTGAGATAGGGAGGATGGTGGTACTGTGATGGGAAAGTCAAGGGGAGGACAGTCTTGGGCGAGAAGATGAGGAGTTCTGCTTTGGACATGTTTATTTGGAGGTGTTGGTGGAACATCCAAGTGGCGATGTCCTGAAGGTGAAGCCGTGGGAGTGAATGTGTTTTCCAGGGGAGCGGATGCAGATGGAGAAGAGAAGGGAACCCAGAACTGAGCCTTGGGAGGAGAAGCCCGGGAACGAGACTGAGAAGGAGCGGCCAGAGAGATGGGAGGAGAACCAGGAGAGGATAGTGCCAGTGAAGCCAAGGTTGGATCACGTTTCCAGGAAAAGGAGGTGGTTGACAGTGTGCAAAGCAGCTGGGAGGTTGAGGAGGATTAGGATGGAGAGAGGCTGTAGAATTTGTCAAGAAGGAGATGGCAGTTTCTGTGGAGTGAAGGGAGTGAAAGCCAGATTGAGGGGCATCAATCACTGGTACTAATTAAGCGCTTACTCAGAGTAATCAATCAGTTGTATTTTCTGAGTGCTTGCTGTGTGCAGAGCACTGTACTAAGCACTTGGGAGAGTACAATATAACAGACACATTCCTTGCATACAGTGATCTTAGTCTAGAGAACTGTACTAAGTCCTTGGGAGAGTATAACACAATGGAATTAACAGCAGACGTATTACCTCCCCATAATGAGCTTACAGTCGAGAGGGAGGAGAGAAATGGAGGAGAGGAAATGGAGGCAGTGGGTATAGAGGACTCCGCCAAGGAGTTTGGAGACAAAGGTAGGAGGGAAATGAGGTAATAAATGGAGGGAGCCATGGGGTCAAGGGAGGGTTTTTTTTCCAATCATGGGCATGTTTGAAATGCTTCGCAAATACCACAATTATTATTATTTGAAACACTGCAGAGGTTACAGAAGGCAAAATACCCTGTGGACTCTCTTGGCTATATAAACACAGATGATAAGTAATTTGAGAAAATAGGTTGGCTCCCTTCACAGGGCCCTGCAACAGCCTTTCTGGGGATTTGACACAGCAGGAGTGTATTTCACGGGGTGTTAATTTTAAAGAGACTGTTTCTTCAGGATAATAGGGGAGATAAAAAGGTAGCGCTTTGTTATCACTCCCCCATCTCTGGACTGTAAGCTCATCTCTAGACCGTATGCTCATTATGGCAGGGAATGTGTTTACCCACTCTGTTATACTATAGTCTCCCACATCTCCTCCAGGAGGGCTTCCCAGACTAGCCCCTCCACGTCCCTTCCTCTTCTCCCATTCCTTTCTGTGTCACCTTGAATTGCTCCCCTTGTTCTTCCCTTCTCTCAGCCCCACAGCAGTTATGTGCATATCTGTCATTTATTTATTTGCATTGATATCTGTCACCCACTCAAGACTGTAAACTCATTGTGAGCAGGGAATGTGTCTTTTTATTGCTGTATTCTGCTTTCCCAAGCGCCTAGTACAGTGCTCTGCAAAGAGTAAGTGCTCAATAAATACAATTGAATGAATGCCTTCCATTGACCTTTAACCATAGCAGTTGAAAAGACTCCATATTCCTTTGACCTGCTATTTTCAAAACAGTGTTGCCTGCCTAAGCCTTGAAGCCATGAAGATCTGATAGAATGGAAATGGGGTCAATAATTGTGGTATTTAAGTGCTTACTATGTGCAGAGAAAAATAATAATAATAATTTTGGTATTTGTTAAGCACTTACTATGTGCAAAGCACTGTTCTAAGCACTGGGGAGGATACAAGGTGGTCAGGTTGTCCCATGTGGGGCTCGCAATCTTAATCCCCATTTTACAGATGAGGTAACTGAGGCACAGAGAAGTGAAGTGACTTGCCCAAAGTCACACAGCTGACAAGCGGCAGAGTTGGAATTTGAACCCATGACCTCTGACTCCCAAGCCCATGCTCTTTCCACTGAGCCACGCTGCTTCTCTAGCAACATGGTCTAGTGAATTGAGCACAGGTTTAGGAGTCAGAAGGACCTGAGTTCTAATCCCGGCCCTGTTGTTTGTCTGCTATGTGACCCTGCAGAAGTCATTTCACTTCTTTGTTTCCTCATCTGTAAAATGGAGATGAAAAATGTGAGCCCCATGTGGGACAGGGACTTTGTCCAATCTGATTATTTTGTAGATACTTCAATTTATATTTACCCCAGTGCTTGTACAGTGCCTGGCACATAGTAAGCACTTAAATTCCATAAGAAAATCACTGTACTAAGCTTTAGGATAGATACTTCTAGGGCAACATGGCCTAGTGGATAGGGCAGCAGCTTGGAAGTCAGAAGGACCTGCGTTCTAATCCTGGTTCCACCACTTGTCTGCTGTGTGACCCTGGGCAAGTCACTTAACTTCTCTGCACCTTGATTACCCCATCAGAAAAATGAATTTTAAGACTGTGAGCCCCATGAGGGACGGGACTTTGTCCAACCTGATTCCCTTGTATTCATTCATTCATTCATTCGTATTTATTGAGTGCGTACTGTGTGCAGAGCACTGTACTAAGCACTTGGGAAGTACAAGTTGGTAACATATAGAGATGGTCCCTACCCAACAGCGGGCTCACAGTCTAGAAGGGGGAGACAGACAACAAAACAAAAAATATTAACAAAATAAAATAGAATAAATATGTACAAGTAAAATAGAGTAATAAATATGTACAAACATATATACAGGTGCTGTGGGGAGGGGAAGGAGGTAAGGCGGGGGGATGGGGAGTGGGAAGAAGGGTAGAGGAAGGAGGGGGCTCAGTGTGGGAAGGCCCTCTGGAGGAGGTGAGCTCTCAGTAGGGCTTTGAAGGGAGGAAGAGAGCTAGCTTGGCGGATGTGTGGAGGGAGGGAATTCCAGGCCAGGGGGAGAACGTGGACTGGGGGTCGACGGCGGGACAGGCGAGAACGAGGCCCAGTGAGGAGGTTAGCGGCGGCAGAGGAGCAGAGGGTGTGGGCTGGGCTGGAGAAGGACAGACAGGAGGTGAGGTAGGAGGGGGCGAGGTGATGGACAGCCTTGAAGCCAACAGTGAGGAGTTTTTGCCTGATGCGTAGGTTGATTGGTAGCCACTGGAGATTTTTGAGGAGGGGAGTAACATGCCCAGAGCGTTTCTGCACAAAGATGATCCGGGCAGCAACATGAATTATAGATTGAAGTGGGGAGACACAGGAGGATGGGAGATCAGAGAGGAGGCCGATGCAGTAATCCAGTCAGGATAGGATGAGAGACTGAACGAGCAAGGTAGCAGTTTGGATGGAGAGGAAAGGGTGGACATACAATAAGCGCTCAATAAATATGATTGAATGAATGAATGAAACCAAATCCCCCCACCAAAAAAAGCAATAACAACCCAGCAACTAACCTTTAGCCTGGCTTCACCCTTCCCTCTGCCACCTGCAAGAGCCCTCAGGGAACACCAGGGTCCATTAAAACTAGCAGGGCAATGAAAAGAGTGACATAGCTTCTTAACAGAAAGATCGTATGAGACAGGAATGATGATGGTGATGTCTACAGTTATGGGAAAGTCAGGGGGAAAGCAGGATTGGGGTAGCAAGATGAGGATTTCTAATAATGATAATAACTGTGGTATTTGTTAAGCACCAGACATCACAGTGAGCACTGGGGTGGATTCATTCATCCAATTCAATAGTATTTGAGTGCTTACTGTGTGCAGAGCACTGTACTAAGCACTTGGGAAGTACAAGTTGGCAACATACAGAGACGGTCCCTACCCAACAATGGGCTCACAGTCTAGAAGGGGGAGACAGACAACAAAACATGTTGACAGGTGTCAAGTCATCAGAACAAAGCTAAATGCACATCGTTAACAAAATAAATAATAATAATAATAATGATAATAATAATGATGGTATTTGTTAAGTGCTTACTATGTGCCAAGCACTGTTCTAATCACTGGGGGGATATAAGGTGATCAGGTTTTCCCACGTGGGGCTCACAGTCTTAATCCCCATTTTCCAGATGAGAGAACTGAGGCCCAGAGAAGTGAAGTGACCTGGCCAAAGTCACTCAGCCGACAAGTGGTGGAGCTGGGATTTGAACCCATGACCTCTGACTCCAAAGCCCAGGCTCCTTCCACTGAACCATGCTGCTTCTCTAAATAGAATAGTAAATATGTACAAGTAAAACAGAGTAATAAATCTGTACAAACATATATACAGGTGCTGTGGGGAGGGGAAGAAGGTAGGGCTGGGGTGATTCATTCATTCAATCGTATATATTGAGCGCTTACTGTGTGCAGAGCACTGTACTAAGCACTTGGGAAGTACGAGTTGGCAACATATACAGTCCCTACTCAACAGTGGGCTCACAGTCTAGAAGGGGGAGACAGAGAACAAAACATATTAACAAAATAAAATAAATAGAATAAATATGTTCAAATAAAACAAATAGAGTAATAAATGCATACAAACAAACATATATACATATATGCAGGTGCTGTGGGGAGGGGAAGGAGGTAAGATGGGGGGGATGGAGAGGGGGATGAGGGGGAGAAGAAGGAAGGGGCTCAGTCTGGGAAGGCCTCCTGGAGGAGGTGAGCTAAGCAAATCGTGTTGGACACAGTCCCTTTCTCTTGCAGTGCTCACAGTCTCAATCCCCATTTTACTGGAGAGAACTGATACCAAGAAGTGAAGTGACTTGTTCAAGTGCATGCAGCAGACACATGTTGCAGCCAGAATTAGAACCCATGACATTCTGACTCCTGGGCTTTTGCTTTATCCACTAAGCCACGCTGTTCTCTTTTGGACTGTCGCACCAACCAGGACCATCCTGGACCGGAGGAGCCTCGGCGAGTCACAGTAAAGTCAAACCACACCTCTGATCACCAAGGTTACTGTGGAAAGTTTTTTTACTTAGTTTTACCAGCGTGCAGGGGAGTGACACATATACACACTCACTTACTCCACTCCACCAAGGGTCCAATGCCCGTCTGTGGTCAAAGGAGCCCGTTCTGCTGATGCTGCTTCTTTCTGCTTCCAAATCCTGTTATCCTGTCGCTCTGCTTTCCTCTTTGGGCTTCTGCTGCTTCCCGTGTGCCTCCTCGCCGTTCAAAATGAGCACCTTTATCTGCTTTAGGCAGGGCAGCTGTGGCGCTACTTGGCAGTCACTGACTGACTATGAGCAGTGTGGCTCAGTGGAAAGAGCCCTGGTTTGGAAGTCAGAGGTCATGTCTGCCACATATCAGCTGTGTGACTTTGGGCAAGTCACTTCACTTCTCTGTGCCTCAGTTACCTCATCTGGAAAACAGGGATTAAGACTGTGAACCCCATGTGGGACAACCTGATTACCTTGTATCTGCCCAGTGCTTAGAATGGTGCTTGGCACCTAGTAAGGGCTTAACAAATATCAAAATTATCATTATTAATTATTATTATTATTGATTGGACCAGGGCCGTTACCAGGAAGAACAGGGAGAGAAAATCCCGCCTCCCTCCATAATAATAATGATGGCATTTGTTAAGCGCTTACTGTGTGCAAAGCACTGTTCTAAGCACTGGGGGATACAAGGTGATCAGGTTGTCCCACGAGGGGCTCACAGTCTTCATTCCCATTTTACAGATGAGGTAACTGAGGCCCAGAGAAGGTAAGTGATTTGCTCAAAGTCACACACCTGACAATTGGGAGAGTCGGGATTTGAACCCATGACCTCTGACTCCAAAGCTCGGGCTCTTTCCACTGAGCCATGCTATGCTCCCTCCCCACAGGCCAGCAATCACCTGTCTCAGATAAAGCCCATCAGGGCCCTCACCAGTCTCTTCCTTCTTCTTGTTCGCGGGAATCACGAAAGGTCATTAAATAAGGCAACTTGTTTTGGGCTCACCCCATGGACATGTTACATTTGAGATGGCGAGAAATTCAAGTACTTGGTTTGGCAGAGAATCATCTTAGGTAGTTGAAGGCTTGTTTAGGAAAATATTGAATGTTGTGAGTCATCCCTTCAGGATTCCCTCCTTAACTGTGCGAGGCCGGAGACTTTTCTCTCTGACGATGTTGTGATAGTGAAGGGTAGAAGTCCTCCCCTCTGCATTGCCTGTGTACCCCACAAGCACTTTAACAATCACCCCAGCTCCTCATACTCTACTATTTTATGGGTTCAAATCCTGGCTCCGCCACATGTCTGCTATGTGACCTTGGGCAAGTCACTTAATTTCTCTGAGCCTCTGTTACCTCATCTGTAAAATGGGGATTAAAACTGTGAGCCCCATGTGGGACAACTTGATCACATTGTATCCCCCCCAGTGCTTAGAACAATGCTTTGCACATAGTAAGTGCTTAACAAATGCCATTATTATTATTATTTGCCCTTTATGCCATTTATTTTAACATCTGTCTTTGCCCTGTAGACTGGAAGCTCTATTCATTCATTCATTCATTCACTCATTCAGGTGCATTTATTGAGGACTTACTGTGTTCAGAGTACAATAAGAGAAGCAGCATGGCTCAGTGGAAAGAGCATGGGCTTTGGAGTCAGAGGTCATGGGTTCAAATTCCGGCTCCGCCAATTGTCAGCTGTGTGACTTTAGGCAAGTCACTTCACTTCTCTGGGCCTCAGTTACCTCATCTGGAAAATGGGGATTAAGACTGTGAGCCCCCGTGGGACAACCTGATCATCTTGTAACCTCCCCAGTGCTTAGAACAGTGCTTTGCACATAGTAAGCTCTTAATAAATGCTATCATTATTATTATTATTATTATTATGATACAAGATAAACAGTCACATTCCCTGCCCACAACAGTCTACAGTGGGGGAGACAAACATCAATACAAATAAATAAAAAAACTGATATGTACATAAGTGCTGAGGAGCTGGGAAGGGGGAAGAGAAAAGGGAGCAAGTCAAGGCAACACAGAAGGGAGTGGGAGATGAGGAAAAGTAGGGCTTAGTTGGGGAAGGCTTCTTGGAGGAGATGGGCCTCCATTCATTCAATCGCATTTATTGAGCACTTACTGTGTGAAGAGCACTGAACTAAGCACTTGGAAAGTACAAGTCAGCAACATATAGAGACGGTCCAACAAGGCTTTGAAGTAGCGGGGAGTAATTGTCTGTCGGATTTGAGGAGGGAGGGCGTTCCAGGCCAGAGGCAGGACATGGGCAAGGGGTAGGTAATAATAATAATGATGATGGCATTTATTAAGTGCTTACTATGTGCAAAGCACTGTTCTAAGCACTGGGGAGGTTACAAGGTGATCAAGTTGTCCCATGAGGGGCTCACAGTCTTCATCCCCATTTCACAGATGAGGTAACTGAGACACAGAGAAATGACGTGACTTGCCCAAAGTCACACAGCTGACAATTGGTGGAGCCAGAATTTGAACCCATGACCTCTGACTCCAAAGCCTGTGCTTTTTCCACTGAGCCACACTGCTTCTCTAAGGTAGTGAGACAGGCGAGATCAAGGCCCAGTGAGAAGGAGCTCTTCATGGCCAGGGATCTTGTCTATTAACGCTACTATATTATACTTTCCCAAATGCTTACTACAGTGCTCTGCACACAGCATGTGTTCAATAAATAATAATAATAATGGTGGCATTAGTTAAGCACTTACTATGTGCCAAGCATTGTTCTAAGCGCTGGGGGGATACAAGGTGATCAAGGTTGTCCCACGTGGGGCTCACAGTGTTAGTCCCCATTTTACAGATGAGGGAACTGAGGCCCAGAGAAGTTAAGTGACTAGCCCAAGGTCACACAGCTGACAAGTGGCGGAGCCAGGATTCAAACCCATGACCTCTGATTCCCAAGCCCGGGCTCTTTCCACTGAGCCACACTACTTCTCAATAATAAATACCACCCACTGATCGATTGAGTCCACTTGGGCATCTCAGCACTTGTTGTACATGTCCATTTATTGTTATATCGTACTCTCCCAAGAGCTTTGTACGGTGTTCTGCACATGGTAAGCGCTCAATAAATATGACTGAATGAATGAATGAATGTCTCTTAGCTTGACTTAATCTCATGGTCATTGGCAGATTTCCATTTTCCAGAATCCAAGCTGTTGCTAGACAATGCTAATGTAATGCTGATGTAATATTTGTTGTGCTACAGATCTGTCTTCAAGACTTTTTTTTTGGAATCCATGTTGGTGGCTTCAATTAGTAATAATAATAATAATTGTGGTACTTGTTTAGCACTTATCATGAGACAGGCACTGTTTTAAGCACTGGGGTAGATAGAATATAATCAGGTTGGACACAGTCCCTGTCCCACATAATAATAATAATAATAATAATAATGGCATTTATTAAGCGCTTAGTATGTGCAAAGCGCTGTTCTAAATGCTGGGGAGGTTACAAGGTGATCAGGTTGTCCCACGGAGGCTCACAGTCTTAATCCCCATTTTACAGATGAGGTAACTGAGGCCCAGAGAAGTGAAGTGACTTGCCCAAGGTCACACAGCTGACAATTGGCGGAGCCAGGATTTGAACCCATGACCTCTGACTCCAAAGCCCATGTTCTTTTCACTGAGCCATGCTGCTTCTCATAGGACTCACGGTCTTAATCCCCAAACAGATGAGGTAACTGAGGCCCAGGGAAGTGAAGCGACCTGCCCAAGGTCACACAGCAGACAAGTGGCAGAGCCTGCATGGCTTAGTAGATAGAGCACAGGCCTGGGAATCAGGAGGTCACGGGTTCTAATCCCAGCTCTGCCACTTGTCTGCTGAGTCACTTTAGGCAAGTCACTTCACATCTCTGGGTCTCAGTTACCTCATCTGTAAAATGGGGATTGAGATTGTGAGCCCCACGTGGGACAGTGACTGTGTCCAACTCGATTTGCTTGTAACCACCCCAGTGCTTAGTACAGTGCCTGGCATATAGTAAGTGCTTAATAAATACCTCAGTTATTATTATTATTAGAACCCATGCCCAGGCCTGAGCTCTGTCTTCTAAGCCACGATACCCAGTGTCTTAACGGGGGTTTGGTAGACAGAATCATGGCCCATTGTTTGGGTAGGGATTTTCTCTGTTGCTGAATTGTACTTCCCAAGTGCTTAGTACAGTGCTGTGCACACAGTAAGCGCTCAATAAATACAATTGAATGAATGAATGAATGGCAAAAGGCTCATTTGTGGTTTCTGTTTGAGACTGGGATCGGAATTCCTTGTTCAAACAGGGGTGCAGTCGTCCTGCGTTAGTGTTCTTTCTAGATTACTTTGTTCTCTAAGAGCCTAAAATACAGTTACCTGGTGGTTTGGTGGCTATTTGGTGATTTGGGACCAAATCACCACACAGTAAGCGCTCAATAAATACGATTGATTGACTGAAATGCATATTTGTATCGATGGATGTGAAGAAATATATGAAAATGAATAGAAACAGTTCAGATTGCAGTTAAAACTATGGAGTTTGGATCAGTGAGGGTCAGTGTCTTGTCTTTTGCTGTCGAGTCATGTCCGATCCATAGCGACGCCATGGACACATCTCTCCCGGAACGCCCCGCTCTCCATCTGCAATCATTCTGGTAGTGGCTTCATAGAGTTTTCTTGGTAAAAATACAGAAGTGGTTGATCATTGCCGATTCCACGCAATAAACTCGAGTCTCCGACCTCGACTCTCTTCCGTGCCGCTGCTGTCCAGTGCGGGTGGGTCAGAGTGGCTCAGTGGGAAGAGCATGGAAGCACGGACCTGGGAGTAAGAGGATCTGGGTTCTAATTTGAATCCCCTAAACTTGTCTGCTGTGTGATAATAATATTAATAATTATAGTATTTGTTAAATGCTTACTATGTGCCAGGCACTGTACAAAGCACTGGGGTGGATACAAGCAAACCGGGTTGGACACAGTCCCTGTCCCATGTGAGGTTCACAGTTTCAATCCCCATTTTACAGATGAGGAAAGCGAGGCCCAGGGAAGTGGAGTTTCTTGCCCAAGGTCACACAGCAGACAAGTGGCAGAGCAGGGATTAGAACCCATGACCTTCTAACTCCCACTCCCATGCTCTAGCCACTATGCCATGCATTTAGCTTTTCTGTACCCAAGTTTCCTCACCTGTAAAATGGAGATTCAATACACATTTTCCCTCCTACTTAGACTGTGAGCCCCATGTGGAGAAGGAACTGTGACTGACCTGATTAACATGAATATACCCCAGGTTTAGAATGGTGTTCTGCACGTATCCCTAATCTATTTTAATATTTCTCTTCTCCTGCCAACTGTAAACTCCTTGTGGGCAGGGATCCCATCTACCAACTCTGTTGTACTTTCCCAAGCCACTGAGTACAGTGCTCTGTATACAGTAAGCTTCTAGACTGTGAGCCCGCTGTTGGGTAGGTACCGTCTCTATGTGTTGCAAACTTGTACTTCCCAAGCGCTTAGTACAGTGCTCTGCACACAGTAAGCGCTCAATAAATACGATTGATGATGATGATGATGAATGAATAAATACGATTGAATGAATGAATGAATAAGCGCTCAATAAATACCATTGATTGAATTATTATCATTATTATTAATGCTATTATTATATTCTTGAAGAGTTCCTTGGCAATCACCTCTCCACTCTTCAAGAATCTTCAACAGCATCCCATTTGCTTTCACATTAAGCAAAAACGCCTTGAGATGAGCTTCAAGGTCTCCTCCCACTACACATCTTATATATCAACTCTCTTCACCAGCTACTCCCAAACTCTCTCTCTTTGCTTCTTCCCAGCTAATTGTACCTTGCTTTTGATGGCATTAAATGAGTGCTCAGTAAATGTGACAACTACTACTATTACTATAACTGTTACTGTTATTGCTGGTATTATTACTGTTACTATTACTACCGCTATTACTACTGCTATTTCTACTATTACTAGACTTGTCTTATGCCGTCAAGTGGTCTCTGACCCACAGCGATGCCACGGACACATCTCTCCCAGAATGCCTCACCACTGTCTGCATATCATTCCGGTAGTGTACCCATAGGGTTTTCTTGGTAAAAATATGGAAGTGGTTTACCGTTGCTTCCTTCCATGCAGTAAACTTGAATCTCCACCCTCGACTCTCTCCCGGCCCGCTGTTGCCCAGCACGGGTGAGTTTTGACTAGTAGCAGATTGCTTTCCACTCGCTAGCCACTACCCAAACTAGGAATGGAATGGACAGGCCTCTGCTTGACTCTCCCTCCGGTAGTCGAAACTGGTAGAGGACTGGAAACTCTCCAGGTGCGACCCTGAGAAGGGCTATTACTAATACTGCAACTATTAATCAATCAATCAATCAGTCAATCAACTGTATTCATTGAGTGCTTACTGTGTGCCGAGCACTGTACTAAGCGCTTGGGAAGTACAAATTGGCAACATATAGAGATGGTCCCTACCCAACAGTGGGCTCACAGTCTAGAAGGGGGAGACAGAGAACAAAACAAAACATATTAACAAAATAAAATAAATAGAATAGATATGCATAAGTAAAATAAACAAATAAATAGAGTAATAAATATGTACAAACATATATACATATATACAGGTGCTGTGGGGAAGGGAAGGAGGTAAGGCAGGGGATGGAGGGGGGAGGAGGGGGACAGGAAGGAGGGGGCTCAGTCTGGGAAGGCCTCCTGGAGGAGGTGAGCTCTCAGTAGGGTCTTGAAGGGAAGAAGAGAGCTAGCTTGGCGGATGGGCAGAGGGAGGGCATTCTAGGCCCGGGGGAGGACGCGGGCCGGGGGTCGACGGCGGGACAGGCGAGAAGGAGGCACGGTGAGGAGATTAGCAGCAGAGGAGCAGAGGGTGCGGGCTGGGCTGGAGAAGGAGAGAAGGGAGGTGAGGTAGGAGGGGGCGAGGGGATGGACAGCCTTGAAGCCCAGGGTGAGGAGTTTCTGCCTGATGCGCAGGTTGATTGGTAGCCACTGAGATTTTTGAGGAGGGGAGTAATATGTCCAGAGTGTTTCTGGACAAAGACAATCTGGGCAGTGGCATGAAGTGTGGATTGAAGTGGGGAGAGACAAGAGGATGGGGGATCGGAGAGGAGGCTGATACAGTAGTCCAGATGGGATAGGATGAGAGCTTGAACGAGCAGGGTAGTGGTTTGGATGGAGAGGAAAGAGCAGATCTTGGCAATGTTGCGGAGCTGAGACCGGCAGGTTTTGGTGATGACTTGGATGTGAGGGGTGAATGAGAGAGCGGAGTCGAGGTTGACATCAAGGCTGCGGGCTTGTGAGACGGGAAGGATGGTAGTGCCGTCAAAAGTGATGGGAAAGTCAGGGGGAGGGCAGGGTTTGGGAGGGAAGACAAGGAGTTCAGTCTTGGATATGTTGAGTTTTAGGTGGCGGGCAGACATCCAGATGGAGATGTCCTGAAGGCAGGAGGAGATGCGAGCCTGGAGGGAGGCGGAGAGAGCAGGGGCAGAGATGTAGATTTGGGTGTCATCAGCATAGAGATGATAGTTGAAGCCGTGGGAGTGAATGAGGTCACCAAGGGAGTGAGTGTAGAACTATTACTAGTTCTACTACACCCAGGAAGAAATGAGAGAATACAGAGGAAGAGAGAGATACGTGGTTCAGAGGGAGATTTATGATTCCTTGACTGGGAGCTGGTAATTGAAGCCATGGGAGTGGATGACTACCAAAAGGGATGAGTGTAGATTAAAAAGATTATGTTTTGAAAATTATAACCTTGTCTTATTCCACCCTCTTCTCCTTATCCACATCACTTGAGAATATCCCAGACTGTGTGACCTAAAGGAAATCATAGCCAATGTCTTGTCTTGCTTTATGCTATCGAGTCATCTCTGACCCATAGCGATGCCATGGACACATTTCTCCCAGAACGCCCCACCTCCATCTAAAATCGTTCTGGTAGTGGATCCATACAGTTTTCTTGGTAAAAATATGGATGCGGTTTATCATTGCCTCCTTACGCACTGTCAACTTGAGTCTCCGCCCTCGACTTTCTCCCATTCTGCTGCTGCCCAGCATGGGGGAGTCTTGACTTGTAGCAGATTGCCTTCCACTAGCTAGCCCCTGGCCGAGCTAGGAATGGAATGCGTAGGCCTCTGCTTGACTCTCTCTCCCGCAGTTGAGACCGGTGGAGTACTGGAAACCCTCTAAATGCAACCCTGAGAGGGGCTAGCCAATGTAGTTTTTGTAAAATTTGGGGTTTCAAGTTGTGTCTGATTATATATCATAACCTTAGATGGCATACTAGCGGTAGGCGGAGGAAGAGGAGTAGTATTAGTAGTCGTAATTTATATTTACTGAGCACTCACCAAAATTAGTTGGCTTTTTTTTAGGCTCCAGAATTCAAATCTATCCACTGAATTTCCAGATGGGATTGTTTCTGATCAGTGTTGACATTCCTAAGGTTTGCAAAGGCAAAGGGCATCAAACAAATTCCCACGGGTGTTCCAGCTGCCTTTCTCCTGGGGAAGATGAACAGCAGAGGATTCCTGGAAACTCAAACCAATGGGGCTATTTGTCAGTGGAGTTGGAAATAATAACCAAGTCTGGGCTCCAGACCACAGTTCAAAGGGGCAAGAAAATGAATTGCTCCCCAAGGCTTGTGAGGGGGAAAAAAAAAGAAATGTTTCCAGTGTGACCCAGTGATGTTTACAAATTCTAAATTCAGGACAGAACAGCCTATGATCTCTGCTCCAGGGAAATCACTCTAGGCCAGGGGGAGTTACATATACGGTCCATGCAAGACCTGCCACGGTAAGATGGATGTATAGCACACGTGAGAACCACTGGACTAAAATGCATGCATGATCTATGCCAAATCTGCCAGTGTGAGATGCATGCACAACCCATGCAAGAACTGCCAGCGTAAAATGCATGCAAGACCCATGGGAGAACTGCAGCTGTCATAAAAACAGGGAGATGATGAAGAAAAACAGCAAATGCACAGTTGCTTGAAGTTGGGCAGTACAAGTCCACCGTGACATCAGGAAAATCTCAATGAGGGAGTGCCTGGGTGGCCAGATGAAGGTCACATTTAGCTCCGAGTGGCTTCTTGCTTCCTCAGTTCTCAGAAGCAGGAAGGGGATGCAATGGCTTCAGCCGGGCGGAAGTAGAGGAAATTCTGCTCTAAACCTTTCCCCTGCTTCTCCTCTCTCTCAGTTGTTCAATACCTAAAATTTTTAAGGCCTTTAGAGCATAGCCCTGGGAGTCAGAGGACCTGGGTTGATGGCTTCAACTATCATCTCTATGCTGATGACACCCAAATCTACATCTCTGTCCCTGCTCTCTCCCCCTCCCTCCAGGCTCGCATCTCCTCCTGCCTTCAGGACATCTCCATCTGGATGTCTGTCCGCCACCTAAAATTCAACATGTCCAAGACTGAACTCCTTGTCTTCCCTTCCAAACCCTGCCCTCTCCCAGACTTTCCCATTACTGTTGAGGGCACTACCATCCTTCCCGTCTCACAAGCCCACAACCTTGGGGTCATCCTCGACTCCGCTCTCTCGTTCACCCCTCACATCCAAGCCGTCACCAAAACCTGCCGGTCTCACCTCCGCAACATTGCCAAGATCTGCCCTTTCCTCTCCATCCAAACTGCTACCCTGCTCGTTCAAGCTCTCATCCTATCCTGTCTGGACTACTGTATCAGCCTTCTCTCCGATCTCCCATCCTCCTGTCTCTCCCCACTTCAATCCAGACTTCACGCCGCTGCCCAGATTGTCTTTGTCCAGAAACGCTCTGGGCATGTTACTCCCCTCCTCAAAAATCTCCAGTGGCTACCAATCAATCTGCTCATCAGGCAGAAACTCCTTACCCTCGGCTTCAGGGCTGTCCATCCCCTCGCCCCCTCCTACTTCACCTCCCTTCTCTCCTTCTCAGCCCAGCCTGCACCCTCCACTCCTCTGCCACCGCTAACCTCCTCACTGGGCCTCATTCTCGCTTGTCCTGCCGTTGACCCCCGGCCCACGTCCTCCCCCTGGCCTGGAATGCCCTCCCTCTGCCCATCCGCCAAGCTAGCTCTCTTCCTCCCTTCAAGGCCCTACTGAGAGCTCACCTCCTCCAGGAGGCCTTCCCAGACTGAGCCCCCTCCTTCCTCTCCCCCTCTCCCTCCTCTTCATCTCCCCCGTCTTACCTCGTTCCCTTCCCCACAGCACCTGTATATATGTATATATGTTTGTATGTATTTATTACTCTATTTATTTATTCATTTTACTTGCACATATCTATTCTATTTATTTTATTTTGTTAATATGTTTTGTTTTGTTCTCTGTCTCCCCCTTCTAGACTGTGAGCCCACTGTTGGGTACAGACTGTCTCTATATGTTGCCAACTTGTACTTCCCAAGCACTTAGTACAGTGCTCTGCACACAGTAAGCACTCAATAAATACAATTGATTGATTGATTGGGTTCTAATCCCGGCTCTTCCACTGGCCCACTGTGGGACCTTGGGCAATTTATTTGACATATCTGTGCCTCCATTAACTCATCTGTAAAATGGGGATTAATAACTGTTCTCCCTCCTACTAAGTTTGTGAGACAGGGATTGTGTTCAAACTGATTATCTTCTATCTACCCCAGCGCTTCATACAGTGCTTGTAACATGGTGAGTTAACAAATGTCACAATGATGATGATTAGCAATAGTAATAATAAACACTGAAGTTTATTTAACATGAAAGTGTATTTAATGTGAAAAATCAAATTTCAATCTGATTCCTGCCCACAAAGGACTCACAATCTAGGCACAGGAAGAAGGAAACGTACAAATAGGGCAAAAATCCAGTCAGCAATAGAACAGATTAAAAATACATTTGAGGAATATGAGTGTTAAAAAAGGGAAACAGCATGGCCTAGTGGCAACAGCATGGGTTTCCACTTCACTCCACTTAGGCAGTCACTTCACTTCTCTGTGCCTCAGTTACCTCATCTGTAAAATGGGGATGAAGACTGTGAACCCCATGTGGGACAGGGACTGTGTCAACCTGATTAGCTTGCATAATAATGATGGCATTTATTAAGCGCTTACTATGTGCAAAGCACTGTTCTAAGCGCTGGGGAGGTTACAAGGTGATTAGGTTGTCCCACGGGGGGCTCACAGTCTTCATCCCCATTTTCCAGATGAGGGAACTGAGGCCCAGAGAAGTGAAGTGACTTGCCCAATGTCACACAGCTGACAAGTGGTGGAGCCGGGATTTGAACCCATGACCTCTGACTCCAAAGCCCGGGCTCTTTCCACTGAGCCACGCAATCAATCAATCAATCAATCAATCATATTTATTGAGCGCTTACTATGTGCAGAGCACTGTACTAAGCGCTTGGGAAGTACAAATTGGCGACATATAGAGACAGTCCCTACCCAACATTGGGCTCACAGTCTAAAAGCACTTAACAAATACCATTATTATTATTGTTAATAATAATAATAAACTAAATAAGTTAAACACTTCTTAGGGCACAGCTTCCTCACTGATCCGGCCCAGTGGTCCTGCATCACAAACTTCCCAATTTTCTAAAAGCCCTGAACAAATTCCTGCCCTTCCTCCTCTGCTCCTGCTGTGATGGAGTAGGGATGGGGGCTGAGTGAGGGTGGTCCGGCCCTTAGTTCACCCCCGCTCCTGGGAGATTTCCCCAGTGATGCTATGACAGCTAGTCTGGCCGCGGCCTAAAATGTGCCGTGAGATGGGCATATTTGAAACAAGTCTTAAAAACTGATAAAATTCCGGCCTGAGAAAAGTTAGGAGAAAATGACTTAAATGAGAGGACTAACTTGAACTAACTTTAAGGGAAAAGGGAATTTCTTTTTCCCACCCAAATTTCAAAAATTTCAAAAATTCAAGGGAGCAGCGTGGCTTAGTGGAAAGAGCCTGGGCTTTGGAGTCAGAGGTCATGGGTTCAAATCCCAGCTCCGCCAATGGTTAGCTGTGTGACTTTGGGCAAGTCACTTAACTTCTCTGGGCCTCAGTTACCTCATCTGTAAAATGGGGATTAAGACCGTGAACCCCCCGTGGGACAACCTGATCACCTTGTAACCTCCCCAGCACTTAAAACAGTGCTTTGCACATAGTAAGCGCTTAATAAATGCCACTAAAAAAAATTCACCTGTGCAACTATACTATTTTCCACATAAGTGTAAGCCCATTGTGGGCAGGGATCCTGCCTATCAACTCTGTTGTATTGTACTTTCCCAAGGGCTTAGTACAGTGCTGTGCACACAGTAAGCATTCAATAAATTCTGCTGATAGATTGCTGCGGTTCTAAGGCGTGTTCTTTATCCACTTTATATATTCACAGCATTTTCTTCTCCTCTGTTCTTTCATTCTTGCCTTTACCCTCTCTGAACCTTCTTTTCTATCTCTTTTTAAGCAGCGTGGCTCAGTGGAAAGAGCCCGGGCTTTGGAGTCAGAGGTCATGGGTTCAAATCCCAGCTCCGCCAATTGTCAGCTGTGTGACTTTGGGCAAGTCACTTCACTTCTCTGGGCCTCAGTTAACTCATCTGTAAAATGGGGATGAAGACTGCAAGCCCCCCATGGGACAACCTGATCACCTTGTATCCTCCCCAGAGCTTAGAACAGTGCTTTGTACATAGTAAGTGCTTAATAAATGCCATTATTATTATTATTATTATTATCTCTTCTTCTCTTTAAACTCTACCTACATGGCTTTAGCTTTCCTTCACCCACCTCCTCATGCTTTTTCTTGATTCCTGCAGGAATAATAATAATAATAATAATAATAATAATAATAATAATAATGATAGTGACATTTACTATGTGCCTGGCACTGATCTAAATGCTGGGGTAGATACAAGTAAATCAGGTGAGACACAGCTCCTGTCCCACATAGGGCTCACAGTCTTAATCTCCATTTTTCAAATGAGGTAACTGAGGTACAGGGAAGTGAAGTGACTTGACTAAGGTCACACAGCAGAGTCAGAAGGACCTGGGTTCTAATCCCAGCTTTTCCACTTGCCTGCTGGTGACTTTGGACAAGTCACTTCACTCCTCTGTGCCTTGGTTACCTCATCTGTAAAATGGGGAATAAGACTGTGTCCAACCTGATTAGTTTGTATCTACAGCATTTACTGCCTGGCATGTAATAAGCGCTAAACAAATACTATTAAAATACTTGTTCTGGACTCATTGTGTTCACCTCCCAGTTCCATATAAATCAGTAGTATTTACTGAGCGCTTACTGGGTGCAGAGCACTGTACTAAGTGCTTAATGAACTCTACTGCCATCTGAAGCCACAGAACTAGGCAGCAGAAGTCACTGAGCAGGGAAAATAATTAACAGTAATGATAACAATAATAATAGCAACTGTTAACCACTTATAATAATAATAATAATTGCATTCACTGTATGCAAAGCACTGTTCTAAGTGCTGGGGAGGTTACAAGGTGATCATGTTGTCCCACAGGGAGTTCCCAGTCTTAATCCCCATTTTACAGATGAGGTAACTGAGACATAGAGAAGTTAAGTGACTTCCCCAAAGTCACACAACTGACAATTGGCAGAGCTGGAATTTGAACCCACGACCTTTGACTCCAAAGCCCGGGCTGTTTCCACTGAGCCACACTGCTTCTCTAATGTGCCAAGGACCATGCTAAGTGCTGAGGCAGTATAGTAATAGTATAGTTTTTAATAGTATAATAAAATGAGATCGGACTCAGTCTCTGCCCCACACGGGATTCACAGTCTAAGGGGAAAGGAGAATAAAGATTTAATTGCCATTTTCCAAATGAAGGAATGAAAGCACAGAGAATTAATGAATGAATGATGCTATTTGTTAAGCGCATACTATGTGTTAAGCACTAGTGAAGTGGCTTCTCCCTCCTACATAAGCTGTGAGTACCATGTGGGACCTGATTATCTTGTATCCACCCCAGTAAATAGCACGTAAAAGTGCTTAACAAATACCGCAATCATTATTATCATTATTTATCTTTACTTGTAAGTGGCAAAGATAGGATCCAAGTTCTTCAGCTCCCCCTCTGTGCTCTGCCCATTAGGCAATACTGTTTTCTAAGGGTGGGAGGCTCAAAGCTTAAAATTTAAAATTTGGCATGCAAGTTTGTATCAGTGTTGGACGGGGGAACAAGCCAGTCGAAAACCCATCTTCCCGGAATAAATCTGGATGAATGGCAATTTAGGCTCTGTCATCTTTTGATATCTCTGTGATGTCCATGGGATATCTAGCCCAACTGCTTAATAAAACAGTTTTAGGGATGGGGGTGGTGGTCATACACGGATGGAAAAGAATGAAGAAAGCCTATTTGTGGTCTATTTTAATGTGATATGACTGATTAGGGTGTCAACTTTTCAAAAGTTGGCATCATGTTTTCATTCATGTCTAGACTGTGAGCTCCTTGTGGACAGGAAAGGTGTCTACCAACTCTACTGTATTAAACCTGATTTGCTTGTATCCACCCCAGTGCTCAGTACAGTGCCTGGCACAGAGTATATGCTTAGAGAAGCAGTGTGGCTTAGTGGAAAGAGGCCGGGTTTGGGAGTCACAGGTTGTGGGTTTTAATCCTGGCTCCTCCACTTGTCAGCTGTGGGACTTTGGGCAAGTCACTTCACTTCTCTGGGCCTCAGTTAACCTCATCTCTAAAATGGGGATTAAGATTGTGAGCCCCACGTGGGACAACCTGATTACCTTCTATCTACCCCAGCCACTTAGAACAATGCTTGGCACATAGTAAGTGCTTAACAAATACTATTGCTATTATTGTTATTATTAATAATAATAATAACAAATGCTATTATTATTATTATTGCTATTCTCTCTCAAGCACTTAGTACAGTGCTAAGCTCATAGTAAGCACTCGTTAATAATAATAATGATAATAATAGTAATGACAATGGAATTTAAGTTCTTACTATGTGCCAAGCACTGTCCTAAGCACAGGGATACATACAAGGTAATCAGGTTGTCCCTCATGGAGCTCACAGTTCTTAATCCCCATTTTACAGATGAGGTAACTGAGGCCCAGAGAAGTGGAGTGACTTGCCCATGGTCACACAGCAGACATGTGGAGGAGCCGGAATTAGAATCCACACCCTCTGACTCCAAAACCTGGGCTCTTGCCACTAGGCCAAGCTGCTTCTCTAATAATAATAATGACGGTATTTATTAAATGCTTACTATGTGCCAAGCACTGGTCTAAGCATGGGGGTATATACAAGGTATTCAGGTCATCCCACGTGGGGCTCACAGTCTTAATCCCCATTTCCCAGATGAGGCAACTGAGGCACAGAGGAGTGAAGTGACTTGCCCAAGGGCACCCCGCAGACAAGTGGCGGAGCCGGGATTAGAACCCACGTCCTCTGACTCTCAAGCCCAGACTCCTGCCACTAAAAGCCACGCTGCATTAAATGCCACTGATTGACTGATCAATTGATGTGATGTTCTTGCCTAAGGGAGGGTTTAATTAATTTCCCTCTAGAATGGTCACTTGTTACAGGTTGGACACAGTCCCTGTCCCACTCGGGGCTCACAGTCTTAATCCCCATTTCACAGATGAGGGAAACGAGGCCCAGAGAAGTGAAGTGACTTGCCCAAGGTCACACAGCAGACACATGACAGAGCTGGGATTAGAACCCACGTCCTTCTGACTCACAAGCCCATGCTGTATCCATTGGGTCAAACAAGTGCTTAGTACAGGGACCATCTGATTACCTTGTATCTACCCCAGCGTGGCTCAGTGGAACGGACTTTGGAGTCAGAGGTCAGGGATTCAAATCCCAGCTCTGCCAATTGCCAGCTGTGTGACTTTGGGCAAGTCACTTAACTTCTCTGGGCCTCAGTTACCTCATCTGTAAAATGGGGATTAAGACTGTGAGCCCCTTGTGGGACAACCTGATCACCTTGTAACCTCCCCAGCGCTTAGAACAGTGCTTTGTACATAGTAAGCACTTAATAAATGCCATTATTATTATTATTATCCCAGTGCTTAGAACAGTATTTGGCACATATTAAGTGCTTAACAAATACCAACATTTTATTATTATTATTATTATTATTACAGTGCTCTGCACACAGTAAGCACCCAACAAATGCCACTGATTGATTGATTGATTGATTAGTGACTCCTGCTCCACACTAGGAAAGAAAAAGTGAGTTTGCTTTTAAATTTTCTTCTGCACAGCTGCGTCACCTGATCCTGCATTACAGCTCTCTTGTTTGACTTTGGACAATAAGGAAGAAATTGTCAAGGTGGCGGCCAGAAGCTTTTTGTGCTCAAATACAGTACTTTTCTCTGGGAGGTTGGCAGCTGCTGCTTTGTAAATGCCTTTCTGCCTCTGTCTCTGTTTATTTTTTAAATTTCTTTTCTCAGATACCAAATCAAGTGCTGGTGGGAAACCAGAAGCTGCAACCTTAAGAAAGTCTCCTGAATCATGAAACAGAGTCAGAGGAAAAAATCCTCCAAAGAGAGGGAAAAACCTCGGCCCTCGTTTGTCGCCAAGTTATTCAGAGGACGAAAAGAAGAAGCGAAAGCTGAAACCGGCGGCGTCAGTGAGGGAATCGAGCTGGGAGGAACAGATGATTCCCCGCCAGATGTTCAGACTGCCGGAGGACAGACCACCCCTGAGACAGGTGACCCCTCGCTGATCTTCTCTGCAACTATTTAAAAATGTGTTTTATTATTATTATTATTGTTATTAATGATCATGCTACTATTTGTTAAGTGCTTACTGTGCATGAGAACTCTTCTAAGTGGTGGGCTAAATACATGATATAATCAGGTCGAACAGAGTCCCTGGCTCATGGGCTGAGAGGGAGAACAGGTTTTGAATTATTTTATTTTGTTAATATGTTTTGTTTTGTTGTCTGTCTCCCCCCTTCTAGACTGTGAACCTGCTGTTGGGTAGGGACCGTCTCTCTATATTGACAACTTGTACTTCCCAAGTGCTTAGTACAGTGCTCTGCACACAGAAGTGCTCAATAAATATGACTGAATGAATGAATGAATGAATGAATCCCCACTTTACAGATGAGGAAACTGAGGCCTGGAGAAGTGAAATGACTTGCCCAATGTCACACTGGTGGGGTAAATACATGATAATCAGGTTGGAAAGAGTCCCTGGGTCATGGTCTAAGTGGGAGGGAGAATAGGTTTTGAATCCCCACTTTACAGATGTGAAAACTGAGGCCTGGAGAAGTAAAGTGATTTGCCCAATTTCATATTCGTGGGGAAAATACATGATAATCAGGTCGGAAAGAGTCCCTGGATCATGGTCTAAGTGGGAGGGAGAACAGGTGTTGAATCCCCACTTTACAGAGGAGGAAACTGAGGCCCAGAGAAGTGAAATGACTTGCCCAATGTCACATTGGTGGGGTAAATACATGATAATCAGGTCGGACAGAGTCCCTGGCTCATGGTCTAAGTGGGAGGGAGAACAGGTGTTGAATCCCCACTTTACAGATGAGGAAACTGAGGCCCAGAGAAGTGAAATGACTTGCCCAATGTCACATTGGTGGGGTAAATACATGATAATCAGGTCGGACAGAGTCCCTGGCTCATGGTCTAAGTGGGAGGGAGAATAGGTTTTGAATCCCCACTTTACAGATGAGGATACTGAGGCCCAGAGGAGTGAAATGACTTGCCCAAGGTCATATTGGTGGAGTAAATACATGATACTCATGTCGGACAGAGTCCCTGGCTCATGGTCTAAGTAGGAGGGAGAACAGGTTTTGAATCACCTCTTTAAAGACGAGGAAATAGGCACAGAGAAGTGAAGCGACTTGCCCAGGGTCACACAGGAGACCAGTGGTGGAACTGGGGAATGGGGGTAAGGGTGGGCTATCTGATTTCCAAGCAGGGGAAAGGCGATGCATCCATTTTACTTAAGTGGAGTAAAAGTACAATCAATCAATCACATTCATTGAGCGCTTCCTGTGTGCACAGCACTGTACTAAGCACTTGGGAGAGTAGAATATAACAGAGTTGGCAGTCAATGTTCCCTGCCCTGAAGGAATTTACGGATTAGAGACGGAGCAACAGTGAAGTAAAAGTTGGCTACTCTATCGCGGAAACTCTTTGACAGTGTAAATGCATTGAATTTGCTATGTCACTCGGCTATAATTGAGGAAGCAGTGTGACTTAGTGGAAAGTCCCAAGTGGGCTTGGGAGTCAGAGGATCTGGGTTCTAATCCCAGCTCCGCCACTTGTCTGCTGTGGGACCTTGGGCAAATCACTTAATTTCTCTGTGCCTCAGTTTCCTTATCTGTAAAATGGGGATTAAGACTGAGAGCCCCACTTGGGACAACCTGATTACCTTGTAACTACCCCAGCGCTTAGACTACTTTGTATCTACCCCAGGCCTTGGTACAAAGTAAGCACTTAACGAATAATAATAATAATAATAATAATAATAATAGTAATAATAATAATGATGGTGTTTGTTAAGCGCTTACTATATGTGCCAGGCATTGTTCTAAGCACTGGGGTGAGCCAACTGTTGGGTAGGGACTGTCTCTATATGTTGCCAACTTGTACTTCCCAAGCGCTTCGTACAGTGCTCTGCACACAGTAAGCGCTCAATAAATACGATTGATTGATTGATTGATTGGGGTAGATACAAGGTTATCAGGTTGTCCCACGTGGGGCTCAGTCTTAATACCCATTTTACAGATGAAGTAAATGAGGCACAGAGAAGTGAAGTGACTTGTCCAAGGTCACACAGCAGACAAGTGGCGGGCGCGGGATTAGAATCCGGCCCGGGCTCTTTCCGCTAAGCCGTGCTTTATTCTTGTTATTATAATTAATTCTGTATACTATTGTGGGTAATTTGATAAAACTAGGAAATTAAACTTGGTTTGGGGATGACATTTATGTCATTGTTCCTAGAGGAAAATCACCTCCACCTAACAATTTAGCTAGATCTTAAGTGCTTATTACATACAAAAGCATTGTGCTAAACACATGGGTAGATAATCAATAATCAGAGTGAATAGTCCCTGTCCTATAAAGAGTGACTAGAGGGAGCTTTCAGGAACTGATTGTGTCATAAATGTGAGGATTGTCTGTAAAGAGCTGTCACCCATATAAAGGCCTCGAAATAACAATGGTGGTATTTATTAAGTGCTTACTATGTGCTAAGCACTGGACTAAGGTGGATACAGTGAAACAGTCCCTGTCCCACATGAGGCTCACAGTCTAAAAGGGAGAGATAACAGATATTTTATGCCCATTTGACAGATAAGGAAATTGACGTACGGGTAATAAAAGCAATAATATTAATACTACTTGTTAATAATACCTGTTAAGCGCTTACTACGTGCTGAGCACTGTACAAAGTGCTTGGGTAGATACAGAGAAGCAGCGTGGCTCAGTGGAAAGAGCCCGGGCTTGGGAGTCAGAGGTCATGGGTTCTAATTCCGGCTCTGTCACTTTTCAGCGGTGTGACCCTGGGCAAGTCACTTAACTTCTCTGTGCTTCAGTTACTTCATCTGTAAAATGGGGGTGAAGACTGTGAGCCCCACATGGGACAACCTGATCACTTGTATCCCCCCCAGCGCTTAGAACAGTGGTTGGCACATAGTAAGTGCTTAACAAATGCCATCATTAGTATTATTATTACAAGATAATCAGGTCATGCACAGTCCCTGTCCCACGTGAGGCTCACTGTCTAACTAGGAGGGAGTTTACAGATGAGTTAACTGAGGCACAGAGAAGTTCAATCAATCAATCAATCGTATTTATTGAACGCTTACTGTGTGCAGAGCACTGTACTAAGTGCTTGGGAAGTACAAGTTGGCAACACATAGAGACAGTCCCTACCCAACAGTGGGCTCACAGTCTAAAAGGGGGAGATGGAGAACAAAACCAAACATACTAACAAAATAAAATAAATAGAATAGATATGTACAAGTAAAATAAATAAATAAATAACTAGAGTAATAAATACGTACAAACATATACACATATATACAGGTGCTGTGGGGAAGGGAAGGAGGTAAGATGGGGGGATGGAGAGGGGGACACAGGGGAGAGGAGGGAAGGGGCTCAGTTTGGGAAGGCCTCCTGGAGGAGGTGAGCTCTCAGTAGGGCCTTGAGTTCAAGTTCAATGACTTGCCCAAGGTCACACAGAAGACACATTGCAGAGCTGGGATTAGAATACAGGTCCTCTGACACGCAGGCCTGGGCTTTTTCCAGTAGGCCTCACTGCTTCCCTGCTAATAGCATCGATTGACTAAAACGTAACCACCAAACCCACTACTTTCTCTCAACCACTACTGCGGGGTTTGCCGTTTATTGGTGTTTTGAACCCCCTTGGTCGCTCAATTAAGCAGTGGTATTTACCAAGCGCTTACTCTGTGTAGAGCACTGTACTAAGTGCTTGGGCAACTACAATGCAACAGAGTCCCCGAAGCCTGACTTCACCTTTGGGAGTGGAATTGCTGCTGCTACTACTGCTGCCTTACAGAATTAACAACGGGGCTGTTTTTCTCAGGTGCCCAGCTGGAGAGCCAAACCCATGGCAGCTTTTCAGTCAGTCAGTCATTCATATTTATTGAGCACTTACTGTGAGCAGAACACTGTAATAAGAGCTTGGGAGAGTACGATATAACAGAGTTGATAGACCCAAGTGACATACCATTCTCCTGCTAACTGCTGAGTTGTCTGAGCAATGCCTATTCCACATGACAAAGGGCCAGAAAAGATGCACTATTCTATTTTCCTGGACAAAGTGTGCAAGTGTGGAGGGGATTTCCAGATGATAATAATAATGATGATGGCATTTATTAAGCGCTTACTATATGCAAAGCACTCTTTTAAGTGCGGGAGGTTACAAGGTGATCAGGTTGTCCCGCGGGGGGCTCACAGTCTCAATCTCCATTTTCCAGATGAGGTAACTGAGGCACAGAGAAGTGAAGTGAATTGCCTAAAGTCACACAGCTGACATTTGGCAGAGCTGGGATTTGAACCCATGACCTCTGACTCCAAAGCCCGTGCTGTTTCCACTGAGCCATGTGCAGATGACCCATTGATGGATTCCCGGCTACATCCCAGATGTATCTCACATAGCCCCCTCCTATTTCCCCCTCCCTGCCACTTCAGTGCTTCTTTCCCAATGCACTCATGGACATATCTTTGTACTCTACTGTTTCCTCCTACTTATATTTTATTTTAGTGTCTGTCTCCCCGTTAGACTCTAAGCTCCGTGAATAATAATAATCATAGGAGGCCTTCCCAGACTGAGCCCCCCCCTTCCTCTCCCCCTCCCTATCCCCCCCGCCCTGCCTCCTTCCCCTCCCCACAGCACCTGTATATATGTTTGTACAGATGTATTACTCTATTTATTTTACTTGTACATATTTACCATTCTATTCATTTTATTTTGTTAATGATGTGCATCTAGCTTTACTTCTATTTATTCTGATGACTTGACACCTGTTCACGTGTTTTGTTTTGTTGTCTGTCTCCCCCTTCTAGACTGTGAGCCCGTTGTTGGATAGGGACCATCTATTTGTTGCCAACTTGTACTTCCCAAACACTTAGTACAGTGCTCTGCACACAGTAAGCGCTCAATAAATACGATTGAATGAATGAATGAATGAACAATAATAATTGTGGTATTTGTTAAGTGGCTTACTATAATAATAATAATAATAATAATAATAATAATAATAATGACATTTATTAAGCACTTACTATGTGCCAAGCACTGTTCAATCAATCAATCAATCAATCAATCAATCGTATTTATTGAGCGCTTACTATGTGCAGAGCACTGTACTAAGCGCTTGGGAAGTACAAATTGGCATCACATAGAGACAGTCCCTACCCGATAGTGGGCTCACAGTCTAAAAGGGGGAGACAGAGAACAGAACCAAACATACCAACAAAATAAAATAAGTAGGATAGAAATGTACAAGTAAAATAAATAAATAAATAAATAAACAGAGTAATAAATATGTACAACCATATATACATATATACAGGTGCTGTGGGGAGGGGAAGGCGGTAAGGCGGGGGGATGGAGAGGGGGACGAGGGGGAGAGGAAAGAAGGGGCTCAATCTGGGAAGGCCTCCTGGAGGAGGTGAGCTCTCAGCAGGGCCTTGAAGGGAGGAAGAGAGCTAGCTTGGCGGATGGGCAGAGGGAGGGCATTCCAGGCCCGGGGGATGACGTGGGCCGGGGGTCGATGGCGGGACAGGCGAGAGCGAGGTACAGTGAGGAGATTAGTGGTGGAGGAGCGGAGGGTGCGGGCTGGGCAGTAGAAGGAGAGAAGGGAGGTGAGGTAGGAGGGGGCGAGGTGATGGAGAGCCTTGAAGCCCAGGGTGAGGAGTCTCTGCCTGATGCGCAGATTGATCGGTAGCCATTGGAGGTTTTTGAGGAGGGGAGTGATATGTCCAGAGCGTTTCTGGACAAAGATAATCCGGGCAGCAGCATGAAGTATGGATTGAAGTGGAGAGAGACACGAGGATGGGAGATCAGAGAGAAGGCTAGTGCAGTAGTCCAGACGGGATAGGATGAGAGCTTGAATGATCAGGGTAGCGGTTTGGATGGAGAGGAAAGGGCGGATCTTGGCAATGTTGCGGAGCTGAGACCGGCAGGTTTTGGTGACGGCTTGGATGTGAGGGGTGAATGAGAGAGCGGAGTCGAGGATGACACCAAGGTTGCGGGCTTGTGAGACGGGAAGGATGGTAGTGCCGTCAACAGAGATGGGAAAGTCAGGGAGAGGACAAGGTTTGGGAGGGAAGACAAGGAGCTCAGTCTTCGACATGTTGAGCTTTAGGTGGCGGGCGGACATCCAGATGGAGATGTCCTGAAGGCAGGAGGAGATGCGAGCCTGGAGGGAGGGGGAGAGAGCAGGGGCAGAGATGTAGATCTGGGTGTCATCAGCGTAGAGGTGATAGTTGAAGCCGTGGGAGCGAATGAGGTCACCAAGGGAGTGAGTGTAGATTGAGAACAGAAGGGGACCAAGCACTGAACCTTGGGGAACTCCCACAGTAAGAGGATGGGAGGGGGAGGAGGAGCCTGCAAAAGAGACTGAGAAAGAACGACTGGAGAGATAAGAGGAGAACCAGGAGAGGACGGAGTCTGTTCTAAGCACTGGGGTAGATACAAGGCAATCAGGATGGACATAGTCCCTGTCCCACATGGGGCTCACAGTCTCAATCCACATTTTACAGATGAGGTAACTGAGTCCCAGTGAAGTCACTTGCCCAAGGTCACCCAGCAGACAAGTGGCAGAGCTGGGATTAGAACCCACGACTTTCTGACTCCCAAGCCTGGGCTCTTGACACTGGGCCATGCTGTTTCTCTGATCCCTTGAAACCAGGATCACATCTAGTAACTCTACTTCCTCTCCCAAGTGCATAGTAAAGAGTATTACTACTGGAAGTAATAGTAGTAGTAGCAGTAGATTGTAAGACTCAATAGGCTGAAAATTCTTTGAGGGCAGGGAGCCAGTCTGCCAGCTCTGTTGTATTGAACTTTCCCCCAAGTGCTTAGTGCCATGCTCTCCACCCAATAAATAAAATTGATTGATTGATAGAGTAGTAGTATGGCTTCTAGATTGAGATGGTGTCAAATTATATTTGCCATCAGCTAAACCATTCCTTCCGCAGCCCCCAGGAACAGTGCTCCGCGGCCGCCTCGCCACTCCCATTTCCAGATTTTGGGCGAAAATAGTTTCAACTGCTTCACCCAGTATCAGAGCAAGATCCCATCGAGAAGCACTGTTACCTAGTGAATAGATCATGCAGCTGGAAGTCAGAAGGACTAGGGTGTGACCTTCGATCAATCAGTCTTATTTATTGAGCATTTACTGTGTGCGGAGAGTTTGGAGGGTCCAAATAACAGTATAATGGAGTTGGTAGACACATTCCGTACCCACAACTATCTTACAGCCTAGAGGGGGAGGCAGACATGAATATAAACAAATAAATTACGGATATGTACATAAGTGCTGTGGGGCTGGGAGGGGGGATGAATGAAGGGAGAAAGTCAGGGTGACACAGATGGGAGTGGGAGAGAGGAAAGGAAGGTTTAGTCAGGGACGGCCTCTCAGAGGAGATGTGCCTTCAGTAAGGCTTTGAAGGTAGGGAGAGTAATTGTCTGTCGGAAATGAAGAAGAAGGGCGTTCCAGGCTAGAGGCAGGACAAGGGTGAGAGAGGAAGGCAGAGACGTAGATGAGATCGAGGTGCGGTGAGTAGGTTGGCATTAGAAGAGCAAAGTGAGTGGGCTGGGTTGTAGTAACCTTGGCGTTATCCTTAAAAATAATAATAATAATAATGGCATTTATTAAGCGCTTAGTATGTGCAAAGCACTGTTCTAAGCGCTGGGGAGATTACAAGGAGATCAGGTGACAATCATGGGGGGCTCACAGTCTTAATCCCCATTTTACAGTTGAGGGAACTGAGGCCCAGAGAAGTTAAGTGACTTAATTAATTAATGATGGCATTTGTTAAGCGCTTACTATGTGCAAAGCACTGTTTTAAGTGCTGGGGTAGATACAAGGTAATCAAGTTGTCCCACGTGACTTGCCCAAAGTCACACAGCTGACAAGTGGCGGAGCTGGGATTTGAACCCATGACCTCTGACTCCAAAGACTGGGCTCTTTTCACTGAGCCACGCTGCTTCTCTACATTTTACCCACATATTGAAGTCATCAGTAAATCATGTCAGTTCCACCTTCACAGCACTGCTAAAATCTGCCCCTTCCTCTCCGTCCAAAGTACTACCACATTAATGTAACCACTTATCCTATCCTGCCTTGATTACTGTATCAGCCTCCTTGCTGACCTCCCTGCCTCCTGTCTCTCCGCACTCCAGTCCATACTCTACTCTGCTGCCCGGATCATTTTCCTTCAAAAACATTCAGGACATCTTTTCCCCCTCCTCAAGAAACTCCAGTGGTTGCCCATCCACTTCTGCATCAAACACTTGTCACTGTACCTCGATCTAGTCTATCTCGTCGCTGACCTCTAGCCCACATCCTACCTCTGGTCTGGAGCACCCTCCCTCCTCCTATCAGACTGATAATTGCTCTCCCCCAATTCAAAACCTTATTGAAGACACAGCTCCTCCAAGAAGCCTTCCCTGACTAAGCCCTCCTCTCCTCTTCTCCCACTCCCTTCTGAAAAAACACTTCTCACAATTTCCAAGGGTGTGTAGCATGATAATGCAGATGGAGCTTGCTTTCCCAAGATCATAGACAGCACATCGGAAAATGCCGATGCAGTTTCCAGTCAGTACTATCATCTCTCAATAAATAAATCCATAAAGATAATAATAATAATAATGGCATCTATTAAGTGCTTATTATGTGCAAAGCACTGTTCTAGGCGCTGGGGAGGTTACAAGGTGATCAGCCTGTCCCACGTGGGGCTTACAGTCTTGATCCCCATTTTACAGATGAGGTAACTGAGGCACAGAGAATTTAAGTGACTTGCCCAAAGTCACACAGCTGGGATTTGAACCCATGACCTCTGACTCCAAAGCCTTTGCTCTTTCCACTGAGCCACGCTGAAATCCTCCTCCTCCCCCAGCCTCACTACATTTATGCCCATATTCTTTACTCTGCTGCTTCCCTTACCTAAAATTTAGTTAATGTCTGCCTCCCCCATGAAACTGTGAGCTCCCTGAGGGCAGGGATCCTTTCTATCGATTCTATCATGCTCTCCCAATCGCTAAGTAAAGTGCTCTGCTCATTGTAAGTGCTCAATAAATAACACTGATTTGTTATGATATTTGATTGGCCCATACCAGTAGGAATGACCATTAGGTCCAGCATATTTACTAGCATCCTCAGATAAATTCAAGTTTTTTCAAAAGGCCGACCAACTCTTAAGCTTCCTAGCCATCCAAAATAGGAGTCTTGTTGCTATTGTATTTCTCTTCATCTAGTCTATCATTTGTGAATAATGTAATGATAACTGTGGTATTTGTTAAATCCTTATTATGTGCTTTGTGCCATACTAAGTAGAAGATTAGTACAGTGCTCTGCACACAGTAAGCGCTCAATAAATACAATTGAATGAATGAATGAATAATCAGGTTGGACGCAGTCTAAATCACACAAAAGGCTCACGGCTTAAATAGGAGGGAGAACCGGTGTTGAACTCCCATTTTACAGATGAGGAAACGGAGGCATGGAGAAGTGAAGTGACTTGCCCAAGTTCACCCAGCAGGAAAGTGCCCAGTATTAGCAGCCAAGCCTTCGACTCCGAGACCCGCGGTCTTCCCAATAGGCCACATTTTTTTCCTCCAGTTTTACTTGTGAATAACTTATGCTGTCCAGATGACTTATGGAGGCCAGATGTCTAGTTTAAGCTAGGATGGTCACGCTTTTTGAGAGGACTGATACAGTCTTGCCACACAGAAGAGGCCTTCCCTGACTAATCCCTTTTTTCCTTTTCTTCCACTCCCTTCTGTATTGCCCTGACTTGCTCCCTTAATGAATCCCCCCGCCCCAAGCCCCACAGCACTTATGTCCATACCCATTATTTATTTAATTAATGCCTGTCTCCCCCTCTAGACTGTAAACTCACTGGAATGTGTCCCTTCTATTGTAATATTGCACTCTCCCAAGAGCTTAGTGCAGTGCTCTGCACACAGTAAGCACTCAAATACCGCTGACTGACGAAATAATTGGAGGTCATTATTCATGCATTCATTCGATTGTATTTATTGAGTGCTTAATGTATGCAAAGCACTTTACTAAGGGCTTGGGAGAGTCCAATATAACAACAGACATTCCCTGCCTGCAACGAGCTCACAGTCTAGAGGGGTGACAGTCCTCCCCGTGGCCTGGAATGCCCTCCCTCTGCACATCCACCAGCCTAGCTCTCTTCCTCCCTTCAAAGTCCTCCTGAGAGCTCACCTCCTCCAGGAGGCCTTCCCACACTGAGCCCCTTTTTCCTCTCCTCCTCCTCATCCCCCCAGCCCTACCTCCTTCCCCTCCCCACAGCACCTGTATATAAGTTTGTACAGATTTATTACTCTATTTTACTTGTCCATATTTACTATTCTATTTATTTTGTTAATGATGTGCTTTAATTCTATTTGTTCTGACGACTTGACACCTGTCCACGTGGTTTTTTTGTTATTGTCTGTCTCCCTCTTCTAGACTGTGAGCCCATTGTTGGGTAGGGAGCAGCGTGGTTTGGTGGAAAGAGTCCGGGCTTGGAAGTCAGAGGTCGTGGGTTCAAATCGCTGCTCTGCCAACTGTCAGCTATGTGACTTTGGGCAAGTCACTTCTCTGGGCCTCAGTTCCCTCATCTGGAAAATGGGGATGAAGACTGTAAGCCCCGCGTGGGACAACCTGATCACCTTGTAACCTCCCCAGCGCTTAGAACAGTGCTTTGCACATAGTAAGCGCTTAACAAATACCCTCATTATTATTATTAGGGACCGTCTCTATATGTCACCAACCTGTACTTCCCAAGCGCTTAATACAGTGCTCTGCACACAGTAAGTGATCAATAAATATGACTGAATGAATGAATGAATACAAATGAATAAATTACAGATATATACAGAATTAGATACAGACAGTGGTGATGGTGGTGGTGGGAGTGGCAACAGCTGCCGTACCGAAGAAGAGAGCGATGGCACCAGAATTAGTCTGTGTTGGTTGCCAGTTGCTAAATTCCATCTGTGTGAGTTGTGGGCACAGCCAGAAACACGTCACCTGGCCGCGCTAGAAACTCTGCTCATTTTCATACTGCCAATCAGTCGAGTGACCCCAGTTAACTTCTACCTCCGGCTCCGCCGCTGCCATCACCATTACCATCCGTCCCAACTGGCAATGGCGGCCTTCTGGCATCACTCCGGCCCCGAGAAGCAGCATGGCGTAGCGGATAGAGCACAAACACAAACTTGCGAGTCAGAAGGTCATGGGTTCATTCATTCATTCAATTGTATTTATTGAGCACTTACTGTGTGTGGAGCACTGTACTAAGCGCTTGGGAAGTACAAGTTGGAAACATATAGAGACGGTCCCTACCCAACAATGAGCTCACGGTCTAGAGGGGGAGGCAGACATTAATACAAATAGATAAAATCCCAGATCGACCACTTGTCTGCTGGGAGACCTTCACTTCACTTCTCTGGGCCTCATTTACCTCATCCGTAAAAGGGAATTGAGACTGGGAGCCTTACGCAGGACGGGGACTTTGTCCAACCTTATTTGCTTGTACCCACCCCAGCGCTTAGTACGGTGCCTGACACATAGTAAGCACTTAATAAATACCATCATTATTATTATTGTTATTATCAGTTCCCTAAAATGTGACTGTGCACACATCTCCCCATAATAAATACCATCACTATTATTGTTATTATCACTTTCCTAAAACCTCACTGTGCACACACCTTTGTTAATTTGTTAATATGATGATGATGATGTTGGTATTTGTTAAGCGCTTACTATGTGCCGAGCACTGTTCTAAGCGCTGGGGTAGATACAGGGTAATCAGGGTGTCCCATGTGGGGCTCACACTTTTAATCTCCATTTTACAGATGAGGTAACTGAGACACAGAGAAGTTAAGTGACTTGCCCAAGGTCGCACAGCTGACAGTTGGTGGAGCCGGGATTTGAACCCATGACCTGTTTTGTTCTCTGTCTCCCCCTTCTAGACTGTGAGTCCACTGTTGGGTAGGGACCGTCTCTATATGTTGCCAACTTGTGCTTCCCAAGCGCTTAGTACAGTGCTCTGCACACAGTAAGCACTCAATAAGTATGAATGAATGAATGAATGAATGAAACATCTCCCCAATCCTCGGAAAACTCCAGTGGCTAACCATCCATCTACAAGAAAGCAGAGCCTCCTCAGCACTAACTTTAAGATATTTCATCAGCTCTTCTCCCTGCTTATCCTCATCCTCTCCCACAACAACCCTATTTGTGCATGGTAGATAGAGCACGGCCCTGAGAGTCAGAAGGTCATGGGTTCTAATCTCAGCTCCGCCACTCGTCTGCTCTGTGGCCTTGGGCAAGCCACTTCGCTTCTCTGGGCCTCAATTCCCTCAACTGTAAAATGGGGATTAAGAATGTGAGCCCCATGCTTAACAGGAAATGTGCCCAACCTAATTTGCTTGTACCACCCCAGCTCTTAGTACAGTGCCTGGCACATAGTAAGCTTTTAAGAAATACCACAGTTGTATAGAGTAGCAGCCTGGTGGAGTGGATAAAGCACAGACCTGGGAATCAGAAGGTCATGGGTTCTAATCCCAGCTCCGCCACTTGTCTGCTGGGTGACCTTGGGCAAGTCACTTTACTTCTCTGGGCCTCAGTTACCTCATCTATAAAATGGGGATTGAGACTGTGAGACAGGGACTGTATCCAACCCAATTTTCTTGTATCCTCACTCTCAGCTTCAAGGCTCTCCATCCCGTCTCCCCCTCCTACCTATAATAATGATGGCATTTATTAAGCGCTTACTATGTGCAAAGCACTGTTCTAAGCACTGGGGGGCTACAAGGTGATCAGGTTGTCCCACGGGGGGCTCACAGTCTTCATCCCCATTTTACAGTTGAGGGAACTGAGGCCGAGAGAAGTTAAGTGACTTGCCCAAAGTCACACAGCTGACAATTGGCAGAGCCGGGATATGAATCCATGACCTCTGATTCCAAAGCCAGCGCTCTTTCCACTGAGCCACGCTGCTTCTCTACCTCACCTCCTTTCTCTCCTTCTCCAGCCCAGCCCGCACCCTCTGCTCTTCTGCTGCTGCTAACCTCCTCACTGGGCCTCATTCTCGTCTGCCCCACAGTCGACCCTGGCCCACATCCTTCCCCTGGCCTGGAATGCCCTCCCTCCACACATCCGCCAAGCTAGCTCTCTTCCTCCCGTCAAAGCCCTACTGAGAGCTCACCTCCTCCAGGAGGCCTTTCCAGACTGAGCCCCCTTTTTCCTCTCCTCCTCCCCATCCCCCCCACCCTACCTCCTTCCCCTCCCCACAGCACGAGTATATATTTGTACAGATTTACTACTCTATTTTACTTGTACATATTTACTATTCTATTTTATTAATGATGTGCAGATAGCTTTAATTCTATTTGTTCTGATAATTTTGACACCTGTCTACATGTTTTGTTTTGGTGTCTGTCTCCCCCTTCTAGAGTGTGAGCCCGTTGTTGAGTAGGGACCGTCTCTATATGTTGCCGACTTGTACTTCTCAAGGGCTTAGTACAGTGCTCTGCACACAGTAAGCACTCAATAAATACGACTGAATGAATGAATGAATGAACCTCTTATTTCCTCCATCCTATTTCTCTTCCTACTGTGTTACCTATGCACTTGAGTTCAACCCCCTCAAGCATTTAGCTACTCTTCCAACCCCCTATACCCACGGGACTTCATGGCTCAGGGGAAAGAGCCCGGGCTTTGGAGTCAGAGGTCATGGGTTCAAATCCTGGCTCTGCCAACTGTCAGCTGTGTGACTTTGGGTAAGTCACTTCACTTCTCTGTGCCTCAGTTACCTCATCTGTAAAATGGAGATTAAGACTGTGAGCCCCCTGTGGGATAACCTTGATTACCTTGTAACCTCCCCAGTGCTTAGAACAGTGATTTGCACATAGTAAGTGCTTAACAAATGCTATTATTATTATTATACTTGGTTCCTTCCCCTACCTGCAATGTCTTTTAATGTCTGTAGCCTCTGCTAGACTGCAAGATCCCTGAGGGCAGGGATCATGTCTGCTTGCTCAGTTGTACTCTCTCAAGTGCTTAGTACAGTGTTCAGTATGGGATAAGCACATATACTCCCAAACAGTATAGTGCTCAGTACAGAATAAGCACTCAATAAATACCACTGATTGACTGGCTGACTAACTAGTGGCGGTCAAGGAATAGGAGATAAGTTTCCCTCCCTTGGACACCCCTCTGCCTCCTCAATTCAGCCCTCTTTGTCCCTTTCTGGGCTCCTTTCTTATTCCCTCCTTCCCCCTTTCCTCTCTTTCTTCTATTTTTCTCTCTTTGAAGCCTCAGACCACCCTGCCTCAGGAAGCCAACCATCTGATGACCGACTAACTGTGAAAGTCAATCCCCCATCCCCATCCTCCCCTTTTTATTTTTCCTCTAAACAGCAGAACCTCAGCCTCTCGATTCCAAAATGGAGTCAGGATCCAATCAGAAGAAAATCGAACATTTCCTCCAGAAGTTGGGCAAAAGGTTCAGCAACAGAAGCCTGAATCTGAATAACTGTGGATTCACTGCAGTGGACATAACGGAACTGAGTATGTATGCAGTTTCCTTTGATCTCTCATCTTTCTTAGACCCCAAGTATCAGTCTACTCTCTCAGGATGGCACTTGGAGAGTTTCCAGTCCTCTACCAGTCTCGACTACTGGAGGGAGAGCCAAGCAGAGGCCTATCCATTCCATCCCTAGCTTGGGCAGTGGCTAGAGAGTGGAAGACAATCTGCTACAAGTCAAAGCTCATCCATGTTGGGCAGCAGTGTAATGGGAGAAAGTCAAGAGTGGAGACTCAAGTTGACTGAGTGGAAGGAGGCAATGGTCAACCACTTCTATATTTTTACTGAGAAAATTTGGGGGATCCACTACCAGAAGGATTGCAGATGGAGAGCAGGGTGTTTTGGGAGAGACGTGTCCATGGCGTCGCTATGGGTCAGGAATAACTTGCCAGCATAAGCCAAGGTATCAGACTCTGGGCAAGAAGCTTACAGTTTTGTCATGGTCATCATTCAGCGGTCCAAACTTGTTTTTTTTTTTAAATTAATGATATTTGTTAAGTGCTTACTGTGTGCCAGGCACTGTTCTAAGCTCTGGAGTAGATGCAAGCTAATCTGATTGGACACAGTCCCACGTAGGGCTCACAGTCTTAGTCCCCTTTTACATATGAGGTCACTGAGGCACAGTAAAGTTAAGTGACTTGCCCAAGGTCACACAGCAGACAAGTGGCTGATCCGGGATTAGAACCCAGGTCCTTTTACTCCCAAGCCTGGACTCTTTCCCCTAGATCACCCTGCTGGTTTCCTGGTCCACCTCCATCAGAGAAAGCAGCTGGGAAATATGTGACTTTTTTGTAAAAAAAAAAAAAAAAAGTTAAATAGAAAAATTTTCAAACTTCATAAGCTTTCAGCCAGATCGGGTTGAAAGTCCAAGTGAGTTGGTGTTTTCTCACTGCTGAATCATCCGTGAACTAATTGCTTTCAGCTCTTTGGAGAACAGCTGCTCTCCTGGATGAATAAACCCTTGGATCCATGATAAGGTTAAGCACTGGCTAGAAACCTAAGGGCATCTTATGTTGCCAAATTGTACTTCCCAAGCGCTTAGTACAGTGCTCTGCACACAGTAAGCGCTCAATAAATACAATTGAATGAATGAATCTTGGGCATGAATTTTAATCCCCTCCAGAATTACCAGGAAGAAACACCTGCTTGACCTAAGCTCAAGTTTGCCCGTGACACAATAAATATCTGTTCCAAGAAGAGCTTCCTCCACTCCGGCACTAAAACGAACAGCAGGTATACAAGGCACGTGTGATTACAAGGGAACAAAGAGAGCTTTTCCATTGTTTTGTTTAAATACGATATTGTTGACTGGAGAAAACATTCTGACCCCTTGCGTGAAATTATAGCCATCGTAGGCACCTGCTTCTTCTTAAATGCCGTCGAGTCGTTTCCGATTCAGAGCAACTCTGTGGATCGTTTTCCACAGTTTTTTTGGTAAAAATACAAAAGTGGTTTTCATTCAATTGTATTTATTGAGCACTTATTGTGTTCAGAGCACTGTACTAAGTGCTTGGTGGTTTGCCATCGTCGTCTTCTGCACAGTAAAAACTTAAGTCTCTGCCATTGTCTTTGACTGACATTTTGATCACTTGATCCTCTGACTTTTTCCACTGCTACTTCTGCCCAGCACAGGTGAATCGACTTTGACGCTTCAGCTTAGACCTTTCCATTATGTGTGACCTTGATGAGAGAGTATCTCTCAATGGCATAGCTCTAAGTTTCATTAGCATATGTGAACTCTCCGGCGATTCATTCATTCACTCAGTTGTATTTATTGAGCCCTTAACTGTGTGCAGAGCACTGTACTAATAAGGCGTTGATTCATAGCTCTGAATAATAATAATAATAATGATGGTATTTGTTAAGCGCTTATTAACTAAGGTGTTGGGGTAGACATGAGATCATCAGGTTGGACACAGTCCCTGACCCACATGAGGCTCACAGTCTTAATCCCCATTTTACAGTGAGGTAACTGCGTCATAGAGAATAATAATAATGGTATTTGTTAAGCGCTTACTATGTGCCAAGCACTGTTCTAAGCGCTGGGAGTGAAGTGACTTGCCTAAGGTCACACAGCAGACAAGTGGCAGAGCCAGGAATAGAATCCATGTCCTTCTGACTCCCAGGCATGTGCTTGTATTCACTAGGCCATGCTTCTTCCTACCTATAATAATAATAATGGCATTTATTAAGCACTTACTATGTGCAAAGCACTGGTCTAAGTGCTGGGGAAGGTACAAGGTGATCAGGTTGTCCCTCAGGGGGCTCACAGTCTTCATCCCCATTTTACAGATGAGGGAACTGAGGCACAGAGAAGTGAAGTGACGCCCAAAGTCACACAGCCAACAAGTGGCGGAGCCGGGATTTGAACCCATGACCTCTGACTCCTCATAGGAGTCCTCATTACCTCATAGGAAATACTGGAGAACCCCTCAGGCATTCCCAATGAACGAAGAGTTGGTTATTTTTTGTTATTGTTGTTGCTTTTTATGGTCTTTGTTAAGTGCTTACTATGTGCTAGGCACTGTACTGTGCTTAGATTCAAGCTAATCAAGTTGGACACAGTCCACGTCCTACATGGGGCTCACAATCCAAATCCCCATTTTACAGACGAGGTAACTGAGGCACAGAGAAGTTATGTGACACATGCAAGGTCAAACAGCAGACAAGTGGCAGGGCCGTGACTAGAACCCAGGACCTTCCGAGTTGTCAGCCCATATTCTATCCACTTAGGCAATGCCTGTGGTAGAGGAGAGATCTGGGTGTAACTATCAGTTTTGCTACTGAATCCCTGGATTACCTTGGGTGATGTCACTTCATCTCTCAGTGCCTTGGTGTCTTTAGGTGTAAGACATCTCCACTCCCTGCTCTTTATTACCTCACGGAGATTTAGTATGGATGGAGAAGAATCAAAAGGAAATGGAGTGGACTAGAGATTTAGTGTGGATGGAGAATCAATCAATCAATCAATCGTATTTATTGAGTGCTTACTGTGTGCAGAGCACTGTACTAAGCACTTGGAAAGTACAAGCTGGTAACATATAGAGACAGCGTCTACCCAAAAGTGGGCTCACAGTCTAGAAGGGGGAGAAGAATCAAAAGGAAATGGAGTGGACTAGTGGAAAGAGTACGGGCTTGGGAATTAGAGGACCTGGATTCTAATCCCAGCTCCATCCTTTGCCTGCTGTGTGACCTTGGGCAAGTCATCTAACTTCTCTGTGACTCAGTTTCCTCATCTGTAAAATGGGGATTCAATCCCTGTTCTCCCGCCTACTTAGACTGTGAGTCCATTTGGGATGGCGACTGTATCCAATCTATCTTATCTTCCCCAAGGCTTGGCACCCAATGTGTGCTCAATCCATCAGTGGTATTTACTGAATGCTTACTGTGTGCAGAACATTGTACTAAGCACTTAACAAATACCTTTATTATTATTATTATTATTATAAAAACTCATTCCATGAAGAGATGGTGTAGATGAAGAGAGGATTTTATTTTCCAACCTTTTATTCAGATTTTTGGAAGGGAGAATGAAAAGCCATTGTGCCTAAAAGCAAAGTGGTGAATCAATAGAAACTTTTGCTTTTTTTTTTTTTAAACGAGCTTCACAGTTTTAATTTTTCTAGCGGATGTTTTGAAATAAAAAGAAAAAGGAACTTAGAAATTTCCCGTGTTCCTCTCGTCATCCCATGTAGCCAACCGAGGCAGTTGCATTTGAATCCTTTTCTAAAGAGCCATGTCGGGTTTTACGCACGGTGTGGCCGATTTCATGAAATCCATTTCTAACTAAGCTCTATTTAAAATGGACCACCCTGAAGAGGCAGTTTTTGGCAACGGTGAACTGCATAGCTCTAAAAACAAAAGCAAAGGATATCAGGTGCTCTTTCCTCCAGCCAGCCAAGAGTATATTCCTCAACTTCTCACCTAAAACTAAGTCCAGGCCCAAGATCCTCCATGAGTCTGAAGGTCTGCCTCAATAACCAAAAAAAAAAACAAACTCAAGGAAAAAAAAATTCATTAATTCATTCATTCAATCGTATTTATTGAGCGCTTACTGTGTGCAGAGCACTGTACTAAGCCCTTGGGAAGTATAAGTTGGCAAAATATAGAGCCGGTCTCTACCCACCAGTGGGCTCGCAGTCTAGAAGGTGGAGAAAGACAACAAAACATATTAACAAAATAAAATAAAATAAATAGAATAAATATGTACAAATAAAATAAATAGAGTAAGAAATACGTACAAACATGCCACTGGGAGTTACATTGTCTGGTGCAAAAGACTCCACTATCCATCATGTTTATTTGTTTAAGGATCGTGGTTTTTTTTCCTTTCTTTCTTTTTAACATTATTTGTTAAGCTCTTTTATGCCAGGCACCGTACTAAGCGCTGGGGTAGATAAAGGGTTGACCGCAGTCCGGATCCCACATGGAGCTCAAAGTCTTAATCAGCATTTTACAGATGAGGTGATAAATCAATCAATCGTATTCATTGAGTGCTTACTGTGTCCAGAGCACTGTACTAAGTGCTTGGGAGAGTAGAATATAACAGCTGATAGACACGTTCCCTGCCCACAACAACCTTGCAGTCTACAAGGCACAGATGAGTGAAGTGACTTACCCAAGTCACAAGGTCACACGGTAGGGAAATGGCAAAGCTGGGATTAGAATCCAGGTCCTCTGACTCCTGGGCCTGTGCAGTTTCCTCTAGGCTGCACTGCTTCCACATTAAACACTCTGTTCTAAGCATGGGAGTCAGAAGGCCCTGGGTTCTAATCCTGCCTCCATCAATAGTCTGCTGTATGACCATGGCCAAGACACTTCACTCCTCCGTGCCTCAGTTACCTCAACCTTAAAATGGGGATGCACTGTGGAGTGGGACATAGATTGTGCCCAACCTGATTATTTTGTATCTACTTCAGAGCTTACTGCAAGTGCCTGGCGCATAGTGGGAGCTTAATAATAATAATAATTTTGGTATTTGTTGAGCGTTTACTATGTGCCATGCACTGTTCTAAGCGCTGGGTAGATACAAGGTAATTAGGTTGTCCCACATGGGGCTCACAGTCTTAATCTCCATTTTCCAGATGAGGTAACTGAGGCACAGAGAAGTTAAGTGACTTGCCGAAAGTCACACAGCTGATAAGTGGCATAGCCGGGATTAGAACCCCCGACCTCTGACTTCCAAGCCCGGGCTCTTTCCACCGAGCCACGCTGCTTCCCTTAACAAATACCATTTAAAAAATTGAGGACAATGAAAATACTTTGGTTGGGTGGCAGACTTCCTACCAGCGACTCATACACATTTAATCAGTCAATCATATCTATTGAGCGCATACCGAATGCAGAGCACTGTCCTAAGCGGTTGGGAGACCACAACAGAAACGTTCCCTGCCCACAACGAGCTTGCGATCTAGAGGGGGAGACAGACATTACTATAAATAAATCAATTGCACTCAAACGTCATCCGATGACAGCAGTGAATTAAATCTTTAGGACCTGTCGGTTTTTATTTCCTTCTAGTTTCCATGGTGCCTTTCCTGCCGGACTTGGAGGAGTTGGATTTGTCTTGGAATGAATTTATAGGGGGGACCCTCCAGCCCCTAGCCCTTCACATCCGTCACATCCCCAAGTTAAGAGCCCTTAGGCTGAACAACTGCAGACTGACAGAAGAAGATGTCTCGGCGTTGGGTACGATAGATTTTTCCCTAGAAGGAAGCACTCGGCCAACCTGACCTGCATCAGAGACTGCAAACTCCAAGCTAGAATGATTGCATTCGTACATAATCAATGAAACCCTCAGAAAGTATTCAGAGCAAGGCAGATGCTAGTTTTATAAACCCTCCCCCACTAAAAAAACCCCTCATTCCGTATTTTTAACCAAGAAAACACTATGGATCCCCTACCAGAATGATTGCAGATGGAGGTGGGGTGTTCTGGGAGAGTTGTGAGCCTCAGGTGGGACAATCTGATGACCTTGGCTCCACCCCAGTGCTTAGAACAGTGCTTGGCACATATTAAGCACTTAATAAATGCCATTATTATTATTATTTTGTGTCCATGACGTTGCAATGGGTCGGACACAACTCGACAGCATGACAACAATATGCTGAAAATGGTAAAAAAAAAAAAAAAAAAAAAAACCCTTTGCAGCCAAAAGCAGCTGCTAAAACCAGAACTACAGGCATTACGATGGTTCATTTGCTGATCACTGGACAACATGATTCATTTGTTTACTTTTTTATGGTATTTAACAGAGCTTCCTATGAGCCAGGCACTGTTCTAAGCACTGGGATAGATGCAAAGCAGTCAGGTTGGACACAGTCCCTGTCCCACATGGGTCTCACAATCTTAATCCTCATTTTAAAGAACTGGTAATTGAGGCACAGAGAAGAGCAGTGACTTGCCCAAGGTCCAAAAGCAGACGAATGGAGGATCCAGGATTAGAACCCAGGTCCTTTTGACCTCCCGGGGCCCATGCTCTATCCTTAGGTCACGCAGCTTCTCTAGTGTGTGAATGCTCTTATTCTTTTTCCAGTGGTTAAGGTGGTTCTGTTTATCTCCCTTTGGTCTGGAAACTGTGATTATGCAGTTAGAGACACATCAGTCTTACAACTTTCTCCCAAAAGATAAATGGAAGTATTTGCAGACAAAATGCCCAAGCTGGTGCCCAGCTTTAAAACACAACAACCCATAGCGCTTAGTACAGTGCTCTGCGCACAGTAAGCGCTCAGTAAATGCGACTGAATGAATCATAGAGCTGGACTCTAAATGTAAACATCCCCCCCTTTCCTATTAGATCTTCTATGTTTATCTTACGGGCATTCGGTTAGCCTGTTCTCCCTCCTATTTAGACTGCAAGCCCCATGTGGGACAGAGACGGTGTCCAACCTGATAAACTTGAATCTACCCTAGCAATTAGAACAGTGCCTGACACATAGTAAGTGCTTAACACATACCAGAATAATAATCTTCCCTTTTTCCACATAAATGATGAACACTTGCTGGAGGTCTTCTTTTTTTCTTGTGAGTTTGCCACTTCACATTTACGTTTTCTGCCCCCAACTGAAATTATACTTCTTCATCTGTGATATGATCTTTATGTTTACTCGTTTTGATGAGTATATATCTCTAATACTTGTTGATGCTTGCTTACTTGTTTTGATGTCTGTCTCCCCCCTTCTAGACTGTAACTCCATGTAGTCAGGGACTGTCTCTCTTTATTGCTGAATTGTACTGTCCAAGCGCTTAGTTCAATGCTGTGCACACAGTAAGCGCTCAATAAATACGATTGAATGAACATATGAATAAACAAACTCTGGGCTTTGACTTAAGGGACCAAATGATTTTTGCCTTTCCATAGTGCGTGCCATTCTGCATATAGCTAGTGTGTAGACAGATGTGGGTTGCCCTGAACTTAATCAAGCAATCCACTACTGTACTTATTGAGCGCTTATTGTATGCAGAGCGTTGCACTAAGAGCACGGGAGAGTGCAGTAAAGCAGAGTTGGTAGACATAATAATAATAATAATGGTATTTGTTAAGTGCTTACTATGTGTAAAGCACTGTTCTAAGTGCTGGAGAGGTTACAAGGTGATCAGGTTGTCCTGGAGGGGGCTCACAGTTTTAATCCCCATTTTCCAGATGAGGTAACTGAGGCACAGAAAAGTTAAGTGACTTGCCCAAAGTCACACAGCTGACAGTTGATGTTCCCTGCCCACAGTGACCTCATGAATAATTCATTTCAGGAAATGCCCTTGGAGCCACCCCTGACCTAGAAGAACTAAACTTGTCCTGGAACAGTAGCATAGGAGGAAATCTACTTCAGATTTTTCATAAATTCCAGGAAAAGAGTAACCTACAGACCCTCAAACTTATAGATTGCAACCTCACACCAGAAGATGGGAGATCTCTTGGTAAGTGATTTTGAAAAAAAATTAAAAAGAAACAATATTGCAAGTAATAGTAATAATAATAAAAAATGATAATTACAATGGTATTTTGTAGGCGCTATCTATGTACCGAACACAGTACTAAATGCTGGAGTGGATAAAAGGTCAGACATGGGCCTTGGCCCATATGGGGGAAAAAGTCTAGGAGGGAGGACAGGCAATGAGTCCTTCGTCTACCAATGGGGAAACTGAGGCACAGAAAAGTTAGGTGACTTGCCCAAGATTCATTCATTCAATCGTGTTTATTGAGCACCTACTGTGTACAGGGCACTGAATTAAGCGCTTGGGAGAGTGAAATACAACAATAAACAGATACAGTACCTGCCCACAATGAGTCACATAGCAGGCAAGTTCCAGAACCAGGATTCATTCATTCTTTCATTCATTCAATCATATTTATTGAGCACTTACTGTGTGCAGAGCACTGTACTAAGTGCTTGGGAAGTACAAGTTGGCAACATATAGAGACGGTCCCTACCCAACAATGGGCTCACAGTCTAGAAGGGGGAGACAGAGAACAAAACAAAACATATTAACAAGATAAAATAAATAGAATAAACATGTACAAATAAAATAGAGTAATACATACATACAAACATATATACATATATACAGGTGCTGTGGGGAGGGGAAGGAGGTAAGGCGGGGGGGATTAGAACCCAGGTCCTCTAAGCCCCAGGCCTGTACTCTTTCCACAAAGCCAGACCGCTTGCCTAGATCTTGGTTTATTTAGTAACCTCATGAATAATATCACTAGGAAGGATTTCAATTCCACATTGGTCAGCATGGCTGTCAGGAGATCAATCAATCAATTGTACAATCAGTGGTATTTATTGAGCACTTACTGCATGCACAGCAATGTACCAAGCACTTGGGAGAGTACAATATATTACACTGCTATAAAATAGACACATTCCCTGCCCACAGTGAGATTAACTGTCTAGGAGGGAAGACCCTAGAGGATATAGAAGCAGCAAGGAAAGGTGATCCTTCCCTCTCTTTTCCGGTTGGGATCCCAGTCTCTCAGAAACAGCATGGCCTAATGAACAGAGCACGGACTCAGGAGTCAGAAGGACCTGGGTTCTAGTCCCAGCTCTGCCACTTGGCTGCTGTGTGACCTTGAGCAAGTCACTTTACTTCTCTGGGCCTCATTTCCCTCATCTGTAAAATGGGGATTAAGAGTTTGAGCCCCATGTGGGACAGGGACTGTGTCCAACCCGAATATCTTGTATCTGCCCCAGAGCTTAGAACTGTGCCTGGCACATAGTAAGCACTTAACAAATAGCACAATCATTATCATTACCGAACAACCTAGGGCTCCAAAATACCCCTTTGCCCTGGGCCAAAAAGCCCAATTTGTGTGTGTGTTGGGGGGGGGCGGGAGTCAAGACATGTTCATGGGAAACAACTCCAGTTGTTTATCCCAGGGGAAAAAAAGGCAAAATGAGGCTGTGATTTTAGGCCATTGAAAATTTCATTTATGAGGAATCATCATCATCATCACCATCAATCGTATTTATTGAGTGCTTACTGTGTGCAGAGCACTGCACTAAGTGCTTGGGGAGTACAAATTGGCAACATATAGAGACAGTCCCTACCCAACAGTGGGCTCACAGTCTTAAAGGGGGAGACAGAGAACAAAACCAACCATACTAACAAAATAAAATAAATAGAATCTGATGGTTAGTTCACATGTTATCATTATTTTTATTATGGTATTTGTTAAGCGCTTAACTATGTGCCAGGCACTGTACTAAGCGCTGGAGTGGATACAAGCAAATCGGGTTGGACAGAGTCCCTGTCCTACATGGGGCTCACAGTCTCAATCCCCATTTTACAGATGAGGTCACTGAGGCCCAGAGAAGTGAAGTGACTTGCCCAAGGTCACACGGCAGACAAGAGGCAGAGCCGGGATTAGAACCCATAATCTTCTGACTTCCAAGCCCGTGCTTTATCCACTACGCCATGCTGCTTCTCATCATGTCCACCTAAAATCATATTCGACGGGCACGATGAACGCCAAGTAAATAAGGAACAGCCTTCACTGATTCAAGCAGTTTTCCTCAGCCCATCCCAAAGTAAGAGAAATAGACTGTAAGCTCCCTCTAGAAAGTAAGCTCGTCAGGGGCAGGGAATGCGTCTGTTGTATTAATAATAATAATGTTGGATTTGTTAAGTGCTTGCTATGTGCCAGGCACTGTACTAACTGCTGGGGTGAATACAAGCAAATCAGGTTGGACATAGTTCCTGTCCCATGGGTGGCTCACAGTCATCCTCATTTTACAGATGAGGTAACTGTGGCTCAGAGAAGTGAAGCAACTCACCCAAGGTCACACTGCAGGCAAATGGCGGAGCTGGGATTAGAACTCATGCTCTTCCGATTCCCAGGCCCGTGCTCTTTCCACTATGTCGAGCTCCTTCTCAAATACATGCTGCTTGTACTCCCCCAAGCGCTTAGAAGCAGTGCCCTGCACATAGTAAATGCTCAATAAATGTGATTGATTGATTCATGGCCCCCGCCCTCAAACAGGTGGGCACAAATTGCAAATACCTGTGGGCTGGGAACGTGTCCATCAACTCTCATATCGTACCTGGCCAAGGATTTGCATCTGCCTCCTCTCTGACCTCCCAACATTCTGCCTCTCCCCACTTCAGTCCATATTTCATTCCACTGCCCTGTTTATCTTTCTACAGAAGCCTTCAGGGCATGTCACACCCCCTCCTCAAAAATCTCCAGTGGTTGCCTATCAACCTCTGTATCAAACAAAAACTCCTCCCTATTGGCTTCAAAGCTCTCCATCGCCTTCCCCCTTCTTACCTCACCTCCCTTCTCTCATTCATTCATTCATTCAATCATATTTATTGAGCACTTACTGTGTGCAGAGCACTGTACTAAGCACTCAGGAAGTGCAAGTTGGCAACATATAGAGACTGTCCCTACCCAACAGCGGGCTTACAGTCTAGAAGGGGGAGACAGACAACAAAACAAAACATTTTAACAAAATAAAATAAATAGAATAAATATGTACAAATAAAATAAATAAGTAAATAGAGCCATCCGTGTACACTCTAGACTGTACGCTTGTTATGGGCAGGGAACTCGTTTGCTAATTCTGTACTACCATACTCTCCCAAACGCTCAGTATTTCATTCATTCAATCGTATTTATTGAGTGCTTACTGTGTGCAGAGCACTGTACTAAGGCTTGGGAAGTACAAGTTGGCAAAATATAGAGACGGTCCCTACCCAACAGCGGGCTTACAGTCTAGAAGGGGGAGACAGACAACAAAACAAAACATATTAACATTGATTCATGCAATCGCATTTATTGAGCGCTTACTGTGTGCAGAGCACTGTACTAAGCGCTTGGGAAGTACAAGTTGGCAACATATAGAAACGGTCCCTACCCAACAGCGGGCTCACAGTCTAGAAAGGGGAGACAGACAACAAAACAAAACATATTAACAGAATAATCCCAGCAGGCACACTTTGCTCCTCTGATGCTCACCTTCTCACTCTGCCTCCATCTCACCTGTCTTGCGGCTGACACCTGGTCCACATCCTACCTCCGGCCTGGAATGCCCTCCCTCTTCAAATCCACTAAACAATCACTCTTCCTTCCCTTCAAAGCCCTATTGAAGGCACACTTCCTCCAAGAGGCCTTCCCAGACTAAGCCCCCTTTTCCTCAGCTCCCCATCCATTCCGTGTTGCCTCGACTCGCTCCCTTTACTCCTCTCCCCCTCTCCCCGCCCCAAAGCACTCATGTATGTATGTATATAAACCAGGTTGGACATAGGCTCTGTCCCGTATTCATTCATTCAATCGCATTTATTGAGCGCTTACTTTGTGCAGAGCACTGTACTAAGTGCTTGGGAAGGACAAGTATTTTTATTGATGCCTACTTACTTGTTTTGATGTCTGTCTCCCCCCACCCCCATCGCCAGACAGTAAGCCCGTTGTGGGCAGGGATTGTCCCTCTTTATTGATGTACTGTACTTTCCCAGAGCTTAATATTGTGCTCTGCACATAGTAAGTGCTCAATAAATACCACTGATTGATTGATTAAAGAGAAAGCTTAGATATAAATGATAAAAGTGAAAATGAGCTCTTCAGTCAATACACAAACAAATCTGAGCTTCCCCTGTGTTCTTTCTTTCTCACCAGGCCAGGCACTGCTCACCCTCCAGAACCTTGAAGTTCTAGATCTTTCCATGAACAGAAACATCGGCAGCGGCATGGAGATAATAGCTCAAGAGCTGAAAAATGCCCCAGGCCTGAAAGTGTTAAAGTTACAAATGTGTGGATTGACCCCAGACAGCATTCAAGTTTTAGGTTAGTTGCCAAGAGCTGAACTGTTTACGGTGCTTTCCCCATACAACAATCGGGAAATTTCAGGTTCAAAACTGGCAGCACAAAATGAACCTTTAGTTCTACAACCGAAGTCTCTGGGGATTTTTGACATCTTTTCCTTGGGCTATTACTTGGAAAAACACTCGGATTCTATTCCATCCTGGAGTAAGGTGATTCACCTACTTTAAATCTGTGCTTCTTGTTCAGAGATGATAATAATAATCATTGTAATATTTGTGAAGCACTTAATGTGTGCCAAGCACTGCAGTAGATACTATACAATCAGATCACGGATTGTGAGTTGCTAAGGGGCCAGAGTTCCCATCTGCGTATTCTTTCCCAGCACTTAGTTCAGTGTTCTGCACACAGTAAGCACTTAGTGAAAACTATTACTGCTACTACCCATAAATAATAATAATAAAATGGTATTTGTTAATCTCTTACTATGTGCCAGGCACTGGGGTAGATAAATGGTAATCAGGTTGGACACAGTCCCTGTCCCACACAGGGCTCACAGTCTTAATCCCCATTTTACAGATGAGGAAACTGAAGGCTAGAGAAGTGCAGTGACTTGTCCAAAGTCACACAGCGGACAAGTGGCAGAGCGGGGATTAGAGCCCAGATCCTCTATCCACTTGGCCACACAGCTTCTTTGAAATGATATCACCACTAAATGCAGTCCCTGTTTCTCCACTCAGTGCTCACAACCCTAGGGAGAGTGGGAAAACAGACACTGAATCCCCCTTTTACGGCACATAGTAAGCACTTAATACATAGAATTATTAAAAAATTTGACAATAAACCCATTCCCTGCCCACAATGAGTTTACAGTCTAGAGGACTGTAATAATACCACAGGAATAATTGTGATGTCTGCTAAATGTTTACTCTGGGCCAAGCACCGTACTAAGCGCTGGGGTAGATACAAGATCATAAGGTTGGACACTGTCTCTGTCCCACACGGAGCTCACCGTCAAAGTAAGAGGGTGAACGGCGTGGCTCAGGGGAAAGAGCCCGGGCTTTGGAGTCAGAGGTCATGGGTTCAAATCCCGACTCTGCCAATTGTCAGATGGGTGACTTTGGGCGAGTCACTTCACTTCTCTGGGCCTCACTTCCCTCATCTGTAAAATGGGGATTAAGACTGAGCCCCCTGTGGGAACAACCTGATCACCTTATCTATTTGTCTTAATGTCTGTCTCCCCGTCTAGACCGTGAGCTCGTTGTTGGGTAGGGACCGTCTCTATGTGTTGCCAACTTGGACTTCCCAAGTGCTTAGTACAGTGCTTCGCACATAGTAAGCGCTCAATAAATACGACTGAATGAATGACTCCCCACAGTACATATGTATCTATCTGTATATATCTGTAATTGATTGTTTTATCTATTTGTATTAATGTCTGTCTCCCCCTCTAGATCGTGAGCTCGTTGTTGGGTAGGGACCGTCTCTATATGTTGCCAGCTTGGACTTCCCAAGCGCTTAGTACAGTGCTCCGCACACAGTAAGCGCTCAATAAATATGACAATGAATGAATGAATGCTGAAGAAACTGAGGCCTCGAGAAGTTAAATGACTTGCCCAAGTCATACAGCAAGCAAGTGGCAGAAACTGGGATTTAGAATGCATATCTCCTGGGTCCCAGAGCTGTGCTCATTTCCCTGGGCCACGTTGAGGCTGATGATGAGCTTTCACCCTTCTGTGGACTAGATGAAGTGGGGAAAGGACACACATTAGGGTATTATGTGAAGCACCATGGCTCAGTGGCTAGAGCACGGACCTGGGACTCCGAAGGTCATGGGTTCTAATCCCACTCCGCCACTTTCCTGCTGTATGACCTTGGACAAGTCACTTCACTGTGCCTCAGTTCCCTCATCTGTAAAATGAGGTATGAGACTAAGCCCCATGTGGGACATGGACTGTGTCCTACCTGATTCGCTTTTGTCCATCCCAGCGCTCAGTACAGTGCCTGGCACATTGTAAGTGCTTAACAAATACCATGATTATTATAAGGGAAACTTTTCTAGGGCTTTGCTCAAAGCGTTGACCGATATATTCATAAATAGGGCTGTTCCGTCATCAAGCTCCTTGTGGGCAGGGAATACGACTATAAACTCTATCACACTGTACTCTTCCAAGCACTTAGTACAGTGTTCTGCACTCAGTAAATGCTCAAAAAATGCCACATTGATTGACTGGTCAAGTGCCTCCCCTGCCACTAGTTGATTGATATGGAATTCCCTACCAATATAGGATTGAAACTTGGGGCAGTGTATGTCCTAAATCTAATGTCTTGTGCATTTAGCTTTAATTCTATTTGTTCTGATGACTTGACACCTGTCCACATGTTTTGTTGTCTGTTTCCCCTTCTAGACTGTGAGCCCATTGTTGGGTAGGGACCGTCTCTATATGGTGCCACCTTGTACTTCCCAAGCGCTTAGTACAGTGCTCTGCACACAGTAAGCGCTCAATAAATACAATTGAATGAATGAATGAATGTCCACTGTCAGAATAGAGAAGAAGCATAGCCTAGTGGATAGACCTCAGGCCCAGCAGTCAGAGGGTGCTGGGTGCTGTCTGCTGGGTGACCTGGGGCAAGTCACTTCACTTCTCTGGGTCTTGGTTTCATCATCTGCCAAATAGAAATTCAATCCCTGTTCTCCTTCCTACTTAGGCTGTGAACCCTGTGAGGGATCTGTTTATCTTGTCTCTATCCCAGCACTTAATATGATGCCAGACACAGAGTGAGCACTTAAATAGCACTATTTTATTATTGACTCATGGTTTTCTCTTGCCTTAGGCCTATGCGACCAGTGTTACAGCTAAAAGGGGCAATGGGGAAAGAGTTGCTCACTAAACCAGCGTGGCTTAGTGGTTAGAGCCCTGGCCTGGGAATCAGAAGGACCTGGGTTCTAAACCCAGCTCAGCCACTTGTCCGCTGTGTGACCTCAGGCAAGTCATTTCACTTCTCTGGGCCTCAGTTACCTCAACTGCAGAATGGAAATTAAGGCTGTGAGCCCCAGGTGGGACAGGGATTGTGTCCAACATGATTAACTTGTATTTACCTCAGCACTTAGAACAGTGCTTGGCGCATAGTATGCCCTTAACAAGTACCATTATCATTATTATTAACCAAACATCTCTACTAGTCACCTACTGCAGGAGCACTGCTGAGTGCCAATGTAGAATAAATGATGGCATTTGTGTGCCACGAGCGCCCAATTCATACCAGGGCTTTCCTGAACTGGGGGAGCCTTGGTGACACATAGTAGAAGCCAAACCACACCTCCGATCACCAAGGTGACTGTGGAGAGTTTTTTACTTAGTTTGACCAACGTGCAAACACTCACATATACACACTCACTCCACTAAGGGTCCAATACCAGTCTGTGGTCAAAGGAGCGCATTTTGCCAATGCTTCTTCTTTCAGCTTCCAAGCGCTGCTCTCAGCATGCTTCCTTCTGGCTTCTCTGCAAACTTCTGCTCCACTGTGCTGCTTCCAGGACCTCCCACAACTCAAATCCACCTTTTATTTGCTTTAGGCATAGCAGCTGTGGATCTATGTGGCAGTTATGGATTGGTCCAGGCCCGTTACTGGGTAGAACAGGGAGAGAAAGCCCCACCTCCTCCATCGTCTGCCCCCCCCCAGACCCACAATTCATTCATTCATTCAATCGCATTTATTGAGCGCTTACTGTGTGCAGAGGACTGTACTAAGCACTTGGGAAGTACAAGCTGGCAACATATAGAGACGGTCCCTACCCAACAGTGGGCTCACAATCACCTGTTTCAGGTAGAGCCCATCAGGGCCTTCACCACTCCCTTCTTGTTGTTGCATGGGATTCATTCATTCATTCAGTGGTATTTATTGAGTGCTTACTGTGTGCAGAGGACTGTACTAAGCGCTTGGGAAGTACAAGCTGGCAACATATAGAGACGGTCCCTACCCAACAGTGGGCTCACAGTCTAGAAGGGGGAGACAGACAACAAAACAAACAGGTGGACAGGTGTCAAGACATCAGAACAAATAGAATTAAAGCTAAATGCACATCATTAACCAAATAAATAGAATGGTAAGTATGTACAAGTAAAATAGAGTAATAAATCTGTACAAACATACATACAGTTGCTGTGGGGAGGGGAAGGACGTAGGGTGGGGGGGATGGGGAGGAGGAGAGGAAAAAGGGTGCTCAGTCTGGGAAAGCCTCTTGGAGGAGATGAGCTCTCAGTAGGGCTTTGAAGGGATCACAAACAGTCACTAACAAGGCAGCTTGCTGTGGGCTCACCACCATTTGTTAAGCAATTACTATGTGCCAGGCACTATACTAAGTGCTGGGGTAGACACAGACAAATCAAGTTGGACACCAGTCCCTGTCCCACGAGGAGCTCACAGTCTTATTCCCCATTTTACTGATGAGGGAATTGAGGTCCAGAGAAGTGAAGTGACTTGCCCAAGGCCACACAGCAGAAAAGTGGCAGAGCCGGGATTAGAATCCATGACCTTCTGACTCCTAGGCTCATGGAATGTGCTCCTCACTGTATGATCATCATCGTCATCATTATCATCATCATCTATGGTATTTCATGAGCACTTACTTAGTACAAAGCACTGTACTAAGCACTTGGGAGAGCAAAATTCAGCAGAGTAGGTAGACACATTCCCTGCCCACAACGAGCTATTGTGAAGTGGTGTGATCTGATTTAAAGACCCCAGGACTGGGAGTCAGAAGGACCTGGGTTCTAATCCCAGCTCCGCCACTTGTCTGCTGTGTGACTTTGGACAAGTCCCTTCACTTCTCTGGACCTCAGTGACCTCATCTGTAACGTGGGGATTAAGACTGCGAGCCCCACGTGGGACATGGACTGTGTCCAACCTGATTACATAAGCTCAGAACAGTGGCTGGCACCCCACTTAACAAATACCATGAAAAGATGAATTTATTAAAGGTTACAGATTTGGGAATATACTAACAAAGAGAGAAAAAATAAAATAAAGGCCCAAACAACAAAAAATATGGGGTTCTGTTTAGGTAGGAGTAAAATGAAGAGGTTTTTTGCTTGTTGTTGTTGTTGTCTTTCATCCCAGCTCTGCTCCTTGTCTACTGTGTGACCCTGGGCAAGTCTGGTCTTTTTCCTCATCTGTAAAATGGGGATTGTTGTCCTATGCTGTCGAGTTGTATCCGACCCATAGCGACGCCACAGACACATCTCTTCCAGAATGCCCCACTTCCATTCATTCAATCGTATTTATTGAGCGCTTACTGTGTGCAGAGCACTGGACTAAGAACTTGGGAAGTACCAATCGGCAACATATAGAGACGGTCCCTACCCAACAACGGGCTCACAGTCTAGATTCACTTCCATCTGCAATCGTTCTGGTAGAGAAGCTATAGAGTTTTTGTGGTAAAAATGCGGAAGTGGTTTACCATTGCCTCCTTCAGCGTAGTCAACCTGAGTCTCAGCCCTCGACTCTCTTCCGTGCCGCTGCTGCCCAGTAAGGGTGAGTTTTGACTTGTAGCAGATGGCCTTCCATTCACTAGCCACTGCCCAAGCTAGGAATGGAATTGGCAGCCCTCTCCTTGACTCTCCCACCTGTAGTCTGTGAGCCCTTTTAGACTGTGAGCCCACTATTGGGTAGGGACTGTCTCTATATGTTGCCAACTTGTACTTCCCAAGCGCTTAGTACAGTGCTCTGCACACAGTAAGCGCTCAATAAATACGATTGATGATGATGATTGATGTAGTCGAGACTGGTAAAGTACTGGAAACTCTCCAAGTGCGACCCTGAGAGAGGGATTTTGCCTGTAGGTTTCCTGAATTTATCCCTTTTCCCTTTGTCTGGAGCAGACCGATACAGTTCATTTTGTCATCTTGAGAGGAGATTAGGACTCTGAAGGCCAAGCAAATAGTTGGTGCCGTTTCTGACACCCCCTGAATCTCACGGTAGGAACAGAAAGGGAAACCACATTATCTCCTACCTCTTCTTTAACCCCACTATCTGTGTCAGGGGAACGTTAAAAAAAATTAAAAAAAAGAAAGAGTGAGGAAACAATATGAGATGAGGGAGTGGGTGTTGGGAGGTTATTAGGGAATGAAATTCCACTTCCTTAAACTGATCAATCAGTTATCCTCCATAATTCCTGGAAAAACTCCCAGCTCAAGAGAAGGCATCTATTACAGTCCCTTCTAGACTGTGAGCTCATTGTGGGCAGGGAATGTCATTTTTTTTGTTGTATTGTACTTTCCCAAGCCTCTAGTACATTGCTCTGCATACAGTAACCACTTAATAAATATGATTGAAGGAATGAATGAATGAATTGAGGCAAACCAAATGGTATCATCTCTGAGAAGCAAACTAGGCACTGAAAATTCACAAAACAAATAACTTTTTTTATAAGGCAAATTACTTATAAGGGAACGGGAACCTGCATCCAGCTTGGCTGTGATGCTTTTTTTATTCTTATGATATTTATTCATTTATTCATTAAATCATATTTATCGAGCACTTACTTTGTGCAGAGCACTGTACTAAGCACTTGGAAAGTACAATTCAGCAACAAATAGAGACAATCCCTGCCCAAAACAGGTTCACAGTTTAGAAGGGTGGAGATTGATATTATGATATTTTTTAAACTGTTAATATGTGTGAAACACTGTTCTAAACACTGGGGTAGATGTAAGTTAATCAGGTTGGACACAGGCCCTGTCTCAGGTGGGGCTCACAGTCTAAATAGGAGGGAGAACAGGTATTTAGTCCCCATTTTTACAGTTGACGAACTGAGGCACAGAAAAGTTGAGTGACCTACCCAAGGTCATGCAGCAATCAAATGGCAGAGTCAGGATTAGAACCCAGATCCTCTGACTCTCAGGGCTGTGCTCTTTCCACTAGACCCCACTGCTTCTCATGCTCCTTGCACTGTCTTCTCTTTGCCCTCAGCTGCAGAACTTTCTGAGTTCCCTCAAACAGTCATATCTTAAGGGAATATCATGCCAACAAATAATGACTTGTGAAGCTAATGGATAACAACTCTAACATGTTTTAAGCCAAACTTTCCATTCTTCTGCCTAAACCTCTCTTCTACCTCAAATTTACGTCTCTGCCGATTAATATCGTCCCCTCCCTGTCCCAGAAGTCCACAACTTTGGCATTATTCGCACTACCACGATCAGTTCAATCCTGATATTCTACCCAATAATAATTAATCCATCAATGGTATTTACTGAGCATTTACTGTGTGCAAAGCACTGTACTAAGTGCTTGGGAGAAGCAGAGTGACTTAGTGGAAAGAGCACAGACTTGGGAGTCAGAGATTATGGTTCTGATCCCGGCTATGCCACTCATCAGCTGTATGACCTTGGGCAAGTCACTTAACTTCTCTGGGCCTCAATTATCTCATCTGCCAAATGGGGATTAAGACTGTGAGCCCCAGGTGGGAGAACCTGATTACGTAGTATCTACCACAGTGCTTAGAACAGTGCTTGCTACATAGTAAGCACTTAACAAATATCATTATTATTATTATTATTACAATATAGCAGAGCTGGTAGACACATTCCCAATAATCAATGGATCATTGGTCTTTATTGAGTGCTTACTGTTTGAGAGCACTGTGCAAAGAATAATAACTGCACAACTACTACTACAGAGAAGCAGTGTGGCTCAGTGGAAGGAGCACAGGCTTTGGAGTCAGAGGTCATGGGTTCAAATCCCGGTTCTGCCAATTGTCAGCTGTGTGACTTTGGGCAAGTCACTTCACTTCTCTGGGCCTCAGTTCCCTCACCTGTAAAATGGGGATTAAGACTGTGAGCCCCCTGTGGGACAACCTGATCATCTTGTAACATCCCCAGCGCTTAGAACATTGCTTTGCACATAGTAAGTGTTTAATAAATGCCATTATTATTATTACTACTACTACTACTACTACTACTACTACTACTAATAATAATAATTGTGATATTCATTGAGCACTGACTAACTTACAAAGCATTGTACTAAACCCATGAGTAGGCAAGAGATAATCCAGTTGGATACCATCTCTGTCTCACACAGAACTCACCAACATCTCCTAGATTCATCATTTCCCAGCCATTCAATCAGTCAATTGTATTTATTAAGCACTTACTGTGTGCAGAGCACTGTACTAAGCACTTGGGAGAGTACACTATAACAATAAACAGTCATGTTCCCTGTTGGAGCCCTCATCATAGAGCAGTTAGATTAGTCAATCAATCTCCTCACGGATCTCTCCATCTCTAGCCTTCAGTCGATACTCCACAATGCTGCCTGCATCATTTTTCTGAAACGTCACCCTGCACACATAATAATAATAATAATAATAATAATAATTCTGGTATTTGTTAAGCGCTTACTATGTGCAAAGCACTGTTCTAAGCACTGGGGAGGATACAAGGTGATCAGGTTTTCCCATGTGGGGCTCACAATATTAATCCCCATTTTCCAGATGAGGGAACTGAGGCCCAGAGAAGCGAAGTGACTTGCCCAAAGTCACCTAGCTGACAAGGGGCAGAGCTGGGATTTGAACCCATGACCTCTGACTTCCAAGCCCCGTGCTGTTTCCACTAAGCCACGCTACTTTTCTACACATCTCTCCACTCCTCAAAAACCTCCGGTGGCTGCCCATTTCCCACTGCAACAAGCAAAAAACTCTTTTCCACCTCCCATGGCTTGCTCCCTTTGTTCTACCGGCCTGGAATTCCCTCCTACTCCCCACCGGCCAATCCGCAAGATCATGATTCTAGATGATCAAGATCATGATCAGGATAATTCTCATCTTCAAACCCCTACTCTGCCTCCCACCCTTGATAAATCACCAACACCTCAAATCGCTTCAACGAAACAGCCGTCCTTAGTCTTCGCATTCTATGCTGCCTGTGGGCAGGAAACTTGCCTACCAACTCTGTTATATTGTACTCTCCCAAGCACTTAATACAGTGCTCTGCACACTGTAAGCACTCAATAAATATGATTGATTGATTTGCCTCTCTAATCTGGAGGCTCCCCTTTCCGTCTGCAATCTTTTTGTGGGCAAGGATTGCCCCCACTGTTTTGCACTGTAATCTCCCATGCTCTTAGTAATAATAATAATAATGCTGGTATTTGTTAAGCGCTTACTATGTTCTAACTGCTGGGGAGGACACGAGGTGATCAGGTTGTCCCACATGGGGCTCACAGATCCTCATTTTACAGAGGAGGTCACTGAGGCCCAGAGACGTTAAGTGACTTGCCCAAAGTCACACAGCTGACAAGCGGCGGAGCCAGGATTAGAACCCGTGACCTCTGACTCCCAAGCCCGGGCTCTTCCCACTGAGCCATGCTGCTTCCCTACAGTGCTCTGCACATAGTAAGTGCTCAATAAATACCACTGATTAGTTGATTGACTATGCTCATCCACAGGACTTGTGTATATATTATTCAGCTATTTCATCCAGACACAGTCTTGATACCCTCTTGTATATAATAATAATGACAATAATGATGGTATTTATTAAGTGCTTAATATGTGCCAGGCACCATTCTAAGCGCTGGGGCAGGTACTAGATAATCAGACTGGACATACCCCCTGTCCCACATAGGGCTCACACTCTAAATCCCCATTTTAAGAAGAGGGAACTGAGGTACAGAGAAGTTAAGTGACTTGCCCATGGTCACACAGAAGACAAGTGGTGGTGCCGAGATTAGAATCCCTTTTCTTTTTCTTACTCCCAATATTTCTAGTTCATTTTGTCTGTTTCCTCAACTAGATGGTTAGCTCCTTCATCATCAGTGGTATTAATTGAGCACTTACTATGGACAGAGCACTGTACTAAGCGCTTGGGAGAGTACAGTACAACAGAATTGGCAGACAAATTCCCTGCCCGCGGTGAGTTTACAGTCCTGAGGACCTGGCCAGGGAACAGATGGTTGGCTTCTGATATGTTCCCCAAAGTGCCCAGGACAGTGCTTAGCACTCAGTGAATAGTAATTTATTTATTTTACTTGTACATATTCTATTTATTTTATTTTGTTAATGTGTTTCGTTTTGTTCTCTGCCTCCCCCTTCTAGACTATGAGCCCACTGTTGGGTAGGGACCATCTCTATATGTTGCCAACCTGTACTTTCCAAGTGCTTAATACAATGCTCTGCACACAGTAAGCACTCAATAAATACGACTGAATGAATGAATGGATGATTGATGAGAAGAAAAAAAGAAAACTGGGTTATTCCCCCATTTTTCTTTTGAGACCCAAAACTGACTAGGTTTCATTTCCTATCTCAATCAATCAATCAGTTGTATTTATTGAGCGCTTACTGTGTGCAGAGCACTGTACTAAGCACTTGGGAAGTACAAGTTGGCAACATATAGAGACAGTCCCTACCCAACAGTCGGCTCACAGTCTAAAAATATCTCAACTTCCTTCTGGTATTTCAAGGTAATGAGATTTACATTTTCTTTTCAGGTGCCACTTTTGGTTACTTGCCAGAGTTAAGAAAGTTGGATCTCTCGTGCAACAAGAAGGTGAGAGGAGGATTTAAAGAGTCAACAACTCACCTGGCCAAACTAAAACACCTCCAAGTTCTGGATCTTCACCAGTGTTGCTTGTCAGAAGAAGACATAGACTCTCTGAGTAAGATTATCAATCAGTCCTATTTATTGAGCGCTTACTGTGTGCACAGTCCCATAGCCTAGTGGATAAGAACATGGACTGGGAGTCAGACGGTCCTGGGTTCTAATCCTGGCTCCTCTACTTGTCTGCTGTGTGATCTTGGCAAGTCATTTAACTTCTCTGGGCCTCAGTTCCTTCATCTGTAAAATGGGGATTAATAAAACTAATAATACTGACATTTATTAAGCACTTACTATGTGCAAAGCACTGTTCTAAGAGCTGGGGCGGATACAAGATGATCAGGTTGCCCCATGTGGGGCTCATAGTCTTAATCCCCATTTTACAGATGAGGTCACTGAGGCACAGAGAAGTGAAGTGACTTGCCCAAAGTCACACAGCTGACATGCGGCGGAGCCGGGATTTGAACCCATGACCTCTGACTCCCAAGCCCGGGTTCTTTCCACTGAGCCACGCTGCTGTGAGCCCTATGCGGACAGGGACCATATCCAATCTGACTATCTTGTAGATACAAGATACCCCAGTGCTTAGAACAGTGCCTGGAACATAGTAAGCGCTTAACGAATACCATCATCATCATCATCGCTTGGTAGAGTACAATAAAACCGAGCTGGTAGACACGTTCCCCTCCCACAAGGAGCGTACAGTCCAGAGGCTATTTCCGCCTAGCAAATGAAAACCTCCTTTAAAAAAAGTCAGTGCTTGTATGTATTTATTACTCTATGTATTTATTTTATTTGTACATATTTATTCTATTTATTTTATTTTGTTAATATGTTTTGTTTTGTTCTCTGTCTCCCCCTTCTAGACTGTGAGCCCGCTGTTGGGTAGGGACCGTCTCTATATGTTGCCAACGTGGACTTCCCAAGAGCTTAGTACAGTGCTCTGCACACAGTAAGTGCTCAATAAATACGACTGAATGAATGAATAAATGAATGAATGAATAGTAAAGACTGACACAGCCTGAGACTAGCTCACAGGTTTTTCTGCTAAGGAAGTATGCAGAGCAAGGCGAAAGGCAGGGCAAATCCAGAGTGATAGAGCTTTATATTCCTGGATGTGCAGCGCCAGGAAAAGAAACGGGTAAAGAGCCCCCTATCTAAATAATAATGATAATAATAATAATATTCATTCATTCAATCATGTTTATTGAGAGCTTACTGTGTGCAGAGCACTGTAGTAAGCACTTGGGAAGTACAAGTCAGCAACATATGGAGACGGTCCCTACCCAACAACGGGCTCACAGTCTAGAAGGGGGAGACAGACAACAAAACAAAACATGGAGACGGGTTTCAAAATCGTCAGAACAAATCATGGCTCAGTGGAAAGAGCCCGGGCTTTGGAGTCAGTGGTCATGGGTTCAAATCCCGGCTCTGCCAACTGGCAGCAGTGTGACTTTGGGCAAGTCATTTAACTTCTCTGTGCCTCAGTTACCTCATCTGTAAAATGGGGATTGACTGTGAGCCCCCCGTGGGACCACCTGATCACCTTGTATCCCCCCAGCACTTAGAACAGTGCTTTGCACATAGTAAGTGCTTAATAAATGTCATCATTATTATTGTTATTAACAAATAGAATTAAAGCTATATGCACATCATTAACAAAATAAATAGAATAGAAATATGTACAAGTAAAATAAATAGAGTAAAAATTCTGGACAAATATGTATGCAGGTGCTGTGGGGAGGGGAAGGAGGTAGGGTGGGGGGAGATGGGGAGGAGGAGAGGAAAAAGGGGGCTCAGTGTGGGAAGGCCTCCTGGAGGAGGTGAGCTCTCAGTAGGGCTTTGAAGGGAGGAAGAGAGCTAGCTTGGCGGATGTGCGGAGGGAGGGCATTCCGGGCCAGGGAGAGGACATGGGCCAGGGGTCGACGGCGGGACAGGCGAGAACGAGGCCCAGTGAGGAGGTTAGCGGCGGTGGCAGAAGAGCGGAGGGTGTGGGCTGGGCTATACAAGGAGAGAAGGGAGGTGAGGTGGGAGGGGGCGAGGTGATGGACAGCCTTGAAGGCGAGAGTGAGGAGTTTTTGCAATAATAATGGTATTTGTTAAGCGCTTACTATGTGCCAAGCACTGTTTTAAGCACTGGGGTGGATACAAGGTAATCAGGTTGTCCCACTTAGTGCTCACAGTCTTGAGCACATGTGACCTGTCCTTTCAATGATAGTGTAATAATAATAGCAACAATAGTAATAATAATTGTGGTATTAGTTAAGTGCTTATTTTGAGAAGCAGCATGGCATAGTGAATAGAACACAAGCCTAGGGGTCAGAAGCTTATTATTATTATTATGGTATTTGTTAAGCACTTACTAAGTGCCAGGCAGTGTATTAAGCACTGGAGTGGATACAATCAGATCGGGTCAGACACGGTCTCTGTCCCATGTGGGGTTCACAGAATCAATCTTCATTTTCCAGATGAGGTAACTGAGGCCCAGAGGAAATGAAGTGACTTGCCCAAGGTCACACAACAGACAAGTGGTGGAGCCAGGATTAGAACCCATGACCTTTGGACTCCCAGTCCTGTGATCTATCCACTACGCCATGCTGCTTCCCATCCCGGCTCCATCACTTGACTACTGGGTGACCTCGGGCAAGTCACTTTACTTCTCTGGACCTCAGTTCCCTCATCTGTAAAATGGGCATTGAGACTGTGGGCCCCACAGGGACTGTGTCCAACCTGATTTGCTTGTATCCCCCAGCGCTTAGCACAGCGCCTGGCACTGACAACTGCAATTATATTATTATTACTATATGCTAAGCGCTTTATTAAGCTCTGGGGTGGACACAGGATAATCCCACAAAGGACTCACAGTCTAAGTAGGAGGGAGACAAGACACTGAATCCCCGTTTTGCCAATGAGGGAACTGAGGTGCTGAGAAGTTAGGTGACTTGCCCAGGGTCACATAGCAGACAAGTGGCAGAGCTGTCTGTATGTCACCAACTTGTACTTCCCAAGCGCTTAGTACGGTGCTCTGCGCACAGTAAGCGCTCAATAAATACCATTGAATGAATGAATGAATGAATGAATGAACTCCCAGGGTTATGTTCTCTCCACTAGGTCATGCTGCTTCTTGTCCTAGGGAAGAGCAGCGTGGCTCAGTGGAAAGAGCCCGGGCTTGGGAGTCAGAGGTCATGGGTTCGAATCCCGGCTCCGCCACTTGTCAGCTGTGTGCCCTTGGGCAAGCCACTTAACTTCTCTGTGCCTCAGTTACCTCATCTGTAAAATGGGGATGGAGACTGTAAGCCCCAAGAGGGACAACCTGATCACCTTGTATCCCCCCCACCGCTTAGAACACATAGTAAGCGCTTAATAAATACCACCATTATTATTTGTCTTCCACTTGGAATCCAATGAGGCAGAGCCAGAGAAAGACCCTGATGAGCTGCGTGCTGAGGAAGCCACTAAGCCAAAATTTACTCCCTTGCATCTCCCCCGGAGCATATAAGCCCCCTCCCCCTTTTCCCCCAATCCCCTGCAACAGGGCTCAGTGTAAAGAGCACGATCTTTGGAGTCAGAGGTCATGGGTTCAAATCCCAGCCCCACCAACTGTCAGCTGTGTGACTTTGGGCAAGTCACTTCACTTCTCTGTGCCTCAGTTCCCTCATCTGTAAAATGGGGATTAAAACTGTGAGCCCCCCGTGGGACAACCTGATCACCTTGTAACCTCCCCAGTGCTTAGAACAGTGCTTTGCACATAGTAAGCGCTTACCAAATACCATCATTATTATTATTATTAATTCAACACCTAGTTCACCCTGTACACTGTAACCTCCTTGGGTCTGGGAGTCGGAAGGACCCAGTTTCTAATCCTGGCTCTGCCACTTGTCTGCTGTGTGATCTCGGGCAAGTCACTTCACTTCTCTGGGCCTCAGTTACCTCAACTGTAAAATGGGAGTTCAGACTGTGAGCCCTATGTGGGACAGGGACCTGATTTGCTTGCATACACCCCAATGCTTAGTACAGCTCCTGGTATGCAGTAAGTGCTTAACAAATATCACAATCATCATTATTATTATCACTACGATTATTATTCCAAGCATTTACTTCAGTGCTCTGCACACGAGAAGCTCTCAAAATAAATACCATTAATTGATTGATACTCGTAGTGGTAGCAGAGTCTACTGTGTACTGAGCGTCAGAGAAAGAAATTCTTACACTAAGAATTAAACATGGTCTTTGGTCCCATAAAGCTCATATTCCAAAAATAATGTGGGGAGAGGGGGATTGGTGATTCCAAATGCATAAGGAAAGATGAAATAGAAAACCACAAAAGCCACATAAAAGACGAGATGACAATAAATGCCCTGTGGCGTTGACTTTCATCGTTCATTGCCGAGCTCTTCTCATGTGTTCTGATCAATCAATCGATGGTATTTATTGAGTGCTGACTGTGTGAAGAGCACTGTACCAAACGTTCGGGAAAATACAATAAAACAGAGTTGATAGAGCCGTGTTCCCTGCCCACAACAATTCAGGCTTTGTAGGCTTTTGGGTGAAATATGGGAAAGGGTCTGCAGGCAGAGTTGCAAAGAAAAGCCCCCATTTCTTTTGAAAAACAGAAAATGAAACAAGACACCAGTTCCTTGTCGAGGTTTATGGATGAGTTGGTGTAAAGTTCTCTTTTGCTCTTGTGGACTCACCAGCCAAGCATTTTCAAGCCTTCCTCAAACTAAGACTACACTCTGGGTTGAGTACATGTTCTCACTGTCTTCCTAAAAGAGGACGGTATAATTTTCCAGTGACCTGTCAGTATCCTGACAGAACGTATTCTTAAAAACCAATTGGCCTGGGAGCAATTGCTACCAGATAGCTTTTATGGTGAACTGAAGGACTGTGGGAAACTCAGCAATTATCCAGAGATCCTTTTTCTCATTCTGCTCAATAGTAGAAGGGCAGGAAATGAAAATAGATTCTTCCTTTCCAACTCATGCAGAACAGATGAAACTTTTCATTTGGCCCAATCGTTTTTTATTTGTTATTTTTTCAAAGCGAAATCGTAGCTTTGGGGCACCAACAAACCCAACTATTTTTGTGACCCAGCGTTTGATGAGTATGTCAACAGGGTTTCATTTTAAAGCCCAGGTCATACCGTTGCTCGTGAGTCTCCGGAGCTTGAATTTATCGGCGAACAGAAACATGGGCGGTTCTTTGGAAACCCTTCTCAGCAGGCTCCGTTTTTTACCCGAGTTGAAGACAGTGGTGATCCACAACTGTGCATTAGGGATCGAATCTCTTGCCGCTCTGGGTAAGTCCCTTTCCTGCCCGACTGCAGGTAAGTGACTTCCTCTGGGGGAGAGCTCAAACATTCATCTCTTTAGGAATGTCGAGATCAAAACGTGTTTCAGGCAGTGATTACTAAAGGGCCCGATCCTTCGTTATGGAGGGAGGCCCTTTGAGTCAAATGCCGCGTGTTTCTCTGATGATGATGATGATGGTAGTTGTTAATAATAATAATAACGATGATGATGACATTCATTAAGCACTTACTATGTGCAAAGCACTGTTCTAAGCTCTGGGAGGTTACAAAGTGATCAGGTTGTCCCACGGGAGGCTCACAGTCTTAATCCCCATTTTACAAATGAGGGAACTGAGGCACAGAGAAGTTAAGTGACTTGCCCAAAGTCACACAGCTGACAATTGGCAGAGCTGGATTTGAACCCATGACCTCTGACTCCAAAGCTCATGTTCTTTCCATTGAGCCACGCTACTTCTCTAAGTACTTACTATGAGTCAAGCACTGCTAATAATATGGTATTTGTTAAGGGCTTACTATAATAATTATTATGGTGTTTGTTCATTCATTCATTCATTCAATTGTATTTATTGAGCACTTACTGTGTGCAGAGCACTGTACTAAGCACTTGGGAAGTACAAGTTGGCAACATATAGAGACGGTCCCTAACCAACAGCAGGCTCACAGTCTAGAAGGGGGAGACAGACAACAAAACAAAACATATTAACAAAATAAAATAAATAGAATGAATATGTACAAGTAAAATAGAGTAATAAATATGTACAAACATATATATGTATATATACAGGTGCTGTGGGGAGGGGAAGGAGGTAAGGCGGGGGGATGGGGAGGGGGAGGAGGGGGAGACGAAGTAGGGGGCTCAGTGTGGGAAGGCCTCCTGGAGGAGGTGAGCTCTCAGTAGGGCTTTGAAGGGAGGAAGAGAGCTAGCTTGACGGATGTCTGGAGGGAGGGCATTCCAGGCCAGGGGGAGGACGCGGGCCGGGGGTCGACAGCGGGACAGGTGAGAACAAGGCACAGTGAGGAGGTTAGCGACAGAGGAGTGCAGGGTGCAGGCTGGGCTGGAGAAGAAAAGAAGAGAGGTGAGGTAGGAGGGGGCGAGGTGACAGAGTGCCATGAAGCCGAGAGTGAGGAGTTTTTGCCTGATGCATAGGTTGATTGGTAGCCACTGGAGATTTTTGAGGAGGGGAGTAACATGCCCAAAGCATTTCAGCACAAAGACGATCCGGGCAGAAGCATGAAGTACAGATTGAAGTGGGGAGAGACAGGAGGATGGGAGATCAGAGAGGAGGCTGATGCAGTAATCCAGTCGGGATAGGATGAGCGATTGAACGAGCAGGGTAGCAGTTTGGATGGAGAGGAAAGGGCGGATCTTGACGATGTTGCGGAGGTGAGATCGGCGGGTTTTGGTGACGGCTTGGATGTGAGGGGTGAACGAGAGAGTGGAGTCGAGGATGATACCAAAGCTTGTGAGACGGGAAGGATGGTAATGCCATCAACAGTGATGGGAAAGTCAGGGAGGGGGCAGGGTTTGGGAGGGAAGATAAGGAGTTCAGCCTTGGACATGTTGAGTTTTAGATGGCGGGCAGACATCCAGATGGAGATGTCCTGAAGGCAGGAGGAAATATGAGCCTGGAGGGAGGGAGAGAGAGCAGGGGCAGAGTTGTAGATTTGGGTGTCATCAGTGTAGAGATGATAGTTGAAGCCGTAGGAGTGAATGACTTCACCGAGGGAGTGAGTGTAGATAGAGAACAGAAGCAGCTTGGCTCAGTGGAAAGAGCCCAAACTTTGGAGTCAGAGGTCATGGGTTCAAATCCCCGCTCCAACAATTGTCAGCTGTGTGACTTGGGCAAGACACTTAACGTCTCTGTGCCTCAGTTACCTCATCTGTAAAATGGGGATTAAGACTGTGAGCCCCATGTGGAACAAACTGATCACCTTGTAACCTCCCCAGCGCTTAGAACAGTGCTTTGCACATAGTAAGTGCTTAATAAATGCCATTATTATTATTATTATAAGGGGACCAAGAACTGACCCTTGAGGAACCCCTACAGTAAGGGGATGGGAGGGAGAGGAGGAGCCCGCATAAGAGACTGAGAAAGACTGGCCGGAGAGATAAGAGGAGAACCAGGAGAGGACAGAGTCTGTGAAGCCAAGGTTGGAGAGCATGTTGAGGAAAAGGGGGTGGTCCACAGTGTCGAAGGCAGCTGAGAGGTCGAGGAGGATCGGAGAGATAAGAGGAGAACCAGGAAAGGACAGAGTCTGTGAAGCCAAGGTTGGAGAGCATGTTGAGGAAAAGGGGGTGGTCCACAGTGTCAAAGGCAGCTGAGAGGTTGAGGAGGATTAGGATAGAGTAGGAGCCATTCGACTTTGCAAGCAGGAGGTCATTGGTGACCTTTGAGAGGGCAGTTTCCTTGGAATGTAGGGGACGGAAGCCAGACTGGAGGGGGTCGAGGAGAGTGTTGTTGTTGAGGAATTCGAGGCAGTGCGTGTAGACGACTCATTCAAGGAGTTTGGAAAGGAATGGTAGGAGGGAGATAGGGTGATAACTAGAAGGTGAAGTGGGGTCAAGAGAGGGGTTTTTTTAGGATGGGAGAGACGTGGGCATGTTTGAAGGCTGAGGGGAAGGAACCAGTGGAGAGTGAGCGGTTGAAGATGGAAATTAAGGAGGGGAGGAGTGACGGAGCGAGAGATTTCATAAGATGAGAGGGCATGGGGTCAGAAGCACAGGTGGCCAGAGTAGCACTTGAGAAGAGGGAGGAGATCTCATCTGAAGATACTGCTGGGAAAGAGCTACTATGTTAATCACTTACTAGGTGCTAAGCACTTTTCTAAACACTGGGGTAGACACAAGGTAATCAGGTTGGACATATTTATTACTCTATTTATTTATTTATTTATTTTACTTGTACATATCTATCCTATTTATTTTATTTTGTTAGTATGTTTGGTTTTGTTCTCTGTCTCCCCCTTTTAGACTGTGAGCCCACTGTTGGGTAGGGACTGTCTCTATATGTTGCCAATTTGTACTTCCCAAGCGCTTAGTACAGTGCTCTGCACATAGTAAGCGCTCAATAAATACGACTGATGATGACGATGATGACACAGTCCCTGTCCCACATGGGGATCACAGTCTTAAACCCCATTTTACCCATGATGGAACTGAGGCCCAGAGAAGTGAAATGACTCATCCAAGGTGACCCAGCAGACAAGCGGTGGAGTTGGGATTAGAACCCGGGTCCTTCTGAGTCCCAGGACCATGCTCTATCCACTAGGCCACATTGACACAGTCCCTGTCCCACATGGGGCCCAGGGTATTAATCCCCATTTTACAGATGAGGTATCTGAGGCACAGAGCAGTGAAGTGATTTGCCCAGGGTGACACAGAAGACAAGTGTCAGAGCCGGGATTAGAACCCAGGTCCTTCTGACTTCCCCGCCTGTGCTCTATCCACTAGGCCATGCTACCTCTTCCCCACCCCATTTCTGTTGCCTGATGTGGTACTGTAGAGAGACAAACCACCAGGGCAGAGTGCCAGGATCTGAAGACTGCAGGCCCAGGTTTGTACTTCCCAAACCAAGCTCATTCAAGCCCAGGATGGATTCAAACCTTTTAACAAACACCCTCCAGGCGGTTTTGAGCTGTTGTTATTAATGGTATTTGTTAAGCACTTACTAGGTGGGAGGTACTATACTAAGCATTGGGGTAAGACACAAGATAATCGGGTTGGACACAATCCATGTCCCACCTGGGACTCTCAGTCTTAATCCCTGCTTTGCAGATGAGGTAACTGGGGCACAGAGAATAATAATAGTAATAATGACATTTGTGAAGTGCTTACTATGTGCAGAGCACTGTTCTAAGCGCTGGGGGGATACAAGGTGATCAGGTTGTCCCACGTGGGGCTCACAGTCTTAATCCCCATCTTACAGATGAGGGAACTGAGGCTCAGGGAAGTTAAGTGACTTGCCCAAGGTCACAGAGCCAACATCGTAGCTCAGTGGAAAGAGCCTGGGCTTTGGATTCAGAGATCATGGGTTCAAACCCCGGCTCTGCCAATTGTCAGCCGTGTGACTTTGGGCAAGTCACTTCACTTCTCTGTGCCTCAGTTACCTCATCTGTAAAATGGGGATTAAGGCTGTGAGCCCCCCATGGGACAACCTGATCACCTTGTAACCTCCCCAGCGCTTAGAACAGTGCTTGGCACAGAGTAAGCGCTTAATAAATGCCATTATTATTATTATTATTATTATATGGCAGAGCCAGGATTAGAACCCATGACCTCTGTCTCCCCAGCCCGTGCTCTTTCCACTGAGCCACACTGCTTCTCTGAAGTGACTTGCCCAAGGTCGCACAGAAAATGAGTGTCAGGGAATGAGTGTCTGTTCTAACGTTATATCAAACTCTGCCAAGCTCTAAGCACACAGTAAGCGCTCAATAAATATGATTGACCGACTGACTGAGTGGAGGAGCCGGAATTAGAACCCAGATCCTTCTGATTTCGAGGCCCGGGTCCTATCCGCTAGGCCACATTGCTCCTCTAGCAGTCATGGCACGGTGGTCGAGGCACTGCCTCTTGAATATAGTAATTAATTAATTAATTAATGTGGTACTTGTTCAGCGTTTCCTATGTGCCAAGCACTATTCTAAGCGCTGGGTTAGATACAAGTTAATCAAGGTGAACCCAGTCCCTGTTCTACTTAGGGCTCATGGTTTTAATCCCCATTTAATCCCCAAAACAGCACTTAACAAGTGTCATTATTGTTATTATTATTCTCTGCACCCCAGTTACCTCATCTGCAAAGCGGGGATTAAGACTGAGAGCCCCATGTGGGACGTGGACCGTGTCCAACCCGATTATCTTGTGACTACCCCAGTGCTTAACAATCCTTAGATAACTGAGGCCCAAAGAAGTGAAGTGACTTGCCCAAGGTCACACAGCTGACAAATGGTGGAGTCAGGATTAGAACCCATGACCTTCTGACTCCCAAGCCGTGCTCTAGCCGCTAAACCAAGCTGCTTCTTTAGTAGCAGCTAAAGTAGCAGTAGTATGCCCCCTTGATTTCTCCCGGTAAGCATTCATTCATTCATTCAATCGTATCTATTGAGCGCTTACTGTGTGCAGAGCACTGGACTAAGCGCTTGGGAAGTACAAGTCGGCAACATAGAGAGATGGTCCCTACCCAACAGTGGGCTCACAGTCTAGAATGGGGAGACAGACAACAATACAAAACAGGTATCAAGTCACCAGAATAAATAAAAATAAATCTAGATGCACATAATTAACAAAATAAATAGAATAGTAAATATGTACAAGTAAAATAGAGTAATAACTCTGTACAAATATATATACAAGTGCTGGGGGGAGGGGAAGGAGGTAGGGCGGGGGGATGGGGAGGAGGAGAGGAAAAAGGGGTTCAGTCTGGGAAGGTCTCTTGGAGGAGGTGAGCTCTCAGTAGGGCTTTGAAGGGAGGAAGAGAGCTAGCTTGGCAGATGTGTGGAGGGAGGGAATTCCAGGCCAGGGGGAGGATGTGGGCCGAGGGTCGACGGTGGGACAGGCGAGAACAAGGCCCAGTGAGGAGGTGAGCGGCGGCAGAGGAGCGGAGGGTGTGGGCTGGGCTGGAGAAGGACAGAAGGGAGGTGTGGTAGGAGGGGGCGAGGGGATGGGGAGCCTTGAAGCCCAGAGTGAGGAGTTTTTGCCTGATGCGTAGGTTGACAGGCAGCCACTACAGATTTTTGAGGAGGGGAGTGACACGCCCAGAGTGTTTCTGCACAGAGATGATCTGGGCAGCAGAGCGAAGTATAGACTGAAGTGGGGAGAGACAGGAGGATGGGAGATCAGAGAGGAGTTGTAAGCAGGAGTTGTCGGTGTTAATCTTTTCAGCTGAGGCCTCCGTTCACCTTCCCGCACTGGAGATATTTGACCTTTCTTGGAATAAGTGTGTTGGTGGAAACCTAAAGCTGCTTTGGGAGACATTAAAGCTTTCATCCGCCCTTCGGGTGCTGAGACTGAGTAGCTGTAACCTGGAGACTGAGGATATGTCGCTCCTAGGTCTGTATTTCTTTTTATGGTATTTGTTAAGCACTTACTACATACCAGGCCCTGTTCTAAATGCTGGGGTAATACAAGGTAATCAGGTTGGGCAGAATCCCTGTCAATCAATCAATCAATCGTATTTATTGAGCGCTTACTGTGTGCCGAGCACTGTACTAAGTGCTTGGGAAGTACAAGTTGGCAACATATAGAGACAGTCCCTACCCAACAGTGGGCTCACAGTCTAGAAGGGGGAGACAGAGAACATGTCCCACATGGGGCTCACGGTCTTAATCCCCATTTTACAGATGAGGTCAGTGAGGACCAGAGAAGTGAAGTGACTTGCCAAAGGTCACACAGCAGACAAGTGGAGGAGCAGGGATTAAAACCCAGGTCCTGCTGATTCTCAGGCCCATGCTCTATCCACCAGGACACACTGCTTCTCCCAGGTCCCCATAGATCTGGTGCTTTAAGCCCTGTCACACCACAATTATTATTATTATTATATCTGTAATTTATTTATTTATATTAATGTCTATCTCCCCCTCTAGACTGTAAGATCCTTGTGGGCAGGGGGTGTTTCTGTTACACTTTTATGTTCTACTCTAATTCATTCATTCGATCGTATTTATTAAGTGCTTACCATGTGCAGAGCATTGAACTAAGTGCATGGGAAATAATAATAATGGCATTTGTTAAGTGCTAATGGTATGTGCCAAGCATTCATTCATTCATTCAATCGTATTTATTGAGCGCTTACTGTGTGCAGAGCACTGTATTAAGTGCTTGGGAAGTACAAGTTGGCAACATATAGAGATGGTACTTACCCAACAGTGGGCTCACAGTCTAGAAAGGGGAGACAGAGAACAAAACAAAACATAGTTCAGTCACAGAGAACAAAACAAAACATAGTTCAGTGACTGGCATGTAGTAGGCGCTTCACAAATTTTAAAAAGAGGACTGTAACCATTCTGGTTTCTGAATTTTCCCATCCCTGTAACAATCAATCAATCAATCAACCATATTTATTGAGCACTTACTGTGTGCAGAGCACTGTACTAAGCGCTTGGGAAGTACAAGTTGGCAACATATAGAGACAGTCCCTACACAACAGTGGGCTCACAGTCTAGAAGGAAAGGTGCAAAATACCATTAAATCTTGTGTGTGTGTGTGTGTGTGTGTATGTGTGTGTGTATTCATTCATTCAGTAGTATTTATTGAGCGCTCATTGTGTGCAAAGCACTGTGCTAAGTGCTTGAGAGAGTACACTATGGGTAGGGACCGTCTCTATATGTTGCCGACTTGTACTTCCCAGGTGCTTAGTACAGTACTCTGCACACAGTAAGCACTCAATAAATACGATTGAATGAATGAACAGGCACATTCCCTGCACACATTGAGCTTATTAATAGGAATAAATAAGTGATGAATAAAGGGAGCAAGTCAGGGTGACGCAGAAGGGAGAGGGAGAAGTATGTGTGTGTCTGTGTTGTGTTTTTTGGGGTGGCGGGAGTTTGAGGCTATTTTCAAGCTCATTTTGTTTTCCTTTTTCAGCATCCGTAATCCAAGCCGGCCACTTAGCCAAACTGCAGACAATGGACCTGAGCTATAATGACAACATCTCCGACGAAGGCTGGGCCACGCTCAGCCAGGCTCTGCTGGCCCTCAGAGAACTGAGCGAGCTGGACGTCAGCCTTTGCCCCTCGGCGTTTCGGCCCGGGGGAGCCTGGTTCAGGCACTTGCTAGATGGCTTGCCTCAAATGACCATGCTCACCCAGTTAGGGATCCAGCGATGGGTTCTCCCTGCCCCTCAGGAGGAAAGCCTGGAATACTTTAACCGAGACCACAAAAGAGATGTTCACTTTGAGTATGATGGGTTTCGGTGAGCTGGTAAATAATTATGGCATTTGTTAAGTGCTTACTATGTGCCAGGCACTACTAAACACCGTGGGTGGGGAGGATATAAGAAAATCGGGCTGGACGCCCTGTCCCACAAAGGGCTCACGGTTATACCCATCACATAAACTTGCTAGAGATTTAAAATCCTGATAAGTGTTCAACTGTAAGCTCCTTGAAGACAGGGATCTTCTCTGCTACCTCATCATCATCATCATCAATTGCATTTATTAAGCACTTACTGTGTGCAGAGCACTGTACTAAGTGCTTGGGAAGTACAAGTTGGCAACATATAGAGACAGTCCCTACCCAACAGTGGGCTCACAGTCTAAAAGGGGGAGACAGAGAACAAAACCAAACATACTAACAAAATAAAATAAATAGAATAGATATATACAAGTAAAATAAATAAATAAAAAGAGTAATAAATATGTACAAACATATATACATATATACAGGTGCTGTGGGGAAGGAGGTAAGATGGGGGGATGGAAAGGGGGACGAGGGGAAGAGGAAGGAAGGGGCTGTCTGGGAAGTCCTCCTGGAGGAGGTGAGCTCTCAGTAGGGCCTTGAATTCCATTGAACTCTCCCAAGTGCTTAGTATAGGGCTCTGTGTGGAGAGTAAGAGCTCAATAAATACCACAGATTGTTTGATTGATGATTCCTTCTACAAGAATAGAACTCCCAACTAAGTGATTTCAAACCTCGACTGGGCTTACAGCTACAAAAGAATGCGGTAGCCAACACATTCACCGGCGGTGAATCCATTTTCCAGTTGAGACCAAAACTCCTCATAATATACCTGAGGAAGTTTTCAAAGGGCTCATTTTGGGAATTGCAGAGAAAATGAATTATAGTCTAATGATTAAAGCTGCCTCGAATACACTTGCTGACTCGAATTCCTCAACGCCAACTCTCTCCTTGACCCTCTCCAATCTGGCTTCCGTCCCCTACACTTCACCAAAACTGCCCTCTCAAAGGTCACCAATGACCTCCTTCTTGCCAAATCCAATGGCTCTTATTCTATCCTAATCCTCCTCGACCTCTCAGCTGCCTTCGACACTGTGGATCACCCTCTTTTCCTCAAGACGCTATCCAACCTTGGCTTCACAGACTCTGTCCTCTCCTGGTTCTCCTCTTATCTATCTGGCCGTTCATTCTCAGTCTCCTTTGCGGGCTCCTCCTCCCCCTCCTATCCCCTTACTGTAGGGCTTCCTCAAGGGTCAGTTCTTGGTCCCCTTCTGTTCTCTATCTACACTCACTCCCTCGTTGAACTCATTCACTCCCACGGCTTCAACTATCATCTCTGCGCTGATGACACCCAAATCAACATCTCTGCCCCTGCTCTCTCTCCCTCCCTAAAGGCTCGTATCTCCTCCTGCCTTCAGGACATCTCCTTCTGGATGTCTGCCTGCCATCTAAAACTCAATATGTCCAAGACTGAACTCCTTATCTTCCCTCCCAAACCCTGCCCTCTCCTTGACTTTCCCATCACTGTAGATGGCCCTACCATCCTTCCCATCTCACAAGCCCGAGGTGTCATCCTCGACTCCGCTCTCTCGTTCACATCTCACATCCAATCCGTCAACAAAACTTGCCAGTCTCACCTGCACAACATCGCCAAGATCCGCCCTTTCCTCTCCATCCAAACTGCTACCTTGCTGGTTCAATCTCTCATCAATCAATCAATCAATCAATCAATCATATTTATTGAGCGCTTACTATGTGCAGAGCACTGTACTAAGCGCTTGGGAAGTACAAATTGGCAACATATAGAGACAGGCCCTACCCAACAGTGGGCTCACAGTCTAAAAGGGGAAGACAGAGAACAAAACCAAACATACTAACAAAATAAAATAAATAGAATAGATATGTACAAGTAAAATAAATAAATAAATAAATAGAGTAATAAATATGTACAAACATATATGCATATATACAGGTGCTGTGGGGAAGGGAAGGAGGTAAGAAGGGGGGGATGGAGAGGGGGACGAGGGGGAGAGGAAGGAAGGGGCTCAGTCTGGGAAGGCCTCCTGGAGGAGGTGAGCTCTCAATAGGGCCTTGAAGGGAGGAAGAGAGCTACCTTGGTGGATGGGCAGAGGGAGGGCATTCCAGGCCCGGGGGATGGTGTGGGCCGGGGGTCAATGGCGGGACAGGCGAGAGCGAGGTACGGTGAGGAGATTAGCGGCGGAGGAGCGGAGGGTGCGGGCTGGGCTGTAGAAGGAGAGAAGGGAGGTGAGGTAGGAGGGGGCGAGGTGATGGACAGCCTTGAAGCCCAGGGTGAGGAGTTTCTGCCTGATGCGCAGATTGATTGGTAGCCACTGGAGATTTATGAGGAGGGGAGTGATATGCACAGAGCGTTTCTGGACAAAGATAATCCGGGCAGCAGCATGAAGTATGGATTGAAGTGGAGAGAGACACGAGGATGGGAGATCAGAGAGAAGGCTGATGCAGTAGTCCAGACGGGATAGGATGAGAGCTTGAACGAGCAGGGTAGTGGTATGGATGGAGAGGAAAGGGCGGATCTTGGCAATGTTGCGGAGCTGAGACCGGCAGGTTTTGGTGATGGCTTGGATGTGAGGGGTGAATGAGAGAGCGGAGTCTAGGATGACACCAAGGTTGCGGGCTTGTGAGACGGGAAGGATGGTAGTGCCGTCAACAGAGATGGGAAAGTCAGGGAGAGGGCAAGGTTTGGGAGGGAAAACAAGGAGTTCAGTCTTGGACATGTTGAGTTTTAGGTGGCGGGCAGACATCCAGATGGAGATGTCCTGAAGTCAGGAGGAGATGCGAGCCTGGAGAGAGGGGGAGAGAGCAGGGGCAGAGATGGAGATCTGGGTGTCATCAGCGTAGAGATGGTAGTTGAAGCCGTGGGAGCGAATGAGGTCACCAAGGGAGTGCGTGTAGATCGAGAACAGAAGGGGACCAAGCACTGAACCTTGGGGAACCCCCACAGTAAGAGGATGGGAGGGGGAGGAGGAGCCTGCAAAAGAAACTGAGAAAGAACGACCGGTGAGGTAAGAGGAGAACCAGGAGAGGATGGAGTCTGTGAAGCCAAGGTCGGATAGCGTGTTGAGGAGAAGGGGGTGGTCCACAGTGTCAAAGGCAGCTGAGAGGTCGAGGAGGATTAGGACAGAGTATGAGCCGTTGGATTTGGCAAGCAGGAGGTCATTGGTGACCTTTGAGAGGGCAGTTTCCGTGGAATGTAGGGGACAGAAGCCAGTCCTATCATCCTAGGACGGAGTCCAGTCGACTCATCCTATCCCGACTGGATTACTGCATCGGCCTCCTCTCTGATCTTCCATCCTCCTGTCTCTCATCGCTTCAGTCTATACTTCACTCTGCTGCCCTGATTATCTCTGTACAGAAACATTCTGGGCATGATATTCCCCTCCTCGAAAATCTCCAGTGGCTGCCTGTCAACCTACAAATCAAGCAAAAACTCTTGACTTTCAGCTTCAAAGCTCTCCATCACCTCACCCCCTCCTACCTCACCTCCCTTCTCTCCTTCTCCAGCCCAGCCCGCACCCTCTGCTCCTCTGCCACCGCTAACCTCCTCATTGGGCCCCGTTTTCGCCTGTCCCGCCTTCGACCCCCGGCCCACGTTCTTCCCCTGGCCTGGAATGCCCTCCCTCCTCACATCCGCCAAGCTAGCTCTCTTCCTCCCTTCAAAGCCCTACTGAGAGTTCACCTCCTCCAGGAGGCCTTCCCAGACTGAGCCCCCTTTTTCTTCTCCTCCTCCCCATCCCCCCGCCCTACCTCCTTCTCCTCCCCACAGCACTTGTATAGATTTGTACATATTTATTACTCTATTTTACTTGTACATATTTACTATTCTATTTATTTTGTTAATGATGTGCATATTCTATTTGTTATGATTTTGACACCTGTCTCCATCGTTTGTTTTGTTATCTGTCTCCTCCTTCTAGACTGTGAGTCCGTTGTTGGGTAGGGACCGTCTCTATATGTTTCTGACTTGTACTTCCCAAGCGCTTAGTACAGTGCTCTGCTAACAGTAAGCGCTCAATAAATATGATTGAATGAATGAATGAATGATTAGAATCTAGAGTCCTGGGCTTTGATTCTCTATCCTCCCACTGACTTGACCAAGTTTACCTAAACTACCTCTCCCCCTCTTCTTTCATTCAGTCAATTGTATTTATTGAGTGCTTACTGTGTGCAGAGCACTGTACTAAGTGCTTGGGAAGTTCAAGTCGGCAACATATGGAGATGGTCCCTACCCAACAACGGGCTCACAGTCTAGGAGTAACGTGGCCTGGTGGAAAGACCATTCGTTCATTCATTCATTCAATAGTATTTATTGAGCGCTTACTGTGAGCAGAGCACTGTACTAAACACTTGGGAAGTACAAGTTGGCAACATATAGACACAGTCCCTACCCAACAGTGGGCTCACACAGGTCTGGGAATCAGAGGAACTGGGTTCCAAACCCGGCTCCACAACCTATATGCTGTGTGTCCTTGGGAAAGTCACTTAACTTTTCCATGGCCCAGTTGTCTCAGCTGTAGAATGGGAGCTAAATCCTACTCTCTCTTAGTTAGACCATGAATCCCATGTGGGATTGTTGGAAGCTCACTCTGGGCAGGGAATATGTCTACCAACTCTGTCATAGTCTACTCTCCCAAGCGCTTAGTACAGTGCTGTCCACACAGTAAGTGTTCAATAAATACAATTAATTGATTGATGAACTGTAATAATAATAATGGTATTTGTTAAGTGCTTACTGTGTGGACAGCACTGTTCTAAGCACTGGGGTAGATGCAATGTAATCAGGTTGTCCTGGTTGGGCTCACAGTTTTTCAATCCCCATTTTACAGATGAGGTAACCAAAGAACAGAGAAGTGAAGTGACTTACCCAAAGTCACACAGCAGACAGGTGGCAGAGTCGGAATTAAAACCCGCAACCTCATATTCCCAAGCCTGGGCTCTTTCCACTAAGCCACGCTGCTTCTCTACTATGTCTGCCCTAATTGACTTGCATAAACCCCAGTGCTTACTACAGTGTTTGGCACATAGTAGACACTTAAGAGGTACTGTAATTATTTGGTTATTATTACCATTATCAGTATCATTGATAATAATAATATTTGTTCAACAGCCGATAAATTCATATCCACCTTTGTGCTTAGAGCAGTGCTCATCACACGGCAAAGGCTTAACAAATACCACCATTATTATTATTTGCTTAAACACTTACTATGTGTTGAACACTGCTCTAAGCATTAGGGTGGATATGAAGTTATCAGTTTGGGCTGTCCCTATCCTGCATGGGGCTCACAGTTTAGGTAGGAGAGGGTAAGAGTTAATTCCCCTATTAAAGATGAGGTAACTGAGGCACAGAGAAGTTAAATGACTTGTCCAAGGTCACACAGCAGACAAGTGGCGGAGCTAGGATTAGAACACAGATCCTCTGACTCCAAGGCTCGTGCTCTTTCCGCTAGGCCACATATCATTATTTTCATTTCACGCAGGGCACTTGGAAACCTTCAACCTGCCAGGGATCTGGTGAGCAGTAGAAGATCTCACTTCAACGCCCTTTGAAAACTTCAAGGAGCATAAAGGACTACATATCCACAAAGATGTTTGTCATTTTGCAATAAAATATAATTTTACTTTGTACATAAGAAAATGAATATTTATGAGCATTTTTACTCAATAAATCTTTTTCAACTACAAAGTACGCCTGGATTTTCACTTTAAAAAGTGTTTTTCCTCATTTCTGCTGGAGGTGCATTTAAGATATTGATGACATAGAAGTACCCAGTGCTCCTCTGAATTCAGAATGCTGCATCACCAATGCACGCAAAAATGCCATTTTAACACGATAGAGATCTGAAAAAATGAGGGTAAGAGTCACTGATGGCACAAACCATAAAACGGAATAGATTCATTGCCAAAAAAAGTACTAAATAATACAAGAAACAAGATCCATCGGAACTTTCCGTCTTTGGAATTCGCCGAAAGTATTAATGTGAAGGAGTTTTCTTTTACATTGCTCTTAGCATCTTAGGAAGTCAGAGCCAAGCAGGCTTAAAGGTTGCCTAAAAATCTGATTACCACACTATAGGAAATCCAAGTCGGAGGGGAGAGAGGACAGAGAAGAGCAATTAGGATAATGAAGAGATTAGGACTTTTCACTCAGGAAAGATGACCGAGGAGATAAGATTGGGGAGTTCATCAAATTTTGTTTTGTTCTCTGTCTCCTCCTTCTAGACTGTGAGCCTGTTGTTAGGTAGAGACCGTCTCTATACGTTGCCAACTTGTACTTCCCAAGCGCTTAGTACAGTGCTCTGCACACAGTAAGCCCTCAATAAATACGATTGAATGAATGAATGAATGAATGAATGAATGAATGAATGAACATCAGGACCAGAGAACACCCACAGAAGTTGGCCTATGGTCCCTTCTAAAGAAGTGCTACCCCAGAGCTTTGTACAGTGCCTGGCACATAGTAAGCGCTTAACAAATACCATTAAAAAAATTGGAAATGTTTTTTTCCCCACTGCAGGTGGTAAGCATGTCGATTGTGTTATAAGATGTTGCAAAGACCAAAAACACCAATAGGTATGAGGAGGCTTTGGATAAATACATGGATTAGAGAGAGGTTGGAGCTGGGTTCTAATCCCAGCTCTGCCACTTGTCTGATGTGTGACCTTGGGCAAGTCATTTCACTTCTCAGTGCCTCTGTTACCTCATCTGTAATATGTAAGACTGAACCCTGTCTGGGACAGGGACTGTGACCAACCTGATTACTTTGTATTTACTCCAGTGCTTACTACAGTACCTGGCACGTAGTAAGTGCACACAGTAAGCGCTCAATAAATACAATTGAATGAATGAATGCTTAACAAATACCACAATTATTATTATTATAACTTTGTGGGTGGTTGTCAATGTCGTCTCCCCCTTTTAGACTGTGAGCCCACTGTTCGGTAGGGACTGTCTCTACATGTTGCCAACTTGTACTTCCCAAGCGCTTAGTACAGTGCTCTGCACACAGTAAGCACTCAATAAATACGATTGATTGATTGATTGTCAAGGAAAACAATCACCACATCATTTCTTTAAGCCAAATTGTTGCTGAATTGTCCTATCCAAGTGCTTAATACAGTGCTCTGCTCACAGTATTCATTCATTCAATCATATTTATGAGCGCTTACTGTGTGCAGAGCACTGTACTAAGCACTTGGGAAGTACAAGTTGGCAACATATAGAGACGGTCCCTACCCAACAGTGGGCTCACAGTCTAAAAGGGGGAGACAGACAACAAAACAAAACATATTAACAAAATAAAATAAATAGAATAGTAAATATGTACAAGTAAAATAGAGTAATAAATCTGTACAAACATATATATAGGTGCTGTGGGGAGGGGAAGGAGGTAGGGCGGGGGGATGGGGAGGAGGAGAGGAAAAAGAAGGCTCAGTCTGGGAAGGCCTCCTGGAGGAGGTGAGTTCTCAGTTGGGCTTTGAAGGGAGGAAGAGAGATAGTTTGGAAGATTAGCAGAGGAAGGGCATTCCAGGCCAGGGGGAGGACGTGGGCCAGGGGTTGACGGTGGGACAGGCGAGAATGAGGCCCGGTGAGGAGGTGAGTGGTGGCAGAGGAGCGGAGGGTGCGGGCTGGGCTGGAGAAGGAAAGAAGGGAGGTGAGGTAGGAGGGGGCGAGGCGATGGACAGCCTGGAAGCCGAGAGTGAGGAGTTTTGCCTGATGCGTAGGTTGATTGGTAGCCACTGGAGATTTTTGAGGAGGGGAGTAACATGCCCAGAGTGTTTCTGCACAAAGATAATCTGGGCAGAGGCGTGAAGTATAGATTGAAGTGGGGAGAGACAGGAGGATGGGAGATCAGAGAGGAGGTTGATGAATCCAGTCGGGATAGGATGAGAGACTGAACGAGCAGGGTAGCGGTTTGGATGGAGAGGAAAGGGCGGACACACAGTAAGTGCTCAATAAATACAATTGATTGAATGAATGAATGAATTTAAGCATTATTTATTGCCACTATCAGAAGCAAAATATACTGGACCACCAAATCTTTGGTCTGAACCATCAATGGCATTTATCAATCACTGTCATTTATTGAGTGACTTGGGAGAGCAACCACTGGAGTGTCTTCAGGAGTAGGGAAACATCCTGCCTCTGGCCTGAAACTTCCTCCTCTTTCATATCAGACTGGCAGCGTGGCTTAGTGGAGTGAACATGGGCTTGGGAATCAAAGGGCGTGGGTTCTAATCCTGGCTCCGCCACATGTCAGCTGGGTGACTTTGGGCAAGACACTTTACTTCTCTGGGCCTCAGTTACCTCATCTATAATATGGGGATTAAGGCTGTGAGGTCCACATGGGGCAACCTGATTACCTTGTATCTACTCCAGTGCTTCCGACAGTGCTGGGCACATAGTAAGCACTTAACTTATTATTATTGTATCCAATAGACCATCACTCTCCCCACCTTCAAAGCCTTATTAAAATCACATCTCTTCCAAGAGGCCCTTCTGACTAAATCATAATAATAATGATAGCATTTGTTAAGCACCTACTATGTGCCAAGCACTGTTCTAAGCACTGGGGGGGATACAAGGTAATCAGGTTGTCTCACATGGGGCTCACAGTCTTAATCCCCATTTTAAAGGTGAGGTAGCCGAGGCACAGAGAAGTTAAGTGACTTGCCCAAAGTCACACAGCTGATAAGTGGTGGAGTCGGGATTAGAACTCATGACCTCTGACTCCCAAGCCCGGGCTCTTTCCACTGAACCATGCTGCTTCTCATCATTATGTATTTTTCAATCATTTACATTAATGTCTGTCTCTCCCTCTATCAAATTGATGGGAATTATTGAGCACTTACTGTGTGCAGAGCACTGTAGTAAGCCCTTGGAGAATCCAATTGCTTTGTTAATGCCATATTTTACTCTCCCAAGATCTTTGTACAGTGCTCGGGCCACAGTAAGGGCTCAATAAATACAATTGAATGAATGAATGAGCACTTGGCTGACACTGTGAAAATGAACCATGAGAGGACGTTGGAAAGTGGAATCTGAAATTTACTTCAGTTTACATGTGGCAGCAGCGTGGCCTAATGGATTGAGCACCAGGCTGGGGGTCAGAAAGACCTGGGTTCTAGTTCTGACTCTGCCTCTTGTCTGCTGTTTGACCTTGGGCAAGTCACTTCACTTCTCTGGGCCTCAGTGGCCTCATCTGTAAAATGGGGATCAAGATTGTGAGCCCCATGTGGGACAAGGACTGTGTCCAACCTGACTAACTTGTATCTACTCCAGTGCTTAGTACAGTGCCTGGCATGTACTATGTGCTTAACAAATACCATAAAAAACCCCCACAGTAAGCACTTAATACCAACTGTTCCTACCAATTCTTTCACACAGTAACCATGGTTTCACTAACCAGACTACTCAGTCTTCAGTATTTTTCTTACATCTGTGTCTCTCTGCTCTTCTCTTTTTTTATCCCCTCCTTATTTTGAGTATGTGTATTTGTGGATGAATACTTATGTAGGTAACAGGGAATGGTTGAACTTGTGTCTGTGTGTGTTTCTTACCAGAGCAATAGAAGCGATTTCTTTTCCTTCTCTGGGGTCAGAGAAGGCAGCTGGAGTGGGAACATTGTGGAGAAGGGCAAGAGACTCTGAATTTCGGCGAGGGACTATACTACTGCTGCCACCATTTAAGTGATTTGCCCAAGGTCACACGGCAGACAAATGGCAGAGCTGGGATTAGAAACCATGTCCTCCTGAATCCCAGTCCCATGTTCTAAAATAAAACAATGAATAAATGATGTTATTTGTTAAGCGCTTACTATGTGCCAAGTGCTGTTCTAAGTGCTGGGGTAGATACAAGGTAATCAGGTTGTCCCAGTTGGGCTCACAGTTTTTTAGTCTTCATTTTACAGATGAGGTAACTGAAGCACAGAGAAGTGAAGCGACTTGCCTAAAGTCACACAGCTGACAAGTGGCGGAGCGAGGATTGGAACCCACGACCTCTGACTCCCAAACCCATGCTCTTTCCACTAAGCCATGCTGCTGCCATCAATTAATCATATTTATTGAGTGTTTGCTGTGTGCAGAGCACAGTACTAAATACTTAGGAGAGTACAATATAAGAAAGCGGGTAGACATGTTCCGTGCCCACAAGAGACTCACAGCTTAAAGAGGGAGAAAGACATTAATGTAAATGAGTAAATTCCGGATAAGAACATAACTGCCGTGGGGCTGAGGGAGGGATGAAGATAGGCAAGTAGACAAAGCAAGCAGACAGAAGCAGCATTTCCTAGTGGATAGAGCACAGGCCTGGGAGCCAGAAGGACCTCCTGTTTGATGTTGGGCAAGTCACTTCACTTCTCTGTGCCTCAGTTACCTCATCTGTAAAATGGGGATTAAGACTGGGAGCCCCCCGAGGGACAGTTCTACATCATCACCCTGACTTGCTCTCTGTATTCATTCATTCAATCGTTTTTATTGAGCGCTGTGTGCAGAGCACTGTATTCACTCCCTCCCCCCATCCTCCCAGCCCTCAGACCTATAGCTTATGTACATATCTGTAATTTATTTACTTATATTAAAGTCTGTCTCCCCTTCTAGAATATAAGCATGTTGTGGGCTGGGAATATATCTGTTTCTGGTTATATCGTACTCTCCCAAGTACTCTCCCCTCAGTAAGCACTCAATAAATACGATTGAATGAATGAACGACTGCTTCCAATCTGATAACTGTGTATCTACCCCAGGGCTTAGCATAGTGCTTGGCCCAGAGGAAGCCCTTACCAAATACCATTATTATTATTATTATTATTATTATGGCATGTATTAAGTGCTTACTATGTGAAAAGCACTGTTCTAAGCACTGGCACTGTTCTAAGTGCTGATCATTATTATTATTATTATTCTCCAGAGGAAATCAGGTTCCATGGCCGAGCCCGGCGCCCGCCTCGTGGAAAGGCAGATAGAGGGAGGAGGAGGAGGAGAGGCGGAGAAATGGAATTTATTTATTTCTATTAATGTCTGTCTCCCCCCTCTAGACTGTATGCTTGTTGTGGGCAGGGAATATGTCTGTTTATTGTTGTAGTATGCTCTCCCTAGAGCTTAGTACAGTGCTCTGCACACAGGAAGCACTCAATAAATACGATTGAATGAATGAAAGAAGTGGACCCCGGGCATCTGCGGTTCCCATGGCAACCACCACCCGAGGCTCCAACCACTGCCAAGATTACCATGGCAACCAGAGCCTCCATCGCCTCCACGGAACCCCAGAGCTGGAGACAAAATTGTAGTTTCTCTATTAAGCGCTTTCCCCCCTCAAATGGCCCACCTGCAGGGAAGAGAAACTGTATTAATTTTAATAGCTATGCCAGCTCCATTGGGCCATAAGCTCTGTTTTACTGTCATTTGCGGAGTGCATGCAAATCTCCTGGGAAAATCACCGTTTTATAGGGCACGGCCCAAGGAAGGCAAAGACAGAGTTGAGGGAAGGTAAGAAAACATTAACAGAAAATTGCAGCACTAATGTCCACCGTAGAAATTTAGTCAGATAGGCAAAAAGTGTTTATGGAGTCTTCGGGGGATACAGATTTTAGAGACAATAGAATCACAATCAAATGGGATATGGTTGTTAGAGCCAGCATGCTCTTAGAGTCTATGCATAAATGACATAATATAAAGCTCATAGTTCCTTATGACGGACCTTCAAGCGGTTCACTGGTTTTGAGGCTCAAAATTCTTGGTCCCGATAAAACGGATGCTACATTTAGCTTATAAGGCAAAAGGTAAAACTAATTTCGTTTAATTGTTTGGACTATATCTTAAAATAGTCACACTTCATAGGAACATGAATTGCAGTGAAAATAGCTGGTAATAATGGGTAACAGATGAGAATTTGGGTATCGTTGCCTAGGTTTTTTATTTCATGCATTTACTAGAGGTAAATTCCTTGCTTAGGGCACTTTATAAATAAACAAATCTAAACATACATTCCTGCCCCATAGAGCTTTTACTTCTAAAATTTAAGCAGAGAAGCAGCATGGCTCAGTGGAAAGAGCACGGGCTTAGGAGTCAGAGGTCATGGGTTCAAATCCCGGCTCTGCTGACTGTCAGCTGTCAGTTCCCTCATCTGTAAAATGGGGATTAAAACTGTGAGCCTCCCGTGGGACAACCTGATCACCTTGTAACCTCCCCAGTGCTTAGAACAGTGCTTTGCACATAGTAAGTGCTTAACAAATACCATCATCATTATTATTAAGCATTAAATTACAAGGATTATCATTCATTTATTCCTCTTAGTCCTTTATATTAATGAACGGTGGTAAATAAGGAACAAAAGTGCTTTGGGCACAGTTTCCATTGCCAAAATGCTTAAAATTTTTATTCACAGTGATAGGCTCCCACTGAATAAATTAGTTTTTCAGAATTCCAGGATTCTTGACTCCTTTTGCTAGGTCTACAATCCAAGTTGAACTGTAATTTAGTTAGAGAGTCTAGTACAGTGGTTAAAACCAGGACCACTTTGTTATTTATTGATTTACAGTAACATCTTTCTTTCCCTCTAGATCATAAACCCCTTTTTGGACAGGAAACTTGTCTACTAATTCTGTTGTGTTGTCCTCTCCCAAGAGTTTAGGACAATGCTCTATGAACAACAAACAGCCAAAAAAAAAAAACAAACCCCAAAACCATAAATTGATTGATTTGCAGAATTAACGCTGTACATCATGGCAAAAATAAATGGAAAATCACCAAAATAGAAATCGAATTTGTGACATTTGATCCCCCCATGGAAGTTTAAGGTATAAGGGAAGCAGCGTGGCTCAGTGGAAAGAGCATGGGCTTTGAAGTCAGAGGTCATGGGTTCAAATCCTGGCTCCGTCACTTGTCAGCTGTGTGACTTTGGGCAAGTCACTTAACTTCTCTGTGCCTCAGTTACCTCATCTGTAAAATGGGGATTAAGACTGTGAGCCCCACGTGGCTACCTGATCACCTTGCAACCTCCCCAGTGCTTAGAAAGTGCTTTGCACATAGTAAGTGCTTAATAAATGTCATAAAAAAGCTCCTGTTTAATGACAAAGGACATCTAGATTTGAATAAGCTTAGAACAGTGTTTTGCACATAGTAAGCGCTTAATAAATGTCATAAAAAAGGCTCCTGCTTAATGACAAAAGACATCTAGATTTGAATATATACAGGCCAATCTGTTCCATTCTTTAGAATGTGAAGAATCGTGGATGTTTTTATGAGTTGTTGATAAAATTCATAGGTTATGTTTCTTGAAAATGCAGGAAATGAACACCCGGAAAAACACTCCAAAGCTGTTTCCAAGAATACATTAGTTATAGTTTGTTTGGTTTCCTGTTCCCAGGCTCTGAGTCAAACAAGGGGAGCTGAACAGCCAAGCAGAAAGAGCCTGGGCCTGGGATTCAGAAGTCCTGGGTTCTAATTCTGCCTCCTCCCCAAATCCACTGTAAGGACTTGGGCAAGTGATTTAATCCATCAGTGGTATTTATTCAGTGTTTACTACGTGCTTAGCACTGCACTAAGAGTTGGCAGACACTTCTCCTGCCCACAACGAAGTTCCTTGTGCCTCAGTTACCTTATCTGTAACTTAAGCGCTTAGTACAGTGCTCTGCACACAGTAAGCTCTCAATAAATACGATTGATGATCTGTAAAATGGGGATTAATCAATCAATCGACCTTATTTATTGAGTGTTACTGTGGATAGAGCACTGTATAAAGCAATTAAGACAGTACAATATAACAGAGTGGTAGATTCATTCATTCATTCGATCGTATTTATTGAGCGCTTACTGTGTGCAGAGCACTGTACTAAGCACTTGGGAAGCCCAAGTTGGCAACATATAGAGACAGTCCCTATCCAACAGCGGGTTCATAGTCTAGAAGAGGGAGACAGACAACAAAACAAAATGTATTAACAAAATAAAATAAATAGAATAGTAAATATGTATAAGTCATTCAGTCATATTTATTGAGTGCTCACTGTGTTCAGGGCACTGTACTAAGTGCTAGGGAGAGTACAATACAACAATACCTTCAACAATATACCTTCAACAATACAACAGATACCTTCCCTGCCCACAGTGATTTTACAATCAAGAGGGGGATTAAGAGTGTGAGCCCGGCATGGGACATGGATTGTTTCCAACCTGATTATATTTACCCCAGGGTTTAGTATAATACCTGGCACATAGTAAGAGCATCAGAATACCATTAAATAGTGTTGATATTTGTTAAGTGCTTACTGTGTGCCAAGCACTGTTCTAAGCGCTGGGGTAGATACAAGGTAATCAGGTTGTCCCATGTGGGGCTCACAGTCTTAATCCCCATTTTACAGATGAGGCAACTGAGGCTCAGAGAAGTGAAGTGACTTGCCCAAAGTCACACAGCTGATAAGTGGCGGAGCCGGGATTATTCATTCATTCATTCATTCAATCGTATTTAGTGAGTGCTTACTGTGTGCAGAGCACTGTACTAATCAATCAATCAATCAATCAATCGTATTTATTGAGTGCTTACTATGTGCAGAGCACTGTACTAAGCGCTTGGGAAGTACAAATTGGCATCACATAGAGACAGTCCCTACCCAACAGTGGGCTCACAGTCTAAAAGGGGGAGACAGAGAACAGAACCAAACATACCAACAAAATAAAATAAGTAGGATAGAAATGTACAAGTTAAATAAATAAATAAATAAATAAATAAATAGAGTAATAAATATGTACAACCATATATACATATATACAGGTGCTGTGGGGAAGGGAAGGAGGTAAGACGGGGGGATGGAGAGGGGGACGAGGGGGAGAGGAAAGAAGGGGCTCAGTCTGGGAAGGCCTCCTGGAGGAGGTGAGCTCTCAGCAGGGCCTTGAAGGGAGGAAGAGAGCTAGCTTGGCGGATGGGCAGAGGGAGGGCATTCCAGGCCCGGGGGATGACGTGGGCCGGGGGTTGATGGCGGGACAGGCGAGAGCGAGGTACAGTGAGGAGGTTAGTGGTGGAGGAGCGGAGGGTGCGGGCTGGGCAGTAGAAGGAGAGAAGGGAGGTGAGGTAGGAGGGGGCGAGGGGATGGATAGCCTTGAAGCCCAGGGTGAGGAGTTTCTGCCTGATGCGCAGATTGATCGGTAGCCATTGGAGGTTTTTGAGGAGGGCAGTAATATGCCCAGAGCGTTTCTGGACAAAGATAATCCGGGCAGCAGCATGAAGTATGGATTGAAGTGGAGAGAGACACGAGGATGGGAGATCAGAGAGAAGGCTGGTGCAGTAGTCCAGACGGGATAGGATGAGAGCTTGAATGAGCAGGGTAGCGGTTTGGATGGAGAGGAAAGGGCGGATCTTGGCAATGTTGCGGAGCTGAGACCGGCAGGTTTTGGTGACGGCTCGGATGTGAGGGGTGAACGAGAGAGCGGAGTCGAGGATGCCACCAAGGTTGCGGGCTTGTGAGACGGGAAGGATGGTAGTGCCGTCAACAGAGATGGGAAAGTCAGGGAGAGGACAAGGTTTGGGAGGGAAGACAAGGAGCTCAGTCTTCGACATGTTGAGCTTTAGGTGGCGGGCGGACATCCAGATGGAGATGTCCTGAAGGCAGGAGGAGATGCGAGCCTGGAGGGAGGGGGAGAGAGCAGGGGCAGAGATGGAGATCTGGGTGTCATCAGCGTAGAGATGATAGTTGAAGCCGTGGGAGCGAATGAGGTCACCAAGGGAGTGAGTGTAGATTGAGAACAGAAGGGGACCAAGCACTGAACCTTGGGGAACCCCCACAGTAAGAGGATGGGAGGGGGAGGAGGAGCCCGCAAAAGAGACTGAGAAAGAACGACCGGAGAGATAAGAGGGGAACCAGGAGAGGACGGAGTCTGTGAAGCCAAGGTCAGATAACGTGTGGAGGAGAAGGGGGTGGTCCACAGTGTCGAAGGCAGCTGAGAGGTCGAGGAGGATTAGGACGGAGTATGAGCCGTTGGATTTGGCAAGCAGGAGGTCATTGGTGACCTTTGAGAGCGCAGTTTCCGTGGAATGAAGGGGACGGAAGCCAGACTGGAGGGGGTCGAGGAGAGAGTTGTTGTTGAGGAATTCTAGGCAGCGCGTGTAGACAACTTTTTCAAGGTTTCCAAGCTACTAAGCGCTTGGAAAGTACAAGTTGGCAACATATAGAGATGGTCCCTACCCAACAGTGGGCTCACAGTCTAGAAGGGGGAGACAGACAACAAAACAAAACATATTAACAAAATAAATAAATAGAATAAACATGTGCAAATAAAATAGAGTAATAAATACATACAAACATATATACAGGTGTATACAGGTCTAATACAGATTAGAACCCATGACTTCTGACTCCCAAGCCCAGGCTCTTTCCACTAAGCCACTAAGCCACGCTGAAAAAACCCAAAACTCTGGTACTCAAAAAGTTTAGGTGTCCTTTCCCCTGAGCTCCCCTGAGAAACAGCTTGGCTGGGAAGCAGCATGGCTTAGTGGAAAGAGCCCGGGCTTGGGAGTCGGAAGTCATGGGTTCTAATCCCGGCTCTGCCTCTTGTCAGCTATGTGACTTGGGGCAAGTCATTTAACTTTTCTGTGCCTTCAGTTATCTCATCTGTAAAATGAGGATTAAGACTGTGAACGCCACGTGGGACAACTCACTCCCTTGGTGACCTCATTCGCTCTCCTTCTCCAGCCCAGCCCGCACCCTCCGCTCCTCTGCCACCGCTAACCTCCTCACCGTACCTCGTTCTCGCCCGTCCCACCGTCGACCCCCGGCCCCCCTCCTCCCCCGGGCCTGGAATGGCCTCCCTCTGCCCATCCGCCCAGCTAGCTCTCTTCCTCCCTTCAAGGCCCTGCTGAGAGCTCACCTCCTCCAGGAGGCCTTCCCAGACTGAGCCCCTTCCTTCCTCTCCCCCTCGTCCCCCTCTCCATCCCCCCATTTTACCTCCTTCCCTTCCCCACAGCACCTGTATATCTGTATATATGTTTGTACGTATTTATTACTTTTATTATTTTTTGTACGTATTATTTATTGATTGATTTTACTTGTACATATCTATTCTATTTATTTTATTTTGTTAATATGTTTTGTTTTGTTCTCTGTCTCCCCCTTCTAGACTGTGAGCCCACTGTTGGGTAGGGACCGTCTCTACATGTTGCCAACTTGTACTTCCCAAGCACTTAGTACAGTGCTCTGCACACAGTAAACACTCAATAAATACGATTGATTGATTAATTGATTGATTGATTGATTGACAACCTGATTACCTTGTATCTACCCCAGCACTTAGAACAGTGCTTGGCACATAGTAAGTGCTTAACAGGTGCCTTCATTATTATTAATATTATTAAAAGCAGCAGCAGTAGCCCCCTCCCACCCCGCTACACCACACACACGCCACCATTCATTCATTCATTCAGTCAGTCAGTCGTATTTATTGAGTGCTTGCTGTGTGCGATGTACTGTACTAAGCCCTTGGGAGAGTATGCTACAACAATGAACAGACACATTTCTGGCCCACAGTGAGCTTGCAGTCTAGAGGGGGGGGAAGACAGACATTAATGCAAATATATAAATGACAAATATGGACATAAGAGCTGTGATGCCACCATCAATCAATCAATCAATCAATCATATTTATTGAGCACTTACTATGTGCAGAGCACTGTACTAAGCGCTTGGGAAGTACAAATTGGCAACATATAGAGACAGTCCCTACCCGACATTGGGCTCACAGTCTAAAAGGGGGAGACAGAGGACAAAACCAAACATACTAACAAAATAAAATAAATAGAATAGATATGTACAAGTAGAATAAATAAATAAATAAATAAAGTAATAAAAATGTACAAACATATATACATATATACAGGTGCGGTGGGGAAGGGAAGGAGGTAAGAAGGGGGGGATGGAGAGGGGGACGAGGGGGAGAGGAAGGAAGGGGCTCAGTCTGGGAAGGCCTCCTGGAGGAGGTGAGCTCTCAGCAGGGCCTGATCCCAAGGGTCAGGTGTGTCCTTGGCCTTCACATAACCCTCTGTCTTAATAATAATAATAATAATGATGGCATTTATTAAGTGCTTACTATGTGCAAAGCACTGTTCTAAGTGCTGGGGAGGTTACAAGGTGATCAGGTTGTACCACATGGGGCTCACAGTCTTAATCCCCATTTTACAGATGAGGGAACTGAGGCACAGAGAAGTGAAGTGACTTGCCCAAAGTCACACGGCTGACAATTGGTGGAGCCGGGATTTGAACCCATGACCTCTGACTCCAAAGCCCGGGCTCTTTCCACTGAGCCACGTTGCTTCTTGCTGTCTTCTTCAGCCCTCACTAAAATCAGCCCTGATTCTATCCTGCTCAAATCTTATGTACCACAACAGGGAATAAATGGGGTAAAACTGGCGATTAAAGCACAGTGTGAAGCAGTGTGGCCTAGCAGAGAGCGCACGGGCCTGGGAGTTCGAATGACCTGGGTTCTCATCTCGGCTCTGCCTATTGCTTGCTGTGTGATCTTGGGCAAATAATAATAATGATGGTATTTGTTAAGCGCTTACTATGTGCCAAGCACTGCTCTCACCTCCCTTCTCTGTGCCTCAGTAAAATGGGGATATCTGACTTAGACAATTAGCCCCATGTGGGATGGGGACTGTGTCCAACCAAATTAACTTGTACCTACCTCATAGCTTAGAACAGTGTTTGACGCATAGTAAGCGCTTAACAAATCTCATTTAAAAAAAGTATCCACGGCAGGGTGAACTTCTGACCTAATAATTGTCACAAACCCCCCTTACCACCCTCCCACCTCTGGTTCTTACCAAGGTCTTACCAGGACCTTCCTGGACCGGGGGAGCCTCAGTGACACGAAGGGGAGTTCATTCATTCATTCAATCGCATTTATTAACAATAATAATAATAATAATAATAATGGCATTTATTAAGCACTTACTATGTACAAAGCACTGTTCTAAGCACTGGGGAGATTACAAGGTGATCAGGTTGCCCACGTGGGGCTCACAGTCTTAATCCCCATTTTACAGATGAGGTAACCGAGGCCCAGAGAAGTGAAGTGACTTGTCCAAAGTCACACAGCTGACAAGTGGCGGAGCTGGGATTTGAACCCATGACCTCTGACTCCAAAACCCGTGCTCTTTCCACTGAGCCATGCTGCTTCTCACTTACTGTGTGCAGAGCACTGTACTAAACACTTGGAAAGTGCAATTCGGCTATAGATAGAGACAATCCCTGCCCAACAATGGGCTCACAGTCTAGAAGGGGGGAGACAGATGACAAAAAAAACAAACAAGTAGACAGGCATCAAACCACACCTCTGATCACCAAGGCGACCGTGGAAAGTTTTTTACTTAGTTTGACCATTCATTCATTCATTCAATTGTATTTACTGAGAAGCAGCGTGGCTCAGTGGAGAGAGCACGGGCTTTGGAGTCAGAGGTCATGGGTTCAAATCCCGGCTCCGCCAATTGTCAACTGTGTGACTTTGGGCAAGTCACTTCACTTCTCTGGGCTTCAGCACCTCATCTGTAAAATGGGGATTAAGAGTGTGAGCCCCAGTGGGACAACCTGATCACTTTGTAACCTCCCCAGCGCTTAGAACAGCGCTTTGCACATAGTAAGCACTTAACCAATGCCATCATTATTTACTGAGCGCTTACTGTGTGCAGAGTAGTGTACTAAGCGCTTGGGAAGTCTAAGTCGGCAACATATAGAGACGGTCCCTACCCAACAACGGGCTCACAGTCTAGAAACCAGAGGGCAAGGGAGTGACACACACTCACTCACGTACTCCACTCCACCAAGGGCCCAATACCAGTGCGTGGTCAAAGGAGCCTGTTCAGCCGATGCTTCGTCTTTCAGCTTCTGAGTGCTGCTTTCCCGCTGCTTCTGCTGCCCTGATTCTTGCTTTTTTCTTGCTTTTTTCTGCTTCTCAGCGTGCCTCTGTGCTGCTCTCTCTCTCTATCTCTCTCCTCTCTCTCTCTCGGTGCTACTTGCTTGCCTCCTTGCATGCTTCCTTGGGATTCAAAACGAGTGCCTTTTATCTGCCTTAGGCTTGGCAGTTGTGGTTCTCGATGGCAGTCATGGATAGGCCCAGCCCGTTACGGGCTAGAACAGGGGAAGTCCCGCGGTCCAGGCGACGAGTCCCGGATGTCCAGAAACTTTTCCATGTGCCGAGTGTGGGGTGCAGAAATGGTTCTCGAATGGCTGAAGTGGTAGAAACTTGAAGGATGCCTGTCTCTCCTTTTCCCTCCTCCCCGCACTCAGCCCCCTGGCCCACCCCCTCGGGGCTCAATCTGGGGAGCAACCTTCTAGGGGTGTCTGGGCTTGTACTTGTATTTCCCAGGTACTTAGTACAGTGCTCTGCACACAGTAAGCGCTCAATAAATACGATTGAATGAATGCTCCATCCCCACAGGCCTGAAATCATCTGTCTCAGGTAGAGCCCATCAGGGCTTTCACCAGTCTCTAATAATAATAATAATAATGATGACATTTGCTAAGCGTTTTCTATGAGCAAAGCACTGTTCTAAGCGCTGGGGAGGATACAAGGTGATCAGGTTGTCCCACATGGGGCTCACAGTCTTAATCCCCATTTGACAGATGAGGGAACTGAGGCCCAGAGAAGTGAAGTGATTTGCCCAAAGTCGCCCAGCTGACAAGCTGCGGAGCCAGGATTTGAACCCATGACCTCCGATTCCCAAGCCCATGCTCTTTCCCTTGAGCCACGCTGCTTCTCTTCCTTCTTGTTTTTCACAGGATCACAGCGTGGCTTAGGGGAAAGAACAGGGCTTGGGAGAGTACAATATAACAAAGTCGGTAGACACGTTGAGCTTGTAATGAGCTTACAGTCTAGAGGGGGTGATAGACATTGACATATATAAATAAACTACGTCTGTGTACATAAGTGCTTCGGGACTGAAGGAGCAGTGAATAAAGGGAACAAATCTAAGTGCAAGGACAACCCTTGCAGAAGCAGCGTGGCTCAGGGGAAAGAGCCCGAGCTTTGGAGTCAGAGGTCATGAGTTCAAATCCTGCTTCACCAGTTGTCAGCTGTGTGACTTTGGGCAAGTCACTTAACTTCCCTGTGCCTCAGTTCCCTCATCTGGAAAATGGGGATTAAGACTGTGAGCCCCCCATGGGACAACCTGATCACCTTGTAACCTCCCCAGCGCTTAGAACAGTGCTTTGCACATAGTAAGCGCTTAATAAATGCCGTCATTATTATTATTAACCCAGAAGAGAGTGGGGAAGAGGAAATAAGGGCTTAGTTGGAGAAGGCGTCTTGGAGGAGATGTGCTGTGAATAAGGCTCTGAAGGAGGGGAGAGTCATTGTCTGTCGGATTAGAGGAGGGAGGGCCGGAGGCAGGATGTGGGCAAGTGGCCAGTGGTAAAATAGATGAGATCGAGGTACAGAGAGTAGGTTCACATGAGAGGAGCGAAGTGTGAGGACTGGATTGTAGTAGAAAAGCAGCAAGGTAAGGTAGGAGAGGGAAGGTGATTTACTGCTTTAAAGACCACAGTAAGGAGTTTCTGTTTTATGCAGAGGTGGTTGGACAGCCACTGGAGGTTCTTGAGGAGTGGGGAAACATGGACAGAACATTTTTGTAGAAAAATGATCCTGGCAGCAGAGTGAAGTATGGACCAGAGTGGGGAGAGACAGGAGGCTGTGAGGTCAGAAAAGAGGCCAATACAGTAATATCAGCAGGATAGGATAAGTGCTTGGATTAGTGTTGTAGCAGTTTGGATGGAGAGAAAAGGGCAGATTTTAGTAATGTTGTGAAGGCTGAACTAATAGGACTTGGTGACAGACTGAATACGTGGACAGAGAAGCAGTGTGGCTCAGTGGAAAGAGCATGGCTTTGGAGTCAGAGGTCATGGGTTCAAATCCCAGATCTGCCAGTTGTCAGCTGTGTGACTTTGGGCAAGTCACTTAACTTCTCTGTGCCTCAGTGTAAATGGGGATGAAGACTGTGAGCCCCACGTGGGACAATCTGATCACCTTGTAACCTCCCCAGTGCTTAGAATAGTGTTTTGCACATAGTAAGCACTTAATAAATGCCATTATTATTATTATTATTATTATTATTATTATTATTATTATTATTATTATTATTATTATTATTATTATTATTGAATGAGAGAGGAGTCAAGGATAATGCTAAGGTTATGGGTTTGTGATACAGGAAGGATGGTGATGACATGTATAGTGATGGGAAAGTTGGAGGGAGGACAGGGTTTGGGTGGGAAGATAAAAAGTTCCGCTTTAAACATGTTAAGTTTGAGGTATTGGTGGGACATCCAAGTAGACTTGTCTCAAAGAAAGGCAGAAATACGAGACTGCTGAGATGGAGAGAGATCAGGGTTGGAGATGTAGATTTGGGAATCATCCACATAGAGATGGTAGTTGAAGCCGTGGGAGCAAATGAGTTCTTTGGGGGAGTGGGTGTAAATGAAGAATAGAAGGGGGCAAAGTGAACCCCAAACTCAGCCTTGACGGCCTCCCAAGGTCAGGGGGTGGGAGGCAGAGGAGAAGCCTGGGATCAAGACTGAGAATGAACAGCCAGAGAGATAGGAGGAGAACCAGAAGAGGACAGAGTCTGTGAAGCCAAAGTTGAACAATATTTCCAGTGGAAGGGGGTGGTCAACAGTGTCAAAGGCAGCTGAGAAGTCAAGAATACAATGCAACAAATTGTTGACTGTAAACTCATTGTGGGAAGGGATTAATATATCTGTTGATTGTTACATTGTACTCTCGCAAGTGCTTATTAGGATGCTCTGCACACAGTAAGTATTCAATAAATATGATTGAATGAAATAGCCACAATCCCTTTCCCCAAGAAATTTACAATCCAGCAGGAGAGACAGACAAATAAACCACAGGCCACCGACTTTAAGGAATAGGTACAATTTTTGTTATGGTATTTGTTAAGCGCTTACTATGTGCCAGGCACTGTTCTAAGTGCTCAGGGTAGATACAAGGTAATTGAATTGGACATAGTCCCTGTCCCACATAGGGCTCACAGTCCTTTTTCCTGATGAGCTGAGGCACAGAGAAGTGAAGTGACCTGTCCAAGGTCACACAGCAGACAAGTGGTGGAGTCAGGATTAGAACCCAGGTCCTTCTGACTCCCAGGCCCGTATTCATTCATTCAATCGTATTTATTGAGCGCTTACTGTGTGCAGAGCACTGTACTAAGCACTTGGGAAGTACAAGTTGGCAACATCATCATCAATCGTATTTATTGAGCGCTTACTGTGTGCAGAGCACTGTACTAAGCACTTGGGAAGTACAAGTTGGCAACATACAGAGACGGTCCCTACCCAACAGTGGGCTCACAGTCTAAGCCGTGCTGCTTCTTTTACATGTTTTGCTTTGTTGTCTGTCTCCCCCTTCTAGACTGCGAGCCCGTTGTTGGGTAGGGACCGTCTCGACAACTTGTACTTCTCAAGGGCTTAGTACAGGGCTCTGCACACAGTAAGCGCTCACTAAATATGATTGAATGAATAAATGAATGGATGAGAGGAGGAGGAGCACCATTTGGAGAAGGTGTGCGGAATATTGCTGGGAGGAGACCCTCCCCACGAACCTTTTTACCCCTTTTCCTAAACCATCTGGGTAGAGGTTCACAGAGCACTTTGTCAGCTCATTCTTTTCACTAGGTCTGAGCTTGTCACTTGTAGTGGGCAGGGAACAGGTCTGCTAATTTGTTGTATTATACCCTTCCGAGTGCTTAGTACAGAACTTTGCCCACAGGAAGCGCTCAATAAATACCACTGATTGATTGTTTTGAGGAAAAAGGTCCTCTTTTTCAGAGGAGGGACCAACTGCAGTAGAAAGCAAACCAGTCAGTAGGTGGCAGTATTGCTCCAAACCAATGGGGTTCATTCATTCATTCAATCGCATTTATTGAGCGCTTACTGTGTGCAGAGCACTGTGCTAAGCGCTTGGGAAGTACAAGTTGGCAACATGGGGTTGGCATGGGCACATAGTATTTTTGTAAATAATAATAATGATGATAATAATAATAATAATAATAGTAATCTTCTCACCTGCCTCCTCACTCACACTCCTTTCCCCTGTAAATCCGTATTACTCCCTCACAGAGATCTCCGCTCTCGGGACCCCACCCATCTTTCGGAGCGCCTCACACCCCACCTCGCCGCCCTCTCCTCTCTACCCAGTCTTGATGATCAGATTACTGCTCTCAACTCTACCCTTTCTACTCAGCTAGACTCGCTCGCTCCCCTTTCCCTTCGCCGCTCTCGCACCACTAACCCACAGCCCTGGATCACTGCCACTGTCCGCCTCCTTCGCTCTTATGCTCGAGCTGCCGAACGCTGCTGGCGAAAGTCTAAACACCATGCCAACCTCGTTCACTTCAAGTTTATCCTTTCCTGCCTTAACTCAGCCCTCTCTTCTGCCAGACAAAACTATTTCTCCTCCCTTATTGACACCCATGCCCATCACCCCCGCCAGCTGTTCCGTACATTCAACTCCCTTCTCAGGCCCCCGGTTCCTCCCCCTCCTCCTTCCCTCACCCCCAACGATCTGGCCTCCTACTTCATTAACAAAATTCAATCCATCAGGTCCGACCTCCCCAAAGTCTCTTCCCCCCTTTCTCCAACCCCCCGGCTCTCAACACTCTCTGCTACTCTCCCATCCTTCCCAGCAGTATCCTCAGAGGAACTCTCCTCCCTCCTCTCAAGTGCTACTCCGGCCACCTGTGCTTCTGACCCCATTCCCTCTCATCTTATGAAATCTCTCGCTCCATCCCTTCTCCCCTCCTTAACTTCCATCTTCAACCGCTCACTCTCCACTGGTTCCTTCCCCTCTGCCTTCAAACATGCCCATGTCTCTCCCATCCTAAAAAAACCCTCTCTTGACCCCACCTCACCTTCTAGTTATCGTCCCATATCTCTCCTACCATTCCTTTCCAAACTCCTTGAACGAGTTGTCTACACGCGCTGCCTAGAATTCCTCAACAACAACTCTCTCCTCGACCCCCTCCAGTCTGGCTTCCGTCCCCTTCATTCCACGGAAACTGCGCTCTCAAAGGTCACCAATGACCTCCTGCTTGCCAAATCCAACGGCTCATACTCTGTCCTAATCCTCCTCGACCTCTCAGCTGCCTTCGACACTGTGGACCACCCCCTTCTCCTCAACACGTTATCTGACCTTGGCTTCACAGACTCCGTCCTCTCCTGGTTCTCCTCTTATCTCTCCGGTCGTTCTTTCTCAGTCTCTTTTGCGGGCTCCTCCTCCCCCTCCCATCCTCTTACTGTGGGGGTTCCCCAAGGTTCAGTGCTTGGTCCCCTTCTGTTCTCAATCTACACTCACTCCCTTGGTGACCTCATTCGCTCCCACGGCTTCAACTATCATCTCTACGCTGATGACACCCAGATCTCCATCTCTGCCCCTGCTCTCTCCCCCTCCCTCCAGGCTCGCATCTCCTCCTGCCTTCAGGACATCTCCATCTGGATGTCCGCCCGCCACCTAAAGCTCAACATGTCGAAGACTGAGCTCCTTGTCTTCCCTCCCAAACCTTGTCCTCTCCCTGACTTTCCCACCTCTGTTGACGGCACTACCATCCTTCCCGTCTCACAAGCCCGCAACCTTGGTGTCATCCTCGACTCCGCTCTCTCATTCACCCCTCACATCCGAGCCGTCACCAAAACCTGCCGGTCTCAGCTCCGCAACATTGCCAAGATCCGCCCTTTCCTCTCCATCCAAACCGCTACCCTGCTCATTCAAGCTCTCATCCTATCCCGTCTGGACTACTGCACTAGCCTTCTCTCTGATCTCCCATCCTCATGTCTCTCTCCACTTCAATCCATACTTCATGCTGCTGCCCGGATTATCTTTGTCCAGAAACGCTCTGGACATATTACTCCCCTCCTCAAAAACCTCCAGTGGCTACCGATCAATCTGCGCATCAAGCAGAAACTCCTCACCCTGGGCTTCAAGGCTGTCCATCACCTCGCCCCCTCCTCCCTCACCTCCCTTCTCTCCTTCTACTGCCCAGCCCGCACCCTCCGCTCCTCCACCACTAATCTGCTCGTTGTACCTCGCTCTCGCCTGTCCCGCCATCGACCCCCGGCCCCCTTTCCTCTCCATCCAAACCGCTACCCTGCTCATTCAAGCTCTCATCCTATCCCGTCTGGACTACTGCACTAGCCTTCTCTCTGATCTCCCATCCTCATGTCTCTCTCCACTTCAATCCATACTTCATGCTGCTGCCCGGATTATCTTTGTCCAGAAACGCTCTGGACATATTACTCCCCTCCTCAAAAACCTCCAGTGGCTACCGATCAATCTGCGCATCAAGCAGAAACTCCTCACCCTGGGCTTCAAGGCTGTCCATCACCTCGCCCCCTCCTCCCTCACCTCCCTTCTCTCCTTCTACTGCCCAGCCCGCACCCTCCGCTCCTCCACCACTAATCTGCTCGTTGTACCTCGCTCTCGCCTGTCCCGCCATCGACCCCCGGCCCACGTCATCCCCCGGGCCTGGAATGCCCTCCCTCTGCCCCTCCGCCAAGCTAGCTCTCTTCCTCCCTTCAAGGCCCTGCTGAGAGCTCACCTCCTCCAGGAGGCCTTCCCAAACTGAGCCCCTTCTTTCCTCTCCCCCTCGTCCCCCTCTCCATCCCCCCGTCTTACCTCCTTCCCTTCCCCACAGCACCTGTATATATGTATACATGGTTGTACATATTTATTACTCTATTTATTTATTTATTTATTTTACTTGTACATTTCTATCCTACTTATTTTATTTTGTTGGTATGTTTGGTTCTGTTCTCTGTCTCCCCCTTTTAGACTGTGAGCCCACTGTTGGGTAGGGACTGTCTCTATGTGATGCCAATTTGTACTTCCCAAGCGCTTAGTACAGTGCTCTGCACATAGGAAGCGCTCAATAAATACGATTGATTGATTGATTGATTGATTGATTTAAGCACTTACTATGTGCAAAGCACTGTTCTAAGCACTGGGAAGATTACAAGGTGATCAGGTTGTCCCACGGGGGTCTCACAGTCTTAATCCCCATTTTACAGATGAGGGAACTGAGGCACAGAGAAATGTCCAGCTGACAATTAACGGAGCAGGAATTTGAACCCATGACCCCTGACTCCAAAGCCCATGTTCTTTCCACTGAGCCATGCTGCTTCTCATGGAGATACCTGTAGTTAGCTCTTAAATACAATAATAATGGCATTTATTAAGCACCTACTATGTGCAAAGCACTGTTCTAAGCGCTGGGGAGGTTACAAGGTGATCGGGTTGTCCCACGGGGGGCTCACAGTCTTAATCCCCATTTTACAGATGAGGGAACTGAGGCACAGAGAAATACCCAGCTGACAATTAACGGAGCTGGAATTTGAACCCATGACCCCTGACTCCAAAGCCTGTGTTCTTTCCACTGAGTCATGCTGCTTCTCATGTAGATACCTGTAGTTAGCTCTTAAATACAATAATAATGACGACAATAATAATGGCATTTATTAAGCACTTACTATGTGCAAAGCACTGTTCTAAGCGCTGGGGAGGTTACAAGGTGATCGGGTTGTCCAACGGGGGGCTCACAGTCTTAATCCCCATTTTACAGATGAGGGAACTGAGGCACAGAGAAATGCCCAGCTGACAATTAACGGAGCTGGAATTTGAACCCATGACCCCTGACTCCAATGCCCGTGTTCTTTCCACTGAGCCATGCTGCTTCTCATGTAGATACCTGTAGTTAGCTCTTAAATACAATAATAATGATGACAATAATAATGGCATTTATTAAGCACCTACTATGTGCAAAGCACTGTTCTAAGCGCTGGGGAGGTTACAAGGTGATTGGGTTGTCCCACGGTGGGCCTCACAGTCTTAATCCCCATTTTACAGATGAGGGAACTGAGGCACAGAGAAATGCCCAGCTGACAATTAACGGAGCCAGAATTTGAACCCATGACCCCTGACTCCAAAGCCCGTGCTCTTTCCACTGAGCCATGCTGCTTCTCATGTAGATACCTGTAGTTAGCTCTTAAATACAATAATAATGATGACAATAATAATGGCATTTATTAAGCACCTACTATGTGCAAAGCACTGTTCTAAGCGCTGGGGAGGTTACAAGGTGATCGGGTTGTCCCACGGTGGGCCTCACAGTCTTAATCCCCATTTTACAGATGAGGGAACTGAGGCACAGAGAAATGCCCAGCTGACAATTAACGGAGCTGGAATTTGAACCCATGACCCCTGACTCCAAAGCCCGTGCTCTTTCCACTGAGCCATGCTGCTTCTCATGTAGATACCTGAAGTTAGCACTTAAATACAATAAGAATGATGACAATAATAATAAGTTCTTACTGTGTGCAATGCACTGTACTGAGCGCTTGGGAAACTACCAGACAATAGAGCTGGTAGACATTTCTCAGCCCACAAGTAGCTATGAGTCTAGAGAAGAATGGTGGCATTTATTAAGCGCTTACTATGTGCGAAGTACTGTTCTAAGCGCTGAGCACTGTTATAAGCTCTGAACACTATTCTAAGCACTGAGATATTCTTATATTCTACTATCTCCCCTATCCCTAATCCACTTTAATGTCAATCTCCCTCTGTAGATCGCCAGATTCTTGAGGGCAGGGATCTTGTCTATAAACTCCTGTTGTACTGTATTCTCCCAATGATAATAATAATGATGGTATTTGTTAAGCGCTTACTCTGTGCCAAGCACTGTCCTAAGCGCTGGGGGAGATAAAAGGCAATCAGGTTGTCTCACGAGGAAAATCCCCATTTTACAGATGAGGGAACAGAAGCACAGAGAAGTGAAACAGCTTGCCCAAGGTCACACAGCAGACAGGTGGTGGAGACAGGATTAGAACTCACGTCCTCTGACTCCCAAGCCCGTGCTCTTTCTACTAAGCCGTGCTGCTCCTCATACGCTTAATACAGTGCTCTGCACACCGTAAGAATTCAATACAATTGATGATTAATTGATTGATTGATATTGAACTTCTACCCGGTGCAGAGTACTGTACTAAGTGCTTGGGAGAGTACAGTAAGGTTAGCAGGAATGATCCCTATCCTCAAAGATCTTATAAAGGAGTAGGGGAGACAGACATGAAAACAAATTATATATAGGAGGAAGTAATAATCCATTATCTCCTGATCTCCCAAATAATGTCCATACGGACTTTGGAGGCTTGTGACCACATTAGAAGCAGCATGGCTCAGTGTGAAGAGCCCGGGCTTTGGAGTCAAAGGTCATGGGTTCAAATTCTGGCTCTGCCAATTGTCAGCTGTATGACTTTGGGCAATTCTCTGGGCCTCAGTGACCTCATCTGTACAATGAGGATTAAGACTGTGAGCCTCCCGTGGGACAACCCAATCACCTTGTAACCCCCCCCCCCCAGCGCTTAGAACAGTGCTTTGCACATAGTAAGCACTTAATAAATGCCATCATTATTATTATTTGAAGTCAGAGGTCATGGTTTCAAATCCTGGCTCCTCCAATTGTCAGCTGTGTGACTTTGGGCAAGTCACTTCACTTCTCTGTGCCTCAGTTACCTCATCTGTAAAATGAGGATTAAGACTGTGAGCCCCCCGTGGGACAACCTGATCATGGTGTAACCTCCCCAGTGCTTAAAACAGTGCTTTGCACATAGTAACCGCTTAATAAATGCCATTAAAAATAGATGCTTATGTTGGTAGGATGCTTGGCACACAGAAAGTGCTTAATATAATTGTTGCTACCATTAAGCGCTTAGTACAGTGCTCTGCACACAGTAAGCGCTCAGTAAATACGATTGAATGGAAGTATGAAATATCCTTATCCTATGCTGCTTCCCCTATCTGTAATTTATTTTTTTGTGTCTCCTCCTCTTGACAGTAAACTCCTTGAGGGCAGGATGGCATAGTGGATAGGCCTGGGAGTCAGAAGGTCCTGGGTTCTAATCCAGCCTCCGTCACTTGTCTGCTGTGTGACCTTGGGCAAGTCGCTTCACTTCTCTGGGCCTCAGTTACCTCATCTGGAAAATGGAGATTGAGACTGTCAGCCCCATATAGGGCAGGGACTGTGTCCAACCTGATTTGCTTGTAGCACCTCAGTACATTTCCTGGCACATAACAGGCCCGTAACAAATACCACAAGTATTATTATTATTATGTCCACCAACTCAATTGTATTCTACTTTCCTAAGTGCTTAGCGCAGTGCTCTGCACACAGGGAGTATTCACACTGATTAAGTGATGAAGGGGTGAGGACGTACTGCAGCGGCAGGTGGAGGGAGTAATCAGGGCTCTTCTTATTATATGTATTTATTCTTCACTGATTTCCCCAAGCTGCCTCTACTTTGTGTTTCCTCCCATAGGAGATTAATTGCTTCCTTGTTTTTTGCTATTCCAAGGTCTGTGAGTGTGCTGTAATGAAAAAGGCTGGAATTTTCCATTACCGCTCCTATTACCATTCCCACTGCTCTTTACACACCTACTTTGCGCATAGGACTACTTTGTGCATAGACTCCCTCCCCACAGCACCTGTATATATGTATATATGTTTGTATGTATTTATTACTCTATTTATTTATTTATTTATTTGTACATGTTTATTCTATTTATTTTATTTTGTTAATATGTTTTGTTTTGTTCTCTGTCTCCCCCTTCTAGACTGTGAGCCCACTGTTGGGTAGGGACCGTCTCTATATGTTGCCAACTTGTACTTTCCAAGCGCTTAGTACAGTGCTCTGCACACAGTAAGCGCTCAATAAATACAATTGAATGAATGAATGAATGAATAGGACTGAACTCACCCTTTGGGTATATCAATCAATCAATAGTATTTATTGAGCCACGCTGCTTCTCCTCGTGGATGGGGTTGGCATGGGCACATAGTATTTTTGTAAATAATAATAATAATGGCATTTATTAAGTGCTTACTATGTGCAAAGCACTATTCTAAGCGCTGAGCACTGTTCTAAGCGCTGAATTATTCTTATATTCTACTCTCTCCCCTATCCCTAATCCACTTTAATGTCAATCTCTCCCTGTAGGCTTCCTGGTCCTTTTGGGCAGGGATCTTGTCGACAAACTCTCGTTGTATTGTACTCTCCCAATGATTATTAAGTGCATTAAGCCCAAGGGTGAGTATAGTATCGTAATCAATGGTATTATTTAGTGAGAAACAGTGTGGCCTGGTGGATAGAGCACAGGTCCTGGAGTCAGGAGGTCATGGGTTCAAATCCCATCTCTGCCACTTGTCTGCTGTGTGAACTTGGGCAAGTCACTTAGATTCTCTTTGCCTCATTTCCCTCACCTGTAAAATGGGGATTAAGACTGTGAGCCCTATGTGGGACGTGGACTGTGTCCAACCTGAGCAGCTTGTATTTACCCCAGTGCCTGGCACATAGCAACAATAATAATAATCTAATAATAATAATAATAATAATGGCATTTGTTAAGCGCTTACTATGTGCAAAACACTGTTCTAAGCACTGGGGAGGTTACAAGGTGATCAGGTTGTCCCATGGCAGGCTCACACTCTTCATCCCCATTTCACAAATGAGGGAACTGAGGCACAGAGAAGTGAAGTGACTTGCCCAAAGTCACACAGCTGACAACTGGCAGAGCTGAGATTTGAACCCACGACCTCTGACTCTAAAGCCCGTGCTCTTTCCACTGAGCCACACTGCTTCTCTGCTTTGATAGAGTATTTATCCCGCCTCCACCACTTGTTTGCTGTGTGAACTTGGGCAAGTCGCTTAGCTTATCTTTGCCTCAGTTACCTCACCTGTAAAATGGGGATTAATACCGTGAGCCCCATGTGGGGCATGGACTGTGTCCAACCTGAGAAGCTTGTATTTACCCCAGTGCCTGGCAAATAGTAAGCACTTAATAGTAAGCACTTAACGAATACCATTAACACCCCCCCACACACACACACACACACCAAAACGCAGTAAGTGCTCAGGAGAGTACTATGAAACAGAGTTGGTTGACACGTTCCCTGCCCACAAGGAGATTACAGTCTAGAGGAGGAGATAAGCAGCATTCCCTAGTGGATAGAGCCTGGGCCTGGGAATCAGAGGTCCTAATCCAGACTCTGCCACTTGCCTGCTGTGTGACCTTGGACAAGTCACTTCACTTCTCTGTGCCTCAGTTCCCTCATCTGTAAAATGGGGATTGAGACAGTGAGCCCCACGTGGGCCCGGGCCTGTGTCGAACCCGATTTGCTTGTATCTACCCCAGAGCTTAGTACAGTGCCTGGCACATAGTAAGTGTTTAACAAATACTATTAGTATTATTACATTAATATGAAAATGACTGATTGTGAGAGGAGTTCATTCATTCATTCAATCGTATCTATTGAGCGCTTACTGGGTGCAGAGCACTGTACTAAGCGCTTGGGAAGTACAAGTTGGCAACATATAGAGACGGTCCCTACCCAACAACGGGCTCACAGTCTAGAAGGGGGAGACAGACAACAAAGCAAAACTAGTAGACAAGTGTCAAAACCACCAGAATAAATAAAATTACAGCTATATGCACATCATTCATAAAATAAATGGAGTAGTAAATATGTACAGGTAAAATAAATGGAGTACTAAATCTGTACAAATATATATACAAGTGCTGTGGGGAGGGGAAGGAGGTAGGGAAGAGGTGGGAGATGCGGAGGAGGAGGGGAAAAATGGGGCTCATTCTGGGTTCATTGCCCTAGAGAACTTTCCCTTCAAAGCCCTACTGAGAGCTCACCTCCTCCAAGAGGCCTTCCCAGACTGAGCCCCCTCCTTCTTCTCCCCCTCATCCTCCTTCCCCTCCCCACAACACCTGTATATATATATATATATATGTGAATATATGTTTGTACATATTCAGCGCTTGGAACAGTGCTTTGCACATAGTAAGCGCTTAATGCCATTATTATTATTATTATTATATTTATTACTCTATTTTACTTGTACATATTTATTCTATTTATCTTATTAATATGCTTTGTTTTGTTGTCTGTCTCCCCCTTCTAGACCGTGAGCCCGCTGTTGGGTAGGGACCGTCTCTATATGTTGCCAACTTGTACTTCCCAAGCGCTTAGGACAGTGCTCTGCACACAGTAAGCGCTCAATAAATACGATTGAATGAATGAACGAATACTGATCTCTCAACTTGCCCTTTGGTAGCCGAATGCTGATTTCTGGGATTCCAGGGAAATGGAAAGTGAAAGTAGGAGAGAAAGCCAGCTACAGCCCTCAGGAGAGAGCTAATGGGCTGCTACCATCATAGCTTAGAACAGTGAAGTAAGCGCTTAAAAATACCATCATTATTATTATTATAGCCAACATACCATCACTCTTCCCCACTTCAAAGCCTTATTGAAGGCCCATCTCCTCCAAGAGGCCTTCCCTGACTAAGCCTTCCTTTCCCCTCCTCCTACTCCCTTCTGCGTCACCCACCCTGACTTGCTCCCTTTATTCATCCCCCGTCCCAACCCCACCGCACTTATGTACATCTCTCTAATTTATTTATGTGAATCTCTGCCTCCCTCTCTCGACTGAAAGCTCATTTTGTGGGCAGAGTGTGTGTCTGCTGTATTGTTCATTCATAATCAACCGTATTTATTGAACGCTTACCGTGTGCAGAGCTCTGTACTAAGCGCTTGGGCAGTACAAGTCGGCAATATATAGAGACGGTCCCTACCCAACAACGGGCTCACAGTCTAGAAGGGGGAGACAGAGAACAAAATAAAACATGTAGACAGGTGTCAAAGTCGTCAGAACAAATATGCTTAGTACAGTGCTCTGCGTACAGTAAGCGTTCAATAAATATGATTGATCTGCCAACCATGGAACCCGATGCATTTGTGATTGAAAGATTTGTCCTTGGATGGGGCCTCTCAAGCCAATATAGGGCCAAGGGGAATGGCCATTTTTTAATGGTATTTGTTAAGTGTTTATTTTGTGCTAGGCACTGTACTAAACGCTGAGACAGATAAAAGCTAATCAGGTTGAACACAGTCCATATCCTTCATGGGGGCCCATAGATTTCACCCCTATTTTACAGATGAGGTAATTGAGGCCCAGAGAAGTTGAGTGAGCTGCTCAAGGTCACACAGCACACAAATGGCAGTCAGGACTAGAACGCAGGTTCTTCTGGCACCCAGGCCAATGCCCTATCCATTTGGCCGTACTGCTTCTTCTGGCTTTTAAAGCAGTTGAGGCTAAATCTAAAAAAATAAAACTGGTGCAGGAAAACCACACTGCTGTCTTGGTTATTCTACTCTCCTTTGATTTCCAAGAAAAAACAATGTGGAGCCCTTAAATGGGCATTTAAATTTGGAAAAATACAAGAAAAACTGCTTGTAGTGTGAATGTCCCACACTTGTTTTCTACTTTTGCTAAATAAAATGAGGAAATATTTCTGTGCTGGCCGGAGGCCACAAGATTTTGAACAGACAACCCCGTGGCATTGAATTGTATGTTCCATTTTTTATTTGACTCTTCTGTTTGTAAATTCATTCACTCATTCAATAGTATTTATTGAACGCTTACTGTGTGCAGAGCACTGTACTAAGCACTTGGGAAATACAAGGCGGCAACATAGAGAGACGGTACCTACCCAACAACGGGCTCATAGTCTAGCAGGGGAAGACAGACAACAAAACAAAGCATGCAGACACGTATCAAAATCGCCAGAATAAATAGAATTATAGGTATATTCATTCATTCATTCAATCGTATTTACTGAACGCTTACTGTGTGCAGAGCACACACTTGGGAAGTACAAGTCGGCAACAGATAGAGACGGTCCCTACCCAACAACGGGCTCACAGTCTAGAAGGGGGAGACAGACACCAAAACAAAACATGTAGACAGGTGTCAAAATCGCCAGAATAAATAGAATTATAGCTATGTGCACATCATTAACAAAGTAAATAGAGTAGCAAATACGTACAAGTAAAATAAATAGAGTAATAAATCTGTACAAATATATACAAGTGCTGTGGGGAGGGGAAGGAGGTAGTGCAGGGGGGGATGGGGAGGAGGAGAGGAAAAAGGGCGCTCAATGTGGGAAGGCCTCCTGGAGGAGGTGAGCTCTCAGTAGGGCTTTGAAGAAGGAAGAGAGCTAGTTTGGCAGATGTGTGGAGGGAGGGCATTCCAGGCCAGGGGATGGACGTGGGCCAGAAGTCGATGGCAGGACAGGCGAGAACGAGGCCCAGTGAGGAGGTTAGCGGGGGCAGAGAGTGGAGGGTGCGGGCTGGGCTGGAGAAGGAGAGAAGGGAGGTGAGGTAGGAGGGGGCGAGGGGATGGACAGCCTTGAAGCAGAGAAGGAGGAGCTTTTTGTCTTTCCTGCCCAGTAGAGTGTTAAGCCCCTCGAGGGCAAGAATCATGTCACTTCTCTATTTTGTACTTTCCAAGGGTTTAGTACAGTGCATTATGACCAGGGGTGCTCAATAAATGCTGCTACTGCCGCTGCCGCTGCTGCTACTGTTACTACTACTATTACTACTACTACTACTAGAGAAGCAGCGTGGCTTAGCAGAAAGATCACAGGCTTGGGAGTCAGAGATCGTGGTTTCTAATCCTGGCTCTGCCGCTTGTCAGCTGTGTGACTCTGGGCAAGTCACTTCACTTCTCTGGGCCTCAAGAGACCTCATCTGTAAAATGGGGATGAAGACTGTGAGCCCCACGTGGGACAACCTGATTTCCTTGTATCTACCCCAGCGTTTAGAGCAGTGCTTGGCACATAGTAAGCGCTTAACAAATACCATCATTATCATTATTACTACTATTACTCAAGGATTAAATGGATTTGTCACCATGGGGAGAGAGAGAGAGAATGAAGTGCTCTCAGAGTTTTTCTATGGAGGGATAACATCCTCATTCTGAGCTTATTTTAAAACTGTTTTGAGAATCAATCAATCAATCAATCGTATTTATTGAGCGCTTACTATGTGCAGAGCACCGTACTAAGCGCTTGGGAAGTACAAATTGGCATCACATAGAGACAGTCCCTACCCAACAGTGGGCTCACAGTCTAAAAGGGGGAGACAGAGAACAGAACCAAACATACCAACAAAATAAAATAAGTAGGATAGAAATGTACAAGTAAAATAAATAAATCAATCAATAAATAGAGTAATAAATATGTACAACCATATATACATATATACAGGTGCTGTGGGGAAGGGAAGGAGGTAAGACGGGGGGATGGAGAGGGGGATGAGGGGGAGAGGAAAGAAGGGGCTCAGTCTGGGAAGGCCTCCTGGAGGAGGTGAGCTCTCAGCAGGGCCTTGAAGGGAGGAAGAGAGCTAGCGCGGCGGATGGGCAGAGGGAGGGCATTCCAGGCCCGGGGGATGACGTGGGCCGGGGGTCGATGGCGGGACAGGCGAGAGCGAGGTACAGTGAGGAGATTAGTGGTGGAGGAGCGGAGGGTGCGGGCTGGGCAGTAGAAGGAGAGAAGGGAGGTGAGGGAGGAGGGGGGCGAGGTGATGGACAGCCTTGAAGCCCAGGGTGAGGAGTTTCTGCCTGATGCGCAGATTGATCGGTAGCCATTGGAGGTTTTTGAGGAGGGGAGTAATATGTCCAGAGCGTTTCTGGACAAAGATAATCCGGGCAGCAGCATGAAGTATGGATTGAAGTGGAGAGAGACACGAGGATGGGAGATCAGAGAGAAGGCTAGTGCAGTAGTCCAGACGGGATAGGATGAGAGAATCCCTTTCTCTGGTGAAGAAAAGTACGACGGGATTTCAATCATCATCATCATCATCATCAATCGTATTTATTGAGTGCTTACTACGTGCAGAGCACTGTACTAAGCGCTTGGGAAGTACAAATGAACCAGTCTCAAGGGGTAGACTGTCTCCATCTTCTCAGCAATGTAGGTCTGAAGCCCAATCATTCAGTCAGTCAATGACATTTATCGGGCGCCACGGAGCGTATATTAAAGACTTGGTGGAAATGGCTTCCACGGACATTTTCAAACATCACTGAGAAGCTAGAAAACATTGCCTGAGCCCAGAGGATCCTAAATATTGAATGTGTTTCTCTCAAGGCTCAAACTGCTTGCTGGTAATAGGTGAATGAAAATGATGGTGGTTGTTGTGTTCACTATGTTCCAAACACTGTAATAAGCGCTGGGCTAGAGCTAAGGCAATCAGGTCAGACACAGTCGCTGTCCCAACTTGGGACTCCCACTCAACAGAGTATATACATACACCTTTTCTTCCCTCCTATGTTGAGTGGGAGTCATATTTATTATTCTATTTATTTTATTAATGATGTGTATGTATCTATAATTCTATTTATTTATATTGATGCTATTGATGCCTACTTGCTTTGTTTTGTTGTCTGTCTCCCCCCTTCTAGACTGTGAGCCTATTGTTGGGTAGGGATTGTGACTATCCGTTGCCGAATTGTACGTTCAAGTTCTTAGTACAGTGCTTTGCACAAAGTAAGTGCTCATTCAATAACACTGGCGATGATGAAGTACCATTCATCGATTCTTTTATTCTAAGTGTGAGAGGGTACGGGAGTTGGGGACTGGAAGCCGGAGGCCAGGAGTCAGCTCTGGATTCGCTTATTTTCTCTTCATCCTAACGCTTACCACAACACTCAGCACCAAGCTAGGACTGGATCAATACCAAGATTACTAGAAAGGGAATAGGATGCAGGAGTGGGTGTAAGAAAAAGAAGAGAAAGGACAGAGAATTTTGGAAGGGTGAGTAAGGGGAGAAAAAGGGGAAGAAAAAAGGGCGGGGCTGGAAAGAGAAAAAGAAAACAGGAGGGAGGAAAAACAGCCTCTAAATAAACACAGCCTTTCCCAGAACTCTCCAGCTACAGAGAAACGAATCTGAAACTGAAATGCTTCTCTTCTGAGTGAATTCCGCAGCCTCCTCCACCCCTGCTCCCCCAAAGCAGATTTTTAATATTTTCCCAAACAGGGAAGTTCACGGGGGTTCATTCATTCATTCAATCATATTTACTGAGCGCTCACTGTGTGCAGAGCACTGTACTAAGTGCTTGGGAAATACAAGTTGGTAACATATAGAGACGGTCCCTACCCAATAGTGGGCTCACAGTCTAGAAGGGCGAGACAGACAACAAAACACATATTAACAAAATAAAATAAATAGAATAGTAAATATGTACAAGTAAAATAGAGTAATAAATTTGTACAGACATATATACAGGGGCTGTGGGGAGGGAAAAGAGGTAAGGTGGGGGGGATGGGGAGGGGAAGGAGGGAGAGAGGAAGGAGGGGGCTCAGTGTGGGGAGGCCTCCTGGAGGAGGTGAGCTCTCAGTAGGGCTTTGAAGGGAGGAAGAGAGCTAGCGTGGCGGATGTGCGGAGGGAGGGCATTCCGGGCCAGGGGGAGGATGTGGGCCAGGGGTCGACGGCAGGACAGGGGGAGAACGAGGCCCAGTGAGGAGGTTAGCAGCGGCAGAGGAGCGGAGGGTGCGGGCTGGGCTGGAGAAGGACAGAAGGGAGGTGAGATAGGAGGGGGGTGAGGTGATGGACAGCCTTGAAGCAGAGAGTGAAGAGGTTTTGCCTGATGCGTAGGTTGATTGGTAGCCACTGGAGATTTCTGAGGAAGGGAGTAACATGCCCAGAACATTTCTGCACTAAGATGATCCAGGCAGCAGCGTGAAGTATAGACTGAAGTGGGGAGAGACGGGAGGATGGGAGATCAGAGAGGAGGCTGATGCAGTAATCCAGTCGGTATAGGATGAGACATTGAACGAGCAATAATGATGGCATTTGTTAAGTTCTTACTATGTGCCATATCACGAAAGCTTCAGAGCACTGGTTTCAGGGCAGAACCGAGGGCTGTCTGACCTGGGCGAGCCGACCTCCTCCAGTTTCTGACCCGTACTGGCTCCCTCCAGTCTTCAAACTTAGGAAAGCAGGTTGGTTTAATGGAAAGACACCAGTCTGGGAATCAGAGGAGTTGAGTTCTAATGCTGGCTCTGCCCCTTGCCAGCTGTGTGACTTTAGGCAAGTCACTTCACTTCTCTGTGCTTCAGTTTCCTCAGCTGCAAAATGGGGATTCAACACCTGTTCTCTCTTGTAATTATAGATTTTAAGCCCCATGTGGGACAGGGCCTGTATCCAGCCTGATTACCTTGTAATTATAATAATGATGATGATGGCATTTTATTACTCTATTCATTTATTTATTTTGCTTGTACACATCTATTCGATTTATTTTATTTTGTTAGTATGTTTGGTTTTGTTCTCTGTCTCCCCTTCTAGACTGTGAGCCCACTGTTGGGTAGGGACTGTCTCTATATGTTGCCAACTTGTACTTCCCAAGCACTTAGTACAGTGCTCTGCACACAGTAAGTGCTCAATAAATACGATTGATTGATTGATTACTATGTGCAAAGCGTTATTCTAAGCGCCGGGGAGGTTACAAGGTGATCAGGTTGTCCCACGTGGGGCTCACAGTCTTAATCCCCATTTTACAGGTGAGGGAACTGAGGCACAGAGAAGTTAAGTGGTTTGCCCAAAGTCACACAGCTGACAAGTGACCTCTGACTCCAAAGCCCGAGCTCTTTCCACTGAGCCACGCTGCTTCTCTACCCCAGTGCTTAGAACAGTAGTGCTAGTAGTGCTAACCAAATACCATTAAAAAATAAAATAATAGAACCCACAACTCTGCTATAAACCTGTAGGGCTCACAGAAGTTTTTAGTTGAGGCTGGGCTATCTCGGCCATATTTGTGTTGAGGTGAGGGAGTTACAGGAGGGGTACAAAGGTTGAGCGCTACAGACCTGCTTGAGTGTTTATAATCCATTAGATTGTCAGCTCCTCCAAGGCAGATCCTTGGTACTGTGCTTCTAGAGAAGCAGCATGGCTTAGTAGAAAGAGCCCAAGCCTGGGAGTAAGAAGGACCCGAGTTCTAATCCTATTTCTTAATCCTGTTATTTCTTAAGCACTCACTGTACTATGCACTGGGGTAGACACAAGCTAATCAGGCTGAACCCCGTCCCTGTCCCACAGAGGGCTCATGGTCTCAGAAGGAGGGAGAACAGGTAATAAATTCCCATTTTACAGATGAGGGAACTGAGGCCCAGAGAAGCGACTTGCCCAAGGTCACACAGCGCAAGTGGCAGAACTAGGATTGGAACCCGGGTCACCTGACACCCAGGTCTGGGCACTTTCCACTAGGTCACGCTGCTTATCGTAATAATAATAATAATAATAATAATAATAATAATAATAATAATAATAATAGTTTCATTGTCTGGAATAAAATGTATTCTTTAGGAAATAGTGCTAATAATCTTTTAAAATATTATAACAATAACTAATATTATTAGTGGTGGAAGGAGGTCGTGTCCCCCAGAAATTGAGGTGTTCCCGAGGGAGGAAGGAGGGTGAAAATAACTGCGGTCAACCCAAAGAGCTTCCATTTTCACTTTATTGACTTTCGCAGTCTTGAGGCAGAGACTTTTTTCCAGAGGAGTTAGATCATTTGCCTTAAGGTAACTAGTTGGTTTTCAAGTGTGGCAGTAATGATGGCAGGGAAAAGCAGAACAATCTTTTGACATAGGTGGTGCAGATGGAGCTGGGAGGTTTTAAGTTAAAAAAAAAGGGAAAAGGATAAAGGAAAAGAATGAAAGAACCAGAAAGGACAGAAATCAGCCAAAATCTTAGGCCCCACCAGTTTTCAAATCTGTTTCAGGATTCCGTATCAACAGTTGTAACCAACTGCAACCATCGAAGATCGTAGCTTTGTCTTTCTGAGGAGAGGCTGGTGGAATTTCCAAAGACGGGGGGTCACAGGTAGACTTGATTTTCTGGGAAAACTCTCACTTTGGTTGTGGAATCTCTTGAGACCCCCCTCCGGGCAACTGGACAATCATAAGAATGGTGGATTTATTCACAATCTGATAATGCTCGAATGTTTTCTTCATCTCCAGCGTTTGATCAGCAAATATCAGCGTGAAGTCTTTAGCATCTAAGATGAAAAAAAGAGGGAAAATGTTTGACTGTGAGAGTTTAAATGCTTAGAACAGTGCTCCAGCGCTTAGAACAGTTGTAAGTGCTCAACAAGTATTATTATGATGGTGTTTGTTAAGCGCTTACTATGTGCAATGCACTGTTCTAAGCGCTGGGAGGGATACAAGGTGATCAGGTTGCCCCACGTGAGGCTCACAGTCTTCATCCCCATTTTACAGATGAGGTAACTGAGCCACAGGGAAGTGAAGTCACTTGCCCAAGGTCACACAGCAGACAATTGGTGGAGCTGAGATGAGAACCCAGGTCCTTCTGATTCCCAGGGCTGTGATTTTTTCTACTAGGCCACACTCCTCAGACAAGCAAGATCTGGTAAGCCCCTAAGTCTGCAAGTGCCCCCACCGGGCCGTAAAGCTCCCTGAGAGAAATCCATCCATCCATCCATTCCCAGTGGCTTTAAAACAGTCAATCACCTTGCCCCCTCCTCCCTCGCCTCGCTACTCTCCTACTACAACCCAGCCCACCCACTTCATTCCTCTGGTGCTAACCTTCTCACTGTATCTCGATCTGGTCTGGTCGACATGTTGCCAACTTGTACTTCCCAAGAGCTTAGTACAGTGCTCTGCACACAGTAAGCGCTCAATAAATACGATTGATTGATTGGTCTATCTTGCCACCGACCTCTCGCCAACATCCTACCTCTGGCCTGGAATGCCCTCCCTCCTCCTATCAGACAGATAATTGCTCTCCCCCACTTCAAAACCTTACTGAAGGCACATCTCCTCCAAGGAGCCTTCCCTGACTAAGCCCTTTTTTCATCATCATCATCATCATCAATCGTATTTATTGAGCGCTTACTATGTGCGGAGCACTGTACTAAGCGCTTGGGAAGTACAAATTGGCAACATATAGAGACAGTCCCTACCCAACAGTGGGCCCACAGTCTAAAACGGGAAGACAGAGAACAAAACCAAACATACTAACAGAATAAAATAAATAGAATAGATATGTACAAGTAAAATAAATAAATAAATAAAGAGTAATAAATATGTACAAACATATATACATATATACAGGTGCTGTGGGGAAGGGAAGGAGGTTCCTCTCCTCCCACTCATTCATTCAATCATATTTCATTCAATCGTATTTATACTGCCTTCTGCGCCGCTCTTACTTGCTCCTTCATTTGTCCTCCCTCCCATCCCACAGCACATATGTATATATCTGTGCCTATAAATATGTATATATATATATATATATTTATGTGTATTAATGTCCATCTCCCCTTCTAGACCATTTTTCTCAGTTTTCTCAACTGTAAAATGGGGATTAAATCCTACTCCCTCCTACTTAGGCTGTAGCGTCATGTGGGACAGGGACAGTGTCCAACCTGAATTCATTCATTCATTTATTCATTCAATTGCATTTATTTTTTGTTAGTATGTTTGGTTTTGTTCTCTGTCTCCCCCTTTAGACTGTGAGCCCACTGCTGGGTAGGGACTGTCTCTATATGTTACCAACTTGTACTTCTCAAGTGCTTAGTACAGTGCTCTGCACACAGTAAGCGCTCAATAAATACGATTGATGATGATTTATTGAGCCTCTTGTATCTACCCCACTGCTTAGTATTGTACTTGGCACATGGGAAGCACTTAACAAATACAGTGATAATAATAATAATAATCACAATAATAATAGTTTCATTGTCTGGAATAAAATGTATTCTTTAGGTAATAGTGCTAATAATTTTTAAAAATATTATAATAATAACTAAAAACTATTATTATTGTTGACATTGTTACCTAAAGAATGCAGTTTATTCCTGACAATGAGTAAAGTGGCAGTAACTCAGCTTGAGGACAGTTAGGATTTAAAGCCAATAATAGCCAAACTTTAAAAACAAAAAGATAAACAGATAAAGGATTCCCTTTCCCCAAATTAAACTCCTTCTCTCCATCTAGATAGTCCCTGTGCCAACCGAATAAGGAATTTTCCTTGGATTTTAGTCACGCTCAGCCGAAGACAGATTTGCCGTGGAATCTCTCCTTACCTTTACCACGAAGGACTTTTTCAGACACAAGCTTTCTGAAGCCCTCCACCGTGGTTCTTTTGAATTCCTCTTCGGTGGAGGCGACGTCTATCATGTAGAGCTTGCTTTTCCCCCGAATCAGACATATTTGGTAGGGCATTTCTCCCTCAGGCCACTCTCCGAGTGAAGAGCAGTGAGGATCGGAACTTCTCTTCCAGCGAAGACGAATTCTTCTCAAAGTCCCTCCACTGCTCTGCAATGCTTTCACTTTCCATTCCTTGCTCTATTGGCTTTGCAGTAGGTGGAACATATGAGCCAGAGAGCTCTGTCTGCCAAATAACAACTATAATAACATCAACAACAATAATAATAATGGTACTTGTTAAGCGCTTACTATGTGCCAAGCACTGTACTAGATAGAAGATCATCAATCCAGCGCTTAGAACTGTGCTTCACACATGGTAAGCACTTAACAAGTGCCATCATTATTGTTGTCATTAATTGTGAGCCCAAGCACTTGGTACAGTGCTCTGCACATGGTAAGCGCTCAATAAATATGATTGAATGAATGATTTGTGAGCCCAATAAGGGACAGGGATTGTCACATAGCAGTTAGTATATGCTGTATATGAAGTTCACATAGCAGACAAGTGGCAGAGCTGTCTGTATGTCACCAACTTGTACTTCCCAAGCGCTTAGTACGGTGCTCTGCGCACAGTAAGCGCTCAATAAATACCATTGAATGAATGAATGAATGAATGAATGAACTCCCAGGGTTATGTTCTCTCCACTAGGTCATGCTGCTTCTTGTCCTAGGGAAGAGCAGCGTGGCTCAGTGGAAAGAGCCCGGGCTTGGGAGTCAGAGGTCATGGGTTCGAATCCCAGCTTCGCCACTTGTCAGCTGTGTGCCCTTGGGCAAGCCACTTAACTTCTCTGTGCCTCAGTTACCTCATCTGTAAAATGGGGATGGAGACTGTAAGCCCCAAGAGGGACAACCTGATCACCTTGTATCCCCCCCACCGCTTAGAACACATAGTAAGCGCTTAATAAATACCACCATTATTATTTGTCTTCCACTTGGAATCCAATGAGGCAGAGCCAGAGAAAGACCCTGATGAGCTGCGTGCTGAGGAAGCCACTAAGCCAAAATTTACTCCCTTGCATCTCCCCCGGAGCATATAAGCCCCCTCCCCCTTTTCCCCCAATCCCCTGCAACAGGGCTCAGTGTAAAGAGCACGATCTTTGGAGTCAGAGGTCATGGGTTCAAATCCCAGCCCCACCAACTGTCAGCTGTGTGACTTTGGGCAAGTCACTTCACTTCTCTGGGCCTCAGTTCCCTCATCTGTAAAATGGGGATTAAAACTGTGAGCCCCCCGTGGGACAACCTGATCACCTTGTAACCTCCCCAGTGCTTAGAACAGTGCTTTGCACATAGTAAGTGCTTACCAAATACCATCATTATTATTATTATTAATTCAACACCTAGTTCACCCTGTACACTGTAACCTCCTTGGGTCTGGGAGTCGGAAGGACCCAGTTTCTAATCCTGGCTCTGCCACTTGTCTGCTGTGTGATCTCGGGCAAGTCACTTCACTTCTCTGGGCCTCAGTTATCTCAACTGTAAAATGGGAGTTCAGACTGTGAGCCCCATGTGGGACAGGGACCTGATTTGCTTGCATACACCCCAATGCTTAGTACAGCTCCTGGTATGCAGTAAGTGCTTAACAAATATCACAATCATCATTATTATCACTATGATTATTATTCCAAGCATTTACTTCAGTGCTCTGCACACAAGAAGCTCTCAAAATAAATACCATTAATTGATTGATACTCGTAGTGGTAGCAGAGTCTACTGTGTACTGAGCGTCAGAGAAAGAAATTCTTACACTAAGAATTAAACATGGTCTTTGGTCCCATAAAGCTCATATTCCAAAAATAATGTGGGGAGAGGGGGATTGGTGATTCCAAATGCATAAGGAAAGATGAAATAGAAAACCACAAAAGCCACATAAAAGACGAGATGACAATAAATGCCCTGTGGCGTTGACTTTCATCGTTCATTGCTGAGCTCTTCTCAGGTGTTCTGATCAATCAATCGATGGTATTTATTGAGTGCTGACTGTGTGAAGAGCACTGTACCAAACGTTCGGGAAAATACAATAAAACAGAGTTGATAGAGCCGTGTTCCCTGCCCACAACAATTCAGGCTTTGTAGGCTTTTGGGTGAAATATGGGAAAGGGTCTGCAGGCAGAGTTGCAAAGAAAAGCCCCCATTTCTTTTGAAAAACAGAAAATGAAACAAGACACCAGTTCCTTGTCGAGGTTTATGGATGAGTTGGTGTAAAGTTCTCTTTTGCTCTTGTGGACTCACCAGCCAAGCATTTTCAAGCCTTCCTCAAACTAAGAAGACACTCTGGGTTGAGTACATGTTCTCACTGTCTTCCTAAAAGAGGACGGTATAATTTTCCAGTGACCTGTCAGTATCCTGACAGAACGTATTCTTAAAAACCAATTGGCCTGGGAGCAATTGCTACCAGATAGCTTTTATGGTGAACTGAAGGACTGTGGGAAACTCAACAATTATCCAGAGATCCTTTATCTCATTCTGCTCAATAGTAGAAGGGCAGGAAATGAAAATAGATTCTTCCTTTCCAACTCATGCAGAACAGATGAAACTTTTCATTTGGCCCAATCGTTTTTTATTTGTTATTTTTTCAAAGCAAAATCGTAGCTTTGGGGCACCAACAAACCCAACTATTTTTGCGACCCAGCGTTTGATGAGTATGTCAACAGGGTTTCATTTTAAAGCCCAGGTCATACCGTTGCTCGTGAGTCTCCGGAGCTTGAATTTATCGGCGAACAGAAACATGGGCGGTTCTTTGGAAACCCTTCTCAGCAGGCTCCGTTTTTTACCCGAGTTGAAGACAGTGGTGATCCACAACTGTGCATTAGGGATCGAATCTCTTGCCGCTCTGGGTAAGTCCCTTTCCTGCCCGACTGCAGGTAAGTGACTTCCTCTGGGGGAGAGCTCAAACATTCATCTCTTTAGGAATGTCGAGATCAAAACGTGTTTCAGGCAGTGATTACTAAAGGGCCCGATCCTTCGTTATGGAGGGAGGCCCTTTGAGTCAAATGCCGCGTGTTTCTCTGATGATGATGATGATGGTAGTTGTTAATAATAATAATAATGATGATGATGACATTCATTAAGCACTTACTATGTGCAAAGCACTGTTCTAAGCTCTGGGAGGTTACAAAGTGATCAGGTTGTCCCACGGGAGGCTCACAGTCTTAATCCCCATTTTACAAATGAGGGAACTGAGGAACAGAGAAGTTAAGTGACTTGCCCAAAGTCACACAGCTGACAATTGGCAGAGCTGGATTTGAACCCATGACCTCTGACTCCAAAGCTCATGTTCTTTCCATTGAGCCACGCTACTTCTCTAAGTACTTACTATGAGTCAAGCACTGCTAATAATATGGTATTTGTTAAGGGCTTACTATAATAATCCCCATTTTACAGATGAGGTAACTGAGGCACAGAGACGTTAAGTGTCTTGCCCAAGTCACACAGCTGACAATTGTTGGAGCGGGGATTTGAACCCATGACCTCTGACTCCAAAGTTTGGGCTCTTTCCACTGAGCCACGCTGCTTCTGTTCTCTATCTACACTCACTCCCTCGGTGAAGTCATTCACTCCTACGGCTTCAACTATCATCTCTACACTGATGACACCCAAATCTACGTCTCTGCCCCTGCTCTCTCTCCCTCCCTCCAGGCTCATATTTCCTCCTGCCTTCAGGACATCTCCATCTGGATGTCTGCCCGCCATCTAAAACTCAACATGTCCAAGGCTGAACTCCTTATCTTCCCTCCCAAACCCTGCCCCCTCCCTGACTTTCCCATCACTGTTGATGGCATTACCATCCTTCCCGTCTCACAAGCTTTGGTATCATCCTCGACTCCACTCTCTCGTTCACCCCTCACATCCAAGCCGTCACCAAAACCCGCCGATCTCACCTCCGCAACATCGTCAAGATCCGCCCTTTCCTCTCCATCCAAACTGCTACCCTGCTGGTTCAATCGCTCATCCTATCCCGACTGGATTACTGCATCAGCCTCCTCTCCGATCTCCCATCCTCCTGTCTCTCCCCACTTCAATCTGTACTTCATGCTTCTGCCCGGATCGTCTTTGTGCTGAAACGCTTTGGGCATGTTACTCCCCTCCTCAAAAATCTCCAGTGGCTACCAATCAACCTATGCATCAGGCAAAAACTCCTCACTCTCGGCTTCATGGCTCTCCGTCACCTCGCCCCCTCCTACCTCACCTCTCTTCGTCCCTTCTCCAGCCCAGCCTGCACCCTGCGCTCCTCTGTCGCTAACCTCCTCACTGTGCCTTGTTCTCACCTGTCCCGCTGTCGACCCCCGGCCCGCGTCCTCCCCCGGGCCTGGAATGCCCTCCCTCCACACATCCGTCAAGCTAGCTCTCTTCCTCCCTTCAAAGCCCTACTGAGAGCTCACCTCCTCCAGGAGGCCTTCCCACACTGAGCCCCCTACTTCGTCTCCCCCTCCTCCCCCTCCCCATCCCCCCGCCTTACCTCCTTCCCCTCCCCACAGCACCTGTATATATGTATATATGTTTGTACATATTTATTACTCTATTTTACTTGTACATATTCATTCTATTTATCTTATTTTGTTAATATGTTTTGTTTTGTTGTCTGTCTCCCCCTTCTAGACTGTGAGCCTGCTGTTGGTTAGGGACCGTCTCTATATGTTGCCAACTTGTACTTCCCAAGTGCTTAGTACAGTGCTCTGCACACAGTAAGTGCTCAATAAATACAATTGAATGAATGAATGAATGAACGAACACCATAATAATTATTATAGTAAGCCGTAGGAGTGAATGACTTCACCGAGGGAGTGAGTGTAGATAGAGAACAGAAGCAGCGTGGCTCAGTGGAAAGAGCCCAAACTTTGGAGTCAGAGGTCATGGGTTCAAATCCCCGCTCCAACAATTGTCAGCTGTGTGACTTGGGCAAGACACTTAACATCTCTGTGCCTCAGTTACCTCATCTGTAAAATGGGGATTAAGACTGTGAGCCCCATGTGGAACAAACTGATCACCTTGTAACCTCCCCAGCGCTTAGAACAGTGCTTTGCACATAGTAAGTGCTTAATAAATGCCATTATTATTATTATTACAAGGGGACCAAGAACTGACCCTTGAGGAAATCCTACAGTAAGGGGATGGGAGGGAGAGGAGGACCCCGCATAAGAGACTGAGAAAGACTGGCCGGAGAGATAAGAGGAGAATCAGGAGAGGACAGAGTCTGTGAAGCCAAGGTTGGAGAGCACGTTGAGGAAAAGGGGGTGGTCCACAGTGTCGAAGGCAGCTGAGAGGTCGAGGAGGATCAGAGAGATAAGAGGAGAACCAGGAAAGGACAGAGTCTGTGAAGCCAAGGTTGGAGAGCATGTTGAGGAAAAGGGGGTGGTCCACAGTGTCGAAGGCAGCTGAGAGGTTGAGGAGGATTAGGATAGAGTAGGAGCCATTCGACTTTGCAAGCAGGAGGTCATTGGTGACCTTTGAGAGGGCAGTTTCTGTGGAATGTAGGGGACGGAAGCCAGACTGGAGGGGGTCGAGGAGAGTGTTGTTGTTGAGGAATTCGAGGCAGCGCGTGTAGACGACTCATTCAAGGAGTTTGGAAAGGAATGGTAGGAGGGAGATAGGGTGATAACTAGAAGGTGAAGTGGGGTCAAGAGAGGGGTTTTTTTAGGATGGGAGAGACGTGGGCATGTTTGAAGGCAGAGGGGAAGGAACCAGTGGAGAGTGAGCGGTTGAAGATGGAAATTAAGGAGGGGAGGAGGGACGGAGCGAGAGATTTCATGAGATGAGAGGGCATGGGGTCAGAAGCACAGGTGGCCAGAGTAGCACTTGAGAAGAGGGAGGAGATCTCATCTGAAGATACTGCTGGGAAAGAGCTACTATGTTAATCACTTACTAGGTGCTAAGCACTTTTCTAAACACTGGGGTAGACACAAGGTAATCAGGTTGGACATATTTATTACGCTATTTATTTATTTATTTATTTTACTTGTACATATCTATCCTATTTATTTTATTTTGTTAGTATGTTTGGTTTTGTTCTCTGTCTCCCCCTTTTAGACTGTGAGCCCACTGTTGGGTAGGGACTGTCTCTCTATGTTGCCAATTTGTACTTCCCAAGCGCTTAGTACAGTGCTCTGCACATAGTAAGCGCTCAATAAATACGATTGATGATGATGATGATGACACAGTCCCTGTCCCACACGGGGATCACAGTCTTAAACCCCATTTTACCCATGATGGAACTGAGGCCCAGAGAAGTGAAATGACTCATCCAAGGTGACCCAGCAGACAAGCGGTGGAGTTGGGATTAGAACCCAGGTCCTTCTGAGTCCCAGGACCATGCTCTATCCACTAGGCCACATTGACACAGTCCCTGTCCCACATGGGGCCCAGGGTATTAATCCCCATTTTACAGATGAGGTATCTGAGGCACAGAGCAGTGAAGTGACTTGTCCAGGGTGACACAGAAGACAAGTGTCAGAGCCGGGATTAGAACCCAGGTCCTTCTGACTTCCCCGCCTGTGCTCTATCCACTAGGCCATGCTACCTCTTCCCCACCCCATTTCTGTTGCCTGATGTGGTACTGTAGAGAGACAAACCACCAGGGCAGAGTGCCAGGATCTGAAGACCGCAGGACCAGGTTTGTACTTCCCAAACCAAGCTCATTCAAGCCCAGGATGGATTCAAACCTTTTAACAAACACCCTCCAGGCGGTTTTGAGCTGTTGTTATTAATGGTATTTGTTAAGCACTTACTAGGTGGGAGGTACTATACTAAGCATTGGGGTAAGACACAAGATAATCGGGTTGGACACAGTCCATGTCCCACCTGGGACTCTCAGTCTTAATCCCTGCTTTGCAGATGAGGTAACTGGGGCACAGAGAATAATAATAGTAATAATGACATTTGTTAAGTGCTTACTATGTGCAAAGCACTGTTCTAAGCACTGGGGGGATACAAGGTGATCAGGTTGTCCCACGTGGGGCTCACAGTCTTAATCCCCATTTTACAGATGAGGGAACTGAGGCTCAGAGAATAATAATAATAGTAATGACATTTGTGAAGTGCTTACTATGTGCAAAGCACTGTTCTAAGCGCTGGGGGGTTACAAGGTGATCAGGTTGTCCCACGTGGGGCTCACAGTCTTTATCCCCATCTTACAGATGAGGGAACTGAGGCTCAGGGAAGTTAAGTGACTTGCCCAAGGTCACAGAGCCGACATCGTAGTTCAGTGGAAAGAGCCTGGGCTTTGGATTCAGAGATCATGGGTTCAAACCCCGGCTCTGCCAATTGTCAGCCGTGTGACTTTGGGCAAGTCACTTCACTTCTCTGTGCCTCAGTTACCTCATCTGTAAAATGGGGATTAAGGCTGTGAGCCCCCCATGGGACAACCTGATCACCTTGTAACCTCCCCAGCGCTTAGAACAGTGCTTGGCACAGAGTAAGCGCTTAATAAATGCCATTATTATTATTATTATTATTATATGGCAGAGCCAGGATTAGAACCCATGACCTCTGTCTCCCCAGCCCATGCTCTTTCCACTGAGCCAAACTGCTTCTCTGAAGTGACTTGCCCAAGGTCGCACAGAAAATGAGTGTCAGGGAAAGTGTCTGTTCTAACGTTATATCAAACTCTGCCAAGCTCTAAGCACACAGTAAGCGCTCAATAAATATGATTGACCGACTGACTGAGTGGAGGAGCCGGAATTAGAACCCAGATCCTTCTGATTTCCAGGCCCGGGTCCTATCCGCTAGGCCACATTGCTCCTCTAGCAGTCATGGCACGGTGGTCGAGGCACTGCCTCTTGAATATAGTAATTAATTAATTAATTAATTAATGTGGTACTTGTTCAGCGTTTCCTACGTGCCAAGCACTATTCTAAGCGCTGGGTTAGATACAAGTTAATCAAGGTGAACCCAGTCCCTGTTCTACTTAGGGCTCATGGTTTTAATCCCCATTTAATCCCCAAAACAGCACTTAACAAGTGTCATTATTGTTATTATTATTCTCTGCACCCCAGTTACCTCATCTGCAAAGCGGGGATTAAGACTGAGAGCCCCATGTGGGACGTGGACCGTGTCCAACCCGATTATCTTGTGACTACCCCAGTGCTTAACAATCCTTAGATAACTGAGGCCCAAAGAAGTGAAGTGACTTGCCCAAGGTCACACAGCTGACAAATGGTGGAGTCAGGATTAGAACCCATGACCTTCTGACTCCCAAGCCGTGCTCTAGCCGCTAAACCAAGCTGCTTCTTTAGTAGCAGCTAAAGTAGCAGTAGTATGCCCCCTTGATTTCTCCCGGTAAGCATTCATTCATTCATTCAATCGTATCTATTGAGCGCTTACTGTGTGCAGAGCACTGGACTAAGCGCTTGGGAAGTACAAGTCGGCAACATAGAGAGATGGTCCCTACCCAACAGTGGGCTCACAGTCTAGAATGGGGAGACAGACAACAATACAAAACAGGTATCAAGTCACCAGAATAAATAAAAATAAATCTAGATGCACATAATTAACAAAATAAATAGAATAGTAAATATGTACAAGTAAAATAGAGTAATAACTCTGTACAAATATATATACAAGTGCTGGAGGGAGGGGAAGGAGGTAGGGCGGGGGGATGGGGAGGAGGAGAGGAAAAAGGGGTTCAGTCTGGGAAGGTCTCTTGGAGGAGGTGAGCTCTCAGTAGGGCTTTGAAGGGAGGAAGAGAGCTAGCTTGGCAGATGTGTGGAGGGAGGGAATTCCAGGCCAGGGGGAGGATGTGGGCCGGGGGTCGACGGTGGGACAGGCGAGAACAAGGCCCAGTGAGGAGGTGAGCGGCGGCAGAGGAGCGGAGGGTGTGGGCTGGGCTGGAGAAGGACAGAAGGGAGGTGTGGTAGGAGGGGGCGAGGGGATGGGGAGCCTTGAAGCCTTGAAGAGTGAGGAGTTTTTGCCTGATGCGTAGGTTGACAGGCAGCCACTACAGATTTTTGAGGAGGGGAGTGACACGCCCAGAGTGTTTCTGCACAGAGATGATCCGGGCAGCAGAGCGAAGTATAGACTGAAGTGGGGAGAGACAGGAGGATGGGAGATCAGAGAGGAGTTGTAAGCAGGAGTTGTCGGTGTTACTCTTTTCAGCTGAGGCCTCCGTTCACCTTCCCGCACTGGAGATATTTGACCTTTCTTGGAATAAGTGTGTTGGTGGAAACCTAAAGCTGCTTTGGGAGACATTAAAGCTTTCATCCGCCCTTCGGGTGCTGAGACTGAGTAGCTGTAACCTGGAGACTGAGGATATGTCGCTCCTAGGTCTGTATTTCTTTTTATGGTATTTGTTAAGCACTAACTACATACCAGGCCCTGTTCTAAATGCTGGGGTAATACAAGGTAATCAGGTTGGGCAGAATCCCTGTCAATCAATCAATCAATCGTATTTATTGAGCGCTTACTGTGTGCCGAGCACTGTACTAAGTGCTTGGGAAGTACAAGTTGGCAACATATAGAGACAGTCCCTACCCAACAGTGGGCTCACAGTCTAGAAGGGGGAGACAGAGAACATGTCCCACATGGGGCTCACGGTCTTAATCCCCATTTTACAGATGAGGTCAATGAGGACCAGAGAAGTGAAGTGACTTGCCAAAGGTCACACAGCAGACAAGTGGAGGAGCAGGGATTAAAACCCAGGTCCTGCTGATTCTCAGGCCCATGCTCTATCCACCAGGACACACTGCTTCTCCCAGGTCCCCATAGATCTGGTGCTTTAAGCCCTGTCACACCACAATTATTATTATTATTATATCTGTAATTCATTTATTTATATTAATGTCTATCTCCCCCTCTAGACTGTAAGATCCTTGTGGGCAGGGGGTGTTTCTGTTACACTTTTATGTTCTACTCTAATTCATTCATTCGATCGTATTTATTAAGTGCTTACCATGTGCAGAGCATTGAACTAAGTGCATGGGAAATAATAATAATGACATTTGTTAAGTGCTAATGGTATGTGCCAAGCATTCATTCATTCATTCAATCGTATTTATTGAGCGCTTACTGTGTGCAGAGCACTGTATTAAGTGCTTGGGAAGTACAAGTTGGCAACATATAGAGACGGTACTTACCCAACAGTGGGCTCACAGTCTAGAAAGGGGAGACAGAGAACAAAACAAAACATAGTTCAGTCACAGAGAACAAAACAAAACATAGTTCAGTGACTGGCACGTAGTAGGCGCTTCACAAATTTTAAAAAGAGGACTGTAACCATTCTGGTTTCTGAATTTTCCCATCCCTGTAACAATCAATCAATCAATCAACCATATTTATTGAGTGCTTACTGTGTGCAGAGCACTGTACTAAGTGCTTGGGAAGTACAAGTTGGCAACATATAGAGACAGTCCCTACACAACAGTGGGCTCACGGTCTAGAAGGAAAGGTGCAAAATACCATTAAATCTTGTGTGTGTGTGTGTGTGTGTGTGTGTGTGTGTGTGTGTATTCATTCATTCAGTAGTATTTATTGAGCGCTCATTGTGTGCAAAGCACTGTGCTAAGTGCTTGAGAGAGTACACTATGGGTAGGGACCGTCTCTATATGTTGCCGACTTGTACTTCCCAGGTGCTTAGTACAGTACTCTGCACACAGTAAGCACTCAATAAATACGATTGAATGAATGAACAGGCACATTCCCTGCACACATTGAGCTTATTAATAGGAATAAATAAGTGATGAATAAAGGGAGCAAGTCAGGGTGACGCAGAAGGGAGAGGGAGAAGTATGTGTGTGTCTGTGTTGTGTTTTTTGGGGTGGCGGGAGTTTGAGGCTATTTTCAAGCTCATTTTGTTTTCCTTTTTCAGCATCCGTAATCCAAGCCGGCCACTTAGCCAAACTGCAGACAATGGACCTGAGCTATAATGACAACATCTCCGACGAAGGCTGGGCCACGCTCAGCCAGGCTCTGCTGGTCCTCAGAGAACTGAGCGAGCTGGACGTCAGCCTTTGCCCCTCGGCGTTTCGGCCCGGGGGAGCCTGGTTCAGGCACTTGCTAGATGGCTTGCCTCAAATGACCATGCTCACCCAGTTAGGGATCCAGCGATGGGTTCTCCCTGCCCCTCAGGAGGAAAGCCTGGAATACTTTAACCGAGACCACAAAAGAGATGTTCACTTTGAGTATGATGGGTTTCGGTGAGCTGGTAAATAATTATGGCATTTGTTAAGTGCTTACTATGTGCCAGGCACTACTAAACACCGTGGGTGGGGAGGATATAAGAAAATCGGGCTGGACGCCCTGTCCCACAAAGGGCTCACGGTTATACCCATCACATAAACTTGCTAGAGATTTAAAATCCTGAAAAGTGTTCAACCGTAAGCTCCTTGAAGACAGGGATCTTCTCTGCTACCTCATCATCATCATCATCAATCGTATTTATTGAGCACTTACTGTGTGCAGAGCACTGTACTAAGTGCTTGGGAAGTACAAGTTGGCAACATATAGAGACAGTCCCTACCCAACAGTGGGCTCACAGTCTAAAAGGGGGAGACAGAGAACAAAACCAAACATACTAACAAAATAAAATAAATAGAATAGAAATATACAAGTAAAATAAACAAATAAATAGAGTAATAAATATGTACAAACATATATACATATATACAGGTGCTGTGGGGAAGGAGGTAAGATGGGGGGATGGAAAGGGGGACGAGGGGAAGAGAAAGGAAGGGGCTCAGTCTGGGAAGGCCTCCTGGAGGAGGTGAGCTCTCAGTAGGGCCTTGAATTCCATTGAACTCTCCCAAGTGCTTAGTATAGGGCTCTGTGTGGAGAGTAAGAACTCAATAAATACCACAGATTGTTTGATTGATGATTCCTTCTACAAGAGTAGGACTCCCAACAAAGTGATTTCAAACCTCGACTGGGCTTACAGCTACAAAAGAATGCGGTAGCCAACACATTCACGGGCGGTGAATCCATTTTACAGTTGAGAACAAAACTCCTCATAATATACCTGAGGATGTTTTCAAAGGGCTCATTTTGGGAATTGCAGAGAAAATGAATTATAGTCTAATGGTTAAAGCTGCCTCGACTACACTTGCTGCCTCGAATTCCTCAACGCCAACTCTCTCCTTGACCCCCTCCAATCTGGCTTCCGTCCCCTACACTTCACCAAAACTGCCCTCTCAAAGGTCACCAATGACCTCCTTCTTGCCAAATCCAATGGCTCTTACTCTATCCTAATCCTCCTCGACCTCTCAACTGCCTTCGACACTGTGGATCACCCTCTTTTCCTCAACACGCTCTCCAATCTTGGCTTCACATACTCTGTCCTCTCCTGGTTCTCCTCTTATCTATCTGGCCGTTCATTCTCATTCTCCTTTGCGGGCTCCTCCTCCCCCTCCTATCCCCTTACTGTAGAGCTTCCTCAAGGATCAGTTCTTGGTCCCCTTCTGTCCTCTATCTACACTCACTCCTTCGTTGAACTCATTCACTCCCATGGCTTCAACTATCATCTCTGCACTGATGACACCCAAATCAACATTTCTGCCCCTGCTCTCTCTCCCTCCCTCCAGGCTCGCATCTCCTCCTGCCTTCAGGACATCTCCATCTGGATGTCTGCCTGCCATCTAAAACTCAACATGTCTAAGACTGAACTCCTTATCTTCCCTCCCAAACCCTGCCCTCTCCCTGACTTTCCCATCACAGTAGATGGCACTACCATCCTTCCCGTCTCACAAGCCCGAGGTGTCATCCTCGACTCTGCTCTCTCGTTCACCCCTCACATCCAATCCATCACCAAAACTTGCCAGTCTCACCTCCAAAATATCGCCAAGATCCGCCCTTTCCTCTCCATCCAAACTGCTACCTTGCTGGTTCAATCTCTCATCCTATCCCGACTGGATTACTGCATCAGCCTCCTCTCTGATCTCCCTTCCTCCTGTCTCTCCCCACTTCAGTCTGTACTTCACTCTGCTGCCCTGATTATCTTTGTACAGAAACATTCTGGGCATGTTATTCTCCTCCTCGAAAATCTCCAGTGGCTGCCTGTCAACCTATGAATCAAGCAAAAACTCTTCACTTTCAGCTTCAAAGCTCTCCATCACCTCACCTACTCCTACCTCACCTCCCTTCTCTCCTTCTCCAGTCCAGCCCGCACCCTCTGCTCCTCTGCCACCGCTAACCTCCTCAATGGGCCCCGTTCTCGCCTGCCCCACCTTCGACCCCCGGCCCACATCCTTCCCCTGGCCCGGAATGCCCTCCCTCCTCACATCAGCCAAGCTAGCTCCCTTCCTTCCTTCAAAGCCCTACTGAGAGTTCACCTCCTCCAGGAGACCTTCCCAGACTGAGCCCCTTTTTTCTTCTCCTCCTTCCCACCCCCCCGCCCTACCTCCTTCCCCTCCCCACAGCACTTGTATAGATTTGTACATATTTATTACTCTATTTTACTTGTACATATTTACTATTCTTTTTCTTTTGTTAATGATGTGCATATTCTATTTGTTCTGATGATTTTGACACCTGTCTCCATGTTTTGTTTTGTTGTCTGTCTCCCCCTCCTAGACTGTGAGCCCGTTGTTGGGTAGGGACCATCTCTATATGTTTCTGACTTGTACTTCCCAAGCACTTAGTACAGTGCTCTGCACACAGTAAGCGCTCAATAAATACGATTGAATGAATGAATGAATGATTAGAATCTAGAGTCCTGAGCTTTGATTCTCTCTCCTCCCATTGACTTGCCCAAGTTTACCTAAACTTCTACCTCTCCCCCTCTTCTTTCATTCAGTCAATTGTATTTATTGAGTGCTTACTGTGTGCAGAGCACTGTACTAAGTGCTTGGGAAGTTCAAGTCGGCAACATATGGAGATGGTCCCTACCCAACAACGGGCTCACAGTCTAGAAGCAACGTGGCCTGGTGGAAAGACCATTCGTTCATTCATTCATTCAATAGTATTTATTGAGCGCTTACTGTGAGCAGAGCACTGTACTGAGCACTTGGGAAGTACAAGTTGGCAACATATAGACACAGTCCCTACCCAACAGTGGGCTCACACAGGTCTGGGAATCAGAGGAACTGGGTTCCAAACCCGGCTCCACAACTTATATGCTGTGTGTCCTTGGGAAAGTCACTTAACCTTTCCATGGCCCAGTTGTCTCAGCTGTAGAATGGGAGTTAAATCCTACTCCCTCTTAGTTAGACCATGAATCCCATGTGGGATTGTTGGAAGCTCACTCTGGGCAGGGAATATGTCTACCAACTCTGTCATAGTCTACTCTCCCAAGCGCTTAGTACAGTGCTGTCCACACAGTAAGTGTTCAATAAATACAATTAATTGATTGATGAACTGTAATAATAATAATGGTATTTGTTAAGTGCTTACTGTGTGGACAGCACTGTTCTAAGCACTGGGGTAGATGCAATGTAATCAGGTTGTCCTGGTTGGGCTCACAGTTTTTCAATCCCCATTTTACAGATGAGGTAACCAAAGAACAGAGAAGTGAAGTGACTTACCCAAAGTCACACAGCAGACAGGTGGCAGAGTCGGAATTAAAACCACAACCTCAGATTCCCAAGCCCGGGCTCTTTCCACTAAGCCACAGTGCTTCTCTACTATGTCTGCCCTAATTGACTTGCATAAACCCCAGTGCTTACTACAGTGTTTGGCACATAGTAGACACTTAAGAGGTACTGTAATTATTTGGTTATTATTACCATTATCAGTATCATTGATAATAATAATATTTGTTCAACAGCCGATAAATTCATATCCACCTTTTGTGCTTAGAGCAGTGCTCGTCACACGGCAAAGGCTTAACAAATACCACCATTATTATTATTTGCTTAAACACTTACTATGTGTTGAACACTGCTCTAAGCATTAGGGTGGATATGAAGTTATCAGTTTGGGCAGTCCCTATCCTGCATGGGGCTCACAGTTTAGGTAGGAGGGAGTAAGAGTTAATTCCCCTATTAAAGATGAGGTAACTGAGGCACAGAGAAGTTAAATGACTTGTCCAAGGTCACACAGCAGACAAGTGGCGGAGCTAGGATTAGAACACAGATCCTCTGACTCCAAGGCTCGTGCTCTTTCCGCTAGGCCACATATCATTATTTTCATTTCACGCAGGGCACTTGGAAACCTTCAACCTGCCAGGGATCTGGTGAGCAGTAGAAGATCTCACTTCAACGCCCTTTGAAAACTTCAAGGAGCATAAAGGACTACATATCCACAAAGATGCTTGTCATTTTGCAATAAAATATAATTTTACTTTGTACATAAGAAAATGAATATTTATGAGCATTTTTACTCAATAAATCTTTTTCAACTACAAACTACTCCTGGATTTTCACTTTAAAAAGTGTTTTTCCTCATTTCTGCTGGAGGTGCATTTAAGATATTGATGACATAGAAGTACCCAGTGCTCCTCTGAATTCAGAATGCTGCATCACCAATGCACGCAAAAATGACATTTTAACACGATAGAGATCTGAAAAAATGCGGGTAAGAGTCACTGATGGCACAAACCATAAAACGGAATAGATTCATTGCAAATGAAAGTACTAAATAATACAAGAAACAAGATCCATCGGAACTTTCCGTCTTTGGAATTCGCCGAAAGTATTAATGTGAAGGAGTTTTCTTTTACATTGCTCTTAGCAGCTTAGGAAGTCAGAGCCAAGCAGGCTTGCAGGTCGCCTAAAGATCTGATTACCACACTTTAGGAAATCCAAGTCAGAGGGGAGAGAGGACAGAGAAGAGCAATTAGGATAATGAAGAGATTAGGACTTTTCACTCAGGAAAGATGACCGAGGAGATAAGATTGGGGAGTTCATCAAATTTTGTTTTGTTCTCTGTCTCCTCCTTCTAGACTGTGAGCCTGTTGTTAGGTAGGGACCAACTCTATACGTTGCCAACTTGTACTTCCCAAGCACTTAGTACAGTGCTCTGCACACAGTAAAGTCCCCAATAAATACGATTGAAAGAATGAATGAATGAATGAATGAATGAATGAATGAATGAATGAATGAATGAACATCAGGACCAGAGAACACCCACAGAAGCTGGCCTATGGTCCCTTCTAAAGAAGTGCTACCCCAGCGCTTTGTACAGTGCCTGGCACATAGTAAGCGCTTAACAAATGCCATTAAAAAAAATGGAAATGTTTATTACCCACTGCAGGTGGTAAGCATGCCGATTGTGTTATAAGATGTTGCAAAGACCAAAAACACCAATAGGTATGAGGAGGCTTTGGATAAATACATGGATTAGAGAGAGGTTGGAGCTGGGTTCTAATCCAAGCTCTGCCACTTGTCTGATGTGTGACCTTGGGCAAGTCATTTCACTTCTCAGTGCCTCTGTTACCTCATCTGTAATCTGTAAGACTAAACCCCATCTGGGACAGGGACTGTGTCCAACCTAATTACTTTGCATTTACTCCAGTGCTTAGTACAGTACCTGGCCCATAGTAAATACACACAGAAAGCACTCAATAAATACGATTGAATGAATGAATGCTTAACAAACACTGCACTTATTATTATAACTCTGCAGGTGGTTGTCAATGTTGTCAAGGAAGACAATCACCGCCTCATTTTTTTAAGCCGAATTGTTGCTGAATTGTCCTTTCCAAGTGCTTAGTCCAGTGCTCTGCACACAGTATTCATTCATTCAATCATATTTATGAGCGCTTACTGTGTGCAGAGCACTGTACTAAGCACTTGGGAAGTACAAGTTGGCAACATATAGAGACGGTCCCTACCCAACAGCGGGCTCACAGTCTAGAAGGGGGAGACAGACAACAAAACAAAACATATTAACAAAATAAAATAAATAGAATAGTAAATATGTACAAGTAAAATAGAGTAATAAGTCTGTACAAACATATATACAGCTGCTGTGGGGAGGGAAAGGAGGTAGGGCCGGGGGTTGGGGAGGAGGAGAAGAGGAAAAAGGGGGCTCAGTGTGGGAAGGCCTCCTGGAGGAGGTGAGTTCTCAGTTGGGCTTTGAAGGGAGGAAGAGAGCTAGCTTGGCAGATGTGCGGAGGGAGGGCATTCCGGGCCAGTGGGAGGACGTGGGCCAGGGGTTGACGGTGGGACAGGCGAGAACGAGGCCCAGTGAGGAGGTTAGCGGCAGCAGAGGAGCAGAGGGTGCGGGCTGGGCTGGAGAAGGACAGAAGGGAGGTGAGGTAGGAAGGGGCGAGGGGATGGACAGCCTTGAAGCCCAGAGTGAGGAGTTTTTGGTTGAGTCATAGGTTGACAGGCAGCCACTGGAGATTTTTGAAGAAGGGAGTGACATGCCCAGAGCGTTTCTGCACAGAGATGATGTAGGCAGCAGCGTGAAGTATGGATTGAAGTGGGGAGACACAGGAGGATGGGAGATCAGAGAGGAGGCTGATGCAGTAATCCAGTCGGGATAGGATGAGAGATTGAACCAACAGGGTAGATAGAGGTTTGGATGGAGAGGAAAGGGCGGACACACAGTAAGTGCTCAATAAATATGATTGATTGAATGAATGAATGAATTTAAGCATTATTTATTGCCACTATCAGAAGCAAAATATACTGGATCAGCGAATCTTTGGTCTGAACCATCAATGGCATTTATCAATCACTGTCATTTGTTGAGTGACTGCTGTGTGCAGAACACTATGCTAAGCACTTGGGAGATTATAACAGAGTTGGTAGACACATTTCCTGCCCACCATTAGCTTACACTCTAGACAGGGAGACAGCTACTAACATAGATAAATAATCTACAGCTGTGTGATTGGGGGTGGGATAAATACCAAACATCCGAATAGTATGGATCAAAGAAGGGGGAAGGAGTGGGGGAAAAGTGGTCTTAATTGGGGAAGGAGTCTCTGAGGAGGTGTGATTTTAATAAGGTTTGAGGGTGGGGATGGAGGGGGAAGGGGAGGGAGTTTCCAGGCCAGAGGGAGGACATGGAAAAAAGGTTGGTGGCGAGGTAGTTGAGATGGGGAATTAGATGGGGAATGCAGAGAAGCAGCATGGCTCAGTGGAAAGAGCCCGGCCTTTGGAGTCAGAGTTCATGGGTTCAAAACCCGGCTCCGCCACTTGTCAGCTGTATGACTTTGGGCAAGTCACTTAACTTCACTGTGCCTCAGTTACCTCATCTGTAAAATGGGGATGAAGACTGGAGCCCCCCATGGGACAACCCGAACACCTTGTTGCCTCCCCAGCACTTAGAACAGTGCTTTGCACATAGTAAGTGCTTAATAAATGCCATCATCATCATTATTATTATTATCATTATTATTATTATTATGGGGACACAGTGAGCAAGCTGGCTCCAGAGAAGCGAAGAGTGTGGGTTGGTCTGTAGCGGGAGATCAGTGCAGTGAGGAAGGAGGAAGAGAGCTGGTTGAGTGTTCTAAAGCCGATGATGAGGAGTTTCTGTTTGATGCGCTCAGTACAGTGCTCTGCACACAGTAAGTGCTCAATAAATACGATTGACTGAATGATGTGAAGGTGGATGGGCAAAAACTGGAATGTCTTCAGGAGTAGGGAAACATCCTGCCTTTCATATCAGAGTGGCTTAGTGGAAAGAATATGGGCTTGGGAGTCAAAGGGCATGGGTTCTAATCCCGGCTCTGCCACATGTCAACTGGGTGATTTTGGGCAAATCACTTTACTTCTCTGGGCCTCAGTTACCTCATCTGTAAAATGGGGATTAAGGTTGTGAGGTCCACGTGGGGCAATCTGATTACCTTGTATCTACTCCAGCGCTTCCGACAGTGCTGGGCACATAGTAAGCACTTAACTTATACCATCATTATTATTATTATTATTATTGTATCCAATAGACCATCACTCTTCCCGCCTTCAAAGCCTTATTAAAATCACATCTCTTCCAAGAGGCCTTCCTGACTAAACCCTCATTTTCCCTACTCTCTCTCATTCATTCATTCATTCAATCGTATTTATTGAGCGCTTACTGTGTGCAGAGCACTGTACTAAGCGCTTGGGAAGTACAAGTTGGCAACATATAGAGATGGTCCATACCCAACAACGGGCTCACAGTCTAGAAGACTCTCTCCCTTTGGTCTTCACCTTTACACTGAATTTGTACCGTTTACTCAATCCACCCTCAGCCCCACAGTACAGCATGGTTTAGTGGCAAGATCCCGGGCTTGAGAGCCAAAGGACACGGATTCCAATCCCAGCTCTGCCACTTGTCTGCTGTGTGACTTTGGGCAAGCCACTTAACTTCTCTGTGCCTCAGTCACCTCATCTGTCAAATGGGGCTTAAGACTGTAAGCCCCACGTGAGACAACTTGATTACCTTGATTCTACCCCAGTGCTTAGAACCGTGGTTGGCACATAGTAAGCACTTAACAAATACCATAATAATAATGATAGCATTTGTTAAGCACCTACTATGTGCCAAGCACTCTTCTAAGCACTGGGGGGGGGATACAAGGTAATCAGGTTGTCTCACATGGGGCTCACAGTCTTAATCCCCATTTTAAAGGTGAGGTAACCGAGGCACAGAGAAGTTAAGTGACTTGCCCAAAGTTACACAGCTGATAAGTGGTGGAGTCGGGATTAGGACTCATGACCTCTGACTCCCAAGCCCAGGCTCTTTCCACTGAACCATGCTGCTTCTCATTATTATGTATTTTTCTATCATTTACATTAATGTCTGTCTCTCCCTCTATCAAATTGATGGGAATTATTGAGCACTTACTGTGTGCAGAGCACTGTACTAAACCCTTGGAGAGTCCAATTGCTATTGTTAATGCTATATTTTACTCTCCCAAGATCTTAGTACAGTGCTAGGGCCGCAGTAAGGGCTCAATAAATACGATTGAATGAATGAATGAACACTTGGGAGACACTGTGAGAATGAACACTTGGGAGACACTGTGAAAATGAACCATGAGAGGACGTTGGAAAGTGGAATCTGAAATTTACTTCAGTTTGCATGTGGCAGCAGCGTGGCCTAATGGATAGAGCACTGGGCTGGGGGTCAGAAAGACCTGGGTTCTAGTTCTGACTCTGCCTCTTGTCTGCTGTTTGACCTTGGGCAAGTCACTTCACTTCTCTGGGCCTCAGTGGCCTCATCTGTAAGATGGGGATCAAGATTGTGAGCCCCATGTGGGACAAGGACTGTGTCCAACCTGACTAACTTGTATCTACTCCAGTGCTTAGTACAGTGCCTGGCATGTACAATGTGCTTAACAAATACCATAAAAAACCCCACAGTAAGCACTTGATACCAACTATTCCTACCAATTCTTTCACACAGTATCCATGGTTTCACTAACCAGACTACTCAGTCTTCAGTATTTTTCTTACATCTGTGTCTCTCTGCTCTTCTCTTTTTTTATCCCCTCCTTATTTTGAGTATGTGTATTTGTGGATGAATAACTAGGTAGGTAACAGGGAATGGTTGAACTTGTGTCTGTATGTGTTTCTCACCAGAGCAATGGAAGAGATTTCTTTTCCTTCTCTGGGGTCAGAGAAGGCAGCTGGAGTGGGAACATTGTGGAGAAGGGCAAGAGACTCTGAATTTTGGCGAGGGACTATACTACTGCTGCTACCATTTAAGTGACTTGCCCAAGGTCACACGGCAGACAAATGGCAGAGCTGGGATTAGAAACCATGTCCTCCTGAATCCCAGTCCCATGTTCTAGAATAAAAAAATGAATAAATGATGTTATCTGTTAAGCGCTTACTATGTGCCAAGAGCTGTTCTAAGCGCTGGGGTAGATACAAGGTAATCAGGTTGTCCCATTTGGGCTCACAGTTTTTTAATCTTCATTTTACAGATGAGGTAACTGAAGCACAGAGAAGTGAAGCGACTTGCCTAAAGTCACACAGCTGACAAGTGGCGGAGCCAGGATTAGAACCCACGACCTCTGACTCCCAAACCCATGCTCTTTCCACTAAGCCATGCTGCTGCCATCAATTAATCATATTTATTAAGTGTTTGCTGTGTGCAGAGCACTGTACTAAGTGCTTAGGGGAGTACAATAGAAGAAAGCGGGTAGACATGTTTCGTGCCCACAAGAGAATCACAGCTTAAAGAGGGAGAAAGACATTAGTGTAAATGAGTAAATTCCGGATAAGAACATAACTGCCGTGGGGCTGAGAGGGGGATGAAGATAGGCAAGTAGACAAAGCAAGCAGACAGAAGCAGCATTTCCTAGTGGATAGAGCACAGGCCTGGGAGCCAGAAGGACCTCCTGTGTGACGTTGGGCAAGTCACTTCACTTCTCTGTGCCTCAGTTACCTCATCTGTAAAATGGGGATTAAGACTGGGAGCCCCCCGTGGGACAGTTCTACATCATCACCCTGACTTGCTCTCTGTATTCATTCATTCAATCGTTTTTATTGAGCGCTTACTGTGTGCAGAACACTGTATTCACTCCCTCCCCCCATCCTCCCAGCCCACAGACCTATAGCTTATGTACATATCTGTAATTTATTTACTTATATTAAAGTCTGTCTCCCCTTCTAGAATGTAAGCATGTTGTGGGCAGGGAATATATCTGTTTCTGGTTATATCGTACTCTTCCAAGTACTCTCCCCTCAGTAAGCACTCAATAAATACGATTGAATGAATGAACGACTGCTTCCAATCTGATAACTGTGTATCTACCCCAGGGCTTAGCATAGTGCTTGGCCCAGAGGAAGCCCTTACCAAATACCATTATTATTGTTATTATTATTATTATTATTATTATTATTATGGCATTTATTAAGCACTTACTATGTGCAAAGCACTGTTCTAAGCACTGGCACTGTTCAAAGCGATGATCATTATTATTATTATTCTCCAGAGGAAATCAGGGCTTGGTTCCATGGCTGAGCCCGGCGCCCGCCTAGTGGAAGGGCAGATAGAGGGAGGAGGAGGAGGAGAGGCGGAGAAGTGTAATTTATTTATTTCTATTAATGTCTGTCTCCCCCCTCTAGACTGTAAGCTTGTTGTGGGCAGGGAATATGTCTGTTTATTGTTGTAGTATGGTCTCCCTAGAGCTTAGTACAGTGCTCTGTCCACATGGAAGCACTCAATAAATACGATTGAATGAATGAAAGAAGTGGACCCCGGGCATCTGCGGTTCCCATGGCAACCACCACCCGAGGCCCCAACCACTGCCAAGATTGCCATGGCAACCAGAGCCTCCATCGCCTCCACGGAACCCCAGAGCTGGAGGCAAAATTGTAGTTTCTCTATTAAGCGCTTTCCCCCCTCAAATGGCCCACCTGCAGGGAAGAGAAACTGTATTAATTTTAATAGCTATGCCAGCTCCATTGGGCCATAAGCTCTGTTTTACTGTCGTTTGCGGAGTGCATGCAAATCTCCTGGGAAAATCACCGTTTTATAGCGCACGGCCCAAGGAAGGCAAAGACAGAGATGAGGGAAGGTAAGAAAACATTAACAGAAAATTGCACCACTAATGTCCACCGTAGAAATTTAGTCAGATAGGCAAAAAGTGTTTATGGAGTCTTCGGGGGGTACAGATTTTAGAGACAATAGAATCACAATCAAATGGGATATGGTTGTTAGAGCCAGCATGCTCTTAGAGTCTATGCATAAATGACATAATATAAAGCTCATACTTTCTTATGACGGACCTTAAAGCGGTTCACTGGTTTTGAGGCTCAAAATTCTTGGTCCCGATAAAACGGATGCTACATTTAGCTTATAAGGCAAAAGGTAAAACTAATTTCGTTTAATTGTTTGGACTATATCTTAAAATAGTCACACTTCATAGAAACATGAATTGCAGTGAAAATAGCTGGTAATAACGGGTAACATGAGAATTTGGGTATCGTTGCCTAGGTTCTTTATTTCATGCATTTACTAGAGATAAATTCCTTGCTTAGGGCGCTTTATAAATAAACAAATCTAAACATACATTCCTGCCCCATAGAGCTTTTACTTCTAAAATTTAAGCAGAGAAGCAGCATGGCTCAGTGGAAAGATCACGGGCTTAGGAGTCAGAGGTCATGGGTTCAAATCCCTGGTCTGCTTTCTGTCAGCTGTCAGTTCCCTCATCTGTAAAATTGGGGATTAAAACTGTGAGCCTCCCGTGGGACAACCTGATCACCTTGTAACCTCCCCAGTGCTTAGAACAGTGCTTTACACATAGTAAGTGCTTAACAAGTACCATCATCATTATTATTAAGCATTAAATTATAAGGACTGTCATTCATTTATTCCTCTTAATCCTTTATATTAATGAACGGTGGTAAATAAGGAACAAAAGTGCTTTGGGCACAGTTTCTATTGCCAAAATGCTTAAAATTTTTATTCACAGTGATAGGCTCCCACTGAATAAATTAGTTTTTCAGAATTCCAGGATTCTTGACTCCTTTTGCTAGGTCTACAATCCAAGTTGAACTGTAATTCAGTTAGAGAGTCTAGTACAGTGGTTAAAACCAGAAACACTTTGTTATTTATCGATTTACATAAACATCTGTCTCTCCCTCTAGACCGTAAACCCCTTTTTGGACAAGGAACTTGTCTACTAATTCTGTTGTATTGTCCTCTCCCAAGAGTTTAGGACAATGCTGTACAAACAACAAACAGCCAAAAAAACCCCCAAAACCAGAAATTGATTGATTTGCAGAATTAATGCTGTACATCATGGCAACAATAAATGGAAAATCACCAAAATAGAAATCGAATTTGTGACATTTGACCCCTCCATGGAAGCTTAACGTATAAGGGAAGCAGCGTGGCTCAGTGGAAAGAGTGTGGGCTTTGGAGTCAGAGGTCATGGGTTCAAATCCAGCCTCTGCCACTTAACAGCTGTGTGACTTTAGGCAAGTCCCTTAACTTCTCTCTGCCTCAGTTACCTCATCTGTAAAATGGGGATTAAGACTATGAGCCCCATGTGGGACAACCTGATCACCTTGTAACCTCCCCACTGCTTAGAACAGTGCTTTGCACATAGTAAGTGCTTAATAAATGTCAAAAAAAGCTCCTGTTTAATGACAAAGGACATCTAGATTTGAATAAGCTTAGAACAGTGTTTTGCACATAGTAAGCGCTTAATAAATGTCATAAAAAAGGCTCCTGCTTAATGACAAAAGACATCTAGATTTGAATATATACAGGCCAATCTGTTCCATTCTTTAGAATGTGAAGAATCATGGATGTTTTTATGAGTTGTTGATAAAATTCATAGCTTATGTTCCTTGAAAATGCAGGAAATAAACACCGTGGAAAAACACTCCAAAGCTGTTTCCAAGAATACATTAGTTATAGTTTGTTTGGTTTCCTGTTCCCAGGCTCTGAGTCAAACAAGGGGAGCTGAACAGCCAAGAAGAAAGAGCTTGGGCCTAGGAGTCATAAGTCCTGGGTTCTAATCCTGCCTCCTCCTCAAATCCACTGTAAGGCCTTGGGCAAGTCATTTAATAAATCAGTGATATTTATTCAGTGCTTACTATGTGCTTAGCACTGCACTAAGGGTTAGCAGACACTTCTCCTGCCCACAACGAACTTCCTTGTGCCTCAGTGACCTTATCTGTAAAATGGGGATTAATCAATCAATCGACCTTATTTATTGAGTGTAACTGTGGGTAGAGCACTGTATTAAGCAATTAAGAGAGTACAATATAACAGAGTTGGTAGATTCATTCATTCATACAATCCTATTTATTGAGCGCTTACTGTATGCAGAGCACTGTACTAAGCGCTTGGGAAGTCCAAGTTGGCAACATATAGAGACGGTCCCTACCCAACAGTGGGCTCACAGTCTAGAAGTGGGAGACAGACAACAAAACAAAATGTATTAACAAAATAAAATAAATAGAATAGTAAATATGTATAAGTCATTCAGTCATATTTATTGAGTGCTCACTGTGTTCAGGGCACTGTACTAAGTGCTAGGGAGAGTACAATACAACAATACCTTCAACAGTATATCTTCAACAATACAATACAGCAGATACCTTCCCTGCCCACAATGAGTTTACAATCTAGAGGGGGATTAAGACTGTGAGCCCAGCACGGGACATGGATTGAGTCCCACCTGATTAGTTTATATCTACCCCAGGGTTTAGTATAATATGTGGCACATAGTAAGAGTGTAAGAATACCATTAAATAATGTTGGTATTTGTTAAGCGCTTACCATGTGCCAAGTACTGTTCTAAGCACTGGGGTAGATACAAGTTAATCAGATTGTACCACGTGGGGCTCACAGTCTTAATCCCCATTTTACAGATGAGGTGACTGAGGCTCAGAGAAGTGAAGTGACTTGCCCAAAGTCACCTAGCTGATAAGTGGTGGAGCTGGGATTATTCATTCATTCAATCGTATTTATTGAGCGCTTACTATGTGCAGAGCACTGGACTAAGTGCTTGGGAAGTACAAGTTGGTAACATCTAGAGACAGTCCCTACCCAACAGTGGGCTCACAGTCTAGAAGGGGGAGACAGACAACAAAACAAAACATATTAACAAAATAAAATAAATAGAATGAATATGTACAAATAAAATAGAGTAATAAATACATACAAACATATATACATATATACAGGTATATACAGGTGTATACAGATTAGAACCCATGACCTCTGACTCCCAAACCCAGGCTCTTTCCACTAAGCCACTAAGCCACGCTGAATAAACCCAAACCTCTGGTACTCAAAAAGTTTAGGTGTCCTTTCCCCTGAGCTCCCCTGAGAAGCAGCTTGGCTGGGAAGCAGCATGGTTTAGTGGAAAGAGCCCAGGCTTGGGAGTCAGAGGTCATGGGTTCTAATCCCGGCTCTGTCTCTTGTCAGCTGTGTGACTTGGGGCAAGTCACTTAACTTCTCTGTGCTTCAGTTACCTCATCTGTAAAATGAGGATTAAGACTGTGAACCCCACGTGGGACAACCTGATTACCTTGTATCTACCCCAGCACTTAGAACAGTGCTTGGCACATAGTAAGCGCTTAGCAAGTGCCTTCATTATTATTAATATTATTAAAAGCAGCAGTAGTAGCCCCCTCCCACCTCCCTACACCACACACACACCACCATTCATTCATTCAGTCAGTCAGTCGTATTTATTGAGTGCTTGCCGTGTGCGATGTACTGTACTAAGCCCTTGGGAGAGTACGCTACAACAATGAACAGACACATTTCCGGCCCACAATGAGCTTGCAGTCTAGAGGGAGGAAGACAGACATTAATGCAAATATATAAATGACAAATATGGACATAAGAGCTGTGATGCCACCATCAATCAATCAATCAATCGTATTTACTGAGCACTTACTATGTGCAGAGCACTGTACTAAGCGCTTGGGAAGTACAAATTGGCAACATATAGATACAGTCCCTACCCGACATTGGGCTCACAGTCTAAAAGGGGGAGACAGAGGACAAAACCAAACATACTAACAAAATAAAATAAATAGAATAGATATGTACAAGTAAAATAAATAAATAAATAAATAGAGCAATAAATATGTACAAACATATATACATATATACAGGTGCTGTGGGGAAGGGAAGGAGGTAAGAAGGGGGGGATGGAGAGGGGGACGAGGGGGAGAGGAAGGAAGGGGCTCAGTCTGGGAAGGCCTCCTGGAGGAGGTGAGCTCTCAGCAGGGCCTGATCCCAAGGGTCAGGTGTGTCCTTGGCCTTCACATAACCCTCTGTCTTAATAATAATAATAATAATAATAATGATGGCATTTATTAAGTGCTTACTATGTGCAAAGCACCGTTCTAAGTGCTGGGGAGGTTACAAGGTGATCAGGTTGTACCACACGGGGCTCACAGTCTTAATCCCCATTTTACAGATGAGGGAACTGAGGCACAGAGAAGTGAAGTGACTTGCCCAAAGTCAAACGGCTGACAATTAGCGGAGCCGGGATTTGAACCCATGACCTCTGACTCCAAAGCCCGTGCTCTTTCCACTGAGCCACGTAGCTTCTCGCTGTCTTCTTCAGCCCTCACTATAATCAGCCCTGATTCTATCCTGCTCAAATCTTATGTACCACAACAGGGAATAAATGGGGTAAAACTGGCGATTAAAGCACAGTGTGAAGCAGTGTGGCCTAGCAGAGAGCGCACAGGCCTGGGAGTTCGAATGACCTGGGTTCTCATCTCGGCTCTGCCTATTGCTTGCTGTGATCTTGGGCAAATAATAATAATGATGGTATTTGTTAAGCGCTTAATATGTGCCAAGCACTGCTCTCACCTCCCTTCTCTGTGCCTCAGTAAAATGGGGATATCTGACTTAGACAATTAGCCCCATGTGGGATGGGGACTGTGTCCAACCAAATTAACTTGTACCTACCTCACAGCTTAGAACAGTGTTTAACGCATAGTAAGCGCTTAACAAATCTCATTTAGAAAAAGTATCCATGGCAGGGTGAACTTCAGACCTAATCATTGTCACAAACCCCCCTTACCACCCTCCCACCTCTGGTTCTTACCAACCAGGACCTTCCTGGACTGGGGGAGCCTCAGTGACATGAAGGAGAGTTCATTCATTAATTCAATCGTGTTTATTATTATTAATAATAATAATAATAATAATAATGGCATTTATTAAGCACTTACTATGTACAAAGCACTGTTCTAAGCACTGGGGAGGTTACAAGGTGATCAGGTTGCCCACGTGGGGCTCACAGTCTTAATCCCCATTTTACAGATGAGGTAATCGAGGCCTAGAGAAGTTAAGTGACTTGTCCAAAGTCACACAGCTGACAAGTGGCGGAGCCGGGATTTGAACCCACGACCTCTGACTCCAGAGCCCGTGCTCTTTCCACTGAGCCATGCTGCTTCTCACTTACTGTGTGCAGAGCACTGTACTAAGCACTTGGAAAGTGCAATTCGGCTATAGATAGAGACAATCCCTGCCCAACAATGGGCTCACAGTCTAGAAGGGGGAAGACAGATGACAAAACAAAGCAAGTGGACAGGCATCAAACCACACCTCTGATCACCAAGGCGACTGTGGAAAGTTTTTTACTTAGTTTGACTATTCATTCATTCATTCATTCATTCATTCAATAGTATTTACTGAGAAGCAGCGTGGCTCAGTGGAAAGAGCCCGTGCTTTGGAGTCAGAGGTCATGGGTTCAAATTCCGACTCCGCCAATTGTCAGCTGTGTGACTTTGGGCAAGTCACTTCACTTCTCTGGGCCTCATCTGTAAAATGGGGATTAAGAGTGTGAGCCCCCGTGGGACAACCTGATCACCTTGTAACCTCCCCAGCGCTTAGAAGAGTGCTTTGCACATAGTCAGCACTTAACAAATGCCATCATTATTTACTGAGCGCTTACTGTGTGCAGAGTACTGTACTAAGCGCTTGGGAAGTCTAAGTCGGCAACATATAGAGACGGTCCCTACCCGACAACGGGCTCACAGTCTAGAAACCAGAGGGCAAGGGAGTGACACACACTCACTCACGTACTCCACTCCACCAAGGGCCCAATACCAGTCTGTGGTCAAAGGAGCCTGTTCAGCCGATGCTTTGTCTTTCAGCTTCTGAGTGCTGCTTTCCCGCTGTTTCTGCTGCCCTGATTCTTGCTTTTTTCTTGCTTTTTTCTGCTTCTCAGCGTGCCTCTGTGCTGCTCTCTCTCTCTCTCTCTCTCTCTCTCTCTCTCTTTCTCTCTCTCTCTCTCTCTCTCTCTCTGTCTCTCTCTCTCTGCTTCTTGCTTGCCTCCTTACATGCTTCCTTGGGATTCAAAACGAGTGCCTTTTATCTGCCTTAGGCTTGGCAGTTGTGGTTCTCGATGGCAGTCATGGATTGGCCCACCCCATTACGGGCTAGAACAGGGAAAGTCCCGCGGTCCAGGCAACGCGTCCCGGATGTCCATCATCATCATCAATCGCATTTATTGAGCGCTTACTGTGTGCAGAGCACTGGACTAAGCGTTTGGGAAGTACAAGTTGGCAACATATAGAGACAGTCCCTACTCAACAGTGGGCTCACAGTCTAAATGGGGGAGACAGAGAACAAAACCAAACATACGAACAAAATAAAATAAATAAAATAGATATGTACAAGTAAAATAAATAAATAAATAAATAAATAAATAGAGTAACAAATATGTACAAACATATATACATATATACAGGTGCTGTGGGGAAGGGAAGGAGGTAAGATGGGGGGATGGAGAGGGGGAGGAGGGGGAGAGGAAGGAAGGGGCTCAGTGTGGGAAGGCCTCCTGGAGGAGGTGAGCTCTCAGCAGGGCCTTGAAGGGAGGAAGAGAGCTAGCTTGGCGGATGGGCAGAGGGAGGGCATTCCAGGCCTGGGGCATGACGTGGGCAGGGGGTCGATGGCGGGACAGGCGAGAACGAGGTACGTGAGGAGCAACTTGGCCATGTGCCGAGTGTGGGGTGCAGAAATGGTTCTCGAATGGCTGAAGTGAAGGCTGAAACTTGAAGGATGCCCGTCTCTCCTTTTCCCTCCTCCCCACACTCAGCCCCCTGGCCCACCCCCTCGGGGCTCAATCTGGGGAGCAAACTTCTAGGGGTGTCTGGGCTTGTACTTGTATTTCCCAAGCGCTTAGTACAGTGCTCTGTACACAGTAAGTGCTCAATAAATATGACTGAATGAATGCTCCATCCCCGCAGGCCTGAAATCATCTGTCTCAGGTAGGGCCCATCAGGGCTTTCACCAGTCTCTAATAATAATGATAATGATGACATTTGTTAAGCGCTTTCTATGTGCAAAGCACTGTTCTAAGCACTGGGGAGGATACAAGGTGATCAGGTTGTCTCACAGTGGGCTCACAGTCTTCATCCCCATTTTCCAGATGAGGGAACTGAGGCCCAGAGAAGTGAAGTGATTTGCCCAAAGTCGCCCAGCTGACAAGCTGCGGAGTCAGGATTTGAACCCATGACCTGCAACTCCCAAGCCCATGCTCTTTCCCTTGAGCCACGCTGCTTCTCCTCCTTCTTGTTTTTCATGGGATCACAGCGTGGCTTAGGGGAAGGAACAGGGCTTGGGAGAGTACAATATAACAAAGTCGGTATACACGTTGAGCTTGTAATGAGCTTACAGTCTAGAGGGGGTGATAGACATTGACATATATAAATAAATTACGTCTGTGTACATAAGTGCTTCGGGACTGAAGGAGCGGTGAATAAAGGGAACAAATCTAAGTGCAAGGACAACCCTTGCAGAAGCAGCGTGGCTCAGGGGAAAGAGCCCGAGCTTTGGAGTCAGAGGTCATGAGTTCAAATCCTGCTCCACCAGTTGTCAGCTGTGTGACTTTGGGCAAGTCACTTAACTTCCCTGTGCCTCATTTCCCTCATCTGGAAAATGGGGATTAAGACTGTGAGCCCCCCGTGGGACAACCTGATCATCTTGTAACCTCCCCAGCGCTTAGAACAGTGCTTTGCACATAGTAAATGCTTAATAAATGCCATCATTATTATTATTAACCCAGAAGAGAGTGGGGAAGAGGAAATAAGGGCTTAGTTGGAGAAGGCATCTTGGAGGAGATGTGCTGTGAATAAGGCTCTGAAGGAGGGGAGAGTCACTGTCTGTCGGATTAGAGGAGGGAGGGCCGGAGGCAGGATGTGGGCAAGTGGCCAGTGGTAAAATAGATGAGATCGAGGTACAGAGAGTAGGTTCACAAGAGAGGAGTGAAGTGTGAGGACTGGATTGTAGTAGAAAAGCAGCAAGGTAAGGTAGGAGAGGGAAGGTGATTTACTGCTTTAAAGACCACAGTAAGGAGTTTCTGTTTTATGCAGCGGTGGTTGGACAACCACTGGAGGTTCTTGAGGAGTGGGGAAACATGGACAGAACACTTTTGTAGAAAAATGATCCTGGCAGCAGAGTGAAGTATGGACCGGAGTGGGGAGAGACAGGAGGCTGGGAGGTCAGAAAAGAGGCCGATACAGTAATATCAGCAGGATAGGATAAGTGCTTGGATTAGTGTTGTAGCAGTTTGGATGGAGAGAAAAGGGTAGATTTTAGTAATGTTGTGAAGGCTGAACTAATAGGACTTGGTGACAGACTGAATACGTGGACAGAGAAGCAGCGTGGCTCAGTGGAAAGAGCCCAGGCTTTGGAGTGAGAGGTCATGGGTTCAAATCCCAGCTCCGCCAATTGTCAGCTGTGTGACTTTGGGCAAGTCATTTAACTTTTCTGTGCCCTCATCTGTAAAATGGGGATGAAGACTGTGAGCCCCACGTGGGACAATCTGATCACCTTGTAACCTCCCCAGTGCTTAGAACAATGCTTTGCACATAGTAAGCGCTTAATAAATGCCATCATTATTATTATTATTATCACTGAATGAGAGAGAGGAGTCAAGGATAATGCTAAGGTTACGGGTTTGTGATCCAGGAAGGATGGTGATGTCATTTACAGTGATGGGAAAGTTAGAGGCCTTCCCAAACTGAGCCCCCTCCTTCCTCTCCCCCTCCCCATCACCTCCACCTTACCACCTTCCCTTCCCCATAGCACCTGTACATATATTTGTACAGATTTATCACTCCACTTTATTTGTACATATTTACTGTTCTATTTATTTTATTTTGTTAATATGTTCTGTTTTGTTGTCTGTCTCCCCCCTTCTAGACTGTGAGCCTGCTGTTGGGTAGGGACCGTCTCTTTATGTTGCCAACTTGTACTTCCCAAGCGCTTAGTACAGTGCTCTGCACACAGTAAGCGCTCAATAAATACGATTGAATGAATGACAGGGTTTAGGTGGGAAGATAAGAAGTTCCGCTTTAAACATGTTAAGTTTGAGGTATCGGTGGGACATCCAAGTAGAGTTGTCTCAAAGAAAGGCAGAAATACGAGACGGCCGAGAAGGAGAGAGATCAGGGCTGGAGATGTAGATTTGGGAATCATCCACATAGAGATGGTAGTTGAAGCCGTGGGAGCAAATGAGTTCTCCAAGGGAGTGGGTGTAAATGAAGACTAGAAGGGGGTAAAATGAACCCACAACTCAGCCTTGAGGGCCTCCCACGGTTAGAGGGTGGGAGGCAGAGGAGAAGCCTGGGATCAAGATTGAGAATGAGCGGCCAGAGAGATAGGAGGAGAACCAGGAGAGGACAGAATCTGTGAAGCCAAAGTTGAACAATATTTCCGTGGAAGGGGGTGGTCGACAGTGTCGAAGGCAGCTGAGAAGTCAAGAATACAATACCGCAAATTGTTGACTGTAAACTCATTGTGGGCAGGGATTAATATGTCTGTTGATTGTTACATTGTACTCTCCCAAGTGCTTATTAGGATGCTCTGCACACAGTAAGTATTCAATAAATGTGATTGAATGAAATAGCCACAATCCCTTCCCCCAAGAAATTTACAGTCCAGCAGGAGAGACAGACAAATAAACCACAGTCCACCGACTTTAAGGAATAGGTACAATTTTTGTTATGGTATTTGTTAAGTGCTTACTATGTGCCAGGCACTGCTCTAAGTGCTCAGGGTAGATACAAGGTAATTGAATTGGACACAGTCCCTGTCCTACATAGGGCTCACAGTCCTTTTTCCAGATGAGGTAACTGAGGCACAGAGAAGTGAAGTGACCTGTCCAAGGTCACACAGCAGACAAGTGGTGGTGTTAGGATTAGAACCCAGGTCCTTCTGACTCCCAGGCCCGTATTCATTCAATCATATTTATTGAGCGCTTACTGTGTGCAGAGCACTGTACTAAGCACTTGGGAAGTACAAGTTGGCAACATCATCATCAATCGTATTTATTGAGCGCTTACTGTGTGCAGAGCACTGTACTAAGCACTTGGGAAGTACAAGTTGGCAACATACAGAGACGGTCCCTACCCAACAGTGGGCTCACAGTCTAAGCCGTGCTGCTTCTTTTACATGTTTTGCTTTGTTGTCTGTCTCCCCCTTCTAGACTGCGAGCCCGTTGTTGGGTAGGGACCGTCTCGACGACTTGTACTTCTCAAGAGCTTAGTACAGGGCTCTGCACACAGTAAGCGCTCACTAAATATGATTGAATGAATAAATGAATGGATGAGAGGAGGAGGAGCACCATTTGGAGAAGGTGTGCGGAATATTGCTGGGAGGACACCCTCCCCACGAACCTTTTTACCCCTTTTCCTAAACCATCTGGGTAGAGGTTCACAGAGCACTTTGTCAGCTCATTCTTTTCACTAGTTCTGAGCTTGTCACTTGTTGTGGGCAGGGAACAGGTCTGCTAATTTGTTGTATTATACCCTTCCGAGTGCTTAGTACAGAACTTTGCCCTTAGGAAGCAATCAATAAATACCACTGATTGATTGTTCAGAGGAAAAAGGCCCTCTTTTTCAGAGTAGGGACCAACTGCAGTAGAAAGCAAACCAGTCAGTAGGTGGCAGTATTGCTCCAAACCAATGGGGTTCATTCATTCATTCAATCGCATTTATTGAGCGCTTACTGTGTGCAGAGCACTGTGCTAAGCGCTTGGGAAGTACAAGTTGGCAACATGGGGTTGGCATGGGCACATAGTATTTTTGTAAATAATAATAATGATAATAATGATAATAATAATAATAGTAATAATAATGGCATTTAAGCACTTACTATGTGCAAAGCACTGTTCTAAGCGCTGGGGAGGTTACAAGGTGATCAGGTTGTCCCACGGGGGCCTCAAAGTCTTAATCCCCATTTTACAGATGAGGGAACTGAGGCACAGAGAAATGTCCAGCTGACAATTAACGGAGCAGGAATTTGAACCCATGACCCCAGACTCCAAAGCCCATGTTCTTTCCACTGAGCCATGCTGCTTCTCATGGAGATACCTGTAGTTAGCTCTTAAATACAATAATAATGGCATTTATTAAGCACCTACTATGTGCAAAGCACTGTTCTAAGCGCTGGGGAGGTTACAAGGTGATCGGGTTGTCCCACGGGGGGCTCACAGTCTTAATCCCCATTTTACAGATGAGGGAACTGAGGCACAGAGAAATACCCAGCTGACAGTTAACGGAGCTGGAATTTGAACCCATGACCCCTGACTCCAAAGCCTGTGTTCTTTCCACTGAGTCATGCTGCTTCTCATGTAGATACCTGTAGTTAGCTCTTAAATACAATAATAATGACGACAATAATAATGGCATTTATTAAGCACTTACTATGTGCAAAGCACTGTTCTAAGCGCTGGGGAGGTTACAAGGTGATCGGGTTGTCCCACGGGGGGCTCACAGTCTTAATCCCCATTTTACAGATGAGGGAACTGAGGCACAGAGAAATGCCCAGCTGACAATTAACGGAGCTGGAATTTGAACCCATGACCCCTGACTCCAAAGCCCGTGCTCTTTCCACTGAGCCATGCTGCTTCTCATGTAGATACCTGAAGTTAGCACTTAAATACAATAAGAATGATGACAATAATAATAAGTTCTTACTGTGTGCAATGCACTGTACTGAGCGCTTGGGAAACTACCAGACAATAGAGCTGGTAGACATTTCTCAGCCCACAAGTAGCTATGAGTCTAGAGAAGAATGGTGGCATTTATTAAGCGCTTACTATGTGCGAAGTACTGTTCTAAGCGCTGAGCACTGTTATAAGCTCTGAACACTATTCTAAGCACTGAGATATTCTTATATTCTACTATCTCCCCTATCCCTAATCCACTTTAATGTCAATCTCCCTCTGTAGATCGCCAGATTCTTGAGGGCAGGGATCTTGTCTATAAACTCCTGTTGTACTGTATTCTCCCAATGATAATAATAATGATGGTATTTGTTAAGCGCTTACTCTGTGCCAAGCACTGTCCTAAGCGCTGGGGGAGATAAAAGGCAATCAGGTTGTCTCACGAGGAAAATCCCCATTTTACAGATGAGGGAACAGAAGCACAGAGAAGTGAAACAGCTTGCCCAAGGTCACACAGCAGACAGGTGGTGGAGACAGGATTAGAACTCACGTCCTCTGACTCCCAAGCCCGTGCTCTTTCTACTAAGCCGTGCTGCTCCTCATACGCTTAATACAGTGCTCTGCACACCGTAAGAATTCAATACAATTGATGATTAATTGATTGATTGATATTGAACTTCTACCCGGTGCAGAGTACTGTACTAAGTGCTTGGGAGAGTACAGTAAGGTTAGCAGGAATGATCCCTATCCTCAAAGATCTTATAAAGGAGTAGGGGAGACAGACATGAAAACAAATTATATATAGGAGGAAGTAATAATCCATTATCTCCTGATCTCCCAAATAATGTCCATACGGACTTTGGAGGCTTGTGACCACATTAGAAGCAGCATGGCTCAGTGTGAAGAGCCCGGGCTTTGGAGTCAAAGGTCATGGGTTCAAATTCTGGCTCTGCCAATTGTCAGCTGTATGACTTTGGGCAATTCTCTGGGCCTCAGTGACCTCATCTGTACAATGAGGATTAAGACTGTGAGCCTCCCGTGGGACAACCCAATCACCTTGTAACCCCCCCCCCCCAGCGCTTAGAACAGTGCTTTGCACATAGTAAGCACTTAATAAATGCCATCATTATTATTATTTGAAGTCAGAGGTCATGGTTTCAAATCCTGGCTCCTCCAATTGTCAGCTGTGTGACTTTGGGCAAGTCACTTCACTTCTCTGTGCCTCAGTTACCTCATCTGTAAAATGAGGATTAAGACTGTGAGCCCCCCGTGGGACAACCTGATCATGGTGTAACCTCCCCAGTGCTTAAAACAGTGCTTTGCACATAGTAACCGCTTAATAAATGCCATTAAAAATAGATGCTTATGTTGGTAGGATGCTTGGCACACAGAAAGTGCTTAATATAATTGTTGCTACCATTAAGCGCTTAGTACAGTGCTCTGCACACAGTAAGCGCTCAGTAAATACGATTGAATGGAAGTATGAAATATCCTTATCCTATGCTGCTTCCCCTATCTGTAATTTATTTTTTTGTGTCTCCTCCTCTTGACAGTAAACTCCTTGAGGGCAGGATGGCATAGTGGATAGGCCTGGGAGTCAGAAGGTCCTGGGTTCTAATCCAGCCTCCGTCACTTGTCTGCTGTGTGACCTTGGGCAAGTCGCTTCACTTCTCTGGGCCTCAGTTACCTCATCTGGAAAATGGAGATTGAGACTGTCAGCCCCATATAGGGCAGGGACTGTGTCCAACCTGATTTGCTTGTAGCACCTCAGTACATTTCCTGGCACATAACAGGCCCGTAACAAATACCACAAGTATTATTATTATTATGTCCACCAACTCAATTGTATTCTACTTTCCTAAGTGCTTAGCGCAGTGCTCTGCACACAGGGAGTATTCACACTGATTAAGTGATGAAGGGGTGAGGACGTACTGCAGCGGCAGGTGGAGGGAGTAATCAGGGCTCTTCTTATTATATGTATTTATTCTTCACTGATTTCCCCAAGCTGCCTCTACTTTGTGTTTCCTCCCATAGGAGATTAATTGCTTCCTTGTTTTTTGCTATTCCAAGGTCTGTGAGTGTGCTGTAATGAAAAAGGCTGGAATTTTCCATTACCGCTCCTATTACCATTCCCACTGCTCTTTACACACCTACTTTGCGCATAGGACTACTTTGTGCATAGACCCCCTCTCCACAACACCTGTAAGTATGTATCTATGTTTGTACGTATTTATTACTCTATTTATTTATTTATTTATTTATTTGTACATGTTTATTCTATTTATTTTATTTTGTTAATATGTTTTGGTTTGTTCTCTGTCTCCCCCTTCTAGACTGTGAGCCCACTGTTCGGTAGGGACCGTCTCTATACGTTGCCAACTTGTACTTCCCAAGAGTACAGTACTCTGCACACAGTAAGCACTAAATAAATACGATTGAATGAATGAATGAATTAATAGGACTGAACTCACCCTTTGGGTATATCAATCAATCAATAGTATTTATTGAGCCACGCTGCTTCTCCTCGTGGATGGGGTTGGCATGGGCACATAGTATTTTTGTAAATAATAATAATAATGGCATTTATTAAGTGCTTACTATGTGCAAAGCACTATTCTAAGCGCTGAGCACTGTTCTAAGCGCTGAATTATTCTTATATTCTACTCTCTCCCCTATCCCTAATCCACTTTAATGTCAATCTCTCCCTGTAGGCTTCCTGGTCCTTTTGGGCAGGGATCTTGTCGACAAACTCTCGTTGTATTGTACTCTCCCAATGATTATTAAGTGCATTAAGCCCAAGGGTGAGTATAGTATCGTAATCAATGGTATTATTTAGTGAGAAACAGTGTGGCCTGGTGGATAGAGCACAGGTCCTGGAGTCAGGAGGTCATGGGTTCAAATCCCATCTCTGCCACTTGTCTGCTGTGTGAACTTGGGCAAGTCACTTAGATTCTCTTTGCCTCATTTCCCTCACCTGTAAAATGGGGATTAAGACTGTGAGCCCTATGTGGGACGTGGACTGTGTCCAACCTGAGCAGCTTGTATTTACCCCAGTGCCTGGCACATAGCAACAATAATAATAATCTAATAATAATAATAATAATAATAATAATGGTATTTGTTAAGCGCTTACTATGTGCAAAACACTGTTCTAAGCACTGGGGAGGTTACAAGGTGATCAGGTTGTCCCATGGCAGGCTCACACTCTTCATCCCCATTTCACAAATGAGGGAACTGAGGCACAGAGAAGTGAAGTGACTTGCCCAAAGTCACACAGCTGACAACTGGCAGAGCTGAGATTTGAACCCACGACCTCTGACTCTAAAGCCCGTGCTCTTTCCACTGAGCCACACTGCTTCTCTGCTTTGATAGAGTATTTATCCCGCCTCCGCCACTTGTTTGCTGTGTGAACTTGGGCAAGTCGCTTAGCTTATCTTTGCCTCAGTTACCTCACCTGTAAAATGGGGATTAATACCGTGAGCCCCATGTGGGGCATGGACTGTGTCCAACCTGAGAAGCTTGTATTTACCCCAGTGCCTGGCAAATAGTAAGCACTTAATAGTAAGCACTTAACGAATACCATTAACACCCCCCCCCACACACACACACACACACCAAAACGCAGTAAGTGCTCAGGAGAGTACTATGAAACAGAGTTGGTTGACACGTTCCCTGCCCACAAGGAGATTACAGTCTAGAGGAGGAGATAAGCAGCATTCCCTAGTGGATAGAGCCTGGGCCTGGGAATCAGAGGTCCTAATCCAGACTCTGCCACTTGCCTGCTGTGTGACCTTGGACAAGTCACTTCACTTCTCTGTGCCTCAGTTCCCTCATCTGTAAAATGGGGATTGAGACAGTGAGCCCCACGTGGGCCCGGGCCTGTGTCGAACCCGATTTGCTTGTATCTACCCCAGAGCTTAGTACAGTGCCTGGCACATAGTAAGTGTTTAACAAATACTATTAGTATTATTACATTAATATGAAAATGACTGATTGTGAGAGGAGTTCATTCATTCATTCAATCGTATCTATTGAGCGCTTACTGGGTGCAGAGCACTGTACTAAGCGCTTGGGAAGTACAAGTTGGCAACATATAGAGACGGTCCCTACCCAACAACGGGCTCACAGTCTAGAAGGGGGAGACAGACAACAAAGCAAAACTAGTAGACAAGTGTCAAAACCATTAGAATAAATAAAATTACAGCTATATGCACATCATTCATAAAATAAATGGAGTAGTAAATATGTACAGGTAAAATAAATGGAGTACTAAATCTGTACAAATATATATACAAGTGCTGTGGGGAGGGGAAGGAGGTAGGGAAGAGGTGGGGGATGCGGAGGAGGAGGGGAAAAATGGGGCTCATTCTGGGTTCATTGCCCTAGAGAACTTTCCCTTCAAAGCCCTACTGAGAGCTCACCTCCTCCAAGAGGCCTTCCCAGACTGAGCCCCCTCCTTCTTCTCCCCCTCATCCTCCTTCCCCTCCCCACAACACCTGTATATATATATATATGTGAATATATGTTTGTACATATTCAGCGCTTAGAACAGTGCTTTGCACATAGTAAGCGCTTAATGCCATTATTATTATTATTATTATTATATTTATTACTCTATTTTACTTGTACATATTTATTCTATTTATCTTATTAATATGCTTTGTTTTGTTGTCTGTCTCCCCCTTCTAGACCGTGAGCCCGCTGTTGGGTAGGGACCGTCTCTATATGTTGCCAACTTGTACTTCCCAAGCGCTTAGGACAGTGCTCTGCACACAGTAAGCGCTCAATAAATACGATTGAATGAATGAACGAATACTGATCTCTCAACTTGCCCTTTGGTAGCCGAATGCTGATTTCTGGGATTCCAGGGAAATGGAAAGTGAAAGTAGGAGAGAAAGCCAGCTACAGCCCTCAGGAGGGAGCTAAGGGGTCGCTACCATCATAGCTTAGAACAGTGAAGTAAGCGCTTAAAAATACCGTTATTATGATTATAGCCAACATACCATCACTCTTCCCCACTTCAAAGCCTTATTGAAGGCCCATCTCCTCCAAGAGGCCTTCCCTGACTAAGCCTTCCTTTCCCCTCCTCCTACTCCCTTCTGCGTCACCCACCCTGACTTGCTCCCTTTATTCATCCCCCGTCCCAACCCCACCGCACTTATGTACATCTCTCTAATTTATTTATGTGAATCTCTGCCTCCCTCTCTCGACTGAAAGCTCATTTTGTGGGCAGAGTGTGTGTCTGCTGTATTGTTCATTCATAATCAACCGTATTTATTGAACGCTTACCGTGTGCAGAGCTCTGTACTAAGCGCTTGGGCAGTACAAGTCGGCAATATATAGAGACGGTCCCTACCCAACAACGGGCTCACAGTCTAGAAGGGGGAGACAGAGAACAAAATAAAACATGTAGACAGGTGTCAAAGTCGTCAGAACAAATATGCTTAGTACAGTGCTCTGCGTACAGTAAGCGTTCAATAAATATGATTGATCTGCCAACCATGGAACCCGATGCATTTGTGATTGAAAGATTTGTCCTTGGATGGGGCCTCTCAAGCCAATATAGGGCCAAGGGGAATGGCCATTTTTTAATGGTATTTGTTAAGTGTTTATTTTGTGCTAGGCACTGTACTAAACGCTGAGACAGATAAAAGCTAATCAGGTTGAACACAGTCCATATCCTTCATGGGGGCCCATAGATTTCACCCCTATTTTACAGATGAGGTAATTGAGGCCCAGAGAAGTTGAGTGAGCTGCTCAAGGTCACACAGCACACAAATGGCAGTCAGGACTAGAACGCAGGTTCTTCTGGCACCCAGGCCAATGCCCTATCCATTTGGCCGTACTGCTTCTTCTGGCTTTTAAAGCAGTTGAGGCTAAATCTAAAAAAATAAAACTGGTGCAGGAAAACCACACTGCTGTCTTGGTTATTCTACTCTCCTTTGATTTCCAAGAAAAAACAATGTGGAGCCCTTAAATGGGCATTTAAATTTGGAAAAATACAAGAAAACTGCTTGTAGTGTGAATGTCCCACACTTGTTTTCTACTTTTGCTAAATAAAATGAGGAAATATTTCTGTGCTGGCCGGAGGCCACAAGATTTTGAACAGACAACCCCGTGGCATTGAATTGTATGTTCCATTTTTTATTTGACTCTTCTGTTTGTAAATTCATTCACTCATTCAATAGTATTTATTGAACGCTTACTGTGTGCAGAGCACTGTACTAAGCACTTGGGAAATACAAGGCGGCAACATAGAGAGACGGTACCTACCCAACAACGGGCTCATAGTCTAGCAGGGGAAGACAGACAACAAAACAAAGCATGCAGACACGTATCAAAATCGCCAGAATAAATAGAATTATAGGTATATTCATTCATTCATTCAATCGTATTTACTGAACGCTTACTGTGTGCAGAGCACACACTTGGGAAGTACAAGTCGGCAACAGATAGAGACGGTCCCTACCCAACAACGGGCTCACAGTCTAGAAGGGGGAGACAGACACCAAAACAAAACATGTAGACAGGTGTCAAAATCGCCAGAATAAATAGAATTATAGCTATGTGCACATCATTAACAAAGTAAATAGAGTAGCAAATACGTACAAGTAAAATAAATAGAGTAATAAATCTGTACAAATATATACAAGTGCTGTGGGGAGGGGAAGGAGGTAGTGCAGGGGGGGATGGGGAGGAGGAGAGGAAAAAGGGCGCTCAATGTGGGAAGGCCTCCTGGAGGAGGTGAGCTCTCAGTAGGGCTTTGAAGAAGGAAGAGAGCTAGTTTGGCAGATGTGTGGAGGGAGGGCATTCCAGGCCAGGGGATGGACGTGGGCCAGAAGTCGATGGCAGGACAGGCGAGAACGAGGCCCAGTGAGGAGGTTAGCGGGGGCAGAGAGTGGAGGGTGCGGGCTGGGCTGGAGAAGGAGAGAAGGGAGGTGAGGTAGGAGGGGGCGAGGGGATGGACAGCCTTGAAGCAGAGAAGGAGGAGCTTTTTGTCTTTCCTGCCCAGTAGAGTGTTAAGCCCCTCGAGGGCAAGAATCATGTCACTTCTCTATTTTGTACTTTCCAAGGGTTTAGTACAGTGCATTATGACCAGGGGTGCTCAATAAATGCTGCTACTGCCGCTGCCGCTGCTGCTACTGTTACTACTACTATTACTACTACTACTACTAGAGAAGCAGCGTGGCTTAGCAGAAAGATCACAGGCTTGGGAGTCAGAGATCGTGGTTTCTAATCCTGGCTCTGCCGCTTGTCAGCTGTGTGACTCTGGGCAAGTCACTTCACTTCTCTGGGCCTCAAGAGACCTCATCTGTAAAATGGGGATGAAGACTGTGAGCCCCACGTGGGACAACCTGATTTCCTTGTATCTACCCCAGCGTTTAGAGCAGTGCTTGGCACATAGTAAGCGCTTAACAAATACCATCATTATCATTATTACTACTATTACTCAAGGATTAAATGGATTTGTCACCATGGGGAGAGAGAGAGAGAATGAAGTGCTCTCAGAGTTTTTCTATGGAGGGATAACATCCTCATTCTGAGCTTATTTTAAAACTGTTTTGAGAATCAATCAATCAATCAATCGTATTTATTGAGCGCTTACTATGTGCAGAGCACCGTACTAAGCGCTTGGGAAGTACAAATTGGCATCACATAGAGACAGTCCCTACCCAACAGTGGGCTCACAGTCTAAAAGGGGGAGACAGAGAACAGAACCAAACATACCAACAAAATAAAATAAGTAGGATAGAAATGTACAAGTAAAATAAATAAATCAATCAATAAATAGAGTAATAAATATGTACAACCATATATACATATATACAGGTGCTGTGGGGAAGGGAAGGAGGTAAGACGGGGGGATGGAGAGGGGGATGAGGGGGAGAGGAAAGAAGGGGCTCAGTCTGGGAAGGCCTCCTGGAGGAGGTGAGCTCTCAGCAGGGCCTTGAAGGGAGGAAGAGAGCTAGCGCGGCGGATGGGCAGAGGGAGGGCATTCCAGGCCCGGGGGATGACGTGGGCCGGGGGTCGATGGCGGGACAGGCGAGAGCGAGGTACAGTGAGGAGATTAGTGGTGGAGGAGCGGAGGGTGCGGGCTGGGCAGTAGAAGGAGAGAAGGGAGGTGAGGGAGGAGGGGGCGAGGTGATGGACAGCCTTGAAGCCCAGGGTGAGGAGTTTCTGCCTGATGCGCAGATTGATCGGTAGCCATTGGAGGTTTTTGAGGAGGGGAGTAATATGCCCAGAGCGTTTCTGGACAAAGATAATCCGGGCAGCAGCATGAAGTATGGATTGAAGTGGAGAGAGACACGAGGATGGGAGATCAGAGAGAAGGCTAGTGCAGTAGTCCAGACGGGATAGGATGAGAGAATCCCTTTCTCTGGTGAAGAAAAGTACGACGGGATTTCAATCATCATCATCATCATCATCAATCGTATTTATTGAGTGCTTACTACGTGCAGAGCACTGTACTAAGCGCTTGGGAAGTACAAATGAACCAGTCTCAAGGGGTAGACTGTCTCCATCTTCTCAGCAATGTAGGTCTGAAGCCCAATCATTCAGTCAGTCAATGACATTTATCGGGCGCCACGGAGCGTATATTAAAGACTTGGTGGAAATGGCTTCCACGGACATTTTCAAACATCACTGAGAAGCTAGAAAACATTGCCTGAGCCCAGAGGATCCTAAATATTGAATGTGTTTCTCTCAAGGCTCAAACTGCTTGCTGGTAATAGGTGAATGAAAATGATGGTGGTTGTTGTGTTCACTATGTTCCAAACACTGTAATAAGCGCTGGGCTAGAGCTAAGGCAATCAGGTCAGACACAGTCGCTGTCCCAACTTGGGACTCCCACTCAACAGAGTATATACATACACCTTTTCTTCCCTCCTATGTTGAGTGGGAGTCATATTTATTATTCTATTTATTTTATTAATGATGTGTATGTATCTATAATTCTATTTATTTATATTGATGCTATTGATGCCTACTTGCTTTGTTTTGTTGTCTGTCTCCCCCCTTCTAGACTGTGAGCCTATTGTTGGGTAGGGATTGTGACTATCCGTTGCCGAATTGTACGTTCAAGTTCTTAGTACAGTGCTTTGCACAAAGTAAGTGCTCATTCAATAACACTGGCGATGATGAAGTACCATTCATCGATTCTTTTATTCTAAGTGTGAGAGGGTACGGGAGTTGGGGACTGGAAGCCGGAGGCCAGGAGTCAGCTCTGGATTCGCTTATTTTCTCTTCATCCTAACGCTTACCACAACACTCAGCACCAAGCTAGGACTGGATCAATACCAAGATTACTAGAAAGGGAATAGGATGCAGGAGTGGGTGTAAGAAAAAGAAGAGAAAGGACAGAGAATTTTGGAAGGGTGAGTAAGGGGAGAAAAAGGGGAAGAAAAAAGGGCGGGGCTGGAAAGAGAAAAAGAAAACAGGAGGGAGGAAAAACAGCCTCTAAATAAACACAGCCTTTCCCAGAACTCTCCAGCTACAGAGAAACGAATCTGAAACTGAAATGCTTCTCTTCTGAGTGAATTCCGCAGCCTCCTCCACCCCTGCTCCCCCAAAGCAGATTTTTAATATTTTCCCAAACAGGGAAGTTCACGGGGGTTCATTCATTCATTCAATCATATTTACTGAGCGCTCACTGTGTGCAGAGCACTGTACTAAGTGCTTGGGAAATACAAGTTGGTAACATATAGAGACGGTCCCTACCCAATAGTGGGCTCACAGTCTAGAAGGGCGAGACAGACAACAAAACACATATTAACAAAATAAAATAAATAGAATAGTAAATATGTACAAGTAAAATAGAGTAATAAATTTGTACAGACATATATACAGGGGCTGTGGGGAGGGAAAAGAGGTAAGGTGGGGGGGGATGGGGAGGGGAAGGAGGGAGAGAGGAAGGAGGGGGCTCAGTGTGGGGAGGCCTCCTGGAGGAGGTGAGCTCTCAGTAGGGCTTTGAAGGGAGGAAGAGAGCTAGCGTGGCGGATGTGCGGAGGGAGGGCATTCCGGGCCAGGGGGAGGATGTGGGCCAGGGGTCGACGGCAGGACAGGGGAGAACGAGGCCCAGTGAGGAGGTTAGCAGCGGCAGAGGAGCGGAGGGTGCGGGCTGGGCTGGAGAAGGACAGAAGGGAGGTGAGATAGGAGGGGGGTGAGGTGATGGACAGCCTTGAAGCAGAGAGTGAAGAGGTTTTGCCTGATGCGTAGGTTGATTGGTAGCCACTGGAGATTTCTGAGGAAGGGAGTAACATGCCCAGAACATTTCTGCACTAAGATGATCCAGGCAGCAGCGTGAAGTATAGACTGAAGTGGGGAGAGACGGGAGGATGGGAGATCAGAGAGGAGGCTGATGCAGTAATCCAGTCGGTATAGGATGAGACATTGAACGAGCAATAATGATGGCATTTGTTAAGTTCTTACTATGTGCCATATCACGAAAGCTTCAGAGCACTGGTTTCAGGGCAGAACCGAGGGCTGTCTGACCTGGGCGAGCCGACCTCCTCCAGTTTCTGACCCGTACTGGCTCCCTCCAGTCTTCAAACTTAGGAAAGCAGGTTGGTTTAATGGAAAGACACCAGTCTGGGAATCAGAGGAGTTGAGTTCTAATGCTGGCTCTGCCCCTTGCCAGCTGTGTGACTTTAGGCAAGTCACTTCACTTCTCTGTGCTTCAGTTTCCTCAGCTGCAAAATGGGGATTCAACACCTGTTCTCTCTTGTAATTATAGATTTTAAGCCCCATGTGGGACAGGGCCTGTATCCAGCCTGATTACCTTGTAATTATAATAATGATGATGATGGCATTTTATTACTCTATTCATTTATTTATTTTGCTTGTACACATCTATTCGATTTATTTTATTTTGTTAGTATGTTTGGTTTTGTTCTCTGTCTCCCCTTCTAGACTGTGAGCCCACTGTTGGGTAGGGACTGTCTCTATATGTTGCCAACTTGTACTTCCCAAGCACTTAGTACAGTGCTCTGCACACAGTAAGTGCTCAATAAATACGATTGATTGATTGATTACTATGTGCAAAGCGTTATTCTAAGCGCCGGGGAGGTTACAAGGTGATCAGGTTGTCCCACGTGGGGCTCACAGTCTTAATCCCCATTTTACAGGTGAGGGAACTGAGGCACAGAGAAGTTAAGTGGTTTGCCCAAAGTCACACAGCTGACAAGTGACCTCTGACTCCAAAGCCCGAGCTCTTTCCACTGAGCCACGCTGCTTCTCTACCCCAGTGCTTAGAACAGTGCTTAGCACATAGTAGTGCTTACCAAATACCATTAAAAAATAAAATAATAGAACCCACAACTCTGCTATAAACCTGTAGGGCTCACAGAAGTTGTTTAGTTGAGGCTGGGCTATCTCGGCCATGTTTTGTTGAGGTGAGGGAATTACAGGAGGGGTACAAAGGTTGAGCGCTACAGACCTGCTTGAGTGTTTACAATCCATTAGATTGTCAGCTCCTCCAAGGCAGGTCCTTGGTACTGTGCTTCTAGAGAAGCAGCATGGCTTAGTAGAAAGAGCCCAAGCCTGGGAGTAAGAAGGACCCGGGTTCTAATCCTATTTCTTAATCCTGTTATTTCTTAAGCGCTCACTGTACTATGCACTGGGGTAGACACAAGCTAATCAGGCTGAACCCCGTCCCTGTCCCACAGAGGGCTCATGGTCTCAGAAGGAGGGAGAACAGGTAATGAATCCCCATTTTACAGATGAGGGAACTGAGGCCCAGAGAAGCGACTTGCCCAAGGTCACACAGCGCAAGTGGCAGAACTAGGATTGGAACCCGGGTCACCTGACACCCAGGTCTGGGCACTTTCCACTAGGTCACGCTGCTTATCGTAATAATAATAATAATAATAATAATAATAGTTTCATTGTCTGGAATAAAATGTATTCTTTAGGAAATAGTGCTAATAATCTTTTAAAATATTATAACAATAACTAATATTATTCGTGGTGGAAGGAGGTTGTGTCCCCCAGAAATTGAGGTGTTCCCGAGGGAGGAAGGAGGCTGAAAATAACTGCAGTCAACCCAAAGAGCTTCCATTTTCACTTTATTGACATTCGCAGTCTTGAGGCAGAGACTTTTTTCCAGAGGAGTTAGATCATTTGCCCTAAGGTAACTATTTGGTTTTCAAGTGTGGCAGTAATGATGGCAGTGAAAAGCAGAACAATCTTTTGATATAACAGGTGGTGCAGACGGAGCTGGGAGGTTTTAAGTTAAAAAAAAGGGAAAAGGATAAAGGAAAGGAATTAAAGAACCAGAAAGGACAGAAATCAGCCAAAATCTTAGTGCCCCACCAGTTTTCAAATCAGAGGTGAAATCTGTTTGAGGATTCCTTATCAACAGTTGTAACCAACTGCAACCATCGAAGATTGTAGCTTTGTCTTTCTGTGGAGAGGCTGGTGGAATTTCCAAAGAAGGGGGGTCACAGGTAGACTTGATTTTCTGGGAAAACTCTCACTTTGGTTGTGGAATCTCTTGAGACCCCCCTCCGGGCAACTGGACAATCATAAGAATGGTGGATTTATGCACAATCTGATAATGCTCGAATGTTTTCTTCATCTCCAGCGGTTTATCGGCAAACATCAGCGTGAAGTCTTTAGCATCTAAGATGAATAAAAGAGGGAAACTGTTTGACTGTGAGAGTTTAAATGCTTAGAACAGTGCTCCAGCGCTTAGAACAGTTGTTAAGTGCTTAACAAATATTATTATGATGGTGTTTGTTAAGCACTTACTATGTGTAATGCACTGTTCTAAGCACTGGGAGGGATACAAGGTGATCGGGTTGCCCCACGTGGGGCTCACAGTCTTCATCCCCATTTTACAGATGAGGTAACTGAGCCACAGGGAAGTGAAGTCACTTGCCCAAGGTCACACAGCAGACAAGTGGTGGAGCTGAGATTAGAACCCAGGTCCTTCTGATTCCCAGGGCTGTGATTTTTTTCTACTAGGCCACACTCCTCAAACAAGCAAGATCTGGAAAACCCCTAAGTCTGCAAGTGCCCCCACCGGGCCGTAAAGCTCCCTGAGAGAAATCCATCCATCCATCCATTCCCAGTGGCTTTAAAACAGTCAATCACCTTGCCCCCTCCTCCCTCACCTCACTACTCTCCTACTACAACCCAGCCCACCCACTTCATTCCTCTGGTGCTAACCTTCTCACTGTATCTCGATCTGGTCTGGTCGATACGTTGCCAACTTGTACTTCCCAAGAGCTTAGTACAGTGCTCTGCACACAGTAAGTGCTCAATAAATACGATTGATTGATTGGTCTATCTTGCCACCGACCTCTCGCCAACAACCTACCTCTGGCCTGGAATGCCCTCCCTCCTCCTATCAGGCAGATAATTGCTCTCCCCCACTTCAAAACCTTACTGAAGGCACATCTCCTCCAAGGAGCCTTCCCTGACTAAGCCCTCTTTTCATCATCATCATCATCATCAATCGTATTTATTGAGCGCTTACTATGTGCGGAGCACTGTACTAAGCGCTTGGGAAGTACAAATTGGCAACATATAGAGACAGTCCCTACCCAACAGTGGGCTCACAGTCTAAAACGGGAAGACAGAGAACAAAATCAAACATACTAACAGAATAAAATAAATATAATAGATATGTACAAGTAAAATAAATAAATAAATAGAGTAATAAATATGTACAAACATATATACATATATACAGGTGCTGTGGGGAAGGGAAGGAGGTTCCTCTCCTCCCACTCATTCATTCAATCATATTTCATTCAATTGTATTTATACTCCCTTCTGCGCCGCTCTTACTTGCTCCTTCATTTGTCCTCCCTCCCATCCCACAGCACATATGTGTATATCTGTGCCTATAAATATGTATATATATATATAGTTAGGATATATATATTTATGTGTATTAATGTCCATCTCCCCTTTTAGACCATTTTTCTCAGTTTTCTCAACTGTAAAATGGGGATTAAATCCTACTCCCTCCTACTTAGGCTGTAGCGTCATGTGGGACAGGGACAGTGTCCAACCTGAATTCATTCATTCATTTATTCATTCAATTGTATTTATTTTTTGTTAGTATGTTTGGTTTTGTTCTCTGTCTCCCCCTTTAGACTGTGAGCCCACTGCTGGGTAGGGACTGTCTCTATATGTTACCAACTTGTACTTCCCAAGCGCTTAGTACAGTGCTCTGCACACAGTAAGCGCTCAATAAATACGATTGATGATGATGATTTATTGAGCCTCTTGTACCTACCCCACTGCTTAGTATTGTACTTGGCACATGGGAAGCACTTAAAAAATACAGTGATAATAATAATAATAATCACAACAATAATAGTTTCATTGCCTGGAATAAAATGTATTCTTTAGGTAATAGTGCTAATAATTTTAAAAAATATTATAATAATAACTAAAAACTATTATTATTGTTGACACTGTTACCTAAAGAATGCAGTTTATTCCTGACAATGAGTAAAGTGGCAGTAACTCAGCTTGGGGACAGTTAGGATTTGAAGCCGATAATAACCAAACTTTAAAAACAAAAAGATAAACAGATAAAGGATTCCCTTTCCCCAAATTAAACTCCTTCTCTCCAACTAGACTTCTAGACTGTGAGCCCGCTGTTGGGTAGGGACAGTCTCTATGTGTCGCCGACTTGTACTTCCCAAGCACTTAGTACAGTGCTCTGCACACAGTAAGCGCTCAATAAATACGATTGATTGATCTAGATAGTCCCCGTGCCAACCGAATAAGGAATTTTCCTTGGATTTTAGTCACGCTCAGCCGAAAACAGATTTGCCGTGGAATCTCTCCTTACCTTTACTACGAAGGACTTTTTCAGACACAATCTTTCTGAAGCTCTCCACCGTGGTTCTTTTGAATTCCTCTTCGGTGGAGGCGATGTCTATGATGTTGAGCTTGCTTTCCACCCCAATCAGACATACTTGGTAGAGCATTTCTCCCTCAGGCCACTCTCCGAGTGAAGAGCACTGAGGATCAGAACTTCTCTTTCACCGAAGACGAATTCTTCTCAAAGTCCCTCCACTGCTCTCCAATGCTTTCACTTTCCATTTCTTGCTCTATTGGCTTTGCAGTAGGTGGAGCATATGAGCCAGAGAGCTCTGTCTGCCAAATAAAAACGATAATAACATCAACAACAATAATAATAATGGTACTTGTTAAGCGCTTACTATGTGCCAAGCACTGTACTAGATAGGAGATCATCAATGCAGCACTTAGAACAGTGCTTCACACATGGTAAGCGCTTAACAAATGCCATCATTATTGTTGTTGTTAATTGTGAGCCCAAGCACTTGGTACAGTGCTCTGCACACAGTAAGCGCTCAATAAATATGATTGAATGAATGATTTCTGAGCCCAATAAGGGACAGGGATTGTGTCCAACTTGATTTGCTTGTATTCTACCACCTCCCCCCAGTGCTTAGTACAGTGCTTGGCACATAGTAAGTGCTTAACAAATATTAACAAATATTATTGTTGTTATCATTATGTCCCTCAGACTAAGCAGAACAGGAATTGATTGAATCCCCATTTTGCAGATGAGGGAACTGAGACACAGAGAAGTTCAGTGACCTGCACAAGGACACCCAGCAGATGAATGGAGAGCCAGGTTTAGAACTCAGGTCCTCTGACTCCCAATCCGATGCTATTCTCACTAGGCCATACTGCTCCTCAACACGAATGACCTTAAAGAGTGTATTTTTCAGTTTCACTGTAACAGGGAACCTGATTAGGAAACCAAAAGCCGGAAGGGCAGAGGAAACATTTTTAAGAATCTGCTAAAAAAAAAAGTCTTGGACAATGCAAAATCCCAGATGAAAAATTGGGAGCCAGTAGCTGAGGAGGGATCAGCCTGAAGTGCTGCTGACAAGAAAGCAGCGTGGGTCAGTGGAAAGATCCTGGGCTTTGGAGTCAGAGGTCCCGGGTTCAAATTCCGCCTCTGACAACAGTCAGCTGTGTGACTTTGGGCAAGTCACTTAACTTCTCTGTGCCTCAGTTATCTCATCTGTAAAATGGGGATTGAGACTGTGAGCCCCCCCCGCCCCGTGGGGCAACCAATCACCTTGTAACCTCCCCAGCGCTTAGACAGTGCTTTGCACGTAGTAAGCGCTTAATAAATGCCATAATTATTATTATTATTATTAAAGGAGTGGATTCATTCAATTCAATCATTCAGCTGCACTTACTGAGCGCTTATTGTGTACCGAGCACTGCACTGAGTGCTTGGGAGAGTACAGTACAACAACAAACAGTCACATTCCCTGTCCACAATGAGCATACAGTCTAGAGTGGGGGAGGCAGACATCAATACAAATAAATAAAATTGCGATTATGTACATACGTGCTGTGGGGCTGGGAAGGGGGAGGAGCAAAGGGAACAAGTCAGGGCGATGCAGAAGGGAGTGGGAGATGAGGAAACGTGGGGGTTTAGTCTGGGAAGGCCTCTTGGAGGAGATGGGCCTTCAGTTAGGCTTTGAAGCTGGGGAGAGTGGTTGCCTGTCAGATTTGAGGAGGGAGGGTGTTCCAAGCCATAGGCAGGATGTGGGCTAGGGGTTGGCAGTGAGACAGGAGAGATGGAGGCCCAGTGAGAAGGTTAGAACCAGAGGAGCCTAGTTTGAAGGCTGGGTTGTAGAAGGAGAGAAGGGAGGTGAGGTAGGAGGGGGCAAGGTGGTGGACTGCTTTAAAGCCAGTGGTGAGGAGTTTTTGTTTGATGTGGAGTGGATGGGCAACCACTGGAGTTTTTTGAGGAGGGGAGTGATATGTCCTGAACGTTTTTGTAGGAAAATGATCCGGGCTGCAGAGTGAAGTACTGACTGGAGCGGGGAGAGACAGGAGGCAGGGAGGTCGGCAAGAAGGCTGATGGGATGATTTTAGTGATGATGTGAAGGTGAGACTGACAGGATTTAGTGATGGATTGAATATGCGGGTGGAATGAGAGAGAGGAGTCAAGCATTATGCCAGGGTTACAGATTTATTCATTCATTCATTCAATCATATTTATTGAGCACTTACTATGTACTAAGTGCTTGGGAAGTACAAACTGACAACATGTAGAGACAGTCCCTAACCAACAATGGGCTTACAGTCTAGAAGCGGGAGACAGACAACAAAACAAAACTTACGAGACAGGAAGGATAGTGTACCCTCTACAGTGATGGGAATGTCAGGGGAGGACTTGGTTTGGGTGGGGAGATAAGGAGTTCTGTTTTGGGCATGTTAAGTTTGAGGTGATGGGAGGACGTCCAATTAGAGATGGCTCGAAGGCAGGAGGAGATGCGAGACTGGAGAGAGGGAGAGAGACCAGGGCCGGAGATGTAGATTTGGGTATCAGCTGCCTAGAGGTGGTAGTTGAAGCCATGGAAGAGAATGAGATCTCCAAGGGAGTGGGTGTAGACGGACAATAGAAGGGGACCCAGAATTGAACCCTGAGGGATCTCCAGAGTTCCAGAGTGGAGGCAGAGGAGGAGTCTGCAAAGGAGACTAAGGATGAATGGCCAGAGAGGTAAGAGAAGAACCAGGAGAGGTCAGAATCAGTGAAGCCAAGGTTGGATAACGTTTAAAGGAGAAGAGTGGCTCACAGTATGAAAGTCAGCTGAGAGATCAAGGAGCATTAAGATGGAGTAGAAGCCATTGGATTTGTCAAGGAAGAGATCACTGGTGACCTTTGAGAGGGCGGTTTCTGTGGAGGGTTCCTGTTGTGCAACCTTAGATGAGTCACTTAACTTTTCTGTGCCTCATCTGCAAAGTGGGGATTGAATCCCTGTTATCCCTCCTTAGACTGTGAGCCCCATTTGGGACCTGATGATCTTGTATCTATCGCAGCGCTTAGTATCTTGCTTGTCACATGGTAAGTGTTTAGCAAGTGCTAGGTCACCCTAGACTGTAAGCTACCTTGTGGGAAGTGAATACATCTACCAACTCCCTTATATTGTACTCTCCCAAGCTCTTAGTACAGTGCTCAGCACAGAGTAAATGCTCAGTAAATACATTGGATTGATTCTTTCTCCACAACATTTCCTGTATCCATCCCTTCCTTTTCACCTAAACAGCCTCACCCTGGTCCAAATTCTGGTCCTCTCTGCGATAGCACAATACAGCAGAATTAGCAGACATATTTCCTGACCGTAACGAGCTTAAAGTTTAGAGGGGGATGAAAGAGACTGAGGATCAACCAGAGAAATAGGAGGAGGACAAAGGGAGAACTTTGTTCCCCGACAAAGAGAGAACTTTGTTTGTCAACAAAAAGAGTGAACTTTGTCCGTCAACAAAGGCTAGAAGCTGGGTGTGGAGGGCAGGGGACAGCTGGGACGTTCCAAAATGGGGTTATGACAAGGGCAGGAAGGAAGAAAAAACAAACCTACTAACAAGGGATTTCCCAGAAATAGTCAGAGAATCGAGTCTGAAACTTAAACATTTATTTTCATGTAAACTCTACAACTTCCTCCACCCTGAACCCTCTACAGTTGTATCTTTGGTGTGGGTTTTCCTCAGGAAGGAAGTCAAAAGAGGTTACAGGCACCACTTTTTCAGGCTTCTCATTCTTTCTGGACCTAATAATTGTGGCATTTGTTAAGCGTTTACTATGTACCAGGCCTCTAGACCATAAGCTTGTTGTGGGCAGGGAATGTGTCAGTTTATTGTTCATTCATTTATTCATTCATTCAATCATATTTATTAAGCGCTTACTGTGTGCAGAGCACTGTACTAAGTGCTTGGGAAGTACAAGTTGGCAACATATAGAGACGGTCCCTACCCAACAGTAGGTTCATTGTTCTATTATGCTCTCACAAGCACTTAGTACAGTGCTCTGCACACATCAAGCGCTCGATAAATATGACTGTCTGACTGACTGAGAGTGGCCTGCTCTAGCTTCCAACCCTTCTGAACATCTCTTCTTCCAATCTTCAAACTCCACTGTGAACTGCCGGTGTGGAGCACCTGGCTAAAACACCTTGACTGAGAAACAGTATCCCTCCATCAACCAGACATTCAGTTGGAATAAAAGAGATGTGGAATCTGGCCAGAAAATGAAAATGAACTCTGGCTGAGTACTTGGAAGAATTATAAATCTCTGAATAACCATGTATGCTAACAACTAGTATTTTAATCAGAGACAAGTGACTAGGAATAAAGAAGACAGAACAAGATACTTAAAACAAGAAGGTCAGATTTACCCTGGAAAACCTCCAAAACCCCTCTTCCTTGGACTTAATTCTCCTTTGCTTAATTAGGGGATAGGGACTTCTTATCCATATGGAATCTGCTCTGTAGAGGTCCTTCAGACAGCTTTCATTCATTCATTCATGCAATCGTATTTATTAAGCACTTGCTGTGTGCATGGTACTAAGCTCTTGGGAATTTACAATACAACAGTAAATACTGACAATCCCTGCCCACAATGAGCTCATAATCTAGGGTGGGGGCAGGGGAGACAGACATCAATACAAATAAACAGATATCGATATAAATAAATAAAATTACAGATATATACATAAGTCCTGTGAGGCTGGGAGGTGGGGAAGAGCAAAGGGAGCAAGTCCAGAGGACACAGAAGGAAGTGGAAGATGAGGAAAAGTGAGGCTTTTCGTCTGGGAGGGCCTCTTGGAGGAGATGGGCCTTCAGTAAGGCTTGTGAAGAGGGGGAGAGTCATTGTTTGGAGGATTTGAGGAGGGAGGGAGTCCCAGGCCAGAGACAGGCATAGGCGGTGAGACAGGAGAGATGGAGGCAAAGTGAGAAGGTTAAAAACGGAGGAGTGAAGTATGCAGGCTGGGTTGTAGAAGGAGAGAAGGGAGGTGAGGTAGGAGGGGGCCAGATGATGGAAAGCTCTAAAGCAGCATCAGAAGGAAGAGAGTGGGGAAGGAGGAAAACAGAGAGAGAAAGAGAGAGAGAGAGAGAGAGAGAGAGAGAGAGAGAGAGAGAGGGAGGGAGGAGGGAGAGGGAGAGAGAGAAAGAGAGAGATGGGGAGGGAATGCGAGAGAGATATCAAAAATCCTTTATCCCTTTAATCAAGGGCAGCTCAGAAGCTTGACTGTTTTTCCACTTATCTGTAATTTATTTCAAAGTCTGTCTCCCCCAGTAGACTAGAAGCTCCTTGAGGGCAAGGATCGTGTCTCCCAACTCTATTGCATTACAGTCTCCCAAAAGACATGGTATGTATTGAGTGCTTACTGTGTGTAGAGCACTGTAATAATAATAATAATGATGATGGTATTTGTTAAGTGCTTACTATGTGCAAAGCACTGTTCTGAGCGCTGGAGGGATACAGAGTGATCAGGTTGTCCCACTTGGGGCTCACAGTCTTAATCCCCATTTTACAGATGAGGGAACTGAGGCCCAGAGAAGTTAAATGACTTGCCCAAAGTCACACAGCTGACAATTGGCAGAGCTGGGATTTGAACCCACAACCTCTGACTCCAAAGCCCGTGCTGTTTCCACTGAGCCACGCTGCTTATCCTAGAACCCTTCTTCCTCTGAACCTCCAGAAGACTGCTGTACTAAGTGTTTGGGAGAACATGGAACAACAGAGGTGGTAGACACACTCCCTGCCCACAGTGAGTTTACAGTCTAGAGGGGGATGAAAGAAGACTGAGAATTAGCCAGAGAAGTAAGAGAACAAGGGGGGACCTTTTTCGGTAAAATCAACGCTATGATGGTGTTCCAAAAGGGGCTCATGACACAACAGGAAAAACAAAAACAAAAGCCAAAACCAGAGGAAGACAAACAAACAGCAAACAAAGAATTTCTGAGAAATACTCAGCCAGAGAGAATGGAATCTGAAGCCTACACCCTTTTTTTAAAAAACGGTATTTGTTAATACTTATCTTCACCATGAATTTTTTCTTTTATGGCATTTGTTAAGCACTTATTATGTTCCTGGAACTGTTCTAAGCATTCATTCATTCAATCGTATTTACCGAGCACTTACTGTGTGCAGAGCACTGTACTAAGCACTTGGGAAGTACAAGTTGGCAACATATAGAGACGGTCCCTACCCACTGGGGTAGATACAAAGTAATCAGTTGGACACAGTCCATGTCCCACATGGGGCTCCCGGTCGTAATTTCCATTTTACAGATAAGATAATTGAGACCCAGAATAGTGAAGTAATAATAATAATAATAATAATAATAACATTTATTAAACACTTACAATGTGCAAAACACTGTTCTAAGTGCTGGGGAGGTTACAATAATAATAATAATAATAATGATAGAATTTATTAAGCGCTTACTGTGTGCAAAGCACTGTTCTAAGCGCTGGGGAGGTTACAAGGTGATCAGGTTGTCCCACGGGGGGTTTACAATCTTAATCCCCATTTAACAGATGAGGGAACTGAGGCTCAGAGAAGTTAAGTGACTTGCCCAAAGTCACACTGCTGACAATTGGCAGAGCAGGGATTTGAACCCATGACCTCTGACTCCAAAGCTCCTGCTCTTTTCACTGAGCCGCACTGCTTCTCTAAGTGATTTGGGATTTGTCAAGGTCACACAGCAGACAAGTGGAAGAGCTGGAAGTAGAATTGAGGTCCTTCTTACCCCCAGACCAATGCTCTGTCCACTAGGCCATAATGCTTCTCCGTTCTACACTCCTCCACTCTGAACCCCCAAAAGACAGCTATATTTTTCACATGGGTTTATTTGTTGCTTTATGGTATTTGTTAAGCGCTTACTGTGTGCCGGGCACCGTAGTAAGCACTGGGCCAGATATAAGCTAATCAGATTGGTCACAGTCTCTGCCCCACTTGGCGCTCACAGTCTTAATCCCCATTTTACAGATGAGGTCACTGAGGTCCAGAGAAGTGAAGTCATTTGCCCGAGGTCACACAGCAGACAAGTGGTGGACCGAGGATTAGTCCCAGACCCAGGCTCCGTCTACTACACTACAATGCCTCCCAAGCACCGAGAAGCAGTGTGGCTCAGTGGAAAGAGCCCGGGCTTTGGAGTCAGAGGTCATGGGTTGAAATACCGGCTCCCCCACTTGTCAGCTGTATGACTTTGGGCAAGTCACTTCACTTCTCTGGGCCTCGGTTCCCTCATCTGTAAAATGGGGATGAAGACTGTGAGCCCCCCGTGGGACAACCTGATCACCTTGTAACCCAGTTCATAGAACAGTGCTTTGCACATAGTAAGTGCTTAATAAATGCTATCATTATTATTGTTATTATTAAGTGAGGAGTGAGGAGAAGCAGTAGGGAATACTGGTAGGGTGCTTTAAAGTCAGTGGTCAAGAGTTTCAGCTTGATTTGGATTGGAATGATGGCCATTGGAGAGTTTTGAGGAGCAGGAAGATGGGTGCAGAATGATGTTTTAGAATAATGACGGGGGAAGTAGAGGGAAGTGCGACCGGAGAGGGAAGGGGCCAGTGGCAACTGATAAGGGGTATAAAATTGGGCAGAAGGCAGAGGGAAAAGAGAAGGAGGACACTATAGCCTGGTTTTCCCTCTTTTCCCACTGAGATTTGTCAGCCTAATTGCAGAAGAAGGAGCAGAGCTAGACTCTGTGCTTTGTGCAGTGCTCTCTCTGCACACAGTAAGTGCTTAATAAATAGGACCGATTGATTGATCGTATTCATTCAATCGTATTTACTGAGTGCTTACTATGTGCAGAGCGCTGTACTAAGCACTTGGAAAGTACAATTTAGCAAATCCGTCTTCTAGACTGAGCCTGTTGTTGGGTAGGGACCATCTCTATATGTTGCCAGCTTGTACTTCCCAAGCCTTAGTACAGTGCTCTGCACACAGTAATCGATCAATCGTATTTATTGAGCACTTAATAATTTATTGAGTGCTTGTATTTATTGAGTAAGTGCTCAATAAATGCAATTGAATGAATGAAGAGAGACAATTCATTCATTCATTCAATCTAATTTATTGAGCGCTTACTGTGTGCAGAGCCCTGTACTAAGCGCTTGGAAAGTGCAATTCAGCAATAAAGAGAGACAATTTGTTCAATCATTCATTCATTCATCCATTCAATCATGTTTATTGAGCACTAACTGTGTGCAGAGCACTGTACTAAGCTCTTGGAAAGTACAACTCGGCAACAGATAGAGACAATCCCTACCCAATGGGCTCACAGTCTAGAAGCGGGAAGACAGCCAATAAAACAGACAGACATCAGAACAAGTAAACAGGCATCAGTATGAATAAATTCATTCAATCGTATTTATTGAGTGCTTACTGTGTGCAGAGCACTGTACTAAGCACTTGAATTGAATTATAGATATATACATGTATACATAAGTGCTGTTGGGCGGGGGGGGAAAGGGAGCGAATCAAGGTGACACGGAAGGGAGGGAGAGCTGAGGAAATGAAGTGTTTAGTCTGGGAAGGCCTCTTGGAGGAGGTGAGCCTTCAGTAGGGCTTTGAAGCAGGGAAGAGTGATTGTTCGGCAGATTTGAGGAGGGACGGCATTCCAGGCCAGAGGTAGGACGTGGGCCAGGGGTTGGCAGCGGGACAGGTGAGATGGAGGCAGAGTGAGAAGGTTAGCCACCAGATGAGCAAAGTGTGTGCCTGCTGGGATGGAGAAGGAGTGAAGGGAGGTGAAGTAAGAAGGGGGAAGGGGATGGAGAGCTACGAAGCCAATAGAAAGGAGTTTTTGTTTGATACGGAAGTTGATAGGCAACCACTGGAGATTTTTGAGAACGGGCTGACACGCTCAGAAAGTTTCTGTAGAAAGATAATCCGGGCAGCAGGGTAAAGTATAGACTGAAGTGGGGAGAGGCAGGAGGTAGGGAGGTCAGAAAGGAGGCTGGTGATTGAATGAGTCCAGCAGATGAAGAGCTCCACAGAGAAGCAGCGTGGTTCAATGGAAAGAGCCCAGGCTTTGGAGTCAGAGGTCCTGGGTTCAAATCCCGCCTCTGCCAATTGTCAGCTGTGTGACTTTGGGCGAGTCACTTAACTTCTCTGGGCCTCAGTTACCTCATCTGTAAAGTGGGGGTGACGACTGTGAGCACCCTGTGGGACAAACCGATCACCTTGTAACCTCCCCAGTGCTTCGAACAGTGCTTTGCACATAGTAAGCGCTTAACAAATGCCATCATAATCATTATTATTGAAAAGAACTGTGAGTAAAGTCGGCTGCCTCTCTCTTGAGTCAGTTGGATGAAGCCCAAGGTTGGTGGGAGCCCTTCAGCTTCTTTGACCACAGCAGCCCGTGGGCACAGCAGGCCCGTGCAGTGCCAGGAGTGGCAGAGAAGGGGGTGATGGTGGATAATAATAATAATGATGGCTTTTGTTAAGCGCTTACTATGTGCCAAGCACTGTTCTACGAGCTGGGGGGAATACAAGGTGATCAGGTTGTCCCACATGGGGCTCACAGTCTTAATTCCCATTTTCCAGATGAGGGAACTGAGCCACAGAGAAATGAAGTGACTTGCCCAAAGTCACACAGCTAAGTGGCGGGGCTGGGATTAGAACCCATGACCTCTGATTCCCAAGCCCGGGATCTTTCCTCTGAGCCACGCTGCTTCTCCATTTGGATGCCCCAAACCGGTGGCCATTGGAGCTGGGAGCGGGGGAAGGACAGTAAGGCTCGGCCAGCATTCATTCATTCATTCAATCGTATTTATTGAGCACTTACTGTAGGCAGAGCACTGTATTAAGCTCTTGGGAAGTACAGCATGGAGTAGTGAATACAGCAAGGATTTGGGAGTCAGAAGGACATGGGTTCTAGTCCTGGCTCTGCCATTTGTCCGCTGTGTGACCTTAGGCAAGTCACTTCACTTCTCGCTGCCTCAGTTCCCTCATCTGTAAAATGGGGATTAAGACTGTGAGCCCCATGTGGGACAACTTGATCACCTTGTATCCCCCCAGTGCAGTACTTGACACATAGTAAGCGCTTAATAAATGCCATTATGTGGGACAGGGACTATGTCCAACCCAATTTGCCTGTATCCACCTCAGCGCTTAGTAGAGTGCCTGGCACATTGTAAGTGCTTAACAAATACCCTAATAATAATAATAATAGGGGTAATTGTTATTATTATTATTATTATATTATTATCATCATCATAATTCTGCCTCAGCCTGAACTCACCCCATTGATTCTTTTTCTCACCAGTCGGACAGGCCCTAGGTCCTGTTTGTGACATTAAGTAAGCGCTCAATAAATACGACAATTTATGAATGAAGGAAGGAAGGAAGGAAGGAAGGAAATCCAGAGCCAGGACCGGCCTTTACCAGAAGACTCTTTAGGCTGTCAGAGGATTCAAAGTCCAGGGGAGGAATTCAAGGCCCTGGGACCCAACCCAGGAGCAGATGTTTCCAGGTGGAACAGAAAGCAGGAAGTTACTGGGGGAGGCTAACTAGAAAGCCACCCCAGGAGAGAGGAGGTTTTCACAGGCAGTACATTTGTGGGCTGTTTAGGGGATTTTGGTAAATGGGCCGTGACTCTTTATTCATATTCATCAGTCAATCAATCAATCGTATTTATTGGGCGCTTACTGTGTGCAGAGCACTGTACTAAGCGCTTGGGAAGTACAAGTTGGCAACATATAGAGACAGTCCCTACCCAACAGTGGGCTCACAGTCTAAAAGGGGGAAACAGAGAACAAAACTAAACATACTAACAAAATAAAATAAATAGAATAGATATGTACAAGTAAAATAAATAAAGAAATAGAGTAATAAATATGTACAAACATATATACATATATATAGGTGCTGTGGGGAAGGGAAGGAGGTAAGATGGGGGGATGGAGAGGCGGACGAGGGGGAGAGGAAGGAAGGGGCTCAGTCTGGGAAGGCCTCCTGGAGGAGGTGAGCTCTCAGTAGGGCCTTGAAGGGAGGAAGAGAGCTAGCTTGGTGGATGGGCAGAGGGAGGGCATTCCAGGCCCGGGGGATGATGTGGGCCGGGGGTCGATGGCGGGACAGGTGAGAACGAGGTACAGTGAGGAGATTAGCGGCGGAGGAGCGGAGGGTGTGGGGTGGGCTGGAGAAGGAGAGAAGGGAGGTGAGGTAGGAGGGGGCGAGGTGATGGACAGCTTTGAAGCCGAGGGTGAGGAGTTTCTGCCTGATACGCAGATTGATTGGTAGCCACTGGAGATTTTTGAGAAGGGGAGTAACATGCCCAGAGCGTTTCTGGACAAAGACAATCTGGGCAGCAGCATGAAGTATAGATTGAAGTGAGGAGAGACACGAGGATGGGAGATCAGAGAGAAGGCTGATGCAGTAGTCCAGACGGGATAGGATGAGAGCTGGAACGAGCAGGGTAGCGGTACGGATGGAGAGGAAAGGTCGGATCTTGGCAATGTTGCGGAGCTGAGACCGGCAGCTTTTGGTGACGGCTTGGATGTGAGGGGTGAATGAGAGAGCGGAGTCGAGGATGACACCAAGTTTTCGGGCTTGTGAGATGGGAAGGATGGTAGTGCCGTCAACAGAGATGGGAATGTCAGGGAGAGGGCAGGGTTTGGAAGGGAAGAAAAGGAGTTCAGTCTTGGACATGTTGAGTTTTAGGTGGCGGGCAGACATCCAGATGGAGATGTCCTGAAGGCAGGAGGAGTTGCGAGCCTGGAGAGAGGGGGAGAGAGCAGGGGCAGAGATGTAGATCTGGGTGTCATCAGCGTAGAGATGATAGTTGAAGCCGTGGGAGCGAATGAGGTCACCAAGGGAGTGCGTATAGATCGAGAACAGAAGGGGACCAAGCACTGAACCTTGGGAAACCCCCACAGTAAGGGGATGGAAGGGGGAGGAGGAGCCTGCAAAAGAGACTGAGAATGAATGACCGGAGAGGTAAGAGGAGAACCAGGAGAGGACGGAGTCTGTGAAGCCAAGGTCAGATAGAGTGTTGAGGAGAAGGGGGTGGTCCACAGTGTCAAAAGCAGCTGAGAGGTCGAGGAGGATTAGGACTGAGTATGAGCCGTTGGATTTGGCAAGCAGGAGGTCATTGGTGACCTTTGAGAGGGCAGTTTCCATAGAATGTAGGGGATGGAAGCCAGACTGGAGGGGGTCGAGGAGAGAGTTGTTGTTGAGGAATTCGAGGCAGTGCATGTAGACGACTCGTTCAAGGAGTTTGGAAAGGAATGGTAGGAGGGATATGGGGCGATAACTAGAAGGTGAGGTGGGGTCAAGAGAGGGTTTTTTTAGGATGGGAGAGACATGGGCATGTTTGAAGGCAGAGGGGAAGGAACCAGTGGAGAGTGAGCGGTTGAAGATGGAAGTTAAGGAGGGGAGAAGGGATGGAGCGAGAGATTTCATGAGATGAGAGGTAATGGGGTCAGAAGCACAGGTGGCTGGAGTAGCACTTGAGAGGATGGAGGAGAGCTCCTCTGAGGATACTGCTGGGAAGGATGGGAGAGTAGCAGAGAGTGTTCAGAGCCAGGGGGTTGGAGAAGTGGGGGAAGAGACTTTGGGGAGGTTGGACCTGATGGATATGTATATATATATATACAGGCGCTGTGGGGAGGGGAAGGAGGTAAGGCGGCGGGGATGGGGAGGGGGAGGATGGAGAGGAAGGAGGGGTCTCAGTGTGGGAAGGCCTCCTGGAGGAGATGAGCTCTCAGTAGGGCTTTGAAGGGAGGAAGAGAGCTAGCTTGGCGGATGGGCAGAGGGAGGGCATTCCAGGCCAGGGGGAGGATGTGGGTCGGGGGTCGACAGCGGGACAGGCGAGAACGAGGCCCAGTGAGGAGGTGAGCGGCAGAGGAGCGGAGGGTGTGGGCTGGGCTGGAGAAGGAGAGAAGGGAGGTGAGGTAGAAGGGGGCGAGAGGATGGACAACCTTGAAGCCGAGGGTGAGAAGTTTTTGCCTGATGTGAAGCTTAATTGGTAGCCATTGGAGATTTTTGAGGAGGGGAGTAACATGCCCAGAGCGTTTCTGCACAGAGATGATCCGGGCAGCGGCTTGAAGTATCGATTGAAGTGGGGAGAGACAGGAGGATGGGAGATCAGAGAGGAGGCTGATGCAGTAATCCAGTCGGGATAGGATGAGAGATTGAACGAGCAGGGTAGCGGTTTGGATGGAGAGGAAAGGGCGGATCTTGGCAATGTTAAGGAGGTGAGACCGGCAGGTTTTGGTGACGGAATCTGATTGTGTATCTGATTCTGCCTGGTCACTCTGATGCTAAACCCCCACATAAGAGTGAATTTAAACTGGATTCACAATGGCGTGTGGAAATTACTAGGCACTATTACTGCAGAATCTGCTCTGACTTCCAGCATTTGGTAGAATGAATTTTCTTTTCAGCAAATTCTACGTAATAACAATAGTAATGACAGTGATAACATCCCTTAAGCACTTATTATTCATTAAGGTGCCGAGCACCATGTTAAGTACTGGGGTAATAATGATAATAGTAATTATGGTATTCGTTAAGCTTTTGCTATGTGCCAGGCACTGTTCTAAGTGCTGGGGTGAATACAGGACAACTGGGTTGGACACAGTCTCTGTCCCACATGGGCTCACAGTCATTCATTCATTCAATCGTATTTATGGAGTCCTTACTGTGTGCAGAGCAATGTACTAAACTCTTGGAAAGTACAGTACAGCAATAGAGATGATCCCTGCCCACAACAGATTTACAGTCTAGAGGATGGGCTCTTAATCCCCATTTTATAGATGAGGGAAGTGAAGTGACTTGCCCAAGGTCACCCAGCAGACAAGTTGCAGAACCAGAATTAGAAGACATTTCCTTCCGACTCCCAGGCTCATGCTCTATCCACTAAGCCACACTGCTTCTCACTTTGGTAATAATAATAATGATGGTATTTCTTAAGAGCTTACTATGTGCAAAGCACTGTTCTACGTGCTGGGGAGATTAGAAGGTGATCAGGTTGTCCCACGGGGGGCTCACAGTTTTTAATCCCCATTTTACAGATGAGGTAACTGAGCCACAGAGAAGTTAAGTGACTTGCCCAAAGTCACACAGCTGACAATTGGCGGAGCCAGGATTTGAACCCATGACCTCTGACTCCAAAGCCTGGGCTCTTTCCACTGAGCCACGTCCCAACCCCGTGTGGACTCGCTGTCTAAGTAGGAGGGAGGACAGGTCTTGAATTCCCATTTTCCAAGTGAGGAAACTAAAGCCCTGGGAAGTGAAGTGACTTGCCTTAGGTCACATAGCAGAAAAATGATAGAGCCATGTTTAGACGCATTCATTCATTCATTCAATCATATTTATTGAGCACCTACTGTGTGCAGAGCACTGTACTAAGCACTTGGGAAGTACAAGTTGGCAACATATAGAAACGGTCCCTACGCAACTATGGGCTCACAGTCTAGAAGGGGGAGACACACAACAAAACAAAACATGTGGACAGGTGTCAAGTCATTAGAGCAAATAGAATTAAAGCTAAATGCATATCATTAACAAAATAAATAGAACAGTAAATATGTACAAGTAAAATAGAGTAATAAATATGTACAAATATATATATACAGGTGCTGTGGGGAGGGGAAGGAGGTAGGGTGGGGGGGGATGGGGAGGAGGAGAGGAAAAAGGGGGCTCAGTCTGGGAAGGCCTCTTGGAGACACAGGGTCTCCTGTCTTCGAGGCCTGTGCTCTTTCCATGGGGCCAGGATGAAATTTACACAAAGATATTCCAAATTTGTTAAATCATTTAATTTGCATTTATTGAATGCTTACTATGTGCAGAGCACTGTAATAAGCACTTAGTACAATGGAGTCAATTGACATGCTCCCTCTCCACAAGGAACTTAGAGTCTAGATGGGTAAACAGACAGTAAAATAAATTATGGTTATATACATAAGTGCTGTGGGGCTGAGGGTGGGGTGAGTAGAACAGCTCTTAAACCGAGTGCCAGGATGATGCGGAAGTGAGAGGGAGTAGTTGAAATAAGGGCTTAGTCAAGGAAGGCCTCTTGGAGGAGTTGTGATTTTAATAAGGTTTTAAAGGTGAGAAGAGTGGTGGTCTCTTGTATATGAAGAGGAAGTCAAGAAGGAGGATGTGGGTAAAGTGTTGGCAGCAAAATAGATGAGATTGAGGCACAGTGAGTAAGTTGGCGTTAGAGGAGCAAAGCATGCAGACTGGGTTGTAGTAATAATAATAATAATAATAATAACAATAATAATGGTATTTGTTAAACACTTACTATGTGCAAAGCACCATTCTAAGCACTGGAGGGGTTACAAGGTGGTCATGTTGTCCCACGGGGGGCTTGCAGTCTTCATCCCCATTTTACAGATTAGGGAACTGAGGCCCAGAGAAGTGAAGTGACTAGCCCAAATTCACACAGCTGACAACTGGCAGAGCTGGGATTTGAACCCGTGACCTCCGGCTCCAAAGCCCATGCTCTTTCCACTGAGCCACGCTGCTTCTCTTAGTAGGAAATCGGTGGGGTAAGATAGGGGGTGGGGAACTGGTCTGCGTGCTTCAAAGCCGACAAGGGGCTCTGTTTGATGAGGAAGTGGATAGGCAATGCCTGGAGGTTAAGGCGTGGAAAGATGTGGGCTGAATTTATTTTTTTTTTATGAAAATGATGCAGGCAGCAGGGTGAGGTGGGGAGGGACAGGAAGCAGGGAGGTCAACGAGGAAACAGATGCAATAATCAAGGCGTAACACCCCTCCAGCCTGGCTTAGTGGCAAGAGCCTAGGCTTGGGAATCAGAGGTTACAAGTTTTAATTCCGCTTCTGCCACTTGTCAGCTGTGTGACTTTGGGTAAGTCACTTAACTTCTCTGGTCCTCAGTTCCCTCATCTAGAAGATGGGGATGAAGTCTGTGAGCCTTAAGTGGGACATCCTGATTACCTTGTATCTACCCCAGCTCTTAGAACAGTGCTTTGCACATAGTAAGCGCTTAACAAATGCCATCATTATGAGAGCTTTGCACAGTGCTCTGCACGCAGTAAGCACTCAATAAATACAATTGAATGAATGAATGGTTTGGATCAGCGTAATAGCAGTTTGGATGTGGAGGAAAGGGTGGATTTCAGTGTTGTTGTGTAAGCAGAAGTACGTTCTAAAGTACAACAAACTCGAGTCGAGTACACATTCTTGGTCGATCAAGTCATTCCGAGCTTTTATTTGGTTAGATTTTGCACGTCACTGAAACAAACAAACCACAACCTCCGTTGCCAGGCTTCAGAATTGGGAGATGAGACGCCAAGCATTTCAGGGCCACCGTGACTTCAAAACGTACTCTGCCGTAGGTAAAGCAAGCAAGGTCCTCCTGTCCCCATCCGAGGGGGTCTCCCGTTCACAGCCAGCCAAAGGGATCTTCCTGAGCGGCGGGACTTTCCTGAGTTGCCGTGTGACACTCCACCATCTTTCTTGGCCCAGGTCCCCTCTGCATTCCTCTCAGCCCTTTCTCCCGCCATGGTATGGGACAAGGTCGGCGGCCCGAAGACCGTCCAACGGACCCTTGCTGTTTCCAGAGCACTGTACTGACGGTTTGGGGAAGTACAATGGGCGGGGAATGTGTCTGTTGTATTGTTATATTGTACTCTCCCAAGCGCCTAGTACAGTGCTCTGCACACAATAAGCACTCGGTAAATACGATTGACTATAATACAACCCAGGAGGTAGATGCTGTCCCTGCCAACTAGGAGCTTACAGTCCACAAGGGAAGACGGGCATTAAAATAGACTAGGGATAGGTTGCCTCAGTGACGTTCACCTTGCTAACCACGGATCCCCCAGATGAGATGGGGGTGAAGTGGGGGGCGGGGAGAGGGAGGGTTGACTCCCTTTCCTCCCTCTTTCCTCTTCCCTCTCCTCCTTTCCCCTTCTTTCTCCTCCTATCCCTCTCCTCCATGACCCTCCCGCTCCCCACTTTCTCTCCCTCTCCCCATCATTTCCTCCCCTCATCCTCCAGTGCTCTGCCCCAATGCCCCACCTTCAGTGTCCTGCCACCCACCACTTAATGGAAAGAGCCCGGGCTTGGGAGTCAGAGGTCGTGGGTTCTAATCCCGGCTCGGCCACCTGTCAGCTGTGTGACCTTGGGCAAGTCACTTCACTTCTCTGTGCCTCAGTTACCTCCTCTGTAAAATGGGGATTAAGACTGTGAGCCCCAGGTGGGACAAATTACCCTGTATCTACCTCAGCCCTTAGTAAGCGCTTAACAAATGCCGTCATTATTATTATTATTACCCCAAGTTGGTCACCACACTAAGAATGGAAAGATGGCATTCCCAGTCCCTAATGCCGTCATCACACTGTAGTTCTTAATACCCAGTTGATGGTGTTTTAAAAACATGTCAGAATCAACCCCCAAAGCCCTTTCTTCACAAGCGGTCAAACTCCCAACCTGAAATCCTCCCCCTTCCTCAATCTCCCTCAGCCTGCACTTGAGAGGTTTCAGAAGCAGCGTGACTCAACGGAAAGAGCCCAGGCTTGGGAGTCAGAGGTCATGGGTTCTAATCCGACTCCCCCACATGTCTGCTGTGTGACCTCGGGCAAATCCCATCACTTCTCTGAGCCTCCGTGACCTCATCTGGAAAATGGGGGTGAAGACTGTGTGCCCCACGTGGGACAACCTGATCACCGTGTATCCCCCCCCCCCAGCGCTTAGAACAGTGCTTTGCACATAGTAAGTGCTTAACAAATGCCATCATTATTATTATTCTTATTCTGAATGCTTTGTTTGGCCTTGACCCTGCTCTTCTGGATTTGAATAGCCTGGACTTCTTCAGAGAAACAGCCTCCAAGCAGAAATCTGGGACTTTTTTCACCCCAATAGCTTTATTGGTTTGCTTGAACTCCACGCTGGGAATACACAATTAATCAGTGGTATTTATTAAGCGCAAAATGGTGTAGAGAATCAATGTCGCATTTATTTAGACTGTGTGCAAAGTGCATGGAAGAGTACAATAAAACAGAGTTGGTAAACATGTTCCCTGCCCGACAATGAACTTACAGTCTAGAGGACTGGACTTTGTACTTGGGAGAGTACCATACAATGGAGTTGGTAGAAATGATCAATCAATCAATCAAAAATATTTATAGATCATTTATCCTCTGCCGAAAGCTGTATCGATCACTTGGGAGAATATTAAAGAATAAGTAGACACGACTTCTGCTCTATGGGAGCTTACTATCTATTGGGGGAGAAGTGAGGAAATGAGCAATTATCTGACTGATTTGCTCTGTTTAAATAGTTCTGGATACTTCAGATCACGGGGTGGATTTTTAAGAAGTCAGTTTCTAAAGGAATTTTCATCCATCTCTCTTAATTTTCACTCATCTACCTACCTCTCCATAGCTAAGATGAACAAGGATCACCTATCAACCATCACCTGAATTATCTATCCCTTACGGGCTTTCCCATGTGTCATCTGGTTATCTCCCAGGGCAGCCTCTGTCACGAGAATCTCCTGTCTAGTGCTACCTAGACTGTAAATTTGTCGTAATCGTCTACCCTCTCTGATTTACTGTACTCTCCCAAGAGCTTAGAACAGTGCTCGGCACACTGTAATTGCCATTGATTATCACCTAAGGATAATGAAGCTATAAGTATTGTGATATTTAGCAGAAAGATGGAGGCGTCATGCAAGTTCAATCAATCAGTTGTATTTCTCGAGCGCACACTATTAGCAGAGCACCATACTACACTTTCCAAATGACTGCTCGGGTTGCCTAAAGTCAAGCTTCTACCTGTCCTATCCTTACTGCCTGCTGGATTTCTAATCTCTGGGACTTGGGCTCCAAGTCAGTTACGGGGATTTCTGCCGATTCCTTTGGCTCCACACGGGAATTTTCGTTTGCCGAGGAGCCAGTGGTTTAGCGCAGTATTTAAACCAGGCTCCGGCTTTGCTGGCTCGGCAAGCGGGAGCCAAATCGAGACAAGCAAAGCAAAATTCGACCTGACACTGACTGCATAGGACGTACTTGCACTTTTCCAAATGCTCGATGAGCTGCCCGCACGTCGGACAGGCCCGGATGGACGGGCAGTTTTTGATCTCACTTCCCGGCAGATCCTTCAGGGAACAATTAGCTAAGGTGTCCACCTTTACGTTCCGGCATCCCGGATCGGCGCACTTGTCGGACGGAGTCCCCGCTCCTGTCCACGGCTTCAGGCACTGCCAGCAGAACTCAAACGTCTTCCCCCGCCTCACTTGGCAGATGGTACACAGTACTCTCAGGTTAGTCAAGTCTTTCCGTTCCACTAAGCTCTTGCAGCCGGGGCACTGAAAGGAACAAAAGGAAATTTCTCAGGGAGGGAGACACCCCACGGTTTTACTGACATGCAAAATTCCTTTAATAATAATAATAATAGTAATAATAATACTTGTTAAGTACTTACTATGGTACTAAACCCTGGGGTAGATTCAAGATAATCAGGTTGGACACAGTTTCTACCCAACCGGGGGCTCACAGTCTTAATCCCCACTTTCCAGGTGAGGAAACTGAGGCCCAGGGAAGTGAAGTGACTGGCATAAGGCGATACGGCAGAACGGGGATTAGAACCCAGTTCCTCTGGCTCCCCAGCCCATGTATTTTCCTCTAGGCCGCACTGCTTTCGGTTCCATGCTGTGTGGCCTTGCGTAAGTCACTTCCTTTCTCTGGACCTCAGTGACCTCACCTGCAAAATGGGGATAGAGACCGTGAGCCCCACGTGGAATGGGGACTGCGTCCAACCCGATTTGCTTGTATCCACCCCAGTGCTTAGTACAGTTTCTGGCACATAGTAAGCGCTTAACAAATAGCACAGTTATTATTATTATTACCATGGGGGTCTTATTGGGGTCCCCTTATCGGAATGCCCCAGGGTAAGTGTCCTGAACTCCAGGTGAGGCCCAGCTTCAATGAGGGAGAAGCACGGCTCTCCGTCCCGAAAGCCTCCATCCCTCCTGCACAGAGGCAGAGCTGCTGCTCCGAGTATGTCCACATTAATACCGGGAGGGACGGGGGTGGGGAAGCAGCGTGGCTCAGTGGAAAGAGCGCGGGCTTGGGAGTTGGAAGTCATGGGTTCGAATCCCAGCTCCGCCACTTATCAGCTGTGTGACCTTGGGCAAACCACTTAACTTCTCTGTGCCTCAGTTACCGCATCTATAAAATGGGGATTTAAGACTGTGAGCCCCACCTGGGACAATCTGATCACCTTGTATCTCCCCCAGTGCTTAGAACAGTGTTTTGCACACAGTATGTGCTTAACAAATACCACCATTATTATTATTGTTTAAGGGTGGAATTACCATGCCAGCAAGGAGCTCCAGCACATGGCATTTATTGTGCGCTTACTCTATAGAGAACACTGTACTAAGCACTTGGGAGAGCACAGTACAACAATAAACGGACACATTCCCTTCCCACAGTGAGTTTACCACCCACTCTGCAAACCCTCTTCCCTTTCTGCAGCTCCCCAGAGAGGGCCCCGTTATGTGGCTGGTTGGAAGGAGAGGAAGAGGACTGTGAGCTCACTGTTGGGTAGGGACCGTCTCTATATGTCGCCAACTTGAACTTCCCAAGCGCTTAGTACAGTGCTCTGCACACAGTAACTGCTCAATAAATATGATTGATTGACTGAAGAGGAAGAGGAGGTACTCCCTCTAGAATGTAAGCTTGATAAAGAAGCAGCATGGCTTAGTGGATAGAGCCTGGGCTTGGGAATCAGAGGTCCTGGGTTGTAATCCCGGCTCCACCACTTATCAGCTGTGTGACTTTGGGCAAGTCACTTCACTTCTCTGGGCCTCACTTACCCATCTGAAAAATGGGGATTAAGACTGTGAGCCCCGCGTGGGACAACCTGATTATCTTGCATCTTCCCCAGTGCTTAGGTTTGTTTTGTTGTCTGTCTCCCCATTCTAGACTGTGAGCCCGTTGTTGGGTAGGGACTGTCTCTATATGTTGCCATCTTGTACTTCCCAAGCACATAGTATAGTGCTCTGCACACAGTAAGCACTCAATAAATACGATTGAATGAATGAATGAATGAATGAATGAATGAATGAACAGGGCTTGGCACATAGTAAGCACTTAACAAATACCATCATTATTTTTATTATTGTTATCGTGGGCAGGGACTGTGTCTGTTTATTGTTCTACTGTCCTCTCCCAAGCGCTTAGTACAGTGCTCTGCACACAGTAAGTGCTCAATAAATACTATTGAATATGGCCGAGTGTCACTGTCACCACTTCTCTCCAAACCCTCCATCTGGAGTGGTGGGGAACACAAATTTGGTAGTAGGGTGAGGATTTTTTTTTCTTAATGGCATTTGTTAAGCGCTTACTATGCATCAGGTACAGTACTAAGCACTGGGGTAAAACACAAACTTATCTGGTTGGACATGAACGACGAGGGGCTCACAGTCTTAATCCCCATTTTATAGCTGTGCTGATTGAGGCTTATAGAAGTGAAGTGATTTGCCCAAGGTCACACAGCAGTCAAGTGACAGAGCCAGGATTAGAACCCAGGTCCTTCTGACTCCCATGCCTGTGCTTTATAATAATAATGATGATATTTGTTAAGCACTTACTATACGCCAAGTAGTGTTCTAAGCTCTGGGGTAGATACAAGGTAATTAGGTTGTCCCTCATGGGGCTCACCGTCTTAATCCCCATTTTACAGATGAGGTAACTAAGGCACAGAGAACTTAAGTGACTTGCCAAAAGTCAAGCATCTGACAAGTGGTGGAGCAGGGATTAGAACCCATGACCTCTGACTCCCAAGCCCGGGCTCTTTCCATTAAGCCAAGCTGCTTCTTGTGAGTTTTGTCTTCTGTCATGATCATTATCATCATAATCATAATAATGATCATCATCATCATTATATTATCATCATAATCATCATAATCATCTTCTAGACTGTGAGCCCACTGTCGGGTAGGGACCGTCTCTATATGTTGCCAACTTGTACTTCCCTAGCGTTTAGTACAGTGTGCTGCACACAGTAAGTGCTCAATAAATACGATTGAATGAATGAATGAATAATTATCATCATTAGCCACCACCATAGTTTCACTCATCTGGAAACCATGGTAAGGTCTGCATTTATGTAGAGAGGCAGAGAAGCAGCATGGTGTAGTAGATAAAGCATGGGCCTGGGAATCAGAAGGTCATGGGTTCCAATCTTGGCTCCACCACTTGTCTGCTGTATGACCTTGGGCAAGTCACTTCACCACTCTGTGCCTCAGTTACTTCAATTGTAAAAAGTGGGGATTAAGAGTGTGGGCCCAATCTGGGGCAGGTACCATGTCCAACCTGATTACCTCAGCATTAGAAGAGGGCTTGGCACATAGTAAGCACTTAACAAGTGCCACAATTATCGTTAATTATTATTATTATTATTATAAGGAAAAGATGCCTGAAAGTGCTGCTATAAGGAGCGCAGTCACTCTGATGCTGAGTGAGAAAAAGCAAGAAGAAAGTTAGAGAGGGAAGGGGAAATGCTTGTTTTGGGCAGGGAGTTGGTTTACCAATGCTGTTATATTGTAGTCTCCCAAATGAGAAGTACAGTCCTCCACACACAATAAGCACTTAATAAATATGAGAAGCAGCATGGCATAGTGGAAAGAGCCCGGGCTTAGGGAGTCAGAGGTCATGGATTCTAATCCCGGCTCCACCACTGCTCAGCTGTGTGACTTTGGGCAACTCACTTCACTTCTCTGTGCTTCAGTTACCTCATCTGTAAAATGGGGACTGTGAGCCTCACGTGGGACAGCCTATAATAATAATGATGGCATTTATTAAGCGCTTACTATGTGCAGAGCACTATTCTAAGTGCTGGGGAGGTTACCAGGTGATCAGATTGTCCTACGGGGGGCTCACAGTCTTAAACCCCATTTTACAGATGAGGGAACTGAGGCCCAGAGAAGTCAAGTGACTTGCCCAAAGTCACACAGCTGACAGTTGGTGGGGTCGGGGTTTGAACCCGTTACCTCTGACTCCCAAGCCCGTGCTCTTTCCCACTGAGCCATGCTGCTTCTCTAATCTAGCCTGATTACCTTGTGTCTACCCCAGCGCTTAGAACAGTGCTCGGCACATAGTAAGCGCTTAACAAATGTCATCATTATTGTTATTGTTATTATCAAGATGATCGATTGATTCCTTCTGAGGGCAATTGAAGATATTGATCCAACTTAAGCCCTCAGTACTCTAAATGGTTTGGGCCTTAGACACCTCACAGCAGGCATTAACCATTACCCAAATTATCTACCCCTTATGGCTTTCTCACGTGTCATCTGGTTATCAATGCAGCCTCTGTCACGAGAATCTCCTGTCCAGAGCTATCTAGATTGTAAATTTGGGAGCCATCGGCCAAAGATTTCTAGAGTGAGAAGCTCTGGTAGCCCTTCACCCACCCAGGCAAAATAGAATAAAAGAGATGTGGAAACATACTAACTGTGGTATTTGTTGAGAACTTACTAGTCACTCATTCAATTGTATTTATTGAGCGCTTACTATGTGCAGAGCACTGTACTAAGTGCTTGGGAAGTACAAGTTGGCAACATATAGAGATGGTCCCTACCCAACAACGGGCTACTATCTGCTCAGATACTGCAAAGTCCCACTGTGCACAGTGCCAGTTCACCTCTTTTCAATTTGGTTTCCCTTTTGAAAATTTTCTTGACCGCTAAACTTTTAAAACGCATTTGAGTGAAAGTGTTAGTTTTGTGTTTGTCCTGGGAGGTGTATTGATCGCAAACGTTGTAGTTTAATGACTGTAATCAGGGCTGGCTTTGGGAATGAAGAGCGAGTAAGTGGACAGTTCTGCAGCCCCCATTGTGACCAGGGCCGCCTGTGACCTGCCTTCTCAGCTGGTAATAATAATAATAATAATAATAATAATAATGGTATTTGTTAAGCGCTTACTATGTGCAAAGCACTGTTCTAAGCGCTGGGGAGGTTACAAGGTGATCAGGATGTCCCACGTGGGGCTCACAGTTTAAATCCCCATTTTACAGATGAGGTAACTGAGGCACAGAGAAGTTAAGTGACTTGCCCAAAGTCACACAGCTGACAGTGGTAGGCGCTGTGGGCAAGAGAGGGGGCAGATCTGGATTCCCATTTGAGATCTGATCCCGTAGTTGGCTTTCAGTGAATTCTCCCCACTGCAGGGCTGGGAACACCCTCACCTGTTTGAAATCACAGTACTTCTGAGCAGCAGTGATGGCAAGTTTTTGCTCAAAGTTGTGCTGTTCTTCCTCATTCAGTGAAGCGTGACGGCGAACTTCTGTATAAGGCCACTGAGCTCCACATTTCGTTACACCTTCGACGGCCGGGCAGTGAAACGTGGTGTAGCCCTGGATATCAGAGAAGGAAGAGCATTAAATTCAAAAAAGAAGTGGAATCACCAGATGCCGTTCCTATGTGTTGACTCCTTGGTCGTAAACAAGGGGTGGCAGAAAATTTAGGACCTACAGGTGCTGAAATGATCATTCCACCCCTGGCCATTTACTGAGCGCTTACTGTGTGCAGAATGCCGTTCTAATAATAATAATAATAATAATGGCATTTATTAAGCGCTTACTATGTGCAAAGCACTGTTCTAAGCGCTAGGGAGGTTACCAGGTGATCAGATTGCCCTACGGGGGGCTCACAGTCTTAATCCCCATTTTACAGATGAGGGAACTGAGGCCCAGAGAAGTCAAGTGACTTGCCCAAAGTCACACAGCTGACAGTTGGCGGGGCCGGGGTTTGAACCCGTTACCTCTGACTCCCAAGTCCGTGCTCTTTCCACTGAGCCACGCTGCTCCTCTAAGCATTTGAGAGAGTAGAATATAACAAATTTGGTAGACGGGCTCCCTGCCCACAAGGAGCTTACAGTCTAGAGGGCCACATGTTTCAGATTCTGACTCCATTATTCCTCAAATATGCCAACTGCCCAGCAGAGCTGTGGGTAGACTTTTAAGAACAAAACCATGTTTTTTCGCAATAATAACAACAATAATACCTCTGTGACCTCGTCCACCGGTTGATTGTATTTATTGAGCGCTTACTGTGTGCAGAGCACTGTACAAAGCTCTTGGGAGAGTACAGTACAACAATAAACAGACACATTCCTTGCCCGCAACAAGCTTACATTCTAGAGGGGCAGAAAGACATTGATATAAATAAATAAACTACAGCTATGTACATAGTTGCTGTGGGGCTGGGGGGGGGGATGAATACAGGGAGCAAGTAAGGGTGGCGCAGAAGGGAGAGGGAGAAGAGGAAAGGAGGGCTTAGTCAGGGAAGGCCTCTTAGGGGAGATGGGCCTTCAATAAGGCTTTGAAGGGAGGGAGACTCACTGTCTGCCAGATATGAGGGAGCAAGTTCCAGGCCAGAGGCAGGATGTGGGCGAGAGGTTGTCGGCGAGATAGATGAGATGGAGGTACAGTGAGAAGGTTAGAATTAGAAGAGCAAAGTGTGTGGGCTGGGTTGTAGTAGAAGAATAGCGAGGTGAGATAGGAGGGAACAAGGGATTGACCGATTTGAAGCCAATACTGAGGAGTGTCTGTTTAATGCAGAGATAATCCAGGTCCTCTGACTCTCATGCCGGTGACAATTTCCACCAGGGCTACACTGGTCCTCATTTGGTAACTGGGAGGGAACTAGATGCCTAGGATGGAATTAGAATGGTGAGAGAGAGACCAGGAAATAACCATCAGGTGGAACCATCAGGATTTGGTGACAGGCTGAACATGTGAGTAGAATGAGACGGGTGAGTCGAGGCTAACGCCAAGGTTACGGACAGGCTCCGGTGATAGGGAGGATGGGAAAGTCGGGGGAGGGCAGGCTTTGGGTGGGAAGATGAAGAGTTCTGTTTTGGACGTGTTCGGTTTGGGGTGTCGATGGAACAACCAAGTGGAGAAGTCCTGAAGGTAGCCGGAAATAATGAGATTACAGAGAAAGGGAAAGTGAAAGATCAGGCTGCAGATGTTGATTTGGAAATCACCCCCATGGGGATGGTAGTTGAGCCACTAAAACATCCTACTCTGCTACCAAACCCTGCCTTTACTCTAGGAAATTCCCTCTAAGAAATTCCCGCTATGAAATTCCCTCCTTTTGTGACTGAATGGAAGAGAAGCAAAAGAATATGGAAAAAGAAAGCCATGCTGAGAATTGCCATTTTCTAGAAGGGGCTTTCACTGTGTGCCCTACCACCCTCTAGACTGTAAGCTCGTCCTCTAATCTGTAAACTCGTTGTGGACAGGGAATGTGTCTGTGATACTGTACTCTCCCAAGAGCTTAGTACTGCCCTCTGCACACAGTAGGTGCTCATAAATAATAATAATCAGTCAATAAATACGATTGACTGACTGAATGACCTTCTCTTACCTGATCTAATAGACTCCTGCACCAGCTTGTTAAACTTCCAGGGTCCACGGCATGTCCACAACTCATTTCCACCCTGAGGACACCATTGTATTCGTCACCTGAAAGTGGAGGAAATGTCATCTGAGCAGAAGAGTGTTATGGATAAATTAGGTTTCTAAACCTCTGTGAGTTTCTAGACTCCTTTTAGACTATGAGCCCGTTGTTGGGTAGGGACCGTCTCTATATGTTGCCAACTTGTAGTTCCCAAGTGCTTAGTACAGTGCTCTGCACACAGTAAGCGCTCAATAAATACGATTGAATGAATGAATGAGTTTGAACAGGAGGGAGATTCTGGGAAGTGGCTCGTGGGCTGGAAGGGATCGCCTGTCACTTCTATCACTTCGGTCTCTCACCGAGGTTTGCGTATTTTTTTAAAAACATGATTCTTTACATTAGTGACCAGATTCAAGGATCTGATTTTGCAGAAGAGACCAGGAGTCCTCCGGTGGTGGTGCCAGAATTCCAAAACCAGGTGACATGCCCAAGGTGATAGGTGGGAACCGGTAAACAAAGAATTGGAATAATCATGTTTGTCTTCAGGAAGAGCTCAGAACAGAATACTACTCTTTTACTTAGAAAAACTGGGATCCCTTTACCTCCATCTCATCTGTCTTATCTCGGACTTGTCTATCTTAATAATAATAGTACTGGCATTTATTAAGCGCTTACTATATGCAAATCACTGTTCTAAGCTCTGGGGAGGTTACGAGGTGCTCGGGTTGTCCCACCGGGGGCTCACAGTCTTAATCCCCATTTTGCTGATGAGAGCACTGAGGCCCAGAGAAGTTAAGTGACTTGCCCAAAGTCACACAGCAGACAATTGGCAGAGCCAGAGTTTGAACCCATAACCTCTAACTCCACAGCCCATGCCCTTTCCACTGAGCCACACTGCTTCTCTATCTCTTCTCTATCCTGCTGACCTCTCACCCATGTCCCGCCTCTGGCTTGGAACACCCTCCATCTCTATTATAAATATTACTCTATTTATTTATTATTACTCTATTTATTTATTTATTACTCTATATTTATTTATTTATTTTACTTGTACATATCTATTCTATTTATTTTATTTTGTTAGTATGTTTGGTTTGGTTCTCTGTCTCCCCCTTTTAGACTGTGAGCCCACTGTTGGGTAGGGACTGTCTCTATATGTTGCCAACTTGTACTTCCCAAGCGCTTAGTACAGTGCTCTGCACACAGTAAGCACTCAATAAATACGATTGATTGATTGATCTGCATCTCCAATAGGCCATCACTCTCCTCACTTTCAAAGCCTTATTAAAATCATATCCCCTCTAAGAGGCCTTCCCCACCTAAGCCCTCATTTCCTCTTCTCCCAATCCCTGCTGTGTCACCCTTGCATTTGGATTTGCTCCCTTTATTCACCCCTTCCTTGACCCCAGAACACTTTTGTACATATCCGCAATTTATTTATCTATATTAATGTCTGTCGTCCCCTCTAGACTGTAAACTCATTGTGGGCAGGGAATGTGACTACCAACTCTGTTCAACTGTGCTCTCCCGAGTGCTTAGTACAGACCTCTGCATGCAGAAAACACTCAATAAATGGGATTGATTGGTGGAAGGTTTCACTGCCTTTTCTTCTTTGTATCCCCTGAATAAACCAAGGAACAGCTGCACAATAATTTTTATTAAAACACAATCTAATCAGTCAATCAATGGCTAAATCTAGACTGAAAGCTCATTGTGGGCAGGGAACGTGACTGTTTATTGTTGTACTGTATTCTTCCAAGCACACCCATAAAGTGCTCAGTAAATATGATTGAATGAATCATATTCTGATTCATTTTTCCTTTTTCCTCTCCTCCTCCCCATCCCCCCAGCCCTACCTCCTTCCCCTCCCCACAGCACCTGTATATATGTTTATACAGATTTATTACTCCATTTATTTTACTTGTACACATCTACTATTCTATTCATTTTGTTAATGATGTGCATCTAGCTTAATTTCTATTTATTCTGATGACTTGACACCTGTCAACATGTTTCATTTTGTTGTCTGTCTCCCCTTTCTAGACTGTGAGCCTGTTGTTGGGTAGGGACAGTCTCTATCTGCTGCCAACTTGTGGCGCTTAGTACAGTGCTTTGCACACAGTAAGCGCTCTATAAATACGATTGAATGAATGAATGAATGAATGAATCTACGTCTCCAGCCCTAATCTCTCTCTCTCTCTCTCTCTCTCTCTCTCTCTCTCTCCCTCCCTCCCTCCCTCCAGTTTCGCATTTCCTCCTGCCTCCAAGACATCTCTCCTTGGATGTCCTCCCATCAACTCAAACTTAATATGGCTAAAACTGAACTTCTTACCTTCCCACCCAAACCTGGTCCTCCCTCTGACTTTCCCGTCGCTCTGGATGGCACCACTGTCTCTCCTGTCTCACAAGCCCGTAACCTGGGTATTATCCCCGACTGCTCGCTCTCATTCAACCCACGTATTCAATCCATTACCAAATCCTGTCAGGTCCACCTTCACAACATTGCTACAATCCGTCCTTTCCTCTCCCTCCAAACTACTGTTATTATTAAGTGCCGTGGAGTCATTTCCAATTCATAGCGACTCCATGGATATACTTTCTCCAGAACGTCCTGTCTTCGGCCGTCGGCAACCTTCCTAACGGTTCTTCCCTTATCATTGTTATGGTCTCCTTCTAGTTGCTGGTCTGCCTCTTCCACGTTTTCCCTGGACCTTTCCTAGCATTAGTGTCTTCTCCGGAGAATCAATCTTCCGGATTATGTGCCCAAAATATGCTAATCTAAGTCCAATCATTTGGCTTTCCAAAGACCACTTTTCTTTAATTTGCTCTAAAATCTATTTGTTTGTTTTTCGGGCAGTCTCCAACAGCACATTTCAAAAGAATGGATATTCTTTCTATCCTGTTTTTTACTGTCCAGCTTTCAGATCCATACATGGTTAATCCAATTACTTACCCTATTCTGCCTTGATTACTGTATCAGCCCCCTTGCTGATCTCTCTGCTTACTGTCTCTCCCCATTCCAGTCCATACTTCAGCCTGCTGACCGGATCATTTTTCTACAGAAACATTCAGGCCATGTTTCCCCATTCCTCAAGAATCTCCAGTGTTTGCCCATCCACCTCCACATCAAACAAAAACTCCTCATCATTGGCTTTAAAGCAATCCCCTTGCCCCCTCCTAACTCACCCTCGCTACTCTCCTACTACAATCCAGCTCACAAACTTTGCTACTCTAGTGCTAACTTTCTCACTATACCTCCATCTCATCCATTTCACTGCCAACCTCTCACCCACATCCTTCCTTTGGCCTGGATTTCATTCAATCGTATTTAATGCACTCTTACTGTGTGCAGAGCACTGTACTAAGAGCTTAATGCCCTCTATCCTCATATCTGATAGGTAATTAATCTCCCCCACTTCAAAGCTTTACTGAAGACACATTTTCTCCCTGACTAAACCTTCATTTCCTCCTCTCCCACTCCTTTCTGCATCACCCTGAGTTGCTCTTTTTATCCATCCCCTCCCACCCTCCCAGTCCCACAGTACTAACGCACATATCTTTAATTTATTTTTTGATATTAATGTCTTTTTCCTTTCTAGACTGTGAACTCTTTGGGGGCAGGAATGTGTCTTTTTACTGTTCATTCTTTCATTCATTCAATCGTATTTATTGAGCGCTTACTGTGTGCAGAGCACTGTACAGTACTGTTGTACTGTACTGTACTCTCCCAAGCACTTAGTGCAGCTCTCTGCCCACAGTAAGTGCCCAGCGCTTAGAACAGTGCTCCAGCACTTAGAACAGTTCTTTGCATATAGTAAGAGCTTAATAAATGCCATCATTATTAATAAATATGATTGAATGAATGAATAAATAGGATTGCATGAATGAATGATTGATGGGCTGACTGATTTATTCATTCATTCATTCAATCGTATTTATTGAGCACTTACTGTGTGCAGAACACTGTACTGAGGGCTTGGAAGAGTACAATAAAATCGAGTTGGTAGCCCACAAGTAGTTTGCAATTTAGATGGGGAGACTGATATTAAAATAGATTGCAGATGGGGAAAAGGGAGAGAATTAGGGTATGGACAAAAATGCTGTGGGGCTGGGGGTGGGGTGAATATCAAGTGTTTAAAGGATACAGATTCAAATACATAGGCAATGCAGAAGGGAGGGTGAAAATTGTGGTATTTATTAAGCACTTACTATGTGCCAAGCACTGGGGTAGATACAACGTAACTGGGTTGGACACAGTCCCTGTCCCACATGGGGCTCACCATTAAGTTGGAGGGAGTACCGCTATTGAATCCCCATTTTACAGAGAAGGAAATTGAGGCCAAAGGAGTTAGGTGACTTGTCTAAGATCACATAGCATTCATTCATTCATTCAGTCATATTTATTGAGCGCTTACTGTGTGCAGAGCACTGTACTAAATGCTGTACTAGCAGACAAGTGGTGAAGCTGTGACTCCCAGTTGCATGCTCTTTCCACTAGACCCTGTGGCATCTTGCAAATAAAGGAGAAATGATGTCAATCAATTGTATTTATTGAGCACTTATTATGTGCAGAGAACTCTACTAAACACATGGGAAAGTACAATACAATAGAATTAGCAGACATGTTCCTTGCCGGTAGGAATTTACAATCTATAGGGGGAAACAGACATTACTAAAAATAAAAATATTAATTAATAAAGTACCATTTAAAGGTCTGTACATGAGTGCTGCGGGGTTGAGGGTGGGGTAAATATCAAATGCTTAGTACAGAGCTCTGTACACAGTAAGCACTTAATAAATACAATTGAATGAATGAAATGCCCAAAGGTCACCGATTCGAGTGTGATAAATGAGAGTCGAGTGAATTCCAGGATTCCACTGATTCTATTCATTTTCTGTTCAACAGTTTTCCAACACTTGGAGAAAAAAAAACTACCAATTCAGCCGTGTAAAAAGTTGTGTCTCACCACGGCTAAGGCCTGGCAGGTGCCATCTTGTACTTCCCAAACGCTTAGTACAGTGCTCTGCACACAGTAAGCGCTCAATAAATATGATTGAATGAATAAATGAATGAACAGAGCAGAAGCAAGGGCCTTGGTGCCAGAAGGACCTTGATTCTGGTCCCAGCTCTGCCACTTGTCTGCTGTGTGACCTTGGGCAAGTCACTTCACTTCGTGCCTCACTTACCTCATCTGTAAAATGGGGATTAACGTTGTGAGCCCTATGTGGGACAGAGACTACGTTCAACCCGATTATCTTATATCTACCCAGCACTTAGAACAGCGCCTGGCACATAATACGCACTTAAAAATACTGCAGTTACAATTATTATAAAACAGAAGTCAGTCAATTGTATTTATTGAGTGCTTACTGTGTGCAGAGCACTGTACAAAGTGCTTGGGAGAGTACAATATAACAATATACCAGATATATTCCCTGCCCAAAGGGAAGGAATGATGGGGCCCACGGTTGCCCGTGATCATTCCATCACTGGCATTTACCGAACGCTTACTGCGTGCTGTGCTAAGCACTTGGGAGAGGACAATACAGAAGAGAATAAGAAGCAGGATGGCGTAGTGGATAGAGCACGGGCCCGGATTCTCATCCCGGCACCTCCACTTGTCTGCTGGATGACTTTGGGCAAGTCACTTCACTTCTCTCTGCCTTGGTTCCCCATCTGTAAAAGGGGTATGAATAATAACAATAATAATAATGGCATTTGTTAAACACTTGCTGTGTGCAAAGCACTGTTCTAAGCACTGGGGAGGTTACAAGGTGATCAGGTTGTCCCACGGGGGGCTCACCATCTTAATCCCCATTTTACAGATGAGGGAACTGAGGCCCAGAGAAGTGAAGTGACTTGCCCAACGTCACACAGCTGACAACTGGAGGAGCTGGGGTTTGAACTGATGACCTCTGACTCCAAAGTCCGGGCTCTTTCCACTGAGCCACACCGCTTCCACGAACAGTGCTTTGCACGTAGCAAGCGTTTAATAAATGCCATCATTATAAGGCCCATGAGGGACAGGGACCGTGTCCAACCCTACTTGCTTGTATCCACCTCAGCGCTTAGTACAGCCCTGTGAGCCCACTGTTGGGTAGGGACTGTCTCTATATGTTGCCAATTTGTACTTCCCAAGCGCTTAGTACAGTGCTGTGCACATAGTAAGCGCTCAATAAATACGATTGATGATGATGATGGCACATAGCAAGCGTTCAACAAACACCACAACGATGATTGCAATTACAGCAGGGCTGGTAGACCCCGTTACCTGTGATCTCATCCTTCCCGGCCACGAATACCGGACTGGGTTCGGAATAGAGCGGTGGTCTGCTCATCATGCGGGGTGCCGGCCTAGTCTTCGGGAGAAGAACGAGGCTGGGTGGCCAGAGATTCCTCCTGTGGCTCCCCGGAGCTCTGTCTCCAACGCAGCTGTGGTGGCTTCAGTTTTGATCTTGATCCCTCTGCCCCCTCCCCACCCAGGGCGGGTTCCTGAGCCTGGGCCAAACCCCTGTTGATAGGCCAAGGAGGCTGGTCTTGATAGGGGGAGCGGTAGCCAGAGTCCTCTCTGATCCCCGCAAGCCTCGATTCAGAGAAATGAAACTGAAACATCAAGGCTGAGCTTCCCTGGGTAATCCCCGGCCTTCTTCCCCTCCTCCTCTGCCCAGCTGGAGAGAGCCAGAAAAAAAACTCAACAGGCCTAACGACCCTCCATGGGCTGCGGCAGAGGGATGGACCACCCCAAAGCCCCCAGGAAAGTCCCCAGGAATCAATTTCCCACCGCTTCCCTTGTCCGAGTCGCATTTCATCCATCCATTTATTCATTCTGTCGTACTTATTGAGCTCTTCTTGGGTGCAGGGCACTGTACTGAGGGCATGGGAGAGCACACTGTTGCAATAAACAGACACATTCCCTAGCCATAATGAGCTTACAGTCTAGAGATGAGCTTGGGCTTCTCTTCAATCAATGGTATTTATTATTATGAATGATAATAATAATAGTACTTTATTATTATGAATGATAATAATAATAGCATTTGCTAAGTGCTTAACTGTGTTTCAAGCACTGTTCTAAGCACTGGGGTAATACTAGTAGTAATAATGATGGTATTTGTTAAGTGCTTACTATGTGCAGAGCACTGTTCTAAGCACTGGGGTAAATACGAGGTAATCAGGTTGTCCCACTTGGGGCTCGCAGTCTTAATCCCCATTTTACAGATGAGGGAACTGAGGATCAGAGAAGCTAAGTGACTTGCCCAAAGTCACACAACTGACACAAGTGGCAGAGCTGGGGTTAGAACCCACGACCTCTGATTCCCAAGCCCGGGCTATTTCTACTAAGCCATGCTGCTACAAGCTAATCAGGGTGTAAGTGATGGTATTTTTTAAGTGCTTACTATGTGCCCAGCACTGTTCTAAGTGCTGGGGTAATAATAACAATAATGATGACATTTGTTAAGTGCTTACTATGTGCAAAACACTGTTCTAAGTGCTGGGGGGGGGGGATGCAGGGTGATCAGGTTGTCCCACGTGGGGCTCACAGTCTTAATCCCCATTTTACAGATGAGGGAACTGAGGCACAGAGAAGTGAAGTGACTTGCCCAAAGTCACACAGCTGACACAAGTGGCAGAGCTGGGATTAGAACCCACGACCTTTGACTCCCAAGCCCGGGTTCTTTCCACTAAGCCATGCTGCTACAAGCTAATCAGGTTGTAATAAGTGATGGTATTTGTTAAGCGCTTACTATGTGCCAAGCACTGTTCTAAGCGCTGGGGGAGATACAGGGTAGTCAGGATGTCCCACAGGGAGCTCACAGTCCTGATCCCCCTTTTACAGGTGAGGTAACCGAGGCACAGAGAAGTTAAGTGACTTGCCCAAGGTCACACAGCAGACAAGTAGTGGAGCCAAGATTAGAGAAGCAGCATGGCTCAGTGGAAAGAGCCCGGGTTTTAGAGTCAGAGGTCATGGGTTCAAATCCCTGCTCCACCAACTGTCAGCTGTGTGACTTTGGGCAAGTCACTTCACTTCTCCATGCCTCAGTTCCCTCATCTGTAAAATGGGGATGAAAACTGCGAGCCCTCCGTGGGACAACTTGATCACCTTGTAACCTCCCCAGTGCATAGAACAGTGCTTTGCACATAGTAAGTGCTTAATAAATGCCATGATTATTATTATTATTAGAACCCACATCTTCTGATTCCCAAACCCAGTTGCTCTTACCACCAAGCCATGAGCGCTTATTATGGGGAGAGCACTGTATTATAAGCTCTTTGGAGAGCTTTTAGACTGTGAGCCCACTGTTGGGTAGGGACTGTCTCTATATGTTGCCAACTTGTACTTCCCAAGCGCTTAGTACAGTGCTCTGCACACAGTAAGCACTCAATAGATACGACTGACTGATTGATTGATTGATTGATTGATTGGAGAGCACCCCGCAACAGAATTAGCAGACGTGTTCCTTGCCTAGAACAATCTTAGAGGGGGGAGACAGACATCAATATAGAAAAGTCATTTACAATATAGGATTTAAAGATATATACCGAAATGCCCCTCTAGATGTAAACTCATTATGGGCAGGGAGCTAGTCTGTTAATTCGGTCGTTCTGTATTCTCCCAAGAGCTTTGAACAGTGCTCTGCACATAGAAAGCACTCAATAAAAACATTGATTTATTGATTGATTGATTGATTGCTGTGGGGCTGGGGCGAATATCAAATATCCGAAGGTTACAGATCCAAGCACGTAGACGACACAGAAGGGAGAGCAAGGTGGGGAAAGGAGGACTTAATAATAATAATGATACATATTACTCTTGTACATATTTACTATTCTATTTATTTTATTTTGTTAATATGTTTTGTTTTGTTGTCTGTCTCCCCCTTCTAGACTGTGAGCCCGCTATTGGGTAGGGACTGTCTCTATATGTTGCCAGCTTGTACTTCCCAAGTGCTTAGTACAGTGTTCTGCACTCAGTAAGTGCTCAATAAATATGATTGAATGAATGAATAATAATAATAATTTTGGTATTTGTTAAGCGCTTACTATGTGCAAAGCACTGTTCTGAGCACTGGGGAGGATACAAGGTGATCAGGTTGTCTCATGTGGGGCTCACAATCTTAATCCCCATTTAACAGATGAGGTAACTGAGGCACAGAGAAGTTGCGACTCGCCCAAAATCATATAGCTGACAAGCGGCGGAGCCGGGATTAGAACCCATGACCTCTGACTCCCAACTCTGTGCTCTTTCCACTGAGCCACGCTGAAGACCGTTTGGAAGAAGTGTGGCCTTCTCTTCCTCCCACTTCAGCAGATCACTCCACCCTCGGCCCCCCAGCATTTAAGCACATAAGGCTAAAATGATTTATTGACACTAATGTCAGTCTCCCCCTCTTGACTGTAAGTTCCTCGTGGGCAGGGAACATGTCTACCCTGTCTACATGAGAAGCAGCGTGGCTCAGTGGAAAGAGCCCGGGCTTAGGAGTCAGAGGTCATGGGTTCAAATCCCGACCCCGCCACTTGTCAGCTGTGTGACTTTGGGCAAGTCACTTCACTTCTCTGGGCCTCAGTGACCTCATCTGTCAGATGGGGATGAAGACTGGGAGCCCTACGTGGGACAACCTGATCACCATGTATCTACCCCAGCGCTTAGAACAGTGCTTGGCACATAGTAAGCGCTTAACAACTGCTATCATTATTATTATTCATCAATCGTATTTATTGAGCGCTTACTATGTGCTCTTATTAAGCTTAAGAGCTTAATACAGTGCTCTCCCCATAATAAGCACTCATGGCTTAGTGGTAAGAGCACTGTCAGAGGACACGGGTAATGGCATTTATTAAGTGCTTACTATGTGCAAAGCACTGTCCTAAGCGCTAAGCACTGTTCTAAACGCTTGCACTGTTCTAAACTCTGTTGTGTGGTACTCTCCCAAGCGCTTAGTATATTACTTCAATAAATGCCACAGTTGATTGATTGATCCATTGATGTGCAGCTGCCCAAGTTTTAGAAGGGAAGAGGTGATGAGATCAAACCTGGAGTGTCTGAGTGACAGAGAAGGACGGGAGGAGCAGACCCATTCGTTCACTCATTCAGTCGCATTTATTGAGTGCTTACTGGATGCAGAGCACTGTACTAAGCGCTTGGGAGAGTACACTACATCAATAAACAGATACATTCCCTCCATTTCTCCATCCAGGCTGCTGGCTCCCTCTGCTGCCTTCTACCCACTTGGTTGCACACGGAAAACGAAAGGGAAACAAAAGTGGAAACCGAGGGCTTGGCCCGAGGCCTACAGCAGTCCCAGATCCTAAATCCTCCCAGACCAGCGGGGAAGATTCTAGATGGATGCGTCGTTTTTCCTCATTCCTGACCTTACTCCTGATGCCCCGGGCTACACTCTTCTATATAAGCTGGTCAAGGCCATCTTCAAAGGACGTAAGTGGCTTTATTATCGGGTGGGGAAAGAAGGAGAACATAGAAGAGGCTTTGGGTAAATTGGCTGTGGAAACTTGGGGTCAAAGGAGAACCAGAGCAAATGGCTATAGATCACTGCTAATCATCAATCGTATTTATTGAGCGCTTACTATGTGCAGAGCACTGTACTAAGCGCTTGGGAAGTACAAATTGGCAACATATAGAGACAGTCCCTACCCAACAGTGGGCTCACAGTCTAAAAGCTAATCATAATCATAATGGCTATAGATGGAGAAGCAGCGTGGCTCAGTGAAAAGAGCCCGGGCTTTGGAGTCAGAGGTCATGGGTTCTAATCCCGGCTCTGCCAACTTTCAGCTGTGTGACTTTGGGCAAGTCACATCACTTCTCCATGCCTCAGTTACCCCATTTGTAAAATGGGGACTAAGACTGTGAGCCCCCCGTGGGACAACATCTTCGCCTTGTAACCTCCCCAGCACTTAGAACAGTGCTTTGCACATAGTAAGCGCTTAATAAATGCCATTATTAAGGAGAACATATAAGAGGCTTTGGGTAAATTGGCTGTGGAAACTTGGGGTTAAAAGAGAACCAGAGCAAATGGTTATAGATCGCCCCAGCGCTTGGGTAGGGACTGTCTCTATATGTTGCCAACTTGTACTTCCCAAGTGCTTAGTACAGTGCTCTGCACACAGTAAGCGTTCAATAAATATGATTGATTGGTTGATTAGAACAGTGCTTGGCAAGTTCCATAATTAAGTTAGGAAGACCGACCCCAGTGCTTAGAACAGCGCTTGGCAAGTTCCGTAATTATTATTAAGTTAGGAAGACAGATCTGATTTCAACTGCTTGCAGGTGTGAAAGAGAGGACGTATAAACTTTATGCTTCCCTGTTTTTGTAGTAATACAAATCATGCATACGTGGAATAAGGACAATGGCAGATCCGTCAAGCCTTCACAACCCCACTCAGGTAAGAAGGTTAACCGTCATTTTTTAGGGGGTGGGGTTGGGGAGGGGGATCAGATGGGGAGTGGGAGGGGGCGTTTAGAGGACAAATTCTTTCTCTTTCCTAGAGACTTCAGCTAATATGTAAGGCACAGTCCGCTCACCTAACCGTGTGAGCTGCCTGAAGATTGTGGCATTTTGCCCCAGCATCTGTGCTGCTTGCAGATTGTTTGAGTTTACGGTTTTGTTTTCATTTTTATAGTACTTATTAAGTGCCTACTATGTGCCGGGCGCTGTATTGGGTGCTGGAGTTAATCAAGTTGGATACTATCCGTATCCCCAATTTCCAGATGGGTTTAGACCCTGGATGCCTTTCCCTAGGGCACCATTGTAACGGTTGAGATCAATGTCGTATTCACATAGTAAGCGCTTAACAAATACCGTCATTATTATTCCTGCTGGCTAATAATCTCCAGAGCTAAATATGTGGGATGGGGTGGCAGGGTGGGAATATCGGTTCTGCTATCCCAGGTCCAGGACCAGGACTCTGGTTGGCTGCTCAGACAACGAGGAGTGGACTGCGTGGTTAGGGTCGAGGACGTGCTCTCTGCCCCTCCTGCCTCTTGCAGCTCCTGTCCCTCCTCTTCCTCCTCCTGCTCCTTTCTCTCCTGTCTCCGTTTCCACCCTCCTGCTGCTCCTGCCCCTCTTCCTGCCTCCGTTTTTGTCCTAATAATAATAATAATAATGGTATTTGTTAAGCATTTACTCTGTAATAAGCGCTGGGGTGGATACGAGCAAATCGGGCTGGACACAGTCCCTGTCCCTTGTGGGGCTCACTGTCTCCACCCCCATTTTACAGATAAGATAACCCAGATAGAGAGAAGTGAAGTGACTTGCCAAAGGTCACAGAGCTAACAAGTGGCGGAGTCGGGATTAGAACCCGTGACCTTCTGAGTCCCAGGCCCAGGCTCTAGCCACTAGGCCATACTGCTTCTACTGCTCCTCCTCAGACCCTCTTCCTCCTGCTCCTGTCCCTGCTTCTGCCCCTGCCCTCCTGCTCCTCCTGCCCCAAATTCTGCCCACCTCCTGCTCCCTCCCCTCCGGCTTCTCCCGCTCTTCAGCTGCTGCCCAGTGTCCCCAGTCCCTTCTTCCCTCCCTGCTCCAGAGAGCAGCCCAGCCTTCGGGATCCTCCAGGATGGGCCAGAATCCCCCTCCACCAAAAGGTGGGAATGGCTTCCCAGGGGAGAAGGGGCCAAGGATTCCTCCAGTCCAAGTGGTGCAGGGCCGTCCCACCAGGCCTCGAGATTCCTCAAGGCCTCTCCTGGGGGTGGCCATCAGGCCCACAGTCTTATGAGAATTGGCGTCACCCTGTCCCACCCCGAGGACCACCCCCCGACCCTCCTTCCCACCCCCAGCAGCGACGGACCCAAGGGGGCCCAGGGAGACCAGCTGCTGCTGCTTCTGGGTGGGCTATGAGAAGATAGCCGGGCAGAGAAGCAGTGTGGCTCAGTGGAAAGAGCCTGGGCTTTGGAGTCAGAGTCATGGGTTCGAATCCCGGCTCCGCCGCTTGTCAGCTGCGTGACTTTGGGCAAGTCACTTCACTTCTCTGAGCCTCAGTTCCCTTAGCTGTAAAATGGGGATGAAGACTGTGAGCCCCCCGTGGGACAACCTCATCACCTTGTAACCTCCCCAGTGCTTAGAACAGTGCTTTGCACATAGTAAGCGCTTAACAAATGCCATCATTATTATTATAGGCCTTCCCAGACTGAGTCCCCTCCTTCCTCTCCCTCTCCTCTCCCCCATCCCCCCTGCATTACCTCCTTCCCCTCCTTCCCCTAGAGTATTTATTACTCTATTTTATTTGTACATATTTATTCTATTTTAGTTTGTTAATATGTTTTGTTTTGTTGTCTGTCTCCCCCTTCTAGACTGTGAGCCCGCTGTTGGGTAGGGACCGTCTCTGTATGTTGCCAACTTGTACTTCCCAAGCGCTTAGTCCAGTGCTCTGCACACAGTAAGCGTTCAATAAATACGATTGAATGAATGAATGTAGCGATAGCGGGGGTCTATGTAGTATGAGCCTTGGGCATTTATGGGCTGTTTGCTGGGGACCCCCCTATTTGCCGCCAAGCCCCTGGGCCAAATTTCAAACTGCTCACCCTCTCCCAACCCACCAAGTCGAGAGCCAGTTGCGGCCCCCAGTCGAGAGCCGAAGGATGCAGTACCCTGGTTATTCATTCATTCAGTCAGTCTTATTTATTGAGCACTTACTGTGTGCAAAGCACTGTACTGGGAGACTACAATATAATAATTATCATTGTGGTATTTAAGCGCTTACTATGTCCCAAACACTGTACTAAGCACTGAGGTGGATACAAGCAAATCGGGTTGGACACAGCCCCTGTCCCACATGGGGCTCGCGGTCTCAATCCCCATTTTACAGATGAGGTATCTGAGCCCCAGAGAAGTGAAGTGACTTGCCTAAGGTCACACAGCAGACAAGTGGCGGGGCTGGAATTAGCATGGCTCAGTGGCAAGAGCCCGAGTTTGGGAGTTAGAGGTCATGGGTTCTAATCCAGCCTCCACCACTTGTCTGCTGTGTGACCTTGGTCAAGCCACTTAACTTCTCTGAGCTCAGTTACCTCATCTGGAAAATGGGGATGAAGACTGTGAGCCCCACGTGGGACAACCTGATAACCTTGTATCTACCCCCGTGCTTAGTGCCACTTGTCAGCTGTGTGACTTTGGGCAAATCACTTCACTTCTCTGTGCCTCAGTTACCTCGTCTGTAAAATGGGGATTAAGACTGTGAGCCCCACGTGGGACAACCTGATCACCTTGTAAACTCCCCAGCATTTAGAACAGTGCTTTGCACATAGTAAGTGCTTAATAAATGCCATCATTATTAGAACAGTGCTTGGCACATAGTAAGCACTTAACAAATACCATTATACCATTATACCATTACACCATTATACAATACAAATACCATTATACCATCAAGCGCTTAGTACAGTGCTCTGTACACAGTAAGCGCTCAATAAATACGATTGATGATGATGATGATTATTATTATTGTTATGACCTTCTGCTCTTTCCATTATGCCAGGCTGCTTCTCTGTCTGTCTGTGCATTCAATCGTATTTATTGAGCGCTTATTGTGTGCACAGCACTCTATTTAGCTCTTGGGAAGTACAATTCAGCCACAAGTAGAGACAATCTCTGCCCACAACGGGCTCACCGTCTATAGCAATAAACAGATGCATTTCCTGCCCCCAAAGAGCTTACAGTCCAGGGGAGCAGGCAAAAGATAAAACACCCGCTCTGGTCTTTCCATTTCTGACCAACCAGGAGTCTGCCAAGATTCGTAGAAAGCGAAAAAATGCTCACGGTGTCTCTGTCTTTTGGCATTTCCAGACCAAGACTCATTTCTAGGTGAAGACATGTTTCCAGACCAACGCTCGTATACAGGTCGAGACTCCTTTTCAGATCAAGACTCGTTGCCAGATGAAGACTCCAAAGAGTTTGTTGGATTGATCAACCAAGGTTTGACCTGCTATATGAATGCTCTGCTTCAGTGTCTTTATCTGACACCAGAGTTCCAGGAAAAGTGAGTTGTGTTGTATTGTTAAGGGATCCAAGGTTACCCCGGGAGTAATCAGCGAGGGCTTCGGGTTTCAATACGTGCCATGGTTACTTTTGTGTCTACAGAATCAACGAGGAGCCTCCTTGGTCATCTACGGCTGAGGAGCAACTCAGCCAGGTATTTAGGAATCTGAAGAAAAAGAAATATTCCGTGGAAACCCGGGGACTCACTCAGTGCCTGAAGCTGAGCCGTAAGTAGGAGCTCATCTTCTCTTAATCTCAATTTCTAACCCCATCCTCTCACATTTTTAGGGTGTCTGTTACAGGCCCTGTTCTAAGCACTGGAGCAGCGTGGCTCAGTGGAAAGAGCACGGGCTTTGGAGTCAGAGGTCACGGGCTTGAATCCCGACTCCACCACATGTCTGCAGTGTGACCTTGGGCAAGTCACTTAACTTCTCTGAGCTTCAGTTCCCTCATCTGTAAAGTGGGGATTAAGACTGTGAGCCCCACGTAGGACAACTTGATCACCTTGTATCCCCCCCCCAGTGCTTAGAACAGTGCTCTGCACATAGTAAGCGCTTAACAAATGCCATTATTATTATTATTATTATTATTATTATTAATTGGCACTCAGTAAATATAAGGGAGATAGAACAAGGTGACAACAGGCTCAAGAGGGATGAAGCATGTGAGCAGAGGAGTCGGAGGAAAGAAGAGCAGATAAGTAAGTTGGAGAGGGCTGTGGACAGCCTCACAATCTATAGGGTGGAGTCTTTGCTTGATGCCGAAGGAGGTGGGCAACCACCAGAGAGGATTTGAGAAGGGAAATGTGAAGGCAGAGGAATGATGGAGGCAAAGAAGCCAGCGGGGAGTCTAATGGTGATTTGATAAGTTCTTGACCCAGAGTAATAATTATATATATTAAGTGTTTAAATAATAATAATTGTAGTATTTGTTAAGCACTCAGTACGTGCCAGGCACAGTACTAAATGCTGCGGTGGATACGAGCAAATCACGTTGTACACAGTCCGTGTCCCATGGGGGCTCACAGTCTCCATCCCCATTTTATCATCATCATCATCATCATCATCAATCATATTTATTGAGCGCTTACTATGTGCAGAGCACTGTACTAAGCTCTTGGGAAGTACAAATTGGCAACATATAGAGACAGTCCCTACCCAACAGTGGGCTCAATCCAAAAGGGGGAGACAGAGGCCAAACATACTAACAAAATAAAATAAATAGAATAGATACGTACAAATAAATTAAATAAATAAATAGAGTTAAAAAATATGTACAAACATATATACATATATACAGGTGCTGTGGGGAAGGGAGGGAGGTAAGATGGGGGGATGGAGAGGGGGACGAGGGGGAGAGGAAGGAAGGAGCTCAGTGTGGGAAGGCCTCCTGGAGGAGGTGAGCTCTCAGCAGGGCCTTGAAGGGAGGAAGAGAGCTAGCTTGGCGGAGGGGCAGAGGGAGGGCATTCCAGGCCCGGGGGATGACGTGGGCCGGGGGTCGATGGCGGGACAGGCGAGAGCGAGGTACGGTGAGGAGATTAGCGGCGGAGGAGCGGAGGGTGAGGGGTGGGCTGGAGAAGGAGAGAAGGGAGGGGAGGGAGGAGGGGGCGAGCGGATGGACAGCCTGGAAGCCCAGGGTGAGGAGTTTCTGCCTGATGCGCAGATTGATCGGTAGCCACTGGAGATTTTTGAGGAGGGGAGTAACATGCCCAGAGCGTTTCTGGACAAAGATAATCCGGGCAGCAGCATGAAGTATGGATTGAAGTGGAGAGAGACACGAGGATGGGAGATCAGAGAGAAGGCTGATGCAGTAGTCCAGGCGGGATAGGATGAGAGCTTGAATGAGCAGGGTAGCGGTTGGGATGGAGAGGAAAGGGCGGATCTTGGCAATGTTGTGGAGCTGAGACCGGCAGGTTTTGGTGACGGCTTGGATGTGAGGGGTGAACGAGAGAGCGGAGTCGAGGATGACACCAAGGTTGCGGGCTTGTGAGACGGGAAGGATGGTAGTGCCGTCAACAGAGATGGGAAAGTCAGGGAGAGGGCAGGGTTTGGGAGGGAAGACAAGGAGCTCAGTCTTCAGTTTTATAGATGAGGGGACCGAGGTATAGAGAAATGAAAAGACTTGCCCAGGGTCACACGGCAGACAAGCGGTGGAACCGGCGTTCGGGCCCGTGAACTTCTGATTCCCAGGTCTTTGCGTGATCCACTGTGCCATGCTGCTTCTCTAGCAAGAGAGACACGTGTACACTCACACACACATACACGTCTTTTTCATTTGGAGGAAATATCACTGACAGTAAAGTTCACTTCTGAGTACAGATGGGGCTGAAAAGGCCAAACCAGGACCCAAAAGACCTGGCTACATTTTGGACATTAGCATTCTACTCCTTGTGCGGTAACTTTTAATGTCTACTGTGTCTGATGCTGTTTTCTCTTTTAACTCCTCTTCTCTGGTTCTTCACAAGGCTCCAGAGAGCTATGCCTTTCTTGATAGTATTACACCCTGCTGGTCTATTTTTCTGTAATTTTATTTATTTATATTATTGCTTGTCTCCCCCTCTAGACTGTAACCTCATTTTAGGCAGGGCAAGTGTCTGTTATATTGTTTAGTGTACTCTTCCAAGAGTTTGGTACAGTGCTCTGCATACTGTAAGCGCTCAGTAAATACGATTGACTGACTGACTGAGTAGCTGTCTCCCAGGTTTTAGCTTGGGTGCAGCATTGTCGAAAACTTTGTTGCTCTTGTTTCCCTCCTTGGATTATTATATATATTATATTATATTATATTATGTTATGTTATGTTATGTTATTTTATGTTATGTTATGTTATGTATTGTATTGTATCATATTATATTATATTATAGTATATGAATTATATTATATTATATTATATTATATTATATTATATTATATTATATTGCATTATATTATATTATATTATATTAAATTATTTTGTATTGTATTATATTATATTATATATTAATTACATTATATTGTGTTATGTCATATTATTATGATATGATGTGATATGATATGATATTATTATATTGTATTGTATTTTATGTTATGTTATGTTATATTATATTGTATTATATCATATTATATTACAGTACTATATTATCATGTATTGTGTTAGATTATATACTATATTATGGAGAAGCTATACTATATACTATATTATATATTATGGAGAAGCAGCGTGACTCAGTGGAAAGAGGACGGGCTTTGGAATCAGAGGTCATGGGTTCAAATCCTGCTCCGCCAACTGTCAGCTGTGTGACTTTGGGCAAGTCACTTCACTTCTCTGTGCCTCAGTTACCTCATCTGTAAACTTGGGATTAAATTTGTGAGCCCCCCGTGGGACAACCTGATCACCTTGTAACCTCCTCAGCACTTAGAACAGTGCTTTGCATATAGTAAGCACTTAACAAATACCATCATCATCATCATATTATGTCATACTGTATTATGGTATATTATATTATAATAATGGTACTTGTTAAGCACCTACTATATGCCAAGCACTGTTCTAAGCACTGGGGTAGATAAAGGTAAGCAGGTCGGACACAAGCCCCATCCCACATGGGGCTCACGGTCTTAATTCCCATTTTACAGATGAAGTTAACTGAGACACAGAGAACTTAAATGTCTTGCCCAAGGTCACACAGCAGACAAGTGATGGAGGCGGGATTAGAACCCACAACCTCTTCCTCCCAAGCCCAGGCTCTTGCCTCTAGGCCATGCTGCTTCTATTGTTTCTAATAAGATTGTTTCTTTATAGGACATATTTAGCAAGCAGTGTTGCTTTGTCTTCAAGTTTCATCTAACTTTGCTTTGCTGTCCTCTCTTTCTCTTGTATTTTTCTTGTGCTATGCCCCCAACTTTGTTGGACTTGAGATACTACCTTCTGTCTTCTGCTGTTTGTATGCATTTTGTACGTTGCTAGGCTCCCCGGACTTACACTGCTTTTCCATTTTTTTCACCCGCACTCTTTTCCTTTGCTTCATTCATTTCTCCCCCTCCTCCTGTCTCTTTCCTCTTTAATTTTGTTTTCCCATTCCTTCACTTCCAAACCATTTAATAGGAAAGCAGTGTAGCCTAGTGGAAAGAGCCCGGGCCTGGGAGTTAAAGGACCTGGGTTCTGCCACTTGTCTTTCATTCATTCATTCATTCATTCATTCATTCATTCATTCATTCATTCAATATTTATTCATTCATTCAACCAATCATATTCATTAATAATAATAATAATGGCATTTATTAAGCACTTACTATGTGCAAAGCACTGTTCTAAGCACTGGGGAGATTACAAGGTGATCAGGTTGTCCCACGGGGGGCTCACAATCCTAATCCTAATCCTAATCCTACAGAGAAGCAGCGTGGCTCAGTGGAAAGAGCCCGGGCTTTGGTGTCAGAGGTCATGGGTTCGAATCCCGACTCTGCCACATGTCTGCTGTGTGATCTTGGGCAAGTCACTTAACTTATCTGGGCCTCAGTTACCTCATCTGTAAAATGGGGATTAAGACTGTGAGCCCCACGTGGGACAACCTGATCACCCTGTATCCTCCCCAGCGCTTAGAACAGTGCTTTGCACATAGTAAGTGCTTAACAAATGCCAATTATTATTATTATTATTAATCCCCATTTTTGAGATGAAGTAACTAAGGCACAGAGAAGTGAAGTGACTTGCCCAAAGTCACACAGCTGACAATTGGCAGAGCTGGGATTTGAACCCATGACCTCTGACTCCAAAGCCCGGGCTCTTTCCACTGAGCCATGCTGCTTCTCATCATCTTATCATCTTATTCTCATCATCATCTCATCTCACTGAGCGCTTACTGTGTGCAGAGCACAGTTCTAAGCGCTTGGGAAGTACAAAATCGGCAACATTCATTCATTCATTCAATCGTATTTATTGAGTGCTTACTGTGTGCAGAGCACTGTACTAAGCGCAAATCGGCAACATATAGAGACGGTCCCTACCTAACAATGGCCTCACAGTTTAGAAGGGGGAGACAGACAACAAAAGAAAACATGTAGACAGGTGTCAATACCATGAGCGCTTACTGTGTGCAGAGCACACTTGGATACTTGGAAAGTACAATTCGGCAACAGATAGAGAAAATCCCTACCTAACAATGGGCTTACAGTCTTCTGTGTGACCTTGAGGAAATCACTTGACTTCTCTGGGCCTTAATTTCTGTTTCCTCATCTGCAAAATGGGGATTCAATACCTGTACTTCCTCCTACTTAGACTGTGAGCCCCATGTGGGACCTGCTGATCTTGTAGCTGCCCCAACGCTCACTAGTAAGCACTTAACAAATATCACTATCATCAGTAGTAGTGTTATTATTAGACTTTAGACTTCCTTGTAAAGTGACTTACCAAGGACAGAGCAACCAATCCCGCAAACGCAACTTTATTCCCCACAAATTTGATTTAAGAATCATCTCGTGACCGTTTGGGTCGTGGTGCCGTTAGATCTCAAGGCCATTTCTCTCTGATCCTCAAAGCCTATTGGTCAGAAATCCCTACACCGTGCAGTTTAAAATTTCCTAAAAATCAATTAATTTTCATTCTGTATTAATATAGTGGATTCCTAGGGGACTCATAGCATCTAGGAGAAGCAGCAAGGCCTAGTGGAAAGAGCGCGGGCTTGGGAATCAGAGGTCGTGGGTTCTAATCCTAGCTCCTCCACTTGTCAGCTGGGTGGCTTTGGGCAAGTCACTTCGCTTCTCTGTGCCTCAGTTATCTCATCCGTAAAATGGGGATGAATACTGTGAGCCCCGCATGAGACAACCTGCTAACCTTGTATCTACTCCAGCACTTCGAACAGTGCCTGGCACATAGTAAGTGCTTAACAAATACCACCATTGTTATTATCTAGTGGGAGAAAGCATACAATAGTTTCCCTGCTGATTTGCTTGTGCTCTTATAGAGGAAAACGGCTTCTCACCCACCTGCCTAGAGGAAGTAGTGTTGTCTATTATGGAGATGACAAAGAATACTCATTTAATTTTGCTATTTGCTTAAGTGTACAGCCTAGGATTAACTGGGCCTGCAGAAAAATGTATGTGTGTGCGTAAATGTTGTATAGGTACTGGTGAGATTATGGGAATATTCCCATAATACTTCGTTCCAGTTTCTTTTACCTCACGTCATTTCTAGAAGAGTGAGCTTGCTCAATCCCCAAATTAAAAGGCCAGGAAAGGGTTTAATAATAATAATAATAATAATAATAATGGCAATTATTAAGCGCTTACTATGTGCAAAGCTGGGGAGGTTACAAGGTGATCAGGTTGTCCCACGAGGGGCTCACAGTCTTCATTCCCATTTTACAGATGAGGGAACTGAGGCCCAGAGAAGTGAAGTGACTTGCCCAAAGTCACACAGCTAACAAGTGGCGGAGCCGGGATTGGAACCCATGACCTCTGACTCCAAAGCCTGGGCCTTTTCCACCAAACCACGCTGTTTCTCTAAGGGTTCCTAATGCTAACTTGCCAGTGGTGAGGGGGTTGGAGAAGCAGACAGAGAGGGTTTTTTTTTAAAAAAAAAAAACAACTTTGCTCATCATTTTCCTCTTGTATTTTCAGCTACCCTTCAAAGAGACGTCACTGAAATCTTTCATCTTTTACTCTCCCGCTTAGCTAGAGATGACTTAATGAAGGTAACTGATTTTCTTAAAGCATAGTGTTCTGTGGGTTTGTTTAGGTAATTCCATTTGGAGGAGGGGATGAAAGGTAGCATGGCCTAATGGTTAGAGCACAGGCTTGGGAGTCAGGAACTGGGTTCTAATTCCATCTCCACCATTTGTCTGGGGGGGTGACTTGAGAAAGTCACTCAACTCGTCTGTTACCTCGTGTGTAAAATGGGGATTAAGACTGTGAGTCCTATTCCAATTCCCTATTCAATCATATTTATTGAGCACTTACTGTGTGCAGAGCACTGTACTAAGCGCTTGGGAAGTGCAAGTTGGCAGCATACAGAGCGATGAGTCCCATATGGGACATGGACTGTGTCCAACCTGATGATCTAGTAGCTACTTCAGCATTCATTCACTCAGCCGTATTTCCTGAGCACTTACTGTGTGCAGAGCACTGTACTAAGTGCTTGGAAAGTACGATTCGGCCACAGATAGAGACGGTCCCTACCCAACAAGGGGCTCACAGTCTAGTAGCTATATGCCTGGCATATAGTAAGTGCTTAACAAATACCATGAAACCCCCCCCACAAAAATTGGAGGGTCATGACTCGAGATGGACTTTGGATTTCTTGTATCTACCCCTGTGCTTAGTACAGTCCCTGGCACATGGTAAGTGCGTAATAATAATGATAATAACAATAATAATCTATTCCTCCTCCTGCTGAGCAGTTAATGTGTACAGAGCACTGTACTAAGCGTTAGGAAAGGAGACTATAATAGAGTTGGTAGGCATGACCCCTGCCCACAAGGAGCTTACAGTCTACAAGGAGTGTATTGGTTTATATTAATGCCTGTCTCCCCATTTAGACTGTCAGCTCTCTGTGGGCGGGGAACATGTCTGTCAACTCCGTTATCCTGTACTCTCCCAAGCACTTAGTACAGTGTTCTGCACCACTCAATAAATAATGACTGATTGATTGACAGGAGTTCACTTGATGTCCCCTGAGTCAGTTGCATGATGGAAAGGGCAGACCTTGTTTATAATGAAACAAGATTTATAATGAAACAAGATAGGACAAAGGAAACAGGCTTCCCTCAACGAAAAATAGGAACTTTAACCAAATATAATGTGTTGGAAATTTTTTGATATTGGAGAAGGTCTAGTTAGACTTAGTCGCTGTTATTAATAACATTTGTTCATCGACGACACCCTGCAAAGTTCTTCAGTAAGCCCGAGGGAAGGGAACAAGGAAAAAAACTCAGATACTGTCTCTATCAGCTACTCAATCAATGGCATTTGTTTCATCAATCAATCAATGGTATCTCTTGAGCACTTACTATGGGCAGAGTCCTCTATTCATTCATTCATTCAATCATCATCATCATCATCATCAATCGTATTTATTGAGCACTTACTATGTGCAGAGCACTGTACTAAGCACTTGGGAAGTACAAGTTGGCAGCATATAGAGACGGTCCCTACCCAACAATGGGCTGACTGCTTCTACTGTGTGCAAAGCACTGTGTCAGGCCCAAGTTAATTTTATTTGTTCTGATGACTTGACACCTGTCCACATGTTTTGTTTTGATGTCTGTCTCTCCCTTCTAGACTGTGAGCCCGTTGTTGGGTAGGGACCGTCTCTGTCGCCTACTTGTACTTCCCAAGCGCTTAGTACAGTGCTCTGCACACAGTAAGCGCTCAATAAATATGATTGAATGAATGAATGGGTAGGGACCATCTCTATCTGTCGCCGACTTGTACTTCCCAAGCGCTTAGTCCAGTGCCCTGCACACAGTAAGCAGAGAAGCAGCGTGGCTCAGTGGACACAGCCCGGGCTTTGGAGTTCAAATCCCAGCTCTTCCAATTGTCAGCTGTGTGACTTTGGGCAAGTCACTTCACTTCTCTGGGCCTCAGTTCCCTCATCTGTAAAATGGGGATTAAGACTGTGAGCCCCCCGTGGGTCAACCTGATCACCTTGTATCCCCCACAGCGCTTAGAACAGTGCTTTGCATATAGTAAGCGCTTAACAAATACCAAAATTATTAGTAGTAGTAGTAAGCGATCGATAAGTACGATTGAATTGAATGAATGAATGAATGCGGAGGGCTCGCAGTATGGAACTGTGGGTGGGATGGGGCAGATGGAAGAGAATTGGCAGCGGGCATACCAGACCAACGTGATGGAGCAAAACCATCCCCTTCCCAAAACACGGACATCAGGATGAGCAGCAGCACATTCCCGTCAAAGGCTCGGAGATGCAGCATGGCCCAGTGGGTGGAGCACGGGCCTGGAGTCTAATTCAGGGACTAATCCACGGGCTTTGGAGTCAGAGGTCATGGGTTCAAATCCCAGCTCTGCCAACTGTCAGCTGTGTGACTTTGGGAAAGTCACTTCACTTCTTTGGGCCTCAGTGACCTCATCTGTAAAATGGGGATTAAAACTGTGAGCCCCACGTGGGACAACCTGATCACCTTGTAACCTCCCCAGTGCTTAGAACAGTGCTTTGCACATAGTAAGCACTTAACAAATACCATTATTATTATTGTTACTATTATTATCCCGGCTCTGTCACTTGCCTGCAGTGTGCACTTGGGCAAGTCACTTAACTGCTCGGGGCCTCAGTTCCCTCATCTGCAGCATGGAGATTCGATCTCTGTTCTCCCCCCTACTTAGACTGTGAGCCCCATGTGGGACCTGATTACCATGTATCTATCCCAGCGCTTGGCACATAGTAAGCACCTGATAAATACCACAATTATTATTATTAGCTGTGTGACTTCGGGCAAGTCACTTAACTTCTCTGTGCCTCAGTTGCCTCATCTGTAAAATGGGGATTAAGACTGTGAGCCCCATGTGGGACAACCTGATCACCTTGTACACCCCCCCCCCAGCGCTTAGAACAGTGCTTTGCACATAGTAAGCACTTAACAAATGCCATTATTATTATTTCTTTTCCAGGACCTCCCTGGTAAGGCCAATCACAACTTTTTTTATTAAAGGTATTCATCAGAGAAGCAGCATGGCTCAGTGGAAAGAACCCGGGTTTGGGAGTCAGAGGTCATGGGTTCTAATTCTGGCTCCGCCGTTTGTCAGCTGTGTGACCTTGGTGGAGGAGATGGAGGCGGAATTAGAACCCATGACCTTAAGTCACAACTTATTTGAGCTTCAGTTCCCTCATCTGTAAAATGGGGATGAAGACTGTGAGCCCCACCTGGGACAACCTGATTACCTTGTATATACCCCCAGCACTTAGAACAGTGCTTGGCACCTAGTAAGCGCTTAATAAATACCAAAATTATTAATCAATCAATCAATCAATCGTATTTATTGAGCGCTTACTGTGTGCAGAGCACTGTACAAAGCGCTTGGGAAGTACAAGTTGGCAACATATAGAGGCAGTCCCTACCCAACAGTGGGCTCACAGTCTAAAAGGGGGAGACAGAGAACAAAACCAAACATACTAACAAAATAAAATAAATAGAATAGATATGTACAAGTAAAATAAATAAATAAATAGAGTAATAAATATGTACAAACATATATACATATATACAGGTGCCGTGGGGAAGGGAAGGAGGTAAGATGAGGGGGATGGAGAGGGGGAATTATTATTATTATTATTAAGCACTTAAGGTATTCCGGACAATGTACTAAGTACTTGGGTTGATAAAAGCTCCAGTTTCTGTCCCACATGGGGTTTGCAGTCCTAATCCCCACAATAATAATAATGATAATAATAATTCTGGTACTTGTTAAGTGTTTATTATGTGTCAAGCACTGTCCTAAGTGCTGGGGTAGACACAAGTTCATCAGGTTGGACACAATCCCTGTTCCACATGGGGCTCACACTCTGAGTCTCCACTTCACAGATGAGGTAACCAAAGCCCAGAGAAGTGAAGTAACTTGCCCAAGGTCCCTCAGCAGACAAGTGGCGGAGCCAGAATTCGAACCCAGGTCCTTCCGACTTCCAGGCCTGAGCTCTAACCAATATTATTATTATTATTATTATTTATTATTTTTATTTTTGGCATTTGTTAAGCGCTTACTATGTGCAAAGCACTGTTCTAAGCGCTGGGGGGGGGAGACAAGGTAATCAGGTTGTCCCACGTGGGGCTCACAGTCTTAATCCCCATTTTACAGATGAGGGAACTGAGGCTCAGAGAAGTGAAGTGACTTGCCCAAAGTCACACAGCTGACAATTGGCGGAGCCGGCATTCGAACCCATGACCTCTGGCTCCCAAGCCCGGGCTCTTCCCACTGAGCCACGCTGCTTGTCTGAAACCAATAATGAGGCAAGATGTCACTGAAGCACAGAGAAGTGAGGCGGCTTGCCCAAGGTCACACAGCAGACAAGTAGAGGAGTCGGGATTAGACTGGGCTCTTGCCACTAAGCCACGCTGCTTCTCAAATATTTATTTTCCTTATACATATTTATTCTATTTATTTTGTTCGGTTTATATGTTTTGTTGTCTGTCTCCCCCTTCTAGACTGTGAGCCTGCTGTTAGGGACCGTCTCTATATGTTGCCAACTTGTACTTCCCAAGCGCTTAGTACGGTGCTCTGCACACAGTAAGCGTTCAATAAATACAACTGAATGAATGAATGAATGTATATATGTTTGTACATACTTATTACTCTATTTTATTTGTACATATTTATTCTATTTTATTTTGTTAATATGTTTTATTTTGTTGTCTGTCTCCCCCTTCTAGACTGTGAGCCAGCTGTTAGGTAGGGACCGTCTCTATATGTTGCCGACTTGTACTTCCCAAGTGCTTAGTCCAGTGCTCTGCACACAGTAAGCGCTCAATAAATACAATTGAATGAATGAATTTATATATGTTTGTACGTATTTATGACTCTATTTTGTTTGTATATATTCATTCTATTTATTTTATTTGGTTAATACGTTTTGTTTTGTTCTCCCCCTTCTAGACTGTGAGCCCACTGGTGGGTAGGGACCGTCTCTATATGTTGCCAACTTGTACTTCCCAAGTGGTTAGTACAGTGCTCTGCACACAGTAAGCGCTCAATAAATACGATTGATTGATTAGTACAGTGCTCTGCACACAGTATATGCTCAATAAATACAATTGAATGAATGAACTGATGCCCAGAAAAGGGAAGTGACCATCTCAACTTCCACCAGCTGTAAGAACCGTTCCTCCTTTTTCCTGCCCGGAGCCAAGCCCAGAAGAAGGGTCCGGCCGTGGCCACAGATGGAGCAGGGAAAATTTGGGGAGAAGGGGAGGACCCCAGGGACCCCCGAAGAGCGGATGGGGCTCTCCCATCCCCATCTCCCCTGCCCTAGCTGTTGGTCAGCCAGGCTCTGCCCCCTCCTCCCTGTGACCTTTTAACAGTCTCTGGGATTCTCTTGTTTCATTCTTTCATTCATTTGTTCATTGAATCGTATTTATTGAGTGCTTACTGTGTAATAAATAAATAAATAAAAAGCTAGATGCACATCATTAACTAAATGGAACAGTAATAATAATAATAATAATAATGGCATTTATTAAGCACTTACTATGTGCAAAGCACTGTACTCAGCACTTGGGAAGTAAAAGTTGGCAACAAAGAGTGACGGTCCCTACCCGACATTCATTCATTCACTCATTCAATCGTATTTATTGAGCGCTTACTGTGGGCAGAGCACCGGACTAAGCGCTTGGGAAGTAAAAGTTGGCAACAAAGAGAGACGGTCCCTTCCCAACATTCATTCATTCACTCATTCAATCGTATTTATTCATCATCAATCGTATTTATTGAGCACTTACTGTGTGCAGAGCACTGTACTAAGCACTTGGGAAGTACAAGTTGGCAACGTATAGAGACGGTCCCTACCCAACAGTGGGCTCACAGTCTAGAAGGGGGAGACAGACAACAAAACAAAATTAAAAAAGTAGAATAAATATGTACAAGTAAAATAAATAAATAGAGTAATAAATCCGTACAAAACCCACAGGTGCTGTGGGGAAGGGAAGGAGGTAAGTTAGGTGGGATGGAGATGGGGAGGAGGGGGAGAGGAAGGAGGGGGCTGAGTGTGGGAAGGCCTCCTGGAGGAGGTGAGCTCTCAGTAGGGCTTGGAAGGGGGGAAGAGAGCTAGCTTGGCGGATGTGCGGAGGGAGGCCATTCCAGGCCAGGGGGAGGACGCGGGCCGGGGGTCGACAGCAGGACAGACGGGCTCACGGTCTAGAAGGGGGAGAAAGACAACAGAACAAAACATCTGGACAGGAGTCAAGTCATCAGAATAAATAGAAATAAAGCTAGATACACATCATTAACAAAATAAATAGAATAGTAATAATAATAATAATAATAATGGCATTTATTAAGCACTTACTATGTGCAAAGCACTGTACTAAGCGCTTGGGAAGTAAAAGTTGGCAACATATAGAGACAGTCCCTACCCAACAGTGGGCTCACAGTCTAGAAGGGGGAGACAGACAACAAAACAAAACATGTGGACAGGTGTCAAGTCATCAGAATAAATAGAAATAAAGCTAGATGCACATCATTAACAAAATAAATAGAATAGTAATAATAATAATAATGGCATTTATTAAGCGCTTACTATGTGCAAAGCACTGTACTAAGCGCTTAGGAAGTAAAAGTTGGCAACATATAGAGATGGTCCCTACCCAACAGCGGGCTCACAGTCTAGAAGGGGGAGACAGACAACAAAACAAAAAACATCTGGATGGGGGACAAGCCAACAGAATAAATAGAAATAAAGCTAGATGCACATCATTAACAAAATTAATAGAATAGTAATAATAATAATAATAATGGCATTTATTAAGTGCTTACTATGTGCAAAGCACTGTTCTAAGCGCTGGGGAGGTTACAAGGTGATCAGGTTCTCCCATGGGGGGCTCATAGTCTTCATCCCCATTTTACAGATGAGGGAACTGAGTCCTAGAGAAGTGAAGTGACTTGCCCAAAGTCACACAGCTGACAGGTGGTGGAGCCGGAATTCAAACCCATGAACTCTGACTCCAAATCCCGGGCTCTTTCCACTGAGCCACGCTGCTTCCCCATATAGTAAATATGTACAAGTAAAAAAAATAGAGTAATAAATCTGTACAAACATATATACAGGTGCTGTGGGGAGGGGAAGGAGGTAGGGTGGGGGGCTGGGGAGGAGGAGAGGAAAAGGGGGGCTCAGTGTGGGAAGGCCTCCTGGAGGAGGTGAGCTCTCAGTAGGGCTTTGAAGGGAGGAAGAGAGCGAGCTTGGCGGATGGGCAAATCCTTGTTCTCCTTTTCAGGTGTTCGAGAGCACGCTGTTGAATACTACCGTGTGTCAGGAATGTCAGTACGTTGAGAGTGTTGAAGCCGGAAGAAAAATGCTTCTTGTCTCTCTGCCTATAAACAGTGACACTGTCAGTGTGGTGAGTGCCCATTTTCCTGTCAGGGGAGATGGTGTTCCGGGGTGACCAGAGTCATCCAATCTGGAGCCCCATTTGGACTCTTTCAGAAACATAATAATAATAATAATAGTACTTTTATGTGGTTTCTATGCACCAAAAACTGCATCTTGTACTTCCCAAGCGCTTAGTACAGTGCTCTGCACAGAGTAAGCGCTCAATAAATACGATTGAATGAATGAATGAATTAAGCACTGGTGTAGATACAAGATAATCTGATTGGGTGCAGTCCCTGTCCCACAAAGGGCTCACAGTTTAATCTTGCTCATCATCATCAATGATATTTATTGAGTGCTTACTGTGTGCAGAGCACTGTACTGAGAGTTTGGGAGAGTAGCAGCGTGGCTCAGTGAAAAGAGCCCGGGCTTTGGAGTCAGAGGTCATGGGTTCAAATCCCGACTCCACCAATTGTCAGCTGTGTGACTTTGGGCAAGTCATTTGACTTCTCTGGGCCTCAGTTTCCTCATCTGTAAAATGGGGATTAAGGCTGGGAGCCCCACGTGGGACAACCTGATCACCTTGTATCCCCCCAGAACTTAGAACAGTGCTTTGCTTTGCACATCGTAAGCGCTTAACAAATACCATCATTATTATTATTAATTAATTAATTAGTCCCCATTACACAGATGAGGTAACTGAGGCACAGAGAAGTCAAGTGACTTGCCCAAAGTCACACAGACTGTAAGCTCATTGTGGACAAGGGAATTTGTATGCTAATTCTGCTGTACTGTACTCTCCCAAGCGCTTAGTACAGTGCTCTGCACATAGTAAGCACTAAATAAATACAGTTGATTGATTGATTGATTAATTGATTAAATAAACACGAGAACAAAATCTGAGAGCAACTCCGGGTTGGGATATTAATAATAATAATAACAATGGCATTTGTTAAGCACTTACTCTGTGCCAAGCACTGTTCTTAACCCTGTGGCAGATACATGGTCATCAGGTTGTCCCACGTGGGGCTCCCAGTCTTAATCCCCATTTTACAGATGAGGGAACTGAGGCCCAGAGAAGTGAAGTGACTTGCCCAAAGTCACCCAGCTGGCAATTGATGGAGCTGGGATTTGAACCCATGACCTCTGACTCCCAAACCCGGGCTCTTTCCACTGAGCCACGCTGCTTCTATTGTACATCATGACCTGGCAGATTATATTAATGTCCAGCTGCCATTTTCATTTCCATAATAATAATAATAATTGCAGTATTTGTTAAGCGCTTGCTATGTGCCAGGCACTGTTCTAAGCGCTGAGGTGGGTACAGGCAAATCGGGTCGGACACAGTCCCTGTTCCATGTGGGGCTCGGATTCTTAATCCTCATTTTCCAGATGAGGGAACTGAGGCACGGAGAAGTGAAGTGACTTGCCCAAGGTCACAAAGCAGACAAGCGGCACAGTCAGGATTAGAACCCATGCCCTTCTGACTCCTGGGCCCTGGCTCTATCCTCTACACCATTCATTCATTCAATCATATTTATTGAGCGCTTGCTGTATGCAGAGCACTGTACTGAGCGCTTGGGAAGTACAAGTTGATGACATATAGGGACGGTCCCTACCCAACAATGGGCTCACAGTCTAGAAGGGGGAGGCTGCATCCCCTAATCAAATCTTATCCATGTCTCACTGGGTTGTTCTGAATCATTTTGTTGCCTTTAAGATTGTTCATTTTGCCTTGGATATCCCGTGCAAGTTTTGACATATAAAGTACATTACATTTTTCTGGCAGAAAGCAGCTCTCGACAATTTCCTCCAAGAAACAACTTTTGGTGATCAGGACAACATGTTTTTCTGTGGACGGTGTGATCGGAAGACTCCAGCTAACATGGTACGAAGTAGCCCACCCCTCTCTGCTCGGTCCATTTCCCCCCTCTCTGAAAGAAATGGAAAAATCTGGGAAGATTTGGCCAGTTCTTTACTTCCTGGGTCTAAGCCCGGCCTGGTGTTTAGTCGGAAAAACATGTCCTTATTCCCCTTTTCCGGAGCTCCTCGGTTACCACTTCTCATCCCCATTGGCGTCAACCTTCGTCGCGTGTCACCTCACCCACACATGTTCTTATTTTCAAAGACGCGGCAAGCCAGGGCAGATCCGCTCCGACTCCCTACCTGAGGCCGGAGGCAGGATCGCGATGGTGGGAATGCCGGCGTTTGGTTTTGGGAAGGACACAGTGGGTGGGCCAATGGGTGGGCCTCCAGCCTCCTAAAACAACTCAGCTCCTCTCCAGAGTTCATTCATTCATTCATTCATTCAATCAATCAATCAGTCGTATTTATTGACCGCTTACTGTGCGCAGAGCACTGGACTAAGCGCTTGGGAAGTACAAGTTGGCAACATATAGAGACGGTCCCTACCCAACAGTGGGTTCACAGTCTAGAAGAGATCCTGGGTGTATAGACCCTCTCCTGCCTGTGGTTCCCAAAGTGCTGTATGACCTTGGGCAAGCCACTTCACTCCAGTGCTTAGAACAGTGCTTGGCACATAGTAAGCGCTTAACAAATACCATCATTATTATTATTCTCTGTGCCTCAGTTACCTCATTTGTAAAATGAGCTCCACTGGGACAATCTGATTACCTTGCATCTACCCCAGCGCTTAGAATAAATACTATTGAATGAATAAATGAATGAATGAATGAATGAATGAATGGAGCCCGTTGTTGGGCAGGGACCGTCTCTATATGCAGCCGATTTGTACTTCTCAAGCCCTTAGTACAGTGCTCTGCACACAGTAAGTGCTCAATAACTACAATTGAATGAATGAATAAACAGTGGTTGGCACATAGTAAGAGCTTAACAAATAACACAATTATTGTACTTAACAAGTATCATAGTTATTAATTATTATTATTAATAATATCTACTGTGGTATTTGCTGCGCTTATTATTACTTAAGCATCATAGCTATTATTATTAATAACAATTGTGGTATTTATTAAGCGCTTATTATGTGCCAAGCACTGTTCGAAGCACTGGGGTGGATACAGGTTAATCAGGGTGGGCCCAATCCCTGTCCCATATGGGGCTCACGATCTCGATCCCCATTTTCCAGATGAGGTGACTGAGGCCCAGAGAAGTGAAGTGAGTTGCCCAAGGTAACACAGCAGACCCGTCATGGAGCCAGAACTAGAACCCAGGTCCTTCCGACTCCCAAGCCCGTGCTCTATCCACTAAGCCACACTGTTTCTCCTTCCCAGCTAATGCCTGAGAAGTCCCCGTGGCTTGGAGCAGAAGTTAGCATCCCTGGCCTTGCCAGTGAGGGCTTGTCTCAGGGTGACCTTGGACTCAGTAATCCCAGGCCAGATAATAATAAATAATAATAATAATAATAATAGCATTTGTTAAGCACTTACTATGTGCTGAGCACTGTTCTAAGCGCTGGACTAGATACAAGGTGATCAGGTTGTCCCACGTGGGTTTCACAGTCTTAATCCCCATTTTACAGATGAGGTAACTGAGCCACAGAGAAGTTAAGTGACTTGCCCAAAGTCACACAGCTTAAAAGTGGCGGAGCCGGGATTAGAACCCATGACCTCTTATTCTCAAGCCCGGGCTCTTTCCACTAACTCCCTCCGTGGCCCTTGCCCAGGTGGGAAATGGGCTGATTTGGGGTGAGGGGTGGGAGAGGTTCATTCATTCATTCAATCGTATTTATTGAGCGCTTACTGTGTGCAGACCACTGGACTAAGCGCTTGGGAAGTCCAAGTTGGCAACATATAGAGACAGTCCCTACCCAACAACGGGCTCACAGTCTAGAAGGGGGAGACAGACAACAAAACAAAACACGTGGACAGGTGTCAAGCCATCAGAATAAACAGAAGTAAAGCTAGATGAACATCATTAACAAAATAAATAGAATAGTTAATGTGTACAAGTAAAATAAATAGAGTAATAAATCTGTACAAACATATATACAGGTGCTGAGGGGAGGGGAAGGAGGTAAGGTGTGGGGGGATAGGGAGGGGGAGAGGAAGGGGGGCTCAGTGTGGGAAGGCCTCCTGGAGAAGTTGAGCTCTTAGTAGGGCTTTGAAGGGAGGAAGAGAGCTGGCTCGGCGGATGTGCGGAGGGAGGGAATTCCAGGCCAGGGGGAGGACGTGGGCTGGGGGTCGACGGCGGGACAGACCAGAACAAGGCACAGTGAGGAGGTTAGCGGCAGAGGAGTGGAGGGTGCAGGCTGGGCTGGAGAAGGAGAGAAGAGAGGTAAGGGAGGAGGGGGCAAGGGGATGGAGAGCCCTGAAGCCGAGGGCGAGGAGTTTCTGCCTGATGCGCAGATTGATTGGTAGCCACTGGAGATTTTTGAGGAGGGGAGTAACATGCCCAGAGCGTTTCTGCACAAAGAGGATCAGGGCAGTGGTGTGAAGTATAGACTGAAGTGGGGAGAGACAGGAGGATGGGAGATCAGAGAGGAGGCTGATGCAGTCATCCAATCGGGATAGGATGAGAGATTGAACGAGCAGGGTAGCGGTTTGGATGGAGAGGAAAGGGCGGATCTTGGTGATGTTGTGGAGGTGAGACCGGCAGGTTTTGGTGACCGCTTGGATGTGAGGGGTGAATGAGAGAGCGGAGTCGAGGATGACACCAAGGTTGTGGGCTTGTGAGACGGGAAGGATGGTAGTGCCGTCAACAGTGACGGGAAAGTCGGGGAGAGGGCAGGGTTTGGGAGGGAAGATAAGGAGCTCAGTCTTGGACATATTGAGTTTTAGATGGCAGGCAGACATCCAGATGGAGATGTCCTGAAGGCAGGAGGAGACACGAGCCTGAATGGAGGGAGAGAGAGCAGGGGCAGAGATGTAGATTTGGGTGTCATCAGCGTAGAGATGGTAGTTGAAACCGTGGGAGCAAATGAGTTCACCGAGGGAGTGAGTGTAGATAGAGAACAGAAGGGGACCAAGAACTGAACCTCGAGGAGCCTCTACAGTAAGGTGATGGGAGGGGGAGGAGGTGCCCGCAAAGGAGACTGAGAATGAACAGCCGGAGGGTTAAGAGGAGAACCGGGAGAGGATGGAGTCTGTGAAGCCAAGGTTGGATAGTGTGTTGAGGAGAAGGGGGTGGTCCATAATGTCGAAGGCAGCTGAGAGGTTGAGATGGATTAGGATAGAGTAGGAATGCCCCCAGCCTCTTAGGACCCAGCTGAGGAAGGGTCTCTACCCTCCAGCCACACCCCCAATCCAGTCTCACCTCCACACCCAGCTCCCAACTCAGCCCCCAGACCCCAACCCTCAACCCAAGCAAGGAAGAGAGGAGAAGAAGAGGAGGTTCAAGGGGAAAGAGGAAGGAGAGGAGGAAGAAGGTACGAGGAAGACGGGGAGAGGGAGGAGGAAGAGGAGTGGGGGAGGAGCAACGGTGGGGGAAAGTGGATATTCTAGATACCAGATGGATGAGACAACCAATCGGTTGTCAAACAATGTTTTTATTGAGTGCTCACTGTGTGCAGGGCACTGTACTGAGCACTCGGGAGAGTACAATACAACAGAGGTGGTAGACACGATCGCCGAGGAGCAGTAAGGGCTACAGTTTGAGCAGAGCCAGGGGAAGACCTAGAGGCCCAAAATGGATGGCTCAGTGGAAAGAGCACGAGCTTTTGGAGTCAGAGGCCATGGGTTCAAATCCCTGCTCCGCCACTTGTCAGCTATGTGACTTTGGGCAAGTCACTTCACTTCTCTGGGCCTCAGTTCCCTCATCTGTAAAATGGGGATTAAGACTGTGAGCCCCCGCCCCCATGGGACAACCTGATCACCTTGTAACCTCCCCAGCGCTTAGAACAGTGCTTTGCACATAGTAAGCGCTTAACAAATGCCATCATTTATTTATGTTATTTATCCCTCCATCAGCCATTTTAGCAGTGGTGAAGGAAAGTGGATATTCTAGATGCCAGAGGGAAGAGACAAGCAATCAATCAGTCAATCAATCAATGGTATTTATTGAGTGTTCTCTATAATAATTATAACGATAATGATATTTGTCCAGCGCTTTCTATGTGGCAAGCACTGTTCTAAGCACTGGGGTAGATACAGGGTTATCAGGTCATCCCACGTGGGGCTCCCAGCCTTAATCCCCATTTTCCAGATGAGGTAACTGAGGAAGAGAGAAGTGAAGTGACTTGCCCAGAGTCACACAGCTGACAAGTGGCAGAGCCGGGATTAGAAACCACAACCTCTGACTCCTAAACCTGTGCTCTTTCTACTAAGCCACGCTGCTTTTAAGTGTAGAGCACCATACTAAGCACTTGGGAGAGTACAACACAAAACACTATCCACAAGAAGCAGTTAGGTCTGCAGTCCGGCCGAGGCAGGACCTAACCCAGGGGCCAAGATGGATCATAATAATGGCATTTATTAAGCGCTTACTATGTGCAAAGCACTGTTCTAAACGCTGGGGTGATACAAGGTGATCAGGTTGTCCCACATGGGGCTCACAGTCTTAATCCCATTTTACAGATGAGGTAACTGAGGCACAGAGAAGTTAAGTGGCTTGCCCAAGGTCCCACAGCTGAAAAGTGGCGGGGCCGGGATTCTAACCCATGACCTCTGACTCCAAAGCCCGGGCTCTTTCCACTGAGCCAAGCTGCTTCTCTGATGATAATTGATCATAATTGATGATATCCTCCATAATTGATATCAATGATATCCTCCATTCTCCTCCATCCTTCCGCCTGCTATTTTAGGGGAACAGTTTTACAAACTCGGTAAGATCGATTTGGGGTAACTGAGATGGCTCCCTATGGTTTCTCTTTCCACAGAAACAGACGTTCACGGCCCTCCCTCCGGTTCTGGCCGTGCAGCTCAGGAGATTTGAACTGAGGCACGGGAGACTTCAGAAATCAAATATTCCCATTGAAGCCTCCCAAACCTTGGCGCTTCAAACTAATGAGAAGGTAACGCAACACATTTCATTCCCAAGGGACTTGATCCTCCCGGACACTCTAAGTGAGGCGCTCACATTTCCAGGGAGGGGAAATAATAACAATAATAATAATAATAATTACAGTATTTGTTAAGTACTTACTATGTGCCAAGCACTGTTTCAAGCCCTGGAGTGGATACAAGGTAATCAGGTTGTCCCACGTGGGGCTCACAATCTTAATCCCTATTTTCCAGATGAGGGAACTGAGGCTCAGAGAATAATAACAATAATAATAGTAATGGCATTTAAGTGCTTACTTTTTGCCAAGCACTGTTCTAAGCCCTGGAGTGGATACAAGGTAATCAGGTTGTCCTACGTGGGGCTCACAGTCTTAATCCCTATTTTCCAGATGAGAGAACTGAGGCTCAGAGAATAATAATAATAATAATAATAATGGCATTTGTTAAGTGCTTACTATGTGCAAAGCACTGTTCTAAGTGCTGGGGGGGATACAAGGTGATCAGGTTGTCCTACGTGGGGCTCACAGTCTTAATCCCTATTTTCCAGATGAGGGAACTGAGGCTCAGAGAATAATAATAATAATAATAATGGCATTTGTTAAGTGCTTACTATGTGCAAAGCACTGTTCTAAACACTGGGGGGGATACAAGGTGATCAGGGTGTCCCACGTGGGGCTCACAATCTTAATCCCCCTTTTCCAGATGAGGGAACTGAGGCTCAGAGAAGTGAAGTGATTTGCCCAAGGTCCCACAGCAGGCAAGCAGTGGAGCCAGGATTAGAACCCCTGCCCTTCTGACTCGCAGGTGTGGCCTCTATCCGCTGGGCCATGCTCAATCAGCAGTCGATATTTATTGAGCGCTTACTGTGTGCAGAGCATTGTACTAAGCGCTGGGGAGAGTTCACTCTATAAGAGTTGGTAGACATTTCGGGATTGTGGATGGCCAGTTCCTAATTGAGCCATCTTGTGCAAATGAAGGGCCACTTGGAACCATTCAATTCCACTGCTGACATACTTTCCCATTGACCTGTATATATGTATATATATTTGTACATATTTATTACTCTATTTATTTATTTATTTTACTTGTACATATCTATTCTATTCATTTTATTTTGTTAATATGTTTGGCTTTGTTCTCCCCCTTCTAGACTGTGAGCCCACAGCTGGGTAGGGACTGTCTCTATCTGTTGCCAATTTGTACTTCCCAAGCGCTTAGTACAGTGCTCTGCACACAGTAAATGCTCAATAAATACGATTGATTGATTGACCAAATAGTGTATTGGTTGCTGTGTTATACGGCTTACCTCATCTTAGTACGTAAATGATATTTTCTCAACTCTATCTAGCCAACCCCACCACCCCTGCAATCTCATAATCTCATACTCATGAGAAGCAGCGTGGTTCAGTGGAAAGAGCCCGGGCTTTGGAGTCAGAGGTCATGGGTTCGAATCCCGGCTCCGCCACATGTCTGTTGTCTGACTTTGGGCAAGTCACTTAACTTCTCTGTGCCTCAGTTACCTCATCTGTAAAATGGGGATGAAGACTGTGAGCCCCCATGTGGGACACCTGATCACCTTGTATCCCCCCCAGCGCTTAGAACAGTGCTTTGCACATAGTAAGCACTTAACAAATGCCATCATTATTATTATGTCTGTTGTGTGACCTTGGGCAAATCACTTAACTTCTCTGAGCCTCAGTTACCTCATCTGTAAAATGGGGATGAAGACTGTGAGCCCCACATGGGACAACCTGATCACCTTGTATTCCTCCCCAGCGCTTAGAACAGTACTTTGCATATAGTAAGAGCTTAACAAATGCCATCATTATTATTATTATAACTTTCTCCCCACAGTCTAAGATGGGAGAAGAACAGGTATTGAATCCCCATTTTACAGAGGAGAAAACTGGGGCCCAGAGAAGTGAAGTGATTTGCCTGAGGTCACACAGAGCAGGCAAATAATAATAAAATAATAATAATAATAATAATAAGAATAAGAATAATAAGAATAGCATTTATTAAGCACTTACTATGTGCAAAGCACTGTTCTAAGCACTGGGGAGGTTACAAGGTGATCAGGTTGTCCCCCAGGGGGCTCACAGTCTTAATCCCTATTTTACAGATGAGGTAACTGAGGCCCAGAGAAGTTAAGTGACTTGACCAAAGTCACACAGCTGACAATTGGCAGAGCCGGGGTTTGAACCCATGACCTCTGACTCCAAAGCCTGGGCTCTTTCCACTGAGCCAAGCAGAGCTGGATCAGAGTCCGGGGCTCCTGGCCCCCGGTCAGTCGTATTTATTGAGCGCTTTCGGTGTGTACAGCACTGTTCTAAGCGCTTGGGATGCTCCACTTAGCTTCCATACCCAAACTACCATCCCTTGATGACCAGATAAACACTCTTGACACCCCCCTCTCTACTCAGCTCATTCACTCCCCTATCCCTTCGTCGATCTCGAACCACTAACCCAAGCCCTGGATCACCTGCAAAGTCTGCCTCCTTCGCTCTTGTGCTCATAATACTAATAGTAAGAATAATGGCATTTATTAAGCACCTACTATGTGCAAAGCACTGTTCTAAGCGCTGAGGAGGTTACAAGGTGATCAGGTTGTTCCACGTGGGGCTCACAGTCTTAATCCCCATTTTACAGATGAGGGAACTGAGGCCCAGAGAAGTTAAGTGACTTGCCCAAGGTCACAGAGCTGACAAATGGTGGAGTCAGGATTTGAACCCATGACCTCTGACTCCAAAGCCCGTGTTCTTTCCACTGAGCCACGCTGCTTCTCTGTGAGCGCTGCTGGCGAAAATCTAAATATCAGGCCAACTTCGTCCACTTCAAGTTTATCCTTGTGTGCTTTAACTCTGCCCTCTCTCCTGCCTGACAAAATTATTTCTCCCCCTTATTGTCACCCATGCCCATCACCCTCACCAGTTGTTCCAGACAATTAACTCTCTCCTCAGGTCCTTCATCCTCCAGCCTCTCCCATTCATTCATTCATTCAATCGTATTTATTGATTGCTTACTGTGTGCAGAGCACTGTAGTAAGTGCTTGGGAAATACAAGTCGGCAACATAGACAGACGGTCCCTACCCAACAACAGGCTCACAGTCCCTTACCCCCAACGGCCTGGCCACCTACTTTATTAAGAAAATTGACACTATCAGGCCTAAGCTCCCTCAAACCTCCCCTATTCCTTCTCAGTCCCTCCCCATTCCATTCCCCATTCCCCATTCCCCCATTCCATTCCATATGATGTGGAATAGCTTTAATAGCTATTAAAGCTAGATAGCTTTAATTCTATTTGTTCTGACGACTTGACACCCGTCTACATGTTTTGTTTTGTTGTCTGTCTCCCCCCTCTAGACTGTGAGCCTATTGTCGGGTAGGGACCGTCTCTATATGTTGCCAACTTATACTTCCCAAGCACTTAGTCCAGTGCTCTGCACACAGTAAGTGCTCAATATATACGATTGAATGAATGAATGAATGAATTCCCCTCTTCAATTCTCCCGTCCTTTCCAGCAGTATTTCTAGAGATCTCCTGCCTCCTCTCACAATCCACCCCCTCTACCTGCACATCTGACCCCATTTCCTTGCACCTTAGCAAAATCTTGCCCCCTCCCTTCTTCCCTCCCTAACAGCCATCTTCAACTGTTTGCTCCTATGACTTCTTCCCCGCTGTTTTCAAACATGCCCATGTCTCTCCTATCCTCAAAAAAACCCTCCCTTGACCCCACGGCTCCCTCCAGTTATCGCCCCATCTCCCTCCTATCATTTCTCTCCAAACTCCTCAAGCGAGTTGTCTGCAGCTGCTGTCTCAAATTCCTCTCCTCCAGTTCTCTCCTGGACTCCCTCCAATCTGGCTTCCATCCCTTTCACTTCACAGAAACCACCCTCTCAGAGGTCACCACTGATCTCCTTCTTGCCAAATCCAGTGCCTCTATTCCTAATCCTAATCCTCCTCCACCTCAGTCGCCTTCAACGATTGAATGAGAGTACAATACGACAATATAACAGACACATTCCCTGCCCACAATGGGTTTATTCAATCATATTTATTGAGCGCTTACTGTGTGCAGAGCACTGTACTAAGCACTAGGGAAGTACAAGTTAGCAGCAAGTTAGCAATTCTATTCACCAAACTTCCAAGGAGATGACTACCTAGAATATTAAATCCTACCTAAATGCCAAACATAGGTGCAGGTACATGAAATAAATTTGTCGTTTATTTATTCAGTTTCATGAGAAAACATCCCAGAGGGGTAGGATGGATTTACCTGAATAATGGTGAATCCAGATCTGAGAATTATATCTTCAATCTCTTCTTCTTTGTCGTTTATTTATTCGGTTTCATGAGAAAACATCCCAGAGGGTTAGGATGGATTTACCTGAATAATGGTGAATCCAGATCTGAGAATTATATCTTCGATCTCTTCTTCTTTGTCTGCAGCATTGGGTTTGATCATGGCCAGAGTTCTTTCCACATAAATCTGAGGGGGTGGCATTAAGCTCTCCATTTTGTCATGGGGGAGACAGACATTAACATAAATGAAATTACAGATAAGGACATAAGTGCTGTGGGGCTTGGTGGGGCATAGGAATGAATAAAGGGACCAATTGTCCCAAGGTGACCCCAGGGTACCCACCATCTCCAGGTCAAATGCTCTCCCGTGACTGCCCGAGCCAACAAAGTGGAATTCGGAAGAGCAGGTGGGATGTCACAACCAAAACTACTAAATTGACAGCCCAAGCTGGGTTTTGTTTTGTTTTATTGTCTGCCTCCCCCATTCTAGCAGCATGGCTCAGTGGAAAGAACATGGCCTTTGGAGTCAGAGGTCATGGGTTCAAATTCCGGCTCCACCAATTGTCTGCTGGGTGACTTTGGGCAAGTCACTTGACTTCTCTGTGCCTCTCTGTGCTTCTCTGTACCTCAGTTACCTCTGGGGCTCAGGAGGTATGTAAGCTGATATGTTGTGAGTGTTGATATGTTGTGATATGTTGTAAGTTGTGAGTGTTTGAAGTGTGGAGGTAGCAAAACAGTGTTGAGGACAAAAATCTCCAATGGCTACCAATCAATCTGCGCATCAGACAGAAACTCCTCACCCTGGGCTTCAAGGCTGTCCATCCCCTCGCCCCCTCCTACCTCACCTCCCTTCTCTCCTTCTCCAGCCCAGCCCGCACCCTCCGCTCCTCTGCTGCTAATCTCCTCACCGTACCTCGTTCTCACCTGTCCTGCCATCGACCCCCGGCCGACGTCATCCCCCGGGCCTGGAATGCCCTCCCTCTGCCCATCCACCAAGCTAGCTCTCTTCCTCCCTTCAAGGCCCTACTGAGAGCTCACCTCCTCCAGGAGGCCTTCCCAGACTGAGCCCCTTCCCTCCTCTCCCCCTCGTCCCCCTCTCCAACCCCCCCCATCTTACCTCCTTCCCTTCCCCACAGCACCTGTATATATGTATATATGTTTGTACATATTTATTACTCTATTTATTTATTTATTTATTTTACTTGTACATATCTATTCTATTTATTTTATTTTGTTAGTATGTTTGGTTTTGTTCTCTGTCTCCCCCTTTTAGACTGTGAGCCCACTGTTGGGTAGGGACTGTCTCTATATGTTGCCAATTTGTACTTCCCAGGCGCTTAGTACAGTGCTCTGCACATAGTAAGCACTCAATAAATACGATTGATGATGATGACATAGGTAGTTGGAAGGAGAGGAGCCGGGGAGAAGAAAAATGAATCGGAGAAGGCCTTCTGGATAAGATGTGATTTCAGGAGGACTGTGAAGATGAGGCGAACTGTACTATTCATCATCGTCATCATCATAAGATTATTTATGCTATTTGTTAAGCACTTACTATGTGTCAGGCACTGTAATAGATGCTGGATAGATACAAGCTTATCAGGTTGGATACAGTCCATGATCAACATAGGGCTTATCCCCTATTTTACAGGGAGAAGCAGCATGGAAAGGGGATGGGCTTGGGAGTCAGAGGTCATGGGTTCAAATCCCAGCTCCGCCGCTTGTCAGCTGTGTGACTTTGGGCAAGTCACTTCACTTCTCTGTGCCTCAGTTACCTCAACTGTAAAATGGGGATTAAGATTGTGAGCCCCACATGGGACAACTGGATCACTTTGTATCCTCCCCAATGCTTTGCACATAGTAAGCGCTTAACAAATACCAAAATTATTATTATTATTATTATTATTTTACCGACGAAGTAACCGAGGCCCAGAGAAGTGATGTGATTTGCCCAGGGTCACCCATCTGCCAAGTGGCAGAGTCAGGATTAGAACCCAGGTCCTTCTGACTCCCGGGCCCGGTTCTGTTCACTAGGCCACGCCACTTCTCAAGTCTCTCTCAAGCTGAGAACTTCAAACTGGACACAATCAGCAGAGCAGATTGGCGGCAGACATGGTTTTCCCCTCTAAAGAAACAGAAATATTTTGTTTCTTTGAGTCCCTGTCCTTCTTTTCTAGGAAAAGAAACAGTACAAGCTCTTTGCTGTTTGCCATCATCATGGAACTCACGTTGGCGGCCACTACACAGCCCACATCCGCCCTGCTCAACATAACAGATGGTACCATTTCGATGACCAGAAGGTTACTGCGGTACGTAATCACGATTTTTTCATGTTCATTTCCATGCTCTGTTGCACTTGTCTGTTCTTTTCTTATGGGATCAGAGGACTAGGGAGTTGAACTTGAGAGCTCAGGATAACAACCGTGGTATTTGTTAATCAATCAATAGTATAAATTGAACGCTTATCAATCAATAGTATAAACTGAACGGTTACTGTTTGCAGAGTACTGTATTAAGCGCTTCAGAGAGTACAATACAACGGAGTTGGATCTGTGGCTCAGTGGAAAGAGCCCGGGCTTTGGAGTCAGAGGTCATGGGTTCGAATCCCAGCTCCGCCACTTGTCAGCTGTGTGACTTTGGGCAAGTCACTTCACTTCTCTGGGCCTCAGTTCCCTCATCTGGAAAATGGGGATTAAGTCTGTGAGCCCCACGTGGGACAACTTGATTACCTTGTCTCTACCCTAGCGCTTAGAACAGTGTTTTGCACATAGTAAGCGCTTAATAAATGCCATCATTATTATTCTCTGGGCCTCAGTTCCCTCATCTGTAAAATGGGGATTGAGACTGTGAGCCCCACATGGGACAACCTGATTATCTTGTATCTCCCCCAGCACTTAGAACAGTGCTCGACACATAGTAAGTGCTTAACAAATGTTATTATTATTACTATGGTAATTACTATAATTACATAATTACTATGTTATTATTACTATGATAATAATAACAATAATTGTGGCATTTGTTAGGTGCTTACTATGTGCCAGGCACTGTATTAAGTGTTGGGATAAAAACAAAGTAATTGGATTGGACAAAGTCCCTGTCCCAGATTGGGGATTAAGACTGTGAGCCCATTTTGCAAATGAAGTAACTGAGGCACAGAGAAGTTAAGTGACTTGTCCAAAGTCACCCAGCAGACAAGTGGAGGAGCCAAGATTAGAATCCAGGTTCTTCTAGCTCCCAGGCCTGTGCTCTATCCACTAGACCACACTGCTTCCCAAGCACTGGTATACATACAAAATTCATTAATTCATTCAATCGTATTTATTGCGTGCTTACTGTGTGCAGAGCACTGTACTAAGCGCTTGGGAAGTACAAATGAGCAACATGTAGAGACGGTCCCTACCCAACAATAGGCTCACAAAATAGCCACATGGGGTTTCTTATTCTAAGTAGGAGGAAGAACAAGTATTGAGTCCCCATTTTACAGGAGAGGAAACAGAGGAACAGAAAAGATAAGTGACTTGCCCAAGGTCATAATAATAATGTTGGCATTTGTTAAGCGCTTACTATGCACAAAGCACTGTTCTAAGCACTTGGGGGGGATACAAAGTGATCAGGTTGTCCCACGTGGGGCTCACAGTCTTAATCCCCATTTTACAGATGAGGTCACTGAGGCTCAGAGAAGTTAAGTGACTTGCCCAAGGTCACACAGCAGACATGTGGCGGAGCCGGGATTCGAACCCATGACCTCTGACTCCAAAGCCCGTGCTCTTTCCACTGAGCCATGCTGCTTCTCTAAGGTCATGAGCAGGCAAGTGGTGGGAGCAGGAATTAGAACCCAAGTCCTCTGTCTCTCAGGCCTGTGATCCTTCCACTAGGCCATCCTGTTTCCTAAGTGAAGCAACCACGGGCTTTCTTCATTCATACAGAGAAGCAGCGTGGCTCAGTGGAAAGAGCCCGGGCTTTGGAGTCAGAGGTCATGGGTTCGAATCCTAGCTCCGCCATTTGTCAGCTGGGTGACTTTGGGCAAGTCACTTCACTTCTCTGGGCCTCAGTTACCTCATCAGTAAAATGGAGATTAAGACTGTGAGCCCCAAGTGGGACAACCTGATCACCTTGAAACCTCCCCAGAGCTTAGAACAGTGCTTTGCACATAGTAAGCGCTTAATAAATGCCATCATTATTATTATTATTAATTCAATCATATTTATTGAGCACTTACTGTGTGCAGAGCACTGGACTAAGCACTTGGAAAGTACAATTTGGCAACAGGTAGAGACAATCCCTACCCAACAATGGGCCTTTTGATTCTCGTATGATATGGCAACGATACTAATTTCATTCCTTTGCCCCTAGAATGAACAGTTTGAAGAAGAGGCAGTCAAAAGGTAATCAATACATCCCCAGGGCTTGGTTAGTTGACTTGCTCCCTTTATTCACCCCTCCCTCAGCCCCACAGCGCTTATGTCCATATCCATGATTTATTGCTTCAATATCTGCCTCCCACTCCAAACTATCAGCTCATTGTGGGGAGAGAATGTGTCCATCTACTCTTTTTATTTTGTACTCTCTCAAGTGCTTAGTCACTTAACTTCACAAGTTAAGGCAAGTCACTTCACTTCTCTGTGCCTCAGTTCCCTCCTCTGTAAAATGGGGATGAAGACTGTGAGCCCCACATGGGACAACCTGATTACCCTGTATCTACCTCAGCGCTTAGAACAGTGCTTGGCACATAGTAAGCGCTTAACAAATGCCATCGTTATTATTATTTTTAGCAGGCACTGTACTAAGCACTGGGCTGGATACAAGCAAATCGGGTTGGTTGGACACAGTTCCTGTCCCCCATGGGCTCACAGACTTAATCCGCACTTTACAGATGAGGTAACTGAGGCACAGAGAAGTGAAGTGACTTGCCTAAGGTCACACAGCAGGCAGGTGGCAGAGCTGGGAGTAAAACCCAGGTCCTTCTGACTCCCACGCCTGTGCTCTATCCACTAGACCACACTGCTTCTCTCTTCCATGCTCTGCATCCAGTAGGCGCTCAGTAAATACGATCGGTGGATGGGAATGGCTCCTTAGTCTCTGATTGCTGCTGTCATGAGCCGCACAATGGGGCTGATAGTGTGGGCGTCCAACAAATCCAGCGAGGAGTAATAGTGGGAGTAATAGCATCAGTTAAGCACTCACTGTGTGCAGAACACTGTACTAAGGGCCAGGAGAGAGGCCAGAGGTGGGGAGCATTTCTAACCTAGGAGCAAAAGAAGCTGAGTTTCCTCTCCGATATTTCTGACCCTTTTTGTTTTGCAAATGGCATTTATTAAGTGCTTACTATGTGCAAAGCACTGTTCTAAGAGCTGGGGAGGCTACAAGGCGATCAGGTTGTCCCACGGGGGGCTCAAAGTCTTCATCCCCATTTTTACAGATGAGGTAACTGAGGCACAGAGAAGTGAAGTGACTTGCCCCGTCACATAGCTGACAATTGGCACAGCCGGGATTTGAACCCATGACCTCTGACTCCAAAGCCCGGGTTTTTTCCACTGAGCCACGCTGCTTCTGTTGACCTTGCTGGCCTCCTCCTTGAAGAGGTTTCAAGAAAACCCGCATCATGGCTAACTGGCCTACACTGGGCCATCCAGTTTGGGTCTCATCAGCCTCGATGACCCCACCTCGGCAGAGAGTCCAGCACAACAGGGGAAGCAGCGTGGCCTAGTGAATAGAGAAAACGAGGGCTTGGGTTCTAATCCTGGCTCCGCCACGTGTCTTTTGTGTGACCTCGGGCATCAATCACTCAATCGCATTTATTGAGCACTTACTGTGTGCAGAGCACTGTACTAAGCGCTTGGGAAGAACAAGTTGGCAACATATAGAGACAGTACCTACCCAACAGTGGGCTCACAGTCTAGAAGGGGGAGACAGAGAACAAAACCAAACATATTAACAAAATAAAATAAATAGAATAGATATGTACAAGTAAAATAAATAAATAAATAGAGTAATAAATATGTACAAACATATATACATAGATACAGGTGCTGTGGGGAAGGGAAGGAGGTAAGGCGGGGGGATGGAGAGGGGGACAAGGGGGAGAGGAAGGAGGGGGCTCAGTCTGGGAAGGCTTCCTGGAGGAGGTGAGTTCTCAGTCGGGCCTTGAAGGGAGGAAGAGAGCTAGCTTGGCAGATGGGCAGAGGGAGGGCATTCCAGGCCAGGGGGATGACGTGGGCTGGGGGTCGACGGCGGGACAGGCGAGAACGAGGCACGGTGAGGAGGTTAGCGGCAGAGGGGCGGAGGGTGTGGGCTGGGCTGGAGAAGGACAGAAGGGAGGTGAGGTAGGAGGGGGCAAGGGGATGGACAGCCTTGAAGCCCAGGGTGAGGAGTTTCTGCAAGGCACTTGACTTCTCTGGCCTCAGTTCCCTCATTTGCAAAATGAGAATTAAGACCATGAGCTCCATGTGACACATGGACTATGTCCAACCCACTTAGCTTGTATCTAGCCCAGGACTTAGTGCAGTGTCTGGCACAGGGTAAGTGTGTAACGAATGCCATAAAATAACCAAAACAATAACGACAAATCACAGTCTGGATGCAGAGAGTTGCTGCCACGTGAAAACTTGCTTACAATCTTCCCATCCTCCCCAGTCACACACCTGACTGCTGGAGTAGACATTTCAGCCTCCCGGCGAAATGGATCAGTAGAAATTGGCCGGCTGGAATGTGACTGTTTTCCATCTGTCTCCCTGACAGGTCCGCTTATTTGCTGATGTATCGCCAGGAGAGGTGAGTGAGGGAGATTCCCTGGTCTCGGAGTGTGGGAACTGTTCCTTTAGATGCCGGTCTCTTCTGGAAATCTTTCACTGGGACACCATCACCATGTGGAAACCAAGTCCTTTCCCATATACTGAGCGCTTACTGTGCACAGAGCACTGCACTAAGCACTTGGGAGAGTACACTATAACAAAATTGTTAGATAGGTTCCCTGACCACAAGGAGTTTATAGTCTAGAGGGGAATGTGTGTGTGTGCGTGCATGTGTGCATGCGTTTGTGTGTGTGGTTCCAGCATCAGCAGAATCTCAGGCCTGCATTCCTTCATTTCTAAGGAAAGCACAAATAGTGAGTGATATCTGGGGCTTTCGTTTTTAGGGATAAGAAGATATGAATACTTCTGTCCAGTCTTGGAGTTGTTGTGGGCCTGAGAAAACAAGGGGAGGTAAAAGAAATCAGCGAGAGACGAGATCACTGGACTCAGCTAAGGATATGTGTAGAAAGTTTAGAGATTTGATATCTCAGTCTGAGTTAGGGGGGAAGGGACACTCTGCCATCTGGGATTGTGATAGCAGGAAGGAGAGAATTGCAGAGAATTGAAGGGCAGAGCAGGGAAAGAACTCCGGTCTGCCTTTTATGTCCTTTGGATAGGGATTTTATTTGGAAAATAAAATAGGAATTGGAAAATAGGAAAATAAAAATGAAACCGGAACCTGGCGAGAAGCAAACCGCCACCCCCAAAAATGAAAAATCAGTGTTATTCATTGAGTACTTACTGTGTTGAGAGACGTGAACTCACAGAAGTGATTTGCCCAAGGTGATTTGCTGAGCTGCTGACTCCAGCCTGGTTCTCCGGACACTCAGTCCCATGTTTGCTGCATTGGGCCGGACAGCGCACAAGTGGAAGAGTACAAAACACATTTGTTTCCGAATTGTACTTTCCAAGCGCTTAGTACAGTGCTCTGCACACAGTAAGCACTCAGTAAATAAGATTGAATGAATGATACATTCCCTGCCCACAGTGAGCTTTCAGTCTGTTGTTCTGTACTCTCCCAAGAGCTTAGAACACAGTCAAGCACTCGATAAATACCACTGACTGATTGATAGTGGGGAGATGGAGGTTGAAATAAATTACGGATGTGTGCGTAAGTTCTGTGGGGTTGAGGGGGAGGGAAATATCAAGTGCTTAAAGGGTACAGATCCAATTACGCAGGCGACACAGAAGGGGAAGAGTGTCGGGAAAATGAAGGCTTAGCAAGGGAAAGCTTCTTGGGGAGATGAGATTCTAATAAGGCTTTGAAGAGTGGTTGGTTGGATAAGAAGGGAGAGAGGGTTTGGGGCCAGAGAAAGGAAATGGGCAAGGGGCGATGAGATAGATGGGATGCGTCGTCTTTGTACTTCGATCTGAGACCTTTGGACATTTGATAGTCACCTCACCCCCAACCTCTCAGTACTTCTGCACGTATCTTTAAATGATATATTATAAATTACTTATCCATATTAATGTCCATCTCCTCCTTCTAGACTGGAAGCTCGTTACGGGCAGTGAACGGGTCTGCTAATTCTGCTGCATTGTACTCTCCAAAGTGCTTAGTATAGTGCCCTGCAAATAGTAAGCGCTCAATAAATGCAATTGATTGATTGATTAGTCCTTCTCACCAGCCCACCACCTTGGCATTATCCTCTACTCCTCTTTTTCCTTTAGCCCACGTATTCAGTCAATCCCCATATCTTGTCAGTTCTGCCTTCCCAACATCTCTAGAATCCACCCGCTTCCTCTCCATCCGAGCTGCTACTGCACTTCAGTGCTTTGCACATAGTAAGCACTTAACAAATGCCATCATCATTATTATTATTATTGTTCAAACACTTGCCCTATCCTGCCTCGACTGCTTTCATTCGTTCATTCAATCGCATTTATTGAGCTCTTACTGTGTGCAGAGTAGTCTGTGAGCCCGTTGTTGGGTCAGGATTGTCTCTATCTGTTACCGAATTATACTTTCCAAGCGCTCAGTACAGTGCTTTGCACACAGTAAGCTCTCAATAAATACATTTGAATGAATGAATGAGTGAATACTAAGTGCTTAGAAAGTACAATTCAGCAACAGATAGATACAGTCCAAGTGGCTCAGTGGAAAGAGCACGGGCTTTGGAGTCAGTGGTTATCGGTTCAAATCCCGGCTCCGCCAGTTGTCAGCTGTTTGACTTAGGGCTAGTCACTTAACTTCTCTGGGCCTCAGTTACCTCATCTATAAAATGGGGATTGACTGTGAGCCCCCTGTGGGACAACCTGATCACCTTGTAACCTCCCCAGTGCTTAGAACAGTGCTTTGCACATAGTAAATGCTTAATAAATGCCATTATTATTATTATTATTATTATTATTATTATTATTATTGTTATTATTACCCAACAATGGGCTCTGGTGACCTCTCTGCTTTCATTGTCTCACCTCTCTTGATCACACTTCTTTGAAAAAACGTTTTTTGTAAAGTGCTTACTATGTGCCAGGAACATATTAAGTGCTGGCATAGATACCAGCTAGTCAGATTGGATAAAATCCATGTCCCTCATGGAGCTGTCGGTCTTAATCCCCATTTTCTAGATGAGGTAACTGAGGCACAGAGAAGTGAAGTGACTTGCCCAAAGTCACACAAAAGACATGTGCTGGAGCTGGGATTAGAATCCTGGTCTCTCTGACTCCCAGTCCTGTGCTCTAGCCTCTTAATAAATAATAATAATAATAATAATGGTATTTGTTAAGTGCTTACTATGTGCCAAGCAGGGTTATTCTAAGCACTATACAAGGTGATCAGGTTGTCCCATGTGGGGCTCACAGTCTTAATCCCCATTTTATAGATGAGGGAACTGAGGGACAGAGAAGTGAAGTGGCTCGCCCAAGGTCACACAGCTGACAAGTGGCGGAGCCGGGATTAGAACCCACGACCTTTGACTCCCAAGCCCGGGCTCCTGCCACTTGGCTATGCTGCTTCTCACTCTGCTGTCCCATATCTTTTTTCTAAAAATTGTTTTGCGTGTGTTCCCTCTCCTTAAAATCCTCTGATGGTTGCCCTTTCCTCTCCGCATCAAGAAGTAGTTTCTGCCAATTGTCTCCAAGGTGTTCAAAAGAGATTTTTTTTATGCTACTCATTCTGACTCTTCTCCTGCTACACTCCTTTAACACTCACCTCCTTACTGTGCCTCATTCTCTTCCCTCTCACCATTGACTCCTCGTTCACCCCGTCTCCCGCCTGAAACTCCCTCTATTTTCACATCCCTATTAAGATTGCATCTCCACCAGGAAGTCATCCCTGACTAACCTCATTTCCCCACTCTCTTTCCCCTTGTCCTGCTTTGCTTATGCATTTGAGACCATTCATTCCCCATAAATGCTTTGATTTGCACATAATAATAACGATGATATTTGTTAAGTGCTTACTATGTGCGAAGCGCTGTTCTAAGCCCTGGGGGGATACAAGGTGATCAGATTGTCCCACGTGGGGCTCACAGTCTTAATCCCCATTTTACAGATGAGGTAACTGAGGTAACATCATCCCCACCCCCAAAGCACTTACGTACAATCAATGGTATTTATTGAGCACTTACTATCTGCAATAATAATAACAGTAATGGTATTTATTAAGCGCTTAATGTGTGCAAAGCACTGTTCTAAGCACTGGGGGGATACAAAGTGATCATGTTGTCCCACATGGGGCTCACAGTGGTAACTGAGGCACAGAAAAGTGAAGTGACTTGCCCAAAGTCACACAGCTGACAATTGGCAGAGCTGGGATTTGAACCCGTGACCTCTGACTCCAAAGCCCGGGCTCTTTACACTGAGCCATGCTGCTTCTCTATAGTAAATATATATATAGTTTACTATATATATATTTACTTTATATATATATATTTACTTTACCAAGTGCTTCTTAGCAAGTAGCTCAGTGGAAAGAGCCCGGGCTTTGGAGTCAGAGGTCATGGGTTCGAATCCCGACTCCGCCACACGTCTGCTGTGTGACATTGGTCAAGTCACTTAACTTCTCTGAGCCTCAGTTACCTCATCTGGAAAATGGGAATTAAGACTGTGAGCCCCACGTGAGACAACCTGATCACCTTGTATCCCCCCAGCGCTTAGAACAGTGTTTGGCACATAGTAAGTGCTTAACAAATGACATTATTATTATTATTGTTATTATTATTATTATTATTATTATTACAATATAGCAGAGTTAGACACACTCCCTGCCCACAGCAAGCTTACAGCTTAGAGAGGGAGACAGACATTAATACAATGTATAATGTATATTTTAAAATATGTACGTTAAGTCCCGCGGGGTTGAGGATGGGGCGAATATCAAATGCCCAGAGGTCAGAGATCCAAGTGCAAAGACGGCAAAGAAGGGAGAGCAAGCCTGTGGATAGAGGGCTTAAATGGGTAAGACCTCTTGGAAAACACGTTACCTTGATCATGTTTTACGGTTGGGAGAGTGGTAGTTTGGAATATATGGAGGGGTAGGGGGTCCCAGATTAGGAGGAAGGTGTAGGAAAGAGACCGGTGGTGAGATAAAGGAGATCAAATGACCAAACTCGCGCTAGAGGAGTGGAGTGTGTGGGCTGGGATGGGGTAGGAGAACAGTGAGATGAAGTTGGAGGGAGCAAGATGATTGAGAATTTTAAAGCCGAAGATAAGGACTAAGCATCCTTATACTCAGTTGTTTCCAACTACGATTAAGGAGAGATTAAACGAAACACAGAGACAACAAAAACATGAATAAAAACCAGTCCACCCCCTTATAGGAAAGTCTGATATTAAGTCTGAGCTTAATTGGGCCACTTAAGCATGGGTAATAATGATAATAATAATAATAATGGAATTTGTTAAACACTTACTATGTGCTGAGCATTCATTCATTCATTCAATTGTATTTTTTGAGCGCTTACTGTGTGCAGAGCACTGTACTAAGTACTTGGGAAGTACAAGTTGGCAACATATAGAGATGGTCCCTACCCAACAACAGGCTCACAGTCTAGAAGGGGGAGACAGACAACAAAACAAAACATGTGGAAGGGTGTCAAGTCATCAGAATAAATAGAAGTGAAGTCCTAGGCACTAGGGTAGATACAAGATTAACAGGTTGTCCCAGGTCTTAATCCCTATTTTCCAGATGAGGGAACTGAGGCACAGGGAAGTGAAGTGACTCACCCAAAGTCACACAGCTGACAAGTGGCGGAGCCAGAATTTGAACCCACGACCTCTGACCCCCAAGCCCTTTCCATTGAGCCACGCTGCCTGTAATCAATCAATCATATTTATTGAGCGCTTACTGTGTGCAGAGCACTGTACTAAGTGCTTGGGAAGTACAAGTTGGCAACATATAGAGACAGTCCCTACCCAACAGTGGGTACCACTCTGATAAATCAGAGTCGCATGACGGGTGTGTGGTGCAGGCCCATTTCCTCCCCGTCCCCCCAGAAGGAAGAATTATGAAAAGTTTGACAGTTTTCTCTGAGAAAAGCTGGCAGCATGAAAAGTGTGAGCTTAGGCCAGCTTGAAAACAAGAAGTGAAAATTGCCTCTAAAGAAGGTCAGAGTTGTAACACAGAGGAGAAGTAGAAACTGGAAAGAAGGAAATTCTGTCGAACAAAAGTCTGAGGGCGTGAGATCAGACATAATTGCTGGGAAGGAGCAGCAAGGGAGGACCAGAGTTGAAACACCCACCCTGGGCCGGGAAAGGAGAGAGAAAGAAACATGGAGGAAGCCAGAAGAGATTAATTTCCCAATTGTATTTCAGATTCAAACCAGGAGCAGAGAGAACTGGGGCAGCGGCGATGTTGACCAAGCCCAGGAAGAAAGCAAGGAAGCCAAATGGAGATTATCAGCACTTATCACGACACTCTTATGAAGCAGAACCTCACACCGGGAGCACTGGTGATAAGGGGCCCCAGAGCCTGGAAGAACAGATGATTTCAGGCGCGAGGGGAAAGGGTGCAAGAGTGGAGAAGCATAGCTCAGATGGGGAGCCTACCTTGAATAATTCCCAGGGAAATCCCACGGGGATATCAGAACCATTTCTAACTCCCAGCCTCCCAAGCCCACAGCATTCTGGGAGATCCAGGCCTCAGGGATACCAAAGGGAGTCCTCACAGCCCAGTGAATTGTCTGATGGGGTTAGGAGGAGCAGGGAGGAATTAGTATATCCCAGCCCACAAAGGATCTCTCCTGACAGTATCCACCAAAAGAGTCCCTTGGAGTCACAGTGGTCCCCAAAGACAAACCCAATCCAAGGACCTCATGGGCCACACCCCATAGGTCCCTTTACACAGAAGGAGACCTTGGACCAAAATTGGATCAAGGGACAGAGGTCTGGGACCTTTGACCCCCCACCAGTCAAACCAGGAAACAGAAACAGGACGATGGGGCAAGATGCAGACGGCCACACATTGGGCCAGTACCACCCCGGGGACCTTTTACAATCTGTCTCCACCAAGAGCGCAGCTGATAGGGGGCCTGAAAGCCAGGAAGAACAGAGGCCAATCTCAAGGGCAGAGGGTGCAGGAATTGAGAAGTGTAGCCCAGATGGGGACCAGCCCATGGATGAAGCAGAACCTCACACTGGGAGCACTGGTGATCAGGGACCCAAGAGCCAGGAAGAACGGATGATGCCAGGAGCGAGGGGAGAGGGTACAGGAATACAGAAGTATAGCCCTGATGGGGAGCCTCCCTTGAATAATTCCCAGGAAAATCCCACAGAGATGTCAGAGTGTTTTCTAACTTTCAACCACCAAAGCTCACAGCATTCTGGAGGATCTAGACCTCAGGGATACCACAGGGAGTCCTCACAACCCACTGCATTCTCTGGTCGAGGAGGGAGGAGTGGGGAGGAACTAGGACATCCCAGCCCCCCAGGGATCCGCCCTGACAGTATCCACCCAAAGGATCCCTCGGAGTCACAGTGGTCCCCCAAAACAAACCCAGTACAAGGACCTGATGGGCCACAGCAAATAGGTCCCTTTGCACAGAAGGAGAGCTTGGAACCAATATGGATCAAGGGACAGAGGTTTGACTCCTACTCAGAACCCCCCCAGGGAACCTGTGGCCTCCCACCAGTCAGTCTAGGAAACAGAAGCAGGATCACAGGGAAAGATGCAGAAGGCCACCCGATAGGCCAGTACCTCTCCAGGGACCCTGTACAGTTTGTCTTCCCCAAGAGAGCTGCTGATGGGGGACCTGAGAGCCAGGAAGAACGGCTGATGCCAGGCATAGAGGTAGAGGGTGCAGGAATGGAGAAGCATAGCCCAGACTGGGAGCCTCCCTCGAATAATTCCCAGGGAAATCCCAATGGGATGTCAGAACCTCTTCGAACTCCCAGCCTCCCAAGCCCACAGCATTCTGGGAGATCCAGGCCTCAGGGATACCACAGGGAGTCCTCACAGCCCAATGAATTCTCTGATGGGGTCAGGAGGAGCAGGGAGGAATTATTAAGATATCGCAGTCCACAAGGGATCTCTCCTGACAGTATCCACCAAAAGAGTCCCTTGGAGTCACAGTGGTCCCCAAAGACAAACCCAATCCAAGGACCTCATGGGCCACACCCCATAGGTCCCTTTACACAGAAGGAGACCTTGGACCAAAATTGGATCAAGGGACAGAGGTCTGGGACCTTTGACCCCCCACCAGTCAATCCAGGAAACAGAAACAAGATAATGGGGCAAGAAACAGAAGGCCACCCAATGGGCCAGTACCACCCCGGGGACCTTTTACAATCTGTCTCCACCAAGAGAGCAGCTGATAGGGGGCCTGGAGGCCAGGAAGAACAGGGGCCAATCTCAAGGGCAGAGGGTGCAGGAATTGAGAAGTGTAGCCCAGATGGGGACCAGCCCATGGATGAAGCAGAACCTCACATCCGGAGCACTGGTGATCAGGGGCCAGGCAGCCAGGAAGAACAGATGATGCCAGGCACAAGGGGAAAGGGTGCAGGAATGGAGAAGCCTAGCCCAGAAGGGGAGCCTCCCTTGAATAATTCCCAGGGAAATCCCACAGAGATGTCAGAGTGTTTTCCAACTCTCAACCACCAAAGCTCACAGCATTCTGGAGGATCTAGACCTCAGGGATACCTCAGGGAGTCCTCACAGCCCACTGAATTTTCTGGTCGAGGAGGGAGGAGCGGGGAGGAACTAGGACATCCCAGCCCCCCAAGGATCCGCCCTGACAGTATCCACCCAAAGGATCCCTCGGAGTCACAGTGGTCGCCAAAAACAAACCCAGTACAAGGACCTGATGGGCCACAGCAAACAGGTCCCGTGGCACAGAAGGAGAGCTTGGAAGAACTGATATCGTTCAAGGGACAGAGGTTTGGCACCTACTCAGAACCCCCCCAGGGAACCTGTAGCCTCCCACCAGTCAGTCTTGGAAACAGAAACACGATGACGGGGCAAGATGCAGAAGGCTACCCGATGGGCCAGTACCCCTCCAGGGACCCTGTACAGTTTGTCTTCCCCAAGAGTGCTGCTGATAGGGGACCTGAGAGCCAGGAAGAACGGCTGATGCCAGACATAAAGGTAGAGGGGGCAGGAATGGAGAAGCGTAGCCCAGACTGGGAGCCTTCCTCGAATAATTCCCAGGGAAATCCCAATGGGATGTCAGAACCTCTTCGAACTCCCAGCCTCCCAAGCCCACAGCATTTTGGGAGATCCAGGCCTCAGGGATACCAAAGGGAGTCCTCATGACCCACTGAATTCTCTGATGGGGTAAGGAGGAGAAAGGAGGAATTAGGATATCCCAACCCCCAAAGGATCTCCCCTAACAGTATCCACCAAAAGAGCCCCTTGGAGTCACAGTGGTCCCCAAAGACAAACCCAATCCAAGGACCTGATGGGCCATACCCCAAAGGTCCCTTTACACAAAAGGAGAGATTGGAACAGAATTGGATCAAGGGACAGGGGGTTGGGACCTTTGGCTCCCCACCAGTAAATCCAGGAAACAGAAACAGGACGATGGGGCAAGATGCAGAAGGCCACCCCATGGGTCAGTACCGCCCCAGAGACCTTTTACAATCTGGCTCCACCAAGAGCACAGCTGATAGGGGGTCTGAAAGCCAGGAAGAACAGAGGCCAATCTCAAGGGCAGAGGGTGCAGGAATGCTGAAGCATAGCCCAGGCGGGGACCTTCACAAGGATGAGTAAGGCACCTTCGTGAGTAGCTCTCTGATAAGTGGCTACCTTTTATTCCGGGGAGTGTTGGGAAAGGGAACTCAAGATTTAAAGAAAAACGAGAAGCAGCGTGGCCTCGGGTTTAGAGCTTTGGCATGGGAGTCAGAAGGACCTGAGGGGGTTTTTTTTGGCACTTGTTAAGCACTTAATATGTGCCAAGCACTATTCTAAGCGCTGGGTTCTAATGCTGGTTCTGCCACTCGTCTGCTATGTGACCTTGGGCAACTCGAGAAGCAGCATAGCTTCGAGAAGAGCACAGACTTGGGAATCAGAGAATGTGGGTTCTAATCCTTGCTCCACCACTTGTCTGCTGTGTGACCTTGGGCAAGTCACTTGACTTTTCTGCGCCTCAGTTCCCCCATCTGTAAAATGGGGATTAAGACTGTGAGCCCCATGTGGGACGACCCGATTACCTTCTATCTACCAGTGCTTAGAACAGTGCTTGGCAAGTAGTACGCGCTTAACGATACCATTATTATTATTATTAATTCACTTCTCTGTGCCTCTGTTCCCTCTTCGGTAAAATGTGGATTGAGTCTGTGAGCCCCTAATGGGACATGGGCTGAGTCTAAGCTGATTAGCTTTTATCTAACCCAGCACTTAGTATAATGCATGGCACAAAGTAAGCATTTAATAAATACCATTTAAAAAAAAAAACGCTCCCCACAAAACAGGTGCAGTACCAGGACTGCAGAGTGATGGGTTGAATAAGGAGAAAATTGTGTGGACTTAGGATCACTCAAGGAACACAGACGAAGGGAGAGTTTAGATGTTGTGTTACAGCCCTTAAGACAGAACCATGGCTAGAAATAGTCTTTATCTGTTACATAAGTAGGGCTGTATATCTTCCTTTCCAGAAATTTGGGGGCACTAACTGGGGGGCCCTATTGAGGAATAAAAAGCAATCCCTGTCCAGAGTCACTTCTGTAAATGCTTGGAGTTCCTAGCTCTCAGGCCCAGGGAGGGATCAGGAGGGAGAAAGTGGACGAAACCAGGCCACAGAAATGGGGCACGGCACAAGTGGAAGCACTGACTGAACACCTTATCCATTTTTCCAACTTCCACACCCACCTTTGATCTGGCCCTGCAAAACGGCTCCTTCCTCTCTGTCACGCTCTCCACCTTCTGCGTAGCCTGCTGGAAAGAGCACGGGCTTGGGATTCAGAGGACCTGGGTTCTAATCCTGCTTTACCAAATTTTTGCTGAACAACCTTGGGCAAGTCACTTCACTTCTCTGTGACTCAGTTCTCCTGTTCTCCCTCCTACTTAGACTGCAGGACATGGGGGACAGGGACTGTACCCAACCTACTTGTCATCTCACCCAGCGTTTAGAATAGCATTTGACACATAGGAAGTGCTGAACGCACACCATGAGGGAAACAAAAAAGTCACATCTATTTTTTTCTTCATCTGTTTTACTGTACGGATCCTGGTATATGTGTGTTCTTGTGTGAATAAACATATGTGTGTATTTGTGTGGTCAGATTTCTGCGGCAATGGACAAGCACATGCATGGGAAGCAGCATGGCATAATAATAATGATAATAATAATAATAATAATAATAATAGCATTTGTTAAGCGCTTACTATGTGTAAAGCACTGTTCTAAGCACTGGGGGGTTTACAAGGTGATCAGGTTGTCCCGTACGGGCGTGGGAGTCAGAACGATTTGGTTTCTAATCCCAGCTCTGCCACTTGTCTGCTGTGTGATCTTGGGCAAGTTACGCCACTTCTCTGATGATGATAATGATGACGGCATTTTAGGGCTTACTATAATAATAATAATAATAATAATAATGTCATTTATTAAGCGCTTACTATGTGCAAAGCACTGTTCTAAGCACTGGGGAGGATACAAGGTCATCAGGTTGTCCCACATGGGGCTCACAGTCTTAATCCCTATTTTACAGATGAGGGAACTGAGGCACAAAAAAGTGAAGTGACTTGCCCAAAGTCACACAGCTGACAAGTGGCGGAGCCGGGATTTGAGCCCATAACCTCTGACTTCCAAGCCCCTGCTCTGTGCCTCAGTTACCTCATCTGTAAAATGGGGATGAAGACTGTGAGCCCTATGTGGGACGTGGACTGTATCAGCACTTCGTACCTAGTGTTTAACAAACACCACACAAACAGAATGTGATAATGTGTATGGCTGCCGGGTTTGATTCTGGATTTTTGCCAGGGCTGGGAGAGGCACAGGCCCAAGGGCAAGCCCAGTTGGACTCCCTGCCCCTGGATAGACACGCCCTGGCTCAGCCCAGGCTCCTGTCCCGGTCTCTTGGGCAATTCCAGGCCTTCCCGGAGCCGGAAAACCTGCCGTCCTAGCTCGCACCACCCTGCCTCCCCCTAAACACCAGTGGACCTGTAGTAATAATAATGATGGTATTTGTTAAGTGCTTACCATGTGTAGAGCACTGCTCTAAGCGCTGAGGGGATACGAGGTGATCAGGTTGTCCCACATGGGGCTCACAGTCTTAATCCCCATGTTACAGATGAGGTAACTGAGGCACAGAGAAGTTGACTCTTGCCCAAGGTCACACAGTAGCGGAGTTGGGATTCGAACCCATGACTTCTGACTCCCAAGCCCGTGCTCTTTCCACTGAGCCACACTGCTTCTCTAAAATCATCAATCATCATCAATCGTATTTATTGAGCGCTTACTATGTGCAGAGCACTGTACTAAGTGCTTGGGAAGTACAAATTGGCAACATATAGAGACAGTCCCTACCCAACAGTGGGCTCACAGTCTAAAAGGGGGAGACAGAGAACAAAACCAAACATACTAACAAAATAAAATAAATAGAATAGATATGTACAAATAAAATAGAGTAAAAAATATGTACAAACATATATACATATACACAGGTGCTGTGGGGAAGGGAAGGAGGTAAGATGGGGGGGATGGAGAGGGGGACGAGGGGGAGAGGAAGGAAGGGGCTCAGTGTGGGAAGGCCTCCTGGAGGAGGTGAGCTCTCAGCAGGGCCTTGAAGGGAGGAAGAGAGCTAGCTTGGCGGATGGGCGGAGGGAGGGCATTCCAGGCCCGGGGGATGACGTGGGCCGGGGGTCGACGGCGGGACAGGCGAGAATGAGGCACGGTGAGGAGATTAGCGGTGGCAGAGGAGCGGAGGGTGCGGGCTGGGCTGGAGAAGGAGAGAAGGGAGGTGAGGTAGGAGGGGGCGAGGGGAGGGACAGCCTGGAAGCCCAGGGTGAGGAGTTTCTGCCTGATGCGCAGATTGATTGGTAGCCACTGGAGATTTCTGAGGAGGGGAGTAATATGCCCAGAGCGTTTCTGGACATAGATAATCCAATAATAATAATAATAATAATAATAATAATAATAATAATAATAATAATAATAATGATAATAATAATAAATAATAATGATGGCATTTGTTAAGTGCTTACTATGTGCGAAGCACTGTTCTAAGCACTGGGGAGGATTTAAAGTGATCAGGTTGTCCCACGTGGGACTCACAGTCTTAATCCCCATTTTCCAGATGAGGTAACTGAGGCACAGAGAAGTTGTGACTTGTCCAAAGTCACCCAGCTGGGATTCGAACCCATGACCTCTGACTCCCAAGCCCATGCTCTTTCCACTGAGCCACACTGACCCCTCAGTAAGCCCTCAGTGGCTCAGTGGAAAGAGCCCGGGCTTAGGAGTCAGAGGTCAGGGGTTCAAATCCCAGCTCCACCAACTGTCAGCTGTGTGACTTTGGGCAAGTCACTTCACTTCTCTGTGCCTCAGTTACCTCATCTCGAAAATGGGGATTAAGACTGTGAGACCCCCCGTGGGACAACCAGATCACCTTGTAACCTCCTCAGCACTTAGAACAGTGCTTTGCACATAGTAAGTGCTTAATAAATGCCATCATTATTATTCCCCCTCCTCCCCCTCTTCATCCCCCCGCCTTACCTCCTTCCCCTCCCCACAGCACCTGCATATATGTATATGTTTGTACGTATTTATTACTCTATTTTATTTGTACATATTTATTCTATTTATTTTATTTTGCTAATGTGCTTTGTTTTGTTCTCTGTCTCCCCCTTCTAGACTGTGAGCCCACTGTTGGGTAGGGACCGTCTCTATATGTTGCCAACTTGTACTTCCCAAGCGCTTAGTACAGTGCTCTGCACACAGTAAGCGCTCAATAAATACGATTGAATGAATGAATGAAACTCCAAATCGGTATCATCCTGTCCTGTAACACATGGACACGGTCTGAGGTGATTGGTTTCACTTTAAAATGTTTTTGGAGGTAACGAGTAAACTTTTCATTTTTTATATCTGTCATGCTTTCAAACTAACGGGCAACATACTGGAGCTTAAAATAAGGGAACAAGTATGAATGGTCAAATAACAGAACAGGCAGGATTGGGGCTGCCAGATGTGATAGCGGGAGAAGATTCTCCACTTTCAGCTCACAGTGTCATTAGAGTTGATTAAGTTTTCTGTTCACCTGATAAGGAAGCCAACCATCGGACACGCCAACAAGATAAAATATGATGAAACACGGATGACTCTGGCAAGCGTTTCAGTCAAACATCCAATTTAGTCCAAACTGCGCTATTCAATTCGCTTCATGACTTTTGTGGTTGGTTATGTCTAAGGGAAGCTGCATAGGACAAAAATAAATAAAATCCAGCATTGAGAATAATGATACAGACCTTTCTGGTGGGTTCCTATGTCCCCGTGTCTCACCATCCCTGGAATTTGTGGGAATGAAGAAGCTGAGGTGTCAGGGACAGGTAGAAGTTGTGAGGGGAATACACCGAGGGCAAGCTTGGATGCGGGCAGGGATCGAGTCTGTTTATTGCTCTATTGTACACTCACAAGCGCTTAGTACAGTGCTTTCCACACAGTGAGCACTCAATAAATACGACTGAATGAATGAACGGGAGGATGGTGGACCAAAGTGGGGATTCAGAGGAGGATGATCTCAAGACAGGGGTCCTGTGGGGAGAAGAACACCACCATACACTGGGGTTTGCTTTCTATGATGGGACACAGCATGTCGCAGAGAAGTGTTCATTTTGAGAGGGCTCTTTAAAGCGTAGGGTAAGCCGATGGGAGTGGGGGTGGGTTCTGGTGTAAAATAGGTACCGAGGATGCAATCCACAGGACAGCGACTCAGGAAGAGGGGATGGTCTGATTTTAGAGCCCTTCTGTCTGCGGACGCATGCGTTTCTCCATCTGGGAGACAGATGTACTAGGAAAGCACCCTGGTTGGGGTTTCGTGATGAAGGCATGATCCGGGGGATGGGACAATAGGGGCTTTTTCAATTTTTTTTTTTACTTTTCTCCCCTTCCTTTCTACACCTCTGCATAAAGCCACTCTCCTGTGGAATCTCATGGAAGTTATCTCATTTCCTTAGTTTTCAAAATCTGAGCCTGGCAGAATCGGCCCACCACAGCCCATTCCACCGATTTGGTCTGAACCACTTATCCAAAGGGGCAGTTTTATTCATTCATTCAATCGTATTTATTGAGCGCTTACTGCATGCAGAGCACTGTACTAAGCGCTTGGGAAGTACAAGTTGGCAACATATAGAGACGGTCCCTACCCAACAGCGGGCTCACAGTCTAGAAGGGGGAGACAGACAACAAAACATATTAACAAAATAAAATAGAATAGTAAATGTGTGCAAGTAAAATATTGTGAGGTGAGGTGGGAGGGGGAAGGTGGTTAAGTGCTTTAAAACCAATGGTGAGTTTTTGTTTGATGCATAGGTGGATGGGAAATCAATCAATCAATCAATCACTCGCATTTATTGAGAGCTTACTGTGTGCAGAGCACTGTACTAAGCGTTGGGAAGTACAAGTTGGCAACATACAGAGACAGTCCCTACCCAACAGTGGGCTCACTGGAGTTTCTTGAGGAGTGGAGAAACATGGTCTGAAAATTTTTGAAGAAAAATGATTTGGGCAGCAGAATGGAGTATGGGCTGGAGTGGAAAGAGACAGGACCCAGGGAGTCAGCAAGGAGGCTGATACAACAATCAAGGCAGGATAAGAAAAGTGCTTGCATTAAACGTGGTAGCAGTTTGGATGGAGAGGAAGGGTTGGATTTTGGCGATGTGAAGGCGGACCTGACAGGATTTAGTGATGGCTTGAATATGTGGGTGGAACTAGAGAGAGGAGTCAAAGATAATGCTAAGGCCAAGGGCTTGTGAGACAGGAAGGATGGGGGTGTCATCAACAGTGATGGGAAAGTGAGCAGGAGGTGCAGAATCAAATCACTGGTTTCTATTGAGCGCTTACTGCGTGCTGAGCAGAAATTTCCAACAAATGCAGCTTCCTTCCCTTAGGGGTTGGCAAGGAAATGTGACAACGAGGAGCGTTCCGTGTGAAAACAGGGCCGGTTGTACGAGGTGCATTCTGGCACCAAATGAGGATCTTCTCCATAAATAATGGAAATTCTGTTTTTGTTCACAGCCCTTAGACTAGTCACGTAATCTGTCATGCCTCTAGACTGTAAGCTCCTAGAAGGCAGGCCAATATGTCTACCAACTCTGTTGTACTGAACTCCCCCCAAACGCTTAATACGATGCTCTGCACACAGTAAGCGCTCAAATACATCTAGCACTATTTCAATTTGTTCTGACTTGACACCTGTCCACGTGTTTTGTTTCGTTGTCTGTCTCCCCCTTCTAGACTGTGAGCCCGTTGTTGGGTAGGGACCGTCTCTAGATGTTGCCAACTTGGACTTCCCAAGCGCTTAGTACAGTGTTCTGCACACAGTAAGTGCTCAATAAATATGATTGAATGAATGAATGAAATACCTTTAATTAATCGTAATTGGTCTGGGCTAGGCCATGGGGATGCGGAGAGTTTGGAACTCCCCGTATTCCACAGCTTGGATCCAGGTTAATTTGGGAATTTTTGCCAGAGACACAAAGATAGACGACGTTGTGAGGGGAGAAGGATGGTAATTATGATAATACTAACTCTGGTATTTGTTAGACGCTTATTATGTACTGGACACCGTACGCAGCGTTGTGGTGGATACAAGCAAATCGGATTGGACACAGTCCTGCTTCTTTAGAGAGCTAAATGGTGATGATGATGATGGGATTTGATAAGCGCTTATTGTGTGTCAAGCACTGTTCTGCCTGACAACGGTTACAGAAGGATAGAGAAGCAGCGTGGTTCAGTGGAAAGAGCCCGGGCTTTGAGGTCAGAGGTCATGGGTTCAAATCCCGGCTCCGCCAATTGTCAGCTGTGTGACTTTGGGCAAGTCACTTCACTTCTCTGTGCTTCAGTTCCCTCATCTGGAAAATGGGGATTATGACTGTGAGCTCCCCGTGGGACAACCTGATCACCTTGTAACCTCCCCGTGCTTAGAACAGTGCTTTGCACATAGTAAGCGCTTACTAAACACCATTATTATTATTATTGTTACAGCAGTGGCTGAAATGAGGAAACCAACAGCCCATAGATCTCTTCCCCTACTAGGGCTATTTGGCCATAGAGGCAGAGAGCCAGGAAGGTTGCCAACGCTAGTTATAGGGGTACAAAATGATGCCTTGAGAGTACTGTGTAGTGGACACAGCACGGTCCCGGGAGTCAAAAGGTCATGGGTTCAAATCCCGCTTCACCATTTGTCTGCTGTGTGACCTTGGCCAAATCGCTTCACTTCACTGGGCCTCTTTTACCTCATCTGTAAAATGGGGATTGAGACTGCAATTGGGACAGGGGCTGTGTCCAACCTGATTACTTTGTATTCACCCCAGCGCTTAGTACAGTGTCTGGCACGTTATAAGCGCTTAACAAATACTACAATTATTATTAGTTAATGCTCATCTAGAAAGGCCCATCTCTGACCGCCCCCCTCGATCGGCTTTCTATTCTAATCTTTCTCTGGCCTCTTCAAACCCTTCGTTTTTGAGGTATTCAGACCCACTTCCCCAAGGACCCCATTTGCCCGTGAGTTGGGTGGGAGCGATGAATGCCCATCCACCCTGGCACCCTGCTTGGAAAGGGTAGGTCGTCCTCTTGCCTCAACATCCTAGAGAAAAGGCAGGATTGGAAAACCCTCGAGGGAAGGCAAAGGGGTCGGCGACTCGATGACTAAAACCAACAAGAGCCGGGAGCCAAGGAAAAAAGTGACAACAAAATGTATTTAAAAACAGACCTTGTCAGTTGATTCACCTTCGAGTGAAATGACCAGCAACAACCCAGCACACTTTAGATGATTATTTTTTTCCTCTGCTTGAGTCATCTTGCTGCTTCAATTCCTATAAAACTTTGCCGGCAGCATCGGGAATCTGGACCCCCAAAGGGAGAGGCAATATCGGACCATCCGCTGGCGGTTCACAAACTCTCTCTCGGACTACAGAGTCTCAAACCCTCAATGAAGATCGTAAGAATCATAAAGTCGCATGTTAAAAAAACACAAACATCTGCAGATAATAAATATCGTCACTTCCATTTTAGACAAAGTCCAACTTTATTCACTCTTAATATCCCTGCAGTCCATTGTATACCTTCTGCACTGAACCTTGTCTCAGTAGCTGTTTGATACCTGCAAGAGGAGAAGGAAAATGAGATGGTAGTTAAATGGACTGATCTTTATGGCTCTTTCGTTTCCCATCAGGGAAGAGAAACAACCAATGGTCCTTGAGGGGCCTACTTGTCGGGGGAGGGGGAAGAGAGGAGAAAGGGGATAGTTCACATGCAAGAGACTTAGCTATTCTACAGTTTCCACTGCCATAGACAGTTGTCCCCACCACACGGTATTCATCTTGAAGATTATTCCCATGTGTGGGGGTGATTTGGTGAATACCCCCAGAGCCATTTTCCTGTGTCAACTCCTTGCAATCAATTCCTTTAACTACAACTCCACGGTTCCTATCTTCCCTACCTCTTGATGTCACTACTTCCTCCTGAATGCATATACCCCAGCTTTAAATTTATTTTTCTGAACCCCATCTGGGACAGGGGCTATGTCCAACCTGGTTATTTCGCTGGGGTTATCTACCCCAGCACCTAGTATACTGCTTGGTGCCTCGTAAGCATTTAACAAAAAACACAATAATAATTAAATCACCATTATTATTAGTCTCCAAATAACCCCAGGACTCGTAAGCTCCTCGTGGTCAGGGAACACGTCTACCGACTTTGTCAGATTGTCCTCTCCCAAGCACTTCGTTCCATGCTCCGCACACAGTACGTGCTCCATAAATACCATCGATGGAGTGACGGAGCCAGAGATGTCAGAGTACTCACCTTCTCGCTGTTCTTCTGTTAGCTGCTCTTTTGGAAAATCCACATCAAAGGTGATGATCAGGGACCCTTTGATGTTGTTGTTGTCAAAGTTGGGCAGTCCTTCCCCTTTCTTCCATAGCTTAGCTCCAGGTTTGGTGATTTTATCCCGGGCAACGTGGACCTAGAAAGCAAGTGGGGAGGGATCGGAATGGCTTGTGTGGTCAGGGGCCGCAGCAGAGGTGGAGACTCTCCCCGACTCAAGGAGGTCTCTGCCTTTGAGCCCATTTGACTTTCATCCCCTGCTCCAATTCACATCACTGGATTTTCAGGCCAGCACCTCTCCTGCCAATACGTAACTTCATAATAATAATAATAATAATAATAATAATAATAATAATAATAATAATAATAATAATAATAGTATTTGTTGAGCGCTTACTATGTGCAAAGCACTGTTCTAAGCGCTTGGGGGGATACAAGGTGATCAGGTCAGGCCAGACTTTACCAGCACCTCTCCTGCCAATACGTAAGTTCTTAATAATAATAATAATGATGGTATTTGTTGAGCGCTTACTATGTGCAAAGCACTGTTCTAAGGGCTGGGGGGGATACAAGGTGATCAGGTTGTCCCATGTGGGGCTCACAGTCAGGCTCAGTGGAAAGAGCCCGGGTTTTGGAGTCAGAGGTCATGGGTTCAAACCCCGGCTCTGCCAATTGTCAGCTGTGTGACTTTGGGCAAGTCACTTCACTTCTCTGGGCCTCAGTGACCTCATCTATAAAATGGGGATTAAGACTGTGAGCCCCCCGTGGGAGAATCCGATCACCTTGCAACCTCCCCAGCACTTAGAACAGTGCTTTGCACATAGTAAGCGCTTAATAAATGCCATCACTATTATTATAATCATTATTGACCCCCATTTTACAGATGAGGTAACTAAGGCCCAGAGAAGTGAAGTGACTTGCCCAAAATCACAGAGCTGACAAGCAGCGGAGCCAGGATTAGAACCCATGACCTCTGACTCCCAAGTCCGGGCTCTTTCCACGGAGCCACGCTGCTTCTGGAAGTGAAAGCAGAAGCCCAATTCCATCTCCCCACCTCCCCACTTCTAGACTGTGAGCCCACTGTCGGGTAGGGACCATCTCTCAAGCGCTTAGTACAGTGCTCTGCACACAGCAAGCGCTCAATAAATACGATTGAATGAATGAATGAATCTCCCTTCTGAGTTCACTTTCCTCTACTGACAGGTGGGGTCAAAATCCCCCGAGCCTCACAGGATTTTGTGCTCTGTATGTAGAAGTTGCCATTAACGGAATTAACAATAAAGAGGAAACATGGTGGAATATCTGTCAGACCTTGTGTCCGTCCAAGTGGGCTATATCCATCTCGAAACCTATCAGAGCCTCGACCAGCGAGATTGTCACGTTTGTGTATAAGTCGTCTCCTCTTCTTTCAAACACTGGATGCCTGCAGAGAGAGAAAGGGGACTTATTTAATTTCTCTAGACTCTTGGGGGTGATTTAGAAACTTTCCAGTCGGGTATAATCACAAATAATAACAACGACAATAATAACAGCGGTATCTGTTAGGCGCTTACTATGTGCCAGGCACTGCACTACGCGCTGGGTAGATACAAGCAAAATAGGTTGGACACAGTTCATGTCCCACGTAGGGCTTACAGTTTGAATCCCCGTTTTATAGTTGAGGTAACTGAGGCTCAGAGAAGTGAAGTGACTTGCCCAAGGTCACACAGCAGACAAGAGGCAGAGTTGGGATTAGAACCCGGGTCCTTCTAACTCCCAGGCCTGGGCTCGATCCACTAGGCCATGCTCTAAAGAGACGATGACTCTCAAGTGGGAGTCTTCTAGACTGTGAGCCCACTGTTGGGTAGGGACCGTCTCTATATGTTGCCAACTTGTACTTCCCAAGCGCTTAGTACAGTGCTCTGCACACAGTAAGCGCTCAATAAGTACGATTGAATGAATGAAAGTGGGAGCAGGGAAAATTCTCCCGATCTGATTGAGAAAATGAAGAGCTTGCGAGTTCTTCATTCAGCTGAGAGATTGATTGCTGCACGGAACTCTCCAACAGCCAACAACCAAAACTAGATAAATAAACGAATAAATAAAAATCAACAGGGCCCAGAGAAGATGCGAGTAGATGCCCAGATTTTGGAAGGGGGGCTGGGGGAGGTTGGCTATATCTGTGAAACAAGGAGATTAGTGCTCTCTGGAAGGGTAAGGGGACCTTGGGCAAGTCACTTCACTTCTCTGTGCCTCAGTTACCTCATCTGTAAAATGGGGATTAAAAGTGTGAGTGCCACGTGGGACAACCTGATTACCCTGTAATAATAATAATAACGATAGCATTTATTAAGTGCTTACTATGTGCAAAGCACTGTTCTAAGCACTGGAGAGGTTACAAGGTGATCAGGTTGTCCCACGTGGGGCTCACAGTCTTAATCCCCATTTTACAGATGAGGTAACTGAGGTCCAGAGAAGTGAAGTGACTTGCCCAAAGTCACCCAGCTGACAATTGGTAGAGCCGGGATTTGAACCCATGACCTCTGACTCCAAAGCCCGTGCTCTTTCCACTGAGCCACGCTGCTTCTCTGTATCTCCCCCAGTGCTTAGAACAGTGCTTGGCACATAATAATAATAATAATAATGACGGCATTTATTAAGCGCTTACTATGTGCAAAGCACTGTTCTAAGCGCTGGGGAGGTTGCAAGGTGATGAGGTTGTCCCACGGGGGGCTCACAGTCTTCATCCCCATTTTACAGATGAGGGAACCAAGGCACAGAGAATCAATCAATCTATCAATCAATCAATCGTATTTATTGAGCGCTTACTGTGTGCAGAGCACTGTACTAAGCACTTGGGAAGTACAAGTTGGTAACATATAGAGACAGTCCCTACCCAACAGTGGGCTCACAGTCTAAAAGGGGGAGACAGAGAACAAAACCAAACATACTAACAAAATAAAATAAATAGAATAGATATGTACAAGCAAAATGAATAGAGTGATAAATATGTACAAACATATATACATATATACAGAGAAGTGAAGTGACTTGCCCAACGTCACACAGCTAATTGGCAGAGCCGGGATTTGAACCCATGACCTCTGACTCCAAAGCCCGGGCTCTTTCCACTGAGCCAAGCTGCTTCTCTTATAGTGAGCGCTTAACAAATACCATCATGGTCGTTAGTATTATTACTATTATCCAGACCCCGTTGAAAGCAGGGGCCATTCCACTGGAAATGCTTAGTGCAATTCACCCTTGCTCTTTCCCAGATATAGGGAAGTGGTTGAGATCCAATTACTTACTTGAGAACTTTGATTCGGAAGCGCAAGTCTCCAGGCTCTCCATCCACGTGGGGCTCACCTGAACCACAAAAGAAGAATTGAAAGATGAGGGGGATGGAAAAGTAAGAGCACAGGGAGATTACAGTCAACCTAGATGGCAAGAGACTGATTGACCGGAACCATCAGATACCATTAGCTTCACCAACCACCCCTACTTGGGCTGTTCCGGAGAAGGCACCACAAATGTAATAATAATAATAATACTAATGATTTTAGACTGTGAGCCCACTGTTGGGTAGGGACTGTCTCTATATGTTGCCAATTTGTACTTCCCAAGCGCTTAGTACAGTGCTCTGCACATAGTAAGCGCTCAATAAATACGATTGATTGATTGATTGATGGCATTTATTCATTCATTCATTCAACCGTATTTTTTGAACGCTTACTGTGTGCAAAGCACTGGACTAAGCGCTTGGGAAGTACAAGCTGGCAACAAAAAGAGACGATCCGTGCCCAACAGCGGGCTCACAGTCTAGAAGCGCTTACTATGTGCAAAGCACTGTTCTAAGTGCTAGGGAGGTTACAAGGTGACCACGGGGGGCTCACAGTCTTTATCCCCATTTTCCAGATGAGGGAACTGAGGCACAGAGAAGTGAAGTGACTTGCCCAAAGTCACACAGCTGACTGTGAGCCCGCTGTTCATCATCATCAATTGTATTTATTGAGCGCTTACTATGTGCAGAGCACTGTACTAAGCACTTGGGAAGTACAAATTGGCAACATATAGAGACAGTCCCTACCCAACAGTGGGCTCACAGTCTAAAAGGGGGAGACAGAGAACAAGACCAAACATACTAACAAAATAAAATAGAATAGATATGTACAAGTAAAATAAATAAATAAACAAATAAATAGAGTAATAAATATGTACAAACCTATATACATATATACAGGTGCTGTGGGGAAGGGAAGGAGGTAAGATGGGGGGATGGAGAGGGGGACGAGGGGGAGAGGAAGGAATGGGCTCAGTGTGGGAAGGCCTCCTGGAGGAGGTGAGCTCTCAGTAGGGCCTTGAAGGGAGGAAGAGAGCTAGCTGTTGGGTAGGGACCGTCTCTGTGTTGCCAACTTGTACTTCCCAAGCGCTAAGTACAGTGGTCTGCATACAGCAAGCGCGCAATAAATATGATTGAATGAATGAATGACACGTGGCGAAGCCGGGATTTGAACCCATGACCTCTGACCCCAAAGCCCGGGCTCTTTCCACTGGGCAACGCTGCTTCTCTCTTTATGTGTTGGAGAAGCAGCACGGTGCAGTGTCTAGAGGACCGGCCAGGGAATTAGAAGGTTGTAGGTTCGAACGTCGACTCTGCCACATGTCTGCTGGGTGACTCTGGACAAGTCACTTCACTTCTCCGGGCCTCAGTTACCTCATTTATAAATAGAGTATTGAGACTGTGCGCCCCATATGGGACAGGGACCACATCCAACCCGATTTGCTTATATCCACCCCAGCGCTTAGTACAGTAAGCGCTTAACAATTCCACAGTTATGTGTACCTTTGGGGTGTGTTGAACTTCAAAATATTCAGGCAAACAGCACACGCTCTGCCAAGGTTTGAATAATTTGTCACATTTCCCCAACTAACGGTTCAGGAGGCAGCAACTGCCTAAAAGACCACTAAAATGCTGGCCATTCATTCATTAATTCATTCAATCGTATTTATTGAGCGCTTACTGTGTGCAGAGCACTGTACTAAGCGCTTGGGAAGTACAAGCTGGCAACATATAGAGACGGTCCCCATCTGTGGGCTCACAGTCTAGAAGCAGTCAAGCAGCTTACGGGGAACGGAGGGAAGTTGAAAGACTGTGACTTCTAGACTGTGAGCCTGCTGTTGGGTAGGGACCGTCTCTATATGTTGCCAACTTGTACTTCCCAAGCGCTTAGTACAGTGCTCTACATACAGTAAGCGCTCAATAAATACAATTGAATGAATGAATGAATGAATAGGACAACCAACTGCCACCGCGATAATTCTCTCCAACTCGTTCCTGCCCTGGACTGGGTCCAGAACGGGGTTGGACACCCGAGGTCATCAGGGCTTATGGAGGGAGGTGGTGGGAGGACTGGGGAATTCAGGAAGAAGTTGATGGTTTCGAAGAGCTAGGGTTCTGGACACGGCTGTCAAGGAGACTGGAATAGTGGCGTGCTCATGCAGGAAAAAATAATAATGATAATCGTGGCATTTGTTAAGTACTTACTACATGCCAGGCATTGCTCTAAGCACTGAGGTGGATAAAAGGAAATAACTGAACTGGAGCAAGACAGAGTGATAACAGCAGCAAAAGTCAATCTCGAGCTTGAATTTCCACTAGCTACATTAGGCAGCTCCATTTTTTTTTTCTTTTTTTTTAAATGGTACTGGTTAAGCGTTTACGATGCGCCAGGCACTGTCCTAAGCGTTGGGGTTGATACAATCTATTCAGGTTGGACACAGTCCACGTGTCCCACAAAGAGAAGCAGCGTGGCTCAGTGGAAAGAGCCTGGGCTTGGGAGTCCGAGGTCATGGGTTCCAATCCCATTTCCGCCACTTAGCTGTGTGACTTTGGGCAAGCCACTTAACTTCTCTGTGCCTCAGTTACCTCATCTGTAAAGTGGGGATAATAATAATAATAATAATGGCATTTATTAAGCACTTACTATATGCAAAGCACTGTTCTAAGCGCTGGGGAGGTTACAAGGTGATCAGGTTGTCCCACGGGGGGCTCACAACCTTAATCCTCATTTTACAGATGAGGTAACTGAGGCACAGAGAAGTGAAGTGACTTGCCCAAAGTCACACAGCTGACAATTGGCGGAGCCTGGATTTGAACCCATGACCTCTGACTCCAAAGCCCAGGCTCTTTCCACTGAGCCATGCTGACTGTGAGCCCCACGTGGAACAACCTGATCACCTTGTATCCCCCAGTGCTTAGAACAGTGCTTTGCACACAGTAAAGGCTTAACAAATACTATATTATTATTATTATTATTATTGGGATTACAGTCTTAATCCTGATTTTACAGATGAGGTAACTGAGGCCCAGAGAAGTGAAATGACTTTTCCAAGGGCATCCAGCAAACAGGTGGCGAAGCTGGGACTAGAACCCAGGTCCTTCTGACTCGTAGGCCACTCCGCTTCCCTCTCTCAACATTTCGACCGAGCCAGGGAGTTGAGCCACTGTGATTGCCAGGTCACTTTGGCTGCCACTCCAGGTAAATAATAATAATGATGGCATTTGTTAAGCACTTACTATGTGCAAAGCACTGTTCTAAGCGCTGGGGGGATACAAGGTGATCAGGTTGTCCCACGTGGGGCTCACAGTCAATCCCCATTTACAGATGAGGTAACTGAGGCTCAGAGAAGTTAAGTGACTTGCCCAAGGTCACACAGCAGACACGCGGTGGAGCCGGGATTCGAACCCATGACCTCTGACTCCAAAGCCCGTGCTCTTTCCACTGAGCCACGCTGCTTCTCTAAATGATGGAAAGCTTCTATTCTACCAGAAGGGTCAACGGTCATTAGAGAAGTAGCGTGGCTCAGTGGAAAGAGACCGGGCTTTGGAGTCAGAGGTCATGGGTTCAAATCCAGGCTCCGCCAATTGTCAGCTGTGTGACTCTGGGCAAGTCACTTCACTTCTCTGGGCCTCAGTCCCCTCATCTGGAAAATGGGGATGAAGACTGTGAGCCCCACGTGGGGCAACCTGATCACCTTGTAACCTCCCCAGCGCTTAGAACAGCACATAGTAAGCGCTTAATAAATGCTATTATTATTAATGTTATTATTATTATAATTATTATTGGAAAATGTCAGCTGGGCTGTGGGGGTCTTTCTCCTAAAAATATCACCATACTGGAAAAGAAGACACGGGTTTTGATGTACATCTGAAGCAACACACTTTTGTGTGTGACCATTTCAGTTTGTTATTGTAAACTTTCTTTGCTCTAGGGCTTTTGAATATTAGTGATCAGCTAGCCTGACTTCTTTTGGGTAATGTAAAAAAAAAAAAAAATCAATCAATTTATTGAACGCATACTGTATGCAGACCACTATACTAAGGTCTTCGGAAAGCACAATATAACAGAATTGGTAGAATTGTTCCCTGACCAAAAATGAGCTTACAAAATTAGCCATAAAATGCGAAAATGAGGTTTTTATACTAAACCCACTCATGTGTGCTAAACTAAGTGCAAAGCAAATGCAATAAATTTGTCTAGCAGAAATGGAATTTACATATATTCTGAAAAATTTTCAAGGACACTCTCGTGTCCCAGGATGTTCACATGTTTTTCTTATTATTAATAATAATAAATAATGATGGTATTTGTTAAGCGCTTACTATGTGCCAAGCACTGTTCTAAGCACTGGGGTAGATACAAGGTTATCTGATTGTCCCACGTGGGAGTCACAGTCTTAATCCCCATTTTACAGATGAGGTAACAGCCACAGAGAAGTTATGTGACTTGCCCAAAGTCACACAGCTAATAAGTGGCAGATCTGGGATTCATTAATTCATTCAATCATCTTTTTTTAGTGCTTACTTCGTGTAGAGCACTGTACTAAGTGCTTGGAAAGTACAATTCGGCAACAAGTAGAGACATTCCCCACACAACAACAGACTCACAGTCTAGAAGCAGCGTGACTCAGTGGAAAGAGCCCGGGCTTTGGAGGCAGAGGTCACGGATTCAAATCCCATCTCCACCAACTGTCAGCTGTGTGACTTTGGGCAAGTCACTTCACTTCTCTGGGCCTCAGTTACCTCATCTGTAAAATGGGAATTAAAACTGGGAGCCCCCCGTGGGACAACCTGATCACCTTGTAACCTCCCCAGTGCTTAGAACAGTGCTTTGCACTGTAAGGAAGTGCTTAACAAATACCATCATTATTACCATCATTATTAGAAGGGGTGGAGACAGACAAAAAAAAAAAACAAAGCAAAACAAGTAGACAGGAATCAATAACATAGATTAGAACCCATGACCTCTGACTCCCAAGCCCATGCTCTTGACACTCTGCCACGCTGCTTCTCTCACATGTTACTGCTGAGGGACAGATCAACAGAGATTAAAGGGAAGCAAAATATTAAAACCGCACCTTCGCCAATGAAGGGGTACTCCATGCCGTCTCTCACCCCGGGCTCTATTTCCACTTCCAGCGTTCGCTCTTCATTTACAAGCCTAAAATACAAGAAAATTTAGCAGGCGAGGGGATCCATACTGGCCTGGAATGCCCTCCCTCCGCACATCTGCCAAGCTAGCTCTGTTCCTCCCTTCAAGGCCCTACTGAGAGCTCACCTCCTCCAGGAGGCCTTCCCACACTGAGCCCCCTCCTTCCTCTCCCCCTCCTCCCCTTCTCCATCCCTCCCGCCTTACCTCCTTCCCCTCCCCACAGCACCTGTATATATGTATATATGTCTGTATGTATTTATTACTCTATTAACTTATTTATTTTATTTGGACATATTTATTCTATTTATTTTATTTTGTTAATATGTTTTGTTTTGTTCTCTGTCTCCCCCTTCTAGACTGCGAGCCCACTGTTGGGTAGGGACCGTCTCTATATTATCATCATCAATCGTATTTATTGAGCGCTTACTGTGTGCAGAGCACTGTAATATGTTGCCAACTTGTACTTCCCAAGCGTTTAGTACAGTGCTCAGCACACAGTAAGCGCTCAATAAATACGATTGAATGAATGAATCCAAACCCTTGACCCAGATTCTAATATCAAGTAGAGAAGGGGTGTTAACAACTGATATCAACCCATTGTTTTGTTGTCTGTCTCCCCCTTCTAGACTGTGAGCCCGTTGTTGGGCAGGGATCGTCTCTATATGTTGCCGACTTGTACTTCCCAAGCGCTTAGCACAGTGCTCTGCACACAGGAAGCGCTCAATAAATACAATTGAATGAATGAATTTACTGAGCACTTACTGTGCGCAGAGCACTGTACCAAGAGCCTTATATTTCCAAACACCACTGACACTTTTTCCTTCCCACACCCAGCAAAACTAAGCACTTCCAATCCAGTGAAGTTCTCCACAGTTAAAACAATTCACCATTTCTTCTCCGAGGCAGTTGAAAGTCATGAATTACTCACGGCTCGTGACATTTGCCCCACCTGAATTGGCGCAAGTTAATCGCATCTGGCACAGAATTAAGTGCCAGCATTCCGTTCTTTGTACAAAACCCCTAATCCTACTTCATCTATTCTCCTGCCACCACGGAAAGTCCGGCAGTAGGATGCAGTATCGCTATTTTCTGTGTAAATATGCCCCTAAAGGAACAAATCGGGAATTTTCCGTTTCCCAGAGGCAGCGTTGTTTCTATGCGTCATTTCCTTGACGATCCTTTGGAAAAGAATTGGGATAATTGTGAAGTAAGGGCAAAGAAATCATTGACTACGTGTATCAGATTTATAAATAATGGGAATCCTCTGCCCTGGATCTGTAAACATAACTGGAACAGGTAGAAAGAAAATGCAGCACGGTTGATTACTAAATGTAAAAGTGAAAAGTCTGATATTCTTCAATAAAAGGAGCAAGGAAATAAAGAAGTACTAATGTGTGCATTGCCAACTCCTCTGCCACAAACTCGTGGGTGTTCTATACCTGTTCATGTGAAGGTGAGCAGGAATACATAAAAGCCACAGAAATACCAGTTCAGTCTTTGGTTTTCTCCTCCCGCGCCTCCCCCGGTCCCACCTCTGAACATTTTACCCATGTTCATTCATTTATTTAATCCTATTTATTGAGCTCTAATAATAATAATAATGATGGCATCTATTAAGCGCTTACTATGTGCAATGCACTGTTCTAAACGCTGGGGAGGTTACAAGGCGATCAGCTTGTCCCACGGGGGGCTCTCAGTCTTAATCCCCATTTTACAGATAAGGTCACTGAGGCCCAGAGAAGTGAAGTGACTTGCCCAAAGTCACACAGCTGACAATTGGCAGAGCCAGAATTTGAACCCATGACCTCTGCCTACAAAGCCCGGGCTCTTTCCAGTTAGCCACACTGCTTCTTTATTGTGTGGTTGGGAGAGAGGCAGCGTGGCTCTGTGAAAAGAACACGGGCTTGGGAGCCAGAGGTCATGGGTTCTAATCCCGGTTCCGCCGCTTGTCAGCTGTGTGACTTTGGGCAAGTCACTTCACTTCTCTGGGCCTCAGTTACCTCATCTGGAAAATGGGGATTAAGACTGTGAGCCCCACGTGGGACAACCTGATCACCCTGTATCCCCCCCAGTGCTTAGAACAGTGCTTTGCACATAGTACGTGCTTAGCAAATGCCATCATTATTATTATAATTATTACTAAGCGCTTGGGAGAGTACAATGCAACAATAAACAGATACATTCCCTGCCCACACATCAAGAAGCAACACGCGCTAATTTAAAGTTGAACCATCATCAATTAAGGGCTTTGAGAACTTCATATGCACAGCACTGAACTAAGCGCTTGGGAGAATACAACAGAGTTGGTAGTCATGCCCACAAAGCCTCTTTTCTTTTCTCCCCCGGCCTTGCCAGTAAAGGATCCCTTGAGTGGAAAAATGCTTAAGAACGGTAAGCGGCGGGAGAGAGGGAGGAGAGGAAGGGCAGATGAAGAATGGAAACCAATGGAAAATCATCTTCTGGATCCCAGAGAGCTGGCTCGCCTTGCTTATTATTTACATTAGAGAGTCTGTCTCCCCCTCTAGACTGTAAGCTCACTGGGGGCAGGGACTGTGTCTATGTTGTTCATTCATTCATTCAACTGTATTTATTGAGCGCAGAGTACTGTACTAAGCACTTGGGAAGTACAAGTCGGCAACAGCGTGGCTCAGTGGAAAGAGCCCGGGCTTTGGAGTCAGAGGTCATGGGTTCAAATCCTGGCTCCACCACATGTCTCCTGTGTGACCTTGGGCAAGTCACTTCAGAGAAGTGACTCATCTGGAAAATGGGGGAGAAGGCTGTAAGCCCCATGTGGGACAATTTGATTACCTTGTATCTACCCCGGTGCTTAGAACAGTGCTTGGCACATAGTAAGCACTTAACAAATACCAACATTATTATTATTATTATTATTATTAAGACTGTGAGCCCCAAATGGGACAACCTGATCACCTTGTACCCTCCCCAGCGCTTAGAACTGTGCCTTGCATATAGTAAGTGACTGAGCCCCCTTTTTCCTCTCCTCCTCCCCACCCCCCCACCCTACCTTCTTCCCCTCCCCACAGCACCTGTATATGTTTGTCCAGATTTATTACTCTATTTATTTTACTTGTACATATTTACTATTCTACTTATTTTGTTAATGATGTGCATCTAGCTTTATTTTTATTTATTCTGGTGACTTGACACCCGTCCACGTTTTGTTTTGTTGTCTGTCTCCCCCTTCTAGACTGGGAGCCCGTTGTTGGATAGGGACCGTCTCTAGATGTTGCCAACCTGTACTTCCCAAGAGCTTAGTCCAGTGCTCTGCACAAAGTAAGCGCTCAATAAATACGATTGAATGAATGAACATAGAGAGACAGTCCCAACCCAACAGAATGAATGAATGAACATAGAGGGTCCCTACCCAACAACAGGCTCGCAGTCTGGAAGGGGGAGACAGACAACAAAACAAAACATGTGGAGAGGTGTCATCAGAATAAATAGAAGTAAAGCTAGATGCACATCATTAACAAAATCAGTAGAATAGTACGTATGTACAAGGAAAACAGAGTAATAAATCTGTATAAATATATACTAGTGCTGTGGGGAGGGGAAGGAGTGTGGCTCAGTGGAAAGAGCACGGGCTTTGGAGTCAGAGGTCATGGGTTCGAATCCCCGACTCCACCACATGTCTGCTGTGTGATCTTGGGCAAGTCACTTCACTTCTCTGGGCCTCAGTTACCTCATCTGTAAAATGGGGATTAAGACTGTGAGCCCCACTTGGGACAACCTGATTACCCTGTATCCTCCCCAGCGCTTAGAACAGTGCTTTGCACATAGTAAGCGCTTAACAAATGCCATTATTATTATTATTATTATCAGAATAAATGGAAGTAAAGCTAGATGCACATCATTAACAAAATCAGTAGAATAGTACGTATGTACAAGTAAAATAGAGTAATAAATCTGTATAAATATATGCTAGTGCTGTGGGGAGGGGAAGGAGGTAGGGCAGGGGGGATGGGGAGGAGGAGAGTATACTGTCCTTTCCCAAGCGCTTAGTACAGTGCTCCGCACACGGTAAGCGCTCAATAGAGACGATCGAGGGAGCGACCGAGTGATTCCGATCCCGAGGGCTGGGCGGGGGGCTGAGGCGGACACCTACTTGACGTTGGGGCACTCGTCGCAGACCACTTCTTGGGTCATCTGGAAGCGGCCGGGTCCCAGCTGGGTGGTCCTCATCTCCTGCCGGCAGTTACATTTCCGTTTGCCGGGGGCCTGCCTGGCCACTGGTTTGTTTCGAACCACCTAGAAGACACGCATCACGCGCCCGGTTAGCCAAGGCGGGTTAGAGAAGCAGCGTGGTTCAGTGGAGAGCACACGGGCTTGGGAGTCCAGAGGTCATGGGTTCGAATCCCGGCTCTGCCACTTGTCAGCTGTGTGACTTCACTTCTCTGGGCCTCAGTTACCTCATCTGGAAAAAGGGGACTGTGAGCCCCACGTGGGACAACCTGATCACCTTGTATCCCCCCCAGCGCTTAGAACAGTGCTTCGCACATAGTAAGCGCTTAACAAATACCATCATTATCATTACTGAGAAGCAGCATGGCTCAGTGGCAAGAGCACGGGCTTGAGAGTCAGAAGTCATGGGTTTGAATCCCGGATCTGCCACTTAATAATAATAATAATGATGGCATTTATTAAGCGCTTACTATGTGCAAAGCACTGTTCTAAGCGCTGGGGAGGTTACAAGGTGATCAGGTTGTCCCACGGGGGGCTCATAGTCTTAATCCCCATTTTACAGATGAGGGAGCTGAGGCCCAGAGAAGTGAAGTGACTTGCCCAAAGTCACACAGCTGACAATTGGTGGAGTCGGGTTGTCAGCTGTGTGACCTTGGGAATGCCACTTAACTTCTCTGTGCCTCAGTTACCTCATCTGTAAAATGGGGATTGATTGATCTAACTTTAGCTCGATTTTGTGAATCTCACGAGTCAAATTCCCATGGCCAGTTTCTCATTTTATTCTTCCATTCATAACATGTTATGGGTGCTCAATAAGTATTTAAACAATTACAACAGCAGCCTTCCAAGGCTGCTAAGCCTACTCTAATTCAAGGAAATGACCGACTATCTCCTTGTCTTAGAAAAAGCAGCAGAGAAAATTCTACCTTGAAATCAACTTGGCCTCTGACTCTCAGGCATGTGCCTGAGAGTCAGGGGATGTGAGTTCTAATCCCAGTTCCGCCACTTGTCTGCTCTGTGAACTTGGGCAAGTCACTTAAATTCTCTGCGCCTCAGTTCCCTCATCTGTAAGATGGGGATGAAGACTGTGAACCCCATGTGGGACTGGGACTGTGTCCAACCTGATGATCTTGTATCTACCCCAACGCTTTGTACGGTGCCTAACACATAATAAATGCTTAAATGCCATTTAAAAAAAAAATCACCACTCCCATATACCAAGGTACACGTAGGACGCATCATGGAAATGACAATGCATTTAAGAAATATGGGGACCATGAAGATTTTTAAGCAATCATTTCAGAAGGACATTTAAAGCAACGTGGCTCAGTGGAAAGAGCCCGGGCTTTGGAGTCAGAGGTCATGGATTCAAATTCCGGCTCCACCACATGTCTGCTGTGTGACCTTGGGCAAGTCACTTAACTTCTCTGAGCCTCAGTTACCTCATCTGTAAAATGGGGATTAAGACTGTGAGCCCCACGTGGGACAACTTGATCACACTGTATCCCCCCCAGCGCTTAGAACAGTGCTTTGCACATAGTAAGTGCTTAACAGATGCCATCATCATCATTATTATTATTATTATTATTATGATTATTAAAGGCTTAACTTGGGTTATGTTCAGAAGCCATCTAGCTTCACTGATAATCTGAAGAAAGTTCAACCCTGTTAAAGAACCTTTGGTCTAGAAGTCACTAACCCACAGTTCTGATTCAGTTCAGGCACCAAAACGCTCAGGATTAGATTCATTAATTTCTCTCTGTACAGGCTTTCAGTCCTCTCTAAATCAGATACCCTGAGCCCTTAAAGTCAGAAAGATATTCCTTAGTTTGGCGTACGCATTAATAGGTCTGTTTCACAAGGCGGCCAGATTTCCCTAACCACCAAACCCCTTTCCTGAGAAATCGAGAACTAGGGTCACATCTGGGGCTGAAAAAGGATAAAATAACCCCTCTCTGGTCAATTTCAAGGGTCCGGAGCGGCAACTGGTTCTCCCACTCACTTCCACGAAGTTTCCAGAATACACTTCCTCTAAGGTTACTTCTAGATCCACAATGATGTCACTCCCTCTTGGAATGTTCCGATCCTGCTGGCGTGGGTTTCCTCCAAACATGAAGCCAAAGTCCCCGAAGAAGCTGCAGCAAAGAAGGCGACAAGAAATCTGAGTTCAGGTTCGTTCACAAGTACCTCAATCAATCAATCGTATTTATTGAGCGCTTACTGTGTGCAGAGCACTGTACACGTAATCTCTCAGGCAATGAAAGAGTTTCGGGATCATGCTGTGTCCCTCCACACCACCCCCCAAGTAGGAGTGGGTAATAATAATAATGATGGTATTTGTTAAGCACTTACTATGTGCAAAGCACTGTTTTTAGCGCAGGGGTAGATACGAGGTTATTAGGTTGTTCCACGTGGGGCTCACAGTCTTAGTCCCCATTTTCCAGACGAGGTAACAGGCACAGAGAAGTGACCCTTTTTTGTAATGGCATTTATTAAGTGCTTACTATGTGCAAAGCACTGTTCTAAGCGCTGGGGTAGATACAAGGTTATTAAGTTGTCCCATGTGGGGCTCAGTCTTAGACCCCATTTACCACGTGAGGTAACTGGCGCACAGAGAAGTTAAGTGACTTGCCCAAAGTTGCACAGCAGACGGGATTAGAACCCATGACCTCTGACTCCCAAGCAAGGGCTCTTTCCACTGAGCCATGCTGCTTAGCACCCCAAACTCCACTGGCCTCTAAGGCCAACGGTTCTCGCACTCCTTTATTCATTCACTGAATCGTATTTATTGAGTGCTTACTGTGTGCAGAGCACTGTACTAAGCGCTTGGGATGTGTCTTCTGGTACAGCTAAGCCTGTGGTCTTCCGCCCTCCTCCTCACCCCACTATTGGCCAGGGAAAGCTATGCCCTTTATATATATTGCTGATATAGATAAGGTCACCTCAAGTTTGGCACCGTCTCTATCACAGTCTGAATTGTCTTCACTCCCCCACCGAGTGACTCTGAAAGCTGATACTGAACCCAGAGTCTCCCTGCTTCTAGACTGTAAGCCCGGTGTGGGCAGGGATTGTCTCTATTACTGAATTATACTTTCCAAGCACTTAATACAGAGCCCTGCACATAGTAAGCGTTCAATAAATACGACTGAATGAGATACAGCAAAAGGGCATGATAGTGGCTGGGGAAGCAAAACCATTTTTCAGCCCTGAAAATAAAGAGTCGAGGAGCATGATAGTGGCTGGGGAAGCAAAACCATTTTTCAGCCCTGAAAATAAAGAGTCGAGGAAGCCCTACTGAGAGCTCACGTCCTCCAGGAGGCCTTCCTAGACTGAGCCCCCTTTTTCCTCTCCTCCTCCCCATCCTCCCCGCCCTACCTCCTTCCTCCCCACACAGCAACTGTATATATATTTGTATATACTGATTACTCTATTTTACCTGTACATATTTACTACTCTATTTTGTTAATGATGTGCATCTATCTTTATCTCTATTTATTCTGATGACTTGAAACCTGTCTACATGTTTTGTTTTGTTGTCTGTCTCCCCCTTCTAGACTGTTCCCTCCCCGCATCCACCAAGCTAGCTCTCTTCCTCCCTTCAAGGCCCTATTGAGAGCTCACCTCCTCCAGGAGGCCTTCCCACACTGAGCCCCCTCTTTCCTCTCCCCCTCCTTCCCCTCTCCATCCCCCCCCACCTTGCCTCCTTCCCTTCCCCACAGCACCTGTATATATGTATATGTTTGTACATATTTATTACTCTATTTATTTATTTATTTATTTTGCTTGTACATATCTATTCTATTTATTTTATTAATATGTTTTGTTTTGTTCTCTGTCTCCCCTTCCAGACTGTGAGCCGACTTTTGGGTAGGGACTGTCTCTATATGTCGCCAACTTGTACTTCCCAAGCACTTAGTACAGTGCTCTGCACACAGTAAGCGCTCAATAAATATGACTGATTGATTGATTGATGGATTGTGAGCCCGTTGTTGGGTAGGGATCGTGTGTGTTGCCTACTTGTACTTCCCAAGCGCTTAGTACAGTGCTCTGCACACACTAAACGCTCAATAAATACGATTGAATGAATGAATGAACCATTTTTCAGCCCTGAAAATAAAAAGTCAAGGGTAGTAGAGGTCCTCATTTTAGCTCCCAAGAACTCAAATGGTGGTGGTAAGGGGCCACTCCTCTTTCACACCCTCTTCAGGTATTGCCACTGCTCAGATTTCAGCCCACAGCTCCCAGGAAGTAGGCTAACGCTAACAAGCTCATGACAGGACATCCCTGTTACAATTAAATGAATCATTCCCGTGAGTATACCATTTTTAGACTGTGAGCCCACTGCTGGGTAGGGACTGTCTCTATATGTTGCCAATTTGTACTTCCCAAGCGCTCAATAAATACGATTGATGATGATGATGAAAACTCCTCTTCCTTACTGGGAGAAAATGTCTCCGTGGGAGCCTTGGTGACCGTCTTTCAATCCCTCCTCGCCATACGCGTCGTACTGTTTTCGCTTCTCTTCATCCGACAGCACCTGTAGGAAAGGAGACAGGGAAAAAATAAGGACAGGCCCACCTAAGTTGGAAACGACCGGCTTTGATCCAACAGTGATTTCAAGTGATATTTAGAGTGAAAAGTGGACTGTTATCAAAACTTAATGATAAGTGGGCATTTATTATGTGCTCGCTAAGCGCCAAGCACTGTACTAAGTGCTGGATAGATACATTTCATTCATTCATTCAATCGTATTTATTTAGCCCTTACTGTGTGCAGAGCACTGTACTAAGCGCTTGGGAAGTACAAGTCGGCAACATATAGAGACGGTCCCTACCCAACAACGGGCTCACAGTCTAGAAGGGGGAGACAGACAACAAAAAACAAAACATGTGGACAGGTGTCATCATCAGAATAAACAGTCATCAGAATAAATAGATACATGATAATCTGGTATCAAGTACTATCAATCAGTGGTATTCCTAGAGTGCTTACCGTGCGCAGAACATTCAGAGTCTCTAAAACAGTAAGCTCACTGTGGTCAGGGAACATGTCAATCAGTGGTAATAATAATAATAATGATAGCATTTATTAAGCGCTTACTATGTGCAAAGCACTGTTCTAAGCGCTGGGGAGGTTACAAGGCAATCAGGTTGTCCCACAGGGGGCTCACAGTCTTCATCCCCATTTTACAGATGAGGGAACGGAGGCCCAGAGAAGTGAAGTGACTTGCCCAAAGTCACACAGCTGACAAGTGGCGGAGCCAGAATTCGAACCCATGACCTCTGACTCCAAAGTCCGGGCTCTTTCCACCGAGCTATGCTGCTTCTCAGTATTCACTGACTGCTCGTTGCGTGCAAAACGTTCAGCACGGTACTGTACAACAGAATTGGAAGACACGATCCCTGTCCTCCAGCAGCTTAGACTCTACAGAACTGTTTGAAACTTGGGGCAAAAATCCACCCTATGGGGAAACTCCTCTTTCCCAATTTACAGAACCAAGGTTAGAAACCAATACAAATTGCAATTGCCGGATTTAAAAGAAATCAACCTTTCATTTCAAAATAGGTGTTTGGTATTTTGTGTTTACTTTTCAGACTTTGTGTCCCTGTAGATTCTTCCCCTTTCCAAAATCTCCCTCTCCAAAGAGATGGGGTGTGGTGTTTCTTTGACAGACTACCAGGATTTTTTCTAGTGAATTTCGCCCCTCTGGCCTATGAAGTGTATGTCTCTCATTTCTCAGGGATTTCACTTCCCCGTCTCTGGACCGTGAGCCCGTTGTGGGCAGGGATGGTCTCTCTTTATCGCTGCATTGTACTTTCCAAGCGCTCTGTACAGTGCTCTGCACACAGTACTCAATTAATACGACTGAATGAATGAACATTCAGAGTTTCTAAGACTGTAAGCTCGGTGTGGTCAGGGAACATATCCTCCGACACTGTTATACGGTACTCTTTCAAGAGCTCAGTACAGTGCTGATTGATATTTGGTAGACACATTCCTTGCCCACAGGGAGACATTCCGTGCCCACAGGGAGGTTACAATCTAGATGAGGAGACAGACATTAAATTACAGATGTGCACATAATAATAACGATGGCTTTTGTTAAGAGCTTACTATGTGCAAAGCACTGTTCTAAGCGCTGGGGAGGATACGAGGTGATCAAGTTGTCCCACGGGGGGCTCACAGTCTTCATCCCCATTTTACAGATGAGGGAACTGAGGCACGGAGAAGCTAAGTGACTTGCCCAAGGTCACCCAGCTGACAGTTGGCGGAGCTGGGATTTGAACCCATGACCTCTGACTCCCAAGCCCGGGCTCTGTCCACTGAGCCACACTGCTTCTCTGAGCGATATGGGGCAAATATCAAGTGCTTAAAGGTATTGAGCCAAGTGTACAGGTGACGCGGGAGGAGGAGGGAGAAGGGGAAACGGAGGGCTGAGTCGGGGAAGGCATCTTGGAGGAGGTGTGATTTTAATAAGGCACTGATTTATTTACAGTTGTTTATAAGGTTGTTTGTATAAACAAATATATTTATTTATAACTTTATTTATAAGGTTGGGAGAGCTGAAGTGCAAACAGGGAAAGCTCACCTCCTCCAGGAGGCCTTCCCAGACTGAGCCCCTTCCTTCCTCTCCCCCTCTCCATCCCCCCCATCTTACCTCCTTCCCTTCCCCACAGCACCTGTATATATGTATATCTGTTTGTACATATTTATCACTCTATTTATTTATTTTACTTGTACATATCTATCCTATTTATTTTATTTTGTTAGTATGTTTGGTTTTGTTCTCTGTCTCCCCCTTTTAGACTGTGAGCCCACTGTTGGGTAGCGACTGTCTCTATATGTTGCCAATTTGTACTTCCCAGGCGCTTAGTACAGTGCTCTGCACATAGTAAGCGCTCAATAAATACGATTGATGATGATCAGAGCAGGGAGGAAGGGGGTTCAACCACGCTGTTTTACTCCTTGGTTTTCAAGGATGGATTCTTTCGAAGTCCTGTCAGGACTTCAGAGACCAGAACCATATCCAACTCAGAACAGCCCCAGTGGAGAACTATTTATGGGTTTGGGCCTCTGAAGAGTGGATCGGATTTGGGCTGGTGGAGGAAGTGGGGGTTCATTCATTCATTCAATCGCATTTATTGAGCGCTTACTGTGTGCAGAGCACTGTACTAAGTGCTTGGGAAGTCCAAGTTGGCAACATATAGAGACGGTCCCTACCCAACAGTGGGCTCACAGTCTAGAAGGGGGAGACAGAGAACAAAACATATTAACAAAATAAAATAAGTAGGATATGTACAAGTAAAATAAATATTCATTCATTCATTCAATCGTATTTATTGAGCGCTTACTGTGTGCAGAGCACTGTACTAAGCGCTTGGGAAGCACAAGTTGGCAACGTATAGAGACGGTCCCTACCCAACAGTGGGCTCACAGTCTAGAAGGAGGAGACAGAGAACAAAAGAAAACATATTAACAAAATAAAATAAATAGAATAGATATGTACAAGTAAAATAAATACAGTAATAAATACGTACAAACATATGCATATATACAGGAAGGCAGGGGCAAATTGTGGAGGGATTTAAATTCATTCAATCGTATTTATTGAGCGCTTACTGTGTGCAGAGCACTGTACTAAGCGCTTGGGAAGTACAAGTTGTACTTGTACTTTTACAATTGTACTTGTACAGTTACGATTATAATTAGAGAAGCAGTGTGGCTAAGTGGCAAAGAGGACGAATAGAGAGTAAAAAATCCGTACGAACATATATACATCTATACAGGTGCCGTGGGGAAGGGAAGGAGGTAAGGTGGGGGGGATGGAGAGGGGGAGGAGGGGGAGAGGAAGGAAGGGGCTCAGTCTGGGAAGGCCTCAGTCTGGGTTAGTCTCTGCTAGGAACTACAGAACCTTACGAAGTTGCATTATATTCATTCACTCATTCAATGGTATTTATTGAGTGCTTAGTGTGTGCAGAGCGCTGGACTAAGAGCTTGGAAAGCATAATTTGGCAACAAATAGTGACAGTCCCTACCCAACAACAGGCTCACGGTCTAGATGGGGGGAGGCAAACAACAAAACAAACAAGTAGACAGGTATCAATAGCATCAATATAAATGGAATTATAGATATATACACATCATTAATAAAATAAATAGAATAATGTATAGAGAAGCAGCGTGGCTCAGTGGAAGGAGCATGAGCTTGGGAGTCAGAGGTCGTGGGTTCGAATCCCAGCTCCACCACTTGTCAGCTGTGTGACCTTGGGCAAGTCACTTAACTTCTCTGTGCCTCAGTTCCCTCATCTGTAAAATGGGGATAAAGACTGTGAGCCCCACGTGGGACAACCTTGATCACCTTGTATCCCCCCCAGCGCTTAGAACAGTGCTTGGCACATAGTAAGAGCTCAACAAATACCTCTGCCATTATTATCTCCCCCTTCTAGACTGTGAGCCTATTGTTGGGTAGGGACCATCTCTATATGTTGCCAACTTGTACTTCCCAAGCGTTTAGTACAGTGCTCTGCACACAGTAAGCGCTCAATAAATACAATTGATTGATTGATACATGTATACACATGTGCTGTGGGGCAGAGAGGGGGATAATAATAATAATAATAATGGCATTTATTAAGCACTTACTATGTGCAAAGCACTGTTCTAAGCACTGGGGAGGTTACAAAGTGATCAGTTGTCCCACGGGGGGCTCACAGTCTTAATTCCCATTTTACAGATGAGGTAACTGAGGCCCAGAGAAGTTAAGTGACTTGCCCAAAGTCACACAGCTGACAATTGGCAGAGCCAGGATTAGAACCCAGGCAATCTGACCCCGAGGCCTGCACTCTATCCATTAGGCCATGCTGCTTCTCCAGCAGAGCAGAGTATTCATTCATTCATTCAATTGCATTTATTGAGCGCTTACTGTGTGCAGAGTACTGTACTAAGCGCTTGGGAAGTCCAAGTTGGCAACATATAGAGATGGTCCCTACCCAACAACGGGCTCACAGTCTAGAGGGGGGAGACAGTCAACAGAACAAAACATGTGGACAGAGCAGGGCTGAGCAGAGGGAGGGAGTTGGGGTGATGAGGAGGGGAGGAGGAGCAGAGGAAAAGGGGGGTTCAGTCTGGGAAGGCCTCCTGGAGGAGGGGAGCTTTCAGTAGGGCTTCGAAGGTGGGGAAGTGTGCTAGTTTGGTGGATTCTCTGTAATCAAAGAAGATAGCCCACTGTTGGGTAGGGACCGTCTCTATATGTTGCCAACTTGTACTTCCCAAGCGCTTAGTCCAGTGCTCTGCACACAGTAAGCGCTCAATAAATACAATTGAATGAATGAATGAATGAAAAGATAGCACCGATGACGAAGTTTGGCTGTGAGTAAGTGTGTGGCCGAAACAGCCAATGTGGGACCCACAGCCCGGCCCACCACGGGCTCACAAAAAGGTTGTCACGTTTGATGCATGCGGCGTCTGCTACTGTTTCTTCTCTCTTGCCTCCTTGTCTCTTGTTGGCACAAATTATAGACGTCCGTGAGCATCCAGCGGACCCTGACGGTCCTGGAGGTCGACTACCGATGAACAGCACCATGAAACACGATTTTCCCTACCTGACTCCCAAAAGCCAGGCCCCAATTTATAAAACTAGAGAAGCAGCGTGGCTCAGTGGAAAGAGCCCGGGCTTGGGAGTCAGAGGTCACGGGTTCTAATCCCGGCTCCGCCAACTGTCAGCTGTGTGACTTTGGACAAGTCACTTCACTTCTCCGTGCCTCAGTTACCTCATCTGTAAAATGGGGATTAAGACTGTGAGCCCCACGTGGGACAACCTGATCTCCTTGTATCTCCCCAGCCCTTAGAGAAGCAGCGTGGCTCAGTGGAAACAGCCCGGGCTTTGGAGTCAGAGGTCATGGGTTCAAATCCCGACTCTGCCATTTATCAACTGTGTGACCTTGGGCAAGTCACTTCACTTCTCTGGGCCTCAGTTCCCTCATCTGGAAAATGGGGATGAAGACTGTGAGTCCCACGGGGGACAACCTGATCACCCTGTAAACTCCCCAGCGCTTCGAACAGTGCTTTGCACATAGTAAGCGCTTAATAAATGCCATTATTATTTTGGGAAGCAGCGTGGCTCAGTGGAAAAAAGTCCGGGCTTTGGAGTCAGAGGTCATGGGTTCAAATCCCGGCTCCGCCACTTGTCAGCTGTGTGACTTTGGGCAAGTCACTTCACCTCCCTGTGCCTCATTCCCTCATCTGTAAAATGGGGATGAAGACTGTGAGCCCCTCGTGGGACAACCTGATCACCTTGTATCCCCCCCAGTGCTTAGAACAGTGCTTTTAGAGAAGCAGCGTGGCTCAGTGGAAAAGAGCCCGGGCTTTGGAGTCAGAGGTCATGGGTTCAAATTCTGCTCCGCCACTTGTCAGCTGTGTGACTTTGGGCAAGTCACTTCACTTCTCTGGGCCTCAGTTCCCTCATCTGGAAAATGGGGATTAAGACTGTGAGCCCCACCGTGGGACAACCTGATCACCTTGTAACCTCCCCAGTGCTTAGAACAGTGCTTTGCACATAGTAAGCGCTTAATAAATGCCATCATTATTATTATTATTATTAGAACAGTGCTTTGCACATAATAAGCGCTTAACAAATACCACAATAATAATAATAATCATCATTATTATTATTATTATCATCATCATCAAAGGAGCACCAGGTCATGAACATACCCCAGGCTCATTGGACCAGCCTGTTCTCATAAATTTGGCCGGTGCACGGTTCTTCCTCAGGGAAATGGAATAAAAGGGGCCTACAACCTGATGTTTGAGAATTCTGGGTTGCACTCAGGGACTGTCTTGTATATCCCCCAAAGTCGACACATTTACAAATACACGGAGGAACAGAAAGGGAGGAGAGAGAATATGTATGTGTGTGAGAGACAGAGAGAGAAAAGAAGGACGTTGCCCAGGAATCAGAGGACCTGGGTTCTAATTGCGGCTCTGCCAATTGCTTGCTGAGGGACTTTGGGTACATCATTTAACCGCTATTCAACTTCTCGGTGTCTCAGTTTCCTCAACTGTAAAATGAGGATTCAATCCTACTTAAACTGTGAAGCCCCTACGGGACAGGGACAATCTGGTAAACTTCTACCTACCCTAGCGCTTACACAGTAAGCACTTAAATACCATAAAATATGTTTGTATGTGAGTGTGTGTGCGCGCATACACATGTATTTTGCAGGTATACTATATATATATTTTAAAAAGACACACCTAATTCAATGCTTATCAAAGCAACCAAATCCCTTGGCCATCATAAAAACCTAATTACTAAGGCATTCAAGCACTTTAAGGAAAGGTTCGAGAAAGATGCTTTACTTAGCCAAGAGGAGAGAAGACAAAGGGGAACTTAATGGCTTCAATTCAACAATGAAAGAGTATTTCATGGGTAATAGTGATGATTAAATCACAGGTAAAACGATTTAGAGTGGACCTCGGTAGTTATGGGAGCTCCTCTGAAGGGTCTTAGAGAAGCAGTATAGTCTCACGGAGAGAGTGGGAGTCAGAAGGAGCTGGGTTCTAATCCCAGCTCCGCCATTTGTCTGCTGTGTGACCATGGGCAAGTCACTTCACTTCTCTGGGCCACAGTCACCTCATCTGCAAAATGGGGATTGAGACTGTGGACCCCACGTGGGACAGGGACTGTGTCCAACCCGATTTGCTCGTATCCACCCCAGCGCTTAGCACAGTGCCCGACACAGAGTAACCACTTCAAAACCATAATAACATAATTATTATCTGTGCTTCAGTTTCATTGTCTGTAAAATGGGGATTAAGACTGTGAGCCCTAAGTGGGACAGGAACTGTGTCCAACCTGATGAGCTTGTATAATAATAATAATCATAATGATGGCATTTATTAAGCGCTTACTATGTGAAAAGCACTGTTCTAAGCGCTGGGGAGGTTACAAGGTGTTCAGGTGGTCCCACAGGGGGCTCACAGTCTTCAACCCCATTTTACAGATGAGGGAACTGAGGCGCAGAGAAGTGAAGTGATTTGCCCAAGGTCACACAGCTGACAAGTGGCAGAGCCGGAATTTGAACCCATGACCTCTGACTCCAAAGCCCGGGCTCTTTTCCACTGAGCTATGCTGCTTCCTGTTTCTATCTAGCCTAGCACTTAGTACAGTGCCTGGCACATAGTAAGTGCTCAACAAATACCATTTAAAAAAAAAAAAGGTAAGTAACCACCTATGTGGGATGGTTTAAGGATTCTAGACTGTGAGCCCGCTGTTGGGTAGGGACCGTCTCCATGTTCCCAACGTGTACTTCCCAAGCGCTTAGTACAGTGTTCTGCACACAGTAAGTGCTCAATAAAAACGACTGAATGAATGAATGAATGATCTTCCCTGGAGACAAGCCTGGATGACCCCTTGACCTCCCTCTTTCAGTATTACGATTCTGTCCTGAAAAATTTGGTCCACAATAATGACATGTTTCTATTTACCACTTTGGCATCTGCACAACTTTGGCAACCGCACAACTATAATAATAATTAGTAGTAGTGGTAGTAACAGTATTTATTAAGTATTTAAGAGCGCTGTACTAAATGCTGAACTAAGGAATTATTATAATTGTGGAATTTGTTAAGTACTTACTATGTGCCACAGGTACGGATGTGGGCAGATATCACACAGTCCCTAGCCCACATGAGGCTCACAGTTTAAGGAGGAAGGAGAACCGATAAAGAAACCGAGGCACAGAGAAGTTAAGTGACTCGCCCAAGGTCACACAACAGATAAGTGGTGAAGCTGGGATTGGAAGGCAAGTCTCCAGGCTCCCAGGTCCGTGGTCAATAATCAAAGGATCACTGGGATCGAAACCACAACCTCATTTTGTTCAAAAATGTTAGCTTAAATAAAATCCGCTTTTGTGGAAAACCAAACAGGTGGCAATTAGAAGAATGTCACATTGTTCTAAACTGTTTTATCCTTAGCATCGCAGATTTCTGGAGTTTATTTCATCCCATCCTTTGAATTTCACATTGCTCTTCTCTAGAGAAGAGGGGAGGAAAAATAATAAAAAGCACATTTAGGTTTACCCTGTGGGAAAGGATCTTGTCACCAAAGTGGTTTTAACCAGAATGGTTCTACCACAGCAGATCCCTCCCCACCCTTCCTTTCATTTATCATCATCAATCGTATTTATTGAGCGCTTACTATGTGCAGAGCACTGTACTAAGTGCTTGGGAAGTACAAATTGGCAACAATTTGTACTTTTAGTAAACTGTACTTTTAGTAAACATTTGTACTTTTAGTAAACATTTAGTAAACTGCTTGGCCCTCTAGTTTTTTCCTTTGGTCTAAATGCATAAACTACCAACTCACTTTCCCTTTCCAAAAGAGGAGCTTTTTAAAATCCAGTATGACATTCATTCATTCATTCAATCGTATTTATTGAGTGCATACTGTGTGCAGAGCACTGTACTAAGCACTTGGGAAGTACAAGTTGGCAACAGATAGAGACAGTCCCTACCCAACAACGGGCTCACAGCCTAGAAGGGGGAGACAGACAACAAAACAAAACATGTGGACAGGTGTCAAGTCATCAGAATGAACAGAATTAAAGCTAGATGCACATCATTGACAAAATAAATAGAACAGTAGATATGTACAAGTAAAATAAATAGAGTAATAAATCTGTACAAACATCTATACAGGTGCTGTGGGGAGGGGAAGGAGGTAGGGCAGGGGGGATGGGGAGGAGGAGAGGAAACAGGGGGCTCAGTCTGGGAAGTCCTCTTAGAGGAGGTGAGCTCTCAGTAAGGCTTTGAAGGGAGGAAGAGAGCTGGCTCCGCGGATGTGCGGAGGGAGGGCATTCCAGGCCAGGGGGAGGACGTGGGCCGGGGGTCGATGGCGGGGCAGGCGAGAATGAGGCCCGGCGAGGAGGTGAGCGGCGGCAGAGGAGCGGAGGGTGCGGGCTGGGCTGGAGAAGGAGAAAAGGGAGCTGAGGTAGATGGGGGCGAGGGGATGGACAGCCCTGAAGCCGAGAGGGAGGAGTTTTTACTTGATGTGTAGGTTGACAGGCAGCCACTGGAGATTTTTGAGGAGGGGAGTGACATGCCCAGAGCGTTTCTACACAAAGATAATCCGGGCAGCAGCACGAAGTATAGACTGAAGTGGGGAGAGACAGGAGGATGGGAGATCAGAGAGGAGGCTGATGCAGTAATTCAGTCGAGATAGGATGAGAGATTGAACCAGCAAGGTAGCGGTTTGGATGGAGAGGTAAGGGCGGATCTTAGCGATGTTGTGGAGGTGAGACCGGCAGGTTTTGGTGACGGATTGGATGTGAGGGGTGAAAGAGAGAGAGGAGTCGAGGATGACACCAAGGTTGTGGGCTTGTGAGACATTTCCTATAGAAACCCAGTTGATCATTTTAAATTCTGAAACTAAGTTGTTTGTTTAGGTAGATTAATTGCTTCCTCCTCCCCTGAGAAATAGGGAGGAAAAATTAAAATAGAAAAGTATGCAATGGCAAGGGCTTCATTTTTCTAAACCTGTTTTTATGGGGGGAAAAAAAAGCATAACAAAGGAGACCAGCCCCGGATAGTTCCAAACTTGATCATTAGTGCTAAATAGTCACCAATTGATTAACTTTAACAACATAACGGGTTCCAAAATATGCACTGTTATATTAAAATTTCTCATCTGGCTATAAATCTGATAAATTAGGCCTTCCCCAAATCAAATACTCAAATCTCTGCCATGTCTTTCGCCTATAACTTTCTGAAAAACTGTGCCAATTTGAGAGGAGTCCTTATATCTGTCACCTTGTCTCATCCATCAAGAATACTAGGTTGTGATAATTAGGCCAAAGGAAAAACCCTTGACAAATGAGTGAAGACTGGAGCTCTGGGCTGGGTTAGAAGTTGGGATCCAGTCCCAGCGAGCATGGCCTGATTTTGGTGGAGCCCACGCTCAGCCCGAGCGCGGAGCCCATCCGCCAAGCTAGCTCTCTTCCTCCCTTCAAGGCCCTACTGAGAGCTCACCTCCTCCAGGAGGCCTTCCCACACTGAGCCCCTTCCTTCCTCTCCCCCTCGTCCCCCTCTCCATCTCCCTCATCTTACCTCCTTCCCTTCCCCACAGCACCTGTATATATGTATATATGTTTGTACATATTTATTACTCTATTTTACTTGTACATATCTATTCTATTTATTTTATTTTGTTAGTATGTTTGGTTTTGTTCTCTGTCTCCCCCTTTTAGACTGTGAGCCCACTGTTGGGTAGGGACTGTCTCTATATGTTGCCAACTTGTACTTCCCAAGTGCTTAGTACAGTGCTCTGCACACAGTAAGCTCCCAATAAATACAATTGATTGATTGATTGATTGGCGGACCCCCCTCCCTTGGCCCTTTCCTTCCAAAATGGTGCCACTCGCACCCAGCTGTCCTCGTGTGCCCCCTGGAAGTGAAGTGTCCTCACCTACATCATTATCATTCTCATCATCATCCTAAGTGTTAAGCACTTACTTTGTGCCAGAATTAGAATCCATGACTTTCTGACTCCTCCCCATCCCCCACGTCCTACCTCCTTCCCCTCCCCACAGAACCTGTATCTGTTTGTACAGATACAGATGTACAGATCTATAGCATCTGTTTGTACAGATTTATTACTCTATTTTACTTGTACTTATTTACTATTGTATTTATTGTGTTAATGATATGCATCTAGTTTTATTTCTATTTATTCTGATGTGCATCTAGCTTTATTTCTATTTATTCTGATGACTTGACACCTGTCCACAGGTTTTGTCTTGTTGCCTGTCTCCCCTTTCTAGATTGTGAGCCCGTTGTTGGGTAGGGACCGTCTCTAGACGTTGCCAACTTGTACTTCCAAGCGCTAAGTACCATGCTCTGCACACAGTAAGCGCTCAACAAATACGACTGAATGAATGAATGACTCCCAAGCCGGTGCTCTACACCGCTTCCGTATCTATAACGATCCCCTTTGGTTCAGGGCCTGTCCCAAGGTGACCCTGGGGTACTGGCCATCTCAAGGTCAAATGCTATCTCGTGACCACCTGAGCCAGCAGGCAAAACTTGGAAGTGAGGGTGGGATACTGCCCCCACAACCAAATCTGCTAGATTGACAGCCCAAGCTGGGAATACAGAAGGTGTCCCATGCCTCCGTGCCAATCAAATTAGGTATGGAGGAGGGGGGAGGGCAGAGATTGGATAAACTGAGGCCGGAAGCTGGAATGGCCTAGGAGCACAGGTGATAAATACCTGTCGCCTCTGACCTTCCCGAGACACGCAGCAGCAGGAGGAGCAGCAGCCCACGTGTCTTTCTCTGCCCAGAAGGCCAGATGCCCACTCGGCAACCAGACCCAACACACTGAGGCAAGGGCCGCGTGATGGGTGAGTGTCTCGCTGAACGTTCGTGGGTGGGACCCATGTGCCCCGCTGCGGATGGGGATCATCAGTGGCTTCCTCCCATGGACTAGCCGCCCACCACGGGAGTGGGCAATAGAATGGATTCCTCCCATGTGGGAAAGTAAGTGGATTCGTCCCAAGTGGGAAGTGCACATGGGTGAGAGCTAGCCACCTCACCCACATGCGATTAACATATGATTGTGTTCCACCTGTTAGGGAAGCTCTAATATTGCTAATTGATTGCATTCCTCCTGAAAGGGAAGCTCAATCCATTGCGCCTAAACAACTAAATAATTCAATTCTCCTCTTGGAATAAATTTTATATAAAACTCAGGCTTTCCATCCCCAGTGTGTTTGTCTGTCTCTCTCTCTCCTTCTCTCTTTCCTTCCATCCTTCCTTCTTTCCTTCTCTTTCTTCCCTTTTCCTTCCTTCTTTTCTTTTTCCATTTCCTTCCTTTCAATCAATCAATTGTATTTATTGAGCGCTTACTGTGTGCAGAGCACTGTACTAAGCGCTTGGGAAGAACAAGTTGGCAACATATAGAGACGATCCCTACCCAACAGTGGGCTCACTTTCCTTTTCCTTCCTTCTTTCTCCCTCTTTCTTCTTTCCTTCCTTCCTTCCTCTCTCTCTTTCTTTCTTTCTCTCTCTCTCTCCCTCCTGCTCTCTCATTACTGAAAGAACCCCAGATGACGGGTGACAGGGCCGAGGGGCGGATGGGAGAGGGGAGGGATAGAACAGGCCCTATTTGGTTCTAAAATAGACTTAGGCCTAAGCTCATCTTTCTTCAGCCTGGCCTGAGGGTCTCGGACAAACCCAGGTTTGACCAAGCCATTCCCCACAAGCCAGAGTAGATGGATGGGGCTGAGGTTCCGGAGAGGAAAGGCGTAATGAATGAGTGCTACCGTATATCCTGAGGGAGCAGCCCACGCTATCCCTACCTGGTGCTGGGCGGGCCTGAAGGCTGACAGCGAAAAACCTTTGGGAAGTACTCCGAGAAAAAGTCTTTCAGGGCACACGAGCAGAGGGGTGGGAGAACTAACGATGATTATGGTAAAGTGCTTACTGTGTCGAGCACAGTTCTAAGCACTGTGGTTGATACAAGTTAATCAGGTTGGACACAGTCCCTGTCTCAGGTGGGGCTCACCCTCTAAGCACGAGGAAAATGGGTCATTGAACAGGGCTCCTCCTCCCCTACCCTTCCCCTAACTGTAGGGGTCCCTCAGGGTTCAGTTCTTGGTCCCCTTCTATTCTCCATCTACACTCACTCCCTGGGAGAACTCATTCAATCAATCAATCAATCAATCGTATTTCTTGAGCGCTTACTATGTGCAGAGCACTGTACTAAGCGCTTGGGAAGTACAAATTGGCATCACATAGAGACAGTCCCTACCCAACAGTGGGCTCACAGTCTAAAAGGGGGAGACAGAGAACAGAACCAAACATACGAACAAAATAAAATAAGTAGGATAGAAATGTACAAGTAAAATAAATAAATAAAGTAATAAATATGTACAACCATATATACATATATACAGGTGCTGTGGGGAAGGGAAGGAGGTAAGATGGGGGGATGGAGAGGGGGACGAGGGGGAGAGGAAAGAAGGGGCTCAGTCTGGGAAGGCCTCCTGGAGGAGGTGAGCTCTCAGCAGGGCCTTGAAGGGAGGAAGAGAGCTAGCTTGGCGGATGGGCAGAGGGAGGGCATTCCAGGCCCGGGGGATGACGTGGGCCGGGGGTCGATGGCGGGACAGGCGAGAGCGAGGTACAGTGAGGAGATTAGTGGTGGAGGAGCGGAGGGTGCGGGCTGGGCTGGAGAAGGAGAGAAGGGAGGTGAGGTAGGAGGGGGCGAGGGGATGGGCAGCCTGGAAGCCCAGGGTGAGGAGTTTCTGCCTGATGCGCAGATTGATCGGTAGCCATTGGAGGTTTTTGAGGTTTTTGAGGAGGGGAGTAATATGCCCAGAGCGTTTCTGGACAAAGATAATCCGGGCAGCAGCATGAAGTATGGATTGAAGTGGAGAGAGACACGAGGATGGGAGATCAGAGAGAAGGCTCTCATTCGTTCCCTTGGCTTCAACTATCATTTCTATGCAGATGACACCCAAATCTCTATCTCCTCCCCTGTTCTCTCTCCTTCCAGGCTCACATCTACCCCTGCCTTCAGGACATCTCTACTTGGACGTCCGCCTGCCAGCTCAAACTCAACCCGTCCAAGACAGAGCTCCTTATCTTCCCTCCCAAACCCTGTCCTCTCCCACACTTTCCCGTCACTGTGGACGGCACAACCATCCTTCCTGTCTCACCTTGGTGTCATCCCTGACTCCGCTCTCTCATTCGCTCTACATATCCAATCTGCCACCAAATCCTGCCGGTCTCACCTTCACAACATTGCCAAGATCCGCCCCTTCCTCTCCATCCAAAATGCTTCCACTTTAGTACAATCAGTCATCTCCTATCCTGACTAAATTACTGCATCAGCCTCCCTGCTGACCTCCAATCCTCCTGTCTCTCCCCACTTGTCCATACTTCACTCCGCTGCCCGGATTATCTTTCTACAGAAACGCTCTGGGTATGTAACCCCACCTTGTCAGAAATCTCCAGTGGTTGCTTATCAACCTCTGTGTCAGACAAAAACTCCTCACTAATGGCTTCAAAGTTCACCACCTTGCCCCTTCTTACCTCACCTCGCTTCTCTCCTTCTACATCCCAATCCACACACTCCACTCCTCTGGTGCTAACCTTCTCACTGTGCCTCCATCTCGCCTGTCTCGCTGCTGACCCCCGGCCCACATCCTACCTCTGGCCTGGAATGGCCTCCCTCCCCAAATCCGCCAATCACTCTCCCCCGCTTCAAAGCTCTACTGAAGGCTCACCTCCTCCAAGAGGCCTTCCCAGACTAAGCTTCCCTTTTCCTCAGCTCCCCACCCTTCAGCGTCACCTCGACTTGCTGACTATGCCCCTGCCCCCAGCCCCACAGCACTTACGTATATATGTATATAGCTATAATTCTATTTATTTATATTCATGCCTGTTTACTTGTCTTAAGGCCTGTCTCCCCCACAAGACCTTACGCCCGTTGTGGGCAGGGACTGTCTCTCTTTGTTGCTGAATTGTACTTTCCAACTGTACACTGCTCTGCACACAGTAAGCGCTCAATAAATATGATCGAATGAATGAACAGGGATCGAATCCCCATTCTGCAGATGAGGGGACTGAGGCACGGAGAAGTTAAGCAACTTGCCCAAGGTAATCACTATCTTGTGTTTCCCAACTAGCTCTTCCACATTTTCTTACCACCTAAGCACTTACAACCACCATAGTTATATATGCACCTATCTCAGTAATACCTCCAAAGGTTGCCCTTCCAACTCCACAGAATAATGATGACATTTATTAAGCGCTTACTATGTGCAAAGCACTGTTCTAAGCGCTGGGGAGGCTACAAGGCGATCAGGTTGTCCCACGGGGGGCTCACAGTCTTAATCCCCATTTTACTGATAAGGTAACTGAGGCTCAGAGAAGTGAAGTGCCTTGCCCCAAGTCATACAGCTGACAAGTGGTGGAGCGGGGATTTGAACCCGTGACCTCTGACTCCAAAGCCCGGGCTCTTTCCACTGAGCCGCGCTGCTTCTATTACTGGCTTTATGGCATTCGATCAGCTCAAGTCCCCTCTGACCTCACCTCGCTGATTTCCTACTAAAGCACACCCACAAACTTCGCTCCTCTACGGCAGCCCGATGGCCGTACTTCAATCTCGTCTACCTCGCCGCTGACCGTTTGCCCATAACCACCCTCTGTCCTGGAATTCCCTTCCCCTTCATTTTCATTCATTCCATCGTATTTATTGAGCGCTTACTGTGTGCGGAACACTGTACTTAGCGCTTGGGAAGTACAATTCGGCAACATATAGAGACGGTCCCTACCCAACAACCGGCTCACAGACTAGACGCAGCAAGAAGCAGCGTGGCTTAGTGGAAAGAGCCCAGGCTTGGGAGTCAGAGGATGTGGGTTCTAATTCCGGCTCCACCACCTGTCAGCTGTGTGACCTTGGGCAAGCCGCTTCACTTCTCTGTGCTTCAGTGACCTCATCTGGAAAATGGGGATTAAGACTGTGAGCCCCACATGGGACAATCCGATAACCTTGTATCTACCCCAGTGTTTAGAACAGTGCTTGGCACCTAGTAAGCACTTAAATACCATAATGATTATTATTATTATTATTATTAGAAGCAGGGAGACAGACAACAAAACAAGCAAACAGGCATCAATAGCATCAATATAAATGGAATTATAGATACATATCATTAATAAAATACATAGAATTATAGATATGTACATATATACACAAGTGCTGTGGGGCGGGGAAAGGGATAGATCAGAGGGAGGGAGTGGGGCAGCACAGGAAAAGGAGGGCTCAGTGTGGGAAGGCCTCCTGGAGGAGGTGAGCTCTCGGTAGGGCTTTGAAGGGAAGAAGAGAGCTAGCTTGGCGGATGGGCAGAGGGAGGGCATTCCAAGCCCGGGGGATGACGTGGACTGGGGGACGACGGCGGGACAGGCAAGAACGAGGCACAGTGAGGAGGTTAGCGGTGGCAGAGGAGCGGAGGGTGCGGGCTGGGCTGGAGAAGGACAGAAGAGAGACGAGGTAGGAGGGGGCGAGGGGATGGACAGCCTTGAACCTCAGAGTGAGGAGTTTCTGCTTGATTCGTAGGTTGACAGGCAACCACTGGAGATTTGGGGGGAGGGGAGTGACATGCCCAGAGCGTTTCTGTAGAAAGAAATGCTGTCGTACCTGACAAACCATAGCTCTCTCCACCTTCATAACCTTATTCAACTCACATCTCCGCCAAGAGGCCTTCTCTGATTAAGCCCTCATCTCCCCTACTCCCTCTCCTTTCTGGACTGTCCATGCACTTGGATCTGTACCCTTTGAGCACTCGATATTAATAATAAAAGTGGTACTGGTTAAGCGCTTACTATGTGCCAAGCGCTATGCTAAGCGCTGGGGTGGATACAAGCAAATCGGATTGGACACCGTCCCTGTCCCACGTGGGGCTCACAGTCTCGATCCCCATTTTACAGTTGAGGTCACTGAAGCCCAGAGAAGTGACTTGCCTGAGGTCACACAGCAGACAAGTGGCAGAGTCAGAATTAGAACTCATGACCTCTGTCTCCCAGGCCCATGCTCAATCCACTTCGCCATGTTGCTTCCCCTGTTGCTCACCCCATTCTCTCTTCCCCAACACTAACGAACATAACCATAATTCATTTTAATGTCTGTCTCCCCCGCTGGACTTTAAGCTCCTTGTGGGCAGGGAGCACATCTACCAGCTCTGTTGCATCGTACTCTCCCAGGCGCTTAGCACAGTGCTCTGCACATAGTAAACTGCTCAACAAATAACCAGTGATAGATTGATAAGCCCCCATTGCCCGAACTAAGTATTTGGGACTAATTAAATAACAACCCGTATACGTCCTATGTTCTTTTTGCTCACTTTTTGGCTTCCTGAGCACAAATCTTCATTCCAGCATTTTGCCACTACCGACTCTTCTATTTCCATTAAAAGACAAGTAGTTTAATTCGTTAACTACCCCACCAGTCCACGTGCAACGTGCTAATCAAAATGCCATCAGTAATCCCGGCTCGGCAAGAGGAATGTGGACACAAAATATATTCTGGTATGTGACTCCTGTAATACTACTGGCCTGTGCCCATCAGACCTCTAGAAGATTGAATAGAATAAGTACTGTACCATAATCTAGACTGTGAGCCCGTTGTTGGGCAAACTATATGTTGCTTAGTCCAGTGCTCTGCACACAGTGAGCGCTCAATAAATACGACTGAATGAATGAATGAATAAACGGAGTTTCGCAGGCTGGGTTCCTTATGTAAGCGCCTTCTTTCCGCGGTTGCTTGGAAACAGGTTCAGTTGGGCATTCATCTAGATTACCATAATCAACGGCTTTTGATTTATCTAACCCTGAGGGGGATCACACCACAAAAGGCCGCTTATTCTATTCCTGGCCCACCCGTGATCGCTTCCTTGCCCACCCGTGATCGCACCTGTATATATGTTTGTACATATTTATTACTCTATTTATTTACTTATTTTACTTGTACCTATCTATTCAATTTATTTTATTTTGTTACTACGTTTGGTTTTGTTCTCCGTCTCCCCCTTCTAGACTGTGAGCCCACTGTTGGGTAGGGACTGTCTCTATATGTTGCCAACTTGTACTTCCCAAGCGCTTAGTACAGTGCTCTGCACACAGTAAGCGCTCAATAAATACGATTGATTGATTGATTGATTGATTGAGGGCAAAATGGCCAGGTCAGAGAAGCAACGTGGAGAGCACCTGGGTCTTGGAGTTGGTAGATATTTTCCCTGCCCAAAACAACCTTACATCTAGAGGATGTACAAGTACAATAATAATGACAGTAATAATAATAATAATGCTAATAAAAAGTCTGGACCAGGAGCTCATGACCCTTTGCAAGGAATGAGGAAGGGGCTGGCACCACCCAGCATGAACTAATAATAATAATAATTGTGGTACGTGCCAAGTGCTTACTATCATCATCATCAATTGTATTTATTGAGCACTTACTATGTGCAGAGCACTGTACTAAGCGCTTGGGAAGTACAAATCGGCAACATATAGAGACAGTCCCTACCCAACAGAGGGCTCACAGTCTAAAAGGGGAAGACAGAGAACAAAACCAAACATACTAACAAAATAAAATAAATAGAATAGATATGTACAAGTAAAATAAATAAATAAATAAATAGAGTAATAAATATGTACAAACATATATACATATATACAGGTGCTGTGGGGAAGGGAAGGAGGTAAGACCAGTCACTGTACTAAGCACCAGGGTAGATACAAGATAATAAGATGGGAGACAGTCCCTGTTCCAAATCGGGCTTCCAGTCTCAATCCCCATTTTACAGATAAGGTACCTAAGGCACAGAAGTAAAGTGACTGGCTTAAGGTCATACAACAGACAAATGGAGGAGCCAGGATTAGAACCCAGTCCCTGACCCAAATGGGGCTTCCAGTATCAATCCCCATTTTACAGATAAGGTAACTATGGCACAGAGAAGTAAAGTGACTTGCTAAAGGTCACACAACAGACAAGTGGAGGAGCCAGGATTAGAACCCAGGTCCTTTGGAATCCCAGGCTTGGGCTCTAACCAGGAGGCCACGCTGCTTATCGAGTCCTGCCCTCAGCCACGGGGCAGAAGGCAGACCAGGTTAGATTACCCCTCCGACTCAGCATTCATTCAATCGTATTTACTGAGCAATTACTGTGTGCAGAGCACTGTACTAAGCACTTGGGAAGTACCAGTTGGCAACATATAGAGACGGTCCCTACCCAACAGCCGGCTCACAGTCTAGAAGGGGGAGGCGGACAACAAAACAAAACATATTAACAAAATAAAATAAATAGAATAAACATGTACAAATAAAATAGAGTAATAAATACATTCAAACATATATACACATATACACAGCCTTCCCCCTCTTCCTTGCATTCTGAGGTGTTCCTGTGTCTGACCCCAGCCCTAGCCAGGGAGTTTTGTTTTTTTCCCCTTTTTTTTAATTTTGATTTTTTTTTTCTCAATTAAAGGCTACCAGTGTGAGATCAACTCTTAAAGTCTTAGAGTCTGTTCTGCAATGAGCTGTTCAGCCCCACAGATAGGTCACATTGCAGGCATCAGCATTCCCCCATCTTGTTCCCCCTGGTCACTTGGCCCAACTGTTTCCAGGGCAGTGCCATCTCTTGATATACTAAGGGACCCCTGTCCCCTCCTCCTCCTCCTCCTCCTCCTCCTGTGTTTCCAATCTCTCAGAATCCCATGAATTCTGTCCCAGAATTCATCCTTAACGATGGCCTCGACTTCTCATCCTTCGGCAGTCACATTCCATCCAGACCCCAGCCCTAGCCAGGGAGGTTTTTTTTTTTCCCCTTTTTTTTAATTTTGATTTTTTTTTCTCTCAATTAAAGGCTACCAGTGTGAGATCAACTCTTAAAGTCTTAGAGTCTGTCCTGCAATGAGCTGTTCAGACCCACAGATAGGTCACATTGCAGGCATCAGCATTCCCCCATCTTGTTCCCCCTGGTCACTTGGCCCAACTGTTTCCAGGGCAGTGCCATCTCTTGATATACTAAGGGACCCCTGTCCCCTCCTCCTCCTCCTCCTGTGTTTCCAATCTCTCAGAATCCCATGAATTCTGTCCCAGAATTCATCCTCAATGACAGCCTCGACTTCTCATCCTTCAGCCATCACGTTCCATCCAGACCCCAGCCCTAGCCAGGGAGTTTTGTTTTTTTTCCCCTTTTTTTTAAATTTTGATTTTTTTTTCCTCAATTAAAGGCTACCAGTGTGAGATCAACTCTTAAAGTCTTAGAGTCTGTCCTGCAATGAGCTGTTCAGCCCCACAGATAGGTCACACTGCATGCATCAGCATTCCCCCATCTTGTTCCCTCTGGTCATTTGGCCCAACTTTTTCCAGGGCAGTGCCATCTCTTGATATACTGAGGGACCCCTGTCCCCTCCTCCTCCTCCTCCTGTGTTTCCAATCTCTCAGAATCCCATGAATTCTGTCCCAGAATTCACCCTCAACGACAGCCTCGACTTCTCATCCTTCGGCCGTCACGTTCCATCCACTGCTAAATCCCGCTGGTTCATCGTCTGCCACATTTCCCAGATCCACTCCTTCCTCTCCATGAATTGTCCCAGAATTCATCCTCAACGACAGCCTCGACTTCTCGTCCTTCGGCCGTCATGTTCCATCCACTGCTAAATCCCGCCGGTTCATCCTCTGCCACATTTCCCAGATCCACTCCTTCCTCTCCAGCGGAAAAGCCGCCGCCCTGGACGTGTGGCGATTAATCCATCAATCAATCAACGGTATTTGAGCGGTTTTGTGCAGGGCACTGTACTAAGTGCTTGGGAGAGTACACAGTGCTCGTAGAAACGTTCCCTGCCCACGACGAGCTTACAGTCTGGGGGGGAGGCAGACATTAATAAAAATAAATTATGGATAATAACAATAATAATAATTGTGGTATTTGTTAAGCACTTCCTGTGGGCCAGGCATTGTACTAAGCGCTGAGGTGGATACAAGCAAATCGAGTTGGACACAGCCCCTGTCCCACATGGGGCTCACAGTCTCAATATACGTAAATAAGTGCTGTAGGGCTGAGGGTGGGGTGAATATTATTATTAACAATAATAATAATATTGGTATTTGTTAAGCACTTACTATGTACCGGGCACTGTACTAAGTGCTGGAATGGATACAAGCAAATCGGGTTGGACACAGCCCCTGTCCCACGTGGGGCTCACAGTCTCAATATATGTAAATAAGTGCTGTAGGGCTGAGGGTGGGGTGAATATGATTATTAGTATTCTTAATAATAATAATAATAATATTAGTACTTGTTACCAGTATTATTGGTATAATAATAATAATATTGGTATTTGTTAAGCACTTACTATGTACCGGGCACTGTACTAAGTGCTGGAATGAATACAAGCAAATCGGTTTGGACACAGCCCCTGTCCCACGTGGGGCTCACAGTCTCAATATATGTAAATAAGTGCTGTAGGGCTGAGGGTGGCATGAATATTATTATTATTAATAATAATAATTGTGGTATTTGTTAAGCACTTCCTGTGTGCCAGGCATTGTACTAAGCACTGAGGTGGATACAAGCAAATCGAGTTGGACACAGCCCCTGTCCCACGTGGGGCTCACAGTCTCAATATATGTAAATAAGTTCTGTAGGGCTGAGGGTGGGGTGAATATTATTATTATTACAAATAATAATAATAATATTGGCATTTGTTAAACACTTACTATGTACCGGGCACTGTACTAAGTGCTGGAATGGATACAAGCAAATCGGGTTGGACACAGCCCCTGTCCCATGTGGGGCTCACAGTCTCAATATATGTAAATAAGTGCTGTAGGGCTGAGGGTGGGGTGAATATTATTATTATTATTATTAATAATAATAATAATGATATTGGTATGTGTTAAGCACTTACTAGGTATCGGGCACTGTACTAAGTACTGGAATGGATACAAGCAAATCGGGTTGGACACAGTCCCTTGTCCCACATGGGGCTCACAGACTCAATCCCCATTTTACAGATGAGGGAACTGAGGCACAGAGAAGTGAAGTGACTTGCTCAAGGTCACACAGCAGACAAGTGGTGGAGCCGGGATTAGAACCCGTGGCCTTCTGACTCGCAGGCCTGTGCTCTAGCCGCCAAGCCATGCTGCTTTTCAAGTGCTTAAGGGGGACAGATCCAAGCGCACAGATGATACAGAAGGGAAAGGGAGACCCGGTTCATCCATCAGCCTCCTAACTGGTCTCCCTGCTCTCCGGCCTCTTTCCCCGGCAGTCCGGCCTCCAAATTGCTGCCCAGATCACTTTCCTGAAACGTCACTCAGCACAGAGCACTGCACTCCTTCTGCGCATCATTCATTCAATCATATTTATTGAGTGCTTACTCTGTGCAAAGCAGGGGAATACAATCTAACAACAGACACAGTCCTGCCCCCGACAAGCTCACAGTCTAGAGGAGCACTCAAACAGCAGGCTTCAAGGCTCTCCACCAACTTTCAATCGGAAGTATTTATTGAGCGCTTATTGGGTGTTGAGCATTCATTCATTCATTCAATCATATTTATTGAGCGCTTACTGTGTGCAGAGCACTGTACTAAGTGCTTGGGAAGTACAAGTTGGCAACGTATAGAGACGGTTCCTACCCAACAGCGGGCTCACAGTCTAGAGTGGGCTAGCACTTGAAAGAGTACAAAAGGACTAAGAGACATGATTCCCCTTTTTTCATGGTGTTTGTTAAGACTTACTATAATAATAATAATAATAATAATAATTGTGGTATTTGTTAAGTGCTTACTTTGTGCGAGGCACTGTATGAAGTGCTGGTCTTGGTCCCCTTCTGTTCTCCATCTACATTCACTCCCTTGGTGACCTCATTCGCTCCCATGGCTTCAACTATCATCTCTACGCTGATGACACCCAGATCTACATCTCTGCCCCTGCTCTCTCCTCCTCCCTCCAGGCTCGCATCTCCTCCTACCTCCAGGACATCTCCATCTGGATGTCTGCCCGCCACCTAAAACTCAACATGTCCAAGACTGAACTCCTTATCTTCCCTCCCAAACCCTGCCCTCTCCCCAACTTTCCCATCACTGTTGACGGCACTACCATCCTTCCCATCTCACAAGCCTGCAACCTTGGTGTCATCCTCGACTCGGCTCTCTCGTTCACCCCTCACATCCAAGCCATCACCAAAACCTGCCGGTCTCACCTCCACAACATCGCCAAGATCCGCCCTTTCCTCTCCATCCAAACCGCTACCTTGCTGGTTTAATCTCTCATCCTATCCCGACTGGATTACTGCATCAGCCTCCTCTCTGATCTCCCATCCTCCTGTCTCTCCCCACTTCAGTCTATACTTCACGCTGCTGCCCGGATTGTCTTTGTCCAGAAACGCTCTGGGCATGTTACTCCCCTCCTCAAAAATCTCCAGTGGCTACCAATCAACTTACGCATCAGGCAGAAACTCCTCACCCTGGGCTTCAAGGCTGTCCATCCCCTCGCCCCCTCCTACCTCCCCTCCCTTCTGTCCTTCTCCAGCACAGCCCGCACCCTCCACTCCTCGGCCGCTAACCTCCTCACCGTACCTCATTCTCTTCTGTCCCACCGTCGACCCCCGGCCCACGTCCTCCCCCTGGCCTAGGAATGCCCTCCCTCTGCACATCCACCAAGCTAGCTCTCTTCCTCCCTTCAAAGCCCTACTGAGAGCTCACCTCCTCCCAGAGGCCTTCCCAAACTGAGCCCCCTTATTCCTCTCCTCCTCCCCATCCTCCCGCCCTACCCCCTTCCCCTCCCCACAGCACCTGTATATATGTTTGTACAGATTTATTACTCTATTTTACTTGTACATATTTACTATTCTATTTTGTTAATGATGTGCATCTAGCTTTAATTCTGTTTGTTCTGATGACTTGACACCTGTTCACATGTTTTGTTTTGTTGTCTGTCTCCCCCTTCTAGACTGTGAGCCCGTTGTTGGGTAGGGACCATCTCTATAAGCTCTGACTCCCAAGCCCATGCTCTTTCCACTGAGCCATACTGCACGTTTACTACTCTATTTTATTAATCAATCAATCAATCAATCGTATTTATTGAGCGCTTACTATCTGCAGAGCACTGTACTAAGCGCTTGGGAAGTACAAATTGGCAACATATAGAGACAGTCCCTACTCAACAGTGGGCTCACAGTCTAAAAGGCATGTATATAGCTATAATTCAATTTATTCTGATGGTATCGACACCCGTCTACTTGTTTGGTTTTGTTGTCTGTCTCCCCCTTCTAGACTGTGAGCCCGTTGTTGGGTAGGGACCGTCTCTATATGTTGCCGACTTGTACTTCCCAAGCACTCTGCACACAGTAGGCGCTCAATAAATATGATTGAATGAATGAATACTACCGCTACTTACTTCCCTGGCGTGACCCTAGACCGAACCAATGATAACGTCATATCCTTCCTCCCGACTGACCTCGTAGGCGGCCCCCAGATCCTGGAACTTCTCCTGCGCTCGTGGATCATCGGGGTTCCGGTCGGGATGGAGCTGAAGGGCCAGTTTCCTATAGGCCTTTTTAATGTCCTTTACGGAGGCGCTGCGGGGCACCCCCAGGATCTTATAGAAATCCCGCCTAGAAGAAAAACAAAATCACGTCATCAGACCACCGCTTTACACTGATGAAAATTCCACCTGGGCCTGTCTTCGGTCCGAAAGACACCGCACATGTACTTCCCAAGCACTTAGTACAGTGCTCTGCACACAGTAAGCCCTCAATAAATATGAAGGACCGTCTCTATATGTTGCCAACTTGTACTTCCCAAGTGCTTAGTACGGTGCTCTGCACACAGTAAGCGATCAATAAATACGATTGAATGAATGAATGATTGATTGAATGAATGAATGAATACCAGTGGGCAGGCACGTGGACTCAAATGAGAGACGGTGCCTGCCTACATATAAGGCCACTGAGGCCCAGAGAAGTGAAGTGACTTGCTCAAAGTCACCCAGCTGACAAGGAAGCAGTGTGGCTCAGTGGAAAGAGCCCGGGCTTTGGAGTCAGAGGTCATGGGTTCAAATCCCGGCTCTGCCACTTGTCAGCTGTGTGACTTCGGGCAAGTCACTTCACTTCTCTGGGCCTCAGTTCCCTCATCTGTAAAATGGGGATTCAGACTGTGAGCCCCACATGGGACAACCTGATTACCTTGTATCTACCCCAGCGCTTAGAACAGTGCTTGGCACATAGTAAGCACTTAACAAATACCAACATTATTATTATTAAGTGGTGGAGCCGGGATTAGAACGCACGATCTCTGACTCCCAAGCCTGGGCTCTTTGATGATGGTATTTGTTAAGCGCTTACTATGTACAAAGCACTGTTCTAAGCACTGGGGGGGGATACAAGGTGATCAGGGTGTCCCATGTGGGGCTCACACTCTTAATCCCCATTTTACAGATGAGGTAACTGAGGCCCAGAGAAGTGAAGTGCCTTGCCCCAAGTCACACAGCTGACAATTGGTGGAGCCGGGATTTGAACCCATGACCTCTGACTCCCAAGCCCGGGCTCTTTCCACTGAGCCACGCTGCTTCAAGCTCCTTTCTCTTCAGGGCCTCTCTACCGAGATGACCCACTGGCCGCATCAGGCAGAAACTCCTCACCCTGGGCTTCCAGGCTGTCCAACCCCTCGCCCCCTCCTACCTCCCCTCCCTTCTCTCCTTCTCCAGCCCAGCCCGCACCCTCTGCTCCTCTGCCGCTAATCTCCTCACCGGGCCTCGTTCTCGCCTGTCCCGCCATCAACCCCCGGCCCACGTCCTCCCCCGGGCCCGGAATGCCCTCCCTCTGCCCATCCGCCAAGCTAGCTCTCTTCCTCCCTTCAAGGCCCTGCTGAGAGCTCACCTCCTCCAGGAGGCCTTCCCACACTGAGCCCCTTCCTTCCTCTCCCCCTCGTCCCCCTCTCCATCCCCCCCATCTTACCTCCTTCCCTTCCCCACAGCACCTGTATATATGTATATATGTTTGTACAGATTTATTACTCTATCTATTGATTGACTTATTTTACTTGTACATATCTATTCTATTTATTTTATTTTGTTAGTATGTTTGGTTTTGTTCTCTGTCTCCCCCCTTTTAGACTGTGAGCCCACTGTTGGGTAGGGACTGTCTCTGCATGTTGCCAATTTGTACTTCCCAAGCGCTTAGTACAGTGCTCTGCACATAGTAAGCGCTCAATAAATATGATTGATGATGATGATGATGATGATGATGATGGCTGGCACCTTAACCTCCAAATGTCATCTTGCCTCCTAATTTCCCCATCCCTGTCTATCCCCATCTACAGTGTCATGACTCTCTCTTTGTCCCAGAAGCTTAGCGCCTTGGGGTTATCTCTGAGTCCTCTCTGCCTTCCACCTTCCACATTTAATCTGTCTCTTAATTAAAAAACAAAAACACTTCTCCCACATTTAATATGTCTCTAAATTTAAAACAAAAAACACGTCTTCTATAAGATTTCACTCTCCCAGCCAACACAACAGTTCAAGTCCCTTCCTGCCTGGTATTACAGCCCTCTCTCATTCATTCATTCCACCGTATTTATTGAGCGCTTACTGTGTGCAGAGCACTGTACTAAGCGCTTGGGAAGGACAAGTTGGCAATGTACAGGGAAGGTCCCTACCCAACCACGGGCTCACAGTCTAGAAGGGGCAGACAGACAACAAAACAAAACATGATCGCTCCGTTCAGCTGTTCGGATCACCTTCTCCAAATCATTTCCATCACATTGTTCAATCAATCAATCGTATTTATTGAGCGCTTACTGTGTGCAGAGCACTGTACTAAGCGCTTGGGAAGTACAAGTTGGCAACATATAGAGACAGTCCCTACCAGGTCACACATTAGCCTCTTTAGCACTGTCATTCATTCAATCGCATTTATTGAGTGCCTACTGCATGCAAAGCACTGTACTAAGCGCTTGGGAAAGTACAATATAACAACAGACATATTTCTGCCCATGAACTCATTCTGAAGCTCACAGTTTAGCCCCTGAGTGTATCCCTGTATAATAAACTGCCTTTTATTTTTATTATTTGCATGTATTTATGATCATTCCCTTCTAGACTGTGAGCCCGCTGTTGGGTAGGGACCGTCTCTATATGTTGCCAACTTGTACTTCCCAAGCGCTTAGCACAGTGCTCTGCACACAGTAAGCGCTCAATAAATACGATTGCATGAATGAATGAAGTGTATTTCCCAAGCACTTAGTACAGTGCTCCGCACACAGTAGTGCTCAATACGATTGATTGATTTGTACTAACTGCTGTATTGTACTCTCCCAAGCACTTAGTACAGTGCTCTGCACATTTGTACATATTACTCTTATTTTATTAATGATGTGTATATATCTATAATTCTATTTATCTATTTTGATGGTATTGACGCCTGTCTACTTGTTTTTTTTGTCTGTCTCCCCCTTCTAGACTGTGAGCCCGTTGTTGAGTAGGGATCGTCTCTATCTGTTGCTGAATTGTACTTTCCAAGCGCTCAGTACAGTGCTCTGCACACAATAAGCGCTCAATATATTCAATTGAATGAATTAAAGCACTCAAGAATAATAATGATCACGGCATTTATTAAGCGCTTATTATGTGCAATCAATCAATCGTATTTATTGAGTGCTTACTGTGTGCAGAGCACTGTACTAAGCGCTTGGGAAGTACAAGTTGGCAACATATAGAGACAGTCCCTACCCAACAGTGGGCTCACAGTCTAAAAGGGGAGTTTAGGCACTGTTCTAAGCGCTGGGGAGGTTACAAGGTGATCAGGTTCACAGTCTTAATCCCCATTTTCCAGATGAGGGAACTGAGGCCCGGAGAAGTGAAGTGACTTGCCCAAAGTCACACAGCTGACAATTGGCGGGGCCGGGATTTGAACCCATGACCTCTGACTCCAAAGCCCGGGCTCTTCCATCGAGTGATTGATACTCTTACCTACTATATGCTTACCCTGACCTCCCCACCTCCTCTCTCCCCCGTCTCAGGTCCATGTTTCGCTCTGCTGACCAGGTTATTTTCTGGAAAAAGTGTTTCAATCCGCGTCACACTACTCCTCACAGAGTCACCGGTGGTTGCCCAGCCGCCACCACCACCAACAACAAAAACTCTTGACCATCGGCTTGAAAGGAATCAGCTCTCCCCATCCACCAAGCTAGCTCTCTTCCTCCCTTCAAAGCCCTACTGAGAGCTCACCTCCTCCGGGAGGCCTTCCCAGATTGAGCCCCCTTTTTTCTCTCCTCCTCCCCATCCCCCCCGCCCTACCTCCTTCCCCTCCCCACAGCACCTGTATATATGTTTGTGCAGATTTATCACTCTATTTATTTTACTTGTACATATTTGCTATTCTATTCATTTTGTTAATGATGTGCACTTAGCGTTCATTCTATTTGTTCTGACGATTTTGACACCTGTCCACATGTTTTGCTTTGTTGTCTGTTTCCCCCTTCTAGACTGTGAGCCCGTTGTTAGGGAGGGACCGTCTCTATATGCTGCGGACTTGTACTTCCCAAGCATTTAGACCAGTGCTCTGCACACAGTAATAATAATAATAATAATAATGATAATAATGGCATTTATTAAGTGCTTACTATGTGCAAGGCATTGTTCTAAGCACTGGGGAGGTTACAAGGTGATCAGGCTGCCCTGGGGGGGCTCACAGTCTTAATCCTCATTTTACAGATGAGGGAACTGAGGCCCAGAGAAGTGAAGTGACTTGCCCAAAGTCACACAGCTGACACGTGGCAGAGGCGGGATTTGAACCCCTGACCTCTGACTCCAAAGCCTGTGCTCTTTCCACTGAGCCACGCTGCAGTAAGCGCTCAATAAATACGATTGAATGAATGAATGAATCCTTCCTTGCTGATCTACTACAATCCAATCCATACCCTTCATTCATTCAGTCGTATTTACTGAGCGCTTACTGTGTGCAGAGCACTGTACTAAGCGCTTGGGAAGTACAACACTCCTAACACTAACCTACTCTCAGAACCTCAGGCTCGTCTGTCTTGCCACCAACTCTCCATTGCATCTGGAATTCCCTCCCCCTTCACGCAGAGAAGCGGTACGGCATAGCAATCAATCAATCAATCGTATTTATTGAGCGCTTACTATGTGCAGAGCACTGTACTAAGCGCTTGGGAAGTACAAATTGGCAACACACAGAGACAGTCCCTACCCAACAGTGGGCTCACAGTCTAAAAGGGGGAGACAGAGAACAGAACCAAACATACCAACAAAATGAAATAAATAGGATAGAAATGTACAAGTAAAATAAATAAATAAATAAATAAATAAATAAATAAATAGAGTAATAAATATGTACAACCATATATACATATATAGCAGACGGAGCCGGAGCCCGGGGTTGGGAGTCGGAAGGTCGCGGGTTCTAATCCCGGCTCTGCCCCTTGTCTGCCGTGCGGCCTTGGGCGAGTCACTTCATTTCTCTGGGCCTCAGTCACCTCATCGGGAAAATGAGGGTTAAGACTGGGGCCAATCCGATTTGCTTGTATCCACCCCAGCACTTAGTACAGTGCCTGGCACATAGTAATCCAGCACTTAGAACAGTGCTTTGCACTTAGTAAGCTTATTATTATTATTAAGAGCTTACAAAATATTATTAATTATTATAAATATTATTAATTAGACTGTGAGCCCACTGTTGGGTAGGGACTGTCTCTATATGTTGCCAATTTGTACTTCCCAAGCGCTTAGTACAGTGCTCTGCACATAGTAAGCGCTCAATACGATTGATGATGATTATAAAGATTATCCAACAAACCACCGCTCTCCCCACCTTCAAACCCCTTCACCTCCCCTCATGAAACCTTGCTTCCCTAGGCCCATATTTCCCCTATTCAAACCCCTCCTGCATCGCCTAAGCACTTGGACTTGAACCCCTTAAGGACTTAGTACAGTGTCAAGCGCTTAGTAATAATAATAATTACGATGGCATTTGTTAAGCGCTTACTATGTGCGAAGCACTGTTCTAAGCGCTGGGGAGGAGACAAGGTGATCAGGTTGTCCCACGTGGGGCTCACGGTCTTAATCCCCATTTTACAGATGAGGTCACTGAGGCTCAGAGAAGTGAAGTGACTTGCCCAAGGTCACACAGCAGACACGTGGCGGAGCCGGGATTAGAACCCACGACCTCTGACTCCCAAGCCCGGGCTCTTTCCACTGAGCCACGCTGCTTCTACAGTGCTCTGCACATAGTAAGCGCTCAACAACTTGAACTTCCCAAGCGCTTAGTCCAGTGCTCTGCACATGGTAAGCGCTCAATAAATACGATTGAATGAATGAATAAATACGACTGAATGAATGACTTGACTGTAATATTGCCCAGCGTATATTTAGCCGAACAGTGCAGAGAAAGTCTAATCGGCCACACTTCAGCCAGACCAGTGCGTAGATTTCAGACTATTATTATTATTATTATTATTATTATTATAGGTGGTAGACACATTCCCTGCTCAGAATGGTTAGTAATAACAATGCCTATAAGGGAAAATAATAATAATAATACTAAGTTGGGTAGGGACTGTCTCTATATGTTGCCAACTTGTACTTCCCAAGCGCTTAGTACAGTGCTCTGCACACAGTAAGCGCTCAATAAATACGATTGATTAATAATATTAATCTCTCCATCCCCCCGCCTTACCTCCTTCCCCTCCCCACATTATTATTAGCTTCTATCTACCCCAATGCTTAATAATAATAATAATGGAATTTATTAAGCACTTTTATCTACCCCAATGCTTAATAATAATAATAATAATAATAATAGCATTTATTAAGCGCTTACTATGTGCAAAGCACTGTTCTAAGCGCTGGGGAGGTTGCAAGGTGATCAGGTTGTCCCACGGTGGGCCCACAGTCTTCACCCCCATTTTCCAGATGAGGTAACTGAGGCCCGGAGAAGTGAAGTGACTTGCCCAAAGTCACCCACCTGACAATTGGCGGAGGCGGGATTTGAACCCATGACCTCTGACTCCAAAGCCCGGGCTCTTTCCACTGAGCCACGCTGCTTGGAACAGTGCCTGGTACATAGTGTTTAGCGAATACCATCAACAAACAAAACGCAGGGAAAAACTTATTCCCTGGAGGGGAAGACGCATTAAAAGGAATTACAGATATGCATTAAAAGGAATTACAGGTGCCCAGCAAAGTGTTGTGGGGCTTGGGAAGGGAGAAGGTGAACGGCAGGGGTTAAAAGAAGCAGCGTGGCTCAGTGGAAAGAGCCTGGGCTTGGGAGTCAGAGGTCAATGGGTTCTAATCCCGCCTCCGCCACTCGTCTGCTGTGTGACCTTGGGCAAGCCACTTGACTTCTCTGGGCCTCAGTGACCTCGTCAGTAAAATGGGGATTAAGACTGTGAGCCCCACGTGGGACCACCTGATTACCTTGTATCTACCCCAGCGCTTAGAACAGTGTTCGGCACATAGTAAGTGCTTAATTCCATAATTATTAATTTTTATTATTATTAAAGGGTACAGAACCAAGTGCCCAGGAGATGCAGAAGGGAGAGGGAGAAGGGGAAATGAGGACTTAATTGGGGAAGGCCTCTTAGAAGAGAAATGATTTTAATGATATATATATAATGATGTATGTTTGTACGTATTTATTACTCTATTTATTTTATTTGTACATATTTATTCTATTTAATTTTGTTAATATGTTTTGTTCTCTGTCTCCCCCATCTAGACTGTGAGCCCACTGTTGGGTAGGGACCGTCTCTAGATGTTGCCAACTTGTACTTCCCAAGCGCCTAGTACAGTGCTCTGCACACAGTAAGCGCTCAATAAATACGATTGAATGAACGAATGAATAATTAAAGCTCTGAAGGTGGAGAGTGTAGTGGTCTGCCCGTCGGATATATCGGGAATTGTTGTTGTTGGGCTTCTGGTTTTATGCCCCTTTGGCTTTGTCGATTATTTTCCAACAGCTCTTGCCAATATCCTGAAGTCCAGGGTGACCTCTTAGTGCTTTGGTAGAAATAATGCTCTTTATGAAGCAGGCTGGGGTAGATGATACAAAATAATAATGACAGACACGGGTGGTTCAAAAATCAAGGAATCGCCTTGTTTCCTCCCCAGCGCTTAGAACAGTGCTTTGCACATAGCAAGCACTTAACAAATGGCATCATCATCATCAACCTAAGATCATCAACCCAGCGCTTAGAACAGTGCTCTGCACATAGTAAGCGCTTAACAAATGCCATCATCATTATTATTATTATCTTAGCAGTTCAGTGAAAATGGGTCTGGGCCTCAGCCCCCAAATTGCCAGTCTGTGAAGACACGAGTGGTTCAGAAATCAAGGCATCACCTTGTATCCTCCCCGGCGCTTAGAACAGTGCTTTGCACATAGTAAGCACTTAACAAATGCCATCATCCTCATCAAAGATCTTAGCAGTTCAGTGAAAACAGGTCTGGGCCTCACCCAACTTGCCAGTTTGAGAGGCACTCTTTTTTTAATAACCGTGGTATTCGTTAAGCACTCACTATGTGCCAGGCACTCTACAAGCAAATAATAATAATAATAATGTTGGTATCTCTTAAGCACTTACTATGTGCCAAGCCCTGTTCTAAACACTGGGGGAGATACAAGGTAATCAGGTTATCCCACATGGGGCTCACAGTCTTCATCCCCATTTGACAGAAGAGGGAACTGAGGCACAGAAAAGTGAAGTGACTTGCCCAAAGTCACACAGCTGGCAATTGGCGGAGTCGGCATTTGAACCCATGACCACTGACTCCAAAGCCCGGGCTCTTTCCACTGAGCCACGCTGCTTCTCTGAGCGCTTACTGTGTGCAGAGCACTGTACTAAGCTCTTGAGAGAAGCAGTATGGCTCAGTGGAAAGAGCATGGGCTTTGGAGTAAAAGGTCATGGGTTCAAATCCCACTCCACCAACTGTCAGCTGGGCAAGTCACTTCTCTGGGCCTCAGTTCCCTCATCTGTAAAATGGGGATTCAAACTGTGAGCCCCCCCGGGACAACCTGATCACCCTGTAACCTCCCCAGAGATTAGAACAGTGCTTTGCACATAGTAAGCACTTAACAAATACCATTATTATTATTAGTAGTTGTAGTATTAGCATTATTATTATTATTGGGAAGTACAAATCGGCAACAGATAGAGACGGTCCCTACCCAACAACAGGCTCACAGTCTAGAAGGGGGAGACAGACAACAAAAAGTAAGTAGGTATTAAAGAAATGCCATTTATAACGGTGAATTTTTCCATTTAAAGTAGCCAGTTGGCAGCTTTTAGATTGTGAGCCCCTACCCCAGGATAGGAGTGTGCCTAATTCTCACCTGGATATTCTCTTCTAGCGCTTAGTACAGTGCTCCACACACAATAAGCTCTTAATAAATATTAAGACTCATACTACTCTGAAGAAGGCATTCATTCATTCATTCAATTGTATTTACTGAGCGCTTACTGTGTGCACAGCACTGGACTAAGCGCTTGGGAAGTCCAAGTTGGCAACATATAGAGACGGTCCCTACCCAACAGCGGGCTCACAGTCTAGAAGAGCAATCCTTCAAGCGAGATGGTATTTACTGAGCACTTACTTGAAAGATAAGATTTACGGGGATTGGGATGAATTGTGAGGTTCAATAGCTTACGAGGATTTTCCATAATGATGTCAACGAAACCAGAAGATAATAATAATATCTTGGGGTTTTTTTGAACAGTGCTTTTATTGTTCCAAAGAGCTTTCACAGCAATTATGTCATAAGTGCTTAGTACAGTGCTCTGCACACAGTGAGCGTTCAATAAATACATCAATGAATCTCATTCTATCCTTCTCATTCTCATTCTATCCTTCTATATGTTGCCAACTTGTACTCCCCAAGCGCTTAGTACAGTGCTCTGCACTCATTCATTCAGTCAATCGTATTTATTGTGCGCTTGCTGTGTGCAGAGCACTGTACTAAGGACTGTACTAGTAATAATAATAATAATGATGGCATTTATTCACTAAGCGCTTGGGAAGTACAAAAGTTGGCAAAATAGAGAGACGGTCCCCACCCAACAAGAGTAATGAGATATTGGTGTTTTATGCAGCTGGCAATATAATGCTCCCCTTTTTTTAATGGCATTTGTAAAGTGCTTACATGTGCTAGGCAATGTACTAAGCGCTGGAGATGGATACAATACAATCACATTGGGCACAGGCCCTGCCCCCCATAGGGTGTGCAGTCTTGGCCACAGTTTACAGTAAGCGTTCAATAAATACGATTGAATGAATGAATGACAGAGTGCTGGACTCCATGCTTAATAATACCAATTACGGTGTTTGTTAAGCGCTTACGCCAGGCACCGTACTAAGCGCCGGGGTGGATACAAGGAATTCGGGCAGGAAACCGTCCCCGTCCCACGTGGGGCTCACGGTTGCAATCCCCATTTTCCAGATGAGGTAACTGAGGCACAGAGCAGTGAAGTGACTTGCCCAAGGTCACACAGCGGACAAGGGGCAGAGCCGGGATTAGAACCCATGACCTTTTGACTCACAGGACCGGGCTCTATCCACTAGGCCACACTGCTTCTCACTAAACCATACTGCTTGAGAGTAGACTCTAACCTCGCTGGTCAGGGAATGTGTCCACGAACTCTGTTTTATTGTACTCTCCCACACGCTTAGTACAGTGCTCTGCACACAGGAACCCCTCAACTTTCATTGATGCCGAAGAGAAGCAGCGTGGCCTGTTAAGAAGCAGGGTGTTCTGGAGGCCAGAGCACGGGCCTGGAGGTCAGAAGGACTTGGGTTCTAATCCCAGCTCCACCATATAATAATAAATAATAATAATAATAATAATAATAATAATGGCATTTGTTAAGTGCTTCCTATGTGCAGAGCACTGTTCTAAGCGCTGGAGGGGTTACGAGGTGATCAAGTTGTCCCACGTGGGGCTCACGGTCTTAATCCCCATTAATGATGGCTTTTATTAAGCGCTTACTATGTGCAAAGCACGGTTCTAAGCGCTGGGGAGGTTACAAGGCGATCAGGTTGTCCCATGTGGGGCTCACAGTCTTCATCCCCATTTTACAGATGAGGTAACTGAGGCCCAGAGAAGTTAAGTGACTTGCCCAAGGTCACACGGCTGACAACTTGTACTTCCCAAGTGCTTAGTCCAGTGCTCCGCACACAGTAAGCGCTCAATAAATACAACTGAATGATGAATGAATTGGTGGAGCCGAGATTTGAACCCATGACCTCAGACTCCAAAGCCCGGGCTCTTTACACTGAGAGATGCTGCTCCTTGTCTGCTGTGTGACCTTAGACAAGTCACTTCATTCATTCATTCAATCGTATTTATTGAGCACTTACTGTGTGCGGAGCACTGGACTAAGGGCTTGGGAAGTCCAAGTTGGCAACGTAGACGGTCCCTACCCGACAACGGGCTCACAGTCTAGAAGGGGGAGACGGACAACAAAACATGTGGACAGGTGTCAAGTCGTCGGAGCAAATAGAATTAAAGCTAGATGCACATTATTAACAAAATAAATAGAATAGTAAATACGTACAATTAAAATAAATAGAGTAATAAATCTGTAGAAACATATATACAGGTGCTGTGGGGAGGGGAAGGAGGTAGGGCGGGGGGGGATGGGGAGGGGGAGAGGAAAAAGGGGGCTCAGTCTGGGAAGGCCCCTTCTCTGTACCTCAGCTCCCTCATCTATAAAATGATGATTCATTCATTCATTCAATCGTATTTATTGAGCGCTTATTGTGTGCAGAGCACTGTACTAAGCGCTTGGGAAGTCCAAGTTGGCAACATCTAGAGACGGTCCCTACCCAACAGTGGGCTCACAGTCTAGGAAGTGTGAGCCCCGTGAGGGATGTGGATTGGGTCCAACCTGATTAACCTGTATCTACGCTAGTCTTAGTAATAATAATAATAATAATAATAATAATAATAATAATAATAATAATAATAATAATAATAATAATGGTGTTTGTTAAGTGTTTACTATCTGCCAGGCATTCATTCATTCATTTGATCGTAGTTATTGAGCGCTTACTGTGTGCAGAGCACTGTACTAAGCGCTTGGCATTCTACATAGCGCTGGGGTGGACCTAAGTGAATCAGGTTGGACTCGGTCCCCGTCCCAAACGGGGCTCGGTCTCAACCCCCATTTACAGATGAGGGAACTGAGGCACAGAGGAGTTAAGTGACTTGCCCAAAGTCACACAGCAGACAAGTGGCAGAGCCGGAATTCGAACCCGTGACCTTCTGACCACCCCCCCCCCCCAGGCCCAGGCTCTATCTACTATGTCATGCAGCATGGCTCAGTGGAAAGGGCCAAGCCACTGGCTTGGGAGCCAGAGGTCATGGGTTCGAATCCAGACTCCGCCAACTGTCAGCTGTGTGACTTTGGGCAAGTCACTTAACTTCTCTGTGCCTCAGTGACCTCATCTGTAAAATGGGGATGAAGACTGTGTGCCCCACGTGGGACAACCTGATCACCTTGTATCCTCCCCAGCGCTTAGAACACTGCTTTGCACATAGTAAGTGCTTAACAAATGCCATCATTATTATTATTCTCTGTGTCTTGGTTTCCTCATCTGTAAAATGGGGATTAAGACTGTGAGCCCCACCTGGGACAACCTGATCACCCTGAATCTGCCCCAGCGCTTGGAACAGTGCTGGCACATAGTAAGCACTTAATAAATACCACAATTACTATTATTATTATTCTCTGCCCTTGAGGAGCAGAACATCTAGAGGGACAGTTCTTGACCGCCCCTCCACCATGTCCCGGCACAATCAATGGCATTTATTGAGCGCTTTGGGCAAGTCACTTCACTTCTCTGGGCCTCAGTGACCTCATCTGTAAAATAGGGATGAAGACTGTGAGCCCCCCGTGGGACAACCTGATCACCTTGTATCCCCCCAGCGCTTAGAACAGTGCTTGGCACATAGTAAGCGCTTAACAAATACTATTACTATTATTATTATTATTATTACCAGCCTCCTCCTCCAGGTCTCGGCACAATCAATGGTACTTGTTGAGTGCTTAGTTTGTGCAGAGCACTATACTGAGTGCTTGGGAGTCTCATAGAAGAGGCCCAGCTCCGAGAAGCAGCGTGGCTCAGTGGAAAGAGCATGGGCTTTGGAGTCAGAGGTCGTGGGTTCAAATCCCCACTCCGCCAAACCTATGTGACTTTGGTCAAGTCACTTAACTTCTCTGTGCCTCAGTTCCCTCATCTGTAAAATGGGGATGAAGACTGTGAGCCCTACGTGGGATAACCTGATCGCCTTGTAACCTCCCCAGCGCTTAGAACAGTGCTTTGCACATAGTAAGCACTTAATAAATACCAAAATTATTGGAGAAGCAGCATGGCTCAGTGGAAAGAGCCCAGGCTTTGGAGTCAGAGGTCATGGGTTCAAATGCCGGCTCCACCACTTGTCAGCTGGGTGACGGTGGGCAAGTCAATTCTCTGGGCCTCAGTTCCCTCATCTGGAAAATGGGGATGAAGACTGTGAGCCCCCCCATGGGACAACCTGATCGCCTTGTAACTTCCCTACTGCTTAGAACAGTGCTTGGCACATAGTAAGTGCTTAACAAATACCATCCTTACCCATCTTCAACTGCTCACTCTCCACTGGTTCCTTCCCCTCTGCCTTCAAACATGCCCACATCTCTCCCATCCTAAAAAAACCCTCTCTTGACCCCACCTCACCTTCTAGTTATCACCCTATTTCCCTCCTACCATTCCTTTCCAAACTCCTTGAATGAGTCGTCTACACGTGCTGCCTCAAATTCCTCAACGCCAACTCTCTCCTCGACCCCTTCCAATCCGGCTTCCGTCCCCTACATTCCACGGAAACTGCCCTCTCAAAGGTCACCGATGACCTCCTGCTTGCCAAATCCAACGGCTCCTACTCTATCCTAATCCTCCTCGACCTCTCAGCTGCCTTCAACACTGTGGACTACCCCCTTCTCCTCAAAATGCTATCCAACCTTGGCTTCACAGACTCTGTCCTCTCCCGGTTCTCCTATCTCTCCGGCCAGTCTTTCTCAGTCTCTTTTGCAGGCTCCTCCTCCCCCTCCCATCCCCCTCACTGTAGTGGTTCCTCAAGGGTCAGTTCTTGGTCCCCTTCTGTTCTCTATCTACACTCACTCCCTCGGTGACCTCATTGGCTCCCACGGCTTCAACTATCATCTCTACGCTGATGACACCCAAATCTCCATCTCTGCCCCTGCTCTCTCTCCCTCCCTCTAGGCTCGGGTCTCCTCCTACCTCCAGGACATCTCCATCTGGATGTCTGCCCGCCACCTAAAACTCAACATGTCCAAGACTGAACTCCTTGTCTTCCCTCCCAAACCCTGCCCTCTCCCTGACTTTCCCATCTCTGTTGACGGCACTACCATCCTTCCCGTCTCACAAGCCCACAACCTTGGTGTCATCCTCGACTCGGCTCTCTCATTCACCCCTCACATCCAAGCCGTCACCAAAACCTGCCGGTCTCAGCTCCGCAACATCGCCAGGATCCGCCCTTTCCTCTCCATCCAAACCGCTACCTTGCTGGTTCAATCTCTCATCCTATCCCGACTGGATTACCGTATCAGCCTCCTCTCTGATCTCCCATCCTCGTGTCTCTCCCCACTTCAATCCATACTTCACACCACTGCCCAGATTGTCTTTGTGCAGAAACGCTCTGGGCATGTTACTCCCCTCCTCAAAAATCTCCAGTGGCTACCAATCAACCTACGCATCAAGCAAAAACTCCTCACCCTGGGCTTCAAGGCTGTCCATCCCCTCGCCCCCTCCTCCCTCACCTCCCTTCTGTCCTTCTCCAGCCCAGCCCGCACCCTCCGCTCCTCTGCCGCCACTCACCTCCTCACCGGGCCTCGTTCTCGCCTGTCCCGCCGTCGACCCCCAGTCCCCGTCCTCCCCCTGGCCTGGAATGCCCTTCCTCTGCCCATCTGCCAAGCTAGCTCTCTTCTTCCCTTCAAAGCCCTCCTCAGAGCTCACCTCCTCCAGGAGGCCTTCCCACACTGAGCCCCCTTATTCCTCTCCTCCCCCCCACCCACCCCGCCCTACCTCCTTCCCCTCCCCACAGCACCTGTATGTTTGTACAGATTTATTACTCTATTTATTTTACTTGCACATATTTACTGCTCGATTTATTTTGTTAATGATGTGCATCTAGCTTTATCTCTATTTATTCTGATGACTTGACACCTGTCCACATGTTTTGTTTTGTTGTCCTTCTAGACTGTGAGCCTGTTGTTGGGTAGAGACTGTCTATCTGCTGGCAAATTGTAATAATAATAATAATAATAATAATAATGGCATTTATTAAGCACTTACTATGTACAAACTTGTACTACCCAAGCGGTTAGTACAGTGCTCACTCATTCATTCGTGTTTACTGAGCACTTACTGTGAGCAGAGCACTGTACTAAGCGCTTGGGAAGTACAAGGTGGCAACATATAGAGACGGTCCCTACCCAGCAGCGGGCTCACAGTCTAGAAGGGCAAGACAGACAACAAAACAAAACATATTAACAAAATAAAATAAATAGAATAGTAAATAAGTACAAGTAAAATAGAGTAATAAATCCGTATAAACATAGATACAGGTGTTGTGTGGAGGGGAAGGAGGTACAGTGGGGGGGACGGGGAGGAGGAGAGAAAAAGGGGGCTCAGTCTGGGAAGGCCTCCCGGAGGAGGTGAGCTCTCAGTAGGACACACAGTAAGCGCTCAATCAATACGATTAAATGAATGAATGAATGCTCAGCCCTTTCCCCGGGGTCTCAGCCCAATCCGTGGCGGTTAGTGGGCACTTGTGGTGCGCAAAGCACTGTGCTGAGCGCTGGGGAGAGGGCAACGGAATGGGAGACAGACAACGAAACAAAACATATTAACAAAAAAAATAAATAGAATATATACAAGTAATATAAATAGAGTAATAAATCTGTACAAATATATATATACAGGTGCTGTGGGGAAGGGAGGAAGAGAGGAAAAAGGGGGCTCAGTCTGGGAAGTCCTCCTGGAGGAGATGAGCTCTCACTAGGACACACAGTAAGCTCTCAATCAATATGAATGAATGACCGTCTCTAAATGTTGCCAACTTGCCCTTCCCAAGCGCTTAGTCCAGTGCTCTGCACACAGTAAGCACTCAATCATTCATTCATTCATTCAATCGTATTTATTGAGCGCTTACTGTGTGCAGAGCACTGTGCTAAGCACTTGGGAAGTACAAGTTGGCAACATATAGAGACGGTCCCTACCCAACAGCGGGCTCACAGTCTAGAAGGGGGAGACAGACAACAAAACAAAACATATTAAAAAAATAAAATAGAATAAATATGTACAAGTAAAATAGAGTAATAAATCCGTACAAACATATATACATATATACAGGTGCTGTGGGTAGGGGAAGGAGGTAAGGGGGGGGTGGGGAGGGGGAGGAGGGGGAGAGGAAGGAGGGGGCTCAGCCTGGGAAGGCCTCCTGGAGGAGGTGAGCTCTCAGTAGGACACACAATCAATACGATTGAATGAATGCACTTGTCCTTCCCAAGCACTTAGTCCAGTGCTCTGCACACAGTAAGCGCTCAATGAATACGATTGAATGAATGAACAGTAAGCGCTCAATGAATACGATTGAATGAATGAACTTGTCCTTCCCAAGCGCTTAGTCCACTGCTCTGCACACAGTAAGTGTTCAATGAATACGACTGAATGAATGAATGAATTCAATCATAAGCGCTCAATGAATATGACTGAATGAATGAACAGTAAGTGCTCAATGAATACGATTGAATGAATGAACTTGTCCTTCCAAAGCGCTTAGTCCAGTGCTCTGCACACAGTAAGCGCTCAATGAATACGATTGAATGAATGAATTCAATCGTATTCATTGAGTGCTTCGTGTGTGCAGAGCACTGTACTAAGCGCTTAGGGAAGTACAAGTTGGCAACATCTAGAGATGGTCCCTACCCAACAGCGGGCTCACAGTCGAGAAGGGGGTGGCAGAGAACAAAACAAAACATATTAACAAAATAAAATAAGTAGAATAAAAATGTACAAGTAAAATAAATAGAGTAATAAATATGTACAAACATATATATATATATGAATATATAGAGAGATATATACATATATATGAATATATATAGATATATACATACATGGATATATATATATGAATTTTTATACACAAGAGAAGCAGTGTGGCTCAGTGGAAAGAGCGTGGGCTTGGGAGTCACAGGTCATGGGTTCGAATCCCTCCTCCCCCACCTGTATGCTGTGTGACCTTGGGCAAGTCACTTCACTTCTCTGTTCCTCAGTTCCCTCAATCAATCGTATTTATTGAGCGCTTACTGTGTGCAGAGCACTGTACTAAGCGCTTGGAAAGTACAAGTTGGCAACATAGAGAGACGGCCCCTACCCAGCAGCGGGCTCACAGTCTAGAAGGGGGAGACAGACAACAAAGCAAAACATATTAACAAAATCGAATAAGTAGAATAAAAATGTACAAGTAAAATAGAGCAATAAATATGTACAAACACATATACATACATATATGTGAATGTACATACATATTACATACATATTATACATATATATGAATATATACATACATGTGTGTATATATACACATATGTGTGTGTTTATATATACATATATATGAGTATATGAATATATATCTATAAGAGAAGCATGTGGCTTAGTGGAAAGAGTGCGGGCTTGGGAGTCACAGGTCATGGGTTCGAATCCTGCCTCCCCTACCTGTCTGCTGTGTGACCTTGGGCAAGTCACTTCACTTCTCTGTGCCTCAGTTCCCTCAATCAATCAATCGTATTTATTGCTCAATTCGATTGAGTGCTTACTGTGTGCAGAGCACTGTACTAAGCACTTGGGAAGTACAAGTCGGCAACATAGAGGGACGGTCCCTACCCAACAGTGGGCTCACAGTCTAGAAGGGGGAGACGGACAACAAAACCAAACATATTAACAAGATAAAATAAACAGAATAAAAATGTACAAGTAAAATAGAGTTATAAATACGTAGCAACATATATACATATATATGAATATATATACATATATGTGAATATATATGTGTACATATACACACATATATATGAATATGAATATATATGTGAATATATATGGGTAAGTATGCACATATATGTGTGTATATATACATGTATATGAATATATATGAATAGATATGTAGATAGATAGATCTAGATAAGAGAAGCAGTGTGGCTCAGTGGCAAGAGCGCGGGCTTGGTCGTCGCAGGTCATGGGTCCGAATCCCGCCTCCCCCACCTGTCTGCTTTGTGACCCTGGGCAAGTCACTTCACTTCTCTGTGCCTCAGTTCCCTCAATCAATCGTACTTATTGCTCAATACGACTGATTGATTGATTGTTTACTGTGTGCAGAGCACTGTACTAAGCGCTTGGGAAGTCCAAGTCGGCAACATCTAGAGACGGTCCCTACCCAACAGTGGGCTCACAGTCTAGAAGGGGAAGACAGACAAGAAAACAAAACATATTGACAAGATAAAATAAACAGAATCAAAATGTACAAGCAAAATAAATAGAGTTATAAACACGCACAAACACATATACATATATATGAATATATATACATACATACATGTGAACATATATGTGTGTATAACATACATGCACATATAGATGAATATGAATATATACATATGAATATGGATATACAGTGTAAATATACACGTATATATTTGTGCATATATACATATATATGAATATATATAAGAGAAGCACTGTGGCTCAGTGGCAAGAGCGCGGGCTTGGTCGTCACAGGTCATGGGTCCGAACCCCGCCTCCCCCACCCGTCTGCTGTGTGACCCTGGGCAAGTCACTTCACTTCTCTGTGCCTCAGTTCCCTCGTCTGTCGAACGGGGGAATGAAGCCTGCGAGCCCCCCATGGGACAACCTCATCTCCTTGCATTCCCCCCGGGGGGCTGAGAGCAGCGCTTTGCACATAGTAAGCGCTTAACAAATACCAACATTATATATACAGTACATACATGTACAAACACATATACATGAATATGCTTACAGATATATGAATATATACATATATAGGAATATGTATATCCAGGTGTGTATACATGCACACATATATGTGTGTGTATATACACATATATATGAATATGTATATTAATATATATTCATATTCTCATCTATATATGAGAATATGAATATATATTAATATATATTCCCATATATATGAGAATGAATGAAAATAGAGCACTAAATATATATATGAGAATATTTATATTTATATATATGAATGTATATACGAGCACATATATATATATGAGAATATGAATATATGTTAATATATATATATATATTCATATTCTCATATATATGAGAATGAATGAAAATAGAGCACTAAATACGTACAAACATATATATGACTATATATATGTGTGTGTGTGTATATATATATGTGTGTGTGTATATATATATGTGTGTGTGTATATATACATATACATATATATATACACATATATATATATATAAAATATATATATAAGTGACTGAATGGTCCCAGCCCCTCCCCCGGGTGTGGGCCCAATCCGCGGCAGTTGGTGGGCGGCTGCGGTGCGCGGGGCACTGTGCTGAGCGCTGGGGAGAGGGCGACGGATCGAGCGGAGCCGGTCCCTGGCTGTAAAGGAGGTGCCCCCCCCCCCCGGTGGTGCCCCCCCCCCCCCGGTGCCCCCCCCCGTCGGTGCCCCCCGGTGCCCGCTCACCCACCCGGCGATGACGGTCCCGACGAGGTAGAGCAGGAGGAGGCAGGCGGTGCCGAGGCCGAGGGGGGCCATGCTCGCTCCCGCCGCCGTCGCCTCCCCCGGGGCCGCGGGCACGCGCACACGGGGGGCACACGGGGGGCACACGCGGGGGGCACGCGGGACGGGGGGCACCGCGGAGCCGAGAGTAGCCGGCAGCCCCAGAGTAGCCGCGCCGGGGCCAATGGGGGCGCTCCGAGTCACCGGCGCCGGCCCGCCGGCCAATGGGCGACCAACACTTCACCGCCCGCCCGCGCGGGGCGGCCAATCGGAGGCGCCGGCGCCGCCCGCGGACGGCCAATCGGCGGCGGCCGCCAGGGACGAGGGGCGGGCGCAGGGACGGAGGGAGGAAGGGGGCGCTCCTGCGCTCGTCCGTTCGTGCGTTCGTTCGTTCGTTCATTCATTCATTCACTCGTTCGTTCATTCATCCATCATTCCATCCATTCACCCATTCATTCATTCAGTCAATCACTCGTTCATTCATTCAATCACTCATTCAATCATCATCATCAATCGTATTTGTTGAGCGCTTACTATGTGCAGAGCACTGTACTAAGCGCTTGGGAAGTACAAATTGGCAACATCTAGAGACGGTCCCTACCCAACAGTGGGCTCACAGTCATTCAATCAACCGATCGCTCATTCATTCATTCAATCACTCATGCATTCATTCATCCATCCATCATCCCATCCGTCCATTCATTCATTCATTCATTCACTCATTCATTCATTCAATCAACCATCACTCATTCATTCATCCCTCCATCATTTCATCCTTCCATCCATCCATCCATCATTCCATTCATTCACTCATTCATTCAATCAACCAATCACTCATTTATTCATCCATCCATCATTCCATCCATCCATCCATCTGTTCATTCATTCAATCACTCATTTATTCATTCATTCACTAATTAATTCATTCAATCAATCACTCATTCATTCATTCATTCATTCAATCACTCATTCATTCACTCATTAATTAACTCATTCAATCAATCACTCATTCATTCATTCACTCATTGATTAATTCATTCAATCAATCACTCATTAATTCATTCATTCATTCACTCATTAATTAATTCATTCAATCAATCACTCATTCATTCATTCACTCATTGATTAATTCATTCAATCAATCACTCATTAATTCATTCATTCATTCGTTCACTCATTAATTAATTCATTCAATCAATCACTCATTCATTCATTCAATCACTCATTCATTCGATCAATCAATCATTCATTCATCCATCCATAACAATAATAATGATGGTATTTATTAAGCACTTACTATGTGCAAAGCACTGTTCTAAGCACTAGGGAGGTTACAAGGTGATCAGTTTGTCCCATGGGGGGCTCACAGTCTTAAACCCCACTTTACAAATGAGGTAACTGAGGCCCAGAGAAGTTATGTGACTTCCCCAAGGTCACACAGCTGACAATTGGTAGAGCCAGGACTTGAACCCCTGACCACGGACTCCAAAGCCCAGGCCCTTTCCATTGAGCCACGCTGCTTCTCTGTCCACCATTCATTCATCCATCCAATAAATGCGATTGAATCCATGCATTCATTCATCCATTCATTCGTCCAACCATTCATTCGTCCATCCAGCCATCCATACATTCATTCATTAATTCATCCATCCATCCATCCATACATTCATTTATCCATTCATTCATTCATCCAATCATCCATACATTCATCCATTCATTCAATCGTTCGTCCATCCATCCAGAGAAGCCGCGTTGCTCAGTGGAAAGAGCCTGGGCTTGGGAGTCAGAGGTCGTGGGTTCTAATCCCGGTTCCGTCAATTGTCAGCTGTGTGACTTTGGGCAAGTAACTTCACTTCTCTGGGCCTCAGTTCCCTCATTTGTAAAATGGGGATTAAGACTGTGAGCCCCCCGTGGGACAACCTGATCTCCTTGTAACCTCCCCAGCTCTCAGAACAATGCTTTGCACATAGTAAGTGCTTAATAAATGCCATTATTATTATTGTTATTATCCATCCATTCATTCATTGATCCATCCAATCATCCACAAATTCATTCATCCATACATTCATTCATCCGATCATTCATTCATTGATCCATCCAATCATCCACAAATTCATTCTCCATACATTCATTCATCCGATCATTCATTCATCCATCCAATCATCCATACATTCATTCATCCATACATTCATTCAATCGTCCATCCATCCATTCATTCATTCAATCGTATTTATTGAGCACTTACTGTGTGCAGAGCACTGGACTAAGCGCTTGGGAAGTCCAAGTTAGCAACATCTAGAGACGGTCCCTACCCAACAACGGGCTCACTGTCTAGAAGGGGGAGACAGACAACAAAACAAAACACGTAGACAGGTGTCAAAATTGTCAGAAGAAATAGAATTACAGCCGTATGCACGTCATTAATAAAATAAAGTAGTAAATATGTGCAAGTAAAATAGAGTCATAAATCTGTACAAATATATACAAATGCTGTAGGGAGGGGAAGGAGGTAGGGCAGAGGGGGAGATGGGGAGGAGGAGAGGAAGGAGGGAGCTCAGTGTGGGAAGGCCTCCTGGAGGAGGTGAGCTCTCAGGAGGGCTTTGAAGGGAGGAAGAGAGCTAGCTTGGCGGATGGGCAGAGGGAGGGCATTCCAGGCCCGGGGGAGGACGTGGGCCGGGGGTCGACGGCGGCACTGGAGAGATCGAGGCACAGTGTGAAGGTTAGCTACAGGGGTGGGTCATTCATTCATTCATTCATTCATTCATTCATTCATTCAATCGTATTTCTAGACTGTGAGCCCACTGTTGGGTAGGGACTGTGTCCATATGTTGCCAACTTGTACTTCCCAAGCGCTTAGTACAGTGCTCTGCACACAGTTAGCGCTCAATAAATACGATTGACTGCATGAATTGTATTTATTAAGCAACTATTGGTGCAGAGCACCGAACAAAGCGCTCAGAAAAGTACAATGCGGCAATAAAAGTGACAATCCCTCCCCACAGTGAGCTTGCAGTCTGGGGCCTTGAGGGGAGACAGACATCAAAACAAATAATCAGACAACGATAGCAATTAAACGACAGATCTAAACATGAGTGTTTTGGGGCTTGGGAGGGGGCGAGCGAAGGGAGCAAGTCAGGGCGAGGCAGAAGGGAGTGGGAGATGGGAGTCAGAGGTCATGGGTTCTAATCTCAGTTCCGCCACTTGTCAGCTGTGTGACTTTGGGCAGATCACTTCACTCTTCTGGGCCTCAGTTACCTCATCTGGAAGATGGGGATTGGGACTGTGAGCTCCACGTGGGAGCCTTGTATCCCCCCCAGCACTTTGAACAGTGCTTGGCACATATCCTCTCCCCCCCATCCCTCCCGCCTTACCTCCTTCCCCTCCCCACAGCACCTGTATATATGTTTGTACATATTTATTACTCTATTTATTTTACTTGTCCATATTTACTATTCCATTTATTTTGTCAATGATGTGCATCTAGCTTTACTTCTGTTTATTCTGATGACACCTGACCACATGTTTTGTTTTGTTGTCTGTCTCCCCCGTCTACACTGTGAGCCCGTTGTTGGGAAGGGACCATCTCTATATGTTGGCCAACTTGTACTTCCCAAGCGCTTAGTACGGTGCTCTGCACACAGTAAGCGCTCAATAAATACGATCGAATGAATGAATGAATGAAAAGTGGGGCTTAGTCAGGGAAGGCCTCTGGGAGGAGGTGGGCCTTCAGGAAGGCTTTGAACAGGGTGGGGACAGTGGTTGTCTGGGGGATTTGAGGAGGGAGGGCATTCCGGGCCTGAGAGACGAAGTGGGCCGGGGTGGGAAGCAACAAAGGAGAGATGGAGGCACAGTTCCCTGCCAGTCCCGGGACATTCATTCATTCATTCATTCATTCATTCAATCGTATTTATTGAGCGCTTACTGTGTGCAGAGCACTGTACTAAGCGCTTGGGAAGTCCAAGTTGGCAACATATAGAGACGGTCCCTACCTAACAGCGGGCTCACAGTCTAGAAGGGGGAGACAGATGACAAAACAAAACATATTAACAAGATAAAATAAATAGAATAAATATGTACAAATAAAATAGAGTAATAAATAAAATAGAGTATTAAATAAAATAGATTAATAATAAAATAAACAGAGTAATAAATAAAATAAACAGAGTAATAAATAAAATAAATAGAGTAATTTAGAGACAGCGGGGCTTTGGGTGTGGACTGAGGCCTGTTTATATGTATATATGTTTGTGCATATTTATTACTCTATTTATTTATTTATTTATTTTGCTTGTACATATCTATACTATTTTATTTTGTTAATATGTTTGGTTTTGTTCTCTGTCTCCCCCTTCTAGACTGTGAGCCCACTGTTGGGTAGGGACTGTCTCTCTATGTTGCCAACTTGTACTTCCCAAGCACTTAGTACAGTGCTCTGCACACAGTAAGCGCTCAATAAATACGATTGATTGATTGATTGATTGATTGATTGACTGAGGGTGGGCTGGCTCTGGCAGCCCCGGAGACCAGCCTGGTCTCCTCAGCGGTCGCCGGGGCAGAGAACTTGAGAAGCAGCGTGGCTCAGTGGAAAGAGCCCGGGCTTTGGAGTCAGAGGTCAAGGGTTCAAATCCCGGCTCCACCAGTTCTCAGCTGTGTGACTTTGGGCAAGTCACTTCACTTCTCTGGGCCTCAGTTACTTCATCTGTAAAATGGGGATTAAAACTGTGAGCCCCCCGTGGGACAAGCTGATCACCTTGTAACCTCCCCAGCACTTAGAACAGTGCTTGGCACATAGTAGGCACTTAATAAATGCCATCATTATTATTATTATTATTATTAGAGAACTTGCTCTCCCTGCTTCACCTGGCCCTGACCATCACTCAACCAGAGAGGCAGTGTGGTAATAATAATAATAATAATAATAATAATAATAATGACATTTATTAAGTGCTTACTATGTGTAAAGCACTGTTTCAAGCACTGGGGAGGTTACAAGGTGATCAGGTTGTCCCGAGGGGGCTCACAGCCTTAATCCCCATTTTACAGATGAGGGCTGAGGCTCCGAGAAGTTAAGTGACTTGCCCAAAGTCACACAGCTGACAATTGGCGGAGCAGGGATTTGAACCCATGACCTCCGACTCCAAAGCCCGGGCTCTTTCCACTGAGCCACGCTTCTTACTGGTACGTATGTACATATCTATAATTTTATTTCTTTACAGATCTATAATTTCCTTCATTTGTGTTGCTGTCTGTCTCCTCCTGCCCAGACTGTGGGCTCGTTGTGGGCAGGGACTGTGACCGTTTATTCATTCGTTCATTCATTCCATCGTATCTGGAACGCTTACTGTGTGCAGAGCACTGTAGTAAGCGCTTGGAAAGTACAATTCAGCAACAGACAGAGACGGTCCCTACCCAACAGCGGGCTCACAGTCTAGAAGGGGGAGACAGACAACAAAATAAAACAAGTGGACAGGCGTCAGTAGCGTCAAAACAAATGCATAGAGTTACAGATATATACACATCATTAATACAATAAATAGAATAATAAATATGCACAAATATACTCTAGAGCTGTGGGGCAGAAGGGGCGTAGAGCAGATGGAGGGATTCGGGGTGATGGGGAGGGGAGGAGGAGCAGAGGAAAAGGGGGGCTCAGTGTGGGAAGGCCTCCTGGAGGAGGTGAGCTCTCAGTAGGGCCTTGAAGACAGGAAGAGAGCTAACTTGGCGGATGGGCAGAGGGAGGGCATTCCAGGCCAGAGGATGGACTTGGGCTGGAGGTCGACGGCGGGACAGGCGAGAACGAGGCCCGGTGAGGAGGTTAGCGGCGGCAGAGGAGCGGAGGGTGCGGGCTGGGCTGGAGAAGGACAGAAGGGAGGGGAGGTAGGAGGGGGCGAGGGGATGGGCAGCCTTGAAGCTGAGAGTGAGGAGTTTTTGCTTGATTCGAAGGTGGACAGGCAACCCCGGAAGCTTTAGGCAACCACTGGAGATTCCCCAGATTGAACTAGCAGTGGGGAGGTCAGAAGATGACCAGTCCTCAAGGACTTCCAAGGCCCTTTGCAAGAGGACAGGAACAATCCTTTTTTTTATTATTATTGTAAGGTCATCATCATCATCAATCGTATTTATTGAGCGCTTACTGTGTGCAGAGCACTGTACTAAGTGCTTGGGAAGTACAAGTTGGCAACATATAGAGACAGTCCCTACCCAACAGTGGGCTCACAGTCTAAAAGGGGGAGACAGAGAACAAAACCAAACATACTAACAAAATAAAATAAATAGAATAGATATGTACAAGTAAAATAAATAAATAAATAGAGTAATAAATATGTACAAGCATATATACATATATACAGGTGCTGTGGGGAAGGGAAGGAGGTAAGATGGGGGGGATGTCCATAAGATGGGGGTAAGATGTCCATAAGGTCCTTATGGGCAGGGAACATGTCTGCTAATTCTGTTGTACTCTCCCAAGCGTCTCCCCTCCCCACAGCACCTGGATATATGTATATATGTTTGTACGTATTTATTACTCTATTTATTTATTTATTTTATTTGTACCTATTTATTCTATATATTTTATTTTGTTAATATGTTTTGTTTTGTTCTCTGTCTCCCCCTTCTAGACTGTGAGCCCGCTGTTGGGTAGGGACCGTCTTTAGATGTTGCCAACTTGTACTTCCCAAGCGCTTAGTACAGTGCTCTGCACACAGTAAGCGCTCAATAAATACGATTGAATGAATGAATGAATGAATGCTCTGCACATACTAAGTGCTCAGTAAATACAGTGGATTGATTGATTTTAGACTGTGAGCCCACTGTTGGGTAGGGACTGTCTCTATATGTTGCCAATTTGTACTTCCCAAGCGCTTAGTACAGTGCTCTGCACATAGTAAGTGCTCAATAAATACGATTGATGATGATGATGAGTGCTTACTGTGTATCAGGCACTATACTGAGCACTGGGATAGATACAGGATAATCAGGTGGATAGAGTCCATGTCCCACATGGAGCTCACAGTTTTAATCCCCATTTTCCAGTTGAGGTAACGGTGGTCTAGAGAAGTGAAATGACTTCTCCAAGGCCACACAGCAGACGCATGGCGGAGCCAGGATTAGTTAGAACCCAGGTCCTTCTGATTCCCAGGCCCGTGCTCTATCTACTTGGCCACGCTGCTTCTCCCTGTGTTCATTCATTCATTCATTCAATCGCATTTATTGAGCGCTTACTGTGTGCAGAACACTGTACTAAGCGCTTGGGAAGTACAAATTGGCAACAGATAGAGACGGTCCCTACCTAACAACAGGCTCACAGTCTAGAATGGGGAGACAGACAACAAAACAAAACATGTAGAACAAGGCCTGGGTAATAATGATACCAGTAATAGTAATAATAATAACAGCAATACTTTTAATTGGTATTTGTGAGGTGCTTACTATGTGCCAGGGCTCTGAACTAAGTGCTGGTTTAGATACGAACTAATCTGATTGGACACACCCCGTGTCCCACGTGGGGCTCACGGCCTTAATCTCCATTTTACAGTTGAGGTAACTGAGGCCCAGAGAAGTGAAATGACTTGCCCAAGGTCACCCAGCAGATCAGAGGTCATGGGTTCAAATCCCGGCTCCGCCACTTTTCAGCTGCGTGCCTTTGGGCAGGTCACTTCGCTCCTCTGGGCCTCAGTTCCCTCATCTGTCAAATGGGGATGAAGACTGCGAGCCTCACGTGGGACAACCTGATCACCTTGTAACCTCCCCAACGCTTAGAACAGTGCTTAATAAATGCCATTATTATTATAAGCAGCAGAACCAGGATTAGGACCCAATTCCTCTGTCTCCTGTGCTAATAGCAATAGAATTATTTGTTCAATTTACCATTTGCAAAGTACCGTGCTAAGGGCTGGGGTAGATGCAAGATAATTAGGTCCCTCGTGGGCCTCACAGTCAAAGTAGGAGGAAGAACAGGGATCAATCAATCAATCAATCAATCAATCGTATTTATTGAGCGCTTACTATGTGCAGAGCACTGTACTAAGCGCTTGGGAAGTACAAATTGGCAACACATAGAGACAGTCCCTACCCAACAGTGGGCTCACAGTCTAAAAGGGGGAGACAGAGAACAGAACCAAACATACCAACAAAATAAAATAAATAGGATAGAAATGTACAAGTAAAATAAATAAATAAATAAATGAATAGAGTAATAAATATGTACAACCATATATACATATATACAGGTGCTGTGGGGAAGGGAAGGAGGTAAGATGGGGGGATGGAGAGAGGGACGAGGGGGAGAATCCTCTAGACTCTCTAAATTAGAGGACTCTAGTCTAGTCCCCTAGACTGTAAACTCGTTGTGGGCAGGGAATGTGCCTGTTATACTCCTACATTGTCTTCACCCAAGCGCTTAGTACAGGGCTCTGCACACAGTAAGTGCTCAATAAAGATGACTGATTGTTCAAATCCCCATTTTTGCACATGAGGAAATTTAGGCACAGAGGAATCAAGTGACTTGCCGCGTGACTTTAGGTCACACAGCAGGTACAGGGCAGAGTCGGGATTAAGCGGCAAGGCTTAATGGATAGAGCACGGACCTCGGAGCCAGAAGGTCATGGGTTCTAATCCAGGCTCCGCCACTTTGCTGTGTGACCTGGGGCAAGTCACTCCACTTCTCTGGGCCTCAGTTACCTCATCTGTAAAGTTCATTCATTCAATCCCAGCGCTTAGAACAGTGCTCCAGCGCTTAGAACAGTGCTCCAGTGCTTAGAATAGTGCTCTGCACATAGTAAGCGCTTAATAAATGCCTTTAAAAAAATCGTAATTGTTGAGCGCCCACTGTTCATTCATTCATTCATTCAGTCGTATTTATTGAGCGCTTACTGTGTGCAGAGCACTGTGCTAAGCGCTTGGGAAGTACAAGTCGGCAACATATAGAGACGGTCCCTACCCGACAACAGGCTCACAGTCTAGAAGAGGGAGACAGACAACGAAACAAATCATGTGGACAGGTGTCAAAGTTGTCAGAACAAGTAGAATTAAAGCCTCTGAGCAGGTTCATCTCTGTCCTCATCTCCTCCATCCTTATGTGTGCCACCATCCTTGTTCCAAAGTTAAAATAGCCATAGAGAAGCAGGATGGATAGAGCCCGGGCTTGGGAGTCAAAAGGACCTGGGTTCTAAGTCCGGATCCACCCCTTGGCTCCTATGTGACCTTGGGCAAGTCACTTCACTTCTCTGGGCCTTAGTTTCCTCCTCTATAAAATGGGGATTGAGACCGTGAGGCCCGGGGGCGGACAAGAACTGTATCCAATCCGATTATGTTGTGTCTATCTCAGTGCTTAGTGCAGTGCCTGGCACATAGTAAATCATCATCAATCGTATTTATTGAGTGCTTACTATGTGCGGAGCACTGTACTAAATGCTTAAATACTATTAAAAAAAATTTATGGAGGAAACAGTATGGTCGCTGGGGAAGGGAGGAAGGTTTGGGGCGGGGGGGGAAGGGGGGTCCTCCTAACTGTAGAATCCCCAGGCTTTCACTGCCCAAAACCCAGCAGGACTCTGAGGAGAACTGCCCACCTGCCGGGTGGCCTATGATAACAATATAGCCCGTTGTTGGGTAGGGACCATCTCGATATGTTGCCAACTTGTACTTCCCAAGTGCTTAGTCCAGTGCTCTGAACACAGTAAGCGCTCAGTAAACACGATTGAATGAATGAATGAATGAATGAGCGCTTACGGTGTGCAGAGCACTGTGCTAAACGCTTGAGAAGGACAAGTCGGCAACAGATAGAGACGGTCCCTACCCAACAACGGGCTCACAGTCTAGAAGGGGGAGACAGACAACAAAACAAGACATGTAGACAGGGGTCAAAATCGTCAGGATAAATAGAATTATAGCTGTATGCACATCATTAACAAAATAAATAGAGTAGTAAATATGTACAAGTAAAATAAATAGAGTAATAAATCTGTACAAATGTATACAAGTGCTGTGGGGAGGGGAAGGAGGTAGGGTGGGGGGGGTGGGGAGGAGGAGAGGAAAAAGGGGGCTCAGTCTGGGAAGGCCCCCAGGCCAGGGGAAGGTCGTGGGCTGGGGGTCGACGGCGGGACAGGTGAGAACGAGGCCCGGTGAGGAGGTGAGCAGCAGAGGAGCGAAGGGTGCGGGTTGAGCTGGAGAAAGAGAGAAGGGAGGTGAGGGAGGAGGGGGCGAGGTGATGGCCAGCCTTGAAACCGAGAGTGAGGAGTTTTTGCCTGATGCGTAGGTTGACAGGCAACCACTGGAGATTTTTGAGGAGGGGAGTAACATGCCCAGAGCGTTTCTGTACAAAGACAATCCGGGCAGCAGAGTGAGGTGCAGATTGAAGCGGGGAGAGACAGGACGATGGGAGATCAGAGAGGAGGCCGATGCAGTAATCCAGTTGGGATAGGATGAGAGATTGAACCAGTAAGGTAGCGGTTTGGATGGAGAGGAAAGGACGGATCTTGGTGATGTTGCGGAGGTGAGACTGGCAGGTTTTGGTGACGGATTGGATGTGAGGAGTGAACAAGAGAGCAGAGTAGAGGACGACACCATGGTTTTGGGCTTGTGAGACAGTAGTGTCGTCTACAGTGACGGGAAAGTCAGGGAGAGGACAGGGTTTGGGGGGTAACATAAGGAGTTCAGTCAGACATATTGAGTTTTAGATATCAGACAGACATCCAGATGGAGATGTCCTGAAGGCAGGAGGAGACACGAGCCTGGAGGGAGGGAGAGAGAGCAGGAGCAGAATGTAGATTTGGGTGTCATCAGCGTAGGGATGATAGTTGAAGTCGTGGGAGTGAATGAGTTCACAGAGGGAGGGAGTGTAGATAGAGAACAGAAGGGGACCTAGAACTGACCCTTGAGGAACCTCTACAGCAAGGGGATGGGAGGGGAGGAGGAGCCCACAAAAGAGACTGAGAATGAATGGCTGGAGAGATGAGGAGAACCAGGAGAGGATGGAGTCTGTGAAGTCAAGGTTGGATAGCGTGTTGAGGAGAAGGGGGTGGTCCACAGTGAGAGGTCGAGGAGGATTAGGATAGACTAGGAGCTGTTGGATTTGGCAAAAAGGAGGTCATCACTGACCTTTGAGAGGGCAGTTTCTGTGGAATGTAGGGGACAGAAACTGGATTGGAGGGGGTCTAAGAGAGAATTGGCGTTGAGGAATTCGAGGCAGCGAGTGTAGATGACTCATTCTAGGAGTTTGGAAAGGAAGGGTCAAAGGGAGGTAGGGCAATAGCTAGAAGGGGCGGTGGGGTCAAGAGAGGGTTTTTTTTAGGATGGGGGAGACTTGGGCATGTTTGAAGGCAGAGGGGAAGGAACCGGTGGATAGTGAGCGGTTGAAGATGGAAGTTAAGGAGGGGAGGAGGGAGGAGGCGAGAATTTTCATAAGATGAGAGGGAATGGGGTAAAATGGGGATTGTGACTGTGAGCCCCACGTGGGACGGGGACTACGTCCAAACCAATTTGTTTGTATCCACCCCCGCGCTTAGTACAGTGCCTGGTACAAAGTAAGCGCTTAACAGATACCATAATTATTATGATTTCTATTAGTATCTGTAATTTACTTCCAGTCACCTCTGGCTAGTCCCTGTGGTATCAATCCTACGGAGAAAATGGTCTCTCTGACTCCCTTGGAGTTGGAGCCCTGGGTAGATATGCTTCTTCAATCTTTTTCACCGCCTCTTTAAAAGACCTTTCTGGGTAGGATCCATTCTGTATTCATTTGCATTCAAAAGAGTCACAGCTGCAAATTCTCATTTCCCCTTTCCAATGCTGCGGCACCCTTTTCAGATAGAATGCAGGCATCAGCAAAGAGTGAATGAATGCCTTTTGATGAGGATGATGCTGATGATTTAAAAGAATGTACTGGCCCACAGACCGCCAAGTTGCTCCTCAAATTGCAGTTACAATCTCCGGGAGTTCACCTAACCCATCAGTGGTATTCATTGAGTATTTACCGTGTACAGAGCACTGTACCAAATGCTCAGAAGAGTACGACAGATTCGACAGACGCCTAACCTGAGTCATTTAGGAAAAAAAATAGGCCATGTCCTAACCTGAACTCTGAAAGCTCTGTGAATTTCTGCAGAGTTCAGGGAGAAAATATTATGACTCAGAAATGTCTTCTAGGAGAATTCAGCACTCTGGCAGAGACTAAAGGGATTTAAGCAGGTTAAGACAGCGAACACCTCTCAGGGTCACACCTGGAGAGTTTCCAGTCCTCTACCAGTCTCGACTACGGGAGGGAGAGTCAAGCAGAGGTCTATCCATTCCATCCCTAGCTTGGCCAGTGGCTAGGGAGTGGAAGGCAATCGGCTACAAGTCAAAACTCACCTGGGCTGGGCCGCAGCGGCGTGGACGAGAGTCGAGGGCGGAGACTCAGGTAACTGCGCGGAAGGAGGCAATGGTCAACCGCTTCCCTATTTTTACCAAGAAAACTCTCCGGATCCGCGCCGAGAACGATTGCAGGTGGAGGTGGGGCTTTCTGGGAGAGATGCGCCCGTGGCGTCGCGATGGGTCAGACGCTACTCGACAGCATAAGACAACAGCACCAGAACAACATGGCAAAGGGTGCCTCACAACTTTTATCTTTGACTCATTCATCATCATCATCATCAATCGTATTTATTGAGCACTTACTGTGTGCAGAGCACTGGACTAGGTGCTTGGGAAGTACAAGTTGGCAACATCTAGAGACAGTCCCTACCCAACAGTGGGCTCACAGTCTAAAAGCGGGAGACAGAGAACAAAACCAAACATACTAGCAAAATAAAATGAATAGAATAGATATGTACAAGTAAAATAAATAAATAAATGAATAGAGTAATAAATATGTACAAACATATATACATATATACAGGTGCTGTGGGGAAGGGAAGGAGGTAAGACGGGGGGGATGGAGAGGGAGATGAGGGGGAGAGGAAGGAAGGGGCTCAGTCTGGGAAGGCCTGAAGGCCTCATTGCTGGGGGATTGGCAAACATTCAGGACTGTGTTTGCACTTTAGAGTTTATGCAGTATATAATTAGTAGTGCGTCCTAGTAGAATGAACACAGGCAGGGCTTGGAGTCAGAACTGGGTTGGATCCCAACAACTCTGCCACTTTCCTCATTGAGTAACCGCACAATAAATGCGATTGAATGAATGAATGAATGAATGAGTATTTACGGGTTAGTAAATATCCATCATCACCGTGTTGAGTCTATTATCTCCTCCTATCCGTGCTATTTGGTAGTCTAAAATAATCTGGTTGAATTTGAAGAGTTTATCAATAATAATAATAATAATGTTGGTATTTGTGGAGCGCTTACTATGTGCCACTTTCCTTCCTAGTGACACTGGCCAAATCACATAACTTATGTATTGCCTCGGTGTCCTCATCTGTAAAATGGGGATAAATGTCAGTTCTCTCTCTCTTAGACATATTAATTAATTCATTCATTCAATCGTATTTACTGAGCGCTTACTGTGTGCAGAACACTGTACTAAGCGCTTGGGAAGTCCAAGTTGGCCACATATAGAGACGGTCCCTACCCAACAGTGGGCTCACAGTTTAGAAGGGGGAGACAGAGAACAAAACAAAACATATTAACAAAATAAAATAAATAGAATAAATATGTACAAATAAATATGTACAAATTCATTCATTCATTCAATCGTATTTATGGAGCGTTTACTGTGTGCAGAGCACTGTACTAAGCGCTTGGGAAGTACAAGTTGGCAACATATAGAGACGGTCCCTACCCAACAGTGGGCTCACAGTCTAGAAGGGGGAGACAGAGCAAAACAAAACATATTAACAAAATAAAATAAATAGAATAAATATGTACAAATAAATATGTACAAATTCATTCATTCATTCAATCGTATTTATTGAGCGCTTACTGTGTGCAGAGCATTGTACTAAGCGCTTGGGAAGTACAGGTTGGCAAAATATAGAGACGGTCCCTACCCAACAGTGGGCTCACAGTCAAGAAGTGGGAGACAGAGAACAAAACAAAATATATTAACAAAATAAAATAAATAGAATAAATATGTACAAATAAATGTGTACAAATTCATTCATTCATTCAATCGTATTTATTGAGCGCTTACTGTGTGCAGAGCACTGGACTAAGGACTTGGAAAGTACAAGTTGGCAACATGTAGATATGGTCCCTACCCAACAGTGGGCTCACAGTCTAGAAGGGGGAGACAGAGAACAAAATAAAACATATTAACAAAATAAAATAAATAGAATAAATATGTACAAATAAATATGTACAAATATGTACAAATAAATATGTACAAATTCATTCATTCATTCAATCGTATTTATGGAGCGTTTACTGTGTGCAGAGCACTGTACTAAGCGCTTGGGAAGTACAAGTTGGCAACATATAGAGACGGTCCCTACCCAACAGTGGGCTCACAGTCTAGAAGGGGGAGACAGAGCAAAACAAAACATATTAACAAAATAAAATAAATAGAATAAATATGTACAAATAAATATGTACAAATTCATTCATTCATTCAATCGTATTTATTGAGCGCTTACTGTGTGCAGAGCATTGTACTAAGCGCTTGGGAAGTACAGGTTGGCAAAATATAGAGACGGTCCCTACCCAACAGTGGGCTCACAGTCAAGAAGTGGGAGACAGAGAACAAAACAAAATATATTAACAAAATAAAATAAATAGAATAAATATGTACAAATAAATGTGTACAAATTCATTCATTCATTCAATCGTATTTATTGAGCGCTTACTGTGTGCAGAGCACTGGACTAAGGACTTGGAAAGTACAAGTTGGCAACATGTAGATATGGTCCCTACCCAACAGTGGGCTCACAGTCTAGAAGGGGGAGACAGAGAACAAAATAAAACATATTAACAAAATAAAATAAATAGAATAAATATGTACAAATAAATATGTACAAATATGTACAAATAATGTACATATGGAACAGGGACTCTATCTAATTGCTTTGTAACTACCCCAGGGCTTGGAACATAAGGTGCTAAACAAATACCACTATTATTAAGAAAAATATATAAACATAAAATTAACCTCCATTTTAATAATGAGAAAAATAATAATCTTGGTATTTGTTAAGCACTATGTGCCAAGCACTGTTCTTAGCACTGGGGGAGATACAAGGTGATCAGGTTGTCCCACGGGGGGCTCACAGTCTTCATCCCCATTTTACAGATGAGGAAACTGAGGCACAGAGAAGTGAAGTGACTTGCCCAAAGTCACACAGCTGACAAGTGGCGGAGACGGGATTAGAACCCACAACCTCTGACTCTGAAGCCCAGGCTCTTACCACTGAGCCATGCTGCTTCAATGATTAAGTAGAAAATGCTTTGACAGGGAAAGTTCTAATGGTTTTATTTTATATATATTTACGATGTTGGCTGGGGTTTGTCTCTATTTCTTGCCGAATTGTACTTCCCAAGCGCTTAGTACAGTGCTCCGCACACAGTAAGCGCTCAATAAATACGATTGAATGAATGAATAGAAGTAACCTATTTGGGGGCAGCAGGAGGGAGAGGTAAATTAGGACTGATTAGACCTTTCCTCTCCTAATTCCCTATTTCTGTGAATCATGTCACAAATTCATTCTCACTAAGTCTGATGATTCTTTTTTTGCATTTCCTGTAGCTGACAATAATAATAATAATAATAATAATGGTGGTATTTGTTAAGCGCTTACTATGTGTGAAGCACTGTTCTAAGCGCTGGGGGGATACAAGGTGGAGAAGCAGCGTGGCTCAGTGGAAAGAGCCCGGGCTTTGGAGTCAGAAGTCATGGGTTCAAATCCCGGCTCCACCAATTGTCAGCTGTGTGACTTTGGGCAAGTCACTTCACTTCTCTGTGTCTCATTTACCTCCTCTGTAAAATGGGGATTAAAACTGTGAGCCCCCGTGGGACAACCTGATCACCTTGTAACCTCCCCAGCGTTTAGAACAGTGCTCTGCACATAATAAGCGCTTAACAAATACCATCATCATTATTATCATTATTATCGGGTTGTCCCCTGTGGGGCTCACAGTCTTCATCCCCATTTTCCAGATGAGGGAACTGAGGCTCAGAGAAGTGAAGTGTCTTGCTGAAAGTCACACAGCCGACAAGTGGCGGAGCCGGGATTAGAACCCACAGCCTATGACTCCCAAGCCGGGGCTCTTAATAATAATAATAATGATGATGACGGCATTTGTTAAGCGCTTACTATGTGCAGAGCACTGTTCTAAGCGCTGTGGGGGGATACAAGGTAATCAAGTTGCCCCACGTGGGGCTCACAGTCTTCATCCCCATTTGCAGATGAGGTAACTGAGGCTCAGAGAAGTGAAGTGACTTGCTCAAGGTCACACAGCAGACATGTGGCAGAGCGGAATTCGAACCCATGACCTCTGACTCCAAAGCCCGGGCTCTTGCCACTGAGCCACGCTGCTTCTCCACACCTTTCAACCAAAAGACAGTCCAGACCCACGTTATATTTACCAGGTCTTCCAACGAAGGCAGAGAGGCCGAGTGGAGCCAAGGAGACTTACCTTCTCTAGGACTCACTCTCCTCACCTGTAAAATGGGTTTAAAAAACCTGTTCATCCTCCCTCTGTGAGCTCCATGTGGGAGGGGGACGGTGTCCAATCATAGTATTTTATATCCACCCCAACTCTTTGCACATAATAACAGGTTAGTAAATACCATCATCATCGTTTTGAGTCCATTACCTCTTCCTATCCATGCTATTTGGTTGCCTAAAACAATCTGGTTGAAATTGAAGAGTTAATCAATCAATAATAATAATAATGTTGGCATTTATTAAGCGCTTACTATGTGCAAAGCACTGTTCTAAGCGCTGGGGAGGTTACAAGGTGATCAGGTTGTCCCACTTGGGGCTCACAGTCTTAATCCCCATTTGACAGATGAATTAACAGAGGCCCAGAGAAGTATGTTGCCAACTTGTACTTCCCAAGCGGTTAGTACAGTGCTCTGCTCACAGTAAGCGCTCAGTAAATACGATTGATTGATTGATTGATTGATTGATTGATGTGACTTGCCCAAAGTCACACAGCTGACGATTGGCAGAGCTGCGATTTGAACCCTTCTAGACTGCAAACCCACTGTTGGGTAGGGACCATCTCTATATGTTACCAACTTCTACTTCCCAAGTGCTTAGTACAGTGCTCTGCACACAGTAAGCGCTCAATAAATACGATTGAATGAATGAATGAATCTCTGACTCCAAAGCCCGGGCTCTTTCCACTGAGCCACGCTGCTTCTCTAATAATAATAATAATAATAATTGCTTCTCAATAATAATATTGGTATTTGTTGAGCACTTACTATGTGCCAAGCACTGTTCTAAGTGCTGGAGTAGATACAAGGTAATCGGGTTGTCCCATGAGGGGCTCACGGTATTCATCCCCATTTTACAGATGAGATAACTGAGGCCCAGAGAACTTAAGTGAGTTGCCCAAGGTCACACAGCTGACAAGTGGCAGAGCCGGGATTAGAACCCATGACCTCTGACTCGCAAACCCGGGCTCTTTCCACTGAGCCACACTGCTTCTATAATAATAATAATAGCAATAATAAGAATTGCTTCTCAATAATAATATTGATATTTGTTGAGCACTTACTATGTGCCAAGCACTGCTCTAAGTGCTGGAGTAGATACAAGGTAATCGGGTTGTCCCACGAGGGGCTCACGGTATTCATCCCCATTTTACAGATGAGATAACTGAGGCCCAGAGAACTTAAGTGACTTGCCCAAGGTCACACAGCTGACAAGTGGCAGAGCCGGGATTAGAACCCATGACCTCTGACTCTCAAACCCGGGCTCTTTCCACTGAGCCACGCTGCTTCTCAAATCAATCAATTCCCATGTGTGGCGCACTGTATTAAACGATTTAAATGATTAAATACAAAATAAGAGTTGGCCGTCATGACCCTTGCCCTCAAGGAATTTACAGTTTTGTGGAGGAGATGGTAAAATAAATTACAGATAGGGGAAATGGTAGAGTAAAAGGAGGTGCATAAAATTAATAATAATAATAATGATGACATTTGTTAAGCGCTTATTATGTGCCAAGGACGGTTCTAAGTGCGGGGGTAGCTACAGGGTAATCAGGTTGTCCCACTTTTAATCCCCATTTTACAGGTGAGGTAACTGAGGCCCAGAGAAGTGAAGCGGCTTGCCCAAGGTCACACAGCAGTCAGGTGGCGGAGCCGGGATTAGAACCCACGTCCTCTGATTCCCAAGCCCGGGCTCTTGCCACGAAGCCATGCTGCTTGGGGTGGGGTGAGTATTTAAGTGCTTGGCGTGGGGCTAGCGGAGAGCAACGGCCTGGGATTCAGAAGGAACCGGGTTCAAATCCAGACTCTGCCACTTATCCTCCGTGTGACCTTGGGCAAGTCACTTCACTGCTCTGGGCCTCAGTTACTTCATTTGTAAAATGGGGATTAAGACTGTGAGCCCTTTGTGGTGCAGGAATTGTGTACTATCTGATTTGCTTGTATCCGCCCCAGCGCTTAGTACAGTGCCTGGAAACCAATCAATCAATCAATCGTATTTATTGAGCGCTTACTGTGTGCTGAGCACTGTACTAAGCGCTTGGAAAGTACAAGTTGGCAACATATAGAGACAGTCCCTACCCAACAGTGGGCTCACAGTTAGTAAGCGCTTAACGAATACCACAATCATCACGAGAAGCAGCGTGGCTCAGTGGAACGAGCCCGGGCTTGGGAATCAGAGGTCATGGGTTCGAATCCCCGGCTCAGCCGTGTGTCAGCTGGGTGACTTTGGGCAAGTTACTAAACTTCTCTGGGCCTCAGTTACTTCATTTGTAAAATGGGGATTAAGACTGTGAGCCCCATGTGAGACAGGAATTGTGTCCTATCTGATTTGTTGGTGTCCGCCCCAGCACTTAGTACAGTGCCTGGTACATAGTAAGCGCTTAACAAATACCACAGTCATCACGAGAAGCAGCGTGGCTCAGTGGAACGAGCCGGGGCTTGGGAGTCAGAGGTCATGGGTTCGAATCCCCGGCTCAGCCACTTAGTTGTGTGACTTTGGGCAAATCACTAAACTTCTCTGGGCCTCAGTTACTTCATTTGTAAAATGGGGATTAAGACTGTGAGCCCACCGTGGGACAACCTGATCACCTTGTATCCTCCCCAGCACTTAGAACAGTGCTCTGCACATAGTAAGCGCCTAATAAATGCCATCATTATTATTAGTAAGTGCTTAATAAATGCCATCATTATTATTATTATCATCATCATAAGAATAGAAGCAGCGTGGCTCAGTGGAAAGTGCACAGGCTTTGGATTCAAAGGCCATGGGTCCAAATCCGAGCTCCACCAATTGTCAGCTGTGGGACTTTGGGCAAGTCACTTCACTTCTCTGGGCCTCAGTGACCTCATCTGTAAAATGGGGATTAAGACTGTGACAACCTGATCACCTTGTAACCTCCCCAGTGCTTTGAACGTAGTAAGTGCTTAATAAATGCCGTCATTATTATTATTACCATCACCCAAGTGCATAGGTGATGCGGAAGGGCAGGAGAATAGGGTGGGGAAAGGAAGATGTTGCCAACTTGTACTTCCCAAGCGCTTAGTCCAGTGCTCTGCACACAGTAAGCACTCAATAAATACGATTGACTGATTGAAGGATTAGGCAGATAAGGTTTCTTGGAAGAGATGTGATTTTAGGAGAGCTTTAAAGGTGGGGAGAGTGGTGGTCTCCCTTCAAGACCCTACTGAGAGCTCCCCTCCTCCAGGAGGCCTTCCCAGACTGAGCCCCTTCCTTCCTCTCCCCCTCGTCCCCCTCTCCATCCCCCCCCCACCTTACCTCCTTCCCTTCCCCACAGCACCTGCATATATGCATATATGTTTGTACATATTTATTACTCTATTTATTTTACTTGTAAATATCTATTCTATTTTATTTTGTTAGTATGTTTGGTTTTGTTCTCTGTCTCCCCCTTTTAGACTGTGAGCCCACTGTTGGGTAGGGACCGTCTCTATATGTTGCCAACTTGTACTTCCCAAGCGCTTAGTCCAGTGCTCTGCACACAGTAAGCGCTCAATAAATACGATTGGTTGATTGATTGATTGAAGGGGGTGGGAGTTTCAGAAAAGAGAAAGGTTGTGGGCAAGGGTTCAGCGGTCAGAGAGATGATGAGAATGAGGCACATTGAGGAGGGGAGGGAAGGTGAAATGCGCGGGCAGGGTGGAAGATGAGCAAAGTTTATATAGAAGAGAGAGGGGTGACTGAGTACCTAAAAAGCCAATAGTGAGGGTTGCGGAAATCCTTTCTCTAGTCCTCTTCTCTCTTGGATCTCTAGGTTTGAGGGGCAGGAGGGAAAAAGGAGAAGCCCACGGAAAGTCCTGGGCCTGTCCTTTCAGCCTGTTATCGACAAGTAGGGTGCGAAATAGGTTGATCGGAGTAAATCGGCCGCAGGGTTCGTGCTTTCAGCCTGTTTTCGACAAGCAGGGTGCAAAATAGGTTGATCGGTGTAAATCGGCCGCAGGGTTCGGGTACCCAAGGTGGTGACTGTTATCATCATCATCATCAATCGTATTTATGGAGCGCTTACTGTGTGCAGAGCACTGTACCAAGCGCTTGGGAAGTACAAATTGGCAACATATAGAGACAGTCCCTCCCCAACAGTGGGCAGGGTGCAAAATAGGTTGATCGGTGTAAATCGGCCGCAGGGTTCGGGTACCCAAGGTGGTCACTGTTTTCGACAAGTAGGGTGCAAAATAGGTTGATTGGAGTCAATCGGCCGCAGGGTTCGGGTACCCGAGATGGTGACTGTTATCCAATCAATCAATCAATCAATCAATCGTATTTATTGAGCGCTTACTGTGTGCAGAGCACTGTACTAAGCACTTGGGAAGTACAAGTTGGCAACATATAGAGACAGTCCCTACCCAACAGTGGGCTCACAGTCTAAAAGGGGGAGACAGACAACAAAACCAAACATACTAAGAAAATCAAATAAATAGAATAGATATGTACAAGTAAAATAAATAGAGTAATAAATACGTACAAACATAAATACATATATACAGGTGCTGTGGGGAAGGGAAGGAGGTAAGATGGGGGGGGATGGAGAGGGGGACGAGGGGGAGAGGAAGGAAGGGGACGAGTAGGGTGCAAAGTAGGTTGATCGGTGTAAATCGGCCGCAGGGTTCGGGTACCCAAGGTGGTGACTGTTATTGACAAGAAGCGTGCAAAATAGGTTGATCAGAGTAAATCGGCCGCAGGGTTCGGGTACCCAAGGTGGTGACTGTTATCATTCAATCAATCAATCAATCAATCGTATTATTGAGCGCTTACTGTGTGCAGAGCACTGTACTAAGCGCTTGGGAAGTACAAGTTGGCAACATATAGAGACAGTCCCTACCCAACAGTGGGCTCACAGTCTAAAAGGGGGAGACAGAGAACAAAACCAAACATACTAACAAAATAAAATAAATAGAAGAGATAGGTACAAGTAAAATAAATAAATAAATAGAGTAATAAATATGTACAAACATATATACATATATACAGGTGCTGTAGGGAAGGGAAGGAGGTAAGATGGGGGGGATGGAGAGGGGGACGAGGGGGAGAGGAAGGAAGGGGACAAGCAGGGTGCAAAATAGGTTGATCGGGGTAAATCGGCCACAGGGTTCGGGTACCCAATGTGGTGACTGTTATCAATCAATCAATCAATCAATCGTATTTATTGAGCACTTACTGTGTGCAGAGCACTGTACTAAGCGCTTGGGAAGTTCAAGTTGGCAACATATAGAGACAGTCCCTACCCAACAGTGGGCTCACAGTCTAAAAGGGGGAGACAGAAAACAAAGCCAAACATACTAACAAAATAAAATAAATAGAATAGATATGTACAAGTAAAATAAATAAATAGAGTAATAAATATGTACAAACATATATGCATATATACAGGTGCTGTGGGGAAGGGAAGGAGGTAAGATGGGGGGGATGGAGAGGGGGACGAGGGGGAGAGGAAGGAAGGGGACAAGTAGGGTGCAAAATAGGTTGATTGGAGTAAATCGGCCACAGGGTTCGGGTACCCAAGGTGGTGACTGTTATCGACAAGTAGGGTGCAAAATAGGTTGATCGGAGTAAATCGGCCGCAGGGTTCGGGTACCCAAGGTGGTGACTGTTATCATTCAATCAATCAATCAATCAATCGTATTTATTGAGTGCTTACTGTGTGCAGAGCACTGTACTAAGCGCTTGGGAACTACAAGTTGGAAACATATACAGACAGTCCCTACCCAACAGTGGGCTCACAGTCTAGAAGGGGGAGACAGACAACAAAACCAAACATACTAACAAAATAAAATAAGTAGAAGAGATAGGTACAAGTAAAATAAATAAATAAATAGAGTAATAAATATGTACAAACATATATACATGTGCTGTGGGGAAGGGAAGGAGGTAAGATGGGGAGGATGAAGAGGGGGACGAGGGGGAGAGGAAGGAAGGGGACAAGAAGGGTGCAAAATAGGTTGATCGGAGTTAATCGGCCGCAGGGTTCGGGTACCCAAGGTGGTGACTGTTATCGACAAGTAGGGTGCAAAATAGGTTGATCGGTGTAAATCGGCCGCAGGGTTCGGGTACCCAAGGTGGTGACGCAGATAGGAAAAATGACTCGGAGACGTCATCATCATCATCATCAGTCGTATTTATTGAGCGCTTACTGTGTGCAGAGCACTGTACAATTGCGCTTGGGAAGTACAAATTGGCAACATATAGAGACAGTCCCTACCCAACAGTGGGCTCACAGTCTAAAAGACATGAGACATGAGTTCAGATAGAGCGGTAAAGGAGGAAAGTGGCTACCTGCCCGTTCACCTCCCGGGAGAGGGACGAGTGACAAGCAGCCCCGATCCCATTCTCACTGTGTCTTTTATTCAGAGTTACAGCAACGTGGGAGCGGAGCATTGGGGAATTTCAGGAGTCCAATTAGGACCAACTGGATGTTCTAAATTCTCATTATTCTCTGTTTTCACTGTCTTGTGCAGGATGTTGTTATCTCCCCTATGACCTTGCATAGATTAGGTGTTACTTGTCACTGGCCTTGAAGACATCTGTTGCCGAGCCTTGCAGAAAATACAAAAAAAGAGTTATTCTCTCGGCCTGCACAAAATGGAGGGTTACTGTCAGCCCGCTGTTGGGTAGGGACCGTCTCTATGTGTTGCCAAGTTGTACTTCCCAAGCGCTTAGTACAGTGCTCCGCACACAGTAAGCGCTCAATAAATACGATTGAATGATTGACTGATAACTGAGACTAGCACTCAATAAATACGATTGAATGAATGAATGAATGGTCAGCTGTGTGACTTTGGCAAGTCACTTAACTTCTCCGTGCCTCAGTTCCCTCATCTTTAAAATGAGGATTCAAACTGTGAGCCCCCCGTGGGACAACCTGATCACCTTGTAACCTCCCCAGCGCTTAGAACAGTGCTTGGCACATAGTAAGCGCTTTTAATAAATGCCATAAAAAAAAGACTGTGAGTCCTACGTGGGACAGAGTCTGTGCCCAACCCAATTTGCTTGTATTCGGCACTTAGTACGGTGCCTGGCACAAAGTAAATGCTAGGCCTCAGTTCCTTCATCTGTAAAATGGGGATGAAAAGTGTGAGCCTCATGTGGGACAGGGACTGAGTCCAATCTGATTGATTACCTTGTGTCCACCCCAGTGCTTGACACCGAGTGAGCCCTGAAGAGAGGCAGCGTGGCTTGGTAGAAAGAGCACTTGGGAGTCAGAGGACATGGGTTCTAATCCCGGGCCCGCCACTCATCTGCTGTGTAACGTTGGGCAAGCCACTTTACCTCTCTGGGCCTCATTGACCTCATCTGTAAAATGGGGATGAAGACTGTGAGCCCCAGATGGGACAAACTGATTACCTTGTATCTACCCCAGTGTGTAGAACAGTGCTTGGCACATAGTAAGCACTTAACACCACCACTATTATTATTATTAATAACAAATTCATTCATTCAACCGTATTTATTCAGCGCTCACTGTGTGCAGAGCACTGTACTAACGGTTTGGAAAATACAATACAGCAATACAGAGGCACAATCCCTGCCCATAACAGGTTTACAGTCTAGAGGGGGGAGAGAGATATCAAAACAAGTAAACAGGCATTGATATAAATAAATAGAATTATAGATATATACAGATATTCATACTACTATTATTACAAGCAGCACGGCCTAGTGGCTAGAGCACAAGCCTGAGGGTGGGAAGGTCATGAGATCAAATCCCAGATCCGCCACTTGTCTGCTGTGTGATCTTGGAGAAGCAGCGTGGCTCAGTGGAAAGAGCCCGGGCTTTGGAGTCAGAGATCATGGGTTCAAATCCTGGCTCTGCCAACTGTCAGCTGTGTGACTTTGGGCAAGTCACTTCACTTCTCTGTGCCTCAGTTACCTCATCTGTGAAATGGGGATTAAAACTGTGAGCCCCCTGTGGGACAACTTGATCACCTTGTAACCTCCCCCAGGGCTTAAAACAGTGCTTTGCACATAGTAAGCGCTTAACAAATGCCATCATCATCATCTTCTAGACTGTGAGCCTGCTGTTGGGTAGGGACCGTCTCTATATGTTGCCAACTTGGACTTCCCAAGCGCTTAGTACAGTTCTCTGCACACAGTAAGCACTCAATAAATGAATCTTGGGCAAGTCACTTCACTTCTCTGTGCCTCAGTTACCTCATCTGTAAAACGGAGATTAAAACTGTGAGCCCCCCGTGAGACCACCTGATCACCTTGTAACGTCCCCAGAGCTTACAATAGTGCTTTGCACATAGTGAGCACTTAACAAATATCATCATCATCATTATTATTATTATTCTCTGGGCCTCAGTGACCTCATCTGGAAAATGGGGATTGACACTGTGAGCCCCCACGTGGGACAGGGGCTTCTAGACTGTGAGCCGGTTGTCGGGTAGGGACTGTCTCTGTTGCTGAATTGCCCTTAGTCCAGAGCTCTGCACACGGTAAGCTCTCAATAAATACGACTGAATGAAAGAATGAACGACGGGGACTGTGTCCAACCCAATTTGCTTGTATTCAGTCGTATTTATTGAGCGCATACTGTGTGCAGAGCACTCATCATCATCAATCATATTTATTGAGCGCTTACTGTGTGCAGAGCACTGTACTAAGCATTTGGGAAGTACAAGTTGGCAACATATAGAGACGGTCCCCACCCAACAGTAGGCTCACAGCGCTTAGAACAGGGCCTGGCACATAGTGAGCGCTTAATGCCACTTGTCTGCGGTGTGGCCTTGGGCAAGGCACTTAACTTCCATGTGCCGCAGGGACCTCACCTGTAAAATGGGGATTAAGACTGTGAGCCCCATGTGGGACAGGGACTGTGTCCACCCTGATTTGCTTGTACCCACCCCAGTGCTTAATACACTGGCCCATTGTGAGCGCTTAAGAAATCCCATCATTATTATGATTAGACTGTGAGCCCACTGTTGGGTAGGGACTGTCTCTATATGTTGCCAATTTGTACTTCCCAAGCGCTTAGTACAGTGCTCTGCACATAGTAAGCGCTCAATAAATACGATTGATGATGATGATTATGATCATTATTATTAGTACAGCCAGAGCACCATGGCGGGTGTCCCGCCGTCGCGCCCCGGCCCACGTCTTTCCCCCGGCCTGGAATGCCCTCCCTCCGCACATCCGCCAAACCAGCTCTCTTCCTCCCTTCTGTTGTGCCGAGAATCAGCGAGTGAGACCCGGGTAGTAATTTAGAAGTGGATTTTATTAGCGCGCGGCTGCAAGGGGCCACGAACCCAGATCGAGCAGCCCCGATCGGGGGTAGAGCCGGAGTTTGTAAAGGCCCAAACTGCAGGGCTAATGGTCAGGAGTTGCGGAAGCAGAAAGTTACAGGAGCAGAAACGTCAGGCAGGTTTTGTGGAGGGAAGTTTTGGCGGGCATTCCTCTTCCGTGAAACAGGGTATACCAAACGGCGGGAGGAAGGGATGGGAAAACCAAATGGAGATCAGACAAACCCGATCACAACATTCCCCGCTTCTTACGGACAGGGTGTCAAACCCTTGACGCGTTTGCGGCGACACCGTCGTACCGGCCAGCGGGCTCGGTTTGTAGGGGTTGATAGTGGCGATCCCTAATGTGGAGCAGCTTAACAGGGTTGATGCGGGACTTAACAAACTCTAGAAGGCGATTCACGAAGCAGGGTCCGACGAGCGGGGCAACTGCGAGGAGAAGCAAGGGGCCAGTTAGGGCAGACACCAGCGTGGTTAACCACGGGGATGTCCGGAAAAGACTCTGGTACCAGGTTTCGGCCCGCTCATGCTCCCTTTCCCGGTCTGCTAAATTTTTCCTCACCAGAGCGAGGCTCTCCTGAACAACTCCAGAGTTATTCGCGTAAAAGCAGCAGGCCTCTCCCAGGGCGGCACAGAGGCCACCCTGTCTCAGAAACAATAAGTCCAAACCCCTCCGGTTCTGGAGGACCATCTCCGCCAGGGAGTCAGCCTGTTGCTCCAGAGTGGAAATGGAGTGCTCAAGGTGGGTGAGGTCAATATCCACCTGGGCGCCGAGTTCTCTGTAGCTAGCCTCCCCCGGCACCAGTGCGGTAGTGCCCGCTAAACCCAACCCCACTAGAATGGGGATGAACAGCGGGGCAGCCCGCTTATGACGGAGGGACGAATCCTCCCGAAGGGAAAAGTGGTCCCACCCGTCGGCGCCAGGCAACAAGGACACTCTGGGGACGATGGAGACTAGCACACAGAGAGGGCCACCGGGATGAGCGAGGAAAACTCGAGCTGAAACGCATCGAGTGATTCCGTCCAAACACGCCCACCAGGTGCCCGGTGGGGCGGGGAAGTAAGCAGAACGGGAGGAGGGCCGGACCGTCACGTTGAGGGAGCAGACAGGCGAGTGTGGGGAGGCGCGGAGGTTCGTGTTATCCGAGATTAAGCAAACACCAGAGCCCTGGACATCCCCAAGAGTCAACCTTGGCTGGTCCCATTCACAGTGGTCAGAATCGGAGGTGGGAGACACGGCGCTATTGATAGCCACTCCGACATAGTATGGAGGCTGGGCATCCATGCACAGCCAACAGCTTAGGCCCAGGTCCGGTCGAGTGGAGTTGACCACCCTATAAACAGCCTGTAAGAGGCCCATGACTGAAGGATGAGGGGGTTCCTGGCTGGAGGACCCCCCCCTCACCTGGCTCTTGAGAGATAATTTCCCCGGCGGGTGTCTGATGCGATGGGACAGCGGAGGACGGGGCCCGAGGTAAGGACTGGGCAGTGGAGGACGGGGCCCGAGGTCTGGGGAGGATTTGGGGGGGCAGGGCTAGCCCTCCCAAGGGTCCGATAGGTAGGTATGGAGGCTTGGGAGTCTGCTTAGTAATGGTAAGGATAACCCCAGGGTCGCGGGCACCCCATGTGTCTTGGCTCCACTTGCCCTCTGCCCGAACCCCCCACGAGCGAGGGGTATCCCAGAACCCGCTGTCGGGGTTGCGAGGGATCAGGAACAGGGTCTTTGTGTTACTGAAGGCGGGGTCCTTTCGGATAGTCAAGTGCCGATCCGTTTCCCCTGGGGCCTCGCAAGGCGCTCCGTAGGATGAGGATTTAACAATGGCCGTCGCACAGGAGCAGCGCGGACAGAATTGGGATGACCTATCTAGACAACTGACATCTCCAGCAGGGAGCCTCTGGAGGTACCCCGGGCACACCCTAACGCCCGGATAAGGGTTAGTACAAGGGGAGTTTTCCCTGACCGATTCGGGGAAGAGGGAGCATAAATCCAAACGGAAATACCGGCCGTCAGCCAAACCCTAAGTATGGGTCCATGTAGCTTCCTCTGCATAGAATGACCAGAGTACCCGATCCCCCTTCTTAATCGTCCAGGTGTTTTGGGGTTTTGGGGCATGAGGGATGAATGACATAGAGGGAGAGGGGGTCATTAGGGAGGCGAGGAGGAGGAAATGCGGGAGAGTCTTCGCTTTAGGGGGTCGGCCTGTGCTTCCGCCTTCCATGTCGGGGCTGCGGCAGGTTTCACTCGGCTGTGATGGAGCCAGACGGGAACGGAGTCGATTTTGACGGCTGTTGGCGTGGTCAGGACGACGGTGTAAGGGCCAGGACGACGGTGTAAGGGCCCTTCCACTTAGGCTCCAAGCCGGAGGCGGTGAATTTCTTGACCAGGACCGAGTCCCCGGGTTGGAAGGCGTGTGCGGGTGCAGAGGTGGGAACTGGCAGGGCGTTTCGGACAGATTTCAGGAGTGTTCCCTGTGTCTTCTGGAGACCTTGCAGGAACTTAATCAAGGAAGAATTAGTAGCCTCCGCCCTGAGTTCCTCCCTGATTAGAGGGAGGATTGGCGGGGGTCTACCAAACAGAATCCCAACAGGTGTGAGACCCCAACTTATCGGGGGTACGTCGGCTTCGGAGTAGGGCCAGTGGAAGGAGCGTGACCCAATTTTCCTGAGGACCAGTTTGGTGAGGAATTCCTTAAGAGTTCGGTTGGTCTTTTCTACCTGACCTGAACTCTGTGGTTGACAGGCACAGTGTAATTTCATTCTATTTTTACTCTATTTATTTATTTATTTAATTTATTTGTACATATCTATTCTATTTATTTTATTTTGTTAGTATGTTTGGTCTCTGTCTCCCCCTTTTAGACTGTGAGCCCACTGTGCTTCTGACCCCATTCCCTCTCATCTTATGAAATCTTTCGCTCCATCCCTTCTCCCCTCCTTAACTTCCATCTTCAACCGCTCACTCTCCACTGGTTCCTTCCCCTCTGCCTTCAAACATGCCCATGTCTCTCCCATCCTAAAAAAACCCTCTCTTGACCCCACCTCACCTTCTAGTTCTCGACCCATATCCCTCCTACCATTCCTTTCCAAACTCCTTGAACGAGTTGTCTACACGCGCTGCCTAGAATTCCTCAACAACAACTCTCTCCTCGACCCCCTCCAGTCTGGCTTCCGTCCCCTTCATTCCACGGAAACTGCCCTCTCAAAGGTCACCGATGACCTCCTGCTTGCCAAATCCAACGGCTCATACTCTGTCCTAATCCTCCTCGACCTCTCAGCTGCCTTTGACACTGTGGACCACCCCCTTCTCCTCCACACGTTATCTGACCTTGGCTTCACAGACTCCGTCCTCTCCTGGTTCTCCTCTTATCTCTCCGGTCGTTCTTTCTCAGTCTCTTTTGCAGGCTCCTCCTCCCCCTCCCATCCTCTTACTGTGGGGGTTCCCCAAGGTTCAGTGCTTGGTCCCCTTCTGTTCTCAATCTACACTCACTCCCTTGGTGACCTCATTCGCTCCCACGGCTTCAACTATCATCTCTACGCTGATGACACCCAGATCTCCATCTCTGCCCCTGCTCTCTCCCCCTCCCTCCAGGCTCGCATCTCCTCCTGCCTTCAGGACATCTCCATCTGGATGTCCGCCCGCCACCTAAAGCTCAACATGTCGAAGACTGAGCTCCTTGTCTTCCCTCCCAAACCTTGTCCTCTCCCTGACTTTCCCATCTCTGTTGACGGCACTACCATCCTTCCCGTCTCACAAGCCCGCAACCTTGGTGTCATCCTCGACTCCGCTCTCTCATTCACCCCTCACATCCAAGCCGTCACCAAAGCCTGCCGGTCTCAGCTCCGCAACATTGCCAAGATCCTCCCTTTCCTCTCCATCCAAACCGCTACCCTGCTCATTCAAGCTCTCATCCTATCCCGTCTGGACTACTGCACTAGCCTTCTCTCTGATCTCCCATCCTCGTGTCTCTCTCCACTTCAATCCATACTTCATGCTGCTGCCCGGATTATCTTTGTCCAGAAATGCTCTGGGCATATTACTCCCCTCCTCAATAATCTCCAGTGGCTACCGATCAATCTGCGCATCAGGCAGAAACTCCTCACCCTGGGCTTCAAGGCTGTCCATCACCTCGCCCCCTCCTCCCTCCCCTCCCTTCTCTCCTTCTCCAGCCCAGCCCGCACCCTCCACTCCTCCTCCTCCGCTAATCTCCTCACCGTACCTCGCTCTCGCCTGTCCCGCCATCGACCCCCGGCCCACGTCCTCCCCCGGGCCCGGAATGCCCTCCCTCTGCCCATCCGCCAAGCTAGCTCTCTTCCTCCCTTCAAGGCCCTACTGAGAGCTCACCTCCTCCAGGAGGCCTTCCCAGACTGAGCCCCTTCTTTCCTCTCCCCCTCGTCCCCCTCTCCATCCCCCCGTCTTACCTCCTCCCCTTCCCCACAGCACCTGTATATATGTATATATGGTTGTACATATTTATTACTCTATTTATTTATTTATTTATTTATTTTACTTGTACATTTCTATCCTACTTATTTTATTTTGTTGGTATGTTTGGTTCTGTTCTCTGTCTCCCCCTTTTAGACGGTGAGGCCACTGTTGGGTAGGGACTGTCTCTATGTGATGCCAATTTGTACTTCCCAAGCGCTCAGTACAGTGCTCTGCACATAGTAAGCGCTCAATAAATACGATTGATTGATTGATTGATTGATTGTTGGGTAGGGACTGTCTCTATATGTTGCCAATTTGTACTTCCCAAGCGCTTAGTACAGTGCTCTGCACATAGTAAGCGCTCAATAAATACGATTGATGATGATGATGATGATGATGTTCCTAAAGCTTTGGCTATGCCTTGGGACACTTTGGCTACGAATGCTGGACCATCGTCAGACCCGAGTCCCAGTGGGGGACCAAATCGCGGGAGAAGTTCATTCAGAATCTTTTTCACCGCTACCACGGCTGTTTCGTGTTTAACTGGGAAAGCTTCTACCCACCCTGAAAAAGTGTCAGCAAAAACTAGAAGGTATCAGCAGCCTGCTGCCGGAGGTTTTACTTCTGTGGAATCAACTTCCCAGTTTTCACCCGGCCGGCGCCCTCGCAGTCTGATCCCTGGGGGAGCAACCTTCTCCTGTTTGGCATTCATCTTTGCACATGTCCCACATCGGGCGGCCGTGCTGACCAAGAGGCTGTCCAAGTGGGGGATAAAGTACCTATCCCTTAAAAGCATACCCATCTTTCTTGCCCCGAGGTGAGTAATCTGGTGAAGCCGTGCGACCCATTCTCTCCCTACTGCCTCTGGGACAATAATTCTCCCCTCAGGGAGAGGACCCACCATCCTGACCCGTCCTTAGTCCCCCCTTTTTGTTTTGCAAAGGAGTCATCCGAGGGGGAATAAGAGGGAGCAGGTGAATCATTAGGGTCCAACGCGGCGCACAAGGGGGGCCACACAGGTGGTGGACGTAGACATCGCAGCCTCCTGGGTAGACTCGTCCGCCGCCCGGTTACCAATGGCCTCGGGTGAATCCCCGTGCTGGCAGTGGATGATGGCCGCTCAGGCAGGCATCCAGACAGCGTCTAGTAAAGACAAAATCTCCTCCTTATTTTTAATGGTTTTTCCCGCCGAGGTTAAGAGCCCTCTTTCGCGGTAAATGGCAGCGTGCACACGGGCGGTGGCGAAGGCATAGCGACTGTCTGTGAAAATATTTGCGGATTTCCCCTCCGCAAGGCGGAGAGTTTGGGTCAGAGCCACCAATTCAGCCTTTTGGGCCGAGGAGCCGGGCGGCAGGGCCGCGGACCAGAGGACCGAGAGAGACGGAAACGAGACTACCGCCGCCCCAGCCTGGATTCGATGAAGCTGCTGCCGTCGGTGAAAAGGGTTAGCTGCGGGTCGGACAAGGGGTGATCAGAAAGGTCGGGACGGGCGGACTTGGCCTCGTCGAGAAGCTGAAAGCAGTCACGGAGGGGCCGGGTCGTATCGGACACATCGGACGAGTCCGGGAGGAGGGTGGCCGGATTCAGAACAGAGGTTCTAGAAAACGTGAGACGGGGCTGGTCGAGTAGTAGAGTCTGATGGTGGGTTAAACGGGAATTAGAGAGCCAGCGGTCAGGGGTGCTGCGGAGAAGAGCCTCGACTGCATGGGGGGGCTGCCCGAGTGATAACTTATCCGCCTCTTTGACCAGGAGGGCGGTGGCTGCCACCGCCCGAAGGCAACAGGGTCGAGGCGTTTGGACAGGTGCGCCACTGGGCACCGCCGAGGCCCGAGAGTCTGGGTGAGGACACCTTTTGCAACCCCCTTAGATTCCGCAACGAAAAGATGGAAAGGTTTAGTAATATCGGGAAGGGCAAGGGCCGGCACAGAGAGGAGAGCCTGCTTTAGGGAATCAAACGCCGGCTGCTCCACATGTGTCCGGCAGAGAGGGGACCAGACCCCGCAGTAGCCGAGTCCAGGGGCCTAGCAATCTCGGCGAAGCCCAGGATCCACAAGCAGCGTGTACAGTACCCCACCATACCCAGGAACTCACGCACCTCATATCTCTTAAAAGTACACCTATTTTCCTTGCCCCCAATCTGGGACCCCATCGGGACCAGCTGGATAGACATCCGGATGATCAAATCCCTCCCAACCAGTTTACCCCGGCTTCGGGTATGATCTTTTAGACTGTGAGCCCACTGTTGGGTAGGGACCGTCTCTATGGGTTGCCAACTTGTACTTCCCAAGTGCTTAGTACTGTGCTCTGCACACAGTAAGCGCTCAATGAATATGATTGATGATGATGATGATCAGGAATTTTCCCGAGAAGTTTGACCCTAGGTATTCCAGTTCTAAGGTCTCTGTAACAGGGACCGGGAATTTCTCCCCCTGCACCCCCGAGATCCTAAGGGTTTCCCTCCCGATTCGGGCCCCGATCGGCAGTCTGGTTAGAGGCGATCAGGTAGCGCCCGTGCCTATCAAAAAGGTATAATCTTGTTTTTCTCTGCCCACCCTCAAATTTATCAAGGGCTCAGGGTGGGCTTGTTCTATGGGCTCCTGATCCCCCTAGTCTTCCCCTTCCACGAAGGAATTACTAAAATTATCTCCTGTCCCTTCTCTTTCTTCTTCACACACACTTACTCTAACCTTCGCACACATACAATTTCCTTCAGAGGCAATCTCTCCACCCGTCATTTCCCCTTGTGGGACACCTGCTTCGCTGGGTGTAGATGCCTGAGCAGACAACTTCTTTCAACTGCAATTACTTCTTCTTCCCTTTTCCTTCATGTACATAGAACTCTTTTCTTTTTCCCGCTGAGGACACTCTCTTTTCATATGCCCCAGCCGGCCGCAGGAGTAACAAGTCATAATAATAATAATAATGGCATTTATTAAGCACTTACTATGTGCAAAGCACTGTTCTAAGCGCTGGGGAGGTTACAAGGTGATCAGGTTGTCCCACGGTCTTCATCCCCATTTGACAGATGAGGCAACAGAGACACAGAGGAGTTAAGTGACTTGCCCAAAGTCACACAGCTGACAAGTGGTGAAGTCGGCATCTGAACCCACAACCTCTGACTCCAAAGCCCGTGGTCCTCGACTTTGCCGCCATCTGCACGATTTGTATCGTAATCTTTCTTTGCTTTTCCTGTTGTTTTGGAGTCTGCAACATCACTTTGGCGCGCCGGTTTTTCTCTTTCTTCCCCCTCTATCTTTCTCCTCACCTATTTCCTTCAGCACAAATTGACCCACCGACGGCCGCCGGACTGCGGCATACACAAATTCCCCATCATTCCGGGGTTCCCTCATAATTACATAGATCATCATCATCATCAGTCATATTTATTGAGCGCTTACTGTGTGCAGAGCACTGTACTAAGCGCTTGGGAAGTACAAATTGGCAACATATAGAGACAGTCCCTGCCCAACAGTGGGCTCACAGTCTAAAAGGGGGGGAGACAGAGAACAAAACCAAACATACTAACAAAATAAAATACATAGATATGTACAAGTAAAATAAATAAATAGAGTAGTAAATATGTACAAACATATATACAGGTGCTGTGGGGAAGGGAAGGAGGTAAGATGGGGGGGATGGAGAGGGGGACGAGGGGGAGAGGAGGGAAGGGGCATAGATGTTCAATTCTTGGCAAACCCAGTCCTCGGAGGATCCGTACTTTGGCCATTAGACGTTCCCTTCGAGGTGGGAGCCAGCCCAAGTTAGGTGGTAATCTGTAATTATTTAATAATAATTTTTATAATGAATTTCTTCTCTTTTCTCTTATACTTTGGAAGCTCATCGGGAATTTCCGGCACCACTCGGTTTGGACTGAGATTTTTCCTTTTCCCACCTTCGTTTCCTCAAGTCAGACAGACACTCCCGTCACTTCTAATATCTAGAGAACGTTAACCGTGCACAGACCATGGTACCAAGCGCTTACGAAAACACGTACAACGGCAATTTGTACTTCCCAAGCGCTTAGTACAGTGCTCTGCACATAGTAAGCGCTCAATAAATACGATTGATGATGATGATGACTCTCTCTGTAGGGCGGGCCCTCAGACTGCGGGACGTCCCAAAGGGCGCCCGGGTTACAAGGAGGGGGAAGATCATCCTCCTGGGACTCCTGGAGGACTTTTTTTTTGGGGGGGGGGGGGGTCCGGGGAAGGGGGCCCTTTTTTAGGTTGGGCAAAAAGAACTCGGATCAATCAATCAATCAATCGTATTTATTGAGCGCTTACTGTGTGCAGAGCTGATACCCCTTTGCAGGGAGCAGTTTTTCAATCAGGGAGGGCGGTGGGTAGTCCATCAATCAATCAATCATATTTATTGAGTGCTTACTGTGTGCAGAGAGCACTGTACTAAGCTCTTGGGAAGAACAAGTTGGCAACATACAGAGACAGTCCCTACCCAACAGTGGGCTCACAGTCTAAAAGGGGGAGACAGAGAACAAAACCAAACATACCAACAAAATAAAATAAATAGAATAGATATGTACAAGTAAAATAAATAGCGTAATAAATATGTACAAACATCTATACATATATACAGGTGCTGTGGGGAAGGGAAGGAGGTAAGATGGGGGGGATGGAGAGGGGGAGGAGGGGGAGAGGAAGGAGGGGGCTCAGTCTGGGAAGGCCTCCTGGAGGAGGTGAGCTCTCAGTAGGGCCTTGAAGGGATGAAGAGAGCTAGCTTGGCGGATGACACAAGCAGATTTGGCGGATGATACAAGGTAATCAAGGTTGTCCCACGTGGGGCTCACAGTCTTAGTCCCCATTTTACAGATGAGGGAACTGAGGCCCAGAGAAGTGAAGTGACGAGGTCCAGCCAAACGTCAATACAGGGGAACTGATCGGGGTGGCCGGGGGTCCCAGTCCCAATTCTCCAAACCTCGTTTACAATTTGCTTATCAAAACTACCCTGAGGTGGGCCACTCATTCATGCAAAACAGAATGAGCTTCTGTTTCTTTAGGGCAATCCTATAATCATACCCATCCCGATATCCTTGTGCGCAAGGATGACACGCAAATTCGTGAAGCGTTCCATATTTTTTATATTTTACTTGTACATATCTATTCTATTTATTTTATTTTGTTAGTATGTTTGGTTTTGTTCTCTGTCTCCCCCTTTTAGACTGTGAGCCCACTGTTGGGTAGGGACTGTCTCTAGATGTTGCCAATTTGGACTTCCCAAGCGCTTAGTACAGTGCTCTGCACATAGTAAGCGCTCAATAAATATGATTGATTGATCCTTCTTTAAAGTGACTGAGCATACAGCCCGGAGGCGTTTCAGGCTAAACCTCCCATTCTTGCAGCACAGAGACACAAACAACAACCTGGAGGCGAACAGGTCCTTCCAGTAGAAAATGGGAGAAGTTGCCTTGAAGATATTCGTCCCCGATCCGGGTGGAAACCTGCCTGGCGGTCTGTGAGCCCACTGTTGGGTAGGGACCGTCTCTATATGCTGCCAATTTGTACTTCCCAAGCGCTTCGTCCATCATCATCATCAATCGTATTGATTGAGCGCTTACTATGTGCAGAGCACTGCACTAAACGCTTGGGAAGTACAAATTGGCAACATCTAGAGACAGTCCCTACCCAACAGTGGGCTCACAGTCTAAAAGGGGGAGACAGAGAACAAGACCAAACATACTAACAAAATAAAATAAATAGGATAGATATGGACAAGTAAAATAAATAAATACATTTTATTTATTTATTTATAAATAATATAAACACTGTGTCCAGTGTTCTGCACACAGTAAGCGCTCAATAAATACGATTGATGATGATGATGTGAGCGAGGAGGTTTCAGACAGACGATTGTAAAGCAGAATTTCTTCAAGGCAACGTTTCCACATAGAGAACAGATTCATAGGGAACCAGAATCGGGCAGTGACCCAACGTCTCGGGATGCCCGGGGAATCGAGGTGCAAAGCAATAACTGCCGCGTCCGGCACTCGTTCCCTCCAAAAAACGGAAACCAGGTTACAGTTACCTCCGGAGGTTGTCAGCGTGGCTCAATGGAAAGGGCACGGGCTTTGGGGTCAGAGGTCACGGGTTCGAATCCCAGCTCTGCCACATGTCTGCTGTGTGACCTTAGGCAAGTCACTTAACTTCTCTGAGCCTCAGCTACCTCATCTGTAAAACTGGGATGACGACCGTGAGCCCCCCGTGGGACAACCTGATCACCTTGTATCCCCCCCTTGCGCTTAGAACAGTGCTTTGCACATAGTAAGCGCTTAACAAATGCCATCATTATTATTATTATTATTATTATTATTGTCGATCTCGGGATCCGCCAGGCCGAAATGAGGTTCAGTCGGCGTCAGGGGCCAGTGTAGACCTCTCAGCCTTGAGTCCCGGGGCCCTGGAATGGCTCAGGGTTCTCCTTCCCCCCGAGGCCGAGGTCCTCCCGGGTTGGGTCTCCACGGTGACCCGGGATACCGTGAATCATCATCCATCGTATTTATGGAGCGCTTACTGTGTGCAGAGCACTGTACTAAGCGCTTGGGAAGTCCAAGTTGGCAACATAGACAGTCCCTACCCAACAGTGGGCTCACAGTGAATCCCGCCGGGGCCTCCCAATGTCGTGTGGAGAATCAGCGAGTGAGACCCAAGTTACAGAAGTGGATTTTATTTATTAGTACACGGCTGCAAGGTGACAGGAACCCAGATCAAGCAAGCCGGATCGGGGGTAGAGCCGGAGTTTATAAAGGCCCAAACCGCAGGGCTAATGGGCAGGAGTTGCGGAAGCGGAAAGATACAGAAGCAGAAACTTGCGATCGGTTAATTCTCGCTTGAGGCCATAGACGGCCCCGAAAAGGGTTGGGGGGCAGACTTTCGTTGGGCAGGTTTTGTGGCGGGAAGTTTTGGCGTTCATTTGTGCTTCCCAAGCGCTTAGTACAGTGCTCTGCACATAGTAAGTGCTCAATAAATACGACTGATTGATTGATTGATTATTCTTCTTCCGTGAAGAAGGGTGTGCCAAATGGCGGGAGGAAGGGAGGGGAAAACAAAATGGAGATCAGACAAACCCGATCACAACACTTCAAAGCCCTACTGAGAGCTCACCTCCTCCAGGAGGCCTTCCCAAACCCCTTCTAGACTGTGAGCCCACTGTTGGGTAGGGACTGTCTCTATATGTTGCCAATTTGTACTTCCCAAGCGCTTAGTACGGTGCTCTGCACACAGTAAGCGCTCAATAAATACTATTGATTGATTGAGCCCCCTCCTTCCTCTCCCCTTCCCCGCCTCGCCTTACCTCCTTCCCCTCCCCACATCACCTGTATATATGTATATGTGTTTGTACATATTTACTACTCCATTTATTTTATTTGTACATATTTATTCAATTTATTTTATTTTGTTATTATGTTTGGTTTTGTGGCCTGTCTCCCCCTTCTAGACTGTGAGCCCGCTGTTGGGTAGGGATCGTCCCCATAATAATAATAATAATAATGATAGCATTTATTAAGCGCTTACTATGTGCAAAGCACTGTTCTAAGCACTGGGGAGGTTACAAGGTGATCAGGTTGTCCCACGGGGAGCTCACAGTCTTCACCCCCATTTTCCAGATGAGGGAACTGAGGCCCAGAGAAGTGAAGTGACTTGCCCAAAGTCACACAGCTGACAATTGGCGGAGCCGGGATTTGAACCCATGACCTCTGACTCCAAAGCCCGGGCTCTTTCCACTGAGCCACGCTGCTTCTCTATATGTTGCCGACTTGTACTTCCCAAGCGCTTAGTACAGTGCTCTGCACACAGTAAGCGCTCAATAAATACGATTGAACGAATGAGTCTATTACTCTATTTTACTAATCCATATTTATTATTCTATTTATTTTGTTAATGCTGTGCATCTAGCTTTATTTCTATTTATTCTGATGACTTGAAACCTGTCCACATGTTTTGTTTTGTTGCCTGTCTCCCCCTTCTAGACTGTGAGCCCGCTGTTGGGTAGGGAACCATCTCTATATGTTGCCAACTTGTCCTTCCCAAGCGCTCAGTACAGTGCTCTAAGTGCTCAATAAATATGGCAGAATTGAATGAATGAATGAATGCGAACCGTTGGGCCGGGGAGAGGGCTGCTCTAGCCTGCCCCTCTCGGTGGTACTGCCGGGACGCTCTAGCCGCGCGGGCCGGCTGTCCTCTATGGTGTTGCCCGGTGGGAAGGAGGCGAGGGGGGGAGGCCACGCATGTGCATGATGCTTAGTGGGCGGGAGAGGGAGCCCGCGCATGCGCATATTGCCCGGCGAGAAGGTGCGCATGCGCAGAACGGCCTGTCGGGGGGCGCATGAGCCTGCTGCCCCGAGGGGGAAGGCCGCGCATGCGCGTGTTACCCGGAAGGGGGGGCCGCGCATGCGCGTCCAGACCGGTGGGCGGGGAGAAGGCTGCGCGTGCGCGTACTGCCCGGTGGGCGGGGGAGAGAGAAGGATGGTACGCATGCGCGTGCTGCCCGGCGGGCGGGGGGGGACTGCGCATGCGCGTGTTACCCGGTGGGCGGGGGAGAGGGCGTTCCCTTCATCATCATCATCAATTGTCTTTATTGAGCGCCTACTATGTGCAGAGCACTGTACTGAGCGCTTGGGAAGGGAAGTTCAAAGCCCTACTGAGAGCTTACCTCCTCCAGGAGGCCTTCCCAGACTGAGCCTCCTCCTTCCCCTCCCCACAGCACCTGTATATATGTGTGTGTGTGTATACATATTTATTACTCTATTCATTTTACTTGTAGATATTTATTCTATTCATCTTATTTGTATGCTTTGTTTTGTTGTCTGTCTCCCCCTTCCAGACTGTGAGCCCGCTGTTGGGTAGGGACCGTCTCTATATGTTGCCGACTTGTACTTTCCAAGCGCTTAGTACAGTGCTCTGCACACAGTAAGCGCTCAATAAATACGGATGAATGAATGAGAGCGGAGGGGGCCGCGCATGCGCATGCTGCCCGGTTGGGGGGGTGGTCGAGCATGAGCGGGAAGCGCATGCGCGTATTGGCAGGTAGGGAGAGATGGGGCTAGTCGCGCATGCGCTTGCTGCCCGGTGGGGGGAGGGGCGGGGGAGAGGGGAGAGGCCGCCTATGAGCGTAATGCCCAGTGGGGGGAGGGCGGGGGGGCAGGATGGGAAGGGGGAGGCTACGCATGCGCGTACTGTCCTATGGGGCGGTGGGAAGGGGGTGGCCGCGCATGCGCTTGCTGCTTAGTCGGGGTGGGGTGGGGAAGAGGCCGCCTATGAACGTAACGCCGGGGGAGTGGGCCCCCGGCGGGGGCGGGGGGGGGGACCGCGCATGCGCGTGCTGCTCGGTGGGAATGGGGAGGCTGCGCAAGCGCGTACTGACCGGTGGGAGGGGTGTGTGGGAGAGACCGCCTATGAGCGTAATGCCCAGTGGGTGGGGGTGGCCGCTCATACGCGTGCTGTCCGGTGGGAAGGCGGAGGCTGCGCATGCGCGGGATTTCCGGTGGGCGGGAGTGTGGGGGCAGGGCCGCGTGTGTGTGTGTGTGTGTGGGGGGGGGGGGGGCGCGCATGCGTGTGCTGCTCGGTGGGACGGGGGAGCCTGCGCATGCACGTGCTGTCCGGTGGGAAGGGGAGTGCCGCGCATGCGCGTGATGTCCGGGTGGGGGGCGCGCATGCGCATGCTACTCGATGGGACGGGGGAGGCTGCGCGCGCGCGTTCTATCCGTTGGGGGGGAGGCGCGCATGCGCAGTACCTCCCTGCGGCTCGGAGGGAGCGCAGTTTTCAAACGGCGGGAGGAGGAAGGCGGGGGGGCGGGGCTGTACTGGACGCCCCCCAGCGCTCACTACAGCGCTCTGTCGTCCCCCTCCCCCCCCCGTAACCGTCCAATACGTAGCCTCCCTGCGCGGGGGCCGAGGGGAAGCCCAGCCGGCCGGGTCGGGGTAAGCACAGCGCTTCGTACATAATAATAATAATAATAATGGCATTTATTAAGCGCTTACTATGTGCACAGCACTGTTCTAAGCGTTGGGGAGGTTACAAGACGATCAGGTTGTCCCTCGTGGGGCTCACAGTCCTCATCCCCATTTTACAGATGAGGGAACTGAGGCACAGAGAAGTTAAGTGACTTGCCCAATAATAATAATAATAATAATAATGATGGCGCTTACTATGTGCACAGCACTGTTCTATAATAGTAATAATAATGATGGCACTTACTAAGCGCTTACTATTTGCACAGCACTGTTCTAAGCTCTGGGGAGGTCACAAGGCGATCAGGGTGTCCCCCAGGGGGCTCACAGTCTTCATCCCCATTTTACAGATGAGGGAACTGAGGCTCAGAGAAGTGAAGTGACTTGCCCAATAATAATAATGATGGCATTTACTAAGCGCTTACTATGTGCAGAGCACTGTTCTAAGCGCTGGGGAGGTCACAAGGCGATCAGGTTGTCCCCCAGGGGGCTCACAGTCTTCATCCCCATTTTTCAGATGAGGGAACTGAGGCTCAGAGAAGTGAAGTGACTTGCCCAATAGTAATAATAATAATGATGGCATTTACTAAGCGCTTACTATGTGCAGAGCACTGTTCTAAGCGCTGGGGAGGTCACAAGGCGATCAGGTTGTCCTGCGGGGGGCTCACAGTCTTCATCCCCATTTTACAGATGAGGGAACTGAGGCTCAGAGAAGTTGTGACTTGCCTAATAATAATAATAATGATGGCACTTACTAAGCGCTTACTATGTGCACAGCACTGTTCTAAGCGCTGGGGTGGTCACAAGGTGATCAGGTTGTCCCCCAGGGGGCTCACAGTCTTCATCCCCCATTTTACAGATGAGGGAACTGAGGCTCAGAGAAGTTGTGACTTGCCCAATAATAATAATAATAATAATAATAATAATGATGGCACTTACTAAGCACTTACTATGTGCACAGCACTGTTCTATAATAATAATAATAATGATGGCACTTACTAAGCGCTTACTATGTGCACAGCACTGTTCTAAGCGCAGGGGAGGTCGCAAGGCGATCAGGTTGTCCCACAGGGGGCTCACAGTCTTCATCCCCATTTTCCTGATGAGGTCACTGAGGCTCAGAGAAGTGAAGTGACTTGCCCAATAGTAATAATAATAATGATGGCATTTACTAAGCGCTTACTATGTGCACAGCACTGTTCTAAGCGCTGGAGAGGTTACAAGGCGATCAGGTAGTCCTACAGGGGGCTCACAATATTCATCCCCATTTTTCAGATGAGGGAACTGAGGCTCAGAGAAGTGAAGTGACTTGCCCAATAGTAATAATAATAATAATGATGGCATTTACTAAGCGCTTACTATGTGCAGAGCACTGTTCTAAGCGCTGGGGAGGTCGCAAGGTGATCAGGTTGTCCCACAGGGGGCTCACAGTCTTCATCCCCATTTTCCTGATGAGGTCACTGAGGCTCAGAGAAGTGAAGTGACTTGCCCAATAGTAATAATAATAATGATGGCATTTACTAAGCGCTTACTATGTGCACAGCACTGTTCTAAGCGCTGGGGAGGTCACAAGGTGATCAGGTTGTCCCACAGGGGCTCACAGTCTTCATCCCCATTTTACAGATGAGGGAACGGAGGCTCAGAGAAGTTGTGACTTGCCCAATAATAATAATAATAATGATGGTACTTACTAAGTGCTTACTATGTGCGCAGCACTGTTCTAAGCGCTGGGGAGGTTGCAAGGTGATCAGGTTGTCCCTCGTGGGGCTCACAGTCTTCATCCCCCATTTTCCAGATGATGGAACTGAGGCCCAGGGAAGTGACTTGCCCAAAGTCACACAGCTGACAGTTGGCGGAGCCAGGATTCGAACCCATGACCTTGGACTCCAAAGCCCGGGCTCTTTCCACTGAGCCACGCTGCCCAAATCCATCAATCGTATTTATTGAGCGCTTACTGTGTGCAGAGCACTGGACTAAGCACTTGGGATGTCCAAGTCGGCAATCAATCAATCAATCAATCAATCGTATTTATTGAGCACTTACTATGTGCAGAGCACTGTACTAAGCGCTTGGGAAGTACAAATTGGCAACACATAGAGACAGTCCCTACCCAACAGTGGGCTCACAGTCTAAAAGGGGGAGACAGAGAACAGAACCAAACATACCAACAAAATAAAATAAGTAGGATAGAAATGTACAAGTAAAATAAATAAATAAATAAATAAATAGAGTAATAAATATGTACAACCATATATACATATATACAGGTGCTGTGGGGAAGGGAAGGAGGTAAGACGGGGGGATGGAGAGGGGGACGAGGGGAGAGGAAAGAAGGGGCTCAGTCTGGGAAGGCCTCCTGGAGGAGGTGAGCTCTCAGCAGGGCCTTGAAGGGAGGAAGAGAGCTAGCTTGGCGGGTGGGCAGAGGGAGGGCATTCCAGGCCCGGGGGAGGACGTGGGCCGGGGGTCGACGGCGGGACAGGCGAGAGCGAGGTACGGTGAGGAGATTAGCGGTGGAGGAGCGGAGGGTGCGGGCTGGGCAGTAGAAGGAGAGAAGGGAGGTGAGGGAGGAGGGGGCGAGGGGATGGATGGACAGCCTTGAAGCCCAGGGTGAGGAGTTTCTGCTTGATGCGCAGATTGATCGGTAGCCATTGGAGGTTTTTGAGGAGGGGAGTAATATGTCCAGAGCGTTTCTGGACAAAGATAATCCGGGCAGCAGCATGAAGTATGGATTGAAGTGGAGGGAGACACGAGGATGGGAGATCAGAGAGAAGGCTAGTGCAGTAGTCCAGACGGGATAGGATGAGAGCTTGAATGAGCAGGGTAGCGGTTTGGATGGAGAGGAAAGGGCGGATCTTGGCAATGTTGCGGAGCTGAGACCGGCAGGTTTTGGTGACGGCTTGGATGTGAGAGGTGAATGAGAGAGCGGAGTCGAGGATGACACCAAGGTTGCGGGCTTGTGAGACGGGAAGGATGGTAGTGCCGTCAACAGAGATGGGAAAGTCAGGGAGAGGACAAGGTTTGGGAGGGAAGACAAGGAGCTCAGTCTTCGACATGTTGAGCTTTAGGTGGCGGGCGGACATCCAGATGGAGATGTCCTGAAGGCAGGAGGAGATGCGAGCCTGGAGGGAGGGGGAGAGAGCAGGGGCAGAGATGGAGATCTGGGTGTCATCAGCGTAGAGATGATAGTTGAAGCCGTGGGAGCGAATGAGGTCACCAAGGGAGTGAGTGTAGATTGAGAACAGAAGGGGACCAAGCACTGAACCTTGGGGAACCCCCACAGTAAGAGGATGGGAGGGGGAGGAGGAGCCTGCAAAAGAGACTGAGAAAGAACGACCGGAGAGATAAGAGGAGAACCAGGAGAGGACGGAGTCTGTGAAGCCAAGGTCAGATAGCGTGTTGAGGAGAAGGGGGTGGTCCACAGTGTTGAAGGCAGCTGAGAGGTCGAGGAGGATTAGGACAGAGTAGGAGCCGTTGGATTTGGCAAGCAGGAGGTCATCGGTGACCTTTGAGAGGGCAGTTTCCGTGGAATGAAGGGGACGGAAGCCAGACTGGAGGGGGTCGAGGAGAGAGTTGGTGTTGAGGAATTCTAGGCAGCGCGTGTAGACAACTCGTTCAAGGAGTTTGGAAAGGAATGGTAGGAGGGATATGGGACGATAACTAGAAGGTGAGGTGGGGTCAAGAGAGGCAACATATAGAGACGGTCCCTACCCAACAGTGGGCTCACAGTCTAGAAGGGGAAGACAAACAACAAAACAAAACATATTAACAAAATAAAATAAATACATTTGTACAAATAAAATAGAGTAATAAATCAGTACAAACATATATACATATATACAGGTGCTGTGGGGAAGGGAAGGAGGTAAGGCGGGGGGATGGAGAGGCGGAGGAAAGGGAGAGGAAGGAGGGGGCTCAGTCTGGGAAGGCTTCCTGGAGGAGGTGAGCTCAGTCACACAGCAGACAATTGGCGGAGCTGGGATATAGTAGGCGCTTAGCAAGTACCCTCCTCATCACTGTTAGTATTGATCCCCTTCTAGACTGTGAGCCCACTGTTGGGTAGGGACTGTCTCTATATGTTGCCAACTTGTACTTCCCAAGCGCTTAGTACAGTGCTCTGCACACAGTAAGCGCTCAATAAATACGATTGATTGATTGATTGATTGATTGATCAACAGGAAACTTTCCGCCCCCGGGGGGGGAGCAAAGGGGCCCAGGCCTGTTCACCTGAGGGAGCATCCCTGGACTTGGTTGTGGCTCCATCCGTCATTCAGTCGTATTTATTGATTTTATTTTGGTAATATGCTTTGTTTTGTTGTCTGGCTCCCCCATCTAATAATCATAATAATGGCATTTATTAAGCACTTACCATGTGTATAGTCCCCCTACTAATAATAATGGCATTTGTTAAGCGCTCACTATGTGCAAAGTCCCCCTACTAATAACAATAATAATGGCATTTATTAAGCGCTCACTGTGTGCAAAGTCCCCCTACTAATAATAATGGCATTTATTAAGCGCTCACTATGTGCACAGTCCCCCTACTACTACTAGTAATAACGACATTTATTAAGCGCTTTCTATGTGCAAAGTCCCCCACTAATAACAATAATAATGGCATTTATTAAGCGCTCACTATGTGCAAAGTCCTCCTTCTAATAATAATAATAAAGGCATTTATTAAGCATCTACTATGTGCAAAGTCCCCCTACTACTACTACTAATAATGGCATTTATTAAGCGCTTTCTATGTGCAAAGTCCCCCTACTAATAACAATAATAATGGCATTTATTAAGCGCTCACTATGTGCAAAGTCCTCCTCCTACTACTACTAATAATAACGGCATTTATTAAGCACTCACTGTGTGCAAAGTCCCCCTACTAATAATAATGGCATTTATTAAGCACTCACTATGTGCAAAGTCCCCCTTCTAATAATAATAATAAAGGCATTTATTAGGCGTCTACTATGTGCAAAGTCCCCCTACTACTACTAATAATAGTGGCATTTATTAAGCGCTTACTATGTGCAAAGTCTCCCTTCTAATAATAATAGTAATGGCATTTATTAAGCACTCACTATGTGCAAAGACCCCCTACTACTACTAATAATAGCGGCATTTATTAAGCGCTTACTATGTGCAAAGTCCCCCTACTAATAATAATGGCATTTATTAAGCACTCACTGTGTGCAAAGTCCCCCTTCTAATAATAATAATAACGGAATTTATTAAGCGTCTACTATGTGCAAAGTCCCCCTAATACCAATAATAATAATAATGGCATTTATTAAACGCTTATTATGTGCAAAGTCTCCCTTCTAATAATAATAGTAATGGCATTTATTAAGCGCTTACTATGTGCAAAGTCCCCCTACTAATAATAATAATGGCATTTATTAAGCGCTCACTATGTGCAAAGTCCCCTTACTACTACTAATAATAGCATTTATTAAGCGCTTACTATGTGCAAAGTCCCCCTTCTAATAATAATAATAATGATGGCATTTATTAAGCGCTCACTATGTGCAAAGTCCCCCATATGATATGATAGCATTTATTAAGCGCTTACTATGTGCAAAGCACTGTTCTAAGCGCTGTGGAGCTTTCAAGGTGATGAGGTTGTCCCACGTGAGGCTCACAGTCTTCATCCCCATTTTACAGATGAGGGAACTGAGGCCCAGAGAAGTGAAGTGACTTGCCCAAAGTCACCCAGCTGACAAGTGGCAGAGCCCGGGATTCGAACCCATGACCCCTGACTCCAAAGCCCGAGCTCTTTCCACTAAGCCACGCTGCTTCTCCAAAAATTTTAATGATATGTTAAGCGCTTACTATGTTCCAGGCACTGTTCTAAGTGCTGGGGTAATAATAATAATGACAGCATTTATTAAGCGCTTGCTATGTGCAAAGCACTGTGGAGGTTTCAAGTTGATTGGGTTGTCCCAAGGGGGGCTCACAGTCTTCATCCCCATTTTACAGATGAGGGAACTGAGGCCCAGAGAACTTAAATGACTTGCCCAAAGCCACACAGCTGACAAGTGGCAGAGCCGGGATTCGAACCCATGACCCCTGACTCCAAAGCCCGGGCTCTTTCCACTGAGCCACGCTGCTTCTCTACGATACAAGGGTAGATACAAGGTAATCAGATTGTCCCACGTGGGGCTCACAGTCTCAATCCCCATTTTCCAAATGAGGGAACTGAGGCCCGGGGAAGTAAAGTGACTCATCCAAGGTCACACAGCTGACAAGTGGCGGAGCCGGGATTCGAACCCATGACCTCTGACTCCCAAACCCGGGCTCTTTCCACTGAGCCACGCTGCTTCTCTACGATACAAGGTGATCGGGTTGTCCCACGTGGGGCTCACAGTCTCAATCCCCATTTTCCAGATGAGGGAACTGAGGCCGGGGGAAGTAAAGTGACTTGTCCAAGGTCACGCAGCTGACAAGTGGCGGAGCCGGGATTAGAATCCACGTCCTCTTTGCCACTTAGCCACACTGCTTCTCTAATTATAATCGTGATTGTACAAGTACAATTGTAAAAGTACAAGTACAACTTGTACTTCCCAGGCGCTTAGTCCAGCGCTCTACACACAGTAAGCGCTCAATAAATACGATTGAATGAATTTAACTCCCTCCCCAATTTGCCCCTGCCTTCCTGTATATATGTATATGTATGGATTTATTGCTCTATTTATTTATTTTACTTGTACATATCTATTCTATTTATTTTATTTTGTTAGTATGTTTGGTTTTGTTCTCTGTCTCCCCCTTTTAGACTGTGAGCCCACTGTTGGGTAGGGACCGTCTCTCTATGTTGCCAACTTGGACATCCCAGGTGCTTAGTACAGTGCTCTGCACACAGTAAGCGCTCAATAAATACGATTGAATGAATTTAACTCCCTCCCCAATTTGCCCCTGCCTTCCTGTATATATGTATATGTACATATTTATTTATTACTCTGTTTTACTTGTCCATATCTATTCTATTTATTTTATTTTGTTAATATGTTTGGTTTTGTTCTCTGTCTCCCTCTTCTAGCCTGTGAGCCCACTGTTGGGTAGGGGCCGTCTCTATATGTTGCCAACTTGGACATCCCAGGCGCTTAGTACAGTGCTCTGCACACAGTAAGCGCTCAATAAATACGATTGATGGATTGAATTGTAATTAGTAAATACCGTTGATTGACCCTTTCCTGGGAGGGATTGGGGGGAGAAATGGGAGGGGGAAAGTTGAGTCCAATCCTCCCGGCCCCGGGGGCCAGGGGGGAGAAACCGTGCCCCCCGATCCTTCTGGTCCCCCCTAAAAAAGCTGGAGAGAAACAAAAACTTCCCCTCTCCATCCCTCCCCACAGCACCTGTACATATGTATGTATGTTTGTACAGATTTATTACTCTATTTATTGATTTTATTTGTACATATTTATTCTATTTTGTTAGTATCTCCATCCCCCCCATCTTACCTCCTTCCCTTCCCCACAGCACCTGTATATATGTTTGTACAGATTTATTGCTCTATTTATTTATTTATTTTACTTGTACATATCTATTCTATTTATTTTATTTTGTTAGTATGTTTGGTTTTGTTCTCTGTCTCCCCCTTTTAGACTGTGAGCCCACTGTTGGGTAGGGACCGTCTCTATATGTTGCCAATTTGTACTTCCCAAGCGCTTAGTACAGTGCTCTGCACACAGTAAGCGCTCAGTAAATACGATTGATGATGAATATGTTTGGTTTTGTTGTCTGTCTCCCCCTTCTAGACTGTGAGCCCGCTGTTGGGTAGGGACCGTCTCCATAGGTTGCCAACTTGTCCTTCCCAAGCGCTTAGTACAGTGCTCTGCACACAGTAAGCGCTCAATAAATACGATTGATGGATTGGGAGGAGGACCAGCGAAAGAGCCAAGCCTCTTGTTCAGCCTTTCAAAGCATCCCTGGAATTTATTGAGCCCACTGTTGGGTAGGGACCGTCTCTATGTGTTGCCACCTTGTGCTTCCCAAGCGCTTAGTACAGTGCTCTGCACACAGTAAGCGCTCAGTAAATGTGATTGATTGATTGAGCAGCGTGGCTCAGTGGAAAGAGCCCGGGCTTTGGAGTCAGAGGTCATGGGTTCGAATCCCGGCTCCGCCGGGCAAGTCACGTCACTTCTCTGAGCCTCAGTTCCCTCCTCTCTAGTCATTTTAGGAGAAGCGGCGTGGCTCAGTGGAAAAGAGCACGGGGCTTTGGAGTCAGAGGTCATGGGTTCAAATCCTGGCTCCGCCACTTGTCAGCTGGGTGACTTTGGGCAAGTCACTTCACTTCTCTGGGCCTGTTACCTCATCTGTAAAATGGGGATTAAGACTGTGAAGCCCCCTGTGGGACAACCTGATCACCTTGTATCCCCCCCAGCGCTTAGAACAGTGCTCTGCACATAGTAAGCGCTTAATAAATGTCATCATTATTATTATTATTCTCTGTGCCTCAGTTCCCTCATCTGTAAAATGGGGATTAAGACTGTGAGCCCCCGTGGGACAACCTGATCACCTTGTATCCTCCCCAGCACTTAGAACAGTGCTTTGCTCATAGTAAGCGCTTAACAAATGCCATCATTATTATTATTATTATTGTTGTATCATCTCCAGCACTTAGAACAGTGCTTTGCTTATAGTAAGCGCTTAACAAATGCCATCATTATTATTATTATTATTGTATCCTCCCCAGTGCTTAGAACAGTGCTCTGCACATAGTAAGCGCTTAACAAATGCCATCATTATTATTATTATTGTATCCTCCCCAGCGCTTAGAACAGTGCTTTGCCCATAGTAAGCGCTTAATAAATGCCATCAAAAAAAAAAAAAGGAGGGATGGAGGGGGGGCGGAAGGGGAACGTTTTTCGTTTCTGTTCTCCAGTTTTCCGCAGCGCCCTGCACACCGTAAGCGCTCAGTAAATACGACTGAATGAAATGAGGGGTCTCTTGTCTTCATCATTATTATTATTATTATTATTATTGTATCCTCCCCAGTGCTTAGAACAGTGCTCTGCACATAGTAAGCGCTTAACAAATGCCATCATTATTATTGTATCCTCCCCAGCGCTTAGAACAGTGCTCTGCACATAGTAAGCACTTAACAAATGCCATCATTATCATTATTATTATGATTGTATCCTCCCCAGTGCTTAGAACAGCGCTCTGCACATAGTAAGCGCTTAACAAGTGCCATCGTTATTATTATTATTATTATTATTATTGTTGTATCCTCCCCAGTGCTTAGAACAGTGCTTTGCTCATAGTAAGTGCTTAACAAATGTCATCATTATTATTATTATTATTGTATCCTCCCCAGCGCTTAGAACAGTGCTTTGCACATAGTAAGCGCTTAACAAATGCCATCAAAAAAAAAAAAGGAGGGATGAAGAGGGGGAGGAGGGGGGAACGTTTCTCGTTTCTGCTCTCCAGGTTTCCGCAGTGCCCTGCACACCGTAAGCGCTCAGTAAATACGCCTGAATGAAATGAGGGGTCTCTTGTCTTCATTATTATTATTATTATTATTATATCCTCCCCAGCTCTTAGTACAGTGCTCTGTTCATAGTAAGCGCTTAACAAATGCCATTGTTATTATTATTATTATTATTATTGTATCCTCCCCAGTGCTTAGTACAGTGCTTTGCACATAGTAAGCGCTTAATAAATGCCATCAAAAAAAAAAGGAGGGATGGAGAGGGGGAGGAGGGGGGAACGTTTCTCGTTTCTGCTCTCCAGGTTTCCGCAGCGCCCCGCACACCGTAAGCGCTCAGTAAATACGCCTGAGTGAAATGAGGGGTCTCTTGTCTTCATTATTATTATTATTATTATTGTATCCTCCCCAGTGCTTAGAACAGTGATTTGCACATAGTAAGCGCTTAACAAATGCCATCATTATTATTATTATTATTGTATCCTTCCCAGCGCTTAGAACAGCGCTCAGCACATAGTAAGCGCTTAACAAATGCCATCAAAAAAAAAAAAAAGGAGGGATGGAGAGGGGGAGGAGGGGGGAACGTTTCTCGTTTCTGCTGTCCAGGTTTCCGCAGCGCCCCGCACACCGTAAGCGCTCAGCAAATACGCCTGGATGAAATGAGGGGTCTCTTGTCTTCATTATTATTATTATTATTATATCCTCCCCAGCTCTTAGTACAGTGCTCTGTTCATAGTAAGCGCTTAACAAATGCCATTGTTATTATTATTATTATTATTATTGTATCCTCCCCAGTGCTTAGTACAGTGCTTTGCACATAGTAAGTGCTTAATAAATGCCCTCAAAAGAAAAAAAGGAGGGATGGAGAGAGGGGGAGGAGGGGGGAACGTTTCTCGTTTCTGCTCTCCAGGTTTCCGCAGCGCCCCGCACACCGTAAGCGCTCAGCAAATACGCCTGAGTGAAATGAGGGGTCTCTTGTCTTCATTATTATTATTATTATTATTATTATTATTGTATCCTCCCCAGCTCTTAGAACAGTGCTCTGTTCATAGTAAGCGCTTAACAAATGCCATTATCATTATTATTATGATTGTATCCTCCCCAGCGCTTAGAACAGCGCTCAGCACATAGTAAGCGCTTAACAAATGCCATCAAAAAAAAAAAAAAGGAGGGATGGAGAGGGGGAGGAGGGGGGAACGTTTCTCGTTTCTGCTCTCCATGTTTTCGCAGCGCCCCGCACACCGTGAGCGCTCAGTAAATACGACTGGATGAAATGAGGGGGTCTCTTGTCTTCCTGTGGCAGGTTGCCGCGGAAAGGGACGCCACCATGGATCGGGTGGCCGTGCACCTGTGGGTGAAGCCGGAGCCCTTCATCGTGGGGACCCCGCCGCTCCCGCCGCCGCCCAAGCTCGGCCCTCACTACCTCAGGAAGGTGGCCGGCTACGTGAGGGCCCGGGCCGGGGCCGGGGGCTACCCGCGCCTGTCCTGGGCCACCTGGCAGCGCGTGGCCTGCGGGAAGCTGCAGCTGGCCCCGGACTTGGCCTGGCTCTACTTCGAGACGTTCGACAGCCTGGCCCCGCGGTCCCCCGGCCAACGCCTGGAGTGGGCCGAGGCCGCCGCCGCCTGCGCCTCCGAAGACGAGCTGGACCAGCGGAGGAAGGAGGCCGGTTTCATCCCTTATCCCCCCCACCCCCGCTACGGTCGCCCCGGTTAGCGGGAGCGGCCGGTGTCCGTGGAAAGAGCCCCGGTTTGGGAATCAGAGGTCGCGGGTTCCAATCGGTCCTGTTTGGTGAGCGCCTACGGCGTGCCGAGCACTGGACTAAGCGCTTGGGAGAGGACGATAGACGCAGCGAGCTTCGAGTCCCTCTTCTTGGTCCATCCTCAGGTACTGGGCAGCGTCCAAGACGCCTCCAGGGGACAGAGTGCTTCATTCAATCATATTTATTACCGTGTACCGGGCGCTTGGGAAGTACAAATCGGCAGCATGTAGAGACGGTTCCTACCCAGCAGCGTGCTCACGGTTATTTTTTTATTTTTCTTTCTTTCCCTTCCTCCCTCCCTCCTCTCTTCTTTCTTTTTATCAATCAATCAATCAATCAATCAATCAATCGTATTTATTGAGCGCTTACTATGTGCAGAGCACTGTACTAAGCGCTTGGGAAGTACAAGCGCTTATTATTCATTCATTTATTTATTTATTTATTTTTTATTTATTTATTTGTACTAAGCGCTTGGGAAGTACAAGCGCTTATTATTTATTTATTTATTTATTTATTTATTTTTTATTTATTTATTTTTATTTATTTTACTTGTTCCCTCCCTCCTTTCTTCTTTACTGGGCTCTGTTGGGCGCAGTTGTACGTATTTATTCTACTTATTGTATTTTGTTAATACGGCACGATTGTACGTATTTATTCGACTTATTTTGTCAATGTGTTTTGTTGCCTGTCTCCCCCCTTCTAGACCGTGAGCCCGCCGTTGGGTAGGGACCGTCTCTAGATGTTGCCGGCTTGGACTTCCCAAGCGCTCAGTACGGTGCTCTGCACGCAGTAAGCGCTCAATAAATACGATTGAATGAATGAATGACAAGTCGGCAACACTTAGAGACGGGCCCTACCCAGCAGCGGGCTCACGGTCTAGAAGTGGGGGGGGGACGGAGAACGAAACAAAACCTATTAACAAAATGAAATCGATAGAATAGATAGGTACAAGTAAAAGAAATAAATAAATAAAAAGGAAGGAAGGAGGGAACAAGTAAGATAAATAAAAAGAAAGAAGAAAGGAGGGAGGGAACAAGTAAGATAAATAAAAAGAAAGAAGAAAGGAGGGAGGGAACAAGTAAAATAAATAAAAAGAAAGAAGGAGGGAGGGAACAAGTAAAATAAAAAGAAAGAAGGAAGGAGGGAGGGAACAAGTAAAATAAATAGAAGAAAGGAGGGAGGGAACAAGTAAAATAAATAAAAAGAAAGAAGAAAGGAGGGAGGGAGGAAGGAAAAGAAAGAAAAATAAAAAAAAATAGAGTAATAAAAGTAATAAAGCCCAGCTCCGCCGCTTGGAAGCTGTGTGACTTTGGGCAAGTCGCTTAAGCTCTGCACAGCCCTTAATGCAGTGGCTAATTCACTCCAAAACAGCAAACTGGACTCTGACCCAGGGCAGGGAAGAGAATTATTTTGGGTTGCATGGATCCGTTTTAATCGAACCGGTGGCTCAGCGGAAAGAGCCCGGGTTTTGGAGCTGGTGGTCATGGGTTCAAATCCTGCTCTGCCAATCGCCAGCTGCGTGGCCTTAGGCAAGTCGCTGAACTTCTCTGTACCTCGGCGACCTCATCTGTAAAAGCAGCGTGGCTCGGTGGAAAGTGCCCGGGCTCTGGAGTCGGTGGTCATGGGTTCAAATCCCCGCTCCGCCAATTGCCAGCTGTGACCTTGGGCAAGTCACTTAACTTCTCTGAGCCTCAGTTACCTCATCTGGAAAATGGGGATTGACTGTGAGCCCCCTGTGGGGCAACCTGATCACCTTGTATCCCCCCAGCGCTTAGAACGGTGCTTTGCACATAGTAAGCGCTTAATAAATGCCATTATTATTATTATTATTTGCACATAGTAAGTGCTTAATAAATGCCATTATCATTATTGTTATTATTATCTGTAAAATGAGAATTAAGACCATGAGCCCCAAAGTGTAATAAATTGTAATAAAGTAGGCTAGAGGCATGCCACTAAAGGTTGTTTTGATTATGTTACTAATAATATAATAATAACGATGGCGTTTGTTAAGCGCTTACTATGTGCAGAGCACTGTTCTAAGCGTTGGGGGGGATACAAGGTGATCAAGTTGTCCCACGTGGGGCTCACAGTCTTAATCCCCATTTTACAGGTGAGGAAACGGGCTCAGAGAAGGGAAGTGACTTGCCCGAGGTCACACAGCAGACGTGGTGGAGTCGGGATTCGAACCCATGACCTCTGACTCCAAAGCCCGGGCTCTTTTCAGTTGAGCCACGTTAGTACTGGTTATATTAAAGCAAATCCATGCAACCCAAAATAATTCTCTTCCCTGCCCCGGTCAGAGTCCAGTTTGCTGTTTTGGAGTGAATTAGCCACTTCATTAAGGGCTGTGCAGAGCTTAAGCGACTTGCCCAAAGTCACACAGCTTCCAAGCAGTGGAGCTGGGCATTATTGCTCTTATTCCATTCCACTGTTTAGAGACATTTGGCATTGAACTGAACTTGTGTCGAACTAAATTAACTAGATGTCAGCTAGTGCAGGTATTTCATTAGGGAAGTGAAAACGCACCCTTTTTATTGCAGTTTTTTCAACACCAGTGCTAATAGGTACGATGTTGGGTCGGGACCGTCTCTATATGTTGCCGATGTGTACTTCCCAAGCACTTAGCACAGTGCTCTGCACACAGCAAGCGCCCAATAAATACGACTGAATGAATGAAAGTACTATGTGGAGGAAAAAAAAAAAGATCTCAACAAATGTTTTATCCCCATATGTTTTCCAGGCACATAATTATTTTTTTTAAAAAAGGCTCAGTTGGAAAAGGGGATAAATTATTTCCTTGGTAGCTATCCAGTTAAAAATAGGTCTTCGTTAGTCATTAAAGAGGTTTGGTCGGTATAGGCGGCAATAGAAAATAATTTTAAAAGGGCTAGGCCCCCACATTCTGAAAATCCCTCAGACGTTAGCTTCCTTTTCTCTATATTTCCATTTGTTACGAAATGTGTGTCAGTCTTTGAAGTATGGAGGTCAAGCCCATCTTAAGGTAGGGTCTAAAAGCAACCAAGTCCCGTTTTGGAGATGAGGTTTTCAATCCGTAACTGTTGAGCCTTTTTGTCCGTCTGTTTCTTTCCGAAGCAGGGCGAAAGGGGTATTAGCCGTGAATCGTATCAAAGATAGGGATGCTCCGCACACAGTAAGCGCTCAATAAATACGATTGAATGAATGAACGAATGAATAGGGAAGAGTGGAGTGGTTTTTCTGAGGCAGAGAGCAGAGGAGGAATCGGGAGAGCTCCTGTGTAAATACTTGCTTATATTATTCCCAGAAGGGGAGCACACCCGTAGCTGAGAGAAACCCCCAGGGGCCAGTGCCATATAATAATAATAATAATAATAACAATAACAATAATATTTATTTAGCACCATATGTCAAGCATTAAGTGCTGGGGTAGGTACAAGCAAGTCAGGTTGGGCACAGTCTCTGTCCCAATTGGCCTCACAATCTTAATAATAATAATAATAATAATAATGGTATTTGTTAAGTGCATATTATGTGCCAAGCACTGTTCTAAGCGCTTGGGGGGAATACAAGGTGATCAGGTTGTCCCAAGTGGGGCTTGCGGTCGTAATCCCCATTTTACAGATGAGGGAACTGAGACACAGAGAAGTAAAGTGCCTTGCCCAAGGTCACACAGCTGATAAGTGGCGGAGCCGGGATTTGAACCCATGACCTCTGACTCCCAAGCCCCTGCTCTTTCCACTGTGCCACGCTGCTTCTTTTGATTCCTTTTTTTACGAATGAGGGAACTGAGACACAGAGAAGTGAAGTCATAATAATAATAATAAGTATGGTATTCGTTAAGCGCTTACTATGTGAGCCCACTGTTGGGTAGGGACCGTCTCTATGTGTTGCCAACTTGTACTTCCCAAGCGCTTAGTACAGTGCTCTGCACACAGTAAGCACTCCATAAATACGATTGAATGAATGAATGAGTGAATAATGAGAATAACAAAAATAATAATAGTATTTATTTAGCACTACTATATGTTAAGCACTAAGTGCTGGGGTAGATACAAGCAAATCAGGTTGGGCACAGTCTCTGTCCCAATTGGGCCTCGCAATCTTAATTAATAATAATAATAATAATAATAATGGTATTTGTTGAGTGCATATTATGTGCTAAGCACTTGGGGGGAATACAAGGTGATCAGGTTGTCCCACGTGGGGCTCACGATCTTAATCCCCATTTTACAGATGAGGGAACTGAGACACAGAGAAGTGAAGTGGCTTGCCCAAGGTCACACAGCTGACAAGCGGCGGAGCTGGGATTCGAACCCACGACCTCTGACTCCCAAGACCCCGCTCTTTCCACTGAGCCACGCTGCTTCTTTTGATTCCTTTTCTACAAACGCGGGAACTGAGGCACAGAGAAGTGAATAATAATAAGTATGGTATTCGTTAAGCGCTTACTATGTGAGCCCACTGTTGGGTAGGGACCGTCTCTATATGTTGCCAACTTGTACTTCCCAAGCGCTTAGTACAGTGCTCTGCACACAGTAAGTGCTCAATAAATACGATTGGATGAATATGTGCCAAGCCCCGTACTAAGCGCTGGGGTGGATACAAGCAAATCGGGTTGGACACAGTCCCTGTCCCCCGTGGGGCTCACAGTCTCAAACCCCATTTTCCAGCTGGGGAACTGAGGCCCAGAGAAGTGAAGCGAGTGGCCCAAGGTCACACAGCAGACAAGTGGCGGGGCCGGGATTAGAACCCAGGTCCTTCTGACGGGCGGGCTCGGGCTCGATCCACGAGGCCGTTCCTTCCGCTTCAGTGACAGCAGCTGCTCCAAATCAATGTCCCACCGGATCAGTCAATCAATCGTATTTATTGAGCGCTTACTGTGTGCAGAGCACTGGACTAAGCACCGGATGTTCGGCTCTGATGAGCCCTGGACAATCTTTCAGGGACTGTAACCTCGTTGAGGGCGCGGAACCTGTCTACCAACGCTAGCACACTTCCCCCCCACTGCTGGGTAGGGACCGTCTCTATATGTTGCCAGTTTGTACTTCCCAAGAGCTTAGTACAGTGCTCTGCACACAGTAAGCGCTCAATAAATACGATTGATTGATTCAAAGCCCTACTGAAAGCTCCCCTCCTCCAGGAGGCCTTCCCAAACTGAGCCCCCTCATTCCTCTCCTCCTCTCCTCCCATCGCCCCAACTCTCTCCCTTTGCTCTACCCCCCTTCCCACCCCACAGCACTTGTATATATATGTACATACTTATTATTCTATTTATTATTAATAATAATAATGATAATGATATGTGTTAAGCACTTACTATGTGCCAAGAACTGTTCTAAGCACTGGGGGTGGATGCCCAGGATTCATTCATCCAATCCTATTTATGGAGCGCTTACTGTGTGCAGAGCTCTGTACTAAGCGCTTGGGAAGTACAAGTTGGCCACATATAGAGACGGTCCCTACCCAACAGCGGGCTCACAGTCTAGAAGGGGGAGACGAAGAACAAAACATATTAACAAAATAAAATAAGTAGAATAAATATGTACAAGTAAAATAAATAGAGTAATAAATACGTACAAACATATAAGACGTACAAACATATCCATCCATCATCATCAATCGTATTTATTGAGCGCTTACTGTGTGCAGAGCACTGTACTTAGCGCTCGGGAAGTACAAGTTGGCTCACAGTCATATGTGAGCCCACTGTTGGGTAGGGACCGTCTCTATATGTTGCCAACTTGGACTTCCCAAGCGCTTAGTACAGTGCTCTGCACGCAGTAAGCGCTCAATAAATACGATTGAATGAATGCAGGGTAATCAGGTTGTCCCAGGTGGGGCTCACAGTCTTCACCCCCATTTTCCAGATGAGGGAACTGAGGCCCAGAGAAGTGAAGCGACTTGCGCAAAGTCACACAGCTGACAAGTGGCAGAGCCGGGATTAGAACCCACAATCTCTGACGCCCAATCATCATAATAATAATAATTAATGATAATAATGATAGTATTTGTTAAGCGCTTACTATATGGAAAGCACTGTTCTAAGAGCTGGGGAGGCTACAAGATGATCAGGTTGTCCCACGGGGGGCTCACAGTTTTAATCCCCATTTTACAGATGAGGGAACTGAGGCACAGAGAAGTGAAGTGTCGTGCCCAAAGTCACACAGCTGACTGTTGGCAGAGCCGGGATTTGAACCCATGACCTCTGACTCCAAAGCCCGGGCTCTTTCCACTGAGCCACGCTGCTTCTCCCAAGCCCGTGCTCTTTCCACGGAGCCATGCTGCTTCTCTAGTGATGTGTAGATATCAATAATTCTGTTTATAATGATGCTATTGATGCCTGTTTACTTGTTCAGATGCCTGTCTTCCCCCCTTCTAGATTGTGAGCCCGTTGTGGGCAGGGATGGTCTCTCTTTGTTGCTGAATTGTACTTCCCAAATGCTTAGTACAGTGCTCTGCCCACAGTAAGTGCTCAATAAATAGGAAGGAATGACTGAATGTCAGATTGCACTCTCCCAAGCGCTTCATAGAGTGCTTTGCATGCGGTAATCGCTCAGTAAATACGACTGATTGATTATGACAAGCCAGTCACTTGTAAATCTGTAATAATAATTCATTCATTCAGAGGTATGCTTACTTTCATTCATTCATTCATTCAGTCGTATTTATTATACTATACAATGCAGTAATGGCATTTATTAAGCACTTACTATGTGCAAAGCACTGTTCTAAGCGCTGGGGAGGTTACAAGGTGATAAAGTTGTCCCCCAGGGGGCTCACAGTCTTAATCCCCATTTTACAGATGAGGGAACTGAGGCCCAGAGAAGTGAAGTGACTTGCCCAAAGTCACACAGCAGACAAGTGGCGGAGCCGGGATTCGAACCCATGACCTCTGACTCCAAAGCCCGGGCTCTTTCCACTGAGCCACGCTGCTTCTCTGTTGCCAACTTGTACTCCCCAAGCGCTTAGTACAGTGCTCTGCACACAGTAAGCGCTCAATAAATGCGATTGATGATTGATTATCACAAGCCAGTCACTTTAGTGCTTTGCACATAGTAAGCGCTTAATAAATGCCATTATTATTATTATTATTATAAATCTGTTATAATAATTCATTCATTCAGTGGTATGCTTACTTTCATTCATTCATTCAGTCGTATTTATTATGTTGCCAACTTGTACTTCCCAAGTGCTTAGTACAGTGCTCTGCACACAGTAAGCGCTCAATAAATAGGATTGATAGATTGAGCGGTTACTTCCATTCATTCATTTAATCGGATTGAGCGCTTACTGTATGCAGAGCACTGTACTAAGCGCTTGGGAAGTACAAATTGGCAACATATAGAGATGGTCCCTACCCAGCAACAGGCTTACGTGTGCAGAGTACTGTACTAAGCGCCTGGGAGGGTACAATATATGGGACGCAGCAGCATGGCTCAGTAGAGAAGCAGCGTGGCTCAGTGGAAAGAGCCTGGGCTTTGGAGTCAGAGGTCATGGGTTCAAATCCCGGCTCCGCCCATTGTCAGCTGTGTGACTTTGGGCAAGTCACTTCACTTCTCTGGGCCTCAGTTACCTCATCGTGCTTAATGGGGATTAAGACTGTGAGCTCCCCGTGGGACAACCTGATCGCCTTGTAACCTCCCCAGCGCTTAGAACAGTGCTTTGCACATAGTAAGCGCTTAATAAATGCCATTATTATTATTAGGGGATGGAGCACGGGCCTGAGAGTTAGGAGGTCATGGGTTCTAATCCCGGCTCTGCCACTTGTCCGCTGGGTGACCTAGGGCAAGCCACTTCACTTCTCTGGGCCTCAGTTACCTCATCTGCATAATGGGGATTGAGACTGCAAGCCCCACGTGGGACAGGGACTGTGTCCAACCTGATTTGCTTGGATCCACCCCCGTGCTTAGTACAGTGCCTGGCACATAGTAAGCACTTAATACATAGAATTATTAAAAAATTTGACAATAAACCCATTCCCTGCCCACAACGAGCTTACAATCTAGAGGACTGTAATAATACCACGGTAATAATTGTGATGTCTGTTAAATGTTTACTCTGGGCTAGGCACCGTACTAAACGCTGGGGTGGATACAAGATTATCAGGTTGGACACTGTCTCTGTCCCACACGGAGCTCACCGTCAAAGTAAGAGGGTGAACGGCCTGGCTCAGGGGAAAGAGCCCGGGCTTTGGAGTCAGAGGTCATGGGTTCAAATCCCGGCTCCGCCAATTGTCAGCTGGGTGTCTTTGGGCGAGTCACTTCACTTCTCTGGGCCTCACTTCCCTCATCTGGAAAATGGGGATTAAGACTGTGAGCCCCCTGTGGGAACAACCTGATCACCTTATCTATTTGTATTAATGTCTGTCTCCCCCTCTAGACCGTGAACTCGTTGTTGGGTAGGGACCGTCTCTATATGTTTCCAACTTGGACTTCCCAAGCGCTTAGTACAGTGCTCCGCATACAGTAAGCGCTCAGTAAATGCGACTGAATGAATGACTCCCCACAGCACATATGTATCTATTCGTAGATACCTGTAATTGATTGTTTAATCTATTTGTATTAATGTCTGTCTCCCCCTGTAGACGGTGAACTCGTTGTTGGGTAGGGACCGTCTCTATATGTTTCCAACTTGTACTTCCCGAGCGCTTAGTCCAGTGCTCCGCACACAGTAAGCGCTCAATAAATGCGATTGAATGAATGACTCCCCACAGCACATATGTATCTATTTGTAGATACCTGTAATTGATTGTTTTATGTATTTGTAGTAATGTCTGTCTCCCCCTCTAGACCGTGAGCTCGTAGTTGGGTAGGGACCGTCTCTATTTGTTGCCAACTTGTACTTCCCAAGCGCTTAGTACAGTGCTCTGCACACAGTAAGCGCTCAATAAATGCGATTGAATGAATGACTCCCCACAGCACATATGTATCTATCTGTAGATATCTGTAATTGATTGTTTTATCTATTTGTATTAATGTCTGCCCCTGCCTCTAGACCGTGAGGTCGTTGTTGGGTAGGGACCGTCTCTATATGTTGCCAACTTGTACTTCCCAAGCACTTAGTACAGTGCTCTGCACACAGTAAGCGCTCAGTAAATACGGCTGAATGAATGACTCCCCACAGCACATATTTATCTGTAGATATTGGTAATTGATTGTTTTATCTATTTGTATTAATGTCTGTCTCTCCCTCTAGACCGTGAGCTCGTTGTTGGGTAGGGACCGTCTCTATATGTTGCCAACTGGTACAGTGCTCCGCACATAGTACAGTGCTCCGCACATAGTAAGCGCTCAATGAATGTGATTGAATGAATGAATGCTTAGAACAGTGCTTTGTGCATAGTAAGTGCTTAATAAATGCCATTATTATTATTATTAATAATAATAGGTATCAAATCCCCATTTTCCGGGTGAGGAAATAAATGCCATCATTATTATAATTATTATGAATAATAAGTATCGAATCCCCATTTTCCAGTGAGGAAACTGAGGCACACGGCAGACAAGCAGCAGAGCCGGGACTAGAACCCAGGACCTCCGACTTCCCAGGCCGGGCTCTTGGTTGAAGTTAGGGGTGGTCTTTCAGCGGCCAAGTTAATAACGCGTCCTTATTTCTACTTTTCACAGCTCTCAGTCGACACCCTACAGTTCCTGCTGTTTCTGTTCATCCAGCAGTTAAACAAGATTTCTTTGAGGACATCTTTGATCGGGGAAGAGTGGCCTTGTCCCAAAAGCAAAGTTCAGTCCCCTGACCTAAATGGAAAATCGAACTGTCGTAATAAGGTACAGTGATTGAAGACCAGTTTTCTCCTCGGTGGGAAGGACTGTTTCTGAGGGAAGAGAGGGAAGGAGAGAGAGAGACCCTCTTTCAGAGTCATATAAATATACATATTTATATCTATAAGAATAAATATAAGAATAAAATTCCCATTTTATTCTCCAAATAGAAGAATAAAGCAAAGCGACTGGGGTGGAAAACCAGATTGAGAGAAGCAGCGTGGCTCAGTGGGAAGAGCCCGGATTTGGGAGTCGGAGGTCATGGGGTCAAATCCCGGCTCTGCCACTTCATTCATTCATTCAATCAATCATATTTATTCTATTTATTTTATTTTGTTAATATGTTTGGTTTTGTTCTCTGTCTCTCCCTTCTAGACTGTGAGCCCACTGTTGGGTGGGGACCGTCTCTATATGTTGCCAACTTGTCCTTCCCAAGCGCTTAGTCCAGTGCACACAGTAAGCGCTCAATAAATACGATTGATTGATTGATTGATGGAGCGCTTACTGTGTGCAGACCACTGTACTAAGCACTTGGGAAGTCCAAGTTGGCAACATATAGAGACGGTCCCTACCCAACAGTGGGCTCACTGTCTAGAAGGGGAGACACTTTTTTCTTTTAATGGCATTTATTAAGCGCTTACTATGTGCAAAGCACTGTTCTAAGCACTGGGGCAGTTACAAGGTGATGAGGTTGTCCCACAGGGGGCTCACAGTCTTCATCCCCATTTTACAGATGAGGGAACTGAGGCCCAGAGAAGTGAAGTGACTTGCCCAAAGTCACACAGCTGATAATTGGCGGAGCCGGGATTCGAACCCATGACCTCTGACTCCAAAGCCCGGGCTCTTTCCACTGAGCCACGCTGCCTCACTTGTCAGCTGTGTGACTTTGGGCAAGTCACTTCACTTCTCTGGCCCTCAGTTCCCTCATCTGGAAAATGGGGATGAAGACTGTGAGCCCCCCCGTGGGACAGCCTGATCGCCTTGTATCCTCCCTAGTGCTTAGAACAGTGCTTGGCACATAGTAAGCGCTTAACAAATGCCATCATCATCATTGGGAATGAAAAGCAGTGCCCTTCCCTGACTCCTTTGCTCCCATCCAGGATTAAATGGTACTTGTTAAGCGCTTACTGTGTGGTAAGCACTGTTCTGAACACTGTTCTAATCAGGCTGGACATAGTTCCTGTCGCCCTGGGGCTCTCACTCTTATTCATTCATTCATTCATTCATTCAGTTGCATTTATTGAGCGCTTACTGTGTGCGGAGCACTGTACTAAGCGCTTGGGAAGTACAAGTTGGCAACATATAGAGAAGGTCCCTACCCAACAACGAGCTCACGGTCTAGAGGGGGAGACAGACAGTAATACAAATAGATAAAACAGTCAATTACAGATATATACAGCTAGATACATATGTGCTGTGGGGAGTCATTCATTCGGTCGTATTTATTGAGCGCTTACTGTGTGCGGAGCACTGTACTAAGCGCTTGGGAAGTCCAAGTTGGCAACATATAGAGACGGTCCCTACCCAGCAACGAGCTCACAGTCTAGAGGGGGAGACAGACATTAATACAAATAGATAAGGCGATCAGGTTGTTCCCACATGGGGCTCACAGTCTTAATCCCCATTTTCCAGATGAGGGAAGTGAGGCCCAGAGAAGTCAAGTGACTCGCCCAAAGTACAGACGAGAGAACTGAGGCCCAGAGACGTGAAGTGACTTACCCCAGGTCACCCAGCAGACATGTGGCAGAGCTGGGATTAGAACCCAGGTCCTCCTGACCCTCGGGCCCGTGCTCTATCCATTAAGCTACGCTGCCTCTCTATTTGTTCGGGAGATTGAAATTGTACCGGGAATGCTCTCTGGGCTCTAGCGGCAAAATTGCTTTCTAAATGTCTCATTGTGGTGATGGTCTTGATAGAGGAAAAACCTATTATTCCTCTCCAGAGCCGCGTCGTTAAATCCCCTAGTTTAGTCTGGGAACGTGATGAGAGTCCCAAATCCCCACCTCCTACTCTCTCCACCCTGTAAAATTGGATTCGGAAGATTTAGAATTCCCGTTATCCAGAAATATTATTTTCTTTTTGGGGAAATAGTTTGAGCAAATGAACCAAAATAATGATAATATTGGCATTTATTAAGCACTTACTATGTTCAAAGCACTGTTCTAAGCGCTAAGGAGGTTACAAGGTGATCAGGTTATCCCACACGGGGCTCAAAGTCTTCATCCCCATTTTGCAGATGAGGTAACTGAGGCACAGAGAAGTGAAGTTCACTTGCCCAAAGTCACAAAGCTGACAATTGGTGGAGCCTGGATTTGAACCCATGACCTTTAACTCCAAAGCCCGGGCTCTTTCCACTGAGCCACGCCGCTTCTCTGTGCAAATATGTGCAAACCGGTGTGAGCCTTCTGTTGGGTAGCGACCGTCTATGTTGCCAACTTGTACTTCCCAAGCACTTAGTACAGTGCTCTGCACACAGTAAGCGCTCAATAAATATGATTGATTGATTGATTGATAGTAAATTCCCGAAAACCATGAATCTGGGGACCCCTGAGAATCCATGTCCTTGATTAATGCCATGGTAATTACGAATAGAGAAGCAGTGTGGTTCAGTGGAAAGAGCCGGAGCTTGGGAGTCAGAGGTCATGGGTTCTAGTCCCGGATCCGCTGCTTTCAGTCATTCATTCATTCATTCAATCGTATTTATTGAGCACTTTGTACTGAGCGCTTGGAAAGTCCAAGTTGGCAACATATAGAGACGGTCCCTACCCAACAACGGGCTCACAGTCTAGAAGGGGGAGACAGACAACAAAACAAACAAGTGGACAGGTGTCAAGTCATCAGAATAAATAGAAGTAAAGCTGTGTGACTTTGGGCAAGTCACTTCACTTCTCTGGGCCTCAGTTCCCTCAACTGTAAAATGGGGATGAAGACTGTGAGCCCCACGTGGGACAACCCGATCACCTTGTATCCTCCCCAGCGCTTAGAACAGTGCTTTGCACATAGTAAGCTCTAAACAAATGCCGTTATTATTATTATTATTATTATTATTATTATTATGAAATACTTATTCAACCCACGTGAGTTGACCTACTGATCCTTAGCAATTTGGGAAGATGGGTAGTTGAGGCCTCGTGTTTGGCAAGATGGGCTGGGGTCTGCTTCGATGATTGATTTCTGATTTTTTTTTAAAATGCTATGTTAAGTGCTTACTGTGTGCCAAGCGCCGTACTAAGCGCTAAGGCCGATACAAGCTCATCAGTTTGGACACAGACCCTGACCCATCTGAGGCTCACGGTCCTAATCCCCATTTTTCGGATGAGGGAACTGAGGCCCAGAGAAGTGAAACGACTTGCCCAAGGTCACACGGCAGACAGGCGGCAGAGCTGGGATTAAAACCCGAGTCCTCTGAGTCCCAGGCCCGAACTCTTTCCATTAGATCCCTCTGCTTCCTCTTCTGTGGCATAGAGCGTCTAATTCAGATGCTTTTCAGGCAGTAGTGGATGTCCCAATCTTCACACTGTACTATCTCCCTCTGAGTGGTTTTCCCAAGAGAGGGGTAGCAGTGTGTAGTAAGCGCTTAACAAATGCCATTATTATTATTATTATTATTATTATTATTATTTTTATTATTATCCCTTCCCTCCGGAATAGTCCTCTATTAAGATGTGTCTGTTCGTGGGTGAATAATAATAATAATAATAGCATTTATTAAGCACTTACTATGATGATGATAATGGCATTTGTTAAGCGCTTACTATGTGCCAAGCACTATTCTAGGCGCTGAGGGGAATACAAGGTAATCAGGTTGTCCCAGGTGGGGCTCACAGTCTTGATCCCCATTTTCCAGATGAGGGAACTGAGGCCCAGAGAAGTGGAGAGACTTGCCCCAAGCCACACAGCTGACAAGCGGCGGAGCCGGGATTAGAACCCACGACCTCTGGCTCCCAAGCCCGGGCTCTTTCAATTCATTCATTCAGTCGTATTTACTGAGTGCTGACTGTGTGCAGAGCACTGTGCTGAGCGCTTGGGAAGTCCAAGTAGGAAACATATAGGGACGGTCCCTACTCAACAGCGGGCTCACAGTCTTGAAGATGGTGATGTTGGTTAAGCGCTTACTCTGTGCCAAGCACTGTTCTAAGCGCTGGGGTGGATATAAGAACCCCCTTCTCGACCCTGAGCCCGTTGTTGGGTAGGGACTGTCTCTATTTGTCGCCGAATTGTGTTTTCCAAGCGCTTAGTCCAGTGCTCTGCACACAGGAAGCGCTCAATAAATACGATTGAATGAATGAATGGATGAATATAAGGCGAGCAGGTTGTCCCACGTGGGGCTCTCAGTCTTCACCCCCATTTTACAGATGAGGGAACTGAGGCACAGAGAGGGTAAGTGCTCTTTCCACGGAGCCACGCTGCTTCTCCTGTGACACGTGTCTGTGTGCGTGCGTGCATGTATGTGTGTGAGAACAATAATGATGGCATTTATTTATCCATGCTCTGCCAATTGTCAGCTGTGCGACTTTGGGCAAGTCACTTAACTCCTCTGTGCCTCGGTTCCCTCATCTGGAAAATGGGTATAAAGACTGTGAGCCCCCCGTGGGGCAACCTGATCACCTTGTAACCTCCCCGGCGCTTAGAACGGGGCTTTGCACATAGTAAACGCTTAATAAATGCCATCATCATTATTATAAATATGATTGATTGAATGAATGAATACCTGCTGCACGTCAAGCTGTGAGCTGGCTGCTTAGTGGAAAGAGCCCGGGTTTGGGAGTCAGAGGGCGTGGGTTCGAATCCCGGCTCCGCCACTTGTCAGCCGGGTGGCTTTGGGCAAGTCATCTAACTTCCCTGTGGCAAGACCCTGAGCCCCACACGGGACAACCTGATTAATCTGTAACTACCTCAGTGCTTAGAACAGTGCTTGGCACATAGTAAGCACTTAACAAATGCCATCATTAGTAGAATTAGTAGAGAAGCAGTGTGGCTCAGTGGAAAGAGCCCGGGCTTTGGAGTCAGAGGTCGTGGGTTCAAATCCCGGCTCCACCACGCGTCAGCTGTGTGACTCTGGGCAAGTCACTTCACTTCTCTGGACCTCAGTTACCTCATCTGTAAAATGGGGATTAAGACTGTGAGCCCCCCCTCCATGGGACAACCTGATCACCTTGTAACTTCCCCAGCGCTTAGAACGGTGGTCTGCACATAGTAAGCGCTTAATAAATGCCATCATTTTTATTATTATTATTTAACTTGCCCCCCATGGGACAACCTGATCACCTTGTAACCTCCCCGGCGCTTAGAACGGGGCTTTGCACATAGCAAGCGCTTAACAGACGCCATTATTATTGAGCGCTTACTATGTGTAAAGAGGCCTTCCCAGACTGAGCCCCTTCCTTCCTCTCCCCCTCGTCCCCCTCTCCATCCCCCCATCTTACCTCCTTCCCTTCCCCACAGCACCTGTATATATGTATATATGTTTGTACATATTTATTACTCTATTTATTTTACTTGTACATATCTATTCTATTTATTTTATTTTGTTAGTATGTTTGGTTTTGTTCTCTGTCTCCCCCTTTTAGACCGTGAGCCCGCCGTTGGGTAGGGACCGGTCTCTATATGTTGCCAACTTGGACTTCCCAAGCACTTAGTACAGTGCTCCGCACACAGTAAGCGCTCAATAAATACGATTGAATGAGTGACTCCCCACAGCACATATGTATCTATATATCTGTAATTGATTGTTTTATCTATTTGTATTAACGTCTGTCTCCCCCTCTGGACCGTGAGCTCGTTGTTGGGTAGGGACCGTCTCTCTATGTTGCCAACTTGGACTTCCCAAGCGCTTAGTCCGGTGCTCCGCACACAGTAAGCGCTCAATAAATACGATTGAATGAATGACTCCCCACAGCACATATGTATCTGTCTGTATATATCTGTAATTGATTGTTTTATCTATTTGTACTAACGTCTGTCTCCCCCTCTAGACCGTGAGCTCGTTGTTGGGTAGGGACCGTCTCTCTATGTTGCCAACTTGGACTTCCCAAGCCCTTAGTCCAGTGCTCCGCACACAGTAAGCGCTCAATAAATACGATTGAATGAATGACTCCCCGCAGCACATACGTATCTATCTGTATATATCTGTAATTGATTGTTTTATCTATTTGTATTAACGTCTGTCTCTCCCTCTAGACCGTGAGCTCGTTGTTGGGTAGGGACCGTCTCTCTATGTTGCCAACTTGAACTTCCCAAGCGCTTAGTCCGGTGCTCCGCACACAGTAAGCGCTCAATAAATACGATTGAATGAATGACTCCCCACAGCACATACGTATCTATCTGTATATATCTGTAATTGATTGTTTTATCTATTTGTATTAACGTCTGTCTCCCCCTCTAGACCGTCAGCTCGTTGTTGGGTAGGGACCGTCTCTCTGTGTTGCCAACTTGGACTTCCCAAGCGCTTAGCCCGGTGCTCCGCACGCAGTAAGCGCTCAGTAAATCCGATTGAATGAATGAATAAATATGATTGATGATGGTGTAAAGCCCCGTTGTAAGCGCTGGGCGCCGAGTTCATGCGCGTGTTTGGTTTTTTTTCTCCCCCCCCCCCCCCCCCCCCCCCCAAGAACTGGGATGACTCCAGCCATCAGGAGTTCGTCCGGAACCACCTGTCGGATATGCTGGAGCTGCTCCTGGATCCCGCCGAGCCGACCGGGAGCCGCGCCCACGGCGGCCTGGTGTCGGCGGAAGGCGTCCGAGCCCTGAGCTTCCTCCTGGAGGGCACGGTGAGCCGGGCCCGGAAGATCTACCCGCTCCACGAGCTCGCGCTGTGGCCTCCGCTGCAGGCCGACAGCGGCTTCTCCCGGAGGGCCGAGGCCTTCCCCTTGGCCAAACTGGAGGCCTGGCTGCGCGCCTGCTTGACGGGGAACCCTTTCGGCACTTCGGCCTGCCTCAGGTCTGGAAAGAAACTGGCCTGGGCTCAGCAGGGTAGGTCTCCTTCACTCCCCCCCCCCCCCCCAACCCCAGGCTTCCGGCGATCGGATCGGTCGGGGTGAGGCGGCCGGGGCGGGCCCCGCCACTTAGTATCCGCCGTGTGACTTCGGGCAAGTCACTTCACGCATTTCCAGCCTGTGAGCCCACTGTCGGGTAGGGACCGTCTCTCTATGTTGCCAACTTGGACTTCCCAAGCGCTTAGTACAGGGCTCTGCACACGGGAAGCGCTCAATAAATACGATCGGATGAGTGAATGAATGAGCGTCTCCCCCTTTTAGACTGTGAGCCCACTGTTGGATAGGGACCGTCTCTCTATGTTGCCAACTTGGACTTCCCAAGCGCTTAGTACAGTGCTCTGCACACGGTAAGCGCTCAATAAATATGATCGGATGAGTGAATGAATGAATGTCTCCCCCTTCTAGACTGTGAGCCCACTGTTGGGTAGGGACCGTCTCTCTATGTTGCCAACTTGGACTTCCCAAGCGCTTAGTACAGGGCTCTGCACACGGTAAGCGCTCAATAAATACAGTCAAATGAATGAATGAATAAATGAGTGTCTCCCCCTTCTAGCCTGTGAGCCCACTGCTGGGTAGGGACCGTCTCTCTATGTTGCCAACTTGGACTTCCCAAGTGCTTAGCACAGGGCTCTGCACACGGTAAGCGCTCAATAAATATGATCGGATGAGTGAATGAATGAATGTCTCCCCCTTCTAGACTGTGAGCCCACTGTTAGGTAGGGACCGTCTCTCTATGTTGCCAACTTGTCCTTCCCAAGCGCTTAGTACAGGGCTCTGCACACGGGAAGCGCTCAATAAATACGATCAAATGAATGAATGAATGAATGAGTGTCTCCCCCTTCTAGACTGTGAGCCCACTGCTGGGTAGGGACCGTCTCTCTATGTTGCCAACTTGGACTTCCCAAGTGCTTAGCACAGGGCTCTGCACACGGTAAGCGCTCAATAAATATGATCGGATGAGTGAATGAATGAATGTCTCCCCCTTCTAGACTGTGAGCCCACTGTTAGGTAGGGACCGTCTCTCTATGTTGCCAACTTGTCCTTCCCAAGCGCTTAGTACAGGGCTCTGCACACGGGAAGCGCTCAATAAATACGATCAAATGAATGAATGAATGAATGAGTGTCTCCCCCTTCTAGACTGTGAGCCCACTGTTGGGTAGGGACCGTCTCTCTATGTTGCCAACTTGGACTTCCCAAGCATTTAGTAAAGGGCTCTGCACACAGTAAGCGCTCAATAAATACGATTGGATGAGTGAATGAATGAATGTCTCCCCCCCTTCTAGACTGTGAGCCCACTGTTGAGTAGGGACCGTCTCTATATGTTGCCAACTTGTACTTCCCAAGCGCTTAGTACAGTGCTCCGCACACAGTAAGCGCTCAATAAATACGACTGAATGAATGACTCCCCACAGCACATATGTATCTATCTGTAGACATCTGTAATTGATTGTTTTATCTATTTGTATTAATGTCTGTCTCCCCCTCTAGACCGTGAGCTCGTTGTTGGGTAGGGACCGTCTCTAAATGTTTCCAACTTGTCCTTCCCAAGCGCTTAGTCCAGTGCTCCGCACACAGTAAGCGCTCAATAAATGCAATTGGATGAATGTCTCTCCCTCTAGACTGTGAGCTCGTTGTTGGGTAGGGACCGTCTCTATATGTTGCCAACTTGTCCTTCCCAAGCGTTTAGTCAAGTGCTCCGCACACAGTAAGTGCTCAATAAATGCTATTGAATGAATGTCTCTCCCTCTAGACCGTGAGCCCACTGTTGGGTAGGGACTGTCTCTATATGTTTCCAACTTGTCCTTCCCAAGCGCTTAGTCCAGTGCTCCGCACACAGTAAGCGCTCAATAAATACGATTGAATGAATGAATGAATGGGCAGAGGAAGGAGGGGGCTCAGTCTGGGAAGGCCTCCTGGCGGAGGTGGGCTCTCAGAAGGATCCCACTGATGGATTGATGTTTTTGAACGTTTTTTTGGTAGTCGAAGGAACCACCAAGAGAGCCAGGGTGGCCTGCAACACCCGCGCGGTGCCCAAGGTGCCCCATGGGGAGGAAGAGAGGAACAGGGGGGCTCAGTCTGGGAAGGCCTCCTGGAGGAGGTGGGCTCTCAGAAGGATCCCACTGATTTATTGATGTTTTTGAATGTTTTTTCCGGTAGTCGAAGGAACCACCAAGAGAGCCAGGGTGGCCTGCAACACCCGCGCGGTGCCCAAGGTGCCCCGGCTGGTGGTGATGAGCCAGGTGGACAAGCAGACGCTAGCCAAGAGCTCCGATACCCTGGTCGGGGCCCACGTGAGGATCCACCGCTGCAACGAGTCCTTTATATACCTGCTCTCCCCTCTGCGGTAAGCGCTGCGCCACCGGCACCTCCTTTCGGGACCTTGAGTGATCCCTTCCCATTTGTGCCATTTTCATCGCCCGCCCCCAATCCGGCCTGGCTCCCTGGAAAGAGCCCGGGCTTGGGAGTTAGAGGTCGTGGGTTCAAATCATAGTGAAGATAGTTGTTAAGCGCTCACTATGTGCAGTACATAGTACAGCTTAGTACAGCGCTCTGCACATAGTAAGCGCTCAATAAATACGATTGATGATGATGTGCAGAGCACTGTTCTAAGCGCTGATAAATAATGATGGTATGAATGTGTGCAGAGCATTCATTCATTCACTCAATCGTATTGAGCGCTTGCTGTGTGCAGAGCACTGTTCTAAGCGCTGATAAATAATGATGGTATGAATGTGTGCAAAGCATTCACTCAATCGTATTGAGCGCTCACTGTGTGCAAAGCAATGTTCCAAGCGCTGATAAATAATGATGGTATGAATGTTGTAAGCGCTGTCTTCCCCTTTTAGACTGTAAGCCCACTGTTGGGTAGGGACTGTCTCTATATGTTGCCAATTTGGACTTCCCAAGCGCTTAGTACAGTGCTCTGCACATAGTAAGCGCTCAATAAATACGATTGATGATGATGGTAAATAATGATGGTATGAATGTGTGCAAAGCATTCATTCATTCACTCAATCGTATTGAGCGCTCACTGTGTGCAGAGCACTGTTCTAAGCCCTGATAAATAATGATGGTATGAATGTGTGCAAAGCATTCATTCATTCATTCAGTCGTATTGAGCGCTTACTGTGTGCAGAGCACTGTTCCAAGCACTGATAAATAATGATGGTATGAATGTGTGCAAAGCATTCATTCATTCATTCAGTCGTATTGAGCGCTTACTGTGTGCAGAGCACTGTTCCAAGCACTGATAAATAATGATGGTATGAATGTGTGCAAAGCATTCATTCATTCATTCAGTCGTATTGAGCGCTTACTGTGTGCAGAGCACTGTTCCAAGTACTGATAAATAATGATGGTATGAATGTGTGCAAAGCATTCATTCATTCACTCAATCGTATTGAGCGCTCGCTGTGTGCAGAGCACTGTTCTAAGCGCTGATAAATAATGATGGTATGAATGTGTGCAGAGCATTCATTCAATCGTATTGAGTGCTCACTGTGCAGAGCACTGTTCTAAGCGCTGATAAATAATGATGGTCTGAATGCGTGCAAAGCATTCATTCATTCACTCAATCATATTGAGTGCTTACTGTGTGCAGAGCACTGTTCAAAGCGCTGATAAATAATGATGGTATGAATGTGTGCAAAGCATTCATTCATTCACTCAATCGTATTGAGCGCTTACTGTGTGCAGAGCACTGTTCTAAGCGCTGGTAAATAATGATGGTATGAATGTGCGCTAAGCATTCATTCATTCACTCAATCGTATTGAGCGCTTGCTCTGTGCAGAGCACTGTTCTAAGTGCTGATAAATAATGATGGTATGAATGTGTGCAAAGCATTCATTCATTCAATCGTATTGAGCGCTTACTGTGTGCAGAGCACTGTTCTAAGCACTGATAAATAATGATGGTATGAATGTGTGCAAAGCATTCATTCATTCACTCAATCGTATTGAGCGCTTGCTCTGTGCAGAGCACTGTTCTAAGCGCTGATAAATAATGATGGTATGAATGTGTGCAAAGCATTCATTCAATCGTATTGAGCGCTCACTGTGCAGAGCACTGTTCTAAGCGCTGATAAATAATGATGGTCTGAATGCGTGCAAAGCATTCATTCATTCACTCAATCATATTGAGTGCTTACTGTGTGCAGAGCACTGTTCAAAGCGCTGATAAATAATGGTGGTATGAATGTGTGCAAAGCATTCATTCATTCACTCAATCGTATTGAGCGCTTACTGTGTGCAGAGCACTGTTCTAAGCGCTGGTAAATAATGATGGTATGAATGTGCGCTAAGCATTCATTCATTCACTCAATCGTATTGAGCGCTTGCTCTGTGCAGAGCACTGTTCTAAGTGCTGATAAATAATGGTATGAATGTGCGCAAAGCATTCATTCATTCACTCAATCGTATTGAGCGCTTGCTCTGTGCAGAGCACTGTTCTAAGCGCTGATAAATAATGATGGTATGAATGTGTGCAAAGCATTCATTCAATCGTATTGAGCGCTCACTGTGCAGAGCACTGTTCTAAGCGCTGATAAATAATAATGGTATGACGTGCTAAAGCAGTCATTCATTCATTCAATCGTATTTATTGAGCGCTTTCTGTGTGCAGAGCACTGTTCTAAGCGCTGGTAGATAATGATGGTATGAAGCGCTTACTATGTGCAAAGCATTCATTCATTCGATCGAATTTATTGAGTGCTTACTGTGTACAGAGCACTGTTCTAAGCACTGGTAAATAATGATGGTATTCAGCACTTACTATGTGCAAAGCATTCATTCAGTCATATTTTATTGAGCGCTTATTGTGTGCAGAGCACTGTTCTAAGCGCTGATAAGCGCTTTTAGACTGTGAGCCCGCTGTTGGGTAGGGACCGTCTCTATATGTTGCCAACTTGGGACTTCCCAAGCGCTTAGTACAGTGCTCTGCACACAGGAAGTGCTCAATAAATACGATTGATTGATTGATAAATAATGATGGTATGAAGTGCTTACTATGTGCAAAGCATTCATTCATTCGATCTTATTTATTGAGCGCTTACTGTGTGCAGAGCACTGTTCTAAGCACTGATAAATAATGATGGTATGAAGCGATAAAGCAGTCATTCAGTCATTCATTCAATCGTATTTATTGAGCGCTTACTGTGTGCAGAGCACTGTTCTAAGCGCTGATAAATAATGATGGTATGAAGCGCTTGCTATGTGCAAAGCATTCATTCATTCAGTCGTACTGAGCGCTTACTGTGTGCAGAGCTCTGTTCTAAGAGCTGATAAATAATGATGGTATGAAGCGCTTACTATGTGCAAAGCACTCATTCATTCATTCGATCGTATTTATTGAGCGCTTACTGTGTGCAGAGCACTGTTCTAAGCGCTGATAAATAATGATGGCATTGAGCGCTTACTGTGTGCAGAGCACTGTTCCTAAGCACTGATAAATAATGATGGTATGAAGCGCTTACCATGTGCAAAGCATTCATTCATTCAATCATACTGAGCGCTTACTGTGTGCAGAGCACTGTTCTAAGCGCTGATACATAATGATGGTATGAAGCGCTTACTGTGTGCAAAGCATTCATTCATTCAATCGTACTGAGCGCTTACTGTGTGCAGAGCACTGTTCTAAGCACTGATAAATAATGATGGTATGAAGCGCTTACTATGTGCAAAGCATTCATTCATTCATTCATTCGATTGTATTTATTGATGGCTTACTGTGTGCAGAGCACTGTTCTAAGCGCTGATAAATAAAGATGGTATGAAGCGCTTACTCTGTGCAAAGACTTCCCTGCCTGAGCCCTCCTTTCCACTTCTCCCACTCCCTTCTCGCTGCCTTTATTCACCCCTCCACCCAGCCCCACTTCGTGTCTATATATATATATATATATATATAATGGCATTTATTAAGCGCTTACTATGTGCAAAGCACTGTTCTAAGCGCTGATAAATAAAGATGGTATGAAGCGCTTACTCTGTGCAAAGACTTCCCTGCCTGAGCCCTCCTTTCCACTTCTCCCACTCCCTTCTCGCTGCCTTTATTCACCCCTCCATCCAGCCCCACTTCGTGTCTATATATATATATATAATGGCATTTATTAAGCGCTTACTATGTGCAAAGCACCGTTCTAAGCGCTGGGGAGGTTACAGGGTGATCAGGTGGTCCCACGGGGGGCTCACAGTCTTCATCCCCATTTTGCAGATGAGGGAACTGAGGCCCAGAGAAGTGAAGTGACTTGCCCGAAGTCACCCAGCTGACAAGTGGCGGAGCCGGGATTTGAACCCGTGACCTCTGACTCCAAAGCCCGGGCTCTTTCCACTGAGCCACGCTGCTTCTCTAAGCACATCTGTAATTTAATTTCTGTTAACGTCCATCTCAACCCTCTAGACTGTAAGCTCGTTGCGGGCAGGGAACGTGGCCGTTTATCGTCACAGCGTGCTCTCCCGAGTGCTTAGAGCAGCTCACTTCACACAGTAAGCACTCAATAAATACAATTAAGTGAACAAATGACGGTAGCCTGTACTGGCAGCTTCGACCCGCGAGGCGACTCAGTGGAAAGAGCCCGGGCTTTGGAGTCAGAGGTCATGGGTTCGAATCCCGGCTCCGCCACATGTCTGCTGTGTGACCTTGGGCAAGTCGCTTCACTTCTCTGATCCTCAGTTCCCTCATCTGTCAAATGGGGATTAAGACCGTGAGCCCCACGTGGGGCAACCTGATCACCTTGGATCCCCCCCCAGCGCTTAGAACAGCGCTTTGCACGTAGTAAGCGCTTAACAAATGCCATCATTATTATTGAGAAGCAGCGTGGCTCAGTGGAAAGAGTCCGGGCTTTGGCGTCAAAGGTCATGGGTTTGAATCCCGGCTCCGCCACATGTCTGCTGTGTGACCTTGGGCAAGTCGCTTCACTTCTCTGAGCCTCCGTTCCCTCATCTGTCAAATGGGGATTAAGACTGTGAGCCCCACCTGGGGCAACCTCATCACCTTGTATCCCCCCCAGCGCTTAGAACAGCGCTTTGCACGTAGTAATCGCTTAACAAATGCCATCGTTATTACTGAGAAGCAGCGTGGCTCAGTGGAAAGACCACAGTCTTTGGCGTCAAAGGTCATGGGTTCAAATCCCAGCTCCGCCACATGTCTGCTGTGTGACCTTGGGCAAGTCGCTTCACTTCTCTGAGCCTCAGTTCCCTCATCTGTCAAATGGGGACTAAGACTGTGAGCCCCACCTGGGACAACATGATCACCTTGGATCCCACCCCAGCGCTTAGAACAGTGCTTTGCACATAGTAAGCGCTTAACAAATCAATCAATCAATCGTATTTATTGAGCGCTTACTGTGTGCAGAGCACTGTACCAAGCGCTTGGGAAGTACAAGTTTATAACAAATGCCATCATTATTACTGAGAAGCAGCGTGGCTCAGTGCAAAGACCACGGGCTTTGGCGTCAAAGGTCATGGGTTCGAATCCCAGCTCCGCCACATGTCTTCTGTGTGACCTTGGGCAAGTCGCTTCACTTCTCTGAGCCTCAGTTCCCTCATCTGTCAAATGGGGACTAAGACTGTGAGCCCCACGTGGGACAACCTGATCACCTTGGATTCCCCCCCCAGCGCTTAGAACAGCGCTTTGCACATAGTAAGCGTTTAACAAGTGCCATCATTATTACTGAGAAGCAGCGTGGCTCAGTGGAAAGACCACGGGCTTTGGCCTCAAAGGTCATGGGTTCGAATGCCGGCTCCGCCACATGTCTGCTGTGTGACCTTGGGCAAGTTGCTTCACTTCTCTGAGCCTCAGTTCCCTCATCTGTCAAACGGGAACTAAGACTGTGAGCCCCACCTGGGACAACCTGATCACCTTGGATCCCCCTCCAGTGCTTAGAACAGTGCTTTGCACGTAGTAAGCGCTTAACAGATCAATCAATCAATCAATCGTATTTATTGAGCGCTTACTGTGTGCAGAGCACTGGACTAAGCGCTTGGGACGTACAAGTTTATAGCAAATGCCATCATTATTATTGAGAAGCAGCGTGGCTCAGTGGAAAGACCACGGTCTTTGGCATCAAAGGTCATGGGTTCGAATCCCGGCTCCGCCACGTGTCTTCTGTGTGACCTTGGGCAAGTCACTTCACTTCTCTGAGCCTCAGTTCCCTCATCTGTCAAATGGGGATTAAGACCGTGAGCCCCACGTGGGACAACCTGATCACCTTGTATCCCCCCCCAGCACTTAGAACAGCGCTTTGCACTTAGTAAGCGTTTAACAAATGCCATCATTATTACTGAGAAGCAGCGTGGCTCAGTGGAAAGACCACGGGCTTTGGCGTCAAAGGTCATGGGTTCGAATCCCGGCTCCGCCACATGTCTGCTGTGTGACCTTGGGCAAGCCGCTTCAGTTCTCTGAGCTTCGGTTCCCTCATCTGTCAAATGGGGATGAAGACTGTGAGCCCCCCATGGGACAACCTGATCACCTTGGATCCCCCCCCACCCCCCCCCAGCACTTAGAACAGTGATTTGCATGTAGTAAGCGCTTAACAAATCAATCAATCAATCGTATTTATTGAGCGCTTACTGTGTGCAGAGCACTGTACTAAGCGCTTGGGAAGGACAAGTTCAGAGCAAATGCCATCATTATTATTGAGAAGCAGCGTGGCTCAGTGGAAAGACCACCGGCTTTGGCGTCAAAGGTCATGGGTTCGAATTCCGGCTCCACCATGTCTGCTGTGTGACCTTGGGCAAGTCGCTTCACTTCTCTGAGCCTCAGTTCCCTCAAATGTCAAATGGGGATTAAGACCATGAGCCCCACGTGGGGCAACCTCATCACCTTGTATCCCCCCCCAGCACTTAGAACAGCGCTTTGCACGTAGTAAGCGCTCAACAAGTGCCATCCTGCTTAGTATCATTCAGAGAACCGCTTTCTCCCCGCCTTTTCAGATCCGTCACCATCGAGAAGTGCCGGAACAGCACCGTGGTGCTGGGCCCCGTCCAGACGGCCGTCCACCTCCACGGCTGCGACACCGTCCGGGTCATGGCCGTCTGCCACCGCCTGTCCGCCTCGGCCACGACGGACTGCACTTTCCACCTGCTCACGCCGACGCGGCCCCTCATCCTGGCGGGAAACCGGGGCGTGACCCTGGCCCCCTTCCACACCCACTACCCGATGCTGGAAGACCACATGGGCAGGACGGGCCTCGCCACGCTGCCCAACCACTGGGACCGCCCGCTCACCCTGGGCCGGGACGGCCCCGGGGGCTTCCGCCTCCTGGCTCCCGCCGACTTCTACCTGTTCGTCGTCCCCTTCCAGATGGAGGGGGACACCACCGAGATCCCCGGCGGGCTGCCCCCGGCCTATCGGAGGGCCCTGGGCCGGCGGGAGCAGAAGATCCGAATTTGGCAGAAGATGGTGAAAGAGGCGGGACTCACCAAGTGAGTGGCGCCGGGCGGACGGGACCGTTTTGGAAGTCCTTGAAAAACGCCTCCCAAATAATAATAATAATAATTTCCACTGAGAGCCACGCTGCTTCTCTTATCCAACCCTGGCTCTGAATTAAGGCCCAGATAAGACCCCCTGAAAAGTTTGGATAGTAACAAGAGTAGAGAGAAGGTTTTTTTTGCACTACAGGGGAAGCTAGAACATCTTCAAAGGCATCTTTAAAGTAACTGCGCCGCCTGGGGCTCACAGTCTCAATCCCCATTTTACAGATGAGGTAACTGAAAAGACAAGTGGACAAGTTGCGGAGCCGGAATTAGAACAATTAGATCAATGTTTTGGAACGTAGAAGAAGGTCAAGGGATGGGATTATTTTTATAAAGAATGGAAAGCATGAAGAGAAGACGTTTGTGGCGCGCGGAGGTGCTAGTACTTGAGATTCATTCATTCATTCAATCGTATTTATTGAGCACTTACTGTGTGCGGAGCACTGTACTAAGCGCTTGGGAAGTCCAAGTTGGAAACATATAGAGACAGTCCCTACCCAACAACAAACTCACAGTCTAGAGGGGGAGACAGACATTAATACGAATAGATAAAGCAATCAATTACAGATATATACAGATAGATACATATGTGCTGTGGGGAGTCATTCATTCAATCGTATTTATTGAGCGCTTACTGTGTGCGGAGCACTGTACTAAGCGTTTGGGAAGGACAAGTTGGCAGCATATAGAGACGGTCCCTATCCAACAACGGGCTCACGGTCTAGAGGAGGAGACAGACATTAATACAAATAGATAAAACAATCAATTACAGATAGATACAGATAGATACATATGTGCTGTGGGGAGTCATTCATTCAGTCGTATTTATTGAGCGCTTATTGTGTGCAGAGCACTGTACTAAGTGCTTGGGAAGTCCAAGCTGGCAATATAGAGAGACGGTCCCTACCCAACAACGAGCTCACGGTCTAGAGGGGGAGACAGACATTAATGCAAATAGATAAGGCGATCAGGTTGCTCCCACAGGGGGCTCACAGTCTTAATCCCCATTCTCCAGATGAGGGAAGTGAGGCCCAGAGAAGTTAAGTGACTCGCCCAAAGTCACCCAGCTGACAAGTGGCGGAGCCGGGATTTGAACCCATGACCTCTGACTCCAAAGCCCGGGCTCTTTCCCCTGAGCCATGCTGTTCACCCTCTTACTTTGACGGTGAGCTCCGTGTGGGACAGAGACAGCGTCCAACCTGATGATCTTGTATCTACCCCAGCGCTTAGTACGGTGCTTGGGCCAGAGTAAACATTTAACAGACATCACAATTATTACCATGGTATTATTACAGTCCTCTAGACTGTAAGCTCGTTGTGGGCAGGGAATGGGTTTATTGTCAAATTTTTTAATAATTCTATGTATTAAGTGCTTACTATGTGCCAGGCACCGTACTAAGCACGGGGGTGGATCCAAGCAAATCAGGTTGGACACAGTCCCTGTCCCACGTGGGGCTTGCAGTCTCAATCCCCATTATGCAGATGAGGTAACTGAGGCCCAGAGAAGTGAAGCGACCCGCCCCAGGTCACCCAGCGGACAAGTGGCGGAGCCGGGATTAGAACCCATGACCTCCTAAATCTCAGGCCTGTGCTCCTGTCTTCTCAGCTATTCTCCAAATTTCCTTCTGTGTTTCAGGGATGAGAGAAAACAGTTCCAAGTCCTGGTGGAGAACAAGTTTAACGAATGGCTGATTAACACAGGACATCGCCAGCAACTGGACAGCCTCGTGCCCCCGGAGGCAGGTTCTAAGCAAGCCGCAGGATAGGAATCAGGTTGAGAGTAATAATAATCCCGAGGGTATTTGTTAAGCGCTTACTATGTGCCAGGCACTGTACTAAGCGCTGGGGTGGGTACAAGCGAATCGAGTCGGACACGGTCCCCGTCCCGTGGTGGGGCTCACGGTCTCAATCCCCATTTGACGCGTGAAATAACCGAGGCCCGGAGAAGCGAAGTGACTCTCCCAAGGTCACACGGCAGACGAGTGGTGGAGTCAGGATTAGAACCCGTGACCTTCGGACTGCCAGGCCTGTGGTCTGTTTTCTACGCCAAGCTGCTTCTCTAATACCCTGGCGTCCTTTCTGCAGCCCGTTTGTGCTTGAAATGGCGGGTGTTTTATATTTGAGGGAATAACGGACCCAGAAAAACTACCCAAGTGGAGGGGGTTTTTTTGTTTTTTAAGGTCTTAATATGCCCTGTACTAAGCTTCTGGACTGTGAGCCCATTGTTGGGTAGGGACCGTCTCTATATGTTGCCAACTTGGACTTCCCAAGCGCTTAGTACAGTGCTCTGCACACAGTAAGCACTCAATAAATACGATTGATTGCTAAGCGCTGGGGTAAAAAGATACAAGCTAATCACATTAGACACGGTCCTTGTTCCACATGGGGCTCACAGTCTTAATACCCACTTTACAGGTGAGGTAACTGAGGCAGAGAAATGTCTGTCACTCAACCCACTGATTCAGTCCATCACTAAATCCTGATAATCCCACCTTTCCAATGTAGCTAAAATCCTCCCTTTCCTCTCCCTCCAAACTGCTGCCGCGTTACTACAGTCTCTCCTCCTATCCCGCCTGGATTACTGTATCAGCCTCCTTGCTGACCTCCCAGCCTCCTGTCTCTCCCCCCTCCAGTCCATTCTTCGCTCTGCTGCCCGGATCATCTTTCTACAAAAATGTTCGGGATATGTCATCCTTTCCCATCTGGACTACTGCATCAGCCTTCTCTCTGATCTCCCATCCTCGTGTCTCTCCCCACTTCAATCCATACTTCACGCCGCTGCCCGGATTGTCTTTGTCCAGAAACGCTCTGGGCATATTACTCCCCTCCTCAAAAATCACCAGTGGCTACCAATCAATCTGCGCATCAGGCAGAAACTCCTCACCCTGGGCTTCCAGGCTGTCCATCCCCTCGCCCCCTCCTACCTCCCCTCCCTTCTGTCCTTCTCCAGCCCAGCCCGCACCCTCCGCTCCTCCGCCGCTAATCTCACCGGGCCTCGCTCTCGCCTGTCCCGCCATCGACCCCCGGCCCACGTCATCCCCCGGGCCTGGAATGCCCTCCCTCCCAACATCCGCCAAGCTAGCTCTCTTCCTCCCTTCAAGGCCCTGCTGAGAGCTCACCTCCTCCAGGAGGCCTTCCCAGACTGAGCCCCTTCCTTCCTTTCCCCCTCGTCCCCCTCTCCATCCCCCCACCTTACCTCCTTCCCTTCCCCACAGCACCTGTATATATGTATATATGTTTGTACATATTAATTACTCTATTAATTTTTTTTATTTATTTTACTTGTACATATCTATTCTATTTATTTTATTTTGTTAGTATGTTTGGTTTTGTTCTCTGTCTCCCCCTTTTAGACTGTGAGCCCACTGTTGGGTAGGGACTGTCTCTATATGTTGCCAACTTATACTTCCCAAGCGCTTAGTACAGTGCTTTGCACACAGTAAGCGATCAATAAATACGATTGATGATGATGATGTCACCCCGCTCCTTGAAAAAACTCCAGCGGTTGCCCACTTAGCCCCACAGCAAACAAATGCTTCTGGACTGTTAGCCCACTGTTGGGTAGGGACCGTCTCTTTATGTTGCCAACTTGGACTTCCCAAGTGCTTAGTACAGTGCTCTGCACACAGTAAGCGCTCAATAAATATGATTGATTGGTCGATTGATTGAAAAACTCCTCACCATCGGTTTTAAAGCAGTCCACCACCTCGCCCCCTCCTCCATCACCTCACTTTTCTCCTTCTATAACCCAGCCCGCACACTCGGCTCCTCTAGCGCTAATCTTCTCACTGCGCCTCCATCTCTCCTACCTCGTTGCCGACCCCTCGCCCACATCCTCCCTCTGGCCTGGGACGCTCTCCCTCCTCAGATCTGACAGATAATCACTCTCCTCCTCCTCAAAGCCTTATTGAACGCCCATCTCCTCCGAAAGGCCTTCCCAGACTAAGCCCCGACTTTCCTCATAATAATAATAATGGTGGCATTTGTTAAATGCTTACTATGTGCAAAGCACTGTTCTAAGCGCTGGGGGGGATACAGTGGGATCAAGTTGTCCCACGTGGGGCTCACAGTCTTAATCCTCATTTTACGGATGAGGTCACTGAGGCTCAGAGAAGTTAAGCGACTTGCCCAAGGTCACACAGCAAACATGTGGCGGAGCTGGGATTCGAACCCATGACCTCTGACTCCAAAGCCCAAGCTCTTTCCACTGAGCCACGCTGCTTCTCTATAATGATAATGGCATTTATTAAGTGCTTACCATGTGCAAAGCACTGTTCTAAGTGATGGGGAGGTTACAAGGTGATCAGGTTTGCCCACATGGGGCCCACAGTCTTAATCCCCATTTTACAGATGAGGGAACTGAGACACAGAGAAGTGAAGTGACTTGCCCAAAGTCACAGAGCTGACAGTTGGCGGGGCCGGGATTCGAACCCATGACCTCTGACTCCAAAGCCGGTGCTCTTTCCATTTAGCCATGCTGCTTCTTCTCCCGCTCCCTTCCGTGTCTCCCTTTTCTCCCTCCCAGCCCCACAGCACTTGTGTAAATATCTGTCATTTTATTTACTTGTCTCCCTGCCTAGACTGTAAGCTGGTTTTGGACAGGGAACGCATCCATTTATTGTTGTACCTCTCCCACGCGCTTAGTACAGTGCTCCACACACAGTCAGCGCTCCATAAATACGACTGAGTGAATGAATAATAGTGACTTTCCCAAGGTCACACAGCAGACAAGTGGCGGAACTGGGTTTAGATCCTTTTCATTCATTCGATCGTATTTATTGAGCGCTGACGGTGTGCAGAGCACTGTACTAAGCGCTTGGGAAGTACGAGTCGGCAACATATAGAGACGGTCCCTACCCAACAGTGGGCTCAGGGGGGGAGACCTTCTGACTCCCAAACCTGGGCGCTAGCCACTGGCCCACTCTGAGATCCCCATCCCCTTTTAGACTGTGAGCCCACTGTTGGGTAGGGACTGTCTCCATATGTTGCCAATTTGTACTTCCCAAGCACTTAGTACAGTGCTGTGCACATAGTAAGCGCTCAATAAATACGATTGATGATGATTGATGATCCCCTAATTCTGCTCTTCAAGTAGCCTGTCGTCGGTTGTCGCCACCCTCTTCTACCTCCCTCGCCCTTCAGCTCAGCAAAGTTTCAGCCTCCCGCCAGCGACAGGCAGTAGTTATAATCAGTCAATCAGTGGTTATTTATCGAGAGCTTACTGTGTGCAGAGCACTGTACTAAGCGGTTGGGAGAGTACAATGCAGCAGAATCGGTAGATAATAATAATAATAATAATAAATGACGGCATTTGTTAAGCGCTTACTATGTGCACAGCACTGTTCTAAGCGCTGGGGGGGATACAAGGTGATCAGGTTGTCCTACGTGGGGCTCCCAGTCATCATCCCCATTTTCCAGATGTGGTAATTGAGGCTCTGAGAAGTTAAGTGACTTGCCCAAGGTCACACAGCAGACATGGTGGAGCCGGGTTTCAAACCCATGACCTCTGACTCCAGAGCCCGTGCTCTTTCCACTGAGCCACGCTGCTTCTCTAGATAGGTTCCCTAGGTAGGTTCCCTGCCCACAGTGAGATTTTAAAACCTCATATAATAATAATAATGTTGGTATTTGTTAAGCGCTACCACGTGGCTCAGTGGAAAGAGCCCGGGCTTTGGAGTCAGAGGTCATGGGTTCAAATCCTGGCTCCAATTGTCAGCTGTGTGACTTTGGGCAAGTCACTTAACTTCTCTGGGCCTCAGTTACCTCATCTGTAAAAATGGGGATTAAAACTGTGAGCCCCCCCATGGGACAACCTGATCACCTTGTAGCCTCCCCAGCGCTTAGTACAGTGCTTTGCACATAGTAAACGCTTAATAAATATCATCATCATCATGTGCAAAGCACTGTTCTAAGCGCCGGGGAGGATGCAAGGTGATCAGGTTGTCCCATGTGGGGCTCACAATCTTAATCCCCATTTTACAGATGAGGGAACTGAGGCCCAGAGAAGTGAAGTGACTTGCCCAAAGTCACCCAGCTGACAAGGGGCAGAGCCAGGATTTGAACCCATGACCTCTGACTCCAAAGCTCGGGCTCTTTGCACTGAGCCATGCTGCTTCCCCATATGTGCACGGAACTTTTCAGTAGAATCTCCAAAGAGGCCCAGTGTTTGGGGAAATTAAAAATTAGAAGGATTTAGGCAGACTTTCTGGGAGGATTACGGCGATCGGAGAAAGACCTGGTCAAAATGGGCTCCTTTGGCTGTGACTTTCTAAGAGTTAAGGTAGAATCCTGGCGATTGAAGAGAACAAACTTCTAAGCTCATCGTGGGCAAAGAATGTATCTTAAATTGTTATACTGTACTGACCCTGGTGCTCAGTATGGTGCTGTGCACTCATTAAGCGCTTAATAAATACAATTGATCAACTGATTGATTGATGGGGGAATAGGGAGAGGGCATGAAGGACAGGTAGACTGTGAGCCCGCTGTTGGGTAGGGACTGTCTCTATGTGTTGCTGACTTGTACTTCCCAAGCTCTTAGTACAGTGCTCTGCACACAGTAAGCGCTCAATAAATAGGATTGATCATCATCATCATCATCAATCGTATTTATTGAGCGCTTACTATTGACGATGATTGATGATGACTTGTACTTCCCAAGCGCTTAGTCCAGTGCTCTGCACACAGTAAGCGCTCAATAAATATGATTGATTGATTGATTGATTGATTGAAGTAGGGGTAGGAGTGACGAGGTAACCCGGCCTACCCCTCTGGTCTCCAGGCTCCCGAAAGTCCGCGTCTTCCTTTCTGATCCGAAATCGACTTGGATGGGCTGGCCGCTCGCCTATTCCTGGAGTCTCGGGAAGGAAACGTCAACCAGAATCACCAACACCGTGTCATTTTTCTCCGTTCTCTGGCCCGCAGGATCCCGGCCGCAAGGCGACGAGCCGAAGATGGCACTTGTCGGACGTCTTGAGCCGTAAGCGACCGGGAACGCCTGCGCTGTGGCAGGCGCCTTGAGGGGGCTTGATTTTTTGGCTCCGGAGTCCGTTGGACTCTCTTGTTCTGTCTGAGATCTTCATCGCTGGCCCCTCCGCGGAACGTTTCTCGCCGTAAACAGCCAGATTAACTAGGAGAGCGATCATCTCCGGGACGGAGAGGGTGGCCGAGAGTCCTTTGGGTACCCGCGGGGCCTTAAGCATCCTCCTAGGCCTTCCGCTTACCTCTAAAAGCAACCGAGTCGGCCCGGAGGGAAAGTTCCCGCGTCCCCTGGATGGAAACGAGAATCGGGGAGTTGGTTTCCGTGCCTTGGTTTTTATGCCGAAGCATACTGCGTCCTTTTAAGAAGAGGCATCGGCATGTTTTCTGTGCGTGTCGAGTCAAAATATTTTTATAGAGAGAGGTTGTTTTAGCACTTAATCCATGATGTTTCATGAAATGGCACGGAAGTATTATTGGTTTTCTGTCGTCCGCTGCTAAATTTCAATAAAATATAGAATTCTAAGACCCCTTGCTTTTTTCTTTCGAAGAGGCGAACTTTCCACTCATCCTAGAGGAAACAGGCCCGCCTGTTGTTCACTGTGGCCTGGGAATGTGTCTGTTATATTGTCATATAATAATAATAATAATAATAATAATAATAATAATGGTGGCATTTGTTAAGCGCTTACTATGTGCCAAGCACTGTTCTAAGCGCTGGAGAGGTTAAAAGGCGATCAGGTCGTCCCACGGGGGACTCACAGTCTTAATCCCCATTTTACAGATAAGGTAACTGAGGCTCGGAGAAGTGAAGTGACCGTGGCTCAGTGGAAAGAGCCCGGGCTTGGGAGTCAGAGGTCATGGGTTCTAATCCCGGCTCCCCCACACGTCTGCTGTGTGACCTTGGGCAAGCCTCTCAATTTCTCTGTGCCTCAGTTACCTCATCTGTAAAATGGGGTTGAAGACTGTGAGCCCCACGTGGGACAACCTGATCACCTTGTATCCCCCCCCAGTGCTTAGAACAGTTCTTCGCACATAGTAAGCGCTTAACAAATGCCGTCATTATTATTTGTCTTATTATTAATGATAATAACGGTATTTAATAATGGTATTTAAGTGCTTACTATATGCCAGGCACTGTACTACAAATTAATTGGGATGGACAGAGTTCCTATCCCACACGGGGCTCACAATTTTAATTCCCCTTTTGCAGATGAGGTGACTGAGGCCCAGAGAAATGAAGTGACTCTCCCAGTGTCTCACAGCAGACAAGTGGTGGATCAGAATTAGAACCCAGGTTCATTCATTCATTCAATCGTATTTATTGAGCGCTTACTGTGTGCAGAGCACTGGACTAAGTGCTTGTGACGTACAAAAGTTGGCAACATATAGATGCAGGTCCTTCTGACTCCGAAGCCACTGCGAGCCCACTGTTGGGTGGGGATTGTCTCTATATGTTGCCAACTTGTACTCCCCAAGCGCTTAGTACAGTGCTCTGCACACAGTCAGCGCTCAATAAATATGATTGATTGATTAGGCCACTCTGCTTCTCACTGTGCTCTCTTAAGTACTTAATACAGTGCTCTGCAAAACAGTAAGCGCTCAGGAAATATGATTGACTGTTGCTCGAGGTTGTATTCTTGCAAAATAAAATCCCAAGTTGTGATAATAATAATAATGATACTCATTAGGCTCTTACTATGTGCCAAGCACTGTTCTGAGCACTGGGGTAGATACAAGGTAATCAGGTTGTCCCACATGGGACTCACAGTCTTAATCCCCATAATAATAATAATAATGATGGCATTTGTTAAGCGCTTACTATGTGCAAAGCACTGTTCTAAGCGCTGGGGGGACACAATGGGATCAAGTTGTCCCACGTGGGGCTCACAGTCTTAATCCTCATTTTACAGATGAGGTAACTGAGGCTCAGAGAAGTGAAGTGACTTGCCCAAGGTCACACAACAGACGTGGCGGAGCCAGGATTCAAACCCATGACCTCTGACTCCAAAGCCAGTGCTCTTTCCACTGAGCCACGCTGCTTCCCATTTTCCAGAGGAGGTAACTGAGGCACAGAGAAGTTGCCCAACTAGACTGTGAGCCCGTTGTTGGGTAGGGACCGTCGCTATATGTTGCCAACTTGGACTTCCCAAGCGCTTAGTACAGCGCTCTGCACACAGTAAGCGCTCAATAGATACGATTGAATGAATGAAACGCTAAGTGGCAGAACCGGGATTAGAACTCACGACTTCGCAAGACTCCCAAGCCCGGGCTCTTTCCACTGAGCTGCGCAGCTGCTTGATGCAGCACAACCAGACACGAGCCTGAGAGTCAGAGGCCCTGAGTTCTAATTCCAGCTCTGTCAAATGCCTGATGTGTGTGACCTTGGGCAATCATTTCACTTCCCTGTGCCTCAGTTCTCCTGTTCTCCTGTTGCCAACTTGTACTTCCCAAGCGCTTAGTACAGTGCTCTGCACACAGTAAGCGCTCAATAAATATGATTGATTGATTGTATATATGTTGTATATATATAATATATTGTATATATATTGATTGATTGATTGATTGTATATATGTATATATGTTTGTGCATATTTTTTACTCTATTTTATTTGTACATATCTATTTATTTTATTTTGTTAGTATGTTTGGTTTTGTTCTCTGTCTCCCCCTTTTAGACTGTGAGCCCACTGTTGGGTAGGGACCGTCTCTATATGTTGCCAATTTGTACTTCCCAAGCGCTTAGTACAGTGCTCTGCACATAGTAAGCGCTCAATAAATGCGATTGATGATGATGATGATGATGATGATGATTGTTCTCCCTCCTACTTGGACCATGAGCCCTATGTGAGGGCTCATCTTTCATCTACCCAGCGCTTAGAACAGTGTTTGACACGTAGCAAGCGCTCAACAAAGGCCATAAAAAAGCACCGTTCATTCATTCCATCGTATTTATTGAGCGCTTACTGTGTGCAGAGCACTGTACTAAGCGCTTGGGAAGTACAAGTCGGCAACATATGGAGACGGTCCCTATGCAACAACGGGCTCACAGTCTGTGTTGTAGTCAGGCTTATGGCATTAGCAGGAGAAGCAGTGAGCCTCAGTGGAAAGAGCCCGGGCTTTGGAGTCAGAGGTCATGGGTTCAAATCCCGGCTCCGCCAATTGTCAGCTGTGTGACTTTGGGCAAGTCACTTCACTTCTCTGGGCCTCATCTGTCAAATAGGGATTAAAAGCGTGAGCCCCCCTGTGGGACAACCTGATCGCCTTGTAACCTCCCCAGCGCTTAGAACAGTGCTTTGCACGTAGTAAGCGCTTAACAAATACCGTTATTATTATTAGATGAACATAGTGCAATGAAAACCTGCCATGTGGCAGAAATCAAGAGGGTGTGGAAATTGGCGTTGAAGTTACATCAATTAATCCATGGTACTTCTTGAGTGCAAGTGCAGGGAAAGTGCCTGTTAATTCTGTCATACTCCCACAAGCGCTTCATACAGTATTAAGAGCACGGGCTTGGGAGTCGGAGGTCATGGGTTCTAATCCTGACTCCTCCACGTGTCTGTTCTGTGACTTTGGGCGAGTCACTTCACTTACCTGTGGCTCAGTTCCCTCATCTGTAAAATGGGGATGAAGACTGAGCCCCACATGGGACAACCTGATCACCTTGTATCCTCCCCCAGAGCTTAGAACAGTGCTTTGCACATAGTAAGTGCTTAAGTGCCATCATTATTATCATCATCATCATCATCATCATCAATCGTATTTATTGAGCGCTTACTATGTGCAAAGCACTGTACTAAGCGCTTGGGAAGTACAAATTGGCAACATAACAAATTGGCAACATAATTGGCATTAGTAAGCACTCTGTAAATGCCATTGATTGACTACAAAGTACCGTATTTAGCACTTGGGAGAGTAGAGTACAACAGAGTCCATAGACAAATGCACTAAGCATGGCCTAGTGAATAGAGCCCGGCCCTGGGTGTCAGAAGGACCTGGGTTCCAATCCCGTCTCTGCCACTTGTCTGCTGTGTGACCTTGGGCAAGTCACTTCACTTCCCTGTGCCTCAGTTCCCTCATCTGACAAATGAGGTTTAAGATTATGAGCCCCATGTGGGACATGGACTGTGTCAAACCAGATTGCCTTCTATCTACCCCAGTGCTTAGAGCAGTGCCTGGCACATGGTAAGCGCTTAAATACAGTTAAAAAAAGTGATCTTAAAGTCTAGAGGGAGAGGCAGTGATATAAATTCATCCATTCATTCATTCAATCGTATTTATTGAGCGCTTACTGTGTGCAGAGCACTGGACTAAGCGCTTGGGAAGTCCAAGTTGGCAACATATAGAGATGGTCCCTACCCAACAGTGGGCTCACAGTCTGGAATAATATATGAATAAGTTATGGCTATGGACGTAACTGCTGTGGTGTGGCTATCAAGTGCTCAAGGGGTTCAGATTCATTCATTCATTCAATCGTATTTATTGAGCGCTTACTGTGTGCAGAGTACTTTACTAAGCGCCTGGGAAGTACAAGTCGGCAACACGTAGAGACGGTCCCTACCCAACAACGGGCTCACAGTCTAGAAGGGGGAGACAGACAACAAAAGAAAACATGTGGACGGGTGTCAAGTTGTCAGACTAGAATTATAGTTATATTCATTCATTCATTCAATCGTATTTATTGAGCACTTACTGAGTGCAGAGCATTGTACTAAGTGCTTGGGAAGTGCAAGTTGGCAACATATGCACATCATTAATAAAATAAATAGAACAGTAAGTATGTGCAAGTAAAATAGAGTAATAAATCTGTACAAATATATAAAAGTGCTGTGGAGGGGGGACGGAAATAGGGCTGGCGGTGGATGGGGAGGAGGAGAGGAAAAAGGGGGCTCAGTCTGGGAAGGCCTTCTGGAGGAGGTGAGCTCTCAGTAGGGCTTTGAAGGGAGGAAGAGAGCTAGTTTGGCGGATGTGCGGAGGGAGGGCATTCCGGGCCAGGGGGAGGATGTGGGCCCGGGATCGATGGCGGGACAGGCGAGAACGAGGCCCCGTGAGGAGGTGAGCGGTGGCAGAGGAGCGGAGGGTGCGGGCTGGGCTGGAGAAGGACAGAAGGGAGGTGAGGGAGGAGGGGGCGAGGGGATGGACAGCCTTGAAGCTGAGAGTGAAGAGTTTTTGCTTGATTCGTAGGTTGACGGGCAACCACTGGAGATTTTTGAGGAGAGGAGTGACATGCCCAGAGTGTTTCTGTACAAAGATGATCCTGGCAGCAGCGTGAAGTATAGACTGAAGTGGGGAGAGACAGGAGGATGGGAGATCAGAGAGGAGGCTGATGCAGTCATCCAGTCGGGATAGGATGAGAGATTGAACCAGCAAGGTAGCGGTTTGGATGGAGAGGAAAGGGCGGATCCTGGCGATGTTGCCGAGGTGAGACCGGCAGGTTTTGGTGACGGATCCAGGTGCATGCGTGACATGGAAAGGACAGGGAGCCAGGGAAAAAAAAAGGCTTAATCAGGGAAGGCCTCTTGGATGAGATGTGACCTTAATGAGGCTTTGAAGGTAGAGAGAGTGCTGGTCTGGCATATTTAGAGGGGGGGGAGAGAGTTCCAGGACAGAGGGAGGATGTGGAAAATATCACAGTATAGTTTGACTTGATGAGAAAAGAGCTGAATTCATTGTTTAAGAGCAAATGAGCCTGAATGGTGAGGTCAGTTGACTGAATGGCTAATCACTCAAAAATGCTGCCAACGAATTCCCTAGTTGGCCCGATACGCAGTGTTTCAGTGGGAATTAAACCGGGCTCTCCAGATGGACTTCCATTGTTTAAAATAAAAACGCTCGCATCAAAATGCCGATGTCAAACTTCACTTGGAAACAACGAAAGTACATTGCTAACTTTAGGTTCACTTTAAAATAAAAATGTTCGCCTCAAAATGCCGATGTAAAACTTCCCTTGGAAAGTGAACCTGCAGTTAGCCGAAGAGTCCCCTTCCTGAATTTGGATTTATAAACTACTCCTGAATGGGAAGAGACCTGGAGAGTTGTTATGGGAAGCAGCGTGGCTTAGTGGAAAGAGCCCGGGCTTTGGAGTCAGAGGTCATGGGTTCAAATCCTGGCTCCACCAATTGTCAGCCGTGTGGTTTTGGGCAAGTCGCTTGACTGCTCTGTGCCTCAGTTGCCTCATCTTTAAAATGGGAATTAAGACTGTGAGCCCCACATGGGACAAACTGATTGCCTTGTATCTACCCTAGTGCTTAGAACAGGGTTCGGCACATAGTAAACACAACGTGGCTCAGTGGAAAGAGCCCGGGCTTTGGAGTCAGACGTCATGGGTTCAAATCCCGGCTCCGCCAATTGTCAGCTGTGTGGCTTCGGGCAAGTCACTTGACTGCTCTGTGCCTCAGTTACCTCATCTTTAAAATGGGGATTAAGACTGTGAGCCCCACATGGGACAAATTGATTACCTTGTATCTACCCTAGTGCTTAGAACAGGGTTCGGCACATAGTAAACTTAACGTGGCTCAGTGGAAAGAGCCCGGGCTTTGGAGTCAGAGGTCATGGGTTCAAATCCTGGCTCCGCCAATTGTCAGCTGTGTGGTTTCGGGCAAGTCACTTGACTGCTCTGTGCCTCAGTTGCCTCATCTTTAAAATGGGAATTAAGACTGTGAGCCCCACATGGGACAAACTGATTACCTTGTATCTACCCTAGTGCTTAGAACAGGGTTCGGCACATAATAAACGCAACGTGGCTCAGTGGAAAGAGCCCGGGCTTTGGAGTCAGAGGTCATGGGTTCAAATCCCGGCTCCGCCAATTGTCAGCTGTGTGACTTCGAACAAGTCACTTCACTTCTCTGGGCCTCAGTTCCCTCATCTGGAAAAGGGGGATTAAGACTCTGAGGCCCACGTAGACAACCTGATCACCTTGTATCCCCCCAGGGCTCAGAACAGTGCTTTGCACATAGTTAGTGCTTAACAAATACCATCATCATCATTATCAACAAATGCCATCATTATTATTTATTTATTATTATTTTAAGAGGAAGGGTCTTTTTTATTGGGAGATGGCCGATCATAGGATTCTTTCCCTTTTTTGGGGCTGGAAATTGAGTCTTGAAGATATCATTCCAAACTTTTGGGTCTTCCTCACCTCAGTGGCTATGAGAGCCAAATGGGAAGCCACCTGTCTACATGTTTTGTTTTGTTGTGTGTCTCCCCCTTCTAGACAGTGAGCCCGTTGTTGAGTAGGGACCGTCTCTATATGTTGCCGACTTGTACTTCCCAAGCGCTTAGTACAGAGCTCTGCACACAGTAAGCGCTCAATAAATACGATTGAATGAAGGAATGATAAGGAGATAATTATGGCATTTGTTCACCTCTTACAATGTGTCAAGCACTTCACTATGGACACAGTCCATGTCCTATTGGGTCTCTTCATCTCAATCCTCATTTTACAGATGAGGTAACTGAGGAACAGAGAAGTTGAGTGACTTGCCCGAGGTTATGCAGCAGACGAATGGAGGAGTCGAGATCAGAACGTTGGTAATAATAATAATAATAATGATAGCATTTATTAAGCACTTTCTATGTGCAAAGCACTGTAATAAGCGCTGGGGAGGTTACGAGGTGACCAGGTTGTCCCACGGGGGGCTCACGGTCTTCATCCCCATTTTACAGATGAGGGAACTGAGGTACAGAGAAGTGAAGTGACTTGCCCACAGTCACACAGCTGACAATTGGCAGAGCTGGGATTTGAACCCATCACCTCTGACTCCAAAATAATAGTAATAATAATAATAGTAGTAATAATAATAATAATAATAATAATAATAATAATAATAATAATAATGATGGCATTTGTTAAGTGCTTACTATGTGCAAAGCACTCTTTCCACTGAGCCATGCTGCTTCATAGCACGTGTGTATATCTAGAATTCTTGTGTAAATATCTATGATTCTGTTTATTTTGATGCTATTGATGCTGCTATTGATGCCTGTCTACTTGTTTTGGTTTGTTGTCTGTCTCTCCCCTTCTAGACTGTGAGCCCATTGTTGGGTAGGGACTGTCTATCTGTTGCCAAATTGTACTTTCCAAGTGCTTAGTACAGTGCTCTGCACACAGCAAGCGCTCAATAAATACGATTGAATGAATGAATGCAATCAATCAATGGTATTTATTGAACTGTACTAAGTGCTTTCAAGAGTACAATACAGAATCCAGTACTGCAGAGTCGATAGATATGATCCCTGCCCTCCAGAGCTTACAGTCTAGTGGGGGAGAGAGGGTTTTTTTAAAAAAACATAAATATGGATGTAATATAATAATAATGATGGCATTTATTAAGCGCTTACTATGTGCAAAGCAGTGTTCTAAGCGCTGGGGAGGTTACAAGGTTGTCGTGCGGTGGGGCTGAGGGAGGGGTGAATAAGAAGTGCTTAAATGAGAGAATGAGTGCTTAAATGAGAGAAGCAGTGTGGCTCAGTGGCAAGAGCCCGGGCTTTGGTGTCAGAGGTCATGGGTTCAAATCCCGGCTCCGCCACTTGTCAGCTGTGTGACTTGGGGCAAGTCGCTTCACTTCTCTGTGCCTCAGTTGTCTCATCTGTAAAACGGGGATAAAGACTGTGAGCCCCCCCGTGGGACAACCTGATCACCTTGTAACCTCCCCAGCGCTTAGAACAGTGCTTTGCACATAGTAAGCGCTTAATAGATGCCATTATTATTATTATTATTGTTATAGAATGCTTGAGATTACACAAGTGAAAGACCAGCCAATCTACAAATTTTCATTCTACAAAATCAACTCAAATGCAACAGAAAGAGCAAGAACTTGGGAGTCAGAGGACCTGGATTCTAATCCTGGTTCTACCACTTGTCTGCTGTGTGACCTTGGGCAAGGCATTTCACTTCTCTGGGCTTCAGTTTCCTCAACTGTAAAAAGGGGATTAAATCCTACTCGCTCCTATTTAGACTGTGGTTCAGTTACCTCATCTGTAAAATGGGGACATGTAAAGTGAGCCCCATGTGGGACATAATAATAATATAGTAATAATAATAATCTACAGGACATAGACTGTATCCAATCTGATTAACCTTGTATCTACCTCAGTGCTTAGTACACTACCTGGCACATAGTAAGCGCTTAATAAGTACCATAAAAAACCCCAAAATGAAACAAAAAAAAATTAGCAGCCTGATCAGGGAATCAGTAAGTTAATGTGATATTGGCGTCCCTTAAAGCCTTTTTATTCATACTTTTTTTAAAGGAGCATTCATCTAATTTGATTTTTATAAATGTTTACTTGATAAATAATTTTGAGGAAAAAATCTAAAGATTGTGTATTTTCTTCAGAACATATTGTTACAGCTTAGCAATCATTTGGGTTTATAAATAATTGTAAGGTGGGCTTGACTTTGGAACTGGGATAATTCCCATTTTCCTTTGGCTTCCCACCAGTTTCAAATAGTAAATAATTTTCTATATAATAAGAATAATAATAATGGCATTTATTAAGCGCTTACTATGTGCAAAGCACTGTTCTAAGCACTGGGAAGGTTACAAGGTGATCAGGTTGTCCCCCGGAGGGCTCACAGTCTTTCATCCCCATTTTACAGATGAGGGAACTGAGGCCCAGAGAAGTGAAGTGACTTGCCCGAAGTCACACAGCTGACAAGTGGTGGAGCCGGGATTTGAACCCACGACCTCTGACTCCAAAGCCCGGGCTCTTTCCACTGAGCCCTGCTGCTTCTATATGCATTTAGAGAAGGGGGGCTCATCTTTTTTTAATAGTATTTGTTAAGTGCTCACTATGTGCCAAGACACTGTACTAACCGCTGGGTTGATACAAGGTAGTCCGGCGTGGCTGGCAAAACAGCGTGGCTCAGTGGAAAGAGCCCGGGCTTTGGAGTCAGAGGTCATGGGTTCAAATCCCAGGTCTGCCAAATGTCAGCTGTGTTATTTTGGGCAAGTCACTTGTCTGTGCCTCAGTTCCCTCATCTGTAAAATGGGGATTAAGACTGTGAGCCCCCCGTGGGACAACCTGATCACTTTGTAACCTCTCCAGTGCTTAGAACAGTGCTTTGCACATAGTAAGCGCTTAATAAATGCCATTATTATTATCATTATTATTATTCAACCCTCGTGTTCAACATCACCAATTCCTGCCAGTTCTACCTTCACAATATGGCTAAAATCCGCCCTTTCCTCCCCATCCAAACTGCTGTCCTGGTGGTCCAGGCCGCATCAGCCTTCTCGCTGACCTCCCTGCCTCCAGCCTTACTTCACTCTGCTGCCCACATGGATTTTCTAAAATAAATTCAGTCCCTGTCTTCCCACTCCTCAGAAACCTCCAGTGGTTGCCCATCCACCTCCACGTCAAACAGAAGCTCCTAATAATAATAATAATAATAACGGCATTTGTTAAGCGCTTACTATGTGCCAAGCACTGTTCTAAGCGCTGGGGGGATACAAGGTGATCATCCCCATTTTACAGATGAGGAAGCTGAGGCTCGGAGAAGTTAAGTGACTTGCCCAAGGTCACACAGCAGACGTGGCGGAGGTGGGATTCGAACCCATGACCTCTGACTCCAAAGCCCGGGCTCTTTCCACTGAGCCACGCTGCTTATCATCAGCTTTAAGGCAATCAATCGCCTAACCTTGCTGATCTACTTGTGGGAAGGGAATGTTTCTGTTATATTGCCAACTTGTACTTCCCAAGCGCTTAGTACAGTGCCCTGCACACAGTAAGCACTCAATAAATACAATTGATTGATTGATTGATACTGTTCTTTCGTACTCTCCCAAGTGCTTAGTACAGTGCTCTGCACATAGTAAGTGCTCGATAAATACGATTGACTGCTTGACAACACACTTCATCCTGACAAGCTATTCATTCATTCATTCATTCAACCGTATTTATTGAGCGCTTACTGTGTGCAGAGCACTGGACTAAGCGCTTGGGAAGGACAAGTTGGCAACAGATAGAGACGGTCCCTACCCAACAATGGGCTCACAGTCTAGAAGGGGGAGACAGACAACAAAACATAACATGTGGACAGGTGTCAAGTCGTCAGAACAAATAGAATTAAAGCTAAATGCACGCCATTAACAAAATAAGTAAAATAGTAAATATGTACAAGTAAAATAGAGTAATAAATCTGTACAAATATATGTACAGGTGCTGTTCGATATACCTTGATCTCATCTGTCTCACGGCCAATCCCTCAAGCTTGAAACGACTTCCCACTTCATACGTGACAGACCACCACGCTCTGCATCTTCAAAGCACACATCATGAGAAGCAGCGTGGCTCAGTGGAAAAGAGCACGGGCTTTGGAGTCAGAGGTCACGGGTTCAAATCCCAGCTCTGCCAATTGTCAGCTGTGTGACTTTGGGCAAGTCACTTCACTTCTCTGGGCCTCAGTTCCCTCATCTGTAAAATGGGGATTAAGACTGTGAGCCCCTTCATGGGACAACCTGACCTTGTAACCTCCTCAGCGCTTAGAACAGTGCTTTGCACATAGTAAGCGCTTAATAAATGCCATCATCATCATCGTATCTCCTCCAAGAGGTCCTCCCCAATTCCTCTTTCCCCACCCTATTTACCCTCTCCTTTATGTCACTTATACTGTGAGCCCACTGTTGGGACTGTCTCTATATGTTGCCAACTTGTACCTCCCAAGCGCTTAGTACAGTGCTCTGCACACAGTAAGCGCTCAATAAATACGATTGATTGATTATACACTTAACCCCTCCCTCCCCAGCCCCACGATACTCATGCTCCGAGGCTTCCCCTACCTGACTGATTTTAAGGTCTGTCTTCCCCGGAATGTTGCAGACTCACTGAGGGCGGCAGGGATCTCGTCTACCAATTCTGTGGTTGCCCATTTTGTTCTGTCGTCCGTCTCCCCCTTCTCGACTGTGAGCCTGCTGTTGGGGAGGGACCGTCTCTATATGCTGCCGACTTGTTCTTCCCAAGCGGTTAGTACAGTGCTCTGCACTCAGTAAGTGCTCAATAAATACGATTGAATGAATGAATGAATCAATCAATCCAGCTCTGTATCCAACCCAAACTCCTCACCATTGCCTTGAAAGCATTCCGTCATCTTGCCCCCTCCTAGCTCTCCTCACTTCCCTCCTTCCACACTGCCCAGCTGTCAGATTTTGCTCCTCTAGTGCTCACCTTCTCACCGTGCCGCCATCTCACCTGTCTCGCCGCCGACCCCGGGCCCACGTTCTGCCTCCTGGATTGCCCTCCCTCCTCAAATCCGACTCTCCCCCCCTTCGAAACCTTATTGAACAGTCTTTTAGACTGTGAGCCCACTGTTGGGTAGGGACCGTCTCTATATGTTGCCAACTTGTACTTCCCAAGCGCTTAGTACGGTGCTCTGCACACAGTAAGCGCTCAATAAATACGATTGAATGAATGAATAACAGTACGCTGATCCTGTCCTGCCAACGCAGAGATCAAGCCTACATTTCAAGAGTTACTCTTTTCTATTGAATTTTCCAGTAGAAATCTCCCGTTTTTCCATGATTTTCAACATAGACTGTGAGCCCACTGTTGGGTAGGGACTGTCTCTATATGTTGCCAACTTGTACTTCCCAAGCGCTTAGTACAGTGCTCTGCACACAGTAAGCTCTCAATAAATATGATTGATTGATTGATATGTATATATGTTTGTTCGTATTTATTACTCTATTTATTCTACTTGTACATATCTATTCTATTTTATTTTGTTAATATGTTTTGTTTTGTTGTCTGTCTCCCCCTTCTAGACTGTGAGCCCACTGTTGGGTAGGGACCGTCTCTATATGTTGCCAACTTGGACTTCCCAAGCGCTTAGTACAGTGCTCTGCACACAGTAAGCGCTCAATAAATACGACTGAATGAATGAATGAATGCTCTGACTCCCAAGCCTGGGCTGTAGTCGTGTTGGCGGCTCCCAGATGCGCGCCACATCTAAGGACTGGCAACTGTGAGCCCACTGTTGGGTAGGGACCGTCTTTATATGTTCCCAACTTGTACTTCCCAAGCGGTTAGTACAGTGCTCTGCACACAGTAAGTGCTCAATAAATACAATTGAATGAATGAATAAGTACGATTGATTGATTGATTGATAACAGAGTCGGTAGACACACTCCCTTCCCACCATGCGCTTACAGCCTAGGGAGGGAGAGAGAGGCTTAGAGAAAACTAGAGAAGCTGCACGGTCTAGTGGTTTGGGAGTCAGAGGTCATGAGTTCTAATCCAGGCTCCACCACTTGTCTGCTGTGTGACCTCGAGCAAGTCACTTAGCTTCTCTGTGTCTCAGTGACCTCATCTGTAAAATGGGGACTGAGACTGTGAGCCCCATGTGGGACAACCTGATTGCCACGTATCTACTCCAGCATTTAGAACAGTGCTTGGCAATCAATCAATCAATCAATCAATCGTATTTATTGAGCGCTTACTATGTGCAGAGCACTGTACTAAGCGCTTGGGAAGTACAAATTGGCAACACATAGAGACAGTCCCTACCCAACAGTGGGCTCACAGTCTAAAAGGGGGAGACAGAGAACAGAACCAAACATACCAACAAAATAAATAGGATAGAAATGTACAAGTAAAATAAATAAATAAATAAATAGAGTAATAAATATGTACAACCATATATACATATATACAGGTGCTGTGGGGAAGGGAAGGAGGTAAGATGGGGGGATGGAGAGGGGGACGAGGGGGAGAGGAAGGAAGGGGCTCAGTCTGGGAAGGCCTCCTGGAGGAGATGAGCTCTCAGCAGGGCCTTGAAGGGAGGAAGAGAGCGAGCTGGGCGGAGGGGCAGAGGGAGGGCATTCCAGGCCCGGGGGATGACGTGGGCCGGGGGTCGACGGCGGGACAGGCGAGAACGAGGTACAGTGAGGAGATTAGCGGTAGAGGAGCGGAGGTTGTGGGCTGGGCAGTAGAAGGAGAGAAGGGAGGTGAGGTAGGAGGGGGCAAGGTGATGGAGAGCCTTGAAGCCCAGGGTGAGGAGTTTCTGCCTGATGCGCAGATTGATTGGTAGCCACTGGAGATTTTTGAGGAGGGGAGTAATATGCCCAGAGCGTTTCTGGACAAAGATAATCCGGGCAGCAGCATGAAGTATGGATTGAAGTGGGGAGAGACACGAGGATGGGAGATCAGAGAGAAGGCTGGTGCAGTAGTCCAGACGGGATAGGATGAGAGCTTGAATGAGCAGGGTAGCAGTTTGGATGGAGAGGAAAGGGCGGATCTTGGCAATGTTGCGGAGCTGAGACCGGCAGGTTTTGGTGACGGCTTGGATGTGAGGGGTGAATGAGAGAGCGGAGTCGAGGATGACACCAAGGTTGCGGGCTTGTGAGACGGGAAGGATGGTAGTGCCGTCAACAGAGATGGGAAAGTCAGGGAGAGGGCAAGGTTTGGGAGGGAAGACAAGGAGCTCAGTCTTCGACATGTTGAGCTTTAGGTGGCGGGCGGACATCCAGATGGAGATGTCCTGAAGGCAGGAGGAGATGCGAGCCTGGAGGGAGGGGGAGAGAGCAGGGGCAGAGATGTAGATCTGGGTGTCATCAGCGTAGAGATGATAGTTGAAGCCGTGGGAGCGAATGAGGTCACCAAGGGAGTGAGTGTAGATCGAGAACAGAAGGGGACCAAGCACTGAACCTTGGGGAACCCCCACAGTAAGGGGATGGAAGGGGGAGGAGGAGCCTGCAAAAGAGACTGAGAATGAATGACCGGAGAGATAAGAGGAGAACCAGGAGAGGACGGAGTCTGTGAAGCCAAGGTCAGATAACGTGTTGAGGAGAAGGGGGTGGTCCACAGTGTCAAAGGCAGCTGAGAGGTCGAGGAGGATTAAGACAGAGTAGGAGCCGTTGGATTTGGCAAGCAGGAGGTCATTGGTGACCTTTGAGAGGGCAGTTTCCGTGGAATGAAGGGGACGGAAGCCAGACTGGAGGGGGTCGAGGAGAGAGTTGTCGTTGAGGAATTCTAGGCAGCGCGTGTAGACAACTCGTTCAAGGAGTTTGGAAAGGAATGGTAGGAGGGATATGGGACGATAACTAGAAGGTGAGGTGGGGTCAAGAGAGGGTTTTTTTTAGGATGGGAGAGACATGGGCACGTTTGAAGGCAGAGGGGAAGGAACCAGTGGAGAGTGAGCGGTTGAAGATGGAAGTTAAGGAGGGGAGAAGGGATGGAGCGAGAGATTTCATAAGATGAGAGGGAATGGGGTCAGAAGCACAGGTGGCCGGAGTAGCACTTGAGAGGAGGGAGGAGAGCTCCTCTGAGGATACCGCTGGGAAGGATGGGAGAGTAGCAGAGAGTGTTGAGAGCCGGCGGGATGGAGAAAGGGGGGAAGAGACTTTGGGGAGGTCGGACCTGATGGATTTAATTTTGTTAATGAAGTAGGAGGCCAGATCGTTGGCACAGAATAAGCGCTTAACAAATGCCATCATCAATACTATTTATTATGTTCATGTAAATAAATAAATGATGGATATGTATAGAAGTGCCGTGGGGCCGAGGGAGGGGGGATTAAAGGATGTAAATCTGAGTGAAAGAGTGATGCAGAAGGGAGTGGGAGATGAAGTCTCTTCTAGACTGTGAGCCCGTTGTTGGGTAGGGACCGTCTCTATACGTAGCCAACTTGTACTTCCCAAGCGCCTAGTACAGTGCTCTGCGCACAGTTAGCGCTCAATAAATACGATTGAAGGAACGAATAAATGAAGTGAGGGCTCAGTCAGGGAAGGCCTCTTGGAGGAGATGGGCTTTTAGGAAGGTTTTTCATTTTTCATTTTCATTTTTATGGCCGGGCTCTGGCCGGCTGACTCAGCGGAAGCCATGGCGCGCTGGGCTGTGGTCAGCAATAAAAGGGTTGCTGAACTTTCCTTTATGCTCATAATCCCATTTGCTTTTCCAGAAACCATCAATAGCCTCCAAACGACTGACTCAATATTTGGATCCCATTCTCATGACCAGGCAAATGTCTGGTTGGAAACTAACCCGGTATAAAAAGAGTCTCACCCAGCTGGCTCTCTGTATCGCTGCTTGTGGACTCCCCTCACTACCAGGGAAACCAGCCGACGCACTGAAAATGTCTAAGACGGGCGCCAAGGTAAGTACATCTGCCGACCTGTGTCTTCCTTTTCCCCAGGAGGGGAGACTTTTAATTATTTTATTTGCCCGTGTCCATCGCTGGCGGAGCAACGTGGGTAAATGGTAAGCCCAACTTCTCTCTCTTGCCTGGGGTGACTAATGATTTCATTCATTTATTCATTGGCTGTTGGTTAGGGACTGTCTCTATATGTTGCCAACTTGTACTTCCCAAGCGCTGAGTACAGTGCTCTGCACACAGTAAGCGCCCAATAAATCCGATTGATGATGATGATTCAATCGTATTTATGGAGCGCCTGCTGTGTGCAGAGCACTGTACGAAGCGCTTGGGAAGTACAAGGAGACGGTCCCTATCCAACGGCGGGCTCACAGTCTAGAAGGGAGAGACAGACAACAAAACACCACATATGAACGAAATAAAATTAAGCAATTAACAATGACTGGAGGAATTTCTGCCCCTAATCTGTATCTGACTTCCGAGGCGTTAGCGGATAATCTTTTAGACTGTGAGCCCACTGTTAGGTAGGGACTGTCTCTATATGTTGCCAATTTGTACTTCCCAAGCGCTTAGTACAGTGCTCTGCACATAGTAAGCGCTCAATAAATACGATTGATGATGATGATAACCAGAGAAGCTGTTGAATGGGGAAGGCGATTTAATTTAGAAATGAGCGCTGCAGATTTCAGCGAGTTAACTGCAACTCATTCAGAGGGATGCTTGTCTGAGAAGGACCTCTGAGTGTATATTGTGGGCAGGGCACTGTGCTAAGCGCTTGGGAGAGTACCATATATCGCTGTGAGACGCCCAAACTCATGAATTACAGCTCCTCCATTTCCTTGAGCATCATCATCATCATCAATCGTATTTATTGAGCGCTTACAGTGTGCAGAGCACTGTACTAAGCGCTTGGGAAGTACAAGTTGGCAACATATAGAGACAGTCCCTACCCAACAGTGGGCTCACAGTCTAAAAGAAAGGAACGCTGATTTTCTTCATTCTCCTGTTGCCTCCTTGTCTCTTCTTGCGCTGTCCTGCTCCTAACGACTCCATGGGTACGTTTCTCCCCGAACGCCCCACTTCCATCCTGCAATTTTTCTGGTAATGTATCCATAGAATTTTCTTGGCAAAAATATGGAAGCGGCTTACCATTGCCTTCTTCCGCACAGTAAACTCGAGTCTCTGTCCTCGACTCTCTCCCGTGACGCTGCTGCCCGGCACGGGTGAGTTTTGACTTGTAGCCGATTGCCTTCCACTCGCTAGTCACTGCCCGAGCTAGGAATGGAATAGACAGGCCTCTGTTTGGCTCTCCCTCCCATAGCCGAGACTGGTAGAGAACTGGAAACTCTACAAGTGCCATTCAGAGAGGGGCTATTGCCTCCTCCAGTACAGTTTTTTAATTACCTACCTATGTGCAAGGTTGTATCATGTCCTTCTAAACAAATAAAACAGGGAAGTCCCTGTTTTATTCCTTGGGTGCCTTCTGAGTAATAGAATGGGATGGAGAGAGAGATAGATAATAGATAGATAGATACTTCCCAAGCGCTTAGTAAAGTGCTCTGCACACAGTAAGTGCTCAATAAATACGATTGAATGAATGAATAGATAATAATAATAATAATAATGGCATTTATTAAGTGCTTACTGTGTGCAAAGCAATGTTCTAAGCTCTGATAGATGGATAGGTGATAGATAGATAGATAGATAGATAGATAGATAAATAGATACTTCCCAAGCACTTAGTAAAGTGCTCTGCACACAGTAAGTGCTCAATAAATACGATTGAATGAAAGAATAGATAATAATAATAATGGCATTTAAGTGCTTACTGTGTGCAAAGCACTGTTCTAAGCTCTGATAGATGGATAGATGATAGATAGGTAGATAGATAGATAGATAGGTAGATAGATAGATACATAGCTAGATACTTCCCAAGCGCTTAGTAAAGTGCTCTGCACACAGTAAGTGCTCAATAAATACGATTGAATGAATGAATGAATAGATAATAATAATAATAATGGCATTTATTAAGTGCTTACTGTGTGCAAAGCACTGTTCTAAGCTCTGATAGATAGATGGATAGATGGATAGATGATAGATAGATAGATAGATACTTCCCAAGCGCTTAGTAAAGTGCTCTGCACACAGTAAGTGCTCAATAAATATGATTGAATGAATGAATAGATAATAATAATAATAATGGCATTTATTAAGTGCTTACTGTGTGCAAAGCACTGTTCTAAGCTCTGATAGATAGATGGATAGATAGATAGATAGATAGATAGATATAGATAGATAGATAGATACTTCCCAAGCGCTTAGTAAAGTGCTCTGCACACAGTAAGTGCTCAATAAATATGATTGAATGAATGAATAGATAATAATAATAATAATGGCATTTATTAAGTGTTTACTGTGTGCAAAGCACTGTTCTAAGCTCTGATAGATAGATGGATAGATGGATAGATGGATAGATGATAGGTAGATAGGTAGATAGATAGAGATAGATAGATAGATAGGTAGATAGATAGATACATAGATAGATACTTCCCAAGCGCTTAGTAAAGTGCTCTGCACACAGTAAGTGCTCAATAAATACTATTGAATGAATGAATAGATAATAATAATAATAATGGCATTTATTAAGTGCTTGCTGTGTGCAAAGAACTGTTCTAATCTCTGATGGATAGATGGATAGATGGATAGATAGATAGATAGATAGATAGATAGATAGATAGATACTTTCCAAGCGCTTAGTAAAGTGCTCTGCACACAGTAGGTGCTCAATAAATACAATTGAATGAATGAATAGATAATAATAATAATACTGAGCTCAGATAGATGGGTAGATGGATAGATGATAGATAGATAGATAGATAGGTAGATATAGATAGATAGATACTTCCCAAGCGCTTAGTAAAGTGCTCTGCACACAGTAAGTGCTCAATAAATATGATTGAATGAATGAATAGATAATAATAATAATAATGGCATTTATTAAGTGCTTACTGTGTGCAAAGCACTGTTCTAAGCTCAGATAGATGGATAGATAGATAGACAGATAGATAGATAGATAGATAGATAGATAGATAGATAGAGAAGCGATAGGGAAACAGCATGGCCTAGTGCAGCGTGGCTCAGTGGAAAGAGCCCAGGCTTTGGAGTCAGAGGTCATGGGTTCAAATTCCGGCTCCGCCAACTGTCAGCTATGTGACTTTGGGCAAGTCACTTCACTTCTGTGTGCCTCAGTTCCCTCATCTGTAAAATGGGGATTAAGACTGTGAGCCCCCCGTGGGACAACCTGATCACTTTGTATCCCCCCCCCAGCACTTAGAACAGTGCTTTGCACATTGTAAGCGCTAAGCAAGTACCATAATAATTATTATTATTATTCTAGAGCACGGGCCTGGTAGTCAGAAACACCTGGACTCTGATTCTAGCTTCGCCACTTGTTTGCCGTGTGACCTTGGGCAAGCCACTTCACTTCTCTGTGCCTCAGTTCCCTCATCTGGAAAATGGGGGTTACATTTGTGAGGCCCATGCGGGATAGGGACTGTGTCCAAACCGATTAACTTGTATCTACCCCAGCACTTAGTACAGTGCCCAGCACAGAGTAAGAGCTTAACAAATACCACAAAAATAATGGTTCAGAAATTTATGGTATTTGTAAGTTCCTGCAAATTGGTACTTAAGTGGTGGGGTAGAATATTAAAAAATCAGGTTGGACACAGTCTCTGGATTCAATACCTGTTCTCCCTTCCTTTTCAGTTGTGAGTCTCTGGACTACAAGAGACTCACAACTGAAAAGGAAGGGAGAACAGGTATTGAATCCCCATTTTACAGATGAGGAAACTGAGGTACAAAGAAGTTCAGGGAGTTGCCCATGATCACTCAACAGGCCAGGATTAGAACCCAGGTCCTCTGACTCCCAGCTCTGTGCTCTTCCCACTAGGCCATGATGCTCTTCCTTGTGGACTAAAGAACTGGACCCCTTTCCTCTCATCTTTTCTCCAGTCAATCAATCAATCAGTCACATTTATTGAATGTTTTCTGTATGCAGAGCACTGTACTAAGCTCTTGCATGGCTCAGTGGAAAGAGCCCGGGCTCAGGAGTCAGAGGTCATGGGTTCAAATCCCAGCTCCGCCGCTTCATTCATTCAATCGTATTTATTGAGCGCTTACTGTGTGCAGAGCACTGTACTAAGCGCTTGGGAAGTACATGTTGGCAACATATAGAGACAGTTCCCTACCCAACAGCGGGTTCACAGTCTAGAAGTCAGCTGTGTGACTTTGGGCAAGTCACTCAACTTCTCTGCGCCTCAGTTCCCTCATCTGTAAAATGGGGATAAAGATTGTGAGCCCCAAGTGGGACAACCTGTCACCTTGCATCCTCCCCAGCGCTTAGAACAGTGCTTTGCACATAGTAAGCACTTAACAAATACCGCCCCCCCCCCCCAGAAAAAAGCTCTTGGGGGAGTACTATACAACAGAGTTGGTAGACATTCCCTACCCACAATGAGCAGACAGTATAAAGGGGGAGATAGACATTCATACGCATGGTCTAGTGGTGAGATCTGGGGCTTGGGAATCAGAGGACGTGGGTTCTAATCCTGGCTATGTCACTTGTCTGCTGTGTGACCTTGGGCAAGTCACTTCACTTCTCTGGGCCTCAGCGGCCTCATCTGGAAAATGGGGACTAAGACTGTGAGCCCCATGTGGGACAAATTGATTACCTTGAATCTACCCCAACGTGTAGAACAGTGCTTGTACAAGTGTACAAGTTGCCAACTTGTACTTCCCAAGCGCTTAGTACAGTGCTCTGCACACAGTAAGCGCTCAATAAATACGATTGAATGAAGGAATGAATGAATGCTTGGTGAGCCTGTTGTTGGGTAGGGACCGTCTGTATATGTTGCCGATGTGTACTTCCCAAGCGCTTAGTACAGTGCTCTGCACACAGTAAGCGCTCAATAAATAAGATTGAATGAATGAATGTGAGCGAGAGGTCGGCGGCGAGATAGGCAAGATGGAGGCACAGTGAGAAGGTTGGCATAAAATGTCATTATTATTATTAGAGAAGCGAAGCGTCACGACTCCATCAGATCTAGAAAACTCATCCTAGACTGTGAGCCCACTGTCGGGTAGGGACCGTCTCTAGATGTTGCCAACTTGGACTTCCCAAGCGCTTAGTGCAGTGCTCTGCACACAGTAAGCGCTCAATAAATACGATTGAATGAATGAATTAATGAAAGAGTCAAGAGTCGGAGTGGAAAGAGTCAAGAGTCTTCTCCCTCACCCTCCTCACATCGGCGCACACCTCCCCAACCCCTCCAAGCCAACGTGAGATCCAGTATATTAGTAAGGGGAAGCAGGAGCATGCATTCTTAGAGCCCACACATTGGAGAAGCAGCGTGGCTCAGAGGAAAGAGCCCGGGCTTTGGAGTCAGAGGTCATGGGTTCAAATCCCTGCTCCACCCATTGTCAGCTGGGTGACTTTGGGCAAGTCACTTCACTTCTCTGGGCCTCAGTTCCCTCATCTGTTAAATGGGGATGGAGACTGTGAGCCCCCAGTGGGACCGCCTGATCACCTTGTAGCCTCCCCAGTGCTTAGAACAGTGCTTTGCACATAGTAAGTGCTTAATAAATGCCATCATTATTGTTATTCTGTCCCCCTGGGAAGTGAACGGGTCCCATAGAGTTGAGGGCAACAAGGTCACCTTGTAACCTCCCCAGCGCTTAGAACAGTGCTTTGTACATAGTAAGTGCTTAATAAATGCCAACTTGTACTTCCCAAGCGCTTAGTACAGTGCTCTGCACACAGTAAGCGCTCAATAAATACGCTTGAATGAATGAATGAAAATGCCATTATTATTATTATTATTATGCATAGATAAAGTGGGGCTTTTTGGTGGGCTTGAGGTATTATTTTTTACCTTCATTCATTCAATCGTATTTATTGAGCGCTTACTGTGTGCAGATCACTGGACTAAGCGCTTGGGAAGAACAAGTTTGCAACATATAGAGGCGGCCTACCTGATACTTTCTGGTTGGAATTTCGGGTCTAACCTTTACCAACAATCAACCAGTGGCATTTCTCGAATGCTTACTATGTGAGGAGTGCTTAAGTAAGTGTTCGGGAGAGTACAGTTCATTCAATCGTATTTATTGAGCGCTTACTGTGTGCAGAGCACTGTACTAAGCGCTTGGGAAGTACAAGTTGGCAACATATAGAAACGGTCCCTACCCAACAGTGGGCTCAGAGCAGCATGGCTTAGTGGCAAACAGCATGGGCCTTGAGAGTCAGAGGTCATGGGTTCTAATCCCGGTTCTGCCACTTGTCTGCTGTGACCTTGGGCATGTCACTTCTCTGAGTCTCAGTTCCCTCATCTGGAAAATGGGGATAAGACTGTGAGTCTCACGTGGGACAACCTGATGACCCTGTATCCACCCCAGGGCTTAGAACAGTGTTTGGCACATAGTAAGCGCTTAACAAATACCATCATTATTATTATCATTTTTAAATAGCAAGACATGGTTTCTGCCCTTAACAAGCATAGAGCTTCGAGGGCTACTGTTCAAATTGTCTGTCAGGTCAAATAACAACTCTCTGAGCAAACATTACCCGTTTGCAAATGGTGTCCTAGCTTTGGGGAATCTTAGTACAGTGCTCTGCACACAGTAAGTGCTCAACAAATACCATCATTATTATTATCATTTTTAAATAGCAAGACACGTTTTCTGCCCTTAACCAGCATAGAGTTCAGAGGGCTACTGTTCAAATTGTCTGTCAGGTCAAATAACAACTCTCTGAGCAAACATTACTAGTTTGCAAATTGTGTCCTCGCTTTGGGGAATCTTACTACAGTGGTCTGCACACAGTAAGCGCTCAATAAATACCATCATTATTATTATCATTTTTAAATGGCTACTGTTCAAATTGTCTGTCAGGTCAAATAACAACTCTCTGAGCAAACATTACCTGTTTGCAAATGTGTCCAACTTTGGGGAATCTTAGTACAGTGCTCTGCACACAGTAAGCGCTCAACAAATACCATCATTATTATTATCATTTTTAAATAGCAGACACGTTTTCTGCCCTTAACGAGCATAGAGTTTAGAGGGCTACTGTTCAAATTGCCTGTCGGGTCAAATAACAACTCTCTCGCAAACAAGACTGGTTTGCAAATGGTGTCCTAGCTTTGGGGAATCTTACTACAGTGCTGTGCACACAGTAAGCGCTCAACAAATACCATCATTATTATTATCATTTTTAAATAGCAAACATGTTTTCTGCCCTTAACAAGCATGGAGTTTAGAGGGCTACTGTTCAAATTGCCTGTCAGGTCAAATAACAACTCTCTCAGCAAACAAGACTGGTTTGCAAATTGTGTCCTAGCTTTGGGGAATCTTAGTACAGTGCTCTGCACACAGTAAGCGCTCAACAAATACCATCATTATTATTATCATTTTTAAATAGCAGGCACAGTTTCTGCCCTTAACAAGCACAGAGCTTAGAGGGCTACTGTTCAAATTGTCTGTCAGGTCAAATAACAACTCTCTGAGCAAACATTACTGATTTGCAAATGGCGGGGAATCTTAGTACAGTGCTCTGCACACAGTAAGCGCTCAACAAATACCATCATTATTATTATCATTTTTAAATAGCAAGACATGTTTTCTGCCCTTAACAAGCATAGAGTTTAGAGGGCTACTGTTCAAATTGTCTGTCAGGTCAAATAACAACTCTCTGAGCAAACATTACCCGTTTGCAAATGGTGTCCTAGCTTTGGGGAATCTTACTACAGTGCTCTGCACACAGTAAGCGCTCAATAAATACGATTGAATGATTGACAATAATACTAATACTATTACTAATAACAGTGATAATTATTGTTACACTTGTTCATTCATTCATTCAATAGTATTTAATGATGTGCAACTAGCTTTATTTCTACTTGTGATTATAATTGTTGATTGTTACAGTGCTATGTGCAAAGCAGTGCGCTAAGCGCTGGGATAGATACAACATCATCAGGTAAGACACAGGCCCTGTCCCTCGTGGGGTTCACAGTCTAAGCTGGAGGGAGAATGAGTATCAAATCCCCATTTTACAGATGAGGAAACCGAGGCCCTGAGAAGTTGAGAAGCAGCGTGGCTCAGTGGAAAGAGCCTGGGCTTTGGAGTCAGAGGTCATGGGTTTGAATCCCGGCTCCGCCACGTCTGCTGTGTGACCTTGGGCAAGTCACTTAACTTCTCTGAGCCTCAGTTACCTCATCTGTAAAATGGGGATTACGACTGTGAGCCCCACGTGGGACAAGCTGATCACCTTGTATCCCCCCCAGCGCTTAGAACAGTGCTTTGCACATAGTAAGCGCTTAACAAATGCCATCATTATTATTATTATGGGTTCAAATCCCAGCTCTGCCAACTCTAAGCTGTGTGACTTTGGGCAAGTCACTGAACTTCTCTGTGCCTCAGTTACCTCATCTGTAAAAATGGGGATTAAAACTGTCCCCGAGGGACAACCTGTCACCTTGTAACCTCCCCAGTGCTTAGAACAGTGCTTTGCACATAGTAAGTGCTTAATGAATGCCATCATTATTACGTGACTTGCTTGAGCAGACAGGTGGCAGAACCGGGATTAGAACCCAGGTCTTCTGACTCCCAAACTAGCGTGGAAGCTAACGCGCTATATGTATTGTTCCATGACTCATATTATTTTTTGGTACTTGATAAGCCGCGCTGGGCAGCAGCGACATGGAAGAGAGTCGAGGGCAGAGACTCATTTACTGTGTGGAAGGAGGCAATGGTAAACCATTTCCAATTCCAATTCCAACCTCCGCCACTTGTCAGCTGTGTGACTTTGGGCAAGCCACTTCACTTCTCTGGGCCTCAGTTCCCTCATCTGGAAAATGGGGATGAAGACTGTGAGCCCCCCATGGGACAACCTGATCACCTTGTAACCTCCCCAGCGCTTAGAACAGTGCTTTGCACATAGTAAGCGCTTAATAAATGCCTTCATTATTATTATTATTATTTCCGTATTTTTGTTCATTCATTCATTCAATCGTATTTATTGAGCGCTTACCGTGTGCAGAGCACTGTACTAAGCGCTTGGGAAGTACAATTTGGGCTTTTTACCAAGAAAAGTCTATGGAGACACTACCAGAACGATTGCAGATGGAGGGCGGCGTGTTCTGGGAGAGATGTGACTCTCACTAAGGGTCAGAGACGACTCGGCGGCATAAGACAAGATAATACAAGACTTGTTAAGTGCTTACTTTATGTCAAACACCGATCTATGTGTTGAGCTAGGTACAAGTTAATTAGGTCGGACACAGTCCCTGTCCCGTACGGGGCTTACATTCAATCGTATTTATTGAGCGCTTACTGTGTGCAGAGCGCTGTACTAAGCTCTTGGGAAGTACAAGTTAGCAACATATTCATTCATTCATTCAGTCGTATTTATTGAGCGCTTACTGTGTGCAGAGCACTGTACTAAGCGCTTGGGAAGTACAAGTTAGCAACATATGGAGACGGTCCCTACCCAACAGTGGGCTCACAGTCTAGAAGGGGGAGACAGACAACAAAACAAAACATATTAACAAAATAAAATAGATATGTACAAGTAAAATAGAGTAATAAATATGTACAAACATATATACATATATACAGTCTAGTCTATATATACTTAGACTTACAGTCTAAGTAGGAGGGAGAACAGGTATCCCCTTTTTGCAGTTGAGAGAACTGAGGCCTAGAACAATTAAGTAACCTACCTAAGGTCCCAGAGCAAAATGATGGCTTAGCCGGGATGAGAATCAATCAATCAATCAATCAATCAATCAATCATATTTATTGAGCGCTTACTGTGTGCAGAGCACTGCACTAAGCGCTTGGGAAGTACAAGTTGGCAACATATTGAGACAATCCCTACCCAACAGTGGGCTCACAATCTAGAAGGGGGAGACAGAGAACAAAACCGAACATATTAACAAAATAAAATAAATAGAATAGATATGTACAAGTAAAATAAATAAATAAGATCTTCTGACTCTCAGGCTTGTTCTCTTTCCACTAGGCCACGAGAAGCAGCATGGCTCAATGGAAAGAGCCTGGGCTTTGGAGTTTGAGGTCGTGGGTTCAAATCCCCGCTCCACCAATTGTCATTCATTCATTCATTCATCCAGTCGTATTTATTGAGCGCTTACTGTGTGCAGAGCACTGGACCAAGTGCTTGGGAAGTACAAGTTGGCAACATCTAGAGACGGTCCCTACCCAACAACGGGCTCACAGTCTAGAAGCAGGAGACAGACAACAAAACAAAACATGTGGACAGGTGTCATCAGAATAAATAGAAGTAAAGCTAGATGCACATTATTAACAAAATAAATAGAATAGTAAATATGGACAAGTAAAATAAATAGAGTAATAAATCTGTATAAACATATATACAGGTGCTGTGGGGAGGGGATGGAGGTAGGGCGGGGGGGGAATGGGGAGGGGGAGAGGAAAAAGGGGGCTCAATCTGGGAAGGCCTCCTGGAGGAGGTGAGCTCTCAGTCCTTCTGTCCCACCACCCATACTGCACCCAAGATGGAGCAGAATTCTGTTCCAAATGGGCTCAAAATAATAATAATGATGGTATTTGTTAAGTGCTTACTATGTGCAAAGCACTGTTCTAAGCGCTGGGGAGATACAAGGTGATCAGGTTGTCCCACGGGGGGCTCACAGTCTTCATCCCCATTTTACAGATGAGGGAACTGAGGCCCAGAGAAGTGAAGTGACTTGCCCAAAGTCACACAGCTGACAAGTGGAGGAGGCGGGATTTGAACCCATGACCTCTGACTCCAAAGCCCGGGCTCTTCCCACTGAGCCACCCTGCTTCTCTATAATGTTGTAGTGCTAACTGAGACATCTTCAGAAGTATAAGTCCTTACCAGGATGGAAGTAAGGTGGAACGAAAGAATAAAATACAGTTGGAAGCATTTCTGGGTGGATGCCTTTTTTGGTTTGGTTTGGGGCACCAAGTCTCCTGGACTGGGGACTCAGCTGTGTGACTTTGGGTACGTCACTTACCTTCTCTGTGCCTCAGTTCCCTCATCTGGAAAATGGGGATGAAGACTGTGAGCGCCCCCCCCCCGTGGGACAACCCGATCACCTTGTAACCTCCCCAGCGCTTAGAACAGTGCTTTGTGCATAGTAAATGCTTAATAAATGTCATTATTATTATTATTATTATTATTATTATTATTATTATTATTATTCTGCTCTTCATTTCAGCTCTTTCCCTTTAGGTGGACAAAACTGTACAGGCCACAAAGTGGCGTCAGTCTTTAAGAAATCCATGCGGGATCCTGAATCCGGACTGAATCCGCACTGAATCCGGAGGGACTGAACATTATACCTTATACCTCCACTTTATACCTCCGCTTTGACCTTGTCTCTCAGCCCCAACAGGGGAAATTCATTCATTCAATCATTCATTCATTCAATCGTTGCCAACTTGTACTTCCCAAGCGCTTAGTCCAGTGCTCTGCACACAGTAAGCGCTCAATAAATACGATTGAATGAATGATTGAATGAATTGAGCACTTACTGTGTGCAGAGCCCTGGACTAAGCGCTTGGGACGTACAAGTTGGATCGTATTTAATGATTTAGAGAAGCAGCGTGGCTCAGTGGAAAGAGCCCGGGCTTGGGAGTCAGAGGTCACGGGTTCTAATCCCGGCTCCGCCGCTTAATAATGATGGCATTTGTTAAGCGCTTACTATGTGCAAGGCACTGTTCTAAGCGCTGGGGTAATAATAATGATGATGGTATTTGTTAAGCGCTTACTATGTGCAAAGCACTGTTCTAAGCACTGGGGGAGATACAAGGAGATCAGTTTGTCCCATGTGGAGCTCACAGTTTTCATCCCCATTTTACAGATGAGGGAACTGGGGCTCAGAGAAGTTAAGTGGCTTGCCCAAAGTCCCACAGCTGACAAATGGCAGAGCTGGGATTAGAACCCACGACCTCTGGCTCCCAAGCCCGGGCTCTTTCCACTGAGCCACGCTGCTTCTCACTTGTCGGCTGTGTGACTTTGGGGAAGTCACTTCACTTCTCTGGGCCTCAGTTCCCTCATCTGTAAAATAGGGATGAAGACCGAGCCCCATGTGGGACAAACTAATTACCTTGTATCTCCCCAGCGCTTAGAACGTTCATTCATTCAATCATATTTATTGAGTGCTTACTGTGTGCAGAGCACTGTACTATGCTCTTGGGAAGCATAAGTTGGCAACATATAGAGACATTCCCTACCCAAAGAGTGCTCTTTTTAGACTGTGAGTCCACTGTTGGGTAGGGACTGTCTCTATATGTTGCCAATTTGTACTTCCCAAGCGCTTAGTACAGTGCTCTGCACATAGTAAGCGCTCAATAAATGTGATTGATGATGATGCTCGGCACATATAAGCCTTAACAAATGCCATCATTATTATTTATTGAGTGCTTACTGCATGCAGAGCTCTGTACTAAGCACTTGGAAAGTACAATTCGGCAACAGGTAGAGACGGTCCCTACCCAACAAACTGCTCACGTTCTAGAAGGGGGAAACAGACAACAAAGCAAAACAAGTAGACAAGTGTCAATACAATCAAAATAGATACATAGAATTATAGATATATACACAATACGAAATATGTGAAAGGGGCTTTATGGACAGAATTAAACCATCCATTCATTCAATCGTATTTATTGAGCATTTACTGCATGCAGAGCTCTGTACTAAGCGCTTGGAAAGTACAATTTGGCAACAGGTAGAGACAGTCCCTACCCAACAACCGGCTTACATTCTAGAAGGGGGAGACAGACAACAAAGCAAAACAAGTAGACAAGTGTCAATATAATCAAAATAGATACATAGAATTATAGATATATACACAATACGAAATATGTGAAGGGGGCTTTACGGACAGAATTAAACCATCCATTCATTCAATCGTATTTATTGAGCGCTTACTGTGTGCAGAGCCCTGTGCTAAGCGCTTGGGAAGTACAAGTTGGCAACATATAGAGACGGTCCCTACCCAACAGTGGGCTCATCCAGAGAGGAAAGAGCCCGGGCTTTGGAGTCAGAGGTCGTGGGTTCAAACCCCGGCTCCGCCAATTGTCAGCTGGGTGACTTTGGGCAAGTCAAGAGCTCACCTCCTCCAGGAGGCCTTCCCAGACTGAGCCCCCTCCTTCCTCTCCCCCTTGTCCCCCTCTCCATCCCCCCATCTTACCTCCTTCCCTTCCCCACAGCGCCTGTATATATGTATATATGTTTGTACATATTTATTACTCTATTTATTTTACTTGTACATATCTATTCTATTTATTTTATTTTTGTTAATATGTTTGGTTTTGTTCTCTGTCTCCCCCTTCTAGACTGTGAGCCCACTGTTGGGTAGGGACCGTCTCTATCTGTTGCCAACTTGTACTTCCCAAGCGCTTAGTCCAGTGCTCTGCACACAGTAAGCGCTCAATAAATATGATTGATTGATTGATTGAATCAATCAAGTGAAGTCACTTCACTTCTCTGGGCCTCAGTTCCCTCATCTGTAAAATGGGGATGAAGACTGTGAGCCCCCCCCGTGGGACAACCTGATCACCTTGTAACCTCCCCAGCGCTTAGAACAGTGCTGTGCACGCAGTAAGCGCTTCATAAATGCCATCATTCTTCTTCTTATTATTATCCCGGCGTCCGCTCGGGAGGGAAGCACGTCCTGCAGCGTGGCCCAGTGGAAAGAGCATGGGCTTTGGAGTCAGAGGACATGGGTTCAAATCCCGGCTCCACCAATTGTCAGCTGTGTGACTTTGGGCAAGTCACTTCACTTCTCTGGGCCTCAGTTCCCTCATCTGGAAAATGGGGATTAAGACTGTGAGCCCCCCATGGGACAAGCTGATCACCTTGTAGCCTCCCCAGCGCTTAGTAAGCGCTTAATAAATGCCATCATTATTATCATTATTATTATTATCCTCCTCTCTGTGTGTTTCAGATCACCTTCTACGAAGACAAGACCTTCCAGGGCCGTCGCTATGAGTGTGACTGCGACAGCGCGGATTTCCACACCTACCTGAGCCGCTGCAACTCCATCCGGGTGGACGGGGGCACTTGGGTGGTCTACGAGAGGCCCAACTTCTCCGGGGCTATGTATGTTCTGACGCGGGGGGACTACCCGGATTACCAGCGCTGGATGGGGCTCAATGACCGCCTCGGCTCCTGCAAAGCCATCCACCTGGTGAGTCCGGGGGAGTCCCCTCCCTTTCCGTTCAGGGAAAACAGCATGGCGTAGTGGATAATAATAATAATAATAATAATAATAATGACATTTATTATTCATTCATTCAGTCGTATTTATTGAGCGCTTACTGTGTGCAGAGCACTGGACTAAGCGCTTGGGAAGTCCAACTTGGCAACATCTAGAGACGGTCCCTACCCAACGGCGGGCTCACAGTCTAGAAGGGGGCGATGGACAACCGAACAAAACATGTTAAGAAAATAAAAATTTATTCATTCAACTCATTCAATCGTATTTATTGAGCGCTTACTGTGTGCAGAGCACTGTACTAAGCGCTTGGGAAGTCCAAGTTGGCAACTTGGCACTTGCTGTGTGCAAAGCACTGTTCTAAGCGCTGGGGAGGTTACAAGATGATCAGGTTGTCCCACGGGGGGCTCATATTATTTTATTTTGTTAATATGTTTGGTTTTGTTCTCTGTCTCCCCCTTCTAGACTGTGAGCCCACTGTTGGGTAGGGACCGTCTCTATATGTTGCCAACTTGTATTTCCCAATCGCTTAGTACAGTGCTCTGTACACAGTAAGTGCTCAATAAATACAATTGATTGATTGATTGATTGGCCGTCTCTATATGTTGCCAACTTGTACTTCCCAAGCGCTTAGTACAGTGCTCTGCACACAGTAAGCGCTCAATAAATACGATTGATTGATTGATTGACTGATCCCCATTTTCCAGATGAGGGAACTGAGGCCCAGAGAAGTAAAGTGACTTGCCCAAAGTCACACAGCTGACAATTGGCGGAGTAGGGATTTGAACCCATGACCTCTGACTCCAAAGCCTGGGCTCTTTCCACTGAGCTACGCTGCTTCTCATTCACAGGCACGGACATGGGCCTGGGATTCAGAAGGTCATGGGTTCTTATAATAATAATAATAATAATGATAGCATTTATTAAGCGCTTACTATGTGCCAAGCACTGGGGAGGTTACAAGGTGATGAGGTTGTCCCAAGGGGGGCTCACAGTCTTCATCTCCATTTTACAGATGAGGGAACTGAGGCCCAGAGAAGTGAAGTGACTTGCCCAAAGTCACACAGCTGACAAGTGGCGGAGCCGGGATTTGAACCCATAACCTTTGACTCCAAAGCCCGGGCTCTTTCCACTGAGCCACGCTGCTTCTTATCCTGGCTCTGCCATTTGCCTGCTGTGTGGCCTTAGGCGAGTCACTTCTCTGGGCCTCAGTTACCTCATCCGTAAAACGGGGATTAAGACTACAGGACAGGGACTGTGTCCAACTTGATTTGCTTGTATAATAATGATGGCATTTGTTAAGCGCTTACAATGTGCCGAGCACAGTTCTAAGCGCTGAGGGAGATATAATAATAATAATAATAATAATGATGGCATTTATTAAGTGCTTACAATGTGCAAAACACTGTTCTAAGATCTGGAGAGGATACAAAGTGATTAGGTTGTCCCACGTGGGGCTCACAGACTTAATCCCCATTTTACAGATGAGGGAACTGAGGCACAGAGAAGTCAAGTAACTCTCCCAAAGTCACACAGCTGACAAGTGGCGGAGCCGGGATTTGAACCCATGACCTCTGACTCCAAAGCCCGGGCTCTTTCCACTGAACCACGCTTATATCCATCCTAGCACTTAGTACAGTGCCCTGACACCTAGTAAGTGCTTAACAAATACCATAATTATTATTAATTGTTGCAACCTGATTATCTTGCATCCACCCCTCGGCTTAGTATTCATTCATTCATTCATTCAATAGTATTTATTGAGCGCTTACTGTGTGCTGAGCACCGTACTAAGCGCTTGGGAAGTACAAGTTGGCAACAAATAGAGACGGTCCCTACCCAACAGCGGGCTCACAGTCCAGAAGGGGGAGACAGACAACAAAATATATTAAAATAAAATAAATAGAATAGTAAATATGTACAAGTAAAATAAATAGAGTAATAAATCTGTACAAACATATACAGGTGCCGTGGGGAGGGGAATGAGGTAAGGCAGGGGATGGGGAGGGGGAGGACGGGGAGAGGAGGTAAGCACTGAACAAATACCATGATTATTATTAATTATTATAACCTGATTATCTTGCATCATTATGCAGCATGGCATAGAGGATAGACTTCTGGAAGTCAGAAGGTCATGAGTCCTAATTCTGGCCCCACCACGTCTGCTTGTGGGGCCTTGGGGAAATCGTTTAGTTTCTCTGGGACTCAGTTACCTCATCTGTAAAACGGGGATTGATACTGTGAGCCCCACATGGGACAGGGCTGTATCCCACCCGATTTTCTCAGATCCACCCCAGCGCTTAGAACAGTGCCAGTACATAGTAAGTGCTTAATCCTGGCCCCACCACGTCTGCTTGTGGGGCCTAGGGGAAATCGTTTAGTTTATCTGGGACTCAGTTACCTCCTCTGTAAAACGGGGACTGATACTGTGAGCCCCACATGGGACAGGGACTGTATCCCACCCGATTTGCTTGGATCCACCCCAGCGCTTAGGACAGTGCCTGGCACATAGCAAGTGCTTAATTCTGGCCCCAACACGTCTGCTTGTGGGGCCTTGGGGAAATCGTTTAGTTTCTCTGGGACTCAGTTACCTCATCTGTAAAACGGGGATTGATACTGTGAGCCCCACATGGGACAGGGCTGTATCCCACCCGATTTGCTCAGATCCACCCCAGCGCTTAGAACAGTGCCTGGCACATAGTAAGTGCTTAATTCTGGCCCCACCATGTCTGCTTGTGGAGCCTCGGGGAAATCGTTTAGTTTCTCTGGGACTCAGTTACCTCATCTGTAAAATGGGGATTGATACCGTGAGCCCCATATGGGACAGGGACTGTATCCCACCCGATTTGCTTGGATCCACCCCAGCGCTTAGAACAGTTCCTGGCACATAGTAAGTGCTTAACAGATGCCATAATTATTATTATTATTCCACTATTTAGTAAAGTCCCTGGCACATGGTAAGCACTTAACAAATACCACCATTATCATTAGTTGTTACAATCTGATTATTCTGCATCTACCTCAGTGCTTAGTACCATGCCTGGCCCACAATAAGTGCTTAACAAATTGTTGTTGTTGTCTTACGCTGTTGGCATAAGACAGCCATAGCGATGCCAAAGACGCATCTCTCCCAAAACGCCCCACTTCCATCTGCAATCGTTCTGGTAGCGGATCCGTAGCGTTTTCTTGGTCAAAATGCGGAAGCGGTTGACCATTGCCTCCTTCCGTGCAGTAAACGAGTCCCTGCCCTCGACTCTCTCCCAGGCCGCTACTGCCCAGCACAGGGGAGTTTTGATTTTTAATTCATTCAATCGTCTTTATTGAGCGCTTACTGTGTGCAGAGCACTGTACTAAGCGCTACCGCTAGCCACGCTAGGAATGGAATGGGTGGGCCTCTGCTTGACTCTCCCTCCTGTAGTCATGTAGGGGACTGAGAGGAGGGGGTTAACAAATACTATAAACTACAATAAAAACAGGGAATCAGGTGTCCTTTTAGACTGTGAGCCCACTGTTGGGTAGGGACCGTCTCTATATGTTGCCAATTTGTACTTCCCGAGCGCTTACTGTGTGAAGAGCACTGTACTAAGCGCTGTCGCCTTCCACTCGCTAGCCACGCTAGGAATGGAATGGGTGGGCCTCTGCTTGACTCTCCCTCCTGTAGTCATGTAGGGGACTGAGAGGAGGGGGTTAACAAATACTATAAACTACAATAAAAACAGGGAATCAGGTGTCCTTTTAGACTGTGAGCCCACTGTTGGGTAGGGACCGTCCCTATATGTTGCCAATTTGTACTTCTCAAGTGCTTAGTACAGTGGTCTGCACCTAGTAAGCGCTCAATAAATACGATTGATGATGATGATGATGATGTCTGGGCTGACGAGTCCGTAGTCGAGCTAGCCGCCTTTTCGGGTTTTTTCGGCCGGAGGCGAGCGTAACCTCCGGGCCTTCTTTTCCAGTCGAGCGGAGGGCGGTACAAGATCCAGATCTTCGAGAAGGGCGACTTCGGCGGCCAGATGTTCGAGGCCACGGAGGACTGCCCCTCCGTCCTGGAGCAGTTTCACCTCCGCGAGGTCCACTCCTGCAAGGTGCCCGAGGGGGTCTGGGTGCTCTACGAGCAACCCAACTACCGCGGCCGCCAGTACCTCCTGGACAAGGAGGATTATCGAAAACCCGTCGACTGGGCCGCCGCCGGCCCCGCCGTCCAGTCCTTCCGCCGCGTCGTGGAGTGAGGTCAGGGGCCGCGGGAGCCGGAGGAGGAGGAGGAAGGGCTTTCCGCTCTTCCGTCGGGGTTAAAACCAGTCTTCGGCCCCTTAACCCCAATCTCCCCCACCAATAAAGCGATTGACGAGTGCCAACCCTCACCCCGTCTCGTCTCTGAAGGAGCGTTGGCTGTGGAGAAGCAGCGTGCTTCCTTAGACTGTGAGCCCACTGTTGGGTAGGGACTGTCTCTATACGTTGCCGGCTTGTACTTCCCAAGCACTTAGTACAGTGCTCTGCACACAGGAAGCGCTCAATAAATACGATTGATGATGATGATGATGATGACTGTCTCTATATGTTGCCGACTTGTACTTCCCAAGCGCTTAGTACAGGGCTCTGCACACAGTAAGCGCTCAATAAATACGATTGATGATGATGATGATGATGTCTCTATATGTTGCCGACTTGTACTTCCCAAGCGCTTAGTACAGGGCTCTGCACACAGGAAGCGCTCAATAAATACGATTGATGATGATGATGATGATGACTGTCTCTATATGTTGCCGGCTTGTACTTCCCAAGCGCTTAGTACAGGGCTCTGCACACGGTAAGCGCTCAATAAATACGATTGATGATGATGATGATGATGTCTCTATATGTTGCCGACTTGTACTTCCCAAGCGCTTAGTACAGGGCTCTGCACACAGGAAGCGCTCAATAAATACGATTGATTGATTGATTGATTCCTAGTGGTAAGAGCAGAGGCCTGGGAATCAGAGGACGCGGGTTCTCATCCCGGCTCCGCCTCAGGTCTGCTGTGTGACCTTGGGCGGATCGCTTCACCTTCTCTCTGCCTCAGTTTCCTCATCTGTAAAGTGGGGATGCATCCTACTGCCTCCTACTTAAACTGTGTGAGCCCCATGTGCAACAGGGGCTGTGGCCAACCTGTATCTATTCCAGGACTTAGAATGGTGCCTAGCACTTGGTAAGCACTTAACAAGTACCAAATTATTATTATTATTATTATTATTATTATTATTATTATTATTATGCTGAGGGTGGGATGGGGTGGAGGCTGGAGTCACGGAGGGTCCTCTGGTCGGGGGTGATCAATGTGGAGCCAACAGCCTGACCTCACATGGACGTGAAAAGCCGGTGAGGTCACAACATCGTAGGGCGGAGCTGGGTTTTGATTCCCTCTAGTAGTCTTATTAGTATTAATTTAATTATATTAATATAGAATTATAATGATTAACAATATTCAATAGTTAATATGTTACTAATAATGATAATAGTACTTGTTAAGTGCTTAATTTGTGCCAAGCACTGTTCTATTCATTCATTCATTCAATCGTATTTATTGAGCGCTTACTGAGCGCAGAGCACTGGACTAAGCACTTGGGCAGTACAAGTTGGCAACTTGTAGAGAAGCAGCGTGGCTCGGTGGAAAGAGCCCGGGCTTTGGAGTCAGAGGTCATGGGTTCAAATCCCGGCTCCACCACTCGTCAGCTGTGTGACTTTGGTTAAGTCACTTCACTTCTCTGGGCCTCAGTTCCCTCATCTGTAAAATGGGGATGAAGACTGTGAGCCCCACGTGGGACAACCTGATCACCTTGTAAATTCTCCAGCGCTTAGAACAGTGCTCTCCACATAGTAAGCACTTAATAAATGCCATTATTATTACTATTATTATATAGAGGCGGTCCCTACCCAACAGTGGGCTCACAGTCTATAATAATAATGACATTTATTAAGCACTTACTCTGTGCCAAGCACTGTTCTAAGCGCTGGGGAGGTTACAAGGTGATCAGGTTGTCCCACAGGGGGCTCACAGTCTTAGTTCCCATTTTACAGATGAGGGAACTGAGGCCCAGAGAAGTGAAGTGACTTGCCCAAAGTCACACAGCTGACAATTGGAGGAGCCGGAATTTGAACCCATCACCTCTGACTCCCCGGGCTCTTTCCACTGAGTCACACTGCTTCTGTATGCACTGGGGTAGATACTAGTTAGTCATGTTGGACACAGTCCCTGTCCCATACAGGGCTCACACTCTTAATCCCCATTTTGCAGATGAGAAATGAAGTGACAATAATAATAATAATAAGGGTATTTGATAAGCGCTTACTATGTACCAAGCACTATTCTAAGCACTGTGGTAGTTACAAGGTAATCACGTCCCATGTGGAGCTCACAGTCTTAATCCCCATTTTACAGATGAGGGAACTGAGGCCCAGAGAAGTGAAGTGATAGTAATAATAATTATAATAAAGATGGTATTTGTTAAGCACTTACTATCTAGACTGTGAGCCCGTTATTGAGTAGGGACCGTCTCTATATGTTACCGATTTGTACTTTCCAAGAGCTTAGTACAGAGCTCTGCACACAGTAAGCGCTCAATAAATATGATTGAATGAATGAATATGTGCCAAGCACTATTCTAAGTGCTGGGGTAGTTACAAGGTGATCAGGTTGTCCCACGCAGGGCTCACAGTCTTAATCTCCATTTTACAGATGAGGTCACTGAGGCACAGAGAAGTTAAGTGGCTTGCCCAAGTTCAAACAGACACGTGAAGCAGAGTGCCTCAGTGGAAAGAGCCCAGGCTTTGGAGTCAGAGGTCATGGCTTCAAATCCCGGCTCCACCACTCGTCAGCTGTGTGACTTTGGGTAAGTCACTTCACTTCTCTGCGCCTCAGTTCCCTCCTCTGTAAAATGGGAATTAAGACTGTGAGCCCCTGGTGGGACAACCCGATCACCTTGTAACCTCCCCAGCACTTAGAACAGTGCTTTGCACATAGTAACTGCTTAATAAATGCCATCATTATTATTATTATTATAGAACAGTGCTTGGCACAAATTAAGAATTTAACAAGTGCTATTATCATTGTTAGTAATATATTAATTACTGTATATTGCTAATCATTATAATTATACAATCCCAGCTCTGCCACTTATCAGCTGTGTGACTTCGGGCAAGTCACTTCACTTCTCTGTGCCTCAGTTCCCTCATCTGTAAAATGGGGATTAAGACTGTGAGTCCCACGTGGGACAACCTTGATTACTTTGTTTCCTCCCCAGCGCTTAGAACAGTGCTTCGCACATAGTAAGCGCTTAACAAATACCAACATTATTCAGCGCTTAGAACAGTGCTTTGCACATAGTAAGCGCTTAATAAATGCCATTATTATTGTATGGCGGAGCTGGGATTAGGACCCATGACCAGGCCCGTGATCTATCCACTAAGCCACACTGCTTCCCCAGTTTAGAGTGGGTGGGGATGGGCATTGCTGAGGATGGGGAGAGTTTGACTTGTTAGGTGGATTTTGCCTAACAGGAAATTAGGATTTAGGAATTAGGAATTAGGATTAGGAATGCCTAACAGGAATTAGGATTTTTCCTAATCATGGAAACAGATTTTCAAATGGATGACAGCCCCCCCTGCAAAAGATAAGAGTGGGAAATACATTCTCTAGCTTGGACTTTTCTGCCTTTCTCGCCGGACAAGATTAGGTGCAGGCGATAAATCACTGTCTCCCACTCAGTCATTCATTCCTTCAATCGTATTTATTGAGCGCTTACTGTGTGCAGAGCACTGTACTAAGCGCTTGGGAAGTACAAGTCGGCAACATAGAGAGACGGTCCCTACCCAACAACGGGCTCACAGTCTAGAAGGGGGAGACAGAAAACAAAACAAACCATGTGGACAGGTGTCAAGTCGTCAGAACAAATTGAATTAAAGCTAAATGCACATCATTAACAAAATAAATAGAATAGTAAATATGGACAATAAATAGGGTGATAAATCTGTACAAACATATCTACAGGTGCTGTGGGGAGGGGAAGGAGGTAGGGCGGGGGGGATGAGGAGGAGGAGAGGAAAAAGGGGGCTCAGTCTGGGAAGGCCTCTTGGAGGAGGTGAGCTCTCAGTAGCAGCCCACCGCTCAAAGATCACATGGAAACACTCCTCTCTGTACACAGTAAGCGCTCAATAAATACGACTGAATGAACAGTATTGGTTAAGCGCTTACTATGTGCTAAGCACTTACTAAGTGCTGGGGTAGATAGAAGATCAGCGGGTCCCATGTGGGGCTCACAATCTATGTATGAGGGAGAACCGGTATTGAATCCCCATTTTGCAGATGAGGAAACTGAGGCTCACAGAACTGAATTGCTCAAAGTCACACGGCGGACAATAGTGATAATAATGATGGTATTTGTTAAGCGCTTACTATGTGCCAAGCACTCTTCTAAGCGCTGGGTTGGATACAAGGTCATCCCATGTGAGGCTCACAGTCTGAATCCGCATTTTACAGATGAGGTAACTGAGGCACAGAGAAGCTAAGTGATTTGCCCCAGGTCACACGGCTGACAAGTGGCAGAGCTGGGATTAGAACCCATGACCTCTGACTCCAGAGCCCTGGCTCTTTCCACCGAGCCATGCTGCTTCACTAACCACGCTGCTTCTCTAATAATAACGGCATTTAAGTGCTTACTACGTGCAAAGCATTGTTCTAAGCGCTGGGGAGGATACAGGGTGATCAGGTTGTCCCACAGGGGGCTCACAGTCTTCATCCCCATTTTACAGATGAGGTCACTGAGGCCCAGAGAAGTGAAGTGACTTGCCCAAGGTCAGATAGCAGACAAATGATGGAGCCGAGTGGGCGTGTCAGGATTAGAACCCAGATCCTCTGGTTCCCAGGCCCGTGTTCTTTCTGCTAGACCACACTGCTTGTTGTGCCCATCAGAGGAAAAAAAAATAATCCCAACACATCACACTTACACAACATATTATCACTGTCAATTAATTTTCTGACAAACAGCAATCTCTCTCTTGCCCAGGGTGATTTTTTTAAATTTTTTTTTTTTGCTGGTTAGGAAGAAGAGAATGTGGAATTCGCTCACCTTTCTCCTAGTGCGAGAAGGGTTAGGATTGTAAAAACACAGGTGGTACTTGATAGTTTATCAAATCTTCAGTGCCATCCTTATTTGCAAAACAGCAATTACATTTTGAATCAGGCTCACGAATGTCTCATCGAACGTGTCTCAGCGGCGTGACAAAAGGGCAAAGGAGGTTGCATTTGTGAAGCTTGGTAAGTTTCTTGGAAGGAGCTGCTGTATCGATTCATATTTTTCTCCGCGAGAAAGGGGATGCACTTAGCAAAGGACCAAAAAGGCTAAAAAAGGATTTAATTATCTCAGGAAGATGTCACCCACTGTGGGCAAGAAGGATCAGTTAATTAGCCGAGGACTTGGAAAAGGTGGGGCTCCTTACTGTCTTCTTGGCCTCTCCCTTTATGTAAAAAGAATAAAAAATCCAAAGTGAGGGGCGTGAGATCAAGTCTGCGTGGGATGGTGGGTTGGGAAGCCAAACTAGGATACGGGGAGAAACAGATGAAGGAAATTAAAAAACAACAACAACATATGGAATTCATCCATTCGATCATACTGATTGAGCGCTTACAGTGTACAGATCACTATAATAATAATGATAATAATAATAATAATTGGAGAAGCGGCGTGGCTCGGTGGAAAGAGCCCGGGCTTTGGAGTCAGAGGTCGTGGGTTCGAATCCTGGAATCCCGGCTCCGCCACGTGTCTGCTGTGTGACCTTGGGCAAGTCTCTTAACTTCTCGGAGCCTCAGTTCCCTCATCTGTAAAATGGGGATGATGACTGTGAGCCCTACATGGGACAACCTGATCACCTTGAATCCCCCCAGCGCTTAGAACAGTGATTTGCACGTAGTAAGCGCTTAACAAATGCCATTATTATTATTATTATTATTATGGCATTTATTAAGCGCTTACTATGTGCAAAGCACTGGGGAGGTTACAGGGTGATCAGGTTGTCCCACGGGGGGCTCACAGTCTTAACCCCCATTTTCCAGATGAGGGAACTGAGGCCCAGAGAAGTGAAGTGACTCACCCAAGGTCACACAGCTGACAATTGGCGGAGCTGGGATTTGAACCCATGACTTCTTGACTCCAAAGGCCGGGCTCTTTCCACCGAACCACGCTTGGGAGAGTACAATATAACAGTAAACATAAGCAGACACATTCCCTTCCCATAGCGAGCTTACGTTCTAGAGGGTTTGAATCAGCATGTTGCCAATTTGTCCTTCCCAAGCGCTTAGTACAGTGCTCTGCACACAGTAAGCGCTCAATAAATACGATTGATGATGATGATGATAAGATGTCTCCTATGTATGATAAGATGTATGTATGTATGAGGCCCCGGATTCAATCCCCGGCATCTCCACTTATCAGCGCTTAGAACAGTGCTTTGCACATATTAAACGCTTAATAAACACCATTATTATTCATTCAATCGTATTTATTCAGCGCATAGAACAGTGCTGTGCACATAGTAAGTGCTTAATAAATGCCATCATCATCATCATTATCTTGAGGGACAAGGAATGACATTGTTTACACACTCCCTCCTGCTTGGAATTTACCCAATCTGCAAAGCCCTTCTGGGAATCACATCTTCCCGAGGAAGTCTTTCCTGATTGTCTTCCATCTCCCCACCCTGGTTTTACCATTAGAATCGACTGCCCACTCCCATTTCAACCAGTTTTTTTTTCTTAATTGCATTTATTGAGCACTTCTTGGAGAGCACTGTACTAGGAGTTTGGGAGAGTAATAATAGTACTAATAATAATGGTATTTGTTAAGCACAAGCAAGTTGAGTTGGACACAGTCCCGTGTGAGGCTCACGGTCTCAACCCCCATTTTACGGATGAAATAATTGAGCCTTCCCTGATTTGTCTTCCATCTCCCCACCCTGGTTTTACCATTAGAATCGACTGCCCACTCCCAACTGAACCAGTTTTTTTTTTCTTAATTGCATTTACTGAGCACTTCTTGGAGAGCGCCGTACTAGCAGTTTGGGAGAGTAATAATAGTAATAATAATAATGGTATTTGTTAAGCACTTACTATATGTCAGGCACTGTACTAAGCGCCAGGGTGGATACAAACAAGTTGAGTCAGACACAGTCCTGTGTTGGGCTCACGGTCTCAACCCCCATTTTACAGATGAGATAATTGAGCCTTCCCTGATTGTCTTCCATCTCCCCACCCTGGTTTTACCATTAGAATCGACTGCCCACTCCCATCTCAACCAATTTTTGTTTTCTTAATTGCATTTATTGAGCACTTACTTCTTGGAAAGCACTGTACTAGGAGTTTGGGAGAGTAACAATAGTAATAATAATAATGGTATTCGTTAAGCACTTACTATGTGCCAGGCACTGTACTAAGCGCCAGGGTGGATACAAGGAAGTTGAGTCGGACACAGTCCTATGTGGGGTTCATGGTCTCAACCCCCATTTTACAGATGAGATAATTGAGCCTCCCCTGATTGTCTTCCATCTCCCCACCCTGGTTTTACCATTAGAATCGACTGCCCACTTCCATCTGAACCATTTTTTTTTCTTAATTGCATTTATTGAGCACTTACTTCTTGGAAAGCATTTTACTAGGAGTTTGGGAGACTAATAATAGTAATAATGATAAGTTTGGGAGAGTAATAATAGTAATAATAATAATGGTATTCGTTAAGCACTTACTATGTGCCAGGCACTGTACTAAGCGCCAGGGTGGTTACAAGCAAGTTGAGTCAGACACAGTCCCGTGTGGGGCTCACAGTCTCAACCCCCATTTTACAGATGAGATAACTGAGCCTTCCCTGATTGTCTTCCATCTCCCCACCCTGGTTTTACCATTAGAATCGACTGCCCACTCCCATTTCAACCAATTTTTTTTTCTTAATTGCATTTATTGAGCACTTCTTGGAGAGCACTGTACTAGGAGTTTGGGAGAGTAATAATAGTAATAATTATAATGGTATTTGTTAAGCACTTACTATATGTCAGGCACTGTACTAAGCGCCAGGGTGGATACAAGCAAGTAGAGTTGGACACAGTCCCGTGTGGGGTTCACGGTCTCAACCCCCATTTTACAGATGAGTTAATTGAGCCTTTCCTGATTGTCTTCCATCTCCCCACCCTGGTTCTACCATTAGAATCAACTGCCCACTCCCATTTGAACCAGTTTTTCTTTTTTCTTAATTGCATTTATTGAGCACTTACTTCTTGGAAAGCACTGTACTAGGAGTTTGGGAGAGTAATAATAGTAATAATAATAATGGTATTTGTTAAGTACTTAATATGTGCCAGGCACTGTACTAAGTGCCAGGGTGGATACGAGCAAGTTGAGTCGGACACAGTCCCGTGCGGGGCTCACAGTCTCAACCCCCATTTTACAGATGAGATAACTGAGGCACAGAGAAGTGAAGTGACTCACCCAAGGTCACACAGAATAATAATAATAATAATAATGGCATTTATTAAGCGCTTACTACGTGCAAAGCACTGTTCTAATAATAATAATAATGGTATTTATTAAGCACTTACTATGTACAAAGCACTGTTCTAAGCGCTGGGGAGGTTACAAGGTGATCAAGTTGTCCGATGGGGGGGCTCACAGTCTTAATCCCCATTTTCCAGATGAGGGAACTGAGGCCCAGAGAAGGGATGTGACTGGCCCAAAGTCACACAGCTGACAACTGGTGGAGCCAGGATTTGAACCCATGACCTTTGACTCCAAAGCCCGGGCTCTTTCCACTGAGCCACACTGCTTCAAAAGAAGACACGTGGCAGAGATGGAATGGGATGGGAGTACAATACAACAGAGTTGGTAGACACATTCCCTGCCCACAGTGAGTTTACGGTCTAGTGGGTAAGGCAGATAGTGATATGAATAAATAAATGATTTATTTCTTTCATCATCACTGGATGCCAGATCAACATCTTGTCTTTCATTCATTCATTCAGTCGTATTTATTGAGCGCTTACTGTGTGCAGAGCACTGAACTAAGCACTTGGGAGGATACAATATAACAGTAAGTGGACACATTCCCTGCCCACGAGTTGATTGTCTGGAGAAGTCAGGGATTATGACACCACGAGACCTTTTCTTCTCAATCCAATCAATCATTGGTATTTATTGAGTGATTACTATGTGCAGAGCATTGTACTAAGCATGGAGTAATAATAATAATAATAATAATAATAATGATGATGATGTATTTGTTAAGTGCATACTTTGTGCCAAGCACTGTACTAAGTGCTGGGGTAGATACAAGGTAATAATAATAATAAATAATAATGATGGCATTTGTTAAGCACTTACTATATGCAAAGCACTGTTCTAAGCGCTGGGGGAGACTAGAAGGTGATCAGTTTGTCCCATGTGGGGCTCACAGTTTTAATCCCCATTTTACAGATGAGGTAACAGGCTCAGGGAAGTGAAATGACTTGCTCAAGATCACACAGCAGGCATGTGGGGGAACCGGGATTCGAACCCATGACCTCTGACTCCCAAGCCCGTGCACTTTCCACTAAGCCATGTAGTGGATAGAGCACGGGACTGGGATTCAGCAGGTCATGGGTTCCTCGTTAGTATAGTGGTGAGTATCCCCGCCTGTCACGCGGGAGACCGGGGTTCGATTCCCCGGTGGGGAGAAATTGTCATGAGAAGCAGCGTGGCTCAGTGGAAAGAGCCCGGGCTTTGGAGTCAGAGGTCATGGGTTCGAATTCCGACTCCACCACATGTCTGCTGTGTGATCTTGGCCAAGTCACTTAACTTCTCTGGGCCTCAGTTACCTCATCTGTAAAATGGGGATGAAGACTGTGAGCCCCACATGGGACAACCTGATCACCCTGTAGCCTCCCCAGCGCTTAGAACAGTGCTTTGCACATACTAAGCGCTTAACAAATGCCAATTATTATTATTATGGGTTCTAATCCCCGCTCTGCCGCTTGTCTGCTGTGTGACCCTGGACAAGTCACTTAACTTCTCTGGGCCTCAGTTACCTCATTTGTAAAATGGGGATGAGATTGTGAGCCCCACTTGGCACAAGGACTGCGTTCAACCCGATTTGCTTGTATCTACCCCAGAGCTTAGTACAGTGCCTCGCACATACTAAGAGCTTAACAAATGCCAATCAATCAATCAATCATATTTATTGAGCCCTTACTGTGTGCAGAACACTGTACTAAGCGCTTGGGAAGTACAAGTTGGCAACATATAGAGACAGTCCCAACCCAACAGTGGGCTCACAGTCTAGAAGGGGGGCTCACAGTCTAGAATACCATAATCATTAGCGTGGCTCAGTGGAAAGAGCACGGGCTTTGGAGTCAGTTGTCACGGGTTCAAATTCCCGTTCTGCCAATTGTCAGCTGTGTGGCTTTGGGCGAGTCACTTAACTTCTCTGTGCCTCAGTTACCTCATCTCTAAAATGGGGATTGACTGGGAGGCCCCCATGGGACAACCTGATCACCTTGTAACCTCTCCAGCGCTCAGAACAGTGCTTTGCGCATAGTAAGCGCTTAATAAATGCCATTAAAAAAATGCAACAGAATTAGCAGACACGTTCCCTGCCCATAACGAGCTTAACCTCAACAATCCCAACCCAATCCCAGTTGGTTTCTCAGGTGAAATCAGTTTCCCTCAAACAGACACAGTCTCCCTGGTCAATCAATCAATCAATCAATCGTATTTATTGAGCGCTTACTGTGTGCAGAGCACTGTGGTCCAAGGAAACGGTGCAATTTTTGACAGCACCTTAGCTAAACTGTCGGCATTTCATAGTCATACGGGAACGTTCATCCCACTTACTCAAGAGAAGTACGGAAATGGTGTCCACGATGGTGGGAAACCACAGAAATGGAACAGTGTGAAACGTACAACGAGCACGGAGAATTTGGCATTTGGATCTTGGCTTCATTCCTGGATGAATCCATTACCTGGCAAAGTAAAATTAAGATTAATGCTTTCCCCGAGGTCACTTGCGCGGTTAAAGAAGCTATTCTACAGTGCCAAGCGCTTAGTACAGTGCTCTGCGCACAGTAAATACGATTGAATGCGTGAATAGTTGGGATTTTCTGGGGTTGTAAAGGCCAATTCAGGGGGAAGAGACTGTGCCGTCCTTACAACCGGGAAGCAGTGTGGTCTAATGGATCCAGCGCGGGCCTGAGAGTTAGAAGACCTGGGTTCTAATCCTCTAGACTGTAAGTTCCTTGTGGGCAGGGAATGTATCTGTTATATTGTCCTCTCCCAGACTCTCAGTACAGTGCTCTGCACACAATAAGCGATCAATAAGTACGATTGACCGGCTGACTAATCCCAGCTCCGCCGCCTGTCTGCTGTGCGACCTTGGGGAAGTCACTTCACTCCTCTGCGCCTCAGCGGCCTCATCTGTAAAATGGGGATTTATGCCACGAGCCCCTTGTGGGACATAGACTGCTTCCAATTTGATTAGCTTGTATGTACCCCCGTGCGTAGTACAGCACCTGACACGTAGTAAGTGCTTAATAAATACTATTTTAAAAAACACCACCAACAAAAAATCGGGAGGGTGGATTGAGGAGAGGGGCAATTGTAGCTCACTGGGACCACAGACATTAAGTGTAGGGTAGTTACTCAGCAGTGTGGCTCAGCGGAAAGAGCCCGGGCTTGGGAGTCAGAGGTCATGGGTTCGAATCCTGGCTACGACGCTTGTCAGCTGTGTGACTTTGGGCAAGTCACTTCACTTCTCTGTACCTCAGTTACGCCATCTGTAAAATGGGGATTAAGACTGCGAGCCCCACGTGGGACAACCTGATCACCTTGTATCCCCCTCAGTGCTTAGAACAGTGCTTTGCACATAGTAAGCGCTTAACAAATACCGTCATTATTATTATTATTATTCAGTTGTATTTATTAAGCACTTACTGTGTGCAGAGCACTGCATTAAATCCTTGGGAAAGTACAATGCAGCAATAAAGAGTGACAATCTCTGCCCACAGAGTTAGATAAAGCCTAAATAACAGGGGTCTGGAAAAAGCAGGCTTTTGGAATGGTTGCAATCATCCAGTTGCTGGGATCAGGACAGCTGACTGTCCAGAAATGGAAGTGGATGTCTGCCGGTGACGTCGTAACCTGTGAAGCAGCGTGGCTCAGTGGAAAGAGCCCGGGCTTTGGAGTCAGAGGTCGTGGATTCAAATCCTGACTCCGCCAGTCGTCAGCTGTGTGACTTTGGGCAAGGCACTTCAATTCTCTGGGCCTCAGTGACCTCATCTGGAAAATGGGGATTAAAACTGCGAGCCCCTGTGGGACAATCTGATCACCTTGTAACCTCCCCATTGCTTAGAACAGTGCTTTGCCTATAGTAAGCGCTTAATAAATGCCATTATTATTATTATTAACCTGCTACGGCAAGTGAAGCAGTGTGGCCTAGTGGATAGAGCACAGGCCTGAGAGTCAGAAAGCCCTGGGTTTTCGTCCCGGCTCCGCCACTTCTCTGCTGTGCTGCCTTGGGCAAATCAGTTCACTTCTCTGTGCCTCAGTGACCCCACCTGTAAAATGGGGATTAAAACTGCGAGCCCCCTGTGGGACAATCTGATCACCTTGTAACCTCCCCATTGCTTAGAACAGTGCTTTGCATATAGTAAGCGCTTAATAAATACCATTATTATTATTATTAATAACTTGCCACTGCAATTGAAGCAGTGTGACCTAGTGGATAGAGCACAGGCCTAAGAGTCAGAAAGCCCTGGGTTCTCATCCCAGTTCCGCCACTTCTCTGCTATGCTGCCTTGGGCAAATCACTTCACTTCTCTGTGCCTCAGTGACTCCACCTGTAAAATGGGGATTAAGGCTATGAGCCCCATGTGGGACAGGGACTGTGTCCAACCTGATTGGCTTTTATCCGTCCCAGTATTTAGTACAGTGCCTGACACATAGTAAGAACTTAACAAATCCAATTAAAAAAAAAATGAACAAAATAAACCCAAATACCATTAAAAGCAAAAAAAAAAAAAAAAAACCCAAACAACAGCCTCCCCAACCATGCAAAAAAACATTCTGTAGGTCCGTCAATCAGTCAGTCATTCCTATTTATTGAGTGCTTACTGTGTGCAGAGCACTGTACTTAGCACTTGGGAGACTACAATATAACAATTAGACACATTCCCTGCCCACAATGATTCTCTGTTCTGGAGAGTCTGCTCTTTCGGGATCTGAACTGCCCGGACATCAAAGGCCCAATGTAGATCATGTTGTTTTTTGTTTCTCTCTTTGTTCTGGGGGGGGGGTGGTTACTTTCCCCCTGGTTTTTGCGAGAAGTGATGGAGGAGCCAGAGGTCACAGTCTAGAGGTGGGAGGCAGACAGTAATGGAAATAAATAAATGACAGTTATAAGAGCTCACTTCCTCCAGGAGGCCTTCCCAGACTGAGCCCTTTCCTTCCTCTCCCCCTCTTCCCCCTCTCCATCCCACCCATCTTACCTCCTTCCCTTCTCCACAGCACCTGTATATATGTATATATGTTTGTACATATTTATTACTCTATTTATTTATTTATTTTACTTGTACATATCTATTCTATTTATTTTATTTTGTTAGTATGTTTGGTTTTGTTCTCTGTCTCCCCCTTCTAGACTGTGAGCCCACTGTTGGGTAGGGACTGTCTCTATATGTTGCCATCTTGCACTTCCCAAGCGCTTAGTACAGTGCTCTGCACACAGTAAGTGCTCAAGAAATACGATCGATTGATTGATTGACAGAAGTGCTCTGGGGCTGGGAGGGAGGATGAATAAATGGAGCAAGTCAGGCGATTCATTCATTCTTTCATTCAATTGTATTTATTGAGGGCTTACTGTGTGCAGAGCACTGTACTAAGTGCTTGGGAAGTACAAATTGGCAACACATGCAGATGCAGGCGATGGTATTGACAGCTGTCTACTTGTTTTGTTTTGTTGTCTGTCTACCTCTTCTAGACTGTGAGCCCATTGATGGGTAGGGATTGTCTCTATCTGTTGCCAAATTGTACTTTCCAAGCACTGAGTCCAGTGCTCTGCACATAGTAAGCGCTCAATAAATACAATTGAATGAATGAATGAAAGGAGAGGTGCCTTTAAAAAGGCTTTGAAGGAGGGGCAGTAGTCCCCCTCTTGTAGACCTATGGTAATAATAATAATAATAATGGCATTTGTTAAGCGCTGCCTATGTGCAAAGCGCTGTTCTAAGCGCTGGGGGGATACAAGGTGATCACGTTGTCCCATGTGGGGCTCATGGTCTTAATCCCCACAGCACCTGTATATATGCTTGTACGTATTTATTACTCTATTTATTTATTTTACTTGTACATATTTATTCTATTTATTTTATTCTGTTAATATGCTTTGTTTTGTTGTCTGTCTCCCCCTTCTAGACTGTGAGCCCACTGTTGGGTAGGGACCGTCTCTATACATTGCCAACTTGGACTTCCCAAGCGCTTAGCCCAGTGCTCTGCACACAGTAAGTGCTCAATAAATACGATTGATTGATTGTACTTCCCAAGCACTTAGTACAGTGCTCTGCACACAGTAAGCACTCAATAAATGCGATTGAATGAATGAATGAATGAATGAATGAATGAATCCCCAATTTCCAGATGAGGTAACTCAGGCCCAGAGAAGTTAAGTGAGTTGCCCAAGGTCACACACCAGACATGTGGGGGAGCAGGATTAGAACCCATGACCTTCTGACTCCCAAGCCTGGCTCTTTCCACTGAGCTACGCTGCTTCTCTAGGTAGGCAGCGGAGCAGGGGTAGCAACCTCTTTGAGCTGCCCAGTCCTGGCACATGCAGACTGGCCCGAAATAAAGCAGGGCATTAGTTTTGGCCGCTGGCCCGTCAGGGGGTTAGCCCGTCAGCCTCCCTGGAAATCTTGGGGAAACAAATTCATTCAATCGTATTTACTGAGCGCTTACTGTGTGCAGAGCACTGTACTAAGCGCTTGGGAAGTACAAGTTGGCAATGTATGGCGGTTTGAAGCCCTGTTCGGAGGAAGCTTGACTTCTAGACTGTGAGCCCACTGTTGGGTAGGGACCGTCTGTATATGTTGCCAACTTGGACTTCCCAAGCGCTTAGTACAGTGCTCTGCACACAGTAAGAGCTCAATAAATACGATTGATTGATTGATTGATTGATTGGTAGATTAACTGGCTTCTGGTGCCCACCCTGGGGGTGGCACAGGGGAAAGTGAGAAGGTGTGAGTGGGCGCAGTGGGGAGAGAGGTGGGTGCAGAGAAGGAAGCTGGAGGTGGGGAGGTGAAGCAGCGCTCAATAAATAGGACTGAATGACTTTGCCCCCCTCCTCAGGGCTTCAACACACCACCCTGGACGACGCCTGCATGTAGAAAATAATCACCCGGGCGCCTGCAACAGTGAATCAGCATCTGAGAAACAGCATGGTATAGTGGAAAGAGCACGGGCCTGGGAATCAGAAGGTCGTGGGTTCTAATCCTGACTCTGCCACTTGTCTGCTGTGTGACCTTGGGCAAATCATTTCACTTCTCTGGGCCTCATTACCTCGTCTGGGAAATGGGGATTGTGACTGTGAGCCCCATGTGGGACAAGGCACTGAGTCCAACCAATTAGTTTGTACCCACTCCAGCATTTAGTGAGGTTTCTGGCACATAGTAAGCGCATTATAATAATAATGGTATTGTTAAGCACATACAATGTGCCGAGCGCTGGGGTAGATACAATAATGATGGCATTTATTAAGCGCTTACTATGTTCTAAGCACTGGAGAGGTTACAAGGTGATCAGGTTGTCCCACAGGGGACTCAGAGTCTTAATCCCCATTTTCCAGATGAGGGAACTGAGGCCTAGAGAAATGAAGTGACTTGCCCAAAGTGGCACAGCTGACAATAGGTGGGGCCGGGATTAGAACCCATGACCTCTGACTCTAAACCCCGGGCTCTTTCCACTGAGCCATGCTGCTTCTCTGAGAAACAAGATAATACAAGGCACAAGATAATACAAGGTACAAGGTCTTACCTCCTTCCCTTCCCCACAGCACCTGTACATATGTATGTATGTTTGTACAGATTTATTACTCTATTTATTTATTTTACTTGTACATATCTATTCTATTTATTTTATTTTGTTAGTATGTTTGGTTTTGTTCTCTGTCTCCCCCTTTTAGACTGTGAGCCAGCCCACTGTTGGGTAGGGACCGTCTCTATATGCTGCCAACTTGGACTTCCAAGCGCTTAGTACAGTGCTCTGCACACAGTAAGCACTCAATAAATACGATTGATTGATTGATTAGTACAGTGCTGTGCACACAGTGAGCACTCAAATACGATTGATTGATTGATTACAAGATACAAGGTAACCAGCTTGTCCCAAAGGGGGCTCATAGACTTAATCCCCATTTTCCAGATGAGGGAACTGAGGCCCAGAGAAGTCACTTGCCCAGCTGATAGTTGTTTAATCAATGGTGTTTGCTTAACAAATAAGATTAATAAAACGAATCTAACTCAAGTAAGTCTGGCTGCCTGGGGGCGTTTAACGGCAATGGTAGCCTCTGACGGTAAAACTTAAAGCGGGCCTCTCACGGGCTTATTTGGTTACGAATCCATGATGAGAAGGTTTCATGGTGGCTTGAAGGATTCCGCTTCCCGAAATATTAATTGGGCGAAATCCTTCGCGATGATCCCGTAGAGTGGCACCTTATCAATGCTCCCGGCTGGCTCTCCGCAGAGTTTAGATTAAAAAGTCACTGGCCCTTCTGAGCAGGAGACAGAGCCGGGGAAGAAGGAGGTGGGATTTTCTGTGAAGCTATAATAATAATAATGACGATGATGGTATTTGTTAAGTGCTTACTATGTGTCAAACACTGTTGTAACAGTGTCTACAACACCCTGGTAAGCACCGGGGTGGATACAAGCTAATACTAATAAAAATAACAGTAATGGCATTTGGTAAGTGGTTACTATGTGTCAAGCAGTGTTCTAAGTGCCTAGGTGGATACACGCTAAAAATAACAATAATTGTGGTATTAGTTAAGTACTTACTATGTGCCAAGCACTGTACTAAGTGCTGGGGGTAGATACAAGGCAATCAGATCCGAAATGGGGCACAGTATAATAAAAATAATAGTAATGGCATTTGGTAAGTGCTTACTACGTGTCAAGCAGTGTTCTAAGTGCCTAGGTGGATACATGCTAAAAATAACAATAATTATGGTATTAGTTAAGCGCTATGTGCCAAGCACTGTACTAAGCTCTGGGGGTAGATACAAGGCAATCAGATCCGAAATGGGGCACAGTATAATAAAAATAATAGTGATGGCATTTGGTAAGTGCTTACTACGTGTCAAGCAGTGTTCTAAGTGCCTAGGTGGATATATGCTAAAAATAACAATAATTGTGGTATTAGTTAAGCGCTTACTATGTGCCAAGCACTGTACTAAGCGCTGGGGGTAGATACAAGGCAATCAGATCCGAAATGGGGCACAGTATAATAAAAGTAATAGTAATGGCATTTGGTAAGTGCTTACTACGTGTCAAGCACTGTTCTAAGTGCCTAGGTGGATACATGCTAAAAATAACAATAATTGTGGTATTAGTTAAGCGCTTACTATGTGCCAAGCACTGTACTAAGCACTGGGGGTAGATACAAGGTAATCAGATCTGAAATGGGGCACAGTATAATAAAAGTAATAGTAATGGCATTTGGTAAGTGCTTACTACGTGTCAAGCACTGTTCTAAGTGCCTAGGTGGATACATGCTAAAAATAACAATAATTGTAGTATTAGTTAAGCGGTATGTGCCAAGCACTGTACTAAGCTCTGGGGGTAGATACAAGGTAATCAGATCTGAAATGGGGCACAGTATAATAAAAGTAATAGTAACGGCATTTGGTAAGTGCCTACTACGTGTCAAGCAGTGTTTTAAGTGCCTAGGTGGATGCATGCTAAAAATAACAATAATTGTGGTATTAGTTAAGCTCTTACTATGTGCCAAGCACTGTATTAAGTGCTGGGGGTAGATACAAGGCAATCAGATCCGAAATGGGGCACAGTATAATAATAATAATAGTAATAATGGCATTTATTAAGCACTTACTATGTGCAAAGTGCTGTTCTAAGCTCTGGGGAGGTTACACAGTGATCAGGTTGTCCCATGGGGGGCTCACAGTTTTAATCCCCATTTTACAGATGAGGGAACTGAGGCATAGAGAAGTTAAGTATACATTTAAGGATATGTAAATGCAGCCTAGACTTGTCTAGAGATGGGCCAGTGGAGAAGCAGCGTGGCTCAGTGGAAAGAGCCCGGGCTTTGGAGTCAGAGGTTAGGGGTTCAAATCCCGACTCCTCCAACTGTCAGCTGTGTGACTTTGGGCAAATCACTTAACTTCTCTGTGCCTCAGTTACCTCATCTGTAAAATGGGGATTAAAACTGGGAGCCCCCCGTGGGACAACCGGATCACCCTGAAACCTCCCCAGCACTTAGAACAGTGTTTTACACATAGGAAGCGCTTAACAAATACCAACATTATTATTATTATTAACAAGGGTAGCAGAATTCCAAGCATCTGCCATCCTGCCTCTAGCACACAACATTTTCCTTCCTCAAAGCCGACAGACAAAAACTCTCCCCTACTTCAAATAATAATAACAATGATAATCATGACATTTATTAAGCACTTATTACATGCAAAGCACTGTTCTAAGCACTGGAGAAGTTACAAGGTGATCAGGTTGTCCCATGGGGGGCTCACTGTCTTAATCCCCACTTTACAGATGAGGGAACTGAGGCCCAGAGAAGTGAAGTGACTTGCCCAAAGTCACACAGCTGATAAGTGGCGGAGCCGGAATTTGAACCCATGACCTCTGACTCCAAAGTCTGGGCTCTTTCCACTGAGCCATGCTTATTGAAGTCACATCTCCCCTAAGAGGCCTTCCCTGACTAAGCCCTCCTTTCCTTTTCTCCCACTCCCTTCTGTATCGCCCTGCCTCACTCCCTTTATTCATCCCCTCACTCCCTTTATTCATTAGAGAAGCAGCGTGGCTCAGTGGAAAGAGCCCGGGCTTGCTTGGGAGTCAGAGGTCATGGGTTCAAATCCTGACTCCGCTACTTGTCAGCTGTGTGACTTTGGGCAAGTCACTTCACTTCTCTGGGCCTCAGTTACTGCATCTGCAAAATGGGGATTAAGACTGTGAGCACCACGTGGGACAACCGGATCACCTTGTATCTCCCCAGCGCTTAGAACAGTGCTTTGCATGTAGTAAGTGCTTAACAAATACTATCATTATTATTCTCTGGGCCTCAGTTACTGCATCTGAAAAATGGGGATGATGTCTGTGAGCCCCCTGTGGTACAAGCTGATCACCTCGTATCGATCCCAGCGCTTAGAACAGTGCTTTGTACATAGTAAGTGCTTAACAAATGCCATCACTCTTATTATTATCCTGCTCCCATACTTACATAAATATCTGTACAGACTTATATGTCGATATCTGTAATTGATGTATTAATATTAATGTCTGTCTCCCCCTCTGGACTGTAAGCTCGCTGTAGGCAGGGAAAGTGTCTGTTTATTGTTATATCGTACTCTTCCAAGCGCTTAATACGATGCTCTGCGCACAGTAAGTGCTCAATAAATAATATTGACTGGCTGACTGTCACCAGAGGGTTGTGGAGGGAGGTTAGAGGTTGGAGGTCGGAGGTCAGGGATGGTTTTGAGACCCAAGGCAGTGGCCCCCCGGGCTGATCACTATCCTTCTCCCACACTCCGGACTGTATTGAGCCCCTCAGTGAGGCGGGGTCAACCCTCCCGGGCTGTACTGAGCCCCTCAGTGAGGCTGGGGTCAAGGGTGGTTCAGTGGTGGAATTCTCGCCTGCCACACGGGAGGCCCAGGTTCGATTCCCGGCCAATGCAGCGATCGTCTTAGAGAAGCAGCGAGGCTCAGTGGAAAGAGCCCGGGCTTTGGAGTCAGAGGTCATGGGTTCAAATCCCAGCTCCGCCAACTGTCAGCTGTGTGACTTTGGGCTAGTCACTTCACTTCTCTGGGCCTCAGTTACCACATCTGTAAAATGGGGATTAAAATTGTGAGGCCCCCTGTGGGGCAATCTGATTACCTTGTAACCTCCCCAGTGCTTAGAACAGTGCTTTGAACATCATCATCATCATCATCATCAATCGTATTTATTGAGCGCTTATTGTGTGCAGAGCACTGTACTAAGCGCTTGGGAAGTACAAGTTGGCAACATATAGAGACGGTCCCTACCCAACAGTGGGCTCACAGTCTGAAAGGGGGAGACAGAGAACAAAACCAAACATACTAACAAAATAAAATAAATAGAATAGATATGTACAAAATAAATAAATAGAGTAATAAATATGTACAAGCATATATACATATATACAGGTGCTGTGGGGAAGGGAAGGAGTTAAGATGGGGGGATGGAGTGGGGGGCGAGGGGGAGAGGAAGGAAGAGGCTCAGTCTGGGAAGGCCTCCTGGAGGAGGTGAACATAGTAAGCGCTTAACAAATACCAACATTATTATTATTATTATTATTATTATTATTATTATTAAGGGTTGTCAGGGCCCACCCATGATACATGACATAATCAGCGCTGTCTCCCTGGCTTCACGTTGATTGGCATTCTGCAAGAAGTCTTCCCCATCTCTTTCTCCACACTCAAGCCACACTCTCCCAGCCAACCTGGATGGTTCAGAGAGCAGGATGTGTGTATGTGCCTTTGTGTGTGTCTGTGTGCGTGTGTAGAGAAGCAGCGTGGCTCAGTGGGAGAGTGGAGTCAGAGGTCATGGGTTCAAATCCTGGCTCTGCCACTTGTCAGCTGTGTGACTTCTAGACTGTGAGCCCACTGTTGGGTAGGGACTGTCTCTATATGTTGCCAACTTGTACTTCCCAAGCGCTTAGTTCAGTGCTCTGCACACAATAAGCCCTCAGTAAATACGATTGATGATGATGATGACTTTGGGCAAGCCGCTTAACTTCCTTGGGCCTCAGTTCCCTCATCTGCAAAACAGGGATGAAGACTATGAGCCCCCCGTGGGACAACCTGATCACCTTGTAACCTCCTCAGCGCTTAGAACAGTGCTTGGCACGTAGTAAGAGCTTATACATGCCATCATTATTATGTGTATTGTCGCACTCTGCTCTCAACATTCACATTCGCTAATTCCCCAACTCTTAACATCTGCTAAAAGCTCAGCCACAAGTGTTAGCTAATTACAGCTAATGGCTGGGGCGATGAGCTAATAATGCTCATGGATGGGAATAAGTGTTCAAGAGTGCATGCGTGTGCATTTGTGTGTGCGCATGTGCGTAAATGTGTGCTCACTCCCAACATTGCCCTTAGCTAATCTCCAAATTCTCAACCTTTGCTGAAGCCTCAGATAAGAGCATTAGCTAATTACAGCTAATGGCTGGTTTGATGAACTAATGCTAATAGACCCATCTCCCCAGGCTTACCTCCTTCCCCTCCCCACAGCACCTGTATATATGTATATATGTTTGTACGGATGTATTACTCTATTTATTTATTTATTTTACTTGTACATATTTATTCTATTTATTTTATTTGGTTAATATGTCTTGTTTTGTTGTCTGTCTCCCCCTTCTAGACTGTGAGCCCGCTGTTGGGTAGGGACCGTCTCTATACGTTGCCAACTCGGACTTCCCAAACGCTTAGTACAGTGCTCTGCACACAGTAAGCTCTCAATAAATACGAATGAATGAATGAATGAATGAATGAATGAATGACCGTCTCTATATGTTGCCAACTTGTAGAGCTGCAGCATGGCTCAGTGGTAAGAGCCCGGGCTTTGGAGTCAGAGGTCATGGGTTCAAACCCCGGCTCCGCCACTTGTCAGCTGGGTGACTTTGGGCAAGTCACTTCACTTATCTGCACCTCAGTTCCCTCATCTGAAAAATGGGGATGAAGACTGTGAGCCCCCCGTGGGACAACCTGATCATCTTGTAACCTCCCCAGCGCTTAGAACAGTGCTTTGCACATAGTAAGCACTTAATAAATGCCATTATTATTATTATTATTACTTCCCAAGCACTTAGTACAGTGGTCTGCACACAGTAAGCGCTCAGTAAATACAATTGAATGAATGAATGACAGGGTAAGCGGGGGGGGGGGGGTTGTGTGTGTGTGTGTGTGTGCAAGTGTGCTCACTCCCAACATTAACATTTGTTAATCCCCCGACTCTCAACTTTCATCCCCCCCACCTCCTTCCCCTCCCCACAGCACCTGTATATATGTTTGTATAGATTTATTACTCTATTTTACTTGTACATATTTACTATTCTATTTATTTTGTTAATGATGTGCATCTAGCTAGAATTATATTTGTTCTGACGATTTTAACCCCTGTCTACATGTTTTGTTTTGTTGTCCGTCTCCCCCTTCTAGACTGCGAGCCCGTTGTTGGGTTGGGACCGTCTCTATGTTGTCGACTTGTCCTTCCCAAGCGCTTAGTCCAGTGCTCTGCATGCAGTAGGCGCTCAATAAATACGATTGAATGAATGAATGAATCTGCAGTCTTTAAGACTGCTTAGTCCAGTGCTCTGCTCACAAGACTTAATCCCCATTTTACAGATGAGGTAACTGAGGCACAGAGAATTTGAGTGGCTTTCCCAAGGTCGCACAACAGATGAGTGACAGAGCGAGGATTAGAACCTGCATCCTCTGTTGGGTAAGGACCACCTCTATATGTTGCCAGTTTGTACTTCCCAAGTGCTTAGTAAAGTGCTCTGCACACAGTAAGCGCTCAATAAATACGATTGAATGAATGAATAATAATAATAATAATGGCATTTATTAAGCACTTACTATGTGCAAAGCACTGTTCTAGGCGCTGGGGAGGTTACAAGGTGATCAGGTTGTCCCCCGGGGGGCTCACAGTCTTAATCCCTATTTTACAGATGAGGGAACTGAGGCACAGAGAAGTGAAGTGACTTGCCCAAAGTCAGACAGCTGGCCATTGGCGGAGCCGGGATTGGAACCCATGACCTCTGACTCCAAAGCCTGGGCTCTTTCCACTGAGCCACGCTGCTTCTCTATTGCTCTATTTGCTCCCTTTATTCACCCTTCCCTCTGCCCTGCCGCACTTATGTACAAATCCATAATTTATTTATTTACAATATTGTCTTTTTAGATTGTAAACTCACTTTAGGCAGGTGATGTGTCTACCAACTCTGTTATATTGTATATTCATTCATTCATTTAATCGTATTTATTGAGCACTTACTGTGTGCAGAGCACTGTACTAAGCGCTTGGGAAGTACAAGTTGGCAACATATAGAGACGGTCCCGACCCAACAGTGGGCTCACAGTCGAGAAGTATATAGTATATTGCACATAGTAAGCACTTAATAAATGCCATTATTATCATCATCATCATCATCATCATCAATCGTATTTATTGAGCGCTTACTGTGTGCAGAGCACTGTACTAAGCGCTTGGGAAGTACAAATTGGCAACATATAGAGACAGTCCCTACCCAACAGTGGGCTCACAGTCTAAAAGGGGGAGACAGAGAACAAAACCAAACATACTAACAAAATAAAATAAATAGAATAGATATGTACAAGTAAAATAAATAAATAAATAGAGTACAAACAGGTGCTGTGGGGAAGGGAAGGAGGTAAGATGGGGGGGATGGAGAGGGGGACGAAGGGGAAAGGAAGGAAGGGGCTCAGTCTGGGAAGGCCTCCTGGAGGAGGTGAGCTCTCAGCAGGGCCTTGAAGGGAGGAAGAGAGCTAGCTTGGCGGATGGGCAGAGGGAGGCCATTCCAGGCCCGGGGGACGACGTGGGTCGGGGGTCGATGGTGAGACAGGTGAGAATGAGGCCTAGTGAGGAGATTAGCAGCGGAGGAGCGGAGGGTGTGGGCTGGGCTGGAGAAGGAGAAAAGGGAGGTGAGGTGGGGGGGGCGAGGGGATGGACAGCCTTGAAACCCAGGGTGAGGAGTTTCTGCCTGATGCGCAGATTGATTGGTAGCCACTGGAGATTATTGAGGAGGGGAGTAATATGCCCCGAGCGTTTCTGGACAAAGATAATCTGGGCAGCAGCATGAAGTATGGATTGAAGTGGAGAGAGACACGAGGATGGGAGATCAGAGAGAAGGCTGATGTAGTAGTCCAGACGGGATAGAATGAGAGCTTGAATGAGCAGGGTAGCGGTTGGGATGGAGAGGAAAGGGCGGATCTTGGCAATGTTGTGGAGCTGAGACCGGCAGGTTTTGGTGACGGCTTGGATGTGAGGGGTGAATGAGAGAGCGGAGTCGAGGATGACACCAAGGTTGCGGGCTTGTGAGACGGGAAGGATGGTAGTGCCGTCCACAGAGATGGGAAAGTCAGGGAGAGGGCAGGGTTTTGGAGGGAAGACAAGGAGTTCAGTCTTCGACATGTTGAGCTTTAGGTGGCGGGTAGACATCCAGATGGAGATGTCCTGAAGGCAGGAGGAGATGCGAGCCTGGAGAGAGGGGGAGAGAGCAGGGGCAGAGATGCAGATCTGGGTGTCATCAGCGTAGAGATGATAGTTGAAGCCGTGGGAGCGAATGAGGTCACCAAGGGAGTGTGTGTAGATCGAGAACAGAAGGGGACCAAGCACTGAACCTTGGGGAACCCCCACAGTAAGAGGATGGGAGGCAGAGGAGACTGAGAATGAACGACCGGAGCGATGAGGAGAACCAGGAGAGGACGGAGTCTGTGAAGCCAAGGTCAGATTGCGTGTTGAAGAGAAGGGGGTGGTCCACAGTGTAGAAGGCAGCTGAGAGGTCGAGGAGGATTAGGACAGAATTATTATTATTATTATTATTATTGTTATTACTCTCCCAAGCACTTGGTATAGTGCTCTGCACACAGTAAGCACTCAATAAATAAGATTGATTGATTGAGATTTAAAGTTGGGACATTCACCCCTTAGGCCTTATTCCCCAGCTTCATACCCAGGCTGGTGGGGACCCGGGACTTTACTGATTTCCCTCAGGATCCCCACCCTAACTCCGAGGGCATTCTTACATTTGATCTACAACTCACCCTCAAATCCGCCATCTCCTTAGTCTTTAGAGCTAAAACAGTGTTGGCATTCCTAATAATAATAATAATAATAATAATAATAATAATAATAATGGCATTTATTAAGCACTTGCTATGTGCAAAGCACTGTTCTAAGCTCTGGGGGGATACAAGGTGATCAGGTTGTCCCAGGTGGGGCTCATAGTCTTAATCCCATTTTACAGATGAGGTAACTGAGGCACAGAGAAGTTAAGTGGCTTGCCCAAGGTCCCACAGCTGACAAGTGGCGGAGCCGGGATTCGAACCCATGACCTCTGACTCCAAAGCCCGTGCTCTTTCCACTGAGCCACGCTGCTTCTTCATGAGAAATACTTAACACCAATGAATCAGTCAATCTGTGTTAAATCTGAAGTGTGTTTGAGAACCGGGGAGAAAGAGAGGGAGAGTTTATTCATTCATTCAATCGTATTTATTGAGCGCTTACTGTGGGCAGAGCACTGGACTAAGCGCTTGGGAAGGACAAGTTGACAACGTATAGAGATGGTCCCTACCCAACAACGGGCTCACAGTCTATTGTGCAGGAATCAATGGTAGTAATAATAATAATGATGTCATTTATTAAGCTCTTACTGTATGCAAAGCACTGTTCTAAGTGCTGGGGGGGATACAAGGTGATCAGGCTGTCCCACGTGGGGCTCATAGTCAATCCCCATTTTCCAGATGAGGTAACTGAGGCCCAGAGAAGTGACTTGCCCAAAGTCACATAGTTGACAATTGGAAGATTCGGGATTTGAACCCATGACCACTGACTCCAAAGTCCGGGCTCTTTCCACTGAGCCACGCTGCTTCTCTAGTGTGTAATGTCTCTGGTAGACACAGCATGGCCAAGCAGACAGAGCCCGGGCCTGGGAGTGAGAAGGTCATGGGTTCTAATCCAGCTCCACCACTGGTCTGCTGCGTGACCTTGGGCAAGTCACTTCACTTCTCTGGGCCTCAGTTACCTCATCTGGAAAATGGGGATTCATTCATTCATTCGATCGTATTTATTGAGCGCTTACTGTGTGCAGAGCACTGTACTAAGCGCTTGGGAAGTACAAGCTGATTGAGACTCAGAGCCCCATACGGGACAGGGACTGTGTCCAGTCCAGTTTGCTGGTATCCACACCAGCACTTAGTACAGTGCCTGGCACATAGTAAGTGCTTAAAATATTACAATTATTATTATTCTATTGTACCCAACCACAGATTAATTTCAGCCCCTCCCAGGGCATCCAGACAGTGAGGTGTGCACATGTGAGGGAGAAAACGCTGGTCTGGGTTCTGTGACAATGCACCCCGTCCTCATCTCCGCCCCACAGTGCCATCTGCAATGATCATGTACAGTGGGGACACTACTGACCACCCCCCAATCAATCAATACTGATCTCTATTGAGCGCTGACTGTGTGCAGAGCACTGTACTAAGGGCCTGGGAGAGTACAGCCTAACAGAGCTGGTAGACTTAGTCTCTGCCCGTAGAGAAGCACTTAATAATAATAATAATGACGGCATTTATTAAGCGCTTACTACTTGCAAAGCACTGTTCTAAGCACTGGGGAGGTTACAAAGTGATCAGGTTGTCCCACGGGGGGCTCACAGTTTTAATCCCCATTTTACAGATGAGGGAACTAAGGCATAGAGAAGTTAAGCGACTTGCCCAAAGTCACAAGGCTGACAGTTGGCGGAGCCGGGATTTGAACCCATGACCTCTGACTCCAAAGCCCGGGCTCTTTCCACTGAGCCACGCTGCTTCTCATAAATGCTATTATTATTATTATTATTATTAAAAAACTGACCGTCAACAGTGGGAAGCACAGAGTCAGTGCTGTAATAATAATAATCATTACATAATAATCAGAGAAGCAGTGTGGCTCAGTGGAAAGAGCCCGGGCTTTGGAGTCAGAGGTCATGGGTTCAAATCCCAACTCTGCCAACTGTCAGTTGTGTGACTTTGGGCAAGTCACTTCACTTCTCTGTGCCTCAGTTACCTCATCTGTAAAATGGGGATTAAGACTGTGAGCCCCCCCGTGGAGCAACTTGATCACCTTGTAACCTCCCCAGTGCTTAGAACAGTGTTTTGCACATAGTAAGTGCTTAATAAAAAAAATAATAATGGTATTTGTTAAGCGCTTACTACATGCAAAGCACTGTTCTAAGCACTGGGGAGGTTACAAGGTGATCAGGTTGTCCCACGAGGGGCTTACAGTCTTAATCCCCATTTTACAGATGAGGTCACTGGGGCCCAGAGAAGTGAAGCGACTTGCCCAAAGTCACACAGCTGCCAATTGGTGGAGCTGGGATTTGAACCCATGACCCCTGACTCCAAAGCCCGGGCTCTTTCCACTGAGCCATGGGGGTGACTGGTGTCCAGAGAAGTGAAGTGACTTTCCCAAGGTCGCACAGCAGACATGTGGCTTAGAACAGTGCTTTGCACATAGTAAGCGCTTAATAAATGCCATCATTATTATGTGGTGAGTCAGGATTAGAACCCAGGCCCTTCTGATTCCCAGGCCCGGACTCTCTCCAGAAGCCACGCTGCTGTGAAGTTGGGGTCTCTCTCCACCGACCTAATCTGAGGGCAGGGACTTCTGGCACCGTCTGGCCAAGCATGACGTCAAACCGTTTCAGCAGGCAGAAAAGGTTCTGGCCAAATTGCTATTTTTCATGTCAATTTGTAATGAAAATCTCCAGCGTCACATCGAAGATCAGCTAATTGCCATTAGAGCTAATTACCGGGAAGAGTAAATCACCCAAACCAGCTTTTAAGTGGTGGGTGAATTCAACATAAACAATAAACAGTTAGGAAGTTTGGAGAGGAAAGGCAGGCCTCCTTCCCATCATCATCATCATCAATTGTATTGATTGAGCGCTTACTGTGTGCAGAGCACTGTACTAAGCGCTTGGGAAGTACAAGTTGGCAACATATAGAGACAGTCCCTACCCATCAGCTCCCCAATCAATCAATCAACATTATTGAGCACTTTCTGAGTGCGGAGCACTGTTCTAAACGCTTGGGAGAGTACAATATAACAGACTTTATGGACACATTCTTTTCCCAGAAAGAGCTCTAATGCAAATGTTGCATTAGCTGGGGCAGATCTGCAGGTGTAATGGATGAGTGTCAGGCTTCAATACCATAATAAAAATAATAATTGTCATTATTATTATGTGTGGAATCTTTTTAAGCGCTTATTATATGCCAGGAGCTGTACTAAGCGCTGGGGTGGTTAGAAGCAAATCGGGTTAGACACAGTCCCTGTCCCACGTGGGGCTCACAGTCTCGATCCCCATTTGACAAGATGGGGAAACTGAGGCATAGAGAAGTTAAATGACTTGGCTAAGGTCTGTAAACTGTAAGATTTCTAGACTTTAAGAGCTGGGACAGATTTGCAGGTGTAATGGACACTCCTGTCTTAGGCTTTAATACCATAATAAAAATAATAATGTCATTATTATTATGTGTGGAATCTTTTTAAGCGCTTATTATATGCCAGGAGCTGTACTAAGCGCTGGGGTGGTTAGAAGCAAATCGGGTTAGACAGTCCCTGTCCCACGTGGGGCTCACAGTCTCAATCCCCATTTAACAAGCTGAGAAAACTGAGGCATAGAGAAGTTAAGTGACTTGGCTAAGGTCTGCAAACTGTAAGATTTCTAGACTTTAACCTGCTGGGGCAGATCTGCAGGTGTAATGGACACTCCTGTCTTAGGCTTCAATACCATAATAAAAATGATAATTGTCATTATTATTATGTGTGGAATCTTTTTAAGCATTTATTATATGCCAGGAGCTGTACTAAGCACTGGGGTGGTTAGAAGCAAATCGGGTTAGACACAGTCCCTGTCCCACGTGGGGCTCACAGTCTCAATCCCCATTTAACAAGATGAGGAAACTGAGGCATAGAGAAGTTAAGTGACTTGGCTAAGGTCTGTAAACTGTAAAGCTTCTAGACTTTAACCTCACTGTGGGCAGGAAATGTGCCTGTTTATTGTTCTATTGTACTCTTTCAAGTGCAGTAAGTGCTCAATATATATGGTTGAATGAATGAATGAATGAAGACCATCATTATTATTATTATTGTCCAGCCGGTAAGTAATAATAACAAGAATAATGATGGTATTTAAGCGCTTATTATGTGCAAAGCACTGTTCTAAGCACTGGGGTAGATACAAGGTAATCAGGTTGTCCCAAGTGGGGCTCATAGTCTTAATCCCCATTTTGCAGATGAGGTAACTGAGGTACAGAGAAGTGAAGTGACTTGACCAAAGTCACACAGCTGACAATTGGCAGAGCTGGGATTTGAACCCATGACCTCTGGCTCCAAAGCCCGGGCTCTTTCCACTGAGCCGCGCTGCTTCTCCTGTAGTGGAGCTGGAATTAGAACTCAGGTTGTTCTTACTCCCAGGCCACACACTAGGCCACACTGCTTCCCGACATTAGGAGAAGCAGCCTGGCTCAGTGGAAAAAGCCCGGGTTTTGGAGTGAGAGGTCATGGGTTCAAATCCTGGCTCTGCCAATTGTCAGCTGTGTGACTTTGGGCAAGTCACTTAACTTCTCTGTGCCTCAGTTCCCTCATCTGGAAAATGGGGATGAAGACTGTGAGCCCCCTGTGGGACAACCTGATCACCTTGTAACCTCCCCAGTGCTTAGAACAGTGCTTTGCACATAGTAAGCGCTTAATAAATGCCATTATTATTATTATTATTATTATTATCCCTCTAGACTGTGAGCTTGTTGCCGGCAGGGAATGTGTTTGTTGTTGTATTGTACTCTCCCAAGTGCTTAGAACAGTGCTTTGCACTCAGTAAGTGCTCAATAAGTATGAATGAATGAATACTTTTTCAGCCCTGATGGCACATTCAGAGGAGCACAAGACTGTGTGATCCAGATGACCTGGGTTCTAATCCTACCTCTGACATTTGCCTGCCATGTGACATTGGGAAGTCACTTCACTATTTTTAATGATATTTTTGAAGTGTGCTGGGTACTGTGATAAGCACTGGGGTAGATGCGACATAATTGCCTCGGACCTGGTTCAATCTTAATCCCCATTTTCAGTGCATGGGTTATTTTTCGACAAAATCTTTCAGTCCATTTTTCCTCCTTCCTTAAGAACCTATAGTTGTTGCCTAGCCCACCTCCACATCAAACGAAAATTCCTTACCATGGCTTTAAAGCAGCAGTGTGGCTCAGTGGAAAGAGCCCGGGCTTTGGAGTCAGTGGTCAGACTGACTCCAAAACTTTCTCTTTTATGGTAATTGTTATTGACTTACTATGTAAACCTCCTTCCCCTCCCCACAGCACCTGTATATATGTATATGGCACATAGGAAGTGCCTGACACATGCCATTATTATTATTATTATTATATAATATGCATATATATGTATATGTATTTATTACTCTATTTTATTTGTACATATTTATCCTATTTTATTTGGTTAATATGTTTTGTTTTGTTCTCCGTTTCCCCTTCTGGACTTGAGCCCACTGTTGGGTAGGGACCGTCTCTATATGTTGCCAACTTGGACTTCATATATATATATATGCTTGTACATATTTATTACTCTATTTCTTTATTTTACTTGTACATATCTATTCTATTTATTTTATTTTGTTAGTATGTTTGATTTTGTTCTCTGTCTCCCCTTTTATACTGTGAGCCCACTGTTGGGTAGGGACTGTCTCTATATGTTGCCAACTTGTATTTCCCAAGCGCTTAGTACAGTGCTCTGCACACAGTAAGTGCTCAATAAATGCGATTGATTGATATATATATATATATATGTATATGTATTTATTACTCTATTTCATTTGTATATATTTATCCTATTTATTTTATTTTGTTAATATGTTTTGTTTTGTTCTCTGTCTCCCCCTTCTAGACTGTGATCCCGCTGTTGGATAGGGACCGTCTCTACATGTTGCCAACTTGTACTTCCCAAGCGCTTAGTACAGTGCTCTGCACACAGTAAGTGCTCAATAAATATGATTGAATGAATGAATGTAACAGGGACTGTACTAAGCACTAGGGTAGATGCAAACTCGTCAGGTTGGACACTGTCTATGTCCCGCTTGGGGCTCCTAGGCTTAATCCCCAATTTACAGATGAGGCAACTGAGGCACAAAGAAGTAGCGACAAGCCCAAGGTTTCGCAGCAGACAAGTGGTGGAGTGGCCCAGAGGTCATGGGTTCAAACCCCGGCTCTGCCAATTGTCAGCTGTGTGACTTCAGGAAAGTCACTTCACTTCTCTGGGCCTCAGTTACCTCAGCTGTAAATTAGAACAGTGCTTTATGCATAGTAAGCGCTTAATAAGTGCCATCATTATTATTAGTAAAATGGGAATTAAGACGATGAGCCCCCTGTGCGACAGCCTGATCACCTTGTAACCTCCCCAGCGCTTAGAACAGTGCTTTGCACATAGTAAGCGCTTAATAAGTGCCATCATTATTATTAGTAAAATGGGGATTAAGACGATGAGCCCCCTGTGAGACAACCTGATCACCTCGTAACCTCCCCCAGCGCTTAGAACAGTGCTTTGCACATAGTAAGCGCTTAATAAATGCCATCATCATCATCATTATTATTATTTAAAGCAGTGTGGCTCAGTGGAAAAGAGCGTGGGCTTTGGAGTCAGAGGTCATGGGTTCGAATCCCAACTCCACCACATGTCTGCTGTGTGACTTTGGGCAAGTCACTTAACTTCTCTGAGCCTCAGTTACCTCATCTGTAAAATGGGGATTAAGATTGTGAGCCCCACATGGGACAACTTGATCACCTTGTAACCCCCCAGCGCTTAGAACAGTGCTCTGCACATAGTAAGCGCTTAATAAATGCCATCATTATTATTTAAAGTACTCAATCACTTTGCCCCCTGCTGCTTTACCTCGCTGCTCTCCTACCACAATCCAGCCCATTATCTTCGCTCTTCTAACGCCAACCTACTCTCCGTACCTCAGTCTCATCTATCTCAACACCGACCCTTCTCCCGCGCCCTGCTTCGGCCTGGAACTCCTTCGGTCTCCATATAGGACGGACAATCACTGGCCCCATTTCAAAGATTTATTAAAGTCATATCTTCCCCAAGAGGCTTTCCACAACTAAGTCCTTATTTCCCCTACTTCCTTTCAAATCCAAATCCAAATTCAAGAGTACACTTGGATTTGTACTCTTTAAGCGCTAGATATTCACCCCACCCTCAGCCCCACCTGTGTAATATATATATATATATTTGTGTGTGTGCGTGTATATATATGCATATATATATACATATATACACACACACACACACACATATATATATATATGTACTTTATTTTAATGTGTATCCCCTTCTATACTCTAAACTCCCTGTGGACAGGGAACTTGTCTACAAACCCTATAGCACTCTCCCAGGGGAAGCAGCGTGGCTCAGTGGAAAGAGCCCGGGCTTTGGAGTCAGAGTTCATGGGTTCGAATCCCGGCTCTGCCGATTGTCGGCTGTGTGACTTTGGGCAAGTCACTTCACTTCTCTGGGCCTCAGTTACCTCACCTGCAAAATGGGGATTAAGACTGTGAGCCCCCCGTGGGACAACCTGATCACCTTGTAACCTCCCCGGCGCTTAGAACAGTGCTTTGCACATAGAAAGCGCTTAATAAATGCCATCATTGTTATTATTACAGTGCTCTGCAAAAACTAAGTCCTCAATAAATATGATTCATTAAGACAGCATCTCCTCGGGGATGGGAAATTTGAGGATTTGACATGGGTCCTGCATATTCCCACCCCTCTCTGATTAAGAGAATTACATCACCCATGCAAATTGGAACTCACCTACTCTGCCCAGCTGAGTAACAGTTTATGCCAGGAGCAGCAGTGTGGCCTAGTAAATAGGACCCAGACCTGAGAGTCTTAGGACCTGGGTTCTAATCCCACTCCACCACTTGTCTGCTGTGAGACCTTGGCCTTGTCGTTACTTCTTTGTGCCTCAGTTGCCTCATCTGTAAATGGGGATTAATCAATCAATCGATCAATCATATTTATTGAGCGCTTACTGTGTGCAGAGCACTGGACTAAGGGCTTGGAAAGTACAAGTCGGCAACATATAGAGACGGTCCCTACCCAACAACGGGCTCACAGTCTAGAAGGGGGAGACGGACAACAAAACAAAACATGGGGACCTTCAAGGCCCTGCTGAGAGCTCACCTCCTCCAGGAGGCCTTTCCAGACTGAGCCCCTTCCTTCTTCTCCCCCTCGTCCCCCTCTCCATCCCCCCCCATCTTACCTCCTTCCCTTCCCCACAGCAACTGTATATATGTATATATGTTTGTACATTTTTATTACTCTATTTATTTATTTATTTATTTATTTTACTTGTTCATATCTATCCTATTTATTTTATTTTGTTAGTATGTTTGGTTTTGTTCTCTGTCTCCCCCTTTTAGACTGTGAGCCCACTGTTGGGTAGGGATTGTCTCTATATGTTGCCAATTTGTACTTCCCAAGCGCTTGGTACAGTGCTCTGCACATAGTAAGCGCTCAATACATACGATTGATGATGATGATGGGGACGGGTGTCAAGTCGTCAGAACAAATAGAATTAAAGCTAAATGCACATCATTAACAAAATAAATAGAATAGTAAATATGGACGAGTAAAATAAATGGAGTGATAAATCTGTACAAATATATATATACAGGTCCTTTGGGGAGGGGACACTCTCTCTCTCTCTCTCGCTCTGTCTCTCTGTTATTACCCTGGAGTTTTCATAAAAATCCCCAGAAAACGTGGTTCATTCATGGCTTCTCAATACCCCCTTTCCATTAGGAAGTATTGTTGGATGCCTCACTTTCCTCTCCACTTCTACCGCTGAAACTCCTTTCCTCACACGTCCATCTGCCACCCTGTCCCCCGTGGAAAGGGAGAGTAACCCACCACTCCTCACTTCTCTTCCCCAACACAGTGGAAACCCTTCCCAAACTGGGTTGCAAGGCGACTCATAAGCCTCCTAGCCTATAAGCCCAAAGTGGGACATAGACTGTGCCCAACCTGACTAGTTTTGCATCTACTCTAGTGCTTAGTACAGTCCCTGTTACATAGTAAGTCAATAACAATTACCATAAAAGAGAAAGTTTTGCGAGGAAGACTACTACTGAGTAGTCGGAGAAGCAGCGTGGCTCAGTGGAAAGAGCCCTGGCTTTGGAGTCGGAGCCATGGGTTCAAATCCCGGCTCCGCCAATTGTCAGCTGTGTGACTAGAAGCAGCGTGGCTCGGTGGAAAGAGCCCGGGCTTTGGAGTCAGAGTCATGGGTTCAAATCCCGGCTCCACCAATTGTCAGCTGTGTGACTTTGGGCAAGTCACTTAACTCCTCTGGGCCTCAGTTTCCTCATCCAGAAAATGGGGATTAAGACTGTGAGCCCCCTGTGGGACAACCTGATCACCTTGTAACCTCCCCAACATTTAGAACAGTGCTTTGCACTTAGTAAGTGCTTAATAAATACCATTATTATTATTATTATTACTGTATACTTATCTGTATACAGACTGAGCCCCCTCCTTCCTCTCCCCCTCCCCATCCCCCCCGCCCTACCTCCTTCCCCTTCCCACAGCACCTGTGTATATGTTTGTACAGATGTATTACTCTATTTATATTACTTGTACATATTTACTATTCTATTTATTTTATTTTGTTAATACATTTTGTTTTGTTATCTGTCTCCCCCCTCTAGACTGTGAGCCCGCTGGTGGGAAGACACCGTCTCTATACGTTGCCAACTTGTACTTCCCAAGTGCTTAGTACAGTGCTCTGCACACAGTAAGCGCTCAATAAATACGATTGAATGAATTTATTTTACTTGTACATATTTACTATTCTATTTATTTTATTTTGTTAATATGTTTTGTTTTGTTGTCTGTCTCCCCCTTTTAGACTGTGAGCCCGCTGTTGGGTAGGGACCGGCTCTATATGTTGCCAACTTGTACTTCCCAAGCGCTTAGTACAGTGCTCTGCACACAGTAAGTGCTCAATAAATACGATTGAATGAATGAATGTAGTTTCCCTTATTTGTAATTTATTTTAACATCTATCTCCCCTATTAGATTGGAAACTCCTTGAGGGGAGGAATTGTGTCCACTAACTCTATTATCTTCTCCCAAACATTTAATACCATTCATTCACTGTTTGAATTGTATTTACTGAGCACTTACTGCATGCAGAGCACTGTACTAAGCGCTTGGGAGAGAACAGTACAACAATAGGGAAGCAGAATAGGAGAAGCAGCGTGGCTCAGTGGAAAGAGCCCGGGCTTTGGAGTTAGAGGTCAGGGGTTCAAATCCCGGCTCCGCCAATTGTCAGCTGTGTGACTTTGGGCAAGTCACTTAACTTCTCTGTGCCTCAGTTACCTCATCTGTAAAATGGGGATTAAGACTGTGAGCCCCCTTGGGACAACCTGATCACCCTGTAACCTCCCCAGCGCTTAGAACAGAGCTTTGCACATAGTAAGTGCTTAATAAATGCCATTAAAAAAAAAAATAAGCAGACACCTCTCAGCCCACAGTGAGCTCACAGCCTGCAGTCTACCCTGCTCTGCACACAGTAAGCATTCTATAAATACTATTGATTGATTGATTGATTGATGATTGGTAGCAGATTCTATCCATTTGACTACTTGTGACCTTTGGGCAGAAGGTGGATTGGTAAAAAATATTATTTTTAATACTATTAATATCATTCATAATTATTAATACTAGCATTAATACAATAATATTGGAATTTGTTAAGCATAAACTATATGCCAGGCATTGTACTAAACCCTGAGGCGGATAAAACATAATCAGGTTGGACACAGTCCCTGCCCAACAAGGGGCTCACAGTCTCAATCCCTGTTTTACGGATGAGGGAACTGAATTCCAGAGAAATGAAATGACTTGCCCAAGGTCACACAGCAGACAAGTGGCAGAGCTGGGATCAGAACCTTCTCTAGAGAAGCAGCGTGGCTTAGTGGAGAGCACACCGGTTTGGGAGTCAGAGGTCATAGGTTCGAATCCTGGCTGTGACACTGGTCAGCTGTGTGACTTTGGGCAAGTCACTTCACGTCTCTGGGCCTCAGTTCCCTCATCTGTAAAATGGGGATGAAGACTGTGAGCCCCACGTGGGACAATCCGATTACCCTGTCTCTATCCTGGAGCTTAGAACAGTGACGTGAGCCCGCGGTTGGGTAGGGACCGTCTCTATATGTTGGCGATTTGTACTTTCCAAGCGCTTAGTACAGTGCTCTGCATGCAGTAAGCGCTCAATAAATACGATTGAATGAATGAATGATTGGCACATAATAAGCGCTTAAACGCCATCATAAGTGCTCAATAAATACGATTGAAGGAATGAATGATTGGCATATTATAAGCGCTTAACAAACGCCATCATCATTGTTGTTATTATTATTATTATTATCACGCCATGCTGTGTGTGTCCTGGGTCACTTTATTGTGGATTTTCTAGGCCGGAGCACTTTGTCATAGACTGTTCCCGCTGGATACATTAGCTCCCGCAAGATTAATGGAAGTTCTGTAACGTCTTGGAATCTCAGACCGATTTCTCCTCCACGTTTGCAGTCCTCTTCTGCCCGAGGTTATCTGCGGAGCGGGCCCCGAGAGCCTGACCTGCTATTTCTGAGATAGATTGTTTGCTCAGCTGGGTGAGGTGACTGCCTCAACTATTTTCGGATTAAATTCTGCACAATTCCCATCCACTGTAACTTGGGGAGTTCCCATTGGGATGAGATGAAAATCCGGCTCTTTCGGAGTACTGGAGTGCCGGATCTTTTTGTACGTCTTCGACTTCCCAGCCAAAAAACCGTAGCCTTTCAGCAAATTCTTTGTTCTGCCATTAACTCAAGAAGCTTGTCAGGGAATGGAGAGAAATATACTGTGGGGAGGTGCAAAGGAAGTGGATGACGATATAGTTTCCTTTCTTAAAGAGTCTACAACGTCTTCGGAAAAGCAGCAGCTGTGTGACTTTGGGCAAGTTACTTAACTTCTCTGTGCCTCAGTTCTCTCATCTGTAAAATGGGGATGAAAACTGATCACCTTGTAACCTCCCGAGCGCTTAGAACAGTGCTTTGCACATAGTAAGCGCTTAATAAATGCCATCATCATTATTATTATTATTTGAGGAAAATGCACGGGCCCAAGAGTCAGAAGGTTATGAGTTCTAGTCCCAGCTCCACCACGTGTCTGCTATGTGACCTTGGATAATTCACTTCACTTCTCTGTGCCTCACCTATAAAATGGAGATTGAGATTGTGAGCCCCACATGGAACAGGGACAGCGTCCAACTTGAATTGCTTGTGTCCACCCCCACATTTAGTGCAGTGTCTGCAGTGTAGTAAGTGATTAACAAATGCCATTATTATTATTATCATTATTATTGTTCAGCCAGAACCCAGATTTGAAAAAAACTCCCAATTCTCCAGAAATGCAGGGGTAAGGTGTTTATGTAGACCTCTGTAATAAGGAAACTCACCTTATAATCAATCTATCCAACAGTGGTATTTTTTGAGTGCTTATAGTGCAGAGCACTGTATTAAGCATTTATGAGGGTGTAATAGAATTGATAGACCTGATCCCTGCCCTCAAGAAGTTTACACTCCAGTGAGGGAGAGAGATGCTAAAATAAATCACAAATAGGAGAAGCGACAGAGTCTATGGACATATATATAGACTCTCTCTCTCTGCATATACCCATATATACATTCATTCATTCATTCATTTATTGAGCACTTACTGTGTGCAGAGCACTGTACTAAGCGCTTGGGAAGTACATGTTGGCAACACATAGAGATGGTCCCTACCCAACAGTGGGCTCACAGTCTTCCTGTGTGCAGAGCACTGTACTAAGTGCTTGGGAAAGTACAATACAGCAATAACACACACACACACACACACACATATATATATATATATATATATAGACGCTCTCTCTATATATGGATATATTATGGATGTATATATAGACTCTCTCTCTCTATCCATATATATATAGACTCTCTCTCTCTCTATATATATATGGATAATGGATATATATATATATATATATCCATATATATATCCATAGGTTCTGTCGCTTCTCCTATTTGTGATTTATTTTAGCATCTCTCTCTTTCTATATATATACCCATATATCTGATATATATATATATATATATATATATATATATCAGAGACAGAGACTTTGTCCAAGATGAGTTCTGCTGCATATATAGATATCTATCTATCTATCTATCTATCTATATATACATACGTGTTTTTATACTTGTATATTTGTATATTTTATATATTTATATATGTATGTATGCTTATATATAGATTTATATATATCTATATACATATGCAGCAGAACTCACCTTGTGTTCAACACAGCTTCTTTGTCTCCCCCTCTAGACTGTGAGCTTGTTGTGGGCAGGAAAGTGTCTGTTTGTTGTTATATTGTACTCTCTCAAGCACTTAGTACTCTGCTTTGCACACAATAAACACTCAATAAGTATGATTGAATTGGTGAAAGAATGAAGTTTCTGCTGTCTCTCTTTTAATAATAATAATAATAATAATGGTATGTGTTAAGTACTTACTGTATGCTGAGCACTGTTCAAGATCTGGGTTAGATATGAGGTAATAATAATAATAATAATAATAATAATAATAATAATAATAATGTTAGTATTTGTTAAGTGCTTACTATGTGCCAAGCACTGGGGTAGATACAAGGTAATCTGGTTGTTCCACTGGAGGCTCACCATCTATAGAGAAGAAGCGTGACTCAGTGGAAAGAGCATGGGTTTAAGCGTCAGAGGTCATGGGTTCTAATCCCAACTCCGCCGCTTGTCAGCTGTGTGACTTTGGTCAAGTCACTTAACTTCTCTGTGCCTCAGTTACCTCATCTGTAAAATGGGGATTAAGATTGTGAGCCCCACATGGGACAACCTGATCACCTTGTATCCTCCCCAGCACCTAGAACAGTGCTTTGCACATAGTAAGTACTTAACAAATACCAAAATTATTATTATTATTATTCATCCCCATTTTAAAGATGAGGTAACTGAAGTACAGAGAAGTTAAGGAGCTTGCCCTAGGTCACACAGCAGACAAGCAGCAGTGCCAGGATTAGAACCTATGTCCTCTGACTCCCATTCCCGTGCTCTTTCCGCTAAGCCACACTTCTGTCCTCAGACAGACGTGCCTTATTGGAAGAATATTCCCTATTTTGGCTTTTTGCGTTCGATCCAAATATTCAGTGAAAACTTGCATTCTGGGCAAACTGATAGTACGAGAGAAGATTCACATGGACATTACCCATTATTGCTCTTCCCAGTAGTCAGGGTTGATGAAGGGATTGAACGGGTAGGGTTCTCCTGAGAAAGTTTCATGGGAAAGTGAAGTATGGAGCGGTGTTTTGAAGGTGGCGAGGGACACAGAGTGAATGGGCCTTTTGGTCGGAAGGGTCGGAAACAAGATTGGGAACAAATGGACGTTGGGTGCGGAGCCACAGGTGTGGAGAAGAATGAAAAGACAGATTCATGTTCTTTATGCCACCAGGATTCATTCATTCATTCAACTGTATTTATTGAGTGCTTCCTTTCATTCATTCATTCATTTATTGAGGACTTACTGTGTGCAGAGCACTGTACTAAGCGCCTGGGAAGTACAGGTTGGCAACACATAGAGACGGTCCCTACCCAACAGTGGGCTCACAGTCTTCCTGTGTGCAGAGCACTGTACTAAGTGCTTGGGAAAGTACAATACAGCAATAAAGAGCGACAAACCCTGCCTAGAATGAGCTAGTCTTCAATCAATCAATCAATCAATCATATTTATTGAGTGCTTACTGTGTGCAGAGCACTGTACTAAGCGCTTGGGAAGTCCAAGTTGGCAACATATAGAGACGGTCCCTACCCAACAGTGGGCTCACAGAGACTGGGAGCCCGTTGTTGGGTAAGGATTGTCTCTATCTGTTGCCGAATTGTACTTTCCAAGCGCTTAGTACAGTGCTCTGCACACAGTAAGCGCTCAATAAATATAATCGAATGAATGAGTGAATGAGTGAATGAGTGAGCTCAGTCTACAGGGGGAAGACAGACATCAGTACAAATAAATGAATATCAATATAAATAAATAAAATGACAGATATATACATTAGTGCTATGTGACAGGGAGAGTTGGGGAAGAGCAAAGAAAGCAAGTCAGGGCGACGCAGGAGGGAGTGGGAGATGAGGATCTGATCACCTTCATGGGGTAATGGATAGAGCATGGAGCGGGGAGTCAGAAGGTCATGGGTTCTAATCCTGGCTCCCCCACTTCTCTGCTGTGTGACCTTGGGCAAACCACTTTACTTCCCTGGGCCTCAGTTACCCCAACTGTAAAATGGGGATGAAGACCGTGAGACCCATGTGGGACAGAGACTGTGTCCACAGCCGTGATCAGGCTCAGTGGAAAGAGCCCGGGCTTTGCAGCCAGAGGTCACGGGTTCAAATCCCGGCTCCGCCAATTGTTAGCTGTGTGACTTTGGGCAAGTCACTTCACTTCTCTGGGCCTCGGTTCCCTCATCTGAAAAATGGGGATTAAGACTGTGAGCCCCACGTGGGACAACCTGATCACCTTGTATCCCCCCCAGCGCTTAGAACAGTGCTTTGCACATACTAAACGCTTAACAAGTGCCATTATTATTATTAGGCCATGCTGCTTCATGTTCTCTCCCAGATACTTAGGAGAGGGCTCTGCTCCCAATAAGTGCTCAATAAATACCAATGATCGATAGATTGATCGACTCATTGATTGACCACCACTCCTCCCCAGCCCCCCAGTTCCCTAGGCCTCACCCCTCCGTGGTTCCTCTTCTCCACATGGGTGGCCAGTTGCAGCATCTGCCGTTGGCAGATCGCCTTTTTGATGTGTTTTCCCGAAAAAAGGTGGTTTGGACGCTGGAACTGGAAATCTCTGATGTTGGGGGGGCTTGGGGTGGGGGGCACGGCTCTTTTAATTCCTCCAGCAGCACAGACCGTGGGCCTCGGCCACGTTTCTAGGCAAGAGCGGAGGATTTTACACTTCCGTTGTCCGTCCATTCACTTCTCACCCACCTAAAAGGAAATAGCCTACTCCTCGGGTCAGAGTCGTGACCGCCTTTGTGTCATGTTGACGCTGCTGCTCTGGGCTTTGATTTTATTCCTTTGTCAGTCCCAGCAGCAGGCAGAGGATTACAGGGAGCGGAAAAGGAAAACAACAACGTTTAGATTTCAAATACGCAAAGAAGCCGTCAGATCCTGACTAGCATCACGGCCGTTGCTTTCGTGCTTCCTTTCTTTCAGGTTTTGAGCCTCATGTTTTGGTCTGCCTCCTACCCACCATCAATCAATCGGTCAATCAGTGGCATTTATTGCCTGTCGATTAATAAATCAATATATTTATTGAGTGCTTACAGTGTGCAGGGTGGTTGGGAGTGTAGATGTGACAGGGTTGGTTGTCACATTCCCTGTCCACAACGGGCTTACATTTTCTTTTGTAGAACACAAGAAGCAATGGTCTAGTGGAAAGAGCAAGAGTCTGGGAGTTGGAAGGACCTGGGTTCGAATCTTGACTCCACCACTTGTCTGCCGTGAGACCTTGGGCAAGTCACTTTGCTTCTCTGTGCCTCAGTTATCTCATCTGTAAAATAATAATAATAATAATGGCATTTATTAAGCGCTTACTATGTGCAAAGCGCTGTTGGGGAAGCAGCGTGGCTCAGTGGAAAGAGCCCGGGCTTTGGAGTCAGAGGTCATGGGTTCGAATCCTGGCTCCGCCACATGTCTGCTGTGTGACCTTGGGCAAGTCACTTAACTTCTCTGAGCCTCAGTTACCTCATCTGTAAAACGGGGATTAAGACTGTGAGCCCCCCGTGGAACAACCCGATCACCTTGTAACCTTCCCAGCGCTTAGAACAGTGCTGTGCACATCATAAGCGCTCAATGAATGCCATCATCATCATCATCATCACTGGGGAGGTTACGAGATGATCAGGTTGTCCCACGGGGTGCTCACAGTCTTCATCCCCATTTTACAGATGAGGTAACTGAGGCCCAGAGAAGTGAAGTGACTTGCCCAAAGTCACACAGCTGACAATTGGCGGAGCTGGGATTTGAACCCGTGACCCCTGACTCCAAACCCCGGGTTCTTTCCACTGGGCCACGCTGCTTCTCTCTCTTTTTCTTTTAATTTGAGTCTAATTAGTAACTTATACTAATAAGTTCCTCCAGGAGTTAATTACACTAATAAGTTCCTCCAGGAGGCCTTCCCAGACTGAGCCCCTTCTTTCCTCTCCCCCTCGTCCCCCTCTCCATCCCCCCGTTTTACCTCCTTCCCTTGCCCACAGCACCTGTATATATGTATATATGGTTGTACATATTTATTACTCTATTTTTTTATTTATTTATTTATTTTACTTGTACATTTCTATCCTACTTATTTTATTTTGTTGGTATGTTTGGTTCTGTTCTCTGTCTCCCCCTTTTAGACTGTGAGCCCACTGTTGGGTAGGGACTGTCTCTATGTGACGCCAATTTGTACTTCCCAAGCGCTTAGTACAGTGCTCTGCACATAGTAAGCGCTCAATAAATACGATTGATTGATTGATTGATTATACAGGATCACAGAAATAGGCTGAATTGTGGTACTTGTTAGTAATAAAGATGGCATTTATTAAGTGCTTACTACATGCAAAGCACTGTTCGAAGCGCTGGGAGGTTACAAAGTGATCAGATTGTCCCACGGGGGGCTCACAGTCTTAATCCCCATTTTCCAGATGAGGTAACTGAGGCCCAGAGAAGTGAAGTGACTTGCCCAAGGTCACACAGCTGACAATCGGCGGAGCTGGGATTTGAACCCATGACCCCTGACTCCAAAGCCCGTACTCTTTCCACTGAGCCATGCTGCTTCTAATCGCTGTATCTACCCCAGCGCTTAGTAAAGTGCCTGGCAGAGAGTAATCACTTAACAAATGCCATTAATTTCAGCTCCACCCTTTCCTTAATATGTGACTTGCCCAAGGTGTGAAGTCACTTCACTTCTCTGTGCCTCAGTTTCCTCATCTGTCAAATGGGGATGCAATATTTGTTCCACCTCCTATTTGGGCTGCGAGCTCCCCTATGGGAAAGGGACTGTGTCAGAACTGATTATCTTGTTCCTGCCCCAGTGCTTAGTACAGTGCTTGGCTCATGGAAAGTACTTAATTACTACCACAAAGATTATCATTATTGGTAGGGTCTCAGAGCTGCACACCTATCCAACTAATGAAGTCAAGAAGAGAGATGTTGCAAATAATCTAAAATTTAAGCCTTGCAGTGACAGTCTATGGAGACTGCATATATTCATTCAATTGCATTTATTGAGTGCTTACTGTGTGCAGAGCACTGTACTAAGCACTTATATATACAACATATACAATCAGTTTGGGGTTGATGAGGATCTAATTTCCAATGGCTGTCAGGCAGGATTGGGAAGTCAGTGGCCACACAGTTCAGTGAGTAAAAGTTAGAGATTTGGGGGATACAGAGTCCATGACACCAAATGGGTTGGGGGTATTATGAGACTTTGTTCATTCATTGAATCTATTTTTTAAATGCTTACTAATAATGATTATTAATAATGATTATGGTATTTGTTCAGTGCTTAACTATGTGCCAGGCACTGTACTAAGCACTGGGGTGGATATTAGGGGAAAGAGCCTGGGCTTGGGATCCAGACATTGTGGGTTATAATTCCAGCTCTGCCATTTATCCGTTGGGTGACTTTGGGCAAACCACTTAACTTCCCTGTGCCTCAGTAACCTCATCCGTAAAATGGGGATTAAAAGACTGTGAGCCCCACATGGGACAACCTGATTGTCCTGTATCTACCCCAGTGCTGAGAACAGTGCTTGGCACATAGTAAGAGCTTAACAAATACCATCATTTATTATTTTATTATAAGCAGATTGGGTTGGACACAGTCCCTGTCCCACGTGGGGCTCACAGTCTCAATCTCCATTTTACAGATGAGGGAATTGAGGCCCAGAGATGTGAAGTGACTCGCCTAAGATCACACAGCAGACAAGTGGTGGAGTCGGGATTAGAACCCATGACCTTCTGACTCCCAAGCCCATGCTCCATCCGCTATGCTGTGCTTACTGTGTGCAGAGTACCATACTAAGCGATTGGGAAACAACAGTACAACAATAAATAGTGACAATCCCTGCCCACAAATGAGCTTCAGGGTTGTGGTGGTTGCCTGAAGGGACTGGTGAGAGTTATTATTAATAATAATAATAATAATAATAATAATGGTATCTAAGTGCTTACTATATGCCAGGCATATAGTATATATGTACTAAGCATATATGTACTAAGCACTGAGGTGGATACAAGCAAATTGGGTTGGACACAGTCCCTGCCCCATGTGGGACTCACAGTTTCAACCCCATTTTACAGATGAGAGAACTAAGGCCCACAGAAGTGAAGTGACTTGCCCGTGGCACCCAGCAGACAAGTGGCGGAGCCGGAATTAGAACCCATGACCTTCTGACTCCCAAGTTCGTGCTCTGCCACTTCGCCTTGAGAGTGCGAAGGGCATAATGGAGAGAGACCCATTGTATTAATGGTAATATATAATATAATATATAATATATAACATAATTATGCAATACAATAATGTTAATTATAACATTAATGTTATAATAATATTAATTATAATAATATGATATTATTACAATAATATTAATGTAACATAATATAATATAAGGCGTGTTCACCTTTGGGATTGGATCATTTTTTTTAATGGTATTCATTAGGCACTTACTATGTGCCAGGCACTGTTCTAAGCACTGGGGTAGATACAAGATAATCAGGTTAGACATAGTCCCTGTTCCGCATGGGGCTCATAGTCTCAATCAATCAATCGATCAATCATTCAATCAATCAATCAATCATATTTATTGAGCGCTTACTGTGTGCAGAGCACTGTACTAAGCGCTTGGGAAGTACAAGTTGGCAACGTATAGAGACAGTCCCTACCCAACAGTGGGCTCACAGTCTAAGAGGGGGAGACAGAGAACAAAACTAAACATACTAACAAAATAAAATAAATAGAATAGATATGTACAAGTAAAATAAATAAATAAATAGAGTACTAAATATGTACAAACATATATACAGGTGCTCAATCCCCATTTTGCTGATGAGGTAACAGGTCCAGAGAAGTGAAATAATAATAATAATCATGATGATGGTATTTGTTAAGCGCTTACTATATGCCAAGCACTGTTCTAAGCGCTGGGGTAGATACAAGGTAATCAGGTTGTCCGATGTGGGGCTCACAGTCTTAATCCCCATTTTACAGATGAGGGTACCGAGGCACAGAGAAGTTAAGTGACTTGCCCAAGGTCACAGAGTAGATAAGTAGCGGAGCTGGGATTAGAACCCAGGGCCTTCTGACTCTCAGGCCCATACTCTATCCACGAGGCCATGTGCCTTCTTCTTCTTCTTCTTCTAATAATAATAATAATAATAATGATAATAATGGGATTTATTAAGCGCTTACTATGTGCAAAGCACTGTTCTAAGCACTGGGGGAGGTTACAAGGCAATCAGGTTGTCCCACAGGGGGCTCACAGTCTTCATCCCCATTTACCAGATGAGGTAACAGAGGCCCAGAGAAGTTAAGTGACTTACCCAAAGTCACACGGCTGACAGTTGGCGGAGCCAGGATTTGAACCCATGACCGCCGACTCCAAAGCCCGGGCTCTTTCCACTGAGCCACGCTGCTTCAGTGGAGCTGGTTTCTAGACCCGGCTCTGAAGGTCGGAGAGGGCCTGTTGGGACTTGGCTATCAGCAGGGAAGGTCTCTGGTTGCCAAAGTCCCTCTGGCACTCTGCCCGGTGGGCCAGCTCACGGGGAAGCTGAAAAATATCAATCAATCAATCAATCAATTGCATTTATTGAGCACTTACTGTGTGCAGAGCACTGTACTAAGCGCTTGGGAAGTACAAGTTGGCAACATATAGATACAGTCCCTACCCAACAGTGGGAAATATCTGGCTAATGTGGGTAGCCAAGACTGCAGTGGCTACCATGGCAACAGCCTGCCGGATGGTTGCGTTAGGGCGAAGCACCACAACTGTGCTGAAGTCACTTTTTATTTGGTAAGCGCTTATTATGTGTCAGGCACTGTAATAAGGGCTGGGGAAGGTACGGGCTAATCAGGTTGGACACAGTCCATGTCCCACTTGGAGCTCACAGATTTAATCTCCATTTTACAGCTGAGGTAACGGCCCGTGTCCCACATGGGGCTTAAAGGTTTAATCTCCATTTTACAGATGAGGTAACTGAGGAACAGAGAAGTGAAGTGATTTACCCAAAATCACACAACAGACATGTGGAGGAGCTGGGATTAGAACCCAGGTCCTTCTGACTCTTAAACCTGGGCTGTATCTCCTAGGCTGCTTCAGCCTTGAGCTCATTATGGGCAGAGAACGGATCTACTGACTCTGCTGTATTGTACTCTCCCAAGAGTTTAGTACAGTGCTCCACACGCAGTAAGCGTTCAATAAATACAATTGATTGATTGATAGATGGATGGGTACCCCTTTACCGACTCTGTTGTGTTGTACTCTCCCAAGTGTTTAGTACACTGCTCCACATGCAGTAAGCATTCAATAAATATAATTGATTGATTGACAGACGGATGGGTACCCCTTTACCGACTCTGTTGTATTGTACTCTCCCAAGAGTTTAGTTCAGTGCTCCGCACGCAGTAAGCGTTCAATAAATACAATTGATTGATTGTTAGATGGATGGGTACCCCTTTACCGACTCTGTTGTGTTGTACTCTCCCAAGAGTTTAGTACAGTGCTCCGCACGCAATAAGCATTCAATAAATACAATTGATTGATTGATAGATGGATGGATGGGTACCCCTTGTTAAAAACCTTCCGATGCACTTCACGATGGGCGACATCCCCACTCACCTATACCCTTTTTGTACTCTTTCATTCATTCATTCAATCTTATTTATTGAGCCCTTACTGTGTGCAGAGCACTGTACTAAGCACTTGGGAAGTACAAGTTGGCAACATATAGAGACGGTCCCTACCCAACAGTGGGCTCTCAGTCTAGAAGGGGAGTCTAGAAGGGGAGTCTACTCTTCCAAGTGGCCTTCCCCGACTAAGTCCTCATTTCCTCTTCTCCCTCTCCCTTCTGCATCCCTCTTGCAGTTGGATTTGTGCCTTTTATTCACCCCATCCTCAGCCCACAGCTTGTACGTCCCTATCCACAGTTTATTTTAATGTCTTTCTCCCCTGCTAGACTATAAATGCCCCTCTCAGGGTCGCAACTGGAGAGTTTCCAGTCCTCTTCCAGTCTCGGCTATGGGAGGAAGAGTCAAGCAGAGGCCTGTCCATTCCATTCCTAGCTTGGCCAGTAGATAGAGAGCGGAAGGCCATCTGCTACCAGTCAAAACTCACCCGGGCTGGGCAGCAGCAACAGGGGAGAGAGTCGAAGGTGGAGACTCGGGTTTACTACGCGGAAGGAGGCAATGGTAAACCACTTCTGTATTTTGACCAAGAAAACTCTCTGGATCCACAACCAGAACGATTGCAGATGGAGGTGGGGCGTCGTGGGAGAGATGTGTCCATGGAGTCACTATGGGGCAGAGACGACTCGATAGCATGACAAGTGGTATGGAGGCTTTGAGAAGGAAATGGTTTTGTATTTCAGGTATGATCGGTGAAAAATTGCTGTCTGTACAGATGTAAGAGTGTATGTCTTAGTTTGAAAGCTCCTTAAGGGCAAGGAACTTGTCATTTGTTTGTTTTATTTTATATTTCCCAAACACTTAGCACAGTGCATTGCACCCCCCTTCTAGACTGTGAGCCCGTTATTGGGTAGAAACCGTCTCTATATGTTGTCAACTTGTACTTCCCAAGTGCTTAGTATAGTGCCTGCACACAGTAAGTGCTCAATAAATACAGTTGAATGAATGAATGAGTGGATGCTCAATAAATGCTATCATTTCAATCAATCAATCAATCCATGGTACTTATTGAGTGTCTACTGTATGCAGTGCTGTTTTAAGCACTTGGGAAAATACAATACCACATAATTAGTGGACACAATCCCTGCTTGCAAGGAGCTTGCAGTCTACAGGGGAGACAGATAGACATTAACATAGTCTGACAGAGGAATTATTAGGGTGTAAGAATATTTGGAGAATAATAATGATAATTGTGGTATTTGTTAAGTGCTTACCATGTGTTAGAAACTGTACTAAGCACTGGAGTAGTTAATGAATCAACTACTATGAATCAGTGCATTGTCATGGAAGGAGAGTTTGCATATGCGGATGAAGCCATTGAGAAATATACTGGAAAGTTCTAAGCTGAAGCATCATTCATTCATTCATTCATTCAATCGTATTTATTGAGCGCTTACTGTATGCAGAGCACTGTATTAAGCGCTTGGATCAAAGCATTGATCAAAGACAACAGCAGAGACTCAAGTTTTTACTGCATGGAAGGAGGAAGTGGTAAACTGTTTCCATATTTTTTTACCAGTAAACTCTATGGTTAAAATCCATCAAGTCACTGTGAATTGGAGACGATTCAACGGCATTTGATGATGATGATGATGAGTTACACAGTTCTTGTCCCACATGGGACTCACAATCCTTATCCCCATTTTACAGATGAGGTGACTGAGACACAGAGAAGTGAAGGTCACACAGCAGACAAGTGGCAGAGCCAGGATTGGAACCCATGCCCTTTTGACTCCTAGTCCCGGGCTCTCTCCACTAGGCCATGCTGCTTCCCTAAAACTTCCTTGCAGAAGCATTGTTCATTCATTTATTCAATCGTATTTACTGAGCACTTATTGTGTGCAGAACACTGAACTAAGCGCTTGGGAAGTTCAAGTTGGCAACATAGAGAGACGGTCCCTACCCAACAACGGGCTCACAGTCTAGAAGGGGAAGACAGAAAACAAAACATGTGGACAGGTGTCAAGTCATCAGAACAAATAGAAATGAAGCTAGATGCACATCATTAACAAAATAAATAGAATAGTAAATATGTACAAGTAAAATAAATAGAGTAATAAATCTGGACAAACATATATACACGAGTGCTGTGGGGAGGGGAAGGAGGTAGGGCTAGGGGGGATGGGGAGGAGGAGAGGAAGGAGGGGGCTCAGTGTGGGAAGGCCTCCTGGAGGAGGTGAGCTCTCAGGAGGGCTTTGAAAGGAGGAAGAGAGCTAGCTTGGCGGATGTGTGGAGGGAGGGCATTCCAGGCCAGGGGGAGGACGTGGGCCGGGGGTCGACGGCGGGACAGGCGAGAACGAGGCCCAGTGAGGAGGTGAGCGGCGGCAGAGGAGCGGAGAGTGTGGGCTGGGCTGGAGAAGGACAGAAGAGAGGTGAGGGAGGAGGGGGCGAGGAGATGGGGAGAGCCTTGAAGCCGAGAGTGAGGAGTTTTTGCTTGATGCGTAGGTTGACTGGCAGCCACTGGAGATTCCCCCTACAGTAGCTGTATACATCCGCTACCCTGGGGCTGCTGGATCATAGAATCTTTCTTGGCCATGCTAGATGCCAAGCCATGAGGGGCCTGGGGCATCACAGCCTCTTCTCCCACCTTCTCACACTTCAGAGTCACCTTAATCAATCAATCAATCAGTCAATCGTATTTATTGATTATCCATCCATCCATCCATCCATCCATCCATCCATCTCTCTGTCCATCCATCCATCCATTCATCCATCTATCCAGCCATCCATCATCATCATCATCATCATCATCAATTGTATTTATTGAGCGCTTACTGTGTGCAGAGCACTGTACTAAGCGCTTGGGAAGTACAAGTTGGCAACATATAGAGACAGTCCCTACCCAACAGTGGGCTCACAGTCTAAAAGGGGGAGACAGAGAACAAAACCAAACATACTAACAAAATAAAATAAATAGAATAGATATGTACAAGTAAAATAAATAAATAAATAAATAGAGTAATAAATATGTGCAAACATATATACATATATACAGGTGCTGTGGGGAAAGGAAGGAGGTAAGATGGGGGAAGGAGGTAAGATGGTAAGATGGTAATGTAGTCCAGCAGGGCCGGCTCAGCCTTAACTTCCATGGTCCTGCTCCTCTCCTCACACGACCCCAATTGCCTCAGGGCCCGAGTCCTCCCAAGCACCGTAGAGTTATGGTGTTGGGGAAGTTGTCTCTACAGATAAAATGTGGAAGTTTCCTTTGAGACCTCATGTGTGTCAGAAGCATCCTTTTCATCCCCTAAACTTGTCTTGTCTTATGTCGTCGAGTCGTCTCCGACCCGTAGCGACACCATGGACACATCTCTCCCTAAATGCCCTGCCTTCTTCTGCAATTGTTCTGGCAGTGGATCCAGAGTTTTCTTGGTAAAAATACGGAAGCGGTTGACCATTGCTTCCTTCCGCGCAGTGAACCTGAGTCTCCGCCCTCGATTCTCTCCCACACCGCTGCTGCCCAGCATGGGTGAGTTTTGATTTGTAGCAGATTGCCTTCCACTGGCTAGCCACTGGCCAAGCTAGGAAGGGAATGGGTAGGCCTCTGCTTGGCTCTCCCTCCCATAGTCGAGATTGGGTAGAGTACTGGAAACTCTCCAGGGGCGACCCTGAGAGGGATCCCTAAACTTTTAATCAATCAAACAGTGTTATTTATTGAGCGCTTACTGTGTGCAGAACATTGTAGTAAGCACTTGGGAGAGTACAGTATGACAGAGTTGATAGACACATTCCCTGCCCTCAGTGAGCATCGTTCTAGAAGATCAGTACTCACAGAAGCAGCTTGGCTCAGTGGGAAGAGCCCGGGCTTTGGAGTCAGAGGCCAATGGTTCAAATCCTGGCTCTGCCAATTGTCAGCTGTGTGACTTTGGGCAAGTCACTTCACTTCTCTGGGCCTCAATTACCTCATCTGTAAAATGGGGATGAAGACTGTGAGCCCCCTGTGGGACAACCTGATCATCTTGTAACCTCCCCAGCACTTAGAACATTGCTTTGCATATAGTAAGCGCTTAATAAATGCCACTATTATTATCATTACTCATAGAAATGTTGTTATCAGGAAATCTCCACGGATGGGACCTGAGTCTTCAGCAGTGGTGGAAATATGGAGGCAGGTGGAAGTGGAGTCATTCATTCATTCATTCATTCATCATATTTATTGAGCGCTTACTGTGTGCAGAGCACCGTACTACATGCTTGGGGAGTACAAGTTGGCAACATACAGAGATGGTCCCTACCCAACAACGGGCTCACAGTCTAGAAGGAGGAGACAGACAGCAAAACAAAACATGTGGACAGGTGTCATCAGAATAAATAGAAATAAAGCTAGATGCACATCATTAACAAAATAAATAGAATAGTAAATATGTACAAGTAAAATAAAAAGAGGAATAAATCTGTACCAAGTCCTGTACACAAATCTTTCTTAGGGGGAATACATACTTCAGTCCTTTCCTGCAGTATTAGTTGGAAGAGCGCTAGTCTCAGTTATCAGTCAATCAATCAATCAATCAGTCATATTTATTGAGTGCTTACTGTGTACAGAGCACTGTACTAAGCGCTTGGGAAGTACAAGTTGGCAACATATAGAGACGGTCCCTACCCAACAGTGGGCTCACAGTCTGAATATGACAAATGTCCTGTCCGGATCAGACTGTGGACCACTCAGCATCTTCCTTCCAAGAGGGGCAATGGGCTGGCTAGTGTTTCTGCTGTGTGACTGCAGTCAGGTCACTTCACTTCTCTGTGCCTCAGTTACCTCATCTGTCAAAAATGGGGATTAAGAGTGTGAGCCCAATGTGGGACAGGGACTGTGTCCAACCTGATTAGTTTGGATCTACCCCGACACTTAGAATAGTGCTTGGCATATAGTAAGCACTTAACAAGTACTATTGTTATTATTATTATGATGACGTTTGCCTTCCTCGACCTCCAACTAAATAGTTATGGCTTCCTTATAACCCGTTTTGGGGCTGGCATCCATGTAGCCTTTTGACATTTCTTGAGTCTTTTAAAATTCCTAAACTTATTTTGATGGTATTTGTTAAGCGCTTACTATGTGCCAAGCACAGTTGTAAGCACTCGGGTAGATACAAGGTCATCAAGTTGTCCCACGGGGGGCTCACAGTCTTAATCCCCATTTTACAGATGAGGTCACTGAGGCACAGAGATGTTAAGTGACTTGCCCAAAGTCTCACAACTGACAAGTGGCGGGGGCGGAATTAGAACCCATGACCTCTGACTCCCAAGCCCGGGCTCTTTCCACTAAGCCACGCTGCTTCCATTTTGAAGGGGCTATAGTGGAAAGAGCGTGGGCTTGGGAGTCAAATGATCTGGGTTTTAATTCCACTCTGCCATTTGCCTCCTGTGTGACCATGGGCAAGTCACTCAACTTCTCTGTGCCTCAGTTTCCTCAACAGTAAAATCAGGATACAATACCTGTTCTCCCTTCTACTTAGATCATGAGCCCCATATGAGATGGGGACTGTGCCTGATCTGATTGTGTTTTATTTACCCCAGAGCTTAGTAAGGTGTTTGGCACAGGGTAAGCAAGCGTAACAGATACTGTTATTATTACTAAATTTTCCTCTACATCCCTAACAGCTCCTAGTAGCTCCTCTATCACAACTCCTTACTGACTTTTCTGTTTTTATTTTGGGTGTCGTGTATTTGTCCTTATCCCTTATGCTGTTTTGTTGTGTTACTGTTTCATTGCTCCTAATGTGTCTGTCTCCAGTCCCCTCCCCCACCTAAATATAGTAAAGAAGCAATGTAGCCTAATAATAAAATAAATAAATAAACATGGTATTTGTTAAGCGCTTACTATATGCCAAGCACTATTCTAAGCGCTGGGGTAAATACAAGGTGATCAGGTTGTCCCACGTAGGACTCACAGTCTCAATCCCCATTTTACAGACAAAGTAACTGAGGCACAGAGAAGTTAAGTTCATTCATTCATTCAATCGTATTTATTGAGAGCTTACTGTGTGCAGAGCACTGTACTAAGCGCTTGGGAAGTACAAGTTGGTATTTATTAAGCGCTTACTATGTGCAAAGCGCTGTTTGGATACAAGATGAACAGGTTGTCCCACGGGGGGCTCACAGTCTTCATCCCCATTTTCCAGATGAGGGAACTGAGGCCCAGAGAAGTGAAGTGACTTGCCCAAAGCCACACAGCTGACAAGTGGCGGAGCCGGGATTTGAACCCATGACCTCTGACTCCAAAGCCCGGGCTCTTTCCACTGAGCCACTAAGCCCTACAGAGCCCAGGCCTGAGCATCAGAGGAGTTGGGTTCTAATCCCGCCTCCACCATTCGTCTGCTGGTTGGCCTCAGTGAAGGCTTTCATTCATTCATTCATTCAATCATATTTATTAAGCGCTTACTGTGTGCAGAACTCTGTATTAAGCACTTGGAAAGTACAAATTGGCAACATATAGAGACGGTCCCTACCCAACAACGGGCTCACAGTCTAGAAGGAGGAGACAGACAACAAAACAAAACATGTGGACAGGTGTCAAGTCATCAGAACAAATAGAATTAAAGCTAGATGCACTTCATTAACAAAATAAATGGAATAGTAAATATGGACAAGTAAAATAAATAGAGTGATAAATCTGTACAAACATATATACAGGTGCTGTGGGGAGGGGAAAGAGGTAGGGCGGGGGGGATGGGGAGGAGGAGAGGAAAAAGGGGGCTCAGTCTGGGAAGGCCTCTTGGAGGAGGTGGTGGAGCCGGGATTCGAACCCATGACCTCTGAATCCCAAGCTCTTTTCACTGAGCCACGCTGCTTCTTTACTACTACTACTACTACGATGACGACGATGCTGCTTACTATTACTAATACAATTACTAGCTCATTTTGAAACACTCATCCACAGCTTTATCCAAATCCTTCTTACATTTACTGAAATCTTCCATCTGCACAATTCCCTGTGGGAAAAGATTGCATATGTTTTCCACCTGCGCTGCAAGGTAGTGATTCCTTGGGTTTCTCCCAAACCTTCCACTCTGAAGCTTCTATCTGTGAATCTATTCCTGGTGTTAATAATAATAATGATGGCATATATTAAGTGCTTACTATGTGCAAAGCACTGTTCTAAGCGCTGGGGAGGTTACAAGGCGATCAGGTTGTCCCATGTGGGGCTCACAGTCTTAACCCCCATTTTACAGATGAGGGAACTGAGGCCCAGAGAAGTGAAGTGACTTGCCCAAAGTCACACAGCTGACAAGTGGCGGAGCCAGAATTTGAACCCATGAGCTCTGACTCCAAAGCCGGGGCTCTTTCCAGTGAACCACGCTGCTTCTCTGTTGCGATTTGGTGAACAAAAATTCCATGTCTATCTAAACTAAGCACTGGGAGATTTGGTATTCAATCAATCAATCAATCAATCAATCGCATTTATTAAGCACTTACTGTGTGCAGAGCACTGTACTAAGCGCTTGGGAAGTACAAGTTGGCAACATACGGAGACAGTCCCTACCCAACAGTGGGCTCACAGTCTAAAAGGGGGAGACAGAGAACAAAACCAAACATACCAACAAAATAAAACAAATAGAATAGATATGTACAAATAAAATAAATAAATACTCCTGTTCCCCATAAGAAACATTTCCCCATCAAGCTAAAATTTGGGAAAAGAATAAGAACAAATCTTCAAAACTCCAAATCTTCTCTCAAGGGAAAAAAGGCTAAAGAAAGGCCAAAGTCAGGAATTCCTCTGGGTTCTAATCATGGCTCCGCCACTTGTCTTCCACGTGACCTTGGGTAAATCACTTCCCTACTCTGTGTGTCGCTTACCTCATCTGTAAAATGGGGATTAAGACTGTGAGCCCCAGGTGGGAACATGAACAGAGTCCAACCTGGTTAGCTTCCATCTAATCCAGTACTTAGTATAAGACTTGACACATTGTTTAACAATTACTATTAAAAAAACGTATTTCTTCTGGGAGAAAAGTCTCCCTTTCCCAGAGAGGGGCTTCACTTTATTAAGCAGCGTGGCTCAGTGGAAAGAGCCCGGGCTTTGGAGTCAGCGGTCATGGGTTCGAATCCCGGCTCTGCCACATGTCTGCTGTGTGACCTTGGGCAAGTCACTTAACTTCTCAGAGCCTCAGTTCCCTCATCTGTAAAATGGGGATGATGACTGTGAGCCCCATGTGGGAAAACCTGATTACCTTGTAGCCCTCCCAGCGCTTAGAACAGTGCTTTGCACATGTATGTTGCCAACTTGTACTTCCCAAGCGCTTAGTACAGTGCTCTGCACACAGTAAGCACTCAATAAATGCGATTGAATGAATGAATGAATGAATAGTAAGCCCTTAACAAATGTCATCATCATTATTATTATTATTACCTGGATTGTAATCTCTTTGAGGGCAGGGTATGCGTTTCTTTCTTCTGTTGTACTCTCCCAAGCACTTAGCGCAGTGCTAAGTGCTCAGTCAATCCACCAGTGACTGAAAGCTCGTTGTGGGCAGGGAATGTTTCTGTTTATCGTCATATTGTACTCTCCCAAGTGCTTCGTATAGTGCTTTGCACACAGGAAGCGCTCAATAAATGCGACTGAATGAATGAGCGAAGTGAGCTTTGAGGCCCTTCTCTCCCAAGGGTGCCGGGGTTCGTGAGGGTCCTAAGACAGTTCCCGTTTTCACACCCGACCGCATTTAGAAAGCTGTGTGTGTGTTGTTTGCCTTCCCTCCAGATTTCATTCATGAATCTATCCCAGCCAGAGTTTCCCACAGGCCTCTTGAGGAAGGAGCGGGACCCTCAGGGGAGGCCAGGGGAGAGGAGAAGTTTAAATGTTTTCAACTGTAAGGGGCACTGGGCGGTTATGTCTCCGCAGCAGAAATCCCAAGCCATTAAGGACTGGGGGGAATCTATGAGCTTCGACCTCCGAGGCACTTCTGTAAGTATTGTTTTCAGGCCAAACTTCTCCAACGAGCACCCCGTCCCAAACAGCCTAGCAAGAGTCTATAAAAAGGATGATTTGTGTATTTCTTCTTCCCTGTCCTGTTTTCTTTGGCCTGGCCACTGCATGCCACATCTTTAACCCTTCCGATGCGCCGATGGGTATTTCCACAGCCGAGGGGAAGTGAACCGAAGGGAGAAGGAAAGTCAGCGAAGGAGCCGGGGAGCCGGAGATGGAGAGTGAGGAGGAGGTGGAGTCGGGGGACGAGTAGCCTGTGGAACGAAGAGGTGTTACCTTCCCCGCTTTCCCGTTGCCTGGATGGCAAACTTGACGGGTTCTCCTTATTTGTCTATGAAGGGTCTTTCAAATCGCTCAAGATGGCCTCAAGTGGTTGCCAAGACAACAGTGTTAAAGTCATCACTGCCATGGAAACCCTCTCTGTGGCATAATATAAATATTTTCCTTGAAGAAGGAGACGGGAGTTGAGTGGGCGACGTGCTATTTTCTGACGCTCTCTGGCTGCAGCAGAAGAATCTGCAGTAGATGGGGCGGCGGGAGGGGGGCGGTGGACGGAATTAGCTCAGATGATATACAGTCCGCGGAAAGACTTGTTTTTATTTGTCGGCTTTGAATATCAAAAGTCAGGGATTAGTTCTGTGCAAAAATTCCAACCAAAATAGCCATTGGCTCGGAAGTGGGGAAAACAGAAGGTAAGAATTTCCAAGTTTCTCTTCTTTTCTGGGGTTTTCCGTTCCAGGCCAAAGTGAACGCACCTTACCTCGTGTTCAGATTCCTGGCCCTTGAGTCCTAAGGGCAGGAATGCTCAGTGAGAAAACTCTCTGGTTCTCTTCCTCGTCACTCTCTTGCTGTCCAAGGAGGCGCTTTCTTTTCTTGTGCTATTTGCTAAACACTTACTCTGTGCCAGGCACTGTTCTAAGCGCCGGGGTAGATACAAGCTAATCAGATTGGACACAGTCCATTTCCCACATGGGGCTCACGGTCTTCACCCCCGTTTTCCAGATGAGGGAACTGAGGCCCCGCGAAGTGAAGTGACTTGTCCAAGGTCACACAGCAGACAAGTGGCGGAGCGGCGAATAAAAGCCAGATCCTTCCAACTCCCTGGTTCTATTCATTCATTCAACCATATTTATTGAGTGCTTACTGTGTGCAGAGAACTGTACTAAGCGCTTGGGAAGTACAAGTCGGCAACATATAGAGCCAGTCCCTACCCAACAATAGGCTCGCAGTCTAGAAAGGGGAGTGGTTCTATCCACTAGGCCACGCTGCTTCTCACTTCCTGTTTTCATATTCATTCAATTGTATTTATGGAGCGCTTACTATGTGCAGAGCACTGTACTAAGCGCTTGGGAAGTACAAGTCGGCAACATGTAGAGACGGTCCCTACCCAACAACGGGCTCACAGCCTAGACGGGGATCACATGTTTGTGGAAGTTGATCACACTGGACAACAGATTCCATTTTAGAGACCAGGCTGTGGGCTTCTCCCATCGAGTGCTGGCTGTCTTCGATCACTTTGCCATTGGAGCGATTTTTAGGGTCAGCAATCAATCAATCAATCAATCAATCGTATTTATTGAGCGCTTACTGTGTGCAGAGCACTGTACTAAGCGCTTGGGAAGTACAAGTAGGCAACACATAGAGACAGTCCCTACCCAACAGCGGGCTCACAGTCTAGAAGGGGGAGACAGAGAACAAAACCCAACATACTAACAAAATAAAATAAATAGAATAGATATGTACAAGTAAGATAAATAAATAGATAGAGTAATAAATATGTACAAACATATATACATATATACAGTAGAAGAGATCTTGAGATTCTCCCCACCCCTGTCATACATTAAACACATTGAGTGAGCTCTCTTCATTCACCTGGAGTGACTGAAAGCACTACCAAACCAAGGATTTGCCCAAAAGAAACAATCTCCCTTTTTCTTCATGCAGCAGTAGTACATCTGCCTCCTTGATCTAACAATAATAATCACATTTTTATCCGGATCACAGAGCCGCTCCCTCTCCTTGCTTCAGGAATCAGTCTCAAAGTCTTCCACCTGGATGGACAGGCACTGTGTAGCCTGTTGGCGGAAGCGATAATAATAATAATAATAATTGTGGCATTAGATAAGCGCTTGCCATATGTCAGGCGCGGAAACTGAGCGCTGAGGTAGATTCAAGTGAATCAGGTTGGACACAGTTCCCATCCCACATGGGGCTCGCTGTCTTAATCCCCATTTTCCACTCATTCATTCATTCAATTGTATTTTTTGAGCGCTTACTGTGTGCAGAGCACTGTACTAAGTGCTTGGGAAGTACAATTCGGCAACATATAGAGACGGTCATTCATTCATTCAATCGTATTTATTGAGTGCTTACCATGTGCAGAGCACTGTACTAAGCGCTTGGGAAGTACAATTCGGCAACATATAGAGACAGTCACTCATTCATTCAATCGTATTTATTGAGTGCTTACCATGTGCAGAGCACTGTACTAAGCGCTTGGGAAGTACAAGTCGGCAACATATAGAGACGGTCATTCATTCATTCATTCATTCATTCATTCAATCAATCGTATTTATTGAGTGCTTACTGTTTGCAGAGCACTGTACTAAGCGCTTGGGAAGTACAAATGGTCCCTACCCAACAATGGGTTCACAGTCTAGAAAGCAGCGTGGCTCAGTGCTTTGGAGTCAGAGGTCATGGGTTCAAATCCCGGCTCCGCCAACTGTCAGCTGTGTGACTTTGGGCAAGTCACTTCACTTCTCTGGGCCTCAGTTACCTCATCTGTAAAATGGGGATTAAAACTGTGAGCACCCCGTGGGACAACCTCATCACCTTGTAACCTCCCCAGCGCTTAGAACAGTGCTTTGCATATAGTGAGCGCTTAACAAATACCATCATCATCATTATTATTATTATTAGAAAGGTGAGAGAACTGAGGCCCAGAGAAGTGAAGTGACTTTCCCAAGGCCACTCAGCGGACAAGTGACAGAGCCGGGATTAGATCCCAGATCCTTCTGTTGCCCAGGCCCATGCTGTATCCAGTACGCTGTGGGCAGAGAAGCAGCGTGGCTCAATGGAAAGAGCCCGGGCTTTGGAGTCAGAGGTCATGGGTTCAAATCCCGGCTCCGCCAATTGTCAGCTGTGTGACTTTGGGCAAGTCACTTCACTTCTCTGGGCCTCAGTTACCTCATCTGTAAAACAGGGATTAAAGCTGTGAGCCCCCCGTGGGACAACCTGATCACCTTGTATTTCCCCCCAGCGCTTAGAACAGTGCTTTGCACATAGTAAGCGCTTAACAAAAGCTATCATCATTATTATTATTACGGCTTCCCGCGCTTTGTGCCTTGCATTCTTCCGGCTGCCCCCGCAGGCTAAGCCTCCGCCATTTCCCGTCGGGTCACCTGGCATTCGGCCGCTTCCTCAGACATCTGCTGCTCTTGGTACCCAATCTGCCAAGTGGCAGAGGCGGGAGGAGGTGACGGGCAGTTTCTTTTTATCAATCAATCATATTTATTGAGCGCTTACCGTGTGCAGAGCACTGTACTAAGCGCTTGGGAAGTCCAAGTTGGCAACATATAGAGACGGTCCCTACCCAACAGTTGGCTCACAGGTTAGAAGAGTTCTAGACTTCTAGTTTCTTCAATCAATCAATCAATTGTATTTATTGAGTGCTTACTGTGTGCAGAGCACTGTACTAAGCGCTTGGGAAGTACAAGATGGCAACATATAGAGACAGTCCCTACACAACAGTTTCTTCCCAGCCCCTTGGCTCCGGGCCGGGTGTTAGTGAGGAACGGCGCCTCATGTCCACCCAGAAAAGTCGCTCGGCTCGGGGCCGGGTTGGTTGAGGGCCGCGAGTGGGAAGTCTGTGGCCTAGTGGAAAGATCTTGGGCCTGGCAGTCATAGGAGCTGGGTTCTAATTCTACACATCAGCTGTGTGACCTTGGGCAAGGCACTTGACTTCTCTGGGCCTCCATTCCCTCATCTGCAAAGTAGAGATTTAATAATAATAACAATAACGGCATTTATTAAGAGCTTACCATGTGCCAAGCACTGTTCTAAGCACTGGGGAGGTTATAAGGTGAGCAGGTTGTCCCACGGGGGGCTCACAGTCTTAATCCCCATTTTCCAGATGAGGGAACTGAAGCACAGAGAAGCGAAGTGACTTGCCCAAAGTCACACAGCTGACAATTGGCGGAGCCGGGGTTTGAACCCCTGACCCCTGACTTCAAAACCCGGGCTCTTTCCACTAAGCCATGCTGCTACTCAGATTTATATATATTTTATTTATAGAGAAACAGCGTGGCTCAGTGGAAAGAGCATGGGCTTTGGAGTCAGAGGTCATGGGTTCAAATCCCGGCTCCGCCAATTGTCAGCTTGTGACTTTGGGCAAGTCACTTCACTTCTCTGTGCCTCAGTTCCCTCATCTGGAAAATGGGGATTAAGACTGTGAGCCCCCCATGGGACAACCTGATTACCTTGTAACCTCCCCAGCGCTTAGAACAGTGCATTGCACATAGTAAGCGCTTAATAAATGCCATAAAAAAATTACGGCCTGTTCTCCCTCCTACTGAGAGTGTGAGCCCCATGTGGGACCTGATTATTTTGTATCTGTCCCAGCCCTTACTACATTGCTTGGCACCTAGTAAGCTCTTCCTGAATACTATAATTATAATTATTATTATTTCCAAGCTGATTCATGATGAAATAGCCATGACAGTTAGATATCTCTGGGTGCCGTGTATCCATCTGGATGTTCCCGGAGAGCTGCCTTGTGGATAGAGTCTTCTTGGGAGAACAGAGGGGCTAGTGAGGAGGAGGAGGGAGTGGGAAGGTCACCCGGAAAGGGGGATCACCAGATTGACCTCCTGAGAGTGACGGAGGGACAGGGGACAGGAGGGGTGTGGAACCAGGCACAGAGTGAGGAAACCAGAGAAGTCCTAACAGCTGGGAATCAATCAATCAATCAATTGTATTTATTGAGCGCTTACTGTGTGCAGAGCACTGTACTAAGCGCTTGGGTAGTACAAGTTGGCAACATCTAGAGACGGTCCCCACCCAACAGTGGGCTCACAGTCTAGAAGAGCCACAAAGTGCTATAAATGGCTTAGTGGATAGAGCACGGGCCTGGGAATCCGAAGGACCTGGGTTCTAATCCTGACTCTGCCACTTGTCTGCTGTATGACTGTGGACAAGTCACTTCATTTCTCTAGGCCTTACTTCCCTCATCTGGAAAATGGGGATGAAGACTGTGAGCCCCATGTGGGACACGGACTGTGTCCAACCCGATTAGCTTGTTTCTACTCCAGTGCTTAGTACAGTGCCTGGCACATAGTAAGTGCTTAAGCAATACCACAGTTATTATGGGCAGATTGACAGTAATCAGATACCTGTCCCTGTCCCACATCTGAATGGTAGGGAGAGCGGGTATCTTATCTCTGGTTTACAGATGAGGAAACTGAGGCTCAGGGAGGTTTAGTGACTTGTCCAAATCAATCAATCAATCAATTGTATTTATTGATCGCTTACTGTGTGCAGAGCACTGTACTAAGCACTTGGGAAGTACAAGTTGGCAACATATAGAGACGGTCCCTACCCAACAGTGGGCTCACAGTCCAAAGCCATACAGAGAAGCAGCATGGCTCAATGAAAAGACCCCGGGCTTTGGAGTCAGAGGTCATGGGTTCAAATCCCGGCTCCGCCACTTGTCAGCTGTGTGACTTTGGGCAAGTCACTTCACTTCTCTGGGCCTCAGTGACCTCATCTGTATAATGGGGATTAAGACTGTGAGCCTCCTGTGGAACAACCTGATCGCCTTGTAACCTCCCCAGCGCTTAGAACAGTGCTTTGCATATAGTAAGCACTTAAGAAATGCCATTATTATTATTATTATATGGTGGACTTGAAATTTACACCTGTCCTTCAGTGGATCCACCGTAAAACTCCAGATGTTCTGGAATCTGCTGCTAGCTCTGCCCTCTGACTCTTTGGGAGATGGGCGACTCCTCTGGGCCGCGGGATGCTTTTCTCTCACCGTGAACATGAAGAATGACTAGCCGAGGGGGCAGGGGAATGTGTCCATCAAATCTGTTGGACTCTCCCAAGTGTTTAATACTCGTCTTCTAGACTTCTAGACTGTCTTCTGTCTTCTGTGAAGACCGTCACAGTCTTCTAGACTGTGAGCCCACTGTTGGGTGGGGACCGTCTCTATACGTTGCCAACTTGTACCTCCCAAGCGCTTCGTCCAGTGCTCTGCACACAGTAAGCGCTCAATAAATACGATTGAATGAATGAATGAATGAATACAACACTTTACACACAGTAAGCGATCAATAAATATGATAAACTGAATGGAGGGGCTGCAGATCGCCAATGGGAGGAAGGAGCCGACCGTGAGAAGGCGCAGGCGCAGACACGTGGCAGAGCCAGATTTAGGACCCAGCTTCTTCTGATTCCCAGGCCTGTGCTCTATCCATTAGGCCACATTGCTTCTCCAGTGGTATTTATTGAGTGCTTACTATGTGCAGAGCACCGTCCTAAGCAGTTGGGATTGGATTCCACTCCCCTGATACTAACCTTTTCACTTGTCCTCATTCTCGCCTGTCCCGCCATCGACCTCCAGCCCACTTCCTCCCCCTGGCCTGGAACGCCCTCCCTCCGCCCATCCGCCAAGCTAGCTCTCTTCCCCGCTTCAAAGCCCTACTGAGAGCTCACCTCCTCCAGGAGGCCTTCCCACACTGAGCCCCCCTTTTCCTTTTCCTCAGCTCCCCCTCCCATCCCACCCCCCAACACCTGTGTATTTATGTACATATTTATAATTATAATTCTATTTCTTTTTTATTAATGATGTGCATATATTTCTAATTCTATTTATTTATAATGATACTACTGTTGCCTCTTTACTTGTTTTGAAGTCTCTGTCCCCCCTTCTAGATTGTGAGCCCACTGTGGGCAGTGATTGTCTCTATTTGTTGCTGAACTGTACTTCCCAAGCGCTTAGTACAGGGCTCTGCACATAGTAAGATCTCAATAATAATAACAATAATGGTGGTATTTGTTCATTCATTCAGTCGTATTTATTGAGCGCTTACTGTGTGCAGAGCACTGTACTAAGCGCTTGGGAAGTACAAATTGGCAACATATAGAGATGGTCCTGGGCCTCAGTTTTCTCAACTGTAAAATGAGGGTTCAAGACCTGCTCTCTCCTCTACTTAGACTATGAGCCCCATGTGGGACAGGGACTGTATCTGGTCTGATTAACTTGTATCTACCCCAGTGCTTAGAATAGTGCTTGACACAATGATGATGATGATAATAATAATAATAATAATAATAATAATAATAATAATAATAATGACATTTGTTAAGCACTGCCTATGTGCTTTTAGACTGTGCTTTTAGACCTTTTAGACTGTGAGCCCACTGTTGGGTAGGGACTGTCTCTATGTGTTGCCAACTTGTACTTCCCAAGCGCTTAGTACAGTGCTCTGCACACAGTAAGCGCTCAATAAATACGATTGATGATGATGATGTGCCAAACACGGTTCTGAACTCTGGGGGAGATACAATTAATCAATCAATCGTATTTATTGAGCGCTTACTGTGTGCAGAGCTTACTGTGTACTAAGCACTTGGGAAGTACAAGTTGGCAACATACAGAGACAGTCCCTACCCAACAGTGGGCTCACAGTCTAGAAGGGGGAGACAGAGAACAAAACCAAACATATTAACAAAATAAAATAAATAGAATAGATATGTACAAGTAAAATAAATAGAGTAATAAATATGTGCAAACGTCTATACATATATACAGGTGCTGTGGGGAAGGGAAGGAGGTAAGATACAAGGTGATCAGGTTGTCCCACCCGGGGCTCACAGTCTTATTCCCCATTTTAAAGATGAGGTAAGTGAGGTACAGAGAAGTTGAGTGACTTGCCCAAACTCACGCAGCTGACACCCGACCTCTGACTCCCAAACCAGTGCTCTTTTCACTAAGCCACACTGCTTCTCTACAACAGTACACTTCCAATAATAAGTGCCTGCACACAGTAAGCGCTCAATAAATATGATTGATGATGATGATGATGATGAAGTGCCTAGAAAATGTCATTAAAGAGCTTAATAAATACCTCGGGCAAGTCTCTTAACTTCTCTGGGCCTCAGCTTCCTCATCTGAAAAATGGGGATTAATTTAATTAATTAATGATGGCATTTATTAAGTGCTTACTCTGTGCAAAGCACTGTTCTAAGCACTGGGGAGGTTACAAGGTGATCAGGTTGTCCCACGGGGGGCTCACAGTTTTCACCCCCATTTTACAGATGAGGTAACTGAGGCACAGAGAAGTTAAGCGACTTGCCCAAAGTCACACAGCTGACAATTGGTGGAGCCGGGATTTGAACCCATGACCTCTGACTCCAAAGCCCGGGCTCTTTCCACTGAGCCACGCTGCTTCTCTAATTCAATAACTGTTCTTCCCTCTGTGAACCCCATGTGGGGCAGGAACTTTGTCTGACCTGATTATGTTGTATTTTCCATAGTGCTTAGAAAATATTATTATCATTATTATTATTAGCTTAGCCCGGCCCTGCTCAGGGTAATGCCAAAGTTCTATCGATCAAAGTGGTCTAACGGAAGGAGCACAGGCCTTGGGAGTCAGACGACTTGGGTTCTAATCCCAGCTCTGCCATTTATAATAATAATAATAATAATTATAATGGTGGTATTTATTAAGCGCTTACTATGTACAAAGCACCATTCTAAGCGCTGGGGGGGGGCTACACGGTGATCAGGTTGTCCCACTTGGGGCTCACAGTCTTAACCCCCATTTTACAGGTGAGGTAACTGAGGCACAGAGAAGTTAAGCGGCTTGCCCAAGGTCACACAGCTGACAAGTGGCGGAGCTGGGATTCGAACCCATGACCCCCGACTCCCAAGCCCGGGCTCTTTCCACTGAGCCATCTGCTGTGTGACCTTGAGAATGTCGCTTAACTTTTCTGGGCCTAGGCTACCTCGTCTGTAAAATGGAATTAAAGCTGTGAGCCCCAAATGGAACCCAGACTGTGTCTAACCTAAACCTAACTTGCATCTACCAAAGCATTTATTACAATGCTTGGCACATAGTAAGAACTTAATAAATACCATAAAAAAAAAATCATTTTTTGCCCAGTTCTGGGCCCAATCTGTTTGCCCAGAACTGTACTAAACACTTTGGCGAGTACCATGCAACAGAGTTGGTAGACATATTCCCTGACCGCTACAAACTTACAGATTAGAGACTTTACAGCCTACATACCTTACCTGATAATAATGGCATTTATTAAGGGCTTACTATGTGAAAAGAACTGTTTTAAGCATTGGGGAGGTTGCAAGGTGGTCAGGTTGTCCCGCGGAGGGCTCACAGTCTTAATTCCCATTTTACAGATGAGATAACTGAGGTCCAGAGAAGTGAAGTGACTTGCCCAAAGTCACACAGCTGGCAAGTGGCGGAGCCAGGATTAGAAACCATGGCCTCTGACTCCAAAGCCAGGCTCTTGCCACTGAGGCACTTACAGTTGCCTAAAAGCCTAGATTGCAAGCTCTCTATGTGTCTGTGATATTATTCTATCCTCTCCCAAGCGCTTAGTACAGTGCTCTGTACACAGTAAGTGCTCAGTAAATATCACTGGTTGATTGATTGATTGATTTGGGAGTTGGACGGTCACAGAATCATTCCTGCTTGTGAGGGGGAGAGAGGAAGAGATTGAGGAGCAGAAACTCCTCAACTCCCACTTAGCATCTGTGTATCTGGCTCTGAGCAGCTTTTTCCTGCTCCATGCTACCAAGAGAATGCTCGGAACAGATGCGGCCTTGGACCTGCTCCCGCGGACACCCCTCCCACCCTCTGTGATTTTCCGGGTAGGCGGCCCAGTCCTACTCTGCTTTTCCTTCTGTCCTTGTAGGAGGTGGATGGCTGGCTGGCTGGATGGTTGGATGGTTGGATGTGGATGGATAGGTCATTGGATGGATGAATGGATAGACGGATGGCTGGATAGATGGATGAATGGATGGATTAATGGATGGATGGATGGATGGGTGGGTGGATGGATGGATGGATGGATGGATGGATGGATGGATAGGAGGATGGATAGGAGGATGGATGGTTAGGTGGATGGATAGATGGATAGATGGATGGATGGATGGTTAGGTGGGTGAATGGACGGATGGATGGATGGTTAAATGGTTGGATGGGTGGTTGGAAGGATAGGTTATTGAATGGATAGGTTATTGGATAGGTGGATGGATGGATGGATGGATGATGGATGGATGGATGGGTTATTGGATAGGTAGATGGATGGATGGATGGATGGATGGATGGATGGATGGATAGGATCCACCTGTATATATGTATATATGGTTGTACGTATTTATTACTCTATTTATTTATTTATTTATTTATTTATTTATTTATTTATTTTACTTGTACATTTCTGTCCTACTTATTTTATTTTGTTGGTATGTTTGGTTCTGTTCTCTGTCTCCCCCTTTTAGACTGTGAGCCCACTGTTGGGTAGGGACTGTCTCTATGTGATGCCAATTTGTACTTCCCAAGCGCTTAGTACAGTGCCCTGCACATAGTAAGCGCTCAATAAATACGATTGATTGATTGATAGGAGGATGGATGGTTAGGTGGATGGATAGGTGGATAGATGGATGGATGGATGGATAGGTGGGTGGATGGACAGATGGATGGATGGATAGATGGTTAAATGGATGGATGGGTGGATGGATGGATAGGTTATTGGATAGGTAGATGGATGGTTAGGTGGATGGATAGATGGAAGGATGGATGGACAGATGCCCAGCGCTTAGAACAGTGCCCAGCACTTAGAACAGCGCTTTGCACGTAGTAAGTGTTTAATAAATGCCATCGTTATTATTGCTATTATGGACGGGTGGAGCAGCATGGCTTAGTGGAAAGAGCACGAGCTTGGGAGTCAGAGGTCATGGGTTCAAATCCCGGCTCTGCCACTTGTCAGCTGTGTGACTTTGGGCAAGTCACTTCACTTCTCTGGGCCTCAGTGACCTCATCTGTAAAATGGGGAATAAGACTGTGAGCCCCACGTTGGACAACCGGATCGCCTTGTATCTACCCCAGAGCTTAGAACAGTGATTGGTACATGGTAAGCACTTAACAAATACCATCATCATCATCATCATGGATGGAGGGATAAGTTGTTGGATGGATAGGTGGATGGATAGGTGGGTAGATGGGTGGATGGATGGATGGATGGATGAATGGACAGATGGATGGATGAATGGATAGATGGATGGCTGGATAGATGGATGGATGGATGGATGGATGGATGGATGGATGGATGGATGGATGGATGGATGGATGAATGGATGGATGGATGGATGGACAGAGAGATGGATGGATGGATGGATGGATGAATGGATGGATGAATGGACAGAGAGATGGATGGATGGATGGATGGATGGATGGATGGATGGATGGATGGATGGACGGATAGGAGGATGGATGGTTATGTGGATGGATAGGTGGATAGATGGATGTATAGGTGGATGGATGGACAGATGGATGGATGGATGGATGGATGGATGGTTAAATGGATGGATGGGTGGATGGATGGATGGAAGGATGGATGAATGGTTAAGTGGAAGGTTGGACAGACAGATGGATGAATAGTTAGGTGGATGGATGGATAGATGAATGGATGGATGAATGGATGGATGGATGAATGGATGGATGGAGCATACTAATGTCATTTGCCTTCAGTTGTCAACTCCTAGAGGGCAGGGAGCATGTCTGTCTCTACTATACATGCTGGACTAACCAAGCCAAAAAAGGACTAGCAAACATGATTTGTGGCTTTCAGCCAGTCCTTGTGATCCTACCAAGCTGGGAGAGACTTGAGCCAGGTTGCGGTTGGCTGTCTGTCCACCCACAACCCCCACCACCCCACCCCACCCCACCCCAGAAGAATGAGGTAGCAGTTCCCTTCCCTTGCCTCAAATATTGCTGGTCCCCACCCTCCTCCATGAGCCTGTTCAGGCAGGTGTCTGTGCTGTTTCTCCACCTTCCTTGTCTTCATATTATTGTTAAATGTTTACTATGAATCAAACACTGTTGTAAGTTCTGGGGTAGGTGCAATAGTAATAATAATGATGGCATTTGTTAAGCACTTACTATGTGCAAAGCACTGTTCTAAGCGCTGGGGGGGATACAAGGTGATCAGGTTGTCCCATGTGGGGCTCACAGTCTTCATCCCAATTTTACAGATGAGGTAACTGAGGCTCAGAGAATAATCATAATAATAATGATGGCATTTGTTAAGTGCTTACTATGTGCAAAGCACTGTTCTAAGCGCTGGGGGGATACAAGGTCATCAGGTCATCCTATGTGGGGCTCACAGTCTTCATCCCCATTTTACAGAGGAGGTAACTGAGGCACAGAGAAGTTAAGTGACTCGCCCAAAGTCACACAGCTGACAACTGACAGAGCAGGGATTCAAACCCATGACCTCTGACTCTGAAGCCCGTGCTCTTTCCACTTAGCCACGCTGCTAGCGAATTTAGGTTGGACCCAGTCTCTGTCCCACATGGAGCTGTCACCCGTCATCTGGGGACAGGTTTGTTCAGTGATTGGTGAGGCGAGAGAGAGAGAGAGTGAGAGAGAGGCCGGGGCCGGAAAGCCTGAGTTTTATATAAAATTTATTCAGCGAGGCAAATTGAATTTATGTAATTGTTTAGGCACAATGGATTGAACTTCCCTTTCGGGAGGAATATAATCAATTAGCAATTAGCAATAGTAGAGCTTCCCTACACGGGAGGAACACAATCGTACGTTGATCGCGCATGGGTGAGGCGGCTAGCTCTCACCCACGGGCACTTCCTACCCGGGAAGAATCCACTTACTTTCCCACATGGGAAGAATTCATTCCATTCCCCGTGCACATGGTGGGCGGCTAGCTCTTGCCATGTGCTCTCCCTACATGGGAGGAATCCACTCATGATTCCCATCCGCAGCGGGGTACCTGGGTCCCACCCACGAGACACTCACCCGTCCCGCGGCCCTTGCCTCAGTGTGTTGGGTCTGGTTGCCAAGCGGGCATCTGGCCTTCTGGGCAGAGAAAGACATGTGGGCTGCTGCTCCTCCTGCTGCTGTGTGTCTCGGGAAGGTCAGAGGCGACAGGTATTTATCACCTGTGCTCCTAGGCCATTCCAGCTTCCGGCCTCAGTCTATCCAACCTCTGCCCTCCCCCCTCCTCCATACCTAATTTGATTGGCACGGGGGCAAGGGACACCTTCTGTATTCCCGGCTTGGGCTGTCAATCTAGCAGTTTTGGTCGTGGGAGCGGTATCCCACCCTCACTTCTGAGTTCTGTCTGCTGGCTCAGGTGGTCACAAGATAGTATTTGACCTTGAGATGGCCGGTACCCCAGGGTCACCTCGGGACAGGAGCTTACAGTCTAAGTAGTAGGGAGAACAGGAGAACTGAGGCACAGAGAAGTTATGTGATCTGCCTAAGATCACACAGCAAGCAATTGGCAGAGGCAGGATGATTCCCAGGCCTGTGCTCTTTCCATCCATTCATTCATTCATTCGATTGTATTTATTGAGCGCTTACTGTGTGCAGGGCACTGGACTCAGAGCTTGGAAAGTACAAGTCGGCAACAAATAGAGACAATCCCTACCTAACAACGGGCTCGCAGACTAGAGGCAGACAACAGAACAAAACAGAACAAGTAAACAGGTGTCATTAGCATCAATATAAGTAAATAGAATTAATGATCTGTGCACATCATTAATGAAATAAATAGAATATTAAATATATACATCTATACCCAAGTGCCGTGGGGCGGGGAGGGGGATAGAGTAGAGGGAGGGAGTCGGGACGATGGGGAGGGGAGGAGGAGCAGAGGAAAAAGGGGGGCTTAGTCTGGGAAGGCCTCCTGGAGGAGGTGGGCTTTCCACTAGGCCACGTTGCTCCTTGCCAGGTTGAGCGTCTGCGGTGGGCGGTCGGCCACATGGAAGTGGCTCTCCAGGACGTGCGCTCCCCATTTTCCAAGCCCGGTGGACCGTTGGATTTAGGACAAGGCAACCCTCCTGGAGCCAAACTAATTTGGAGCTACGAGGCGTTCAGCCAAGCCCTGCAAATGGGCTTCTCGGGAACTGCGACCCAGTTAAGTCCCTCCTCGTGGTCTTTTCGATAGAATCTTAGGGCTGGCGTCTCCCCCTTCTAGACCGAGAACCCGGTGTTGGGTAGGGACCGTCTCTATCTGTTGCCGAATCGTCCTTCCCAAGCGCTGAGTACAGTGCTCCGCACACAGTGAGCGCTCAATAAATACGATTGAATGACCACGAGAGATGGTTCAATCCCGCTAAACCATCGCTCTCACTCTGGACAAGGCCACACCTCACTCGCCCCAACAGCCTCCCATTCGTTAAGGCCTCCGGAGAAGGAGGAGACGCAGTCACTCTCCGCGACACGTTTCAGTATCTGACCTCTCACTGATATGATAATAATAATTATAATAATACTGGCATTTATCAAGCGCTTACCAGGTGCAAAGCACTGTTCTAAGCGCTGGGGAGGTTACAAGGTGATCAGGTTGTCCCACGGGGGGCTCACAGTCTTAATCCCCATTTTACAGATGAGGGAACTGAGGCCCAGAGAAGTGAAGTGACTTGCCCAAAGTCGCACAGCTGACAAGTGGCAGAGCTGGGATTTGAACCCATCGTCATCATCAATCGTATTTATTGAGCGCTTACTGTGTGCAGAGCACTGTACTAAGCGTTTGGGAAGTACAAATTGGCAACATATAGAGACAGTCCCTGCCCAATAGTGGGCTCACAGTCTAAAAGGGTGAGACAGAGAACAAAACCAAACATACTAACAAAATAAAATAAGTAGAATAATGTACAAGTAAAATAAATAAATGAATAAATAGAGTAATAAATATGTACAAACATATATACATATATACAGGTGCTGTGGGGAAGGGAAGGAGGTAAGATCGGGGGGATGGTGACCTCTGACTCCAAAGCCCAGGCTCTTTCCACTGAGCCACGCTGCTTCTCTAGTGAGTCAGTCTATCAGTCAGTGGTATTCATTGCTTTTAACGGTATTAGTAAAGCACTGACTATGCGCCAGACACTATACTAAGCGCCAGGGTAGATACAAGCTTATTAGTCTGGACACAGACCCTGTTCCACATGGGAAGCAGTGTGGCTTAGTGGCAAGAGCCTGTGAGCCCACTGTTGGGTAGGGACCGTCTCTATATGTTGCCAACTTGTACTTCCCAAGCGCTTAGTACAGTGCTCTGCACACAGTAAGCGCTCAATAAATACTATTGAATGAATGAATGAATGAAAGAGCCTGGGCTTGGGAGTCAGAGGATGTGGGTTCTAATCCCGGCTCTGCCACTTGTCTGCTGTGTGACCTTAGGCGAACCTCTTCACTTCTCTGGGCCTCATCTGTAAAATGGGAATTAAGACTGTGAGCCCCACATGGGACAACCTGATTACCTTGTATCTACCTCAGCGTTTAGAACAGTGTTTGGCACATAGTAAGCACTTTACAAATACCATCATTATGATTATTATTCTCTGTGCCTCAGTTACCTCATCTGTAAAATGGGGATGAAGACTGAGAGCCCCTTGTGGGATAACCTGATAACCCTGTATTTACCCAGCACTTAGAACAGTGCTTGGCACATAGTAAGTGCTTAACAAATACCATTATTATTATTATTATTATTATTATTATTATTATTATTATTATTATTCTCTGGGCCTCTGTTACCTCATTTGTAAAATGGAGATGAAGACTGTGATCCCCTCGTGGGACAACCTGATAACCTTGTATTTACCCCAGCGCTTAGAACACTGCTTGGCACATAGGCCTCAGTTCCCTCTTCTGTAAAATGGGGATGAAGACTGTGAGCCCCACATGGGACAACCTGATTACCTTGTATCTACCCCAGCGCTTAGAGCAGTGCTTGGCACATAGTAAGCGCTTAACAAATACCAACATTATTATTATTAGTAAGTGCTTAACAAATACCATTATTATTATTATTATTATTCTCTCTGCTGAGCTTTACCCTGGACAAAGCACTGTACCTGGAAGAGCACAACACCGCAAGTAGACAAGATTCAGGCCCTTTTGTAGCCTAGAAATAATAATAATGGTATTTGTTAAGCGCTTACTATGTGCAAAGCACTGGGGAGGTTAGAAGGTGAACAGATTGTCCCACGGGGGGCTCACAGTTTTAATCCTCATTTTACAGATGAGGGAACTGAGGCACAGAGAAGTGAAGTGACTTGCCCAAGGTCACACAGCTAACAGTTGGTGGAGTCGGGATTTGAACCCATGACCTCTGACTCCAAAGCCCGGGCTCTTTCCACTGAGCCACGTAGTGTGGGAGGATAGAAGGAAAGTCTTCCTACATCCTATTTCTTCTTCTTGACTCAGTGCACCTGGAGAGCAGGGGTGGCTCTTCCCCGCTGAAAAACCTTTGCTGGATTTGTAGCCCTTTACAAAATCCTCCTCAGTCTTCCCTCTTCCAGAATAATAATCCCGGTTATATTATTCTAACTGGAATCGCTTGCTGAGTTCCTGACATTCATTTGGAGAAGCAGCGTGGCTCAGTGGAAAAAGCATGGGCTCTGGAGTCAGAGGTCATGGGTTCAAGTACCGTCTCCGCCATATAATAATAATGATGGCATTTATTAAGCACTTACTATGTGCAAAGCACTGTTCTAAGCGCTGGAGAGGTTACAAGATGATCAGGTTGTCCCAGGGGGGACTCACAGTTTTAATCCCCATTTTACAGATGAGGTCACTGAGGCCCAGAGAAGTTAAGTGACTTGCCCAAAGTCACACAGCTGACAACTGGCTGAGTCGGGATTTGAACCCATGACCTCTGACTCCACAGCCCGGGCTCTTTCCACTGAGCCACGCTGTCTGCTGTGTGACTTTGGGCAAGTCACTTAACTTCTCTGTGCCTCAGTTACCTCATCTGGAAAATGGGGATTAAGACTGTGAGCCCCCCTTGGGACTGATCACCTTGTAACCGCCCCAGCACTTAGAACAGTGCTTTGCACATAGTAAGCGCTTAATAAATGCCATTATTATTATTATTATTATTATTATCATTATTTTCCCTCCCCAAGGCACGGCCTGGTGGATAGAGCATGGCCTAGATTCAGAAGGACCTGTGTTCTAATCCGCGCTCTGCTGATTGACTGCTGTGTGACCTTGGACAAGTCACTTCACTTCTCTATGTTTCAATTCCCTCATCTGTAAAATGGAGATTAAGACTGTGAGCCCCATGTGGGACAGGGATCGTGTCCAACCCGATTACCTTGCATCTATCCCACTGTGTAGAACAGTGCTTGACATATAATAAGTGGTTAACAAATACCATCATTATTAATATTATTATTACTTCGAGTTCTGAAGAATGACCCGGGATTGGCTGCGCATGGCTGGGGTGTCTCTTGACAAGAAGGCTCTCATTGCTGCTGCCTCCAATCATCTATGGGATTACATGATGCTCTTATCATTATTATAATATGTTCTATATAATAACAATAATAATGATAGCTTTTGTTAAGCATGCACTATATGCCAAGCGCAATAAGTACAAGACAAGCAGGTTGGACACAGTCCCTGTCCCATATGGACTCACAGTCTAAGGGGGAAGGAGAACAGGTATTGAATCCCCATTTTACAGATGAGGCAATCGAGGCACAGAGAAGTGAAATGACTTGCCTAAGATCGTCCAGCAGGTAAGAAGCAGAGTCAGGATTAGAACCCAAGTCTAATCTCCAATGGCTACCAGTCAACCTATGTGTCAAGCAAAAACTCCTCACTCTGGGCTTCAAGGCTGTCCATCCCCTCGCCCCCTCCTACCTCACCTCCCTTCTGTCCTTCTCCAGCCCAGCCCGCACCCTCTGCTCCTCTGCCGCCGCTAACCTCCTCACCAGGCCTCATTCTCGCCTGTCCCACCGTCGACCCCCGGCCCACGTCCTCCCCCTGGCCTAGAAATGCCCTCCCTCCGCACATCCGCCAAGCTAGCTCTCTTCCTCCCTTCAAAGCCCTACTGAGAGCTCACCTCCTCCAGGAGGCCTTCCCACACTGAGCCCCCTTATTCCTCCCCTCCTCCCCACCCCCCGCCCTACCTCCTTCCCCTCCCCACAGCACCTGTATATATGTTCATACAGATTTATTACTCTATTTATTTTACTTTTACATATTTACTATTCTATTTATTTTGTTAATGACGTGCATCTAGCTTTACTTCTATTTATTCTGATGACTTGACACCTGTCCACATGTTTTGTTTTGTTGTCTGTCTCCCCCTTCTAGACTGTGAGCCCGTTGTTGGGTAGGGACCGTCTCTATATGTTGCCAACCTGTACTTCCCAAGCGCTTAGTACAGTGTTCTGCACACAGTAAGGGCTCTAATAAATATGATTGAATGAATGAATGAATGTGAGCCCGTTGTTGGGTAGGGACCGTCTCTATATGTTGCCGACTCGTACTTCCCAAGCTCTTAGTACAGTGTTCTGCACACAGTAAGTGCTCAATAAATATGATTGATTGAATGAATGAATGAATGAAAGTCCTCTGACTCCCAAAGCCATGAGTGGAACTCAGCTCTCCTCAGCATTTGGGTCGAGAAGCAGGATCCCATATGGCGGCAGCATTCAGGGCCCCAGAAAGAGGGCTGCAAGGAAGGAGAAGACAAGCCCGGGCTTCCAAGATGCACCTGTGCACACAGAATATACCAAACAGGGCTAGGACAGTGCTCGATGGGCCCTGAATCCGTTTCCAGCAGAGGACAGGGCTGCCCTTGTGCTTTGAAGTGAGAGGAAACAAAGAAAAACAAAGAGGAAAGAACTGGGGAGGGAAACACATTGCAAGTGGTGAGTCAACTCTTCACATCCCAGCGGGGGCCCGCTGCTGCAGAGCCCTCCACTAGCTGAGAGCAGCTAATGGGCCACGCATCTCTCCCTTAATGTGTTCGGCATTTCCATTTAGAGAAAGTCAAGGCCCTTCCTGATTTCGACTTCACCTCTGACCCTTTTCCTCCCCATCATCAACACTCTGGGCACCTATTGTGTACGGAGAATTTATGCCTTCGAGAGGCTCATAAGTGGACAGCGGTGGTCTCAGAGCCAGAAAATGCATTTCAAGTATGTTGTCGATTAATAAGCTCCCAGGCCTGTGCCAGAATCAGAAAAATACAGGAGAGAAAGAACCGGGGGAGGCGGGGAAGAAAGGGAAAGAGAAGACTCTCACCCATGCCCCGTTCCGTTAATTGATTGGGATTTGAAAATGTTTCCACTTCAGAATAGGTGCTTTCACACTCCGGGATGAGTGGGTTCGGAGTCCAGGCAAAAAGACGCAGAGCGGCCTCAAATCCCTCTGGGATTCTCCGGGCGGAAGAGTGAGAGAAAATCCTGTGGTCTGTCCTGCTTCCGAATGACAGCTCACTCTGCAAAACATTTTCTCTTGAGGAGGTGATCATCATCATAGTAATAATGATGGCATTTGTTAACTGCTTATTATGTGGAAAGCACTTTTCTAAGAGCTGGGGAGGATACAAGGTGATCTGGTTGTCCCACGTGGGGCTCATAGTCTTCATCCCCATTTTACAGACGAGGTCACTGGGGCACAGAGAAGTGAATCGACTTTCCCAAAGTCACACAGCTGACAATTGACAGAGCTGGGATTTGAACCCAGGACCTCTGACTCCCAAGCCTAGGCTCTTTCCATTGAGCCACGCTGCTTCGCTAACTGGGCATCCCACTAGGGCATTGCTCAGAGACATATACTACTTCCTTGTGCCCATGGCAATAAGCCTTCCTTGCTTTGCTTCATTCTGCCTCCCCTCCTGCTCTGTCTTTTCCTTTTCAGACTCCCTGATGCCAGGGATGTCAGCTGCCTTATAATGGGGCACTGGGGCATCCAATCCTCTGGGGGGCCTTGCCCAGCAAACCGGACTGAAGACAGGAATTATTATTATTACTATTATTATTACTATTATTACTGTTATTATATAGTAAGCACTTAACAAACACAAGTTAGACAGTGCTTTGCACACTAGCAAGCACCAGTGCCATTAAAAAAAATGCCATTAAAAAATAAATGCCATTAAAAAAAAAATGTTAATCAGGTTGAACACAGTCCCTGTCCCACATGGAGCTCACACTCTCAATCCCCATTTTACAGATGAGGGAACTGGGGCCCAGAGAAGTGAAGTGACTTGACCAAGGTCCCACAGCAGACAAGTGGCGGAGCTGGGATTAGAAACCATAATCCCATAATCCCAGCTCCTCTGAGTCCCAGACCTGTGCTCTATCAAATAAACCATGCTGCTTCTCACGACCACTCTCTCTCCCCTTCCTCTCCTTTTCCCTCTCTTTTTGTAATAATAATGGTACTTCTTAAGTGTTTACTATGTGCCAAGCACTGTTCCAAGCGCTGGGGTAGATACAAGGTCATCAGGCTGTCCTACGTGGGGTTCACAGTCTTCACCCCCAGTAATATTATTATTATTATTATTATTATTATATAGACTGTGAGCCCACTGTTGGGTAGGGACCATCTCTACTTGTACTTCCCAAGCGCTTAGTACAGTGCTCTGCACACAGTTAGTGCTCAATAAATATGATTGATTGATTGATTATATAGTAAGCATTTAACAAACACAAGTTAGACAGTGCTTTGCACATAGTAAGCGCTTAATAAATGCCATTAAAAAAAGAAGTTAATCAGGTTGAACACAGTCCCTGTCCCACGTGGGGCTCACACTCTCAATCCCTAGTTTACAAATGAGGGAACTGAGGCACAGTGAAATTAAGTGGCTTGCCCGAGGTCACCCAGCAGACAAGCCGCAGAGCCGGGATTCGAACCCCCGTCCTCCAACTCCTAAGTCACTAAACCACGCTGTCTCTCCCTCTCCCTCCTCTCTCCCTCTCCCTTCTTCTTTTCTCCCCTCCTCCAGGGAGGAGAGAATCCTCCTACCTCTTGCTGGCTAAGGGGGACAGGCTATTCAGCCATTCATTCAATCAAATTTATTGAGCGCTTTCTGTGTGCAGAGCACTGTACTAAGCGCTTGGGAAGTACAAGTTGGCAACATACAGAGACGGTCCCTACCCAACAATGGGCAGTTTCTCCTCTTCTCTCAGGGGTACCCCCAAACCCAGTAGGCCCCGGGAACGAGCTGGTAGTTCTCCTCGCTTTCAGTGAGCTTCACCTCACCCTGGTGCTTGCTAGGTCCTTTTGTGCCCTGCCAAGCTCTGCTGCCAGGCACGGGCTTTCGGAGTCCCCGTGGGGGCTGTATTGATTTCTTTTCTTTAAACGCTTAATCTGTGTCAAGCACTGTTCTCAGCTCTGGGGTAAATACAAATTAATCAGGCCAGATATAGTCCCCGTCCCACATGGGGCTCACAGTCACGTAGGAGGGAGAACAGGTATTGAATCCCCATTTTCCAAGTGAGGAAACTGAGCCACAGACCAGCCAAGTGACTTTCATTCATTCATTCATTCATATTTATCGAGCGCTTACTGTGTGCAGAGCACTGTACGCTTGGGAAGTACAAGTCGACAACATATAGAGACAGTCCCTACCCAACAACGGGCTCACGGTCTAGAAGGGGGAGACAGACAACAAAACAAAACTTATAGACAGGTGTCAAGTTGGTAGGGACCGTCTCTATATGTTTCCAACTTGTACTTACCAAGCGCTTAGTACAGTGCTCTGCACACAGTAAGCGCTCAATAAATACGATTGAATGAATCAGAACAAATTGCCCAAGGTCTTGCAGCAGGATTAGAGATGGCTCCCAGGCCCGTATTTTATCCACTAGACCACACTGCTTCTGGGTTTCTTTCATTCATTCATTCAATCGTATTTATTGAGCACTTACTGTGTGCAGAGCACTGGACTAAGCGCTTGGAAAGTACAATTCGGAAACAGAGACATTCCCTACCCAACAAAGGGCTTATCTCTAGACTGCTTCTAGACTGTGAGCCCACTGTTGGGTAGGGACTGTCTCTTTATGTTTCCAACTTGTACTTCCCAAGCGCTTAGTACAGTGCTGTGCACACAGTAAGCGCTCAATAAATACGATTGAATGAATGAATGAATGAATGAATCTCCCTTCAATAAAAATAATGGTATTTATTAAGCAGTTGCAGTCAATCAACCAATCAATCAATGGTATTTATTGAGAGCTTACTTTATGCAGAGCACTGTACTGATTGCTGAACCACAAAGTTGGGAGACATATTCCCTGTCCGCAACCAGCTTACAGTCTAGAGGGGGAGACAGACATTAATGTGAGAAGCAGCATTGCCTAGTGGATAAAGCACAGGCCTGACACTCGGAAGGACTCGGGTTCTAATCCCTGCTCCGCCGCTTGTCTGCTCTCTGACCTTGGGCAAGTTACTTAACTTCTCTGTACCTCAGTTCCCTCATCTGTAAAATGGGGATAAAGACTGTGAGCCCCACGTGGGACAGGGATTGAGACCAACCCGGTTGGCTTGTATCCACCCTAGCACTTAGCACTTACAGGCCTTCCCAGACTGAGCTCCCTCCTTCCTCTCCCCCTCCTCCCCCTGCCCATCTCCCCCGCCCTACCTCCTTCCCCTCCCCACAGCACCTGTATAGATGTTTGTACAGATTTATTACTCTATTTATTTTACTTGTACATATTTACTATTCTATTTATTTTATTTTGTTAGTATGCTTTGTTTTGTTGTCTCTCTCCCCCTTCTAGACTGTGAGCCCGCTGTTGGGTAGGGACCGTTTCTATATGTTGCCAACTTGTACTTCCCAAGTGCTTAGTACAGTGCTCTGCACACAGTAAGCGCTCAATAAATATGATTGAATGAATGCATGAATGAATAATAATAATGATTTCTATGATTTCTAATCCCAGCTTTGCCACTTGTCTGCTGTGATACCTTGGGCAAGTCACTTCACTTCCCAGCATGCCTCAGTTATCTCATCTGTAAAATGGGGATTGAGACTGTTAAAAAAAAGTAAAGGATGGTATCTAAGCGCTTACTATGTGCCAAGCACTGTTCTAAGTGCTAGGGTAGATACAAGGTAATCAGATTGTCCCACATAGGGTTCGCAGTCTTAATCCCCATTTTATAGCTGGGTGACTGAGGCCCAGAGAAGTTAAGTGACTTGCCCAAAGTCACACAGCAGGCAAATGATGGAGCCGCAATTCAGACCCATGACCACTGACTCCCAAGCCCATGCTCTTTCCACTGAGCCACACTGCTTCTCAATAATGGTATTTGTTAAGCGCTTACTATGTGCCAAGCACTGTTCTAAGTGCTGGGGTAGAAACAAGGTAATGAGGTTATCCCACGTGGGGCTTACAATCTTATTCCCCATTTTATAGATGAGGAAACTGAGGAACAGGTAAGTTAAGTGGCTTGCCCAAGATCACACAGCAGACAAGTGGCAGAAGCGGGATTTGAACCCACGTCCTCTGACTCCCAAGCCTGTGCTCTTTCCAGGGAGCCACGCTACTTCTCCATGCTGCTTAACCCTCTCGTATTCACCCTAGCGCTTAGTACAGTGCCTGGTAAATAGTAAGTGTTTGAGGGAGTAAAATTCAATAGAGTTGATAGATAATAATACTAATTAATAATAATTATGGCATTTAAGCACTTACTATGTATTCACCCTAGCGCTTAGTACAGTGCCTGGTAAATAGTAAGCACTGAACATACACAAGTTAATCAGGTGATACAGTCCCTGTCCCATGTGGGGCTCATGGTCTCGATCCCCATTTTCCAGATGCGGTAACTGAGGCGCAGAGAAGTGAAGTGACTTGCCCGAGGTCACAGAGCAGACAAGTGGCGGAGACAAGATTAGAACCCATGACCTTCGGACTCCCAAGCCTGTGCTCTATCCACGACACTGTGCTGCTTCTCTAATTGGGGCTTCTGGCCTCTGAGTGGAACTGTGGGTTTGTACCCCAATCAGTCAATCAATCAATCATATTTATTGAGCGCTTACTGTGTGCAGAGCACTGTACTAAGCGCTTGTACCCCACTTCTGACACTACTTTGTAGAAGCAGCAGTAGGAATCCAATCAAAATGAATCATATTTATTAAGAGCTTGCCCGCTGAGGAGCACTGTACTAAGTGTTTGAGGGAGTAAAATTCAATAGAGTTGGTAGATAATAATACTAATTAATAATAATTATGGCATTTAAGCACTTACTATGTATTGATCCTAGCGCTTAGTACAGTTCCTGGTAAATAGTAAGCACTGAACAAACAGAATTAGGTGATACAGTCCCTGTCCCATGTGGGGCTCATGATCTAGAGGCACAACTATGTTGGGGATAGAAGATAGAGTTGGTAGATAATAATACTAGTTGGTATAATAGTTAATAGTTGGTATAATAATAACAGTTGGTAGATAATAATACTAATTAATAATAATTATGGCATTTAAGCACTTACTATGTATTCACCCTAGCGCTTAGTACAGTTCCTGGTAAATAGTAAGCACTGAACAAATGCAAGTTAATTAGGTGATGCAGTCCCTGTCCCATGTGGGGCTCACGGTCTAGAGGCACAACTATGCCTGCACTGTACTACTACTACTACTACTAATGGCATTTATTAAGCGCTAACTATGTGCAAAGCACTGTTCTAAGCACTGGGGAGGTTACAAGGTGATCAGGTTGTCCCTCGGGGGGCTCACAGTCCTAATCCCCATTTTACAGATGAGGCAGCTGAGGCACAGAGAAGTTAAGTGACTTGCTTAAAGTCACACAGCTGACAATAGGCAGAGCCGGGATTTGAACCCATGAACTCGGACTCCAGAGTTCGTTCATTCATTCATTCATTCATTCAATCGTATTTATTGAGCTCTTACTGTGTGCAGAGCACTGTACTAAGCGCTTGGGAAGTACAAGTTTGCAACATATAGAGACGGTCCCTACCCAACAGCGGGCTCACAGTCTAGACTTCAGAGTACTAAGCACTGGGGTGGATACAAGCAAATCAGGTTGGACACAGTCCCTGTCCCACATGGGGCTCACAGTCGTAATCCCCATTTTGCTGATGAGGTAACTGAGGCACAGAGAAGTGAAGTGACTTGCCCAAGTTCACACAGCAGACAAGTGGCAGACCCGGGATTAGAACCCAGGTCCTTCTGGCACCCACGCCCGTGCTTCTCTCCACTAGGCCACACTGCTTCTCCTGGGAGGTACAGTGTGTAGGTTTATTCATTCAATCGTATTTATTGAGCGCTTACTGTGTACAGAGCACTGTACTAAGCGCTTGGGAAGTACAAGTTGGCAACATATAGAGACGATCCCTACCCAACAGCGGGCTCACAGTCTAGAGTCTGACCTGCAGTCTAGGTTGACACTAGAGGAACTATGTTTATGGGATGGCTTGTAGTAAGAGATTGGTGAGGTGGGATAGGAGGGATAATTATAAATCTGGCATTAATTAAGTGCTTACTATGTGCCTAGCACTGTACTAAGTGCCAGGATAGGCTCAAGAGAATCAAGTGAGACACAAGCTCTTTCCCAAATATGGCTCACAAAGTGGGAGGGATTCATTTTATGGATAAGGAAACCGAGGCACGGATTCATTCATTCAATCGTATTTATGGAGCGCTTACTGTGTGCAGAGTACTGTAATAAACGCTTGGGAAGTACAAGTTGGCAACATATAGAGACGGTCCCTACCCAACAGTGGGCTCACAGTCTAGAAGGGGGAGACAAAGAACAAAACAAAACATATTAACGAAATAAAATAAATAGAATAAATATGTACAATTAAAATAAATGAACAGATCAGTTAGGTGACCTCTCCAAAGTCACACAGTGAACAAGTGGCAGAGAAGGGATCAGAGTAGGGATTCCATAACCCCCAGGCCCATGGTCTTTCCACTAAACCACACCGCCTTACGGGAATCTGTCGGAATGGAGGAGCTGAACTAAATCTCCACTTTTTCCGATTCTCTATTTTTCACTCTTGCCCCTTCGGAGCTTTCAGAATTGCTCGCTTCTCATCCCCATAGCCGTGAGAGTCTGAGACTTGGCTTCAAAAATACCAAGCAAGAGGGGAAATCAAATTCTCCTTGGCCCAATGACAGCCTTCTCCTCTTTCAATTTGGCTGTAATTGATTGACGCGTCATTTCATCTCTGGGCTTTATAGCTTTCTCCATCTGGGCCTCAGATCCCTCCTTATTCATCATCCCAATTCAACCACTAACACAGCCCTACAAGGAAACTCTTCAGTGTTTGGATCAGAACGCTCTGTATACGCTTAAAAACTCACAAGACACTCCTTAGAAATCTATCTGAATATAGCATAGCGCATTTCTCCATTGGAGACAAATGGCAAAATCCGTCATAAAAGTGCATCGCTCACCCAACCACCTACGATTACACCCTTATTCCCAGACGGCTAATAGAGAAGTCATCCTAGGACCGAACCCCCAAATCCAGGGAACTCAAAGCCAAGAAAATGATTCTTTTTTCCGTTTCCTCATAAGGAATGTGATTCTCTTTGACTGCCCTTGCTTGTTCTTGCCCTTGCTTGTTCTGCCCTTGCAGTTGCTTGTAAACTGTGCTGGATTCGGTTGAAAATGGAAGTGTTCGATTGCTGTTTGACTGTTTTTTTAATCAATCAATCAATCAATCGTATTTATTGAGTGCTTACTGTGTGCAGAGCACTGTACTAAGCGCTTGGGAAGTCCAAGTCGGCAACACATAGAGACAGTCCCTACCCAACAGCGGGCTCACAGTCTAGAAGGGGGAGACAGAGAACAAAACCAAACATACTAACAAAATAAAATAAATAGAATAGATATGTACAAGTAAGATAAATAAATAAATAGAGTAATAAATATGTACAAACATATATACATATATACAGGTGCTGTGGGGAAGGGAAGGAGGTAAGATGGGGGGGATGGAGAAGGGGACGAGGGGGAGAGGAAGGAAGTTTAAATGATCCAATTCATATTTAGCAACTGACACAAATTTAGAATCAGGGGTTTTCGCCTCAGCTCATGTTGTACATTAAAATACACTTCCAGACCATTTAATACAACTTCTATTGATCCAGTGAACCAGCTGTTTTTTCTACAAAAGCACACGCCTTAATTTTTTTTACGGACATATCCAAGAGAGTATTTAAATTAGATTGCATATAGTTAGAACCATTGATCGTCCGTAAGATAAATTACACATTACAACGCACATGAAACCTTCTAGGATGCTATGATCCCAGAATGTCCATGAAGCAAGGAAAATGGAGGTTATTCAGCTGTGCTGTATCTCACCAGAGCTGGTTTGATGCAACACCTGACATTCCTTTGGGAATGTAAAAAATGCCCCCAGCCCATGTCCAGCTGCTGGAGGGGGAGGATGTAATTTATTTATTTATATTATTGCCTGTCTCCCTTTCTAGATTGTAAATCTGGTGGTGGGCAGGGAATATGTCCATTTATTGTTGTAGTGTACTCTCCCAAGGGTTTAGTATAGTGTATGCACACAGTAAGCACTCGATAAATATGACTGACTGAATGAAGCCAGGTGCTTCAGACGCCCAGGCCCGTGCTCTATCCACTGGGATGCTGCTTCTCAGTCTTGATATCTGAGGCAGTTTATAGGGTAAGGATAACGATAATAATAAGAATGGGTTCTAATCCCGGCTCTGCCACTTGTCATTTGTGTGTGGGAGTCAGAGGTGGTGGGTTCTAATCCCGCCTCCGCCACTTTCATTCATTCATTCAATCGCATTTATTGAGCGCTTGCTGTGTGCAGAGCACCGTACTAAGCGCTTGGGAAGTACAAGTCGGCAACATATAGAGACGGGCCCTACCCAACAACGGGCTCACAGTCTAGAAGTCACAACTTGTCTGCTGTGTGACTTTGGGCAGGTCACTTAACTTCTCTGGACCTCAGTTACCTAATAATAATAATAATAATAATAATGGCATTTATTAAGCGCTTACTATGTGCAAAGCACTGTTCTAAGCGCCGGGGAGGTTACAAGGTGATCAGGTTGTCCCTCATGGGGCTCACAGCCTTAATCCCCATTTTCCAGATGAGGTAACTGAGGCCCAGAGAAGTTAAGCTACTTGCCCAAAGTCACACAGCTGACAATTGGCAGAACCTCATCTGTAAACTGGGGATTAAGACTGTGAGCCTCATGTAGGACAACCTGATCACCTTGTATCTACCCCAGTGCTTAGAACAGTGCTTGGCACATAGAAAGTGCTTAACAAATACCAACATTATTATTATTATTATTATTATCTTGGACAAGTCACTTCACTTCTCTGGGCCTCAGTTCCCTCATCTGTAAAATGGGGATTAAGACTGTGAGCCCCATGAGGGACATGGACTGTGTCCATCCTGATTTGCTTGTATCTAGCCCAGCGTTAGTGTGCGCCTGGACCATAGTAAGCGCTTAACAAATGCCATAAAAAACAAAACAGACAAAAAACTAACACAGCCCCAAGCTGGTCAGGCAGAGGCACGACCAGTGGTGTTACTCGAGAATATCAGATGCCTCTCAGCAGCCTCTCCTGCCCTGAACAGGGACAATCAACCTGAAAACCATCCACCTTAATCAGGAGGCCATCACGCACCTTCTCGAGGGAGCATTTCTAATCAAATCCTCTGTCATTCTCCCATGCTCGCCCGTTGGTCAGGTAAGCAGCATTTTCACTTTTATTTCATTCAGTCGTATTTATTGAGCGCTTACTGTGTGTGGAGCTCTGTACTAAGCACTTGGGTGAGTGCTTAGTAACAATAAACAGACTCATCGCCTGTCCACAATGAGCTTACAGTCTAGAGAACGAGCTTGCAGTTTAGAGGGCCTTCATTTCCCACTTGTGCAAAGGCAGGCCCAGAGAGGATAAGGATTCCCCCACAATCCTTAAATAGAGACAGCCCTAAATAGAGACAGCAAAAAAGAGGCTTTTGCACTGATAGAGTCTTGAGTAACCTGCCAGACTTATTTAACTCACTTAATTATGTGTGTCGTTTACAAATGAGCTCTTGTTGTAACTGTTAAATTAAATGGGCTGGTCATTCCTGACTCACGTCACTTTCCGAAGGGGTCCAGAGTGAGAACGGATCTTTGAGCGCTGGGAAAGTCGCCAGGATTTAGTTTCCGATCACGTTGAGGGAGAAGAGCGGGTGGTAAGAACGCACTGCAGTACTGTCAGCTGCTATTGAATAGCTCGTGAAGTGGGAATCAGAGCTCTTATTCCCCGCTTTCATTTCTTATGACAGGCAGAGGATCTGTGGGCTATTGGTTTGTCTGTCAAGGAACATCCATCGTTCCTTTCAGGAATGCAGTCAGACAGGGACAGATTGAGTGAACACAACCAAAATGTTAGCGTGCCAGTGAATCGAAGATGAATCAAGAGAAATGAATTCACGTTTCTTGGAAAGTCCAACTGCGTTTGCTCTGTGCAAAGCAGCGAGAAGAGAAAGATTGGAAAGGCCAAGAATTGCCCTCCCTCTAGCTTTCCCATTTCTTCCCAAGCGAGGTGCACCCTGTCTTCCAAAAATGTGGGGGGCGTGTTCTTGTAAAAGGCCACATTAAGGCCGGCTCATAGCATACCCACACACACACACACCCCGATTCCTTTCCAGCACCGTCACATATGGTAGCAAAACATGTTCATGTTATTGGATGACTATTCCCTAATTCCCTAATAATGTTGCAGCCAAAACGAATAATGAGAATCTGCATTCTGGCCCAATGGGGTATTTTTACTAGGTCTAAAGGGACCAGACTCTCTAAATGAAAAAAAAGGAAGGGGCTGACCATTCAAATTGTTTAAGAGGTTGCCCAGAAGACAACGTAGTCAATAAAATGGCATTAATTAAGCTCCTGCTACATGCTGTAGGGAGTTAATGGCAAGACAAACGCAGATCTCTGCTGGGATCCTTATCTCCATGGGTGATCTGGATAAAAGAACTGAAAGAACAAGGAATGCTCCCAAGATAGTCCCAGTTTGTGAAGTGACAATTGTTTCATTCAGGACTGATAAGCCATTCTCCATATTTCCAGTTTTGCAACAGGCACTGAATTGAGTGCGTCTGATAAATGAGAGAAGTGTTCCTCCACCAACAAGTTGAAATTTAAAAGGGACACACGTAAGATGGTACGCTCTGGGATGGACAGGGTCGTAAAGAAAAAGGAAAGCTCTGTGAAGCACATGTACAAGTAAACATGACAGGAGGGTCATAGTTGACAATGGATTTAATATGTCAGAGGTAAATAGTAGAAGTAATAATAATAATGATGGCATTTATTAAGTGCTTATGATGTGCAAAGCACTGTTCTCAGCGCTAGGGAGGTTACAAGGTGATCAGGTTGTCCCACATGGGGCTCACAGTCTTAATCCATTTTACAGATGAGGTAACTGAGGCACAGAGAAGTTAAGTGACTTGCCCAAAGTCACACAGCTGAAAAGTGGGAGAGCCGGGGTTTGAACCCATGACCTCTGACTCCAAAGCCCAGGCTCTTTTCCACCGAGCCACACTGCTTCTCTAATTCTCTGCTTCTTGGATGTGTTGCCCAGAAGCAAAAACTACCATTCCATTCATCTTGCCTTACGCCGTCCAGTCGTTTCTGACCCATAGAAACACCATGGTCACATCTCTTCCAGAAGGCCCCGCTCTCCATCTGCAATCGTTCCGGTAGTGGATTCGTAGAGTTTTCCTGGTAAAAATCCGGGAGTAATAATAATAATAATGATGGCATTTATTAATCGCTTACTATGTTCAAAGCACTGTTCTAAGTGCTGGGGAGGTTACAAGGTGATCAGGTTATCACCCTTGGGGCTCACAGTCTTAATCTCCATTTTACAGATGAGGTACCTGAGGCACAGAGAAGTTAAGTGAGTTGCCCAAAGTCACACAGCTGAAAAGTGGCAGAGCCGGGATTTGAACCCATGACCGCTGACTCCAAAGCCTGGGCTCTTTCCACTGAGCCACACTGTTTTTATTTGACACTTAATATGTGCAAAGCACTATACTAAGCGGTGGGAAAGAAATACATAGATGAGCTAGAGATAGCATCTGGCCTCGAGGAGCTTAAAAAATCTATATGTTGCCAGCTTGTGCTTCCCAAGCGCTTAGTACAGTGCTCTGCACACAGTAAGCACTCAATAAATACGAATGATTGATTGATTGATTGACTGATTGATTAAAAAATCTAAGAATGAAGTGGTTGGGAAGACACTGCCAACATGCCAACAGACATGAAAGGAAAGGCAAACTTAAACCCTGTCCTCCCCCTTATCTTTCTCATCACTATAGACACCACCAGTAACATCCCTACCACATAAACCTGTGACCTTGGCATTATATTCTACTCATCGCTCATTCAACCAGCATATTAAATACATCGCCAAACCCTGTCAGTTCTACATTCACGGCATCTCTAAAATCTGCCCTCTCTTCTCCATCCAAACTGCTCCCACGCTGATCCAGGCACTTGCAGCGTGGCTCAGTGGAAAGAGCCCGGGCTTTGAAGTCAGAGGTCATGGGTTCAAATCCTGGCTCTTCCAATTGTCAGCTGTGTGACTTTGGGTAAGTCACTTAACTTCTCTGGGCCTCAGTTCCCTCATCTGTCAAATGGGGATTAAGACTGTGAGCCCCCCCCGTGGGACAACCTGATCACCATGTAACCTCCCCAGTGCTTAGAACAGTGCTTTGCACATAGTAAGTGCTTAATAAATGCCATCATCATTATTATTATTATTATTGTCCTATCAACTGATGACAACTGCATCAGCCTCCTTACTGCTGACCCCCCCTGCTTCCTACCACTCCCCTCAATCCCAGCTCCGCCAATGGTCAGCTGTGTGACTTTGGGCAAGTCACTTCACTTCTCTGGGCCTCAGTGACCTCATCTGCAAAATGGGGATGAAGACTGTGAGCCCCCCGTGGGACAACCTGATCACCTTGTAACTTCCCCAGCGCTTAGAATAGTGCTTTGCACATAGTAAGTGCCTAATAAATGCCATCATCATCATCATTATTATTATTACTTCACTCTGCTGCCGGGATCACGTTTCTGAAAAAGAAAAAAAGACAACAACAAAAAACCCCCCAAAACATCAGGCCACGTGTCCCCATGCCTCAAAAAAATCCAATGGTTACTCATATGACTCCACATCAAGCTCCTTACTGTGGGCTTTAACTTTTTCCCTCCCACCTTACCTCACAGATTTCCTACTGCGATTCAATTCACGTACTCCATTCCTTCATCACCAACCTAATCTCTGTTCTTGGTCTTGTCTACACCTCTGCCATCACCTTGCCAATGTCCTTCCTTGGCCTTTGAACTCCCTCCCCCTTCCTAGCCCACGGTTCACTAATCTTCCCACCTTCAAAACCCTCCAAAAATTATATCTCCTCCAAAGGCCCTCCCGGATTCATTCATTCATTCATTCAATCGTATTTACTGAGCGCTTACCGTGTGCAGAGCACTGTACTAAGCGTTTGGGAAGTACAAGTTGGCAACATATAGAGACGGATTAAGTTCTCATTTCCCCTATCCACCTTCCCCTCTGTGTAAACTATGCACTTGACTTTATACCTCTTAAGTACTTTGATACTAACTTCAGCCCTGCAGCACTTAAGTAAATATCCTTATACTTATATATCTTATAGGGTATATCTTACACCCTATTTCCCCTATCTGTAATGTAACTATTGGGTAGGGACTGTCTCTATGTGTTGCCAATTTGTATTTCCCAAGCGCTTAGTATAGTGCTCTGCACATAGTAAGCGCTCAATAAATACGATTGATGATGATGATGATGATTTTAATATCTCTCTTTAGACTGTAAGCTCCTTATGGGTAGGGATCATTGTATTGTACTTACCCAAGCGCTACAGTGCTCTGCACATAGCAAGTGCTCAATAAATACTATTGATTAATACAAATACATAGACAATGAGAAATGTGAAAGGAATAGTAGGGTTCCTGGCTCTTCTGGGATCAGACCAGCAGGCCCAGAGGTCATAACTGCGACCAAGCTGGGAACCTCCACAATTCTTTCATGGCTCAGTGGAAAGAGCACGGGCTTGGGAGCCAGAGGTCATGGGTTCTAGTTCCGACTCCGTCACATTCATTCATTCATTCAATCGTATTTATTGAGCGCTCACTGGGTGCGGCACTTGGGAAGTACAAGTTGACAACATATAGAGATGGTCCCTACCCAACAGTGGGCTCACAGCCTAGAAGACGGGCTCACAGAAGCCACCCCTGGAGTCAGAGGTCATGGGTTCAAGTCCTGGCTCTGCCAATTGTCAGCTGGGTGACTTAGGGGTGACAACTTCTCTGAACCTCAGTTCCCTCATCTGTAAAATGGGGATGAAGGCTGTGAGCCCCATGTGGAACAACCTGATCACCTTGTATCTTCTCCAGCGCTTAGAACAGTGCTTTGCACATAGTAAGCATTTAACACTTAACACTTGACACGCAAATTTGAGAAGCGTTCCATATTTTTTCTTCCTTCCTTCAAAGCCCTACTGAGAGTTCCCTCCTCCAGGAGGCCTTCCCAGACTGAGCCCCCTTTTTCCTCTCCTCCTCCCCATCCCCCCACCCTACCTCCTTCCCCTCCCTACAGCACCTGTATATGGTTGCACAGATTTATTACTCTATTTTACTTGTACATATTTACTATTCTATTTATTTTGTTAATGATGTGCATCTAGCTTTATTTCTATTTATTCTGTTGACTTGACACCTGTCCACATGGTTTGTTTTGTTGTCTGTCTCCCCCTTCTAGACTGTGAGCCAGTTGTTGGGTAGGGGCCGTCTCTATATGTTGCTGACCTGTACTTCCCAAACGCTCAGTGCTCTGCACACAGTAAGCGCTCAATAAATATGATTGAATGAATGAATGAATGAACAAATGCCATTATTATTATTATTATTATTGAGGCCTTTCCCTGGGCTGGACAGGGGATTATGGGAGTCTGGTGCCCCTGAGGGAAGGAGCAGGGCGAATGTTGGAGTGGCTCAGGGGGCTATAGATGGTCAAGTCCTTTTCCAGGATGGAGCAGGGGTTCATGGAAACCCTGGCATCCCTGAGGGTGGGGGCAGGGATAGCGCTGGGAGTGGCTCAGGGGGCTGCAGATCAATCAATCGTATATATTGAGCGCTTACTGTGTGCAGAGCACTGTACTAAGCGCTTGCAGATGTCAAGTCCTTTTCCAGGATGGAGCAGGGGATTGTGGAGGCCCTGGGGGAAGGGGCAGTGCAAGCAGTGGAGCGGCTCAGGGGGCTGTAGATGGTCAAGTCTTCTTCCAGGCCGAAGCAGGACGTTATGGGAGCCTGGTGTCCCTGAAGAAGAGGCTAGGGAGAGCGGTAGAGTGGCTCAGTGGGCTGCAAGTAGTCGAATCCTTTGCCAGGATGGAGCAAGGATTTGCATGAGCCTGGTGTCCCTGAAGAAGAGGCTAAAGAGAGTGGTAGAGCGGCTTAGTGGGCTGCAAGTATTCGAATCCTTTGCCAGGATGGAGCAAGGAGTTACGGGAGCCTGGTGTCCCTGAGGAAGAGGCTAAAGAGAGCAGTAGAGTGGCTCAGTGGGCTGCAAGTAGTCAAATCCTTTTCCAGGATGGAGCAAGGAGTTACGGGAGCCCCAGTGGCCCCGGCGAAGGGGACGGGGGTGGGGGCAGTTGAGTGGCTCATGGGGCCGCAGATGGGCCAGTCCTTTTCCAGGCTGGAACAGGGAATTACGGGAGTCCCGGTGCCCCTCGAAGTGGTGGAACTGCTCAGGGGATTGAGTTCTTCCCTGGGATGGTAGTGCCGGTGTGATCGCCTCATTTAAAGGGGATGTGGAGAAATGGATGAGGTTACAGAAGGGAGCAGCAAACATGATTCAAGGAATAGAAAGTAAGTCCTATGGGGTAAGTTTAAAGTAATGAGGTGGTTCAGAGAAGTGAAGGTTAAGGAATTATGACTGTCTTCAAGTGAACGAAGCGCTCCTGCAGGGAAGATCGTAACCGGTTATTCTTCATGGAGGGAGAGAAGCGAAGAGGAAAATTAATTTAAAATTCAGGGAGGGAGTGCAGTTGCACATAAGGAAGAACTTGTTAGTTTGCCACTGTAATCGGCTTATGGAGTCTCATTTCTGGGAAATAAACTCACCAGAGATTATTAAAAAACAAGCAAACAAACAAAAAACAGGCCTGGATGATTTAGTGATTCACCTGCTTGGAGTCAGGGACCAGATGATCTTTCAGTGTCCTTTGTAGCGCTACAGTTTATGATTCTATAAATACAAGTAGATATAAAATAGATACGACAAAGTCAAAGTACATAAAAGGTAACCCAATATAAGCAGTGGAAAAATGAATGCATAATTCACAGATGTGCTAGATATATAAATAGGACAATATAGCTGGAATGATTGGAGTTTCAGAGCCAGGGAAATCACACAATGATGAAACATCCATTCACTCTTGCCCTGAGCTGACTCCAGCAAAAGGAGAATTTAGGGAATCAATGAGTGGTATTTATTGAACGCTTACTGTGAGCAGAGCACTTTACTAAGCGCTTGGGAGAGTTTAAAAGAGTTTGTAGGCACGATCATGAAAAGCAGCATGGCCTAGTGGATAGAGCAAGGGTCTGAGATTCAGAAAGACCTGGGTTTTAATCCCGCCTCTCCTGCTTGTCTTCTGTGGGAACTTGGACAAGTCACTTCACTTCTCTGTGCCTCAGTTACCTCATCTATAAAATGGGGATTAAGATTGTGAGCCCCTTGTGGGACAGGGACTGTGTCCAGCCTGATTGAAGTTGTATCTATCCTAGTGTTTAGAACAGTGCTTGAAGCATAGAAAGCACTTAAGAAATATAATTAGATATATATAATATATATTATCCTTGCTTACAATAATAATAATTAATAATGGCATTTATTAAGCGCTTACTATGTGCAAAGCACTGTTCTAAGCACTGGGGAGGTTACAAGGTGATCAGGTTGTCCCACGGGGGGCTCACAGTCTTAATCTCCATTTTACGGATGAGGGAACTGAGGCACAGAGAAGTTAAGTGACTTGCCCAAAGTCACACAATCTAGAGGGAAGGGTAAGAGGTTGAATTAAAACTTGAAAATATGCAATTGAAGGGAGAGAGGGAAGGGTGGCCGAGAAACAGCATGACTTAATGGAAAGAGCCCCGGCTTGGGAGTCAGAGGACGTGGGTTCTAATCCCGCCTCCACCGCTTGTCAGCTGTGTGACTTTGGGCAAGTAACTTAACTTCTCTGTGCCTCAGTTACCTCATCTGTAAAATGGGGATTAAGACTGTGAGCCCCACGTGGGACAACCTGATTACCTTGTATCTACCCCAGTGCTTAGAACTGTTGCTTAACAAATACCATCATTATTATTATTATTATTATCATTATTAAGGGGAATCTCTTTCATCCTGTCTAAGGAATTAACAGAATTTTGAGCCCCCTGTGGGACAATATGATCACCTTGTAACCTCCCCAGCGATTAGAACAGTCCCTTGCACATAATAAACGCTTAATAAATGCCATCATTATTATTATTTTTATTATCACTGAGATTCTGGGGTAAATCTAGGCCAGATTTTGCTTCCTACCTTGGCACTCTACCCTAATTCTCTCTCCCCTCTGCCTCTTTTCCCTATGGGTAAGGTGAGTGTCCCAGCTCAGGCTTAGAAAAGGCTCAGAATAAAATCGCTTATCTCTAGAAGGCTACGTTGGTACAAAATGTGAAACGGGGACATCTACTTATTCTAATGGAGGCGTTATTTTTGTTTGTGATGCTAGAATGATTGGTGCTGTACGAAATTATGAAATCGAATTCTAATCCTTTGGGGACACTAATAGATGGGCGAGTCCCGAGTCCAACCCACTAAATGCCTTACATCACCTCAGGTGTTTTAAGGGCTTCTGAGGGCATCCCATTCTGTCTCCACAATGCACGCTTGCCGGGCCTCTATACTCACAGGCCCTTTATTTTTATTAGCGAGGACATTTTTCGAATCTTGTGGAATTAAAGCGATAGCTTCCATTCACTTCCCGGAGACGTTTGAAATGATGCCTCTCAAACTCAACTCGTAAGCTTTTTCCTGGAAAGGACAATCCTTTCCCTATATATATGTATATATGTTTGTACATATTTATTACTCTATTTATTTATTTATTTATTTATTTATTTTACTTGTACATATCTATTCTATTTATTTTGTGTTGTTAGTATGTTTGGTTTTGTTCTCTGTCTCCCCCTTTTAGACTGTGAGCCCACTGTTGGGTAGGGACTGTCTCTATATGTTGCCAATTTGTACTTCCCAAGCGCTTAGTACAGTGCTCTGCACATAGTAAGCGCTCAATAAATGCGATTGATGATGATGATGATGAAGAAAAGGAGGTAGGTGTGGTGATGGAGCACGGGACTGGGAATCAGAAGGTCACGAATTCTAATCCCGGCTCCACCGCCTGCCTGCTGTGTGACCTTGGGCAAGTCACTTCACTTCTCTGGGCCTCAGCTACCTCACCTGTAAAGAAAGGAGATTAAGAGTGTGAGCTCAATGTGGGACAGGGACTGTATAACTCGATTAACTTGTAACTATCACAGTGCTTAGAACAGTGCTTGTCACTTAACTAGTACCATGGTTATTGCTATTATTATTCATTCATTGAATCACATTTATTGAGCGCTTACTGTGTGCAGAGCACTGTACTAAGTGCTTAGTAGAGTACAACAGCAAAAAGATGCATGCTTCTGCAAGTAAATGAATTTCATTCAGGGGGACGGGGCTGTTCCCTGTCAATCATTCTTCCATTCAATCAATCAATCAATCAATCGCATTTATTGAGCACTTACTGTGTGCACAGCACTGTACTAAGCGCTTGGGAAGTACAAGTTGGCAACATATAGAGACGGTCCCTACCCAACAACGGGCTCACAGTCTAGAAGCGGGAGACAGACAACAAAACAAAACAAATTAACAAAATAATATGTGGGGGCTGGGCTGTACCCCATCAATCATTCTTCACGCAGAAGAGGCTCCAGCTGTCATAGACGCACTGTCATCTGTTGCTGGGATCCTGAAGGTGGCACCTACTAAGTGCTTAACAAATATTACAATAATTATTCTTATTATCATCATTATCAGTATTATTATCATAAGGGGCAGTACTAAAGCTGAGCAGCAATTCAGTGCAGAGTTCCTTCCTGATGGGAAAATGAGCACAGAATCCCAGCTGTGAAGAAACAAGGTGAATGAAGAGGGAGGGCTATGAATGAGGGAAGTCTATTAAATTGTACTTTTGGCCCACAATAAATGGTCAATAAGTACAGTTGATTGGTTGGCTGAGGAAGCAGGGTGGCTTAGTGGATATGTTGCCAACTTGTACTTCCCAAGCGCTTAGTACAGTGCTCTGCACACAGTAAGTGCTCAATAAATACGATTGATTGATTGATTGATCGAGAGTCAAAAGGACCTGGGTGCTAATCCCGGCTCTGCCACATGTCTGCTGTGTGACCTTGAGCAATTCACTTCACTTCTCTGTGCTTCAGTTCTCTCATCTGTAAAATGGGGATAAGTGTGTGAGTCCCATGGGGTTGATGTCTGTCTCCCCCTCCCTATTCATTCAATCATATTTATTGAGTGCTTACTGTGTGCAGAGCACTGTACTAAGCGCTTGGGAAGTACAAATCAGCAACATATAGAGACGGTCCCCACCCAACAACGGGCTCACAGTCTAGAAGACTCTAGACTCTCTAGACTGTTAGCTTGTTGTGGGCAGGGAATGTCACTGTTTATTGTTGCAATGTACTTTCATTCATTCAGTCGTATTTATTGAGCACTTACTTTGTGCAGTGCACTGTACTAAGCGCTTGGGAAGTACAAATTGGCAACATATGGAGATGCTATAGACATATAGAGCGCTTTCCAAGTGCTTAGTACAGTGCTCTGCACACAGCAAGCGCTCAATAAATTCGACTGAGTGAATGTAACTTGTATCATCCCCAGTGATTAGAAAAGTGCTTGGCACATAGTAAGCGCTTAACTAGTACCATGATTATTAACTGATTGATTGAATGGAATGGGAAAAGGGCTGCCAAGGACAGTGTGGCTCAGTGGAAAGAGCACAGGCTTGGGAGTCAGAAGTCATGGGTTCAAATCCCAGCTCCGCCACTTGTCATCTGTGTGACTTTGGGCAAGTCACTTCACTTCTCTGGGTCTCAGTTACCTCATCTGAAAAATGGGGATTAAGACTGTGAGCCCCACGTGGGACCACCTGATCACCTTGTATCCTCCCCAGCGCTTAGAACAGTGCTTTGCACATAGTAAGTGCTTAACAAATGCTATCATTATTAAGTAGGGACTGAAGGTGGGTGGGAGAGGAGGGGGTAGCAGAGCCCCCAGGATCAGTAGAGACATACCCTACCTCACCCAAACCATTTGTGTGCTTGTGTGTTGGTGTGTCTGCCCAAATAAGGGACGCTACAACGACTGGCATAAAAACCCGTGTGTGGCCTGCTCTGAAAAACTGACCATGAAATCAAATCACCTGAAGATTTATATCCTAAGGCTATTACGACTAGTTCTCATTTAAAACCAGCCCTCGTTTAAACAGATGGCTGGGTAATAAAAGCCAGCTTAGAGCTGGGTTTTGTACAGACGGCTTTGGCGTCTCAATTTATTGACTATTACAAACTTTTCTCCGAGCAGTTTCTGTCCTTGAGAGAAAAGAACCGCTCCATCAGCCATAAATGAGGGATGGGAGTACGGAGAAGCAAAGAGCGAGGACAGTCGCATCCGTTTGTCTGTCTGTCCTGGAGGTGTGGTGATTGGGTTTTTTTGTGAAAATCTGCGGGACACAGAACTACATTTATTCATTCATTCAATCGTATTCATTGAGCGCTTACTGTGTGCAAAGGACTGTACTCAGCACTTGGGAGGGTACAATATAACAATAAACACATTCCCTGCCCACAGTGAGCATACAGTCTAGAGGGAATAACTGTGGTATTTATTAAGCACTTATTATGTGCCAGGCACCGGACTAAGGGCTGGGGTGGATCGATGCAAATTGGGTTGGGCACAATACCTGTCCACATTGGGTTCACAGGGCTTTTCTTCAAGAGCGTCCTCGATCTTCCCATTTGCTCTGCGGCTTTTGCTTTTCCTTCCCAGGTCCCTGGAAACCCGAGCTTCACTTCTGAGGATGAGACTTTGTGGCAGGAGCCAAGACCTAGGAAGGCTGGGAGCCATTGTACTTCCCAAGTGTTTAGTACAGTGCTCTGCACACAGTAAGCACTCAATAAATACGATTGAATAAATTCAATCACAGTCTAGAAGACTCTAGACTCTCCAGACTGTTAGCTTGTTGTGGGCAGGGCATGTCACTGTTTATTGTTGCAATGTACTTTCCAAGCGCTTAGTACAGTGCTCTGCACACAGCAAGCGCTGTGTATTATCAAATTCAATTGATTGAATAAATTCAATCGTATTTATTGAGCGCTTACTGTGTGCAGAGCACTGTACTAAGCACTTGGGAGAGTACAATACAAGAAACAGACGCATTCTCTGCCCACAACTAGCTCACATTCTAGAGGGGGAGACAGGCATTAATATAAATAAATAAATTACAAATACGGACATAAGTGCTGTGGGGCCGGGAGCGGAGAATAAAGGGAACAAATCAGGGGGATGCGGAAGGGAGTGGGAGAAGAGGAAGGAAGGGCTTAGTCAGGGAAGGCCTCTCGGAGGAGATGGGCCTTCAATAAGGCTTTGAAGGTGGGGAGATGTAGGGGCAGACAGGCTGAAACACTGAGTGACCGATGGAAAGCTGGAAGAATGACCACTGTACACACACTGCAGGAGTTTCTTGGGCAAAACCAAGGCCGACGATATGGCTTTTCACTCGAGCTGTAGCTTTGACTGTTACTCGGACCAATGTTATCCTCTCCATGGCCCACCCACTTGTTCTGCCAGCGCTTGGCTTCCGGAAATATATACAGCACCTGTATATATGTATATATGTTTGTACATATTTATTACTCTATTTATTTATTTTACTTGTACCTATCTATTCTATTTATTTTATTTTGTTAGTATGTTTGGTTTTGTTCTCTGTCTCCCCCTTCTAGACTGTGAGCCCACTGTTGGGTAGGGACTGTCTTTATATGTTGCTAGCTTGTACTTGTCAAGCGCTTAGTACAGTGCTCTGCACACAGTAAGCACTCAATAAATACGATTGATTGATTGATTGATTGATTGGAAATGAGTGAATCTTGTTCTTTCTTGTGCTCTAACCATGATGGTAAGATTCATTTTCAGGTAAAACACACAAACACACATTCACACACAGAAACACACACACACACACACACACACACACATGTTCATTCTCTTTCTGTGCCTCACCTTTGGGGCTCCCAACAATTATTTACTTTTTCTTTTTGGCATTTATTAAGCGCTTACTATGTGCAAAGCACTGTTCTAAGCGCTGGGAGGTTACAAGGTGATCAGGTTGTCCCACGTGTGGCTCACGTCTTAATCCCCATTTTACAGATGAGGGAACCGAGGCACAGAGAAGTGAAGTGACTTGCCCAAAGTCACGCAGCTGACAATTGGTGGAGCTGGGATTCGAACCCATGACCTCTGACTCCAGAGGCCGGGCTCTTTCCACTGAGCCACGCTGCTTCGTGCTTCTCTTGCAGAAATCTCAAAATGTCATCCATTTCTTCTAGACTGTGAGCCCACTGTTGGGTAGGGACCGTCTCTATATGTTGCCAACTTGGACTTCCCATGCGCTTAGTCCAGTGCTCTGCACACGGTAAGCGTTCAATAAATACGATTGAATGAATCCAGGCTTGGGCATGCAAAGCCTTTGAACAAATACATTTTCTCAAACATAAGGGAATTCCCTCCACTCAGCTTCTTAAAGATAAGTGAAAAGCAGCCTAAATTTCTAGAAAGAGTACAGGACTATTCCCTGCTCTATCGCTTGCCTATCTTGTGATCGTGGTCAAGCCTCTTAATTTCTCTCTGTCTCAGTTATCTCATCTGTAAAATGGAGATAAAATACCTCTTCTCCCTCCCCCTCAGAGTGTAAGAAACATGTGGGACAGGGACTGTGTCCAAATTTCCTATACTGTATCTACCCCAGTGCCTGGTACAGAGTTTAGCACATACTAAGTGCTAAAAATTATTTTTTATTGTTGTTATTATTATTATACTCAGCAGCAATTCTATGCAGCGCTCCTTCCTAATGACAGCATGAGTGCAGAAATCTAGCTGTGGAGAAGCAAGGTGAATGTAGAGGAAGGGCTGTGAACGGAGGAATTCTGTTATGTTGTACTCTTTACTCAGGCGCTCAACAAATAACTTTGATCGATTGATTGATTGAACAGGATGGGAATAGGGCAGCCAAGGAAAGACGGAACAAGGGGAACAAAATATTTTTCCAATTTTATTCATTCTTTTTACCAACTTTGTTATTCCACCTAACAATTGACCCCCTCCAGTCTGCTTTCTGCTCCTTTCACTCTGTAGAAACTGCCCTCTCATGACCAATGGCATCTTGTCGATTTTTATGCCCTCCTCTCTCCTGATCCTCCTTGACTTCTCCTACTTTTAACCCTCAGACCACTCTCTCCTCCTGGAAACATTATCTAACATTGGCTTCACTGACAACGGCCTCCCCTGGTTCTCCTTCCATCTCTCTGGTTTCTCATTCAGTCTCTCTTGCAGTCTCTCATTCATTCATTCATTCAATCATATTTATTTTTATTCACTTCTCTGTGCCTCAGTTCTCTCATCTATAAAATGGGGATAAGTGTGTCAGTCCCATGAGGTTGATGTCTGTCTCCCCCTCTCTATTCATTCAATCGTATTTATTGAGCACTTACTGTGTGCAAAGCACTGTACTAAGCCCTTGGGAAGTACAAGTTGGCGACATATAGAGACGGTCCCTACCCAACAACGGGCTCACAGTCTAGAAGGGGGAGACAGACAACAAAACAGAACATCTGGACAGGTGTCAAGTTGTCAGAACAAATAGAATTAAAGGTAAATGCACATCATTAACAAAATAAATAGACCAGTAAATATGAACAAGTAAAATAAATAGAATTATAAATCTGTGCAACCATATATACAGGTACTGTGGGGAGGGGAAGGAGGTAGGGTGGAGGGGATGGGGAGAAGGAGAGGAAAAAGGGGGTTCAGTCTGGGAAGGCCTCTTGGAGGAGGTGAGCGCTCAGTAGGGCTTTGAAGGGAGGAAGAGAGCGAACTTGGCGGATGTGTGGAGGGAGGGCATTCCAGGCCAGGGGGAGGACTGGGGCCGGGGTCGACGGCAAGACAGGTGAGAACGAGGTACACCTCTGTCTCCAACCCCCTAAGTGTGGGAATCCCTCAAGGCTTAGTTCTGGATTCATTCATTCAATCGTATTTATTGAGCGCTTACTGTGTGCAGAGCACTGTACTAAGCACTTGGGAAGTACAAGTTGGCGACAAATAGAGACGGTCCCTACCCAACAGCGGGCTCAAAGTCTAGGAAGGGGAGACAGAGAACGAAACAAAACATATTAACAAAATAAAATAAATACAATAAATATGTACAAATAAAATAAATAGAGTAATAAATATGTACAAACATATATACATATATACAGGTGCTGTGGGGAGGGGAAGGAGGTAAGGCGGGGGGGATGGGGAGGGGGAGGAGGGGATCCCCTTCTCTTCTCCATATTCACCCACTCTCTTGGAGAACTCCCGTGACTTCAACTACCATCTCTACTTGAATGATTCCCAAATCTGTATCTCCAGCCCTGACCTCTCTCCTCCTCTGTAGCCCCATATTTCCTCCTCCCTGCTGTATTTGGATATCCCGCTGACAAGTCCACAGCAGAACTCCTCATCTTCCCACCCAAACCCTGTCCTCCCACTGACACCCCCATCATCCTCCCTGTCTCAAGAACCCATAATCTTGGCATTATCCTCGACTTACCTCTCTCACTCAACCCACATATTCAATCTGTCACCAAATCCTGTCAGTTCTTCCTTCACAACATTGCTAAAATCCACCCTTTCCTCTCCATCCAAACTGCTACCCTGTCAACGCAGGCACTTAATCCTATCTCGCCTTGACAACTGCATAGTGATAATAATAATAATAACGATGGTATTTGTTAAGTGCTTACTATGTGCAAAGCATAGAACCCATGACCTCTGACTCCCAAGCCTGTGCTCTTTCCACTGAGTCACGTTGCATCTCTATTTTTAATGGCATTTATTAAGTGCTTACTCTGTGCAAAGCACTGTTCTAAGCGCTGGGGAGGTTACAACGTGATCAGGTTGTCCCACATGGGGCTCGCAGTCTTAATCCCCATTTTACAGATGAGGGAACTGAGGCCCAGAGAAGTGAAGTAACATAACCAAAGTCACACAGCTGACAGTTGGCGGAGCCGGGATTTGAACCCATGACCTCTGACTCCAAAGCCCGGGTTCTTTCCACTGAGCCACGCTGCTGCATCAGCCTCCTTGCCCACCTCCCTGCCCCCATCTCTCCCCACTCCAATCCATACTTCACTCTGCTGCCAGGATCACTTTTCTTAAAAAAAGGTTTTGTCCATGTTTCCCCACTTCTCAAGAACTCCAGCTCTGCATCATCATCATCATCATCATCATCATCATCAATAGTATTTATTGAGCGCTTACTGTGTGCAGAGCACTGTACTAAGCGCTTGGGAAGTACAAATTGGCAACATATAGAGACAGTCCCTACCCAACAGTGGGTTCACAGTCTAAAAGGGGGAGACAAAACCAAACATACTAACAAAATAAAATAAATAGAATAGATATGTACAAGTAAAATAAATAAATAAATAAATAAATAGAGTAATAAATATGTACAAACATATATACATATATACAGGTATATCAAATGGATGTGCCTTATTGGTTTAATCACTTTATCCCCTCTTATCTTACATCACTGATTTTCTAGTACAACCCAGCCCGCACACTCCACTCTAACACCAGTGCACTTGCTCTACCTCTATTTCATCTGAGAAGCAGCGTGGCTCAGTGGAAAGAGCCCGGGCTTTGGAGCCAGAGGTCATGGGTTCAAATCCTGGCTCCGCCAACTGTGAGCTGTGTGACTTTTGGCAAGTCACTTCACTTCTTTGTGCCTCAGTTACCTCATCCGTAAAATAGAGATTCAAACTGAGGGCACCCCGTGGGACAATGATTACCTCATATCCTCCCCAGTGCTTAGAATAGTGCTTTGCACATAGTAAACGCTTAATAAATAGCATTATTATTATTATTCTTTATTTTGCCACCAACCAGCGGCTCATAAACTGCCTCTGCCCTGGAACTCCCTCCTACTGTGTGAAAAGCACAGAGAAGCAGCGTGGCTCATTGGAAAGAGCCTGGGCTTGGGAGTCAGAGGTCATGGGTTCTAATTCCAGTTCCGCCACATGTCTGCTGTGTGATCTTGGGCAAGTCACTTAACTTCTCTGAGCCTCAGTTACCTCATCTGTAAAATGGGGTTTAAGACCGTGAACCCCACGGGGGACAACCTGATCACCTTGTTTACCCCCCCCCCCAGCCCTTAGAACAGTGCTTTGCACATAGTAAGTGCTTAACAAATGTCATCATTATTATTATTACTTCCTATCTGACAGACGATCATTCTCCCTACCTTTGCAGCCTTATTAAAATCACTTCTCCTCCAAGAGGCCTTCTCCAAATAAGCCTTCATTTTCCCTATTCCCTCACCCTTCTGCGTCACTCTTTTGTTTTATGGTCTTTGTTAAGTGCTTACTATATGCCTCTCTCTGTACTGGGTGCTGCTGTAGATACAAGATAATCCGGTTGGACACAGTCCCTTTCCCATGTAGGGCTCACGGTCTTAAATCCCATTTTACAGGTGAGGAAACTGAGGCAAAGAGATGTTAAGGGACTTGCTGGAGGTCACACAGCAGACAAGTGGCGGAGCCAGGATTAGAACCCAGGTTCCCTGACTACCAGCGAGGACCGGGAGGACCTTAGAAAAGGAGCGTGGCTCAGTGGAAAGAGCCTGGGCTTGGGAGTCAGAGGTCAAGGGTTCTAATCCTGGCTCTGCCACTGATCAGCTGTGTGACTTTGGGCAAGTCGCTTTGCTTCTCTGGGCCTCAGTTACCTCATCTGTAAAATGGGGATTAAGATTGTGAGCCCCACGTGGGACAACCTGATTACTTTGTATTCCCCCAGTGCTTAGAACAGTGCTTTGCATGTAGTAAGCGCATAAAAAATACTACTATTATTAATAATATTATTATATTATATATACTATACCATGTTACGTTATTTTATATTATATTACATTATATTACATTATATTATATTATATTATATTATATTATATTATATTATATTATATACTATATTATATTATATACTATATTATATATTATATTAGATTAGATTAGATTAGATTAGATTATAGTATAGTATATTATATTATAGTATATTATATTACATTGCATTACATTACATTATATTATTATATTATATATTATATTATATTATATTATATTATATTATATTATATTATATTATAATAATTATTACCAGGACCCTTGTGCGCTCTATAGGTCATGTTGCTTCTCACTTGGATTTTTACCCTTTATTCATTCCACCCTCAACCCACTACACTCATCCATATCCATAACTCATTTTAAGTCTCTCTCCCTCTAGATTCTAAGTTCACTGTGAGCAGCGAATGTATTCCTTCATTCATTCAATTGTCTCTATTGAGCGCTTACTGTGTGCAGAGCACTGTACTAAGCGCTTGAGAATGCACAATACAACAATAAACAGATATATTCCCTATCCACAATGAGCTTACATCTAAAGTCCGTTGTATTGTAATAATAATGATAATAATGATGGTATTTCTTAAGCGCTTACTATGTGCAAAGCACTGTTCTAAGCACTGGGGAGGTTACAAGGTGATCAGGTTGTCCCACGGGGGATTCACAGTCTTAATCTCCATTTTACAGATGAGGTAACTGGGGCACAGAGAAGTAAAGTGACTTGCCCAAAGTCACACAGCTGACAATTGGCAGAGCCGGGATTTGAACCCATGACCTCTGACTCCAAAGCCTGGGCTCTTTCCACTGAGCCACACTGCTTCTCCTCTCCCAAGCACTTAGAACAGTGCTCTGCACCCAGTAAGCACTCAATAAATAGGATCGATTCTATTTATTTATTTATTTATTTTACTTGTACATATTTACTATTCTATTTATTTTGTTAATGATGTGCATATACCTTTAATTCTATTTGCTCTGACGATTTTGACACCTGTCTGCATGTTTTGTTTTGTTTGTCTCCCGCTTCTAGACTGTGAACCCGTTGTTGGGTAGGGACCGTCTCTATATGTTGCCGACTTGGACTTCCCAAGCGCTTAGTACATTGCTCTGCACACAGTAAGTGCTCAATAAATATGATTGAATGAATGAATTGATTGATTGAAAGCTTCTTGGAGGATGTTGTCTGTAAGACTCTATTACCTATTAAGGAGTAGGAGTAGTGGTAGTGTTTATGCTACAGTAGTAATAGTCACATTACTCCATCTCCATCCCCCCCATCTTACCTCCTTCCCTTCCCCACAGCACCTGTATATATGTATATATGTTTGTACATATTTATTTCTCTATTTATTTATTTATTTATTTTACTGTACATATCTATTCTATTTATTTTATTTTCTTGGTATGTTTGGTTTTGCTCTCTGTCTCCCCGTTTCAGACTGTGAGCCCACTATTGGGTAGGGACTGTCTCTGTATGTTGCCAGCTTGTACTTCCCAAGCGCTTAGTACAGTGCTCTGCACACAGTAAGCGCTCGATAAATACGATTGATGATGATGATGATATTTATGGTACTTGCTAAGTGCTTCCTATGTGTCAAGCACTGTTCTAAGCAATGGGGTAGATACAAGTTAATCAGGTGGGACACAGTCCCTGCGCCACGTGGGGCTCACAGTCGTAATCCCCATTTTACAGATGAGGTACCTGAGGCACAGAGAAGTGAAGTGACTTGCCCAAGATGACACAGCACACAGGTGGCAGAATGGGGATTAGAATCCAGGTCCTTTTGACTTTTAGGCTTAGGCTCTATCCACTAAGCCACGCTGTTTCCTTGAGATCTCAGCTGTTTAAGATCCCCGTTCTGTTTTCTCCACCCGATCACATTGCCTGTTGGGAAAATCTTGCTCTGTTTGTTTAAACCTGCTCTGCAGCAGGTACTAAATCCCTACCCTTCCCAGGAAATCGGCAATATGTCTTCCTGCTCTACTGCACTGTGCTCTCCCAAGCACTTAGCACAGTGCTCTGCACATAGCAGGTACTCAGTAAATAGGAAGCAGCGTGGCTCAGTGGAAAGAGCCCAGGCTTTGGAGTCAGAGGTCATGGTTCAAATCCCGGCTCCGCCAATTGTCAGCTGTGTGACTTTGGACAAGTCACTTAACTTCTCTGCGCCTCAGTTACCTCATCTGTAAAATGGAGATTAAGATTGTGAGTCCCCTGTGGGACAACCCGATTACCTTGTATCCTCCCCAGCGCTTAGAACAGTGCTTTGCACATAGTAAGTGCTTAACAAATACTATTATTATTATGTTTCCAACTTGTACTTCCCAAGCGCTTAGTACAGTGCTCTGCACACAGTAAGTGCTCAATAAATACGATTGATGATGATGATTATGATGATGATGATCCCAGACACAGAGTTTGAGAAAACCTGGTGAAAAAAGAGATTCTTTTAATCCCCACTGCTGGATTCCTCTAGGCTCCAGAGCAAGGATGTGTGCTCATCTGCACCATTGCCCTAAATCCCAAATACTGGCTACCTCTGGATCATTCCCAAGGAAAGGAAACGGAGCCAAGATCCAGCCCGGAGTTAGTACAGTTAGAGTCTGTGTGTCCTCAGTGCAGTAAACCGATCTGCTAAAGAGGTTGCCATGGTAATGATAGCCATGCATGTCCATTGGGATGTTCAGGTGGGATTGGGGCTAGAAAAAGGAGAATATTGAAATCCAGAATGCAAGAAAGAGGGAGAGGGGAAATGTTTTGTTTCAGAGAGTCTATTTATGCTTCAAACTCTGACCATTTGGGCAAGGAAAAGGGATAAACTTCATTTTCCCTTTCAAGAATAGTAATTGTGATATTTGTTAAGTGTTTGCTCTGTGACAAGCACTGTGATATTTTAAATGTAACTGTGGGTAGATACAATTGTCCCATTTTAGGGTGGCACCTGGAGAGTTTCCAGTCCTCTACCAGTCTCGGCTATGGGAGGGAGAATCAAGCCGAGGCCTACCCATTCCATTCCTAGATTGGCCAGTGGCTAGCAAGTGGAAGGCAATCTGCTACAAGTCAAAACTCACCCGGGATGGGCAGCAGCGACATGGGAGAGAGTCAAGGGCGAGGACTCGAGTTTACTGCGGAGAAGGTGGCAATGGTAAACCACTTCCATATTTTGACCAAGAAAACTCTATGGATCCACTACCAGAATGATTGCAGTTGGAGAGCGGGGCGTTCTGGGGAAGATGTGTCTGTGGTGTCGCTATGGATCAGAAGCACCTCGACTGCAAAAGACAAGACAAGCTACAATTATAATGTATTCTCCAAAGCTCTTAGTACAGTGCCACGCACACAGTAAGTGCTCAATAAATACCACTGACTGATTGATTGATAAAAACAGTGTTGCAAGTGGTTTCAAGTGGCCCAGCCCTGCTGTTTGTCCTGTGGAAAGAGCCTAGCTCTGGGCATCAGGAAACCTAGACTGTGAGCCCATTGTTGGGTAGGGACCATCTCTATATGTTGCCAGCTTGTACTTCCCAAGCGCTTAGTACAGTGCTCTGCACACAGTAAGCGCTCAATAAATACGACTGAATGAATGAACGAATCTGGGGGGTGGGATACTCACTGTCCGGCCACCCAGCCGGAAAAATGGCTGGTGCCATTTGGAAAAATGGCACCTGAACTTGGCAATGTGCTGTGTCCCTCCTTTCCACCTTCTCCACCGTTGCCAATGGAAACAGGACCTTCAGGGGTGAAAGAGGGCAAATAGGGTGCTGTTCTCACTACTGGCACCATCCTCAATTCCTCGGATCGGGTTCTCGGTTGCGAGGTCTCGGGACTGATTCTCAACCAGCGGTCCTGATAGGAAACTCCATCATCATCATCAACACTGCCGTCGCTGGGTGGCCGGACAGTGAGTATCCCACCCCCCAGATTCGTTCATTCATTCAGTTGTATTTATTGAGCGCATACTGTGTGCAGAGCACTGTACTAAGCGCTTGGGAAGTACAAGCTGGCAACATATAGAGATGGTCCCTACCCAACAATGGGCTCACAGTCTAGAAAACGGGCTCACAGTCTACCCAAAACAGAACCCCTGCTTCTGGCTGGAGAAGAGGTCCCAACTCCGGGTTTCCTTTATCGATGGTCTGACTCCCTGCAACTTCCTGTCTAGGGCATGAGTTTTCTGTTTTTTCAAATGGTATGTGTTAAGCTCTTACTATAATAATACTAATAATAGCATTTATTAAGCACTTACTACATGCAAAGCACTGTTCTAAGCACTGAGGAGGTTACCAGGTGATCAGGTTGTCCCACAGGGGCCTCACAGTCTTAATCTCCATTTTACAGATGAGGTAACTGAAGCACAGAGAAGATAAGGGACTTGCCCAAAGTCACACAGCTGATAATTGGCGGAGCCGGAATTTGAACCCATAACCTCTGACTCCAAAGCCCGTGTTCTTTCCACTGAGCCACACTGCTTCAATGTGCCAGACACTGCACTAAATACTGGGGTAGACACAGGATAATGAGACTGGACACAGTCCATATTCTGTATGGGGCTCTTAGTCGTAATCTCCATTTTGCAGGGAACTGAGGCACAGAGAAGTGAAGTGAGTTGCCCAAGGTAACACAGCAGACAAGTGGCAGAGCCAGACCTGGAACCCAGGTCCTTCGGACGTCCAGGCCTGTGTTCTCTCCATTAGGCCACACTCCGGCTAACATGAGGGGCAGAGATTCCTCTTTGCAAAGGGGTGGCAACTCCCTGCCTGAGCAGCAAGGGACAAGATTTAGACTGTAAGCTCGCTGTGGGCAGGGAATGTGTCTGTTCTATTGTTACACCGTATTCTCCCAAGCAACCAGCACAGTGCCCCATTCCTATCTTTCCTGCAGCCCCCATCCAGTTGGTAGAATGAGGCTGTCTCTCTAGCCAACCCTGACTGCTTCAGGGAAAAGCCAATTGGCCACAGTCTCTTGAGAGAATTTCATAGCGAATCTGGGGACATATTTCCATATTTTACATAAAAGCCGCATATCTATCCTATTTATTTTATTTTGTTAGTATGTTTGCTTTTGTTCTCTGTCTCCCCCTTTTAGACTGTGAGCCCACTGTTGGGTAGGGACTGTCTCTATATGTTGCCAATTTGTACTTCCCAAGCGCTTAGTACAGTGCTCTGCACATAGTAAGCGCTCAATAAATACGATTGATGATGATGATGATGATTAATGTGCATAAATCCGCCTGTCACCTGACTGGGTGTGATAAATTAATTAGCATGAGTTGCAGAAAGATGGAGCCTATAAGCAGGGGAACAGCTCATTGTGGGCATGGAACGTGTCTGCTTATTGTTCTAGTGTACTCTCCCAAGTGCTTAGTACAGTGTTCTGTGCAAAGTAAGCGCTCAATAGCCTAACGACCCAACCTAATCCCAAATCTGGGACAATTTTAGGGAAATTCTCAGATTAGAAATCCCAGAGAAATGAGTACCCTAGTCCTTGGGGAACAGGGAAGGGAAGTTTCAGACAATCCAGGCTTTCCTTTCTCAATTAATCAATCAATCAATGGTATTTATTGAGCTCTTACTATGTGCTGGGCACTGTACTAAACACTTGGGAGAGTACAGTACGTTCCCTGCTCGCAACGAGTTTACAGTCTAGAAGGAGAGACAGACATTAATATAAATAAATAATTTATAATATACAATTTATAGCTATGTACATAAGTGTACATAAGTGCTTGAGTATGAAGTGTTTAATACAGTGCTCTGCACACAATAAGCACTCAATTTACTAAGCACTTACTATGTGCAAAGCATTGTTCTAAGCAATGGGGAGGTTACAAGGTGATCAGGTTGTCCCACGGGGGGCTCACAGTCTTAATTTCCGTTTTCCAGATGAGGTAACAAGCCCAGAGAAGTTAAATGACTTGCCCAAAGTCACACAGCTGACAAGTGGTGGAGCCGGTATTTGAACCCGTGACCTCTGACTCCAAAGCCCGGGCTCTTTCCACTGAGCCATGCTGCTTCTGCTGGGCACTGTACTAAGGCCTTGGGAGAGTACAATATGTTCCCCGCTCACAATGAGGTTACAGTCTAGAGGGAGAGACAGATATTAATATTCATTCATTCATTCATTCATTCATTCAATCGTATTTATTGAGTGCTTACTGTGTGCAGAACACTGTACTAAGCGCTTGGGAAGTACAAGTTGGCAACATATAGAGCCGGTCCCACCCAACAGTGGGCTCACAGTGTAGAAGGGGGAGACAGACAACAAAACAAAACATATTAACAAAATAAAATAAATAGAACAAATATGTACAAATAAAATAAATAAATAAATTGGGTAATAAATATGTACAAACACATATACATATATACAGGTGCTGTGGGGAGGGGAAGGAGGTAAGGCAGGGGGATGGGGAGGGGGAAGAGGGGGAGAGGAAGGAGGGGGCTCAGTGTAGGAAGGCCTCCTGGAGGAGGTGAGCTCTCAGTAGGGCTTTGAAGGGAGGAAGAGAGCTAGCTTGGTGGATGTGCGGAGGGAGGGCATTCCGGGCCAGGGAGAGGACATGGGCCAGGGGTTCGATGGCGGGGCGGGCGAGAACGAGGCACGGTGAGGAGATTAGCGGCAGACGAGAGGAGGGTGCGGGCTGGGCTGGAGAAGGAGAGAAGGGAGGTGAGGTAGGAGGGGGCGAGGCGATGGACAGCCTTGAAGCCCAGGGTGAGGAGTTTCTGCCTGATGTGCGGATTGATTGGTAGCCACTGGAGATTTTTGAGGAGGGGAGTAACATGCCCAGAGAGCTTCTGGACAAAGACGATCTGGGCAGCGGCGTGAAGTATGGATTGAAGTGGGGAGAGACAAGAGGATTTATATTGGTTGGATTTATATTTATTAATATAAATAAATAAATTATAATATAGAATTTATAGCTATGTACATAAGTGTACATAAGTGCTAGAGTATGGAGAAGTGTTTAATTCAGTGCTCTGCACACAATAAGGTCTCAATAATTAATACCATTGACTGACTGATTTGGAGGCCAATATTTCTCCCCATGGATGGGATTAGTATGTTTGGTTTTGTTCCCTGTCTCCCCGTGCTAGACTGTGAGCCCACTGTTGGGTAGGGACTGTATCTATATGTTGCCAACTTGTACTTCCCACGCGCTTAGTACAGTGCTCTGCACACAGTAAGCGCTCAATAAATACGATTGATGATGATGATGATGATTAGGAAGGGTCATGGGGAGAATGGATAAGGCAGTTTTGGCCCATTTACCTCTGCATCGCACAAGGGGAGGTCCTCAACGTGGGCTTTAAAACACTCAGTCACCTCACCCCCTCTTAGTTTACCTCGCTGCTCTTCTACTACATCCCAGCCCGCGTGTGTCACTTCTCAATTGCCAACCTATTCACCGTATTTCGATCTTGTGTATCTGGCCACCAAACTCTCACCCACACCCTGCTTCTGTCCACTGAGTCACGCGGCTTCTGTCTGTCTGTCTGTTTCCACCTCTAGACTGCGGGCAGGGAATGTGTCTACCAACGCTATTCTATTGCACTGTTGCAAGCACTCAGTGCAGTGCTCTGCACACAGTAAGCGCTCAGTAAATATGTTGGATCGATCGATTAACAGGGCAGACCCTGGCCTTTGTGCCGTGGTGTCAAGTGCCATGGCTGCACTGGAGCTGAGGGAAAATATTCATTCATTCGATTGTATTTATTGAGCTCTTACTGTGTGCAGAGCACTGTACTAAGCGCTTGGAAAGAACAATTTATAGGGCAGTTTGAGGCTGTTCCCAGCAGGCTGGACACCACGGCTGGTATCTATTCTAGTCTCACAACAAGGCCGGTCATAGGTCACCGGGCAAGCCGCGGGCCGCATCCAGGCCGGGACGGGGCGAGAGATTGGGAGCGATGAATGTTTTCTCCAATTTTTGGCAGTTTAGGACTTCTGCGGAGCAGTTCATTAAGTGTGAAATGCCTGGGGTAGGTGTTTGTCTTTGTTTATCAAACAGGTTTCAAAAAAGCGTGAATCTGTGTTTGCCGACAGCTTTATTCGCACAAACTGATACCCTGGGGAGGGGCGCGGGGAAGTGGGGAGGAGGAGAAGAGAGAAACTGTTTCTGACGGGAGGGACTATTAATACCGATAGTGCTAAAATAGTTACGTGGCTGCTCTCCAGGGGAGGCATGGTATCAACAGCTTGCCCGAAGGCCCTGCTCTTTGACAACATGGCTGGATCTGCGGATAACAAATTAAAGCACATTATTTTTTGTAACTTTGTTGCCTCTGGGGCATTAATATGAACGACATTTTAAATATTTTCTCAATCTCTTTCTTCCTTAAAGCGACGCTACAAAAACACGGAAACACAAAAATCGCAAGTTGTGTTTCTGCAAACTGTGTGTGGTAGCCCTGCACTTTGTGTGGGGAGGTTGTGGTAACCTCAGACGTCTCCCTCTTTGTCTTCCTTTGCCTTCTTCTCTCTTTTTTATAATGGCATTGGTTAATAATAGTAATCATAATAATGATGGTATTTGTTAAGCGCTTACTGTGTGCTGAACACTGTTCTAAGCACTGGGCAGGTTACAAGGTGATCAGGTTGTCCCATGTGGGGCTCACAGTCTCAATCCGTCTCTATATGTTACCAACTTGTACTTCCCAAGCGCTTAGTACAGTGCTCGGCACACAGTAAGCGCTCAATAAATACGATTGAATGAATGAATGAATCCACATTTTACAGATGAGGTAACGAGGCACATAGTAGTTACGCGGCTTGCCCAAGGTCACACAGCAGACAAGTGGCGGAGCAGGATTAGAACCCAGGTCCTCCGACTCCAGGCCCGTGGTCTATCCACTAGGCCCTGCTGCTTCTCACTTCTTCATGGATCAGAGAAGCAGCGTGGCTCAGTGGAAAGAGCTTGGGCTTGGGAGTCAGAGGTCATGGGTTCGAATCCCGGCTCTGCCACATGTCTGCTGTGTGACCTTGGGCAAGTCACTTAACTTCTCTGAGCCTCAGTTCCTTCATCTGTAAAATGGGGATTGAGACTGTGAGCCCCACGTGGGACAACCTGATCACCTTGTATCCCCCCAGTGCTTAGCACAGTGCTTTGCACATAGCGCTTAACAAGTGCCATTATTACATTATTTTATTACACCCTCTTCGCCCTCATCTCTCTACTCCACCATCTTGTCTTAGCCCTCTGGACAAAACACAGTAATAATAACTTTTATTGTGATTTTCATTCAGGGCTTACCATGTGCCAGGCACTGTGCTAAGCACCGGGGAGCATCCAGTCTAATCAGGTAGGACACAGTCCCTGTCCCACATGGGGCTCACAGTCCTAATCCCCATTTTACTAATGAGGGCACTGAGGCACAGAAATGTTGCCATTTACCCAACGTCACTTATTTAAAAATGATATTTGTTAACCACTAACTATGTGCCAGACACTGTGCTGAGCGCTGGGGTAGATACAAGGTAATTAGGTTGGACACAGTCCCTGTCCCACACGGGACTCTTGTCTGTCACCCTGCTCATCGCACTCTGTGCCCTGGGGGGGATCCCAGTTGTCATGAACGCGAGAGCGCAGATTGTGCCCTGCAAATCGTTACCATTAGTGGTATTTGTTAAGCACTTACTATGTGCTAAACGCTTTACTGAGCACTGAGGCAGATAAAAGAAAATCAGGACGGTTACCGTCCCCTATCCCACATGGGGCTCCCCCTTTTAGACTGTGAGCCCACTGTTGGGTAGGGACTGTCTCTATATGTTGCCAACTTGTACTTCCCAAGCGCTTAGTACAGTGCTCTGCACATAGTAAGTGCTCAATAAATACGATTGATTGATTGATGGGGCTCACAGTCTAGGAAGAAGGACAGGGATTGAGCCCCCATTCTACAGATGAGGAAACCAAGATACGGAGAAGTTAATGACTTTCCCAAGGTCACACAGAGGAGGCAAGTGACGGAGCCAGGAGTAGGAACCCAAGTCCTCTGATTCCCAGGCCTGGGGAAGCAGCGTGGCTCAGTGGAAAGAGCCCGGGCTTTGGAGTCAGTGGTCGTGGGTTCAAATCCTGACTCTCCCAATTGTCAGCTGTGTGACTTTGGGCAAGTCACTTAACTTCTCTGCGCCTCAGTTCCCTCATCTGTAAAATAGGGATTAAGACTGTGAGCCCCCCGTGGGACAACCTGATCACCTTGTAACCTCCCCAGCACTTAGAACAGTGTTTTGCACATAGTAAATGCTTAATAAATGCCATTATTATTATTATTATTATTATTATTATTATTATTATTATCCATTAGGCCACACTGCCCCTCATCAGCTTTATCATCAGCTCTCTTATGGGAGTTCTTGGTACTGAAATCTCAGAACCGAGGATCATCTACTATTCTTGTGGAGATTTTATTTTCTTGTGGAGAGAAGCAGCGTGACTCACTGGAAAGAGCATGGGCTTTGGAGTCAGAGTTCATGGGTTCAAATCCTGGCTCCACCAATTGTCAGCTGTGTGACTTTGGGCAAGTCGCTTCACTTCTCTGTGCCTCAGTTACCTCATCTGTGAAATGGGAGTTAAGACTGTTAGCCTACGTGGGACAACCTGATCACCTTGTAACCTCCCCAGCACTTAGAACAGTGCTTTGCACATAGTAAATGCTTAATAAATGCCACTATTATTATTATTATTATTTTATCATCAGCATCATCGTCACCACTATTAACACAAAGCCTTTTTTTAAAAAGTGGTATTTGGTAAGTGTTTACTATGTGCCAGGCTCTGTGCTAAGCGCTGCGCCAGATACAAGCTAATTGGGTTGGAGACACAGTCCCTGTCCCACATGGGGCTTTCCCAGCTTTAAACCCCATTTTACAGATGAGGTAACTGAGGAACAGGGAAACGAAGAGACTTGCCCAAGATCACCCAGCCGACAAGTGGCGAAGCCAAGATTAGAACCCAGGTCCTTCCGCCTCCAGGGACCGTGCTCTATCCATTAAGCCATGCTGCTTCTCTTTTTCTAAACCAACCCAAAAATTTCGGCTTTTTCAGTTCCTGGTGGGCTCACCACTTGTTTTCCCCTCACTTCCTTTCCTCCTTTTCTGTGCCCATCACTATCTTTCTCGGTCTTTCCCACTCCCAGGCCCCCATGCCTCCCCTTCCCTAATTCCAACAGACTAATCTACTCTCACTGCTAATCACCCCCCAGGGAGGGGAGTGAGTGGGAATTATCTTCCTGTCCACCTGCTCACTCCCTGAGAATCAATAACACTTGATTGTACCTGCAAGGAGGGAATTCAGTCAAATTAGGATGCACATTCAGCCCAACTGGATAATTCAGGCCATAAAAAAATCCACCGGAATTAGCCAGATTTGCTGTCTAGATTGATGAAATTACCTGATTAATGGGCGGATTTCCCCTTCGCTTTGTGCTCTGCGGAGGGGAAGGGGAGTTACGGTTTTGGCTGCCATCAAGGCCTGTTTTCTGGATCTGTGGGCAGGAACTCAGTACACAGTTCCTCTCCTCATCCTGCGGCCACTGTGGGAGAGGGACAGAGTACTGAACTGGATGAATCACGGAGCTGGTGCAGCACAGTTGCACAGTTGCTGAGAAGCAGGGCGACATAATGGTTAGAGCACAGGTCTGGGATTCAGGAGGATTTGGGTTTGTCTATCTTGCCGCTGAGCCCTAGCCCCCATCTTGCCTCTGGCTTGGAATGCCCTCCCTCCTCAAATCCAACAGACAATAGCTCTCCCTCCCTTCAAAGCCTTACTGAGGCCCTCTTCCAGGAGGCCTTCCCAGACTGAGCCCCTTCCTTCCTCTTCCCCTCGTCCCCCCTCCATCCCCCTCATCTTACCTCCTTCCCTTCCCCACAGCACCTGTATATATGTATATATGTTTGTACATATTTATTACTCGATTTATTTATTTATTTATTTATTTTACTTGTACATATCTATTCTATTTATTTTATTTTGTTAGTATGTTTGGTTTTGTTCTCTGTCTCCCCCTTTTAGACTGTGAGCCCACTGTTGGGTAGGGACTGTCTCTATATGTTGCCGATTTGTACTTCCCAAGCGCTTAGTACAGTGCTCTGCACATAGTAGGTGCTCAATAAATACGATTGATGATGATCTATTCATTCATTCATTCATTCATTCATTCAATCGTATTTCTTGAGCGCTTACTGTGTGCAGAGCACTGTACTAAGCGCTTGGGAAGTCCAAGTTGGCAACATATAGAGACGGTCCCTACCCAACGGCGGGCTCACAGTCTAGAAGGTCTCCGAGAGACCTTCCCTGACTGAGCCCCCCTTTCCTTTTCACCCACTCCCTTCTGCATTGCTCCGATTTACTCCCTATAATAATAATAATAATAATGGCATTTATTAAGCGCTTACTATGTGCAAAGCACTGTTCTAAGCACTGGGGAGGTTGCAAGGTGATCAGGTTGTCCCACGTGGGGCTCACAGTCTTTGTCCCCATTTTACAGATGAGGGAAGTGAGGCCCAGAGAAGTGAAGTGACTTGCCCAAAGTCACACAGCTGACAATTGGCGGAGCCAGGATTTGAACCCATTACCTCTGACTCCAAAGCCCGGGCTCTTTTCCACTGAGCCACACTGCTTCTCTATATTCTCCCCTGTTCCCAGCCCCTCAGCACTTAACTCCATATCTGTCATTTATTTACTTATATTAATGTCTGTCGCCCCCCACCTTTAGGTGGTAAACTCATTATGGGAAGGGAAACTGTCTGTTTATTGTCATATTGTACTGTCCCAGGTGTTTATTACAGTGCTCTGAACACAGTAAGCACTCAATAAATACAGTTAAATGAATGAATAAATGAATGAATAAATGAATCATCCCAGCCCTGCCACTTGTCTCCTGTGTGACCTTGGACAAGTCACTTCACTTCTCAATGTCTCAGTTCCCTAATTTGTAAAATGGGGATTAAGACTGTGAGCCCCATGTGGGACAGGGACTGTGTCCAACCCAATTTGCTTGTATCCACTCCAGCACTTTACAGTGCCTTGCATATAATAAGTGCTTAACAAACACCACAATCATTATTATTGTGGTGTATTATTGTTATCATTAATAATTATTATTATTACTAGAGAAGCAGCATGGCTCAGCGGAAAGAGCCCGGGCTTTGGAGTCAGAGATCATGAGTTTAAACCCCAGCTCCACCAATTGTCAGCTGTGTGACTTTGGGCAAGTCACTTAACTTCTCTGGGCCTCAGTTCCCTCATCTGTAAAATGGGGATTAAGACTGTGAGCCCCCCGTGGGACAACCTGATCACCTTGTAACCTCCCCAGTGCTTAGAACAGTGCTTTGCACATAGTAAGTGCTTAATAAATGCCATTATAAATATTATTTTTTTTTTTCATGGAAATAGCATTTCCTTCATTTGGACTAGAAGTGTAAGAGACATAGACGAAATGTTTGGAACCAATACTATGTACTGAGCTTTGCATCGTGTTTACCATGGCATTTTCTTCAACACTATTCTTTGGTTAAATGAAAGTTCTGAATGAAAGTTCCTCCTAAGCACTTCCCTCCCAAATTACCTTGAGAACGGAGGTCCTTTCTGCCAGCAGAGTGTGGATGAGATTTCTTTTTAAGGGGATGAATTTCACCCAAAATCTGGTTTGTTTTGCTTCATCCGACTAGGAAACAAAACACATTCTGCGGCTGTTGAGAAATTTTCTCACGAGCCTCTTTGCACTCAACTTCATTTTAAACTCGAAGCCTGGCATGTCACTGACTCTCGTCTGCCTGAAGAACATTTTGTTTTGAAATGATTCAGTTATATATGTTTGGAAGTAACATACGGTTGTAAGGATAATACGTTGTTTACTTTAAGTTAATTGAGTGCTCTTGTGGTATTATTGTTCATCTGTCCCAATATCCAGTATGCTTTACTTCATTCTGAGCAAAGATCTGATCTGTTAGGAAAACAGACATTCCAAAATAGCAGTAGCTTAATCAACAGCGGACGATACTTTGAGCCTAGAGACAGAACAGACTCCACAGACTCCATGTTGCTGCCACAATAATCCTTCTGCCTAGAATCTGTTTTCTACTGCAATCGCCCTCTGAAAAAAATCGCTTGAAACTGCTGTCCACATTTTTCTTGGCGAGCTCACCCCGGGGAATAATTTCAATAAACGGAAAGACAAAGGTGACTCTGGATGATAGGCTCAAAAACCATGGGCCAAGGAGTACGAAGGTCATGGGTTCTAATCCTGGCTCTGCCCCTTGTCTGCTTTGTGGCCTTGGGAAAGTCGCTTTGCGTCTCTGGACCTCAGTTCCCTCATCTGTAAAGTGGGGATTAAGACAGAGAGTCCTATGTGGAACAGGAATGGTGGCCATCCTGATTCACTTGTATCCACCCCAGTGCTTAGTAATAGTGAGCAGCGTGGTTCAGTGGCTTTGGAGTCAGAGGTCATGGGTTTAATCAATCAATCAATCAATCAATCATATTTATTGAGTGCTTACTATGTGCAGAGCACTGTACTAAGCACTTGGGAAGTACAAGTTGGCAACATATAGAGACAGTCCCTACCCAGCAGTGGGCTCACTGTCTAGAAGGAGGAGACAGAGAACAAAACCAAACATATTAACAAAATAAAATCCCTGCTGCACCACACATCTGCTGTGTGACCTTGGGCAAGATTCTTAACTTCTCTGAGTCTCAGTTACCTCATCTGTAAAATGGGGATTACGACTGTGAGCCCCACGTGGGACAACCTGATCACCTTGTATCCCCCCCCCAGCGCTTAGAACAGTGCTTTGCACATAGTAAGCGCTTAACAAATGCCATTATTATTATTATTATTATTATTATTATTTGTTAAGCGCTTACTATGTGCAAAGCACTGTTCTAAGCGCTGGGTATTGTCTGGCACATAGTCAGCGCTTTACAAATGCCATAATTATTGTTGTAAACTCAGTGTCAGAAACGATCTGTGGGGTAGGCCTAGAATTCCTCATCAATTATTGTCGGTACATCAAGAAAGGATCACTCCAAAGAAACAGGCTCAAGCGCTCTGCTATCTCTGGGTCTCTGACATGAAGTTCCTGATTATTCCACAGATTAGAGGGCATGGATCTTACCCAAAGCTGCTACTTCCCCAGGAAGGGAAACTGAGAGGGAGACTAGAATAAAAACAAAAAAATGGTAATTGTTCAGCTCCTACTATTTGCCAGGCACTGTATTGAGCTCTGGGATGGATACAAGCAAATTGGATTGGACACAGTTCCCGTCCCATACGGGGCCTACAGCCTCAATCCCCATTTTACAGATGAGGTAACTGAGGCCCAGAGAAGTGAAGTGACTGGCCCAGGGTCACAGAGCAGGCAAATGGTGGAGGTGGGATTAGAACCCAAGACCTTCTGGCTCCCAAGCCCATCTCTAATCAATCATATTTATTGAGCGCTTACTGTGTGCAGAGCACTGTACTAAGCGCTTAGCACTTAGCATCTCTAGCTACTAACCCATGCTGCTTCTCAAAGGAAAGCAGACTCTGGTCTGGAGGCTTAAAATGGTGGCAACATGGAACACGTTGCGGACAGGGAACGTGTCTACCAACTCTCTTGTATTGTACTCTCCCAAATGCTTAATACAGAGCTAGGCACACATTAAGTGCCTCAATAAATATGATTGATTGCTTGGTGGATTGATGAAGGAGCGGCATGGCCTAGTCTTCTGGGCTTCAGAAGACCTGGGTTGTAATCCTGGCTCTGCCAGTTGCCTGCTTGGTGACCTTGAACAAGTCACTTCAATTCTCTGTACCTCAGTTTCCTCATCTGTAAAACGGGGATGCAATGCCTGTTTTCCCTCCTACTGAGACTGTGAGCTCCATGAAAGACAGGGATTGTGCCTGACATAATAATAATAATAATAATACTAATGGTATTTGTTAAACGCTTACTATGTGCAAAGCACTGTTCTAAGCACTGGGGGGATACAAGGTGATCAGGTTGTCCCACATGGGGCTCACAGTCTTAATCCCCATTTTACAGAGGAGGGAACTGAGGCCCAGAGAAGTGAAGTGACTTGCCCAAAGTCACACAGCTGACAATTGGCGCATCTGGGATTTGAACCCATGACCTCTGACTCCAAAGCCCGGGCTCTTTCCAATGAGCCATGCAATGTGCATTTACCCTGGTGCTTAGAACAGTACTTGAAACAGAGTAAGCACCTAGCAAATACCATAAGCAGCATGGCTCAGTGGAAAGCACTCGGGCTTGGAAGTCAGAGGTCATGGGTTCTAATCCCAGCTCTGCCACTTGTCAGCTGTGTGAGTTTGGGCAAGTCACTTAACTTCTCTGGGCCTCAGGTATCTCATCTGTAAAATGGGGATGAAGACTGTGAGCCCCACGTGGGACAACCTGATTACCTTGTATCCCCCCCAGCACTCTGAACTGTGCTTGGCACATAGTAAGCGCTTAATAAATGCCATTATTGCTATTATTACCTTAATAATAGTAACAATGGATGAGTTCTATGTCTTTTTGGGTTGTTATCTCTTGCAAGTGGAGAAGAGATTCTCTCTCAAAGACACACTCATGGCTGCAGGTCTCCCTGCTGTCCAGGTTCCCTTTGAACTCACAGGCAACCCTATTACATTATTATTGTTATGCATCACGGAGAGAGGCCACAGGGATTTTTCACAAAAGGGTAGGGCTGGAACAGAGAAGTTGAATCCCTCAAGGTCTCTTCATTCAGAAAATAGGATGCCATATACACCCTCTTCAAAGTTCTCCAGACACTCCAGGATCCTTGAAAACCAATCAATTAATCAATCAGTGGTATTTGCTTTGGGCCCCTTTGGGCCCCTTCCCGGAGACCTCCGCGCCGGCCCAGAGGAGCCTGCTGACCCACACCTTTATTACATATTCTAATAATAATAATGATAATAATGATGGCATTTGTTGGGTGCTTACTATGTCTGAAGCACTGTTTTATGCTCTGGGGGTGATCAGGTTGTCCCATGTGGGGTCCACAGTCTTCGTCCCCATTTTACAGATGAGGGAACTGAGGCCCGGAGAAGTTAAGTGACTTCAATTCGATTCAGTCGTAATTTATTGAGCGCTTACTGTGTGCAGAGCACTGTACTAAGTGCTTGGGAAGTACAAGTTAGCAACATATAGAGACAGTCCCTACCCAACAGTAGGCTCACAGTCTACAAGGGGGAGATGTCAGACAACAAAACAAAACATACTAACAAAGTAAAAGAGCGGAGGCTGATGCAGTAATCCAGTCGGGATAGGATGAGAGATTGAACCAGCAAGGTAGCAGTTTGGATGGAAAGGAAAGGGCGGATCTTGGTGATGTTGCGGAGGTAAGACTGGCAGGTTTTGGTGATGGATTGGATGTGTGGGGTGAACAAGAGAGCAGAACCGAGGATGACACCAAGGTTGCGGGCTTGTGAGATCACAGCTGATGTCTTCCATTTTCTTTATAAAGTATGTGGCCAGGTTATTAGACGCAAGAGATGGGCTGGGATGGGGGGGAGGCGGGGATGACAGGGTGTTTGAGGAGGGAGTTAAACATCTGAAACAGCTGGCAAAGAAACTGGGCAAGGGAATGAATAAGGTTGGAGAAATAACGTTGCCAGGTGGAGGAGAGAGCAGAATTAAAGTGGGTGAGAATGAATTTCAGAATGGACGAGGTCAGAATGACGTCCGTATTTCTCCCGCAGTGCTCCACTGCTCGGGCACTGGAGTGGAGGAAGCATAATGGGGAGGTGATTTAGGGTTGCCGGTTGGTGATGTGAGATCTACAGAGGGATTGGGGAGCATTGGAGTTGAATTCAGGGGAGAGGGCCGTGTTGAGGGTGTCGACTTGTGCATCAAGAGAAAGCAGTTTGATTATGGAGACCAAATGGGACACGTTGACTTGGGAAAATCGGATGAGGTCACAAGACCGGCCGTCTCTCTCAGGGGACAGCACAGATTTGAGGTGGAGCTGTGGGGGAGAGAAGGCCGGTGAAGAGGTCATAGTCAGAGGGATTTTGGAGTTGGTGAGGGTAGAGATTGTGTAGTGATTAGCGATGTTGAGATCCACTTTGTGTGTGTCCAAGTTAGTGAGTGGGTGAGGTGGGGTGGAGCAGGAGGTCAGTGGAATTGAGGAGTCATAAGAAACAGGGAGCCGATGAGAGGTCAGGAGTATCACAAGGATGACACGCAAATTTGTGAAGTGTTCCGTATTTTTATTTGTTCTGATGATTTTGACACCTGCCTATATGTTTTGTTTTGTTGTCTGTCTCCCGCTTCTAGACTGTGAGCCCATTGTTGGGTAGGGACCGTCTCTATATGTTGCCGGCTTGTATTTCCCAAGTGCTTAGTACAGTGCTCTGCACACAGAAAGCGCTCAATAAATACGATTGAATGAATGAATGAATATCCACTTGGATAGTGAAATCCCCAACAATCAATGTAAGGAATAAGAAAGAAGCAGCATGGCCTAGTGGACAGAGCCCAGGTCTGGGACCCAGAGAACCTGGGTTCTAATCCCGGCTCCACCATAGCCTACTGTGTGGCCTTGGATGAGTCACTTAACTTCTCTCTCCCCCAGTTTCCTCATCTGCAAAATGGGGAGTCAATAATTGTCCTCCCTCCCAGTTGACCATGAGCTCCATGTGGGATGGGGATTGTATTCAGCCTGATTAACAAGTGTCTGCCCCAACGGTTAAACTAGTGCTAGATGCATGATAAACGCTTAACAAATACCATTTAAAAAAAGAAAAAGGATGTGGAGTTGGGTGGTAGAGGTGGAAGATGTGGGGTTCAAAGGAAGAGAGAGAGAGAGAGAGAGAGAGAGGGAAGGGGGAGGTGGGATGGGGTGAAAATGACATTGGGGAGCAAGAAGAAAGTCATCGATGTAGCTGGGGTCTCTCCACCCATATATTGGGGAACTTCTTTCCAAAGTCTAACCTGAGCCCCTTTCTTCAACAAGGTAGGTGAGATTATAAGCCCCTTGAGGGCAAGGATCGTTTTTATTAATTCTACCATACTTTCCCAAGTACTCAGTTCTGCACGCTGTAAGAGCTGGATAAACACCACGGATTGAGGCTCGAAATTTGCCTCGAAATGCGGAAGAATATAAAAGCCCAGGGCCCTCTCACTGTGGTCAGGGAATGTTTCTGTTACAGTGGCTAGCAAGTGGAAGGCAATCTGCTACAAGTCAAAACTCACCTGAGCTGGGCAGCAGCAGCATGGGAGACAGTCAAGGGTGGAGACGTGGGTTTACTGCACGGAAGGAAGCAATGGTAAACCGCTTCCTTATTTTGACCAAGAAAACTCTATGGATCAAACAGCACAATTGCAGACAGAGAGCGGGACGTTCTGGGAGAGATTTGCCCTTGATGTCGCTATGGGTTGGAAACCACTTGACAGCATAAGACAAGACTCCCCTTGTACTTCCCAAGCGCTTAGTACGGTGCTCTGCACATAGTAAGCGCTCAATAAATACGATTGATTGATTGATTGATAGTACAGTGCTCTGCACACGGTAATTTCTCGAATTTGACTGACATTTGTTTCTCTTAATTGGCAACTTCTCGCCTTAAGCACTGCACTGTTTAGATTACCACTAGAAGTGGTAATTTCCCAGCACCAAAGGCCGATGAGGGAATTCCCGGCTTCATGCCCAGTTGAGGAGATTTTTTTATTTTTATTTTTTTTACCCCCATCTCAGCAGCACTGCTTTGGGCCAGGAGTTTCTAGTGGAGTCTGGCCCTTGCCCGGCCCGCCTGCTGACAGGCCTATGGCAGGTTGTGGATGCCCCTGTGCTTCTTAAACCTGTTGGCTGCTAGTCTTGGGTGTAAACGTGCTTTCCTCTGGAAGCAGCTGTTTTCTTTCTCCTTCTCGCAACAGAGGGCAGAAAGAGTGTTCTTAAGGCAAGAAATGCAAAAAAAAAAAAAAGACACATAACAAGAGCAGACCCTCTTGGCAGCCAGATTCAAGCAAAGGGGATTCATCACTGCCTGTCGTTTTCCTGGAAAAGGCCACTCACTTATCTCCTTCAGTCGCTCCGTTGCCTGCGGGAGCTATTTTTAAATCGCCGTGGCAACCGGACCACATAGGAGTTGGGGGTTTTCTGGATGTAGCACACATCAGAGTCTGGGTGTGAGGGCAGGGGGAGCGGGAGAATGAAACTGGGCGCATGGTTTGATTTTGATTTTTTTTCCCTTCTTCCCTCTTTCCTTTTTTTTTTATGGTATTTGTTAAGCGCTTATTATGTGCCAGGCACTGTTTTAAGTACCAGGGTAGGCAAATGCTAATCAGGTTGGACGCAGTCCATGGTGACTCAGAGTCCTTATCCCCATTTTACAGATGAGGTAACTGAGGCACAAAAAAGTTGTTTTTTATGGTATTTGTTTAGCACTTACTGTGTGCCAGGCACTGTACTAAGTGCATCTCTATATGTTGTCAACTTGTACTTCCCAAGAGCTTAGTACAGTGCTCTGCACACAGTAAGCGCTCAATTAATATGATTGAATGAATGTATGAATGAATGCTAGGGTAGATGCAAGCTAATCAGGTTGGACACAGTCCATGTCCCTCCTGGGGCTCACAGTCTTAACCCCAGTTTTACAGATGAGGTAACTGAGGCACAGAGAAGTGAAGTGACTTGCTTAAGGTCACAAAGCAGACGATGGGCAGAGCCAGGATGAGAATCCTGGCCCTTCTGATTCCCAGGCCCCTGGTCTTTCCATTAAGCCACACTGAAGGGGTGAAATTAGCCTTCAAACAATGGAAGAATGTAAACCTTTCCTGGGGTTCACTGATGATTTTTCTGGAGAGAAAAATTCCTGGGGCTCCAGAAACCTATGGAGGTTGAAGAGGGAGGGGGTTTCTGTACTAGCCAGTGGGTTGGGAGTCTGAGGCCCCCTCCACGGGGCAGAACCTCCACCCTCTTGGGAAAGTGGGGTCCGACGGCTCCAGACGGGCATCCCCCCCAACCCTTGGCCCCCTTTAAGATCGTGTAATAGTAATAATAATGATGGCATTTATTAAACACTTACTATGTGCAAAACACTGTTCTAAGCGCTGGGGAGGTTACAAGGTGATCAGGTTGTCCCACAGGTGACTCACAGTCTTCATTCCCATTTTATAGATGAGGTAACTAAAGCCCAGAGAAGTGAAATGACTTGCCCAAAGTCATACAGCTGATAATTGGCAGAGCCGGGATTTGAACCCATGACCTCTGACTCCCAAGCCTGGGCTCTTTCCACTGAGCCACGCTGCTTCTCTAACCGGCTGGGGTTGAAAATAATAATGATGATGGCATTTATTAAGCGCTTACTGTGTGCAAAGCACAGTTCTAAAGGATTCTTTAGTCTTTTAGACTGTGAGCCCACTGTTGGGTAGGGACTGTCTCTATTTGTTGCCAATTTGTACTTCCCAAGCGCTTAGTACAGTGCTCTGCACATAGTAAGCGCTCAATAAATACGATTGATGATGATGATGATTCCTCAAGTCATATTAAATGAAGAAATCATATTTGAAGTTCAAGGGTGAAGGAACGGCAGAGGAGGGGGAAGGGAGGGCTTGCCTTGCACTGCCAATATCATGCCAGCAGCATCCCTGGAATAGCAAACTTCTGTCTTGTAAGGGGCCGTTTCTCAAGGGACCAAATTTCCCTTCGGTGAAGGGGGCAGAGGGGCAGCAGCCCTCTAGAAGCTTCGTACCGGGTTCATGAGGAGCGTGTGGTGCCCCTGCTTTGGGGGTCCGTTTGCCGTCCGTCTTTTTCATTTTGCTGCGTAGGCGACGCTCTGCTCTGGGCTCTCTCCCCTGAGCTGGCCCTCCACCAACCCTTATATGGCCCTCGGCTGGGCTAAACTCCCTTCTGACTTCAGCGCACGTCAAGGTGCATAGAAAGTAGGGCTTTGGGGCCGTGCGACTCCGAAAATACATCCCTGTTTGTTCTTATTTGCCCTCCTTCTATTTCCAGCCCTCCAGCTAAAAATAGCTTCTCCCTGTAGAAGTCCGGCCTCCCTTGCAGCCCAGATCCTGCTCGCCTCCCCAAACTTCTTCACCACCGTTTTGAAGGTGTTGTTGCCAACTTGTACTTCCCAAGCACTTAGTACAGTGCTCTGCACACAGTAAGCACTCAATAAATACGATTGATGATGATGATGAAAGCCGAGTGAGGTGATATGTCCCCAGCCATTCAGGAGACGTGCCCGAGTGAGTTGGGGAGAAAGTTTCCCAAAAGAAGCTACTGGTTTTGCGCTGCATCCCCACTACAGAAGCCTAAATCCTTAGGATGGTATTCATTAAGTGCTTACTGAGTGCCAAGCATAGGATCCCACCTCTGTCATATGTCTGCTGTGTGACCTTGGGCAAGTCACTTAACTTCTCGGAGCCTCAGTTCCCTCAGCTGTAAAATGGGGATGATGACTGTGAGCCCCATGCGGGACAACTTGATCACTTTGTATCCCCCCAGCGCTTAGAACAGTGCTTTGCACATAGTAAACGCTTAACAAATGCCATTATTATTATTATTATTATTATATAAGAAAATAATAATAACAATGATGATGATAATGATGATGTTTGCTAAATGCTTGCTATGCACCAAGCAATTCATTCATTCATTCGATCGTATTTATTGAGCTCTTACTGTGTACAGAGCACTGTACTAGGCTCTTGGGAAGTACAAGTCGGCAACATATAGAGACGGTCCCTACCCAAAACAATGTCTTAAACACCGTTAAACACCGATGCAAGTTTGTCAAGTTGGACACAGTCCCTATCCCACAGTGGGCTCCCAGTCTTAATCCCCATTTAGCAGATGTGGTAACTGAGGCACAGAGAAATTAAGTGACTAGCCCAAGGTCATTCAGCAGGTAAGCGGAAGAGCCAGGAATAGAACCCAAGTCCTCTGACTGTGCTCTTTCTCTTTACACTAGGGCATGCTGCTTCTCAGATCAGGCCCTGCTTCACATATGGGGCTCACAGGCTAAGAGGGTTGGACAACAGTGTTTTATTGCCGTTTTATAGATGGGGAAACCAAGGCATAGGGAACCTTCCTCTTCTGCCTCCCAAACCTATGCTCTTTTCACTAGGCCACTCTGCCTCTGGCCTCCTATGAGTTCTGAGGGGCACACAGATTCAATCGGCATCTGATCATTTGGATCCAAACTCACCGGAGGAACCCAGTTAGCAACACGTTCCAGCCAGTGGACAGAGAACGCTTTTCACCTCATCCTAAACCCTGAATCACGTCGTCAAGACTTGACGCTGAAAACACCGTCTTTCCTTCCCCTTTTTCAATCTCCATTATCATCAGCATCAATTTATGATGCGATTATGATTATCATATGAAATTATGACGGTATTTATTCAGCGCTTACTGTGTGCAGAGCACTTTACTAGGCATTTGGGAGAGTACGGAACAACAGAGTGGGTAGATGTCGCTTACAGTCTAGAGTTCCACCCCTCTCTTCCTTTCATATTCACCCTCCGTTTCCAGTTTCCTTTGCTTCTTTCAGTTAGTTTTACCTCCCCACTGGTGTTTTAACATTTCTCTTCTTCACTCCATTCCTTTTTTCTGGGTCAGCTTTCGTGGGTCATCTTTCCTCCATTCATCGTCTCTCTCTCTCTCCCCCACCCCTTTTCAGGTATTTAATTGCTCCTTTTATTTCAGTGTTTGTGTCAGCTCTCCCCCTGCCCCCGTTTTTCCATCCCCTTCCTGAAGTTTCCTGCCATTTTAACTCACTCCTCTGATCCTCACTTCCTATGTTAATGCTCTCTAGACATCTTTACCTCATCTCAGGCCCCATTTCTATTTCCCTTCATTTGCCTCAGCTCCCAGAAGTAAAGAGACTATTAAGTAGCTTCTGAGCACTAATTTCCGAATACCAACTTCACTTATCTCAGCTCTTTCCCTGAGAGTGTCAAGTCTAGTGAGTATTTCTTAACAGGGACCGAAGACTTTAAGGGGAACCAGTGTGACCTAAGTGGAACGAGCATGGCCTGAGAGTCAGAAGACCTGAGTTCCAATCTCTGCTCCACCACATACCTCCTGTGTGTGACCTTGGGCAAATCACTTCACTTCTCTGAGCTTCAGTTTCCTTATCTGTAAAATAGGGATCCGAGACCTGTCCTCCCTACCACTTAGGCTTTGAGCTCCATGTGGGACAGAGACTGTGTCAGACTTAATTAAGCTATAACAATCAATCATTGGAAGCAGCATGGCGTAGTGGAAAGAGCATGGGCTTTGGAGTCGGAGGTCATGGGTTCGAATCCATGTCTGCCTGTGTGACCTTGGGCAAGTCACTTAGCTTCTCTGAGCCTCAGTTACCTCTTCTGTAAAATGGGGATTAAGACTGTGAGCCCCCCGTGGGACAACCTGATCACCTTGTATCCCTCCCAGCACTTAGAACAGTGCTCTGCACATAGTAAGCGCTTAATAAATGCCATTAAAAAAAGTCACTTCCTCTATGCTTCAGTTCCCTCATCTGTAAAATGGGGATTGAGACTGAGAACCCCCTGTGGGACAGGGACTGTGTCCAACCCTATTTGCTTGTATCCACCCCAGCGCTTAGTACAGTGCCTGGCACACAGTGAGCACTTAACAAACACCACAATTGAGAAGCAGCATAGCCTAGTGGAAGGAGCATGGGCTTGAGAGTCAGAATTCATGGGTTCTAATCCCTGCCCCGTCACTTGCCTGCTGTGTGACCTTGGGCAAGTCACTTAACTTCTCTGTGCCTCATCTGTAAGGACTGTGAGCTCCATGTGGGACAGGGACTGTGTCTAACCTGATTGCCTTGTATCTACCCCAATGCTTAGAACAGTGCTAGGCACATAGTAAGCGCTTAAAAATACCATGATTATTATTATTATTATTATCATTATATCTACCCCAGCATTTAGAACAGTGCTTGACACAAAGTAAGTGCTTAACAAATGCTATTACCATTCTTCCTCTTCTTCTTCTTCTTCTTCTTCTTCTTCTTCTTCTTCTTCTTCTTCTTCTTCTTTTTCTTCTTCTTCTTCTTCTTCTTCTTCTTCTTCTTCTTCTTCCTCTTCCTCTTCTTCTTCTTCTTCTTCTTCTTCTTCTTCTTCTTCTTCTTCTTCTTTATGGCTATAGCAGAAAGTCTATGCATGAGGGAAAGGAGTACTATTGTGTGTGTGTGTGATGTATACATATGTGAAAGATGGAAATGGAGTCCATTCCTTAGTGCAAACCCAAAAGCTAACATATAAATGATTAGACGGTCAGCTGGTTGTGCTTCTTGTCAGAAAGATGCCGGTCACCCAGCCTGCCACTTAGAAAATAACCCCTGACTCTTGAAAATAAGGACAGAATCATTTCCAGCCCATCAAAACATGGTCCCTGCCAGGCCCCGTTCCAGAAGACACATAGCTAATAAAGAACGCTGATTTGTTTATTTTACCATTTGCCCATCGAAGCTCAGTCTTCTCCCTGGGCCTTCTGCAAGTCCCAGAAGCAGAGAGAAGCAGCGTGGCTCGGTGGAAAGAGCCTGGGCTTTGGAGTCAGAGGTCATGGGTTCAAATCCTGGCTCCGCCACTTGTCATCTGTGTGACTTTGGGCAAGTCATTTCACTTCTCTGGGCCTCAGTTACCTCATCTGTAAAATGGGGATTAAGATTGTGAGCCCCACTTGGGACAACCTGATCACTTGTATCCCTCCAGCACTTAGAACGGTGCTTTGCACATAGTAAGCGCTTAACAAATACCATCATTGTTATTAAGTCACCCTGGAGTCAACGGCCAGAGTGCTCTGCTCTCTCAAATGAAGCACACGTGACTCCCCCAGCAAAGCACGTTTAAACCAGAGCCCGAGGCCAGGTAAGTCACCTTCCCTAAAATCTGGCCACTGATTAATGCTGCCAGACCCATCCCACTCCATGCTGTCATCTATTTTTCTGATTCAGTCCATCTGTCTGGTTCTGCTTGGAAGAAGCCCCCAGTTTTTTTTTTTTTATTATTTTGGTATGCATCTGATTTGTTACTTTCTCCTCTTGGAAATAGACTGTCCTCTTAGATAAAAAAAAAAAATCCCCTCCAAGAGGCATTCCCCAACTAAGCCCTCATTTCCTTTTCTCCCACTCCCTTCTGAGCCACCCTTGCACTAGGATTTGCACCCTTTTTTTCACCCCTCCCACAGCCCCCTAGTACTTGTGTACGGATCCGTAATTTAATTTATTCATTCATATTATTGTCTGTCTCCCCCTCTAGACTGTAAGCTTGTCGTGGCAGGGATCATGTCTACCAAGTGCTTACTATGGTGCTCTGCACACAGTAGGAGCTCAATAAATATAATTGTTGGAGTGATAAAAGTAAATCTAAACAGGTAAGCAGTGCTCTGCACACAGTAGGAGCTCAATAAATGTAATTGTTTGATTGATAAAAATAAATCTAAACAGGTAAGCATTCCCCAAGTCAGATGGTTTCCATTGGGTAGCACATTTATCAGCTGGGCAAATAGGTTTAATTGTCTTTCATATTTAATCTGTTATCAAATCCCTTTGGTTCAACATTCACAGCATCACTAAAATCTTCCCTTTCCTCTCCATCCAAACTACTACCATGTTAATCCAAGCACTTATCCTAACCCATCTCGATTACTACATCAGCTTCCTGACTCGCTCCGCTCCAGTCCAACCTTCACCCTGCTGCCCGGCTCATTTTTCTCCAAAACCATTCGGTCCATGTTTCTCCACTCCTCCAAAACCTCCAGTGGTTGTCCATCCAACCTCCACAAGCCTGCACACAATAAGCACTCAATAAATATGTTTGATTGATTACTTGATAGTAGTATTTATTTATTTCCCTCTCTCGGGGTCACACCTGGAGAGTGTCCAGTACTCTACCAGTCTCGATTACGGGAGGGAGAGTCAAGCGGAGGCCTGTCCATTCCAAACTCGGGCAGAGGCTAGCGAGTGGAAGGCAATCTGCTACAAATCAAAACTCACCCATGCTGGGCAGCAGCAGCACGGGAGAGAGTCGAGAGTGGAGACTCAAGTTTATTGCGCAGAAGGAGACAATGGTCAGCCACTTCTGTATTTTTACCAAGGAAACTCTATGGATACAATACCAGAATGATTGCTGATAACAATAATAATCTTGGTATTTGTTAAGTGCTTACTATGTGCAAAGCACTGTTCTAAGTGCTGGGGAGGATACAAAGTGATCAGGTTGTCCCATGTGGGGCTCACAATCTTAATCTCTATTTTGCAGACGAGGTAACTGAGGCCCAGAGAAGTTAAGTGACTTGCCCAAAGTCACACAGCTGACAAGCGGCGGAGCTGGGATTTGAACCCATGACCAATAATGGAGGTGGGGTGTTCTGTGAGAGATTCATTCATTCATTCATTCATTCAATCACATTGTGTCCATGACGTCGCTATGGGTCGGAGATGACTCGACGGCATAAGGCAAGCATTTACTTAGTGCCTAGTTTTTTAATGATACTTCTTAAGCACTTACTATGTGGCAGGCACTGTACTAAGCACTACAATAGATGAAAGATAAGCAGGTTGGACACAGTGTCTGTCCCAGAGGGGGTTCACAGTCCAAGTTGGAGGGAGGAGGATTCGAACTCCATTTTACTGATGGGGAGACTGAAGCACAGAGAAGCAAAGTGATTTACTCAAGCTCTAATTAGAGCTCTAATTTGGAGCTCTCATTAGAATCCAAGCTCCCAGCACTATGCTCTTTCCCTAGGTCACACTATTTCCCTAAGCTTACAGTGTGAATGAATGAACGAATGAATTACGGTATTTGTTAAGTGCTATGTGGCTTCTTATTCTTAGGCCTGTCTTCCTGTGAGAATGGGTTCCGCATGTTTACCATGGAGGAGAGTAGTAATATTACAATAATAATTGTACTTGTTAAGCCCTTACTATGTACCAAACACTGTTCTACGTTCTGGGGTAGCTACAAGTTAATTCCCAGACTGAGCCCCCTCCTTCCTCTCCCTCTTCTCCCCCTCCCCATCCCCCCCCGCCTTACCTCCTTCCCCTCCCCACAGCATCTGTATATATGTATATATGTTTGTGCATATTTATTACTCTATTTTACTTGTACATATTTATTCTATTTATTTTATTGTGTTAATATGTTTTGTTTTGTTGTCTGTCTCCCCCTTCTAGACTGTGAGCCCACTGTTGGGTAGGGACCATCTCTATATGTTGCCAGCTTGTACTTCCCAAGCGCTTAGTACAGTGCTCTGCACACAGTAAGCGCTCAATAAATACGATTGAATGAATGAACGTGCCAAACACTGTTCTAAGCACTGGGGTAAATACAAGGTAATCAGGGTGCCCCCAGAGGGGCTCACAGTCTCAAACCCCATTTTACAGATGAGGTAGCTGAGGCACAGAGAAGTTAAGTGCCTTGCCCAAGATCACACAGTAGACAAGTGGCAGAGCCGGGACTAGAACCCATGACTTCCCAAGTCCGTGCTCTTGCCACTAAGCCATGCTAAGTTTTGGCAAAGAAATACATAGCTGAGATACAAACCCAGTCCCTGGCCTGAAGGAGTTTACAGTTTAAGAATGAAGCCAGTCTGTGGGGAGGGAGGAAGTGAGGAGGTGACATTTGACAACTGAGGCATTAGGAAAGGCAAACAATGACAATGACACGCGTGAAAGGAGAAGCGGAATTTCAGGGGCTAAGGCCAGCGGACCCAGAAGTCATAGCTGCAGCCATGCTGGGAACCTCTAAATGGTCTTAAATTTGTATACTTCAGTCCTCCCCCTCCCTCATCCCCCCCGCCTTACCTCCTTCCCCTCCCCACAGCACCTGTATATATGTATATATGTTTGTACAGATTTATTACTCTATTTATTTATTTATTTTACTTGTACATATTTATTCTATTTATTTTATTTGGTTTATATGTTTTGTTTTGTTGTCTGGCTCTCCTTTCTAGACTGTGAGCCCACTGTTGGGTAGGGACCGTCTCTATATGTTGCCAACTTGTACTTCCCAAGCGCTTAGTACAGTGCTCTGCACACAGTAAGCACTCAATAAATATGATTGAGTGAATGAATGAATGAATGAATTATGGGAGGCCGGTGTCCCTGGAGGAGGGGGGAAGGAGAGTGGTGGAGTGGCCCAGGGGGCTGGGAATGATAATAATAATAATAATAATGGCATTTATTATTAATAATAATAAGGATAACATTTATTAAGTGCTTACTATGTGCAAAGTATAATGACATTTATTATTAATAATAATAATGATAGCATTTATTAAGCACTTACTATGTGCAAAGTACTGTTCTAAGTGCTGGGGTTGATTCAAGGTGATCAGGTTGTCCCACGTAGGGCTCACAGTCTTCATCCCCATTTTACAGATGAGGTGACTGAGGCCCAGAGAAGTGAAGTGACTTGCCCAAAGTCACACAGCTAACAAGTGATGGAGCCGGGATTAGAACCCATGACCTCTGACTCCCAAGCTCAGGCTCTTTTCACTGAGCCACGCTGCTTCTCTACAGTCCTTCCCTGGGCTGGAGCAGGAAATCACGGGAGCCGTAGTGCCCCTGGGAGAGGGGGCCGGGAGAGCGGTGGGGAGACTGGGAGGGCTGAAGATGCTCAAATCATCATCATCATCATCATCAATCGTATTTATTGAGCGCTTACTGTGTGTAGAGCACTGTACTAAGCGCTTGGGAAATGCAAGTTGGCAACGTATAGAGACAGTCCCTACCCAACAGTGGGCTCACAGTCTAAAAGGGGGAGCAGACAACAAAACAAAACATGTAAACCAAATAAAATCAAATCCATTTCCAGGCTGGAATGGGGAATCACGGCAGCCCCAGTGCTCCTGGAGGAGAGGGCAATAAGAGCGGTGATGCGGCCCATTGGGATGCAGTTGGTCAAATCCCTCCCTGGGCTGGAGCAGGGAATCATGCCAGAAAGGAGTGGGAAAGAGGAAACGAGGGCTTAGTCAGAGAAGGCCTTTTGGAGGAGATGTACCTTCAGTAAGGCTTTTAAAGGGGGGAGAGTCATTGTCTATCAGACATGGAGGAGGGGACGTGACGCGGAAGAAGGAGAAGGAGAGGCAGCATGTGGGCGAGGGGTCGGAGGGAAGATCGAGGAGATCGAGGTACGGTGAGTAGGTTAGGGTTAGAGGAGTGAAGTGTGCAGGCTGGGTTGTAGGAGGAGAGCAGCGAGGTGAGATAGGCTGGGCCAAGGTGACTGAGCTCTTCCCCCGGGCCTGGAATGCCCTCCCTCTGCCCATCCTCCAAGCTAGTTCTCTTCCTCCCTTCAAGGCCCTGCTGAGAGCTCACCTCCTCCAGGAGGCCTTCCCAGACTGAGCCCCTTCTTTCCTCTCCCCCTCGTCCCCCTCTCCATCCCCCCGTCTTACCTCCTTCCCTTCCCCACAGCACCTGTATATATGTATATATGGTTGTACATATTTATTACTCTATTTATTTATTTATTTATTTATTTTACTTGTACATTTCTATCCTACTTATTTTATTTTGTTGGTATGTTTGGTTCTGTTCTCTGTCTCCCCCTTTTAGACTGTGAGCCCACTGTTGGGTAGGGACTGTCTCTATGTGATGCCAATTTGTACTTCCCAAGCGCTTAATACAGTGCTCTGCACATAGTAAGCGCTCAATAAATACGATTGATTGATTGATTGAAAGCCAACGGGGAGGCGTTTCTGTTTTGATGCGGAGGTGGATGGACAACCGGCGGAGGTGGGGAGACGGGGACTGAATGTTTCTGTAGAAGAATAACCCGAGCAGCAGTGTGAAGTATGGACTGGAGCTGGGGAAGAGAGGAGGCCTGAGGTCTCCCTGCGCTCGAGTCCCTGATGTTGCTATGTTAGGTGCTAGGGGAGGAAAGATGGTACCTCTCCCCCTCCTCCCCCTCCCCATCCCCCCCGCCTTACCTCCTTCCCTACCCCACAGCACCTGTATATATGTATATATGTTTGTACGGATTTATTACTCTATTTATTGATTTATTTCCCCCCCCACATTCACTCATTCATTCAATCGTATTTATTGAGCGCTTACTGTGTGCAGAGCACCGGACTAAACGCTTGGGTGGTACAATTGAGCATCATATAGAGGCGGTCCCTACCCAACAACGGGCTCACAGTCTAGAAGGGGGAGACTTCTTGCCCAATTGTACTCTCCAAGCGCTTAGTACAGAGCTCTGGACACTGTAAGCGCACCACTTGTCTACTGTGTGACCTTGGGTGAGTCACTTCACTTCTCCGGGCCCCTGTGACCTCATCTGGAAAATGGGGATTAAAAGTGTGAGCCCCACGTGGGACAACCTGATTACCCTGTATCTACCCCAGCGCTTAGAACAGTGCTTGGCACATAACAGTAATAATGGTATTTGTTAAACACGTACTATGTGCCAAGCACTGTTCTAAGCACTGGGGAGGATACAAGGATACAAATACCAAACAATAAATACAATTAAATGAATGAATGGTGCATTGGTGGGAGATTGGGAGATTTTCTCTCTCTCTCTCTCTCTCTCTCTCTCTCTCTCTCTCTCTCTCTCTCTCTCTCTCTCTCACTCTGTCTCTCTCCCCCCAGGATCCAGGATCCTGCCAAGGGGAAAGGGAGCATCAGAGCTTGGAGGCAGAAGACGTGGCTTCTAATCCTGACTCCACCACTTTCCTGCTTTTAGACTGTGAGCCCACTGTTGGGTAGGGACTGTCTCTATATGTTGCCAACTTGTACTTCCCAAGCGCTTAGTACAGTGCTCTGCACACAGTAAGCGCTCAATAAATACGATTGATTGATTGTACCTATCGATTCTATTTATTTTATTTTGTTAATATGTTTGGTTTTGTTCTCTGTCTCCCCCTTCTAGACTGTGAGCCCGCTGTTGGGTAGGAACCGTCTCTATATGTTGCTAACTTGTACTTCCCAAGCGCTTAGTACAGTGCTCTGCACACAGTAAGCGCTCAATAAATATGATTGATTGATTGATTGATCTTTCACACCCCGAGGGAACCACCGAGCTACTTGAAGCGGGAATGCCCCAAATGATGTCTGCGTGGCCGAGCAGAGGGGATCGTGCCTGCGTCAGAGCCTGGCTCACGCTCAGAGAGGGACCCGGGCTCGGCAGAAATCAGAGTTAACATAGGCTGAGCCGGGCACAATCATCATCAATCGTATTTATTGAGCGCTTACTGTGTGCAGAGCACTGTACTAAGCCCTTGGGAAGTACAAATTGGCAACATATAGAGACAGTCCCTGCCCAACAGTGGGCTCACAATCCAGAGGTTGTGACAGACTCTGCGCAACCACAAGATGTACTTCCCAATCGCTTAGTACAGTGCTCCGCACACAGTAAGGCGCTCAATAAATATGACTGAATGAATGAATCCCCACAGCACATATGTATCTATCTGTATATATCTGTAATTGATTGTTTTATCTATTTGTATTAATGTCTGTCTCCCCCTCTAGACCGTGAGCTCGTTGTTGGGTAGGGACCGTCTCTATATGTTTCCAACTTGGACTTCCCAAGCGCTTAGTACAGTGCTCTGCAGACAGTAAGCGCTCAATAAATACGATTGAGTGAATGAATGAACAAGATCTGCCTTGCTGAGGTCCTGTTTACAGCAGCAAATTGAGCACTAGGAGGAAAAATAAATAACTGCAATTGTAATAGTTGTCAAGTGCTTACCATGTGCTAGGCTCTGTAGTAAGCACTGACGGTAGATACAAGATAATTGTGTTGGACACTGTCCCCGTCCCACATAATAATAATAATAATGGCATTTATTAAGCGCTTACTGTGTGCAAAGCACTGTTCTAAGCGCTGGGCAGGTTACAAGGTGATCAGGTTGTCCCACGGGGGGCTCACAGTCTTAATCCCCATTTTACAGATGAGGTAACTGAGGCACAGAGAAGTGAAGTGGCTTGCCCAAAGTCACACAGCTGACAATTGGTGGAGCCGGGATTTGAACCCGTGACCTCTGACTCCAAAGCCCGGGCTCTTTCCACTGAGCCGCGCTAACTCACAGTCTCAATCTCCATTTTACGGATGAGGAAACTGAGGCACAGAGAAGTGAAGTGACTAGCCCAAGGTCATACAGTAGACTAAGTGGGGGATCCGGGATTAGAACCCAGGTCCTTTCGACTCCTAGGCCCGTGCTCTGTCTAATAGACCATACTGCTTCTCAAGTGGGACAGTACTGTAATTATACCTTTACAGCAGCAAATGTTTTTTTTTTTTATGGCATTTATTAAGCGCTTACTATGTGCAAAGCACTGTTCTAAGCGCTGGGAAGGTTACAAGGTGATCAGGTTGTTCCACTTGGGGCTCACAGTCTTAATCCCCATTTTACAGATGAGGTAACTGAGGCCCAGAGAAGTTAAGTGACTTGCCCAAAGTCACACAGCTGGCAATTGGCAGAGCGGGATTTGAACCCATGACCTCTGACTCCAAAGCCCGTGTTCTTTTCCACTGAGCCACGCTGCTTCTCTGCTACAATGTTACAGCTGTTGTTCGTCTGTGTTGAATCGTGCAGAGTAGAAGCAGCATCGCCTAGCGGAAAGAGCGCTGATTTGGGAGTCAGGGGACCTGGGTTCTAATCCCGGCTCCGCCACGATCTTGCCGGGTGACCTTGGACAAGTCACTTCACTTCTGGGTACCTCAGTGAACTCCTCTGTAAAATGGGTGTGAAGACCTGGACTGGGTCCAACCTGATTAGCTTGTATCTATCCCAGCACTTAGTAAAGTGTCCGGCACATAGAAAATGCTCAACAAATACCATAAAGAAAAGGCTTCTTGGAGGTATTGTGATTTTAGTAGGGATCTGAAGAGAGCGATATTAGTCGTCTGTCAGATATGGAGGGGGAGGGAGTTTCAAGCAGGACTTGAGCCAATCAACCAGTGAGTCGATCGTATTTATTGTCCGCTTTCTGTGTGCGGAGCACTGTACTAAGTGCTTGGGATAGTACAATATAAAAACATTCCCTGCCCACAGTGAGCTCACAGTCTAGAGGGGAAGACCGATACCAATATAAATAAGTAAATTACAGATACATACGTAAGTGCTGTGGGGTTGGGAAGGGGGATGAATAACAGGAGCAAGTCAGGGGGACACAGAAGGGAGTGGGAGGAGAGGAAAGGAGGATTAAGTCACGGAAGGCCTCTCGGAGGAGATGTGCGTTCAGTAAAGCTTTGAAGTAGGGGAGAGTCATTGTCTGGCAGATATGGGGAGGGGAGGTGGCGGCCTCCACCTTCAGCTTGGAGGCTCCCTCGGAAAGCCAGTTCAGAAACCCCATCCCTTTCCCTTCCTCCCGCTCTAGACTGCAAGCTCGTCGTGGGCAGGGAACGTGTCTGTTTGTTAAGCCCGTTGTTGGATAGGGACCGCCTCTATATATTGCCAACTTGTGTACTTCCCAAGCGCTTAGTACAGTGCTCTGCACACAGTAAGCGCTCAATAAATACGATTGAATGAATGAATGAGGGTGTTTCAGGCCAAAGGCAGGACATGGGTGAGAGGTCAGCGGTGAGAGAGACGAGATGGAGGTACAGTGAGAAGGATAGCGTTAGAGCAGTGAAGTGTGCGGGCTGGGTTGTAATAGGAGAGTCGCAAGGTGAGCTAGTGTGGCGAACCCACAACACGCTGCCTTTGTAGTGACTGTTTGTGGTTCCGTGAACAACACCAAGGAAGAGACTTTGCAAAGCCACTGATGGGCTCTACCTGTAACAGGTGATTGCAGGCTGGTGGAGGCAGAGCATGGAGGGAGACCGGACTTTCTCTCCCTGGTGTACCCTGTTACGGGCCTAGATTAATCAGTGATTTCCATGATTTCCCAGCGGCCAGGCTAAGGCAGATAAAAAGGCGTTCATTTTGAATTGCACTGGGGCACCTGGAGGTAGTATGCAGAGGAGAAGAAGCATGCAGAGAAGCCAGAAAAGAAGCACACTGAGAGCATCAAGCAGCAGCAATGGCAGAATGGGCTCCGTTGACCTCAGGCTGGTATTGGACGCTCGGGTGGTGGAGTGAGTGTATGTATGGGACACTCCCTTGCACCTTAGTAAAACTAAATAAAAGCTTTTCACAGTCACCTTGGTGATCAGAGATGTGGTTTGACTTCTAGGTGTCACCGAGCCTCCCCAAGACCCCACAAATTCATTTCAGGCATTGGATGATAGCCTGCTTTTTGGTGTTTGGGGAAAGCCAATTATAACGTTCTTCGGATTGTTCTGACAGAACTTTTAAGTACATAGACCCAAAACCAGTAAGAAGCAATGAAACGGGGCTTGCATGCCCTTCCTCTTCTTGACTGTAATCAATGAAGAAAAGGTAGAGTTAATAAACTGAATTTAGGATGTGCCATGAAAGTCAGCTCGTGAATGTTGTTAGTCTGGGAGGCGAAGGGCAACCAAAGGAAGGAATTATGTTAAAATGCATCCTCCTCCCCTCTCCCTAGCCATTGAAACCTAGACAGTTAAATTTGATGTACTTTTTTTTCCCTTTAATGGTATTTATTAAGCACTTACTGTGTGCCAAGCACTGTTCTAAGCGCGGGGGAAGATCCAAGTCTTATCAGGTTGGTCACAGTCCCTGTTCCACATCGGACTCACAGTCTCAATCCCCATTTTACAGATGAGGTGAGGCCCAGAGAAGTGAAATGACTTGCCCAAGGTCACACAGCAGACAAGTGGCAGAGCCCGGATTAGAACCCATGACCTTCGGCCTCCCGGGCCCGGGCTCACTATTAGGCCATGCTGCTTCAGTGGCTTCAGTTGCTCTCAGGGAGCATAAAAATAATTTTCCATTTTTTTACTCCTGGGAATATTTTATTTACTTTTCATGTATTTTAATTAATTGTGTCCTCCAGCAAAATTATGTCAGAATTTGGTGGAAATTTTGATTCTGTCCTCAGGCTGGCAAACTAAAAACTGCTCAAAGAGAACAGAATGCACATAGTGACTGACAAATCATAGTCCTTTCTGTGTTTGGCCACCAAGTACCATAGAGGATATGTGAGCCCGTCTTCTAGACCGTGAGCCCGTTGTTGGATAGGGACCATCTCTATATGTGGCCGACTTGTACTTTCCAAGCGCTTAGGACAGTGCTGTGCACACAGGAAGTGCTCAATAAATACGACTGACTGAATGAATGAATGAATGAACGTCCTGGTTGGTACAAACGGGGGGCTCGTGACAGGTAGGAGGGGGTAAGGAGATTGACTGCTTTAAAGTCAATGGTGAGAAGTTTCTGTTTGATGCAGAGGTGGAAGGACAACCACAAGAAGTTCTTGAGGAGTGGGGAAATGTGGCCAGAACGTTTTTCGTAGAAAAATGATCCAGGCAGCAGAGTGAAGTTTAGGAGGTCAGCAAAGAGGCTGATACAGTAATCAAGGTGGGATAGGATGAGGGCTTGGATTAACGTGGTGGCAGTTTGGATAGAGAAGCAGCGTGGCTCAGTGGAAGAGCCTTTGCTTGGGAGTCAGAGGTCATGGGTTCAAATCCCGGCTCTGCCACTTGTCAGCTGGGTGACTTCGGGCAAGTCACTTCACTTCTCTGGACCTCAGTTACCTCATCTGGAAAATGGGGATTCATTCATTCATTCAGTCATATTTATTGAGTGCTTACTGTGTGCAGAGCACTGTACTAAGCGCTTGGATGATGACTGTGAGCCCCACGGGGGACAACCTGATCACCTTGTACCCTCCCCAGCGCTTAGAACAGTGCTTTGCACTTAGTAAGTACTTAACAAATGACATCATCGTCATGGAGAGAAAAGGGTGGATTTTAGCGATCTTGTGAAGGTCGAGGTTGATAGAGAAAAGATTGAAGCACAGACCCCACCGTAGACATCAATAAATTATGAAAATCTTCAAACTGTGATATCTTGAGTGGAGCATTCTCCGTGTTTTGTTTTGTTGCCTGCCTCCCCCTTCTAGACTGTGAGCCCATTGTTGGGTAGAGCCGTCTCTATATGTTGCCGACTTGTACTTCCCAAGCGCTTAGTACAGTGCTCTGCACACAATAAGTGCTCAATAAATACGATTGAATGAATGGCTGAAAGTAGGATGGGAGGGCTTGGAAGGGGAGGAGGTATGGGATTGTTGGGGAAGGGAATGACAAGTGAGGGAAGATAACGGGATGTCATCGGGAAAGGGGACTGAAAGCAATAGAATTAAATAGGAAACCAGAGATGACTGGATTCATGGTCTCCAAATTCCTCTTTCCTCATTCTTGTCAGATAATTTTCTTCTTGGCTGTGAGACCTTGGGCAAGTCACTAAACTTATCTGGGCATCAGTTTCCTTATGTGTAAAATGGGAATTAAATACCTGTTCTCCCTCTTATTTAACTGTGAACCCCATGCAGGACAGGGACTATGTCAGACCTGATGGGGATGTGTCTACTAATTCCATTATTTTGTACTCTCCCAAGTGCTTAGTACAGTGCTTTGCACATGGTCAGGGCTCAAGAAATACGATTGATTTTCTTGAATCTACCTCAGCATTTAGTACAGCACCTGGCTCATAATAAGTGCTTAACAAATACCACAATTACTACTTTTTATGATATTTAAGTGCTTACTAAGTGCCAGGCACTGTTCTAAGCGCTGAGGTGGATACAAGCTAGTCAAGTTGGACAGAGTCCTTGTCCCACATGGGGATCACAGTTTTAATCCCCATTTAGAGAAGCAGCATGGCCTAGTAGTAAATGCCTGGGTTTAGGAGTCCGGTTGTGGGTTCTAATCCCAGCTCCGCCACTTGTCTGCTCTGGGACCTTGGGTAAGCCACTTCATTTCTCTGTGCCTCCGTGGCCTCATCTGTAAAATTCATTCATTCATTCAATCGTATTTATTGAGCACTTACTGTGTGCAGAGCACTGTACTAAGCGCTTGGGAAGTCCAAGTTGGCAACATATAGAGACGGTCCCTACCCAACAGTGGGCTCACAGTCTAGAAGGGGGTGACAGAGAACAATACAGAACATATTAACAAAATTAATATTTATGTTACTTGTTAAGTGTTTACTATATGCCAGGCACTGTTATAAACACTGGGGTAGAGAAGCAGCATGGCTCAGTGGAAAGAGCACGGGCTTTGGAGTCAGGGGTCATGGGTTCAAATCCCGGCTCTGCCAATTAGCTGTATGACTTTGGGCAAGTCACTTCACTTCTCTGTGCCTCGGTTCCCTCATCTGGAAAATGGGGATTCCGATTGTGAGTCCCCTGTGGGACAACCTGATCTAATTGTAACCTCTCCAGCACTTAGAACAGTGCTTTGCACATAGTAAGTGCTTAATAAATGCCATTATTATTATTATTATTATTGTTATTATTATTACAAGGTAATCAGGTTGTCCCACATGGGACTCAGTTTCAGTCCCCATTTTACAGATGGGGTAACTGGGGCATCACTCAATAAATATGATTGAACTATTACCAGGGCTTGTTGAATGCATGATGGGTTCCCTAGAAGCCGGGCTGAACCTGCCTCAGTCCAGCATTGGTGCCATTAATCAATCAATCAATGGTATTTATTGAGCACTTACTGTGTGCAGAGCACTGTACTAAGCGCTTGGGAGAGTACGCTACAACAGAGTCGTTAGACACCTACCCTGAATGAAGACAGGCTCTTCATCACAACATTGTAATTGCTAGCGAAGTGTGTGGTTCCCATGGAAAGACACAGGTCAGCTGGAAAATGCAATTCCCTGAGACCACGCTTGTGTCTCGCAGGCCTGACCTGTGTTTCCCAAAATATCACGGCAGGTCTGCCTGTTTCACAGCACATCAGCCTGGAAGCTTGGAATGAGAATTCCTTGGAGTATCTGTAATGTGCTGAATAGGAGTTCCTAGAGGTGTAATATTAGCAGTATATCAATTTATTAACAATAATAATAATTGTGGTACTTAACTGCTTTCTATGTGTCCAGCACTGTACTACGAGCTGGAGTAAATACAAGATAATCAGACGTGTCATGGAGCTCACAGTCTAAATAGGAGGGAATCCTCATATTGCAGATTCATTCATTCATTCGATCGTATTTATTAAGCGCTTACTGTGTGCAGAGCACTGTACTAAGCGCTTGGGAAGTACAAGTTGGCAACATAGAGAGACGGTCCCTACCCAACTGTGGGCTCACAGTCTAGAAGGATGAGGAAACTGAGACCCAGAGAAGTGAAGTGAGTTGCCCCACAGCAGGTGTGTGGTGGAGCCGGGATTAGAACCCAGATCCTCGGACGCCCAGGCCTGGGCTCTTTCCAGGAGGCCATGTTGCTTCCTTTTATTAAGCACTTACTGTGTGCAGATCACTGTCCTACATGCCGGGAGAGAATACCCAAGTGGGGAATTAAACAGTTTCTCTCTTTCAGGGGGCTCCAAATCTAGAGGGACTGTGATTATTTCACTTCTAGACTGTGAGCCCACTGTTGGGTAGGGACTGTCTCTATATGTTGCCAACTTGTACTTCCCAAACGCTTAGTACAGTGCTATGCACACAGTAAGCACTCAATAAATACAATTGATTGATTTTTTATTGTATTTGGCCTGCAGGAAGCCATATTCACAAGGATTCCCCGCCTTCAGACTCTTATTAAAATCACATCCCCTTCCCGGGCTTTTCCCGACCCTCTCCCTTCTGCATTGGCCCTGGCTTTTAGATCTGTACCTTTTATGCACTTGACACTCACCTTACCCTCAGCTCCATAGTTCTGGCCTAGCAGATAGAGCACAGGCTGGGGAGACAGAGGACTTGGGTTCTAATTCCGGCTCTGCCACTTGTCTGCTGTGTGACCCCGGGCAAGTCACTTCACTTCTCTGGGCCTCAGTTCCCTTAGCTGTAAAATGGGAATTAAGACGGTGAGCCATGAGCCCACTGTTGGGTAGGGACTGTCTCTATATGTTGCCAATTTGTACTTCCCAAGCGCTTAGTACAGTGCTCTGCATACAGTAAGCGCTCAATAAATATGATTTGATTGATTGATTGACAGGGACTGTGTCTAACTCAATTTGTGTTCATTCAATCGCATTTATTGAGAGCTTACTGTGTGCAGAGCACTGTACTAAGTGCTTGGGAAGTACAAGTTGGCAACATATAGAGACGGTCCCTCCCCAACAACGGGCTCACAGTCTAGAAGGGGGAGACAGACAACAAAACAAAACATGTGGACAGGTGTCAAGGCACCAGAATAAATAAAAATAAAGCTAGATACACATCATTAACAAAATAAATAGAATAGTAAATATGTAGGAGTAAAATAAATAGAGTAATAAATCTGTACAAACATATATGCAGGTGCTGTGGGGAGGGGAAGGAGGTGGGCAGGGGGGATGGGGAGGAGGAGAGGAAAAGGGGGCTCAGTGTGGGAAGGCCTCCTGGAGGAGGTGAGCTCTCAGGGCTTTGAAGGGAGGAAGAGAGCGAGCTTGGCGGATGTGTGGAGGGAGGGCATTCCAGGACAGGGGCAGGACGTGGGCCGGGGGGCGACGGAGGGACAGGCAAGAATGAGGTAAAGTGAGGAGGTGAGCAGTGGCAGAGGAGCGGAGGGTGTGGGCTTTGGCTGGAGAAGGACAGAAAGGAGGTGAGGCAAGAGGGAACGAGGGGATGGACAGCCTTTGAAGCTGAGAGTGAGGAGTTTTAGCTTGTTGCGTAAGTTGACTGGCAGCCACTGGAGATTTTTGAGTAGGGGAGTAACAAGCCCAGAGCGTTTCTGACAAAGATGATCCAGGCAGCAGCGTGAAGTATAGATAGAAGTGGGAAGAGACAGGAGGATGGGGGATCAGAGAGGAGGCCGATGCAGTAATCCAATCGGGATAGGATGAGAGATTGAACCAGCATGGAGCGGTTTGGATGGAGAGGAAAGGACGGACCTTGGCGTTGCTGTGGAGGTGAGACCAGCAGGTTTTGTAGTAGGAGAGAGGAGCAGAGTGGCTTAGTGGAAAGAGCCTGGGCTTGGGAATCAGAGGTCATGGGTTCTAATCCCGGTTCCTCCACTTATGAGCTGTGTGACTTTGGGCAAGTCACTAAACTTCTCTGTGCCTCAGTGACCTCACCTGTAAAATGGGGATTAAGACAGTGAGCCCCAGGTGGGACAACCTGATTACCTTGTATCTACCCTAGCGCTTAGAACAGTGCTTGGCACATAGTAAGCACTTAACAAATGCCATCATCATTATTATAATTATCATTATCTGGTAAAGAATATACAGAATACATATTTTTATGGCATTTATTAAGTACTATTCATTCATTCAATCATATTTATTGAGAGCTTACTATGTGCAGAGCACTGTACTAAGCGCTTGGGAAGTACAGGTCGGCAACATACAGAGACGGTCCCTACCCAACAATGGGCTCACAGTCTAGAAGGGAAGTACTTATTATGTGTCAGCCACTGTTCTAAGTACTGGGGTAGATACAAAGTTATCAGGTTGGACACAGTCCCTGTCCCTCATGGGGCTCACAGTCTTCATCCCATTTTACAGATGAGGGCACTGAGGCCCAGAGAAGTGAAGTGACTTGCCCAAGATCACACAGGAGGCAAGTGGTAGAGCCAGGATTGGAACCCAGGACCCTCTGAGTCTCAGACCTGTGCTCTATCCCCCGGGCCAGGCTGCAGTAGGAGCAATCATGTCTTGTTGTGGGCAGGGAATGCATCTACCAACGCTGTTGTATTCTACTCTATCAAGTAGAGAAGCAGCGTGGCTCAGGAAAGAGCCCGGGCTTTGGAGTCAGTGATCTTGGGTTCAAATTCCGGCTCTACCAATTGTCAGCTGTTTGACTTTGGGCAAGTCACTTCACTTCTCTGTGCCTCAGTTACCTCATCTGTAAAATGAGGATTGACTGTGAGCCCTCCGTGGGACAACCTGATCACTCTGTAGCCTCCCCAGCACTTAGAACAGTGCTTTATACATAGTAAGTGCTTAATAAACACCATTATTATTATTATTATTATTATAAGTGCTTAGTATGGTGCCCTATGCAGTTAAGCGCTCAATAAATACCATTGATGATGATGGACTCTTCCTGCAAGTCCAAACCCTGGGGAAGTGACATCTTGGAGGGTTTGGGAGATGGTTGAGAGAAGAGAGTGTGGTGAAGATGACTAAGGGGGTTAAAGGGACTTCAGGTTGCCCGCTGGCATCCATTCTTCATTCATTCAGTCATATTTATTGAGCACTTACCGTGAGCAGAGCACTGTATTAAGTGCTTGGAAAGTACAATACAGCAGTAAAGAGAGTCAATCCCTGCCCACTACAGGCTCACAGCCTAGATGGCGGAGACAGACATCAATCATCATCATCATCAATCGCATTTATTGGGCGCTTACTATGTGCAGAGCACTGTACTAAGTGCTTGGGAAGTACAAATTGGCAACATATAGAGACAGTCCCTACCCAACAGTGAGTAAACACCGTACTAAGCACTTGGGCGAGTACAATGTATCAAAAAACAGACAATCCCTGCCCACAGCCAGCTTACAGTCCAGAATCTTGAGATCACAGTGTCTGGTTGACTCCAGGAAGCTTCCAGTCAGAAGGTCTGAGGGCTGGTCAATTTTCAGCCAAAACTTCACTTCTGAGCACTTATTCATTCATTTATTCGTAGTTATTTTTTTTTTTTGATGGCATTTATTTAACGCTTACTATGTGCAAAGCTCTGTTCTAAGCGCTGGGGAGGTTACAACGTAATCAGGTTGTCCCACAGACTGGGGCTCACAGTCTTAATCTCCATTTTGCAGCTGAGGTAACTGAGGCCAAGAGAAGTTGTGACTTGCCCAAAGTCACACAGCTGACAAGCAGCAGAGCTGGGATTTGAACCCATGACCTCTGACTCCAAAGCCTGTGCTCTTTCCACTGAGCCACGCTGCTTCTCTGTGCTTCCTGTGTGCAGAGCACTGTACTAAGCATTTGGAAAGTTCAATTCAGCAGTAGAGACAATCCCTGCCCACACTGGGTTTACAGACTAGAAGCGGGGAAACAGACATCAAAACAAGTGAACAGGCATAAATATAAATAAATAGAATTACAGATATATTCATTCATTCAATCGTATTTACTGAGCTCCTACTGTGTGCAGAGCACTGTGCTAAGCGCTTGGGAAGTACAAATCGGCAACACAGAGACAATCACCACCCAACAATGGGTATACATATACATAAGTGCCTTGGGGTGGGGAGAGTGGGGTAGAGCAAAAGAAGGGAGGTGATGTGGAGGGGAGGGGGAGCTTAATTCATTCATTCAATTGTATTTATTGAGCGCTTACTGTGTGCAGAGCACTGTACTAAGCGCTTGGGAAGTGCAAGTGGACAACATATAGAGATGGTCCCTGCCAAACAATGGGCTCACAGTCTAGAAATCTACATATCTGTAATATATTTGTTTATACTAACGTCTGCCTCCCTCTCTAATAATGATGATGATAATAATAATAATAATAATAATGGCATTTATTAAGCACTTACTATGTGCCAAGCACTGTTCTAAGCACTGGGGTAGATGCAAGGTAATCAGGTTGTTCCATGTGGGGCTTACAGTCTTTATCCCCATTTTACAGATGAGGTAACTGAGGCACAGAGAAGTGAAATGACTTGCCCAAAGTCACACAGCTGACAAGTGTCAGAGCTGGGACTTGAACCCGCAACCTCTGCCTCCCAAGCCCGGGTTCTTTCCACTAAATCACGTTGTTTCTCTAGATTGTAAGCTTGTTATGGGCAGGGAATGTGCCTGTTTATTGTTATGTTGTGCTCTCCTAAGTGCTTAGTACAGTACTTTCACATAGTAAGCGCTCCATAAATATGACTGAATCATCATCATCAATCGTATTTATTGAGCGCTTACTGTGTGCAGAGCACTGTACTAAGCGCTTGGCCTCTGAGTAGTCTTGTTTGGATCAGTGAAGAGGTAGGTAGCAGGGAGGAGGAGAAGGAAGATAGAATTTGGAAAAGCCCCAACTAATAATAATAATAATAATATAATAATGATATTTGTTAAGCACTGACTATATGCAAAGCACTGTTCTAATTGCTGGGGGGAGATAGAAGGTGATCAGGTTGCTCCACGTGGGGCTCACAGTCTTAATCCCCATTTTACAGTTGAGGTAACTGAGGCCCAGAGAAGTGAGGTGACTTGCCCAAAGTCACACAGCTGACAAGTGGCGGAGCCGGAATTAGAACCCACGGCCTCTGACTCCCAAGCCAGGGCTCTTTCCACTGAGCCACGCTGCTCACCAGACAACCAGTTCCTAAATCATAGCACAAGCGACATGGCCTAGCGGATAATGCACAAGATTGGGAGTCAGAAGGACCTGGATTCTAATCCTGCCTCTGCCACTTGTCTGCTATGTGACCATGGGCAAGTCATTTCACTTCTGTGGGCCTCAATTACCTCACTTGAAAGGTAGGGATTAAGTCTGTGAGCCCCATGAGGGACGGGGACTGTGTCCAACCTGACAGTTTGAATCTACCCCAGTGTTTAGTACAGTGCCTGGCACCTAGTAAGAGCTTAACAAATATCACTTTAAAATAATGACGAGTTGGCTGCAGATAATAACAATAATGATGGCATTTAAGCGCTTACTATGTGCAAAGCACTGTTCTAAGCGCTGGATGAAACTGGCATTTGTTACTACTTCTTAATTTACGGGTCTTCTGTGAGAGGGAGAGTGATTTATTTATTTATTTTTTTTGCTAAGTTGGTCTCAATCCATGGTCCGGTCCAGCGGAAAGAGCATGGGCTTGGGAATCAGAGGACCCGAGTTCAAATCCCAACTCTTCCAGTTACTTGGGCTAGTCACTTCACTTCTCCGGGACTCAGTTTCCTTTTTTGTAAAATGGGGATTCGATGCCTGTTCTCCCTCCTCCTCAGACTGTGAGCCCCATGCGGGACAAGGACTGTGTCTGACCTGTTTTCTTGTATTCATTCAATAATCTACCCCAGCTCTTAGTACAGTGTTTGGTACGTAGCAAGAGCTTCACAAATACTACAGTTATTCTGGGGGGGATCCTCCCCCATTTGCCCTATTGAGAGCTCACCTCCTCCAGGAAACCTTCCCACACTTAGCCCCCTCCTTCCTCTCCCCCTCCTCCCCCTCCTCCCTTGCCTCCTTCCCCTCCCCACAGCACCTGTGTATATGTGTATATGTTTGTATGTATCTGTTGCTCTGTTTTATTTGTACCTATTTATTCTATTTATTTTATTTTGTTGATTTGTTTTATTCTCTGTCTCCCCCTTCTAGGCTGTGAGCCCACTGTTGGGTAGGGACCGTCTCTCTGTGTTGCCAACTTGCACTTCCCAAGCGCTTAGTACAGTGCTCTGCACAGAGTAAGCGCTCAATAAATACGATTGAATGAATCCCCCCTTATCTCCTTCCCCTCCCCACAGCACCTGTATATCTGTATATATGTTTGTACGTATTTATTACTCTATTTTATTTGTACATATTTTATTTCGTTAATATGTTTTGTTTGGTTCTCTGTCTCCCCCTTCTAGACTGTGAACCCACTGTTGGGTAGGGACCGTCTCTATATGTCGCCAAGTTATACTTCCCAAGCGCTTAGTACAGTGCTCTGCACAACAGTAAGCGCTCAATAAATACGATTGAATGAATGACTGAATTCTTCTGCAGGAGTTTACCCCTCCCCAGGAAGCAGCAGGCTCATGATTCCTTGGCTCCCCTTGCTTCCAATTCTGTTTTTCTGCTTACAGTTCTTTTCTCTCCCCCACTGCTTGATTCCCATCCTCTTTTCTTTGCAAAAAGCCGTTAGTGAGGCAGCGGGTGACAGGGAATATCAGGAATGCCTACCTGCTCAACAGAAAGGATTGCATCGGGACAGCCGCCTCTGGCTACCCACTGAGCGTGCTGAGGGAGCCCCCAAGGAGCAGGGAGCTAAAAATAGCCCGAGCTTTAGAAATGGAACAGAAACATATTTCCTCCGGCTTCCAGGGACATTTCCAGACATGCCCTGTTCCTACTCAAGAGTTCCACCTTGGCCTTCTTTTTTAGTCTTTAGTTTTGGTTTCCTGTAGCAATTCAAGGGAAATCTCTGATTTAGGGAAGGGGGAAACCCAGAGTGGATGCTCATTCGAGGTAACAGTTTCTGCAGGAGACAATGGGATAATAATAATAATGATAATGATGGCATTTGTTAAGCGCTTACTATGTGCCGAGCACTGTTCTGAGCACTGGGGTAGATATAAGGTAGTCCCACGGGGCGGCTCACAGTCTTAATCCCCATTTTACAGATGAGGTAACTGAGGCACAGAGAAGTTAAGTGGCTTGCCCAAGGAGACAAGTGGAGGAGCCGGGATTAGAATCCACATCCTCTGAATCCCAAGCCTCTGCTCTTGTCACTTAGACACGGGATGGAGATACAGCATGTCGTAGTGGATAGAGCCCGGGAGTTAGAAGGTCATGGGTTCCAATCCCGGCTCCGCCACTTGTCAGCTGTGTGACCTCGGGCATGTTGCTTCGCTTCCCTGTGCCTCAGTTACCTCAACTGTAAAAAAAGGAAAGAGATTGTTAGCCCCAGGTGGACAGGGTCTGTGTTCAACCTTATTTGCTTGTACCTACTCCAGCACTTAGTACACTGGCTGGCGCATAGTAAGCGCTTTATAAATACCATTGTTATTATTATTATTACAAGAAAAGAGAAATGACAGGAAGTGGCATTTTTGAGGCATTTTGGGGACCCTAGTCTGCCTACACAGCAGTCATTTAGCAGGGCAGAGTAGATAGAACACAGGTCTGGGAATCAAAAGGTCATGGGTTCTAATCCTGACTCTGTCACTTGTCTGCTGTGTGACCTTGGGTAAGTCACATAACTACTCTGGGCCTCAGTTACCTCATCTGTAAAATGGGGACTGAGACTGTGAACCCCACATGGGACACCAGACTAGCCCACATCTGAGCAATCCAAACCAATTGGCTTGTATCCTCCCCAGCGCTTAGTACAGTGCCTGGGACATAGTGAGTGCTTAACAAATACCATCATCATTATTATTATTAGGACAGGGACTGTGACTGACTTGTCTTGTATCTACCCCCTTGCTTAGCTCAGAGTTTGACCCATAGTAAATGCTTAACCAACAGCACAATTAATAATCTTTGATTCATTCATTCAATTGCATTTATTGAGCGCTTACTGTGTGCAAAACACTGAACTAAGTGCTTGGGAGAGTACAATATAGCAACAGACACATTCTCGCCCACAATATTAATATGGGTTCAAGGGAGGGATGGAATCTGAGGAAACAAAAAACATAGTAGCAGCTGTGGCAATGAGCTCACACCATCTTTATAACTCTTCTGCTTTGTATTTAATGTTGCCCTCACCAACTTTTCAAACCCCGAACAGAACACGGCAGAATTCCTAACTGTGAGTTTATGATCTAAACAATTGAAGTTTCCATACAACTCAATTGCCAGTTTATTATGTTGAGCAACGAAAGGGGAACAAAAACATTTGGCCTCCGACCAGGTTGGGGAGATTTATTTTTTCTGTATTTGTTAAAGCACTTACTATGTGTCAAGCGCTTTTCTAAGTTCAAGGGTAGTAAAAAGCCAATCAGTAAATACAAGTCAATCAGGCACAGTCTACGGTCTCTGTCCCACATAGGGCTTACAATCTATGAGTCTACTGTGGGAGAGAGATTTAATCCCCATTTTACAGATGAGGTATCTGAGGTATGGAGAAGTTAAGTGACTTGCCAGCGGTCACACAGCGGACAAGGCAAGGCCTAGTGGAAAAAGCACAGGCCTGGGATCTGGGTTCTAATTCCAGCTCCACCACTTTTCTGCAGTGGTATGGTAAAGCACTTCTCTATGCCTCAGTTCCCCCTTCTGGAAAGTGGGGATTAAGACTGTGAGCTCCATGTGGGAGAGGGACTGTGTCCAACCCAGTTTGCTTGTATCCACCCCAGAGCTTAGTATATAGAAAGAGCTTAACAAATACCACAATTATTATCATTATTATTATTAGGCCACGCTGCTTATCTTTCCTGCGTTTCCAGTCAGGGCAGAAAAGACCAAAAATGGAGGCTTCAGGGCCCACTTGCTCTTTGTACTGTCCTCTCTCGGACACCCCCAAATCCCTACCTCCTTTATGCCCCTGCATCCAAATGGAAACGTTGACTCCAGAGTCTCAGTGAGTAACTTCTGCTATTTCAGTATCTCCAGCGTCGACGGCGTCCTCCCAACCGCAAGGCTTTCGCTCTCAGGGTCCCACCTTGCCAACCCCATTGGGGGTGGGAGATGATCAGCAGAAGGGGTGGGGGCTGTTCTCTCTCTAATAAGCTTGAGCGGTAGGAGATATCTTCTAGAAAAATGTCACAGGAAAGATGTCGAGGAAACACGGCGCGTCGACTGCCAATGCGTCGACTGCCAACTTCATCTTCAGGCTGCCAGGCCTCAGAGACACCATCAGAGCCCGTTGGGAGGGCGGGCTGCCTGGCAGTCAGGGTCAATCAATCAATCAATCGTATTTATTGAGTGCTTACTGTGTGCAGAGCACTGTACTAAGCGCTTGGGAAGTACAAGTTGGCAACATACAGAGACGGTCCCTACCCAACAGTGGGCTCACAGTCTGGGTACAAACATGTTGAGAGAGCGTAGCCCCCGGCCTATCCCACATCTGAGCAAGCTTTCCTGAGGGAAGACTCATCCCTGCATACTGTACACACTCAGCAGATATCGTTTGATTGATTGACTTATTTCCTTTTCCTCCTGGGATAGAGGCTCCTCTCATCTGGGGAGAAACTTTCTATTTTTTGGAAGTTTAACTGGTGCAGTTGCCGCACTTAATCTCTCCGCCTGTGTTCCCTTTTCACGTCAAGGGAAGAAATCTGCTGCCAGGCTATTTTAGGTGAACTTGTAGGGGAAAAAAAAAATCACTTCAAACCACCAGGGCTATATGTAGCCGGAACTCCTCTCGCTCTCCAGACCGCAGCCTCTATTTGGAAACGTTCTCCCTTGGGGCGTAGCCAATCCTTTGCTTTTTGACAGAGCAATCCCTAGGCATATGGCAAAGGCTTCTGGTTCTTTTCAGTGTTTTTATGAGGAGCGGTGGCTTTTGAGCGAGCCTAGGCAGTCCGTCTGTGCGATTTTCCCCCGGCTGAGAGAAAAACGAGCTCTATCCATTCATTCATTCATTCAGTCGTACTTATGGAGTGCTGACTGTGTGCAGAGCACTGTACTAAGCGCTTGGGAAGTACAAGTTGGCAACCTACAGAGACGCTCCCTACCCAACAACGGGCTCACAGTCTAGGAGGGGGAGACAGACAACAAAACAAAACATGTAGATAGCAATGTGCCTCCAACAAACTCTGAGCCATTGTGGGGGATAATTATTTTTTCCTAGAATATTTGGTGGTCACCACAGTCTCTCCAGCCCCAGGGGCTGAGACTGATTGGGAATAGGCATTCTTTCCAATAAACTGATTCTTTCCCTCTAGAGTGTAAGCTCTTTGTGGGAAGGAACTATATTCCCCCCATCTAGACCCTCCCCCCGCTTTTAGACTGTGATCCCACTGTTGGGTAGGGACTGTCTCTATATGTTGCCAACTTGTACTTCCCAAGCGCTTAGTGCAGTGCTCTGCACACAGTAAGCGCTCAATAAATACGATTGATTGTTTATTGTTGTATTGTATTCTCCCAAGCACATAGTACACTTCATTAATTCAATTGTATTTATTGAGCACTTACTGTGTGCAGAGCACTGTCCTAAGCATTGGGAAGTACAAGTCGGCAACATATAGAGACAGTCCCTACCCAACAACAGGCTCACAGTCTAGAAGGGGGAGACAAACACCAAAACAAAACATGTAGACAGGTGTCAAAATTGTCAGAACAAATAGAATTAAAGCTCTATAATAATAATAATAATACTAATGGCATTTATTAAGCGCTTACTATGTGCAAAGCACTGTTCTAAGCACTGGGGAGGTTACAAGGTGATCAGGTTGTCCCACGGGGGGCTCACAATCTTAATTCCCATTTTACAGATGAGGGAACTGAGGCACAGAGAAGTTAAGTGACCTGCCCATAGTAACACAGCTGACAATTGGCGGATTGGGGATTCGAACCCATGACCTCTGACTCCAAAGCCCCTGCTCTTTACACTGAGCCATGCCGCTTCTGCAAATCATTAACAAAATAAATACAATAGTAAATATGTACAAGTAAAATAAAGCTGCAAACAATAAGCGCTCAATAAATACTATTGAATGAATAAATGAAAGGAATGGGAGATGGAATATTTCTATAATTGTCTGTACACCACATAATTGCCCCACCCCAATTTTTGAGGCAGAATTGAAATATCTTTTGCACCCTATTTTTTTAATGGCATTTGTTAAGAGCTTACTAAATGTCAGGCATTGTACTAAGTGCTGGGGTAGATACAGACTAATCAGGTTGGTCACAGTCCATATCCCACAAGGGGCTCACAGTCTTAATCCCCATTTTACAGATGAGGTAACTGAGGCCCAGAGAAATTAAGTGATTGGCCCACTGTCACACAGCTGACAAGTGGCAGGGTTGGGATTAGACTGAGCCCATTGTTGGGTAGGGATCGTCTCTATATGTGGGGCAATTGTGTAAGTAAACAGGGTAATTCTTTTCTCTGCCACTGATTCTATGACCTCTGGGCAAATAAGGAAACATCCTGCTGCCTCCATTTACAGTCTGTAGTAATTCTTACTTCATTTATTTATTTATTTATTTATTTGCTTTATTTATTTTACTTGTACATATCTATTCTATTTATTTTATTTTGTTGATATGTTTTGTTCTGTTCTCTGTCTCCCCCTTCTAGACTGTGAGCCCACTGTTGGGTAGGGACCGTCTCTATATGTTGCCAATTTGTACTTCCCAAGCACTTAGTACAGTGCTCTTCACACAGTTAGTGCTCAATAAATACGATTGATTGATTGATTGATTACTTTCATTTATTTATTCATTTGATTGTATTTATTAAGCGCTGTTTGCAGAGCATTGTACTAAGTGCTTGGAAAGTGAAATTCAGCAATAAAGAGAGACAATCCCTGCCCACACCACGTTTACAGTCCCTCTTGTTGTAATAATAATAATAATAATAATGGCATTTATTTAATGCTTACTATGTGCAAAGCACTGTTCTAAGTGCTGGGGAGGTTACAAGGTGATCAGGTTGTCCCACGGGGGGCTCACAGTCTTAATCCCCATTTTACAGATGAGGTAACTGAGGCACAGAGAAGTTAAGTGCCTTGCCCACAGTCACACAGTTGACAATTGTCAGACCTGGGATTTGAACCCATGACCTCTGACTCCAAAGCCCGGGGTCTTTCCACTGAGCCACTCTGCTTCTGCTTGTTATCAGGTGATGTGGTGCAAGAAACCAGATTAAAAAAAAAAAAAAAAACGGTAGAAAGACTAAAAGAAAAGGAAAACCAGAGTTCCTCAGAGTTAGGTTCTATATACCAACTCCTAAAGTATCCACAAATAGTGTGAAAACCTCACCCTAGATGGTAGTTTCAGCCTCCTCTCCCTCCAACCTTTCCCCCAATAATGTCAACCCAAAACCAAAATGACAGTTTTGAGTTTTTACTCATTTTCTCTTCTTTGAAGGTGCTTTCAGTCGGTGAACTGGGCAGCAGACAGGGAGGAGAAATTAGAAACCTGGGCCATCTAGCAACTGGAGGGATAATTGGTCCCTGAAACATTTGGAATTGGTTGAATCACTGAAAGGTAGTATCATCAAATAGTCCTAGCTTCAGAGTGTCTCTGATTTCTCCTGTCCATTTCAAGAGCTTCCTGTGGGCCTACAGTTGACACTCCTTATTTTCTTTTTGCCAAAGTGCTTTCCTCTTGCTTATTCTCTTCCCTCTGGTTCACCAGATGGCTTTCAGAACGAGAAGTAGCCTTGGAGAGTTTCTGACATTTTGCCCTCTTTAGGTAGTTCTTTCTGGAGATGAGTCAGGTCAAAACATGTTATTGATTGAGTGCCTACTGTGTGCAGAGCACTGTACCAAGTGTTTGAGAGAGAACAATAAAACAGATTTGGTAGACACATTCCTGTATGCTGCCTCCTTTTCAGGGAAGTTGGGGAGAGGCGCTTTTCTGTGTATCAGTGAATCCAGAGAAGGGGTCATGACTAGTTTCCTGCTGAAATTGGGAATCTAGAAAGCCATTCCTTTTTAATAATAATAATAATGATGGTATTTCTTAAGCGCTTACTGTGCGTCAAACAGCGTTCTAAGCACTGGGCTAGATACAAGCTAATCAGGTTGGACACAGCCCCTGTCCCATATGGGGCTCACAGTCTTAATCCCCATGTACAGATGAGGTAACTGAGGCCCAGGGAAGTGAAGTGACTTGCCCAAAGTCACACAGAAGACATGTGGCAGAACCAGGACTAGAACCGTCGACCCCTGGCCCATGCCCTCCCTCCTCACATCCTCCGAACTAGCTCATTTCCCCCCTTCAAAGCCCTACTGAGAGCTCACCTCCTCCAGAAGTTCTTCCCAGACTGAGCCTCTCTATTTCTCAGCTCCCCTTTCCCTCCCTGTCACCCCGACTCACTCCCTTTGCTCTACTCCCCCACCCCACAGCATTTGTGTATATATGTACATATTTATTATCCTATTTATTTTAATGGTGTGCATATATCTACAGTTCTATTTATATTGATGCTATTGATGTCTGTCTCCTTGTTACGTTGTCTGTCTCACCCCTTCTAGACTGTGAGCCCATCGTTGGGTAGGGATTGTCTCTATTTGTGGCCGACTTGTACTTTCCAAGCGCTTAGTACAGTGCTCTGCGCACAGTAAGCGCTCAATAAATACAATTGAATGAAAGAATGAATCCAGGTCCTGCTGCTTCCCTTCCTTCATTCTTCACCGCAGTGACTCAGTCCCCAAAGATGAGATAGCCAGGAGGGGCTGATGTAGGGCAGCTTAGACATCACTTTGCAGCAGCTAGTCATCATCCTCATTCATTCATCCACCCATTCATTCGTATTTATTGAGCACTTACTGTGTGCAGAGCACTGTACTAAGCACTTAGGAAGTACAAGTCGACAACATATTTATTGAGCACTTATTGTGTGCAGAGCACCGTACTAAGCAGTCCTAAAGACTGCAAATTCATTTATTCATTCCATCATATTTATTGAGCGCTTACTGTGTGCAGAGCACAGTGCTAAGCGCTTGGGAAGTACAAGTCGGCAACATATAGAGACGGTCCCTACCCAACAACAGGCTCACAGTCTGGAAGGGGGAGACAGAGAACAAAACACGTAGACAGGTGTCAAAGTCAAAATCGTCAGAACAAATAGAATTATAGCTATATTGGTGCTCTTCAGGATCAAGTTCGCCGTGTCTATGAAGGAGGGTGGAGGCATTTGGATGCGTCATTTGGGGTTGGAGGAGAGAGGAGGGAGCAAGGCTGATTTTTACCAAAAAAAACAGTGCTTTTCAGGAGGCGACAAGAGGGAAGGAACAGATGCAGGTTTCTCCTTCCCTCCCACCCTCCAATCATTCATTCCCTTACATAGACATCTCTGGGATTACGTAGTTCGGGGTTTGCTTCTGATCTGACTCCATTTCCACAGGAGGAACCGTATTCCCAACCGTTCCACGGGGCTTTGTGGGTGGGACCTAGACTTCACAGATGGAGGTAGACATTCATAATAATTAATAATTGTGGTAGCTGTTCATTCATTCAATCGTATTTATTGAGCACTTACTGTGTGCAGAGCGCGGTACTAAGTGCTTGGAAAGTACAGTTCTAGACTGTGAGTCCACTGTTGGGTAGGGACCGTCTCTATATGTTGCCAACTTGCACTTACCAAGCGCTTAGCAGCGTGGCTCAGTGGGTAGAGCACGGGATTTGGAGTCAGAGGTCATGGGTTCAAATCCCAGCTCTGCCAATTGTCAGCTGTGTGACTTTGGGCAAGTCACTGAACTTCTCTGGGCCTCAGTTCCCTCATCTGTAAAATGAGGATTAAGACTGTGAGCCCCACGTGGGACAACCTGATCACCTTGTAACCTCCCCAGCACTTAGAACAGTGCTTTGCCCATAGTAAGTGCTTAATAAATGCCATTATTATTATTATTATTATTATTATTATATTACAGTGCTCTGCACACAGTAAGTGCTCAATAAATACTATTGAATGAATGAATGAATGAACAACAGTTAGAGTCAATCCCTACCCAACAGCGGGCTCATGGTCTAGAAGAGGGAGACAGACAACAAAACAAGTAGACAGGCATTAATAGCATCAAAATTGATAAACAGAATTATAGATATATACACATCATTAACAAAATATGTAGAGTAACAAATATGCAAGTTCTGTGGGGCGGGAAAGGGGGTAGAGCAGAGGGAGAGAGTAGGGGCGATGGGAGGAGGAGCAGAAGTAAAGGGGGGCTTAGTGTGGGAAGGCATCCTGGAGGAGGTGAGCTCTCAGTAGGGCTTTGAAGGGAGGAAGAGAGCTAGTTTGGCAGATGTGTGAAGGGAGGGCATTCCAGGCCAGGGGAAGGACGTGGGCGCTTACTATGTGCCAGGCATCATACTATGCGGGGGGTGGTTACAAGCAAGCAAATCTGGTTGGACACAGTCCCTGCCCCAAGTGGGGCTCAAAGTTTCAATCCCGATTTTCCAGATGAGGGAACTGAGGTCCAGAGAAGTGAAGTGACTTGCCCAAGGTCATACAGCAGACAATATATCCCTGCAGAGATCATCAGGGGTGATTGCTCTGGGCAAATTGCCAGGAGGGTAGAGCTGCGGGGAGGTGGCTGGGAACTGCTGGCCTACTCAGAGTGGAAAGGGCAGTCCAGGCAAATTTGACGTAATGCAGATGGAAAAGACCTATGTTCTCTTCCTAGTCTGGCAGGAAAAGCCTTTCTTTTCTTTTAACACTTTTCTGTTAAGCATTTACTATGTGCCAGGCACTGTTCAAAGTGCTGGGTAGATAATAATAATAATTATGACATCTGTTAAGCACTTACTATGTGCCAGGCACTGTACAAAGCGCTGGGGTGGACGCAAGAAAATCAGGTTGGGCACTGTCCCTGTCCCGCATAGGGCTCACAGTCCTAACCCCTGCTGTACAGATGAGGTAACTGAGGCACAAGGAAGTGAAGTGACTTCCCTGCTCAAGGGAAACGGCAGACAAGAGGCAGACCGGGATTAGAACCCATGGCCTGACTTTCAGGCCTGTCATCTATCAGTTTGGATACAGACCATGTCCCATGTGGGGCTCTTAGTCTTAATCCTCATTTTACAGATGTGGCACAAAAGGGTTTTTGTGGCATTTAAGTGCTTAAAATATACCAGGCACTTCATTAAGTTTAGTCTGGACACAGCCCCTGTCCCACCTGGGGCTCACAGTCTTAATTCCCATTTTACGGATAAGGTAACTAAGGCACAAAGAAGCTAAGTGACTTGCCCAGGGTTTAACAGCAGACAAGTGGCAGAGTTGGGATAAGAAATTTATTCCCGGCTCTGAAATTCTAGTGTTCAGTCTCTTGCTGCTTGAATATCCAAAGGCCACAGTTTTCCCACTTCGCTTCCAGTATTTTACTCCAATCTCAGCCATTGGGAAAACTACATCTGAACTTTCGTTCAATCGTATTTATTGAGCACTTATGGTATGCAGAGCATTGAACTAAGCGCTTGGGAAGTACAAGTCAGCAACATATAGAGACGGTCCCTACCCAACAGCGGGCTCTCAGTCTAGAAGGGGGAGACAGACCGAAAAAAACAAAACAAGTGGACAGGTGACCTTCACCCTATTGCTCCTCCTTCTATGTCCTGCTCCTGCCCTTGTACCTACCCCAGCGTTTAGAACAGTGCTTGGCACATAGTAAGCATTTAACAAATACCATAATAATGATAATAATACCCTGGGAGAAGCAGAGTGGTCTAGTCGATAGAGCCCGGGCCTGGAAGCCAGAAGGACTTGAGTTCTAATCGCAGCTCTGCCACTTGTCTGCTGTGTGACCTCGGGCAAGTCAACTCACTTCTCTGGGCCTCAGTGACCTCATCTTTTATATAAGGATTAAGATTGTGAGCCCCATGTGGGATATGGACTTTGTCCAACCTGACCATCTTGTATCTACTCCAGAACAGTGCTTGACACATAGTAGTGCTTAACAAATACCATCATTATTATTACCAGGGAATGTGTCTGTTTATTGTTATATTGTACTCTACCAAGTGCTTAGTACAGTAAGAATTCTATTGCTATTATTATTACAGTGCTCTGCACACAGTAAGCACTCAATAAATACAACTGAATGAATGAATGAATACTATTTTATTCATTTTGTTAATGATGTGCATCTAGACTCTTCTAGACTGTGAGCCCACTGTTGGGTAGGGACTGTCTCTAGATGTTGCCAACTTGTACTTCCCAAGCGCTTAGTAAGTGCTCTGCACACAGTAAGCACTCAATAAATACGATTGATTGACTGATTGATCTAGCTTTACTTTTATTTACTTCTAGACTGTGAGCCCACTGTTGGGTAGGGACTGTCTCTATATGTTGCCAACTTGTACTTCCCAAGAGCTTAGTACAGTGCTTTGCACACTGTAAGCGTTCATTAAATACGATTGATTGATTGATTCTGACGACTTGACACCTGTCCACATGTTTTGTATTTTTGTCTGTCTCCCCCTTCTAGATTGTGAGCCCGTTGTTGGGTAGGGACCGTCTCTATATGTTGTCAACTTGTACTTCCCAAGCGCTTAGTACAGTGCTCTGCACACAGTAAGTACTCAATAAATACAATTGAATGAATGAATAAGAAGCAGCATGGCTCAGTGGAAAGAGCCTGGGCTTGGGAGTCAGAAGTCGTGGGCGCTAATCCCGGCTGTGCCACTGATCAGCTGTGTGACTTTGGGCAAGCCACTTGACTTCTCTGTGCCTCACTTCCCTCCTCTGTAAAATGGGGATGAAGACTGTGAACCTCATGTGGGACCACCTGGTGACCTTGTATCATCCTCAGCGCTTAGAACAGTGCTCGGCACATAGTAAGTGCTTAACAGATGCCATCATTATTACAGTGCTCTGCACACAGTAAGTGCTCAATAAATAGGACGGACTGAATGAATGAATTACCCACCTAAATGTTCCAGCCTTCTCTTCTCAGTGGGTTTTCCATTGCAGATGGTTATCATGATCTCTTCAGTCCCAGTTTAGCCACGCCACACAGATTTCCTTCTTTTCGCCTTGCCTCGTAAATCAAACTCGCCAGCTCAGCAGTGGTTATTCTTGCTTTCCTCTGAACTCCCTCCAGTTTGCTGTTATTTGTACCTGCTTCCCTGAAACACGTCAAAAGGGGGTTTCCTCTATTGCATGGAAAATGATTTTTTAAAAATCCATTAAAATTCCATGTCATCGCCAAGTCTTGATTTGGCACTGACTGCTGTGACCAATTCCACCTTCCCTGCCTTGATACTGCCTTGAGACTGAGCCCCCTACTTCCTCTCCCCCTCGCCCACCTCTCCATCCCCCCCGCCTTACCTCCTTCCCTTCCCCACAGCACCTGTATATATGGATATATGTTTGTACATATTTATTACATATTTATTGAGAAGCAGCGTGGCTCACTGGAAAGAGCCCGGGCTTTGGAGTCAGAGTTCATGGGTTCAAATCCCGGCTCTGCCAATTGTCAGCTGTGTGACTTTGGGCAAGTCACTTCACTTCTCTGGGCCTCAGTTCCCTCATCTGTAAAATGGGGATTAAGACTGTGAGCCCCCCATGGGACAACCTGATCACCTTGTAAACTCCCCAGCGCTTAGAACAGTGCTTTGCACATAGTAAGCGCTTAATAAATGCCATTATTATTATTATTATTATTACTCTATTTATTTTACTCGTGCATATCTATTCTATTTTATTTTGTTAATATATTTGGTTTTGTTCTCTGTCTCCCCCTTCTAGACTGTGAGCCCACTGTTGGGTAGGGACTGTCTCTATATGTTGCCAACTTGTACTTCCCAAGCGCTTAGTACAGTGTTCTGCACACAGTAAGTTCTCAATAAATACGATTGATTGACTGATTGCTCCCCGTAACCCTAGGCCAAAAACAACCAGGCATCTGTCTGGCAGCACCAAAGGCACTACATTTTTCCACGAGGATGACTCCCATAAAGCCAAATGGAAAACAGGCCTGAGGTAGGAGTTCAAAGTGCCTGCCCTGCCTCACCTATGTGATGCACGCCTTAGCATACCCTGACCATCATGATGACATCACTGAGGGTCGTCCAGTATCATCAAATCGTGGCTTTTCGCCATTGATTTTTTGGACTAAGTTGGCCTGGGTAATCTGGACATTTTTCCAGAATCCATAGAGCTTTGCCTCACAGCCATGGGCGGCTCCACTCTCTCTCGGGCCTCAGTGTCCCTCTTCCAATTCTGAAAGCCACCCCTTAAGCCAGTTATTTGCCCTACCATTCCCACCTTGTCCGGCTTCCAGTCCTTGCTCTGCTCCGTCCACCATTCCAGGAACCTCTAGGCAAGCACTGCTGAGTCCAGGACCTCTCCCTTCTTTTCCCTCTCTTCTTTTCCCTCCCTCACACACCAGGATTCCCCACGGCCCAGCTCCAGATTCATTCCTTCATTCATTCGGTCATATTTATTGAGCCCTTACTGTGTGCAGAGCACTGTACTAAGCACCTGGGAAAGTACAATACAACAATAAACAGTGACATTCCCTACCCACCACAAGTCACAGTCTACAGCAGGGGAGACAGACAATACAAATAAATAAAATGGCAGATATGTACATAATAATAATGATGGTATTTGTTAAGCGCTTACTATGTGCAAAGCACTGTTCTAAGCACTGGGGAGGTTATAAGGTGATCAGGTTGTCCCGTGTGGGGCTCAAAGTCTTCATCCCCATTTTACAGATGAGGTCATTGAGACCCAGAGAAGTGAAGTGACTTTACCAAAGTCACACAGCTGACAATTGGCGGAGGCGGGATTTGAACCCATGACCTCTGACTCCAAAGCCCAGGCTCTTTCCACAGAGCCACGCTGCTTCTCTGAGTGTTTTGGGGTTGGGAGCAAGGAAGAGCAAAGGGGTAAATAAAATTATAGATGTATAAATAAATGCCTTGAGGGGGAGGGTTGAGGGGGGAAAGGGCAAAGAGATAATGATAATAATAATAATAATGATAATAATGGTATTAAGCTCTTACTATGTACAAAGCACTGTTCTAAGCACTGAGGAGGTTACTAGGTGATCAGGTTGTCCCATGGGGGGCTCACAGTCTTCATCCCCATTTTGCAGATGAGGTAACTGAGGCACAGAGAAGTTAAGTGACTTCCCAAAGTCACACAGCTGACAAGTGGCAGAGCTGGGATTTGAACACATGACCTGTGACTCCAAAGCCTGGACTTTTTCCACTTTGCCACGCTTCTTATGATAACTGTGGTATTTGTTAAGCGATTATTACATAGCAGGCACTGTACTAATCACTGGGGTGGATTCAAGCAAATAGGGTTGGGCACAGTCCCTATCCCACATGGGGTTCACAGTATCAACCCCCATTTTACAGATGAGATAACGGAGGCACAGAGAGAGAGGAGTGAAGTGACTTACCCAGAGTCACAGAGCAGACAAGTGGCAGAGCTGGGATTAGAGCCCACTGTTGGGTAGGGACCGTCTCTATATGTTGCCAACTTGTACTTCCCAAGCGCTTAGTACAGTGCTCTGCACACAGTAAGCACGCAATCATCATCATCATCAATCGTATTTATTGAGCGCTTACTATGTGCAGAGCACTGTACTAAGCGCTTGGGAAGTACAAGTTGGCAACATATAGAGACGGTCCCTACCCAACAGTGGGCTCACAGTCTAAAAGGGGGAGACAGCTCAATAAATACGATTGAATGAATGAATGAACCCCTGACCTTCAGATTCCCAGGCATGTGCTCTTTCCACTGTGCCATGCTGTTAGATGAAGCGTGGCTCAGTGGAAAGAGCCCGGGCTTTGGAGTCAGAGGTCGTGGGTTCGAATCCCGGCTCCACCCAAGTCTGCTGTGTGACCTTGGGCAAGTCACTTAACTTCTCTGAGCCTCAGTTCCCTCATCTGTCAAAATGGGGATTAAGACTGTGAGCCCCACGTGGGACAACTTGATCACACTGCATCCCCCCCAGTGCTTAGAACAGTGCTTTGCACATAGTAAGCGCTTAACAAATGTCATCATTATTATTATTATTATTATTATTATGAAGACAAGTTCTGACCCCCGACCCCCAAATCAAGGGGCTCCTTGTTGCTCCCAGAAGCCCGATGAAGAGGGATGGTAGGGGGAGAGATTGGGTGGGGAAGAGGGGAGGAAGACCTTAAATGAAGAAAGCTCAAACATTTAAAAAGACTCCTTTATTTTTGAGGGTGGGGAAACAGGGAATACACGGCTGCCATGCATGTCCTCAACGAAGGGGGGGAAGGGGACAGTGGTGACTTTCCAAATGCATGGTGGCCTTCTTGGTAAGGAGAAGCAGAAGCCAACTGTCAGCTGTGTGACTTTGGGCAAGTCACTTAATTTCTCTGTGCCTCAGTTACCTCATCTGTAAAATGGGATTTAAGACTGTGAGCCCCCATGGGACAGCCTGATCACCTTGTAACCTCTCCAGTGCTTAGAACAGTGCTTTGCACATAATAAGCGCTTAATAAATGCCATTATTATTATTATAATTATTATTATCATGGCCTAGTGGATAGAGCACGAGCCTGGGTGTCAGAAGGACCTGGGTTCTAATCCCAGCTCTGCCACATCTCTGCGACCTTGGGATAGTCACTTCACTTCTCTGGGCCTCAGTGACAGCATCTATAAAATGGGGATTAGGATTGTGAGCCCCTGTGGGACAGGGACTGTGTCCAAACTGATTATCTTCTATCTATCCCAGAGCTTAGAATAGTGCCTGACAAATAGTAATCGCTTCACAAATACTATTTTTTAAAAAAACAAAACAAGGTCTGATAAGGTCCCCCTTTTAGACTGTGAGCCCACTGTTGGGTAGGGACTGTCTCTATCTGTTGCCAACTTGTACTTCCCAAGCACTTAGTACAGTGCTCTGCACACAGTAAGCACTCAATAAATACGATTGATTGATTGATAAGAGTATCGTTTTGATTGTCCCAAGTGGTAATAATAATAATAATGGTAGCATTTATTAAGCACTTACTATGTGCAAAGCACTGTTCTAAGCGTGGTGGTTTACCATATTCAATCATAGCCTCCATATCTCCTACTGCTACTTGGTACATACCAAGTATAGAGTCCTGCACACAGACTGTGTGTGTGTCTGTGTGTGCACACGCATGCCTGTGCTAAATACTGTTTGATTGAAAATTGAAGCAGAATATATCCCATTTCTTTCAAGCATAATATGTAATTTCCAGGACATCTGCTGGAGTGATTTTCTTTTGGTCCAAATTCATTTTGGTCCAAGGGGCCAGACTTATTCGTGTAGCTGTACAGCTGAATTTCTGTCATCCTTCTGAACCTCTGTCAGGTTGTAGGCGGCGTTTCTGAGCCTTCCTTGAGGCTCAGTGGATAATAATAATAATAATGTTGGTATTTGTTAAGCGCTTACTATGTGCAAAGCACTGTTCTAAGCGCTGGGGGGAACACAAGGAGATGAGGTTGTCCCATGTGGGGCTCACGGTCTTAATTCCCATTTTACAGATGAGGGAACTGAGGCACAGAGAAGTGAAGTGACTTGCCCAAGGTCACACAGCAGACATGTGGGGGAGGCGGGATTCGAACCCACGACCTCTGACTCCCAAGCCCGCACTCTTTCCACTGAGCCACGCTGCTTCAGCAGCTGAGAATGTTTCAGGCTCCTCCTCTCCAAGGAATCGTGAGCCCCTTCCATATCCTTCCATTCCCTGTGAAGCTTCAGTTGACTTTCCAAGGCATCGGCTTCCCTCATCACTACAAGAGAGGCAACGTGGCTCAGTGGAAAGATCACAGGCTTGGGAGCCAGAGGTCACGGGTTCTAATCCCGGCTCCGCCACTTGTCAGCTGTGTGACTATGGGCAAGTCACTTAATCAATCAATCAATCAATTGTATTTATTGAGCACTTACTGTGTGCAGAGCACTGTACTAAGCGCTTGGGAAGTACAAGTTGGCAACATATAAAGTCCGTACCCAACAGTGGGCTCACAGTCTAAACTTCTCTGGGCCTCAGTTCCCTCATCTGTAAAATGGGGATTAAGACTGTGAGCCCCACGTGGGACAACCTGATCACCTTGTATCCCCCACAGCACTTAGTACAGTGCTTTGCACTTAATAAGTGCTTAACAAATGCCATCATTATTATTACTAGCATGGCATCATGGATAGATCCTGCGTGAGTCAGAAGGTCATGGGTTCTAATCCTGGCTCTGCCTGTGGTCTGCTCAACTTGTACTTCCCAAGCGCTTAGTACAGTGCTCTGCACACAGTAAGTGTTCAATAAATACGATTGATTGATTGATTGCTCTGGGAACCTGGGCAAGTCACTTCACTTCTCCGGGCCTCAGTAATTCATCTATAAAATGGGGATTGAGACTGTGAGCCCCACATGGGACATGGACTGTGTCCAACTTGATTTGCTTGTATCCACCCCATCGCTTAGTACAGTGCCTGACACATAGCAAGCCCTTAACAAATACCATAATTATTATTATTGTTACTATTAGTAGTAGTAGACAGTAGCAGCAGCAGTTGTGGTAGTAGCAGTAGCCTTGGTCCCCTTCTATTCTCCAACTTCACTCACTCCTTTGGAGAACTCATTCGCTCCCACCGCTTCAACTATCATCTCTACGCAGACGACACCCAAATCTACGTCTTGTCCCCTGTTCTCTCTCCCTCCCACCAGGCTCGCATCTCCTCCTGCCTTGAGGACATCTCTACTTGGATGTCCACCCACCACCTCAAACTCAACGTGTCCAAGACAGAGTTCTGTGTCTTCCCTCCCAAACCCTGTCCTCTCCCGAACTTTTCTGTCACTGTAGATGGCACCACCATCCTTCCTGTCTCACAAGCTGGGAACCTTGGTGTCATCCTTGACTTCGTTCTCTCATTCAACCAACGTATCCAGTCCATCACCAATTCCTGTCCATCTCACCTTCACAGCATTGCCAAGATCCGCCCTTTCTTCTCCATTGAAACCGCTATCTTGTTGGCACAATCTCTCGTCCTATCCCGACTGGATTACTGCATCAGCCTCCTTTCTGACCTCCCAACCTCCTGCCTTGTCCCCACTTCAGTCCTTATATCACTCTGCTGCCTGTATTATCTTTCTTCAGAAACGTTCAGGGCATGTCACTCCCCTCCTCAAAAATCACCAGTGGTTGCCTATCAACTTCAACATCAAACAAAAATTTCTCCCTATTGGTTTCAAAGCTCTCCATCACTTTGCCCCTTCTTACCACCCCTCCCTTCTCTCCTTCTACATCCCAAGCCACACAGACCGCTCCTCTGGTGCCAACCTTCTCACTGTGCCTAGACCCCACCTGTCTCACCGCCAACCCCAGGCTCACATCTACCTACTTTTGGCCTGGGACACCCTCCCTCCTCAAATCCTCCAGACTCTTCCCCCCTTCAAAGCCTTACTGAAGGCTCAACTTCTCCAAGAGGGCTAAGTCCCATTTTTCCTCAGTTTCCACTCCCTTCTGCATCACCATGACTTCCTCCCTTTACTCTTCCCCCACTCACCGCCCCACAGCACTTATGTATCTATGTATATAATTCTATTGATGCCTGTTTAGTTGTATTAATATCCGTGTCCCCCCACTCTAGACTGTGAGCACATTGTGGGCAGCGACCGTTTCTCTTTATTGCTGTATTGTACTTTCCAAGCTCTTAGTAAAGTGCCCTGCACACAGTAAGCGCTAAGTAAATGCGATTGAAGGAATGAATGAAGTAGGAAGGAGAACAGGTGTTGAATCTCCATTTTGCAGATGAGAGAAGAACTGAGGCACAGAGAAGTTAAGTGGCTTGCCTAAGGTCACACAGCAGACAAGTGGCAGAGCTGGGATTCGTAATAATACTAATAGCATTTGTTAAGCGCTAATTATGTGCCATGCACTGTTCTTAGTGCTGGGGTAGATACAAGATAATCAGGTTGTCCGTGGGGCTCACGGTCTTAACCCTCATTTTACAGATGAGGTAAGTGAGGCACAGAGAAGTTAATTGGCTTGCCCAAGGTCACACAGCAGACAAGTGGTGGAGCCAGGACTAGAGCCCACGTTCTCTGATTCCCAGGCCCAGGCTCCTTCCACTAAGCCGCACTCCTTCTTTAATAGTAGTAGTACTATTACTATAACTACTATTAATAATAACTACTACTAATTAGTAATAATTACTACTACTAAAAGTAATAATTATGGTACTTCTTAAGCCCGTATTATGTGCCAAGCACTGTTCCAAGTCTTGGGGTAGATACAAGCTAATCAGGTTAATCACAACAACTACTACTACTAATAGCGACAATAATAACATTTTTTCATTCATTCATTTATTCAATCATATTTATTGAGTGCTCACTGTGTTCAGAGCACTGTTCTAAGTGCTTGAAAAGTACCATGCAGCAATGAAGAGAGACAATCCCTGCCCACAGTGGGCTCACTGTCTAGAAGGGGGGAAACAGACATCAAAACAAATGAACAGGCATCAATAGCATCAATATAAATAAATAGGATTATAGATACCTATACACATTAGAACATGTAAAATGGGTGTTAATATAAATAGAGTTATAGATATGTACATATATACACGTGGGTTCTAATCCCGGCTCCGCCACATATCAGCTGTGTGACTTTGGGCAAGTCACTTAGCTTCTTTCTCTGTGCCTGAGTTACCTCATCTGTATGTTGCCAGCTTGTATTTCCCAAGCGCTTAGTACAGTGCTCTGCACACAGTAAGCGCTCAAATACGATTGAATGAATGAATGAAAAGTCACGTCACTTCTCTGGGCCTCAGTGACCTCGTCTGGAAAATGGGGATGAAGACTGTGAGCCCCATATCAATCAATCAATCAATCCATCGTATTTATTGAGCACTTACTGTGTGCAGAGCACTGTACTAAGCGCTTGGGAAGTACAAGTTGGCAACACATAGAGACGGTCCCTACCCAACAGTGGGCTCACAGTCTAGAAGGGGGAAACAGAGAACAAAACAGAACATATTGACAAAATAAAATAAATAGAATAGATACATACGATAGATATGGGACGAACCGATCACCCTGTATAATAATAATAATAATAATAATGGCATTTATTAAGCACCTACTATGTGCAAAGCACTGTTCTAAGCACTGGGGAGGTTACAAAGTGATCAGGTTGTCCCACGGGGGGCTCACAGTCTTCATCCCCATTTTACAGATGAGGGAACTGAGGCACGGAGAAGTGAAGTGACTTGCCCAAAGTCACACAGCTGACAAGTGGTGGAGCCGCGATATGAACCCATGACCTCTGACTCCAAAGCCTGGGCTCTTTCCACTGAGCCGCACTGCTTCTGTATCCTCCCCAGCGCTTAGAACAGTGCTTTGCACGTAGTAAGCGCTTAACAAATACCAAAATTATTATTATTAAAATGGGCGTGAAGACTGTGAGCCCCACGTGGGACAACCTGATTACCTTGTCTCTACCCCAGCACTTAGAATAGTGCTTGGCACATAGTAAGCACGTAACAAATACCATTATTACTATTTATTATTAAGTGCTGTGGGGTGGGAAGGGAGGTAGAGCAGAGGGAAAGGGGGGCTTAGTCCGGGAAGACCTCCTGGTGGAAGTGACCTTTCAGGAGGGCTTTGAAGGGGAGGGGAAAATGCACCAGTTTGGTGGATTTGAGGATGGAGGACTTGTGCCAGGGGTTGACGGTGGGACCGGCGAGACCGAGGCCCAGAGAGCCGGTTACTTTCAACACTTACTATGTGCCAGGCACTTTACCAAGAGCTGGGGTAGATTCCTGGTAATCAGGTTCCACATGAGGCTCATAATCTAAGCAAGAGGGTGAACAGGCTTTGAGTCTCCATTTTGCAGATGAGGCAACTGGGGCACAGAGAAAGGGAAGTGACTTACCCAATTTATCAATCGATCGTATTTATTGAGCACTTACTGTGTGCAGAGCACTGTACTAAGCACTTGGGAAATACAAGTTGGCAACATATAGAGACAGTCCCTACCCAACAGTGGGCTCACAGTCTAGAAGGGAGATACAGAGAACAAAACCAAATGTATTAACAAAATAAAATATATACAATAGATATGTACAAGTAAAATAAATAGAGTAATAAATATGTACAAACATATATACATATATACAGGTGCTGTGGGGAAGGGACGGAGGTAAGACGGGGGGGATGGAGAGGGGGACGAGGGGGAGAGGAAGGAGGGGGCTCAGTCTGGGAAGGCCTCCTGGAGGAGGTGAGCTCTCAAGTAGGGCCTTGAAGGGAGGAAGAGAGCTAGTTGGCGGATGTTGGGAGGGAGGGCTTTCCAGGCCCGGGGGAGGACGTGGGCCGGGGGTCGACGGCGGGACAGGTGAGAACGAGGCCCGGTGATCAGATTAGTGGCAGAGGAGCGGAGGGTGCGGGCTGGACTGGAGAAGGATAGAAGGGAGGTGAGGTAGGAGGGGGTGAGGTGATGGAGAGCTTTGAAGCTAAAAGTGAAGAGTTTTGATTCGTAGGTTGACAGGTAGCCACTGGAGATTTTTGAGGAGGGGAGTAATATGCCCAGAGCGTTTCTGGACAAAGACAATCCGGGCAGCAGCATGAAGTATGGATTGAAGTGGGGAGAGACACGAGGATGGGAGATCAGAGAGGAGGCTGATGCAGTACCTAAGCAGACAAGTGGCAGAGCTAGAATTAGAACCCAGACTCTCTGATTCCCAGGCCCGTGCTAGGAGAGGAGTAGAAGTAGTTGTAATAGGGATGACATTATTGAGCTCCCACTGAGTACTGAGCTCAGGGGTAATTGCTGGCGAGAGGACAGCCAAGCACAGCTAAGTCACGGGTCAGACATCGAGGGTAGACAGCTCTACCTGTCCCTAAGCGGGGAGGGATTGGCTTTCCCAGGCCAGGGGGGAAGTATAGGCCTTACTATAGCAAGTCAGTCGCTCAATCGTGTTTATTGAGCACTAATTTGTACTGAGCACTGTACTAAGCAATTGGGAGAGTACAATATAACAATAAACAGACACGTCTCCTGTTCACAATGAGTTTGAAATCAAGAGAATGAGCGTACAGTCTAGAGGACAAGTTTATAATAATAAAGTAATAATGATGGCATTTAAGTGCTTATTATGTGCGAAGCACGGTTATAAGCGCTGGGGGGGATACAAGGTGATCAGGTTGTCCCACGTGGGCTCACAGTCTTAATCCCCATTTTACAGATGAGGTAATGAGGCTCAGAGAATCAATCAATCAATCAATCGTATTTATTGAACGCTTACTTTGTGCAGAGCACTGTACTAAGTGCTTGGGAAGTACAAGTTGGCAACATATAGAGACAGTACCTACCCAACAGTGGGCTCACAGTCTAGAAGGGGGAAGTTAAGTGACTTGCCCAAAGTCACAGAGCAGACATGTGGCAGAGCTGGAATTAGAACCCATGACCTCTGACTACCAAGTCCATGCTCTTTCCACTGAGCCACACTGCTTCCATGATCACTATGCTTATTCATTCATTGATTGTCATATTTATTGAGCACTTACTGTGTGCAGAGCACTGTACTAAGCGCTTGGGAAGTAAAGTTGGCAACATATAGAGACGGTCCCTACCCAACAGTGGGCTCACTGTCTAGAAGGGGAAGACAGAGAACAAAACAAAACAATAAATACCGTTGAATGAATGAACAAATATGATTGAATGAATGAGCAAAGGGAGCATATCAGGGGATGCAGAAGGGAGTGGGAGATGAGGAAGGCCTTTTGGAGGAGATGGGCCTTCAGTAAGGCTTTGAAGCTGGGGAGAGTGGTTGCCCGTCGGATTTGAAGAGGAAGGGCATTCCGGGCCAGAGGCAGGATGCGGGCTGGGGTTGGCAGCCAGACAGGTGAGATCGAAGCACAGTGAGAGGGTTAGCACTAGAGGAGTGAAGTGTGAGGGCTGGGTTGTAGAAGGAGAGAAGTGAGGTAGGAGGGGACAAGGTGGTGAAGTGCTTTAAAGCCAATGGTGAGGAGCTTTTGTTTGACGCGGAGGTGGATGGGCAACCACTGGAGTGTTTTGAGAAGGGTTTCTCTTGGAATTGGTTCTCTGCCACCTGACTAAGTTCCTCCCAAGTTGAAGCCAAAGTCGTCTTGCTAAACTCTCAGATTGGCCTGGCCAGTGCCTGTTCACCCATTCATCTCATTCATTCATTCAACCGCATTGATTGAGCGCTTACAGTGTGCAGAGCACTGTACTAAGCGCTTGGGAAATACTAATCAGCGACATATAGAGACGGTCCCTACCCGACAATGGGTTTACAGTCTAGAAGGGGGAGACAGACAATGAAACGAAACAAGTAGACAGGTGTCAATACCATCAGAATAAATAGAATTATATCTATATATACATCATTAATAAAATAGAGTAATAAATATGTACAAATATACAAAAGTGCTGTGGGGAGGGGAAGGGCATAGGGCGGGGGGCGATGAGGGGGATGAGGAGAGGAAAAGGTAGGGGGCTCAGTCCGGGAAGGCTTCCTGGAGGAGGTGAGCTCTCAGTAGGGCTTTGAAGGGAGGAAGAGAGCCAGTTTGGCAGATGTGTGGAGGGAGGGCATTCCAGGCCAGGGGGAGGACGTGGGCCGGGGGTCGACGGCGGGACAGGAGAGAATGAGGTACAGTGAGGAGGTTGGTGGCCGAGGAGCAGAGGGTGCGGGCTGGGCTGGAGAAGGACAGAAGGGAAGGGAGGTAGGAGGGGGTGAGGTGATGGACAGCCTCGAGGCCAAGAGTGAGGAATTTTTGCTTGATTTGTAGGTTGACAGGCAACCACTGGAGGTTTTTGAGGAGGGGAGTGACTTGCCCAGAGCGTTCCTGTAAAAACATAATCCAGGCAGCAGAGTGAAGTATAGACTGAAGCAGGGAGAGACAGGAGGATGGGAGATCAGAAAGGAGGCTGATGCAGTAATCAATCTGTAGTAATGCAGTGATTTCCCTGCTGTCACTTCCTCTGTTGGCTTCTTACTGCTGGTTCCAGAGCCACTGTGGCCCCGGAACAAGCAGTGGCAAGGGCTTCTGGGACTGTGAGCCCACTGTTGGGTAGGGACCATCTTTATATGTTGCCAACTTGTACTTCCCAAGTGCTTAGTACAGTGCTCTGCACACAGTAAGCGCTCAAGAAATATGATTGATTGATTGATTGATTGATTCTGGGAGCAGCCAACCTGCTATTGTTTGTGCCTCACCCAGCCCCAGCCCTGGCTCCAGGGAGTTCATTCAATCGTATTTATTGAGCGCTTACTCAATAAAGAACGTTTCTTTCCCCACCTTCAGAGCCTTATTGAAGGCCCATCTCCTCCAAGAGGCCTTCCCTGACTAAGCTCTCATTTCCTCTTCTCCCACACCCTTCTGCATCGACTTGACTTGTTCCCTTTATTCATCCCACCCCCAGCCTCAAAGCGCTGTCTATCTCCCTCTCTTGACTGTAAGCTCGATGTGGGCAGGGAGTGTGTCTGCTTATTTTTATATTGTACTCTCCCAAACTCTTCATACAGTAAGCTCTCAATAAATAGAATTGACTGGTGGACTGATTGACTGCTAATTCTGTTGTAGCAAACCCTCCCAAGAGCTAAGTACAGTGCTCTGCACGTAGTAAGCGCTCAATACTCAATGTGGGCAGGGAATGTGCTTATTTTTATGTTGTACTCTCCCAAGCTCTTCATACAGTAAGCTCTCAATAAATACGATTGACTGGTGGACTGATTGACTGCTACTTCTGTTGTGGCGTACTCTCCCAAGAGCTAAGTACAGTGCTCTGCACGTAGTAAGTGCTCAATGATGATGATGATGATGATGATGGCATTTATTAAGCGCTTACTATGTGCAAAGCACTGTTCTAAGCTCTGGGGAGGTTACAAGGCAATCAGGTTGTCCCACAGGGGGCTCACAGTCTTCATCCCCATTTTACAGATGAGGTAACTGAGGCCCAGAGAAGTTAAGTAACTTGCCCAAAGTCACACAGCTGACAATTGGCAGAGCAGGATTTGAACCCATGACTTCGGACTCCAAAGCCCGGGCTCTTTCCACTGAGCCACGCTGCGAGACGTAATTTACTTATATATCTCTACTTTATTTAACGGCTGTCTGCCCCTCTAGACCGTCAGCTGGCAGTAGGCAGGGAATGTCTCTGTTTATTGTTAGATCGTATTCTCCCAAGCGCTTAGTACAGTGCTGTGCTCAATAAATGCCAAAGGAGTGGACCTGCAGAATAGGGGTGAAACCACTTTTAAAATAGTCACTGGAAAGGTGGCAGGGTTGAGATTCACTCCCCTGTTAGAATGTAAGCTAACTCGGGGCAGGGAATGGGTTTTTTGCTCATATACTTTCCCCGGTGCTGAGTTCAGTACATCACCCCCAGTACATTGCACAATAAATACTGTTCCCTTGAGTGCTGGTCTTTTTTTTAATGGTATTTGTTAAGCGCTTCCTATGTGCCAGGCACTGTACTGAAGAACGGAGCCTAGTGGACAGAGCATGGGACTGGAAGTCTCCAGGTCATGGGTTCTAATCTTGGCTCTGCCACTTCTCTGCTATGTGACCTTGGGCAAGTCACTTAACTTCTCTGTGCCTCAGTTCCCTCATCTGTAAAATTCATTCATTCAAGCATATTTATTGAGCATTTACTGCGTGCCGAGCACTGTACTCAGTGCTTGGGAAGTACAAATCGGCAACATATAGAGACGATCCCTACCCAATTACGGGCTCACAGTCTAGAAGGGGGAGACACACAACAAAACGAAGCAAGTAGACAGCTGTCAATACCATCAGAATAAATAGAATTATAGCTATATACACATCGTTATAGGAGGCCTTCCCAGACAGAGCCCCCTCCTTCCTCTCCCCCTTCTCCCCTTCCTCATCCCCCCCGCCTTACCTCCTTCCCCTCCCCACAGCACCTGCATATATGTATATATGTTTCTACGTATTTATTACTCTATTTATTTTATTTGTACATATTTATTCTATTTATTTTATTTTGTTAATATGTTTTGTTTTGTTCTCTGTCTCCCCCTTCTAGACTGTGAGCCCACTGTTGGGTAGGGACTGTCTCTATATGTTGCCAACTTGGACTTCCCCAAGCACTTAGTACAGAGCTCTGCACACAGCAAGCGCTCAATAAATACGATTGAATGAATGAATGAATTAATTAATAAAATAGAGTAGTGAATATGTACCAATAAAATGAGGATTAAGACTATGAGTCGCATGTGGGACAGGGACTGTGTCCAACCCGATTATCCTGCATCTACCTCAACACTTAGAACAGTGCCTGGCACATAGGAAGCACTTAATAAATTTATCATCATCATCATCATCACTGGGGTATGTTTACAAGATAATTAGGTTGGACACAGTCCCTGTCCCACATGGGGCTCACAGTCGCAATTCCCATTTTGCAGATGAGGTAACTGAGGCCCAGAGAAGTTAAGTGACTTACCCATGGCAATGACTCTCCCCACCTTCAAAGCCTTATTGAAGGCCCACCTCCTCCAAGAAGCCTCCTCTGAATAAGGCCTCCTTTTCTCTTCTCCCACTCCCTTCTATGTCACTTTAACTTGCTCCCTTTATTTGCCCCTCCCAGCCCTGCAACACTTATGTACATATCTGTAATTCATATATTTATTAATATATTCATATCACATCACATTAATTAATATATTTATATATTATATTAATATAGTTATATATTATATTTCATGGTATATTTATATTATTATAACTACTATAGTAATATTTATATTAAATATACATACATTTAAATATATTATATTTGTGTTATAAATATATTTATATAAATATATTTATATTATAGATATATTTATATAAATATGTATATAAATATATAATATATATTTATATCTGTCTCCCCCTCTGGACTGCAAGCTCATTGAGGCGAGGGAATTGTTATATTGTACTCTGCCCAGTGCTTAGTACAGTGCTCTGCAAACAGTAAGCATTCAATAACTAGGAGAAGCAGAGTGGCTTAGTGGAAAGAGCCCGGGCTTGGGAGTCAGAAGTCATGAGTTCTAATCCCAGATCCGCCACTTATCGGCTGTGTGAGTCTGGGCAAGTCACTTAAATTTTCTGTGCCTCAATAACCTCATCCGTAAAATGGGGATGAAGACTGTGAGCCCCACGTGGGACAACCTGATTACCTTGTATCTACCCCAGTGCTTAGAACACTGCTCGGCACATAGTATGTGCTTAATAAATATTATTATTATTATTATTATTATTATTATTATTATTATTATTATTATTATTATTATCTTCTAGATTGGGCTTCTAAACTGTGAGCCCGTTGTTGGGTAGGGACCGTCTCTATATGTTGCCAACTTGTACTTCCCAAGCTCTTACTACAGTGCTCTGCACACAGTAAGCACTCAATAAATACGATTGAATAAATGAATGAATGAAATATAATAATAATAATGATGACATTTATTAAGCACTTACTATGTGCAAAGCACTGTTCTAAGCACTGGGGAGGTTACAAGGTGATCAGGTTGTCCCACGGGGGGCTCTATTTTACAGATGAGGGAACTGAGGCCCAGAGAAGTGAAGTGACTTGCCCAGTGTCATACAGCAGACATGCGGCAGAGTTGGGATTTGAACCCATGACCTCTGACTCCAAAGCCCGAGCTCTTTCCACTGAGCCACACTGCTTCTCTTAAATAAGGCGATCAGGTTGTCCCACGTGGGGCTCACAGTCTTAATCCCCATTTTACAGATGAGGGAACTGAGGTTCAGATAAGTTAAGTGACTTGCCCAGTGTCACACAGCAGACATGTGGCAGAGTGGGATTTGAACCCATGACCTCTGACTCCAAAGCCTGTGCTTTTTCCACTGAGCCACGCTGCTGATTGAATAATAACAGTGCTTGGCACATAATAAGTTCTTAACAAATATTACTATTATTATTATTATAAATATGATTGAATAATAACAGTGCTTGGAACATAGTAAGTGCTTAACAAATACTACTATTATTATTATCCTTATTATAAATATGATGGAATAAGAGCAGTGCTTGGCACGTAGTAAGTGCTTAACAAATACTACTATTATTATTATCATTATTATAAATATGATGGAATAATAGCAGTGCTTGGCACTTAGTAAGCACTTAAATACTATTATTATAAATATGATTGAATGATAGCAGTGCTCGGCACGTAGTAAGCGCTTAACAAATACGATTATTATGATTATGATTACTATGATTGAACGAATGAAAGATAGTGATGGAGCCGAGACTAGAGCCCAAATCCTGATTTCCAGGCTTGTGTTCTAACCACTAGACTATACAGCTTCTCAGCAGTTCCTTCAGTAGGCTAGTTGAGGCAGGGAGGGGAGATTGGCTATGGGGTATTGATTTGGGGGGGCCCCATTCTAGCAGAAAGCCCCTCTCTGATCCCGTGCTCTGGAATCATCAATCAAGAAGGAGTGTGAACTAGTGAAAAAGCACCCAGCCTTGGACTCAGAAGACCTGGGTTCTAATTCCGGTCCTGCCACTCGTCTGCGGTGTGACCTTGGGCTAATAATGATAATAATAACGGCATTTGTTAAGTGCTTACTATGTGCAAAGCACTATTCTAAGCGCTGGGGGGGGCGGAATACAAGGTGTTCAGGTTGTCCCACGTAGGGCTAGCAGTATTAATCCCCATTTTACAGGTGAGGTCACTGAGGCCCAGAGAAGTGAAGCGACTTGCCCAAAGTCACACAGCTGACAAGTGGAGGAGCCGGGATTAGAACCCATGACCTCTGGCTCCCAAGCCCGGGCTCTTTCCACTGAGCCACGCTGCAAATCATTCCACTTCTCTGGACCTTCTAGACTGTGAGCCCACTGTTGGGTAGGGACTGTCTCTATATGTTGCCAACTTGTACTTCCCAAGCGCTTAGTACAGTGCTCTGCACACAGTAAGCGCTCAATAAATACGATTGATTGATTGACCTCAGTTTCCCCAACTCTAAAATGGGTATTAAATATCTGTTCTCTCCTATTTGGACTGCAAGTCCCATGCGGGTCAGGGACTGTGTCCTATCCGATTAACTTGTATCTACCCTAGCGCTTAGAACAGTGCACACAGCTCTGCACACAGTAAACTCTCAATAAATACGACTGAATGAATGAACAATGAGTGGCACATAGCTTACTCTGCAGTAGCTTAAAAATTGCAAATACAGTACAGCCCCACAAGGCTTATGTACATATCTGCTTTCATTTATTTATTTATTTATTTGTTCATCTGTTCATTTATTTATTTATTTATTTATTTATTATTTATTTATTTATATTTATTTATCTATTTATCTATTTGTTCATTCATTCATTCACTCATTTATATTAGTGTCTTTGTCCCCCTCCAGACTGTAAGCTCACTGTGGGCAGGGAATGTGTCTTTATTTTTATATTGTACTCTCCAAAGTGCTTAATACCGTGCCCTGTGCACAGTAAGCGCTCAATAAACAAGACTGAATAGTAATAATAATAATTTAAAAAATCCATCGTATGTATCGATCACTTACTGTAGACTGTACTAAGAGCTTGGGATAGTACAATACAACAGAGTTGGTAGGCACATTTCTAGCCCACTACAAGATTGTGGTTTAAAATTATTATTATTAATAATAATATTCATTCATTCCATCGTATTTATTGAGCACTTAACTGTGTGCAGAGCACTGTACTAAGCGCTCGGGAAGTACAAATCAGCAACATAGAGAGACGGTCCCTACCCAACAACGGGCTCACATTGAGAGGTAGCCTGGTGTAGTGGCTACAGCATGGGACTGGGCGTCAGAAGGTCATGGGTTCTATTCCTGGCTCCGCTATTTGTCTGCCGTGTGACCTTGGGCAAGTCACTTAGCTTCTCTGGGCCTCTGTTACCTCAATTAAAGCAACATGGTTCAGTGGAAAGTGAAGGGGCTTGGGAGCCAGAGGTCATGGGTTCTAATCCCAGCTCCGCCACTTGTCAGCTGTGTGACTTTGGGCAAGTCACTTCACTTCTCTGGGCCTCAGTTCCCTCATCTGGAAAATGGGGATGAAGACTGGGAGCCCCACGTGGGACAACCTGATCACTTTGTATCTCCCCCAGTGCTTAGAACAGTGCCTCGCACATAGTAAGCGCTTAACAAACGCCATCGTCATCATCAATTGTAAAATGGGGGTTGAGACTGTCAACCCCACCTGGGACGGGCACTGTGTCCAACCCGATTTCCTTGTATCCACCCCAGCGCTTAGTACAGTGTCTGACACATAGTAAGTGCTTAACAAATACCATTATCATTATTATTATCGAGCCCTTCAAGACTGTGAGCCCCTTCTAGACTGTGAGCCCGCTGTTGGGTAGGGACCGTCTCTATATCTTGCCAACTTGTACTTCCCAAGCGCTTAGTACAGTGCTCGGCACACAGTAAGTGCTCAATAAATATGATTGATTGATTGATATAATTATATATTATGATATTATTATACATATTATATATTGTGATATTTATGGAGCAGTTTACCCCTGAAGAACCCTGTACTAAGCACTTACTAGAGAAGCAGCGTGGCTCAGTGGAAAGAGCCCGGGCTTGGGAGTCTGAGGTCAGGGGTTCAAATCCCGGCTCCGCCAATTGTCAGCTGTGTGACTTTGGGCAAGTCCCTTCACTTCTCTGTGCCTCCATTACCACATCTGTAAAATGAGAATGAAGACTGTGAGCACCCCGTGGGACAACCTGATCACCTTGTAACCTCTCCAGCGCTTAGAACAGTGCTTTGCACATAATAAGCGCTTAACAAATGCCATTATTATTATTATTATTATTATTATTATTATTGTTATTACTAGCATACTAATACTAGTGTGGTAGTGTACTAGGGGGATTATGTTCCAGTATGCCAGCGTTCTAGTTTTCTGGCAGCGAGGAAGGCGAGCGGATCAGCCACCAACGAGATGCTTAGAGATCCAGGAGGTAAAAGGGATTACGTCAATTCCTGGCACTGATTCTATCTCTCGAAGGTGGCTTCATCGGAAAAGAACATTTCGATCCCTTAAATGTCACTGAATCAGAGCAATCGTGCCGATTGGCCGGCAATCTGTTGCGGAGCGTGGCTGAACGCTCCTGGGAGATTAGGGAGAGGACAAAAACCTGTCTTACCTTCCGGAGATAACTCTTGGTTCTCCAGTTCAAGACTTCAGAGCTGATAATAATGATAGCATTAATTATTAGGGTATTTGTTAAGTGCTTACTATGTGCCAAGCACTTTTCAAAGCAGTACGGTAATAATAATAATGATGATGGCATTTGTTAAGTGCTTACTATGAGAGAAGCACTGTTCTAAGTGCTGGGGGGATACAAGGCAATCAGGCTTTCCCACGCAGGGCTCACAGTCTTCATCCCCATTTTACAGATGAGGTAACCGAGGCTCAGAGAAGTGAAGTGTACGTATTTAGCACTCTATTTATTTTATTTGTACATATTTATTCTATTTATTTTATTTTGTTAATATGTTTGGTTTTGCTGCCTGTCTCCCCCTTCTAGACTGTGAGCCCGCTGTTGGGTAGGGACGGTCTCTATATGTTGCCAACTTGTACTTCCCAAGCGCTTAGTACAGTGCTCTGCACACAGTAAGTACTCAATAAATACAATTGAATGAATGAATGAACTCTGGATTCTCCAGTTCAAGACTTCAGAGCTGATAATAATAATAGCATTAATTATTAGGGTATTTGTTAAGTGCTTACTATGTGCCAAGCACTTTTCAAAGCACTGCGGTAATAATAATAATAATGATGGCATTTGTTAAGTGCTTATGATGGGAGAAGCACTGTTCTAAGTGCTGGGGGGATACAAGGCAATCAGGCTTTCCCACGTGGGGCTCACAGTCTTCACTCCCATTTTACAGATGAGGTAACCGAGGCTCAGAGAAGTGAAGTGTACGTATTTATTACTCTATTTTATTTGTACATATTTATTCTATTTATTTTATTTTGTTAATATGTTTTGTTTTGTTCTCTGTCTCCCCCTTCTAGACTATGAGCCCGCTGTTGGGTAGGGACCGTCTCTATATATTGCCAACTTGTACTTCCCAAGTGCTTAGTACAGTGCTCTGCACACAGTAAGCGCTCAATAATGAATGAACGAATGAAAGTGACTTGGCCCAGGTCACACAGCAGACATGTGGCGGAGCCGGGATTAGAACCCATGACCTCTGACTCCCAAGCCTGTGCTCTTTCCGCTGAGCCACGCAGGGTGGACACAGTTCCTGTCCTTCATGGGGCTCACGTTTTACAGATGAGGTAACTGAGGCCCATAGAAGTGAAGTGACTTACCCAAGGTCACTCAGCAGACAAGTGGGGGAGCAGGATTAGAACCCACGTCTTCTGATTCCCAAGACTGGGCTGTTGCTATTAAGCCAGGCTGCTTCCCAAAGGGATGGCCACGAGACTGGGCTGAGGGAGAATGGTTTAGCCGGAAAAGCTGCGAAAGGGAGCCCAATTCAGAAACTGCCTGTTGGGTAGGGACCGTCTCTATATGTTGCCAACTTGTACTTCCCAAGTGCTTAGTACAGTGCTCTGCACACAGTAAGCGCTCAATAAATACGATTGAATGAATGAATCTGTTGTTTTAGGTCCCGTAGCCCAGTCCTGGCTGCTAGCCAGCCAGCCAATGCCGATTTTACAGAAGAGGGAATACAGCCGTGGTCACCCACGCAATGACCAAATCCCCTCTGGACCCTTTTCATGGTATAGTGAATAGGGGCCAGGCCTCGGAGTCAGAAGGTCATGGGTTCTAATCCCGGCTCCACCGCTTCATTCATTCATTCATTCAATCGTATTTATTGAGCGCTTACTGTGTGCAGAGCACTGGACTAAGCGCTTGGGAAGTACAAGTTGGCAACATATAGAGACGGTCCCTACCCAACAGTGGGCTCACAGTCTAGAAGGGGGAGATAGAGAACAAAACAGCACATATTAACAAAATAAAACAAATAGAATAAATATGTACAAATAAAACAATTAAATAGAGTAATAAATCCATACAAACATATATACATATATACAGGTGCTGTGGGGAGGGGAAGGAGGTAAGGCGGGGGTGGATGGGGAGGGGGAGGAGGGGGAGAGGAAGGAGGGGGCTCAGTCTGGGAGGAGGGGGCTCAGTCTGGTCTGCTGGGTGAACGGGGGCAAGTCACTTCACTTCTCTGGGCCTCAGTTACCTCATCATTAAAATGGGGATTGAGACCGTGAGCACCATGTGGGACAGGGACCGTGTCCAACCTGATTTACCTCATCTTCAAAATGGGGATTAAGACTGTGAGCCCTATGTGGGACAACCTGATTACCTTGAATCCCCCCAGTTCTTAGAACAGTGCTTGGCACATAGTAAATGCTCAACAAATGCTATTATTATTATTATTGTTATTATTATTATTTGCTTGTCTCCACCCCAGCGCTTCGTATGGTGTCTGGCATATGGTAAGTGCTTAACAAATACCATGATTATTATTATTATTATTAGTTTCATACATTCATTCATTCAATAGTATTTATCGGGCGCTTACTGTGTGCAGAGAAGCAGCGTGGCTCAGTGGAAAGAACCTGGGCTTTGGAGTCAGAGATCATGGGTTCAAATCCCAGCTCCGCCAACTGTCAGCTGAGTGACTTTGGGCAAGTCACTTCACTTCTCTGTGCCTCAGTTACCTCATCTGAAAAATGGGGATTAAGACTGTGAGCCCCCCGTGGGACAATCTGATCACCTGGTAGACTCCCCAGCACTTAGAACAGCGCTTTGCACATAGTAATCAATCAATCAATCAATCGTATTTATTGAGCGCTTACTGTGTGCAGAGCACTGTACTAAGCACTTGGGAAGTACAAGTTGGCAACATATAGAGACAGTCCCTACCCAACAGTGGGTTCACAGTCTGGAAGCGCTTAATAAATGCTGTTATTATTATTATTATCATTACTAAGTGCTTGGGAGAGTATAAAATAACAATAAGCAAACGTATTCCCTACTTACAACAGTCCTGTGGTATTTGGGGCAGGAGGGGAAGCATAACCAGTTCTACCCTCATGTTTTGTCTCTTGTCGCTTGCCAGCTATTCTGGGGCCAATCAATCAATCAATCAATCGTATTTATTGAGCGCTTACTGTGTGCAGAGCACTGTACTAAGCGCTTGGGAAGTACAAGTTGGCAACATATAGAGACAGTCCCTACCCAACAGTGGGCTCACCTTTCAGGGGCCGTGGGGGCTGGACACGGGCTGCTATCCTCGCAGTGTAAGTAGGGGCCTGGCGTCTCCACTGTCCGAGTTAAAGTTTGGTGTGGGCTGGGCTTTTTTCATTCTTCATTCATTCATTCGTATTTTTTGAGCGCTTACTGTGTGCAGAGCACTGGACTAAGCGCTTGGGAAGTACAAGTTGGCAACATAGAGAGACGGTCCCTACCCAACAGCGGGCTCACAGTCTAGAAGGGGGGAGACAAACAACAAAACAAAACAAGTAGACCAGTGCTTAGAACAGTGCTATGCACATAGTAAGCACTTAACAAATACCATCATTATTATTGTAACCTCTCCAGCGCTTAGAACAGTGCTCAGCACACAGTAAGTGCTTAATAAATGCCATTATTGTTATTATTATTATTGAATAAACGAGGGTGCAGGGGAAGGGCAGGGGCTGAGCAGGACAGGAGCCCCCTTGGGGGTCCTGGGGCTTGAGTGGGGGGTCTCTCCCCGGGCCCGGTGGGGCCGAAATATGATTGATTGAATGAATGAATGACTGGTCCGGCTCAGCGCCCCGTGCCACAAGGACTCACCTTTTTTGTGATGAAGGGCCTCATGGTGCGAACAGAGGCTGGATTTTCTGTGACTTGAATGGAGTTTGGCATCGGCACAGTTTGAGCAGGGGCAGGGGGCTTCTGTGATTTCAGCCGGGGGCTAAGTTTCCATGGGGTCACCACAGACCCCCTTCTTTTGTTTCCTTTTTAAATAATAATGATGGCATTTGTTAAGTGCTTACTATGTGACAAGCACTGTTCTAAGCACTGGGGTAGATACAAGATCATCAGGTTGTCCCATGTGGGGCTCACAGTCTTCCTCCCCATTTGACAGATGAGGGAACTGAGGTCCCAGAGAAGTTAAGGGACCGGCCCAAGGTCACACAGCTAAGTGGCAGAGCCAGGATTAGAACCCATGACCCAAGCCCGGGCTCCTTCCACTAAGCCATAGCATTTGTTAGGTGTTTACTATATCCCAGGCACTGTACTAAGCTCTGGGATAGCTCCAAGTTACTCAGGGACATAGTCCATGTCCCACCTGGGGATCATAGTCTAAATCCCCAATTTAAAGATGAGGGAACTGAGATGCAGAGAAGTGAAGTGAATTGCTCAAGGTCATTTAGCAGACAGGGGGTGGAACTGGGATTAGAACTCAGATCCTCTGGCTTCCAGGTCTGTGCTCTATCATGAGAAGCAGCCTGGCTCTGTGGAAAGAGCTCGGGCTTTGGAGTCAAAGGTCATGGGTTCAAACCCCGGCTCCACCAATTGTCAGCTGTGTGACTTTGGGCAAGTCACTTCCCTTCTCTGGGCCTCAGTTACCTCATCTGTAAAATGGGGATTAAGACTGTGAGCCCCCCATGGGACACACTGATCACCTTGTAACCTCCACAGTGCTTTGCACATAAGTGCTTAATAAATGCCATTATTATTATTATTATTGTTATTATTACTATCATTATTATTATCATTATTATTATTATTGTCTGCTGTGTGACCTTGGACAAGCCACTTCACTTCTCTGTGCCTCAGTTACCTCATCTGTAAAATGGGGATTGAGACTGTGAGCCCCACGTGGGACAACCTGATTACCTTGTATCTCCCCCAGCGCTTAGAACAGTGTTCGACATGTAGAAAGCGCTTAACAAATACCATAATTATTACTATTATGATTATGAGAGCACTATGCTTCTCCTTCTTCTCTCCACTGGTTTCCACCCTCTTCACCCGATAGAGACTGCATTCTCCTAGGTCACCAGTGATCACCTAATTGCCAAATCTGACTACTCCATCCTGGCAATAATAATAATAGTAACAATGAAATTTGTAAGCACTCTCATTCATTCATTCAATCGTATTTATTGAGCACTTATTGTGTGCCGAGCACTGTACTAAGCGATTAGGAAGGACAAGTTGGCAACATATAGAGACGGTCCCTACCCAACAGCGGGCTCACAGTCTAGAAGGGGGAGACAGACAACAAAACAAAACACGTGGACAGGTGTCAAATCGTCAGAATAAATAGAAATAAAGCTAGATGCACATCATTAACAAAATAAATAGAATAGTAAATATGTACAAGTAAAATAGAGTAATAAATCTGTACAAACATATTTAAAGGTGCTGTGGGGAGGGGAAGGAGGTAGGGCGGGGGAGATGGGGAGGAACACAGTCACTGTATTAAACCCTGGAGTAGAATCAACATCATCAGGCGAGGCATAGTCCCTGTCCAACATGGGGCTCACTTAATTCCCATTTTATGCATGAGGTAACTGAGCACAGAAAAGCGAAGTGACTTGTCCAGGGTCACTTAGCAGACAGGGGGTAGAACTGGGATTAGAACTCAGGACCTCTGACTTCCAAGCCTGTGCCCTATCCTTTAGATAAAGTTGCTTCTCCTTCTTCACCCCACTGTTTTCTACCCTCTTCACTCGTTCTCTTAGGTCACCAATGATCACGTTATTTGCCGACTGTCCTGATAATGATAATAGAATCTGTAAGCAGTTACTATGTGCCAATCACTGTACTAAACGCTGGGGTTAGAATCAAGATAACCAGATCAGGCCTATTCCTGTCCCACGTGGGGTTCGTGTGGCTCAGTGGAAAGAGCCCGGGCTTTGGAGTTAGAGGTCATGGGTTCAAATCCCAGCTCTGCCAACTGTCAGCTGGGTGACTTTGGGCAAGTCATTTAACTTCTCTGGGCCTCGGTTACCTCATCTGTAAAATGGGGATTAAAACTGTGAGCCCCCCGTGGGACAACCTGATCACCTTGTAACCTCCCCAGAGCTTAGAACAGTGCTTTGCACTTAGTAAGCGCTTAACAAATACCATTATTATTAATTACCATTTTATACATGAAGTAACTGAGGCCCAGAGAAGTGAAGTGACTTGCTCAAGATCACACAGCAGACAAGTGGCGGAGTCAAGATTAGAACCCAGGTCCTTCTGACCCCCAGGCCCTTGCTCTACCCACTAGGCCATGTTGCTTTTCCGCTGAACTCTTCCAAGCGCTTAATGGGGTAACGCAGACAGACTGATTGATGCTGAGCACAAGAATATGATGATGATGATGATGATGATTGCATTTGTTAAGCGCTTACTATGTGCAAAGCACTGTTCTAAGCGCTGGGGGGATACAAGGTGATCAGGTTGTCCCGCGGGGGGCTCACAGTCATCATCTCCATTTTACAGATGAGGTAACTGAGGCTCCGAGAAGTTAAGTGACTTGCCCAAGGTCACACAGCAGACATATGGTGGAGCCGGGATTCGAACCCATGACCTCTGACTCCAAAGCCCGTGCTCTTCCCACTGAGCCACGCTCAGTGGGAAAATATGGAGGACAATCAATGACTACGAAGTGGTGTTGGTAGCCATCCTTCTAGACTGTAACCTCGTTATGGGTAGGGACCATGTCTGCTAATTCTAGTGTATTGTGCTCTCCCAAGCGCTTAGTCCAGTGCTCTGCACACCAGAAGCATTCCTCCAAAAGGCCTTCCCTGACTAAGCCCTCCTTTCCTCTTCTTCCACTCCCTTCTGAATCACTCTGACTTGCTCCCTTTATTCATCCCCCTTCCCAGTCCCGCAGCACTCACGTCCGTATCTGTAATGTATTTATTTATATTAATGTCTGTCTCCCCCTCTAGACTGTGAGCTCGTTGTGGGCAGGGAATGTCTACCAACTCTCTCGAGTGTTCAGTACAGTGCTCTTCATACAGTAAGCGCTCAGTGAATGTGATTGAGTGAATTACGGTAAGCCACGTGGCTCAGTGGAAAGAGCAAGGGCTTTGGAGTCAGAGGTCATGGGTTCAAATCCCGGCTCCGCCAATTGTCAGCTGTGTGACTTTGGGCAAGTCATTTAACTTCTCTGGGACTCAGTTCCCTCATTAAAATGGGGATTAAGACTGTGAGCCCCCCGTGGGACAACCTGATCACCTTGTAACCTCCCCAGCGCTTAGAACAGTGATTTGCACATAGTAAACGCTTAATAAATACTATCATAATTATTATTATTAATCTCTCCTGTCACCGCCACTGCTGACCCCTCGCTGATGCCCTGCCTTTGACAAGGAATGCCCTCCCTCTTCTAATCCGACAGACAACCACTCTCCCTGGCTTCAAAGCCTTATTGAAGAAACATCTCCTCCAAGAGGCCTTCCCAGATTAAGCCCCACTTTTCCTCATCTCCCACTCCCTTCTACATCACCCTGACCTGCTCCCTTTAGTCTTCCCTGCCTCCAGCCCCAAAGCACTTATATACACATCTGCAATTTTATTTATCCCTTTCCACTTCCCCACTCCTAGCCCTAAAGCCCTTATGTATATATCTGTCATTTTTTCTATTTGTATTGCTGCCTGTCTCCCCAACCCCAGACAATGAGCTCGTTGTGAGCGGGGAATGCCAGTGTTTATTGTTGTATTGTACTTTCCCAATAGCTTAGTACAGTGCTCTGCACACAGTAAGCGTTCAATAAATATGATTAAGGGAATGAATGAATGAATGAAGCGATTAATAAATAGCATTGATTGGTCCACATTGCCACTGAGCAGAGAAGTCAGAAGCAGCATGGCATAATGGAAAGAGAAAGGGCCTGGGAGTTAGAACGTCATGGGTTCTAATCCCAGTTGCGCCACTTGTCTGCTGAGTGATTTTGGCCAAGTCACTTCACTTCTCTGGGCCTCAGTTCCCTCATCTGTAAATTGATGATTTACAGGCTGCCTGTCAACCTACGCATCAGGCAAAAGCTCCTCCCTCTTGGCTTCAAGTCTCTCCATCCCCTCGCCCCCTCCTACCTCACCTCCCTTCTGTCCTTCTCCAGCCCAGCCTGCACCCTCCGCTCCTCTGCTTCCACTAACCTCCTCACTGGGCCTCGTTCTCGCCTGTCCTGCCATCGACCCCTGGCCCACATCCTCCCCCGGGCCTGGAATGCCCTCCCTCCACACATCCACTAAGCTAGCTCTCTTCCTCCCTTCAAAGCCCTATTGAGAGCTCACCTCCTCCAGGAGGTCTTCCCACACTGAGCCCCATTTTTCCTCTCCTCCTCCCCAGCCCCCCCACCCTGCCTCCTTCCCCTCCCCACAGCACCTGTATAGATGTTTGTACAGATTTATTACTCTACTTATTTTACTTGTACATATCTACCATTCTATTTATTTTGTTAATGATGTGCATCTAGCTTTAATTCTATTTGTTCTGAAGACTTTGACACCTGTCTACATGTTTTGTTTTGTTGTCTGTCTCCGCCTTCTAGACTGCGAGCCCATTGTTGGGTAGGGACCATCTCTATATATTACCAGCTTGTACTTCCCAAGCGCTTAGTACAGTGCTCTGCACACAGTAAGCGCTCAATAAATACAACTGAATGAATGAATGAGTGATTGAATGATGATTGAGACTATGAGCCCCATGTGGGACAGGGACTGTGTCCAACCCAATTTGCTTGTAATCACCCAGCTCAGTGGAAAGAGCCCGGGCTTTGGAGTCAGAAGTCACGGGTTCAAATCCAGGCTCCACCAACTGTCAGCTGTGTGACTTTGGGCCAGTCACTTAACTTCTCTGTGCCTCAGTTACCTCATCTGTAAAATGGGGATTAAGACTGTGAGCCTCCCGTGGGACAAGTTGTAAACTCCCCAGTGCTTAGAACAGTGCTTTGCACGTAGTAAGTGCTTAATAAATGCCATTATTATTATTATTATGGTGCCTGGTGCATAGTGAGTGCTCTACAAATGCCAAAATTATTATTATTATTGTTATTAACTCCATCAGGGCCTTTGTAGCATCCCTACGGCACTGTGGACCTCAGGCAGCATCATTTTCCCAGAGGAATTTCCTCCCAAAGGGTTGGATCTCCTGACCCTGGCTAGCACCAACCAGCCCTCAGGGTCCCCTCGACTGTCAGAACGCAAACCCAGCAGATTTCCATTCTCCCTGGCCCCTTATTCTCTCCGCCTGGGCCCCCCTTGCACCGTCATTTAGTAATGGCTGGAGCCGAAATCGTTCAAGAAAGGGAGCCAGCTGTTTCATTAGTCTGATTATGCTGAAGCGATTGGATTAGAGCCGCCTACACATTACCGATGGGTTTTTCTCTTTGGCTTTGTGGGCGAGCTTAGCAGGGCATTTAAAGCGTGACGCGCGGCCACCTGCGGTCTGGAGGAAGGGGCTTGGGTTGGGAAGGGACAAGTAGAGTTGGGGGCAAGGGAAAGTTGGGGAGACCTCCGGGGTCGCAGAAGGGGATGCTCTGGGGGCCGCTCGGATGGTTGGTCAGCGATGGCCGGCCTTGTTCTCCAAAGGACAGGCTTAGAAACACCCCGCTGAAAAATGATCGAGTTGTGGATTGATCTGAGAGCAGAATTTATCTGCTTTAAACCCACCCCAGGCTGCAGGGTCCCTACTTTTTTGCTCTAATGTTATTTCTTAAGCGCTTCCTATGTGGCAGGCGCTGTACTAAGCGCTGAGTTTATACAAACTAATCAAACTGGTCCCTGTCTCACGTGGGGCTCATCGTCTTAATTTTCATTTTACAGCTGAAGTAACGGAGGCTCAGAGAAGTGAAGTGGCTTGCGCAAGGTCAAGCAGACAAGTGGAGGGGTCAGGATTAGAACTCAGGTCCTTCTGGAGTCCAGGCCGGTGCTCTACCCCCAGGCCATGCTGCTTTGCTAGGCCCATAGTCAGCGATGGCCTTGACTCCGTGCACTTAATTTAATGATGGTATTTGTTAAGCGCTTACCATGTGCAAAGCACTGTTCTAAGCGCTGGAGAGGTTACTAGGTGAACAGGTTGTTCCACGGGGGGCTCACAGTTTTAATCCCCATTTTACAGATGAGGTAACTGAGGCACAGAGAAGTGAAGTGACTTGCCCAAAGTCACACAGCTGACAGTTGGCAGAGCCAGGATTTGAACCCAAGACCTCTGACTCCAAAGCCCATGCCTCTGAGGCACGCTGCTTTTCCGATTAGATTAGATGCTCTCTCTGTCATTCTCTGCTTCTCTCCATTTCTCCGTTTCCTGCTATGCTCTTTCTGATACTCTTTGTCCAACCCGAGTTGCCTGTATCCCCCCACCCCAGCGCTTAGTATAGTGCCTGGCAAATAGTAAGTGCTTAATTCATTCATTCGGTAATATTTACTGAGCACTTACTGTGTGCAGGGCACTGTACTAAGCGCTTGAAAAGTACAATACAGCAATAAAGAAAATCCCTGCCCACAGTAGACTTGCAGTCTGGGCAGGGGAAATAATAATATTTGTTAAGCGCTTCCTGGGTGCCAAGCACTGTTTTGAGCACTGGGGTAGATACAAGGTAATCAGTTTGTCCCACGAGGGGCTCACAATCTTAATCCCCATTTTACAGATGAGGTATCTGAGGCCCAGAGAAGTGAAGTGTTAACAAATGCCATCATTCTTGGTATTATTTGTCTCCTTCTCCCTCTCCCTCTGTCTGTCATACTATCAACCAATCATAATTATTGAGCTCTTACTGCATGCAGAGCACTGTACTAAGTGCTTGGGAGAGTACAACGTAATATATATGTACACACATAATACAAAATAATACTATAATCATCAATCGTATTGAGCGCTTACTGTGTGCAGAGCACTGTACTAAACGCTTGGGAAGTACAAGTTGGCAACATATAGAGACAGTCCCTACCCAACAGTGGGCTCACAGTCTAAAAGGGGGAGACAGAGAACAAAACCAAACATACTGACAAAATAAAATAAATAGAATAGATATGTACAAGTAAAATAAATAAATAAATAGAGTAACAAATATGTACAAACATATATACATATATACAGGTGCTGTGGGGAAGGGAAGGAGGTAAGATGGGGGGGATGGAGAGGGGGACGAGGGGGAGAGGAAGGAAGGGGCTCAGTCTGGGAAGGCCTCCTGGAGGCGGTGAGCTCTCAGTAGGGCCTTGAAGGGAGGAAGAGAGCTAGCTTGGCGGATGGGCAGAGGGAGGACATTCCAGGCCCGGGGGATGACGTGGGCCGGGGGTCGATGGCGGGACAGGCAAGAACAAGGTACGGTGAGGAGGTTAGCGGCGGAGGAGCGGAGGGTGCGGGCTGGGCTGGAGAAGGAGAGAAGGGAGGTGAGGTAGGAGGGAGCGAGGGGATGGACAGCCTTGAAGCCCAGGGTGAGGAGTTTCTGCCTGATATTATAATGCTATAATAGAGTTGTTAAAGACATTCCCAAGAGAAGCAGTGTGGCTCAATGGAAAGAACACGGGGTTTGGAGTCAGAGGTCATGGGTTCAAATCCCGGTTCTGCCACTTGTCAGCTGTGTGACTTTGGGCAAGTCACTTCACTTCTCTGGGCCTCACTTCCCCCATCTGTAAAATGGGGATTAAGACAGTGAGCCCCCTTGGGACAATCTGATCACCTTGTAACCTCGCCAGCACTTAGAACAGTGCTTTGCACATACTAAGCACTTAATATATGCCATTATTATTATTATTCCCTGCCCACAAGGTCTAGAGTAGCTCTGCTAATCTACGCCTCTTCCTCTCTGTCTCATCTCACTCTCCCCCTGGCCAGGCTCTCTGCTGTCTGTCTCAGTTGATCAATCAGTGGTGTTTACTGAGCACATACTATGTGCAGAGCACTCTACCCTCTCTGTCTTGCTTTCTATGCTACCGGGTCCTCTCATTCATTCATTCATTCATATTTATTGAGCTCTTACTGTGTGCAGAGCACTGTACTAAGCGCTTGGAAAGTCCAGTGTAGCAACAGAGACAATCCCTGCCCACAACGGGCTCACAGTCCAGAAGGGGGGGAGACAGGCATCAAAACAAGTCAACAGGCATCAATAGCATCAATTTAAATAAATAGAATTAGAGGGATATAGGTTCACATCAGAACAAGTAAAACAGGCATTACTATAAATAAATAGAATTATAGATATGTACATTTTTACACAAGTGCTGTGGGGCTGGAAGGGGGTAGAGCAAAGGGGGACGAGTCGGAGAGAGGTGGGGGAGGAGGAGGAGCTGGGGAAAAGTGGGGCTTAGTCTGGGAAGGCCTCCTGGAGGAGGTGAGCCTTCAGTAGGGCTTTGAAGGGGGGAAGCACGATTGTTTGGCGGATTTGAGGAGGGAGGGCATTCCAGGCCAATGTTGCCAACTTGTACTTCCCAAGCGCTTAGTACAGTGGTCTGCACAGAGTAAGTGCTCAATAAGTACGATTGAATGAATAAATGAATGACACGCCATGATCCTCTCTCTTTGTCATGCTTTCTGTGGTACTTTGTCTCTCTCCCTTTCTCCTTCTGTCATGCTCTTTACTAATGTGTCTCTCTGTCTCTCTCTGCCTGTCTCTTTCACCCTGTCATGTTCTCTGCTGCTCTCCATATCTCCCTCTCTGTCTCCCTCCTCCCCATGTTGTACTCTGCTCCTCTGTCTAGCTCTCTGTCTTTCTTATTTTCTGCTTCTTCCTCCTAGTCTCTCTGTCTCTCTCTCTCTTCCCCCATTATACTCTCTCTGCTACTCTTCATCTTTCCTCCCTCCCTTCCTCTGTCACACTCTCTGCTAATCTCTGTCTCCTTTCTAATTCTCTCTGCCTCCATCAGACTCTCTACTACTCTCTCTCTCTTTCTTTCACTCTATCATTTTCTCCTCTACTTTCTGTATTTTCCTCTCTATCCCTCTCTGTCTCTCTCCTCCCTGTGTCTTGCCCTGCTACTCCCTCACCCTCACTCTTATTACTCTCTACTCCTTCTCTTAGTCTCTTTCTGTCCCCCCCCTCTCTCCCTGTTGTACTCTCTCTGCTACTCTCCATCTCCTTCTCTCTCACCCCTTCGGTCATCCTCTCTGCTAATCTCTGTCTCTGTCTCCATCTCATTTCCTCTCCTCCCTCTGCCATGCTCTCTGCTACTCTGTCTCTCTTTGTCTCTCCCTTCTGTCTCTTTCCCTTTGTCATGTTTTCTGTCCCTTTCCATCTCCCTGCCCGTTTTATCATGCTCTCTCTGCTACTCTGTCTCTCTGCCATACTTCCTCTGCTACTCTGTCTCTGTCACTTCCTTTTCATCATGCTGTCAGCCTTGCATTCTCTATTCTTACATTTTTTAGCATGTAGAATTTCAGGTACTGAGCAGAAGGGAAGGGGAGCTGAGAAGGGGGACCAAAGATCCAAAGTACATCTACCTACCTTTGTAGATAAAAAAGTTAAGGGATTGATTTTTTTCCCCACCATATTCCATTGTCCCGAGTTCCCCCAGGCATTCATCCATTCATTCATTTATATTTATTGAGCGCTTACTGAGTGCATAGTACAATTCGGCAACAAATAGAGACAATCATTCATTTATTCATTCAATGATATTTATTGAACGCTTACTGTGTGCAGAGCACTGTACTAAGCACTTGGAAAGTACAATACAATAATAAAGACATTCCCTGCCCGCAACGGCTTTACAGTCTTGGGGGTGGCGGGGTGGGGGGAGACAGACATCAGAACAAGTAAACAGGCATCAATATAAATAGAATTATAGATATACACATAAGTGCTGTGGGGAGGGGAAGAGGGGAAAGAGCAAAACGACTGAATCAAGGTGAAGCAGAAGGGAGGGGGAGCTGAGAAGGGGGACCAAAGATCCAGCGGGTAAAAAAGAGAGCAGAGGTACGTGGGAGCCCATAAAGGGAGCTAGAGGCAGATCAGGCAATCCCTACCCAACAACGGGCTCACAGTCTAGAAGGGAGGAGACAGACAGCAAAACAAGACAAGTAGACAGGCACCAATAGCATTGATATAAGTAAATAGAATTATAGATATTTACACATCATTAATGAAATAAATAGAATAATAAATATGTACATATATACACAAGTGCTATGGGGCGGGGAGGGGGGTAGAGCAGAGGGAGGGAGTCAGGATGATGGGGAGGGGAGGAGGAGCAGAGGAAAAGGGGGGGCTCAGTCTGGGAAGGCCTCCTGGAAGAGGAGGCACAGTATTCTGGCCACTGGAATGGCATCGAGCTTCAGCCTGGCTGCTCTCTTTCCCTCGATCTCACCTATCTCGCCTCCAACCTCTCATCCACGTCCTGCCCTTGGGCTGCAACGCCCTCCTTTCTTCATATCCGACAGATAACGACTCTCCCCAACTTCAGAGCCCTATTAAAGGCCCATCTCCTCCAAGAGGCCTTCCCTGACTAAGCCCTCCTTTCCTCTTTGCCCACTCCCTTCTGTGTGGCAGAGCCAGGATTAGAACCCAGGCCTTCTGACTCCCAGGCTGTGCTCTTTCCACTAGACCATCCTACTTCCCTGATTACACGGCAGACAAGTGGCAGAGCTGGGCTGAGAACCCAGGCACGTGATCTATCCACTAAGCTATGTCGCTCCTCTGAGCGTGGCACACCTAGCAGCGTTTCCAGAAAGGCTTCTGCCACCCAAACTAATGCCATGATGTTCTGTTTCTCCAGGTGCAGGCTGGGCAGCTCCCCCTTCCATCTAGGAAACAGCAGGGGCAGTTCTGGGCCTAACTGTGAAGAAGTAGAAGACCATCTGATAAACCCAAGCTTGCCAGGGGGAGAATGAAAAGTCGAGGAAAAGTGCCAGGAGGGGTGGGAGGGAGGGACAGGGGAGAGGAGAGGGGAGAGGGAAAGAGAGAGAATCATACAGCATACAGGCAGGGGAGACGCTTGAAGAAAAATGACGAAAGAGCCATGACTCATCTGGCGGAGAAAACGAGAACATTATAATGTAGTCAGGGAAGAGGGATCCAGTGAGGCGGAAGGCTGAGAGCCAGAGGAAAGGCCTGTTTGGAAAGACCCCGAGAGAGAGGTGGAAAAGAAGGGCAAAATGACCAGACGCTGGAGGGTGAAAAATCCAGCTCAGATTTTACACTTGAGATTTGCTTCATTCATTCAATTGTATTTACTGAGCACTTACTGTGTACTAAGAGCTTGGGAAGTACAAGTTGGCAACGTATAGAGACGGTCCCTACCCAATAACGGGCTCACAGTCTAGAAGGGGGAATTCACCCCTCCTCAGCCCCACAGCACTTATGTCCATATCCATAATTTATTTATATTAATGTCTCTCCCCCATTTTAGACCGTAAGCTCATTGCGGGCAGGGAGCGTGTTTACCACTTCTGTTATACTGTACTCTTGCAAGTGCTCAATAAACATGAATGATCGATCGATCTATTAATCAATCAATCAATCGTATTTATTGAGCGCTTACTAAGCACTTAGGAGAGTATAACAGGTTGAACACTTCCCTGTCCCATATGGGACTCCCACTCATTCATTCATTCATTCAATCGTATTTATTGAAACTACTTGATCATCATCATCATCAATCGTATTTATTGAGCGCTTACTGTGTGCAGAGCACTGTACTAAGCGCTTGGGAAGTACAAGTTGGCAACATACAGAAACAATCCCTACCCAATGCACTTTGGTGTAATTGCCAACGGAATAGAATGGAAAAAGACCGACGGGAAGCCAAAAGCCAAGCTGGAGCTGACTCTGGGGGAAGGCGAGTTGGCTGCATTCCTGTTCCTGGGACCATGGAGGCGGTGGGTTCCGCCGCAGGAAGCAGCCAGCAGGAAGGGAATGTCGGATCTTCATTCACATCCGAGGCACTAATCCTTTGACAAAAGGGGAAGCAGACAGTCATTTGGAGCGGAGAAGCCCCACGGTTCTCTGTGCTTATGCAGCCGGTTGGCTCAGAGCCGATTCCGGGTTGTGGGCCGATGGTTGGCAGCGAGGGGCTGGAGAGGGAGCCTGGCACGGGCCACCGAGGCAGGGTGAGAGGGCGGAGGGGAGGCTCTGGGGCAGACCAAACTCCCCAAGGGCCTTCAGGGCTCAGGGCAACGTGGCCTAGTAGATAGAGCACGGTCCTGGGAGTCAGAAGGACCTGGGTTCTAATCCAGGCTTTGCCACTCATCTGCTAGGTGACCTTGTGTGGGTCATTTCACTTCTCCGGGCCTCAGTTTCCTCACTCCTTGCCACTAGCTTTAAAGCACTCAATCTCCTTGCTCTCTCTTACCTCACCTCACAACCCAGCCCAAACACTTTGCTCCTCTAATGTCAACCCACTCACTGTACCTGGATCTGGTCTTTCTCACCACCGACCTCTCGCCCACATCCTAACCCTCCTTCCCTTCCCCACAGCACCTATATATATGTATATATGTTTGTACATATTTATTACTCTATTTATCTTACTTATACATATCTATTCTATTTATTTTATTTTGTTAGTATGTTTGGTTTTGTTCTCTGTCTCCCCCTTCTAGACTGTGGGCCTGCTGTTAGGTAGGGACTATCTCTATGTGTTGCCGACTTGTACTTCCCAAGAGCTTAGTACAGTGCTCTGCACCCAGTAAGCGCTCAATAAATACAATTGAATGAATGAATGAATGAGTGGGAGTCCCATATGGGACAGGGAAGTGTTCAACCTGTTATATTGTACTCTCCTAAGTGCTTAGTACAGTGCTTGGCACACAGTAAGTGCTCAATAAATACAATTCAGAACAATAATAACCTGATTAGCTTGTATCTACCCCAGCACTTAGAACAGCTTATTCATTCATTCATTCAATCGTATTTATTGAGCGCTTATTGTGTGCAGAGCACTGTACTAAGTGCTTGGGAAGTACAAGTTGGCAACATATAGAGACGGTCCCTGCCCAACAAAGGGCTCACAGTCTAGAAGACACTAGAAGACAGTCTAGACGCTTAGAAAAACTCCCCTCCTCCAGCAGGCCTTCCCAGACTGAGCCCCCCTTTTCCTCAGCTCCTCCTCCCCTCCCCATCATCCTGACTCCCTCCCTCTGCTCTATCCCGTCCCTGCCCCATAGTACTTGTGTATATTTATTATTCTATTTATTTTATTAATGATGTGTATATATCTATAATTCTATTTATCTATTTTGATACTACTGATGCCTGTCTACTTGTTTTGTTTTCTGTTTCCCCCCTTCTAGACTGTGAGCCTGTTGTGGGCAGGGATTGTCTATGCTGCTGAATTGTACTTTCCAAGTGCTTAGTACAGTGCTCTCTGTACACAGTAAGCGCTCAATAAATGTGATTGAATGAATGAGCAGTGCTCAGTACATAGTGCTTAAATACCATCATCATTATTATTGTTATTATTATTATTATTATTATTACCAGTTGTTGGGGAGCTCTGAGTCACTGAATCATCTCCTTCTGTGAGGAGAAATGTTGGCTTTAGGTTCTGAACGATGCCTGGTGAGTGGGGGCTACTAACTCACAATTATCATTATCAAAGGTGTTTTCTGAGCTCCTCCAATGAGCAGGTGAGAGTAGGATCAGACCCTTTCTGTTTTAATGATATTTGCTAAGCACTAACTATGTGCCAGGCCCGGTACTAAGCGCTGGGGTAGATACAAGCTAATCAAATCAGACACAGTCCATTTCCCATATAAGACTCATGGTTTTGATCCCCATTTTGCAGATGGGGTAACTGAAGTACAGAGAAGCGAAGTGACTTGCCCAAGGTTACACAGCGAGCTTACGATCCAGGAAGGGAGACAATACTAAAAATAAATTACAGTTAGGAAGAAGCAGTAGGGAATTCATTCATTCGTTCAATCGTTTTTATTGAGTGCTTACTGTGTGCGGAACACTGTGCCAAACACTTAGAAAGTACAATTCAGCAATAAAGAGAGACAATCCCTGCCCACACAGGGCTTGTGAGGGGGAGGGGGTGGGATAAGAACTCAAGTGTTTAGGGAGTAAAGATTCAAGTACTTAGATTCATTTATTCATTCATTCAATCGTATTTATTCATTCATTCATTCAATCGTATTTATTGAGCACTTACTGTGTGCAGAGCACTGTACTATGCTTTTGGGAAGTACAAATCGGGAACATATAGAAACAGTCCCTACCAAACAACGGGCTCACAGTCTAGAAGCAGTGTGGTGCAGTGGAAAGAGCCCGGGCTTTGGAGTCAGAGGTCATGGGTTCAAATCCCAGCTCTGCCACTTGTCAGCTGTGTGACTTTGGGCAAGTCACTTCACTTCTTTGTGCCTCAGTTACCTCATCTGTAAGACGGAAACTAAGACTGTGAGCCCCACGTGGGGCAACCTGATCACCTTGTATCCTTCCCAGTGCTTAGAACAGTGCTTTGCACATAGTAAGCGCTTAATAAATGCCATTATTATTATTATTAGAAGGGGGATGAGGAAATGTTGAAGGGTCAGTAGGTTTGGGGAAACTGAGCAGGATAAATGAGAGATTAATCAGGGAAGCAGTGGAAAGAACACAGGCCTAGGAGTCAGATGGCTTGTGTTCTAATCCTGGCTCCGCCACTTGTCTGCGGTGTGACCTTGGACAAGTCCCTTCACTTCTCTGGGCCTCAGTCCCCTCATCTGCAAAATAGAGCTTCAAAACCTGCTCTCCCTCCTGTGAAGACTGTGGACCCTGGGTGGGACTTGATTATTTATCATCCTCTGCCCCAGTGCTTAATCCAGTCGTTAGCACGTAGTAAGCGCTTGAACAATCACCATCACAAATTGAAGGCCTCTTGGAGAAGAGGTCATTTTAGAATGGCTTTGAAGAGCAGTGGTCTGCTAGATTTAAATCAATCAATCAATCAGTCGTATTTATTGAGCACTTACTGTGTGCAGAGCACTGTACTAAGCGCTTGGGAAGTAGAAGTTGGCAACATATAGAGACAGTCCCTACCCAACAGTGGGCTCACAGTCTAAAAGGGGGAGACAGAGAACAAAACCAAACATACTAACAAAATAAAATAAATAGAATAGATATGTACAAGTGAAATAAATAAAGAAACAGAGTAATAAATATGTACAAACATATATACATATATACAGGTATATATGGGGAGTGGGTTTCAGGCAGAGGGGAGGGGATGTGCAAAGAGTTGGTGATGAGGAAGACGAGAGAGCGAGAGGAGCAGTTTGGCCTAGTGGATAGAAAGCAGATGCAGGAGTCAGAAAGTTGTGGGTTCTAATCCTGGCTCTTCCACTTGTCAGCTCTTCACTTCTCTGTGCCTCAGTGACCTCAGCTGTAAAATGGGGATTGAGACTGTGAGCCCCAGGTGAGACCGGGACTGTGTCCCACCCAATGTGCTTGTCTCCTCCCCAGCACTTAGAACACTGCCCGGTACATAATAATAATAATAATGATGGCATTTGTTAAGCGCTTACTATGTGCAAAGCACTGATCTAAGCACTGGGGGAATTCAAGGTGATCGGGTTGTCCCATGTGGGGCTCACAGTCTCAATCCCCATTTTCCAGATGAGGTAACGGAGGCACAGAGAAGTGAAGTGACTTGTCCAAAGTCACACAGCTGACACGTGGTGGAGCTGGGATTAGAACCCATGACTTCTGACACCCAAGCCCGGGCTCTTTCCACCGAGCCATGCTAGCTACACAAATACAGTTCTTCTTATTATTAGAACAAGGCGCAGTGAGTGGGTAGGATGGATTGAGGTGAGAGAAGAGCGAGGAAGGTTAGTGGGAAGAGAGCTGATTACCTTAAAGCTGATGTTTCTTTCAATCTGCTCATGCAGCACCCCAGTTTTACCAATCAATCAATCGTATTTATTGAGCGCTTACTGTGTGCAGAGCACTGTACTAAGTGCTTGGGAAGTATAAGTTGGCAACATATAGAGACAGTCCCTACCCAACAGTGGGCTCACAGTCTAAAAGGGGGAGACAGAGAACAAAACCAAACATACTAACAAAATAAAATAAATAGAATAGATATGTACAAGTAAAATAAATAAATAAATAGAGTAATAAATATGTACAAACATATACACATATATACAGGTGCTGTGGGGAAGGGAAGGAGGTAAGATGGGGGGGACGGAGAGGGGGACGAGGGGGAGAGGAAGGAATGGATGACGTAGCTCGCCCAAGGCGCAGTGAGTGGGTAGGATGGATTGAGGTGGGAGAAGAGCGAGGAAGGTTAGTGGGAAGAGAGCTGATTACCTTAAAGCTTATGTTTCTTTCAACCTGCTCCTGCAGCACCCCAGTTTTACCAATGGATGACACAACTTGCCACCCTTTCCACGGGTTGCCCAGCCCCTAGGAAGGGAAATGCTGCCCAATCTCATCCTACCCCACTGAGAGATTTGCCATGATAATGGACAGCCTGGAGAGAATGGTCAGTTAGGGAAATAATAATGTTAATAATAATAATAGCACTTGTTAAGCGCTTACTCTGTGCCAAGCACTGTTCTAACTCATTCATTCATTTATTCCTTCCTTCAATCGTATTTGTTGAGCTCTTACTGTGTGAAGAGCACTGTACTAAGCACTTGGGAAGTATAAGTTGGCAACATATCGAGACGGTCCCTACCCAACAAGGGGCTCACAGTCTAGAAGGGCCCTACTGAGAGCTCACCTCCTCCAGGAGGCCTTCCCAGACTGAGCCCCCTCCTTCCTCTCTCCCTCCTCCGCCTCTCCATCCCCCCCACCTTACCTCCTTCCCTTCCCCACAGCACCTGTATATATGTATATATGTTTGTACGTATTTATTACTCTATTACTTGTACGTATCTATTCTATTTATTTTATTTTGTTAATATGGTTTGTTTTGTTCTCTGTCTCCCCCTTCTAGACTGTGAGCCCGCTGTTGGGTAGGGACCGTCTCTAGATGTTGCCAACTTGTACTTCCCAAGTGCTTAGTACAGTGCTCTGCACACAGTAAGCACTCAATAAATACAATTGATTGATTGATTGATAGAAGGGGGAGACAGACAACCAAATAAAACGTGGACAGGTGTGAAGTAATCAGAATAAATAGAAGTAAAGCCAGTTGCATAATAAAAATTTTGCTATTTGCTAAGTGCTTACTATGTGTCAAGCACTGTTCTAAGCACTGGGGGAGATACAAGGTAATCAGGTTGTCCCACATGGGGCTCACAGTCTTAATCCCCATTTTCCAGATGAGGTAATGGAGGCATAGAGAAGTGAAGTGACCTGTCCAAAATCACACAGCTGACAAGTGGCAGAGTCAGGATTAGAACCCATAACCTCTGACTCCCAAGTCCGTGCTCTTTCCACTGAGCCCCGCTGTGTGCAGAGCACTGTACTAAGCGCTTAGGAGAGTACAATAGAACAATATGAAAGACACATTCTCTACCCACAACGAGCTTACAGTCCACACTAGGGCCTGAGTTGTAATCTGGGCTCTGGGTCTTGAATTTTCCCAGGAGACAGGTGGGGGCCTTTGGATGCGAGGAAACAATAGGGGAGGGTCTGGAAACAGGTCAGGGCTCATATTTATTGAGCGCTTACCATGTGCAGAGCAATGTACTAAGCGCTTGGGAAGTACAAGTCGGCAACATATAGCGACCATCCCTACCCAACAACAGGGAGTAGATACAAGGTAAACAGGTTGGACACAGTCCGTGTCTTATATGAAGCTCACAATCTCAATCCCCATTTTACAGATGAGGCACCTGAGGCACAGAGAAGTTAAGTGATTTGTCCAAGGTCACACAGTAGACATGTGGCAGAGTCAGGATTAGAAACCAGGTCTTTCTGAGTCCCAGGCCTGTGCTGTATCCATTCATTCGTTCATTCAATCGTATTTATTGAGCGCCTACTGTGTGCAGAGCACTGTACTAAGCGCTTGGGAAGTACAAGTTGGCAACATATAGGGACGGTCCCTACCCAACAGTGGTCTCACAGTATAGAAGGGCTCACAGCCACTATGGTATGCTGCTTCTCTGGGCTTCTTCTAGACTCTGAGCCCGTTGTTGGGTCGAGGCCGTCTCCATGTTGTCCATCTGTACTTCCCAAGCGCTTAGTACAGTGCTCTGCACACAGTAAGCATTCAATAAATACAATTGAATGAATGCCCAACTCCCTTCCGCCCAACTGGGTGAGGGCATGAGTCCCAAATGACACCTGCCTGGCAATCCACAGTCCAATCAGTCAAGGGTATTTATTTCTAGCCTGTAAGTCAGTCCATCAGTCAGTCTTATTTATTGAGTGCTTCCTGTGTGCAGAGCACTGTGCATAGCTCTTGGCAGAGTACAATATAATAAGCGCTTAGTACAGTGCTCTGCACACAGTAAGCGCTCAATAAATACGATTGAATATAACCATAAACAGGGACATTCCCTGCCCACAATGAGCTGACAGTTTAAAGGGGAAGGCAGACATTCATGTAATAAATAAATTACAAATTTGTGCATAATTGCTGTGGGGCTGGGAGGTGGGGTTGAATGAAGAGAGCAAGTCGGGGTGAGGCAGAAGGGAATGGGAGAAGAGGAAAAGGGGGCTTAGTCCGGGAAGGCTTCTTGGAGGAGATGGGCCTTCAATAAGACTTTGAAGCAGGGGAGGGTAACTCGTCTCTAGACTGTAAAACTTGCCTTCAGATTTATTCATTCAATCGTATTTACGATCAATCAATCAATCAATCAATCAATCGTATTTATTGAGCACTTACTATGTGCAGAGCACTGTACTAAGCGCTTGGGAAGTACAAATTGGCAACATATAGAGACGGTCCCTACCCAACAGTGGGCTCACAGTCTAAAAGGGGGAGACAGAGAACAAAACCAAACATACTAACAAAATAAAATAAATAGGATAGATATGTACAAGTAAAATAAATAAATAAATAGAGTAATAAATATGTACATATATATACATATATATATACATATATATATATTACGAGTGCTTACTATGTGCAGAGCACTGTACTAAGTGCTTAGAAAATACAATTCAGCAATAGAGAGACAATCCCTGCCCACAAGGAGCTCACAATTTAGAGAATTGTAAGCTCGTTGTGGGCTGGGGATGTGTCTTTCAACTCAGTACAGTGCTCTACACCACCGTAAGCCCTCAATAAATATGATTGATTGAGGGAGCTCACAATTTAGAGAATTGTAAGCTCGTTGTGGGCTGAGGATGTGTCTTTCAACTTAGTACAGTGCTCTACAGTCAATCGTATTTATTGAGCGCTTACTGTGTGCAGAGCACTGTACTAAGTGCTTGGGAAGTACAATTTGGCAACATATAGAGACAGTCCCTACCCAACAGTGGGCTCACAGTCTAGAAGACCACCGTAAGCCCTCAATAAATACGATTGTCTGATTGTGCGCCTATTGTGTGTAGAGCACTGTGCTGTGTATTTTCCAAGCAGTTAATACAGTGCTCTGCACAGAGTAAGCTCTTGATAAATATGATTGAATGAATGAATGAATGCTTGGGAGAATACTCTGCATAGACATGTTTCCTGCCCACAAGGAGCTTTCAGTCTTCATGGGGAGACAGATGTTAAAATAAATTACAGATAGAGGAAGCAATAGAGTGTGGCTTAGTGGAAAGAGCATGGGCTTGGGAGTCCGAGGTCATGGGTTCAAATCCCGACTCCACCACTTGCCGGCTGTGTGACTTTGGGCAAGTCACTTCACTTCTCTGGGCCTCAGTTCTCTTCTCTGTAAAATGGGGATTAAGACTGTGAGCCCCACATGGGACAACCTGTTAACCTTATATCTACCCCAGCTCTTAGGACAGTGTTTGGCCCATAGTAAGTGCTTAACAAATACCATTGTTATTATTCACCCCTTACATCCAAGCCGTCACCAAAACTGGCCGGTCTCAGCTCTGCAACATTGCCAAGATCCGCCCTTTCCTCTCCATCCCAACCGCTACCCTGCTCATTCAAGCTCTCATCCTATCCCGTCTGGACTACTGCATCAGCCTTCTCTCTGATCTCCCATCCTCCTGTCTCTCCCCACTTCAATCCAGACTTCATGCTGCCGCCCGGATTGTCTTTGTCCAGAAATGCTCTGGGCATGTTACTCCCCTCCTCAAAAATCTCCAGTGGCTACCAATCCACCTACGCATCAGGCAGAAACTCCTCACCCTGGGCTTCCAGGCTGTCCATCCCCTCGCCCCCTCCTACCTCACCTCCCTTCTCTCCTTCTACTGCCCAGTCCGCACCCTCCGCTCCTCTGCCGCTGATCTCCTCACCGTACCTCGTTCTCGCCCGTCCCGCCATCGACCCCCAGCCCACGTCATCCCCCGGGCCCGGAATGCCCTCCCTCTGCCCATCCGCCAAGCTAGCTCTCTTCCTCCCTTCAAGGCCCTGCTGAGAGCTCACCTCCTCCAGGAGGCCTTCCCACACTGAGCCCCTTCCTTCCTCTCCCCCTCGTCGCCCCTCCATCCCCCTCATCTTACCTCCTTCCCTTCCCCACAGCACCTGTATATACATATATATGCTTGTACATATTTATTACTCTATTTCTTTATTTATTTATTTTACTTGTACATATCTATTCTATTTATTTTATTTTGTTAGTATGTTTGGTTTTGTTCTCTGTCTCCCCCTTTAAGACTGTGAGCCCACTGTTGGGTAGGGACTGTCTCTATATGTTGCCAACTTGTACTTCCCAAGCGCTTAGTACAATGCTCTGCACACAGTAAGCGCTCAATAAATACGACTGACTGACTGACTGACTTAAAGGGGTGTAGATCAATCAATCAATCAATCAATCATATTTATTGAGCACTTACTGTGTGCAGAGCACTGTACTAAGTGCTTGGGAAGTACAAATTGGCAACATGGCATGAAATAGGGGGTGAACGTGCAGTGGGGAATATGATATTCATGGGAATCCTGTTGAAGGGATGTGATTTTGCGATGGCTTAAAAGATGGGGAGAGTAGTGATCTATCAGATATGAAGGTGAAGACAGAAGGGACTATGTGAGCAAGGGTCAGTAGCAAGATAGACAAGATCATGGTACATTGAGTAGGCTGGAGTTTGAGGAGTGACGGGTGAAGCAGCATGGCTCAGTGGAAAGAGCCCGGGCTTTGGAGTCAGGGGTCATGGGTTCGAATCCCGGCTCTGCCACATGTCAGCTGTGTGACTTTGGGCAAGTCGCTTAACTTCTCTGGGCCTCAGTTCCCACATCTGTAAAGTGGGTATTAAGACTGTGAACCCCCCATGGTACAACCTGATAATAATAATAATAATGATGGCATTTATTAAGTGCTTACTATGTGCAAAGCACTGTTCTAAGTGCTCGGGGGTACAAGGTGATCAGGTTGTCCCACGGGGGGCTCACAGTTTTAATCCCCATTTTACAGATGAGGTAACTGAGGCACAGAGCAGTGATGTGACTTGCCCAAAGTCACAAGGCTGACAGTTGGTGGAGCCGGGGCTTGAACCCATGACCTCCGACTCCAAAGCCCGGGCTCTTTCCACTGAGCCACGGGATCTCCTGGTAACCTCCCCAACGCTTAGAACAGTGCTTTGCACATTGTAAGCGCTTAATAAATACCATCATTATTATTATTATTATTATTATTACAACCTGATCTCCTGTAACCTCCCCAGCACTTAGAACAGTGCTTTGCACATAGTAAGTGCTTAATAAATACCATCATTATTATTATTATTATTATTACAACCTGATCTCCTGGTAACCTCCCCAGCACTTAGAACAGTGCTTTGCACATAGTAAGCACTTAATAAATACCATTATTATTATTATTATTATTATTATTATTATCATTATTATTATTACAACCTGATCTCCTGGTAACCTCCCCAGCACTTAGAACAGTGCTTTGCACATAGTAAGCCCTTAACAAATACCATTATTATTATTATTATTATTATTATTATTATTATTATTATTGTTATTATTATTACAACCTGATCTCCTGGTAACCTCCCCAGCACTTAGAACAGTGCTTTGCACATAGCAAGCGCTTAATAAATATTATTATTATTATTATTATCATCATTATTATTATTATTATTACAACCTGATCTCCTGGTAACCTCCCCAGCACTTAGAACAGTGCGTTGCACATAGTAAGCACTTAATAAATACTATTATTATTATTATTATTATTATTATTGCAACCTGATCTCCTGGTAACCTCCCCAGCACTTAGAACAGTGCTTTGCACGTAGTAAGCGCTTAATAAATACCATTATTATTATTATCATTATTATTATTATTATTATTATTACAACCTGATCTCCTGGTAACCTCCCCAGCACTTAGAACAGTGCTTTGCACATAGTAAGCACTTAATAAATACCATCATTATTATTATTATTACAACCTGATCTCCTGGTAACCTCCCCAACACTTAGAACAGTGCTTTGCACATAGTAAGCGCTTAATAAATGCCATCATTATTATTATTATTATTACAACCTGATCTCCTGGTAACCTCCCCAGCACTTAGAACAGTGCTTTGCATGTAGTAAGCGCTTAATAAATACTATTATTATTATTATTATTATTATTATTATTATTATTATTATTACAACCTGATCTCCTGGTAACCTCCCCAGCACTTAGAACAGTGCTTTGCACATAGTAAGCACTTAATAAATGCCATTATTATTATTATTATTATTATTATTATTATTATTCTTAATAGGAGATCAGCAAGGGTAGGACCAGGTGATTGAGTGCTTTAAAGCCAAAAGTAAGGAGCTTCTGTTTGATGTGGTGGTAGATGGACAGTCATTGGAGATTTCTGAGGAGTGGGAAAATGGGGAATTAATTAATTTCCTTCCTAAGTTGATTTCTAGGAGCTCACTGCACTTCTGGAGGGAAGTGAGCCTTTACACAGATTGCCCTCTCCACTTCTAGTGCGATCTAGCTCCAAATAATAATAATAATAATAATAATAATAATGGCATTTATTAAGCACTTACTATGTGCAAAGCACTGTTCTAAGCGCTGAGGAGGTTACAAGGTGATCAGGTTGTCCCACCGGGGGCTCCCAGTCTTCATCCCCATTTTCCAGATGAGGTAACTGAGGCCCAGAGAAGTGAAGTGACTTGCCCAAAGTCACACAGCTGACAATTGGCAGAGCCGGGATTCGAACCCTTGACCAAATGAGGAAGCTGCTTAGCCTTGGGACGCAATCGGGACGTTTGATCTACCTGTTGGCCTACAAATGACTCTTGGTAAGTAAAGACGCTGCAGCCTCAGTGCTGTGTACCCTTAGCTGTCTGGTGACTGGAGTAGTCATGTGTGTGGGTGTGTATGTGCAATCCTGTGCGTGTGCACGCGGGCAGAGTGGCGATACTCATGTTACTGAGGAAGCAGTGCGGCTTAGCGGAAAGGGCCCAAGACTGGGAGTCCGAGGACCTGGGTTCTAATCCCGCCCCTGCCTCTTTCCTGCTGCGTCACCACTTCTCCGCGCCTCACTTTCCTCATCCACAAAATGAGGACTAGACTTCTAGACTGTGAGCCCGTTGTTGGGTAGGGGCTGTCTCTATATGTTGCCAACTTGTACTTGCCAAGCGCTTAGTACAGTGCTCTGCACACAGGAAGCACTCTGCCACTTGTCAGCTGTGCGACTTTGGGCAAGTCACTTGACTTCTCTGGGCCTCAGTTCCCTCACCTGTAAAATGGGGATGAAGACTGTGAGCCCCCCGTGGGACAACCTGATCACCTTGTAACCTCCCCAGCGCTTTATTTATTACTGCCATAATGACATATTTATTAAATCTATTTAATTATTTTATTTGTACATATTTATTCTATTTATTTTATTTTGTCAATTTGTTTTGTTTTGTTCTCTATCTCCCCCTTCTAGACTGTGAGCCCGCTGTTGGGTAGGGACGTAAATGCCATAAAGAGAAGTCACTTCATTTCTCTGGGCCTCAGTTCCCTCATCTGTAAAATGGGGATGAAGACTGTGAGCCTCCCGTGGGACAACCTGATCACCTTGTAGCCTCCCCAGCGCTTTATTTATTACTGCCATAATGACGTATTTATTAAATCTATTTAATTATTTTATTTGTACATATTTATTCTATTTATTTTCTTTTGTCAATATGTTTTGTTTTGTTCTCTTATCTCCCCCTTCTAGACTGTGAGCCCGCTGTTGAGTAGGGACGTAAATGCCATAAAAAGAAGTCACTTCATTTCTCTGGGCCTCAGTTCCCTCATCTGTAAAATGGGGATGAAGACTGTGAGCCCCCCGTGGGACAACCTGATCACCTTGTAGCCTCCCCAGCGCTTAGAACAGTGCTTTGCACATGGTAAGCATTTAATAAATGCCATAAAAAAATAAATACGATTGAATGAATGAATGACTGAGGCATCAATACCTCTTTGCCCTACTTCGACCGTGAGCCCCATTTGGGATCTGATTGTTTCGTATCAACCCCGGGGTTAGTACAGTGTTTCACACATAGTAAGCACTTAACAAATACTCTTATTATTACTATGATTAATTCCATCTCTGGAACTTGGCTTCATCTGAGGAGCTCAGCCACTCGCTCTGCTCCATCTCCACGACCAGCTTGGCACTTAGTAAGCGCTTAACAAATACCATTATTATTATAAGGTGTGTACATAAGTGCTTTGGGGCTGGGGTGAAATGAATATCAAAGTGCTTAAAGGGGGTAGAGATGACACGGAATAGGAAGTGAAGGTGAAGAGGGATTATGATATTCAGGGGAAACCTCTTCCCAGAGAGGGGAGGAAGGTGAAGAAGATGGGGGTGGGGGGGATGGGAGGGAAAGAGGATGCTACTGCCCACCTACATTTTGAAGTAGAGAAAATGACTCGATTCCATCCCTCTCCCCTCCCTGCTTTCCTCCTTTTTTGGTGACCCTCCCTCCTCCCCGCCAAACACCACCACTCCAGCCGTTAATGATGGTATTTTGTTAAGCGCTTACTATGTGCCAAGCACTGTCCTAAGCGGTGGGGTAGCTACAAAGAAGCAACGTGGCTCAGTGGAAAGAGCATGGGATTGGGAGTCAGAGGTCATGGGTTCAAATCTTGACCCTGCCAATTATCTGCTGTGTGACCTTGGGCAATTCACTTCACTTCTCTGCACCTCAGTTCCCTCATTTGTAAGATGGGGATTAAGACTGTGAGCCCCCGTGGGACAACCTGATCACCTTGTATCCTCTCCAGTGCTTAGAACAGTGCTTGGCACATAGTAAGCGCTTAACGAATGCCATCATTATTATTATAAGGTAATAAGGTTGTCCCGCGTGGGGCTCTCGGTCTTAATCCCCATTTTACAGATGAGGGAACTGAGGCACGGAGAAGTTAGAGACTGGCCCAAGGTCACCCAGCAGACAAGTGGCGGAGCCGGGATTAGAACCCACGACCTCTGACTCCCAAGCCTGGGCTCTTCTCACTAAGCCACGTTGCTTCTCACCTCTGTTTCACCTACGCCTCTTCCCCTGGACCCTCTTCCCTCTAAACACATAGTTGTCCTTGGTTACAGGCCTCGAGCCTCGAGGAGCCGAGTTGCAGGGGCGAATTCTACCCCAAAATTGTGCTGATATGGCTTCACTGCCCGCCCCCCTTACAAACAGTTTAATAATATTTGTGGCATCTCATAAGCAAAACAGCATGGTTAGGGGAAAGAGTACAGGCCTGAGAATCGAAGGACCTAGGTCCTAATCCCAACTCCACCACATAACTTCAACGTGACCTTGGGCAAGTCACTTAACTTCTCTGTGCCTCACTTCCCTCGCCTGTAAAAGGGGGATTCAATACGTGCTCTCCTTCCCACTCGGAGTGTGAGCCCTATGTGGGACAGCGGCTGTGTCAGAAACTCATTATCTTGTATCTACCCCAGTGTTTAATAATAATGATAATAATGGCATTTATTAAGTGCTTACTATGTGCCAAGCACTGTTCTAAGCACTGGGGTAGATACAAGGTAATCAAGTTGTCCCACATGGAGCTCACAGACAATCCTCATTTTCCAGATGAGGTAACTGAGGCACAAAGAAGTGAAGTGACTTGCCCAAAGTCACACAGCTGACAAGTGGTGGAGCTGGGATTTGAACCCATGACCTCTGACTCCAAAGCCCGGGCTCTTTCCACTGAGCCACGCTGTAATAATAATAATAAGGGTGGTATTTGTTAAGCACTTATATGTGCCGAGCACTCTTCTAAGCACTGAGTACAGTGATTGGCTTAACAAATACCATCTTTTTTTAATGGCATTTATTAAGCGCTTACTATGTGCAAAGCACTGTTCTAAGCACTGGGGAGGTTACAAGGTGATCAGGTTGTCCCTCCGGGGGCTCACAGTCTTAATCCCCATTAAGCATGATGAGGTAACTGAGGCACAGAGAAGTGAAGTGTCTTTCCCAAAGTCACACAGCTGACAATTGGCGGAGCTAGGGTTTGAACCCATGACCTCTGACTCCAAATAATAATTATAATGATGGCATTTATTAAGCGCTTACTATGTGCAAAGCACTGTTCTAAGCACTGAGGAGGTTACAAGGTGATCAGTTGTCCCTCGGGGGGCTCACAGTCTTAATCCCCATTTTCCAGATGAGGTAACTGAGGCACAGAGAAGTGAAGTGACTTGTCCAATTGGCGGGGCTGTGGTTTGAACCCATGACCTCTGAATCCAAAGTCCGTGCTCTTTCCACTGAGCCATGCTGCTTCATTATTATTATTGATAATCATTATCATTATAATATAGTAATAATAAAATGCAATAATACAATAACTTTTCGTTATTATTAATTATTATAATATAATAATAATGTAATAATTATAATAATAATAATAAGCACTTACTATGGGCCATGTACACTGTAGTAAATCCTAGGATAATCAGATCAGACACAATCTCTGTCCCACACTAAGAGGGCTGGAAAACAGGTATTGAATCCCCAGTTAACAGGTAAGGGAACTGAAGCCCAGGGAAGTTAAGTGACTCACCCCAGGAAAGTGAGGGAAGTGGCGGAGCCAGGATTAGAACCCTGGTCCTCTGACTCCCAATCCTGTTCTCTTTCCATCAGGCCATGCTGCCTCTTTAGTGAAACGCTTTTAGAATGATTTAACAATGAATAAAATTAAGAGTGTGAGAGTCGCACTTAGATACTTGGGTGCAAGAAGCTAACCCTGAGAAAGGGCCATGGACAAGTTAGGGACAGATGGTCCAAATGCCCTCGTCTCTATATGTTGCCAACTTGTACTTCCCAAGTGCTTAGTACAGTGCTCTGCACACAGTAAGCGCTCAATAAATACGACTGAATGAATGAATGAATGAATGAATGGGGAGTGATTGCTCACTCACTGGGGCAAACCCTGACTTCAAAGCCCTGTGACTGGGATCAAAGTCTTCGAAGCAATTCTGAGCACAGAACGTCTTATGAATCAATCTCTTACTCATTGGTGATTCTTCCTAAAATGTTCTGTGTTCTTTCTAGGAATGTTTGACCTCAATCCCCAAGGAATTCTAGAAAGGTTCAGGATGGAAGATGGGCATCTCACCTCCAAGCACGCTTAGGAATAATAATAATAACAATTACGGTATTTGTTAAGCACTTACTATGTGCTAAGCACTATTGTAAGAGCTGGTTGTCCCACGTGGGGCTCACACTTTTAATCCCCATTTTACAGATGAGGTAACTGAGGCCCAGAGAAGTTAAGTGACTTGGCCAAGGTCACACAGCAGACAAGTGGTGGAGGCGGGATTAGAACCCACGTCCTCTGACTCCCGAGCCCGGGCTTTTTCCACTAAGCCTCTCCAAGTCTCTGGCTTTGGCTAGTTGGGGGCATGGAGAGGGAGAGAAAAGACTCAGAGAAAGCAAAAAAAATATACAGAGAAGAAAGGACCGAATGGTAGATTGTAAGGTTCTTTAGTGCAGGGATCATCTTTTAGACTGTGAGCCCGCTGTTGGGTAGGGACCGTCTCTATATGTTGCCAACTTGTACTTCCCAAGCGCTTAGTACAGTGCTCTGCACACAGTAAGTGCTCAATAAATACGATTGAATGAATGAATGAATTTCTACCTTCTCTATTGGTGTATTCTCCCAAGGGCTTAATACAGTGCCCTGCACAGCAGACAGTAAGTTTTTAATCTATATAATAATAATAATAATGGCATTTCTTAAGCGCTTACTGTGTGTAAAGCACTGTTCTAAGCGCTGGGGGGATACAAGGTGATCAGGTTGTCCCACGTGGGGCTCGCAGTCTTCATCCCCATTTTACAGATGAGGTAACTGAGGCTCAGAGAAGTTAAGTGACTTGCCCAAGGTCACACAGCAGACAGGTGGCAGAGCCGGGATTCGAACCTATGACCTCTGACTCCAAAGCCCGTGCTCTTTCCACTGAGCCACGCTGCTTACATCATTGATGTATATCATTGATTGATTGTTTGATTGACAATTTCAATCAACCGGGGAAGCAGCGTGGTCTAGTGAAAAGAACACGGGCACGGGAATCAGAGGACCTGAGTTCTAATCCCGGCTCCACCACCTGTCTTCCGAGTGAGTGGGCAAGTCACTTCACTTCTCTGTGTCTCAGTTACCTCATCTGTAAAATGGGGGGTGAAGACTGTGAACACTATACGGGACAGGACTGTGTCCAATCTGATCATCTTGTATCTAGAGAAGCAGCGTGGCTCAGTGGAAAGAGCATGGGCCTTGGAGTCAGAGGTCATGGGTTCAAATCCCGACTCCGCCAATTGTCAGCTGTGTGACTTTGGGCAAGTCACTTCACTTCTTTGTGCCTCAGTTCCCTCATCTGTAAAATGGGGATTAAGACTGTGAGCCCCCTGTGGGACAACCTGATCACCTTGTAACATCCCCAGTGCTTTGCACATAGTAAGCACTTAATCAATGCCATTATCATTATTATTATCTAACCCAGTGCTTAAAACAGTGCCTGGCACAAAGTGGACATTTAAGGAGCCCCCTCCTTCCTCTTCCCCTCCTCCCCTTCTCCATCCCCCCGCCTTACCTCCTTCCCCTCCCCGCAGCACCTGTATATATGTATATATGTTTGTACGTATTTATTACTCTATTTATTTTATTTGTACATATTTATTCAATTTATTTTATTTTGTTAATAGGTTTTGTTTTGTTCTCTGTCTCCCACTTCTAGACTGTGAGCCCACTGTTGGGTAGGGACCGTCTCTATATGTTGCCAACTTGTACTTCCCAAGGGCTTAGTCCAGTGCTCTGCACACAGTAAGTGCTCAATAAATACGATTGAATGAATGAAATGAATGAACAAATCCCACAAAAACAAAACACATTCATTCACATATTTATTGAGTTCGCAAGAACCAGATCTTTTCTATGCCCTTTACATTTCCAAAGAACTATTTATCTTTAGAGTGTTCAGTTAATATTTGTGGTCAATGATGAAGGAGGAGGTTGAGAGGTTAGGAGAGCTACTTTTTGATCATTCCATCGAACTTCCCTATCAATCCATCAAAGGTATTTATCGAGCACTTACGCTGTGCAGGGCACTGTACTAAGCGCTTGGGAGAGTGCAATACAACAGAGTTTGTAGACACGTTTCCTGCCCACCAAGAACTTACAGTCTACAAGGGGAGACAGATATTCTATGTACCTAAGTGCTGTAGGGCTGAGGGTGGGGTGAATATCAAGTGCTTAAAAGGTACAGTGGAAAGAGCACGGGCTTTGGAGTCAGAGGTCATGGGTTCAAATCTTGGCTCCACCAATTGTCAGCTGTGTGACTTTGGGCAAGTCTCCTAACTTCTCTGTGTCTCAGTTCCCTCATCTGTAAAATGGGGATTAAGACTGTGAGCCCCACATGGGACAACCTGATCACCTTGTATCCCCCCAGCGCTTAGAACAGTGCTTTGCACATAGTATGCACTTAGCAAGTACCATCATTATTATTACTATTATTACTGGTACAAGTGTGTAGGTGATACAGAAGGGAGGGAGAGAAGGGGAAAATAGGGCTCAATTGGAGAAGACCTCATGGAGGCTCAGTGGGAAAGAGCCGGGCTTTGGAGTCAGAGGTCATGGGTTCAAATCCCGGCTCCACCACTTGTCAGCTGTGTGACTTTGGGCAAGTCACGTAACTTCTCTGGGCCTCAGTTCCCTCATCTGTAAAATGGGGATGAAGACTGTGAGCCCCATGTGGGACAACCTCACCACCTTGTATCCTCCCAGCGCTTAGAACAGTGCTTTGCACATAGTAAGCGCTTAATAAATGCCATCATTATTATTATTATTTTTATTATTATTTTCAAGAAGTTGGGGAGTAGCGATTTGTCATATGTGGAGGGGTGGGAGGTCCAGGTGACAGGAAAGATGTGGGCGTGGGGTTGGCAGCTAGATCACCTTTCACCTAGGCATGTGTGGAAAGCAGAGCTCCATAGAAGTTGGATACAAAGGCTTTGCCGGTAATCAGCCAGTGAAAATAATAATAATAATAATAATGGCATTTGTTAAGCGGTTACTATGTGCAAAGCACTGTTCTAAGCACTGGGGAGGATACAAGGTGATCTGGTTGTCCCACGTGGGACTCACGGTCTTAATCCCCATTTTACAGATGAGGGAACTGAGGCTCAGAGGAGTTAAGTGACTTGCCCAAAGTCACACAGCTGACAAGTGGCGGAGCCGGGATTCGAACCCATGACCTCTGACTCCCAAGCCCGTGCTCTTTCCACTGAGCCAAGCTGCTTCTCTAAAAAGAAGAGTGAGCCCACTGTTGGGTAGCGACCGTCTCTATATGTTGCCAACTTGTAATTCCCAAGAGCTTAGTACAGTGCTCTTCACACGGTAAGCACTCAATAAATACAATTGAATGAATGAATGAATGAATGAAAGAATGCTCCCTTCTCTGAAAAGGGAGCACTGGGCATCTCTTGTGGCTAAAAAAGAGAGGAATTGAATTCTAGTCTCTCCCTGCTAGTCACTTAAACTTGAAAATGAATAATGCATTTTCTCTGCCTCAGTTTTCTCATCTGAAAATAAAGGTGATTTGTTTTGAACCCTCTCTTCCTCACAGGTGAGTAAATCAATCAATCAATCAATCAATCAATCGTATTTATTGAGTAAATGAGATAGTGCCAGAAAGTGTCCTTAGAGGAAGATACCATTATTCAGTGAGGACTGATTTGGAGTTGAAGAAGAGCCGCTGGAATTTGAAATTCTCCTCTAGCCTGTTGAGACCCGTTTCCTTTTTTCCCCAAATGGGTCAGTCTTCTTTTCAGGTTCTCCAACTGGTGAATCAGAATATTTCCATCATTCGGCAACGTGCAGAAGCCAAAGAGATGGGAGCTGTTTAGCTGATGCTGCGGAGAATCAGGGTGGGAATTTTGAGAAGCAGTGTGGCCTAATGGATAAAGCACGGGCCCTGGGAATCAGAAGAACCTGGGTTCTATTTCCAGCTCTGTCAATTGTCTGCTGTGTGACCTTGGATAAGTCGCTTCACTTCTCTGGGCCCAGGTTACCTCATCTGTAAAATAGGGATTTTAAGGCTTTGAGCCCCACGTGGGACGGGGACTGTGTCCAATCTGATTAGCTTGTATCTACCCCAGCCCTTAGTATAGTGCCTGGCACATAATAAGCACTTAACAAATACCATAAAAAGAAAAAAATAAGATTTTGCAGTCTTCCATCTCAGCTACCCCTTTCTTCCAAGGAGTGTCCAATAGATCCTATCTCCATGGCCTCTTGGGGAGGCCAGATGGGACAGCTCTGGAGCCAGAAAGGGGACATAATAATAATAATATTATTTATGTTAATGTCTGTCTCCCCCTCTAGACTGTAAACTCATTGTGGGCAGGGAAGTTATCTGTTTATTGTTGTAGTGTACTCTCCCAAGTGCTTAGTACAGTGCTCTCCACATAGTAATCGCTCAATAATTACCGTTGACTGAAAGACTGACTGACAGCTCTGCAGCTCCTGTCGTTTATTTGCAAAACTACCTATTGCCTTTAATCACCCCCAACTCAGGCAAGATAATCATCATCATCATCAATCGTATTTATTGAGTGCAGAGCACTGTACTAAGTGCTTGGGAAGTACAAGTTGGCAACATATAGAGACAGTCCCTACCCAATAGTGGGCTCACAGTCTAAAAGATAATAGACAAATATAATAGATAAAATAGATAGATAAAAGATAATAATAATGATAATAATGATTATGGTACTTGTTAAGTGCTTACTACCCACCAGGCACTGTTCTAAGCACTGGGGTAGATAAGAGATAATCGGGTTGGAAGCAATCCCTGTCCCACACAGGGCTCACAGTCTTAATCCCCATTTTCCAGATGAGAGAACTGAGGCCCAGAGAAGTGAAGTGATTTGCCCAAGGGCACGCAGCAGACAAGGGGCAGAGCCAGGATTAGAACCCATGACCTTCTGACTCCAGACTGTGAGCCCGTTGTTGGGTAGGGACCGTCTCTATATGTTGCCGACTTGTACTTCCCAAGCGCTCAGTACAGTGCTCTGCACACAGTAAGTGCTCAATAAATACGAGTGAATGAATGATTCCCAGGCCTGTGCTCTATCCACTAAGGCCGGGCTGCTTGGTTAATTGGGGCAAGCAGCTGGCATTGTGCTAAGGGTCAGTTCTCCAGGATGACCCAGCTAAGGTAGAGTAGATGACTAATAATAATAATAATGTTGGTATTTTTTAAGCACTTACTATGTGCCAAGCACTGTTCTAAGCGCTGGGGTAGATACAAGGTCATCACGTAATGCTCACAGTCTCAATCCCCATTTTACAGATGAGGTAACTGAGGCACCGGCAAGTGAAGTGACTTGCCCCAAATCACACTCCTGACAAGTGGCAGGATTAGAACCCACGACCTCTGACTCCTAAGCCCGGGCTCTTTCCACTAAGCCACGCTGCTTCTGATAGGATGATTAGTCTGATAGGACTAATAGGATGCTGTCCATCATACCTCTGAGCCCAGCTGCAGGTGAGGTGGTCCTCCCCGCCTGGCAGAGTGACAGATGGCATCATGCCCAGTGGAGGATACAAGGTGAGGGAACTGAGGCTCAGAGAAGTGAAGTGACTTGCCCAAAGTCACCCAGCTGACAAGTGGCGGAGCCGGGATTTGAACCTATGACCTCTGACTCGCAAGCCCAGGCTCTTCCCTTCCTTCCTCTCCCCCTCGTCCCCCTCTCCATCCCCCCCATCTTACCTCCTTCCCTTCCCCACAGCATCTGTATATATGTATACATGTTTGTACATATTTATTACTCTTTTTATTTTACTTGTACATATCTATTCTATTTATTTTATTTTGTTAGTATGTTTGGTTTTGTTCTCTGTCTCCCCCTTCTAGACTGTGAGCCTGTTGTTGGGTAGGGACTGTCTCTATATGTTGCCAACTTGGACTTCCCAAGCGCTTAGTACAGTGCTCTGCACACAGTAAGCGCTCAATAAATACGATTGATGATGATGAGCCAGTTTCCAGGGCTCTGTTCTGCTCGAGGGGGGAGAGGAGCTCAGAGCCGCGAGGTGGGAGACATCTGGAAATTCAGGTAGCTTCTTGCCAGTTCCTCATTAGGAATAGGAAATAACCGTTCCCCCTCACAGAATGGTTCTTCTTCATCATCATCATCATCAATCGTATTTATTGAGCGCTTACTATGTGCAGAGCACTGTACTAAGCGCTTGGGAAGTACAAATTGACAACATATAGAGACAGTCCCTACCCAACAATGGGCTCACAGTCTAAAAGTCTTCACTTTGCCAGCTGACAGGAAAGGTGCTATTGATGTCTGTTTGCTTGCTTTGTTGTCTGTCTCCCGCTTCTAGACTGTGAGCCCGTTGTTGGGTAGGGACCGTCTCTATCTACAGTTGCTGAATTGTACTCTCCAAGCGCTTAGTACAGTGCTCTGCACACAGTAAGCGCAAAATAAGTACAACTGAATGAATGAATAAGTGAATGAAGGAGTAGGGAGAGGGGCAGGACTCTTAAGGAGAGATTAAATTGAGAAGCAGCGTGGCTCATTGGAAAGAGCACAGGCTTTGGAGTCAGAGGTCATGGGTTCAAATCCCGGCTCTGCCAATTGTCAGCTGTGTGACTTTGGGCAAGTCACTTCACTTCTCTGGGCCTCACTTACCTCATCTGTGAAATGGGAATTAAGACTGTGAATCCCAAGTGGGACAACCTGATCACCCTGTATCCTCCCCAGCGCTTAAAACAGTGCTTTGCATGTAGTAAGTGCTTAACAAATGCCATTATTATTATTATTATTATTAATAAATCAAATTAGTGAGGATCTGTGAATGACTCTCCCAAGTGCCTAGTATTCGTTCAATCATATTTACTGATGTGCAGAACACTGTATTAAGCGCCTGGGGGAGTGCATTACAACAATCAGCAGTCACATTCCCTGCCTGCAACGAGCTTTCAGTCTAGGGACTGTAGTACTAGAGACTCTAGTGCAGTGTTTTGCACAACAGTAAGCGCTCAATAAATACGATGGGTTGATGGATGACTAAAATTTGGAAAAGCACATGCTGGATGGCAAACTGAACTGAGGGTAGTGATTAAAAAGGGTTAAGAACCTGTTCCATAGACTTCATCCAAGCCAGCAGAACAAGTATCCCTTACCAACCCAGTAAAGTTGGAGCAGTTGTAATTCTCAGATCTTCGCATCCTGTGGCTTGTTCTCTAACCACACACACACTCTAATACCCATGAATTCCCTTTCTCCCACACATTCACAAATTCCCACTCATTGCCTTGTCTCTCCTCTTTCCACTCTTCACTTTCTCCCACTTATTCACACTTGTTCCCTCACGAATCCTCATTCTCTTTTCCCAAACCGAAGCTTCCTCTCCTTGGGTTTTTTTTGGACACTTTTTTTTAATTGTTCCTGTCCTTTTGTCCCTTTTCCTGTACTGTTCATTTCCTCCCTCCTTCCTTCCTTTTTTTCCATTTTTTTTTTTGGGGGGGGTGGGTTCATGTTTTCTTTCTTGCTACCCTTCTTCTCTCAGGTGCCTGCCCACCAGAAAGCCTGTCTGTGCTCTTGTAAAGGTCATGCTATATCACACGCAGGACCAGGACTGAGAAACAGTGAATGAATGAGTTAATGGTGTTTATATTTCTATAATCCTATTTATTCTGATGGTATTGATGCCTGTCTACTTGTTTTGTTTTGTTGCCTGTCTCCCCCTTCGAGACTGTGAGCCCGCTGTTGGGAAGGGATTGTCTTTATCTGTTGCCGAATTGTACTTTCCAAGCGCTTAGTACAGTGCTCTGTACCCAGTAAGTGCTCAATAAATACGATTGAATGAATGAAAACAGCAAGTCCTAGTGGAAAGAGCACGGGCCTGGGAGCTGGAGAACCTGGGTTCTAATTCGGGCTCTGCCACTTTTCTGCTGCGTGACCTCGGGCAAGTCGCTTATCTTCTCTGTGCCTCAGTTACCTCACCTGTAAAATGGGTATTTGACGCCTGTTTTCCCTCCCTGTTAGACTGATTATCTTGCATCTATGCCAGCATTTAGTACAGTGCTTGATGATGATGATATTTGTTAAGCGCTTACCATGTGTCAAGCACTGTTCTAAGCTCTGGGGTAGTTACAAGCTAGTCCGGTTGGACACAGTCCCTGTCCCTCATGGAGCTCATAGTCTTAATCCCCATTTTACAGATGAGGTAACTGAGGCACGGAGAAGTGAAGTGACTTGCCCAAGATTGCACAGCAGACAGCTGCTGCTTGACAAGTGCTAGAGAAGCAGCATGGTTTGGTGGCAAGAGCCCGGGCTTGGGAATCAGAGGTCATGGATTCTAATCCAGGCCCCATCACTTGTCATATGGGTGACTTTGGGCAGTTCACTTCACTTCTATGTGCCTCAGTTACCTCATCTGTAAAATGGGGATTAAAACTGTGAGCCCCTTGGGGGACAACCTTACTACTTTGTATCTACCCCAGTACTTAGAACAGTGCATACCACGTAGTAAGCGCTTAATAAATGCCATTATTAAATGCCATTATTAAAAACAACTACCATAATTATTATTATTGTTATTATTAAGTGGCCAATCTGAGATTAGAACCCAGGTCCTTCTGACTCCTGGGCCATCCACTAGGCCATACGTGACTCATAGTAAGCGCTTAACAAATATTATTATTAAGTCTGAGGATTGTGTCTGGGACTCCAACCTAATTCATCCTTTTGGATTTGTCTTAAGGTCCCATTCCCCGGGTGGGACAGAGACAAAAAAGCAGTTCTTGTTCCCGGGCATCACAACCCACCTTCCCTCCCCCACCCTCCATCCACAACCCCCCGACTCTTATCCTGTCCAAACGTTGACCTCTTCCTGGTTTCTGGGGTAGGATTGCATTTGCCAGTCCCATTCCTCTGCGGTTGTTTCACTCTGTGCCAGAAACCTAAATTCTCAGTAATTTCCAGAAAGGGATGTCATTCCGAGAGGCAACTGTTTTCCTCCCTGGGGCCCAGATGAGTGGCTCTATTGACATTTCAGACACTCGAGATTAGAGCGAAAGAACTGCTATCACTGCACACCCAAGGGGTAGGAGAGCCATTTCCACAGCATGAAGGTTTGAAGGGTCCATCCATCCTTTCTCCTTCTCCCCGCCCCCTGCCTGACTCACCTTTCCCACTCCAAACAAGGCAGTGGGAAGCTGCACAGGCGGGAATGATGATGAGAAGCAGCGCGGACTCCTGGAAAGAGCCCAGGCTGGGGAGTCGGAGGGCTTGGGTTCTAATCCTGGTTCCACCACTTGCCTGTTGGGTGACCTTGGGCTAATCACTTCACTTCCCTCATCTACAAAATGGGGATTCAGTACCTGCTCTCTCTCTTACTTAGACTGTGAGCCCCATGCGGGACCTGATTGTCTTATATCTACCCCAGTGCTCAGTACAGTGTTTGGCACATAGTAAACACTTAATAAATATTATTACTATTATTATTACTTAGAGACTTCAAGCTGCTGCTGCTGTTAGGAACTGACACTTGAGGGATCCCCCTCAGTTAGGGGATGGGAGGTAGAGGAGGAGCCCGCAAAAGAGATAGAGAATGAATGGCCAGAGAGATAGGAGGAGAACCAGGAGAGGACAGTGTCAGTGAAGTCGAGGTTGGATAATGTTTCCAAATTGACAAATGCAATGGAAAAAGGAACGGTGACTCTCAGGGACGCCATGGGTATGTTTCCTTATTTTTTTTACTGCATTTTGCACCCAGGTGTGACAGTCAGTCAGTCATATTTATTGAGCACTTACTGTGGGCAGTGCAATGTACTAAGCACTTGGGAGAGTACAGTGCAATAATATAACAGAGTAGCTTCCTCCCCCTTCATTCCAAAGAAATGGTCCTCTTTGGGGTCACCAGTGGCCTCTTTCTTGCCAGATCCAAACATCTTGCATCTGTGTTTGACACTGTAGATCATCTCCGACTCCTGGAAACATTATCTTGATGTCTGTCTCCTCCCCTCTAGACTGTGAGCCCGTTGTGGGCAAGGGTTGCCTCTCTTTTTTGCTGTACTGTACTTCCCGAGCGCTTAGTACAGTGCTCTGCACACAGTAAGCGCTCAATAACTATGATTGAATGAATGAATATTCAATTTGTCACCAAATTCTGTGGGTTCTACCTTCATGACATCTCCAAGATCCACCCTTTCCTCCCCATCCGAACTGTTAACATGCTATTCTGAGTAGTTATTACATCCCATTTTGATCATTGCTTTAGCCTCCTCACTGACCTCCCTATCTCCCATCTCCCCCCTTCACTCTGATGCCCTGATCAATTTTCTAAAAATCCATTCAGACCAGGTATCCCCATTACTCCAATGATTGCCCATAGAGAAGCAGTGTGGCTCAGTGGAAAGAGCCCAGGCTTTGGAGTCAGAGGTCATGGGTTCAAACCCCGGCTCCGCCAATTGTCAGCTGTGTGACTTTGGGCAAGTCACTTAACTTCTCTGGGCCTCAGTTACCTCATCTGTAAAATGAGGATTAAGACTGTGAGCCCGCCGTGGGACAAACTGATCATCTTGTAACCTCCCCAGCGCTTAGAACAGTGCTTTGCACATAGCAAGTGCTTAATAAATGCCATTATTATTATTATTATCCACCTCCGCATCAAACAGAAACTCCTCCCCATCGACTTTAAACCACTCAATCAACTCTCCCCATCCTACCTTAATAATCACAATAATAATTATAGTACTGGTCAATCGTTTACTACGCCTCAAGCCCCGTTCTAAACGCTGAGGTAGAAACAAATTAATCAGGTTGGACACGGTCCCTGGCCCACATGGGGCTCACACTCTTAATCTCCATTTTCCAGATGAGGTAACTGAGGCCCAGAGAAGTGAAGTGACTTGTCCAAGGCCACCCGGCAGACAAGTGGCAGAACCGAGATTAAAACCCATGATCTCCTGACTCTCTATCTATTACCCCATGCTCTTTGTGGGCAGGGATTGGGTCTATCGACTCTTTTTTATTATACTCTTAAGCACTTAACCACCTTGTCTCCTCCTACCTCACCTCGCTGCTCTCCAGCCCACACACTTTGTTAGAAGGTGCTAACCTTCTCATTGGGCCTCCATCTCGTCTATCTCACAGCCAACATCAGGTCTGGAATGCCCTCCCTCCTCATATAATGATAATAATCATAATAATAATAGCATTTATTAAACACTTACTATGTGCAAAGCACTGTTCTAAGCACTAGGGAGGTTACAAGGTGATCAAGTTGTCCCACGGGGGGCTCACAGTCTTCATCCTCATTTTACAGTTGAGGGAACTGAGGCTCAGAGAAGTGGAGTGACTTGCCCAAAGTCACACAGCTGACAAGTAGCCGGGCCGGGATTTGAACCCATGACTTCTGACTCCAAAGCCCGGGCTCTTTCCACTGAGCCACGCTGCTTCTCTATCAGACAGATAATTGCTCTCCCCTACTTCAAAGCCTTATTGAAGGCCCATCTCCTCCAGGAAGCCTTCCCTGACTGAGCCCTCCTCTCTTCTTCTCCCACTCCTTCATTCGTCCTCTCTCCCTTCCCCATGGCACATATGTATATATTTGTATATATCTGTAATTTTTAAAAATCTATTTATTTGTTTTTATTAATGCCAGTATCCTCCTGTAGACTGTGAGCTTGCCGTGGGCAGGGAATGTGTTTGATTTTGTATTGTACTCTCCCAAGCACTTAGTACAGTGATTAGTACAGTAGAGAAGCAGCATGGCTCAGTGGAAAGAGCCCGGGCTTTGGAGTCAGAGGTCATGGGTTCAAATCCTGGCTCTGCTACTTTGGGCCAGTCACTTAACTTCTCTGAGCCTCAGTTCCCTCATTTGTAAAATGGGGATTAAGACTGTGAGCCCCCCGTGGCACAACCTGATCACCTTGTATCCCCCCCAGCACTTAGAACAGTGCTTTGCACATAGTAAGCACTTAACAAATACCAACATTATTATTATTATTACAGTGCTTTGTACCTGGTAAGTGCTCCATAAACAGGATTTTTAATAGTAATAATAATAGTAATAATAATAATAATAATAATAATAGTATTTTCTAAGTGCTTGCTACATGCCAAGCACTGTTCTAAGCGCTGGATAATACTCTCCCAAGCGCTTAGTACAATGTTCTGACCACATTAGGGGCTTCATAAATACCACTGATTGATTGATTGATTGACAAGTAGAGAAACAGAGATGCAGGATGGCCTAGTGGACAGAGTTGGGGCCTGGGCGTCAGGTGGACCTGGTTCAATAATAATAATAATAATAATGGTATTTGTTATGTGCTTACTATATGCAAAGCACTGTTCTAAGCACCAGGGAGGTTACAAGGTGATCAGCTTGTCCCACGGGGAGCTCACAGTTTTAATCCCCATTTTATAGATGAGGTAACTGAGGCCCAGAGAAGTGAAGCGACTTACCCAAAGTCACACAGCTGACAATTGGCGGAGCCGAAATTTGAACCCATGACCTCTGACTCCAAAGCCTGTGCTCTTTCCACTGAGCCACGCTGCTTCTTTGTGGCCTTGGGCAAGTCACTTAACTTCTTCTGTGCCTCAGTTACCTAATCTGTAAAATGTGGAGTGACTGTGAGCCCCATGTGGAATAGGGACTGTGTCCAACCTAATTAGCTTTTATCTAACCCAGTGCCTGGCACAGAGTAAGTACTGAACAAATGCCATTAAAAACAAGAAATAAAAGGGGAGCCGAGAGGCTGTGCTACCCACCTTCTAGCTGGATTTATGCGTGAGGGGCGTTGGAGAGAGGGATTATTTTTGAGGTCGATCCAGGGGGAAAATATAGACTCGAATCTACCTCCCTCATTTCTTTTCCGACTTCAACCCCTTTTCCACGGCTCTCTCCCTAGATGGGAACGTCACCCCGCGGCCCTGCCTCTGAAGCTGTAAAAAGGGAGAGGGCCTGAAATGACATCAAAACAGAAGAAATGTTCCCCTCCCAGGATCTGATTAAACTCTTTGCCCCAGTGTGACCCCTGGAATGGACTCCATGAGAGAATCTCCCTGCCCCACGGAACAGGAAACAGACCCAGGAAAATGCCAGGGAAACAGAATTAGCCCTTTTATGAGCTCATTAAAGCACAGCGGCAACCTCTATCACCAAAAATATAATCAAGTGAAATACGGTCATTTCATTAACCCCCACTTGAGCCGCGAGCCAGCCGGAGCTGACCCCCTGGTGTCTGCCAGTTCCTCGTTTTCACAAAAAGTCCCAACCCAAAACTGCGGTGAGGACATCCCGGCCAGTTTCGCCTGAATCGCGGGAATCCAGCGGGTCCGAATCGGAGCGGTGAGTTTTTGATGCTTCCCCGATCTTCCCCCTCACAGATTCCCCCCATCCTTCTGCCCTCCCTGCATTTACTAGGGCGCACCTCATCTGTCTTCTTCAAAATGCTTTAGGGTCCCCAGGAGCAGAGAGGAAGATTGATCTCTGAGGCTTAATCTCTCTGATCTGACTCGCCATCCTAAAGTCTCTCCTAAGACATGGGGGGAAGAGGTTAGCGTCAAATCGGCCGCAGTTGATCCATCAAACGGGCCCCAAACTGTTGAGGAGTTGGAGGAAGGGCAGAGAGCTTAATCTCCTCCTCGAGACAGGCCACGGTAGCCAAAGCAGAGAGGGGAGCCGAGAACGTGAGCGGGAACGCTCGGGCCAAAGAAACCCCTCTTTTGTGCAGATTCTCTCGTAAAATGAGAAGTTCGGCTCACCGAAGACGAAGCATTTGGGGTGGAAGTGGAATAATACAGATGACTACTTCTGCCATCTGCTTCGTCTTGGCTTTGGAGGACTATCATCGACCGCTTGTTTTCCTAAGGCTTTAAAAAGAGAAAACATACCATGTGAATGTCTAAAGTTATCGACGTCAACGTTAAGGGCATTCGTTAAGCGCTAGTTCCCCTCTAGACTGTAAGCTCGTCGTGGGCAGGGAATCTGTTTATTGTTAGATTGTACTCTCCCAAGCGCTTATTACCTCTGCACGCAGTAAAGTCAGAGGTCACGGTTTCTAATCCCGACTCCGTCACTTGTCTGCTGTGTGATTTTGGATAAGAAACTTCTTCTCTGGACGTCAGTTCCCTCATCTGTAAAATGGGGATAAAAACTGTGAGCCCTGCAGGGGACAACCTGATCATCTTGTATCTCCCCCAGCTCTCAGAGCAGTGCTTCGCACATAGTAAGCGCTTAACAAATACCATCATTATTATTAAAGGCTCAATAAATACAATTGAATGAATGCATGAATGAATGCTTATTATGTGCCAAACACTATACTGAGCACTGGGGTGGATACAAGCAAATCGGGTTGGACCCAGCCCTATCCCCCATGGGGCTCAGGCTCTTAATACCCATTTTTTACAGATGAGATAAATGAGGCCCAGAGAAGTAAAATGACTTGCCAAGGTCACCCAGCACACAAGTGGCAGGGTCAGGATTAGAACCTACGTCCTGACAAGATCACGGTCAAAACCAAAACGTTGAGTCAGTGAGCGCTCCACGAGTGACAGTATATATAGAGAAGTGGCTTAGTAGAAAGAGCCCAGGTTTGGGAGTCAGAGGTTGTGGGTTCTAATCCCACCTCTGCCACTTGTCAGCTGTGTGACCTTGGGCAAGTCACTTAACTTCTCTGGGCTTCAGTGACCTCATCTGGAAAATGGGGATGAAGACTGTGAGCCCCACTTGGGACAACCTGATTACCTTGTATCTACCCCAGCGCTTAGAACAGTGCTCGGCACATAGTAAGCGCTTAACGAATGCCAACATTATTATTATTTCTCAGTTGGTTGGAAGATGGTGACAGACAAAATCAAAAATCTGGTAATCCGAAGGATTGACGTGCATTTTTCAGGGCCCCTAGGTTTTAACTCCTGTTGCTCACAACATTGCAGAAGATGTCCCTACTCTCCAGAAGCCTCTATCTAAGTAATCTAGCAACCTGGGAATTTATACTAATAAAAATAATAGTGATTATTGTGGTATAATAATAGTAATCTGATAATTACGGTACTTATTAAGCATCTATTATGTGTCAAGCGCTGTTCTAAGCGCTGGGGTAGATACAAGGTAATCAGGTTGGACACAGTCCCTGTCCCACATGGGGCTCACAGTCTTAATCCCCATTTTACAGAGTCAGAAGATTTGGGTTCTAATCCCAGCTCCGCTGCTTGCCTGCTGTGTGAGCTGGGGTGAGTCACTTAACTTCTCTGTGCCTCAGGTTTACCATCTGTAAAATGGGGATTCATTTCCTGTCCTCCCTTTAACTTAGACAGGTGGGACAGGGACTGTGTCTGACCTGATTAACCTTTATCTACCCCAGAGCTCTGCACATAGTAAGTGCTCAATAAATACAATTGATGATGATGAGCTCAGAGCAGTGCTTGACCCATAGTAAGAGCTTAACAAATACCATAATAATTATCATTATTATTGGGGAGGGAGAACAGGTATTTCTCAGAAGCAGGTATTTCTCAGAACAGAAGCAGCGTGGCTCAGTGGCCAGAGCCTGGGCTTGGGAGCCAGAGATTGTGGGTTCAAATCCCGGCTTTGCCGCTTGTCAGCTGTGTGACTTTGGGCAAGTCACTTCACTTCTCTGGGCCTCAGTTCCCTCATCTGTAAAATGGGGATGAAGACTGTGAGCCCCCCATGGGACTACCTGATCACTTTGTGTCCTCCCCAGTCCTTAGAACAGTGCTTTGCACATAGTAAGCACTTAACAAATGCCATCATTATTATTATTATTACCCCCATATTAGAGAAGCAGCGTGGCTCAGTGGAAAAGAGCCCGGGCTTTGGAGTCAGAGGTCAAGGGTTCGAACCCCGGCTCCACCAACTGTCAGCTGTGTGACTTTGGGCAAATCACTTGACTTCTCTGTGCCTCAGTTACCTCATCTGTAAAATGGGGATTAAGACTGTGAGCCCCACGTGGGACACCTGATCACCTTGTAACCTCCCCAGTGCTTAGAACAGTGCTCTGCACATAGTAAGCGCTTAACAAATGCCCTTATTATTATTATTATTATTATCATATGAGGAAACTGAGGCACAGAGAAGTCAAGTGACTTGCCTAGAACCATATAGCAGGAAAGAGGTGGAGTCCGGATTAGAACCCAGATTGGATTAGAACCCAGGTCCCTTCATTTTCTCTCCTCCTCCTCCCCTCCCCATCACCCCCCTTCCCTCCCTCTGCCCTACCCCTTTCCCCTCCCCACAGCACTTGTCTATATTTGAACATTACTCTATTTTATTAATGATGTGTACAGAGCTATAATTGTATTTATTTTGATGGCATTGACACCTGTCTACTTGTTTTGTGTTGCTGTCTGTCTCCCCCTTCTAGACTGTGAGCCCGTTGTTGGGTAGGGACCGTCTCTATATGTAGCCCATTTGTACTTCCCAAGCGCTTAGTACAGTGCTCTGCACACAGTAAGCGCTCAATAAATAGGACTGAATGAATGAATCGCAGGCCCTTGTTCTTTTCCTGCTACTGCTTGTCCTGCTACTCTGCGGAGGTAATTCACCGTGCTGAGTGGTGGAATATTTGTTTTATTTCTCACTTCTGCCATTCATTCATTCATTCATTCAATCGTATTTATTGAGTGCTTACTGTGTGCACTGTACTAAGCGCTTGGGAAGTACAATTTGGCAACATATGGAGACGGTCCCAACCCAACAACGGGCTCACAGTCTAGAAGGGGGAGACAGACAACAAAACAAAACATGTAGACAGGTGTCAAAATCGTCAGAATTTTCTTTGGGATTGATTCCATCTCAATCAATCATTCTCTAAGTGGGCATAAGAACCTTGTTCAGAAGCTTAATTTGCGCCCAGAAAATGCCCGGGGACTCTTGGAAAGAGTAATTGATATTTTGTTTATTTAGTGATGCTATCCAGGCACTCCAAAATCCAGGGAGGTTTAGTGGACGCTTTCTGGTCGCCTGAGGGTCTTCTGAGTCGACCATCCCACACTCATCGTCTCTGTCCATCTGGCTTGGCGGTTCGCTTTAAAGTGGGTTTCTTTTTTAATGGCATTTATTAAGCGCTTACTGTGTGCAAAGCACTGTACTAAGCGCTGGATATTGGTTTGACGTTAGGGTTCACCAGACCGATGGTTGATTTGCGTGTAAGTTGCTCGTTGCATGTTTCTAGACTGTGAGCCCGCTGTTGGGTAGGGACCGTCTCTATATGTTGCCAACTTGCACTTCCCAAGCGCCTAGTACAGTGCTCTGCACACAGTAAGTGCTCGATAAATACGATTGAACGAAGGAATGAATGGTAAAGGACATCTGAATCTGAAGAGGCCCATATCTTTGGTACTGGAATGTCCAGAGCCGGATCATCATCAATCGTATTTATTGAGCGCTTACTGTGTGCAGAGCACTGTACTAAGCGCTTGATCATACTCTACACACAGTGAGCGCTCAATAAATACAATTGAATTAATGAATGGCATTGTAAGCACTTAACAGGAACCCCAGCGTGGCTCAGTGGAAAGAACGCGGGCTTGGGAGTCAGAGGTCATGGCTTCGAATCCCGGCTCGGCCACTTGTCAGCTGTGTGACCTTGGGCAAGCCACTTAACTTCTCTGTGCCTCATTTATCTCATCTGTAAAATGAGGATTAAGACTGTGAGTCCCACGTGGGACAACCTGATCACCTTGTATCCCCCCGCCAGCGCTTAGAACAGTGCTTCATACATAGTAAGCGCTTAACAAATACCATTATTATTATTGTTATTTTTATATCACCCTCGTGAAGTGGCTATTTTAAAGGATAAGATAAGGCATCCTCGAAGCAGCGTGGCTCAGTGGAAAGAGCCCGGGCTTTGGAGTCAGAGGTCATGGGTTCAAATTCCGGCTCCGCCAACTGTCAGCTGTGTGACTTTGGGCAAGTCACTTCACTTCCCTGTGCCTCAGTTACCTCATCTGTAAAATGGGGATGAAGACTGTGAGCCCCCCATGGGACAACCTGCTCACCTTGTAACCTCCCCAGTGCTTAGAACAGTGCTTTGCACATAGTAAGAGTTTAATAAATGCCATTATCATTATTGTTATTATTTTTATATCACCCTCATGAAGTGGCTATTTTAAAGGATAAGATAAGGCATCCCCGACTGGCACATCTCTCTGGACTGTAAGCTTGTTGTGGGCAGGGAATGTTTCTGTAATATTGCTGTATTCATTCAATTGTATTTATTGAGCACTTACTGTGTGCAGAACACTGTATTAAGTGCTTATATTGTGGACTCCCAGGCACTTAGTGCAGTGCTCTGCATGTGGTCATCTCTCAATAAATGCAATTGATTGACTGTTGGGTAGGGACTGTATATGTTGCCAACTTGTACTTCCCAAGCGCTTAGTCCAGTGCTCTGCACACAGTAAGTGCTCAATAAATACGATTGATTGATTGATTGATTGATGTTACAGTTCTTATTTTGAGGGCCCAGAAATGGCTTCAATTCTGAATCCTCCAGTGCAAACCCATTGAACAAATATTTCAATCCCCCAGAGGGCTGGAACTTATTTTTTTTTCTGGGATTCCAGCATAGAGCCTCCTCCCCTCTGCTTAGGGTAGGTGCCACCATTCATTCATTCATTCATTCAATCGTATTTATTGAGTGCTTACTGCGTGCAGAGCACTGGACTAAGCGCTTGGGAAGTATAAATTGGCAACATATAGAGACGGTCCCTACCCAACAGCGGGCTCACAGTCTAGAAGGGGGAGACGGACAACAACACAAAACAAGTAGACAGGTGTCAAAACTGTCAGAATAAATAGAATTATAGCTATATGCATATCATTAATAAAATAGAGTAGTAAATATATACAAGTGAAATAAATAGAGTAATAAATCTGTACAAATATACACAAGTGCTGTGGGGAGGGGAAGGGGGTAGGGCAGCGGAGGGGGCAATACGGGGGAGAGGAAAATGGGGGCTCAGTCTGGGAAGGCCTCCTGGAGGAGGTGAGATCTCAGTAGGGCTTTGAAGCTCCTCAATCTGACTCTGGGATCGGTGTGGAGCCAGGCCTTCCTGACTTCATTGCCGGCAATATAATAATAATAATAATAATAATAATAATAATTATTATTATTATTATTATGATATTTGTTAAGCACTTACTATGTGCCAGGTGCTTTCTAAGTGCTGGGGTAGATAGAAGGTAGTCAGGTTGTCCCACGTGGGGCTCACAGTCTTCATCCCCATTTGACAGATGAGGGAACTGAGGCCCAGAGGACTGAAGAAGGTAGGTTGTCCCACGTGGGGCTCACAGTCGTCATCCCCATTTGACAGATGAGGGAACTGAGGCCCAGAGGAGTGTAGAAGGTAGTCAGGTTGTCCCACGTGGGGCTCACAGTCTTCATCCCCATTTGACAGATGAGGGAACTGAGGCCCAGAGGAGTGAAGTGACTTGCCCAGGGTCACACAGCGGACAAGTGGCGGAGCCAGAATTAGAACCCACGAACTCTGACTCCCAAGCACGGGCTCTTTCCACTGAGCCACGCTAAAGTACACTGAGCACAGTGCACTACACACAGTAGGCGCTCAATCAATCAATCGAGGACCGGGTTCTAGCCACTGTACCATGCTGCTTCGAGGTACAGGGCCATGCCCAGCTAATGCCATAGCTAATGCCCAGCATTTGGCTTTCTGTGCCACAGCTTGAAGAAGCCGAGAAGCCTCATGGCTTAGTGGCCAGCACACGGGCATGGGAGTCAAAGGACTTGGCTGTCACTTGTCTGCTGTGTGACCTTGGGCAAGTCACTTCACCCCTCTGGGCCTCAGTTACCTCATCTGGAAAATAATAATAATAATAATAATGGCATTTATTAGGTGCTTACTATGTGCAAAGCACTGTTCTAAGCTCTGGGGAGGTTACAAGGAGATCAGGATTTCCCACAGGGGGCTCACAGTCTTCATCCCCATTTTCCAGATGAGGTAACTGAGGCACAGAGAAGTTAAGTTAGAAGTTTAGAGAAGCAGCGTGGCTCTGTGGAAAGAGCCCGGGCTTTGGAGTCAGAGGTCATGGGTTCAAACCCCGGCTCCGTCAATTGTCAGCTGGGTGACTTTGGGCAAGTCAGTTAACTTCTCTGTGCCTCAGTTCCCTCATCTGGAAAATGGGGATTAAGACTGTGAGCCCCCCGAGGGACAACCTGATCGTTTTATAACCTCCCCAGCGCTTAGAACAGTGCTTTGCACATAGTAAGCGCTTAATAAAGGCCATCAAAAAAAGTGGCTCGCCCAAAGTCACACAGCTGACAATTGGCGCAGCGGGGATTTGAACCCATGACCTCTGACTCCAAAGCCCGGGCTCATTCCACTGAGCCATGCTGCTTGGGGATTAAGATTCGATTAAGATTAAGATTAAGATTTGTTTGATTAAGATTCATGGGCCTTGTATTGGTCGGGGACTGCATCCGTCCCGATTAGCTCATCTCTATCCCAGCGCTTAGTACATTGCCTGGCACATAGCAAGCGTTTAACAAATACCATTAAAAAAAAAAAAGACACATCCCTGGCTTTACACTGTTTTTCTCCCCCATTTTCTCTACAGTTTCTTTTCGTTCAAGTTGTCTCCCTGTTCATTCATTCAGTCATATTTATTGAGCACTTACTGTGTGCAGAGCACTGTACTAAGCGCTTAGCAATGTACTACTACTACTACTAATAATAATAATGGCATTTGTTAAGCTCTTACTATGTGCCAAGCACTGTTCTAAGCGCTGGTGGGGGGATACAAGGTGATCGGGTTGTCCCCCGTGGGGCTCACAGTCTTCATCCCCATTTTACAGATGAGGTCACTGAGGCTCAGAGAAGTTAAGTGACTTGCCCAAGGTCACACAGCAGACATGTTCTCTCTGCTCCCTTTAAACTATAAGCTCCTGGTGGGCAGGGACCGTATCTACCAACTCTGTTGGAATGTACTCTCCCAAACGCCTAGAGAAGCAGCGTGGCTCAGTGGAAGGAGCCCGGACTTTGGAGTCAGAGGTCATGAGTTCAAATCCCGGCAGCTGTGTGACTTTGGGCAAGTCACTTCGCTTCTCTGGGCCTCAGTTCTCTCATCTGTAAAATGGGGATTAAGATTGTGAGCCCCACGTGGGACAACCTGATCACCTTGTATCCCCCCAGCGCTTAGAACAGTGCTTTGCACATAGTAAGCGCTTAACAAACACCATCATTATTATTATTATTATTATTATTACTAGTACAGTCCTCTGCACACAGTCAGTGCTCCATAAATGACCACTGATTGCTTTTGGAGGCGAGCAAGCTGCACTGGACTTCTGATGAATATGAAAACCGTATGGTAAAAAAAAAAGCCAATAGTACTATGGCTTGCCTGAAATAGAGTCACCACAGAGCAGGCGGGCACGCACGTCATGGAAAGAAAGGCAAAGAAGCTTTTTATCTATTTGGGTTTATTTATTTTTTTTCTTTTCCATTTGCTGCGGTTTGTTGTAATCCTTAGGAAACTGCCGCTTTTACTCTGGGTGAACAGGGTCAGGCAGAGTCAAAAGCAAACGAGAGGGATCCTGGCAGGCAGGGATCCTGTGGACAGAATGTGCTGTACTCTCCAAAGCACTTAGTAGGTGCTCAATAAATACTATTGATTGACTGGTAATACTAATGACGTCATTTGTTAAGTGCTTACTATGTGCAAAGCACTGTTCTAAGCACTGGGGAGATACCAGGTGATCGGGTTGTCCCACGGGGGGCTCACAGTCTTAATCCCCATTTTACAGATGAGGTAACTGAGGCCCAGAGAAGTGAAGTGACTTGTCCAAAATTACACGGCTGACAATTGGCAGAGCCGGGATTTGAACCCATGACCTCTGCCTCCAAAGCCCGTGCTCTTTCCACTGAGCCAGGCTGCTTCTCTGGTAGAGGAGCAGTATGACCTACTGGAAAGACGACGGGCCTGGGTTCTAATCCCAGCTCAACCGCTTGTGGGCTGTGTGACCATGGGAAAGTCACTTAAGTTCTCTGTGACTCAACTTGCTCCTTTGTAAAATGGAAATTAAATACCTCTCCTCCCAGTGTGGCCTAATGGATAAAGCACGGGCCCTGGGAGTCAGTAGGATCTGGGTTCGAATCCTGGCTCCACCACTTATCTTGGGCAAGTCACTTCACTTCTCTGTACCTCAGTGCCCTCATATATAAAATGGGGATTGAGATTGTGAGCCCCATGTGACTGTGAGAAGCCCCCTTCTCCTCAACATGCTCTCCAACCTTGGCTTCACAGACTCCGTCCCCTCCTGGTTCTCCTCTTATCTCTCCGGCAGTTCATTCTCAGTCTCCTTTGCAGGCTCCTCCTCCCCCTCCCATCCCCTTACTGTGGGGGTTCCTCAAGGGTCAGTTCTTGGTCTCCTTCTGTTCTCTATCTATACTCCCTCCCTCGGTGAACTCATTGGCTCCCACGGCTTCAACTATCATCTCTACGCTGATGACACCCGAATCTACATCTCTGCCCCTGCTCTCTCTCCCTCCCTTCAGGCTCGTGTCTCCTCCTGCCTTCAAGACATCTCCATCTGGATGTCTGCCCGCCACCTAAAACTCAACATGTCCAAGACTGAACTCCTTGTCTTCCCTCCCAAACCCTGCCCTCTCCCTGACTTTCCCATCACTGTAGACGGCACTACCATCCTTCCCGTCTCACAGGCCCGCAAACTTGGTGTCATCCTCGACTCCGCTCTCTCACTCACCCCTCACATCCAAGCCATCACCAAAACCTGCCGGTCTCAGCTCTGCAACATCACCAAGATCTGCTCTTTCCTCTCCATCCAAACCGCTACCCTACTGGTTCAATCTCTCATCCTATCCCGACTGGATTACTGCATCAGCCTCCTCTCCGATCTCCCATCCTCCTGTCTCTCCCCACTTCAATCCATACTTCACGCTGCTGCCCGGATCATCTCTGTGCAGAAATGCTCTGGGCATGTTACTCCCCTCCTCAAAAATCTCCAGTGGCTACCAATCAACCTACGCATCAGGCAAAAACTCCACACTCTGGGCTTCAAGGCTGTCCATCCCCTCGCCCCCTCCTACCTCACCTCCCTTCTGTCCTTCTCCAGCCCAGCCCGCACCCTCCACTCCTCTGCCACTGCTAACCTCCTCACCATGCCTCGTTCTCTCCTGTCCCGCCATCAACCCCCGGCCCACATCATCCCCCGGGCCTGGAATGCCCTCCCTCTGCCCATCTGCCATACTAGCTCTCTTCCTCCCTTCAAAGCCCTACTGAGAGCTCACCTCCTCCAGGAGGCCTTCCCACACTGAGCCCCCTCCTTCCTCTCCTCCTCCCCATCTCCCCCCACCCTACCTCCTTCTCCTCCCCACAGCACCTCTATATATATTTGTACAGATTTATTACTCTATTTATTTTACTTGTACATATTTACTAGTCTATTTATTTTATTTTGTTAGTATGTTTGGTTTTGTTCTCTGTCTCCCCCTTCTAGACTGTGAGCCCGCTGTTGGGTAGGGACCATCTCTATATGTTGCCAACTTGTACTTCCCAAGCGCTTACTACAGTGCTCTGCACACAGTAAGCGCTCAATAAATACGATTGAATGAATGAATGAATGTGGGACAGAGAGCAGCATGGCGTAGTGGAAAGAGCACAGCCCTGGGAGTCAGAAGGTCATGGGTTCTAATCCCAGCTCTGCCGCTTGTCTGCCGTGTGACCTTGGGCAAGTCACTTCACTTCTCTGTGCCTCAGTTCCCTCATCTGTAAAATGGGGATTAAGATTTTTGAGCCTTGTATTGGTCAGGGACTGTGTCCAGCTTGTTTAACGTGTCTCTACCCCAGCGCTTAGTACATTGCCTGGCACATAGCAAGCATTTAACAAATACAATTGAGCCCCACGTGGGACAGGGACCGTGTCCAACCCAATTTCCTTATATCTGCTCCAGAGCTTAGTACAGTGCCTGGCATATAGTTAAGTGCTTAACAAATACCATTATTATTATTATTATTATTGTTATCTCCCCAGTACTTAGTATAGTGCCTGGCATATAGTTAAGTGCTTAACAAACATACCATAATCATTATTATTATTGTTATCTCCCCAGTACTTAGTACAGTGCCTGGCATATAGTTAAGTGCTTAACAAATACCATAATTATTATTATTATTATCTCCCCAGTACTTAGTACAGTGCCTGGCATATAGTTAAGTTCTTAACAAATATACCATAATTATTATTATTATTATTATTGTTATCTCCCCAGTACTTAGTACAGCGCCTGGCATATAGTTAAGTGCTTAACAAATATACCATAATTATTATTATTATTGTTATCTCCCCGGTACTTAGTACAGTGTCTGGCATATAGTTAAGTGCTTAACAAATACCATAATTATTATTATTATTGTTATCTCCCCAGTACTTAGTACAGTGCCTGGCATATAGTTAAGTGCTTAACAAATACCATAATCATTATTATTATTGTTATCTCCGCAGTACTTAGTACAGTGCCTGGCATATAGTTAAGTGCTTAACAAATATACCATAATAATAATTATTATTGTTATCTCCCCAGTACTTAGTACAGTGCCTGGCATATAGTTAAGTGCTTAACAAATATACCGTAATTATTATTATTATTATTGTTATCTCCCCAGTACTTAGTACAGTGCCTGGCAAATAATAAGTGCTTATCAAATACCGCAACTATTATTAGAGAGAAAGTGAAGTCCCCTTTGAGGTGAAGTCAAGCTGGGATATTTTCAGCTCAGGGTTAGGTGAAGCCTCCGTAGGAAAGGGGGAAACGACTAAGATATGTGGGAAGCATTTCAGATGGTGGGATGGGGGCAGGCAATGGACAAGAAAAAGTTCTCTGTGGGCAGGGATTGTCTCTCTTTATTGCTGTATTGTATTTTCCAAGAACTTAGTAATAATAATAATATCCATTCATTCATTTGATCGTGTTTATTGAGCGCTTACTGTGTGCAGAGCACTGGACTAAGCGCTTGGAAAGTACAAGTTGGCAACATATAGAGACGGTCCCTACCCAACAGCGGGCTCACAGTCTATTAGAATAATAATAATGAAGGCATTTGTTAAGCGCTTACTATGTGCCAAGCACTGTTTTAAGCGCTGCAGAGGATACAAGGTGATCAGGTTGTCCCACGTGGGGCTCACGGTCTTCATCCCCATTTTACAGAAGAGGTAACTGAGGCACAGAGAAGCGAAGCGACTTGCCCAAAGTTGCACAGGTGACAATTGGCAGAGTCGGGATTTGAACCCATGACCTCCGACTCCCAAGCCCGAGCTCGTTCCACTGAGCCACGCTGCTTGTGCTCGGCAAACAGTAAGTGTTCAGTATATACGGTTTTGTAGGGGATAGACAGACCTGGGAGTCAGAAGGACCTGGGTTCCAATTCTGGTACTGCCACTTGTCTGCTGTGTGACCTTGGGCAAGTCACTTGACTTCTCTGTGCCTCAGTTCCCTCATCTGTTAAATGGGGATGGAGACTGTGAGCCCCACATGGGACAGGGACTATATCCAACCTGATTTGCTCGGATCCACCCCAGCGCTTAGTACAGGGCCTGGCACATAGTAAGCACTTAACAAATGAGAAGCAGCGTGGCTTAGTGGAAAGAGCCCGGGCTTGGGAGTCAGAGGTCATGGGTTCTAATCCTGCTCTGGCTCTTGTCAGCCGTGTGACTTTGGGCAAGTCTCTTAACTTCTCCGGGCTTCAGTTCCCTTATCTGTAAAATGGGGATGAAGACTGTGAGCCCTACATGGGACAACCTCTTTGCCTTGTATCCCCCCCACGTCCAGCACTTAGAACAGTGCTTGGCACATAGTAAGTGCTCAACAAATGCCACAATTGTTAAATACCATTATTATTATTATTCATAATAAATGAATGAAAGGTCTGGACAAAAGATCTCCAATGGATGGAGAAGCAGCGTGGCTCCGTGGAAAGAGCCCGGGCTTTGGAGTCAGAGGTCATGGGTTCTAATCCCGGCTCTGCCAGTTGTCAGCTGTGTGACTTTGGGCAAGTCACTTCACTTCTCTGTGCTTCAGTGACCTCATCTGTAAAATGGGGATGAAGACTGTGAGCCCCCCTTTACGATAACCTGATCACCTCACAACCTCCCCAGGACTTAGAACAGTGCTTCGCTCATAGGGAGTGCTTAACAAATACCATCATTACTCTATATTACTTTATTTATTTTATTTGTACATATTTATTCTATTTATTTTATTTCGTTAATATGTTTTGTTTTGTTGTCTGTCTCCCCCTTCTAGACTGTGAGCCCACTGTTGGGTAGGGACCGTCTCTATACGTTGCCAACTTGGACACCCCTCGTCCCCCTCTCCATCCCCCCGTCTTACCTCCTTCCCTTCCCCACAGCACCTGTATATACGTATGTGTGTTTGTACATATTTATTACTCTATTTATTTATTGATTTTACTTGTACATATCTCTTCTATTAATTTTATTTTGTTAGTATGTTTGGTTTTGTTCTCTGTCTCCGCCTTTTAGACTGTGAGCCCACTGTTGGGTAGGGACTGTCTCTATATGTTGCCAACTTGGACTTCCCAAGTGCTTAGTCCAGTGCTCTGCACATAGTAAGCGCTCAATAAATACGATTGATGATGATGATGTATGTTTGTACAGATTTATTACTCTATTTTACTTATACTTATCTATTGTATTTATTTTGTTAATATGTTTGGTTTTGTTCTCCGTCTCCCCGTTCTAGACTGTGAGCCCACTGTTGGGTAGGGACTGTCTCTCTATGTTGCCAACTTGTACTTCCCAAGCGCTTAGTCCAGTGCTCTGCGCACAGTAAGCGCTCAATAAATACGGCTGAATGAATGAATGAATCATTATTAAATGCCACTATAATAATTATTACTATTGATAAGTGAATGAAAGGTCTGGACGAAAGATCTCCGATGGATGGAGAAAGGATAATTAAAGTCCTTGGCCCAGATGGGAGTCCGGGAAGAAACGGGTCCCGAGACGGGAAATTTAGGGGGCCTAAATCGTAGTGGGGGGCGGGGGAGGGGGGGGACACTCGGATGAAGGCTCCGGACCGGAAGTGGGCAGGAAGTTGGGGGGGGTGGGGGGGTCTCCCCAAGGGTAGGGGCGTTTAAGACATCCAGGAAACCGGGGGGGGCGGGGGGAAGGGCCCACGCAGGCCACGCCCATCCCCCCACGGCCCCGCCCACACAGGCCCCGCCCACCAATCACGGCCCGCCCTCCCAGTCCCCGCCCACCAATCACGGCCCCGCCTTCCCACCAGGCCCCGCCCATTCGGGGCCCCGCCCACGTCTCGGGCCCCCGCCCAACCAGGATACGCCCTCCAATCACGGCCCCGCCCACACAAGCCACGCCCGCTTTCTCACGGCCCCGCCCTCCAGGGCCACGCCCACCCACGATTTAGGCCACGCCCACTCCACACGGCCACGCCCTCCCGGACCACGCCCACCAATCACGCCCCCGCCCGTGCAGGCCCCGCCCACTCCTCACGGCCACGACTTATCATGCCAGGCCCATATAGCCCCACCCACTACTCACGGCCACGCCCTCCCTGGCCCCGCCCGCCGATCACGACCCGCCCTCCCAGCCCCCGCCCACCAATCACGGCCCCGCCTTCCCACCAGACCCCGCCCATTCGGGGCCCCGCCCACGTCTCGGGACCCCGACCAACCAGGACATGCCCTCCAATCAAGACCCCGCCCACACAGGTCACGCCCACGTCTCGCAACCGCGCCCTCCCGGGCCACGCCCACCCACGATTTAGGCCACGCCCCCCGGGCGACGCCCACCGATCACGGCCCCTCCGCCCGCGCAGGCCCCGCCCACACTTCACGGCCACGACTTATCATGCCAGGCCCATATAGCCCCACCCACTACTCACGGCCACGCCCTCCCGGGCCCCGCCCGCCGATCACGACCCGCCTACCAGCCCCCGCCCACCAATCACAGCCCGCCCACACAGGCCCCACCCACCAATCACGGCCCCGCCTTTCCACCAGGCCCCGCCCATTCGGGGGCCCGCCCACGTCTCGGGTCCCCGCCCAACCAGGACATGCCCTCCATTCCGGGCCCGCCCACACAGGCCACGCCCACTTCTCACGACCGCGCCCTCCGGGCCACGCCCACCCACGACTGATCAGGCCACGCCCACTCCACACGGCCACGCCCTCCCGGACCACGCCCACCAATCACGCCCCAGCCCGTGCAGGCCCCACCCACCAATCACGGCCCCGCCCACCCATGCCCCGCCCACTCCTCACGGCCACGACTTATCATGCCAGGCCCACATAGCCCCACCCACTACTCACGGCCACGCCCTCCCGGGCCACGCCCTCGATCACGGCCCGCCCACCAGTCCCCGCCCACCAATCACGGCCCCGGCTTCCCACCAGGCCCCGCCCATTCGGGGCCCCGCCCACGTCTCAGGCCCCCGCCCAACCAGGACACGCCCTACAATCACGACCCCGCCCACACAGGTCATGTCCTCTTCTCACGGCCACGCCCTCCCGGACCGCGCCCACCAATCACGCCCCCCCGCCCCCCGCAGGCCCCGCCCACCAATCACGGCCCCGCCCTCCCAGGCTCCGCCCACCCTCAAGGCCACGATTTATCACGCCACGCCCACACAGCCCCACCCACTCATCGCGGCCACGCCCTCCAGAACCACGCCCACCAATCACGGCCCGCCCGCGCAGGCCCCGCCCACCAACCACGCCCCGCCCTCCCCGGCCCCGCCCACCAATCACAGTCCCGCCCTCCCAGGCCCCGCCCACCCCCACCGGCTACGCCCTCAGGCCCCGCCCTGGACAAGCCCTCTCCTCCCACCCCCTTCCGGCCCCGCCCCCTCGATGGCCACGCCCACACTACCGCGTTCCGCCCGCCATGCCCCGCCCATTTCCTCAGGCCCCGCCCCTTCTCCCGCTCCCCCCCCCCCCCCCCCCCCGCCGGCCGTGGCGCGCCCCCTCCCGGCCCCGCCCTCTCCATCCCGCCGGGCCCGGCCGCGGAACAGCGCCCCCTCCCGGGAGCGGCGGGACGGACAGGAGGAGCGCGGCCGCGGAACAGCGCCCCCTCCAGGGAGCGGCGGGACGGACAGCCAGGAGGAGCGCGGCCCCGCCCCCGCTCCCCTCTCCCGCTCCCAATCCCGATGATCCCGCCTCCCTCCCGGCCTTCCCGGGAGCGATGGACAGCGGCCGTTCCGCCGGGGGAATTAGGTGGGGAAGACGCCCAGGCGTCCGCCTGCCTTCCCGGAGCCGTCAGCCGCCGTCCTGCCCGCTCCTCTTCCCTCCCAACTAAGGGAATCAGCTCGTCCCAGCGGTAAGCCTGCACAACAACGCTCCGGCCTCCGAGGTTTGGGGGGGGGGAAGCTGAGGATCCTGATCCCCCAGCGCTTAGAACAGTGCTGGGCACATAGTAAGCGCTTAACAAACACCAACTGATCCCCCTCCTCCCCCTCTCCATCCCCCCCCGCCTTACCTCCTTCCCTTCCCCACAGCACCTGTATAGATGCATAGATGTTTGTACGGATTTATTACTCCATTTATTTCACTTGTACCTATCTATTCTATTTATTTATTTATTTATTTTACTTGTACATTTCTATCCTATTTTATTTTGTTGGTATGTTTGGTTCTGTTCTCTGTCTTCCCCCTTTTAGACTGTGAGCCCACTGTTGGGTAGGGACTGTCTCTATGTGTTGCCAATTTGTACTTCCCAAGCGCTTAGTCCAGTGCTCTGCACATAGTAAGCGCTCAATAAATACGATTGATTGATTGATTGATTGATTTTATTTCGTTAATACGTTTGGTTTTGTTCTCTGTCTCCCCCTTCTAGACTGTGAGCCCACTGTTAGGGTAGGGACCGTCTCTATACGTTGCCAACTTGCACGCCCCTCGTCCCCCTCTCCATCCCCCCCCGCCTTACCTCCTTCCCTTCCCCACAGCACCTGTATATATGTTTGTACAGATTTATTACTCTATTCATTTACTTATTTTACTTGTACTTATCTATTCTGTTTATTTTATTTGGTTAATATGTTTGGTTTTGTTCTCTGTCTCCCCCTACTAGACTGTGAGCCCACTGCTGTGAGCCCCCCTTTTGGATTGTGAGTCCACTGTTGGGTAGGGACTGTCTCTATATGTTGCCAACTTGTACTTCCCAAGCGCGTAGTACAGTGCTCTGCACACAGTAAGCGCTCAATAAACACAATTGATTGATTGATTGTTGGGTAGGGACCGTCTCTATATGTTGCCAACTTGTACGCCCCTCATCCCTCTCTCCATCCACCCCCCGTCTTACCTCCTTCCCTTCCCCACAGCACCTGTATAGATGTTTGTACAGATTTATTACTCTATTTATTTATTTTACTTGTACTTATCTATTGTATTTATTTTATTTTGTTAATATGCTTGGTTTTGTTGTCTGTCTCCCCCTTCTAGACTGTGAGCCCACTGTTGGGTAGGCACTGGCTCTATATGTTGCCAACTTGGACTTCCCAAGCGCTTAGTCCAGTGCTCTGCACACAGTAAGCGCTCAATAAATACGATTGATTGATTGATTGATTCCCAAGCGCTTAGTACAGTGCTCCGCACACAGTAAGCGCTCAATAAATACGATTGATTGATTGATTGATCCTAATAACAGCCAGGACCTGTTCGTCTCTCTCTGAGTGCATCTCTGCCTGTCTTTGTATCTCTGTGTGTGTGTGTGTCTGTGTGTCTATTTGTGGGTGTCTATGTGCATCCGTGTGTGTCTGTGCCCAGGGGTCTAGGGTTCATTCATTCGATCGTATTTATTGAGCGCTTACCGTGTGCTGGACTAAGCGCTTGAGAAGTCCAAGTCGGCAACATCTAGAGACGGTCCCTACCCAACGGCGGGCTCACAGTCTAGAAGGGGGAGACAGACAACGCGACAAAACATATTAACAAAATAAAATGAATAGAATAAATCTGTACAAGTAAAATAGAGTAATAAATCTGTACAAACATATAGACAGGTGCTGTGGGGAGGGGAAGGAGGTGGGGGGATGGGGAAGGGGAAAGGACTCTATTCCTCTTTATTATTACTCTATTTATTACTCTATTTATTACTCTATTACTCTATTTATTACTCCATTTATTTTACTTGTACGTACCTATTCTATTTACTTGATTTTGTTAATATGTTTTGTTTTGTTCTCTGTCTCCCCCTTCTCGACTGTGAGCCCACTGTTGGGTAGGGACCGTCTCTCTGTGTTGCCAACTTGCACTTCCCAGGCGCTTAGTACAGTGCTCCGCACACAATAAGCGCTCCATAAATATGACTGATTGATTGATTGACTGAAGGAGGGGGCTGTGTGTCTGAGGGTCCAGGGGCTGCCCCACCACCCCCTTTCTGGGCCACCTGTCTACATGTTTTGTTGTCTGAGCCCGCTGTTGCCGACTTGGACTTCCCAAGCGCTCAGTCCAGTGCTCTGCACACAGTAAGCGCTCAATAAATACAATTGAATGAATGAAAAGGAGAAGCTGCTTGGGGTCCCGTGTCCCCTCCTCCTCCGCAGAACGTTTCGGCCAGAGGGTCGAGGGAGAGCAAACAGGGCTAGTGGATGCTCTATGCCCCCCGGGCCAGGTGGTCGGAGAAGGGCGACCCTCGTCCATCCACAAACCGGCCTGGAGGAGGAAAGGGGTGAAGGGAACCACCTGCATCCTCCAGACCAGAAACCCTGCAAGACCATCAGGGGTATGTGTGTGTCCTCAGAAATTTGTTTCCGACTATATTTCTCTTCTAATTTTTATGTTGTGTGCCCGTTTGGGCAGGGATTGCCGTCTTCATTGCCGTATTGTACTTTCCAAGCGCTCAGTACAGCGCTCTGCTCATGGTAGGCGCTCAATAAATACCAATGAACGAACGAGTGTATGGGGTAGAGGGGAATGGCAACCAATCGTATTTATTGAGTGCTTACTGTGTGCGGAGCACTGGACTAAGTGCTTGGGAAGGACAAGGCGGCAACATATGGAGACGGTCCCGACCCGACAACGGGCTCACGGTCTAGAAGGGGGAGACGGGCAACAAAGCAAAACATATAGACAGGTGTCATTCATTCATTCATTCATTCAATCGTATTTATTGAGTGCTTACTGTGTGCGGAGTACTGGACTAAGCGCTTGGGAAGGACAAGTCGGCAACATCTAGAGACGGTCCCGACCCGACAACGGGCTCACGGTCTAGAAGGGGGAGACGGACAACAAAGCAAAACATGTAGACAGGTGTCATTCATTCATTCATTCATTCAATCGTATTTATTGAGCGCTTACTGTGTGCAGAGCACTGGACTAAATCGTCAGGACAAATAGAATTAAATTAAATTTGCCCCCATCCATCTCATCTGGGCAAGCAAGAGGGCACCGTGCAGCTGTGATAGCCAGAAGGCAAGACTGCTGGGTTAGGGTGGGAAGGCCGAGTGGAGACATCTTTTGGAGTTTCCTCGGTTTTCCAAGATCCCGCTGCTTTTTGGGGACTCGGCTTTTCCAGGCTGAATGGAACTGGGAGCCGCCGTGCCCCGTCCTCCCCACACGTGCAAGGGTTCAGAGCTGCTGGAAAGGAAAGCAATCCCGAGCGGAAGAGCCGGGTCGGCCCAGCACGGGGACTGGAGGAGGTGGACGAGGGACGGGGGGCTCGATGAGGTGGCGGTTAGCTTTTGGGGACCCTTAGTCCGTGCGAGCTAGCCCTCTGGAGCTTCCGAGTATTTAGACACAGAAGAACACCCTGTCCTAAAGAAAAATGGTCATCCCATTCTCTTGATAGATTCCGTAGCGGGGCATGATGCATGTCCTCCCAAGAACAGGGATGACTAATGGGAAGAGTGAGAATGAGGCCGGGTTGTAGATTCTGGGAGGTACTCTAAGGGACTTTGGCTGCAGCTGATTATTTGCCTAGCGTCGTAATCCAAGGTTGCTGAATAATAATAAATCATCATCATCATCATCAGTCGTATTTATTGAGTGCTTACTGTGTGCAGAGCACTGTACTAAGCGCTAGGGAAGTACAAGTTGGCAACATATAGAGACAGTCCCTACCCAACAGTGGGCTCACAGTCTAATAAACAGTGGTATTTGGTAAGCAGTTATTATGTGCCAAGCGCTGTCGTAGATACAAGGTGATCAGTTTGTCCCACGCGGGGCTCACAGCCTTCATCCCCATTTTACAGATGAGGTAACAGAAGCACAGGAGTTTGCCCAAGGCCACACAGCAGACAAGTAGTGGAGCCGGGATTAGAATCCACGTCCTCTGATTCCCAAGTTTGTGCTCTTTCCTCTAAGCCACGCTGCTTCTCTATGGAGGCCCAGTTTCTGAGTGTCTTTCTTTTTCTTCTTATTTTTATGGTATCTGTTAAATGCTTATTGTGTGTCAGACACTGTACTAGGTGTTGGGGAAGATACAAGCCAATCAGGCCGGACCCAATCCGCGTCCCACCTGGGGCTCACAGTCTTCATCCCCATCTTACAGATGAGGGAACTGGGCACAGAGCAGATAAGTGACTTAACCAAGGTTACACAGCAGACGAGCGGCAGAGCCGGGATTAGAACCCAGATCCTTCTCGCTCCCAGGCCCGTGCTCTAGCCACTAGGACACGCTGCTTCTTTCTTCTGTTACGTCAGTCTATGCCTCCTGGAATTTGGTCCAGAAGTTTCTGGGGCCTGAGGGAAAGGCCCAGCTTGGAAGTCAGGATATCTGGATTCTAACCTCAGCTCAGCCATTTGCTCAGGCAAGAGACAATCCACGCCTCAGTTTCTCCTTAAAACCAGCCTAATTGGACTTTTCACCACCCAGTGTTCGTGTGAAGCGATAGAGCCCCGGCTATCGGCCGGATGTAAAGGTGTCTTGCTAAGAAGTGAAGACGCACGGGTGAACGGACTTTATTCATCTTTTCCCCCGAGATGGGCACCTCGTGATCCGACTGAGTTCTGACTTCCAGAAGGATCGCAGTTGTTACAGAGGTGAGGGTGGTGATTATCCCGTTTTAGCAGAGTTAGGGTGAAAGACTCAAAGGACAGAGGCGACGACTTTCCTTGATTATTTTCCTTAAGGGCTCAGCTTTCCTCAAACCCCTGGCTGGAGCTGGACCTGGGGGACTGAGTTTTGCAGTGCATTTAATTTGGGCTCCTGCCGATTTCTTCTCACATTTCAATAGCCGCCACCTTTGGATATCACCTTACCGGGCTCTAGGCTCTTAGTACAGTGCTCTGTACACAGTAAGCGCTCAATAATAGCCTTGTCCAGATGCCCAGTGCATAATAGTCATAGGTGGAGGTGATACAGCAGCAGGGATTTAAATGAGAGACATTAGGAAGAGCTTTCTAACTGGAAGTGCATGTTATCAATCAATTGATCAGCTGTATTAACTGACCGCTTACTCTGTGCAGAGCACTGTGCTAGGCACATAATAATAATAATAATAGCATTTGTTAAGTCCTTACTATGTTCCGAGCACTGTTCTAAGTGCTGGGGTAGAAACGAGTCATCAGGTTGTCCCAGTGGGGCTCACAGTCTTCATCCCCGTTTTACAGATGAGAGAACTGAGGCACAGAGAAGTTAAGTGATTTGCCCAAAGTCACACAGCTGGTCAGTGGCGGAGCCGGGATTAGAACCCATGACCTCTGACTCCCTAGTCTGTGCTCTCTCCACTGAGCCACCCACAGTATGGCAGAGTTGGTGGACACGTTCCCAGTTTATAACAAGCTTACAGTTTAGAGGGGGAGACAGACATTATAAAAATGAATAAATTACGGATAAGTTCTTAAGTGCTCTGGGGCTGAGGCGAATTAAAGATAAATTCATTCAATCGTATTTATTGAGCACTTATTGTAAATCCCGGCTCCACCACTTATCAGCTGTGTGACCTTAGGCAATTCGCTTAACTTCTCTGTGCCTGTTACCTCGTCTGTAAAATGGGGATTAAGAGCCCCATGTGGGGCAACCTGATTACATTCTCAGCGCTTAGGACAGTGCTTGGTACATAGTAAGCGCTTAACAAATACCATCATGATTCACGGTGCAAAGGTGACAGAGAACGGAGTGGGAAAAGAGGAAATGAGAGCTTAGTCAGGGAAAGTCTCTTGGAGGAAATGTGCTTTTAATGAAACTTGCTCGGTGGTCGTGTAACTAGCGAGCAAGGGAGGCTGTGATGTCTCATTTTCCGAATTTTTCAGAGCAATTCCGGGACTATTTCTGGAAGGGGGGGGGGGGGGTGTTCAAGTGACCGCTAAAGTCCCTTTCAGCCCCAGCTTCCCTAAAAATAAGGATTCTATTCGATTTAGATTTTCCACCAAGAGGAGGGATTACTGCACCAGTGGAAGCAGAAGATGGAGAGAGCATGGCGGCTGTGGTCTGCCGTAGGGGGATGGAGGGAAATACACCCGGGTCCAGGAGCAATCGCCGATGGCCACCAACCAGGTCATTCACCAGGTCCACCGTCGGGGACAGGGGACTCCGCTTGGCCCGAGGGACTGACCTGAAAGGATCCCATTGGACTGCGGGTGGGCACAGGGAGAATTAGAGATCTGCAGGAGAGGGGAAGGGGTGAAACCAGGACACAACTGCTCTTTCCCCATCACACTGGGGCATCTTAGAACCACCTGATGCCTGTTGGTAGCATGTGAAACTCTTCTTCCTTCACGCCCCCACCCCAGTTGGCCTCTTTTAGACTGTGAGCCCACTGTTGGGTAGGAACTGTCTCTATATGTTGCCAACTTGTACTTCCCAAGCGCTTAGTACAGTGCTCTGCACACAGTAAGCGCTCAATAAATACGATTGATTGATTTGTGCTCTATTTTCAGTCAGTGGTCGCCCTACCCTGGGTTTCCTTTGCATTTTGCTTTCACTCTCAGCTTGGGGTGGTCACGGCCCGTCCTGTGCCTCCCGCTTTTCCTTGGAGTGGAATTTAGGGTTTACTCCATCTCTCTGCTCCCTTCCTCTTTGTCTTCATCCTCGTCATCCTCCTCCTCCTCCTCCTTTTCCTCAAATCTCTGGCAGGAGCTGGACGTGGGGGCTGAGTTTTGTAGTGCATTTAATTTGGGCTCCTGCCGATTTCTTCCCACATTTCAATAGCCGCCACCCAGGGACATCACCCAACTGGGCTCTGAGCTTTGGTACCAGCCTCGCCCACCATGCCCTCTGCACGGCCTCTTCCTGTCCACCACAACCACCAGCCCGAGGGAAAACCCGGCCCTGACAAATCTCATTTTCCAGTTGCACTGGGGGAGCAGGGAAAAGAAAATCAGTTCTCACTCGGAAGAGCCCCCTTGCACTTCAGTTCCCTGATTTGGTGGGAAAGGAGTGGGGAGAAAGGGAAAGGAGCTGTTTGGGGGTGGTGGGGGAAGGGAGACAGGGAGGAGAAGCAGCAGCAGCCCCTTAGGTTCTGTTTTCAGTGAACCGTCCCCCTAGCCTGTGTTTCCGTAGCATTTTGCTTTCCCTCTCAGCTTGGGATAGTCACAACCTGTGCCTCCGGCTTTTCCATGGGATCGAGTCTATGACTTTCTCCGTGTCTCTTCTTAATAGTTCCAGTTTGTCCTCTCTAATTTCCCTCTTCTCTTCTTTCTTCTCTTCCTCCTCCTCCTTCTCTTCCTCCTCCTCCTTCTCTTCCTCCTCCTCCTTCTCTTCCTCCTCCTCCTTCTCTTCCTCCTCCTCCTTCTCTTCCTCCTCATCCTTCTTCTCTTCCTCCCTTCTTCTTTTCCTCCTTCTCCTCCCTCTCTTCCTCCTCCTCCTTCTTCTCTTCCTCCTCTTCCTCCTCCTTCTTCTCTTCCTCCTCCTCCTCCTTCTCTTCCTCCTCCTCCTTCTTCTCCTCCTCCTTCTTTCTTGTCCTTCACCTCCTCCTATCTCTTTCTCTCTCCATTTCTTTTTCCTCTTGTTCTTCCTCTTTCCTTCCTCCTCCTCCTCCTTTCTTGTCCTTCACCTCCTCCTATCTCTTTCTCTCTCCATTTCTTTTTCCTCTTGTTCTTCCTCTTTCCTTCCTCCTCCTCTTTCTCCTCCTCCTCCTCCTTTCTTGTCCTTCATCTCCTCCTATCTCTTTCTCTCCTTTTCTTTTTCCTCCTGTTCTTCCTCTTTCCCTCCTCCTCCTCCTTCTCTTTTTTCCTCCTCTTCTTTCCCCTTTTCCTCATAAGAATAATAATAATAATTGTGGTATCTGTTAAGTGTTAATTAGTGTATGGAGCACTGGAGATAAATACAAGATAATCAGGTCAGACACGGTCCCTGTCCCACACAGGGCTCACAGTCTAAGGAGGACGCAGAACAGATATTGAATCCTCATTTTACAGATTAGGAAATTGAGACTCCGAGAAATTAAATGCTTTGCCCAAGTTCACACAGCAGTCAGGTGGAGGAGCTGATTTTTTTTAACCCATGTCTCCTGACTTCGAGGCCCATGCTCTTTCCACTAAGCCATGCTGCTTCTCCTCATCCTCCTTTCTTTCTTTCTTCCTTCCTTCCTTTTCCTCCTTTTCATTTCCCTCCCTCCCTCCTCCTTGTTCTCCTCTTCCTCTCTTTTCCTACTCTTTCTTCTCTTCCTCCTCTTCGTCATCATCAGTGGTGTCTGTTGAGTTCCTACTGGTTGTGAAGCTCTGCCCTAGGAAGCTTAGGGACAACAGCAGAAGCAAGGAGTTTACAATCGAATGGAGGTCGATAGATCAATCGATCTGTGGTATTTATTGAGCTCACACTTATGCAGAGCACTTCACACTGATGAAAAGGATTTACAAATAGTAGGAGCAGGTAGAAAAACCAAATGAAGGAGTAAAATGTATCAAGTTGAAAATATCTGAGTAACTGAGTGAATAAATGTATATACAAATTGAATATAGGTAGATAAAATACAGGCTGAGAATAGGAATGAAATGTATAAGTGCTTAGTATAGTGCCCTGCAATTAGTGTTTGGCAAATACAGTTAATTGAAAATGCTCAGAGTGGTGTTGGGTTGATGTGAGGGGAAGTTGACAATTGATCAGGTAAGGCTTCCTGGAGGAGGTGGCCTTTTCTCCTCTTTTTTCTTCTGTTTTTTTCTCTTCGTCTCCTTCTCTGTCCTTCTCCTTTTCCTCTCCACACTTTCTTCCCTCCTTCCCCTACTTCTCTTCCTTTGTTAGCCCTGATTGTAACAAAGCCCAGACCTGAAGGAGGAATAAGAAAGGGATGCACTGAGAGGGGCCCTCGGAAGGAACTGGGGACTACCTCTGCCCTAAACCCCAACTGGAGAACATCTATCAGTTGATCAATCATATTTATTGAGCATTTATCATATGCAGAGCACTGTACTAAGCACTGAGGCAGCATGGCCTAGTGGCAAGAGCACAGGCTTGGGAGTTAGAGGCTGTGGGTTCGAATCCCAGCCCCGCCACTTGTCTGCTGTTTGGGCGAGTCACTTCACTTCTCTGTGCCTCAGTTCCCTCATTTGTAAAATGGGGATTAAGACTGTGCGCCCCACGTGGGGCAGGGACTGTGTACTACCCGATTACCTTGTATGTACTCCAGTTCTTAGAACAGTGTTTGGCACGTAGTAAGAGCTTAACAAATACTGTAATAAGCAGCGTGGCTCAGTGTAAAGAGCCCGGGCTTTGGAGTCAGAGGTCATGGGTTCAAATCCCGGCTCCGCCAATTGTCTGCTGTGTGACTTTGGGCAAGTCACTTCACTTCTCTGGGCCTCAGTTACCTCATCTGTAAAATGGGGATTAAGACTGTGAGCCCCCCGAGGGACAACCTGATCACCTTGTAACTTCCCCAGTGCTTAGAACAGTGCTTTGCACATAGTAAGCTTTTAATAAATGCTATTATTATTATTATTACATGTGATCCCTGTCCCAAAGGAGTCCCCTTCCCCCCATCTTGGGGCTGAAGCCAGGGCAGAAGGAAGCGGGAGCTTGTGAGAATGAATTCATTCAATCGTGTTTATTGAGCGCTTACTGTGTGCAGAGCACTGTACTAAACGCTTAGGAAGTACAAATCGGTAACATATACAGACGGTACCTGCCCAACAGCAGGCTCATAGTCTAGAAGAATGAATCACATGATGAGTGTAATCATCATCCCCTCCTTCCATCAATCAATAGCATTTATTGAGCGCTTACTGTGTGCAGAGCTCTGTACTGAGCAGTTGGGAGAGCACAACACTAGAGAGTTGGTAGACACATTTCCTGCCCACAAAGAGCTTGCCGTCTGGATGGTGAGGAAATGTGGCAAGACAGAGGGGTGGTGATGGGGGCGGGAGGGAGAGGAGGGGGAAATTGGTGGAACTTGACCCAGGTGCAAAAATAGCTAATTATCTCATGAGGAGAAATGTTTTTTTCCGTACATGGACCAGGGTAGCGAAGTTTAACAGTCTCCAAGAACCTGCCGTTGAAGATAGGCAACACCTATACAAACAGCTGTACAAAGGACCGTCTGACAACTGAACATTGAAAATAGCCATCAACCCCTAAATAAGCCTTCTCCGGGGCAAAGCACGGATTCAGAATTCCCTTCCCCCTGTGGCTGGAGGAGATGAAAGGCATTCTAGCCCAGTGTCATCTTCGCCTCGATTTACTTTCTCTAGAAATAGTTTTTGCCCCTAATCTCTCCGTGGTAACACAAACCTCCTCCAGGGAACAGATGTTTTCAGAAATAGCTGCAGGGAGACGAGGGTTGGTCCGATGGAGCCGTGGGCTGGGGTAGCCCCTTCCTTGCTTCATCATTATCCTCTTCATCAGTGGTATTCATTGAGTGCTTACTGTGGACAGAGCACTGTGCAGAGTGCTTGGGAGAATACAACAGAGTTGTAGACAACTTACCTGCCCACCATGAGCAGTGTGGCCTAATGGAGAGACCACGGACCTGGGAGACAGAAGGACCTGGGTTCTAATCCTGACTCTACCGATCGCTTGCTGGGTCCCCTCGTCCCCCTCTCCATCCCCCCATCTTACCTCCTTCCCTTCCCCACAGCACCTGTATATATGTATATATGGTTGTACATATTTATTACTCTATTTACTTATTTATTTATTTATTTTATTTGTACATTTCTATCCTATTTATTTTATTTTGTTGGTATGTTTGGTTTTGTTCTCTGTCTCCCCCTTTTAGACTGTGAGCCCACTGTTGGGTAGGGACTGTCTCTATGTGTTGCCAATTTGTACTTCCCAAGCGCTTAGTACAGTGCTCTGCACATAGTAAGCGCTCAATAAATACGATTGATTGATTGATTGATTGATTGGGTGACCTTGAACAAGTCATTAACCCCTCTCCCCCTTCTAGACTGTGAGCCCACTGTTGGGTAGGGACTGCTTCTATATGTTGCCAATTTGTACTTCCCAAGCGCTTAATACAGTGCTCTGCGCACAGTAAGCGCTCAATAAATACGATTGATGATGATGATGATGATGATTAACTTTCCTTTACCTCAGTTTCACCAACTGTAAAATAGAGATACCCGTTCTGCCGCCTATTTAGATTGCGAGCCCCGTATGGGACGGGGACAGTGTCCGACCTAATGAACTTGTACCTATCCCAGTGCTTAGAACATAGTAAGTACTTAACAAATACTATTTAAAAACAACAACAAAAAAACGATCTTATAGTCTAGAGGGGAGACAGACATTAAAATAAATGCACAATTTATGAGATATAATTTATTGATATATGCATAAGTACTATGAGCCCCCCATTACCTAGGTATACTCCTGTGGGCCTGATGGACAAAAGGTGGTATTTGTTAATCAATCAATTGTATTTATTGAGCGCTTACTATGTGCAGAGCACTGTACTAAGCGCTTGTTAAGCACTTACTATGTGTCAGGCACTGAGATAGCACTAAGCACTGTGATAGATGAAAGTTAAGCAGGTTGGACTTAATCCCTGTCCCTCATAGGGCTCACAGTCTTAACCCTCATTATACAGATGAGGGAACTGAGGCCCAGAGAAGTGAAGTGACTTGCCCAAGGTCACACAGCAGACAAGTGGCGGAGCCAGGATTAGAACTCAGGTCCTTCTGACTCCTGGGCCTGGGCTTTATAATAATAATGATGGCATTTGTTAAGCGCTTATTATGTGCTAAGCATTGTTCTAAGCGCTGGGAGGGATACAAGGTGATCAGGTTGTCCCACATGGGGCTCACAGTCTTAATCCCCATTTTACAGATGAGGGAACTGAGGCTCAGAGAATAGTAATAATAATAATAATGATGGTATTTGTTAAGCACTTACTATGTGCGAAGTACTGTTCTAAGCGCTGGGGAGATACAAGGTGATCAGGTTGTCCCAGGTGGGGCTCACAGTCTTAATCCCCATTTTACAGATGAGGGAACTGAGGCTCAGAGAATAATAATAATAATAATAATGATGATGGTATTTGTTAAGCGCTTACTATGTGCGAAGTGCTGTTCTAAGTGCTGGGGAGAAACAAGGTGATCAGGTTGTCCCACGTGGGGCTCACAGTCTTAATCCCCATTTTACAGATGAGGGAACTGAGGCCCAGATAATAATAATAATAATAATAATACTAGTATTTGTTAAGCACTTACTATGTGCAAAGCGCTGTTCTAAGCGCTGACTAGGCCGTGCGGCTTCTCTATTTCTAGCCACTTGCCCCATGCTCCCATCTTGCTACCTCCTTGTGGGAAGGAGCTCTGTGGCCTTGGACAAGTCACTTCACTTCTCTGTGCCTCAGTTACCTCATCTATCAAATGGGGATGAAGTCTGTGAATGCTCTGAGGAACAGGGACTGCATTCATTCATTCATTCATTCAATCCTATTTATTGAGCACTTACTGTGTGCAGAGCACTGTACTAAGCGCTTGGGAAGTCCAAGTCAGCAACATATAGAGACGGTCCCTACCCAACAGCGGGCTCACAGTCTAGAAGGAGGAGACAGACACCAAAACAAATTTGTTTGTATCCATCACAGTGATGAGGACAGTGCCTGGCACATAGAAAGTACTTAACAAATGCCATAATTATCATTATTATTTTGTTATTATTAGTATGGGGTTTCAGGGCTGCCCCTGGGGTTTCGGGGCTGTCCCCAGGGTCTCAGAGCCTGGCAGCTGCGTGAGACGAGCGACAAAGAGCGTTCCACACCTGTCAGCCCGAAGCTTGTCTGATCCATTCAGGAAGATGCAAACTTCTGGGTTCAAAAAATAAAAAGCAAAAAAAGCCCCAAACCTGTCCTCATGGCTTCAACCAATCTAGCTAAAGCCCCATAATAATAATAACAATAATAATAATGGTGCAGTTTGTTAAGCGCTTACTATGTGCCAAAGCACTGTTCTAAGCGCTGGGGTAGATACAAGGTGATCAGGTTGTCCCACGTGGAGCTCCCAGTCTCAATCCCCATTTTACAGATGAGGTCACTGAGGCACAGAGAATAATAATAATAATGATGATGGCATTTATTAAATAATAATAATAATGATGATGGCATTTATTAAATAATAATAATAATGATGATGGCATTTATTAAATAATAATAATAATGGCATTTATTAAGTGCTTACTATGTGCAGAGCACTGTTCTAAGCTCTGGAGAGGTTACAAGATGATCAGGTTATCCCATGGGGGAGGCTCACAGTCTTCATCCCCATTTTACAGATGAGGGAACTGAGGCCCAGAGAAGTTAAGTGACTTGCCCAAAGTGGAGCCGGGATTTGAACCCATGTCCTCTGACTCCAAAGCCTATGTTATCCCACGGGGTGGGGGGCTCACAGTCTTCATCCCCATTTTACAGATGAGGAAACTGAGGCCCAGAGAAGTGAAGTGACTTGCCCAAAGTCACACAGCTAATTGGCGGAGCCGGGATTTGAACCCATGTCCTCCGACTCCAAAGCCTATGCTCTTTCCCACCGAGCCACGCCGCTTCCCTACTTAAACGCTCACTACGTGCGAAGCGCAAAGTGAAGTGACTTGCCCAAAGTCACACAGCTGATCGGTGGCAGAAGCGGGATTAGAACCCACCGCTCCCGACTCCCAAGCCCAGGCTCTTGCCGCTAGGCCACGCGGCTTCTCTTTTCCCCTCGGCAAGCTACCGTGACAAGCTCCTCGTTTCACGCTCTGAAAATAAAACCGGCAAGGGCCACGAAGAAGCCGTGACTTGGGGGACGGTTTGGCAAGCAGACGTCGGATGTGCCCCGAATGGGCTTCGAAGAGATCCGCGCGGGAAAGATCGACCTCCCGAGCCGCTCCTGAACCAGCCAGTAAGTGAGGAAGCACTTAGTACAGTGCTTAGTACAGCGCTTAGTACAGAGCTCTGCACATAGTAAGCGCTCAATAAATACGATTGATTGATTGATTGAGGAAAAGCCGAGGAGAAGCGGGTTCTCAAAAGGCCCTGATCAGTCAATCAATCCTATTTATTGAGCGCTTGCTGTTTTTAGACTGTGAGCCCACTGTTGGGTAGGGACTGTCTCTATGTGTTGCCAATTTGTACTTCCCAAGCGCTTAGGACAGTGCTCTGCACATAGTAAGCGCTCAATAAATACGATTGATGATGATGCAGAGCCCTGATTCCACCCCCGTCCCTAGGCCCCGGCCACCAAGCAGCTGGTCCGACTTGGGTCGGCTCCAGTTGTCGGGGCAGACGTCACGGAGGAATCTCTCCCTCCTTTTCCGTGGGCTCCCGGCCAGGTTTAGACTTGGAAGTTGATCGTTCCGGGGCCTTCCAAAGAAACCAAACCCTGCACGGAAACCGATGACTACTGACGCTGGACTTGCCAATGCTTTGGGTCACCTTCCCCACAGCACCTGTATATATGTATATATGTATATATATATGTATATATATATGTATATATGTATATATATGTATATATGTATATATGTTTGTACATTTTTTCACTCTATTTAATTTATTTCTACATATCTATTCTATTTTATTTTGTTAGTATGTTTGGTTTTGTTCTCTGTCTCCCCCTTTTAGACTGTGAGCCCACTGTTGGGTAGGGACTGTCTCTATATGTTGCCAATTTGTACTTCCCAAGCGCTTGATGATGATTGATTGATGCCGCTCCTGAACCAGCCAGTAAGTGAGGGAAAGCCGAGGAGAAGCGGGTTCTCAAAAGGCCCTGATCAGTCAATCAATCCTATTTATTGAGCGCTTGCTGTTTTTAGACTGTGAGCCCACTGTTGGGTAGGGACCGTCTCTATATGTTGCCAATTTGTACTTCCCAAGCGCTTAGTACAGTGCTCTGCACACAGTAAGCGCTCAATAAATGCGATTGATGATGGTGATGATGATCTTTCCTCTCCTCTCTTGTCCTCGCCCTGGCCACATCCGACCCCAACCCCGCGGTGATTTCTGGATCCAGGAGTTGGGACTGGGGCCTTCGGAGGCTGGCTCTGCCCTCTCTCCCTGGTAACAATAATCATAATAATAATGATGGTATTTATTAAGTGCTTACTGTGTGCTCCCCACTCAATAAATACGACTGAATGAATGTGCGAAGCGCTGTTCTAAGCGCTGGGGGGATACAAGGTGATCAGGTTGTCCCACGTGGGGCTCACAGTCTTAATCCCCATTTTCAATCAATCAATCAATCGTATTTATTGAGCGCTTACTGTGCGCAGAGCACTGTACTAAGCGCTAATTTTCCAGAGGAGGTAACTGAGGCACAGAGAAGTTAAGTGGCTTGCCCAAGGTCACAAAGCTGACAAATGGCGGAGCGGGGATTCGAACCCGTGACCTCTGACTCTCAAGCCCGGGCTCTTTCCACTGAGCCATGCTGGTACTTCCTCAGACTTTGCCCTCCCCCCTCACACCCCTAGAACTTCTCTGGGCCTCAGTTCCCTCATCTGTAAAATGGGGGTTGACTGTGAGCCCCCCGTGGGACAACCTGATCACCTTGTATCCCCCCAGCGCTTAGAACAGTGCTTTGCACATAGTAAGCGCTTAATAAATGCCATCATTATTGTTATTATTATTGTCAGTGTGGCCTAGTAGAAAGAGCATGGCCCTGGGTGTCAAGAAACCTGGATTTTAATCCCGGCTCCACCACTTGATTGCTGTGGGACCTTGGGCAAGCCGCTTCTCCGTGCTTCTGTTTCCTCATCTGTAAAATGGGGATTCAAGACCGGTTCTCCCCCGCTGCTTTGATTGTGAGCCTCACATGGGAGAGATCTGTGTCCGATCTGATTATTCTGTATGTACGACAGCATTTAATACAGTGTTTAATAGTAATAATAATAATAATGATGGCATTTATTAAGCGCTTACTATGTGCAAAGCACTGTTCTAAGCGCTGGGGAGGTTACGAGGTGATCAGGTTGTCCCACGGGGGGCTCACAGTCTTAATCCCCATTAATAAGCACTGAACTAATACCACTGTTATTATTATTATTGTTATTATTATTCCTCAAGTAGATATGTACTTGTCTTCTACGCTGGTGCTGTTCCACTGGGGAGATTCAGTTTTTGCTCCATTCAGGTTTTCACTCTACTCAAGGGGATCAATAGCCAAGTGGCATGGCTTAGAGGAAAGAGCCCAGGCTTGGGAGTCAGAGGTCATGGGTTCAAATCCCGGCTCTGCCACTTGTCAGCGGTGTGACTTTGGGCAAGTCACTTCACTTCTCGGGGCCTCAGTGACCTCATTTGTAAAATGGCCCAGCTGGGGCAACCTGATTACCTTGTATGTACCCCAGCGCTTAGAACAGTGCTTGGCACTTAGTAAGCGCTTAACCAATACCATCATTATTATTATTATTTTCAGAGACGCAGGTACAAACTCAGGTTCAAGATACCTCTTTCTCTGGCATCTCCTCCAAGAAAAGTCTAGCTGAGGTTGGCTGTGGAGGGGGCAAAGAAAGGACTTCGCTCACAAAGGAGCACAAACAGGGACTGGCTCTCGGATGGCGATTGATTTTCTGCCACAATTCCCCTAGGAACCTCAATCCATCAGTGGTATTTACTAAGACCTTACCATGTGCAGAGCACTGTACTGAGCACTTGGGAGAGTTCAATACGACAGAGTTCCCCACCCACAAGGAGGTCACCTCGTGACCCAGAGTAATACCTCCACCCATCAGTGGTGTTTACTAAGACCTCACCATGTGCAGAGCTCTGTACTAAGCACTTGGGAAAGTTCAATACGACAGAGTCCCCCACCCACAAGGAGGTCACCTCGTGACCCAGAGTAATACCTCCACCCATCAGTGGTGTTTACTAAGACCTTACCATGTGCAGAGCACTGTACTAAGCACTTGGAAGAGTTCAGGACGACAAGAGTTCCCCACCCACAAGGAGGTCACCTCATGACCCAGAGTAATACCTCCACCCATCAGTGGTGTTTACTAAGACCTTACCATGTGCAGAGCACTGTACTAAGCACTTGGGAGAGTTCAATACTACAGAGTTCCCCACCCACAAGGAGGTCACCTCGTGCCCCAGAGCAATACCTCCACCCATCAGTGGTGTTTACTAAGACCTTACCATGTGCAGAGCACTGTACCAAGCACTTGGGAGAGTTCAGTACTACAAAGTTCCCCACCCATAAGGAGGTCACCTCGTGACCCAGAGTAATACCTCCACCCATCAGTGGTGTTTACTAAGACCTTACCATATGCAGAGCACTGTACTAAGCACTTGGGAGAGTTCAGTATGACAAGAGTTCCCCACCCACAAGGAGGTCACCTCGTGACCCAGGGTAATACCTCCACCCATCAGTGGTGTTTACTAAGACCTTACCATGTGCAGAGCACTGTACTAAGCACTTGGGAGAGTTCAGGACGACAAGAGTTCCCCACCCACAAGGAGGTCACCTCATGACCCAGAGTAATACCTCCACCCATCAGTGGTGTTTACTAAGACCTTACCATGTGCAGAGCACTGTACTAAGCACTTGGGAGAGTTCAATATGACAGAGTCCCCCACCCACAAGGAGGTCACCTCATGACCCAAAGTAATACCTCCAAATCAAATCAATTGTATTTATTGAGTACTTACTGTGTGCAGAGCACTGTACTAAGCGCTTGGGAAGTACAAGTTGGCAACATATAGAGAACAGTCCGTACCCAACAGTGTGCTCACAGTCTAAAAGGGGGAGACAGAGAACAAAACCAAACATACTAACAAAATAAAATAAATAGAATAGATATGTACAAGTAAAATAAATAAATAACGACCCAGAGTAATACCTCCACTTCCCCAGCGTCCTATTTCCATTGCGGCCAAGCCGATGGCAGCCTGCTCTCTGGTCTTGCTCCCGGCCAGAGAGGAGAATCTCCTGGGCAAGGGCCCTCGTCAGAAAAAGAGCTGCCCAATAATCCTCGGAAAAAACCCCGTTACCTTTTGGGGGTCTGGATTTTTTGGTGCTGGAAGTGCTGACAGGATGTGTTGCCAACTTGTACTTCCCAAGCGCTTAGTACTGTGCTCTGCACACAGTAATCAATCAATCAATCGTATTTATTGAACACTTACTGTGTGCAGAGCACTGTACTAAGCACTTGGGAAGTACAAGTCGGCAACACATAGAGACAGTCCCTACCCAACAGTGGGCTCACAGTCTAGAAAGGGGAGACAGAGAACGAAACCAAACATACTAACAAAATAAAATAAATAAAATAGATACGTACAAGCATTCAATAAATATGATTGATTGATAGGCCAGAACAACAGAATACCTGTTCTCCAGTTCTTTCCCCCAGACCACACAAATGCATGCATACACACGCGCGCGCACACACACACACACACACACACACACACACACACACACACACACACCCCACCCCCCCACCCCCCCTCCGTGACCCGTAGTGCATTGCAGTGCGGGCAGCTCACATGCTGTGACCAGAAATCATCACTGTGAGGGTCCCAGGATATTTTTTTATGGTAGTTAAGCACTTACCCCAGGCACAATAATAATAATAATAATAATAATAATAATAATATTAATAATAATAACAACAATGGCATTAAGTGCTTACTATGTGCAAAGCACTGTTCTAAGTGCTGAGGAGGTTACAAAGTGATCAGGTTGTCCCACGGGGGGCTCCCTGTCTTAATCCCCATTTTACAGATGAGGTAACTGAGGCCCAGAGAAGTGAAGTGACTTGCCCAAAGTCACACAGCTGACAATTGGCGGAGCCGGGATTTGAGCCCACGACCTCTGACTCCAAAGCCCGGGCTCTTTTCAACTGAGCCGTGCTGCTTCTCTATTAAGCGCTTACTATGTGCCAAGCACTGTACTAAGCACTAGGGTGGATAAAAACAGATCAGGTTGGACACAGCCCCTGCCCTGCATGGGGCTCACAGTCTTAAACCCCATTTTGCAGATGAGGTCACTGAGGCACAGAGAAGTGAAGTGACTTGCCCAAGGCCACACAGCAGACAAGTGGTGGAGCCGGGATTAGAACCCATGACCTTCTGACTCGCAGGCCTGTGCTCTATCCACTAGGCCATGCTGCTTAAGCTCTGGGGTAGATACAAGCTAATCAGGTTGGACACAGTCCCTATCCCGCGTGGGGTTCACAGTTTTAATCCCCATTTTACAGATGAAGTCACTGAAGCCAAGAGAAATGGAGTGACTTCATTCATTCATTCATTCAATCGCATTTATTGAGCGCTTACTGTGTGCAAGAGCACTGTACTAAGCGCTTGGGAAGTACAAGTTGGCAACCGATAGAGACGGTCCCTGCCCAACAGCGGGCTCACAGGCTAGAAGGGGAAGTCGGACAACAAAACAAAGCATATTAACAAAGTAAAGTAAATGTAAGAAATATGTACACGTAAAATAAATAGAGTAATAAATATGTATTCATTCATTCAATCGTATTTATTGAGCGTTTACTGTGTGCAGAGCACTGTACTAAGCGCTTGGGAAGTACGTTTGCAACAGATAGAGACGGCCCCTACCCAACAGGGGGCTCACAGTCTAGAAGGGGGAGACGGACAACAAAACAAAACATATTAACAAAATAAAGTAAATGAGATAAAATAAAATAAAGTTATGAGAAGCAGCGTGGCTCAGTGAAAAGAGCCCGGGCTTTGGAGTCAGAGGTCATGGGTTCGAATCCTGACTCCACCACACAACGGCTGTGTGACCTTGGGCAAGTCACTTAACTTCTCTGAGCCTCAGTTACCTCATCTGTAAAATGGGGATTGATTGTGAACCCCACGAGGGGCAACCTGATCACCTTGTATCACCCCCCCCAGCGCTTAGAACAGTGCTCTGCACATAGTAAGCGCTTAACAAATGCCATTATTATTTTTTTTTTTAGAAGGGGGAGACGGACAACAAAACAAAACATATTAACAAAATAAAGTAAATGGAATAAATATGTACAAGTAAAATAGAGTAATAAATATGTATTTATTCATTCAATCGTATTTATTGTCCAAGCTCAAACAGCAAAGTGGCAGAACCCAGGTCCTTCTTACTCCCAGACCTGTGCTGTATTCACTAGACCATCCTACTTAATAATAATAATAATATTAATTAATATGGTACTTGTTAAGTGCTTCCTATGTGCCAAGCACTGTTTTAAGCTCTAGGGTAGATGCAGATTAATCAGGATGGACACAATCCCTGTCCCAAGTGGGGCTCACAGTCTTAATCCCCCTTTTACAGATGAGGTAACAGAGGCACAGAGAGGTGAATTGACTCGCCAAGGCCACACAACAGACAAGTGGTGGAGCCGGGATTAGAACTCGTGACCTTCTGACTCCCAAGCCTGTGCTCTATTCATTACACCATCCTGCTTCTCACGCAGGCAGCCCGCCCTGGTGCTCGAGAGGATTCATCAGAAAGGCAGAAGCTGGGTTGCATGACCAACTTCTTTTTCCTAGGAATTTTAGATTCTCAGACGTCGAGAGCTGGAGAGCGGAGTCGAGAAGGAAAGGAAAGAGCTTAATGACCAAATCACCACGGGTTAGGGGAGAGGAGACAGTGCTTGCAAATTTGATTGATGTGTTCTCCAGAGCTTAGAACAGTGCTCGGCACATAGTAAGCGCTTAGCAAATGCCATCGTTATTATTACCAGAGCAGAGAAATTCCACGTCAGAAGGTTTCCTTGGCCTAAAAATGCATCCTCGGTCATCGTACCCATTCCCGAGTGCCTGGCTGATTAGTTGGTTGGGCTGTTGTGAGTTCGTTTGGGGCAGGGATTGTCACTGTTTATTATTTATTATTATTGTCACTGTTTATTATCTTTTAGACTGTGAGCCCACTGTTGGGTAGGGACTGTCTCTATATGTTGCCAACTTGTACTTCGCAAGCGCTTAAGTGCTTTGTACACAGTAAGCGCTCAATAAATACGATTGATGATGATGATTGTAATAATAATAATAATAATGATGGCATTTGTTAAGCGCTTACTATGTGCAAAGCACTGTTCTAAGCGCTGGGGGGGATACAAGGTAATCAGGTTGTCCCACGGGGGGCTCACAATCTTAATCCCCATTTTACAGATGAGGTAACCGAGGCTCAGAGAAGTTAAGTGACTTGCCCAAGTTCACACAGCAGACATGTGGCAGAGCCGGGATTCGAACCCATGACCTCTGACTCCGAAGCCCGGGCTCTTTCCACTGAGCCACGCTGCTTCTCCTACTTTGTACTTTCCCAAGTGCTTCGTACAATGCTCTGCACGCAGTAAGCACTTAATAAATACAATTGAATGAACGAATGAATAAATGGAAGGCCTATGCCAGCCTGCTAGGGGCAGGGAATGTGTCTGTTTATTGTTATATTGTCCTCTCCTAACCGCTTAGTACAGTGCTGTGCACATAGTACGCGCTCAATAAATATGATTGACTATGGTCAGATTTGAATGCTCTCCCAGCTTTGATTCATTCATTCATTCAGTCTTATTTATTGAGTGCTTACTGTCTGCAGAGCACGGTACTAAGCGCAGTGTACTAAGCTTTGATGTGAGTTACACACAGTTTGGTGTTCTTGCACGTTGATTCATAGTAAGCGCTCAACAAATGCCATCATTATTATAATTATTTACTCCTGACCTACAGAAGGGGGGAATCTCTATCCTTGGTTTGTCCCAGCATGGACAGAGGTCTTTGCGGGAGTAGAGAAACAGCATGGTCAATTGGACAAAGAATGAGCGGGAGAGTCAGAGGACCTGGATTTCTCTAGACCCTGTAGACTGTAAGCCCGCTGTGGGCAGGGAATATGCCTATTTATTGTTATTTTGTACTAGCTTGGCTCTGCTCACAGTAAGCGCTCAGTAAATCCGATCGAATGAACGGATTTAATTCCGGCTCCACCACTTGTCTACTGCGTGACCTGGGGCAAGACACTTTACTTTTCTGTGCTTCATTTCCCTCATCTGTAAAATAGGGATTAAAGCCGTGAGCCCTATGTGGGACAAAGACTGTGTCCAACCTGATCATCTTGTATCTACCCCAGAATTTAATAAAAAGTGCCTGACACATAGTAAGTACTTACTAATGATCATTACCCTCTCAGGTTCATACCTAGAGAGTTTCCAGTCCTCTAACAGTCTCGACTTCGAAAGGGAGAGTCAAGCAGAGGTCTACCCATTCTGTTCCCAGTTTGGCCAGTGGCTAGCGAGTGGAAGGCAATCTGCTACCAGTCAAAACTTACCCGTGCTGGGCAGCAGTGGCTCAGAAGAGAATTGAAGGCAGAGACTCGAGTTCACTGCGTGGAAGGCGGCAATGGTCAACCACTTCTGTATTTTTACCAAGAAAACTGTATGGATACACTAATAATAATAATAATAATAATAATGGCATTTATTAAGCACTTACTATGTGCACTGTTCTAAGCGCTGGGGAGGTTACAAGGTGATCAGGTTGTCCCACGGGGGGCTCACAGTCTTAATCCCCATTTTACAGATGAGGTAACGGAGGCACGGAGAAGTTAAGTGACTTGTCCAAAGTCACACAGCTGACAAGTGGCGGAGCTGGGATTTTATCTCCTGATCTTTAATAATAATAATAATAGTGGTATTTAAGCGCTTACTATGTGCAAAGCACTGTTCTAAGCGCTGGGGGGGTGGTTACAAGGTGATCAGGTTGTCCCACGGGGGCCTCACAGTCTTAATCCCCATTTGACAGATGAGGTAATGGAGGCACGGAGAAGTGAAGTGACTTGCCCAAAGTCACACAGCTGACAGTTGGCGGAGCCGGGATTTGAACCCATGATCTCCAACTCCAAAGCCCGGGCAAGTCACTCAGTCTTTCCACTGAGTCACACTGCTTCTCATCACTACCAGCACGATTGCAGATGGAAAGCGGGGCGTTCTGGGAGGGATGTAGCCGCGGTGTCGCTGTGGGTCAGAAACTCGACTCGACGGCATAAAACAATAATGATCATTAAAAAAAAAAAAAAGCCCAGAGAACTCAGTTTTACATTCACGCTGATGCAGACTGACAAACCCCAGACATAACAGATGAGCTAACTCATTTAAGCCCTTGGCCTCTTTATCTGTGTTGAGGTAGTTTTTCTTTTTCCCCTATGTGTAAACAGTGCTATTCACACAAGAACTGATTTTTCATTTTCCTGATGGGTGATCCGATGCGAAGTCTTTGAACAGCCAGCAATCACGAGGCCGCCTTGACCCTTAGAAGCCAAATCACTTAAAATAATTTTGTATTATGCTCTCACAGTAAATGCTCTCACGGTAACGTTGCATTTCTCCATCACCGTTATTCCAGAGAGAACGCAAGGCATAGCAAGCCGCGTTCAACTTCCCTCCCCTTTTCTTTCCCCAATGAGAAAAAGGAAATCTGCTTTGGATTTACGCGGCACCTTTGTTCCTCAGCTCTCAAAGTGTTTTGATACGTTACATCGGTAACGGTCGTATTAGCGACCACATAATAACTGTTGTTTCAATAACCGAATAATAGCTGTCACATTAGTTATCTGAGCTAGGGAGGAGGGCCAGATTGCCTGTCGTCATTTTAAGGTCAGGGGAAATTGGAGCACAGAGCCGGCTAAGTGGCTTGCCCAAGGTCACCCAACCCAGCCTCTCTGTCCTTTCAGCCAATGCTTGAGGTCAAACACTTCCTAACGGGTGAGCGGTTGGCTCTCCCATGGTTTTCTGGGAATGAGGCGGGCCCTGGGGAGACCAGATCTCCTACAATGCTCATCCTTCTCCATTTAGCCTAATGGGTAGCGCAACGGTGTGGGAATCAGAGCCCCCCTTCTAGACTGTGAGCCCACTGCTGGGTAGGGACTGTCTCTATATGTTGCCAACTTGGACTTCCCAAGCGCTTAGTACAGTGCTCTGCACACAGTATGCACTCAATAAATACGATTGATTGATTGATTGATTGACCTGAGTTCAAATCCTCGCTCTGCTGGGTGACCTTGGGCAAGTCATTTCACAAACGCTCTGGGCATGTCAACCCCCTCCTCAAAAATCTCCAGTGGTTGCCTGTCAACCTTCGCATGAAACAAAAACTCCTCACTCTGGGCTTCAAGGCTGTCCATCCCATCGCCCCCTCCTACCTCAGCTCCCTTCTGTCCTTCTCCAGCCCAGCCCGCACCCTCCGCTCCTCTGCCATTGCTAACCTCCTCACTGGGCCTCGTTCTCGCCTGTCCCGCCGTTGACCCCCAGCCCACGTCCTCCCCCTGGCCCGGAATGCCCTCCCTCTGCCCATCCGCCAAGCTAGCTCTCTTCCTCCCTTCAAAACCCTACTGAGAGCTCCCCTCCTCCAGGAGGCCTTCCCAGACTGAGCCCCCCTTTTCCTCTGCTCCCCCTCCCCTCCCCATCGCCACCACTCCCTCCCTCTGCTCTACCCCCTTCCCCACCTCACAGCACTTGTGTATATTTGTACATATTTATTATTCTATTTATTTTATTAATGATGTGTATATCTCTATAATCCTATTTATCTATTTTGATGCTATTGACGCCTGTCTACTAGTTTTGTTTTGTTGTCTGTCTCCCCGTTCTTGACTGTGAGCCTGTTGTTCGGTAGGAACTGTCTCTATCTGTTGCCGAATTGTACTTTCCAAGTGCTTAGTACAGTGCTGTGCGCACAGTAAGTGCTCAATAAATACGATTGAATGAATGAATGAATTTGGGCCTCAGTTACCTCATTGTACATGTACAGTGGAGAAGCAGCATGACATAGTGGAAAGAGCCCAGGCTTTGGAGTCAGAGGTCATGGGTTCAAGTCCCGGCTCTGCCACTTGTCAGCTGTGTGACTTTAGGCAAGTCGCTTCACTTCTCTGGGCCTCAGTGACCTCATCTGTAAAATGGGGATTAAGACTGTGAGCCCCACGTGGAAGAACCTGATCACCTTGTAACCTCCCCCGCGCTTAGAACAGTGCTTTGCACATAGTAAGCACTTAATAAATGCCATTATTAGTATTATTATTATTATTTGGAAGCTTCTATCAGAATACCGAATGGAAGCCTCAAATGAAGCAAGGAAAATTCAGTGGACCCCTCCCAAGTCAGTTAGAAAGCCAGGAACAGTGACCACTTTTCTCTGACAGGTTTGGTTGAACCACTCCCATGAGCTCATTCTAGTCATCACGCTTTAGAGAAGCAGTGTGGCCTAGCGGAAAAAGCCCGGGCTTGGGAGTCAGAGGTCGTGGGTTCTAATCCCGCCTCCGCCACTTGGCAGCTGTGTGACCTTGGCCAAGTCGCTTCACTTCTCTGTGCCTCAGTTACCTCATCTGCAAAATGGGGATGAAGACTGTGAGCCCCACGTGGGACAGCCTGATCACCTTGTATCTACCCCAGATGGTGAGCCCATTGTCGGGTAGAGACCATCTCTATATGTTGTCGACTTGTACTTCCCAAGCGCTTAGTACAGTGTTCTGCACACAGTAAGTGCTCAATAAATACAATTGAATAAATGCTTGGTACATAGTAAGCACTTAACAAAAATCATCATTATAATTACTATTATTATTATTATTATTATTGAGAAGCAGCATGGCTCAGTAGAAAGAGCACAGACTTTGAAGTCAGAGGTCATGTGTTCAAATCCCAGCTCCGCCAATTGTCAGCTGTGTGACTTGGGCAAGTTACTTCACTTCTCTGTGCCTGTTAACTTATCTGTAAAATGGGGATTAAGACTGTGAGCCCCATGTGGGACAACCTGATCACCTTGTAACCTCCCCATTACTTAGAATAGTGCTTTGCACATAGTAAGTGCTTAATAAATGCCATCACTATTATTATTATTGCCTGTAATCAATAACTGCCTCAGGCCATTTTCTGAAAGATTAATCAGCCCATCAGTGGTATTTGTCGGGCACATCCTGTGTGCAGAGCACTGTATTAAGAGCTTGGGAGAGTATCATACTCCACCACTTGTCTGCTGTGTGACCTTGGGCAAGTCACTTCACTTCTCTGGGCCTCAGTTACCTCATCTGTAAAATGGGGATTAAGACTGTGAGCCCCATGTGGGACAACCTGATCACCTTGTATCTACCCCAGAGCTTAGAACAGTGCTTGGCACATAGTAAGCGCTTAACAAATTCCATCATTATTACCACATGACAGAATTGGCTGACATGTTTCCTGCCCACAAGGAGCTTACATTCTAGAAGGGGAGGCAGACATTGAATAAATACTCATAGAAAATGGCAGAGTATTCATTCATTCATTCATTCAATCGCATTTATTGAGCGCTTACTGTGTGCAGAGCACTGTACTAAGCGCTTGGGAAGTACAAGTATAAGGATATGTACTTAAGAATCAGTGTGGCCTAGTCCTAATAATAATGCTAATTATTATTATGGTACTTGTTAAGTGCTTACTAGGTGCCAAGCACTGTTCTAAGCGCTAGGGTAGATACAAGTTAGGTTGAACACAGTCCCTGTCCCACATAGGGCTCACAGTCTTGATCCCCATTTTACTGATGAGGTAACTGAGGCCCCGAGAAGTGAAGGGACTTGCCCAAGGTCACACAGCATTCATGTGGCAGAGGCTAGATTAGAACCCATGACCTTCTGACTCCAAAGCCCATGCTTTATCCAATAAACCATGCCGCTTCTGAGTCTGGGAGTCAAGAGATCTGGGTTTGGACCCTGGCTCCGCCGCTTGCCTGTCATATGACCTTGGGCATATAATTTAAATTCTCTTTGCCTCAGTTCCCTCATCTGTAAAATCAATCAATCAATCAATCGTATTTATTGAGCACTTACTGGGTGCAGAGCACTGTACTAAGCGCTTGGGAAGTACAAGCTGGCGACATATAGAGACGGTCCCTACCCAACAGTGGGCTCACAGTCTAGAAGGGGGAGACAGACAACAAAACCAAACACATTAACAAAATAAAATAAATGGAATAGATACGACCAGGTAAAAGAAGCAGCGTGGCTCAGTCTAAAGAGCCCGGGCTGTGGAGTCAGGGGTCATGGGTTCGAATCCCGACTCTGCCACATGTCTGCTGTGTGACCTTGGGCAAGTCACTTCACTTCTCTAAGCCTCAGTTACCTCATCTGTAAAACAGGGATTAAGACTGTGAGCCCCCCGTGGGACAACCTGATCACCTTGTATCCCCCCAGTGCTTAGAACAGTGCTTTGCACATAGTAAGCGCTTAACAAATGCCATCATTATTATTATTATTAGAAATAAAATAAATAAATAAATAATAGTTCCAGACTGAGCAAGGCGGGAATAGTTCTAGACCGAAAAAGGTGGGAATAGTTCCAGAGTGAGCAATGTGGGAATAGTTCCAGAGCGAGCAAGGTGGGAATAGTTCCAGACGGAGTCTGGAGAGAAATGGGAATGAGAGTGTGAGTCCCGCTTTGGGCAGGGACTGTTGTCCAACCCGATTTGCTTGTATCTACCTCAGTGCTTAGAACAGTGCTTGGCACATAGTAAGTGCTTAACAAGTGCCATTATTATTATTATTATTATTATTATTATTATTATTATTATTATTATATTTCCCCCTCTGCCTCCTTTACAGAATCTCTATTCACAGTAGGGCATTGTTATTTGGCATAATCTCTGAGCACACAACGTCACCTGTCCTGGACAAGTAACCAAGGGGTCATTTGCCCTTGGTGCCCGGGCTTGGGAGTCAGAGGTCATGGGTTCAAATCCAGGCTCCACCAATTGGCAGCTGTGTGACTTTGGGCAAGTCACTTAACTTCTCTGTGCCTCAGTTCCCTCATCTGTAAAATGGGTATTAAGACTGTGAGCCCCAAGTGGGTCAACTTGATCACCTTGTAACCTCCCCAGCGCTTAGAACAGTGCCTTGCGCATAGTAAGCACTTAATAAATGCCATTATTATTATTATTATTATTTGCCCAAACAATCTAACAATCAATCAATCAATCAATCAATCGTATTTATTGAGCGCTTACTATGTGCAGAGCACTGTACTAAGCGCTTGGGAAGTACAAATTGGCATCACATAGAGACAGTCCCTACCCAACAGTGGGCTCACAGTCTAAAAGGGGGAGACAGAGAACAGAACCAAACATACCAACAAAATAAAATAAGTAGGATAGAAATGTACAAGTAAAATAAATAAATAAATAAATAAATAGAGTAATAAATATGTACAACCATATATACATATATACAGGTGCTGTGGGGAAGGGAAGGAGGTAAGACGGGGGGATGGAGAGGGGGACGAGGGGGAGAGGAAAGAAGGGGCTCAGTCTGGGAAGGCCTCCTGGAGGAGGTGAGCTCTCAGCAGGGCCTTGAAGGGAGGAAGAGAGCTAGCTTGGCGGATGGGCAGAGGGAGGCCATTCCAGGCCCGGGGGAGGACGTGGGCCGGGGGTCGATGGCGGGACAGGCGAGAGCGAGGTACGGTGAGGAGATTAGCGGAGGAGGAGGAGTGGAGGGTGCGGGCTGGGCTGGAGAAGGAGAGAAGGGAGGGGAGGTAGGAGGGGGCGAGGTGATGGAGAGCCTTGAAGCCCAGGGTGAGGAGTTTCTGCCTGATGCGCAGATTGATCGGTAGCCATTGGAGGTTTTTGAGGAGGGGAGTAATATGTCCAGAGCGTTTCTGGACAAAGATAATCCGGGCAGCAGCATGAAGTATGGATTGAAGTGGAGAGAGACACGAGGATGGGAGATCAGAGAGAAGGCTAGTGCAGTAGTCCAGACGGGATAGGATGAGAGCTTGAATTAGCAGGGTAGCGGTTGGGATGGAGAGGAAAGGGCGGATCTTGGCAATGTTGCGGAGCTGAGACCGGCAGGTTTTGGTGACGGCTCGGATGTGAGGGGTGAATGAGAGAGCGGAGTCGAGGATGACACCAAGGTTGCGGGCTTGTGAGACGGGAAGGATGGTAGTGCCGTCAACAGAGATGGGAAAGTCAGGGAGAGGACAAGGTTTGGGAGGGAAGACAAGGAGCTCAGTCTTCGACATGTTGAACTTTAGGTGGCGGGCGGACATCCAGATGGAGATGTCCTGAAGGCAGGAGGAGATGCGAGCCTGGAGGGAGGGGGAGAGAGCAGGGGCAGAGATGGAGATCTGGGTGTCATCAGCGTAGAGATGATAGTTGAAGCCGTGGGAGCGAATGAGGTCACCAAGGGAGTGAGTGTAGATCGAGAACAGAAGGGGACCAAGCACTGAACCTTGAGGAACCCCCACAGTAAGAGGATGGGAGGGGGAGGAGGAGCCTGCAAAAGAGACTGAGAAAGAACGACCGGAGAGATAAGAGGAGAACCAGGAGAAGACGGAGTCTGTGAAACAAGGAGTCATTCACCAGTTTCTTCCATTCCAGTGCCAGCTTTGGCTTGGATATTTTTTTTTCAAATAACAATAATAATAATAATGATGGCAGTTGTTAAGCACTTACTCTGTGCAAAGCACTGTTCTAAGCACTGGGGGGGAATACCAGGTAATCAGGTTGTCCCACGTGGAGCTCACAGTCTTTATCCCCATTTTACAGATGAGGTAACTGAGACCCAGAGAACTGAAGTGACTTGCCCAAAGTCACACAGCTGACAAGTGGCGGAGCCGGGATTAGAACCCATGACCTCTGACGCCCAAACCCGGGCTCTTTCCACTGAGCCACGCTGCTTCAAATAGAGAACATCGGTTGCTGTAAACTGTTATAACTTTTCTTCCTCCACCTCTAATCTCCCCAAGATCATGTTTTAGAAAGATTTAATCTTAGGGAGATTATAAAGACATAATCTTAGATGATAATGATAATAAGTATGGTATTTGCTCAGCGCTTACTATGTGCCAGGCATCGTACTAAGCGTTGGGCCGGAGACAAGTAAATTGGGATGGACACAGCCCCTGTCCCGCAGGGGGCTCACAGTCTCGACCCCCGTTTTATAGATGAGGGAACTGAGGCCCAGAGAAGTCAAGTGATTTACCCAAGGTCACACAGCAGACAAGTGGCGGAGTGGGGATTAGAATGGGATTAGAATCCATTACCTCTGATTCCCAGGCCCGGGCACTTTCCAATCAATCAATCAATCAATCAATCAATCAATCAATCGTATTTATTGAGCGCTTACTGTGTGCAGAGCACTGTACTAAGCGCTTGGGAAGTACAAATTGGCAACATATACTAAGCGCTGGGGTAGCTACAAGATCGTCAGGTTGGACACTGTCTCTGTCCCACACGGAGCTCACCGTCAAAGTAAGAGGGTGAACGGCCTGGCTCAGGGGAAAGAGTCCGGGCTTTGGAGTCAGAGGTCATGGGTTCAAATCCCGGCTCTGCCAATTGTCAGCTGGGTGACTTTGGGCGAGTAACTTCACTTCTCTGGGCCTCACTTCCCTCATCTGGAAAATGGGGATTAAGACTGTGAGCCCCCTGTGGGAACAACCTGATCACCTTATCTATTTGTATTAATGTCTGTCTCCCCCTCTAAACCATGAGCTCGTTGTTGGGTAGGGACCCAACACAGAGGTCATGGGTTCTATATGTTGCCAACTTGGACTTCCCAAGCGCTTAGTACAGTGCTCCGCACACAGTAAGCACTCAATAAATACGACTGAATGAATGACTCCCCACAGCACATATGTATCTATCTGTATATATCTGTAATTGATTGTTTTATCTATTTGTATTAATGTCTGTCTCCCCCTCTAGACCGTGAGCTTGTTGTTGGGTAGGGACTGTCTCTATATGTTTCCAACTTGTACTTCCCAAGCGCTTAGTACAGTGCTCCACGCACAGTAAGCGCTCAATAAATACGATTGAATGAATGAATGAATGAATATATAGAGACAGTCCCTATCCAACAGTGGGCTCACAGTCTAAAAGGGGGAGACAAAACCAAACATACTAACAAAATAAAATAAATAGAATAGATATGTACAAGTAAAATAAATAAATAAATAAATTTATTTATTTTATTTATTTATGATACTGCATCACCTACACGCTTAGGTCTGTACCTTCTCAGCAATTTGATATTCACCCCACCTCCAAGCCCCACAGCACTTAAGAACATATCTATATTCTCGGCCATTTCCCCTTATCTTGAACTCCTTTTGACGTCTGTCTCCCTGCCTTGTGGACACAGAACGCCTCTATGCTTCTTCCAACCCTGAGTCCGTTGTTGGGTTGGGATTGTCTCTATTTATTGCCCCACTGTACTTTCCAAGCGCTTAGTACAGTGCTCTGCACACAGTAAGCACTCAATAAATATGATTGAATGAATGAACTTTCATATTGTATTCTTTCATATATTATATTACATTCTTTCATGTATTATATATGAAGAATATATATATATTGTATTGTATTGTATTGTATTGTATTATATTACATTATATTATATTATATTATGCATTATATTGTATATTATATTATATCATATCATATTGTAATATATTATATCATGTTATATTGTATTATTATGTTATATTGTATAATATTATATTATATTAAATTATGTTATATTATATTGTATTTTATTACATTGCTTTACATTACATTACATTATATATTATAATACTAATGTATTATAATACATTATATATTACATTATATTATATTATATCATATTATGCTACATCATATTATATTACATTATATTATATTACATTACATTATATTATATTATATTATATTATATTATATTATGTTATATTGTATCTTATCATATACCATATCATATCATATTATTATATTATATTGTATTGTATTGTATTATTATATTATATTATATTATATTATATTATTATATTATATTACATTACATTACATTACATTATATTATATTGTATGTATTATATTATATATTATATATATTATATTCTTTCATATTGTAGCCTCTCAAGTGCTTAGTGCGGTACTCTGCACACTCGCCCCCTCCCAGCCCAACAACACTGGTGGACATGTGGAAAGAGCCCGGGCTTGGGAGTAACTGTGAGCCCACTGTTGGGTAGGGACCGTCTCTATATGTTGCCAACTTGGACTTCCCAAGCGCTTAGTACAGTGCTCTGCACACAGTAAGCACTCAATAAATACGATCGAATGAATGAATGAAAGAGGTCGTGGGTTCAAATTCCGGCTCTGCCACTTGTCAGCTGTGTGACTTTGGGCAAGCCACTTCACTTCCCTGGGCCTCAGTTACCTCATCTGGAAAAGGGGGATTAGGAATTTGAGCCCCCAGTGGGACAACCTGATAACCTTGTATCTATCCCAGCACCTAGAACAGTGCTCGGCACATAGTAAGCCCTTACCAAATACCATTATTATTATTATTATTTATTCCTACGAATGTCCGTCTCCCCCTCTAGACTGTAAGCCCATTGTGGACAGGGAATGTGACTGTTTTATTGTTATATTTTATGCTCCCGAGTGCTTAGTACAGTGCGCTGCACACAGTAAATGCTCAAAAAATATGATTGAATGATTGAAAATACCAGTACACAATTGATTGTTCACGGGCTGATTGACCAAACTGCCCAAAGCGACCCTCTTCCTCTGCCAACAGCCTTGTCGCTGGTAATAATAATAACAATAATAATAATAATGGTAGCATTTATTAAGCGCTTACTATGTGCAAAGCACTGTTCTAAGCGCTGGTAGAAATGTTTATATTTTCAGCACTACTTCTAAAGATTGTCAACATAGTTTTCAAGCAGACAGGGCGCTGAAACGCTAAGGGAGGCCACTCAGTATATCCGGGAATTTCTGGTTTGGATAGGCAGCGTTTGTAGCCTAGTGGAAAAAAGGCTCTGGGAGTCTGAGAACCTGAGAATCCCATTCATTCATTCATTCATTCAATCGTATTTATTGAGCGCTTACTGTGTGCAGAGCACTGTACTAAGCGCTTGGGAAGTCCAAGTTGGCAACATATAGAGACGGTCCCTACCCAACAGTGGGCTCACAGTCTAGAAGGTGGGGACAGAGAACAAAACAGAACATATTAACAAAATAAAATAAATAGAATAAGCATGTACGAATAAAATAAATAGAGTAATAAATCCGTACAAACATATATGCATATATACAGGTGCTGTGGGGAGGGGAAGGAGGTAAGGCGGGGGGGGATGGGGAGGGGGAGAGGAAGGAGGGGAAGGAAGAATGCCAGATCCTTCACTTGTCTGCTGTGTGACCTTGGGTGAGTCACTTCACTTCTCTGGCCTTAGTGATCTCATCATAAAATGAGCTTTAAGACTGTGAGCCCCCCTGCCCAGTCTCTGCCCAGGGAACGGGGCTCCAGGCACACATTGTTTGTGTCTCCGGGGGAGGTTAGTTAGAGTCTGGGTGAGCCCCCCTAAATGCTTCTCGATGACTGACAAATTGGGCTGGGCCTTTCGGTGACAGCTGAGAGCGTCAGTCGACAGAGCACGGGCCTGCGAGTTAAAAGGATCTTGGTTCTAACCCCAGCTCTCCCACTTTGCTGTAATAATAATAATAATGATGGTATTGGTTAGGCGCTTACCATGTTCCAAGCACTGTTCTGAGTGCTGAGGTAGCTACAAGGTAATCATCATCATCATCAATCATATTTATTAAGCGCTTACTATGTGCAGAGCACTGTACTAAGCGCTTGGGAAGTACAAATTGGCAACACATACAGTCCCTACCCAACAGTGGGCTCACAGTCTAAAATCAGGTTATCCCACATCTTAATCCCCAATTTACAGATGAGGTAACTGAGGCACAGAGGAAGTTAAGTGCTTAGTACAGTGCTCCGCACACAGTAAGCGCTCAGTAAATCCGATTGAATGAATGAATGAATGAAGTGGCTCATAAGTGGCGGAGCTGGGATTAGAACCTATGACCTCTAACTCCGCAGCCTGGGCTTTCCACTGTGCCACGCTGCTTCTATTTAACTTCTTTGTGCCTCAGTGACCTCATCCGTAATGGAGATTAAGTCTGCGAGCCCCACGTGAGACACAGACCATGTCCAACCGGATTATCTTGCATCTACCCCGGCGCTTAGTATAGTGCATAGTAAGTGCTTAACAAATCCCACAGTGATTATTAGCTAGGTTGGCTGGGACAAATCTTAAAGGAATTAATGGAGTTCATTCTGTTCCTAGGGATCTTTGCTGTCAGGGGTCAGAACTCTGCTTCCCGTGGGAAAGTACAGTCATCTCCCACTACCAACAGCAGGTGAACAGTCTGAGAAAGCTGCAGCATTCTCCTTCTTCAATCCCTGGAAGAGCAGAATAGTGTGTGACAAAGGGATTTGGGAATCCCTTCCCTTTCCTGAATTCCAGAGGCCACAGAGCGGCTGAGAAGAATCCCATCCCTTGGGATATCTTTGAAAAAGCAAGCATGGCCTAGTGGATGATAATAATAATAATAATAATAATAATAATCATAATAATAGTTATTTTTAGACTGTGAGCCCACTCTTTTAGACTGTGAGCCCACTGTTGGGTAGGGACCGTCTCTATATGTTGCCAGCTTGTACTTCCCAAGCGCTTAGTACAGTGCTCTGCACACAGTAAGCGCTCAATAAATACGATTGATTGATTGATTATTTGTTTAGCCGCAACTGTGTGCCAAGCACTGTTCTAAGCACTGGGGTAGATACAAGGTCATTGGGTTGTCCCACGTGGGGCTCACAGTCTTAATCCCCATTTTACAGAATGAGGCAACTGAGGCCCAGAGAGGTGAAGTGAGAGCCTGGGCCTGGGGGTCAGAGGACCTGGATTTTAATCTCAGCTCTTCCACTTGTCTGCTATGTGGCCTTGGGCAAGTCACTTCACTCCTCTGTGCCTCAGTGACCTCATCTGTAAAATGGGGATTAAGACCGTGAGCCCCACGTGGGACATGGACTCTGTCCAACCTTGTATCGACCCCAGCACTTAGTACGGTGTCTGGCACAGAATAAGGGCTTAACAAATACCATAAAAACAATTTTTTTTAAAAAAAAAGTTCTGCTCTTGATTCAGTTGAGGCTAAATCAAAGTTTCCGCTTGAGAAGCACATTAACCGAAATTGGCTCCAACTGGATTTGCAATTCAAGAAGAAATCTTCACACTGAATGAAGATCATTTCAAATTTGCTTCAGTTCAGAACTTGACAGGCATCCGTTTCGGTACAATAGCTCTTCCTTCGTGTATAAATATTTATGGGGCAATTCGGCAACAAAAGTTCTCTTCGCTCAGTCTCCATCGTTTGATCCGTAGCTCAAGTTGGGTTTTCCCAAAAGGGTTGCTAGTATTCTAAGTATTGTCATCCCCCAACAGATAGAATTTTCGCCTAAGAAAAATCCCTGGTTGCGTCTATCACCATCAGTTTTATTAGGCTTGTGAATCTCAGCTACAATTTTTAGGCCCCGGAAGAATTGGGATCAAACATTTCTGTGGATGTGGAAAAGTAAACTGTCTAATTGTCATTGTCCTCGTCATTATTATCATCACCATGATGTCAGTGAAGAGCGTTTATCAAACTCCCATTTTGCAGAGCACTGTAGTAGGCACTGTGAAGGTTTCATAGAGTAGCAGCGTGGCTCAGTGGAAAGAGCACAGGCTTTGGAGTCAGAGGTCAGGGGTTCAAATCCCGGCTCTGCCAATTGTCAGCTGTGTGACTTTGGGCAAGTCACTTAACTTCTCTGTGCCTCAGTTCCCTCATCTGTAAAATGGGGATTAAGACTGTGAGCCCCCCGTGGGACAACCTGATCTCCTTGTAACCTCCCCAGCACTTAGAACATTGCTTTGCACATAGTAAGCACTTAATAAATGCCACCATCATTATTATTATTATTATAGGAAGTAAGAGATCTGGTCTTGGAGCTTGATGAGTGGGAGGCAAGACAAAAGCAAACTGCATTGCCTAGCGGAAAGAGCATAGGCCTGGGAATCAGAGGACCTGCGTTCTAATTCTGACTCTGCCACTTGTCTGCTGTGTGATCCGGGCAAGGCACTTCACTTTCGCCTCACTTTCCTCAACTGTAAAATGGGAATTCAAAACCTGGTCTCTCTCCTACTTAGACTGTGAGCCCCATGTGGGACAGGGCCTGTGTCCAACCTGACTGATTTTTCTCTACCCCGGGGGTTAGAAGAGAAGCAGTGTGGTCTCGTAGTAGAGAGAACACACGCTTGGGAGTCAGAATGACCTAGGTTCTAATCCCACCTCTGCTGCTTGTCTGCTGTGTGACCTTGGGCAAATCGTTCAAGTTCTCTGGGCCTTAGTTCCCTTGTCTGTAAAATGGGGATTAAGACTGGGAGCCCCGTGTGGGGAAGGGGCTGTCTTCAATGTGGTAACTCAACCCCAGGGCTGAGTACAGTGCCTGGCACATAGTAAATGCTTAACAAATATCATTAAAAAAAAGGGTTAAGGGGTTAATGGATTGGTGAATTCCATCTGGGGTGAATCTGGAAGACTTCACAGAGGAGGTGATTCATATATATATATAAATCTGGAAGACTTCACAGAGGAGGTGATTCATATATATATATATATATATATATATACACACACAAACAGGAGGCCTTCCCAGACTGAGCCCCCTCCTTCCTCTCCCTGTCTTCCCCCTCCCAATCCTTCTTCCCCTCCCCACAGCACCTGTATATATGTATATATGCTTGTACGTATTTATTACTCTATTTATTTATTTTATTTGTACATATTTATTCTATTTATTTTATTTTGTTAATATATTTTGTTGTGTTGTCTGTCTCCCCCTTCTAGACTGTGAGCCCGCTGTTGGGTAGGGACCGTCTCTATATGTTGCCAACTTGGACTTCCCAAGCGTTTAGTACAGTGCTCTGCACACAGTAAGCGGCTCAATAAATACAATTGAATGAATGAATGAATGAATATTTATTTATTTTATTTGTACATATTTATTCTATTTATTTTATTTTGTTAATATGTTTTGTTTTGTTGTCTGTCTCCCCCTTCTAGACTGTGAACCTGCTGTTGGGTAGGGACCGTCTCTATATGTTGCCAACTTGGACTTCCCAAGCAGTGCTCTGCACACAGTAAGCGCTCAATAAATACGATTGAATGAATGAATGAATATCATTTATATATATATATGTATATATATTTATAATGGTACTTGTTAAATGCTTTCACTGGGGTAGATACAAGTTAATCAGGTTGGACACAGTCCCTGTCCCACCCACATGGGGGTCACACTCTAAATCCCCATTTTACAGATGAGGTAACTAAGGCCCAGTGAAGTGAAGTGCCCAAGGTCACACAGCAGACATGTGGCAGAGCCGGGATTAGAACCCAGGTCCTTCTGACTCCCAAGCCATGCTCCACCCACTGAGCCACACTGCTTTGTTAGGACAGTCAATTTGAAAGATGGTAGGGGACTAATTTGGGGAAGCGGAGTGAGGAGGACGTCCCAGGAAGAGGGAATGGTTAGAGAAGCAGCGTGACACAGTGGATAGAACCCGGGCCTGGGGGTGAGAAGGTCAGAAGAAGTAAAACGATATGCCCAAATTCCCAGAAAGCGAGTGGCGGAGTCAGGATTAGAATCCAGGTCTTCCAACTACTAAACCTGGACTCTTTCCACTAGGCCAAGATGATTTTCCACTAGAGGTAGGAGTGAGAATCCCAGAATGTTCCACCCTCCATCTTCTTGTCACTAAGCCAGGGACGGCTTGTTTTAAACCCTTTAGACAATGAAGGAGGCTTCTTATCCGCTCATCTCCAAGGACTTTACCTGAAAGACAAGTCACAGTTCAAAATGGCACTAATCCTTCCTGGAACCCTTGAAAGCAGGGACTCCATTGTACTCTCTCAAACAACAGTTGCTGCTCAGTAAATAGTATTGAATGACCTATGATTACTTGACAATAGTTGGCCTAATAGCGGAGGGAAAATTATTTGCTTGTTCACAGCTTCACATTTACCTTACTGAGGGTTTGAAGCAGGTGAAAGGAGGAGACATTTGATTAAATTGCTGACGCTGAGCCAATACCAATTCAGGAACTGGGTCATCTGATGGGGCAGGAGGGGGTTTTGAAGACCTAGAGGCAGGCAGGGGAGGGCTTTTGGCCATAAGGAGTGTGATATATTTTGGCAAATAATAATAATAATGATGGCATTTGTTAAGCACTTACTATGTGCAAAGCACTGTTCTAAGCGCTGGGGAGGATACGAGGTGATCAGGTTGTCCCATTTGGGGCTCACAGTCTTAACCCCTATTTTACAGATGAGGTAACTGAGGCCCAGAGAAGTTAAGTGACTTGCCCAAGGTCACACAGCTGACAAGTGGTGGAGCTGGGATTCGAACCCTTGACCTCTGAATCCCTAATCGGGCTCTTTCCACTAAGCCATGCTGCTTCCCATAACATCCAAGACCATGGCCAAATACATCCAATTCTGCGGAGTTCTGTGAAGTTATGTGGTGAGAGAAGCACAGAGTTGGGAAGAGGGAGAGCCAGCTAAAGCTCATCCACAGATAAGTAACTTGGAAAGATTTAAGAACCGGGGCTCTAGCTCAGGGAGATTAATGTGTGTGATTGGATTGGATTTTATGCTCTTTGGACCTTACGCTGGGGTTGCTTTCTTATCTGATGAAAACCTTTTGTCCCAACTGTGCTTTATAGTTTGGATTAATTACAGGCTTAAGTTTAACTTGAGACAAAATACCTCTTATCGCCCTTTCTTATGAAGAGGGTCTGTGTTTTCTACTCTGGGTGGTCACATCATGGTGCTGTCACACTGTTGCAAGATGTAGGGGGAAAAAAATTCTTCCAGAACAGAGCTATCTGCCTGAGCCTAGAGCAGGGCCAGGCATCTCATCTGACTCTTATACCAATCTGAGAGATTGTAACTTTAATTTAGGGGGCACTGGATGTTATGGGGGCTAACTTGGGAGACTGTATCTTTAATTCGGAGGGCACTGGTGACTTCTTCTCCAGCTTGGGAGACTGTATCTTTAATTCAGGGGACACTAGCAACCTCCACTCTAACTATATCTTTAATTCAGGGGGCACGGGTGACAATTCCATCCTCTGGGCCCAGCCCCTCTATTTTAGGTCATGAGAGTCAACATCTTGTCCCATCAACATTTTCCCAGGCGGGCTAGCGAGTAGTAAATTCAATTCAATTGTATTTATTAAGTATTTACTGTGTGGAGAGCACTGTACTAAGCACTTGGGGAAGTACAATACAACAATAAGCAGTGACATTCCCCGCCCACAACGAGCTTACAGTCTAGAGGTGGGGAGCAGACATCAGTAGAAGTAAATAAAATTGCAGATAAAATGAACTGTGCAGCGTAGAAAGCTTCCCATTGTTTCTTTGCTGAAAACCCTCAAAGGTTTCCCACCTGCCGTGTCACCTTTTTTTTGTTTTGGATGGCATTTATTAAGCGCTTACTATGTGCAAAGCACTGTTCTAAGTGCTGGAGAGGTTACAAGGTGATCAGGTTGTCCCACGGGTGGCTCACAGTCTTAATCCCCATTTTCCAGATGAGGTAACTGAGGCCGAGAGAAGTTAAGTGACTTGACCACAAGTGGCGGTGATGGGATTTGAACCCATGACCTCTGACTCCAAAGCCTGGGCTCTTTCCACTGAGCCACCTATCTTGAAGCCCTCTGCCTTCCAAACACGTTCTAGTTAGAGCATCCCTGAGTCACTCAGGTAAAGTTGCTTTCGGTGGCCTCTAAATTTAAGATAGTCTCCCCAGCTGATATATGAATTGCCACGCACCCTGAATTATAGATCTAATCTCCTAAAACGGTGTGGGGAAATCACCGGTGCCCCTTGAATTAAAGGTGCAGTTCATTCATTCATTCATTCATTCAATCGTATTTATTCATTCATTCATTCAATTGTATTTATTGAGCGCTTACTGTGTGCAGAGCACCATATTAAGCGCTTGGGAAGTACAAGTTGGCAACATATCATCATCAATCGTATTTATTGAGCGCTTACTATGTGCAGAGCACTGTACTAAGTGCTTGGGAAGTACAAATTGGCAACATATAGAGACAGTTCCTACCCAACAATGGGCTCACAGACTAGAAGGGGGAGACAGACAAGACAAAACATGTAGACAGGTGTCAAGTCATCAGAATAAATAGAAATAAAGCTAGATGCACATCATTAACACAATAAATAGAATAGTAAGTATTTGAACTTGGTGTGCTGGGACTCCCCTAGGCTGAAAGCTCGTTGTGGGCAGGGAATGTGTCTGTTTATTGTTATATTGTGCTCTCCCAAGTGCTTAGTACAGTGCTTTGCACACTGTAAGCATTAAATGCAGACGATTGAATTGAATTGGAGGAAAGTTCTGTGACTTTAGGGCACAAGAGGATCTCATTAATGCCTCATAGAACAATTGCAGAAGGAGATGGGGCATTCTGAGAGAGATATATCCATGGTGTCTCTATGGGTTGGAGACGACTCTACAACATAAGACAAGACAAATAATACTAATAATGGTATTTGTTAAGCCTTTAGGGTGTGCCAAGCATTTTACTAAGTCTAGACTGTGAGCCCGTTTGTTGGGTAGGGATTAATAATAATATTAATAATAATGGTATTTGTTAAGCGCTTACTATGTGCCAGGCACTGTTCTAAGCACCGGGATAGATACAAGGTTATCAGGTTGTCCCACTTGGGGCTCACAGACTTAATCCCCATTTTACAGAGGAGGTAATCGAGGCACAGAGAAGTTAAGTGTCTTGACCAAAGTCACACAGCTGTCTCTACCTGTTGCCAAATTGTACTTTCCAAGTGCTTAGTTTGGTGCTCTGCACGCAGTAAGTGCTCAATAAATACAATTGAATGAATGAATGAATAGATACAGGATAATCAGGGCAGCCACAGTCCTTGTCCCATATTGGACAAGACAAGCGGCGTGGCTCAGTGGAAAGAGCACAGGCTTGGGAGTCAGAGGTTGTGGGTTCTAATCCTGGCTCTGCCACTTGTCAGCTGTGTGACTTTGGGCAAGTTAGTTAACTTCTCCGTGCCTCAGTTACCTCATCTGTAAAATGGGGATGAAGACTGTGAGCCCCACATGGGGAAACCTGATCACCTTGTATCTACCCCAGCGCTTAGAACAGTGCTTGGCACATAGTAAGCACTTAACAAATACCATAATTATTATTATTATACGGGACCTCACAGTCTAAACGAGAGGGAGAACAGCTATTTGATCCCAATTTGACAAATGAAGAGAATGAGGCATCAAAAAGTCAAGTGAATTCTCCAATTCACACAGCAGGCAAGTGGCAAAGCCAGGATTAAATCCAGGACTCGTGATTTTCCGGCCCGTGCTAATTCCCCTAGACTGTGCTGCTTCCAGGTCATGAGGTTTCCAAACCAAAATCCAGATACATTATGGGGACTAAAGAATGTTGGTAAATTCTTGGACATGGATTGGCATGATTTTAAAAAAGAAGGATTTTAGTCCAAGGTTTTATGGCTCATACGGACCTCCCCCTCTCTGACACATAGCAGTAGAACTGTGACTTCAAGTCGTGCCCTATTTCCTTCAGCTCACGGTCTCCTCTCCATTGCCTCCTGTCTTCTCTCACCAGTCCAGCCTCCATTTTCTCCCGTTCACTCGTTCTCCAACTAAAGCTGCCTTCATCCATCGATGCCTCCACTCTCCCCTGTGCCTACACACTATTTCTTTCGCTTTCCAAGCCTAATTATCCCTGCTCCGGCTCTCAAATTTTTCTGTTCCTCCAAGGCTCTTGTTCATAGGAGGTAGTAGCAATGGCATTCGTTCAACACCCACTGGGAGCAGTGCCTTGTTCTGAACTCATGGCTCGTCCTTTTTTCATTTTTTCCATTCATTTTCCCTCCTTTGTTCTGCCTCTCATTACTCCTGGCTTCCTTTTGTTATGCATTGTCCCCCGACATCTCTTCTTGCCTGAATCTTTCTTGCTTATTTTTTTGTTCTTTCCACTCTACCTCCCCAGAATTTTTCCGACTCACCTTTTGATTTCTCTCTGTCTCTTTCTCGCTTTGCTATTCTTCCTTTTCTTTTTTCTCCCATCTCCTTTCTTCCTTTTTTTTTTTTTTTTAGCTCTCTTTTAAAGGCTGTACTCCTCCCTATGGACGAAAGCTGAATAAGGTCCTTCTTCCCCAGACCTAGATGTGCTAGGTTTGCTCATTCATTCATTCATTCAATCATATTTAGCGCTTACTGTGTGCAGAGCACTGTACTAAGCGCTTGGGAAGTACAAGTCAACATATAAAGACGGTCCCTACCCATCATCAGGCAAAAACTCCTCACCCTGGGCTTCAAGGCTGTCCATCCCCTCGCCCCCTCCTACCTCCCCTCCCTTCTGTCCTTCTCCAGCCCAGCCCGCACCCTCCGCTCCTCTGCCACCGCTAACCTCCTCACTGGGCCTCATTCTCGCCTGTCCCGCCATCGACCCCCGGCCCATGTCATCCCCTGGCCTGGAATGCCCTTCCTCCACACATCCGCCGAGCTAGCTCTCTTCCTCCCTTCAAAGCTCTACTGAGAGCTCACCTCCTCCAGGAGGCCTTCCCACACTAAGCCCCCTCCTTCCCTCCTTCCTCTCCCCCTCCCCATCCCCCACCACCTTACCTCTTTCCCCTCCCCACAGCACCTGTATATATATATATATATATATATATTATATATGTGTTATATAATATATATATATTTTATATATTATATTATATATATGTATATATATATATATATGTATATATGTTTGTACATATTTATTACTCTATTTTACTTGTACATATTTATTCTATTTATTTTATTTGGTTAATACGTTTTGTTTTGTTGTCTGTCTCCCCCTTCTAGACTGTGAGCCCGCTGTTGGGTAGGGACCGTTCCTGTATGTTGCCCACTTGTACTTCCCAAGCGCTTAGTATAGTGCTCTGCCCACAGTAAGCGCTCAATAAATACGATTGAATGAATGAGTGAATGAACGGGCTCACAGTCTAGAAGGGGGAGACAGACAACAAAACAAAACATGTAGACAGGTGTCAAAATCGTTAGAATAAATAGAATTATAGCTATATGCACATCATTAACAAAATAAATAGAATAGTAAATATGTACAAGTAAAATAGAGTAGTAAATCTACAAATATAAGCAAGTGCTCATATTTATTGAGCACTTCCTGGGTTCAGAGCACTGTACTAAACACTTAGGTGAGTCCATTACATCTGAGTTGGTAGCCACGATCCCTGCCCACAAGACTCTGTCCCCTGCCAAGGAGTTGAGGCTCCTCTTTTCCCCGGGCTGAGGTGGTTGCCCGTAATAATAATAATAATGATGATGGTATTTGTTAAGCGCTTACGTATGCAAAGCACTGTTCTAAGCGCTGGGAAGGTTACAAGGTGATCAGCTTGTCCCACGGGGGGCTCCCAGTCTTCATCCCCATTTTACAGACAAGGGAACTGAGGCACAGAGAAGTGAAGTGACTTGCCCAGAGTCACACAGCTGACAGATGGCAGAGTCGGGATTTGAACCCATGACCTTCAACTCCAAAGCCCAGGCTCTTTCCATTGAGCCACGCTGCTTCTCTACCCTTTACCTCTGCCCTTTCTTCCCTACTGACTGGTTGTCTTAGAAAGCAGGGTTGAGAAGCGGCATGGTGCAATGGATAGAGCACAGCCCTGGGAGCCAGAAGGTCGTGAGTTCTAATCCCGGCCCCATCACTTGTCTGCCCTGTGAGCTTGGGCAAGTCACTTCACTTCTCTGTGCCTCAGTTACCTCATCTATAAAATGGGGATGGAGACAGTAAGACCCAAGTGGGACGGGGACTGTTTCCAGCCCGATTTGCTGATATCCACCCCAGTGTTTAGAACAGTGCCTGGCACATAGTAAGTGCTTAATAAATGCCGTTATTATTAACGTTTACAAATGTCATCATAGCAACTGCCTGCGAAGGCCTAGTTTCAGTGGCTGCTAGAACAATTTTCAACTTGTTTATCCCCCCTGCCTGAGGCTGGCAGGCCTCAGACTCTTTAGTGTCTGGCACTTTAAATTTATCGATTCATGATATTTACGATATTTACTTTGTGCAGAGCACTGGCTCAGTGGAAGGAGCCCGGGCTTTGGAGTCAGAGGTCATGGGTTCAAATTCCGGCTCCGCCACTTGTCAGCTGTGTGACTGTGGGCAAGTCACTTCACTTCTCTGGGCCTCAGTTCCCTCATCTGGAAAATGGGGATTAAGACTGTGAGCCCCACATGGGACAACCTAATTACCTTCGTCATCATCATCAATCGTATTTATTGAGCGCTTACTATGTGCAGAGCACTGTACTAAGCGCTTGGGAAGTACAAATTGGCAACATATAGAGACGGTCCCTACCCAACAGTGGGCTCACAGTCTAAAAGGGGGAGACAGAGAACAAAACCAAACATACTAACAAAATAAAATAAATAGAATAGATATGTACAAATAAAATAAATAAATAAATAAATAAATAAATAGAGTAATAAATATGTACAAACGTATATACATATATACAGGTGCTATGGGGAAGGGAAGGAGGTAAGATGGGGGGGATGGAGAGGGGGACGAGGGGGAGAGGAAGGAAGGGGCTCAGTCTGGGAAGGCCTCCTGGAGGAGGTGAGCTCCCAGCAGGGCCTTGAAGGGAGGAAGAGAGCTAGCTTGGCGGATGGGCAGAAAAAATATGGAACGCTTCACGAATTTGCGTGTCATCCTTGCGCCGGGGCCATGCTAATCTTCTCTGTATCATTCCAATTTTAGTATATGTGCTGCCGAAGCGAGCACAAGATTACCTTGTATCTACCCCAGCGCTTAGAACCATGCTTGGCACATAGTAAGTGCTTAACAAATACCGATATTATTATTCTTATTACTAAGTGCTCAGGAGAGTACAGTGCAACAGAATTAGCAGACACGTCCCCTCCCCTTAACGAATTTTCAGAGTCCAGACCCTGTCCGCCTCAACTCAGTTCTGAGGATTTCCATGAAAGATTCCTTGTGACATCGTTATGCCACGTTGAGTGACCGGTCTATTGCAAAGAACAGAGTGGGCATCTGTTACTTGCAGGTTGGCAAGTAACTGGTATTTGCCAGTGCCATCAGTGGCCACTCAGGGCATGTTGGCCACTTCTGGTGTAACTAGGGGACTGAGCACGGCTCAGCTCTCCTTGGGACGGGGGCTTTGGTCTCCCTGAATCCTGTATTTCCAAGGCTTTGATTGCTGCTCCCGGGGCAGGGCAGAGAAGTCTGATCAGTCAATCAATCAATGGTATTTATTGAGTGCTTACTGTGTGCAGAACACTGTACTAAGCACTTGGGAGAGCACAATCTTGCAGAATAGACACAGTCCCTGCCCACAATGAGCTTCCAGGCTACAGGATTCAGCTTACGGTGTAGAGGCCCACCGAAGAGGCTTTCAGGGTGCTTGACACTCCACTCTGAGCTCCTGATCATCATCATCATCATCATCATCAATCGTATTTATTGAGCGCTTACTATGTGCAGAGCACTGTACTAAGCGCTTGGGAAGTACAAATTGGCAACATATAGAGACAGTCCCTACCCAACAGTGGGCTCACAATCTAAAAGAGTGGGCTCCTGATCTGCGTTTAGAGAAGCAGCAGTGGTTCAGTGGAAAGAGCCCGGGTTTAGGAGTTCTAATCCCGACTCTGCCACATGTCTGCTGTGTGACCTTGGGCAAGTCGCTTCACTTCTCTGAGCCTCAGTCACCTCATCTGTAAAATGGGGATGAAGACTGTGAGCCCCACGTGGGACAACCTGATCACCTTGTATCGCCCCAGCGCTTAGAACAGTGCTTTGCACATAGTAAGCGCTTAACAAATGCCATCATTATTATTATTATTGACCAGGAATTTCAGTGCTTGGCACATTCATTCATTCAATCGTATTTATTGAGCACTTACTGTGTGCAGAGCACTGGACTAAGCGCTTGGGAAGTACAAGTTGGCAACATATAGAGACGGTCCCTACCCAACAGCGGGCTCACGGTCTAGAAGGGGGAGACAGACAACAAAACGAAACGTATTAGCAAAATGAAATAAATAGAATTTGTACAAATAAAATAAATGAATAAATAGAGTAATAAATACGTACAAACGTATATACATATATACAGGTGCTGTGGGGAGGGGGAGGAGGGGGAGAGAAAGGAGGGGGCTCAGTGTGGGAAGGCCTCCTGGCACTTAACAAGTACCATCATTATTATTTAATCTCCATCTTCTATTTAATACCCACAGCACTTATGTACATATCTGTAATTTATTTATACTGATGTCTGTCTCCCCACTCCTAAACTCGTTGTGGGCAGGGACTGTGTCTGTTTATCATTGTATTGTACTCTCCCACGCGCTCAGTACAGTGCTGTGCACACAGTAAGCTCTCAATAAATACAATTGAATGAATGAATTTAATATGCACAGACACGTTCCCCATCATAGCATCTGCACACGAGGGAAGGCTGGATTTATTCTGACTTAACAATAATGATAATAATAATGATCGTGGTATTAGTTTAGCATTTACTATATGCCAGGCGCTTTCTAAATGCCGGGGTAATTGCAACCTAATCAGTTTGGACACAGACCATGTCCAACATGGAGGACAGTCTTAATCCCCATTTTATAGATGAGGTAACTGAGGTACGGGGAAGTTAAATGACTTGCCCAAGGTCACACAGCAGATACATGGCAGAGCTGGGACTAGAACCCAGAGCCTTATAACTCCCAAGCCCATGCTCTATCCATTAGCCCACGCTGCTTCTCTTGCTAGGAAGAGAATGGCAAGCATTCCATGTTATTTTTCCTGATCTAGAGGTTCAGACAAGCTTCCGAAACACCAGTGCTAACCCATTTCCTGGCCATGAAGATATGGGACTTCTGAGTCCAGTCAGAAAGGGAGCAGTGTGGCCTTGTGGATAGAATACACGTCTGGGAGTCAGAAGGACCTGGATTCTAATCCCGGCTCTGCCGTTTGTCTGCTGTGTGACCTTGGGCAAGTCATCTAGCTTCTCTGTGCCTCAGTTGCCTCATCTGTAAAATGGGAATAAAGACTTTGAGCCCCGTGTGGGACATGGACTTTGTCCAACTCTCTATCTACCCCAGTGCTTAATACAGTACGTGGATCATAGTAAGCGCTTAACAAATACCATAAAAAAAGAAGGAATTGTGTCCCTTTAAGGAGAGTTGGCATGCACCCAGCATTTTCCTACAAGAAGTGGAAGGCTGGGATGAAAAAGGATGAGGATGGTGGTTCCAGAATCTATCAATCGATCAATCATATTTATTGAGCGCTTACTGTGTGCAGAGCACTGTACTAAGCACTTGGGAAGATTCCTTAACGGAAAAGCAACAGGCCCTGGGATCACTAAACTGAAAACTCCTTGAGGGCAGGACTCATGTGTAACAAACTCTGTAGCACTTAATGATATATCTAAGAGGTGTTTAGTCCAGATTAATAATCATCATCATCATCATAATAATGGTATTTGTTAAGCAATTACTATGTGCCAAGCACTGTTCAGGAAGAAGATGAGATCTGGCTTAGCCTCTGATTGGTTTATCCTGGAATTCATTCATTCATTCAATTGTATTAAGTGCTTACTGTGTGCAGAGCACTGTATCAATCAATCAATCAATCATATTTATTGAGCACTTACTGTGTGCAGAGCACTGTACGAAGTGCTTGGGAAGTACAAGCTGGCAACATATAGAGACAGTCCCTACCCAACAGTGGGCTCACAGTCTAGAAGGGGGAGACAGAGAACAAAACCAAACATATTAACAAAATAAAATAAATAGAATAGATATGTACAAGGAAAATAAATAAATAGAGTAATAAATATGTACAAACATATATACATATATACAGGGAAGGGAAGGAGGTAAGACGGTGGGGATGGAGAGGGGGATGACGGGGAGAGGAAGGAGGGGGCTCAGTCTGGGAAGGGCTCCTGGAGCACTTGGGAATCAAGCAATCGTATTTATTGAGCGCTTACTGTGTGCAGAGCACTGTACTAAGCACTTGGGAAGTACAAGCTGGCATCTAGAGACGGTCCCTACCCAACAGTGGGCTCACAGTCTAGAAGGGGGAGACAGAGAACAAAACCAAACATATTAACAAAATAAAATAAATAGAATAGATATGTACAAGTAAAATAAATAGAGTAATAAATATGTACAAACATATATACATATGTACAGGTGGTGTGGGGAAGGGAAGGAGGTAAGACGGTGGGGATGGAGAGCGGGACGAGGGGGAGAGGAAGGAGGGGGCTCAGTCTGGGAAGGCCTCCTGGAGCACTTGGGAAAGTACAGTGCAGCAATGAACAGTGACAATCCATGCCCTCAAAGAGCTCACAGTCTAGAGGGGTGGAGGCAGACATCAATACAAATAAATAAAATTACAGATATATACATAAGTGCTGTGGGGCTGGGAGCAGAGGGGAAGAGCAAAGGAAGCAAGTCAGGGCGATGCAGAAGGGATTGCTCTGCACACAGTAAGCGCTCAATAAATACGATTGATTGACTGATTGGGAGATGAGGAAAAGTGGGGCTTAGTCTGAGAAGGCCTCTTGGAGGAGATGGGCCTTCAGTAAGGCTTTGAAGATGGGGGGGGGGGGGGAAGAGTCATTGTTTGTGGGATTTGAGGAGACGTTGTTCCAAGCTAGAGGCAGGACATGAGCCATAGGTTGGCAGCAGGAGAATTTTCTGTCATTTCTAGGGCTCTGTATGGGAGAGGCAGATCATCATCATCACCAATCGTATTTATTGAGCGCTTACTATGTGCAGAGCACTGTACTAAGCGCTTGGGAAGTACAAATTGGCAACATATAGAGACAGTCCGTACCCAACAGTGGGCTCACAGTCTAAAAGGGGGAGACAGAGAACAAAACCAAACATACTAACAAAATAAAATAAATAGAATAGATATGTACAAGTAAAATAAATAAATAAATAGAGTAATAAATCTGTACAAACATATATACATATATACAGGTGCTGTGGGGAAGGGAAGGAGGTAAGATGGGGGGATGGAGAGGGGGACGAGGGGGAGAGGAAGGAAGGGGCTCAGTGTGGGAAGGCCTCCTGGAGGAGGTGAGCTCTCAGTAGGGCCTTACAGATCACGGTGGGTTATCCCCCGTCTCAGGGCAGGCTTTGGATGGTAAGGAGGGGAGGTGGCTAATTTGGGGAACCCTCCCAGCAGCATGGCTGCCAGCCAGGCAGTCTTTTAACTCTGCCAGGATTTTCTACTCAGAACTTCCGAAGCGAGGCCATTTTGAGATCTGGTCATTTTGATTCAAATCATTTGATGGCATTTATCTAGACTGTGAGCCCGTTGTTGGGTAGGGACCGTCTCTACATGTTGCCGATTTGTACTTCCCAAGCGCGTAGGAACAGTGCTCTGCACACAGTAAGCGCTCAATGAATACGATTGAATGAATGGATGAATTTATCACTTTTTAAAACTTTTGATGGCATTTATCTAGGCTGTGAGCCCGTTGTTGGGTAGGGACCGTCTCTGCATGTTGCCGATTTGTACTTCCCAAGCGCGTAGGAACAGTGCTCTGCACACAGTAAGCGCTCAATGAATACGATTGAATGAATGGATGAATTTATCACTTTTTAAAACTTTTGATGGCATTTATCTAGACTGTGAGCCCATTGTTGGGTAGGGACAGTCTCTGCATGTTGCCGATTTGTACTTCCCAAGCGCGTAGGAACAGTGCTCTGCACACAGTAAGCTCTCAATGAATACAATTGAATGAATGGATGAATTTATCACTTTTTAAAACTTTTGATGGCATTTATCTAGGCTGTGAGCCCGTTGTTGGGTAGGGACAGTCTCTGCATGTTGCCGATTTGTACTTCCCAAGCGCGTAGTACAGTGCTCTGCACAAAGTAAGCACTCAATGAATACGATTGAATGAATGGATGAATTTATCACTTTTTAAAACTTATTCTATTCTTGACGGAGATTGAGTGGGCTTCCTCAAAATGCTCCTGAGGATTACTGGGAAGGCAGCATGGCCTACAAGAATGATACAGGCTCAGAGAAGCAGCGTGGCTCAATGGAAAGAGCCGGGCTTTGGAGTCAGAGGTCATGCGTTCAAATCCCGGCTCTGCGAATTGTCAGCTGTGTGACTTTGGGGAAGTCACTTAACTTCTCTGTGCCTCAGTTACCTCATCTGTAAAATGGGGATTAAGACTGTGAGCCCCCTGTGGGACAACCTGATCACCTTGTAACCTCCCCAGTGCTTAGAACAGTGCTTTGCACGTAGTAAGCGCTTAATAAATGTCATCATTATTACAGGCCAAGGAGTCAGGGGACCTGGGTTCTAATTCGGGCTCTGCCACTCGCCTGCTGTGTAACCTTGGGCAAGCGATTTAATGTCTCTGTGCCTCAGTTTTCCCATCCATAAAAAGGAGATAAAATGGATTGTGAGCTCTGTATGGGCCACCATCTGTGGTGTCTTTGATGAAGCAGCTTGGTGTAGTGGTTAGAGCACGGGCCTGGGAATTGGAAGGCCATGAGTTCTAATCCCAGATCTGCCACTTGTCTGCTGTGTGACCTTGGGACGTCACTTTATTCTCTGGGCCACGGTTACCACATCTGTAAAATGGGGATTGAGACTGTGAGCTCCATGTGGGACAATGAACTGTGTCCAACCCGATTTGCTTGATTCCACCCCAGCATGTAGTACAGTGCCTGGTACATAGTAAGTGCTTAATAAGCACCATTATTATCATTATTATTATTATTATTATATATCTATCAGGGACTGTGTCCAATTTGATCTTGTAGTTGTAGTAGTAGTAGTAAGCATTTACTGTGTGCAGAGCACTGTAGTAACCACTGGAAAAGAATACATAGGTGGTAATTAGAAATGGTCCTTGTCCCCAATCTAAGCAGCTACCCCAGTGCTTAGCGTAGAGTAAGTGCTTAATTAGTAACAATACTACTATTGTTTTGATATAGATCCACTTCCTCTCCTCCAGTGCTCTCCTTGACTTCCTCCACTCCGGCTTCCACCCCCTTCACTCCAATACCATCATCATCATCATCATCATTCATTCATTCATTCATTCAATCCCATTTCTTGAGCACTTCCTGTGTGCAGAGCACTGTACTAAGCGCTTGGGAAGTACAAATCGGCAACATAGAGAGACGGTCCCTACCCAGCAACGGGCTCACAGTCTAGAAGGGGGAGACAGACAAGAAGACAAAACAAGTGGAAATTAAGGTCACCAGTGATTTCCTTCTTGCCAAATCCTTTGGCCTCTGCTCCATCGTAATCCTCCTCAACCTCTCAATCAATCAATCAATCAATCATATTTATTGAGCGCTTACTGTGTGCAGAGCACTGTACTAAGCACTTATATAACCTTGGTTTCACTGACAGTGTCCTCTCCTGTTTCTCCTCCTATCTCTCTGGTCACTCATTCTCAATTTCTTTTTGTAGGCTCCTCCTCTGCCTCCCATCTTCTAACTGTGGGACCTTCTCAAGGCTCAGTTTTGGGTCCTCTTCTGTTCTCCATTTACACCCACTCCCTTGGAGAACTCATTCTGTCCCTTAGATTCAACTTCCATCTCGATGTGGACGATTTCCAAATCGGCATCTCCAGTCCTGACTTTTCTCCTTCTCTGCAATCTCATATTTCCTCCTGCAATCAGGATACTGCTACTTGGATGTTTCACCGGTACTTCAAATTTAATATGTCCAAAACCGAACACCTCATCTTCCCACCCAAACCCTGTCCTCCCCCTGATTTTCCTCTCTATAGACAGCACAAGCATACTCCCTGTCTCACAAGCTCAACAACTTGGCATTAGCCTCGACTCATCTTTCTCATTTAACCCACATATTCAATCTGTCACCAAATCCTGTCAGTTCTCCTTCACAACATTGCTAAAATCCACCCTTTCCTCTCCATCCATGCATTTTTCTTATCCTGCCTTAATTACCGCTGATTTCCCTGCCGCCTCTCTCTTCCCATTCCAATCCGTACCACACCATACCATATCCATACTCCTCTACGTGAATCATTTTCCTCAAAAAACGTTCAGTCCATTTCCCCAGTCCTCAAGAACTTCCAGTAGTTACTCATAGAGAAGCAGCATGGCGTAGTGACTTCCAGGCTTAGGAATCAGAAGGTCATGGGTTCTAAGCCCGCTCTGCCACGTCTGCTGGGTGACCTTGGAAAAGTCATTTTACTTTCTCTGTGCCTCAGCTACCTCATCTGTAAAATGGGGATTGAGACTGTGAGCCCCGCATGGAACAGGGACTGTGTTCAACTCGATTTGTATGTATCCACCCTAGCACCTAGTACAGTGCCTGACACATAGAAAGCACTTAACAAATATCATCATTATTATTCTTATCCACCTCCGCATCAAACAGAAACTCTTTGCTATTGGCTTTAAAGCACTCAATCACCTTGCCCCTTCCTATTTTATCTGATTTCCTTCTACAGCACAGCATAATCACTTCACGCCTCTAACTTCAACTACCATCTATACTTCTCTCTTGTCAATCTCTCCACTGCCTCCCCGCCACACCCTACCTCTGGCCTGGAATCCCCTACCCCTTCACATCCAAAGGACAATCACTCTCCCCACCTTCCAAGCTTCATGAAAAGCCCGCCTCCTCCAAGAGGCCTTCCCCGACTAAGCCCTCATTTCCCCTACTCCCTGTCCCTTCAGCATCGCCCTTGACTTTAATTTGCACCCCCTTAATCGCCCCACCCTCAGCCCCACAACACTTACGGACGTATCTGTAATGTATTTATGCTAGTGTTGTCTCTCCCTCTAGAATGTAAGCTAGGGACCATGCCTCTCACGAGTGCTTAGCACAATCAATCAATCAATCAATCACATTTATTGAGCACTTACTATGTGCAGATCACTGTACTAAGCGTTTGGGAAGTACAAGTTGGCAACATATAGAGACAGTCCCTACCCAGCAGTGGGCTCACAGTCTAGAAGGGGGAGACAGAGAACAAAACCAAACATATTAACAAAATAAAATAAATAGAATAGATATGTACAAGTAAAATAGAGTAATAAATCTGTACAAACATATATACATATATACAGGTGCTGTGGGGAAGGGAAGGAGGTAAGACGGGGAGGATGGAGGGGGGACAAGGGGGAGAGGGGGAGAGAGCACAGTGCTCTCCACACAGTAAGCGCTCAGTATAATTAATTGATACTACTACCCTGCATTCCATGGTAACTCTGGTAACTCAGGGTAACTCTTAGGAGAAGCAGCGTGGCTTGGTGGAAAGAGCCCGGGCTTGGGGGTCAGAGGGCATGGGTTCTAATCCCAGCTCTGCCACTTGTCAGCTGTGTGACTTTGGGCAAGTCACTTCACTTCTCTGGGCCTCAGTTACTTCATCTGTAAAATGGGGATTAAGACTGTGAGCCCCATGTGGGACAACCTGTCACCTTGTAACCTCCCCTGTGCTTAGAACAGTGCTTTGCACATAGTAAGTGCTTAATAAATGCCGTCATTAGTATTACTATTAGGAGCCCAGGCTTGGGGGTCAGAGGGCTTGGGTTCGAATCCTGGCTCCGCCACTTGTCAGCTGTGTGACTTTGGGCAAGTCACTTCGCCTCTCTGGGCCTCAGTTACTTCATCTGTAAAATGGGGATTAAGACTGGGAGCCCCATGTGGGACAACCTGATGACCTTGTATCTACCCCAGCGCTTAGAAAAGTGTTTGGCACATAGTAAGCCCTTAACAAATACCATCATTATTATTATCATTATTAACTTGTGCAGCATTGTATTCAGCTTGCATTTACCCCAGTGCTTAGTGCAGTGCCTGGCACATAGTAAGCACTTAACAAGTACCGTAAATCCACTGCGTTAGTGGGGTTTCTGTAGGAAGGGGGCAGTGAAGTGACCAAAGCCAGCCATGACTCCTCTCCCTGTTCTTCATTCATTCAATCATATTTATTGAGTGCTTACTGTGTGCAGAGCACTGTACTAAACGCTTGGGAAGTACAAGTTGGCAACATTCTGTTCTTCTTCTAACCAGGTTTCCTCCTGCCTCCCCATTCTGTGAGCAGCTGGATTCCCGTCACTCCTCACGCGGGATGTGATTTAATCAATTGTTTTCAAGACCGCTCTGTATTTAGATGCACCCTGCCACGAATGTATTAGGTTGCCCTAGATCATTAATTTAAATTTTAGATTCCTGGAGTAAGGGAGGGCCTGCTGAACCCAGAATGCAAATTTACATAGCCGGCCTGGCAGTTTACTATTGAGAACTGAGGGCCCTAGCAATTAAAAAAAAAGAAGACCCAAGGTGGCTGCTTTGGCAAATTACACCATAAATCAGCCCGGCACCTGGACAGTAGGTTATTTACTGGCAATGTGATTGGGGAGACTTTGAGACGGAGGGTCCTGGATTATAGACGACGTCCCTGCCAAAGGCTCCACACCGAATCTGGGATGGTCGGGCTCGGAAATATTCCTCCGGGTCACCGCCCGGTCCGGGCTCTGAAATAGTTCTCCGGGTCACCGCTGGGTCCGGATGGTCCAAGCACTGAAATAGTCTTTGAGGTCACCAGCGTGACCAAACTCCGAAATAGTTCTCGGGATCACCTCTGGGTCTGGGGAGGCCCCGGGCTCTGAAATAGTCCTCCGGATCCTCACCCTCGTCCTGGCTCTGAAATAGCCCTCAGGGTCCCCGCCGGGTCTGGGATGTGCTGGGCACTGAAATTGTCCATCCAAGATGGTCCGGGCTCTGAAACAGTCCTCAGGGTCACCCTTTGCAGCCCCCCACCATGTCTGCAGATCAGTCTGATGGTCAATGGTACTGATTGAGTGCTAACTCCCTACAGAATACTGTACTAAATGCTCAGGAGAGGACAATATAAAGCAGGCACATTTCCTGCCCACAATGAGCTTCCAGTCTACAAGTATGAGGGAACGATCAAGAGCCAAGTGCAATTATCCTGTGGGGGTAGAAGCCGGAGAACGGAGAGGGTTCCTCCCTCCTAGAGAGGGGCCAACTCCGTGCGGAAGCCAGAGATCGGACGATCATATTTATTGAGCGCTCACTGTGTGCAGAATAATGAACTGAGCACTTGAGAAAGAACAGTCCCTCGTCCCCCTCTCCATCCCCCCATCTTACCTCCTTCCCTTCCCCACAGCACCTGTATATATGTATATATGGTTGTACATATTTATTACTCTATTTATTTATTTATTTATTTATTTTACTTGTACATTTCTATCCTATTTATTTTATTTTGTTGGTATGTTTGGTTCTGTTCTCTGTCTCCCCCTTTTAGACTGTGAGCCCACTGTTGGGTAGGGACTGTCTCTATGTGTTGCCAATTTGTACTTCCCAAGCGCTTAGTACAGTGCTCTGCACATAGTAAGCGCTCAATAAATACGATTGATTGATTGATTGATTGAACAGCGCAATACAGTAGGTAGACATAATGATGATGAGGGTGGTATTTGTTAAGCACTTACTATGTGCCAAGCACTGTTCTAAGCGCTGGAGTAGATACAAGGTAATCAGGTTGCCCCACATGATGATGATGATAATGGTATTTATCAAGCACTTACTATGTGCAAAGCACTGTTCTAAGCTCTGGGGAGGTTACAAGGTGAGCAGGTTGTCCCACGGGGGGCTCACAGTCTTCATCCCCATTTTACAGGTGAAGTAACTGAGGCCCAGAGAAGTGAAGTGACTTGCCCAAAGTCACACAGCTGACAATTGGCGGAGCCGGGATTTGAACCCGTGACCTCTGACTCCAAAGCCCGGGCTCCTTCCACTGAGCCACGCTGCTTCTCATGTGAGCCACATGGGGCTCACAATCTTAATCCTCATTTTATAGATGAGATCACTGAGGCACAGCGAATCAATCAATCAGTCGTATTTATTGAGCGCTTACTGTGTGCAGAGCACTGTACTAAGCGCTTGGGAAGTACAAGTTGGCAACATATAGAAACAGTCCCTACGAAACAGTGGGCTCACAGTCTAAAAACTGAGAAGTGAAGTGACTTGCCTAAGGTCACACAACAGACAAGTGGCGGAGCCGGGATTAGAATCCATGTCCTCTGACTCCTGAGTCCGTGTTCTTCCCATTAAGCTACGCTGCATAATTCTTGCCCAGAAGGAATTTTACACACCAGAGGAGACCACAGACGTTCAAAATAAAACAAATGTGGGTAAGAATATCTGGACTAGGGGGCTGAGGGAGGGGTGAATATCCAAATAATAATAGTGTTTTTTAAGCTCTTACTACATGCCAGGCACTGTACTGGGCTTGGGGAGGGGCGAATGTCCAAATAATAATAGTGTTTGTTAAGCTCTTACTACATGCCAGGCACTGTGCTAAGTTCTGGGGTGGTTACAAACAAATCAGGTTGGACACAGTCCCTGTAAAAACGTAAAATCCCCATTTTACAGAGGAGGGCACTGAGGCCCAGAGAAGTGAAGTGACTCACCCGAGGTCACACAGCAGACAAGTGGCAGAGCCGGGATTAGAACCTAGGCTCTTCTGACTCCCAATCCCGTGCTCTACTCACTGCTCCGTGATGCTGAAGGCGTATAGTTCCAGCTGCATAGGTGACGCAGAAAAGTGTCGGGAAAGGGGGGATTAGTCAGGGAAGGCATCTTGAAGGAGATGTGATTTCAGTAGGGCTTTGAAGACGGGGAGAGAGGTGGTCTGTCAGTTATGAGTGGGGTAGATAAGGACAACTGTACCACGGAAAAAATACTTTCAAATTTCAAATGTCAAGTTACGTAATTCCTTGAGCCTAGCACCTCATATCTGGCGTCCCAAGTTATATAAGCCTCCATCAGCCATCGCTAGCATTGAGGTACTTATTTATAAATATTTATAGGAGAAGCAGCGTGGCTCAATGGAAAGAGCACAGGCTTTGGAGTCAGAGGTCATGGGGTAAAATCTCGGCTCTGCCAATTGTCAGCTGTGTGACCTTGGGCAAGTCACTTCACTTCTTTGAGCCTCAGTTACCTCATCTGGAAAATGGGGATGAAGACTGTGAGCACCGGGTGGGACAACCTGATCACCTTGTAACCGCCCCACCACTTAGAACAGTGCTTTGCACATAGTAAGCGCTTAATAAATGCCATTATTATTATTATTATTGTACCCATCTTCAGTACTTAGGTATATCTGTTCAGTTGAACCTTCAATGATTTACTTTGATTACTTCGTTTGCAAATATTTTTACATCTGTCTCCCCATTAGAAGGGCAAACCCCTTGGAAATGTGCCATACTGCCTGTTCGGAAGCAGTGTGGCTCAGTGGAAAGAGCCCGGGCTTTGGAGTCAGAGGTCATGGGTTCGAATCCCGACTCCCCCACATGTCTGCTGTGTGACTTGGGCAAGTCACTTAACTTCTCTGAGCCTGTTACCTCATCTGTAAAATGGGGGTTAAGACTGTGAGCCCCACGTGGGACAACTTGATCACCTTGTAACCCCCCCAGCGCTTAGAACAGTGCTCTGCACATAGTAAGCGCTTAACAAATGCCATCATTATTATTATTATTATTATTATTGTAACCTCCCCAGCGCTTAGAACGGTGCTTTGCACATAGTAAGCGCTTAATAAATGCCATCATCATTATTATTATTATCCCAAGTGCTCAGCATAGTGATCGAACCCAAAGGATGTTCAGTAAATGGAATCACTACACCCACTTTTTCATTCCAGCGCTTAGTACAGTGCTTGAGACATAGTAAGCATTTAACAATGAAGTCCTGAGGTGTTTTTCCTGTCTGCTTATTTTGGAGATTCCACTGAAGCAGGGACTGTGACTTTTCATTCATTCAGTCGTATTTATTGAGAGCTTACTGTAAGCGGAGCACTGTACTAAGCCCTTGGTAAGTACATTTCAATCAATCAATCAATCAATCAATCGTATTTATTGAGCACTTACTATGTGCAGAGCACTGTACTAAGCGCTTGGGAAGTACAAATTGGCAACACATAGAGACAGTCCCTACCCAACAGTGGGCTCACAGTCTAAAAGGGGGAGACAGAGAACAAAACCAAACATACCAACAAAATAAAATAAATAGGATAGAAATGTACAAGTAAAATAAATAAATAAATAATGTATTAATTATTAATTTAATAATTTAATAAATCAATTAATTTATTAATTTGTTGAATTAATAAACAATTAATAGTTGTAATAATAATAATAATAATTAATTGAATTAACAATTAATTCATTGAATAATAATTTCAGCAACAAATAGAGACAATCCCTGCCCACAACGGGCTCACAGTCTAGAAGGGGGTGAGACAGGCATCAAAACAAGTAAACAGGCATCAATAGCATCAATATCCATAAATAGAATTATAGATATATACACATGATTAATAAAAATATATAGAATTATAAATATGTACGTATTTACACTAGTGCTGTGTGGGGGAAGGGGGGTAGAGCAAAGCGAGTGAATCGGGGCAATGGGGAGGGGAGGAGGAGCAGAGGAAAAGGGGGGCTTAGTCTGGGAAGGCCTCTTGGAGGAGGTGAGCCTTCAGTAGGGCTTTGAAGGTGGGGGAAGTGTGATTGTTTGGTGGATTTGAGGAGGGAGGGCATTCCAGGCCAGAGGTAGGATGTGGGCCAGGGGTCGGCGGTGGGACAGGCGAAAACGAGGCACGGTGAGAAGGTTAGCGGCAGAGGAGCGGAGTGTGCGGGCTGGGATATAGGAGAGAAGGGAGGGGAGGTAAGACGGGGAAAGGTGATCGAGAGCTTCGAAGCCAATAGTGAAGAGTTTTGGCTTGATACGAAGGTTGACGGGCAAACCCTGGAGATTTTTGAGGAGGGGGGTGGCATGCCCAGAACATTTCTGTAGGAAGATAACCCAGACAGCAGAGTGAAGTATAGATTGAAGTGGGGAGAGACAGGAGGTTGGGAGATCAGAAAGGAGGCTGATGCAGTAATCCTTTCAGGATAGGATGAGAGACTGTACTAACAGGGGTGGATCTGGGCGATGTTGTGATGGTGAGAACGGTAGGGTTTGGTGACGGACTGGATGTGTGGGGTGAATGAGAGAGTGGAGTCAAGGATTGTTTCATTCAATCATATTTATTGAGCGCTTACTGTGTGCAGAGCACTGTACTAAGCGCTTGGGAAGTACAAGTCGGCCACATATAGAGACAGTCCTTACCCAACAATGGGCTCACAGTAGAAGGGGGAGACAGACGACAGAATGTAGAGACAGGCGTCAAAACCGTTAGAATAAATAGAATTATAGCCATATGCACATCATTAATAAAATAGAGTAGTAAATCCATGCAAGTAAAATAGAGTAATAAATCTGTACCAGTATATACAAGTGCTGTGGGGAGGGGAAGGAGGAAGGGCAGGGGGGGCAATGGGGAGGAGGAGAGGAAAAAGGGGGCTCATTGTGGGAAGGCCTCCTGGAGGAGGTGAGCTCTCAGTAGGGCTTTGAAGGGAAGAGGATGACACCAAGGTTTTGCTTCTCTTTTATTCCCCCATGTTCTTGGCACGGTGTTCTGATCAAAGGAAGTGCTCAGTGCATATGAGGGGTTTATGAGTTGTATGTGGGCGCCGTTGCTTAGAGGTACAATTCAAACAAATGAGGCATTTTGTTTTCATTTTTGCCCTTCAATCAATGGCATTTACTGGACGCCTACTGTGTGCAGAACACCGTACTAAGTGCTTGGGAGAGCACACTATAACAGAGTCGGTAGACGTGTTTTCTGCAATCACCTTACCACCAGCCTAATCAGGAGAGCACAGATTGTGGGTTCTTCTAAGCTTTCAGGAAGTCTCCTGATCTGGCTGGCTCTCAGGACAGATGCCTGAAAAGTTTCCCCTTCTAGACTGTAACCTCTCTGTGGGCAGGGACCATGTCCACCAACTCTGTTATGTTGTAATAATAACAATAATGGTGGCATTTATTAAGTGCTTACTATGTGCAAAGCACTGTTCTAAGTGCTGGGGAGGTTACAAGGTGATCAGGTTGTCCCCCAGGGGGCTCACAGTCTTCATCCCCATTTTACAGATGAGGTAAGTGAGGCCCAGAGAAGTTAAGTGACTTACCCAAAGTCACACAGCTGACAACTGACAGAGCTGGGATTTGAACCCCTGATCTCTGACTCCAAAGCCCATGCTCTTTCCACTGAGCCACACTGCTTCTCTGGCTCTTCCCTGGCTCTGGTTGTACTCTCTTAAGTGCTTAGTGCAGTGCTCTGCACACAGTAAGCACTCAATAAATGCGATTGATTGTTAAAGAATTCCAAGCCCTGGAGATACGGAGCGTTTGTGGCGTTTTAAAGGATGGGCTTCTCCAGTCCTGTCCCAAGTGGTAGGCCACAGGGGCTTTCTGCCTTGAAGTTTTTTTTGAGGGCTTTTGATTTGAGGCTTTCCCAACCATTCCCGAGCAGTCTTGGGCACGGGCTCGTCATTCCCTTCCCTAGCTTCAGATCGTAGAGGATTTGCTGCTTTTTGGTTTGTGTTTCAATCTTCCAGAGTCTGTCCCTTGTCCCAAAGGTCCCCATTTCTGGGCTTCTCTGAGCTTGAATGGATTAACCTTCTATGTGGCCATGAGACCTGTCCCTTCCTGAGGCAGCTCATCTGACGTCTATAACAGTTCCACCTTTGCCCAGCGCTTAGAACAGTGCTTTGCACATAGTAAGCGCTTAACAAATGCCATCATTATTATTATTATTGGTCCCCTTTGACACCTAGAGCAGTTCCGCCTGGGTCTCCTTCAACTTCTGGAGCTTTTTCTACCTGGGTCTCCATGGACTCCTGGGGCTGTATCGCTTTTGTTCTTGAGTGAATATCAAAGGGCAAGAAAAGATGACAAACAAAATATTGGAACCCACTCAGTCCCAGGCTTCAAAGCAGTTCTTGTCACTTCCCAGTCTTACTGGGTGGGGACAATCAGTCAATCTGTGGTATTTACTTAAAGACTTGCTGTTCTAAGAGCTAGAAAGAGTATGATGAGTGAGGAGAGCCAGTGTGTAGATGGATACTCAAATATCCTCCCTGTGGAGCTCTGAAGGGAAGGAGCATTAGAAGAGCAAGAAACAGGTAATGATACATAGCCTGAAGCAATGTGGCCTGTCTGGAGAAAGCTGGGAAATAAGGGCAATGTGTAGAAACTCCAGTGATTGCCCATTCACTTCTGCATCAAACAGAAACTCATCACCACTGGCTTTAATGCAGTCAATCCCCTTGCCCCCTCCTACCTCACCTTGCTACTCTCCTACTATAATAATAATAATAAAAATAGTAATAGCATTTATTAAGCACTTACTACATGCAAAGCACTGTTCTAAGTGCTGGGGAGGTTACAAGGTGATCAGGTTGTCCCATGTGGGGGCTCAAAAAACCCAGCCTGCACACTTCACCCCTTTAATGCTAACCTCCAGGAGGCCTTCCCAGACTGAGCTCCCTTTTTCCTCTCCTCCTCCCCATCTCCCACTTCTGCCCTACCTCCTTCCCCTCCCCACGGCACCTGTATATATGTTTGTACAGATTTATTACTCTATTTTACTTGTACATATTTCCTGTTCTATTTATTTTGTTAATGATATGCACTTAGCTTTAATTCTATTTGTGCTGACAATTTTGACACCTGTCTACATGTTTTGTCTTGTTGCCTGTCTCCCCCTTCTAGACTGTGAACCTGTTGTAGGGTAGGGACTGTCGCCGACTTGTTGCCGACTCGTACTTCCCAAGCTCTTAGTACAGTGCTCTGCACACAGTAAGCGCTCAATAAATACGATTGAATGAATGAATAACCTTCTCCCTTCACCTCCATCCCCTCTATCTTGCCTCCGACCTCTCTCGCCCACATCCTGCCTCTGGCCTGGAACTTGCTCCCTCCTCTTATCTGACAGACAATGACTCTCCCTGACTTCAAATCTTTATTGAAGGAACATCTCCTCCAAGAGGGCTTCCCTGACTAACCCCTCCTTTCCTTTTCTCCCACTCCCTTCTCTGTCACCCTGACTTGTTCATTTCATTCATCTCCCTTCCCAGCCCCACAGCGCTCAGGTCCGTGTCTGCATTTTATTTACTTATAATAATAATAATGACGGCATTTATTAAGCGCTTACTGTGTGCAAAGCAGGTGATCAGGTTGTCCCATGGGGCTCACAATCTTAATCCCCATTTTACAGATGAGGTAACTAAGGCCCAGAGAAGTTAAATGACTTGCCCAAAGTCACACAGCTGACAATTGGCGGATTTGGGATTTGAACTCATAATAATAATAATGGTATTTGTTAAGTGCTTACTATGTGCAAAGCACTGTTCTAAGTGCTGGGGAGGTTACAAGTTGATTAGGCTGTCCCACGGGGGCTCACAGTTTTAATCCCCATTTTACAGATGAGGTAACTGAGGCCCAGAGAAGTTAAACGACTTGCCCAAAGTCACACAGCTGACAATTGGCGGAGTTGGGATTTGAACCCATGACCTCTGACTCCATAGCCCGGCTCTTTCCTCTGAGCCATGCTGCTTCTATTTATGTTAATATCTGTCTCCCCCTCTAGACTGTAAGCTCACTGTGGGCAGAGAACTTGTCTGGTGTACTCTCCCAAGCGTTTAGTCCAGCTTTGCATACAGTAAGCCCTCAATAAATACTATTTATTTATGTTGCGAACTTGTACTTCCCAAGCGCTTAGTACAGTGCTCTGCACACAGTAAGTGCTCAATAAATACTATTGAATGAATGAATATTTGACTGACAAGGAGTAATCATCCTAATCCTACATTCGGTTTTGAGCAGGCTTGGGGTGGGTGTGTGTTGTGGGAGAAAGCATTATTCCAAGAAGCAAAATAAAGAATAGCACTAGGCAGCGTAGTGTAGTGGCTAGAGTATGGGGGCCCTGGGAGTCAGAAGGTCATGGGTTCTAATCCCGGCTCTGCCACTTGTCTGCTGTGTGACCTTGGTCGAATCACTTCACTTCTCTGTGCTTCAGTTGCTTCATCTGTAAAATGGGGTTTGAGACTGTGAGCCCCAAATGGGACAGGGACTATGTCCAACCCTATTTGCTTGTATCTACTCCAGCACTTAGTAATAATAATGATAATGATGGCATTCATTAAGTGCTTACTATGTGCAAAGCACTGTTCTAAGCGCTGGGGAGGTTACAAGGTGATCAGGTTGTCCCATGGGGGGCTCACAGTTTTCACCCCCATTTTACAGATGAGGAAACTGAGGCCCAGAGAAGTCAAGTGACTTGCCCACAGTCACACAGCTGACAATTGGCGGAGCTGGGATTTGAACCCATGACCTCTGACTCCAAAGCCCGGGCTCTTTTCCACTGAGCCACAGTGCCTGGCATATAGTAAGTGCTCAACAAATACTACAATTATTATTATTAGTAGTAGTAGTAGTAAATAGTAATCATGGTATTTAAGTGCTTTCTATGTGCCAAGCACTCTTCTAAGCGTTGAATACCTGTGTTTCTGGGTGGTGCTTTTTATTACCAAAGTGCCTATTTATTTACTCCTCACAACACCCCTGCGAGGTAGAGTATAGGTATTATTGCCCCCAATTACAGCTGGGGAAAGTGAAGCATGGTGAGGTTAAGTGACCTGCCCAAGGCCACACAGGGAATGCGTGTCAGAGCCAGGACTTGAACCCAGGGCCCCCGGCTGTCTGGCCTGCGTCTCTTCCACTGTGCCATACAGCATAGCCAAGGATGACACTCGCCTAAATACGGCGTGGAATGGAGTCAGTCGAGCATTAGCCTTGTATTCCCCAAGCGCTTAGTACAGTGCTCTGCACATAGTTAGCGCTCAATAAATATGATTGAATGAATGAATGAATGAATTAGCCCTGGCACCATCTTTCCAATATGGAGAAGATCTCACTCAGTACCATCATCTTAATCCCAAAAGACAACCGTGTGTCTACCCACTCTTATTGTACTTTCCCAGAGGCTTAGAACAGCGCTCTGCACAAAGTAAGCACTCAGTAAATACCATCGATCAATTGAAACTCACTCCGGCTCTACCATCTTTTGGTGGATTTATTTTTTCAGAAATCTCTGGACATAAAAGCATCAGCTAAAAAAAATCACCCCCACCAACTTAATGTGGTTTTCGCCAGTGAAGCTAGAGCTAGAAAACCGGAACCTTGGGATAAATTAATCCAAAGCGATCCACCCTGCTGGACTGACCTTGCCAAGTTGCTTTAAATTCATTCAATCCCTCTCGCATAATTTTTGCTTTCTTCTTTGCATTTTGGCATTTATAGAGAGCAAAGGAAATCTGAGTCGGGTGATCGGAGAGCATCCAAACTCAGATGTTTTAGATGTGGTACGAGCCGCCTGCTGCCAGAGACAATAGACTACATAGTATAGCAAAGAGAACCAGATCCTTTTGAGGAATAGAGATGTGCAAAGGACTGAGTACTTAATGAACTGCAAATAAAATATAGAGTGATGTCATGTATCATTCTCTCATTCAGTCATTCAATCGTATTTATTGAGCGCTTACTGTGTGCAGAGCTCTGTACTAAGCACTTGGGAAGTACAAGTCGGCAACATATAGAGACGGTCCCTACCCAACAGTGGGCTCATAGTCTTGAAGGGGGAGGCAGACAACAAAACATGTAGACGGGTGTCCAAATCGTCAGAACAAATAGAATTAAAGCTATGTGCACATCATTAACAAAATAAATAGAATAGTAAATATGTACAAGTAAAATAGAGTAATAAATCTGTTCAAATATATATACAAGTGCTGTGGGGAGGGGAAGGAAGTAGGGCGGGGGTGGGGAGGAGGAGAAGAAAAAGAGGGCTCAGTCTGGGAAGGCCTCTTGGAGGAGGTGAGCTCTCAGTAGGGCTTTGAAGGGAGGAAGAGAGCTACTTTGGCAGATGTGAGGAGGGAGGGCATTCCAGGCCAGGGAAAGGACGTGGGCTGGTGGTCGACGGCAGGACAGGGGAGAACAAGGCCCAGTGAGGAGGTTAGAGGCAGAGGAGCGGAGGGAGCGGGCTGGGCTGGAGAAGGAGAGAAGGGAGGTGAGGTAGGAGGGGGCGAGGGGATGGACAGCCTTGAAGCCACTTAGTACAGTGCTCTGTGTTAGTAGGCACTCTGTAAATACCATTGAGGATGACGTAGAATGAAACCTCTGGCAGTCAGCAGGAAGAGAGAGTTTAGGGGGGAATGCACTGAAGCACTTTGAGGCTCACATCCCACCCTTTCAGAGCACTTACGTACCTATCCATATACTCAGTTGCTCTTCCTACCTGAAATTTATTTCCATGTCTATCTTGTCTGTGTGCTCTGCACACAGTAAGGGATCACTAAATACCACTGATTGACTAGACTGTGAGCTTGTTGTGGGCAGGGAATGCATCTCTTTATTGTTGTATTCTCCCAAGCATTCAGTACAGTGCCCTGCACACAGTAAGTGCTCAATAGCAATAAATACGATTTATCAACTGATTTAGTCCCCCTGACTGTGCTCAGTCCAGGGGCGTTCAGGACTGAGGGAGTTTGTTCCTTCCCAGAACTGGGGCAGGTTTCCCTGACCCGCTGGAGATGAGGAGGATGTGATTATGCATATTATATATTGTTTAAAATGATGGTATTTGTTATGCATTTACTAGGTGCCTGGCACTGTAATTAGTGCTGGGTAGATACAAGATAATCAAGATGGGCAAAGTCTCTGTCCCACATAGGGCTTACAGTCTTAACCCCCATTTTACAGGTAACTGGGGAACAGAGAAGTTAAGTGACTTGTCCAAGGTCACACAACAGTTAAGTGGTGGAGTTGAGATTAGAACCCAGGTCCTCTTTCCACTAGACCATGCTGCTTCCCTACTTCACTTCAGGGGTCTTCACTGCTCATTCGAAAGCCAGACAGACTAGGGGGCATGGGAAGGAGACGAGTTTGCTTTCCAAGTTCTTAGTACAGTGCTCTGCACACAGTAAGCGCTCAGTAAATATGATTGAATGAATGAATCCTCCATCATCTCTGTGAAAAGGACTGTGGTAACCGTCGCCTTCCCTCCCCCTACCATGGATCCCCACTCCCAGCGTGCTCCGTGCACACCAGACTGGGGATAAAAGCTGCTCCCATGTGTCCTCAGACACCCCCCCACCCCCACACCATCCCAACTGACAACAGAGAAGCAGTGTGGCTCAGTGGAAAGAGCACGGGCTTTGGAGTCAGAGGTCATGGGTTCAAATCCCGGCTCCGCCAATTGTCAGCTGTGTGACTTTGGGTAAGTCACTTAACTTCTCTGGGCCTCCCTCAACTGTAAAATGGGGATTAAGACTGTGAGCCCCCCGTGGGACAACCTGATCACCTTGTAACCTTCCCAGCGCATAGAACAGTGCTTTGCACATAGTAAGAGCTAAATAAATGCCATCATCATCATCAACTGACGCTTTGAGCCTATTTTGTCTGTGTCTGCTTTTAATGTTTCATCCCTACTTGTGTGTCTGTCTCTAATTCCTTTTGCCCACTTAAACTCTTAGATTGTGAGTTTTCTGAGAGTCAGGGACTGTGCCTAATTCCCACCGGGACATTCTCTCCTAGCGCTTAATTCAGCACTCTGCACAGATAAGGATTTGATAAATACTATTACTGCTACTGCTACTATTGTCAGATGGGGTGCCAACCTAAAAGGGAAGGGGTGGGAAAGGTAAAGCAAATCACCTTTGACCTGGAAAAGAGGTCTGGAGTTCATCTGGGCCAGACCTCCGCTTCCAGACCGGCGAATGACTAAAGCTTTCAGGAAAGATGGTTGGTTTTCCTTTCCTGAAGTTCTCCGAGGTCACTCCAGAATCTCTCTTGGTGGTCCATTTCATCATCCTGATAGTCAAAGCGGGAGAAATTTTAATCGGAATGCCAGCTCTTCCTAACTTAAGTCCATTTCCCCTTGCCTGGTTTCAGAGGGCCTAGGGGATAACTGATTAGTGTTGGGGGGAACAATTGTCCATTTTTGAGGCTTCTAGAGTGTGTGGCTTGTAGGGGGTGGCTTCCAGGGACAAGCTCATTACAGGCAGGGAACGCGTCCACTGATTCTATTGTATTTTACTCTCCCAAGCGCTTAGTAAAGGGCTCTGCACAAAGTAATCTTTCAGTTAATATCATTGGTTTATCTGAATACAAAATGGCCATGGTCGATCTCAGACTGTTGGAAAAAGAATAGTCCTCAACTCTGTCTCTAGAGTCCACTGACAGTACTTAGAACAGTGCTCAGCGCTTAGAACAGCGCTTCGCACATAGTAAGCGCTTAACAAATACCATCATTATTATTATTACTACCTTCCCCCGACCTCCACTAAGCCCATCCCATCCCCAGGTTGAGGGTGAGAGATGCAAAACAGGAAGTCACCATGTTGGCATCGCTCTCCTTGCCAATTCTGGCTGCAGGGTGGGGTAGACTAGGGTGGTTAGCTGTTGGCACAAAATTAATGGTTCCACTTTTTACAGTGCTGATCCCACGAGGGCAATACGGCCACTCTCCCTCACGGAGATAGCGTCCTGATCACGTTCCTTGATACGTTTGAAAGGTCCTCCTCCGCCTCTTCTCCTCTATATTAAGCAACTCCAATCCCTTAACCTTTTCCCAAAGGTCCTATTTTCCAACGCTTGAATCATTTTTATCGCTCTTCTCTGGACCCTCTCCAGTTTCTCCTCATCCTTTTTAAAGTGCACAGGACACACTGGTCTCCTGATCCTCCACAGAACCCGCGATGTCAGTCTGAGGAGCGACAGCGGCATTGAGAAATGTCCAAAACCAAAACCCTCCATTCTCTTCAGACTGAGAAAGGAATCAGGAAGCAGCAGGTTGGGGGGTGGTGTGGGGTAGAACTGATGAGAAGCAGCATGGCCTGGTGGATAGAGCACGGACCTAAGACTCGGGAGGTCACGGATTTATTTATTCATTCAATCGTATTTATTGAGCGCTTACTGTGTGCAGAGCACTGTCCTAAGCGCTTGGGAAGTACAAGTTGGTGACATATAGAGACGGTCCCTACCCAACAATGAGCTCACAGTCAAGACGGGGGAGACAGACAGCAAAACATGTGGACAGGTGTCAAGTCGTCAGAATAAATAGAATTAAAGCTAAATTCATACCATTAACAAAATAAATAGAATAGTAAATATGTACAAGTAAAATAGAGTAATCTGTACAAACATATATACAGGTGCTGTGGGGAGGGGAAGGAGGTAAGGCGAGGTGGGAGGAAGGGGAGGAGGAGAGGATTCTAATTCTGGCTCCGCCACTTGCCTCCTGTGTGGCCTTGGACAAGTCACTTCACTTTTATGTACCTCAATTCCCTCACCTGTAAAATGGGGAGTAAGACCGTGAATCCCATGTGGGACAGGGACTGTGTCCAACCCGATTAGCTTGTATCCACCCCAGCTCTTAGTATAGTGCCTGGCACATAGTAAGCGCTTAAGTAATACCTCAATTGTTATTATTATCCTTCCCCATTGTGGAAGGAGAACAATACTGGTCGTCACTACAGCCCACCTCCCCAGTTCCGACCCAGCAAAATGCTGGGGAAACCGGATCAAGCTAGACTAGGGACTGGGCTAGACTAGGGACTCAAGCTACTGGGTGGATTGTTTTCTCTGAGCTTTGCCTGGAGGGAGAGGTTTGGGGGCCAAAGAGATGAAGGAGATGTGGGGAAGGAGAGAGGGGGAAAAGCAGTCAGGCCTAGCAGGCAGTAGCTTGGTGGCTAGCCAAAATTTTGTCAGGTGGTTTGCTGGATGGTCAGGCAGAAGCAGTGTGGCCTAGTGGGAAGAGCTCTCCTGGGAGATAGGACCTGGGTTCCAATTCCACTGTGGGTAGGGAATGTGTCTACTATGTTTTATTTATATATATATATAGAGAGAGAGAGTCCCCTTCTAGACTGTGAGCCCGTTGTTGGGTAGGGATTGTCTCTGTTGCTGAATTGTACTTTCCAAGCTCTTAGTACAGTGCTCTGCACACTGTAAGCACTGAATGAATATGACTGAATGAATACAGAGAGAGAGAGAGAGAGAAAAAAGGAAGGAGCATGGCCTAATGGCTAGAACCTAGGTCTGGGAATCAGAAGGTCATGAGTTCTAATCACATCTCTACCACCTGTATGCTGTGTAACCTTGGGAAAGTCACTTCACTTCTCTGTGCCTCAGTTCCCTCATCTGTAAAATGGGGATTGAAACTGTGAGCCCTATGTGGAACAGGGAGTGTGGTCAATCCAATTTGCATATATCCACCCCAGTGCTTAGTAATTAATAGTGATTATGGTATTTGTTAAGCACTTACTATGTGCCAAGCACTGTTCTAAGCACTGGGGTAGATTCAAGGTAATCAGGTTGTCCCACGTGGGGCTCACAGTCTTCATCCCCATTTTACAGATGAGGGAACTAAGGCACAGAGATGTGAAGTGACTTGCCCAAAGTCGCACAGCTGACAAGTGGCAAAGCCAGGATCAGAACCCACATCCTCTGACTCCCAAACCTGTGCTCTTTCATTCATTCATTCATTCATTCATTCATTTAATCGTATTTATTGAGCGCTTACTGTGTGCAGAACACTGTACTAAGTGCTTGGGAAGTCCAAGTCGGCAACATATAGAGACAGTCCCTACCCAACAGCGGGCTCACAGTCTAGAAGGGGGAGACAGACAACAAAACAAAACAAGTAGACAGGTGTCAAAATCGTCAGAACAAATAGAATTAAAGCTAGATGCACATCAGTAACAAAATGAATAGAATAGTAAATATGTACAAGTAAAATAAATAGAGTAATAAATCTGTACAAATATGCACGAGTACTGTGGGGAGGGGAAGGAGGTAGTGTGTGGGGGGGCTAGGGAGGAGGAGAGGAAGGAGGGGGTTCAGTCGGGGAAGGCCTCCTGGAGGAGGCAAGCTCTCAGGAGGGCTTTGAAGGGGAAGAGAGTTAGCTTGGTGCATGTGCGGAAGGAGGGCATTCCAGGCCAGGGGGAGGACGTGGGCCAGGGGTCGACGGCGGGACAGGTGAGAACGAGGCCCGGTGAGGAGGTTAGCAACGGCAGAGGAGCGGAGGGTGCGGGCTGGGCTGGAGAAGGACAGAAGGGAGGTGAGGTAGGAGGGGGCGAGGGGATGGACAGCCTGGAAGCTGAGAGTTAGCCACACTGCTTCTCTAGTACATTGCCTGACCCATAGTTAAGAGCTTAACAAACACCATAATCATTACTATATATATATATATATATACATATGTGTGTGTGTGTGTGTGTGTGTGTGTATATATATTTAATGGCATTTGTTAAGTGCTTACTATGTGCCAGGCACTGAACTAAGCAACTTGGGTAGGGACAAGCTAATCAGGTTGGACACAGTCCATGTCCCACGTGGAGCTCACAGTCCTCATCCCCATTTTATTCATTCATTCAATCGTATTTATTGAGCGCTTACTGTGTGCAGAGCACTGTACTAAGCACTTGGGAAGTACAAGGTGGCAACATATAGAGACGGTCCCTACCCAACAACGGGCTCATAGTCTAGATGAGATGAGATGAGGTTACCGAGGCACCGAGAAGTGAGTGACTTGCCCATGGTCACTCATCAGACAAGTAGCAGAGCTGGGATTAGAACTATTATTATAAATGATTTTACAGATATATATATATATATAATAATGGCATTTATTAAGCACTTACTATGTGCAAAGCACTGTTCTAAACGCTGGGGAGGTTACAAGGTGATCAGGCTGTCCCACGGGGGGCTCACGGTCTTAATCCCCATTTTCCAGATGAGACAACCGAGGCACAGAGAAGTTTGACTTGCCCAAAGTCACACAGCTGACAACGGGTGGAGCCGGGATTTGAACCAATGACTTCTGATTCCAAAGCCCGGGCTCTTCCCACTGAACCACGCTGCTTTTCATATATATGTGAGAAGCTGAGAATCATATATATGTATACATATATATCATATCACATATGATATATATGTAAATATGATATATCATATCATATACATAGCATATATACGTGAGAATCTTATATTTACATTATATATACATACAGCATATATGTATATATCATATGTATGTGAGAAGCTGAGAATCATATATGCTTATACATATATATCATATTAGATATGACATATATGATATATGTATATATGGTATATATGATACATCATATATATCATATTAGATATGATATATATGATATATGTATATATGGTATATATGATACATCATATCATATACATATCACATATACGTGGAATCATATATATGTATATATATATGTATGTGTGTGTGTATATATATATATATATACACATTATATATACATATATATCCAGCACTCAGAACAGTACTTCACACATAGCAAGCACTTAACAAATACCATCATTATTATTATATTGTACTCTCCCAAGCACTTAAAACAGTGCTCAGTGAATATCATTGATGGAGTTCTACTTTTTTTCTGCTGTTCTCTGGGTCTGTTTCCTCATCCGTAGAGACCATATCTAATTTCCATCTGCGTAGTCTTTCCCAGCACTTAGTGGTCTACACACAGTAAGCACTTTATGAATGCTATTTACTACTACTACTATTAAAATGGGGATTCAATACCTGTTCTCCCTTGCACTTAGTATGTGAGCCCCATCGGCTGTGTCTAACTGAATGGTTTGTATCCACTCATTCAGTCATATTTATTGAGCACTTACCATGAGCAAAGCACTGTACTAAGCACTTGGGAGAGTACAATGGAACAATATACAGACACATTCCCTGCCCACAGTGAGCTTACAGTCTAGAAGACAAGTTTGCAGTCCAGGCCTCCAGCATTTAGGACAGGGCTTGGCATGTAGTGAGGATTTGGTAAGTATTATTGTTACTATTATTATCATTATTATTATTATTCAAGGGAAGAGCACTGAGCTGGCACAATGATAGGTCACAGAGGAAATGGGAAATATAGGAAATATGAATACCCAGTGCTCTGCCTTTGGGAACTTTCCCACATAATGGGAGGGGTTAAGGCCAACACAAACACACAGTGTAAAACCCAAGTAACACAAGCCTAAAAACACTTAAATATATTCAATAATGCAGATCCCCTCCTCTCAGGAACACACCTGGAGAGTTTCCAGTACTCTACCAGTCTCGGCTATGGGAGGAAGCAAGCAGAGGCCTGCCCATTCCATTCCTAGCTTGGGCAGTGGCTAGTCAGTGGAAGGCAATCTGCTACAAGTCAAAACCCATGATATTTAATAATGCAGATCCCCTCCTCTCAGGATCACACCTGGAGAGTTTCCAGTCCTCTATCAGTCTCGGCTATGGGAGGGAGAGTCAAGCAGAGGCCTGTCCATTCCATTCCTAGTGTGGCCACACCGATGTACGGAAGAGTCTTTTTGAGGAAAATGGAAACCCAGGAAATTTGGAAAAAATTTCAGCCAAAAGAGGACTCCAATAAGAAAGATATTGCATGACAAATAATTTCTCTAGCCCATTCTTAGAACAGGGAGGCCCAGTGACCTAGTGGAAAGAGCACAGGACTGAGAATCAAGAGGCTTCAATCCTAGCTCTGTCGCATTTTTTTTTGTGCCTTTGGGAACTTTCCCACATAATGGGAGGGGTTAAGGCCAACACAAACGCACAGTGTAAAACCCAAGTAACACAAGCCTAAAAACACTAAAAATATTTTTCATAATGCAGATCCCCTCCTCTCAGGATCACAACTGGAGAGTTTCCAGTACTCTATCAGTCTCGGCTATGGGAGGGAAATGGGAGCGAGTCAAGGGCGAAGACTCAATAATAATAGTAATAGTGATGGTATTTGCTAAGCACTTACTATGTGCCAAGCACTGTTCTAAGAGTTTACTGCACGGAAGAAGGCAGTGGTAAACCAATTCTGTATTTTTACCAAGAAAACTGTACGGATACCCTGCCAGAATGATTGCAGATGGAGGTAGGACGTTCTGGGAGAGATATTTCCATGGATTCGGTATTGGTCGGAAGTGACTTCACAGCCTGACAAGACAATGCAGATAATTGGAACATTACTGAAAATGGTCAGACTTAGTAGGGCCCCAGGGCATTAATCTGAGAGTTATTGTACAGGGATTGTATCCAGCCTGATTAACTTGCATCTACCCCAGCGCTCAGAACAGGCCTTGACAAGTAGTAAGCACTTAAAAAATACTATTAAAAAAAAGGCCACCAGCTCAATAGTAATGTCGCATACCCCACTCGTTTCTACGTCATTTCTGTTTTTGTGGAAACTCGTGTTTATTGTTTCTGAGCCCAGTAGCCAAAGAAAACCAATAATGTTAAATGCTTTTTAGACTTGCAGTTAGAAGCTCAGCATCTTCAGCCCGGAAGGGGAAAAAAAAATGTTGTTGACTTACAAAATGATCAGACTTTTTCAGACTTACTGGCCACTTAGAGTCAACGTATCTGATATCAGAACATATTAGAAGCCTAAAGGAAGAGGTTCGGGTGACGTTATTTTGAGCACGATCCCTTTGACGTACAACCCTAATTTCTCCAGGTCTTGAGCGAATTTGATTTTCTGCTAATCGCGTTCTCCTCCTCTTGAAGAGGTCATAGTTTTCCTTGTTTTGAACTGGAAATCAGGCGGTCGTGATGATTTCTCCTCCATCTCCCCTCTCCCTCTCAATCATCCCCCTTCTCTGGGCCTTCCACAGAGGATGTCCGTCCCTGGCTCAGATGAAACAGGGTACCTCTCCAGGCGGTGACCTCTTGCAAGAACTTGGAGTAATGAAAATAACCAAGCGAATCCAAATAGCCGTGGGTCAGCCTGACCAGTTATCATGAGAAGTTAAATTAGATTTATTCAGAAATAATCATTTGCGTGGGCCCCACTAGATTCCCCTTAAGATACAAGAAATCTAGAGGACAAAAAGCAGAGACGGGAAGCAGAGAAGGAGAAGAAAGAAGCAAATGTCCGGAGCAGTCGGTAAATGCAGCGTTGCCTAGCGGATACAGCACAAGCTTGGGAGTCAGAAGGACTTGGGTTCTAGTTCCGGCTCTGCCACTTGTCTGCTGTGTGACCTTGGCCAAGTCACTTCACTTTTCTGAGCCTCAGTTCCCTCATCTGCAAAATGGGGGTTAAGACTGTGAGCCCTATGTGGGACATTGACTGTGTCCAAACTGATTACTCTGTATGTACCCCAGTGCTTATAACAGTGTCTGGCACATAGTAAGGTCATTGTGGATAGAGACTGTGTCTGTTTATTGTTACAATATAATAATAATAATAATGTTGGTATTTGTTAAGCGCTTACTATGTGCCAAGCACTGTTCTAAGCGCGGGGGTGGGGGTGGGTACAAGGTAATCAAGGTTGTCCCATGTGGGACTCACAGTCTTAATCCCCATTTTACAGATGAGGTCACTGAGGCACAGAGAAGTGAAGTGACTTGCCCAAAGTCGCCCAGCTGGCAAGTGGCAGAGCCGGGATTAGACCCCACGACCTCTGACTCCCAAACCCGGGCTCTTTCCACTGAGCCAGGCTGCTTCTCTATATTCTCTCAAGCGCTTAGTAGAGTGCTTTGCACACAGTAAGCACTCAATAAATACAACTGAATGAATGATTGAATGAATAAACGCTTACCAAATGCCATTTTCTTTTAAGTGTCCCAGTGGTCCCTGGCTAGGCTCAATCCCAAACTGCCCTCCAAACCCAAACGACCTTTTCATGACGAGAAAACTAACACCCTCAAAACCGCCCTCTCCATCGAACTCAACTGCTTTGCTCTCCTGCCATTCATTCAATCGTTTTTATTGAGCACTTAATATGTGCCGAGCACTGTACTGAGCTCTTGGAAGAGTACAATATAACAACAGACACACTCCCTGCCCACAATGAGTTTACAGTCCAGAGGACTCCTGTCATTCATTCAATCATTTTTATTGAGCACTTACTGTGTGCAGAGCACTGGACTAAGCGCTTGGGAAGTACAAGTTGGCAACATATAGAGATGGTCCCTACCCAACAGTGGGCTCACAGTCTAGAAGGGGGAGACAGGCAACAAAATGAAACATATTAACAAAATAAAATAAATAGAATAAACATGTACAAATAAAGTCAATCAATCAATGGTATTTATTCAGCACTTACTGTGTGCAGAGCACTGTACTAAGCGCTTGGAAAGTACAATTTGGCAACAGATAGAGACGCTCCCTACCCAACAGTGGGCTCACAGTCTAGAAGGGGGAGACAGAGAACAAAAGGAAACATATTAACAAAATAAAATAAATAGAATAAACATGTACAAATAAAATAAATAAATAAATAGAGTAATAAATACGTACAAACATATATACATATATACAGGTGCTGTGGGGAGGGGAAGGAGGAAAGGCAGGGGGGATGGGGAGGGGGAGGAAGGGGGGATTGTATTTATTGAGCGCTTACTGTGTGCAGAGCACTGTACTAAGCGCTTGGGAAGTACAAGTTGGCAACATATAGAGACAGTCCCTACCCAACAGTGGGCTCACAGTCTAGAAGGGGGAGACAGAGAACAAAACCAAACGTATTAACAAAATAAAATAAATAGAATAGATAAGTACAAGTAAAATAAATAGACTAATAAATATGTATAAACATATATACATATATACAGGTGCTGTGGGGAAGGGAAGGAGGTAAGATGGGGGGATGGAGAGGGGGACGAGGGGGATCGTATTTATTGAGCGCTTACTGCGTGCAGAGCACTGTACTAAGCCCTCGGGAAGTACAAATTGGCAACCTAGAGAGACGGCCCCTATCAATCAATCAATCAAATTTATTGAGCGCTTACTGCGTGCAGAGCACTGTACTAAGCCCTCGGGAAGTACAAATTGGCAACCTAGAGAGACGGCCCCTATCAATCAATCAATCAAATTTATTGAGCGCTTACTGCGTGCAGAGCACTGTACTAAGCCCTCGGGAAGTACAAATTGGCAACCTAGAGAGACGGCCCCTATCAATCAATCAATCAAATTTATTGAGCGCTTACTGCGTGCAGAGCACTGTACTAAGCCCTCGGGAAGTACAAATTGGCAACCTAGAGAGACGGCCCCTATCAATCAATCAATCAAATTTATTGAGCGCTTACTGCGTGCAGAGCACTGTACTAAGCCCTCGGGAAGTACAAATTGGCAACCTAGAGAGACGGCCCCTATCAATCAATCAATCAAATTTATTGAGCGCTTACTGCGTGCAGAGCACTGTACTAAGCCCTCGGGAAGTACAAATTGGCAACCTAGAGAGACGGCCCCTATCAATCAATCAATCAAATTTATTGAGCGCTTACTGTGTGCAGAGCACTGTACTAAGCGCTTGGGAAGTACAAGTTGGCAACATATAGAGGAAGGAGGGGGCTCAGTCCGTCCCTCTGCCAATCTCACACTGCTAACACGCAGCCCTGGATTCGTTCAGTCAATCGTATTTATTGCGCGCTTACTGTGTGCAAAGCACCGTACTAAGTGTTTGGGAGAGTGCAATATAACAACAGACATGTCCCCTGCCCACAGCAAATCTCACAGCCTAGAAGGGAAGACAGACGTTGATCTACATCCATAAATAAATAAATTAGAGATCCTCCACTCCTGTGCACGAAAAGGGGTGAGGACTGGAAGTGGGGTTGGGCCTCCGCACTGGACGTTGGAGTCTGTGGGCTGGAGTCACCCTGGCTCTTTCTGGCAGCCCTGGAGCTGGGGATTTTATCAGCAGCAGGCTCACAGCCAGTTTGGACCCACGAGTGGTGGAGGTTGCCTGCTTATTATGCTTGAGAAGCAGCGTGGCTCAGTGGGAAGAGCCCCGGCTTTGGAGTCAGAAGTCACGGGTTCAAATCCCGGCTCCGCCAACTGTCAGCTGTGTGACTCTGGGCAAGTCACTTCACTTCTCTGGGCCTCAGTTACCTCATCTGTCAACTGGGGATTAAGACGGAGCCCCACGTGGGACAACCTGATCACCTTGTAATCTCCCCAGCGCTTAGAACAGTGTTCTGCACATAGTAAGCACTTAACAAATACCATTATTATTATTATTATTATTATGCCCCTTGACGCAGCTGAGTGGAAAGAGCCCGGGACTGGAATTCAGAGGGCCTGGGTTCTAATCCCGGTTCTGCCACTTGCCTGCTGTGTGACCTTCAAGTTGTTTCACTTCTCAGTGCCTCTGTTTCCTCATAATAATAATAATAATAATGATGCTAGTAAGCACTTACTATGTGCAAAGCACTGTTCTAAGCACAAGGCGATCAAATTGTCCCATGTGGAGCTTACAGTTTTCATCCCCATTTTACAGATGAGGTAACTGAGGCACAGGGAAGTTAAGTGACTTGCCCAAAGTCACACAACTGACAATTGGTGGAGGCGGGATTTGAACCCAGGACCTCTGACTCCAAAGCACGGGCTCGTTCCACTGAGCCATGTTGCTTCTCTCTGTACAATGGGGATTCAATACCTGTCCTTCTGCTTACTTAGACTGTGAGCCCCATGGGGCGTGTCATAATAATGATGATAGTAGTAATTGTGGTATTTGATAAACACTTACTGTGTGTCAAGCAGTATTATAAGCGCTGGGGACAATCAGGTCGGATGTAATCCCTGTCCCGCATGAGACGCTGACTCAAAATAGGAGAGAGAACAGAGATTGGATCCCCATTGTACAAATGAGGGAACTGAGGCACAGAGAAGTTAAATGGCTCGCCCAGAGTCACAAAGCAGGCTCATGAGGGAACCAGGATTAGAACCCAGGCCCTCTGACTTCCAGACACGTTCTCTTTCCACTAGACCACACTGCTCTAATAATAATAATAATAATTTTGGTGTTTGTTAAGTGCTTGCTATGTGCCAAGCACTGTTCTAAGCTCTAGGGGAGATACAGGGTAATCAGGTTGTCCCCCATGGGGCTCACAGTCTTAATCCCCATTTTACAGATGAGGTAACTGAGGCCCAGAGAAGTGAAGTGACTTGCCCAAGGTCACACAGCTGATAAGTGGCGGAGCCAAGATTAGAACCCATGACCTCTGACTCTCAAGCCCACGCTCTTTCCACTGAGCCACATTGCTTCTCTAATTTTCTAGTTTTCCTGTGTCTACCCCAGTGTTAAGTACAGTTCTTGGTGCATAGTAAACATCTGAAAACTATTATTATTATTATTATTATTATTATTATGGCATTTATTAAGCACTTACTTTGTGCAAAGCACTGTTCTAAGCCCTGGGGAGGTTACAAGGTGATCAGATTGTCCCACGTGGGGCTCACAGTCTTCATCCCCATTTTACAGATGAGGGAACTGAGGCACAAAGAAGTTAAGTGACTTGCCCCAAGTCACACTGCTGACAATTGACAGAGCCGGGATTTGAACCCATGACCTCTGACTCCAAAGCCCGAGCTCTTTTCCACTGAGCCACACTGCTTCTATATTATCCCCTTACATCCCGTCCCCAATCCCTACAATTAACCTGATGATTGGGAGGAGTTTATGCGTAGCCATTAACAGGTTAGTAAAAATCAGAAAGTGGCCGTTTGACCCAAAAAAATTATCCCTGCTTTCCAGTCAATCCATGGTGTTTATTTGACTGCTTACTGTGTGCAGAGCAATGTACTATGCACTTAAGAGAGCACAATGGGGTAGGTAGACCCAATACCTGCCTTAAAGAAACTAATGAACGATCTAATAAAATAAAAAATAAATAAAATAAATTACAGGGTCTAGAGATTTGTACATAAATGCTGGGGAGCTGGAGAGTGAGGTTGGGTGGGTTACTAAGTATTTATAGTGCTTATGTACTTATCCATAATTCAGCTTGTTCATTTATATCGAAGTCTGTATCCCCCTCTAGACTGTCAGCTCGTTGTGGGCAGGGAATGTGTCTGTTATCCTGTACTCTCCCAAGCGCTTAGTGCAGTGCTCTGCACATGGTAAAGACAAATGAGCCATAGAGGATGTAGATGAGGAGGCCAAATCTGAAGCAACAGTTCCCTCAGGGACAGGATTGCGCTCAATAAATACGATTGAATGAATGACTGATTGAGGAGCCAAAGCAGAGGCCTGGTGGGAGTAGCTAAGTGAATGAGGCTTTCAGAGGTTCCCATTTTAATTATAATAATAATAATGGCATTTAAGTACTTACTATATGCCAAGCACTTTTCCAAACGCTGAGGTTACCAGGTTGGACACAGTCCCTGTCCCACGTGGGGTTCGCGGCTTCGGTAGAAGGGACTAGGATTTAATCCCCATTTTTACAGATGAGGGAATTGAGGCACAGAGAATTTAAGTGACACGTCCAAGGTCACACAGCAGACAAGGGATGGAGCCAGGATTAGAACACAGGACCTTCCCAGACTGAGCCCCTTCCTTCCTCTCCCCCTCGTCCCCCTCTCCATCCCCCCCATCTTACCTCCTTCCCTTCCCCACAGCACCTGTATATATGTATATATGTTTGTACATATTTTTTACTCTATTTATTTATTTATTTATTTTATTTGTACATATCTATTCTATTTATTTTATTTTGTTAGTGTGTTTGGTTTTGTTCTCTGTCTCCCCCTTCTAGACTGTGAGCCCACTGTTGGGTAGGGACTGTCTCTATATGTTGCCAATTTGTACTTCCCAAGCGCTTAGTACAGTGCTCTGCACATAGTAAGTGCTCAATAAATACGATTGATTGATTGATTGATTGACCTCTGAGTCCCAGGCCTGTGCTCTTTCCGCTAGGCCACCCTGCCTCTCATTCTTCATTATGGGGGATTCTCCCCTATTTTGGTGTCTCTGTTCCTGGGCTGCCCCTTCTCTAATTATCTAATTCTAGAGGAGCAGTGTGGCCTAATGGATAGAGCACAGGCCTGGGAATCAGAAGGTCATGGGTTCTAATCCCAGCATCACCGCATGTCTGCTGTGTGACCTTGGGCAAGTCTCTTGACTTCTCTGGGCCTCAGTTCCTCATCTGTAAAATGGGGATTGAGACTGTGAGCCCCTCATGGGACCGGGACTGTGTCCAGCCTGATTTGCTTGTATCCATAGAGTAGCAGCGTGGCTACAGAGAAGCAGTGTGGCTTAGTGGAAAGAGCCTGGGGTTTGGAGTCAGAGGTCATGGGTTCGAATCCTGACTCCACCACTTGTCAGCTGTGTGACTTTGGGCAAGTCACTTAACTTCTCTGTGCCTTAGTTACCTCATCTGTAAAATGGGGACTAAGACTGTGAGCCCAAGGTGGGACAACCTGATAACCTTGTATTTATCCCAGCTCTTAGAACAGTGCTTTGTACATAGTAAGTGCTTAACAAATACCATTATTATTATTATTATTATTATTATTATTATTCATACCAGTACTTAGTACAGTGCTTAGCACATAGGAAGCACTTAACAAATACCATTATTATTATTATTATTATTATTATATTCACCTGTATATATGTATATATGCTTGTACATATTTATTACTCTATTTATTTATTTATTTGTTTTACTTGTACATATCTATCCTATTTATTTTATTTTGTTAGTATGCTTGGTTTTTATTCTCTGTCTCCCCCTTTTAGACTGTGAGCCCACTGTTGGGTAGGGACTGTCTCTATATGTTGCCAATTTGTACTTCCCAAGCGCTTAGTACAGTGCTCTGCACATAGTAAGCGCTCAATAAATACGATTGATTGATTGATTGATTATTATTATTATTATTGTTATTCATACCAGTGCTTAATACTGTGCTTAGCACATAGTAAGCACTTAACAAATACCACAATTATTATTAAATACCACAATTATTAATCCTCACCTGGGTGTTCTCTCCCAGTGCTTAGTACAGTGCTCTGGCACATAGTAAGCACTTCCCCTTCATAAATAGGAGGAGCAGTGCGGCCTATGGAAAGACCACAGACCTGGAAGTCATTTGTCTTGGGTTCCAATCTCAGTTCCACCACTTTTATCTTTTTAATGGTATTCATTAAGCACTTACTATATGTCAGGCACTGTTCTAAGGGCTGGGGTCAAGACAAGGTAATAATAATAATGATGGTATTTGTTAAGCGCTTACTATGTGCCGAGCACTGCTCTAAGCCCTGGGGTAGATAGAAGGTAATCAGGTTGTCCCACGCGGGACCCACAGTCTTAATCCCCATTTTATAGATGAGGTAAATGAGTCACAGAGAAGTGAAGTGACTTGCCTAAGGTCACAAAGCAGACAAGTGGAAGAATCAGAACTAGAACCCAGATCCTTTTGACTCCCAGATTCGTGTTCTATCTACTAGGCCGTGCTGTTTCTCAGTGGTCCATGTTGCTTCTCTAGGCCATGCTGTGACCTTGGGTAAGTCTCACTTTTCTGGGCCTCAGGTCCCTCATCTGTAAAATGGGGATTAAGACTGTGCATCCCGCGTGGGACAGGGATTGGGTCCAACCTGATTAGCTTGTATCTACCCCAGCGCTTAATCTGGTGCCTGACACCTTGTAATCGCTTAACATATACCATAAAAAAATAAAATAAATTCATTCATTCACTCAGTCGTATTGAGCGCTTACTGTGTGCGGAGCACTGTACTAAGCGCTTGGGAAGTACAAGTTGGAAACATAAAGACGGTCCCTACCCAACAAGGAGCTTACGGTCTAATAAATACTATTGCTCCTATTACCTGCAGAAATATTTACACTTTGAGGGAACAGCTCTCCTGCACTGACTCCATCTCTTCCAATGAACTTAAGTAGAATCGCAGTACACTGGACTAATTAGGTTTTGTTCATTTCCATACTTTGTGGCCCACAAGCAAAATACGACACAAATGAACATCTCTTAGTCGTTTATTTTTCTTTTTTGTTTTAAAATAGTTACCTTACGGTGTAGAAAAGCAACAAAACAAATGGACCTGCTATCAAAAGGATCAAAGGATCCCCTGCCATTCAAAGAATAAATGTTCTAGGGGAAAATGATGTGAGTTCTCATGCTGATATGGACTTGCAATGTACAAGGGTGAATGTAAATAGGGAATGATTTTACTAGGTTTTGCTCTGAATTTAGTTCTGGTTTCCCAGACTCAAGAGACCGCGTATTCTGCGCTTACTCTCTCCAGTTCTCCGCTGGAGTTGATGCTGTGTTGATGATTTCACCAGGAGCCTCCATTTCAGAATCCCCCCAAAGGAGGGTGTGTTTTGTCTTCAGGGTATCAATTCTCCCCTTCAACCACATAAACGAAGCACCAACGGCTCAGTTGGCATTTGAACTTTACCTTTCATGTAAGGATGTTATGCACCCAGCCCTGGCAAAGTGCTAAGCTTGTTCTTCCAATGTTTTGAAGAGCAAATTCAGCCCTTCGGGAGGTTGTGGGACAAAGGTATTGTAAACACATCCAAATCATCACTGTGTTCGAGTTGGTGACACCTCCCTCCCGCAACTTCAAACACCCCAACTCGTAGGGCCTTCAGAGGAACTGGGGGAAAATCAAATTCAAGGTTACCTTTGCCATCCTTTGTGTTTTCGGGAGGAATGGGGCCCTAGCAACAACCAGAGACAAACGTTGTCATGACAACAGAGGCATCAGTCTGGCAACGGTGTTTATGACAATGAACTTCCAATCTAACCAGTGCCACAACCTCTGAGACCCGACTTGTGGCGTTCTCTTTTTTCTGTTTTAGAGAGCGGAGATGGAAGTCGATCAGTCAGTGATATTTAGGACAGTCCCAGGCATTTAGTACAGTGCTTTGCACGCAGTAAATACAATTAATGGATTGTTTGATTGACTGAGGACTTAATGTTTGCCAAGCCTCGTACTAAATGCTTGGAGTACAATGCGCCAGAGGTGTCAGACTCGTTCAACTAGTCAACCCATTGTATTTATTGAGCGCTCACTGTATGTGGAGCACTGTAAGAATAATAATAATAATAATAATGGTATTTGTTAAGCGCTTACTATGAGCCAGGCACTGTTCTAAGCCCTGGGGTAGATAAAAGGTGATCAGGTTGTCCCACGTGGGGCTCACAGTCTTCATCCCCATTTTACAGAAAAGGTAACTGAGGCACAGGGAAGTTAAATTGAGAAGCAGCATGACTTAGTGGAAAGAGCACGGGCTTTGGAGTCAGAGGTCATGGGTTCAAATCCCAGCTCCACCAACTGTCAGCTGTGTGACTTTGGGCAAGTCACTTCACTTCTCTGGGCCTCAGTTCCCTCATCTGTAAAATGGGGATGAAGACTGTGAGCCCCCCGTGAGACAACATGATCACCTTGTAACCTCCCCAGCGCTAATTTATTTTATTTTATTTTTTTATTTAAGTGACTTTCCCAAAGTCACACAGCTGATAAGTGGTGGAGCCAGGAGAACTACGCACTTGGGAGAGCACAACAGAATTGGTAGACACGTTTCCTGTTCACAAGGAACTTACAGTTTTATTTATTATTCCTCACCAAACAGAAGCTTCTCACTATTGGATTCTCACCTTTGCCACTCCTACTTAGTCTCATTCAACTCCTGCTTCAACCCAGCCTTCACAGTTCACTTCTCCATCACCATCCTACTCAGAGTACCTCAATCTCGTCTCCCTCGCCATTGACCCATAACATTCTCCCTCTGGCTTGGAATTCCCTCCCTGTCATTTCCAACAGCCCCGTCTCAGGGTCGCAGCTGGAGAGTTTCTAGTCCTCTTCCAGTCTTGGCTACAGGAGGAGAGTCTAGCAGACGCCGACCCATTCCGTTCCTAGCTTGACCAGTGTCTAGCGAGTGGAAGGCAATCTGCTACAACTCAAAACTCATCCGTGCTGAGCAGCAGCGGCCTGGGAGAGAGTCAAGGGCAGAGACTCCAATTTTACTGCATGGAAGGCAGCAGTGGTCAACCCCTTCCGTATTTTTACCAAGAAAACTCTATGGATAAACTACCAGAAAAATTGTAGATGGAGAGCGGGGCGTTCTGGGAGAGATGCGTCCGTGGTGTCACTATGGGTCGGAAACGACTCGACAGCATAAGACAGGACATATCTAACAGACCACCACTCTCCTTATCTTAAAAGCCCTATTAAAATCCCATCTCCTCCAACAAAACAAATCAAGAAGACAGGTGTCAATGACAACAGAATAAATAGAATTATAGCTATATACACGTCATTAATAAAATAGAGTAATAAACATGTACAAATATACACAAGTGCTGTGGGGAGGGGAAGGGGGTAGGGCCAGGATCTTGCCCAAGATCACACAGTGAGCCCACTGTTGGGTAGGGACCGTCTCCATATGTTGCCGACTTGTACTTCCCAAGCGCTTAGTACAGTGCTCTGCACACAGTAAGCGCTCAATAAATACGATTGATGATTCATTCATTCATTCATTCATTCATTCATTCAGTCGTATTATTGAGCACTTACTGTGTGCAGAGCAGTGTACTAAGCGCTTGGGAAGGACAAGTCAGCAACATATGGAGACAGTCCCTACCCAGCAACGGGCTCTCAGTCTTGAAGGGGGAAACAGACAAAACAAGACATGTAGACAGGTGTCAAAATCATCAGAACAAATAGAATTATAGCTATAAGCACGTCATTAACAAAATAAATAGAGTAGTAAATATGTACAAGTAAAATAGAGTAATAAATCTGTACAAATCTATGCAAGTTCTGTGCATTTCCCCATCCTATTCGCCCTCCCCTCTGCTTCATCTGTGTACCCCTTAAGCACTTTGAATCCGCACCCCACAAGAGCACTTATTTTCATATGTTTATGCTCTGCCACTGTCCTTATTTGTAATTCATTTTTTCAATGAAATTTGTCTCTCCCCTCAGCCCTCTTGAGGACAAGGAACGTGTTTGCTAACTCTGTTGTATTGCTCGCTCCCAAATGCTTTGTCCAGTGCTCTCCAGGCAGTAAGTGCTCAACCATTGATTAACTGGTTGATTAGGTGGAATGGACAGTTCCCTACGCTTAAGGCTTCCAACGACACCCAATTTACTGCCAGGGAGAAGTCCTCATCTCTAGACTGTAAGCTCATTGTGGACAGGAAATGTGTCTGCTTATTGCTGTATCATAATAATAACCAATCAATCAATCAATCGTATTTATTGAGCGCTTACTGTGTGCAGAGCACTGTACTAAGCACTTGGGAAGTACAAGTTGGCAACATATAGAGACAGTCCCTAGCCAACAGTGGGTTCACAGTCTAAAAGGGGGAGACAGAGAACAAAACCAAAGATACTAACAAAATAAAATAAATAGAATAGATATGTACAAGTAAAATAAATAAATAGAGTAATAAATATGTACAAACATATATACGTATATACAGGTGCTGTGGGGAAGGGAAGGAGGTAAGATGGGGGGATGGAGAGGGGGACGAGGGGGAATAATGATAATAATGAATAATTATGGTATTTGTTAAGTGCTTATTACATGCCAGGCACTGTACTAAGCACTGGGGTGCATATTGGGGATGAAGACTGTGAGCCCCCTGTGGGACAACCTGATCACATTGTAACTTCCCCAGCGCTTAGAACAGTGCTTTGCACATAGTAAGCGCTTAATAAATGCCATTATTATTATACAAGCAAATTAGGTTGGACACAGTCCCTGTCCCAATCCTCAAAGTCTCAGTCCTTATTTTACAGATGAAGCAACTGAGGCCCAGAGAAGTGAAGTGACTTGACCAAGGTCACACAGCAGGCAAGTGGCGGAGCTGGGATTAGAACCCATGACCTTCCAGCTCCCAGGCCTGTGCTCTAGCCAACAGAGCAGCAGTGTGGCTCAATGGAAAAGAGCCCGGGCTTTGGAGTCAGAGGTCATGGGTTCAAATCCCGGCTCCACCAATTGTCAGCTGTGTGACCTTGGGCAAGTCACTTAACTTCCCTGGGCCTCAGTTACCTCATCTGTAAAATGGGGATTAAGACTGTGAGCTCCACGTGGGACAACCTGATCACCTTGTATCCTCCCCAATGCTTAGAACAGTGCTTTGCACACAGTAAGCACTTAACAAATGCTATTATTATTATTATTATTATGATGCCCAAGCGCTTAGTATAGTACTCTATACACAGTAAGTGCCCAATAAATATGATTGAATATTCATTCATTTCATTCATTCAATCGTATTTATTGATCGTTTACTGTGTGCAGAGCACTGGACTAAGCGCTTGGGAAGTACAAGTCGGCAACATATCGAGACGGTCCCTACTCAACAACGGGCTCACTGTCTAGAAGGGGGAGACAGAGAACGAAGCAAAGAAAATATGAAAAGACCTTGAGGTCTAAGCGAACTAGGTGACCTCGGCTCTAGCTTTGACTCTGCTGGTTGCTTACTGTGTGACCTCGAGCAAATCACGTAACTTCTCTGTGCCTTAGTTTTCTGATCTGAAAATGAGGATTAATGGCTATTTGCCCCGCTATTTAGACTGCGAGCCCCATGCAGCATCTGTGCCTCACCTGATCAACTTGTATCTATCCCAGTGCTTAGAACAGTGATGGACATAGAAATCACTTTACAAATGCAACAACAATAATGATAATAATAATAATAAGCTGAGGTTACCCTTCCTCCCCCCTCTAACTCTGAGCTGCCTTGAATACTTTCTGCAAATTCTAGTTACTTTAGCTTACCCCAAACATTGTCTTCCCATTTTCCCAGAAATCACCTTGCATAGGAGTATTCCTATTTGTCTACAAAACTTATCCTAAGGATCGTCCTAACAGTAGAGTTCTCCTGGCCTGGAACACTACACAGGATGTGGGAAAAGATGAAGAGCTGAGTTCAAGTGATAAATCGATACATTGCGGATAGGGTTCCATTTTAGTCATTCATTCTATTGTATTTATTGAGCGCTTACTGCGTGCAGAGCACTGTCCTAAGCTCTTGGGAGAGTACGATGCAACAATAAACAGATGCATTCCCTACCCACAGTGAGTTTACGGAGTAGAGTGAGGGAACTTTACCAGCCTTTGTTTCTGTGGTTTTGCTCGGTTGTTTCTCAGTTGGAATATTTCTGATTGAGTTGTAATTGGAAACTGTTCTCAGGGCTGTCTTTGCTAAGAGTTGAAATTTGCTGAAGCGTCACCATTTTATAGGTTATTTGCCTCAAACTCAATTACGAAATTTTGCTGATCCCCAGTCATCTGTAGCAGAACCCCCAATAATCCAAGCTGTTAAACTACGGGAATAAAACTGGAGCTTCTGCATCTAATTCTATCGAACTGTTTCCTCTTAAATAAAAATAGAAGACTCTTTCTCATCCTGGAATTTTCGGTTTACCCACTGGAGCAAATTCAAATGTTCCATGACTGAAGCCCAGAGGCGTGAAATGACTTGTCCAAGATTACGAAGCAGACGGGTGGCGGAGTTGGGATAAGAACCCAATGACCTTCTGACTCTACGTCCTATATTCTATCCATTATTCCTTACTGCTTTTTAATCTCTATATGTTGCCAACTTGTACTTCCCAAGCGCTTAGTACAGTGCTCTGCACACAGTAAGCGCTCAATAAATATGAATGAATGAATGAATGAAGCTCCGAGAATATTGGAGCCTAATAAGGCCTTGAAGTTGGAGGGAGTGATTGTCTGCCTGATAGGAAGTGGGAGGGAATTCCAGGTTAGAACCAGGACGTGGGCTCAGGGATGTTTAATGCTTTGTGTTAATTGGGAGCTCAGTAAATACCGTTGCTTGCCAGCCCCACAACAATTGTGTATTTAGCTGTCATTTCATTAATGAAATAATAATAATAATTATAATAATAATAATGGCATTTGTTAAGTGCTTACTATGTGCGAAGAACTGTTCTAAGTGTTGCGGGGATACAACGTGATCAGGTTGTCCCACATGGGGCTCACAGTCTTAATCCCCATTTTACAGATGAGGGAACTGAGGCTCAGAGAAGTTAAGTGACTTGCCCAAGGTCACTAAGCAGACACGTGATGGAGCCAGGATTAGAATCCATGACCTCTGACTCCCAAGCCCGGGCTCTTTCCGCTGAGCCACGCTGCTTCTCTAAAATTGATGTCCGTCTCCCCCTCTAGACCATAAGCTCATTGAGGGCAGGGAATAATACTGATGGTATTTGTTAAGCTCTTACTATGTGCCGAGCACTGTTACAAGCTCTGGGGTAGATACAAGCAAATCAGGTTGTCCCACATGGGGCTCACAGTCTTAAACCCCATTTTACAGATGCGGTAACTGAGGCCCAGAGAAGTGAAGTGAGTTTCCCAAAGTCACACAGCTGATCCCGGTGGAGCCGGGATTAGAACCCATGACCTCTGATTCCCAAGCCCGTGCTCTTTCCACTAAGCCACGCCGCTTCTCATGTGTCTGTTATACTGTTGTTGTGGTACTCCCCCAAACGCTCCGTACAGTACTCTGCACACAATAAGCGCTCAATAAATACGATTGATTCACTGTTGGACTCATTCACATGTGTCTGTTCTTCTTTTAGGGGCGAAGACCCCAGGACTCGGGCCCGCCGTTGGAGTTTGGGCAGAATTCCCGCCGGCCCCGGACTTTTCCCAGCAGTCGTCGGGCAGAGCATGGCTCCCTGGGCCTCCCCTTGCATCCTGGTAGCGGATTAAAGAGAAGCCCGTTGGAAGCTGGCATCAGGGCGCTGAGAGGTGCGTGCCAACGAGCTCACCGACGTCGCCATAGAGCGATGGGCACGGGCCCCCCATAGTGTCGGCTCCGACCCAGACCTCCGTCCGCCCGTCCCACTTCCGCGTGGACTCGGAACGATCCCAGGATTCGCCTGCAAGATGAGTGACGCCATGTGGATCTCCCTCAGCCCCACGGAATTCACGCAACTCCAGCAATATTCTGATTGTGAGTATCATGGATAATAATAATCAATCAGTCAATCGTATTTATTGAGCACTTACTGTGTGCAGAGCATCGTCATCATCATCATCAATCGTATTTATTGAGCGCTTACTGTGTGCAGAGCACTGTACTAAGCACTTGGGAAGTACAAGTTGGCAACATATAGAGACAGTCCCTACCCAACAGTGGGCTCACAGTCTAGAAATAACCATACGTACGGTACTTATTATTAATAATAATAATGATACTGGTATTTGTTAAGTGCTTACTATATGCCAAGCACTGTTGTAAGGGCTGAGGTAGATAGGTGAGGTTGTCGCCTGTGGGGCCCTCAGTCTTCATCCCCATTTTAGAGAAGCAGCGTGGCTCAGTGGAAAGAGCACGGACTTTGGAGTCAGAAGTCATGGGTTCAACTCCCGGCTCCGCCAACTGTCAGCTGTGTGACTTCGGGCAAGTCACTTAACTTCTCTGTGCCTCGGTTCCCTCATCTGTAAAATGGGGATTAAGACGTGGGACAACCTGATCACCTTGTATCCCTCCAGTGCTTTGCACATAGTAAGTGCTTAACAAATACCGTTATTATTATTATTATTTTTGTTTTACAGATGAGGTAACTGAGGCACAGAGAAGTGAAATGGCTTGCCCAGGGTCACAGCAGACAAGTGGAGGAGTTAGGATTGGAACCCAGGTCCTTTAGCCTCCCAGGCCCCTGTTCTATCCACTAGGCCACACTGCTTCCCTATTATCGCCCGCCTGAAATGCTAGGGATTGTAGGTTCTTCCACTAGATTATAAAATTCCCAGGACTTTTCACACCGGGTGGCCAGGAAGGATTGTCCTTGTCAATCAATCCAGTGATCAATGGTATCTGCTGAGGGCCTGCTGTGTGGACACCGTCCTTCTCAATCCATTGGTCAATGGTATTGACTGAGCGCTTTCCAGTCTATTAATCAGTGGTATTTATTGAGCACTTACTGTGTACAAAGCACTGTACTGAGCGCTTGGGAAAGTACAATACAACAGAGTCAGTTCCCTTCCCAGAGGGAGCAGTGTTTATTTGGAGAAGCTAGCTCTGGGACAGATCATTCCTCAGTTTTCCTTAATATTGATATCAATATATTAATGATATCTATATTATCTTACTATTATTACTATAGTAGTAATAATAATAATGGTACTTGTAAAGTACTTACTATGTGCCAAGCACTGTTCTAAGCTCTGGGGTTGGTACAAGTTAATCAGCTTGGACCCAATCCCGGGCTTTGGGGTCAGGGGTCATGGGTTCAAATCCCAGCCCTGCCAACTGTCAGCTGTGTGACTTTGGGCAAGTCACTTAACTTCTCTGGGCCTCAGTTACCTCATCTGGAAAATGGGGATTAAAATTGTGAGCCCCCCATGGGACAACCTGATCACCTTGTAACCTCCCCAGTGCTTAGAACAGTGCTTTGCACATAGTAAGCGCTTAACAAATACCAACATTATTATTATTATTATTAATCCTCATTGTTATTATTATTATTATTATTAATTGCCATTTTATAGATGAGGTCACTTCCAGAGAACTGAAGTGACTTGACCAAGGTCACATGGTAGACCAAGATCACCCAGGTGGGAAGATAAGTAGTTCTTCCTCATCTGTAATTTATTTGTCTGTCTCCCACTCTAGATTATAAACTCCTCTAGGGCTGGGATTATGTCTGCTAATCCTCTCAACAGCGATTGGGGTATCTATTAAGTGCTTATCATGTGCCAAGCACTGTACTAAGCACTGTACTAAGCGCAGGGGCAGATACAAGATAATACGGTTAGAACCAGCTCCGGCCCCTACTGTACTCTCCTAAATGCTCCAGTATTCTCCCAAATACAGTGCTCTGCACACACAATTAATCCCGGCTCTGCCACCCGTCTGCTGTGTGACCTTGGGCAAGTCACTTAACTTCTCTGTGCCTCTGTTACCTCATCTGTAAAATGGGGATTAAGACTGTGAGCCCTCCGTGGGACTATCCAATCACCTTGTAACCTCCCCAGCGCTTAAAACCGTGCTTTGTACATAGTAAGCGCTTAATAAATGCCATTCTTCTTATTATTAGTAGTAGTAAGAGCTTAACAAATGCCATCATTATGATTATTATTATTTGTGCTTCAGTTACCTCATGACCTTCTGACTCCCAGGGCCGTGCTCTATCCACTAGGCCAGCAGGGCAGATACTTTCCAAAAAGCACTTAGTACAGTACTCTGCACACAGTAAGCGCTCAATAAATACGATTGATTGATTGATTGATTGATTACATTCTTGACGGTGGTCTTTCTTACTCTATCCACCCTCCTCTCCCCAGCATCCATCATCTCCAAAGAACGCAGCTGCGGTTGAGCCAGATTTTTGGTGTCGCAATGCGGAGCCACATCTCCAGTCTTTCTCTTGGAGGGGGGTCCAATGCTTTGTTTTTATTTTAACTGAATTTGCTGAGCCCTTCTCTATGCCGCTGATACCATACCCGACACTTGAGGATGTGCTCTATTGGATTCCTACTCTAATAATGATAATTGTGATATTTAATCAATCAATCGTATTTATTGAGCACTTACTGTGTGCAGAGCACTGTACTAAGCGCTTGGGAAGTACAAGCTGGCAACATATAGAGACAGTCCCTACCCAACAGTGGGCTCACAGTCTAGAAGAATATTTAAGTGCTTACTAAGTGCCAAGCACTATTCTAAGCTCCGGGGTAGATTGGACACAGCATGAAGCAGAAACTCCTCACTATTGGCTTCAAAGCTCGCCATTCATTCATTCAACCGTATTTATTGAGCGCTTACTGTGTGCAGAGTACTGTACTAAGCACTTGGGAAGTGCAAATCGGCAACATATATCACCTTGACCCCCTCCTACCTCACCTCCCTTCTTTCCTTCTACAGCCCAGCCCGCCCACTCTGCTTCTCTGCCGCTGCTAACCACCTCACTGGGCCTCGTTCATTCATTCATTCATTCATTCAATCGTATTTATTGAGTGCTTACTGTGTGCAGAGCACTGTACTAAGCGCTTGGGAAGTACGTTCTCACCTGTCCCGCGGTCAATCCCCAGCCCACGTCCTTCCCCTGGCCTGGAATGCCCTCCCTCCACACATCCGCCAAACTAGCTCTCTCCCTCCCTTCAAAGCCCTACTGAGAGCTCACCTCCTCCAGGAGGCCTTCCCACACTGAACCCCCACCTTATCCTCTGCTCCTCCTCCCCTCCCCATCGCCCTCACTCCCTCCCTCTGCTCTACCCCCTTCCCCGCCCCACAGCACTTGTGTATATTTGTACATATTTATTATCCTATTTATTTCCCTAATGATGTGTATATATCTATAATTCTATTTATCTATTTTGATGGTATTGATACCTGTCTACTTGTTTTATTTTGTTGTCTGTCTCCCCCTTCTAGACTTTGAGCCCATTGTTCATTCATTCATTCAGTCGTATTTATTGAGCGCTTACTGCGTGCAGAGCACTGTACTAAGCGCTTGGGAAGTACAAGTTGGATACAGGAGGTTGAATGCGTCAGTGTTCTCTGACCACAAGCAGCTGGTCTTTGAGGAGTTCAGAGTCTAATGGGGAAAATAGACATTAATAATAATAATAATAATAATGGCATTTATTAAGTGCTTACTATGTGCAAAGCACTGTTCTAAGCGCTGCTGAGTAGACTCCAAATCTGGTGCAATTTAAATGCAATCTCCTTTATTGCATTAGTCAGCATTGCCACTTTCTCTGTATTTCTCCCCCAAATAAAACACAACACTGCACACATAAAGAAGAACCATAGTAATCTATACTTATTAATCTATATTAATCAGAGGAGCAGTGTGACTCCGTGGAAAGAGCATGGGCTTGGGAGTCAGAGGTCATGGGTTCTAATCCCAGCTCCGCTGCTTGTCAGCTGTGTGACTTTGGGCAAATCACTTCACTTCTCTGGGCCTCAGTTACCTCATCTGTAAAATGGGGATTAAAACTGTGAGCAAGATCACTTTGTATCCCCCCCAGCGCTTAGAACAGTGCTTCGCACATAGTAAGCACTTAACAAATGCCGTCATTTTTATACTGTAAACTCTGTGTGGGCAGAAATTGTGTCTTCCAAGTCTGTTATATTGTGCTTACTTAGCAAGAGAAGCATTGTGGCCAAATGGATAGAGCACCAGCCTGGGAATCAGAAGGACCAGGGTTCTAATCCTGCCTCTGCCACTTGTCTACTGTGTGACCTTGGACGAGTCATCATCATCATCAATCGTATTTATTGAGCGCTTACTATGTGCAGAGCACTGTACTAAGCGCTTGGGAAGTACAAATTGGCAACATGTAGAGACAGTCCCTACCCAACAGTGGGCTCACAGTCTAAAAGGGGGAGACAGAGAACAAAACCAAACATACTAACAAAATAAAATAAATAGAATAGATATGTACAAGTAAAATAAATAAATAATTAGAGTAATAAATATGTACAAGCATATATACATATATACAGGTGCTGTGGGGAAGGGAAGGAAGTAAGATGGGGGGGATGGAGAGGGGGACGAGGGGGAGAGGAAGGAAGGGGCTCAGTCTGGGAAGGCCTCCTGCAGGAGGTGAGCTCTCAGCAGGGCCTTGAGTCACTTCACTTCTCTGTTCCTCAGTTACTTCATTTGTAAAATGGGGATTTAGACTGTGAGCCCACTGTGGGACGGGGACTGCGTCCAACCTGATTACCTTGTATCTACCCCAGTGCCCGAAACATAGTAAATGCTTAACAAATACCACACTTATCATTATTATTGTTATTATTTCTAGACTGTGAGCCCACTGTTGGGTAGGGACTGTCTCTACATGTTGCCAACTTGTACTTCCCAAGCGCTTAGTACAGTGCTCTGTACACAGTAAGCGCTCAATAAATACGATTGATTGATTATTACAGTGCTCTGCACATTCATTCATTCAGTCGTATTTATTGAGGGCTTACTGTTCGCAGAGCACTGTACTAAGTGCTTGGGAAGTACAAATTGGCAACGTATAGAGATGTTCCCTATCCAACAATGGGCTCATAGTAATCACTCGATTGCTGGTTCACCACTTGTCGGCTGTTTGGCTTTGGGCAAGTCACTTAATTTCTCTGTGGCTCAGTTCCCTCATCTGCAAAATGGGGATGAAGGCTGTGAGCCCCACGAGGGACAACCTGATTACCTTGTATCTGCCCCAGTGCTTAAGAGAGTGCTTGCTACATAGTAAGTGCTTAACAAATGCCATCGTCATTATTATTATTATTATCAGTTATGGGCAAGGATAGAGAAGCAGCATGACTTAATGGATAGAGCATGGGCCTAGGAGTTAGAAGGAATGGGTTCTAATCTGCTCTGCCATATGTCTTCTGTGTGACACTTAGGCAAGTCACTTAACTTCTCTGAGCCTCAGTTACCGCATCGGTAAAATGGGGACTAAAACTGTGAGCCCCACGTGGGACAACCTGATTACCTTTGCTTAGAACAGTGCCTGGCACAGAGTAAGTGTTTAACAAGTACCATTTTAATTATTATCATTATTATTGGTATCATTATTATTCATTCATTCAATCATAGTTATTGAGCACTTACTGTGTGCAGGGCACTGTACTAAGTGCTTGGGAAGTACAAGTTGGCAACTTATAGAGACGGTCCCTACCCAACAGTGGGCTCACAGTCTGGAAGGGGGAGACAGAGAACAAAACAAGACATATTAACAAAATAAAATAAATAGAATAACAATGTACAAATAAAATAAATAAATATTACCCAGTGCTCAATTCTCAAAGATTTCTACATGGATTTAAATTTTGTTTTTTAAATGGTATTTGTCAAGCACTTACTATGTGCCCGGCACCGTACTAAATAAAAGATAATCAGGTTGGACACAGTCCGTGTCCCACATGGGGCTCAAAGTCTTGATCGCCATTTTGCAGATGAGGGATCTGAGGCATAGAGGAGTGAAGTGACTCGCCCAAGGTCACAGCAGACAAGTGGCAGAGCCGGGATTAGAACCCAGGTCCTCTGGCTCTCAGGCCTGTGCTCTTTCCACTAGGCCACGTAGCTTCTCAGTTGTCCGGCATCTGGTCACCCCACCTTCTCCCGTCTCTTCAACCAATTAAAACTCAACGAACTATCGACAGGCCATCCCTACCGGGAATTCTGTCATCTCCGCACTAACAACACCTGCCTTAGCTTCTCCACAGCCTCATAACCCAGTTAGCTTATGTCTACCCCAGCCATTAGAAAAATGCCTGGCACATAGTGAACTATTGACAAATACTGCAATTATTACTATTATTGCTACAAAATCTTCATTAGCTATGCCGATATCCCGTTCTAAGTCATTGCTGTGTCATCTCCACTCTTGACCCTCTTGGAGATCTGAACCCCACAGCCACCACAGCGCAGTTGAAATCCTCAACAGTTACCATGCCAACGCCAAAATACCCAGAGGGATAAAGTATTGGCGAACAAGCGTAGTGAAGCTTGAGGCAAAATCCTGTTCGAATCTGTCTCGTTATGAGGTAATAATTATAATAATTATGATATTTGTTAAGCACTTATTATGTGCCAGGCACTGTTCTAAGCGCTGGGGTAGATCAAAGATAATTGGGTTGGAAACAGTCCTGTTCCACATGGGGCTCACCATCTTAATCATTCATTCATTCATTCATTCATTCAATCATATTTATTGAGTGCTTACTGAGTACAGAGCACTGTACTAAGTACTTGGGAAGCACAAGTTGGCAACATATAGAGGCGGTCCCTACCCTACAGCGGGCTCACAGTCTAGAAGGGGGAGACAGACAACAAGAGAGAACATATTAACAAAATAAAATAGAATAAATATGTACAAATACAATAAATAAATAAATAAAGTAATAAATACGTACAAACATATACATATATACACGTGCTGTGGGGAGGGGAAGGAGGTAAGGCGGGGGGATGGGGAGGGGGATGAGGGGGAGAGGAACGAGGGGGCTCAATCAATCAGAGATGAGGGAACTGAGGCCCAGAGAAGTGAAGAGACGTGCCCAAGATCACACAGCAGACAAGTGGCGGAGCCGGGTTAAGGACTCATGACCTTTTGACTCTCAGGCCTGAGCTCTAGCCACATTCATTGGCAGTGTGGACCTGATGGTATTAAGGTTCAGCAGATTTTTAGTTGGGGTTGGATGTTTTGTTTTGTTGTCTGTCTCCCCCTTCTAGACTGTGAGCCCACTGTTGGGTAGGGACCGTCTCAATATGTTGCCGACTTGTACTTCCCAAGTGCTTAGTACAGTGCTCTGCACACAGTAAGCACTCAATAAATACGATTGAATGAATGAATGAACGAATGAATGGACATGTGTCCAGTCCTCCTTCCCATCCTCACAAATACTTCACTGCTCCATGCCCCAATCAATCAATCAATCAATCAATCAATCGTATTTATTGAGCGCTTACTGTGTGCAGAGCACTGTACTAAGTGCTTGGGAAGTACAAGTTGGCAACATATAGAGACAGTCCCTACCCAACAGTGGGCTCACAGTTTCCTCATCTATAAAACAGGAATTCAAAACCTGTTCTCCCTCCCATGTGGGGCAGGGACCGAATCCAACCCCAGTGCTTAGAACAGTGCTTGACACATAGTAAGCACTTAGCAGATACCACAACTCTGATTATTCAACAAAGTTGTCTCTGTCCCTGACAATCCTGCCATGCCAGAGTGGGAAAGATTCTCAGGAGCTTACTTAGCGCAACCTGACAGATAATATTTTACCCTGAGAATAAAGAACTCTGGAGATGAAGTGTCTCCAACCTTCCTAAATTGATTTTGCTGCTTATCAGGCCTTATCTTCAAGATTGTTTGCTGTCTATCTTATTCTTCAGTGACAGGCCTCTTCTCCCGTTTGGTCACCAATGAAAATGGACAGCTGACCCTTTGTATAATAATACTTCACATTTGAAAGTCATTATTCGCTTACCCTTCAGCCTTACTAGTGGATAGAGCACAAGCCCGGGTGTCAGAAGGTCATGGGTTCTAATCCTGGCTCCGCCTCTCTTCTGCTGTTGATCCTTGGGCAAGTCACCTCACTTCTCTGGGCCTCAGTGCCCTCATCCGTAAAATGGGGATTAAGATTGTGAGGGACAGGGACTGTGTCCAACCCAATTATCTTGTATCTACCCTAGGACTTAGAGCAGTGCCTGGCATATAGTAAGTGCTTTAACAAATGCCATTATTATTATTTTTATTATTTACCTTTTCCTCATATAAAAACATAAGTGAAGAACATAAGCAGTGCCATTGCTGGGTCAGGCCCTGTGGCCCATGCAGTCCAGGAAGCCAACTCCAACGAGCAGCATGGCCTAGTGGATTGATCACAGGCCTAAGAGTTCAAAGGACTTGTGTTCTAATCCTAGCTCCGCCACTTGTCTGCTGTGTGACCTTGGGCAAGTCACTTTATTTCTCTGTGCCTCAGTTACCTCATCTGTTAAACGGGGATTAAGACTTTGAGTCCTACATTGGACATAACCCAGTTAGCTTATGTCTACCCCAGCCATTAGTAAAATGCCTGGCACATAGTGAACTATTGACAAATACTGCAATTATTACTATTATTATGATGATGATGAGAAGAACTGTGTAATGATTGATTGATTGTAATGGTTGTCCACCTTTGCATCCACCTCTTTTCCAGCTCTTTAGTTATCTTTATGGCTTAAATGCTTTTCTTCCTGTGCCTCGATCTCTTCTATCTCACCACTGACCACCTACTTTGGTCTTTCTTCTGGCCTGGAACTCTATCCCCTTGATTTTACAACAAGCCATCAGTCTCCCACAGACTGTGAGCCCACTGTTGGGTAGGGACTGTCTCTATATGTTGCCAACTTGTACTTCCCAAGCGCTTAGTACAGTGCTCTGCACACAGTAAGCGCTCAATAAATACGATTGATTGATTTCAAAGCCCTCCTAAAAATCACATTACCTACAAGAGGCCTTCACCGACTTAGCTGTCATTTCCACTACTCCCTCTCCCTTCTTCGTCACCTACGGACTTAGATCTGTATCCCTTACCCTCAGCTCCACAGCCCTGCTGAATTGTACTCTCCCAAGCGGTTAGCACAGTGCCCTACACACACAGGAAGCGTTCAAAAAATATGACCGATCTCCTCCGAGAGGCTTTCCTTAATTATGCCCTCCTATCACGTAATGCACCTCCATCTCTACCCTTTAAGCATGTGATAATTACCCACCTCCAAACCCACAGCACTTAAATACGTCTGTCTCCTCCTCTAGACTTTTAGCTTCTTGTGGGCAGGGAATATATCTACCAACTCTGTTGTACTGTCCCAAGCCCATAATATATTTCTCTGCACGCAGTGGCTCTCAATACATATCGCTGATGGATTTTCCTGAAGGACCCAAAGACCTTCCTATCTATTATCTTTTTTTTTCTTCACAAGTCTCTAGGAGAAACAAATGTTATTGCCACCACCTTCAGTGTTATCAATTGATAGTATTTACTGAGTGCTTTCTATGGTTCAGAGCACTGCTCTAAAAGCTTGGGAAAGTACAATACAGTAGCTTTGGTAGACATGATTCCTGCTCCCAAGAGGCTTAAAAGAGTGGAAATTTTACAATTCATTCATTCATTCAATTGTATTTATTGAGCACTTACTGTATGCAAAGCACTATACTAAGTGCTTGAGAGAGTACAATATAACAACAGACACATTCCTGCCCACAGTGAGCTCAGAATCTAGATGGGGAGACAGACAATGATATAAATAAATAAATAGATAAAAAATAAATAACATCTGTATGGATTCATTCATTCATTCCTTCAATTGTATTTATTGAGCTCTGTGTGCAGAGCACTGTACTAAGAGCTTGGAAAGTACAATGCAGCAATAAAGAGAGACAATCCCTGCCCACGTGCAGAGCACTGTACTAAGAGCTTGGAAAGTACAATGCAGCAATAAAGAGAGACAATCCCTGCTCACAATGGCTTACAGTCTGGGCAGCAGGGGGGAGACAGACATCAAAACAAGTAAATAGGCATTATAAATAAGTAGAATTATAGATATATAAGTATTTGCATAAGTGCTCTGGGGCAGAAAGGGAGGGAAGAGCAGAGGGAGCGAGTCGAGGTGACGCAGAAGGGAGAGGGAGCTGAGGAAAGGGTGCTCAGTCTGGGAAGGCCTCTTGAAGGAGGTGTGTCTTCAGTAGGCCTTTGAAGGGGGGAAAAGTGGTTGTTTGGTGGATTTGAGGAGGGAGGACATTCCAGGCCAGAGGTAGGACGTGGGCCAGGGGTCGGCTGCGGTACAGGAAAGATGGAGGCACAGTGAGAAGGTTAGTACCAGAGGAGCAGATACAGATTTATACATATCTACATACACATACAATTGTGTCTGACCTTCTCAGCAGGTCTTCAATTCCCTTCAATTCAAACTTGGTTGTCCCTCAAGGCTTTGAGTTCTATTCTAGACTGTGAGCCCACTGTTGGGTAGGGACTGTCTCTATATGTTGCCAACTTATACTTCCCAAGTGCTTAGTACAGTGCTCTGCACACAGTAAGCACTCAATAAATATGATTGATTGATTGTTTCTCATCATAATCATCAATCGTATTTATTGAGCACTTACTATGTGCAGAGCACTGTACTAAGTGCTTGGGAAGTACAAATTGGCAACATCTAGAGACAGTCCCTACCCAACAGTGGGCTCACAGTCTAAAAGACTGCTCACAGTTTCTCAGTCTACACTCACTCTCTTGCAGATTTCTTCCTCTCCCACAACTTCAACTCCCCCTCCTTCCTCTCCCCCTCCTCCCCCTTCCCATCCCCCCGCCATACCTCCTTCCCCTCCCCACAGCACCTGTATATATATATGTATATATGTTTGTACATATTTATTACTCTATTTATTTTGCTTGTACATATTTATTCTATTTATTTTATTTTCTTAATATCTTTCGTTTTGTTGTCTGTCTCCCCCTTCTAGACTGTGAGCCCACTGTTGGGTAGGGACCGTCTCTATATGTTGCCAACTTGTACTTCTCAAGCGCTTAGTACAGTGCTCTGCACACAGTAAGCACTCAATAAATGCGATTGAATGAATGAATGAACTCCCATCTTTACACTCCTCTACAATCTCACATTTCCTCTTATCTCCAGGACATCTTTACATGGATATCTTGCCAGCACTTCAATAATAATAATAATAATGGCATTCGTTAAGCGCTTATAATGTGCGAAGCGGTATTCTAAGTGCTGGGGAGTATAAAAGGTGATCATGTTGTCCCAAGTGGGGTTCACAGTCTCAATCCCCATTTTACACATGAGGTAACTGAGGCTCAGAGAAGTTAAGTGACTTACCCAAGGTAACACAGCAGACATGTGGAAGAGCCAGGATTAGAACTCATGACCTCTGATTCCCAAGCCCGTACTCTTTCCAGAGCCGTGCTGCTTCTCTAAGCTCAAGCTCAACTTGTATGAAGCAGAACACATTTTAGTGTCTTCTCTTGGAAATAGCCTCCTTCTCCACCTAACTTTCTCCCCATCCCTCAAGCCCAATACCTCGGCAGCAACCTTGACTACCGCCCCTCTTTCAGCCATGATATTCAGTCCGTCATCAAATTCTGCCTGTCCTTCAAAACGACTTCAGAATCTTCCCCTTCTTCTCCATCTTAATTGCTACCATTCTAGTCTAAGCACTTGTTTAGATTATTGCATCCTTCACGGCTCTGACCTCCCTGACTCTTGCTTCTCCCAGCTGTATTTGAGAGTTTCCTCTTCTGCCTGGATCACTTTCCTAAAACATCACTTTGGGCACTTCTCCCCACTCCTCCAAAACTCCATTCCTCAACGCATCGATCAGCTTTCTCCTCATAACTTGTCCTTGTTCCTCTTCTACTAATTCCAACTCGAATGCTTCATTCCTCTCAAAAGAACCCATTAACTATGCATCGTTCACATCTCTCTTGTCCGCCACTTCTATTTTATGGTATTGAAGTGCTTCGAGTCAAGCACTGTTCTAACCACTGGAGTATCACTGCAGTGTAGTTTATCAGGTTGGACAGAGTTCCTGTCCCACATGGGGCTCACACTTGTTCATCCATTCATTCAATCAATCATATTTGAGCGCTTACTGTGTGCAAAGCACTGTACTAAGCACTTATCCATACAGTCCCTCTGTCCTGGAAAGCCTTACCCCTCACAGCCTTTCTGAAATCAGATTCTCCTTTTGGAGGCCTTCCCTGATGAATCCCTATTCTCCCCACCGTATTCGTTGTGGTATTTGTTAAGTGTTTATTATGTGCCAAACACTGTTCTAAACACTGGGGTAGGTACGAGTTAATTAGGTCTGTCACAGTCACTGACCTGCACAGTGGTCACAGTCAAAATAGGAGGGAGAGCAGGTTTTTAAAACCCTTCTTACAGCTGAGGAAACTGAGGCACAGACTTGCCCCAGGTTACACAGCAAGCAATCAGCAGAGCCAGGATTAGAACTCAGGTCCTCTCTCAGGCCCACATCATCCCCCGGGCCTGGAATGCCCTCCCTCTGCCCATCCGCCAAGCTAGCTCTCTTCCTCCCTTCAAGGCCCTACTGAGAGCTCACCTCCTCCAGGAGGCCTTCCCAGACTGAGCCCCTTCCTTCCTCTTCCCCTAGTCCCCCTCTCCATCCCCCCATCTTACCTCCTTCCCTTCCCCACAGCACCTGTATATATGTATATATGTTTGTACATAGTTATTACTCTATTTATTTTACTTGTACATATCTATTCTATTTATTTTATTTTGTTAGTATGTTTGGTTTTGTTCTCTGTCTCCCCCTTTTAGACTGTGAGCCCACTGTTGGGTAGGGACTGTCTCTATATGTTACCAGCTTGTACTTCCCAAGCGCTTAGTACAGTGCTCTGCACACAATAAGCGCTCAATAAATATGATTGATGATGATGAAGGCCTGTGCTCTTTCCACTAGGCCATGCTGCTTCCCCTTTAGGCCTCTTTACTTCCTTATCACCTAAGCACTTGGTTATTAACTTGTACTTCCCAAGCGCTTAGTACAGTGTTCTGTACACAGTAAGCGCTCAATAAATATGATTGATTGATTGATTATTCAGACATCCCCATTGCACTTATGTCTATAAGCTGTACTGCTTCCTCCGATCTGCGCTTTATCTGGGTGTGTCCCCTGCTAGACTGCAAAATCCTTGAGGGTAATAATAATAACGATGGCATTTTTTAAGCGCTTACTATGTGCAAAGTACTGTTCTAAGCGCTGGGGAGGCTATAAGGCGATCAGGTTGTCCCAAGTGGGGCTCACGCGTCTACCAACATTATTGTAATGATGGTATTTGTTAAGCGCTTACTATGTGCCAAGCACTGTTTTGAGTGCTGGGGTCTTGTCTTATGCCGTCGAGTTGTTTCCGACTCATAGTGACACCATGGGCACATCTGTCCCAGAAAGCCTCACTCTCCATCTGCAATCATTCTGGTTGTGGATCCAGAGAGTTTTCTTAGTAAAAATATGGAAGTGGTTGACCATTGCCTCCTTCCGCTCAGTAAGTTTGAGTCTCCACCCTCGACTCTCTCCCGGGCCGCTGCTGCCCAGCCCGGGTGAGTTTTGACTTGTAGCCGATTGCCTGCCACTCGCTAGCCACTGGCCAAGCTAGGAAGGGAATGGACAGGCCTCTGCTTGACTCTCCCTCCCATAGCCGAGACTGGTAGAGGACTGGAAACTCTCCAAGTGCAACCCTGAGAGCACAGGGGTAGATACGAGGTAATCAGGTTGTCCCACGTGGGGCTCACAGTCTTAATCCCCATTTTACAGATGAGGGGACTGAGGCACAGAAAAGTGAAGTGACTTGCCCGAAGCCACACAGCTGACAGGTGGCAGAACCGGGATTGGAACCCACGTCCTCTGACTCCCAAGCCTGTGCTCTTTCCACTAAGCCACGCTGCTTCCATTGTGCTATTGTACAATCCCGAACTCTTAGTACAGTGCTCTGCACTGAGCGCTTAGTACAGTGCTCTGCACATAGTAAGCGCTCAATAAATGCGATTGATGAGTAAGAACTCAGTAAATACTATTGAGTGATCTACATCTGTTATGCTCTCCCAAGTGCCTAAAACACTCTTTTGCACAGAATTGGTGCTCAATAAATTCTACTGATAACATCCATATCATATCATGTTATCCATATATGGATAACATCCATATCCAAAACCCTGACCAGTGTTCTGACTGCCCATTAACAGCTCCATTGAGAAGCAGCGTGACATAGTGAATAGAGCCCAGTCCTGGGAGCCAGAAGGTCATGGGTTCTAATTCCGGCTCCGCCGCTTGTCTGCCGCATGGCCTCAGGCAAGTCACTTCACTTCTCTGTGCCTCAGTGACCTCATCTGTAAAATGGAGGTCACTGAGACACATGCGTGGCTCAGTGGAAAGAGCACGGGCTTTGGAGTCAGAGGTCAGGGGTTCGAATCCCGGCTCCGCCATTTGTCAGCTGTGTGACTTTGGGCAAGTCACTTAACTTCTCTGTGCCTCAGTTACCTCATCTGTAAAATGGGGATTAAGACTGTGAGCCCCCCGTGGGACAACCTGATCACCTTGTAACCTCCCCAGCGCTTAGAACAGTGCTTTGCACATAGTAAGTGTTTAATAAATGCCTGTATATATGTATATATGTTTGTATATATTTATTACTCTATTTATTTATTTATTTATTTTACTTGTACATATCTATTCTATTTATTTTATTTTGTTAGTATGTTTGGTTTTGTTCTCTGTCTCCCCCTTTTAGACTGTGAGCCCACTGTTGGGTAGGGACTGTCTCTATATGTTGCCAATTTGTACTTCCCAAGCGCTTAGTACAGTGCTCTGCACATAGTAAGCGCTCAATAAATACGATTGATGATGATTATTATTATTATCATTATTATTATTATTATCTGAAAAATGGGGATTGAAACTGTGAGTCCCACGTGGGACAGGGACTGTGTCCAACCCGATTTGCTTGGATCCACCCCAGCGCTTAGTCCAGCTCCTGGCACATAGTAAGCGCTTAACAAATATCTTTGTCATTATTATTATTATTATCCCTCCGGGCTCCCCACCAGGGACTTCAGTCCCCAGGGGGTCATAGCTGTACTGGACATGTGAATCAAATATGGAAACTGAGGCCCAGAATAAGGAAGTCCTTGGCAGTGTGAATCAGGGTGAGGTCATCAACAATGCCAGATTTCTTGTTTCCCAGCTATGACAAGGAAGTATCTGGGAGAAGCAGCCTGGCCTAGTGGAAAGAGCATGGGCTAGCGAGTCAGAGGACCTGGCTACTAAACCCGGCTCTGCCAATTGCTTGCTGTGCGACCTTGGGCATAGTCACTTAACTTCTCTGTACCTCAGTTTCCTCAACTGTAAAATGGGGATTCAGTACCTGTTCTCCCTCTTACTCAAACTTGGAGCACCATGTGGGACAGGGACTTTGTCCGTCCTAATTAACTTGTATCTATCCTGATACTTAGAACAGTGTTTGACACATAGTAAGTGCTTAAATCCCATAAAGCAAATCTGCAAACTGCAGCTGGATCAGGATATCTCTGCACTTCCATTTTCCCAGCAGCTGGTTTGGATTTAGGAAAGCAATTTCCATTTTTAGGCAATGGCAGCATTTCCCTGTGACATTTCAATCTGTCTTGATCCTGAAATAATTATAATTTTGGCTTGTGTAATCCAGGTCAGCCAAGCCATGGAATATAGCCCAGTACATCAAAACGTCCATCTCCCGGAATGCTGAGACCAGAAAAAACCCTATTAACAGTAACCTGATCTATGAGGAAACTTCAGTAACCTTAAATAAAAGCAGTAATGTTTTCAAATATGTGTAGTAGCAGCAGCAATAACAGAGCCTAGACAACTCTTAATATGAGGGACAAGGAGAATGTGGATGTTTGAAATCTTCAGATAATCCCAAACTTTCATGCTAGCCAAGTTTCCTTCACCTCCTTCAGACAAAAAAATACACCAGATGCGCTAACTAAAAACAAGGTAGACTTGTAATGTTTCCCTCCGTCTATATTTAAAGATGATAACGAGCAGGGAAATGGCTAAAATGTACAGATCCATAATTTTTATTAATGTCTCCTTGTGGGCAGAGAATGTACCTTCCAACTGTGTTACGTGGTACTCAGAGGACCTGGGTTCTAGTCTCAGCTCTGCCACTTGTCTTCTGTGTGACCCTGGGCAAGTCACTTCACTTAATGATAATTAAGATAATGATTATGATTATGATTAATGATAATCATAAGAAGAATTGTAATATTTGTTGAGTGTTTACTATATGCCAAGCATGGTACTATGGATGCAAACAAATTGGGTGGGACACAGTCTCTGTCCCACATGAGGCTCACAGGCTCCGTCCCCCTTTTACAGATGAGGTAACTGAAGCCCAGAGAAATGAAATGACTTTCCCAAGGTCACACAGCAGACAAGTGGCAGAGGCGGGATTAGAACCTATGACCCTCTGACTCCCAGACCAAGCTGTTTCTTCATGAATCCCTGGGACGGGGACTGGATCAGATCTGGTTATCTTCTATCTTCCATCGTGCTTAACAGTACCCAGCACATAGTACAAGCTTAACATATACCACAATTATTATTATTATTATTGTCTAGAGTTGACTGTAGCCTCCAAGGTGAATTTATCCTGCTGTCATTCTAGATTTTCTAGGACATATTTATGGTCCAAATAAGCTAAGCTCCCAGGAAGGCCGAGTTCCAGCTTTTTGGGGGTAGTAGAGGCTGTCACCTCAGGGGGTTTCCACCCATTATTTTTGCCCCCGTGAGTTTTCAGGCTGTTTGGCCAGGTGGTTTCTCCCATCTCCCCTTCATCAGAACCTTCCAAACAGGACTGAAAGGAGTTGAGATTTTCTGTGGGCCATCCTGAAACTGTCAGCTCCCTTCTAGACTGTAAACAAACTCATTACGGTTAGTAATGAGTTTACTTCGGTTAGTAATGAGTTTACTTACTTATCCAAGCGCTTAGTACAGTGCTCTGCACACAGTAAGCACTCAATAAATACGATTGATGATTACGGGCGAGGAACCTGTCTGCTAATTCTATGGCATTGCACTCTCTCAAGTGCTTAGTAATAATATTCATTCATTTAATTCACTCTGTTTTTGTGGCAGCTCATGAGGGGACTCCCATCAGGAACCCTGCATGGGGCGTTGACCACTCACTCCTCCTGACTCCCACCTAATCATCATCATCATCATCATCGTCACCATCATCATCATATTTGTTATAAGTGCTGGGGTGGATACAAGCAAATTTTGCTGGACACAGTCCCTGTCCCATGTGGGGCTCACAGTCTCAATCCCCATTTTGCAGATGAGATAAATGAGGCAAACAGAGAATTGAAGTGACTTGCCCAAGGTCACACAGCAGATAAATGGTGGAGCCTGGATTAGAACCCAACACCTTCTGACTCAACTATGCCATGCTGCAGTCACAACCCACTTCCCTCCCATCCCCACTTTAATAATAATGAAGCCGTTTGTTAAGCGCTTAATATGTGAGAAGCACTGTTCTAAGTGTGAGGTGGGGAGGGAGATAGAAGGTGATCAGGTTGTCCCATGAGGGGCTCACAGTCTTAATCCCCATTTTACAGATGAGGTAACTGAGGCCCAGAGAAGTTAAGTGACTTGCCCAAAGTCACACAGCTGACAAGTGGCGGAGGTGGGATTAGAACCCATGACTTGAGGCTCCCAAACCCATGTTCTGTCCACTAAGCCACGCCGCTTCTCTGCCCTTGTCTTTCGTCCTCCTTCCTTTGTCGCCAGAAACATGAAGACCTCTGTGCACTATAAGATGCTTCTATATTTACAAGTATGTCTGTCAGTCAATCAATCATATTTATTGAGCACTGACTGTGCAGAAAACACTTTACTAAGTGCTTGAGGGAATGCAACACGACAATAAACAGACACATTCCCTGCCCACAATGAGATTTTAGTCTGAAGGTGAAGACAGGCATGAATAGAAATCAATAAATGACAGATCTGTACATAAATAAGTGCTTTGGGGCTGGGAAGGGGAGTGAATAAAGGGAGCAATTCAGGGCGACGCAGGCAATGGATGTAAACGTATTTGTCCTCGTCCAATCTACTCCCACATATTCAGGAGGATTAATTCTCTGGAGAAGACACTAACGCTAGGAAAAGTCCGGGGAAAACGTGGAAGATGCAGACTACATGGACAGAGACCATAACAACAATAACAGAAGAACCATTAGAAAGGTTGCAGATTATGACGGAGGACTGGATGTTCTGGAGAAAGTATATCCATGGAGTTGCTATGAATTGGAAACGACTTGACGGCACTTAATAATAATAAATAAAATCTACTCCATTAGCCTCTACATTCCTCAAGGGCAGGGACCAGGGTGGGACTCTTCTTTGTAATGGTATTTGTTAAGCGCTTACTACGTGCCAGGCACTGAACTAAGCACTGGAACAGATCTAAGATAATCAGGTTGGGCACAGTCCATTTCCCACTTGGGGCTCACAGTCATAATCCACATTTTACAGCTGGGATAGAGAAATGGAGTGACCTGCCCAGGATCACACAGTAGACAAGCGACAGAGCCGGGATTGGAACCCGGGTCCTCTGACTGCTAGACCTGTGCTCTTTCCATTAGGCAACACTGCTTCTCCACTTTACTCTTGCTGCTTCAGTTTGCTGACCAGCGTTTCTTGGGATGTTGTCTCCCTAGATTCCACCAAGAAGCTGAAGGACGTTTTGGAAGAATTCCACGGAGATGGAGTCCTATCCAAGTATAACCCGGAACTGGTAAGCAGCTTCCCTCATAAGCCGTTCCGTTGTTACCTGTTGTATCCATCTGTCCTTTACTTATTCATTCATTTTAATGTCTGTCTCCCCTTCTAGACTTTAAGCTCATTATAGAAAGTAGATATGTCTGCTAATTCTGCTGACTTTGGGGCTGGGAGGGGGAGTGAATAAAGGGAGCAATTCAGGGCGACGCAGGCAATAGATGTAAACGTATTTGTCCTCGTCCAATCTACTCCCACATGTTCAGGAGGATTAATTCTCTGGAGAAGACACTAACGCTAGGAAAAGTCCGGGGAAACGTGGAAGACGCAGACTACATGTGCTTACTTGGATTACTTGGATGATTTACTTGTACATATTTACTATTCTATTTATTTTATTTTGTTCGTATGTTTTGTTTCGTTGTCTGTCTCCCCCTTCTAGACTGTGAGCCCGCTGTTGGGTAGGGACCGTCTCTATATGTTGCCAACTTGGACTTCCCAAATGCTTAGTACAGTGCTCTGCACACAGTAAGCGCTCAATAAATACGATTGAATGAATGAATGCTTAGTGCAGTGCTTTGTTCAGAGTGAGAGCTCAATAAATACCATCGCTTGATTGATCCATCCCCTGGCAGGGGGATGATTTGCATCTAGAAAGCAAGCCTGAATGGACCCCACATCTCTCTGACCTCCCCCGTAACGCCAGATGACCTATCCATCAATCAATGGTATTTATTGAGTGCTTGCTGTATGAGGACCACTATACTAAACGCTTAGGAGAATATAGTATAACAGAGTTGGAAGATATTATTCCCTGCCCACAGCAAGCTTTCCGTCTAGTGGGGGAGACAGACATTCATACAAATAACTAATTTATGGATGTGAACGTAAGTGCTATGGGGCTGAGGAGGGGTGAATAAAGCATGCAAATCCAAGGACGAGTAGCAGCATGGGCTCGTGATAGAGCACGGGCCTGAGAGTCAGAAGGGCCTGGGTTCTAATCTCGGCCCTGTGGTTTTTCTGCCATGTGACCTTGGGCTGGTCACTTCACTTCCTCTGTAACCTCATCTGTAAAATGGGGATTAAGACTGAGAGCCCATGTGGGACAGGGACTGTGTACAACCTGCTTATCTCATGTCTGCCCTAGTGCTTAGTGCAGTGCCTGGCACAGAGTAAGCGATGAGCAAATACCATAAAAAAAGGGGGACACAGAATGGAGTGGGAAAAGAGGAAATGAGGTAGTTGTCAGGGAAGATCTTAAGTGTAGGACAAGAGGACATGGTGTTTGCGGTAAGGTGTCACTGCATCATCGTGGCTCAGTGGAAAGAGTCCGGGCTTTGGAGTTAGAGTTCATGGGTTCAAATCCCTACTCCACCAACTGTCAGCTGTGTGACTTTGGGCAAGTCACTTCACTTCTCTGTGCCCCAGTTACCTCATCTGTAAAATGGGGATTAAGACTGTGAGCCCCCCGTGGGACAACCTGATCACCTTGTAAGCTCCCCAGAAGTTTAGAACAGTGCTTTTCATATAGTAAGTGCTTAATAAATACCATCATTATTATTATTATTATTACCTCGGGGTAGAGGCCTGGGGTTACTTGTGAGACAAAACCCCATCTACTTTTATGAGATGCCTAGATGTTTTGGTGAAAAATAAAAAGTCTTTTTTTTCTTTTAGTACTTGTTAAATGCTTACCATCTGGCACGCACCGTACTAAGTGCTAGGGTAGATACAGAACATTCAGGTTGAAAACAGTTCCTGCCTCATGTGGGCTCACAGTCCAAGTCAGAGGGAGAAGAATTTAATGCCCATTTTACAGATGAGGCACAGAGAAGAGAAGTGTCTTGCCCAAGGTCACACAGCAGAATAATTCCTCTGAACCCTAGGTCCGTGCAAGTTCTTCACAGGCTACCTTTAATCAGCATGGTACATATAGGTCACCTGATGCATAACTGATTATATCTGTGGTTTAAAAAAACTCTTGCATTTTCTCACTTTTTAGATTTTATGGCATTCATTAAGGATTTATGTGCCAGGCTCTATACTAAGCACCGGGGAAGATGCAAGCTAATCAGGTTGGACACAGTCCCTGTCCCACATGGGGCTCACAGTCTTAATCCCCATTTTACAGATGAGGCAATTGAGGCCCAAAATAAGTGAAGGGACTTGCGCTAACACAGCAGACATCTGGCAGAGTTGGGATAAAGATACCTTGGTCCTTCTGACTCCCAAGCATGTGCTGTATCCAATCAGCTACACTGCTTGTCACTGGAAACCTGCTGTCTGGCCTGCAAGGGTCAAGGGCATTGAGCCCACTGTTGGGTAGGGACCGTCTCTATATGTTGCCAACTTGTACTTCCCAAGCGCTTAGTACAGTGCTCTGCACACAGTAAGCGCTCAATAGATACGGTTGAATGAATGAATGAATGAATGAATCAGCACCCCCCTCTGTCTGGCCTCTGCCTCTGTTTATCCCTGTGTCGCCGTGATGCCGCCCACCCAAATCGATTCGCTCTTCTTTCTAATCCTGACTCCGCCACTTGTCTGCTGTGTGACCTTGGACAGGTCGCTTCACTTCTCTGGGCCTCAATCCCTCATCTGTAAAATGAGAATTAAGACTGTGAGCCCTGTGTGGGTCAGGGACTGTGTCCAACGGGATTATCTGTCATATCTATTCTATTTATTTTATTTTGTTAGTATGTTTGGTTTTGTTCTCTGTCTCCCCCTTTTAGACTGTGAGCCCACTGTTGGGTAGGGACTGTCTCTATATGTTGCCAATTTGTACTTCCCAAGCACTTAGTACAGTGCTCTGCACATAGTAAGCGCTCAATAAATATGATTGATGATGATGATGATGATCTACCCCAGCACTTTGAACAGCGGCTGGCCCATGTAAGCACTTAACAAATGCCATATATTATCATTACTATTCCTCTCTCACCAGGGCCTACTGATGATCCTGGATTAGGCCCTTAAGACACAACTCAGGAGCCCAAGCCATTCCCGCTTTTTGGAGATGGCTCTGGACTTTGATTATGGGCTACCGATGAGGAGGTAGAGGTAAAGGAGAAGCAGCGTGGCTCAATGGAAAGAGCCCAGGCTTGGGAGTCAGAGGACATTGGTTCTAATCCCGGCTCCACCACATAATAATAATAATAATAATAATAATAATGGCATTTATTAAGCGCTTACTATGTGAAGAGCACTGTTCTAAGCACTGGGGAATTTACAAGGTTATCAGGTTATCCCACGTGGGGCTCACAGTCTTAATCCCCATTTTCCAGATGAGGTAACTGAGGCTCAAAGAAGTGAAGTGACTTGCCCACAGTCACACAGCTGACGAGTGGCGGAGCCGGGATTTGAACCCATGACCTCTGATTTCAAAGCCCGGGCTCTTTCCACTGAGCCACGCTGCTTCTCACACATGTTTGCTGTGTGACCTTGGGCAAGTGACTTAACTTCTCTGAGCCTCAGTTACCTCATCTGTAAAATGGGGATTAAGAATGTGAGCCCCACCTGGGACAACCTGATCAGCTTGTAGCCCCCGGCGCTGAGAACGGTGCTTCGCACATAGTAAGCGCTTAACAAATGCCGTCATCATCATTATTATTATTATTATAAAAAAGGTTTAAGGGGCTAGAACTAAGATCAAGAACATTTCCTTTATATTCAGTGAGAAAAGTGACTTCTAGAGAGGCCGACTGAGGCGTTCCCTATACTGAGAGAAGGGGAAAAAAATCTTCCCCAGATTATTGAGGAACACCGCGGGATCAAAAAGCAAAAAGACACAAATTGGAATGAAGGAAAGAGCAAGCATGGGGAGACCAACTAAAAAATGCATTTCTCCAGTGGGTAACGTGTAGGTGGGAAACACCGTATTCAAGCCCCCAAGCAGGGGCTGCTGAGAGTGTGAAAGGAGAGAGAACAAAATGGGAAATGAGGGAGGCAGTTAGCACAATCTCTCAGCGTAAATCTCCCAGGTGGGTCGTATTGTCTCCCACCCTCTTCTGTGCGTGTCACTCTACCCCTGTCCTTGGGGACAATGTTTTATTCCAGGAATTTGATTTCTGTTCTGCCCTCTAATTGACGTACAGTAGGTGGAATGTATTCAGGCTGGGTTGGGGAAGTGGAGGCTTATTTTGTAGTCAGTATAATGGCTAATTACTGTTGAAAATTTCTTGTTGAAAAACAGAATTAGTCCGTGAGTGAGGGAAGTTGCTAAGTGGGTGAGGAAGGAGGTGGTTTCTGGAGTTCCGAAATGGCAGCTCTGAGGCCTGGAGACTAATTATTGAAATCTGATGAACAAAGCGGGCTCTTGGGACTATCCAGCATCATCTCCGACTTTGGGAGATAAGGCTGTGGGGAGGGGGGTGAGCAAGCCCCATCTGAAAACTAAGCACTTCTAAGTCACTGAAATCTCTAGTCTGTAAGTTTGTTGTGGGCAGGGAATGAGTTTAACTCTGTTGTACTCTCCCAAGCGCTTAATACAATCAATCAATCAATCGTATTTATTGAGCGCTTACTGTATGCAGAGCACTGTACTAAGCGCTGTACTAATACAGTGTTCTACACATAGTAAGCACTCAATAGATACCAACGATCAACGTAAGGATCTGACTCAAGTGCTGTCTGGTCACTTTTCTTGAACTCCTCAGAACACTCTCCCCACACACGTGTTCTCCCCTCCCTTTCTCCCCTCTCTCATTTTATGTGATTACAATTTTACAGGTTTCTCAGGGAAAAAAATTCTACTTTAATAATAAAGGTACTTGTTAAGCACAAACTGTGTGCCGAGCACTGTACTGGGGTAGATATAAGATAATCAGGTTGGACACAGTCCCTGTCCCACGAGGGGCTCACGGTCTAAGTAAGAGGGAGTAGGATTGAATCCCCATTTTCAGATGAAGAAACTAACCCCAGAGAAGATAATAATAATAATAGTAATAATGATGGCATTTATTAAGCACTTACTATGTGCAAAGCACTGTACTAAGTGCTGGCACTGTTCTAAGTGACATGTCCAAGGTCACACGGCAGACAAGTAGCAGATCTGGGGATTAGAACCCAGGTCCTCTTATTCCGAGGCCAAGACTACTTTGAGAAGCAGGGTGGCATAGTGGATAGAGCATGGGCCTTGGAGTCAGAAGGTCATGGGTTCGAATCCTGGCTCTGCCATTTGTCTGCCCTGTGACTTAGGGCAAGTCACTTCACTTCTCTGAGCCTCAGCGACCTCATCTATAAAATGGGAATTGACACTGTGAGCCCCACACTGGACAGGGCCTGTCTCCAACCCGACCCTGTCTCCAACCCAACTGGCTTGTATCCATCCCAGCGCTTAGTACAATGCTGGCACATAGTAAGCACTTAACAAATACCACAATTAGTATTATTATTACTCCTCCAAGAAGCCTTCCATGACTAAGCCCTCCTCTCCTCTTCTCCCATTCCTTTCTGCACCGCTCTTACTTGCTCCTTAATTCACATTTCTTCCTATCCCCTCAGCACACATGTATGTATCTGCATATATTTGTAATTTATTTATTTATCCATTTATTTATATTAATGTCTCTCCTACACCCCCTCCAATCTGGCTCCTGTCCCTGACACTCCACCGAAACTGCCCTCTCAAAGGTCACCAATGACCTCCTTCTTGCCAAATCCAATGGCTCCTATTCTATCCTAATCCTCCTGGACTTCTCAGCTGCCTTTGACACTGTGGACCATCCCCTTCTCCTCAACACGTTATCCAAACTTGGCTTCATGGACTCCGTCCTCTCCTGGTTCTCCTCTTATCTCTCTGACCATTCATTCTCAGTCTCCTTTGCGGGCTCTTCCTCCCCCTCCCATCCCTTTACTGTAGGGCTTCCTCAGTGGTCAGTTCTTGGTCCCCATCTGTTCTCTATCTACACTCACTCCTTGGGTGAACTCATTCGCTCCATGACTTCAACTATCGTCTTTATGCTGATACACCCTAATCTACATCTCTGCCCCTGTTCTCTCTCCCTTCCTCCAGGCTTGTATTTCCTCCTACCTTCGGGACATCTCCACCTGGATGTCCGCCTGCCACATAAAGCTCAACATGTCCAGGACTGAGCTCCTTATCTTCCCTCCCAAACCCTGTCCTCCCCCATCACTGTGGACGGCACTGCCATCCTTCCTGTCTCACAAGCTCACAAGCTTGATGTCATCCTTGACTCTGCTCTCTCATTCACCCCACCCATCCAATCCAACACCAAAACCTGCCGGTCTCACCTCCACAACATCGCCAAGATCCACCCTTTCCTCTCCATCCCAACTGCTACCTTGCTGGTTCAGTCTCTCATCCTATCCTGACTGGATTACTGCATCGGCCTCCTTTCTGATCTCCCATCCTCCTGTCTCTCCCCGCTTCAGTCTCTATTTCACTCTGCTGCCTGGATTATCTTTCTACAGAAACGCTCTGGGCATGTCACCCCACCCTCAAAAATCTCCAGCGGCTGTCTATCAACCTTCATGTGATGCAAAAACTCCTCACTATTGGCTTCAAAGCTCTCCATCCCCTCGCCCTCTCCTCCCTCACCTCCCTTCCTTCCTTCTCCAGCCCAGCCTGCACCCTCCGCTCTTCTGCTGCTAACTTCCTCACTGGGCCTCGTTCTCACCTCTCCCACCGTTGACGCCCAGCCAACATCCTTCCCCTGGCCTGGAATGCCCTCCCTCCACACATCCACCAAACTAGCTCCCTTCCTCCCTTCAAAGCCCTACTGAGAGCTCACCTCCTCCAGGAGGCCTCCCCAAACTGAGTCCCCCCTTTTCCTCTGCTCCTCTTCCCCTCCCCACAGCACTTGTGTATATTTGTACATCTTTATTACATATTTATTAATGATGTGTATATAGCTATAATCCCATATATCTATTCTGATGATATTGACACCTGTCTACTTGTTTTGTTGTCTATCTCCCCCTTCTAGACTGTGAGCGCATTGTTGGGTAGGGACTGTCTCTGTTGCTGAATCATACTTTCCAAGCACTTAGTACAGTGCTGTGCACACAGTAAGTGCTCAATAAATGTGATGGAATGAATGAATGAGTGAATGAATGAATGTCTCCCCCTCCAGACAGTGCACTCCCTGTGGGCAGGAATGTGTCTGTTGTTACATTGTACTTTCCAAAGTGCTTAATACAGTACTTTGCGCACAGTAAGCACTCAATAAATACAATTGAATGAATGAATGGACAGAATTAGCAGACAGGTCCTCTGCCCATTACGAGCTCACTGCCACCTCCCCCTTCTTGCCCTTTCCCCCTTCTCTTCCTTCCCTTCCCTGGCAATCATTCGAATCCCTGCAGTTTCCCGGACTGTTCCGGATGGAGTCCGGCTCCTCCTCCGCCCTCGTGAAATCCACTGGAAATCGAACTCTCCCAAGCACTTAGTACAGTGCCCTGCATACAGTAAGTGCTCAGTAAATATGATTGACTGACTGACTTGACCTCTGTCCTTCATTCAGGCTGTTAAGAATATTACTCTATTTATTTATTTATTTATTTATTTATTTATTTATTTATTTATTTTACTTGTACATATCTATTCTATTTATTTTATTTTGTTAATATGTTTTGTTTTGTTCTCTGTCTCCCCCTTCTAGACTGTGAGCCCACTGTTGGGTAGGGACCGTTTCTATATGTTGCCAACTTGTACTTCCCAAGCACTTAGTACAGTGCTCTGCACACAGTAAGCGCTCAATAATTATGATTGATTGATTGATTGATTAATTGATTAAGAAGCAGCGTGGCATCATGGCTAGAATCCAGGCCTGGGAATCAGAAGATCTTGGGTTCTAATCTCAGCTCTGCCACTTGTCTGCTGTGTGACCTTGGGCAAGTCGCTTCACTATTCTGGGCCTCAGCTCCTTCATCTGTAAAATGGGGATTGAGACTGTGAGCCCCATGTGGGACAGGGACTGTGTCCATCCTGATTAACTCGTATCTACCTCTGCACTTAGAAAAGTGCGTGGTTCGTGGTAAGCACTTAACAAGTCTAATTTATTTATTTTATTTTTTAAGCATCACCCTTGGCTGTCCCTTATAATAGGCCGCTTCCCTCAATGGGTTATGTGTCTGCCTGGTTCCATTCATTCATTCAATTGTATTTATTGAGCGCTTACTGTGTGCAGAGCACTGGACTAAGCGCTTGGGAAGTACAAGTTGGCAACGTATACAGATGGTCCCTACCTAACAGTGGGCTCACAGACTAGAAGGGAGAGACAGACAACGAAACAAAACATATTAACAAAATAAATAGAATAGTAAATATGTACAAGTAAAATAAATAGGGTAATAAATCTGTACAAACATATATACAGGTGCTGTGGGGAGGGGAAGGAGGTAGGGCGGGGGCATGGGGAGGAGAAGAGGTTGGTTCCAGGACCCAACTGTAGGATTAAGCCCCCCTTTTCCTCAGTTCCTGCTCCCTTCCTCATTCCCCTGCCCCTCTCCATCCCACAGCTGTTACGTATACATATATATACACATATATATAAATAATTCTATTTATATTGATGCCTGTTTACCTGTTTTGATGTATATCTCCCCCCTTCTAGATTGTAAGTCCAGTGTGGGCAGGGATTGTCTCTCGTGGCTCAGTGGAAAGAGCACAGGCTTTTGAGTCAGAGGTCAATCAATCAATCAATCAATCAATTGTATTTATTGAGCGCTTACTGTGTGCAGAGCACTGTACTAAGCGCTTGGGAAGTACAAGTCGGCAACACATAGAGACAGTCCCTACCCAACAGCGGGCTCACAGTCTCATGGGTTCAATTCCCAGCTGTGCCAAATGTCAACTGTGTGAATTTGGGCAAGTCTTGTAACTTCTCTGTGCCTCAGTTCCCTCATCTGTAAAATGGGGATTAAGACTGTGAGCCCCCGTGGGACAACCTGATCACCTTGTAACCTCCCCAGCGCTTAGAACAGTGCTTTGCACATAGTAAGCACTTAATAACTTAGAGAAGCAGCATGGCTCAATGGAAAGAGCCCGGGCTTTGGAGTCAGAGGTCATGGGTTCAAATCCCGGCTCTGCCAATTGTCAGCCATGTGACCTTGGGCAAGTCACGTCACTTCTCTGGGCCTCAGTTCCCTCATCTGTAAAATGGGGATTAAGACTGGGAGCCCCCGTGGGACAACCTGATCACCTTGTAACCTCCCCAGCGCTTAGAACAGGGCTTTGCACATAGTAAGCACTTAATAAATTAGAGAAGCAGCATGGCTCAATGGAAAGAGCCTGGGCTTTGGAGTCAGAGGTCATGGGTTCAAATCCCGGCTCCGCCATTTGTCAGCTGTGTGACCTTGGGCAAGTCACTTCACTTCTCTGGGCCTCAGTTCCCTCATCTGTAAAATGGGGATTAAGACTGTGAGCCCCCGTGGGACAACCTGATCACCTTGTAACCTCCCCAGCGCTTAGAACAGTGCTTTGCACATAGTAAGCACTTAATAACTTAGAGAAGCAGCGTGGATCAATTTAAAAGCCTGGGCTTTGGAGTCAGAGGTCATGGGTTCAAATCCTGGCTCTGCCAATTGTCAGCCGTGTGACCTTGGGCAAGTCACTTCACTTCTCTGGGCCTCAGCTCCCTCATCTGTAAAATGGGGATTAAGACTGGGAGCCCCACGTGGGAGAAACTGGTCACCTTGTATCCCCCCAGTGCTTAGAACAGTGCTTGGCACATAGTAAGCGCTTAATCAATGCTATCATCATCATAAATGCCATTATTATTATTATTTTTTTGCTGAATTGTACTTTCCAAGTGGTCAGTACAGTGCTCTGCACATAGTAAGCGCTCAATAAATACGATTGAATGAATGAATGAAGCGCTGGAAGGTGGCAGGACATTGGCTTCTCCCGATGGGAATCCCATCCTCTCAACTGTTTGCTATCCCCCTCTAGTGGCCAATCAGCGAAGAGGAAGCAAATCCTAACGATAAATCAATCAATAGTAATGATAATAATAATAATAATAATAATAAATAATAGTATTTGTTAAAACACTTACTGTGTGCCAAGCCACTGTTCTAAGCCCTGGGGTAGATACAACGTAATCAGGTTGGACACAGTCCCTGTCCCCCATGGGGTTCACAGTCTTAATCTCCATTTTACAGATGAGGGAACTGAGGCCCGGAGAAAAATAATAATAATGGTGGCATTTGTAAAGCCCCCTTTTAGACTGTGACCCCCTTTTAGACTGTGAGCCCACTATTGGGTAGGAACTGTATATGTTGCCAACTTGTACTTCCCAAGCTCTTAGTACAGTGCTCTGCACACAGTAAGCACTCAATAAATTTGATTGATTGATTGATAAAGCACTTACTATGTGCAAAGCACTGTTCTAAGCACTGGGGAGGTTACAACGTGATCAGGTTGTCCCACGTGGGGCTCACAGTCTTAATCTCCATTTTACAGATGAGGGAACTGAGGCCCGGAGAATAATAATAATAACGGTGGCATTTGTAAAGCACTTACTATGTGCAGTGCACTGTTCTAAGCGCTGGGGAGGTTACAACGTGATCAGGTTGTCCCACGGGGGGCTCACAGTCTTTGTCCCCAGATCTTCATCTTCATCACTGTGATCCCATTGTTGGGTAGGGACCGTCTCTATATGTTGCCAACTTGTACTTCCCAAGCGCTTAGTGCAGTGCTCTGCACACAGTAAGCACTCAATAAATACGATTGAATCCCCATTTTACAGATGAGGTAACTGAGGCCCAGAGAAGTGTTGCCAACTTGTACTTCCCAAGCGCTTAGTACAGTGCTCTGCACACAGTAAGTGCTCAATAAATACCATTGAATGAATGAATGAAGTGATTAGCCCAAAGTCACACAGCTGACAATAGGCGGAGCTGGGATTTGAACCCATGACCTCTGACTCCCAAGCCTGTGCTGTTTCCACTGAGCCACGCTGTTTCTCTAAGAGAAGTGAAGTGGCTTGCCCAAGGTCACACAGCAGGCATGTAGCAGAGCTGGGATTAGAACTCAGGTCTTTCTGAGTCCCAGGCCCATGCTCTATCCACTAGGCCATACTGCTTGTCTATTGATTGAGTGCTTAAAATGTGCAGTACAACAGAACAGAATTACTATATACATTCTCTGCCCAAAGGTCAGTTGGAGACGAGGAAGCAAACGCTAATGAACAATCAGTAATAATAGTAATAATAATTATGGTACTTGTGCCATATTATGGTAGAGAAGCAGCGTGGCTCAGTGGAAAGAGCACAAGCTTTGGAGTCAGAGGTCATGGGTTCAAATCCCGGCTCCCATTTGTCAACTGTGTGACTTTGGGCAAGTCACAACTTCTCTGTGCCTCATTTACCTCATGTGTAAAATGGGGATTAAGACTGTGAGCCCCCCGTGGGACAACCTGATCACTTTGTAACCTCCCCAGCGCTTAGAGCAGTGCTTTGCACATAGTAAGCGCTTCATAAATGCCATCATTATTATTATTATTATTATTATTATTATTATTATTGTTAGGCTCTTACTATGTGCCAAGCACAGTTCTAAGCGCTGGAGTAGATACAAGTTAATCAGGTGGGACACAGTCAATCAATCAATCGTATGGACTGAATGCTTATTGTGTGTAGTACAATAGAACAGAATTGGTAAACACATTCTCTGCCCTAAAGGAACTTACTGTCCAGTTGGGGAACTGAACATGAGTAGGAACTAATTTACTCCTGTGGCAAATGAGCAGTCAATCATTTAATGGCATTTACCGAGTGTTAGCTGGGTGCAGAGCACTGTACTAAGCTCTTGGGAGGGAACAATACAATAGAGATGTAGACATTCATTCATTCATTCAATCGTATTTATTGAGCGCTTACTGTGTGCAGAGCACTGTACTAAGCTCTTGGGAGGGAACAATACAATAGAGATGTAGACATTCATTCATTCATTCACTCAATTGTATTTATTGAGCGCTTACTATGTGCAGAGAACTGGACTAAGCGCTTGGGAAGTACACGTCGGCAACATATAGAGACGGTCCCTACCCAGCAGTGGGCTCACAGTCTAGAAGGGGAGACAGACAACAAAACAAAACATGTGGACAGCTGTCAAGTCATCAGAATAAATAGAAGTAAAGCTATATCATCATCATCATCATCAATTGTATTTATTGAGTGCTTACGGTGTGCAGAGTACTGTACTAAGCGCTTGGGAAGTACAAGTTGGCAACATATAGAGACAGTCCCTACCCAGCAGTGGGCTCACAGTCTAGAAGGGGGAGGCAGAGAACAAAACCAAACATACTAACAAAATAAAATAAAATAAAATAAATGCACATCGTTAACAAAATAAATAGAATAGTAAATATGTACAAGTAAAATAGAGTAATCATTAGAGTAGAGTAATTAATAATAATAGTAATAGAGTAATAAACAGATTAATTATAGAGGATCATAAGATAACAAATGCTTGGGCACCTCTGATCCTTAATACCTCCGAATACCAGTACCAGTTTGAAGAACTAATAATAATAATAATAATGGCATTTGTTAAGTGCTTACTGTTCTAAGTGCTGGGGAGGACACAAGGTGATCAGGTTGTCCCATGTGGAGCTCACAGTCCTAATCCCCATTTTACAGATGAGGGAACTGAGGCACACAGAAGTGAAGTGACTGGCCCAAAGTCACACAGCTGACAAGCAACAATAGTTGTCCAGGGCAAAAAGGGGGTTGGGAAGAAAATCTTGGGAATGGGAAATAGCGGGTGGGGGGCACAGCTGCCCCACATAGGGATAGGGTGGATCAATCAATCATATTTATTGAGCGCTTACTGTGCGCAGAGCACTGTACTAAGCGCTTGGTGGATATTTCAATGCCCTTATCCCTTCCTGCTGGATGGGCTTTTTTTAATGGGATTTGTTAAGTGCTTATTGTATGTCAAACATTGTTCTAAGCATTGGGGTAGTTGACCAGGTTGGACGTAGTCCCTGTCCCACACAGGGCTCACAATATTGAATCCCCAGTTTGCAGTTGAAGAAACTGAGGTACAGAGAAGTAACTTACCCCAGGTCACACAGCAGTCAAGTGAGAAATATCCATGGTCAGGGACACATTCATTCATTCATTCAGTCGTATTTATGGAGCGCTTTCTGTGTGCAGAGCACTGTACTAAGCGCTTGGGAAGTACAAGTTGGCAACATATAGAGACGGTCCCTACCCAACAACGGGCTCCACAGTCTAGAAGAGGGAGACAGACAACAAAATAAAACATGTGGACAGGTGTCAAGTCGTCAGAACAAATAGAATTAAAGCTAGATGCACATCATTAACGAAATAAATAGAATAGTAAATGTGTACAAGTAAAATAAATAGAGTAATAAATCTGTATAAATATATATACAGGTGCTGTGGGGAGGGGAAGGAGGTAGGGCCGGGGTGGGGGGAGAGGAAAAAGGGGGCTCAGACTGGGACATAGTGTAGAGGAGGAGGCCGGCCATAAAATAAATTAGCGATAAGGGAAATGGCAGAGGATAAGGAGATGTACTGAGCGAGACTTTCCTGTCAGGCAGCACCCCCAGAATCCCTTCCATGGGACCCTCCCACTCCCTGAAGAAGCAGCAGCAAGGCCCTGAGAGTCAGAAGGACCTGAGTTCTAATTCCTGCTTCACCACTTGTCCGCTGTGTGACCTCGAGCCACCCACTTAACTTCTCTGTGCCTCTCTTACCTCATCTGCAAAATGGGGATTAAAACTGGGAGCCCCAGGTGGCACAGGGACTGTGTCCAACTCAATTACCTTGTATCTACTCTAGCGGTTAGTACATCCTGGCACAGAGTAAGCGCTTAACAAGTACCACATATGAGCCCACTGTTGGGTAGGTACCGTCTCTATATGTTGCCAACTTGTACTTCCCAAGCGCTTAGTACAGTGCTCTGAACACATTAAGCGCTCAATAAATACGATTGAATGAATGAATGAATGAATGGATGAAAGAAAAAAAAGGACTGTAGGGATGTGGGAGGGTAATTACCAGTCACCTGACTTCAAAGAATCTAAGTCCCAAACCTGTAATCCACATTTCTTGGCTGCTGGGTGACCTTAGGCAAGCCACTTAACTTCTCTGTGCCTCAGTGACCTCATCTGGGCTTTGGAGTCAGAGGTCAAGGGTTCAAACCCCGGCTCTGCCATTGTCAGCTGTGTGACTTTGGGCAAGTCACTTAACTTCTCTGTGCCTCGGTTACCTCATCTGTAAAACGGAGATTAAGACTGTGAGCCCCCCGTGGGACAACCTGATCACCTTGTGACCTCCACAATGAACAGTGCTTTGCACATAGTAAGCGCTTGATAAATACCATCATCATTATTATTATTATTATCTGTAAAATGGGGATTGAGACTGTGAGCCCCACGTGGGACAACCTGATCACCTTGTGACCTCCACAGCGCTTAGAACAGTGCTTTGCACATAGTAAGCACTTGATAATACCATCATCATTATTATTATTATTATCTGTAAAATGGGGATTGAGACTGTGAGCCCCACGTGGGACAACCTGATTACCATGTATCTACCCCAGAGCTTAGAACAGAGCGTGGCACATAGTAAGCGCTTAACAAATGCCATCATCATTATTATTATTCCACCACAGCTACAGTACCATATATGTAGTTCCCAGGGTGATAACCCCTGCTGCAATCTGAATCTCTGAGCTTTTTTGGAGCAAATTTCCGCTGTGACTCTAAGGTGTCATTTTTCTCAGTGCTTTTCTTCCTAAGGCCTGGATAACAAACAATTCCCAGGGCGTGTGTCCACTTCCTGAAGAATCTGGTCCATCTGATACCATCCAAATCCAAGGCAAGGACGAATGACCTGCCAACTGTTGTTTGTGTTTGGTGTTTTATGGACTGCGGCCCTCATGGCCCGGCTCCGATTGACGTATCCGGTAGAACGACGTTCTCCTGGGTGCCGACGTCCCTAGTCGGGAGGCCGGAGGGACGGATCTGTGAGTGGGTGGTCAGAACACTGACCAGGAGACAGCCCGCGGTACAGATGTTATCAAAAGCCCTGGCCTGGGACTAAATTGCCTTGGCATCAGTTCCTCCGTCAGCTGGGTGTTGCACCAAAAAGATTTGTAGCCTTCTGGATTTATTAAAGGGAGAGGGTGGAACGGAGTTGCCCTCTCCTTCTCCCCAACCGGTTCTGTTGGTTCTTCATCATCATCATCATCAATCGTATTTATTGAGCGCTTACTGTGTGCAGAGCACTGTACTAAGCGCTTAGCACTTCATACTCTGAAGATACTGACACTCACCGTCCCCCACCGCCAGCACCAGAAAATCACAAGAGTCAAAGGGAGAGCGGAACGTTTTCCCCAAAGGGAAAAAGCAGCCCCCAGGCATCCTAGAAGATCACTATCATCATCATCAATCGTATTTATTGAGCGCTTACTATGTGCAGAGCACTGTACTAAGCGCTTGGGAAGTACAAATTGGCAACATATCATTTTGCCATTTTTCATCTAACCACCCGCACTTTAATCCCAAAAGTCTCTTTCCCTTCTAGCAACCCATCTCCCGAGTCCGACTCTTTTGGCCGGAGAGCGGTCATCAGTAACTAACCCACTATCATCGCTTTCCTGTCACAGTCCAAAACCCACTGAATTGTGCTTTCTTGGGTTCCAGCCTTGACTACGTTATTCTGTTTCTCCAACCCCTTCACCCTGCTCTCCAGCACGCCTGTGACAAGTCCAAACAACACAGACTTGTCTTCAAAATCTCCTTCTTTTCTGTCCCCCAGCGCCTCTTCTTTTTCTGTTCCTCATCTATCCCCCTCACGCTTCTCTCTTTCTTTCTTCCCCTCAACTCTCCTCTCCCTGTTAATGGACTTGTCTCTCTTCCCCTCCGCAGCCCATTGACTATGAAGGATTCCAGCTCTTCATGAGGACGTATTTGGAGGTGGACATTCCTGAGGAGCTTTGTCAGCACCTCTTCATGTCCTTCAAACGCAAGACCTGCCAGCCGTCACCTGACTCCCAGAGGCCCAGTTCCAGTATTTCCCAAATTGGTAAATGATGATGATGGTATTTGTCAAGCGCTTACTATGTATGAGGCACTATTCTAAGCACTGGTGGGGGATAAAAGGTGATATTTTGTTAGTATGTTTGGTTTTGTTCTCTGTCTCCCCCTTTTAGACTGTGATCCCACTGTTCGGTAGGGACTGTCTCTATGTGTTGCCAATTTGTACTTCCCAAGCGCTTAGTACAGTGCTCTGCACATAGTAAGCGCTCAATAAATACGATTGATGATGATGATGATGATGATCACGTTGTCCCACATGGGGCTCAAAGTCTTAATCCCTATTTTACAGATCAATCAATAAATCCATCAATCGTATTTATTGAGCGCTTACTGTGTGCAGAGCACTGTACTAAGCGCTTGGGAAGTATAAGTCGGCAACACATGGAGACAGTCCCTACCCAACAGCGGGCTCACAGTCTAGAAGGGGGAGACAGAGAACAAAACCAAACACACTAACAAAATAAAATAAATAGAATAGATATGTACAAGTAAGATAAATAAATAGAGTAATAAATATGTACAAACATATATACATATATACAGGTGCTGTGGGGAAGGGAAGGAGGTAAGATGGCGGGGAGAGAAGTTAAGTTGCCAACTTGTACTTCCCAAGCGCTTAGTACAGTGTTCTGCACACAGTAAGCGCTCAATAAATACGATTGATTGATTGATTGATTGATTAAGTGGCTCAGTGGAAAGAGCCTGGGCTTTGGAGTCAGAGGTCATGGGTTCAAATTCCGACTCCACCACTTGTCAGCTGTGTGACTTTGGGCAGGTCACTTCACTTCTCTGTGCCTCAGTTCCCTCATCTGTAAAATGGGGATGAAGACTGTGAGCTCCACGTGGGACAATCTGATTACCTTGTATCTCCCCCAGCGCTTAGAACAGTGCTTAGCACATAGTAAGCACTTAACAAATACCAATATTATTATTATTATTATTATTATTATTATTATTATTATTATTATTATTATGTGACTTGCCCAGTCACACAGCTGACAGGTGGCGGAGCCGGGATTAGAACCGATGACCTCCGACTCCCAAGCCTGGGGTCTTTCCACTGAGCCACGCTGCTTCTCAGTAAATCAGGCCAAGCTTCATCTATTGGACTAAGAGAATAATAATAATAACAATAGATAAAAGGTAATAAGGATATAAGATAACAATAATATAATAATTATAATAACAATGATATTATAATCGAGGGGTTAAGTGTTTACAACGTGCCAAGCACTGTGCTAGTTGCTGGGATAGATGTGGGATAATCAATTAATTAATTCATTCATTCAATCGTATTTATTGAGCACTTACTGTGTGCAGAGCACTGAACTAAGCACTTGGGAAGTACAAGTTGGCAACATATAGAGACAGTCCCTACCCAACAACGGGCTCACAGCCTAGAAGGGGGAGACAGACAACAAAGCAAAACATATTAACCAAATAAAATAAATAGAATAAATATGTACAAGTAAAATAGAGTAATAAATCTGTACAAATGTATATACAGGTGCTGTGGGGAGGGGAAAGAGGTAAGGCGGGGGGATGGGGAGGAGGAGAGGAAGGAGGGGGCTCCATCTGGGAAGGCCTCCTGGAGGAGGTGAGCTCTCAGTAGGGTTTGAAAGGAGCTTTGCACATAGTAAGTGCTTAATAAATGCCATTATTATGATTATTATTTGCATTGAGTACTCACAGTGTGCAGAGCACTGTACCACTTACAACAATGATTTGCACATAGTAAGCGCTTAATAAATGCCATTATTATTATTATTATTATTATTATTATTAGGTACTAGGAAAGATTCATGATAATCAGTCATATTTATTGAGAACTTACTGTGTGCAGAGCACTGTACTAAGTGCTAGGGTAGATACAGGATAATCAAACATATATTGAGCGCTTACTTTGTGAAGAGCACTCTACTAATTTTTTGGAAGAGTACAGGGTAAGAGAATTGATAGGCACACCCCCTGCCCTTAATCAATCAATCAATCGTATTTATTGAGCGCTTACTGTGTGCAGAGCATTGTACGAAGTGCTTGCTGACTAGTATGGGAGACAGATATTAATGTAAATGAATATGTTACAGATCTGGACACAAATCCTGTGGAGCTGATGATGGGTTAATCAAACACAGTGCCTCTCTCATGTGGAGCTCCCAGTTTAAGTGGGAGGGAGAATAGGCATTGCACCCCTGTTTTACAGATGAGGAAACAGAGGCACAGGGAAGTGACTTACCCAAGGTCTCACAGCAGGAAAATGGTAGAGTCGGGTTTGGAACCCAGGCCTCCTGACCCAGTCCTGTCCATGTTGTTCTCCTCTTCCCCCAAATCTCAAGCCCCATGGGTTGAATTTGGAGAGGTACTTCTTCTCTTTTTGGGGAGACTGAAGAGGATGAGGGTGGCAACCTCTTTACTGCATGGAACTTGGGGCTGGCAGTATATCTTCCTTAGTCTCTGATGAAGCCGTGTGGTATTTATTCTTTCATTCATTCATTCAATCATATTTATTGAGCGCTTACTGTGTGCAGAGCACTGTACTATGCGTTTGGGAAGTACAAGTCGGCAACAGGGAGAGACGGTCCCTACCCAACAATGGGCTCACAGTCTAGAAGGGGGAGACAGTCGAGAAGGGGGTGGCTCTTTCCACCAGGCCACTCTGCTTCTCTGAGTTCACTGAAAGATGAGAAAATATCAATCATCATCATCATCAATCGTATTTATTGAGCCCTTACTGTGTGCAGAGCACTGTACTAAGCGCTTGGGAAGTACAAGTTGGTAACATATAGAGACAGTCCCTACCCAACAGTGGGCTCACAGTCTAAAAGGGGGAGACAGAGAACAAAACCAAACATACTAACAAAATAAAATGAATAGAATAGATATGTACAAGTAAAATAAATAAATAAATAAATAGAGTAATAAATATGTACAAACATATATACATATATACAGGTGCTGTGGGGACGGGAAGGAGGTGAGATGGGGGGGATGGAGAGGGGGTTGAGGGGGAGAGGAAGGAAGGGGCTCAGTCTGGAGCCCTCCAGTCTGTACAGGCCTCTGCTTGACTCAATCAATCAATCATATTTATTGAGCGCTTACTGTGTGCAGAACACTGTACTAAGCACTTGGGAAGTACAAGTCGGCAACATGTAGAGACAACAATGGGCTCACAGTCTAGAACGGGGAGACAGTCTAGAAGGGGGTGGCTCTTTCCACCAGGCCACTCTGCTTCTCTGAGTTCACTGAAAGATGAGAAAATATCAATCAATCAATCAATCAATCGTATTTATTGAGCACTTACTGTTTCTAGACTGTGAGCCCACTGTTGGGTAGGGACCATCTCTATATGTTGCCAACTTGTAGTTCCCAAGCGCTTAGTACAGTGCTCTGCACACAGTAAGCGCTCAATAAATACGATCGATTGACTGATTGATTGATTGACTGCAGAGCACTGTACTAAGCACTTGGAAGGACAAGTTGGCAACAAATATCACTGTAAATACACGATGGGGAAAGACTGACAGGAGACAAATGAATAAGAAAAACACCTGGGAGTCCCTATGACCCGCAGCTGAATATGTCAGCAATTCATCAGCAGCGCTTCCAAAATTACGGTTATTTAGCCTAGAAAAGAGAAGACTATGGAATGACAGGATACTGAAGGGCTTTTACGGAGAGAATGCCAACGAGCCTTCTCGGTGCCCAGTTAGGACTTACAAAGACGAAAGATTTAGAGCAGGAAAACAGAGAAGCTGTGTGGCCTGGTGGAAAGAGCGCAGGTCCAGGAGTCAGAGGACCTACCACTTACCTCAATCAATCAATCAATCAATCGTATTTATTTATTGAGCGCTTACTATGTGCAGAGCACTGTACTAAGCGCTTGGGAACTACAAATTGGCAACATATAGAGACAGTCCCTACCCAACAGTGGGCTCACAGTCTAAAAGGGGGAGACAGAGAACAAAACCAAACATACTAACAAAATAAAATAAATAGAATACCTGCTGTGTGACCTTGGGAAAGTCCCTTCGCTTCTCTGTGCTTCAGGTCCCTCTTCTGCAAAATGGGGATTCAATATCCGTGCTCCCTCCTACTTACACCCCAAGTGAGCCCCAAGTGGGACGTGATGATCTTGTATCTACCCCTGATCTTAGTAATAATAATAATAATAATGATAATGGTATTTGTTAAGCACTTGTTGTGTGCCATGCACTGTGCTAAATGCTGGATAATAATTGAGGAATTTGTGAAACGCCGACTACGTGCCAGGCACTGTACTAAGCACTGGGGTGGATACAAGGAAATCGGGTTGGATACGGTCTACAGTGGGGGAAACAGACATCAATACAAATAAACAAAATTACAGATATGTACATAAGTGTGATGGTAATAATAATAATAATGATGGTATTTATTAAGCGCTTACTATGTGCAAAGCACGGTTCTAAGTGCTCCCTGTCCCGCATGAGGCCGCATGCAGAGCACTGTATTAAGCGCTTGGGAAAGTACGATGCAATAGAATTTTTTTTTGGCATCGGCTAAGCAATTTACTCTGTGTCAGACACTGTTCTAAGTGCTAGGGTAGGTACAAGTTAATTAGGTTGGACTCGGTCCCTGCCCCACAGGGGCTCAACATCTAAGTAGAAAAGCAGAGAAGCAGCGTGGCTCTGCGGAAAGAGCCTGGGCTTGGGAATCAGAGATCATGGGTTCTAATCCCGGCTCCGCCGCTTGTCTGCTGTGTGACTTTGGACAAGTCACTTAACTTCTCTGGGCCTCAGTTACCTCATCTCCAAAATGGGGATTAAGACTGTGAGCCCCACGTGGGACCACCTGATCACCTTGTATCCACCCCAGCGCTTAGAGCAGTGCTTGGCACATAGTAAGCACTTAACAAAAGCCATCATTATTACTATCATTATTATTAATGATAAGACTGTGAGCTCCTTCTAGACTGTGAGCCCCTTCTAGACTGTGAGCCCACTATTGGGTAGGGACTGTCTCTATATGTTGCCAACTTGTACTTCCCAAACGCTTAGTACAGTGCTCTGCACACAGTAAGCGCTCAATAAATACGATTGATTGATGGACTGATTAATTAGAAGTTGGTAGACATGATCCTTGCCCACAAAGAGGTTGTAGTTTATAGGAAGCAGTCCAGGATAAAGTGGATTTCTTTATACTTGTGAGCATAGGACGCTGATAATAATAATAATAATCATAATAATAATAATAATCATAATACTTGTGGTTTTTGTTAAGCGCTATCTGCCAGGCACTGTACTAAGCACTGGGCGGTCACAAGTAAATCGGGTTGGATGCAGTCCCTCTCCTGGATGGGGCTCACAGTCTTAATCCCCATTTGAGGTAAGTGAGGTACATAGAGAAGAGATTTGTCCAAGGCCACACAGCAGACAAGTGACAAAGCAGGGATTAGAACTCATGACCTTCTGACTCCCAGACGTGTGGTCTATGCTGGACGATGTAGTCCATGTCTCCGGAATCCTCCATGCCGGGGCCCCATGGACATTCTGGGAAGACAGGGAACAGGGCCATTGGGGTTCAGGAATGGGCCTGGGCACAAAACAGCAGGGAGCTGGGAAGTAGCGGGGCTCAGTGGAAAGAGCCCGGGCTTTGGAGTCAGAGGTCATGGGTTCAAATCCCGGCTCCGCCACTTGTCAGCTGTGTGACTTTGGGCAAGTCACTTCACTTCTCTGGGCCTCAGTTCCCTCATCTGTAAAATGGGGACTGTGAGCCCCCCGTGGGACGACCTGATCACTTTGTAACCTCCCCAGTGCCTAGAACAGTGCTTTGCACATAGTAAGCGCTTAATAAATGCCATTATTATTATTATTAAGTGTGGTGTGAGGTGCCCAGCTGATCAGCAAGGCCGTGTGGGTAGACCGCAGACCTGGGAATTAGAAGGACCTGGGTTCTAATCCAGGCTCCGCCACTTATCTACTGTGTGACCTTGGGTAAGTCACTTCACTTCTCTGGGCCTCAGTTCCTTCATCTATAAAATGAGTTTTAAGACTGTGTGCCCCATGTGGGACAGGGACTGTGTCCAACCTGATTACTTTGTATCTACACCAGTGCTTAGAACATTGCTTGACACATAGTAAGTGTTTAACAAATACTGTCACTGTTGTTATTATTATTATTATTATTATTATTATTATTATTATTATTATTATTATTATTAAGCATGGGCAGAGCTCTAAACTAAGTCCTGATTCCCGCTCTCACAACCTAATGAGGGGGATGGGGCCAGAACCAAGCAATAAAAAAGGAACATGTAGGGTAGGGACTGCCTCTATATGTTGCCGATTTGTACTTCCCAAGCACTTAGTACAGTGCTCTGCACACAATAAGCGCTCAATAAATGCAATTGATTGAATGAATGAATGAATGAATGAATGAATAAGCAGAGTGTCCTAGAGAACAAAGCACGTGGCTAGGAGCCAGAGGACCTGGGTTCTAATCTTGGTTCTGTCAAGTGCCTGCGGTGTGACCCTGGGCAAGTCACTTCACTTGTCTATGCCTCAGGTTCCTCAACTGAAAAATGGGGATCGAATACCTATTCTCCCTCCTCCTTGACTGTGAGCCCCTTGGGGGACAGGGACTGTGACCTACTTTTTTTTTTGATGGCATTTATTAAGCGCTTACTATGTGCAAAGCACTGTTCTAAGCCCTGGGGAGGTTACAAGGTGATCAGGTTGTCCCACGGGGGGCTCACAGCCTTAATCCCCATTTTACAGATGAAGTAACTGAGGCACAGAGAAGTTAAGTGACTTGCCCAAAGTCACACAGCTGACAATTGGAGGAGCTGGGATTTGAACCCATGACTTCTGACTCCAAAGCCCGGGCTCTTTCCTACTGAGCCACGCTGCTTCCCATGATGAACTTGTATCGACCCCAGCGCTTAGAACAGTGCTTGACACAGAGTAAGTGCTTAACAAATACCAAAAGATAGAGGTGACTGCCTAACACCAACTCACTGAACAGAGGTGAACCCATAAAGGCTGAGGGTTCAGATCTATGGTATGTTGCCAACTTGTACTTCCCAAGCGCTTAGTACAGTGCTCTGCACACTATAAGTGCTCAATAAATACGATTGAATGAATGAATGGATGAATCTATGGGAAGGCCAAAAGACTGCAAGGTTCTGGATTCAGTCAATCGTAAGCCCACTGTTGGGTAGGGACTGTCTCTATATGTTGCCAACTTGTACTTCCCAAGCGCTTAGTACAGTGCTCTGCACACAGTAAGCGCTCAATAAGTACGATTGATTGATTGATTAAGTATTGAGTGCTTACTTTGTGCAGAGCACTGTAGAACGTGCTTCAGAGCGTACACTATAGCAGACGCATTCCCGGTCTAGAGGGGTAAGACAGACATTGATATAAATGAAATTGCAGTACATAAGTGCTGTGGGGCTGGGAAGGGGGATGAATAAGAGGAGCAAGTCAAGGTGATTATGATGATGGCATTTATTAAGTGCTTACTATGTGCAAAGCACTGTTCTAAGCGCTGGGGAGGCTACAAAGTGATCAGGTTGTCCCAAGGAGGGCTCACAGTCAATCCCCCATTTTACAGATGAGGGAACTGAGGCCCAGAGAAGTGAAGTGACTTGCCCAAAGTCACACAGCTGACAATTGTCGGAGTCGGGATTTAAACCCATGACCACCGACTCCAAAGCCTCACTCATGGGCACTGACTCTTTCCACTGAGGCACGCTGCTTCTCTAATCCAGGTGATCCAGAAGGGAGTGGGAGGAGAGGAAAGGGGGCACTTAGTCTGGGAAGGCCTCATGGAGGAGATGTGCCTTCAGAAAGGCTTTGAAGGAGGGGAGGGTAATTGTCGGATAAGAAGAAGGAGGGCTTTCCAGGCCAGAGGCAGACTTGTGGGCGAGAGGTCCGTGGCGAGATGAAAATGATCGGGGTACAGTGAGTAGGTTGGCATTAGAGGAGCCAACTATGTGGGCTGGGTTGTGGTAAGAGAAGAGCGAGATGAGGTAGGAGAGGGTGAGGGGATTGACTGCTTTAAAGCCGATGGTGAGGAGTTTCTGTTTGATGCGGAGGTGGGTCTTATCATTCATTCATTCATTCATTCAATCGTATTTATTGAGCACTTACTGTGTGCAGAGCACTGGACTAAGTGCTTGGGAAGTACAAGTCGGCAACAGATAGAGACGGTCCCTACCCAACAGCAGGCTCACGGTCTAGAAGGGGGAGACGGATGACAGAACAAAACATGTAAACAGGTGTCAAAATTGTCAGAACAAATAGAATTAAAGCTAGAGTCATTCATTCATTCAATCATATTTATTGAGCGCTTACTGTGTGCAGAGCACTGTACTAGGCGCTTGGGAAGTACAAATTGGCAACATATAGAGACGGTCCCTACCCAACAGTGGGCTCACAGTCTAGATGCACATCATTAACAAAATAAATAGAATAGTAAATATGTACAAGTAAAATAAATAGAGTAATAGATCCGTACAAACATATATACAGGTGCTGTGGGGAGGGGAAGGAGGTAGGGCGGCAGGGTTGGGGAGGAGGAGAGGGAAAAGGGGGCTCAGTGTGGGAAGGCCTTCTGGAGGAGGTGAGCTCTCAGTAGGGCTTTGAAGGGAGGAAGAGAGCTAGCTTGGTGGATGGGCAGAGGGAGGGCATTCCAGGCCCGGGGGAAGACGTGGGTTGGGGGGCGACGGCAGAACAGGCAAGAATGAGGTACAGTGAGGAGGTTAGCGGTGGCAGAGGAGCGGAGGTTGCGGGCTGGGCTGGAGAAGGAGAGAAGGGAGGTGAGGTAGGAGGGGGCGAGGGGATGGAGAGTCTTGAAGCTTGCTTTGACTTTGGAGACCACCAGACCCTTCCTTTCCTCCATCCACCCTAACACATGGTTCATTGGAGGGATTTCCCTCACCCAGGGGCTTTAAGCTCAGGATCAATCACCTCAATCATCTTGCCCCCTCCTTTCTTCCCTCCCTGATTTCCTATCTAACCCAGCCCACACACTTCACTCTTCCACTGCTGACCTACCGACTATACCTCCATCTCTCCTATCTCGCCGCCGACTTCTCTCCAAATTCATCGCATGGGGTGTGCGATTTTGGGGAGGGGAGATCAGCATGGCCTAGAGGAAAGAGCCCAGGACTGGGAGTCAGGAGACCTGGGTTCTAAGCCTGGCCCTGCTGTGAGACCTTGGGCAAGTCACTTAACTTCTCTGTGCCCGCCTCTGGCCTGGAGCATCCTCCCTCTTCATATCTGACATCCAGTTGCTCTCCCTGCCTTCAAAACCTTGTTGAAGGCACATTTCCCGGAGGCCTTCCCTGTCGAGACCTTCATTTCCTCTTCTCCCACTCCCTTCTGTGTCACCCCTGCATTTGGATTTGCACCCCTTATTAACCCCTCCTTCAGCCCCATGGCATTTATGTCCACATCTATGATTCATTTATATTCATTCAATTGGATTTATTAAGCGCTAACTGTGTGCAGAGCACTGTACTAATTGGAATGTACAACTCAGCAACAAAGGGACAATCCCTGCCCACAACGGGCTCACAGTCTAGAAGTGGGGAGACAGACATCAAAACAAATAAACAGACATCAAACAGGCATCATATATAGTTATGTCTGTCTACCTCTGTAGACTCCAAGGTCATTGTGGGCAGGGAATGTGTCTGTTTATTGTTGTATTGTACTGTCTGTTGATGATGATGGCATTTATTAGGCGCTTACTATGTGCAAAGCACTGTTCTAAGCACTAGGGAGGTTACAAGGTGATCAGGTTGTCCCACGGGGGTCTCACAGTCTTAATTCCCATTTTACAGATGAGGTAACTGAGGCACAGAGAATAATAATAATAATAATAATAATAATGGGATTTATTAAGCACTAACTATGTGCAAAGCACTGTTCTAAGTGCTGGGGAGGTTACAAGGTGATCAGGTTGTCCCACGGGGGGCTCACAGTCTTAATCCCCATTTTCCAGATGAGGTAACTGAGGCACAGAGAAGTGAAGTGACTTGCCCAAAGGCACACAGCTGACAATTGGCGGAGCCGGGATTTGAACCCATGACCTCTGACTCCAAAGCTCGGGCTCTTTCCACTGAGCCATGCTGCTTCCCAAGCACTTAGCGCAGTGCTCTGCACTCAGTGAGCACTCAATAAATACGATTGAATAAATGAATGAACGAATGTATAAGTAACAAAGTAAGTGCTCAGTAGGTAGCACCAATCGATTGAGGACCATTCAGGCCCTTCTGCATGGCATAGTGGATAGAGCACGGGCCTTGGAGTCAGAAGGCCATTGTACTGGATTACTGCCTCAGCCTCCTCTCCAATCTCCCATCCTCGTGTCTCTCCCCACTTCAATCCATACTTCACGCTGCTGCCCGGATCGTCTCTGCGCAGAAACGCTCTGGGCATGTTACTCCCCTCCTCAAAAATCTCCAGTGGCTACCAATCAATCTGCGCATCAAGCAAAAACTCCTCACTGTCGGCTTCAAGGCTGTCCATCCCCTCGTCCCCTCTTACCTCACCTCCCCTCTCTCCTTCTCCAGCCCAGCCCGCACCCTCCGCTCCTCTGCCACCGCTAACCTCCTCACCGTGTCTCATTCTCACCTGTCCCGCCGTCGACCCCCGGCCCACGTCCTTCCCCTGGCCTGGAATGCCCTCCATCCACACATCCGCCAAGCTAGCTCTCTTCCTCCCTTCATAAGCCCTACTGAGAGCTCACCTCCTCCAGGAGGCCTTCCCAGACTCTGCCCCCTCCTTCCTCTCCCCTTCCTCCCCCTCCCTATTCCCCTCGCTTTACCTCCTTCCGCTCCCCACAGCACCTGTATATATGTATATATGTTGTACGTATTTATTACTCTATTCATTTATTTTATTTGTACATATTTATTCTATTTTTTAAATTTTGTTAATATGTTTTATTTTGTTGTCTGTCTCCCCCTTCTAGACTGTGAGCCCGCTGTTGGGTAGGGACCGTCTCTATATGTTGCCAACTTGTACTTCCCAAGCACTTAGTCCAGTGCTCTCCACACAGTAAGTGCTCAATAAATACGATTGAATGAATGAAGGAATGAAAGGCCATGGCTTCTAATCCCAGCTCCCCCACTTGTCTGCTGTATGACCTTCTCTGGGCCTCAGTTACCTCATCTGGAAAATGGGGTTTGAGACTGCGAGCCCCACATGGGACAGGGCCTGTGTCCAACTCCATTTGCTCATATCCACAGCAGCGCTTAGAACAGTGCCTGGCACAAAGTTAAGTGCTTAACAAATACCATTCTTCCAGTCCTCCCACCATAATGTCTGAGAGGTATCAAATTGTCCAAGGCCTGAATCTTTCTCTCACCTTTCCTGGCAGATTCCAAGTCTCTGGATACAGGGATCTCCATCCAGACTGAAGTAGCTTGTGCTCCTGTTACAGGTAAGTTGTCCCATCTCCCATCAGCTCATGGACTCTGAAAGGGCAAGGAAGGGTCCCTCTGGGCCGCACTGTTTCCTTTTTTTTTATGGTATTCATTAAGCACTTATTAAATGCCAGGGACTCAGCCCTGGACAAGCTAATTAAGTTGGACTGTGCAGAAGGAGGTAATGGTCAACCATTTCCGTATTTTGACCAAGAAAACTCTGTGGATCCACTACCAGAACGATTGCAGATGGAGGTGGGAGAGATGTGTCCTTGGTGTCGCTATGGGTCGGAGACGACTCGGCAGCATAAGACAAAACAATTAGGTTGGACAAGGTTTATGTCCCAATTAGGGCTCGCAGGCTTAATCTCCATTTTACAGGTGAGATAACGGAGGCACAAAGAAGTGAAGTGACTTACTTAAGGTCACACTGCAGACAAGTGGCAGAGCCTGGATTTTTCTAGGGGAATGCTGTTAACCTGGAACAGAATAGAGGGGTGAACAGGGTGGGGAAAGCCAACCACCCACATGATTGATCCCGAACAACCCACCCGTATGAATGGTCCTCCAGAAATAGGATTCTAACCTGAGGTCTCCATCTGTCCCCGGGTGGGTTCTTCGGGACACCCCTCGGTCTTGGCTCCTTCTGACCACCTAGGGAGGAATCCAGAGGGAGAGGCGAGAATATCCTCGGGCAAATCTGAATCTCTGTCCCCTGGGGATTCCCACTGGATGGCCTCTAAGCCCCCTCCCTGCCCTATCCAAAGAAACCAAGTCATGCAGACCCCCCAGGGATTTCCCAAGAGGGTACATTTGATGGCGTGCCTTGCTCTGATAATTTTTTTACTGGTATTTCTTAAGCGCTTACTATGTATCAGCGCTTAGAACAGTGCTTTGCACGTAGTAAGTGCTTAATAAATGCCAATATTATTATTATTATTAAAGCACTGGGATAGATACAAAGCAATCAGATTGGACAGAGTCCCTGTCCCACATGGGGCTCCCATTCTCAAATAGGAAGGAGTAGGAATTAATCTCCATTTTACAGATGAGGTAACCGGGGCACAGAGAAGTTCAGGGAATTCCCCAAGGTCATACAGCTGACGAGTGACAGAGCCAGGATTAGAACCCACGTCCTCCGAGTCCCAGGCCCTTGCACTGGGCCACGCCGCTTCCCTAACTGAAAGGCACTGGGATGTTTTCCAGGCCCACGTCATCCCCCGGGCCTGGAACGCCCTCCCTCTGCCCATCCACCAAGCTAGCTCTCTTCCTCCCTTCAAGGCCCTGCTGAGAGCTCACCTCCTCCAGGAGGCCTTCCCAGACTGAGCCCCTTCCTTCCTCTCCCCCTCGTCCCCCTCTCCATCCCCCCCATCTTACCTCCTTCCCTTCCCCACAGCACCTGTATATATGTATATATGTTTGTACATATTTATTACTCTATTTATTTTACTTGTACATATCTATTCTATTTATTTTATTTTGTCAGTATGTTTGGTTTTGTTCTCTGTCTCCCCCTTTTAGACTGTGAGCCCACTGTTGGGTAGGGACTGTCTCTATATGTTGCCAATTTGTACTTCCCAAGCGCTTAGTACAGTGCTCTGCACATAGTAAGCGCTCAATAAATACGATGATGATGATATTTTGCTGAATGTTTACTGACGCCGATGTTGCCATGGTGCAGGGATCAATGGGAAGACACTCCTCAGTGCCATGGGCAGGCACACGCCTGAAGCCAAAAGCTCCTCGGGGAACCTCTCGGAATTGCAGCCGGCATCGCTCGCCCCAGCGCCCATGTCCAACATCAGCATCATGGGCAATGTCTCTCCAAGCTGGTCCAGGTCATCCTCCCAGAAGTCCAACGCTGGTACCCCTTCAGCTCAAAACTCCTCAGGTTCTTCCAAGATCTCCTCGGGGTCGCTCCTCAGCCCACAGTCTCCAGGTGAGAAGTCCTGCTGAAGCCGGAGTGTCCAGGGACGGTTTGGAACTTCCCTCAGCTTCCTCCGTGCGGTAGAAGGGTGGGTGAGAGCAGTGGACAGCGCCAGGTTTTCCCCTGGCATCCCACGTTCCCTGGTGGGAACGAGGATGGGGAATTGATTATAATAAAAACGGTTGGATTTGTTAAATGCTTAACTTACTACATGCGAAGTTGAGAAGCAGCGTGACTCAGTGGAAAGAGCCCGGGCTTAGGAGTCAGAGGTCATGGGTTCTAATTCCGGCTCTGCCACTTGTCTGCTGGGTGACCTTGGGCAAGCCAGTTCTCTGTGCCTCAGTTGCCTCATCTGTACATATTTTTTACTCTATTTATTTATTTATTTATTTTATTTGTACATATCTATTCTATTTATTTTATTTTGTTAGTATGTTTGGTTTTGTTCCCTGTCTCCCCCTTTTAGACTGTGAGCCCACTGTTGGGTAGGGACTGTCTCTATATGTTGCCAATTTGTACTTCCCGAGTGCTTAGTACAGTGCTCTGCACATAGTAAGCGCTCAATAAATACGATTGATGATGATGATGATGTAAAATGGGGATGAAGATTGTGAGCCCCAAGTGGGACACCCTGATTGCCTTGTATCTCCCCCAGTGCTTAGAACAGTACTTAGAGAAGCAGCGTGGCTCAGTGGAAAGAGCGCGGGCTTGGGAGTCACAGGTCATGGGTTCGAATCCCGCCTCCCCCACATGTCTGCTATGTGACCTTGGGCAAGTCACTTCACTTCTCTGGGCCTCAGTTCCCTCATCTGTAAAATGGGGATTAAGACTGTGAGCCCCACATGGGACAACCTTATCTCCTTGCATTCCCCCCAGCGCTTAGAACAGTGCTTTGCACATAGTAAGCGCTTAACAAATACCAACATTATCATTATTATTATTATTATTACTTGCACACAGTAAGCGCTCAATAAATACGATTGAATGAATGAATACTTGGCACATAGAAAGTGCTTAACAAATACCATCATCATCATCATCAAAGTTCTAATCACTGAGGTAGAAATAAATTAATCAGGCCAGACACAGTCCCTGTCCCGCATGGGGCTTCACAGTCTAAGTCGGAGGAAGAACAAGGATTGAATCCCCGTTTTTCACATGAGGAAACTGAGGCACAGAGAAGTGACTTGCCCAAAGTCATACAGCGGATATTTGGAGGAGCCAAGATAAGAACCCGTGACCTTCTGACTCCCATGCCTGTGCTCTATCTAAGCCAGGCTGGATCTCTGATTGTTAATAATATATTTTAATATATTCATGTATATAATATATTATAATAATATAATTATTAATAGTAATAATTCTGGTATTTAAACACTTATACGTCAAGCACCATACTCAGAGCTGGGTTACATAGAAGTGAAGACAAGAGACAGGGCCAAGATTAGAACTCTGGGCCTCTAACTCCCAAACCAGGGCTCTTTCCACTGGGCCATGCTGCTTTTTATGTATGGTTTTAATAAGTGCTTACTGTGTGCTGAACACAGAGCTAAACACTGGGGAAAATGAGCAGTTTAGACAAGACCCTTGTCCCTCAAGGGACTTGCAGTCTTAGTGTGGTAGAACAGACACATAAGTAAGGGGAGTGCTATAAACCTTGGGAGCAGATGAAAATTCGCCTGCTCGCTTAGACTGTAAGCTCCTTGTGGGAATGAAACATGCCTACCAACTCTGTTATAACAATAATAATAATACTTGTGGTATTTGTTAAATGCTCACTATGTGCCAAGCACTGTTCTAAGCACTGGAGTAGATCCAAGGTAATCCGGTTGGACGCAGTCCCTGTCCCACGTGGACTCACAGCCTTAATCCTCATTTTGCAGATGAGGTAACTGAGGCCCAGAAAAGTGAAGTGACTTACCCAAGGTCATGCAGCAGACATGTGGCAGAGCTGGGATTAGAACCCATATCCTCTGATTCCCAGGCCCGTGTTGCTGGGTAGGGACCGTCTCTGTATGTTGCCAACTTGTACTTCCCAAGCGCTTAGTACAGTGCTCTGCACACAGTAAGCGCTCAATAAATAAGATTGAATGAATGAATGAATGTTCTGTCCATTTTGTCCTCTCCCAAGCAGAACAGTGCTCTGCTTACTAAGTGCTCAATAAATACGATTTCTGGATTGGTTGCTGGGCTCAATAATGATAATAATGGCATCTGTTAAGCGCTTACTATGTACAAAGCACTGTTCTAAGCGCTGGGGAGGATACAAGGTGATCAGATTGCCCCTCATGGGACACAGAGTCTTCAACCCCATTTTACAGATGAGGTAACTGAGGCCTGGAGAAGTGAAGTGACTTGCCCACGGTCACAAAGCTAAGTGGCAGGGGTGGGATTTGAACCCATGACCTCAGACTCCCAAACCTGTGCTCTTTCCATTGAGCCATGCTGTTTCTCAAGAAACAGGGCTCAGAGGCAGGAGCTGAAAAGTGGAATATGTGTTTTATTTGAACTGGCAACTGGGATACATCGAGTGAGCTGTTTGGTTTGTGGAAGGGCAAAGAGGAGAGAGGGAAAGGTAATAGATGGAAAACGCCTAGTAGGAAGGGCCAAAGGTCTCCTTTACTAGTTTGGGCGAAGAACACAGTACAATACCATGAGAGCACTATTTGATAAATGCTATTTAATGATCATCCACGACGAGCTGAGAGTTCAGAAATCTGGTGAAGCAGTAATAATGATGGCATTTGTTCAAGTGCTTACTATGTGCCAAGCTCTGTTCTAAGCGCTGGGGCAGATATAAGGTAATCAGGTTGTCCCACGTGAGGCTCACAGTCTTAATCCCCATTTTACAGATGAGGTCACCGAGGCCCAGAGAAGTGAAGTGACTTGCCCAAAGTCACATAGCTGACAAGTTGAGGAGCGGGATTCGAACCCATGACCTCTGACTCCCAAGCCCGTGCTCTTCCCACTAAGCCACGCAGCTTCTCTGTCCCTGGCACTTGGGAAGCAGCATGTCTCAGTGGAAAGAGCACGGGCTTTGGAATCAGAGGCCATGGGTTCAAATCCCAGCTCCGTCACTTGTCAGCTGTGTGACTTTGGGCAAGTCACTTCACTTCTCTGGGCCTCAGTTCCCTCATCTGTAAAATGGGGATGAAAACTGTGAGCCCCTCATGGGACAACCTGATTACCTTGTATCTACCCCAGTGCTTAGAACAGTGCTTTGCACATAGTAAGCACTTAACAAATACCAATATTATTATTATTATTATTATTATTATTATTATTATTATTATTATTACTATTTGAAAATAATATTAATTATGGTACTTGTTAAGTGCTTACTATGTGCCCAGCACTGTTCTAATCACTGGGGTGGATTCAAGTTAGGTTAGACACAGTCCCTGTCCCACATGGGGCTCACACTTTAATCCCCATTTTACAGATGAGGTAACTGAGGCCCAGAGAAGTGAAGTGGCTTGCCCAAGGTCATGCAGCAGACATGTGGCAGAGCTGGGATTAGAACCCTGGTCCTTCTGATTCCCAAGCCTGTGCTCTATTCACTAAGTTACGCGACTTCTCCAAAAACAGAGTGATCTCGGCCTACTACGGTGGTTTTCCCCAGGTATATTGGGGTTGCGATTTGATGCCTCCAGTGTGGAAAAAGAAGCCTGAACTGCGTGGAGAATCTGTCTCAAGCAGTCAGCCAGTTCCCATCTTATCACCCTGGTCGTGACTGGTAATGAAAATCCCTTTTCCTGCTGGGACCCCTTCCATGGATGTCTTAATTAAATGGCACCGAGGAACGGGAGCCCGAGAGGTTGACGAGCCAGGAAATTGCCGCGACGGACGGATTAGGCCGATACCAGCATGAGCAAGCCGAGGTCCGGAAATAGTCCTCAGACCTGCCTGCCTCTTAGAAATCCCCTCAGTTCTCCCTCCTCTTAAAAATCTTGGCCTTTTTGCCGAAGATCGTTTGGGATCCTGAGCCCCGAGAAGGCCAAACTCCTGTCCGATTTCATTTCTTCCAGCAGCTGCTGTCATAGAAGCATATGAATGATTTTAATCAATCAGTCGAATTTACTAAGCACTTGGTGTGTGCAGACTGTACTAAGCACGCGGGTGAGTACAATAGAACGGAGTAGATAGACATGTTCCCTGCCCACAGTGAGCGTATAGTCTAGAGAGGGAGACAGACATTCATATAAGTCCTGGGTCCCTGAGGGAGGGGTGAATGAAGAGTGCAAATCCAAGAATAAGAGCGACACGGAAGGGAGTGGGAGAAGAGGACTTCTAGACTGTGAGCCCACTGTTGGGTAGGGACCGTCTCTATATGGTGCCAACTTGTACTTCCCAAGCGCTTAGTACAGTGCTCTGCACACAGTAAGCGCTCAATAAATACGATTGAATGAATGAATGAAGAGGAATCTGGTCAGGGAAGGCCTCTTGGAGGAGATGTGACTTCATTAAGACTTTGAAGAGAGTGATCGTCTGTCCGATAGGAGGGAGGGCATTCCAGGTCAGAGGCAGGACGGGGGCGAGAAGTTGGCCAGGAGATTGACAAGATGGAGGGAGAGCGACTAAATGGGCAGAGGAGGAGCATTAGTTGACCAGCTGGAAGGAATTTTTTTACATAATCTAGGCCTGTACCTCTTAGCTGAACCTAATTGGCAACCTAAGGGCCAGTTTCAGACGTTTGATCACTCCGAAGCAGGGAAAGATTTGTCGCCCCTCTCCCATTCCCTATGATTTAGTAATAATAGTTCTGGTGTTTGTTAACCACTCACTATGTTCCAGGTTCTGTACTAAGAGAAGCAACATGACTCAGTGGCAAGAGCCTGGGCTTGCGAGTCAGAGGTCAGGGGTTCTAATCCCTCCTCCGCCACTTGTCAGCCGTGTGACTTTGGGCAACTCACTTAACTTCTCTGGGCCTCAGTTCCCTCATCTGTAAAATGGGGATTGAGACTGTGAGCCCCTCGTGGGACAACTTTGATTACCTTGTATCCCCCCAGTGCTTAGAACAGTGCTTGGCACTCAACAAATACCAACATTATTATTATTATTATTGTTAAGCAATGGGGTAGATAAAAGCTAATCAGACTTGCCACAGTCCAAGTCCCACAGGGGGCTCACAGTCTTAATCCTCACTTTACAGATGAGGTAACTGAGGCCCAGAGAATAATAATAATAATAATAAAGGCATTTATTAAGCGCTTATTATATGCAAAGCACTGTTCTAAGCGCTGGGGAGGTTACAAGGTGATCAGGTTGTCCCACAGGGGGCTCACAGAGAAGTTAAGTGACTTGCCCTAGGTCACACAGCGGACAGTGGCAGAGCCGGGACCATTACATGGGACATGCAGCCTGGTCCACATATTCTGTTTTGTTGTCTGTCTCCCCCTTCTAGACGGTGAGCCCATTGTTGGGTAGGGACCGTCTCTATATGTTGCCAACTTGTACTTCCCAAGCACTTAGTACAGTGCTCTGCACACAGTAAGCGCTCAATAAATACGATTGAATGAATACGGAAGTCCACCCAGATCGCCACACCTAGAGTGTTTCTTTAGGGGCTGCCCTGTCCTTGCTGTAGTGTCAATGGGTTTCCATCCCAGATCCCCGTTAGCACAAGCACTGCTTCCAGTTTGGGCAGCGGGAGACCTGCAGATTGGGAGACTGAGGAGAAACATGGCTCTAGTGGAAAGACCACGGCCCTGAGAGTCAGAGGCTTGCGTGCTAATCCCTGCTCTGCCACGTTTCTGCTGTGTGACCTTGGTCAAGTCACTTAACTTCTCTGCGTCTGTTTCCTCACCTGTAAAATAGAAGTAAAATATCATCCTTTTAGACTGCGAGTCCCATGTGGGACAGGTTCTGTTTTTGATCTCCTTGACTTGTATCTATCCCAGTGCTTAGCACGTAATAGTAATGATAATGATAATGGCATTTGTTAAGTGTTTACTATGTGCCAGGCACTGGACTAAGCGCTGGGGTGAATGCGAGCAAATCAGTTTGGACAAAGTCCCTGTCCCACGTGGGGCTCACAGTCTCAATCCCCATATTATAAGTGAGGGAACTGAGGCCCAGAGAAGTAAAGTGACTTGCCCAAGGTCACACAGCAGACAAGTGGCAGAGCATTTAATAAACAATACAATTATTCATTATTATTTCACATTTTCAACCGCTTCTGCCCCGTGGCAGCCTGCTGGCAGTACACTCCGAAGAGGCTTGTCCCATTCACCTACTATCTGAAGCCGGCCCTCGCTGGAGTTAGAGTGGCCTTAAGCAAGTACTGTTAATTTTTATTTTTCCTATTAATAATAATGGCTTTTTTTATAATGGTGTTTATTAAGCGCTTACTATGTGCCAAGCACTGTTCTAAGCACTGGGGAAGTTACAAGGTGATCAGGTTGTCCCACTTGGGGCTCACAGTCTTAATCCCCATTTTACAGATGAGGTAACTGAGGTGCAGAGAAGCAGCGTGGTTCAGTGGAAAGAGCATGGGCTTTGGAGTCAGAGGTCATGGGTTCGAATCCCGGCTCCACCACATGTCTGCTGTGTGATCTTGGGCAAGTCTCTTAACTTCTCTGGGCCTCAGTTGCCTCATCTGTAAAATGGAGATGAAGACTGTGAGCCCCACGTGGGACAACCTGATCACCCTGTATCCTCTCCAGCACTTAGAACAGTGCTTTGCACATAGTAAGTGCTTAACAAATGCCAATTATTATTATTATTAAGTGACTTGCCCAAAGTCACATAGCTGACAATCGGCGGAGCCGGAATTTGAACCCATGACCTCTGACTCCCAAGCCCATGCTCTTTCCACTGAGCCACGCTGCTTCTCTAAGCACTTACTATGTGCTAAGCACTGTTCTAAGCACTGGGGTAATCAGGTTGTCCCACATGGGGCTCACAGTCTTAATCCCCATTTTCCAAATGAGGTAACTGAGGCACAAGGGAAGTTAAGTGACTTGCCCAAGGACACACAGCAGGCATGTAGTGGAGCTGGAATTAGAACCTATCCCTCCTCTGCCATTTGTCAGCTTTGTGACTTTGGGCAAGTCACTTAACTTCTCCGGGCCTCAGTTACCTCATCTGGAAAATGGGGATTAAGACTGTGAGCCCCCCATGGGACAACCTGATCACCTTGTAACCACCCCAGCGCTTAGAACAGTGCTTTGCAAATAGTAAGCACTTAATAAATGCCATCATCATAATTATTATTATTATTATTACAGTGCTCTACACACAGTAAGCACTCAAGAAATACCATTGCTTGATTGATCAAAACCAGGTAGTCATTTGAATGTCTGGATAAAATAGCAAAATAAATAATCGTCTATATGCATTACTGCTGATCAATCAATTAATAGTATTTATTGAGAGATTTCTGTGTGCAAAGCACAATAGAATAGGTAGACACGATCCTTGCCCATAATGAATCAATCAATCAATCAATCAATCAATCAATTGTATTTATTGAGCGCTTACTATGTGCAGAGCACTGTACTAAGCACTTGGGAAGTACAAATTGGCATCACATAGAGACAGTCCCTACCCAACAGTGGGCTCACAGTCTAAAAGGGGGAGACAGAGAACAGAACCAAACATACCAACAAAATAAAATAAGTAGGATAGAAATGTACAAGTAAAATAAATAAATAAATAAATAAATAGAGTAATAAATATGTACAACCATATATACATATATACAGGTGCTGTGGGGAAGGGAAGGAGGTAAGACTTGGATGGAGAGGGGGACGAGGGGGAGAGGAAAGAAGGGGCTCAGTCTGGGAAGGCCTCTTGGAGGAGGTGAGCTCTCAGCAGGGCCTTGAAGGGAGGAAGAGAGCTAGCTTGGCGGATGGGCAGAGGGATTGGGGGCATTCCAGGCCCAGGGGATGACGTGGGCCGGGGGTCGATGGCGGGACAGGCGAGAGCGAGGTACGGTGAGGAGATCAGCGGCGGAGGAGCGGAGGGTGCGGGCTGGGCTGGAGAAGGACAGAAGGGAGGGGAGGTAGGAGGGGGAGAGGGGATGGACAGCCTTGAAGCCCAGGGTGAGGAGTTTCTGCCTGATGCGCAGATTGATCGGTAGCCATTGGAGGTTTTTGAGGAGGGGAGTAATATGTCCAGAGCGTTTCTGGACAAAGATAATCCGGGCAGCAGCATGAAGTATGGATTGAAGTGGAGAGAGACACGAGGATGGGAGATCAGAGAGAAGGCTAGTGCAGTAGTCCAGACGGGATAGGATGAGAGCTTGAATTAGCAGGGTAGCAGTTTGGATGGAGAGGAAAGGGCGGATCTTGGCAATGTTGCGGAGCTGAGACCGGCAGGTTTTGGTGACGGCTTGGATGTGAGGGGTGAATGAGAGAGCAGAGTCGAGGATGACACCAAGGTTGCGGGCTTGTGAGACGGGAAGGATGGTAGTGCCGTCAACAGAGATGGGAAAGTCAGGGAGAGGACAAGGTTTGGGAGGGAAGACAAGGAGCTCAGTCTTCGACATGTTGAGCTTTAGGTGGCGGGCGGACATCCAGATGGAGATGTCCTGAAGGCAGGAGGAGATGCGAGCCCGGAGGGAGGGGGAGAGAGCAGGGGCAGAAATGTAGATCTGGGTGTCATCAGCGTAGAGATGATAGTTGAAGCCGTGGGAGCGAATGAGGTCACCAAGGGAGTGAGTGTATATTGAGAACAGAAGGGGACCAAGCACTGAACCTTGGGGAACCCCCACAGTAAGAGGATGGGAGGGGGAGGAGGAGCCTGCAAAAGAGACTGAGAAAGAACGACCGGAGAGATAAGAGGAGAACCAGGAGAGGACGGAGTCTGTGAAGCCAAGGTCAGATAACGTGTGGAGGAGAAGGGGGTGGTCCACAGTGTCAAAGGCAGCTGAGTGGTCGAGGAGGATTAGGACAGAGTATGAGCCGTTGGATTTGGCAAGCAGGAGGTCACTGGTGACCTTTGAGAGCGCAGTTTCCGTGGAATGAAGGGGACGGAAGCCAGACTGGAGGGGGTCGAGGAGAGAGTTGTTGTTGAACTTGCAGACTAGAGGAGGAGACGGATAGATAGATCATGAAAGAATCAATCAATCAATCAATCATATTTTTTGAGCACTTACTGTGTGCAGAGCACTGTACTAAGCGCTTGGTCAATAAGAACTGATCAATAAACCAATAGTAACAGTAGCAATCACAACTACTGAGTCTCCCACTCTACTAATCATGTAGGAGCTTCAAAACATGAGACTGACACATTCCCCTCTTAAAAGGAGCTTATATGAGGGAAGAGAAATATAAGAACATTTACAAATAGGGGAATAGACTGATCATGCATGGGCTGTCGGATTCAGGGGTGAAAGGAGGGAATTCCAGATATGAGCAAAGATTCGAAGGTAGGGTAAGGTTAGCCTGAAAGGAATGGAGAGAGTGAGATGGGAGTAGTAGGTGAATAAAGCATAGATTCAAGATGGGTTGAGTATATACCCATAATAATAATAATAATAATAATAATGATAATAATGGTTCTTGTTAAGCGCTACGTGCCAAACACTGTTTTGAGTGCTATAGATGCAAGTTAATCAGGTTGGATAGAGTCCCTGCCCTATATGGGGCTCACAGTCTCAATCCCCATTTTACAATTGAGGTAACTGAGGCACAGAGAAGTGAATTGACTTGCCCAAGGTCACAGAGCAAACATGGGGTGGAGCCAGGATTAGAACCCAGGTCCTTTTAACTCCCAGGCCTGTGCTCTTTCCACTAAGCCATGCTGCTTTCACATGGGAGGGAAGGGTAAAAATTCAAGCTTGTCTTGTCTTTTTGCCAACTTGTGCTTCCCAAGTGCTTAGTACAGTGCTCTGCACACAGTAAGCGCTCAATAAATATGATTGAATGAATGAATGAATGAATGCTGTTGAGGGATAGCAATAATAATAATTGTATTTGTTAAATTCATTCATTCATTCAATCATTTATTGAGCGCTTACTGTGTACAGAGCACTGTACTAAGCTCTTGGGAAGTACAGTTGGCAACATATAGAGACAGTTAAATGCTTACTATGTACCAAGCACTTGGGTAGATAAGTAGGAGGGAGAATAGATGAAGGAACTGAGGCACAGAGAAGTTGTGACTTGCCCAAGGTCACACAGCAGGGAAGTGGCAGAGCCAGGATTAGAATCTACATCCTCTGATTTTCAGGCCTGTGCTGTTTCCAGTAGAAGAGCTGCTAGAAGGAGCTGTCTTTGATGATTTTTTAAAAGCCAGGTTAGGAAGACCTGATAGCACATCATTCCGTTAGTTAAATAGTAATAGTAATAATTGTGGTATTTATGAAGTGCTTACTGTGTGCCAAGCACTGTTCTAATTGCTGGAATAGATACAAGGTAATCAGGTTGGACACAGTCCACGCCCCTCCTGGGACTCACACTCTTGATCCCTGTTTTACAGATGAGGTAACTGAGGCACAGAGAAGTTAAGTGGCTTGCCCAAGTCACACAGTAGACAAGTGGCGGAGCTGGGATTAGAACCCAAGACCTCTGATGCCCAGGCCCAGGCTCTTTCCACTAGGCCATGCTGCTTTACTAATGTTATTTCGGAGCCATACATGGTGCTTTGGGCAACTGACAGAATTTGGGTGGAAGGCCCGTAGTTGAGAAAAACATTTTTAAAATGCCTATTTAGAAATTGCAACTCTGTCTAGGATATTTTAGGTCATGCTGCTTCTGGGGTACCTGAAAGCACCTTGGACTAGTGGAAAGAGCGTGGATCTGGTGGTCTGAGGACTGGGGTTCAAATGTAAGCCCGGTGTGGATAAAAGAGATTTATTGCTGAATTGTGCTTTCCAAGCCCCCTCTCAGGGTCACACCTGGAGAGTTTCCAATACTCTACCAGTCTCGGCTATGGGAGGGAGAGTCAAGCAGAGGCCTACCCATTCCACGCCTAGCTTGGCCAGTGGCTAGCCAGTGGAAGGCAATCTGCTACAAGTCAAAAGTCACCCGTGCTGGGCAGCAGCGGCATAGGAGAGAGTCGAGGGTGGAGACTCAAGTTGACCGCGCAGAAGGAGGCAATGGTCAACCACTTCCGGATTTTGACCAAGAAAACTCTGTGGATCCACTACCAGAACGATTGCAGATGGAGAGCGGGGCGTTCTGGGAGAGATCAATTAATCAATCAATCATATTTATTGAGCGCTTACTATGTGCAGAGCACTGTACTAAGCGTTTGGGAAGTACAAATTGGCAACATATAGAGACAGTCCCTACCCAACATTGGGCTCACAGTCTAAAAGGGGGAGACAGAGGACAAAACCAAACATACTAACAAAATAAAATAAATAGAATAGATATGTACAAGTAAAATAAATAAATAAATAAATAAATAGAGTAATAAATATGTACCTACATATATACAGGTGCTCTGGGGAAGGGAAGGAGGTAAGATGGGGGGAATGGAGAGGGGGACGAGGGGGAGAGGAAGGAAGGGGCTCAGTCTGGGAAGGCCTCCTGGAGGAGGTGAGCTCTCAGGGCCTTGAAGGGAGGAAGAGAGCTAGCTTGGTGGATGGGCATAGGGAGGGCATTCCGGGCCCGGGGGATGACGTGGGCCGGGGGTCGACGGCGGGACAGGCGAGAACGAGGTACGGTGAGGAGATTAGCGGTGGAGGAGCGGAGGGTGCGGGCTGGGCTGGAGAAGGACAGAAGGGAGGGGAGGTAAGAGGGGGCGAGGGGATGGACAGCCTTGAAGCCCAGGGTGAGGAGTTTCTGCCTGATGCGCAGATTGATTGGTAGCCACTGGAGATTTTTGAGGAGGGGAGTAATATGCCCAGAGCGTTTCTGGACAGAGATGTGTCTGTGGTGTCGCTATGGGTCAGATATGACTTGATGGCATAAGACAAGAGTTTCCAAGTGCTTAGTACAGTGCTCTGCACACAGTAAGTGCTCAATAAATACGATTGAGTTTATGTCAGTTCCTACCTTGTGACCTTGAGCAAGACATTCTCTGTGCCTCAGTTCCCTGACCTGTAAATGGGGGATTAAATGCCCACTCTCCCTCCTATTTAGACTGTGATCCCCAAATGGGACAAGGACTGTCAGACCTGACTAACTTGTATCTACCCCAGTGCTTAGAACAATGCTTGATCAATCAGTCAATCAATCAATCGTATTTATTGAGTGCTTACTGTGTGCAGAGCACACAGTACAAGTTGGCAACATATAGAGACAGTCCCTACCCAACAGTGGGCTCACAGTCTAGAAGGATATGTAGTAATGCTTAATAAATGCCATAACTATTCATTATCATTACTGCTCTGATCCTCTCCAGTGGAAATTATCATCATCATCATCAATGGTATTTATTGAGCATTTACTATGTGCAGAGCACTGTTCTAAACTCTTGGGAGAGCAGAGTCTGGTAGACACATTCCCTGTCCACAGCGAGCTTACAGTCTAGAGGGGGAAACAGGCATCCATATGAATAAATAATTTATAATATGTAATAATAATGATGATGGGATTTGTTAAGCACTTACTATGTGCAAAGCACTGTTCTAAACTCTGGGGGGATACAAGGTGATCAGGTTGCCCCACGTGGGGCTCACAGTCTTAACCCCCATTTTACAGATGAGGTAATTGAGGCACAGAGAAGTTAAGTGGCTTGCCCAAGGTCACACAGCTGACAAGCGGTGGAGCAGGATTCAAACCCATGACCTTTTACTCCTAAGCCCATGCTCTTTATTATATGCACATAACTGCTTTAGGCATGAGGGTAGAGCAAGTATTCAATGCCCAAACTGACATCTGAATAAAATATTCAAATCATTCAAGGGGAAAGGAAATGGCCAAATAATTATGTTTCAGTTAATCCTGTTGTTTCACTGTTGTTACACACCAGCTTTTTGTGTTTTTCTTTCTCCCCTTTACAGGCTCGAGGAGCTTAGAGAAGAAGAAAACCTTTAACCTTCGAAAGAGTCACAACTCCCTGAAAGCCGTCTCTCTGCATCCTCCTGCCCCGTCGACCCAGGTGGTCTACCTGAAAGACATTGTTTGCTACCTGTCGCTTCTGGAAAGGGGTCGGGCTGAGGATAAATTAGAGTGTAAGTCTGTGGAAATCAGGGGAGATAGCTCTCTGTCTCTGTCTGTCTCTCCCACTCTCTCTCATCACCTTGCCAAAGTGAATTAAGGGCAGTGCAAAGACTCAGGATCCAGGCTCAGAAAGGACTGTTAATAATAATAATTATGGTACTTGTTAAGCGCTATGTGCCAAGTGCTGTTCAAAGCACTGGGGTAGATACGAAGTCAGAATCAATTAATTGATGATATTTATTGAGCGCTTATTGTGTGCAGAGCACTCAACTGAGTTCTTGAGAGAGTTACAATACAGTAGAGTTGGTAATAATAATAATAATAATAATTATGGCGCTTAAGCACTTAGTAAGTGCCAAGCACTATTATACTACTACTTATAATTTTGGTATTTGTTAAATGCTTACTATGTGCCAAGCACTATTCTAAGCACTGATCTAAGCAATGGGGGTAGATACAAGTTAATGAGGTTGGACGCAGCCCCTGTCCCACGTGGGACTCACAGTCTTAATCCCCATTTTGCAGATGAGGTAACTGAGGCCCGGAGAAGTGAAGTGACTTGCCCAAGGTCACACAGCAGACATGTGGCGGAGCGGGGATTAGAACCCAGGTCCTTCTGATTCCCAGGCCCGTCCTCTATCCAACGAATCATGCTGCTCCCTGCCCACAAGAAGGCTTATGGTCCAGAGGGGGAGACAGACAGTAAAATAAATTACAAATTGGGGAAATAGTAGAGTACAAGTAGAGTTTCAAAGTGTTTAAGAGGTCTACATCTAAGTGCATAGTCAACACTGAGGGGATGGTGGATTGGGGAAATAAGGGGATTAATCTGGGAAGGCCTCTTGGAGGAGATGTGATTTTTAAGAGGGCTTTGAAGGTGGGGAGAATGGTGGACTGTCACATATAAAGAGCGAAGGAGGTCCGGGCCAGAGGGAGGACAGGGAAGGGAAAAACGATAACCTTCCTAGATTTCCAAGGCTCTAACGGCAGTCGGTGTCCAGCCTTCCCTGGAAGCAGCCGAGTAAGACAAAACTGTCCTAAATCCAATGGAAACGCATCACATCATCGTGCCCATTTCTCTGGACCCACTTCAAAGTCAGTTATTCATTCAACTGTATTTATTGAGCAGAGCATTGTACAAAGTGCTTGGGAGAGTACAATACAACATTAACTAGACACATTCCCTGCCCACAATGAGTTTACAGTCTGGAAGGTGGGAGGCAGACATTAATTTCAAAGGGAAATAGCTTCCCAATTTTTATTATTCAAACTTCCCCCAAGAGAGATTTTGGACTCTGCTAATTCCAAAGCCAGGGACATTTGTGCCTGAGAATGTCTATGGGACAAATTTGAAATGTGCTGAATCCCAGTCCTCACATCATCCGGAAGGATGTGGAATAATTCTGATAATGATGATGATGGTATTTGTTAAGCGCTTACTAAATGCCAAGCACTGTTGTAAGCACTGGGGTAGATACAAGGTAGAAGCAATGAACATCCACTACTGTCCCTTCAGACCCTTCCGATCCTGCTAATGATGCGGCTCAGGGATATTAAAAGAGGCCAAGACTTCATGCCTTATTACCTCTAGTGGTATTTATTAAGCACTTACTATGTGCCAAGCACTTTATGAAAGCAGCTTGGCTTTGTGGCTAGAACATAGGCTTGGAAGTCAGAAGGACCTGAATTTTAATCCTGGCTCTGCCACTTGTCTGCTGTGTGACTCTGGGCAAGTCACTTCACTTCTCTGTGCTTCAGAGAACCTCAGCTGTAACATTCTTCCCCTTCTAGACTGTGAGGCCGTTGTTAGGTAGGGACCGTCTCTATATGTTGCCAAATTGTACTTCCCCAAGCGCTTAGTACAGTGCTCTGCACTCAATGAGTGTTTAATAAATACGATTGATTCATTCAGTACAGCAATAAAAAGTGAAAATCCCTGCCCACAAGGAGCTCACAGTCTAGAGTTGGGGAGGCAGACATGAATACAAATAAACAGACCAGTATAAATATATAAAATGACAGCTATATACATAAGTGCCTTGGGGCAGGGAGATTGGGGAAGAAAAAAGGGAGCAAGTCAGTGTGATGCAGAAGGGAGTGGGAGATGAGGAAAAATGGGGCTTTGTCTGGGATGGGCTCATGGAGAAAATGGACCTTCAGAAAAGCTTTGAAGATGGGGAGAGTAATTGTCTGTCGGATTTGAGAAGGGAGGGCATTCAGGGCCTGAGGTAGAGCATGGGTCAGGGGTCAGCGGCCAAGCAGGTGAGATGGAGGTACGGTGAGAAAGTGTGTGGGCTGGGTTGTAAAAAGGAGAGAAGCGAGGTGAGGGAGGAGGGGGTGAGATGATGGAGAACTTTAAAGCCAATGGTGAGGCGTTTTTTTGATATGGAGGTGGATAGGCAACCATTGGAGATTTTTGAGGAGGGGGTTACATGTCTTGAATGTTTCTGCAGAAAGGTGATCTGGGCAGCAAGAATGGACTGGAGTAGGGAGGGACAGGAAGTAGGGAGGTCAGAAAAAGGAGGCTGATACAGTAATCTAGGCAGGATAGGATGAGTGATTGTATTAACATGGTAACAGTTTGGATGAAGAGCAAATGGCAGATTTTAGCAATGTTGTGAGGGGGAGACCAACAGGATTTGGTGGTGGATTAAATACGTTGGTTGAATGAGAGAGTGGAATCAAGGCTAACTCCAAGGTTACAGGCTTGTGAGATGGGAAGGTACTGTCTACAGTGATGGGAAAATACAGGAGAAAACAGGGGTTTGGGTGGGAAGATGAGTTCTGTTTTGGACATGTTAAGTTTGAGGTGACAGGAGGACATCCAAGAAGAGATGGCTTGAAGGCAGGAGGAGAAGCAAGCCTGGAGAGAAGGAGAGAGATCAGGGGAGGAGATGTAGATTTGGGTATCATCCTCATGAAGATGGTAGTTGAAGCCATGGAAGTGAATGAATTCTCAAAGGGAATTAATGTAGATGGAGAATAGAAGGGGACCCCCATAGTTAGGGGGTGGGAGACAGAGGAGGAGCCCATGAAGGAGACTGAGTGTGAACAGCCAGATAGGTAAGAGGAGAATCAGGAAGAGATAGTCAGTGAAGCCTAAGTTGGATAACGTTTCCAGGAGAAGGGGATGGTTCACAGTGTCGAAGACAGCTGAGAGGTTGAGGAGGATTAGGATGGAGTAGGAGCCATTGGATTTGGTAAGAAGGAGGTTATTGGTGACCTTTGAGAGGGAGGTTTCAGTGGAGTGTAGGGGACGGAAGCCAGATTGGAGGGGGTCTGGGAGAGAATTGGAGGAGAGGAATTTGAAGCAGCTGGTGTCGATGACTTGGCCAAGGAGTTTAGAGAGGAAGGGTAGGAGGGAGATGGGGAGATAACTGGAGGGAGCTGTGGGTTCCCAGGATGTTTTATTTAGGATGGGTTAAATGGACATATTTGAAGGCAGTGGGGAAGAAGCCATTGGAGAGTGAACGGTTGAAGATGGCTGTTAGGAAGGGAAGGTGGGAAGGAGCGAGAGGTTTTACAAAGTGCAAAGGAATGGGACCCGATGTGCAGGTGGAGGGGGTCGCACATGAGAGGAGGCAGGAGACCTCCTCTGGAGATGCTGTTGAGAAGGATGGGAAAATCGAAGACGGGGCTGGAAAGGGGAGGTTCTGAGGAGGAGGAGGGGTGATTTTAGGGAGCTCACACCTGATGGCATTAATTTTCTTCATAACATAGATGATCAGGTCACTGGGGACAAGGGATGGGTGAGGTGGAGGACAGGGAACCTGAGGAGGGAGTTAAATGTGTGGAACATGGGGATTAAGACTGTGAGCCCCATGAGGGACAGGGACTGTGATCAACCTGATTTGCTTGTATGATTATGGCATTTATTAAGCGCTTACTATGTGTGAAGCACTTTTCTAAGCTCTGGGGAGGTTACTAGGTGATCAGGTTGTCCCATGGGGGGCTCACAGTCTTAATCCCCATTTTACAGATGAGGTAACTGAGGCCCAGAGAAGTTAACTGACATGCCCAAAGTCACACAGCTGACAACTTGTGGAGTGGGATTTGAACCCATGGCCTCTGACTCCAAAGCCCGTGCTCTTTCCACTGAGCCACGCTGCTTGCATTCCACCCAAGAGCTTAGTATAGTGCCTGGCGCCTACAAATGCCACAATTCTGATTACTATTATTATTATATTAAGCACTGAGGTAGGTCTGAGATAATCATGTTGGACACACAGTCAAAGCATTAGGGAAAACGGGGATTGAATCCCCTTTTTACCAGTGAGGCCACAAAGGCACAGGGAAGTGAAATGACTTGCCCAAGATCACACATCAAGCAAGGAGCTCAACCAGATTTAAAACCTAGTCCTTTGACTCTCAGATCCATGCACTTTCCACTAGACCACACTGCTTCTCGCCAGACATTTAATAATAATAATAATAATATCAATCAATCTATCGTATTTATTGAGCGCTTACTGTGTGCAGAGCACTATACTAAGCCCTTGGGAAGTACAAGTTGGCAACACATAGAGACAGTCCCTACCCAACAGCGGGCTCACAGTCTAGAAGGGGGAGACAGAGAACAAAACCAAACATACTAACAAAATAAAATAAATAGAATAGATAGGTACAAGTAAAATAAATAAATAAATAGAGTAATAAATATGTACAAACATATATACATATATACAGGTGCTGTGGGGAAGGGAAGGAGGTAAGATGAGGGGGATGGAGAGGGACGAGGGGGAGAGGAAGGAAGAGGCTCAGTCTGGGAAGGCCTCCTGGAGGAGGTAAGCTCTCAGAAGGGCCCCTTCTGCGTGGCCCTTATTATTATTATTATATTATATATAATATATTATAATATATATAACATATATAATATATAATATAATATATATTATATAATAATATATAATGTATTTTATATTATATTATTATTATAAGTGCATTTAGGTTTAATTTTATTTGTTCTGACATGTTTTGCTTTGTGGTCCTTCTCCTCCTTCTAGACTGTGAGCCTGCTGTTGGGTAGGGACCGTCTCTATATGTTGCCGACTTGTACTTCCCAAGCGCTTAGTACAGTGCTCTGCACACAGTAAGCACTCAATAAATACGATTGAATGAATTGAGTGAATGAATGAATTATGACATTTTTTAAGCCCTTACTATGTATCAGGCACTGTAATAATAATAATAATAATAATAATAATAATAATGGCATTTATTAAGTGCTTACTATGTGCAAAGCACTGTTCTAAGCACTGGGGAAGTTACAAGGTGATCAGGTTGTCCCACGTGGGGCTCACAGTCTTAATCCCCATTTTACTGATGAGGGAACTGAGGCCCAGAGAAGTGAAGTGACTTGCCCAAAGTCACACAGCTGACAATTGGCAGAGCCAGGTTTTGACCCATGACCTCTGACTCCAAATCCCGGGCTCTTTCCATTGAGCCATGCTGCTTCTCTAAGCATCTTCTGCTTCTCTGTGCTAAGTGCTGGGATAGATACAGCATAGCTTAGTGAAAAGAGCACAGACTTGGAAGTCAGAAGACGTGGGTTCTAATTCTGTCTTCACCATTTTTCTGGGGCAAGTCACTTAACTTCTCAACTGTAAAAATGGGGATTAAGACTGTGAACCCCAAGTGGGACAACCAGATTACTTTGTATCTACCCCAGTGCTTTGAACAGTGCTTGGCACATAGTAAGCGCTTAACAAATACCATAATTATTATTATTACAGCAAATTGGGTTGGACACAGTCCCTATCCCATGTGAGGGTCACGGTCTCAATTCGCACTTTACAGATGAGGGAACTGAGGCCCAGAGAAGTTAAACGACTTGCCCAAGGTCACATAGCAGACAAGCGAAGGAGCTGGGATTAGAACCCGTGACATTTTGACTCTGAGGCCTGTGCTCTATTCACTACACCATGCTTTCCTGTTTGCCCTGCAGCCATTTTCCTAGTTACCCAGGAAGGGGTCAGGGGAAAGAAAGGACAGTACCTTCGTACTGTTTCGGTGGGAGAAGCTAGTAATTAAGTGAGGTCTGGAGATTATCTGTGAATTTCATTTATCCAAGCCTACCAACTTGTACCCCTCTCGCCTAGAAATTGCCAACAATCTAGACCTGGTTGGTTGTGTGTCATCATTACTATCACCATTACTATTGTTGTCGTATTTGTTGAGCATTTACTATGTGCCAAGCTCTGTTCTAAGCAACAGGATAGCGGACACAGTCCCTGTCCCACGTGGGACTCGTAGTCTAAGCAGGAGGGAGAACAGGTCCTGAATCTCCATTTTACAGATGAGGAAACAGAGAAACAGAGAAGTAAAGTGAGTTACCCAAGGTCACACAGCAGGTGACTGCAGAGCCAGGTTCCCCGATGCCCAGGCCTGTGCTCTTCCCACAAGGCCATGCTCCGTTTGGCTAAAAGGGATTTGGAGGCAGGAAGGAGGATCCCCAAGGAGTCTCGGGAAAACGTGGAGTGCCGGGTTACTGCCTTGAAAAAGGCCTGGGCTAGATCTCCGGCAAGACAGCGCTGGCGTCGCAGAGCCCACTTCAGAAGGGAGAAGAGAAACGGGCTTGGCCTGAAGGAAGGGAGGGATAAATTCCCGAATCTGACCCCTCTCCTACAATTCCAACGTAAGCTGGTCCTTGAGGTCCTTCTTTTAGGAAAAGGGGGCCCCCTGGATATTTGTCTACCACTGCCTTTTCTCCTCCCCAGACTGACCCTCCTGGAGAAGGAGCAGAATTAGCAGACACACCCCCTGCCCAAAGGAAGCTTCCAGTCTAGAGTGGGAGACAGACATTAATATGAATAAGTAATTTATAATATATAATTTGAAGATTCATTCATTCATTCAATTGTATTTATTGAGCACTTACTGTGTGCAGAGCACTGTACTAAGCACTTGGGAAGTACAAGTTGGCAACATATAGAGACGGTCCCTACCCAACAGCGGGCTCACAGTCTAGAAGGGGCAGACAGACAGCAAAACAAAACATGTGGACAGGTGACAAGTCATCAGAATAAATAGAAGTAAAGCTAGATGCACATGATTAACAAAATAACTAGAATAGTAAATATGTACAAGTAAAATAAATAGAGTAATGAAACTGTACAAACATATATACAGGTGCAGCATACTTCATGCTGCTGCCCGGATTGTCTTTGTCCAGAAATGCTCTGGGCATGTTACTCCCCTCCTCAAAAATCTCCAGTGGCTACCAATCAATCTGCACATCAGGCAGAAACTCCTCACCCTGGGCTTCAAGGCTGTCCATCCCCTCGCCCCCTCCTACCTCCCCTCCCTTCTGTCCTTCTCCAGCCCAGCCCGCACCCTCCGCTCCTCTGCCACCGCTAATCTCCTCACCGGGCCTCGTTCTCGCCAGTCCCGACATCGACCCCCGGCCCACGTCCTCCCCCGGGCCTGGAATGGCCTCCCTCTGCCCATCCGCCAAGCTAGCTCTCTTCCTCCCTTCAAGGCCCTACTGAGAGCTCACCTCCTCCAGGAGGCCTTCCCAGACTGAGCCCCTTCCTTCCTCTCCCCCTCATCCCCCTCTCCATCCCCCTCATTTTACCTCCTTCCCTTCCCCACAGCACCTGTATATATGTATATATGTTTGTACATATTTATTACTCTATTTATTTATTTATTTTACTTGTACATACCTATTCTATTTATTTTATTTTGTTAGTATGTTTGGTTTTGTTCTCTGTCTCCCCCTTTTAGACTGTGAGCCCACTGTTGGGTAGGGACTGTCTCTATATGTTGCCAACTTGTACTTCCCAAGTGCTTAGTACAGTGCTCTGCACACAGTAATCAATCAATCAATCAATCGTATTTATTGAGCGCTTACTATGTGCAGAGCACTGTACTAAGCGCTTGGGAAGTACAAATTGGCATCACATAGAGACAGTCCCTACCCAACAGTGGGCTCACAGTCTAAAAGGGGGAGACAGAGAACAGAACCAAACATACCAACAAAATAAAATAAGTAGGATAGAAATGTACAAGTAAAATAAATAAATAAATGAATAAATAGAGTAATAAATATGTACAACCATATGTACATATATACAGGTGCTGTGGGGAAGGGAAGGAGGTAAGACAGGGGGATGGAGAGGGGGACGAGGGGGAGAGGAAGGAAGGGGCTCAGTCTGGGAAGGCCTCCTGGAGGAGGTGAGCTCTCAGCAGGGCCTTGAAGGGAGGAAGAGAGCTAGCTTGGCGGATGGGCAGAGGGAGGGCATTCCAGGCCCGGGGGAGGACGTGGGCCGGGGGTCGATGGCGGGAAGGCGAGAGCGAGGTACAGTGAGGAGATTAGTGGTGGAGAAGCGGAGGGTGCGGGCTGGGCTGGAGAAGGAGAGAAGGGAGGTGAGGTAGGAGGGGGCGAGGGGATGGACAGCCTTGAAGCCCAGGGTGAGGAGTTTCTGCCTGATGTGCAGATTGATCGGTAGCCATTGGAGGTTTTTGAGGAGGGGAGTAACATGCCCAGAGCGTTTCTGGACAAAGATAATCCGGGCAGCAGCATGAAGTATGGATTGAAGTGGAGAGAGACACGAGGATGGGAGATCAGAGAGAAGGCTAGTGCAGTAGTCCAGACGGGATAGGATGAGAGCTTGAATGAGCAGGGTAGCGGTTTGGATGGAGAGGAAAGGGCGGAACTTGGCAATGTTGCGGAGCTGAGACCGGCAGGTTTTGGTGACGGCTTGGATGTGAGGGGTGAATGAGAGAGCGGAGTCGAGGATGACACCAAGGTTGCGGGCTTGTGAGACGGGAAGGATGGTAGTGCCGTCAACAGAGATGGGAAAGTCAGGGAGAGGACAAGGTTTGGGAGGGAAGACAAGGAGCTCAGTCTTCGACATGTTGAGCTTTAGTTGGCGGGCGGACATCCAGATGGAGATGTCCTGAAGGCAGGAGGAGATGCGAGCCTGGAGGGAGGGGGAGAGAGCAGGGGCAGAGATGTAGATCTGGGTGTCAACAGCGTAGAGATGATAGTTGAAGCCGTGGGAGCGAATGAGGTCACCAAGGGAGTGAGTGTAGATCGAGAACAGAAGGGGACCAAGCACTGAACCTTGGGGAACCCCCACCGTAAGAGGATGGGAGGGGGAGGAGGAGCCTGCAAAAGAGACTGAGAAAGAACGACCGGAGAGATAAGAGGAGAACCAGGAGAGGACGGAGTCTATGAAGCCAAGGTCAGATAACGTGTTGAGGAGAAGGGGGTGGTCCACAGTGTCAAAGGCAGCTGAGAGGTCGAGGAGGATTAGGACAGAGTATGAGCCGTTGGATTTGGCAAGCAGGAGGTCATTGGTGACCTTTGAGAGGGCAGTTTCCGTGGAATGAAGGGGACGGAAGCCAGACTGGAGGGGGTCGAGGAGAGAGTTGTTGTTGAGGAATTCTAGGCAGCGCGTGTAGACAACTCGTTCAAGGAGTTTGGAAAGGAATGGTAGGAGGGATATGGGACGATAACTAGAAGGTGAGGTGGGGTCAAGAGAGGGTTTTTTTAGGATGGGAGAGACATGGGCATGTTTGAAGGCAGAGGGGAAGGAACCAGTGGAGAGTGAGCGGTTGAAGATGGAAGTTAAGGAGGGGAGAAGGGATGGAGCGAGAGATTTCATAAGATGAGAGGGAATGGGGTCAGAAGCACAGGTGGCCGGAGTAGCACTTGAGAGGAGGGAGGAGAGTTCCTCTGAGGATACCGCTGGGAAGGATGGGAGAGTAGCAGAGAGTGTTGAGAGCCGGGGGGTTGGTGAAAGGGGGGAAGAGACTTTGGGGAGGTCGGACCTGATGGATTTAATTTTGTTAATGAAGTAGGAGGCCAGATCGTTGGGGGTGAGGGAAGGAGGAGGGGGAGGAACCGGGGGCCTGAGAAGGGAGTTGAATGTACGGAAGAGCTGGCGGGGGTGATGGGCATGGGTGTCAATAAGGGAGGAGAAATAGTTTTGTCTGGCAGAAGAGAGGGCTGAGTTAAGGCAGGAAAGGATAAACTTGAAGTGAACGAGGTTGGCATGGTGTTTAGACTTTCACCAGCAGCGTTCGGCAGCTTGAGCATAAGAGCGAAGGAGGCGGACAGTGGCAGTGATCCAGGGCTGTGGGTTAGCGGTGCGAGAGCGGCGAAGGGAGAGGGGAGCAAGCGAGTCTAGCTGAGTAGAAAGGGTAGAGTGGAGAGCAGTAATCTGATCATCAAGACTGGGTAGAGAGGAGAGGGCGGCGAGGTGGGGTGTGAGGCGCTCCGAAAGATGGGTGGGGTCCAGAGAGCGGAGATCTCTGTGAGGGAGTAATATGGATTTACGGGGGAAAGGAGTGTGAGTGAGGAGGCAGGTGAGAAGATTATGATCAGAGAGAGGGATCACAGAGTTGGTGAGGGTGGACACAGTGCAGCGGTAGGAGATGATGAGGTCGAGGGTATGACCAAGTTGGTGAGTGAGCACTCAATAAATACAATTGATATACAGGTGCTGTGGGGAGGGGAAGGAGGTAGGGTGGGGGGATGGGGATGAGGAGAGGAAAAAAGGGGCTCAGTCTGGGAAGGCCTCCGGGCAGAGGTGAGCTCTCAGTAAGGCTTTGAAAGGAGGAAGAGAGCTAGCTTGGCGGATGTGTGGAGGGAGGGCATTCCAGGCCTGGGGGATGACGTGGGCCGGGGGTCGATGGCAGGACAGGCGAGAACGAGGCACGGTGAGGAGATTAGCAGCGGAGGAGTGGAGGGTGCGGGCTGGGCTGGAGAAGGACAGAAGGGAGGTGAGGTAGGAGGGGACGAGGTGATGGACAGCCTTGAAACCAAGAGTGAGGAGTTTTTGCCTGATGTGACCACACATCAGATATGTAAGTGCTGGGATTTATTTGTACTAATGGCTGTCTACCCCCTTCTAGACTATAAGCACACTGAAGTGAGGGAATATGTCTGTTTATTGTTGTACTCTTCCAAGTACTTAGTACAGTGCTTTGTACACAGTAAACAATAAATGTGATTGAATGAACGAGTGAATGGAGTAGATTGAGTAGGAGCAGAGTTCTATGGCTTGAGTTTTTTCCTGAGGAAAAGCTTCCTAGACCTATCACAATGATCAACACAACACACTCCAACCAATCGATCATTCAATCCATCAGTAGTATTTATTGAGCATTTACCACGTGCAGAGCACTGTACTAAATAGGAGAATACAGTGCAACAGAATTAGCAGACACATTCCCTCCCTGCCCATAACAAGCTTACAGTCTAGAGGGGGAGACAGACATTAATATGAATAAATAAGTAATTTATAATGTATAATTTAAAGATATGTACCTACGTGCTGTGGGAGTAGATTGAGAAGGAGCGGAGTTCCATGGCTTGAATTTTTCTCCAGAGAAAAGCTTCCTAGGCTTTTCCTAACGACCACTGGAACGCACTCCAACCAATCAATCAATCCATCGATCATATTTACTTAGAGCTTACTGTGTGCAGAGCGCTAGATTTCCTCCCTTCAAAGCCCTCCTGAGAGCTCACCTCCTCCAGGAGGCCTTCCCAGACTGAGCCCCCTTTTTCCTCTCCTCCTCCCCATCCCCCCCGCCCTACCTCCTTCCCCTCCCCACAACACTTGTATATATTTGTACATATTTATTACTCTTTTTATTTTACTTGTACATATTTACTATTCTATTTATTTTGTTAATGATGTGCATATAGCTAGAATTCTATTTGTTCTGGCGATTTTGACACCTGTCTACACGTTTTGTTTTGTTGTCTGTCTCCCCCTTCTAGACTGTGAGCCCGTTGTTGGGTAGGGACCGTCTCTATATGTTGCCAACTTGTACTTCCAAAGCGCTTAGTACAGTGCTCTGCACACAGTAAGTGCTCAATAAATGCGATTGAAAGAATGATGAATGAATGTAAGCTCATTATGGACAGGGAACATGTCTGCTAATTCTGTTGTGCTCTCCCAAATGCTTAATTTGGTGCTCTGCACTTAGTAAACAGGTCGTGAGTTCTAATCCTGGCTCCGCCACTTATCTGCTAGGTGACCTCGGGCAAATGAGTTCACTTCTCTGAGCCTCAGTTATCTCATCTGTAAAATGGGCATTGAGCCCCACATGCGACAGGAACTGTGTCCAACCCGATTAGCTAGTATCTATCCCAGTGCTTACAGCAGTGCCTGGCATATAGTAAGCACCTAACAAATTCTGTAATCATTATTATTAGTTGACTGTGAGCCCCTTCTAGACTGTGAGCCCACTGTTGGGTAGGGACTGTCTCTATACGTTGCCAACTTGTACTTCCCAAGCGCTTAGTCCAGTGCTCTGCACACAGTAAGCGCTCAATAAATACGATTGATGGTGATGATGATAGTAGTAAGCGCTTAATGATTGATCAATTGCACTCGGCGCTTAGGAGAGTTCATTATACCAATATAACAGACCCATTCCCTGCCCTCAAGGAGCTCACAACGTAAAGGGGGAGACAGACAGTAATGTAAATAAATAAATTACGGATATTTACAAAAGTGCTGTGGGGCTGAGGTGGGGGATGAATGAAGGGAGCAAATCAGGGCAGCGTGGAAGGGAGTGTTTGGAAAGCCTGACGTTCTCTGTGTTTTTTGCAGTCATGTTTCGTCTATATGACACGGATGGTAACGGCCTCTTGGACAGCTCGGTAAGCTCCTCTTCCCTGGCAATGCTCTCACGCAGAAGAAGCAGCGTGGCTTAGTGGGAAGAACACGCGCCGGGTAGTTGCAAGGACCTGGGTTCTAATCCCAGCTCCACCCTTGTCTGCTGCGTGACCTTGGACAAGTCACTTCGCTTTTCCGGGCCTCAGTTCTCTCATCTGTAAAATGGGGATGAAGACTGTGAGCCCCATGTGGGACAGGAACTGTTTCCAACCTGATTAGCTCGTATCTACCCCAGCGCTTAGAACAGTGCCTGGCACATAGTAAGAGCCTAACAAATGCCATAAAACAATAGAAATGACCATCGAGGTATGAGAGCCCACAGAGAAGGACAGAAGGACATCTAGTTGACTCTCAGTGCCTCAGCTCTGGGGACACCCCTACCCTAGGGACATCCACCCTCTTTAGTAGGATATCTATAAAGCACTTACTATGGGCCAAGCACTGTACTATAATAATAATAATAATAATGATGATGATGGCATTTATTAAGCGCTTACTATGTGCAAAGCACTGTTCTAAGCTCTGGGGAGGTGAAAAGGTGATCAGGTTGTCCCACGGGGGGCTCACAGTCTTAATCCCCATTTTACAGATGAGGTAACTGAGGCACAGAGAAGTTAAGTGACTTGCCCAAAGTCACACAGCTGACAGTTGGCGGAGCCGGGATTTGAACCCATGACCTCTGACTCCAAAGCCCGGCCCCTAGCCATCGGATTTGATATAAGTTATTCAAGTTGGATGCAGTCCCTGTCCCAAATGGGTCTCACAGTCTAGAGGAGAAGGAGAAAGGGTATTGCCTTGAATCCCCATTTTGTGGATGAGGAAACTGAGTTAAATGACATGTCCAAGGTCACTAAACAGGCAAGTGGCACAGCCAGGATTGGAATCTACATCTTATGACTCTCAGGCATGTGTTCTAGCCATTAGGCCACACTGCTTCCCTCTTCTGTCCGGCAGGATTCAATCAATCAGTGGCACTTATTGAGCACTTACTGTGTGCGGAGCACTGTACAAAGCACTGGGGAATGTATGATACAACAGAGTTGGTAGATACTATCTCTGCCCGCAACGAGTTGACAGTCTACAGAAGAGACCCTCCCCAACCTAGATCTTAGCATGTGTTCAAAAGAGAAAAACTCAGTCAATCGATCGTATTTATTGAGCACTTACTTACAGTGCAGAGCACTGTATTAAGCGCTTGGGAGAGTACAATATATAACAGAACCATTCCCTGCCCACAACGAGCTTACAGTCTAGAGAGGGAGACAGACATCAACATAAATAAATAGGTTACAAAATATATAATAATAACAACGATGGCATTTATTAAGCACTTACTATGTGCAAAGCACTGTATATGTATCATACATAATAATAATAATAATGATGGCATTTATTAAGCACTTACTATGTGCAAAGCACTGTTCTAAGCTCTGGGGAGGTTACAAGGTGATCGGGTTGTCCCACGGGGCGCTCACAGTCTTAATCCCCATTTTACAGATGAGGTAACTGAGGCCCAGACAAGTTAAGTGACTTGCCCAAAGTCACACAGCTGACAATTGGCGGAGCCGGGATTCGAACCCATGAACTCTGACTCCAAAGCCTGCGCTCTTTCCACTGAGCCATGCCGTACACATACATATACATTCATTCATTCAATCGTATTTATTGAGCGCTTACTGTGTGCAGAGCATTGTACTAAGCACTTGGGAAGTACAACTCAGGAATGAAGAGAAACAATCCCTGCCCACGCCGGGCTTACAGTCTAGAAGTCTACTTATCTATAGTCTACAAATCATACATACTCATAATAATAATAATAATTTTGGTATTTGTTAAGCACTTACTATGTGCAAAGCACTGTTCTAAGCGCTGGGAGGGGGATACAAGGTGATCAGGTTGTCCCACAGGGGGCTCGCAGTCAATCCCCATTTTACAGATGAGGTAACTGAGGCCCAGAGAAGTGAAGTGACTTACCTAAAGTCACACAGCTGTCAATTGGCAGAGCCGGGATTTGAACCCATGACCGCTGACTCCAAAGCCCGGACTCTTTCCACTGAGCCACGTTGCTTCTCTTCATACATCATAAGGGGATGAGAGAGACCGGATGGGAAGAAAATGGGAAATGGGAGAGTAGATAGGAAGAAGAGGAACGTTAACATAAAAATCTCACCATGAGAACAATTTATCCATCCCACTTTTCCCCAGTAATTAAGAGTTTATTGTCATGGGACGCACGCCCAGTATGAAGCAAAGCTCAGAGCAGAGAGAATAAGGAACAGGGCGAGACCTAGCTTCAGCCTGCCTGTTTTTAATGAAAAATCGGCATATGTCCCTGGGGGAATCGTCCAACAGGGCTCGCCTCTTACACCACCCACTCCCATCTGCCGTTTTCCCGCCTCTCCAAATTCCTTCTGGGGGTGGTGTTGACGGCATCCTTTCCGAGGTGCGTTTTCCATCGGCCCCTCCCTTTTGACTTTCCTCAGGAGTTGGATCGGATAATCAACCAAATGGTCCACGTCGCAGAGTACCTGGAGTGGGATGCGACAGAGCTGCGGCCCGTAAGTGATCGCGGGGTGGGAGATGCTCTCAGGGTGAGGGTTTGAGGGGAGAACCCCGGGCTTTCTTCTTAATAGAGCTCAATGCCCATTTCCTCGACGCGCGGGATCACGATCCATCACCTGCTGGGACTCTGGATGCTGAACAGGAAGGGTTGGAGACCTGAATAAAATAGGGCAAGCGCCTTACTCTAGGACCGAAGTTTGGCCCGCTGAACAAAATGGGATTTGGCCAAGTGAACCAGCTTCAGTCACAGCTAGCTTGGCTCACTGGCACTTGGCTGATAGTAAATAAATAATTGTGGTGTCTGTTAAGCGGTAACTGTGTTCCAAGCCTCAGAGTCCGTCAGTCAATCATATTTATTGAGCTCTGTGTGCAGAACGCTGTACTGAGCACTTGGAAGAGTACACTGTAACAATAAACAGTCACACTCCCTGCCCACGATGAGCTTACAGTCTAGAGTTTAATTAATGATGGCATTTAATGATGGCATTTGTTAAGCACCTACTATGTGCAAAGCACTGTTCTAAGCGATGGGGAGGTTACAAGGTGATCAGGTTGTCCCCCAGGGTGCTCACAGTCTTAATCCCCATTTTACAGATGAGGGAACGGAGGCCCAGAGAAGTTAAGTGACTTACAAGAAGTCACACAGCTGACAAGTGGCGGAGCCAGGATTTGAACCCATGACCTCTGACTCCAAAGCCCGGGCTCTTTCCACTGAGCCACGCTGCTTCTCTAATAATGGCATTTGTTAAGCGCTTACTATGTGCAACGCACTGTTCTAAGTGCCGGGGGGGATTACAACGTGATCAGGTTGTCCCATGTGGAGCTCACAGTCAATCCCCATTTTACAGATGAGGTAACAGGCTCAGAGAAGTTAAGTGACCTTCCCAAGGTCACACAGCAGACATGTGGCGGAGCCGGGATTTGAACCCATGACCTCTGACTCCAAAGCCCGTGCTCATTCCACTGAGCCACGCGGGAAGTACAAGAGTTTACCGTGTATTGTACTAACTGCTGGAGTAAGATACCAGTCACAACCCCTGTCCCACATGGGGCATAGAGGAGCAGCATTGCTCAGTGAAAAGAGCCCGGGCTCAGGAGTCAGAGGTCATGGGTTCTAATCCTGGCTCCACCACTTGTCAGCTGTGTGACTTTGGGCAGGTCACTTAACTTCTCTGTGGCTCAGTTCCCTCATCTGTCAAATGGGTATGAAGACTGTGAGCCCCCTGGAGAAGTAGCATGGCTCAGTGGAATGAGCATGAGCTGTGGAGTCAGAAGTCGTGGGTTCAAATCCATAGTAAGCACTTAACAAGTGCCATTATTATTATTATTATTATTATTATTATTATTATTATCATCATTGTTATTATTCTCTGAGCCTCAGTTACCTCCTCTGTAAAATGGGGATTAAGACTGTGAGCCCCACATGGGACAATCTGATCACCTTGTATCCCGCCCCAGCACTTAGAACAGTGCTTTGCACATAGTAAGTGCTTAACAAATACCATGATCATCATCATCATATTATTAAAGGGGGAGGGAGAACAAGTATTGAATCCCTGTTTTACAGATGAGGGAACTGAGGCACAGAGAAGTGAAGTGACTAACCCATGGTCACACAGCAGGCAGGTGGGTGAGCCTGAAATAGGACCTGCATTCTAATAATAATAATAATAATAATAATAATAATAATGATGATGATGGTTTTGGTTAAGCGCTTACTATGTGCAAAGCACTGTTCCGAGCACTGGGGAGGTTACAGGGTGATCAGGTTGTCCTACGGGGTGGCTCACAGTTTTAATCCCCATTTTACAGATGAGATAACTGAGGCCCAGAGAAGTGAAGTGACCTGCCCAAAGTCACACAGCTGACAGTTGGCGGAGCCGGGATTTGAACCCCTGACCTCTGACTCCAAAGCCCGGGCTCTTTCCACTGAGCCACGCTGCTTCTCTAATCCCAGCTCTGCCATACGTCTGCTCTGTGTGACCTTGGGCAAGTCACTTCTTTGTGCCTCAGTTCCCTCATCTGTAAACATGGGGATTAAGACTGTGAGCCCCATGTAGGACAGGGACTGTGTCCAACTCGATTTGCTTGTATCTATCCCAGTGCTTACTGCAGCGCTTGGTACATAGTAAGTGCTTAACAAATACCATAGAAAAAAAAAAGAATCCAGCTCCTCTGATTCCCAGGTCAGTGTGCTTTCCACCAAACTTCACTGCTTCCCCTGCGTTAACCTCATTTTCTTATCATCATCATCAATCGTATTTATTGAGCGCTTACTGTGTGCAGAGCACTGTACTAAGCGCTTGGGAAGTACAAGTTGGCAACATATAGAGACAGTCCCTACCCAACAGTGGGCTCACAGTCTAAAAGGGGGAGACAGAGAACAAAACCAAACATACTAACAAAATAAAATAAATAGAATAGATATGTACAAGTAAAATAGAGTAATAAATATGTACAAACATATATACATATATATGACTCACTGAACTTCTCTGTGCCTCAGTTTCCTCAAAGGCAAAATTGGGATTCAATACCTGTTCTCCCTCCTATTCAGACCGTGAGCCCCATGTGGGACGGATACTGTGCCCGACCTAATGTTTGACACATAGTAAGCGCTTAAGGATTATCCCCAAGCAAAAAGAGATTCAACACTGGAGACACCAGGAGAAAGGCTCCCTCAAGACACCAACGAAACAGGGCCTGAGCTGGGTACTCTCTTTATTAAAAGATCATTTGGGACAAATGTTTTTGAAGAACTTCAGGAAAGACCCTCAACCAACAAGAAGTGACAGATATGAGACACAAATTATTTGAGTGACAGCTTCATCCAGTTTTGAGAAGCAGCTAGGAATAGTGGATAGAGCCCAGGCTGGGGAGTTAGAAGGCCACGGGTTCTAATCCCGATTTCACCACTCGTCTGCTGTGTGACCTCGGGCAAGTCTCTTCACTTCTCTGGGCCTCAGTTAGCTCATCTGTAAAAAAAAAAAGAATGGGATTTAAGAGTGTGAGCCCCATGTGCGACAGGGACTGTGTCCACCCTGGTTAACTTGTAACTACCCCAGCGCTTAGAACCGTGCTTGGCACATAGTAAGTGCTTAACAAATACCATCATCATTGTCGTCTTGGGGACAACACCTGCTTTTTCATGAAAGAAGTTGGGAAAGATCAGGGAAGCAAGATTTCCTTCAACCACTTCCGCCCACCTTAATAATGATAATAATAATAATGATGGCATTTATTAAGCACTTACTATGTGCAAAGCACTGTTCTAAGTGCTGGGGAGGTTACAAGGTGATCAGGTTGTCCCACGGGGTCTCACAGTCTTAATCCCCATTACAGATGAGGGAACTGAGGCAACAGATGAGGCAACTTCTGGACTAGAGATTAGCGTTCCAAACTGGAAGATGCTTCCTCCAGCCTGAGGAAGGCTTGAACCTCCAACATCCCGGGGGATTCTGTCCCCACCTAAATCTTCAGCAAGGACACGACTGTCACTCCTGAAATTTACCAGATAATCATTCAATCAATCAAGTGTATTTATTGAACACTTACTGCGTGCAGAGCACTGCACTAAGCGCTTGGGAGAGTACAACATGACAATGTAGCAGGCACATTCCCTGCCCACAGTGAGCTTACAGACTAAATGGGGTGACACGTTCATATAAATCCGTGGCTCAGTGGAAAGATCACGGTCTTGGGAGTCAGAGGTCATGGATTGTAATCCCGGCTCCGCCGTTTGTCAGCTGTGTGACTTTGGGCAAGTCACTTCTCTGGGCCTCAGTTACCTCATCTGTAAAATGGGGATGAAGACTGTGCAAGTCACTTGACTGGGCCTCAGTTACCTCATCAGTAAAATGGGGATGAAGACTGTGAGCCCCATGTGGGACAACCTGATTACCTTGTATCTACCCCAGTGCTTAGAACAGTGCTGGGCATATAGTAAGTGCTTAACAAATACCAACGTTATCATTATAAATAAATGTTACGGCTATGTACGCAAGTTCTGTGGGACTGAGGGAAGGGGGTGAATAAAGGGAACAAATCAGGCTACGCAGAAGGGAGTGGGAGAAAAGGAAAGGAGGGCTTAGTCAGGGAAGCCCTTTTGGAGAAGATGTGCCTTCAATAAGACTTTAAAGGTGGGGAGAAAAATTGTCTGTTGGATAACATTAGAGATCTTCTTTTTGGAAGCAGCTCAGCCGATCTCCTTTTGCTCGAGGATATTAATGGGAACAATCTGACTGAAAATAGAATTGGTTTTCCTATTTGGCCCTCCCCACCCCTTCATCTTCAGAAGCTTACTCACCCATTAGTAACAGCAAATTAGCCGGGAGAAGGCTGCCTTGAAGTCACCGAGCTTTTTGACTTCTAAACAGCAGGATCCACTGATCTTCTGAGGAACAGGAAACATGCACCAATGCCAATAGCATGAAAACAAAACTTGTTACTCAAATTATTTTGGAACTGGTTTTTTCCTTCCTCCACAGAACATCAAGGGCTCTGAGTACAACCTGTTCCCCAATCTTTGGTAGTACATTAATGATAATTGTGGCGTTCATTAAGCACTTACGATGTGCCAAGAACTGGGGTAGATACAAGAAGCGGAGGACTGGAGTAATAATAATAATATTTCTTAAGTGCTTAGTATGTTCCAGGCACTGGATTTAGCACTGGGGTGGATACGAGCAAAGGAGTTGGATATAGTCCCTGTCCCATGTTGGGCTCACAATGTCAATCCCCATTTTCCAGATGAGGTAACTGAAGCATAGAGAAGTGGAGTGACTTGTCCAAGGTCACACAGCAGACAAATGACGGAGCTGGGATTAAAAAGGTTTTGACTGCCAGGTCCATTGGGTGTGTGCATCTGTGGTTGGTGGGGGGAGTATCCATTGATTCCCGAGCTTTTGTGTTCCTCATAGATTTTGAAGGAGATGATGGAGGAAATTGATTTTGACCATGATGGGACCGTTACTCTGGAAGAGTGGATCCGGGGGGGCATGACCACCATCCCTTTACTGGTCCTACTGGGAATGGAGACGGTAAGTGAACCCTACTGGGGTCAGCATTGAAGGGGAGGGTGGACCACAGAGCAGATCTCTAGCTGCCGGGAGGCCGGCCGGTGTCACCGACCTCCACATCGGGCTTGAAAATGTTATGCCACTCGTGTAATTCCCCTAGATGAGATCACCTTTAGTCCAGTGAAAGAGACTCTAAGGAATCTGGGCTCATGGGAGTCTAGGTTTTAAGTTAAGGATCCTGAAATGATCTGACATTTGCCCGTGACCTAAGTTGTTTTCTCAGGGGTCTTGTAGACGTCCCCAGGGAAGGAACTGAAGATCCGATGTAGTCAGCCCACTCTGACGGCTAAGAACTAAAGACACCGCGGATGATTTTAGCTGCTCGCCTCAAGAGTCACACTTGTTCCCCTGTGCTTTTTTTTACAGGGATGGAGGAGGTCTGTGGGGGAAGGCGGGGAGGATGAAGTGGGAGGCCTGAACGGGAAAGACAGTTTTATACACTGCCTGGCACATAAGCACTTAAGAAATGCTATATAAAAAATTTATAGAGCAGCCTGTCCAATGTTCAGTCTGAACTTCATTCTAGACTTCAAGGGGTCGGGAAATCCGGCCTCAGAGTCTTGCTCCGTCTTCTGGGAGCCTGATGCTGCTCAAGATTCCTCTAAAGCTGGTAATCCTGGGCAGCCTCAGTCAGTCATATTTATTGAGCACTTACTGTGTGCAGAGCATTGTACTAAGCACTTAGGAATCACATTAAAAATAATAATTATAACTGTGGTAAATACCAGGGGGTGGAAAAAAAGGAGGATATTCACAGGTAGTTCATAGGCAAATTAGCTGATTCCATTGATATCAGCACTACAGCAGATGCCACAGCATTTACTTTTCATAATAATAATAATAATAATAATGGCATTTGTTAAGTGCTTACTATGTGTCAAGCACTGTTCTAAGTGCTGGAGTAGATACAAGGTTGTCCCATTTGGGGCTCACACTTTTAATCCCCATTTTACAGATGAGGGAACTGAGGCCCAAAGAAGTGAAGTGACTTGCCCAAAGTCACACAGTTGACAAGTGGCAAAGCCGGGATTAGACCCATGACCTCTGACTCCTAAACCCGGGCTCTTTCCACTGAGCCATGCTGCTTCTTTCATGATTTTCCAACTAGAAATTTGTCTGTTATATTGTTGCATTGTACTTTCCCAAGTGCTTAGTATAAGGCTCTGCAAGTAGTAAACACTTAACAAATAATCAATCAGTTGTATTTATTGAGCGCTTACTATTTGCTGAGCCCTGTACTAAGTGCTTGGGAAAGTACAATCGATTGATTATGTGCTAAGCGCTTATGTGCTAAGCGCTTAGTACAGTGATCTGCACACAGTAAGCGCTCAATAAATACGATTGAATGAATAAATGAATGCCAGGCACTGGGGTGGAAATAAGCAAATTGAGTTGGACACAGTCCCTTTCATTCACTCAATCATTCATTCAATCATATTTATACTGTACTAAACACTTGGGAGAGTACAATACAACAACAGACACATTCCCTGTCCACAACAAGTTCACAGTCTAGAGGGGTAGACAGACATTAATATAGATGAACAAATAAATTACAGATATAATATAAATACATGAATAAATGAATTATGGATATAGTATGAACAAATAAATTACAGATATTTATTGTACTTATTGAGACACATGGGGCTCACAGTCTCAATCCCCATTTTACAGATGAGGTAACTGAGGCACAGAGAAGTGAAGTGGCTTGTCCAAGGTGTCCCAGCAGACAAGTGGCAGAGATGGGATTAAAACCCTTGACCTTCTGATTCCCGGGTCCCTGCTCTATCCACTAGGCCATGCGCTTCTCTGCCCACAATGGGCTTACAGTCTAGAATGACTATGAACCCATTGTTGGGTAGAGACCATCTCTATATGTTGCCGATTTGTACTTCCCAAGCGTTTAGTATAGTGCTCTGCACACAGTAAGTGCTCAAAAAATATGATTGAATGAGTGAATGAATAGAATGAGCTTACAGGTGAGCCTGGCAATGGGAATACATATTTCTCTCTTTCCCTTTTCCTCTGTCTATGGGAGAGCTTAGACCAAGGATGGCCTCTCTCCTTGATTGTACAAACTTCAATGGTTCTGATTTCTTCTAGAGAATGTGCCCAGGACACTTTAAAAAAAATCATTGGACCCCCAGATAGCCCTTGTCCTCTACTGAGTCTGAATCTCCATTGATATCCAAAGAAATTCTGGTCTCAGAGAACATTTTCAGCTCCGGACAGAGGCAGAAAGAAGTTTAGGCCACTGGCAGGGCCCATCAGATGCTCAATCCTCCTTACAGATAGCTGTTCATCCATTCACCCGGGACCAGGAAGAAATTTTTTCCAGGCATGGAACAAAAAGCATAGAGCCCATTCAACTTATACAATCTGGGAAAAGGGTAGACTAATAATGGTTCTTAATTTTGCTGCAGGCAGCATTGAATTTGTTGTACTTCCCAAGCGCTTAGTCCAGTGCTCAGCATACAGTAAGCGCTCAATAAATATGATTGAATGAATGAATGAATGAATGATTGTCTTGGAATTCTTTTACAGTTCATATTGTTTTGGGGCCTCGGAATTTGGAGGGCCAGGTTGGAAATGCTGTCATTGTGTTTAGATTATATGTGTGTGTGTGTGTGTGTGTGTGTGTGTGTGTGTGTACATATATACACATACATATATATGTGTATATATACATGTACACATATATATACATGTACACACATATATATGCATATATATGTACATATATATATTCTAAATCTAAGTATATATGTATGCATGCACACACACACATATGTGACAGTACTATATATATGGTGCATGTGTGGGAAGCAACATGGCGTGGCAGGTAGACCATGGGCCTGAGAGTCAGAAGGTCATGGGTTCTAATCCCAGCTCGGTCACTTGGCTGCTCTGTGACCTTGTGTAAGTCACTTCACTTCTCCCAGTTACCTCATCTGTAAAATGGGGATTAAGACTGTGAACCCTAATAAGGGTATTTATTAACCACTTACTATGTACAAAGCACTGTTCTAAGCGCTGGGGAAGTTACAAGGTGATCAGGTTGTCCCACGGGGGGCTCACAGTTTTCATCCCCATTTTACAGATAAGGGAACTGAGGCCCAGAGAAGTGAAGTGACTTGCCCAAAGTCACACAGCTGACAAGTGGCGGAGCTGGGATTTGAACCCATGACCTCTGACTCCCAAGCCTGGGCTCTTTCCACTGAGCCATGCTGCTTCTCAGCTTGGTCTTTCGGAGCGCCTCACACCCCACCTCGCCGCCCTCTCCTCTCTACCCAGTCTTGATGATCAGATTACTGCTCTCAACTCTACCCTCTCTACTCTGCTAGACTCACTCACTCCCCTTTCCCTTCGCGGCTCTCGCACCACTAACCCACAGCCCTGGATCACTGCCACTGTCCGCCTCCTTCGCTCTTATGCTCGAGCTGCCGAACGCTGCTGGCGAAAGTCTAAACACCATGCCAACCTCGTTCACTTCAAGTTCATCCTTTCCTGCCTTAACTCAGCCCTCTCCTCTGCCGGACAAAACTATTTCTCCTCCCTTATTGACACCCATGCCCATCACCCCTGCCAGCTCTTCCGTACATTCCACTCCCTTCTCAGGCCCCCGGTTCCTCCCCCTCCTCCTTCCCTCACCCCCAACAATAGTTTACCCCATCCTACCTCCTTCCCTTCCCCACAGCACCTGTATATATGTATATATGTTTGTACATATTCATTACTCTATTTATTTATTTATTTTACCTGTACATATCTATTCTATTTATTTTATTTTGTTAGTATCTTTGGTTTTGTTCTCTGTCTCCCCCTTTTAGACTGTGAGCCCACTGTTGGGTAGGGACTGTCTCTATATGTTGCCAACTTGTACTTCCCAAGCGCTTAGTACAGTGCTCTGCACACAGTAAGCGCTCAATAAATACGATTGATTGATTGATTGATAAACAGCTTCTCAGTTGCTTCTCAACCCGAGTTGCTTGTATCCACCGCTGTGATTAGTTCAGTGCCTGGCTCAGAGTAAGCACTTAACCAATACCATTATTATTATCATTGTTGTTAATAATAATAATGATATATATAGAGAGAGGGAGAGAGAACAAGAGAAATAAAGATAGAGGGAGAGAGTAAATGTCTTTAAAAAAGCCAGGGAATAACAAAATCCCTACTGAGCTCACCTCCTCCAGAAGGCCTTCCCAGACTGAGCCCCCTTCTTTCTCTCCCCCTCCTCCCCATCCCCCCCGCCATACTTCCTTCCCCTCCCCACAGCACCTGTATATATGTATATACGTTTGTACGTATTTATTACTCTATTTATTCCTTTTATTTGTACATAGTCTATTTATTTTATTTGGTTAATATGTTTTGCTTTGTTGCCTGTCTCCCCCATCTAGACTGTGAGCCTGCTGTTGGGAAGGGACCGTCTTTATATTTTGCCAACTTGTACTTCCCAAGCGCTTAGTACAGTGCTCTGCGCACAGTAAGCGCTCAATAAATACGATTGAATGAATGAATGAATGAAGAGAGAGAGCGAGAGAGAGAGAGAGAGAGAGTGCAAGAGAGATAAAGAGAGAGGGAGAGAGGGAGTGAGTGGTACTGTCAGTGGAAAGAGCCCGGGCTTTGGAGTAAGAGGACATGGGTTCAAATCCTGGCTCCTCCAATTGTCAGCTGTGTGACTTTGGGCAAGTCACTTAACTTCTCTGGGCCTCAGTTCCCTCAACTGTAAAATGGGAATAAAGACTGTGAGTCCCCCGTGGGACAACCTGATCACCTTGTAACCTCCCCAGCACTTAGAACAGTGCTTTGCACATAGTAAGCGCTTAGTAAATGCTATCATTATTACTGTCTTTAAAAAGCCGGGGAATAACGATATATATGTAGAGAGAGAGAGAGAGAGAGAGAGCAAGAGAGATAAAGAGAGAGGGAGAGATGGAGTGAGTGGTACTGTCTTTAAAAAAGCTGGGGATTAACTATATATATATATATTATAGATATATACAGAGAGAGAGAGAGAGAGAGAGAGAGCGCAAGAGAGATAGAGAGGGAGAGATGGAGTGAGTGGTACTGTCTTTAAAAAAGCCGGGGAATAACGATATATATATATATATATATACAGAGAGAGAGAGAGAGAGAGAGAGAGAGAGAGAGAGAGAGAGAGAGCGCAAGAGAGATAGAGAGGGAGAGATGGAGTGAGTGGTACTGTCTTTAAAAAAGCCGGGGAATAACGATATATATATATATAGAGAGAGAGAGAGAGAGAGCAAGAGGGATAAAGAGAGAGGGAGAGATGGAGTGAGTGGTACTGTCTTTAAAAAAGCCTGGGTGGCTTGGTAAGAAATACTGTTCATGCAAAGCATCTGGGGTTGTCCCAAGAAAAATTAGTCGCAATATAGCAAGCAAATACAAGTCAAGTGGCCAGAAACACAATTGCCACAGGATGGCGCCGTAGCCTAAAAAAGATGAGTGTTGTAGTATTGCCAATTTTCAGGGTTGACTTCCCTCTTAAATCGCCAACACATGAAAGAGACATTGTAGGTAAGCTAGGAAGGCAGACTGCGATTGATCTGCTTAACTCCTAAGAAAAACGGATGTTCAAGAGAACTATTTGTTCAGGATCTCTGAGTGTTCCCATTGTCTTCCTAAAAGCAGAACGTAGAATGATAGGCCACAAAGGCAACGGAGCTAAGAACTGAACGTGTAGATGAAAAGACTGTCAAGTGACAGATTTTTAGACTGTGAGCCCACTGTTGGGTAGGGACTGTCTCTATATGTTGCCAATTTGTACTTCCCAAGCGCTTAGTACAGTGCTCTGCACATAGTAAGCGCTCAATAAATACGATTGATGATGATTGATGACGATAATTTCATGGTCCAGCCCACAAAATGACCGGAACCGGGAAAACCTTCTAGAATCAGATGACAGTTGTCTCTTCAGGCCTTAACCAAGTCTGAGGTTGGAGCTCAGATACGTAGATATACCAGGCACCGTACTAAGCGCTGGGGTAGAAACAAGATAATCAGGTTGGACAGAATCCTTGTCCCTAATAATAATAATAATAGCAATAATAATAATAATAATGGCATTTATTAAGCACTTACTATGTGCAAAGCACTGTTCTAAGCGCTGGGGAGGTTACAAGGTGATCAGGTTGTCCTACAGGGGGCTCACAGTCTTCATCCCATTTTACAGATGAGGGAACTGAGGCACAGAGAAGTTAAGTGACTTGCCCAGAGTCACACAGCTGACAATCGGTGGAGCCAGGATTTGAACCCATGACCTCTGACTCCAAAGCCCGGGCTCTTTACCACAGAGCCACGATAGGGCTCACAGTCTTAATCCCCATTTTATAGGTGAGGGAACTGAGGCATAGAGAAGTTAAGTGACTTGCCCAAGGTCACGCAACAGACAAGTGGCAGAGTTGGGATTAGAACTCAGGTTCTTCTGACTCCGAAGCCCGTGCTCTACCCACTAGACCATGCTGCTTCTCAACGTTTCACTCTTCTGGGCTCTGGTAATCAATCAATCAATCGTATTTATTTAGTGGTTGCTGTGTGCACAGCACTGTACTAAGTGCTTGGGAGAGTGCAATATAACAGAGTTAGCAGACACATTCCCTGCCCACAGAGAGTTTACAGTCTAGATGGGAAGACAGACATAAATTAATAAATTGCGGCTATGTACATAAGTGCTGTGGGGCTGAGGGAGGGATGAACGAAGTGTGCGAATCCAGGTGCAAGGGCGATGGAGAAGGGAGTGGGAGAAGAGGAAATAAGGGCTTAGTTGGTGAAGGTGTCTTGGGGGTGATGCACTTTCAATAAGGCTTTGAAGGTGGAGAGAATGATCATCCGTCGGATGTGAAGAGGGAGGGAGTTCCAGGCCAGAGGCAGGATGTGGGTGAGGGGTCAGCCACGAGATAGATGAGATCAAAATACAGAGAGTAATTTGACTTTGGAGGAGCGAGCTGGGTGGGCTCGGTTGCAGTAGGATATCAGGGAGGTGAGGTGGGCGGGGGCAAAGTGACTGAGTGCTTTAAAACATCTGGGTAGGAATTTCTGTTTGATACAGAGGTGGTTGGGCAACCACTGGAGGTTCTTGGGGCGTGGGAAAAGATGGACTGAACGGTTTTGTAGAAAAATTATCCGGGCTGCAGAGTGAAGTAGGGACTGGAGTGAGGAGAGACAGGAGGCTGGGAGGTCAGCAAAGAGGCTGATGCAGTCATCATGACATGATAGGATAAGTGCTCGGATCGGCATGGTAGCAGTTTGGATGGAGAGGAAAGAGCAGATTTTTGTGATGTTGTGAAGGCCGAACTGACAAGAGTTGGTAATATGTGGGTTGAATGAGTGAAATGAGTCGAGTCCTTCACCATTGTATTGGACTTGGGAGACAGGGAGCATGGTGGTGAAGTGACGGGAAAGTCAGGGAAAGGACAAGGTTTGGGTGGAAAGATGAGGAGTTCTGTTTTGGACATGCTACATTTGTGGTGTTGGTGGGACATCCAAGTAGAGATGTCCTGAAGGCAGAAAGGAAATGCCAGACTGCAGAGAAGGAGAGAGATCAGGGCTGGAGAGAATCCTCTACATAGAGATGGTGGTTGAAGCCATTTGAGGGAATGAGTTCTCCAAGAGAGTGGTGTAAATTCAGACTACAAGGGAATGCCAAACTGAGCCTTAAAAGACTCCCATGGTAGGAGACAGAGGAGGAGCCCGTGAAAGAGACTGAGAATGAGCATCCAAGAGATAGGAAAACAAGAAGACCATGTCAGTGAAGCTGAGATTGGATAATGTTTCCAGCAGAAGCAGGGGGATCAACAGTGTGGAAGGCAGCTGAGAGGTCGAGGAGGATTTAGGATGGAGTAGAGGCCATTGAATTTGGCAAGAAGAAGGTCATTGGTGACCCTAGGACAGTTTCTGTTGAGTGAAGGGAGTCGGATTGGAGGGGGTGAAAGAGAGAATTGGAGGAGAGGAATATGAGACAGTGGATGTAGACAATTTGCTCAAGGAATTTGGAGAGGAATGGTAAGAGGGAGATGGGGTGATAACTGGAGGGAGCCATGGGGTCAAGGGAGGGGTTTTTTTTAGGATAGGGGAGACATGGGCACCTTTGAAAGAAGTAGGGAAGAAGTCAGTGGAGAGGAAACAGTTGAAGATAGTAGTCAGGGAGGGAAGAAAGGAGAGGAAAGGTAAGGTTCGAAGGGATGGGGGTTAGAGGTGCAGATGGAGGAGGTGGATTTCAAAGGGAGGAGGGAAATCTCTTGAGATACTGCTGGAAAAAATGGGAGAGTCGCAAAAGGGGCAGGAGGAGGGAGAAACTGGAAAGGAGCAGGTGAGATTTTAGGGAGATCACGCCTGATGGTTTCAATTTTCAGGTTATTAGAGGCAAGAGATGGAGGGGGGCAGTGGCTGAGGAGGGTTTGTGTGTGTGTGTGTGTGTTTGTGAGAGAGTGTGCACAGAGGGAGGGGCTTTTGTACTCATCGCTGTCCCCCAGTAAATCTCCACCTGTCCCTCTGGCCTCTGACCTATGGCACATGGCATCCCCCCGCCTTTTGGAACGTCCTTCCCCCACCTCAGCTTCATCAAAGCCATTTCCGTCCTCTCAAAGCCTTCCTTGAAAGTCATTTCTTCCAGGAGGCATTTCCTGACTAATCCCTCTACTCCCCGTAAGGCTTGACATATCAGAACTCATCTTTAGCTGCTTCTTTATTATTGACGTATTCGCTTATGTCTTTTATAATCTGTTCTCCTGCTCAGAACTATGGCATATTCATCAATTTGCGTTTACTTTCTGCCCCCTTAGATTGTGAGCCCATTGAGGATAGGGATTATGGTCTTTTTACAAAATTCAAGTTCAGGGCTCTGCAGCTTGTTGGCCCTCAGTAAAATGCAACAGTTAATGATGCTGCTGATAATCAGTCAAGCAATCGAATTTATTAAGTACTTACTGTGTGCAGTGCACTGTATTAAGCACTTGGGAGAGTACAATATAACATGGCATTGACACCTTTCTACTTGTTGTGTTTTGTTGTCTGTCTCCCCCTTCTAGACAGTGAGCCCGTTGTGGGGTAGGGACTGTCTCTATGTGTTGCCGATTTGTACTTCCCAAGTGCTTAGTACAGTGCTCTACACATAGTAAGCGCTCAATAAATACAATTGAATGAATGAATATAATAATAATAATAATAATAATAATGGTATTTGTTAAGCCCTTACTATTTGCCAGGCACTGTACTAAACACTGGGGTGGGTACAAGCAGTTCAGGTTGGAGACAGTCCCTGCCCCATGTGGGGCTCACAGTCTCAATCCCCATTTTCCAGATGAGGTAACTGAGCCTCAGAGAAGTGAAGTGACTTGCCCAGGGTCACACAGCAGACAAGTGAAAGAGCCAGGATTAGAACCCATGACCTTCTGACTCCCAAGCCCGTGCTCTATCCACTAGGCCATGCTGCTTCCTCTAATACATTTCCACCAAAGAAGTATGTTGCCAACTTGTACTTCCCAAGCGCCTAGTACAGTGCTCTGCACACAGTAAGCGCTCAATAAATACAATTGATTGATTGATTGATTGATAAAGCCTTGTTTTCCACTAGCGCTAACACCAACTGTAAGTTAGGTGCCTTTGATTTGTGACCTACTCAAATCCTCAGAAGGGCATTATCCAGCCTCAGTCAACTTTTTGACCATTTTACTCTGTTTTAGCAATTCCACCAGAGTGTGGGCCAGGACTGGAAGAGGAAAAGAATTAATGACTAGTTAGCAGCCTTGCTGAAACATTTGGCAGGGAAGGTAATAATAACAGTAATAGCATTTGTTAAGCACTTACTAGGTGCCAGGCACTGTTCTAAACTGTAAGGTAGTTATAAGATAATAGGGTTGGACACAGTCCCAGAGTCTTAATCCCCATTTTGCAGAAGAGGTAACTGATGCCCAGAGAAGGGAAATGACTTCCCCAAGGTCACACAACAGAGAAGTAGCGGGGCTGGGATTAAAGCCCAGATCCTTCCGGCTCCTGGGCCTGTGCCGATGCTACTAGCTAAAACAGTCTTTGAATATCTGGTGAATTTCAGTTGTATTTCAGTCGTCCATTCGGGACATTGCCCAAAATACGTGTTGAGACAAATAAAATAAATCTTTCTCACAGAACAGATCTAGACCCATTCAATTCATTATCCTTCCTAGGGCTCTTCAGGGATTAGATGTCTTTGTTGGGAGACAACTTGCGTTCCAAGTAGGAAGACAACTATGTTGCCAACTTGTACCTCCCAAGCACTTAGTACAGTGCTCTGCACACAGTAAGTGCTCAATAAATACGATTGAATGAATGAATGAATGAATGAATGAATGAATGGAAGCTGCCTAGTGTGAACATTACACCTGTGAAATCACTTCAATTCATTTCAATCCAATCGTATTTATTGAGCGCTTACTGTGCGCAAAGCACTGTACTGAGCACTTGGGAGAGTACAATAGAACAACAAACAGACATATTCCTGCCCACAATAAGCTCACAGTCTGGAAGGGGAAGGCAGACATTAATATAAATGTATTAAAAAATAAATTACAGATATATGATATGACTTGTGGGGAGGGAACGAATCTACCGACTCTGTTGTATTGTACTCTCCCAAGTGCTTAGTACAGAGTTCTGCGCACTGTAAATGCTCAATAAATTGAGAATTGAGTATAATAATAATAATGGCATTTATTAAGCACTTACTATGTGCAAAGCACCGTTCTAAGCGCCAGGGAGGTTACAAGGTGACCAGGTTGCCCACAGGGGGCTCACAGTCTTAATCTCCATTTTACAGATGAAGGAACTGAGGCACAGATAAGTTAAGGGACTTGCCCAAAGTCACACAGCTGACAATTGGCGGAGCCAGAATCTGAACCCATGATCTCTGACTCCAAAGCCCGGGCTCTTTCCACTGAGCCTATGACTTGTGGGGAGGGAACGAATCTACCGACTCTGTTGTACTCTCCCAAGTGCTTAGTACAGAGTTCTCCACACAGTAGGTGCTCAATTAGAAGCAGTGTGGCTCAGTGGAAAGAGCCAGGGCTTTGGAGTCAGAGGTCATGGGTTCAAATCCCGGCTCCGCCAATTGTCAGCTGTGACTTTGGGCAAGTCACTTCACTTCTCTGGGCCTCAGTTCCCTCATCTGTAAAATGGGGATGAAGACTGTGAGGCCCCTGTGGGACAACCTGATCACCTTGTAACCTCCCCAGCGCTTAGAATGGTGCTTTGCACATAGTAAGCGCTTAATAAATGCCAGCATTATTATTATTAGTAGTAGTAAATGGAGCATTGAGTATGACAAGACACCATTAATTCATTCATTCAATCATATTTATTGAGAGCTTACTGTGTGCAGAGCACTTTACTAAGCGCTTGGGAAGTACAAGTTGGCAACATACAGAGACGGTCCCTACCCAACAGTGGGCTCACAGTCTAGAAGGGGGAGACAGAGAACAAAACAAAACATATTAACAGAATAAAATAAATAAAATAAATATATACAAGTAAAATAAATAGAGTAATAAATACGTACAAACATATATACATATATACAGGTGCTGTGGGGAAGGGAAGGACACCAATGAGTCCTAACACTGGTTTTAGACTGTGAGCCCACTTTTGGGTAGGGACTGTCTCTATATGTTGCCAACTTGTACTTCCCAAGCACTTAGTACAGTGCTCTGCACACAGTAAGCGCTCAATCAATACGATTGATTGATTGATTTATCTCTGGTTCTCTGAAAATTTCCTCCAGACTCTGTCTCTGGGCGGTGAAGCAGCCTCAGAAACTAGAATTCTGAAGAGAGAGATCTTTTCTACTTCCAGGTAGAGAGAGAACATGAGTTGTCAAATTCCCTGAGCCTGGACAGGAATATAGCCTTACAAATCCAGTAGTTGGGGAAAAAATGTTTAGGCCTGCCCAGATTCCAGACAACCCACAAGATTTGCATTTGTCCCACTTGGGTTGTCAACCCCACCTCCACTCACTTACTCCCTGTCCACCTCCGCTCACCCACACACATCCCACACTCTTACCTCCCTCCATTCCCCACAGCACCTGCATATATGTATATATGTTTGTACATATTTGTTACTCTATTTATTTATTTATTTTACTTGTACATATCTATTCTATTTATTTTATTTTGTTAGTATGTTTGGTTTTGTTCTCTGTCTCCCCTTTTTAGACTGTGAGCCCACTGTTGGGTAGGGACTGTCTCTATATGTTGCCGACTTGTACTTCCCAAGCGCTTAGTACAGTGCTCTGCACACAGTAAGCGCTCAATAAATATGATTGATGATGATGATGATGACCAAGAGCTCCAAAACTGGCCATTACTACCACCCTGGCCGGTCAGATAATTTTCAAATTGCCTGGCCCTCAGCCCTGTTTTCTGGGGAATATAAATATAAATATAAATGTTTATATATAATATAAACATATAAATTTGTTTGTACATATTTATTACTCCATTTATTTATTTATTTTACTTGTACATACCTATTCTATTTATTTTATTTTGTTAGTATGTTTGGTTTTGTTGTCTGTCTCCCCCTTTTAGACTGTGAGCCCACTGTTGGGTAGGGACTGTCTCTATATGTTGCCGACTTGGACTTCCCAAGCGCTTAGTACAGTGCTCTGCACGCAGTAAGCACTCAATAAATACGATTAATTGATTGATTTTATTTTACTTGTACATATCTATTCTATTTATTTTATTTTGTTAGTATGTTTGGTTTTGTTCTCTGTCTCCCCCTTTTAGACTGTGAGCCCACTGTTGGGTAGGGACTGTCTTTATATGTTGCCAACTTGTACTTCCCAAGCGCTTAGTACAGTGCTCTGCACACAGTAAGCGCTCAATAAATACGATTGATTGATTGATTGATTGATTGATTGGAGACCCAGGGACAGATTCTAGTTTGGCTTCGGGAGAAACCAAGGTTGGTGAGACCTGAGGCCCGAGAGGTGAGTGCTAATTTTCGTGACTGCACTCCAGAGGCATTTGAAATAAATGTAAATGTTGGAAAGGAGAATTCATTCCATCGTATTTATTGAGCGCTTACTGTGTGCAGGACACTGTACTAAGCGCTTGGGAAGTACAAGTTGGCAACATATAGAGATGGTCTCTGCCCAACAATGGGCTCACAGTCTAGAAGACTGTCCCTGAGAATGAGAGTGGCAACTTTCTCCATCTGCTTAGCTCTAATTTGATTTCCTCGCTAATGGGTGGAAAATTGATCCTTTTACAAATCAGAAACTTGGTCAGAAATACAAATCCCCACGTCACGAGAATATGAGAGGCTGCTCTTATGTTACCGAACGAGAGGAAATGGACTTAAATTGCACCGAGGAGGAATTCTCTTATCCGTAAGGCTGACTATCTTGGCTGTAAGGGTGACTCAGTGTTGAAACAGGCTACGGAGGGAGGCTGTGGAATCTCCAGCCTGGGGGATCTTTAAATATACCTTAGACAGCGAGTCCTTCCTTTTTTTCTTTCCTCAGTGATACTTACTAAGCACTTACTATTTGCCAGGGACTGTACTAAGCACTGGGGTAGTTACAAGACAATCAGGTTAGACACAGTCCATGTCTCACGTGGGGCTCACGATCTTAATCTCATTTTACAGGTGAGGTCACTGAGGCACAGAGAAGTGAAGAATAATAATAGACTGTGATCTTGTTGTCTAGACTGTGAGCTCACTGTGGGCAGGAATGTGTCTGTTGTTATATTGTACTCTCCCAAGTGCTTAGTACAGAGCTTTGCACACAGCAAGGGCTCAAAAAATATGATTGAATGAATGAATAAATGAATAATAATAATTGTGGCATTGTTATTATTATCACAGTGTTTGTTAAGTGCTTATTATGTGCCAAGCACTGTTCTAAGTGCTGAATTAGGTAAGCACTTAACTGTGTGCCAGGCACTGTACTAAGCACTTTGAGGGATATCTCCCCCTCTCCCCCTCCTCCCCCTCTCCATCCCCCCCGCCTTACCTCCTTCCCCTCCCCACTGCACCTGTATATATGTATATATGTCTGTATGTATTTATTACTCTATTTATTTATTTATTTTATTTGTACATACTTATTCTATTTTATTTTGTTAATATGTTTTGTTTTGTTGTCTGTCTCCCCCTTCTAGACTGTGAGCCCACTATTGGGTAGGGAACGTCTCTATATGTTGCCAACTTGTATTTCCCAAGCGCTTAGTCCAGTGCTCTGCACACAGTAAGTGCTCAATAAATACGATTGAATGAATGAATGAATGAAATCAGGCTGGACAGAGTCCCTTTCCCAGGTGGAGCTAACACTTTCAATCCCCATTTTACAGATGAGAAAATCGAGTCACAGGGAAGTGAAATGATTTGCCTAAGGCATTTGCCAACAAATACCACAATTATTATTATTATTATCCCCAACTTCTCTCCCCCCACCACACTCCAGGACTTTTAACCAATAATAATAATAGTGATAATAATCATCACACTGATGATGGTATTTATTAAACTAGGCGCCAAGCTCTTATACTAGAGAGAGGCAGTGTGGCTCAGTGGAAAGAGCCCAGGCTTGGGAGTCAGAGGTTATGGGTTCGAATTCCGGCTCCGCCACTTGTCAGCTGTGTGACTTTGGGCAAGTCACCTCACTTCTCTGTGCCCCATCTGTAAAATGGGGATGAAGACTGTGAACCCCACGTGGGACAATCTGATCACCTTGTTTCCCCCCCAGCGCTTAGAACAGTGTCTGGCACATAGTAAGTGCTTAACAAATGCCAATATTATTATTATTATTACTATTATTAAGGTCACACAACTGACAAGTGGCAGAGCCAGGATTAGAACCTAGGTCCTGTGACTCTTTGGTTTATTTCTCTTTCCACCGGGCCACGTTCCTTCTACTATAGTTAAGTAGACTTGGCCCAGGCCTCCTGGAAGGACAGTTCCTAGATGGAAGTTTGGAAAAGGAGAGCGATCTCACTTTATCAGCAGCCCGGTCTAGGAAGGTTTCCATGAAATGAGGTGATTTGAGGAGGGTCTTGAAGGAGGGACAGAAGAAGGCTTGGTGGATGGAAAGAAAGAGGGTCTTGAAGGAGGGATGGCAGATGAACTCGATCACTCTGTTCACTTTGGTTTCTCCATCTGACGAAATCCAGTCGTCTAATCTAGTCTCAGACCTCCCCAGAGCTGGGTGACATCAAGGGAGATGTACTTGTTGTGGGCAAGGAATGTGTCTGTTTATTGTTACATTGGACTCTTCCAAACACTTAGTACAATGCTCTGCACACAATAGGCGCTCAGTGATTGAATGAATGAATTCTCACCTTCCACTTGCTGTGCATAAAGCATTTTGAGCTCTCGGGAAGAAAAAAACTACTTGATGCTAAAGGAACAGCTGAAATTTGTGCCATTCATTACCCAACAGCAAAGGAAGAAAGGAAAAGGGATCATCTAGTAGCACGGCCCAGTGGTTAAGAGCCCGGGCTTGGGAGTCAGAGAACGTGGGTTCTAATCCCGGTTCTGCCACTTGTCTGCTGAGTGACCTTGGGAAAGTCACTTCACTTCTCTGTGCCTCAGTTATCTCATCTGTAAAGTGGGGATTAAGACTGTGAGCCCCAAGTGGGACAACCTGATTACCTTGTATCCTCCAGCACTTAGAACAGTGCTTGGCACTCAGTAAGTGCTTAACAAATACCATAGTATTATATTATTACAATTATTATTACCTAGACTGGTGAATGCAGGGCACATACAGGGAGAAGCAGCTGTGGCCTAGAGGAAGGAATACAGGCCTGGGAGTCAGGAGACCTGGGTTCTAATCCTGCTCTGCACTTACCTGCTGCGTGACCTTGGGCAACTCTGTGCCTCAGTTCCCTCATCTGCAAAATAGGCATTCAGTATCTGTCCTCCCTCCTACTTAGACCGCGAACCCCATGATTATCTTGAATCTACCCCATCGCTCAGTGTGATAACCCTGACCCTGAATATCAATCAATCATATTTATTGAGCACTTACTGTGTGCAGAGCACTGTACTAAGCGCTTGGGAAGTACAGGTTGGCAACATATAGAGACGGTCCCTACCCAACAGTGGGCTCACAGTCTAGAAGGGGGAGACAGTCTAGAAGGGGGTGGCAGGAAGCAGCGCTTGTCCATTACAGTGCAACAGGGAAATACATTAAAATTTGCGTAGAAACGCGAGTGCTGAGGTTAGGAAAAAGGCACATCAGTATGTATCACATAAGTTGACTGCGTCGCCTAATGGATAAGACATCTGATTCGGATCAGAAGATCGAGGGTTCGTATCCCTTCGTGGTTATATTGCTTTTATTTTATAGAGAAGCAGCGTGGCTCAGTGGAAAGAGCCCAGGCTTGGGAGTCAGACGTCATGGGTTCAAACCCCAGCCCCGCCACTTGTCAGCTGTGTGACTTTGGGCAAGTCACTTTACTTCTCTGAGCCTCAGTTCCCTCATCTGTAAAATGGGGATTAAGACTATGAGCCCCACATGGGACAACCTGATCACTTTGTATCCCCCCCCCCCCAGCGCTTAGAACAGTGCTTTGCACATAGTAAGTGCTTAACAAATGCCAACATTATTATTATTATTCTCTGTGCCTCAGTTACCTCATCTGTAAAATGGGGATTAAGACTGTGAGCCCCCCGTGGGACAACCTGATCACCTTGTAACCTCCCCAGTGCTTAGAACAGTGCTTTGCACGTAGTAAGTGCTTAATAAATGCCATCATTATTATAAGGTGTCTGATTCGGATTGGAAGATTGAGGGTTCCTATCCCTTCATGGTTATATTGCTTTTATTTTATAGAGAAGCAGCGTGGCTCAGCTAAAAGAGCACGGGCTTGGGAGTAGGAGGTCATCGGTTCTAATTCCACCTCCGCCACTGTTGGCTGTATGACTTTGGGCAAATCACTTATCTTCTCCGTGCCTCAGTTACCTCATCTGTAAAATGGGGATTAGGACTTTGAGCCCCAAGTGGGACAACCTGATTACCTTGTAACCCCCCAATGCCTAGAACAGTGCTTGGCACATAGGAAGTGCTTAACTAATAATAATAATAATAATAATAATAATAATAATAATAATAATAATAATAATGATGGCATTTAAGTGCTTCCTATGTGCCAAGCACTATTAATAATAATAATAATAATGACATTTTTAAAGTGCTTACTATGTGCAAAGCACTGTTCTAAGTGCTGGGGGATACAAGGTAATCAGGTTGTGCCACATGGGCTCACAGGCTTAATCCCCATTTTGCAGATGAGGGAACTGAGGTACAGAGAAGTGAAGTGACTTGCCCAAAGTCACACAGCTGACAGTTGGCAGAGCTGGGATTAGAACCCCTGACTCCCAAGCCCGGGCTCTGTATTTTACTCCAGGTGGGTGCTGACTTGATGAGGCTGGAATGTTGTGAATTGATCAGAGGAGGCTTCCTGGAAGAAAAAATAAGTAAATAATAAGTTTTGTTTCCCTCTGAAAGCAAGGACACTCTTTGGGCCAACTAAGAGAAAGGATGGTCTACTAGCATCCATTTAAACCAAGATCCTGAAATCATTTGAGTTTTTCCTGACGGATCAATACTAATAATGATAATAATAGACTGTATCTCATGGGCAGGGAATGTGTCTGTTTAATAATAATCCTAATAATTTTTCATATTTGTTAAGCGTTAATATGTGCCAGGCATTGTACTGATTCCTCAAAAACCTCCAATGGTTACCGATCAATCTGCGCATCAGGCAGAAACTCCTCACCCTGGGCTTCAAGGCACTCCATCACCTCGCCCCCTCCTACCTCACCTCCCTTCTCTCCTTCTACTGCCCAGCCCACACCCTCCGCTCCTCCACCGCTAATCTCCTCACTGTACCTCGCTCTCGCCTGTCCCGCCATCGACCCCCGGCCCACGTCCTCCCCCGGGCCTGGAATGCCCTCTCTCCCTCTGCCCATCCGCCAAGCTCGCTCTCTTCCTCCCTTCAAGGCCCTGCTGAGAGCTCACCTCCTCCAGGAGGCCTTCCCAGACTGAGCCCCTTCTTTCCTCTCCCCCTCGTCCCCCTCTCCATCCCCCCGTCTTACCTCCTTCCCTTCCCCACAGCAGCTGTATATATGTATATATGGTTGTACATATTTATTACTCTATTTATTTATTTATTTATTTATTTTACTTGTACATTTCTATCCTACTTATTTTATTTTGTTGGTATGTTTGGTTCTGTTCTCTGTCTTCCCCTTTTAGACTGTGAGCCCACTGTTGGGTAGGGACTGTCTCTATGTGATGCCAATTTGTACTTCCCAAGCGCTTTGTACAGTGCTCTGCACATAGTAAGCGCTCAATAAATACGATTGATTGATTGATTGATTGATTGATTGCTGGGGTAGATTTAAGCAAATAGGGTTGGACACAGTCCCTGTCCCACATGGGGCTCCCAGTCTCAATCCCCATTTTACAGACGAGGTAACTGAGGCCCAGAGAAGTAAAGTGACTTGCCTGCAGTCACACAGCAGACAGGTGGCAGAGTCACAATTAGAACACATGACCTTCTGACTCCCAGCCCTGGGCTCTATTCACTATGCCATATTGTACTCTCCCAAACACTTAGTACAAATACAATTGACTGAATTGTGGTATTTGTTAAGCGCTTACTATGTGTGAAGCACTGTACTAAGCACCGGGGTAGATTCAAGATAATCAGGCCCCACATGGGGCTCACAGTCTAAGTAGGAGGACTCACAGATACTGATTCCCCATTCTGCAGGTGAGGGAACCGAGGCCCAGAGAGATGAAGTGATTAACTTCGCTTGTTTGAGAAACAGCGTGAGTTACTGGAAGGAGCCCAGGCTTGGGAATCAGAGGCTGTGGGTTCTAATTCCTACTCGGCCACGTGGTAGCTGTGTGACTTTGGGCAGGTCACTTTAACTTCTCTGGGCCTCAGTTACCTCATCTGTAAAATGGGGATGAAGGCGGTGAGCCCCACGTGGGACAGCTTGATAACCTTGTATGTACCCCAATGCTTAGAACAGTAGTAAGCGCTTTAACAAATACTATTATTATTATTATTATTCATTCAGTCAGTCAGTCAGTCATATTTATTGAGCACGTACTGTGTGCAGAGCACTGTACTAAGCACTTGGGAAGTACAAGTTATTATTATTATTATTATTATTAACTGTCCCATCCTTGTAGCTCCCGCCACCAGAGCAGGATCATTAAGGGTTGGCATTGACCATCGGCATCTGGTGGGCTGGGTTTCCAGGCTAGGCACCCCAGACTGAGCCCCCTTTTTCCTCTCCCCGTCCCCATCCCCCCCGCCCTACCTCCTTCCCCTCCCCACAGCACTTGTACAAATGTTTGTACAGATTTATTACTCTATTCATTTTACTTGTACATATTTACTATTCCATTTATTTTGTCAATGATGTGCATCTAGCTTTACTTCTATTTATTCTGATGACTTGACACCTGTCCACATGTTTTGTTTTGTCTGTCTCCTCCTTCTAGATTGTGAGCCCGTTTTTTTTTTTTATTATATAATGGCATTTATTAAGCGCTTACTAAGTGCAAAGCACTGCTCCGTTGTTGGGTAGGGACCGTCTCTATATGTTGCCAACTTGTACTTCCCAAACGCTTAGTCCAGTGCTCTGCACACGGTAAGCGCTCAATAAATACGATTGAATGAACGAATGAATGAACAGCCCCTGCTTTCCTTGCCTCTGCAGAATGTGAAGGATGACGGGCAGCACGCTTGGAGACTGAAGCACTTCAAAAAACCGGCCTATTGCAACTTCTGCCGCACGATGCTTCTGGGAGTCCGGAAACAGGGCCTCTGCTGCTCATGTGAGTGATAAGGAGAAGCAGCGTGGCTCAGTGGAAAGAGCCCGGGCTTTGGAGCCAGAGGTCATGGGTTCAAATCCCGGCTCCGCCACTTGTCAGCTGTGTGACTTTGGGCAAGTCACTTCACTTCTCTGGGCCTCAGTTACCTCATCTGGAAAATGGGGATTAATTAAGACTGTGAGCCCCCCGTGGGACAACTTGATCACCTTGTAACCTCCCCGGCGCTTAGAACAGTGCTTTGCACATAGTAAGCACTTAATGAATGTCATCATTATTATTATTATTATACGGCGCCTTCCTCACTCCAAAAGCCTCCTCCTTACTGCTGGTCATCTTCCACCTGGAGAACCGTGGCTTGGGGCCGAGGGGTTGTTGATTTCTCCCAAGAGAAGCAGCGTGGCTCAGTGGAGAGCAGCCTGGGCTTTGGAGTCAGAGGTCATGGGTTCATATCCCGTCTCCACCAAATGTCAGCTGTGTGACTTTGAGCAAGTCGCTTAACTTCTCTGGGCCTCAGTTCCCTCATCTGTAAAATGGGGATGAAGACTGTGAGCCCCCTGTGGGACAACCTGATCTCCTTGTAACCTACCCAGCGCTTAGAACAGTGCTTTGCACATAGTAAGCGCTTAATAAATGCCATTAAAAATAAATAGGGCACAGGCCTGTGAGTCGAAGGACCTGGGTTCTAATCCCGGCTCCGCCACTTGTCTGCTGTGTGACTTTGGGCAAGTCACTTCACTTTTCTGGCCCTCATCTCTAAAATGGGGATTGAGACTATGAGCCCTACGTGGGACAGGGACTGTATCCAACCCCATTAGCTTGTTTCCACCCCAGCACTTGCACATAGTGTTTAAGAAATACCATAATTAACATTGTTATTATGTCTGCTGTGCAACCTTGGTCAAGTCACTTCACTTCTCTGGGCCTGAATTCCCTTATCTGTAAAATGGGGATTAAAAGGGTGAGCCCCATGTAGGACAGGAACTGTGTCCCACCTGATTCATTTGTGTCTACTGAGAACAGTGATTGGCACATACTAAGTGCTTAACAAGTACTGTTATTATTATTATCATTATTCTCCCTCTTCCCAAGTCCATGGGGGCTGCTGCCATTTTCTTCCAGGTCTTCCCTGCCTCTTGGACTTTCTGTTAATTCAAAGTGGCCGCATTTCTAAAGCTTGGAGAGACCCCCTCTCTATGACTGTGCCTGGTATGTTGCCTAAGGCTTTAACCAATGCTTAGTACAGTGCTCTGCACACGGTAAACTCTCAATAAATGTGATTGAATGAATGAACCAAGCCTACCAGGACCCGAAAAAATAGTTAGGGTCATGCGGATGGGTTTCACACACCTCATGACTGGACTGTACCTTTTCAAGACTCCTAAATGTCTAATGAAATGTAATAAAAATGATGGCATTTATTAAGTGCTTACTATGTGCAAAGCACTGTTCTAAGCGCTGGGGAGGTTACAAGGTGATCAGGTTGTCCCACGGGGGGTTCACAGTCTTCATCCCCATTTTCCAGATGAGGTAACTGAGGCACAGAGAAGTGAAGTGACTTGCCCAAAGTCACACAGTTGACAAGTGGCGGAGGCGGGATTTGAACCCATGATCTCTGACTCTAAAGCTGTCTCTATGTGATGCCAATTTGTACTTCCCAAGCGCTTAGTACAGTGCTCTGCACATAGTAAGCGCTCAATAAATACGATTGATTGATTGATTGATTGGAAAAGAGCCTGGGCTTTGGAGTCAGAGGTCATGGGTTCAAATCCCGGCTCTGCCAATTGTCAGCTGTGTGACTTGGGGCAAGTCACTTAACTTCTCTGTGCCTCAGTTCCCTCATCTGTAAGATGGGGATGAAAACTGTGAGACCCCGTGGGACAACCTGTAACCTCCCCAGTGCTTAGAACAGTGCTTTGCACATAGTAAGCACTTAATAAATCTTATTATTATTATTATTATTATTATTATTATTATTATTATTATTATTATTATTATTTCCACTGAGCCACGCTGCTTCTCTAGACATTAGAAATGTCTAATGAACCTGTCACTAATCCAATACCTCCGGGTGGGAGAGGGGTGTGGGTAAGGGCATCCCCTAAAATTCCCCTGCCCCTGCCCAAGACGAGAATTAGTATCTCTGAGTGACCGTCAGTTCATTCATTCATTCAATCGTATTTATTGAGCGCTTACTGTGTGCAGGGCACTGTACTAAGCGCTTGGGAAGTACAAGTCCCAAGCTCCGAATTCATGCTTCCCACGTAGATTAAAATTCATACTTTCCCAGAGCCTGATTTCTTTTAGGGTTGGCTTGATTTCTGCCCAAGCCCTGGGAGTATTGGCTTGTGCCGATACGCATGGTTAACACAATATATTGGAGTGGGGAGAACGTCTTTGTGGTGGATGTGTTCTGCTTCAGTGATTGTGCATTGAGGGAGGTGGAGGGTGTTTAGGAAGAATGAGTCACACGTTGGAACTTTAGGCCCAGTACCCAGTAATTGCCCTTGTAACTTATTTTCTTTGTCTTTTATTGTTTTTGATTCTTTATTGTTTTTGTTTCTTTATTGTTTCATCTTTCTGCGTCCATCCGCTGTTGGGTAGGGACTGTCTCTATATGTTGCCAACTTGTACTTCCCAAGTGCTTAGTACAATTAGAACAGTGCTTTGCACATAGTAAGCGCTTAAGAAATACCAACAACAAAAATGCTCTGCACACATTAAGCACTCAGTAAATACGATTGAATGAATGAATGAATCGCCAACCCTCCCCCGACTTTTATTCTTGGATTGTAAGCCTCCTGAGGGCCAGAGACCATGTCTAAATTCTCATCCATGTTTATTTTTTTTTCCCCGAGTTTACTTACGTGCTTGGCCCACAGTAATGCTTAATTAAAATGCTATTACCGCCATCAGGACTGTGAGTGAATGTATTTCAGACAAATAATACCAAGCTTTTTTCCATGTACAATTCTCTTAGCAACCACCCCTAAAACTCTGGATTTGCTCTGTCACACCCCCAGATAGATAACTCATGGCAACTATCCCTCTCTCCTCTCTCTAGTTTGTAAATATACAGTCCACGAGAGGTGCGTATCCAAAGAGATCGCGGCATGCATCAGCACTTATGTGAAATCCAAAAAGAACACCCATGTAAGCAGAACCTCGGGTTCCCATTTTCTTTACTTTGCCTGGTGGGGTTGGGGGGGAGGGGGTCAAAGGTCAGGAAAGGAAATTAGGAAGCGTGTCAATCTGGTGGTGGTTCATCAGGACAACTCACAGAGGATGTGGAGTGACATTCTGGCAACCTGCCTGAGATACTTTGACACCAGAAAACACGGGGGAGGATTGGGTGGGAGTGAAAGGCACGGGGACTTTTTTTAGATCTATTATTTTGGTCCTAAGTCCCCGCCAGATGACAGGAGATGAACGCGGGCCCTTGTGGATTTGTAACTGTGGCGTGGCACAAATCATATCATCCCTGGGCGGGAAGGGGACGTCGAGGGGTCAGCGAGTCCAACCCTTCGGTCGCAGGCGGGACGACTGCTCAACCATTTCAGGAAGAGAGCTGCCTCCCTTTGTTTTGAAAATTCTCCACAGGAAACCTCTAGGTCTCTTACCCAGGGTTGACCGGATCTCCTAGTGTGATGGTTTCCAAAGTAGTTGTTTTTTGTTTGGTTTGACGGGGAAACTTGACTCAGGTTCCTCAAGAGAGTTCATCCTTAGGAGATCGGCGGTACTGAGGGACCCCTTTGACATGAGAGCGTTTTCTCCCGTCCCCCACCTACGGCGCTTTCCACCTTGGGCCCTAAACTGCCTGCTTCCAGTGATCCTTCCTTCCCCCACATTCAGAATCCACCTTAAATATCATCATCATCAATCGTATTTATTGAGCGCTTACTATGTGCAGAGCACTGTACTAAGTGCTTGGGAAGTACAAATTGGCAACATATAGAGACAGTCCCTACCCAACAGTGGGCTCACAGTCTAAAAGGGGGAGACAGAGAACAAAACCAAACATACTAACAAAATAAAATAGAATAGATATGTACAAACAAAATAAATAAGTAGAGTAATAAATATGTACAAACATATATACATATATACAGGTGCTGTGCGGAAGGGAAGGAGGTAAGATGGGGCCTAATGCATAATGCATAATGGCCTAGTAGTGGTTAGGGACCGTCTCTATATGTTGCCAACTTGTACTTCCCAAGCGCCTAGTACAGTGCTATGCACACAGTAAGCGCTCAATAAATACGATTGAATGAATGAATAAATAGTGGATAGAGCTCGGGTCCGGGATTCAGAAGGTCATGAGTTCTAATCCCGGCTCTGCCACTTGTCTGCTGTGTGGCCTTGGGCAAGTCAATTCACATCTCTGCCCCTCAGTTCCCTCATCTGTAAAATGGGGATTGAGACTGCGAGCCCCACCTGGGACGGACTGTGTCCAACCCAATTTGCTTATATATACCTCAGCGTTTAATACAGTGCCTGGCACATTGTAAGTGCTTAACAAATACCGCAAGTATTATTATATAAGCCCACTTCCTCCGGGAAGCTTAACTTAATCAAATGGAGAAGGAAGAAGGTTCTCACCCGTTGGACTCCGAGTCTGTTCTCACCAGCTTTCTTTCAAATTGAACAACAGATGCAGAAAAGCCAAAGTGACGTACGTGATTGTCCGTCTGGCTTTATTCGCACGTCAAGGCTCGGAAGAGCCTGTGGGTGCTGGGCTCATGACCCAGAACCTAACAGGAAGATAGAGAAGCAGTGTGGCTCAGTGGACGAGAGCACGGGCTTTGGAGTCAGAGGTCATGGGTTCAAATCCCAACTCTGCCAATTGTCAGCTGTGTGACTTTGGGCAAGTCACTTCACTTCTCTGGGCCTCAGTTACCTCATCTGTAAAATGGGGATTAAGACTGTGAGCCCCCCATGGGACAACCTGATCACCTTGTAACCTCCCCAGCGATTAGAACAGTGCTTTGCAGATAGTAAGCGCTTAATAAATGCCATTAAAAAAAAGGAAGGTCCTCGGTAGCTATTAAGAAGCAGCGTGGCCTCGTGGAAAAAAGCAATCTTGGGATTCAGAGGATATGGGTTCTAATCCTGGCTCTGCCACATGTCTGCTGTGTGACCTTGGGCAAGTCACTTCACTTCTCTGGGCCTCAGTCTCCTCATCTGTAAAATGAGGACTAAAGCTGTGAGCTCCGGGTGGAACACGGATTGTGTCCTACCTGGTGATCTTGGACCTGCCCCAACACTTAGTACAGTTCCTGGCATCTAATAAGTGTTTGGCATAGTGGATAGAGCGTGGGCCTGGGAGTAAGAAGGTCACGGATTCTAATCCCTGCTCTGCCACTTGTCGGCTGTGTGACCTTGGGTAAGTCACTTCACTTCTCTGCGCCTCAGTTACCTCATCTGTAAAATGGGGATTGAGACTGGGAGCCCCATGTGGGACAGGGAATATGTCCAATCTGATTTGCTCGTATCCCACCCCAGCGCTTAGTACAGTGCCTGGTACTTAACAAATACCATAATTATTATTAAATACTATTTTTTAAAAAAAGGCAAGCTCCGTCAGGGCCTCTTCCTACAACCTGGGGATCCTGGTTCCTGTTCTGATGGTTCTCCCCTGGTCTTGTTCCCTTCCTGTCCGCAGGTGATGCAGCACGCGTGGGTCGAAGGAAACTCCCCAGTTAAATGCGACCGGTGCCACAAAAGTATCAAATGCTACCAGGGTATTACTGGGCTACACTGCGTATGGTGCCAAATCACAGTGAGTTGGATCTTGAATGTGGTTGGTCTACTTAAGGGTCCTTTTTTTTGACCAGGGAGAAGGATGTGGGTAGGTTTAGGGGGTGGTAGTGAACCTTTTCTCTCAGGGTCGCGCCTGGAGAGCTTCTAGTCCTCTACCAGTCTCGACTATGGGAGGAAGAGTCAAGAAGAGGCTATCCCTTCTGGACTACTGCATCAGCCTTCTCTCTGATCTCCCATCCTCGTGTCTCTCTCCACTCCAATCCATACTTCATGCTGCTGCCCGGATTATCTTTGTCCAGAAACGCTCTGGGCATATCACTCCCCTCCTCAAAAATCTCCAGTGGCTACCAATCAATCTGCACATCAGGCAGAAACTCCTCGCCCTCGGCTTCAAGGCTGTCCATCCCCTCGCCCCCTCCTCCCTCACCTCCCTTCTCTCCTTCTCCAGCCCAGCCCGCACCCTCCGCTCCTCTGCCGCTAATCTCCTCACCGGGCCTCGTTCTCGCCTGTCCCGCCGTCGACCCCCAGCCCACGTCATCCCCCGGGCCTGGAATGCCCTCCCTCTGCCCCTCCGCCAAGCTAGCTCTCTTCCTCCCTTCAAGGCCCTGCTGAGAGCTCACCTCCTCCAGGAGGCCTTCCCAGACTGAGCCCCTTCCTTCCTCTCCCCCTCGTCCCCCTCTCCATCCCCCCCATCTTACCTCCTTCCCTTCCCCACAGCACCTGTATATATGTATATATGTTTGTACATATTTTTCTTACTCTATTTATTTATTTATTTTATTTGTACATATCTATTCTATTTATTTTATTTTGTTAGTATGTTTGGTTTTGTTCTCTGTCTCCCCCTTTTAGACTGTGAGCCCACTGTTGGGTAGGGACTGTCTCTATATGTTGCCAATTTGTACTTCCCAAGTGCTTAGTACAGTGCTCTGCACATAGTAAGCGCTCAATAAATGATTGATGATTGATGAAGAGGCCTACCCATTCTAGTCCTAGCTTGGCCAGTGGCTAGCGAGTGGAAGGCAATCTGCTACAAGTCAAAACTCACCCGTGGGAGAGAGTCGAGGGCAGAGACTCAAGCTTACTGCGTGGAAGGTCAACTGCTTCCGTATTTTTACCAAGAAAACTCTACTGATACACTACCAGAACGATTGCAGATGGAGGTGGGGCGTTCTGGGAGAGATCAGTCCATGGCGTCGTTATGGTCGGACACGACTCGACAGCATAAGACAACAAGAACAAGTGAATCTCTCCCAAAGGCTGTAGACAAGGGTGGGCTATCCAGTGGGCCACCATGAGAGTGCCAACTTGTACTTCCCAAGCGCTTAGTACAGTGCTCTTCACACAGTAAGCGCTCAATAAATCCGATTGATTGATTGATTGATTGCCCGAATGCTCTCTGGGCTAGAATGACCCATGATGAGGCCTTTGGGGTAGCCCAGACCCCCTCTGCTGACTAATAATAATAATAATAATGATGATGGTATTTGTTAAGCGCTTACTATGTGCAAAGCACTGTTGTAAGTGCTGAGAAGGTGACAAGATGATCAGGTTGTCCCACGGGGGGCTCACAGTCTTCATCCCCATTTTCCAGATGAAGTAACTGAGGCACAGAGAAGTTAAGTGACTTGCCCAAAGTCACACAGCTGACAGTTGGCAGAGCCGGGATTTGAACCCACGACCTCTGACTCCAAAGCCCGGGCTCTTTCCACTGAGCCACGCTGCTTCTCGTGACTACACCTGCAAAGCAGCAGAGCCTCACAGATAGAGCATGGCACTGGAGGCAGGAGGCCTGGGTTCTCATCCTAGCTCCACCACTTGCCTGCTGGGTGACCTTGGGCAAGTCGCTTCACTTTTAGAGGCCTCCATTTCCTCCTCTGCAAAATGGGGATGAAATAGTTGTTTTCCCTACCCCATCGATTGCTAAGGACTGTGCCTGACCTGGTTATCTTGTATCTACCACAGTGCTTGGCACAAAGTAAGTGCTTAACAATAAGTATTATCAGTATTATTATTACTATCTTTTCCCCTGGGATGCTTCCTGAACCTATCAGGTAGCAGGAAATCATGAGCCCTGTGAAAAGTCAGTGGCATTATCTGCTTCCACTCAACTTTCTGCTCCAACTCAACTAATAATAGCAATAATAATAATAATAATAATTGTGGGATATTTCTGATAGTCATGGGATGCCTTCCCACCCCCCAACCTGTGGCCATATCCCTCCCAGATCTATGGGTGCTTATGGACCTATGGGTTTATGTTAAAACTAGAGGAACTAAGGCATAAAGAAACAAAGTAACTTTTTTGAAGTAAGCACTTATGTGTCAGGCACTGTGTTAAGTGTTGGTGTAGATAATAATAATAATAATGATGGTATTTGTTTAGCACTGACGATGTGCCAAGCACTGTTCTAAGCGCTGGGATAGATTAAAGGCAATTACGTTGTCCCACGTCACGCTCTGAATCCCCATTTTACAGATGAGGTAACTGAGAGACAGAGAAGCGAAGTGGCTTGCCCAAAGTCACACAGCTGACAAGTGGCGGAGTCAGGATTAGAACTCATGACCTCTGACTCCCAAGCCCGGATGCTCTCCATTAAGCCACACTGCTTCAGTCGATCAGTTTGGACACAGTCCATGTCCCATATGGGGTTCATAAGTCTTAACCCCATTTTACAGTTGAGGTATCTGAGGCACAGAGAAGTTAAGTGACTTGCCCAGGGCCACACAGCAGGCAAGTGGCAGAGCCACGATTAGAACCCAGGTCCTTCTGACAACCAGGCTCGTGTTCTATCCACAAGGTCACATGTCTGTCACGCTACTTAGTAACTTGCCTAAGAACATGCCATGGCTTTATCCACACTAGACAAATCGAAGAAATATTTCGTACAGCCCCTTTTATTCGTGGGCCAAACTTGAGCAGAGAATCTGTAGCAAATGCCAGCAGTCCCTTGAGCAGATGTCACTGGGGTCCAAAGCCCACCCAAAGCCATCCTGCTGTCATTCTGCGGCTGATAGCCTTGGGCAACTAGTCAATCAATGGAATTTATTAATAATAATAATAATAATAATAATAATGACATTTATTAAGCATCTACTATGTGCAAAGCACTGTTCTAAGCACTGGGGAGGTTACAAGATGATCAGGTTGTCCCACATGAGGCTCACAGTCTTAATCCCCATTTTACAGATGAGGTCACTGAGGCACGGAGAAGTGAAGTGATTTGCCCAAAGTCACACAGCTGACAGTTGGAGGAGCTGAGATTTGAACCCATGATCTCTGACTCCAAAGCCCCAGCTGTTTCCATTGAGAGCTTATAGTCTAGCGGGGGAGACGGACATTCATATAAATAAAAAAGTGATTTGTAATATATAATTTAAGGAAGTGTACGTAACTGCTGCGGGGTTGGGGCTGGGGTGAATATCAAATGTCCAAAAGTCACAGATCCAAGTTCTTTGATGGCGCAGAGGGAGAGCCAGCTGGGGAAAGCAGGGCTAAATCAGGGAAGGCCTCTTGGAGGAGATTTGACCTTAGAAATGCTTTGAAGGTAGAGAGAGTGGTCGTCTGGTGGATGTGGAGGGTAAGGGAGTTCCAGGCTCAGGGCAGGACATGAGAAAGGGGTCGGTGGCGAAATAGATGAAATCGGGGCCCAGTGAGGAAGGTGATGGCAGAGGAGTGGAGTGTGTGGGCTGGGCTGCCTAACTGGCCAGCCTTGGAAATGTAGGGGAAGCAGGGGGTGGGGAGGAGCCAAGAACTGGCAAAAAGTGGCTCAACCTCTTAAAGACTCTCTCTCTCTCCCTCTCTTTCCACTTTTTCCCTTTCTTCCTCTCTCTCTTTCTCTCTCTTCCTCTTTATGCCTCTCTTGCTCATTCTCTTCCTCTCTCCCTGTCTTGTTCTCTCTAATGCTCTCTCCCTCTCCCTCCCTCGCACTTTCTCACTTTCTCTCCCTCCCTCACTCTCTCTCTCTCTTCCCCTCCCTCTCTCCCCCTCTCTCTCTTCCTCTCTGTATTGCTTGCTCCTTCTCTCTTGCTCATTCCCTTCTTCTCTCCCTGTCTTGCTGTCTCTGATGCTCTCTCTCCCTCTCCCTTCCTCATACGTTCTCTCCTCTCTATCTCACTTTTTCTCTCTCTTCATCTCTATGTCTCTCTTGGTCATTCTCTTCCTCTCCCTGTCTTGTTCTCTCTGATGTTCTCTCCCTCTCCCTCCGTCGCACTTTCTCACTCTCTCCCTCCCTCACTCTCTCTCTTCCCCTCCCTCTCTCTCTTCCTCTCTGTATTGCTTGCTCCTTCTCTCTTGTTCATTCCCTTCCTATCTCCGTCTTGCTCTCTCTGATGTTCTCTCTCCCTCCCTCACACTTTCTCTCCTCTCTCTCTCACACTCTCTCTTTCTCTCTCTCTTCCTCTTTATGCCTCTCTTGCTCATTCTCTTCCTCTCTCCCTGTCTTGTTCTCTCTGATGCTCTCTCCCTCTTCCTCCCTCGTACTTTCTCACTTTCTCTCCCTCCATCACTCTCTCTCTTCCCCTCCCTCTCTCTCCCCCCTCTCTCTTCCTCTCTGTATTGCTTGCTCCTTCTCTCTTGCTCATTCCCTTCCTCTCTCCCTGTCTTTCTCTCTCTGATGCTCTCTCTCCCTCTCCCTCCCTCATACGTTCTCTCCTCTCTATCTCACTCTTTCTCTCTCTTCATCTCTATGTCTCTCTTGTTTATTCTCTTCCTCTCTCCCTGTCTTTTTCTCTCTGATGCTCTCTCCCTCTCCCTCCCTCGCACTTTCTCACTCTCTCCCTCCCTCCCTCTCTCTCTCTTCCCCTCCCTCTCTCTCTTCCTCTCTATATTGCTTGCTCCTTCTCTCTTGCTCATTCCCTTCCTCTCTCCCTGTCTTGCTCTCTCTGATGCTCTCTCTCCCTCTCCCTCACACTTTCTCTCCTTCTCTCTACCTCACTCTCTCTTTCTCTCTCTCTTCATCCCTATGTCTCTCTTGCTCATTCTCTTCCTCTCCCCATCTTGTTCTCTCTGATGCTCTCGCCCTCTCCCTCCCTCACCCTTTCTCATTTTCTCTCCCTCGCTTGCTCTCTCTCTCTTCCCCTGCCTCTCTCTCCCCATCTCTTCCTCTCTCTGTATTGCTTGCTCCTTCTCTCTTGCTCATTCCCTTCCTCTCTCCATCTTGCTCTCTCTGATGCTCTCTTTCCCTCTTCCTCCCTCACACTTTCTCTCCTCTCTCTCACTCTCTCTTTCTCTCTTCCTCTCTATGTCTCTCTTGCTCATTCTCTTCCTCTCTCCCTGTCTTGTTCTCTCTGATGCTCTCTCCCTCTCCCTCCCTCACCCTTTCTCACTTTATCTCCCTCCCTCACTCTCTCTCTTCCCCCCTCTCCCTCTCCCCCCTCTCTCTTCCTCTCTCTGTATTGCTTGCTCCTTCTCTCTTGCTCATTCCCTTCCTCTCTCCCTGTCTTGCTGTCTCTGATGCGCTCTCTCCCTCTCCCTCCCTCACACTTTCTCTCTTTCTCTCTTTCTCTCACTCTCTCCCACCTCTAGCTTCACAACAAATGCGCCTCCCACATGAAGCCAGAGTGTGACGGCGGACACCTCAAGGACCACATTCTACTGCCTTCCTCCATATGCCCCGTCGTCCTGGTGAGTGCCTCGCAGTTCGCCCGCTATTTCCGGAGAAGTTTTGGAATCTCGGTTTTATCTTTCAAAAGCAACGATGGCGTCACTCAGCATTCCCACCATCTGGGCAGGCTAACCTCCCTCAGTGTCACTTCCAGGCCCCGCTCAGCCAGCTGATGAAGTTTGCAGTTGCTGATGACAGTCCTCTAGACTGTGAGCTCATTGTGGACAGGAATGGGTCTGTTTGTTGTTATATTGTAATAATAATAATAATAATGGCATTTGTTCGTTCATTCATTCATTCATTCAATCGTATTTATTGAGCGCTTACTGTGTGCAGAGCACTGTACTAAGCACTTGGGAAGTACAAGTTGGCAACATATAGAGACGGTCCCTACCCAACAGTGGGCTCACGGTCTAGAAGGGGGAGACAGAGAACAAAACAAAACATATTAACAAAATAAAAGAAATAGAATATGTACAAGTAAAATAAAGAAATAAATAGAGTAATAAATACATACAAACATATATACATATATACAGGTGCTGTGGGGAAGGGAAGGAGGTAAGGTGGGGGGGATGGAGAGGGGGAGGAGGGGGAGAGGAAGGAGGGGGCTCAGTCTGGGAAGGCCTCCTGGAGGAGGGCCATTTGTTAAGCACTTACTCTGTGCAGAGCACTGTTCTAAGCACTGGGGTAGATCACAGTCTCAATCCCCATTTTACAGATGAGGGAACTGAGGCACAGAGAAGTCAAGTAACTTGCCCAAAGTCACACAGCTGGTCAGTGGTGGAGGCGGGATTAGAACCCATGTCCTCTGACTCTCAAGCCCGGGCTCTTTCCACTATGCCACACTGCTTCTCTACCAAGTGCTCTCTTCCAAGTGCTTAGTGCTGTGCTTTGCACAGAGTAAGCACTTGATAAATAGGATTGGATGAATAAATGAACAGTGAGAGCTCAATAAATTTGGTTGACTGCCTGACAAATGTATGGAGGAACACATCGAGGTGGTTAAGATTTGGAAAGTTGCATGGCCACTCCTGAGCCTCTCTTGGGACCAGAGAGATGCTCTTTGAGTGGGGAGAGGGGGGCAGAGTGGGAGAGGATCAAGGTGGCTACGAACCAGTCATCTCAGCTTTCGTCACTGCTGTGAGAGTGATGAGGACTCCCCAGGCCCTACCAACTTGGAGATAAAAACCACTTCCTAGGACAGGGAGAGGGGGAAGGTGGAGGAAAGGAAACTCTGATCAATTCATTCATTCATTCATTCAATCGTATTTATTGAGCGCTTACTGTGTGCAGAGCACTGTACTAAGCGCTTGGGAAGTACAAGTTGGCAACATAGAGAGACGGTCCCTACCCAGCAACGGGCTCACAGTCTAGAAGGGGGAGACAATGTGGGGAGGAGTGAAAATTCTGCCTCTGACCTTCCACAAAGGATTGGGTAACTCAAATTTGGGGCAGGAGCAAGGACGACCCTCTGAGTTTCTGGGAGAATCATTCCCAGGGGAACGGTGCCCATATTGGGAGACGGGTACCGGCATCTGCCTCTAAATGAAACATTTTTCGGAGTTAGGAGAGTGTTGGACAGGAACTCCCCTCCCGACAGTCAACCTGATTTCTTAGTAATGATAATAATAATAGTGATGATAATGATGGTATTTGTTACAGCGTGGCTCAGTGGAAAGAACACAGGCTTTGGAGTCAGAGACCATGAGTTCGAATCCTGGCTCCACCACGTGTCTGCTGTGTGACCTTGGGCAAGTCACTTAACTTCTCTGAGCCTCAGTTCCCTCATCTGTAAAATGGGGATTAAGACTGTGAGCCCCATGTGGGACAACTTGATCACCTCGTATCCCTCCCAGCGCTTAGAACAGTGCTCTGCACATAGTAAGCGCTTAACAAATGCCATCATTATTATTATGTGTCAGGCACTATACGGAATGAGGGGGTGGGTACAGGTTAATCAGGTTGGACACAGTCCCCGTCCCACATGGGGCTCCGGGTCTTAAAGATGTCAGAGAAAGTAGACCCGGCCGGGGTCCGTGATGCTAGCCACCTCAGAAAATCCCTCCTTCCCCTCGAACCCCCACAGCCAGTGTCTGGAAAGAGGAGAAAGCGAGGATCAGGGCAACTCCGAGAATCCTATGCAGAAATCAGAGGACTCAGGAGAAGCAGAGTGGCCTAGTGGAAAGAGCCTATGGCTCAGAGAATGTCAGTTGTAATCCCGGCTCAGCCACACGTCTGCTGTGTGACCTTGGGCAAGTCCCTTCACTTCTCTGTGCCTCAGTTCCCTCATCTGTAAAATGGGGGTCAAGACCGTGAGCCCCATGTGGGACAGGGACTGGGTCCGACCCGATTTGCTTGTAATAATAATAATAATAATGATGGTGTTTGTTAAGCGCTTACTAGGTGCAAAGCACTGTTCTAAGCGCTGGGGAGGTTACAATGTGATCAGGTTGTCCCATGGGGGCTCACAGTTTTAATCCCCATTTTACAGATGAGGGAACTGAGGCACAGAGAAGTGAAGTGACTTGCCCAAAGTCACTCAGCTGACAGTTGGTGGAATCAGGATTTGAACCCATGACCTCTGACTCCAAAGCCTGGGCTCTTTCCACTGAGCCACGCTGCTTCTCAGCCTGCTTCTCAGCCTGGGTCTGGGAGTTGGAGGATGTAAATTCTAATCCCAGCTCAGCCACACGTCTGCTGTGTGACCTTGGGCAAGTCACTTCACTTCTCTGTGCCTCAGTTCCCTCATCTGTAAAATGGGGGTCAAGACCATGAGCCCCATGTGGGACAGGGACTGGGTCCGACCCGATTTGCTTGTATCCATCCCAGCACTTAGTACAGTAAGCACTTAACAAATACCACAATTATTATTATTACCTTGTATCTATCCCAGTGCTTAGAACAGTGCTTGTATTCATCCCAGCGCTTAGTACAGTAAGCACTTAACAAATAATAATAATAATAATAATGGCATTTATTAAGCACTTACTACATGCAAAGCACTGTTCTAAGCGCTGGGGAGGTTCCAAGGTGATCAGGTTGTCCCACGGGGGCCTCACAGTGTCAATCCCCATTTTACAGATGAGGCCACTGAGGCATAGAGAAGTGAAGTGACTTGCCCAAAGGCACACAGCTGACAATTGGCGGAGCCGGGATTTGAACCCATGAACTCTGACTCCAAAGCCCGGGCTCTTTCCACTGAGCCATGCTGCTTCCCTAACAAATACCACAATTATTATTGTTATTACCTTATATCTATCCCAGTGCTTAGAACAGTGCTTGGCACATAGTAAGAACTTAAAAACGCCGCAATTATTATTAACATTGTTATTATTATTACGTGGCAGAAAAGCCCCGTCAAAGAAAGCTCTCCCCCTGCCCTTAGTTATCAATCAATTGTATTTATTCATCATCATCATCAATCGTATTTATTGAGCGCTTACTGTGTGCAGAGCACTGTACTAAGCGCTTGGAAAGTCCAAGTTGGCAACATATAGAGACAGTCCCTAACCAACAGTGGGCTCACAGTCTCAAAGGGGGAGACAGAGAACAAAACCAAACATACTAACAAAATAAAATAAATAGAATAGATATGTACAAGTAAAATAAATAAATAGAGTAATAAATATGTACAAACATCTATACATATATACAGGTGCTGTGGGGAAGGGAAGGAGGTAAGATTGGGGGGGTATTTATTGAGCACTTACTGTGTGCAGAGCACTGTACTAAGCGCTTGGGAAGTCTAAGTTGGCAACATATAGAGACAGTCCCTACCCAACAGTGGGCTCACAGTCTCAAAGTGGGAGACAGAGAACAAAACCAAACATACTAACAAAATAAAATAAATAGAATAGATATGTACAAGTAAAATAAATAAATAGAGTAATAAATATGTACAAACTTCCATACATATATACAGGTGCTGTGGGGAAGGGAAGGAGGTAAGATTGGGGGGGGGGTATTTATTGAGCACTTACTGTGTGCAGAGCACTGTACTAAGCACTTGGGAAGTCCAAGTTGGCAACATATAGAGACAGTCCCTACCCAACAGCGGGCTCACAGTCTCAAAGGGGGAGACAGAGAACAAAACCAAACATACTAACAAAATAAAATAAATCGAATAGGTATGTACAAGTAAAATAAATAAATAAATAAATATATAAATAGAGTAATAAATATGTACAAACATCTATACATATATACAGGTGCTGTGGGGAAGGGAAGGAGGTAAGATGGGGGGGTATTTATTGAGCGCTTACTGTGTGCAGAGCACTGTACTAAGCACTTGGGAAGTACAAGCTTAGTTCTGTCTGCATCATCTTGGACCGTGTTGGTTTGAACGGAATCCTGGTGTTTCCTTTCTCCCAGGACAGACAGTCTCACACTCGGAAATCTGACAGTGACTCGCCAGCCAGTACCAGTCCGGATGACCCCTGCTGCCAGGCCTTCAAATTCAATACCACCACTGTGGATGGGCATGGACTGCAGGTATGTTGTATGTATCAAGCGCTTAGGACAGTGCTCTGCACATAGTAAGCGCTCAATAAATACGATTGATGATGATGATTGATGATGTGGCTCCGGCACCGTGGTGTCGCTACATGGCTGGCCGAAGAAGAGTCATGCACAAAGCAGCGTGGCCTGCGGGAAACAACACGGGCCCAAGGGCCTGAGAGCTCACCTCCTCCAGGAGGCTTTCCCAGACTGAGCCCCCTCCTTCCTCACCCGTCCTCCTCCTCCCCATCCCCCCGCCTTACCTCCTTCCCCTCCCCACAGCACCTGTATATATGTATAGGTGTTTGTACAGATTTTAGGGAAGCAGCGTGGCTCAGTGGAAAGAGCCCGGGCTCTGGAGTCAGAGGTCAGGGGTTCAAATCCTGACTCTGCCAATTGTCAGCTGTGTGACTTTAGGCAAGTCACTTCACTTCTCTGTGCCGCAGTTACCTCATCTGTAAAATTTGGATGAAGACTGTGAGCCCCATGTGGGACAACCTGATCACCTTGTATCCCCCCAGCACTTAGAACAGTGCTTTGCACATAGTAAGCGCTTAATAAATGCCATTATTATTATCATCAATCGTATTTATTGAGCGCTTACTGTGTGCAGAGCACTGTACTAAGCACTTGGGATGTACAAGTTGGCAACATATAGAGACAGTCCCTACCCAACAGTGGGCTCACAGTCTAAAAGGGGGAGACAGAGAACAAAACCAAACATACTAACAAAATAAAATAAATAGAATAGCTATATACAAGTAAAATAAATAAATAAATGAATAGAGTAATAAATATGTACAAACATATACACATATATGCAGGTGCTGTGGGGAAGGGAAGGAGGTAAGATGGGGGGTATTTATTGAGCGCTTACTGTGTGCATAATAATAATAATATAATAATAATAATAAATAATAATAGTATAATATTATTATAATATTATTATTATTTATTACTCTATTTTACTTGTACATATTTATTCTATTTATTTTATTTGGTTTATATGTTTTGTTTTGTTGTCTGTCTCTCCCTTCTAGACTGTGAGCCCACTGTTGGGTAGGGACCGTCTCTATATGTTGCCAACTTGGACTTTCCAAGCGCTTAGTACAGTGCTCTGCACACAGTAGGCGCTCAATAAATATGATTGAATTAATGAATGAGAGTCAGAAGACCTGGGTTCTAATCCCCGCTCTGCCACTTACCTGCTGTGGGGCTCAGTTCCTTCATCTGCAACGTGGGGATTCAATATCTAGTCTCCCTCGTACTTTGATTGTCTTTTGTTCATTCATTTGTTCATTCGAGCGTGTTTATGGAGCGCTTACTGTGTGCAGAGCACTGTACTGAGCACTTGGGAAAGTACAATACAGCAATAAAGAGGGACAATCCCTGCCCACAGTGAGGTCACGGTCTAGCGAGGGGGGGAGACAGATGTCAATACAGATAAACAGACGTCAATATAAATAACTAAAATTACACATATATACACACGTGCTGTGGGGCGGGGAAAGGGGGGAAGAACAAAGGGAGCAAGTCAAGGTGAGGCAGAATAATAATAGTAATGGCATTTATTAAGCGCTTACTATGTGCAAGGCACTGTTCTAAGCGCTGGAGAGGTTACAAGGTGATCAGGTTGTCCCACGGGGGGCTCACAGTCTTAATCCCCATTTTACAGATGAGGGAACTGAGGCCCAGAGAAGTTAAGTGACTTGCCCAAAGTCACACAGCTGACAATTGGCGGAGCCGGGATTTGAACCCATGGCCTCTGACTCCAAAGCCCGGGCTCTTTCCACTGAGCCACGCTGCTTCTCCAAGGGAGGGAGTGGGAGATGAGGAAAAGTGGTGCTTAGTCTGGGGAGGCCTCTTCTATCTACCCCACATGTAGAACAGTGCTTGACACATAGTAAGCACTCAACAGATACCACAGTTATTATTGTATCAGCCTCCTTGCTGACCTCCCAGCCCCCTGTCTCTCCCCACTCCAGTCCATACTTCACTCTAGTGCCCGGATCATTTTTCTCCCAAACGTTCTGTCCATCTTTCCCCACTCTTCAAGAAACTCCAGTGGTTGCCCTTCCCCTTCCATATCAAACAAAAACTCCTCACCATTGGCTTTAAAGCAGGCCATCACCTTGCCCCCTCCTACCTTACCTCACTACTTTCCTATTATTCATTCATTCATTCAATCGTATTTATTGAGCGCTTACTGTGTGCAGAGCACTGTACTAAGCGCTTGGGAAGTACAAATTGGCAACATCTAGAGACAGTCCCTACCCAACAGTGGGCTCACAGTCTAGAGGGGGGAGACAGAGAACAAAACATATTAACAAAATAAATAGAATAAATATGTACAAATAAAATAAATAAATAGAGCAATAAATCTGTACAAACATATATTCATTCATGCATACAATCGTGTTTATTGAGCACTTACTGTGTGCAGAGCACTGTACTAAGCGCTTGGGAAGTCCAAGTTGGCAACATCTAGAGATGCTCCCTACCCAACAGTGGGCTCAGTCTTGAAGGGGGAGACAGACAACAAAACAAAACATATGAACAAAATAAAATAAATAGAATATGTACAAATAAAATAGAGTAATAAATACATACAAACATATATTCATTCATTCATTCATTCAATTGTATTTATTGAGCGCTCACTGTGTGCAGAGCACTGTACTAAGCGCTTGGTAAGTCCAAGTTGGCAACATCTAGAGATGGTCCCTACCCAACAGTGGGCTCAGTCTAGAAGGGGGAGACAGACAACAAAACAAAACATATGAACAAAATAAAATAAATAGAATATGTACAAATAAAATAGAGTAATAAATACATACAAACATATATTCATTCATTCATTCAATCGTATTTATTGAGCGCTTACTGTGTGCAGAGCACTGTACTAAGCACTTGGGAAGTCCGCACACTTCGCTCCTCTAATGCTCACCTTCTCACTCCGCTTCAATCCGTCTATCTCGCCACCAACCCCTCATCCCCATCCTCCCTCCCTCCTCATATCTGACAGACAATGATTCTTCCCCCTCTTCAAAATATTATTAAAGGCACATCTCCTCCAAGAAGCCTTCCCTAAATTTCCGGTGGCTTTTCTACCGTGCCCTTCTGCATCTCTCTGCCTCGCTCCCTTTCCTCATTCCCCCTCCCAGTCCCACAGCACTTACGTACATATCTGTAATTTATTTATTTATATAAATATCTGCCTTCAGCTCTAGCCTGACTGTGAGCCCACTGTTGGGTAGGGACCGTCTCTATATGTTGCCAACTTGTACTTCCCAAGCGCTTAGTACAGTGCTCTGCACACAGTGAGCGCTCAATAAATACGATTGATTGATTGATTGATTGACTATATGCTCATTGTGGGCATATTAAATTGTAAAGAAGCAGCATGGCTCAGTGGAAAGACCACAGTCTGGGGAGTCAGAGGTCATGGGTTCTAATTCCGGCTCTGCCATTTGTCAGCTGTGTGACTTTGGGCAAGTCACTTCACTTCTCTGGGCCTCAGTTCTCTCATCCGTAAAATGGGGATTAAGACTGGGAACCCCACATGGGACAACCTGATCACCTTATAACCTCCCCACCGCTTAGAACAGTGCTTGGCACATAGTAAGTGCTTAACAAATACCATAGAGAAGCCACGTGGCTCAGTGAAAAGAGCACGGGCTTTGGAGTCAGAGGTCATGGGTTCAAATCCCGGCTCCACCAATTAGCTGTGTGACTTTGGGCAAGTCACTTAACTTCTCTGGGCCTCAGTTCCCTCATCTGTAAAATGGGGATTAAGACTGTGAGCCCCACGTGGGATAACCTGATTATCTTTTATCCCCCTCAGCGCTTAGAACAGTGCTTGGCACATAGTAAGCACTTAACAAATACCATCATTATTATTATGATTATATTGTACTCTCCCAAACACTTAGAACAGTGCTCTGTCCACAGTAAGCACTCAATAAATATGGTTGAATTGATTACAATTATCAGCAGTAGTAATAGTGGTATTTACCAACTGCTTACCTGTTCAGAGCACTGTACTAAGCACTGGAAAAGAATACAGAGGTGGGAATTAGACTTGGTCCCTGTGCCTAGAGGGCTCGCAATCCAAAATAAAATGGGGAAGAGGGGACTGGTGACAATCAATCAATCGTATTAATTGAGGAGATTAGCGGCAGAGGAGCGGAGGGTGCGGGGTGGGCTGTAGAAGGAGAGAAGGGAGGTGAGGTAGGAGGGGGCGAGGTGATGGACAGCCTTGAAGCCCAGGGGGAGGAGTTTCTGCCTGATGCGCAGACACATAAGGAAACAAAACACCAAGAAAACAGTAATAATAACAATAATAATAATAATGATGGTATTTGCTAAGTGCTTACTATGTGCATATTGTGTAATATGTTATGCACATAGTCATAATTTATTTATCTGGACTGAAACTCATGGTAAGCAGAGAACCTACCAACTCTGGAATGTTATACTGTTCCAAGCAGTTAATATGGTGCTCTGCACACTGTAAGCACTCATTAAATATGATTGATTTATGAAAAACGATGAACAGTGCAGTCACCACAGTTTTCCCGAGGTTTTGAGGAAATGATACCAAACTGCAGCTACTTTTCCCTGTCCCGCTAGGATAATACTTGCTCGTCTTATACCGTTGGGTCATTTCCGACCCATAACGACACACACCACGGACACATCTCTCCCATAACGTCCCGCTCTCCATCTGCAGTCGTTCTGGTAGTGGATCCATAGAGTTTTCTTGGTCAAAATACGGAAGCGGTTGACCATTGCCTCCTTCCATGCAGTGAACTCGAGTCTCCACACTCTACTCCTTCCCATGACGCTGCTGCCCAGCGTGGGTGAGTTCTGACTTGTAGCCGATTGCCTTCCACTGGCTAGCCACTGGCCAAGCTAGGAAGGGAATGGACAGGCCTCTGCTTGACTCTCCCTCCCATAGCCGAGACTGGTAGAGGACTGGAAATTCTCCAGGTGCAACCCTGGAGGGGAGACTTCCAGACTGTGAGCCCACTGTTGGGTAGGGACTGTCTCTATATGTTGCCAACTTGGACTTCCCAAGCTCTTAGTACAGTGCTCTGCACACAGTAAGCACTCAATAAATATGATTGAATGAATGAATGAATGAGAGCGGTAATACTAATATTCAAAGTAACTGCAGCACTTGTAAAGCGCTTTCTGTATGCCAAGTACTGGTCTAAATGCCGGGGGGAGACACAAGTTAAGCAGGTTGGACACAGTCCCTGTCTCACATGGGACTTGCACTCTTAATCCCCATTTTCCAGATGGGGTAACTGAGGCCCAGAGAAGTGAAGTGACTTGCCCCAGATCACACAGGAGGCATGTGGCAGAGTCAGGATTAGTTAATATGTTTTGTTTTGCTCTCTGTCTCCCCCTTCTAGACTGTGAGCCCACTGTTGGGTAGGGACCATCTCTATATTTTGCCAACTTGTACTTCCCAAGCGCTTAGTACAGTGCTCTGCACACAGTAAGCGCTCAATAAATACGATTGAATGATTGAATGATTGAATGAATGAATGAACTCAGGGCCTTAGTTGGGATTAGAAGCCAGGACCTTCTGACTTCCAGGCACATGCCCTATCCATTAAGTCACGCTGGAGGTGGGGCAGGATGGAGGTTTCTCGGCTAGGTGGAGAAGGGGCAGTGTGGGATCCCGAGGAGGCAGCGGCCTTGTCTGGTAGAGGATGCGGAGGGTCCTGGTAGCTGCTGTAGGGGGAACAGGTACTGAGGGGGAGTCACACGGCCACCCGTAGAGAGATCCAGGGCATAATCAGGCCCTCCCAGACTGAGCTCCCCCTTTTCCTCTGCTCCTCCTCCCCTCCCCATTGCCCCGACTCCCTCCCACTGCTCTACCCCCTTCTCCGCCCCACAGCACTTACATATTTATTATTCTATTTTATTGATGATGTATATGTATTTGTAATTCTATTTATCTATTTTGATGGCATTGATAATAATACTGGTATTTGTTAAGCGCTTACTATGTGCAAAGCACTGTTCTAAGCGCTGGGGGGGGGGATACAAGGTGATCAGGTTGTCCTATGTAGGGCTCACAGTCTTAATCCCCATTTTACAGATGAGGGAACTGAGGCACAGAGAAGTTAAGTGACTTGCCCAAAGGTACACAGCTGACAATGTCTCCCCCTTCTAGACTGTGAGCCCGTTGTTGGGTAGGGACCGTCTCTATCTGTTGCCAACTTGTACTTCCCAAGCGCCTAGTACAGTGCTGTGCACACAGTAAGCGCTCAATAAATACGATTGAATGAATGAAAGTGGGGGATCCAGGATTCGAACCCATTCAACACCAACTCTCTCCTCGACCCCTCCAGTCTGGCTTCCATCCCCTACATTCCACGGAAACTGCCCTCTCAAAGGTCACCAATGACCTCCTGCTTGCCAAATCCAACGGCTCCTACTCTGTCCTAATCCTCCTCGACCTCTCAGCTGCCTTTGACACTGTGGACCACCCTCTTCTCCTCAACACGCTATCTGACCTTGGCTTCACAGACTCCGTCCTCTCCTGGTTCTCCTCTTATCTCTCCGGTCGTTCATTCTCAGTCTCTTTTGCAGGCTCCTCCTCCCCCTCCCATCCCCTTACTGTGGGGGTTCCCCAAGGTTCAGTGCTTGGTCCCCTTCTGTTCTCGATCTACACGCACTCCCTTGGTGACCTCATTCGCTCCCACAGCTTCAACTATCATCTCTACGCTGATGACACCCAGATCTACATCTCTGCCCCTGCTCTCTCCCCCTCTCTCCAGGCTCGCATCTCCTGCCTTCAGGACATCTCCATCTGGATGTCCGCCCGCCACCTAAAACTCAACATGTCCAAGACTGAACTCCTTGTCTTCCCTCCCAAACCCTGCCCTCTCCCTGACTTTCCCATCTCTGTTGATGGCACTACCATCCTTCCCATCTCACATGCCCGCAACCTTGGTGTCATCCTCGACTCGGCTCTCTCATTCACCCCTCACATCCAAGCCGTCACCAAAACCTGCCAGTCTCAGCTCCGCAACATTGCCAAGCTCCACCCTTTCCTCTCCATCCATACCGCTACCCTGCTCGTTCAAGCTCTCATCCTATTCCGTGTGGACTACTGCATCAGCCTTCTCTCTGATCTCCCATCCTCGTGTCTCTCCCCACTTCAATCCATACTTCATGCTGCTGCCCGGATTATCTTTGTCCAGAAACGCTCTGGGCATATTACTCCCCTCCTCAAAAATCTCCAGTGGCTACCAATCAATCTGCGCATCAGGCAGAAACTCCTCACCCTGAGCTTCAAGGCTGTCCATCCCCTCGCCCCCTCCTACCTCACCTCCCTTCTCTTCTTCTCCAGCCCAGCCCGCACCCTCCGCTCCTCCGCCGCTAATCTCTTCACCGTACCTCGTTCTCACCTGTCCCACCATCGACCCTCAGCCCACGTCCTCCCCCGGCCCGGAATGCCCTCCCTCCCAACATCCGCCAAGCTAGCTCTCTTCCTCCCTTCAAGGCCCTACTGAGAGCTCACCTCCTCCAGGAGGCCTTCCTAGACTGAGCCCCTTCCTTCCTCTCCCCCTCGTCCCCCCTCCATCTCCCACGTCTTACCTCCTTCCCTTCCCCACAGCGCCTGTATATATGTATATATGTTTGTACATATTTATCACTCTATTTATTTATTTATTTTACTTGTACATATCTATTCTATTTATTTTATTTTGTTAGTATGTTTGGTTTTGTTCTCCGTCTCCCCCTTTTAGACTGTGAGCCCACTGTTGGGTAGGGACTGTCTCGATATGTTGCCAACTTGTACTTCCCAAGCGCTTAGTACAGTGCTCTGCACACAGTAAGCACTCAATAAATACGATTGATTGATTGATTGATTTCTCTAAAAGCAGCCTGTCTCCTTGTTTTGCTTTGTTGTCTGTTTCCCTCTTCTAGGCTGTGAGCCCGTTGTTGGGTAGGGATTGTCTCTGTTGCCGAATTGCACTTTCCAAGCACTTAGTACAGTGCTCTGCACACATTAAATGCTCAATAAATACAATTGAATGAATAAATAAATGAGTACTTGTGGATGATCCATGGTGCATAAGGCATGCTGAAAGCTAAAAGCTAAGAGCTCCCTTCAGGCACCAGAGCATGTATTCCACGTAAGGAGCAACAGGGAGAGCTAGCAACCATTTTAGTCAGAAGCTTCTCAAAATGATCGGCACAGTCACCTGTATATATGTATATCACCTGTATATATGTATATATGTTTGTATGTATTTATTACTCCATTCATTTGTTTTCTTTCTACATATTTATTCTATTTATTTTATTTTGTTAATATGTTTTGTTTTGTTCTCTGTCTCCCCCTTCTAGACTGTGAGCCCATTGTTGGGTAGGGACCATCTCTATATGTTGCCAACTTGGACTTCCCAAGCGCTTAGTACAGTGCTCTGCACACAGTAAGCGCTCAATAAATACGATTGAATGAATGAATGAATGGAAATCTCCCCAGTCATCTCTCTTTTTTATGGTATTTGTTAAGCACTTATTACGTGCTGGGCATTGTACTAAGTGCAGGAATAGATACCTGCTTCTTGAGAAGCAGCGTGGCTCAGTGGAAAGAGCATGGACTTTGGAGTCAGTGGTCGTGGGTTCAAATCCCGGCTCTGCCAGTTGTCAGCTGTGTGACCTTGGGCAAGCCACTTAACTTCTCTGGGCCTCAGTTACCTCATCTGTAAAATGGGGGTTGACTGTGAGCCCCCTGTGGGACAACCTGATCACCTTGTATCCCCCCCAGCGCTTAGAACAGTGCTTTGCACATGTAAGTGCTTAATAAATGCCATCATCATTATTATTATTATTATTATACCAGCTAATCAGGTTGGACACAGTCTGTGTCCCATGTGGGGCTCACAGTCTTAATCCCCATTTTACAGATGCATTATCGGGCCCAAGTTAAGTGACTTGCCCGAGGTCCCACAACTTTCTCGCCGCAGAACCGTCTTTCTGGTTCTTACCCCAGCTGTACGCAGAAGGGTCAGAGTGCAAGAAAATAGCTAGGACAAGGGCTAGTGAGGAAGCAGTGGAAAATCCCTGCCTGATTTCCAATTCCTCCGTTCGAGGGCTAGAAAGGGAAGCAGTGCTCTGCACATAGTAAGAAGCAGCATGGCTCGGTGGAAAGAGCACGGGCTTTGGAGTCAGAGGTCATGGGTTCGAATCCCAACTCTGCCAATTGTCAGCTATGTGACTTTGGGCAAGGCACTTCACTTCTCTGGGCCTCAGTTACCTCATCTGTAAAACGGGGATTAAGACTGTGAGCCCCCCGTGGAACAACCTGATCACCTTATATCCCCCCCTCCAGCGCTTAGAACAGTGCTTTGCAGATAGTAAGCACTTAATAAATGTCATTATTATTATTAAATGAATGTGATTGAATGAAAGTAGAAGAGAGGACTTAGTAGGATTTGAAGTGCTGGCTATTAACTGGAGGTGTGGGAAAACAAATTAAAGGGTCTGCTGAAACCCAAGGACCTGGCAGGATGGATACGTGTCACTAACTCTTCTCCCCACCCCACACCCAACAAGCCCCTCATTCATCCTGGAAACATCCTCAGTTTCTCCGCCTTGCTTACTCCTGGGCAGTCCACCTCTTCTACTCCTTCCTCCTCCTCCTCCTCTCCCTCCTATTGTCCCTTCACCTCTTCTCCTTCCTCCTCCTCTTCCTCCCCTCCTCTCCCTACTTCTCCTCGCCTTTTCCCCCTCCTCTCCCTCATTTCTTCCTCTCCCTCTCTTCCACCTCTCCCTCTTTTCTTCATTCACTCACTCATTCAATCATATTTATTGAGCGCTTACTGTGTGCAGAGCACTGAACTAAGCCCTTGGGAAGTACAAGTTGGCAACACGTAGAGACGGTCCCTACCCAACAGTGGGCTCAGAGTCTAGAAGGGGGAGACAGAGAACAAAACAAAACATATTAACAGAATAAAATAGAATAAATATGTACAAGTAAAATAAATAAATAGAGTAATAAATACATGCAAACATATATATGTAGGTGCTGTGGGGAAGGGAAGGAGGCAAGGCAGGGGGGATGGAGAAGGGGAAGAGGGGGAGAGGAAGCAGGGTGCTCAAGCTTCACATTATTGGCATCTGGCCACAGCCTCCCTGTCCATCCCTCTCTGCGCGGGACCCTTGCAGCCCCCTCTGTCCAAGACCCCAGAAAGTCCCAGGGTCAGGCAGGAGGGGACCAGAGGGGGACACAGGGGAGGGCAGCCATGGTCATTCATTCATTCAATCGTATTTAATAATAATAATAATGATAATAATAATGATGGTATTTGTTAAGCGCTTACTGTGTGCAAAGGTATTTAATAATAATAATAATGATAATAATAATGATGGTATTTGTTAAGCGCTTACTGTGTGCAAAGCACTGTTCCAAGCACTGGGGGGATGCAAGGTCCTCTCCCTCTCTTCCTCCTCTCCCTTTCCTGCTCCTCTCCTTGTCTTCCTTTTCTCCCTCTCCTCCTCCTCCTTTTTATCCTTCTTCTCCAGTCACCGCTGTCCCTCCAGGCTCATGTCCCTCCTCCCTCTGCAGGCCCCATCCACACTCATTCCCCGTTCTCTTGTGTGTTTCAGATCACCCCCACTCCGGGCACCCATCCTCTGCTGGTGTTCGTGAACCCCAAGAGTGGAGGGAGACAAGGAGAAAGGTATGTTCTCTTTTTTTAAAAAAAAAATTGTATTTGCCAAATGCTTACCATGAGACAAGCACTGATCTAAATGCTGGAGTTGATGTAAATTAATCAGGGTGAACACAGTCCCTGTTCCAAATAGAGTTCACTGTCTAAATGAGAGGAGAACAGGTAATTAATCCACATTTTACAGTTGAGGAAACTGAAGCACAGGGCCGTTCAATAATAATAATAGTAATAATAACAATAATGATATTTGTTAATCAATCAATCAACCAATCAATTGTATTTATTGAGTGCTTACTGTGTGCAGAGCTTGGGAAGTGCTTGGGAAGTACAAGTTGGCAACATATAGAGACAGTCCCTACCCAACAGTGGGCTCACAGTCTAAAAGGGGGAGTTAAGTGCTTACTATGTGCAAAGCACTGTTCTAAGCACTGGAGGGGGGGGATACAAGGTGATCAGGTTGTCCCACGTGGGGCTCACAGTTTTAATCCCCATTTTACAGATGAGGTAACTGAGGCCCAGAGAAGTGAAGTGACTTTTCATTCATTCAATCGTATTTATTGAGCGCTTACTGCATGCAGAGCACTGTACTAAGCGCTTGGGAAGTCCAAGTTGGCAACATATAGAGACGGTCCCTACCCAACAACAGGCTCACAGTCTAGAAGGGGGAGACAGAGAACAAAACAAAATATATTAACAAAATACAATAATTAGAATAAACATGTACAAATAAAATCAATCAATAAATAGAGTAATAATACCTGCCCAAAGTCACACAGCTGACAAGTGGCGGAGCCGGAATTAGAACCCATGACCTCTGGATCCCAAGCCCGTACTCTTTCCACTGAGCCACGCTGCTTCTTACAATGTTAGTGATTTGCCCAAGGTCACACAGCAAGGAAGTGGCAGAACCAGGATCAGAACCCAGGCCCTTTGACTCCTGGGCCCATGCTTTTTCCACGAGGCCACACTGCTAGGATCAGGAAACAGCCCCTCTGATTCCCAGACCTGTTGGCTTTTCACTAGGCCACACTGCTGCCTCTAAACTGCAAGTTCATTATGGGCTGTGGACAGGGAATTATTGTTATGTTGTACACTCCCAAGCATTTAGTACAGTGCTCTGCACATAGTAAGCGCTCAATAAATACGATTGACTGACTGATGGACCGTGCTGCTTCTCATCTTTATTAGAGGGGAAAGTCCTGGCAACTGGGTAGTTTCAGCCTTGCTTCTAACTGGCTTCAGTCTGCTTCTTGTGTCAGTGCCAAAACCCCGTCCCATCTCCCGTTTATTTTCCTTTCTCAGGAGCACTGTCAAATCTTTGATTCCAAGGACTGGGAACCCTAGCAAGGAGGGGGCTTTCCCTCTCTTCTTCCACTCCTTCTCTTCCTCCTCTTCTTCTCCCTCTCTTCCTTCTCTCCCTCTTTTCTTCCTCTCCCTCTCTTCCTCCTTTTCCTCTTTTCTTCCTCTCCATCGCTTCCTCCTCTCCCTCTTTTCTTCCTCTCCCTCTCTTCCTCCTCTCCCTCTCTACCTCCTCTCCCTCTTTTCTTCCTCTCCCTCTCTTCCTCCTCTCTCTCTCTCTCTCTTCCTCCTCTCCCTCTTTTCTTCCTCTCCCTCTCTTCCTCCTCTCCCTCTTTTCTTCCTCTCCCTCTCTTCCTCCTCTCCCTCTTTTCTTCCTCTCCCTCTCTTCCTCCTCTCTCTCGCTCTTCTTCCTCCCCCTCTTTTCTTCCTCTCCCTCTCTTCCTCCTCTCCCTCTTTTCTTCCTCTCCCTCTCTTCCTCCTCTCCCTCTTTTCTTCCTCTCCCTCTCTTCCTCCTCTCTCTCGCTCTTCCTCCTCTCCCTCTTTTCTTCCTCTCCCTCTCTTCCTCCTCTCCCTCTTTTCTTCATCTCCCTCTCTTCCTCCTCTCCCTCTTTTCTTCCTCTCCCTCTCTTCCTCCTCTCCCTCTTTTCTTCCTCTCCCTCTCTTCCTCCTCTCTCTCGCTCTTCCTCCTCTCCCTCTTTTCTTCCTCTCCCTCTCTTCCTCCTCTCCCTCTATTCTTCCTCTCCCTCTCTTCCTCCTCTCCCTCTTTTCTTCCTCTCCCTCTCTTCCTCCTCTCCCTTTTCTTCCTCTCCCTCTCTTCCTCCTCTCCCTCTTTTCTTCCTCTCCCTCTCTTCCTCCTCTCTCACTCTTCCTCCTCTCCCTCTTTTCTTCTTCTCCTTCTCTTCCTCCTCTCCCTCTTTTCTTCCTCTCCCTCTCTTCCTCCTCTCTCTCTCTCTTCCTCCTCTCCTCTTTTTCTCCTCCCCCTCTCCTCCTCCTTCTTTTTATCCTTCTTCTCCAGTCACTGCTGTCCCTTCAGGCTCCTCTCTCTCTCTCTCTCTCTCTCTCTCTCTCTCTCTCTCTCTCTCTCTCTCTCTCTCTCTCTCTCTCTCTCTCTCTCTCTCTCTCTCTCTCTTCCTCCTCTCCCTCTTTTTCTCCTCCCCGCCTCCTCCTCCTTCTTTTTATCCTTCTTCTCCAGTCACTGCTGTCCCTCCAGGCTCAAGATTCACAGCCCTCTGCAGGCTCCTAGCGAGGAGGGGATGTGGAGGGGAGTTTCTAAAGTGAGGTGATTAAACAGACCAGTTCTTATCACAAACCACCCCACCAGGAACGGCTCTGTAAGCTAGACAGTAAGCTCAACAGTGAATCAGTCAGTTGTATTTATTAAGCCCCTACTGTGTGCTGAGCACTGTATTAAGCTCTCGGGAGAGTACAATTTAACAGGCACATTCCTGCTGGGAACATGTTCAACTCTGTACATGTTCAACATGTACAACTCTGTTGTATTGAACTCTCCCAAGTGCTTACTAATAATTATGGTATTTGTTAAGCACTTACTATGTGCCAGGCACTGTACTAAGCACTGGGGTGGATACAAGCAAATCAGGTTGGACACAGTCCCTGTCCCACGTGCGGTTCACGGTCTCAATCCCCACTTTACAGATGAGGTAACTGAGACCCCGAGAAGTCAAGTGACTTGCCCAAGGTCACACAGCAAAGTGGCGGAGGCCGGGATTAGAACCCATCACCTTCTTACTCCCAGGCTTTTGCTCTATCCACTGCGCCATGCTGTTACATTCACTCATTCATTCAATCATATTTATTGAGCACTTATTGTGTGCAGAGCACTGTATTAAGCACTTGGGAAAGTACAACACAGCAACAAACAGTGACGTTCCCTGCCCATAATGAGCAGTACGAAACTCTGCACCCAGTAAACGCTCAATAAATAGCACTGATCGACCAGTGAACGTTGAAGGGAAGAGGTTCGGTCGGTCCGCCTACACTGAAACATCTGTGCTGGGCGAGTAGGAAACCCGCCTAGCCACAGGGCTAATCCAACTGGTGACGTGTCCGGAGAAAGCAGTGTGGCCCAGTGGATAAAGCACGGACCTGGGATTCAGAAACTCTGGATTCTAATCCCGGCTCTGCCACTTGTCAGCTGTGTGACTTTAGGCAAGTCACTTAACTTCTCTGTGCCTCAGTTCCCTCATGTGTAAAATGGGGATTAAGACCGTGAGCCCCACGGGGGACAACCTGATTACCTTGTATCTACCCCAGCACTTAGAACAGTGTTTGGCACAGAGTAAGTACTTAACAAAAGCCATCATTATTATTATTTATTACTAATCGCAGCTCCACCATTTGTCAGCTGTGCGACCTTGGGGAAGTCACTTAACTCCTCCATGCCTCAGTTTCCTCATTTGTAAACTGAGGAGTCAATACTTATTCTTCCTCCGCCGTAGGCCGTGAGCCCCGTGTCGGGCAGGGACTTTGTCCAACCTGGTATTTTTATGCTATTTGTTAAGTGATTACTAGGGTTCAAACACTATTCTAAGCACTGGGATAGATGCAAGGTCATCAGGTTTTGTTACTCTATTTATTTATTTATTTATTTTACTTGTACATATCTATTCTATTTATTTTATTTTGTTAGTATGTTTGGTTTGTTCTCTGTCTCCCCCTTTTAGACTGTGAGTCCACTGTTGGGTAGGGACTGTCTCTATATGTTGCCAACTTGTACTTCCCAAGCGCTTAGTACAGTGCTCTGCACACAGTAAGCGCTCAATAAATACGATTGATGATGATCAGGTTGGACTACGTGGCCATACTGCTTCCTCCAGACTCTTCACCAGTTGGATTAGCCCTTTAGTTGGACAGGTTTCTTACTTAGTCCTCAATTACCTTGTATCTACGCTTAGAAGCAACTCAGCCTAATGGATAGAGCACGGTCCTGGGTGTCAGAAGGACCTGGGTTCTAATCCTGCCTCTGCCACTTTCATTCATTCATTCATTCAATCGTACGTATTGAACATTTACTGTGTGCAGAGCACTGTACTAAGCGCTTGAGAAGTACAAATCGGCAACATATAGAGAGGGTCCCTACCCAACAACAGGCCACTTGTCTGCTGTGTGACCTTGGGCAAGTCATATCATTCATTCAATCGTATTTATTGAGCGCTTACTGTGTGCAGAGCACTGTACTAAGCGCTTGGGAAGTACAAGTTGGCAACATCTAGAGACGGTCCCTATCACCTCTCTGGGTCTCAGTGACCTCACCTGTAAAATGGAGATTGAGACCGTGAGCCCCATGTGGGACAGTGACTGTGTCCAACCCTATTTGCTTGTATCCACTCCAGTGCTTAGTACAGTGCCTGGAGCATAGTAACTGCATAACAAGTACAGCTTTAAAAAAAGGAAACGATCCAGCTTTGGGCCCAAGCCTCAGCTCAGGGCAATTTCCACTCCCCCTCTCCTCTTCCCCTTGTCCTTCTGCTTTCTCCCAGTCTTGGGGTTCCCTGCTGAACCAAGGGTATTCATTCATTCATTCAATCGTATTTACTGAGCGCTTACTGTGTGCAGAGCACTGTACTAAGCTCTTGGAAAGTACAATTTGGCAAAAGATAGAGACGATCCCTACCCACAGTGGGCTCACAGTCTTGAAGGGGGAGACAGACAGCAAAACAAAACAAGTAGACAGGCATAAATAGCATCAATATAGATAAATAGAATTATACATTCATTCATTCATTCAATCGTATTTATTGAGCACTTACTGTGTGCAGAGCACTGTACTAAGCACTTGGGAAATAAAAGTTGGCAACATATAGAGAGGGTTCTTACCCAACAATGGGCTCACAGTCTAGAAAGGGGAGACAAACAACAAAACAAAGCATGGTTTAGTATATACACATCATTATTAATGATGTTCACATCATTGTACACGCGTACGGTGTGACCTTGTACACATAATTTCTAGACTGTGAGCCCATTGTTGGGTAGGGACCGTCTCTATATGTTGCCGATTTGTACTTCCCAAGCGCTTCGTACAGTGCTCTGCACACAATAAGCGCTCAATAAATAAGATTAAATGAATGAATGAATAATAAAATCAATAGAATAATAAATATGTACAAATATACACAAGAGCTGTGGGGCGGAGAAGGGGGTAGAGCAGATGGAGGGAGTAGGGTATAGAAGTACCACCCCAGCCACATTCTAATTATGGTATTTGTTAAGCGCTTACTATGTGTCAGGCACTGAACTAAGTGCTGGGGTAATAATAATAATAATAATAATAATAATAATAATGGCATTTATTAAGCACTTACTATGTGCAAAGCCATGGTCTAAGCACTGGGGAGGTTACAAGGTGATCAGGTTGTCCCACAGGGGGCTCACAGTCTTAATCCCCATTTTACAGATGGGGTAACTGAGGCCCAGAGAAGTGAAGTGACTTGCCCAAAGTCACACAGCTGACAGTTGGCAGAGCCGGGATTTGAACCCATGACCTCTGACTCCAAAGCCCGGGCTCTTTCCACTGAGCCACGCTGCTTCTCTAGATACAAGGGTAGTCGGGTTGGACAGTCCCTGTCCCATGTGGGTCTCCCCGTCTCAATCCCCATTTTACAGATGAGGTGACTGAGGCCCCGAGAAGTGAGGTGACTGGCCCAAGGTCACACAGCAGACAAGTAGTGGAGCCGGGATTAGAACCCATGACCTTTTGGCTCTCAGATCTGTGCTCTATCCACTAGACCATGCTGTTTCACCGTGCCATTCTGTGGGCCAGGAGACCTGACAAGCATGCACCGAGTTGCTCCATTTGGGGATGTAAAATAGGGATGAAGACTGTGACACCCCGTGGGACAACCTGATCACCTTGTTAACCTCCCCAGTGCTTAGAACAGTGCTTTGCACATAGTAAGCGCTTAATAAATGCTATCATTATCATTATTATTATTATTAAAAGAGGGAATCTGGATCATCAGATCCTGGCCCCCTTCCACTTGTCCTTCCAGCCGAGATAATCCCGAAATCCAGAGGGAAGCAGCGTGAACTAGTGGAAAGAGCCCGGGCTTGGGAGTCAGAGATCATGGGTTCTAATCCCGGCTCTGCCACTTGTCAGCTGTGTGACCCTGGGCAAGTCACTTCACTTCTCTAAGCCTCAGTTTCTTCAACTATAAAATGGGGATTAAATATCTGTTCTCCCTCCTACTTAAGACAGAGTCCCACAGGGACAGTGTCTGACCTAATTAACCTGTACCCCAGCGCTTAGAGCAGTGTTTCACACGTAATATACACTTAACAAATAACACAAAAAAATCTGATTATCAAGAGTCAGTTCATTGTCCCCTCCTGGACCACAACCACCTCTCCATCTCAGACTCTGAGTGTCATTCTCCCAAGCACTTAGCACTCTGTAATCAATAAATATTATTGATTGATAGATCGATTGGATGAGGGCAGCCTTGTCCATTCAGTAGGTTTGTGGCTGAGAACGGCTGGAGGTGGAGGTTAAGGAATCTAAAAATAACAATAGCAATTATAATTATGGTACTTCATTCATTCAATCATATTTATTGAGTGCCTACTGTGTGCAGAGCACTGTACTAAATGCTTTGGAAGTACAAATCAGCAACATATAGAGACGGTCCCTACTCAGCAGCGGGCTCACAGTCTAGAAGGGGGAGACAGGGAACAAAACAAAACAATAAATAAATAATAAATAAATCAGAATAAATAGAATTATAGCTATATGCACATCCTTAATAAAATAAATAGAGTAATAAATATGTACAAATATATACAAGTGCTTTGGGGAGGGGAAGGGCAGGGGTGGCAATGGGGAGGGGAGGAGGAAGAGAGGAAAAGGGGAGCTCGATTTGGGAAGGCCTCCTGGAGGAGGTGAGCTCTCAGTAGGGCTTTGAAGGGAGGAAGAGAGCTAGTTTGGTGAATGTGAGGAGGGAGGACATTCCAGGCCAGGGGGGAGGACGTGGGCCGGGGGTCGACAGCGGGACAGGCGAGAACGAGGCCCAGTGAGGAGGTTAGCAGTGGCAGAGGAGCGGAGGGTGCGGGCTGGGCTGGAGAAGGACAGAAGGGAGGGGAAGTAGCAGGGGGCGAGGGGATGGACAGCCTTGAAGCCAAGAGTGAGGAGTTTTTGCTTGATTCAAAAGTTGATAAGCAACAACTGGAGATATTTGGGAAAAGCACTCAACTTGTTAGGCGCTTACTAGGTGCCAAGCACTGTTCTAAACACTGGGGTAGATACAAGTTAACCAGGTTGGACACAGTCCCTGTCCCACATGGGGCTCACAGTCTTAATCCCCGTTTTACAGATGAAGTGACTGAGGCCTAGGGAATAATAATAATGATGATGTTATTTGTTAAGCGCTTAGGGAAGTGAAGTGACTTGTCCAAGGTTACACAGCAGACAAGTAGCAGAGCCGAGACTAGAATCCAGGTCCTTCTGACTTCAAAGCCCGTGCTCCGTCCACTAAGTCACGCTGCTTTTCTAATCTGCCGGAGGCGTCTGCTGGCCTGCCCCATCTCCAGCAGGAGCAGACCCTCGTCCCTGTATCGTGGGCGTGGTGGCTGTCCTATTACCTGCTCGGTGACATTTTCCTCCTCCTGTCTCCCTCTCCCCCTCTCTCTCTCTCTCTTTTTGTTCCGTAGAGTCCTTCGGAAATTCCACTACCTTCTCAACCCCAGACAAGTTTACAACCTGGACCGCGGGGGCCCTGCGCCAGGGTACGGAGATGCAAACTTCACCTTCTGCCGATTTCCCGGCTCTGCCCCGCAAGATGCCATCCCTTTTCCCCTCTCCTGCCCTCCTCCACTCCATGTCCTCCTTTCCCTTCCCTTCCATTCCCCGACTTTTTCCCCTTCTGAAGGATTGTCCTCTTTCTCTGCATCCCTGTCCTTCTGGATTAGTACCACTTGATCTTCCTTAAGATACTCGGGTGCTTAGTTCAGCGTTGGAAAGAGGCATTTGTCTACTAGTTCGGGGGGAATAGCAATCTGGTGGGGACTCAGATGCCTTGTTTCATTCTGCAACCAGGGCAGCCATTACGGGGAGGGTGGGTGGGTGCAATTTTGTACGCATTTACGGGGCCGTGTTAATTAATATCTCCAAAATGAACGGTTGGGGGCAAAGAAAGGAAGAGAAAGGAGCGATCGCCCCCCAACCTCCCCGCAATCACTGGCTATCAGAACTTCTTGAACCCATTCAGCCTAACATTTTTGCAGCTGTGGAGAAGTTCTGGATTGTTGCAGCTAAGGGAACTTGGCTCCATTTGCACTAGATAAAATGGTGGAATGATAATAATGATAACAATAATAATAATAATAATAATGGCGTTTGTTAAACACTTACTAGGTGTCAAGCTCTGTTCTAAGTGCTGGGGTAGACATAGCATGGGAGAAGAAGAGTGGCCTAGTGGAGAGAGAATGGGACTGAAAGTCGGAGGGTGTGGGTTCTAATTCCGGCTCCACCACATGTCTGCTGTGTGTCCTTGGGCAAGTCGCTTCACTTCTCTGGGACTCAGTTACCTCATCTGTAAAATGGGGAGTAAGTCTGTGAGCCCCACATGGGACAACCTGATTACCTTATATCTACCCCAGTGCTTAGAATCAATCAATCAATCAATCAGTCAATCAATCATATTTATTGAGCACTTACTGTGTGCAGAGCACTGTACTAAGCGCTTGGGAAGTACAAGTTGGCAACATATAGAGACAGTCCCTACCCAACAGTGGGCTCACAGTCTAAAAGGGGGAGACAGAGAACAAAACCAAACATACTAACAAAATGAAATAAATAGAATAGATATGAATAGATTAGAATCTAGAATAGAATAGACTAGAACAGATTAGATTAGATTAGAACAGAGTTTAACACATAGTAAGCGCTTAACAAATGCCATCATCATTATTATTATTATTATGTGGGACAGGGACTGTGTACAACTTGATTACCTTGCCTCTACCCCAGTGCTTAGAACAGTGCTTGGCAGATAATGCTTAACAAATACTGCAATTATTATTAATCAGGATAGACACAGTCCCTGTCCCACATGGAGCTCACAGTCTAAGTAGGAACAACAACAGGGATTGAATCCCCATTTAATGGTGGAAGAGAGTGAAGAGGCATTTCCCTCATTCCATTCCTACTTGGAAGCTTCTTATGACGCCTTAGGAAAAGGGCTTTAAACTCTCATTGTGGCCAAAACTGTTTTGCAGTACTAGTGACAATCATTTATGAGACTGCCCTCTATTAATACGGACTATATAAATTGAGATTGAGTTGATCCATCATAGGAGATACATGAGAAGCGGTGTGGCCTAGTGGAAAGAGCATGGGCCTCGGAGTCTGAAGACCTGGGTTCTAATCCACTTTCCTATGTGATCTTGGACAAGTCATTTCACTTCTCCATGCCTCCGTTCCTTCCTAGGTGAAATGGGGATTAAGAGTGAGAATCCCATGTGGGTCAGGGACTGTGTCCAACCTGATTCTCTTGTATCTACCCCTGTGCTTAGTACAGTGACTGGCACCTACTAAGTACTTAACGAATACCATGATTAAAAAAAAAGAAAGTGGGCTGAGGAGTTTCATTCTGGAGGTCTGAATGTTAGTGTCCATGTGAGTGACTGTAAGCTTGACTGTATGATTGTTGTGGGCAAGGAATGTGTCTGTTATATTGTGTTGTACTCTCTCAAGTGCTTAGGACAGTGTTTTGCACACAGTAAGCGCTCAATAAATACGATTGAATGAATGAATAAATATGATTGACTGAGTGAGGGAAAGCTACACAACCAGACTGCCGTATCCCGGAAGATAATGGGGCCTGGTCTTTGTTTCTGTGCTCACAGGAGCATTTATGCAGTGGAGAGACCTGGGGCTCTGAGCCCTGTGAGTCTGAAGACCTTAAACTCCAAACTGTAAGCTCATTTCTAGATCTTAAAAAAAATAATGGTATTTATTAAGCGCTTACTATGTGCCAAGCACTGTTCTAAGCGCTTGGGTAGATACAAGGTCATCAGGTTGTCCCACGTGGGGCTCACAGTCTTAATCCCCATTTTACAGATGAAGTAACTGAGGCACAGAGAAGTGAAGTGACTTGCCCAGAGTCACACAGTAGACAAGTGGCAGAGCTGGGATTAGAACCCATGACCTCTGACTCCCAAGCCCAGGCTCTTTCCGCTTTGTGGGCAGGGGATGTGCCTGTTGTGGGTCTATTGCACTCGCAGCATGGCGTGGTGATTAGAGCATGAGCCTGAGAGTCAGAAGGTCATGAGTTCTAATCCCAGCTCCACCACCTGTCTGTCGTGTGACCTTGGGCAAGTCACTTCACTTCTCTGTACCCACAGTTCCCTCATCTGTCAAATGGGGATTGAGACCGTGAGCCCCACGTGGGACAGGGACAGTGTCCAACCCGATTTGCCTGTATCCATCCCAGCGCTTAGTACAGTGCCTGGCACATAGTAAGTGCTTAACAAACACCATTATTGTTATTGTTATTATTCTCCCAAGTGCTTAATACAGTGCTCTGCACACAGGGAGCACTCAATAAATGCGACTGAATGAATGAATGAAGTGGGTGAACTCTCAAGATACTCTCCCCTAGAGCTGATGGATCTCATCTAACGGCTGAGAACGAGAGGTAAAGAAAACTAGAGAGGATGGGGAAGGATAGATGGAAGAAGAGAGGGATTTGGAAGTGATGGTGGAAGGGAAGGAAAGGCAGAAGTTTGAAATCAGCCATCTTTCCTTTAATAATAACGATAATGACATTTGCTAAGTGCTTACTATGTGCAAATAATAATAATAATAATAATGATGGTTTTTGTTAAGTGCTTACTATGTGCAAAGCACTGTTTTTTGTTGTTTTTTTAATGGCATTTATTAAGTGCTTACTATGTGCAAAGCACTGTTTTAAGCCCTGGGGAGGTTACAAGGTGATCAGGTTGTCCCACAGGGGGCTCACAGTCTTCATTCCCATTTTACAGATGAGGTAACTGAGCGATGGTGGAAGGGAAGGAAAGGCAGAAATTTGAAATCAGCCATCTTTCCTTTAATAATAACGATAATGGCATTCGTTAAGTGCTTACTATGTGCAAATAATAATAATAATAATGATGGTTCTTGTTAAGCGCTTACTATGTGCAAAGCAGTTTTTTAATGGCATTTATTAAGCACTTACTATGTGCAAAGCACTGTTCTAAGTGCTGGGGAGGTTACAAAGTGATCAGGTTGTCCCACGGGGGGCTCACAGTCCCCATTTTCCAGATGAGGGAACTGAGGCCCAGAGAAGTGAAGTGACTTGCCCAAAGTCACACAGCTGACAAGTGGCGGAGCCGGGATTTGAACCCACGGCTTCTGACTCCAAAGCCCATGCTCTTTCCACTGAGCTCTTTACACCTGGCCTAAATTGTTACCTCGGGTGAGAGGGCGAATGACCATTGCTAAAGCTGAAGTCATATTTGGTATGTGATGCCGATTGGGAATAGGCAGACGCAGAGCCTGCCCTCAAGAGGCTTCCATTCAGAAAAAGCAAGACAGCGCATAGAACAGTCGCTCTCTCACTCTGGGGGTGAGAGAGCCTTCCACAGAGCCGGGGAAAGGGCAGCAGCTTAAAATCGCCCAACACCTCAGGAAGCCAGAAGCCAGTGAGAAAGCCAGATGATATTTGGCCTGGTGCAGAAAGTGGGTTAGGTGTTGATCTGTTCCATTTTTAGGCCCAGATTGCCACTTTTTTTAATGATGGCATTTATTAAGCGCTTACTATGTGCAACGCACTGTTCTAAGCGCTGGGGAGGTTACAAGGTGATCAGGTTGTCCCACGGGGGCTCACAGTCTTAATCCCCATTTTACAGATGAGGTAACTGAGGCTCAGAGAAATGAAGTGACTTGCCCAAAGTCACACAGCTGACATGTGGCAGAGCCGGGATTTGAACCCATGGCTTCTGACTCCAAAGCCCGGGCTCTTTCCACTGAGCCACGCTGCTTCTCCACTTGTCAGTCAATTGTATTTATTATGCATTTATTATGAATAATAATAATAATGGCATTTATTAAGTGCTTATTATATGCAAAGCACTATTCTAAGCACTGGGGAGGTTACAAGGTCATCAGGTTGTCCCACGGGGGGCTCGCAGTCTTAATCCCCATTTTACAGATGAGGTAACTAAGGTACAGAGAAGGTAAGCGTGGCTTAGTGGAAAAAGCCCGGGCTTGGGAGTCAGAGGTCTTGGGTTCTAATCCCAGCTCCAACTCTTGTCAACTGTGTGTCTTTGGGAAGTCACTTAACTTCTTGGTGCCTCAGTGACCTCATCTGTAAAATGGGGAATAAGACTGTGAGCCCCACGTGGGACAACCTGATTACCTTGTATCTACCCCAGTGCTTAAAACAGTGCCCAGCACATAGTAAGCACTTAACAAATACCAACATTATTATTATTATTATTATTATGTGACTTGCCCAAAGTCACACAACTGACAATTGGTGGAGCTGGGATTTGAACCAATGACCTCTGACTCCAAAGCCCGGGCTCTTTCCACTACGCCACACTTAACTTCTTTGTGCCTCAGTTACCTTATCTGTAAATCAATCAATCAATCAATTGTATTTATTGAGCGCTTACTGTGTGCAGAGCACTGTACTAAGCGCTTGGGAAGTACAAATTGGCAACATATAGAGACAGTCCCTACCCAACAGTGGGCTCACAGTCTAAAAGGGGGAGAATGGGGCTTAATGGGAAAGGGCACTCCAAAGTGCTCTTTCCCACTGAGCCACATTGCTCACTGTGTGCAGAGCACTGTACTAAGTGCTTGGGAGAATACAATACAATAATAAACTTGTACTCAAGGCTTAAAGGCTCATAAGGCCGGGGCTCAGATGCCCAGCAGGCTGGCACTCTCTGGAAGTCTGAGGGGTTTGATTCCTGGCCCGGGCAGGGGGTGAATGAGTGGAAAGAACATACTGGCACATGCTGATTGACAGCCCAGTCTGGAGCAGCCCGCTGTTGGGTAGGGACCGTCTCTATATGTTGCCAACTTGTACTTCCCAAGCGCTTAGTACAGTGCTCTGCACACAGTAAGCGCTCAATAAATACGATTGAATGAATGAATGAATGAGCAGGAAGGAGAGGTGGAGGTGAGAGGGAGAGCAGCAGGCTCAGAAGTCAAGAGAAAGGGTGAGACTATCCTGGGAATTACTTGGGCCAAGGTATGGATCCCGGGTTCTACAGAGAATGGGGGTCCCGAAAGCTTCTCCATCTGCTGGGAGATCCAGTCTGAAATAATAATTATTATAACAATAAGGGTGTTTATTAAGCGCTTACTATGTGTCAATCACCGTTCTAAGCACTGGGGTAGATACAAGCTAATCAGGTTGGACACAGCCCCTGTCCCACACGGGGCTCACAGTCTTCATCCCCATTTTACAGATGAGGTAACTGAGGCCCAGAGAAGTGAAGTGACTTGCCCAGGGTCACACAACATACAGGTGGCAGAGCAGGAATTAGAAACCACGTCCTTCTGATTCCCAGGCCCACGCTCTAGCCATTAGGCCACCTCTGGGCTGGATTTTTCCAGGACTCAGTCTTAATTCCCACGGCAAATCCGGTTCCTCTAGGAACCAGAGGGTCTTCTACCTCTTCAAGGGATTTTGATGATCTTTTAGAGGCCTGGAACCGGCATAGCCTCTTTCCAAGACTTCGCCCTGTCTCCAAGGAACTTGCTTTAAGTCTGAGGAGAATCTGTCTTGACCAGGGTGGGATCTCTGAGCTTAAGGAACAAACTTGACTTGGCTTTCCTTGTGCTTTCCAGATTAAACTTTTTCCGTGACGCACCAGACTTCCGTGTGCTGGCCTGTGGAGGGGATGGGACTGTTGGCTGGATCTTGGATTGCATTGGTAAATAAGTAACAGGGTGTGCATGTGGAAGGGGGAAATGGGTCTGTGCAAATAGACATGTATAAACACAAAGGACAGAAGCATATAAACACGGATACAGGGGTCTTCAGCTAAACCTGGAGGCATTGTAAGTGCTCATTGTCCAGAGAGATAAGAAAGGAGAAGGATTTGGGGTATTCATTCATTCATTCATCAGCATCATCAGCATCAATCATATTTATTGAGCGCTTACTGTGTGCAGAGCACTGTACTAAGCGCTTGGGAAGTACAAGTTGGCAACATATAGAGACAGTCCCTACCCAACAGTGGGCTCACAGTCTCAAAGGGGGAGACAGAGAACAAAACCAAACATACTAACAATTCAATTGTTCAATTCAATTCAATTCAGTTGTATTGATTGAGTGCTTACTGTGTGCTGAGCACTGTACTAAGTGCTTGGAAAGTACAATTCACCAATAAAGAGAGACAATCCCTGCTTTATTAAGTGCTATATGCCAGGCATGTCAGTCAGTCATATTTACTGAACGCTTAATAATAATAATAATGATGATATTTGTTAAGCGCTCACTATGTGCCAAGCACTGTTCTAAGTGCTGGGAGGATACAAGGTGATCAGGTTGTCCCACATGGGGCTCACAATCTTAATCCCCATTTTACAGATGAAGTAACTAAGGCACAGAGAAGTTAAGCGACTTGCCTAAAGTCACTCAGCTGATAAGTGGCGGAGCCGGGATTAGAACCCATGACCTCTGACTCCCGAGCCCGTGCTCTTTCCACTGAGCCACACTGCTTCTCTATGCTTACTGTGTGCAGAGCACTGTTCTAAGTACTTGGGAGAGTAAAATTTAGAACAGTAAAACAGACACATTCCCTGCCCACAACAAGCTTACGGTGTAGAAAGGGAGGCATAATAGGCATTGACATAAATGAATAAAATTATGTACAGATATGTACATAAGTGTTGTGGGGCTGGGAGGGAGGGAATGAATAAAGGGAGCAAGTCAGGGCAATTCAGAAAGGAATAGGAGAAGAGGGAAAGAGGGCTTAATAAGGGAAGGCCTCTTGGTGGAGATGTGCCTTTGAAGCGGGTGGCAGTCATTCATTCATTCATTCATTCAATCGTATTTATTGAGCGCTTACTATGTGCTGAGCACTGTACTAAGCGCTTGGGAAGTACAAGCTGGAAACATATAGAGACGGTCCCTACCCAGCAACGAGCTCACGGTCTAGAGGGGGAGACAGACATTAATACAAATAGATGAAACAATCAATTACAGATATATACAGATAGATACATATGTGCTGTGGGGAGTCATTCATTCAATCGTATTTATTGAGTACTTACTGTGTGCGGGGCACTGCACCAAGCGCTTGGGAAGTCCAAGTTGGCAACATAGAGAGACGGTCCCTATCCAACAGTGGGGTCACAGTCTAGAAGGGGGAGACATTCATTCATTCACTCATCCGATCATATTTATTGAGCGCTTACCGTGTGCAGAGCCCTGTACTAAGCGCTTGGGAAGTCCAAGTTGGCAACATATAGAGACGGTCCCCACCCATTGTCCATTGGATATGAAGAGGGATGGCGTGGCAAGATGTGAGTGAGAGGTCGGCTCTGAGATAGACGAGATGGAGGTACAGTGAGAAGTTTAGCATTAGAGGAGCGAAGTGTGCGGGCTGGGTTGTAATAGGAGAGTAGTGAGGTGAAGTAGGAGGGGGCAAGAGTGATTGACTGCGTTAAAGGTTTGTGTGTGTTTGGGGGTGAGGGATGGAGGATGGTGGGGAGGAGTTACCGAGAAGGAACAAGTGAGTTTTGACTGGGGTTTAGAAAAAAGGGTGGGATGAGGAATGACCCAGAGAATCAGGGAAGGCATTGCAATCAGGGGAAAGCTGAACCTAATAATAATAATAATGGCATTTATTAAGTGCTTACTATGTGCAAAGCACTGTTCTAAGCACTGGGGAGGTTACAAAGTGACCAGGTTGTCCCACAGGGGGCTCACAGTCTTAATCCCCATTTTACAAATGAGGTAACTGAGGCCCAGAGAAGTGAAGTGACTTGCCCAAAGTCACGCAGCTGACAATTGGCAGAGCCGGGATTTGAACCCCTGACCTCTGACTCCAAAGCCCGGGCTCTTTTCACTGAGCCACACTGCTTCTCTAGAAGAGGGGAGTCCTATAGACGGGAGTCCTGTTGCAGGAGATTTGGTAGCAAGTAGTCTACCTAGCAGGAGCAGGAAGCAACACTGAGTTGAAGGATAATCAATCAGGGGTATTTATTATTGAATGCTTTTGTACTGAGCACTATACTAAGCACTTGGGAGAGTCCAGTACAGTAGAGTTGTTTGACATGATCAATTAAGGATCCCCCCTTCTAGACTGTGAGCCTGTTGGTGGGTAGGGACCGTCTCTGTATGTTGCCAATTTGTACTTTCCAAGCGCTTAGTACAGTGCTCTGCAAACTGTAAACGCTCAATAAATACGACTGAATGAATGAAGGAATGATCCCTGCCCATAAAATGTTATACAATTTAATGCTCGTCAAGAAAGTGAGGGCAGTTATAATAATAATAATGATAATTTGTTAAACACTTACTGTGTGCCAAGCACTGGGGTAGATACAAGCTAATTACAATAATAATGATGGCATTTATTAAGCGCTTACTATGTGCAAAGCACTGTTCTAAGCACTAGGGAGGTTACAAGGTGATCAGGTTGACCCACGGGGGGTTCACAGTCAATCCCCATTTTACAGATGAGGTAACTGAGGCCCAGAGAAGTGAAGTGACTTGCCCAAAGTCACACAGCTGACAACTGGTGGAGCAGGGATTTGAACCCATGACCACTGACTCCAAATCCCGTGCTCTTTCCACTGAGCCAGGCTGCTTCTCTAATCAAGTTGGACACAGTCCCTGTCACATGTGGGTCTCCCAGTCTCAATCCCCATTTTCCAGATGAGGTAACTGAGGACCAGAACAAGGGACTGTGACTAACCCAATTTGCTTTTATGCACCCTAGCACTCAGTACAGTGCTTAGCACATAGTAAGCACTTAACAAATGCCATAAATATTATTATCATTGGTTAATAAGTACAAGTCTTTAACATATATTATAAATTAGTTATTTAAGTTAATATCTGTCTCCCACTCTGGACCATAAATTCGTTAAGGGGAGGGAATGTGTCTGCTAAGTCCGGTATTCTGCTTGAAGTAAACTTTCAATAAATACCGCTGATTGATTAATCAGTGTTAGTACAGTAATGGTTAAGAGCATATTCTGTCTCACTGAAAGCTGTAAAGTCTAGTCGAAATAGATCTGGTTTTGACTCACTGGGTGAGCTGGGGCAAGTCATTTAGGGCTTTCTGTGCCTCAATTTCCTCATCTTAGAGAAGCAGCGTGGCTCAGTGGAAAGAGCACGGGCTTTGGAGTCAGAGGTCATGGGTTCAATCCTGGCTCCACCAACTGTCAGCTGTGTGACTTTGGGTAGGTCACTTCACTTCTCTGTGTGCCTCAGTTACCTCATCTGTAAAATGGGGATTAAGACTGTGAGCCCCCTCCGTGGGACAACCTGATCACCTTGTAACCTCCCCAGTGCTTAGAACAGTGCTTTGCACATAGTAAGCACTTAATAAATTCCATCATTATTATTATTATCTGAAGATGGAGCACTAAGTGCCTGCCCCTTCCTGCCTCACAAGTACCACGAGGATTTCCTGGGTAGCATAAAATGGCTGACTCCAGGAAGGAGGAAGGGCTGGAAGTAAATTGATTTATGAAACAATTTCTTGAGAAGCAGCGTGGCTCAGTGGAAAGAGCACGGGCTTGGGAGCCAGAGGTCATGGGTTCTAATCCCTGCTACTCCACATCTGCTGTGTGTCTTTGGGCAAGTCACTTAATTTCTCCAGGCCTCAGTTACCTCATCTGTAAAATGGAGATTAAGACTGTGAGCCCCACGGGGGACAACCTGATCACCTTGTATTCCCCCCCAGCGCTTAGAACAGTGCTTCACACATAGTAAGCGCTTACCAAATGCCATTATTATTATTATTATTATTATTATCCTCTCTGAATGGAGTGTGGCAGCCCAGTGAACATTCAAACAGGAAAAAGAGGGGGTGGAAGGCAAGAGAGTGGAAAACGAGCCCTGTAAAATGGTTCCTGAAAAAAGGCAAGGACTTCTGAGAAAGGGAGAAGAGGAGGAGACGCAAGCAGAGAGTTCTGAAAAATTATCGCTTGAGGATCAGAAAAAAGGAAGCTGGCCTAAGTGACAGAGGGTATCCAAATTTACAAGAGCCAAAGAGACTGAAATAGCCACAGATAAAATGAAACAAAATGGAGGCAGGTCTTGGGGAGCAAGTGAAGAGAGCAGTTTCTCATTTGCTAGAGACCTAGAGAAAAAAGAAAAGCGGATGCCAAGAGGAATGGCGGTTTTCTATCAGGCAGAAAGAAAATGCAAGAGAAGTGTTGGGGAAGGAAGAGGAAAATCCATCTTCAGTTCTGTTGCACAGGTAGAATTGGGGATGGCCTGGGGAAGAGAGTTCCCCTCAAAAACTGGAATTCGGAGGGGAATGGGAAATTGGTAAAGAAAGGAGGGGTAGGGTGAGGAGGAGAGGGGAAGGTGAAAGATGAGCTGAAGCTCCAGTTAAGTTTAGAAATGACAAATGGTACCAAAATCAACCAAGCCATGCCCCTAAGCCCCACAGGGTCTGAGTTCTAACTGTGCCTCTGGTCAGATCAGTTCTCCACTTCCTGACCTCGTGCTCTACACCTTGAAAATGATCCAGATCTAACTTTTGGAGATGTTGGGAGATTCAGAGAGAATAAAGTGATTCCTCATCACCCGGACAAAATGATTTCAAATAATCATACTTACTGAGCCCTTATTGGGTGCGGAGCACTGTACTAAGTGCTTGGGAGAGTACAACAGAGTTGAAAGACATGTTCCCTTCCCCAAATGAGATTACATCCTAGTGGGGGAGAGCAATTTCCGAGGACTGTTCTCCCACACACTGGAGTCAATAATAATAATAACGATAATAATTTTTCCAAACGCTTAATACAGTTGCTCTGCACACGGTAAGCGCTCAATAATACATACAATCGAATAATTGTGGTATTATCATAGTACCCTTATTCAAACCCAGTTATATTATTGTGTCGTACTCCTCCAAGCGCTTAGTACAGTGCTCTGCACACAGTAAGGGCTCAACAAATACGACTGATCGATTGAGAAGTATCTTGGCCTAGTGGATAGAGCAGGGGCCTGGGGTTCAGAATGATCAATCAATCAATCAATCAATCAATCAATCGTATTTATTGAGTGCTTACTGTGTGCAGAGCACTGTACTAAGCACTTGGGAAGTACAAGCTGGCTGCATATAGAGACAGTCCCTACCCAACAGTGGGCTCACGGTCTAGAAGGGGGAGACAGAGAACAAAACCAAACGTGCTAACAAAATAAAATAAATAGAATAGATATGTACAAGTAAAATAAATAAATAGAGTAATAAATATGTACAAACATATATACATATATACAGGTGCTATGGGGAAGGGAAGGAGGTAAGATGGGGGCGATGGAGAGGGGGACGAGGGGGAGAGGAAGGAAGGGGCTCAGTGTGGGAAGGCCTCCTGGAGGAGGTGAGCTCTCAGTAGGGCCTTGAAGGGAGGAAGAGAGCTAGCTTGGCGGATGGGCAGAGGGAGGGCATTCCACGCCCGGGGGAGGACGTGGGCTGGGGGTCGGTGGCGGGACAGGTGAGAACGAGGCCCGGTGAGGAGATTAGCGGCAGAGAAGTGGAGGGTGTGGGCTGGGCTGGAGAAGGAGAGAAGGGAGGTGAGGTAGGAGGGGGCGAGGGGATGGACAGCCTTGTCTGCCTTGTGACCTTGGGCAAGTCGCATAACTTGTCTGTGTCTCAGTTACCTTGTCTGTAAAATGGGGATTAAGATTGTGAGCCCCAAGTGGAACAGGGACTGTGTCCAAACCGATTTGCTTGTATTTACCCCAGCGCTTAGAATGGTGCACATAGTGATCACTTAACAAATACCGCAATTATTCCTTATTGAGGCGGAACCCGGCGGGGATGCGAAGATGAGACCCAGTCTCTACTCCATCAGGTTCATAAGCCGGCTGAGCATCACTGTTACACGGGAACACCGACACCTGATCTACTAGGCTTCTGGGGGCTCAATCTGGCTGGCGGGTTTTCAGTTCTTGAGGAGTAAGATGCCGTCTCCATTCATCAGCTTCCTTTTCCTCTGCTCGGATTACAGATAAAGCCAACCTGCTGAAACACCCGCCGGTAGCCATCCTGCCTCTGGGGACAGGGAATGACCTTGCGAGGTGTCTCCGCTGGGGAGGAGGTAAGACAGAAAAGAGAAGCAGAGAAGCAGCATGGCCTAGTGGCTAGAGCCCGGCCCTGGGAGTCAGGAGGTCGTGGGTTCTAATTCTGGCTCTGCCATTTGTCTGCTGTGTGAGCCCCCTCCTTCTTCTCCCCCTCCTCCCCCTCCCCATCCTCCCAGCCTTACCTCCTTCCCCTCCCCACAGCACCTGTACTTCCCAAACGCTTAGTACAGTGCTCTGCACACAGTAAGCACTCAATAAATATGATTGATTGATTGTACAGATTTATTACTCCATTTTACTTGTACATATTTACTATTCTATTTATTTTCTTTTGTTAATACGTTTTGGTTTTTTGCCTGTCTCCCCCTTCTAGACTGTGAGCCCGCTGTTGGGTAGGGTCCGTCTCTATATGTCGCCAACTTGTACTTCCCAAGCGCCTAGTACAGTGCTCTGCATACAATAAGTGCTCAATAAATATGATTGAATGAATGAATGATCTTGGGCAACTCACTTCACTTTTCTGGGCCTGAGTTCTCTCATCAGGAAAATGGGGTTTGAGACTGTGAGCCCCATGTGGGACAGGGACTGTGTCCAGCCCAATTTGCTTGTATCTACCCCCGTGCTTAGTACAGTGCCTGGCACATAGTAAGCGCTTAACAAATACCATAATAATTATTATTATTATTAATGCTATTATTATTATTTATTATTATAAAATGGAACTCTGGCAGTCTGCCCCCAAGTCTGTACCAGTCAAGCCTAGAGACAGATGCTCTGAGCTCACAAGAGTATTAATAACAATAATAATAATAATAATAATAATAATGGAATATTTCAGGGCAGAAAGGGACTTCGAGAGGCTATCTGGTTCATCCCCCTGCCTCTGGGCAAGCCTGTTTCCTGACTGATGGGTCTTATAGCTCTCCAAAGAAGGAATGTTCAGTGTCTCCCTCAGAAATATCCTCCAGAATTTGAAAACCCTCACATCCTCCAATCTCTTACTCAACAAAGCCCGCTCCTGTAACACCAACCTATACTCTCTGTACCTTGATCTCTTCTCTCCCATTACCCACCCTTTGCCTACATTCTCCTTCAGGCCTGATCCTCCCTCCTCCTTCATATCTGACAGACCACCACTCTCCCCATCTTAAAAAAGCCTCCTAAAGTCACATTTCCTCCAAGAGGCCTTCCCTGATTAAGCCTTTATAACCCCTATTCTCCCTCCCCTCTGCATCATTCATTCATTCAGTCTTATTTATTGAGTACTTATTGTGTGCAGAGCACTGTACTTATGTGCTTGGCTGATACCCCTTAAGCACTTTGATATTCACCCCAGCCCTACCATACTTCTGTAAATAGTCATACACCCTACTCTTTCCCCCTCCATGTAATGTATTTTAATGTCTGTCTCCCCTTGTACCAATCAATGGTATTTTTGGGGTGCTTACTCTATGCAATGCAATGCACTAAGCTCTTGGGAGAGTACAGTACAGCAGAATTAGCAGACAAGTTCCCTTCCCTTAACAGACTTGCAGTCAAGATTGTAAGCTCTTTGCGGGCAGGCATCATGACTGCCAACTCCGTCGTATTGTACTTTTCTAATCTCCCGGTACAGTTCTCTGTGCACAATAAGTGCTCAATAAATACCACCGATTGATTGATCTAGCACAGCCAGCCAAATACAGTGGTCTCTAAAGCTCTAGTGAACTTGTTGTCTGCAAGGAATGTGTCTGTTTACTGTTATAGTGTATTCTCCTATGCGCTTAGTACAGTGCTTCGCACACAGTAAGCTCTCAATAAAAGTGATTGAATGAATGAATGGCAAAGGGACTTTGAACATTAAGACGTCAAAGGTCTTAGAGAAGCAGCATGGCTCAGTGGAAAGAGCACAGGCTATGGAGTCAGAGGTCATGGGTTTAAATCCCGCCTCCGCCAATTGTCAGCTGCGTGACTTTGGGCAAGTCACTTCACTTCTCTGGGCCTCAGTTACCTCATCTGTAAAATGGGGATTAAGACTGTGAGCCCCCCGTGGGACAACCTGGTCACGTTGTAGCCTCCCCAGTGCTTAGAACAGTGCTTTGCTCATAGTAAGCGCTTAATAAATGCCATCATTATTATTATGATTATGTGCTATTTGTCAAGCACTGTTCTAAACGCTGGGGTAGATACAAGCTAGTCAGGACAGACATATTCCCTGTCCCACATGGGCTCATAGTCTCAATTTTACGTATGAGATAACTGAGGTACACAGAAGTGAAGTGACTTGCTCAAGGTCACCCAGCAGACAAGTGGCGGATCGGGGATTAGAAGCCAGTTCCTTCTGAACTCCCGGGCCCATGCTCTGTCCACTAGGCCATGCCGCTTCTCTGATCCATCAGAGCTTAAACTCCATTAGAGAGGAAGCTCCTTGTGGGCAGGGATGGCATCTTGTGCTTTGATGGCACTTTTCCAAAGACTTAGTATGGTGCCCAGCCCTCAGTGGATGCTCTATAATGACCATTACTTCTACTTGAGCAGAGTCAGAGCATGGCCTCAGTTCCAAACAAAGGGGGACTTAGGCCCTTGGCATTCATTACTGATCAAGACCTCCCAGTCATTTTGAAAGGAAACCAGAATTACCTTCAATAATACCTTTAATGCCCAAAGTCACACAGCTGACAATTGGCGGAGCCGGGATTTGAACCCATGAACTCTGATTCCAAAGCCCGGGCTCTTTCCACTGAGCCACACTGCTTCTCTAACACCATTCTCATTCTGCTTCTGCTGCTGCCTCTCATTATTATTATTATTGTTATGGATCAAGAAGGTCTCCCCGCAATCATCCCTCCTGTGGAATTTTCCAGGAGAGGAGGAGCAGTGATTTCACCGAGTTAAGATTCATAAAGAGAATGGGATGATGGAGCTGGCTACAGTCCATAGGAATTGGCCATCTTTGATCTCCGGGAGCCTGCAGTGGAAAGTCATGTCTATTCAATGAATCAATTAGTGAATCCTTACTGTGTGCAGAGCACTGGACTAAGCCCTTGGGACAGGACAATGTAAAAGAGTTGGTAGAGACATTTCCTACCCACAGCGAGCCTACGGCCTTCACTGTTAATAGTTCTTAACCCTGCCCTCAAATCAAAGTAAATCAAAGTGGATTTACTTTGGACACCCTTCCTCAGCCCCGCATATTTCTTTTAAGCCTCTTGAATGCAGGCCGGTACTTCCTTTCATGCCTGACATGTCTCTCCTTCTATCTCTCAAACACTTAGCACAGTGCTCTGCAAGCAGTAAGCCGTCAATACATGCCACTGATTGATTCATCGATTGATTATCTCTGGTGGTCGGGCTCCTCTGACCCACAGCTCCCAGCCCGACCTTCTGAAGTCGACGTAACGTTTTCCTTCCAACTTAAGGCTATGAAGGTGGCAGTCTGCTGAAGATCCTGAAGGACATCGAGCACAGCCCTGAGGTGATGCTAGATCGATGGCGTATCGAAGTCATTCCCAATGACAAGGGGGAGAACGGAGACCCTGTTCCATACAGCATCGTCAACAATTACTTCTCCATCGGTGTGGTGAGTTTTCTGGGAGCCTGCCTCCCCTTCCTTTCTTTACTGTTGTAGCCTAGTGGCTAGAGCATGGACCTCAGAGTCAGAAGGACAGGGGCTCGAGTCTCGTTTCTGCCATTTGTCTGCTGGGTGACCTTGGACAAGTCACTTTACTGCTCTAGGCCTGAGTTCCCTCATCTGTAAAATGAGGTTTAAGCCCCATGTGGGACAGGAAGTGCATCCAACCCAATTTTCCTCTATGCACCCCCCGAGCACTTAGGACAGTGCCTGACACACAGTAAGCGCTTTATAAATAGCACAGTTACTAATAATATTCATTCATTCAGTCATATTTATTGAGCACTTACTGTGTGCAGAGCACTGTACTAAGCGCTTGGAAAATACAATTTGACAACAAATAGAGGCAACCCCTACCCAACAACGGGCTCACAGTCTAGAAGCAGGGAGACAGACAACAAAACAAAACAAGTAGGCAGGCATCAATAGCATCAAAATAGATAAATAGAATTATAGATGTATATACAATTATGGATATATACACAATTATAGATATATACTCAATTATAGGTATGTACACAAATAATAATGCTTTAGGAAGGGGCTGGTGGTGGGACTAGATGGAAGAAGAGAAGAAGGTGGTTAAGTCAATCATGACTCTTATCATAATTATGGTATTCGTGAAGGGCTTATTATGTGCCTTACTATTCCTGAATCATTTTTCTAAAAAAAGTTCAGTCCATGTCTCCCCACTCCTCAGCAACCTCCAGTGGTTGCCCATCCACCTCTTCATCAAACAGAACCTCTTCACCATGAGCTTTAAAGCAGTCAATCAGCTCACCCCTCCTCCCTTACCTCACTATTCCCTTACTACATCCCAACCCTCACTCTTCATTCCTCTAGTGCCAGCTTTCTCACTGTACCTCGATCTCATCTATGTCACCATGGATCCCTTTCCCCCATCCTTCCTCTGACCTGGAACTCCCTCCTCCTCCATATATGAGAAGCAACGAGGATTAGTGGAAAGAGCATTGGCTTGAGATTCAGAGTTCATGGGTTCCAATCCCGCCTCCGCCACTTGTCTGCTGTGTGACTTATGGCAAGTCACTTCACTTCTCTGTGCCTCAGTTACCTCATCTGTAAAGTGGGGATTAAGACTGTGAGCCCCAGGTGGGACAACCTGATTATCTTGTATCTACCTTAGTGCTTAGAACAGTGCTTGGCACATAGTAACAAATGCCATTGTTATTATTATCATTATATGACTGACGAACACCCTCTACACCTTCAAATCCTTATTAAAATCATATTTCCTCCAAGAGGTCTTCCCTGATCCTCTTCCTTTTCTTCAACTCTCTTCTGCATCACCGTGATTTGCTTGCTTTATTCACCCCCCCTCCTGGAACTTATGTACATATCTGTAATTGATTTATTTATATGAACGTCTATCTTCCCCTCTAGACTAAAAAGCTTGTTGTGGGCAGGGAATGTGTCTGTTATATTGTTATATTGTACTCTCTCAAGCAATTAGTACAGTGCTCTGCCCACAGGGAGCACTCAATAAATACCATTGATTGAGTATATGTCAAGCACCGTTCTAAACAATAGGAATATGTAAATTAATCAGGTTGGACACAGTCCTTGTCCCACGTGGGGCTCACAGTCTAAGTAAGAGGGAGAACGGGTGTTGAATCCCCATTTTACCAATGAGGAAACTGCAGCACAGAGAAGTTAAGTGACTTTCCCGAGGTCACACAGCAGGCAAGTGTCAGAGCCAAGTGTGGAAAGGAGAAAGCTAGAACTCAGAGGGACAATAATATGGCTGTCAAGAAATTCCAGCCATGAGGACGGCAAGTGGGGAGCTGATTGGAGATTAAACCCAAAAGGGACATCTGCCATGAGTGGCCTTCCTGGGCAGAAGGTAGTTGGAAGCCTCTCAGTTTCAGTGCCCTCTCTCAGGACAGTACCTGGAGGATTTCCAGGACTCTACCAGTCTCTGCTAGAGGAGGGAGAGTCAAGCAGAGGCCTACCCATTCCATTCCTAGCTTGGCCAGTGGCTAGCGAGTGGAAGGCAATCTGCTACAAGTCAAAACTCACCCGTGCTGGGCAGCAGCGACACGGGAGAGAGTCGAGGGTGGAGACTCAAGATGACTGTGGAGAAGGAGGCAATGGTCAACCACTTCCATATTTTTACCAAGAAAACTCTATGGATCCACTACCAGAATGATTGCAGATGGAGGTGGGGCGTTCTGGCAGAGATGTGTCCTTGGAGTCACTGTGGGTCGGAGATGACTCGAAAGCATAAGACAAAGTTACAGTTCCCTGGGAGATGCAGATTCCATCTAAGTGGAGTGCCAATCTTTCGATGGTAGTCACTGACTGTGTATTATATGTAGAGCACTGTACTAAGCGCTTGGGAGAGTACAGTACAACAGAGGTGGTAGGTACATTCTCTGCCCACAATGAGCTTACAGTCTACAGGGGAAGACAGACAGTAAAATGAATTATGGATATGGACGTAAGTGCTGTGGGGTGGAGAGCAGCATGAATATCAAGCGGTTGAAAGGTACAGATTTAAGTGAGTGGCAACACAGAAAGGAAGGAATAGGGGCAAAGAGGCCTAAACCGGGAAATGCTTCTTGTGGGAGACATGATTTTAATAATAATAATATATTATTATAACTAATAACTATGTTATAATTATAGTTATATAATTATTATAACTATTATATATTAGTGATAATTATTATAACTAGTAATATATTAATTATTATTATTGTAGTATTTGTTAACTGCTTACTATGTGCCAAGCACTGTTCTAAGCACTGGGGTAGATACAAGGTAATCAGATTGTCCCACATGGGGCTCACAGTCTTAATCCCCCTTTTACAGATGAGGTAACTGAGGCACAGAGAAGTTAAGGGGCTTGCCCAAAGTCACACAGCAGGCAAGGGGCGAAGCCGGGATTTGAACCCACGTCCACTGACTCTTAAGCCTGGGCTCTTTCCACTGTGCCATGTTGCTTCTGGGTGTGAATCCAAGCTCACAAGTGACACAGAAGTGGGAGGGAGTCAGGTAAATGAGGGCTTAGTCAGAGGCGGCCTCTGGGAGATGCGATAAGGTCTCTGGGAGATCTGACTTTAATAAGGCCTCGAAAGCGGGGAGAATAGTGGTCTGTCGGATATGAAGGGGGAGAGACTGCCACGTGCTTTCGATGTCACCGGTGTGGGTCATTTTTCCAGGAAGGGGGAAGATTTCCGGAATGGTATCTCTCTCTAACACAGTGCGAGTTCTTCACTCCAAGGGAGCCAACCCAGCCAAGCTAAACCGGTTATTTAGGGCGAGCAAGCCGGGGTTCTCTGAGGGCTGAGGCTGGGCCAGAGCAAATGAAATAGACTATTTGCTCCATCGCGTCTAACAGCTCCCCTCTGTCCGAAGAGTTTATGGCTGCTGACTCGGTTTACTAACAGCCCTCCGTAGGGCACTAACGAGTCGGTCAGCATCCTGCCCTGCTGTTTTTTCAAGAGAGCATGGCACCACCCCACCTCCTGTTTTCTACGCAGGTCTTTGCCCTCCTAGGTCCATAATTCATTTCTTGGCCCCCCGAAATGACTCGTTGGGCTCTCCTGGAGCGGCAGAGGGAGTCATTCATCAATATCTGCGAGTTCTTCATTTACCCTGGTGAGAAATTACCGAGGAGTACCACCAAAGGTGTTGAACCGATCCAGATTGGTGGGGGTAGCGGAGGCGAGGGAGGAGGAGTAATTGGGTTAACGCTACCGGTCTTATTTTCCTGGAATAGAGCAGGCCCAAGAGATTTCTTTTAATGCTTTAAGCCTTGAGAATCATCTGTAATATATCACCGCTCTGCGGAACAATGGCTGAGTCCCCAAAGGTGCTATCCCCGGAGAGTTCGGCAAAGCTAACTAAATCTGCTCTGAAGCTGCCAACCTGAACTTTTATACCCAGCTCTGTGTAAACGTTTATGTGTGGAGGATTCCCATGGCCCCAGGAATACAAATCCTCTTTTAAGTTGAGCCACTGGCGAACCAGCCAAGAGCCAGAGGCTGGGTTCTTCTCGGCCGGTGAAGTGGAGTTTCTTTGCCACAGGCTTCTGCCCATGCTTGATCAGTCCGAACCATAGAAGGTGCTAGACACAAGCCCAATCCAGCATTAACGTTTGTAGATCAATCAATCAATCAATCGTATTTATTGAGCGCTTACTGTGTGCAGAGCACTGTACTAAGCGCTTGGGAAGTCCAAGTTGGCAACATATAGAGACAGTCCCTACCCAACAGTGGGCTCACAGTCTAAAAGTGTAGATCTGGGCCAGTGAAGTTGGGGCTGGAGGACGTATCTGCCAGCCTCTTAAGCAACCGGTCATCTTTCTGATTATTCGAACATCCATGTCGTCGAGTGACCGAGGGCAGAGCAGAGAGCGAAGGAGTGAATGAAATGCCCAGATGGTTCCCCAACCTCATTTTAATTACAAGTGTGAACTTTTCCTCTACCCAGAGCTTTTACCAGAGTCATTGACTAGGAGAATGATTTTTCCACAGAAACGTTCGGTCCATGTCTCCCAACTCCTCAAGAACCTCCAGTGGTTGCCCGTCCATTTCAGCATCAAACAAAATCTCCTTACTATCAGCTTTAAAGCACTCAAACACCTTGTCCCCACCTATCTTACCTCGCTGCTTTTCTCCTACAAACCAGCCCTCAAACTTCTCTCTTCTAATGCCAACCTACTCGCCATACTTCAATCTTGTCTTTCTCACCTCTGACCTCTCACCCTGGAACTCCCTCCCTCTTTATATCCGATGGACAATCACTCTCTCCACCCTCAAAGCTTTATTGAAAGCTCATCTTCAGGAGGTCTTCCCTGACTAAGCCCTCATTTCCTCCTCTCCCACTCCCTTTTGAGTTACCCTTGTATTTGGGTTTGTGCCCCTTAGTCACCCCTACCTCAGCCCCACAGCCCTTATGTACATATCTCTAGTTTGTTTAAATTAGTGTCTATCTCCCCTTCTGGATTGTAAGCTCGTTGTGGTCAGGCAATGTGTCTACCAACTCTGTTATATTGTATTCCCCTGAGGGCTTAGTACGATGCTCTGCACACAGTAAGTGCTCAATAGATAGGATTGATTGATTGATTGATTGAGAAAAATGGGAAAAGTGAGTTTTGGCTCTTTTCCATCCTGTTTTCCTTCCTTCTGTTGGAAGATAGAATTAGCGGTGCCATTTCCAAAAGGAGAGTAGGAGAGGTGGGAGAAGGGTGAAAGAGGAGGGAAAGCAAACTGGAAAATCAGTCCATGACTAGTGAAGAAATGACTGCTGGCTGCTTAGAAGGAATTGATTAATTTAAGGAAACACAAAACAATCGGTCCTCTCCCTAGTAAGTTACTCATGGTCCAATTTGCAAGATCAGTATATTTTCTAATCACCTCCAGGGCAAATGCGTACTTGGCCTAGATGGCCAGCATGTTTAATTGGCCAAATATCAAACTTCCCAGATGGTGCACAAGGAACACTGTGGCCTAATGGAAAGAACCCGGGCCTGGGAGACAGAAGACCTGGGTTCTAATCCCGGCTCTGCCATTTGCCTGCTGTGTGACTTTGGGCAAGCAACTTAACTTCTCTGTGTCTCAGCCTCCTCATCTGTAAAGTGGTAGTTCAATTCAATATCTGATCTCCCTTCTGCTTATACTGTGAGCCCCTCTCTGTACCTCAGTGACCTTATCTGTAAAATGGGGAATTAGACAGAGAGCCCCATGTAGGACAGGGACTGTGTCCACTCTGATTAATTTATATCTACTACAGCATGTAGAAGAGTGTTTGAGACCTGGTAAGGTCTTAACAAATTCCATTTTAAAAAGTCAGTCCTCAACATTTTTTTGTGTGTGTGTGTGTGTTTATTGCTATATTGTACTCTCCCAAGTGCTCAGTACAGTGCTTTGTGCTCAGTAAGCACTCAGTAAATATGATTGAATGAATGAATGAATTCCACTGCCCACTTCAAGTCAGAGGCAGCCTCAACAAAGCATGGAAGGGTTCTAGTACTTTTTAATAGTATTTGTTATTAATAATAATAATAATAATAGTATTTATTAAATGCTTACTATGTGCAAAGCACTGTTCTAAGTGCTGGGGAATATACAAGGTAATCAGGTTGTCCCACGGGAGGCTCACAGTTTTTCAATCAATCAATCAATCAATCGTATTTATTGAGCACTTACTGTGTGCAGAGCACTGTCCTAAGCGCTTGGGAAGTACAAGTTGGCAACATATAGAGACAGTCCCTACCCAACAGTGGGCTCACAGTCTAAAAGGGGGAGACAGAGAACAAAACCAAACATACTAACAAAATAAAATAGAATAGATATGTACAAGTAAAATAATAGATATGTACAAGTAAAATAAATAAATAAATAAATAGAGTAATAAATATGTACATACGTATATACAGGTGCTGTGGGGAAGGGAAGGATGTAAGATGAGGGGGATGGAGATGGGGACGATTTTACAGATGAGTTAACTGAGGCACAGAGAAGTCAAGTGACTAGCCCAAAATCACACAGCTGACAGTTGGCGGAGCCGGGATTTGAACCCATGGCCTCTGACTCCAAAGCCCATGCTCTTTCCCCTGAGCTACGCTGCTTCTCTTAAGCACTTACTAAGTACTGGGGTAGATACAAAACAATCAGATTGGACGCGTTTCCTGTCCCACATCATCATCAATCGTATTTATTGAGCGCCTACTGTGTGCAGAGCACTGTACTAAGCACTTGGGAAGTACAAGTTGGCAACATATAGAGACAGTCCCTACCCAACAGTGGGCTCACAGTCTTAAGCCCCATTTTACATAAGAGGTAACTGAGCTACAGAGGAGTGAAATGACTTGCCCAAGGTCATATAGAAGGCAAGTAGCAGAGCTGGGGTTGGACCTCAAGGTGCTTCTAACCCCCAGGCCCTATCTCCTGGGCCAAACTGCCTCTCCCATACTTTCAGATGGAGTGGAACTAGCTGCGTTCTGTGCACTTTTCCGAAGCGTACAAGTGCGTGCCAAAATGTGTGGCTTATTGCCCCATTTGCAAAGCTCAAATAGGCATAATCGGCTGGAAGAATGGCCAGTAATTGGCCTCATGGATTGAACCTGAATGGCGGATCACTGTGAAATTAAGCGGCGGGTCTGTTCCCATACGTGGGAGGTCAGACCGGGCAAAGAGGCCGGGATTGGCTTTAAGATGGGCTTCATGTTTCAGGCAGTCAGGGTCTCCTGGCTGGACACTAGCTACGGCAGGAAAATAAACAACTCGGGCGGTCAGATGGCCGCTTCCTATCAACACTGCCCCCCCCCTTCTTCCCCGTCCTCCTTCCCTCCCCCCTCCCGGCTTTATTTTTGGGTTTGTAGAAATGCCAGGGCAGCAGGGATATCGCTGACAGGAAGTTTTGGATTGCAGAACAGTTCCTGGACTCTGTGTAACTCTGGACTCCCCAAAGGATTTGCCTACTGATCTTGTCACTGAGCCTTAAGGTGACAGTTGGGAAGCCGATCCCTTGATGTGGGGAAGCGTATTTCCAAGGTAGCAGGACCCGGGGGCTGGAGATCCACCCTGCCCCCCTCCACCGACCCCCATCCCGCCCCCTCCCCTCCCACACCGTAAACGCCAGGAAGGTATTTTTATCCCAATCTCCGGAACCTGGCTTCACCATTGATCCTCCGCCTACCCTGCCACCTCAACTAAGGCCATCTCAGCTTTTCCAATGGACATTCCCTTGTTCAATCTCTCTGGCCCCATTACTTAGAGAAGCAGCGTAGTCTAGTGGATAGAGCAAAGGCTTGGGAATCAGAAAATCCTGGGTTAAGCGCTTAGTACAGTGCTCTGCACACAGTAAGCGCTCAATAAATACAATTGATTGATTCTAATCCCGGCTCTGCCACTTGTCTGTTGCGTGACCCTGGGCGAGCCACTTCCCTTCTCTGGGCCTCAGTTCCCTCATCTGTAAAATGGGGATTTAGACTGTCAGTCCTATGTGGGACAGAGACTGCGTTCCAACCCATTTAGCTTGTATCTATCCCAGGGCTTAGAATAGTGCCTGACACATAGTAAGCGCTTAATAAATTCCACAATTATTATCATTATTATTGTTCGACTGCCAGCTGGGCCTGGGGGATCGGGAGAATAATGAGGGGTGTTATTACTCTATTTATTTATTTATTTTACTTGTACATATCTATTCTATTTATTTTATTTTGTTAGTATGTTTGGTTTTGTTCTCTGTCTCCCCCTTTTAGACTGTGAGCCCACTGCTGGGTAGGGACTGTCTCTATATGTTGCCAACTTGAACTTCCCAAGCACTTAGTACAGTGCTCTGCACACAGTAAGCGCTCAATAAATACAATTGATGATGATGATGATGATGAGGTGGTGTGAGGGAAGCCCCCCTTTTTCCTCTTGGTACCAATCTGAAGAGCCATTCTCTGGACTGGAAATAATAATAATAGTAATGGTATTTGTTAATCCCTTACTACGTGCCAGGCACTGTACTGAGCTCTGGGATAGATTCAAGATAATTAGGTCGGACAGAGTTCCTGTCCCACGTGGGGCTCATGGCTCTAAAGGGGAGTGAGGACAGGTATTTAATACCCATTTACAGATGAGGAAACTAAGGCAGAGTAAAGCCAGGGTGACTTTCCCAAGAAAATCAGCCTGAACCTGAGAGTCAGAGGATGGGGTTCTAAAACCAGCTCTGCCACTTGTCAGCTGTGTGACTTAGAGCAAGTCACTTAGCTTCAACTGACCTTCAGTTACCTCATCTGTAAAATGAGGATTCAATACCCATTATCCCTCCTTCATAGACTGTGAGTTTCATATAGAGCAGGGACCTGGTTTGATCTGATTGCTCCGTCTTGATTGAAAGGATGAACTTCCTCCCCTGCAGACCACTGCTCTCCCCATCTTCAAAGCCCCTTAAAAATCTCATCTCTTTCAGGAAGCCTTCTCCGATTTTTTTTGATGGCATTTAGTAAGCGCTTACTATGTGCAAAGCACTGTTCTAAGCGCTGAGAGTCAGAGGATGGGGTTCTAAAACCAGCTCTGACACTTGTCAGCTGTGTGACTTAGAGCAAGTCACTTAACTTCAACTGTGCTTCAGTTACCTCATCTGTAAAATGGGGATTCAATACTCGCTTTCCCTCCTACAAGGAAATCAGGTTGTCCCACATGGGGCTCACAGTCTTAATCCCCATTTTACAGATCAGGTAACTGAGGCACAGAGAAGTTAAGTGACTTGCCCAGAGTCATACAGCTGACAATTGGCAGAGCTGGGATTTGAACCCATGACCTCTGACTCCAAAGCCCATGCTCTTTCCACTGAACCATGCTGCTTCCCTCATCTCCCTAGTTGACATTATGAACAAAGATTTATACTCTTATTGCTTCCCTGACTTGTAATTTATTTTAATGTCTGTCTTCCTCCCGAGATTGTAAACTCCTTGAGCTCAGGGATCAGGTCTACTAGATCTACTGTACTCTCCAGAGCCCCATGGTGGGCAGGGAATGTGTCTACCAACTCTGATATACTGTAATAATAATAATGATATTTGGTGTGTGCTTACTATGTGCCAAGCACTGTACTAAGTGCTGGGGTAGATACAAGGTAAACAGGTTGTCCCACATGGGGCTCACAGTCTTAATCCCCATTTTACAGATGAGGGAACTGAGGCACAGAGAAGTCAAGTGACTTGCCTCATGTCACACAGCAGACAAGTGGCGGAGCGGGGATTAGAACCCATGACTTCCGACTCCCAAGCCTGGGCTTTTTCCACTAAGCCACGCTGCTTCTCTAGTGCTAAGTACAGTGCTCTGTAAACAGTAGATGCTCAGTAAATATCATTGATTGATTGACTGCATTGTATCTAGCACTTAATACAGCGCTCGGCACATAGGAAGTGCTTAAGAAGTACCACAATTATTATTGCCGTTATTGTCACACAGCAGACAAGAGGTGGATCTGGGTTTCGAACCCCGTTCCCCTGACTCCTGGGTCTGTGTTCTTTCCACTAGGCCACGCCATCTTTCAATCAATCAATCAATTAATCAATCGTATTTATTGAGTGCTTACTGTGTGCAGAGCACTGTACTAAGCGCTTGGGAAGTCCAAGTTGGCAACATATAGAGATGGTCCCTACCCAACAGTGGACTCACAGTCTAGAAAAAAAGGAGAAATCGTCTGACGATGAAAAATAACCTACTTAGCTTCCTCCTTCCCTATGGGTAGCAGTGTTGTGTAGTGAATAAAACACAGGCCTGAGAGTCAGAAGGTCGTGAGTTCTAATCCCAGCTCCGCCACTTGCCTGCTGTGGGACCTAGGACAAATCACTTCACTTCTCTGATCCTCAGTTACCTCATCTGTAAAACGAGGATTGGGAGCCCCACGTGGGACAGGGACTGCGTCCAACTCGATTTACTTGTAATAATAATAATAATGATGGTATTTGTTAAGCGCTTACTGTGTGCCAAGCACTATTCTAACACTGGAGTAGATACGAGATCTTCAGGTTGTCCCTCATGGGGCTCACAGTCTTAATCCCCATTTTACAGATGAGGTAACTGAGGCACAGAGAAGCTAAGCAAAGTCACACAGCTGACAAGTGGCGGAGCCAGGATTAGGAGCCCTGACCTCTGACTCCCAAGCCTGGGCTCTTTCCACTAAGCCATGCTGCCTAGTACAGTGCCTGACACATAGTAAGCATTTAACGAATATTCATTTATTCATTCAATCGTATTTATTGAGCGCTTACTGTGTGCAGAGCACTGTACTAAGCACTTGGGAAGTACAAGTCTCCAACAAATATAGAGACGGTCCCTACCCAACAACGGGCTCACAGTCTAGAAGGGGGAGACAGACAACAAAACATGTAGACAGGTAGACAGGTACCACAATTACTGTCATTGTTATCATCATCATTGTCATCATCAATCGTATTTATTGAGCGCTTACTGTGTGCAGAGCACTGTACTAAGTGCTTGGGAAGTACAAATTGGCAACATATAGAGACAGTCCCTACCCAACAGTGGGCTCACAGTCTAAAAGGGGGAGACAGAGAACAAAACCAAACATACTAACAAAATAAAATAAATAGAATAGATATGTACAAGTAAAATAAATAAATAAATAAATAGAGTAATAAATATGTACAAACATATATACATATATACAGATGCTGTGGGGAAGGGAAAGAGGTAAGATGAGGGGATGGAGAGGGGGACGAAGGGGAGAGGAAGGAAGGGGCTCAGTCTGGGAAGGCCTCCTGAAGGAGGTGAGCTCTCAGTAGGGCCTTGAAGGGAGGAAGAGAGCTAGCTTGGCGGAGGGGCACAGGGAGGCCATTCCAGGCCCGGGGGAGGACGTGGGCTGGGGGTCGATGGCGGGACAGGCGAGAACGAGGTACGGTGAGGAGGTGAGCGGCAAAGGAGCGGAGGGTGCGGGCTGGGCTGGAGAAGGAGAGAAGGGAGGTGAGGTAGGAGGGGGCGAGGGGATGGACAGCCTTGAAGCCAAGGGTGAGGAGTTTCTGCCTGATGCGCAGATTGATTGGTAGCCACTGGAGATTTTTGAGGAGGGGAATAATATGCCCCGAGCGTTTCTGGACAAAGATAATCCAGGCAGCAGCATGAAGTATGGATTGAAGTGGGGAGAGACACGAGGATGGGAGATCAGAGAGAAGGCTGATGCAGTAATCCATCCACACCTTGGGATTCCTCTGCCCCGAGGGCAACCGGACCAAAAGATCGTGGACAGAGAGAGGAGCTCTAGGAGAGGTTATTGTTCACCTTAATTTGGCAAACTGAAGAAGAGAACAAAACAAAAATGCAGTGGAGCGGATCTGTAAACAACACCCAGAGGAAAATGGAGCCCCGAGCAATAAGCAGACGGAGGATGGGTGAAACCATGGGGAGAAAAGAAATCATTCCAGGCAAACCTGGATGGCTTCCCGTTTGTGCCAGAGATTCGACCGTCGTGCTGGAAGGGAATACTGTGCCACGCAGGGTTAGGAAAAGCCTTGATTGATAGAGATGCGGTGACACTCAGACCTAGGAAGTCCCTCTCTGGTGTTCTGCCCGGGAATGCTACCATCACGGGAATTTTTTTTTTGAGTATTTGTTAAGCACTTATTATGCTGAGAAGCAGCGTGGCTTAGTGGAAAGAGCCCGGGATTTGGAGTCAGAGGTCATGGGTTCAAATCCATAGTAATAGTAGTAGTAAGTAAGCACTCAATAAATACGATTGATGATGATGATGATGATGATGATGCAGAGCACCGTACTAAAGCGCTTGGGAAGTACAAGTTGGCAACATGTAGAGACAGTCCCTACCCAACAGTGGGCTCACAGTCTAGAAGACCGCACTCTCCCAAGCGTTTAGTACAGCGCTCTTGCACCCAGTAAGCGCTCAGTAAGTACCACTGATTGATTGGCAGCCACATCCTTGACAATCATTGGATACTGTATGGGAGCTCATTACTAGACTGGAGATGGTCAGTTCTTTGAGGGCGGGAAGCAGCATGGCATAGTGGAAAGAGCCCGGGCCTTGCGGGGGGGGTCACAAGGACTTGGGTTCTAATCCCGCCTCTGCCACTTGTCTGCTGTGCGACCTTGGGCAAGTCAGGTCACTTCTCGGGGCCTCAGTGACCTCATCTGGAAAATGGGGATTAAGACTGTGAGCCCCACGGGGGACGGGGACTGTGTCCAACTTTTATCTACCCCAGCGCTTAGAAGCGCTTAGCACAGTACTCTGCGGACAATAAGTGCTTAACACATATGACTGAATGAATGAACTGTGTTTGGCAAATAGTAAGCGCTTAACAAGTACCACAATAATAATAATTATTATTATAGCCTAGCTCTCTTCCTCCCTTCAAAGCCCTACTTAGAGCTCACCTCCTCCAGGAGGCCTTCCCAGACTGAGCCCCCTCCTCCCCATCCTTACCTCCTTCCCCTCCCCACAGCACCTGTATATATGTATATATGTTGGTACGTATTTATTACTCTATTTATTAATTTATTTTATTTGTACATATTTATTCTATTTATTTTATTTTGTTAATATGTTTTGTTTTGTCATCTGTCTCCCCCTTCTAGACTGTGAGCCCACTGTTGGGTAGGGACCGTTTCTACATGTTGCCAACTTGGACTTCCCAAGGGCTTAGTACAGTGCTGTGCACACAGTGAGCGCTCAATAAATACGATTGAATGAATGAATGAATGAATGAATCCTTGCTCCACCAGTTGTCAGCTGTGTGACTTTGGGCAAGTCACTTCACTTCTCTGAGCCTCAGTTCCCTCATCTGTAAAATGGGGATGAAGACTGTGAGCCCCACGTGGGACAACCTGATGACCTTGTAACCTCCCCAGCACTTAGAACAGTGCTTTGCACATAGTAAGCACTTAACAAATGCTATTATTATTATTATTATTATTATTATGTGTCAAACATTGGGTAAGTAAAAGTTAATTAGGTTGGACACAGTCTATGTGGGAAGAAGAACAGGTATTTAGTCTCCATTTTACAGTTAATAATGATGGTATTTGTTAAGCACTTACTATGTGTGAAGCAGTGTTCTAAGCACTATGAGGGGATACAGGGTGATCTGGTTGTCCCACGTGGGGCTCACAGTCTTAATCCCCACTTTACAGATGAAGGAACTACGGCACAGAAAAGTTAAGTGGCTTGCCCAAGGTCACACAGCTGACAAGTGGCGGAGCGGGATTCGAACCCATGACCTCTGACTCCCAAGCCCGGGCTCTTTCCACTGAGCCACACTGCTGGCATTTGTTAAGTGCTTACTATGTGCCAAGCACTGTTCTAAGCACTGGCGTAGATACAAGGTAATGAGGTTGTCCCACATGAGGCTCACAGTCTTAAGCCCCATTGGACAGATGAGGGAACTGAGGCACAGAGAAGTTAAGTGACTTGCCCAAGACCACACAGCAGACGAGTGGCGGAGCCGGGATTAGAACCCATGGCTTTTGTTGAGGGAACTAAGGTACAGAGAAGTTAAGTGTCTAGACTGTGAACTCGCTGTGGGCAGGACTGTGCTTGTGTTTTGTTATATTGTACTCTCCCAAGTGCTTAGTACAGTGCTTTGCACACAGTAAGCGCACAATAAATGATTGAATGAATGAAGAAGTGACCTGCCCAGGGTTGCACAGCAGGCAATTGGCCGAGCCGGAATTAGAACCCAGGTCCTCTGACTGAGACGCTCATGCTTTTTCCACCAGGCCATCACTGGCCCCTTCTAGACTGTGAGCCCGCTGTTGGGTAGGGACCGTCTCTATATGTAGCCAACTTGTACTTCCCAAGCGCTTAGTACAATGCTCTGCACACAGAAAGCGCTCAATAAATACAACTGAATGAATGAATGAATGGCATTTTGTACATAACAGTTCTGGATTGTGAGCCCACTGTTGGGTAGGGACCGTCTCTATATGTAGCCAACTTGTACTTCCCAACTGCTTAGTACAGTGCTCTGCACACAGTAAGCGCTCAATAAATACGACTGAATGAATGAATGAATGGCATTTTGTACATAACAGTTCTGGACTGTGAGCCCACTGTTGGGTAGGGACCGTCTCTATATGTTGCCAACTTGTACTTCCCAAGCGCTTAGTCCAGTGCTCTGCACACAGTAAGCGCTCAATAAATACGATTGATTGATTTAGCTTGGCAAAACAGGTGCAGGCACACCTGCCCCTCGATCTGAAGAGTCTAAGAGACCTCACCCAAAATCCAGAGTGTATTAAGAATGTCTGTCCGATATATTGTAGATTCTACGCGAGGTCACACGTGTCTCTATATGCTGTGGATTAGGGGTAGGGTTACATATCATCAATCGTATTTATTGAGCGCTTACTGTGTGCAGAGCACTGTACTAAGCGTATGCCTCCATATACTACAGATTTCGTGCATATATGTGTCGTCACACTCTGGATTTTGTGCGGGGTTGTTGTGTATGTCTGGATATACTATGGATTTTGGGTGGGATCGCATACATCATCATCAATCGTATTTATTGAGCGCTTACTATGTGTCCGCTTTGGATTTTGGGTGGGGTTGCGTATGTCAGAGAAGCAGCGTGGCGAAGAGGATAGAGCCACAGGCTTGAGGGTCAGAAGGTCATGGGTTCTAATGCCAGCTCTACCACTTGTCTGCTTAGTGACCGTGGGCAAGTCACTTCACTTCTCTGGGCCTCAGTTAGTTTACCTGGAAAATGGGGATTGAAACTGTGAGCCCCATTTGGGACGAAGGACTGTGTCCACCTTGATTTTCTTGTCTCCACCCCAGCACTTAGTACAGTGCCTGGGACAAAGTACGTGCCTGACAAATACCATCATTATTATTATTATTCCGTGGAATATACACATTGCAATAATAATAATGGCATTTATTAAGCACTTACTATGTGCAAAGCACTGTTCTAAGCGCTGGGGAGGTTACAGGGTGATCAGGTTGTCCCACCCGGGGGTTCACAGTCTTCATCCCCATTTTTACAGATGAGGTAACTGAGGCACAGAGAAGTTAAGTGACTTGCCCAAAGTCACACAGCTGACAACTGGCGGAGCCAGGATTTGAACCCATGACCTCTGATTCCAAAGCCCGTGCTCTTTTCCACTGAGCCACGCTGCATTGCAATAGAGAATTCCCCCTCCGGGCAGGTGCTCATCTACTTGGCACCCTCCACCCCTTCCCACCATAATTAGCTTAAGAACTGTCGCTCGGTTATCCGACAGACTACCGCTTTTCCCATCTTGTCGGCTGTGTGACTTTGGGCAAGTCACTTCACTTCTCTGGGCCTCAGTTCCCTCATCTGTCAAATGGGGATTAATACTGTGAGCCCTCCGTGGGACAACCTGATCACCTTGTATCCTCCCCAGCACTTAGAACAGTGCTTTGCGCATGTAAGTGTTTAACGAATGCAATTATTATTATTATTATCTTCTAAACTCTACTAATATCACATCCCCTCCAAGAGGCCTTTTTTATGGTATTTGTTTAGTGTTTACAGTTTGCCAAGTAATAATAATAATAATAATGATGATGGCATTTATTAAGCGCTTACTATGTGCAAAGCACTGTTTTAAACTCAGGGGAGGTTACAAGGTGATCAGGTTGTCCCTCGGGGGGCTCACAGTCTTAATCCCCATTTTACAGATGAGGTAACTGAGGCCCAGAGAAGTTAAGTGACTTGCCCAAAGTCACACAGCTGACAATTGGCAGAGCTGGGATTTGAACCCATGACCTCTGACTCCAAAGCCCATGCTCTTTTCCACTGAGCCATGCTGTGTCTCTAGTACTTCTCTAGTTCTCAAGTACTGTACTAAGCATGAATAATAATAATAATAATAATAATAATAATAATAATAATAATAATAATAATAATAATAATAATAGTATTTGTTAAGCGCTTACTGTGTGCCAAGCACTGTTCTAAGCACTGGGGTAGATACAGGGTAATCAGGTTGGCCCACGGCGGGCTCACAGTTTTAATCCCCATTTTACAGATGAGGTAACCGAGGCACAGAGAAGTGAAGTGACTTGCCCAAAGTCACACAGCTGAAGTGGCGGAGCCGGAATTAGAACCCATGACCTCTGACTCCCACGCCCGTACTCTTTCACTAAACCACGCTGCTTAGATACACACTAACCTATCAATCTTATTTTACTGAGCCCTCACCGTGTGCAGAGCACTGTACTAAGCACTTGGGAGAGTACAGTATAACAATGTAACAGACGCATTACCTGCCCACAGCGAGTTTACAATCTTGGACCCAGTCCGTGTCCCGTGTGAGGGTCACGGTCTTAATCCCCATTTTACAGATGAAGTCAATGAGGCCCAGAGAAGTTGAGTGACTTGTCCAAGGTCACACAGCAGAGATCAGGTTCTTCTAACCCCAAGGCCTGGGCTCCGTCCACTAGGTTACTCTGCTTCTCCTTCCCTAATTAACCCCCCATTACCCCACCCTATTCATCCCCACTTCCGCGTCACCTATATACCTTTGTGGCAACAAAGCCTGCCCTCTGAACCGGCGCTTAGAACAGTGCTGGGCACCTAGTAAGTGCTTAACATACCATAATAATAATAATAATAATAATAACTCTAGACTGTGAGCCCACTGTTGGGTAGGGACCATCTCTATATGTTGCCAATTTGTACTTCCCAAGCGCTTAGTACAGTGCTCTGCACACAGTAAGTGCTCAATAAATACGATTGAATGAACCAACTCCTGGCCTTCTGCGGCCTAACAGGCTAAAGCCCCTACGAAGCCCCTCCTTTCCTCTTCTCCCACTCCCTTCTGTATGTCCAAGCGCTTAGTACAGTGCTCTGCACACAGTAAGCGCTCAATAAATTTGATTGAATGAACGACCTCTTGGCCTTGTGCGGCGTTACAGGCTAAAGTCCCAACGAAGCCCCTCCTTTCCTCTTCTCCCACTCCCTTCTTTATGTTGCCAATTTGTACTTCCCAAGCGCTTAGTACAGTGCTCTGCACACAGTAAGCGCTCAATAAATACAATTGAATGAATGAATGAATTTAATACTTAGCCCACCCCCAGCCTCACCACATTTATGTCCATATCCTTATAGTCTGCCGCTCCCTAGCTGTAAGTGCTGTCCTCCCCAAAGCACTTGTATGTATCTGTACAGATTTATTACTCTATTTTATTTATTTATTTATTTTTAATTTTTATTTATTTATTTATGTTATTGATGGTGTGTATATAGCTATAATTCTATTTATTCTGATGGTATTGACACTTGTTTTGTTTTGTCGTCTGTCTCCCCCTTCTAGACTGTGAGCCCGTTGTTGGGTAGGGACCGTCTCTATATGTTGCCGACTTGTACTTTCCGAGCGCTTAGTACAGTGCTCTGCACACAGTAAGAGCTCAGTAAATGCGATTGAATGAATGAATGAATAATTTACTTGACTGTCTGTCTCCCCTACTAGACGGTAAGATCCTGGTGGGCAGGGATCATGCCTACCAACTCTATTGTAACATACTCTCCCAAGCGCTTAGTACAGTGCTGTGCACACAGTGAGCCCTCAATAGAGAAGCAGTGCGGCCTAGTGGATGAGCCCGCTGTTGGGTAGGGACCGTCTCTATATGTTGCCAACTTGTAATAATAATAATGATGACATTTATTAAGCGCTTACTATGTACAAAGCACTCTTCTAAGCGCTGGGGAGATTACAAGGCAATCAGGTTGTCCCACAGGGGCTCACAATCTTAATCCCCATTTTACAGATGAGGTAACTGAGTCACAAAGAAGTGAAGTGACTCGCCCAAAGTAACACAGCTGACAATTGGCGGAGCCGGGATTTGAACCCGCGTCCTCTGACTCCAAAGCCCTGGCTCTTTCCACTGAGCCACGCTGCTTCTCTTACTTGTACTTCCCAAGCGCTTAGTACAGTGCTCTGCACACAGTAAGTGCTCAATAAATACGATTGAATGAATGAATGAATGAATGAATGAAGCATGGGCCTGACAGTCAGAAGGTCCTGAGTTCTAATCCTTCTCCACCACTTGTCTGCTGTGTGACCTTGGGCAAGTCACTTAATTTTGCTAAGCCTCAGTTACCTCACATGTAAAAAGGGTCCTTAGACTGTGAGTCCCACGTGGGACGTGGACTGTGTCTGACCTGATTACTTCCTATGTGCCCCAATGCTTAGAACAGTGCCTCGCACATAGTAAGTGTTTAACAAATGCCATAAAGCAAACGAAAACTAAACAAAAAAATAAAATAAACGCCATTGATCGGATGAGGATTGATCAGAGGGGGTGATCTTGGCGACCAAACCAGGCATTTGACTTGATCTGTTTTCCTTGTAGGATGCATCCATCGCTCACAGATTCCACATGATGCGGGAGAAACATCCTGAAAAGTTCAACAGCAGGTAAAGTTCTGGCCGACGCTGCCCCCCAAACCCAGTCTTCCTCTCCATCCCCCTCACCCCGCTCCCCAATATCCATCTCTGATCAGTAAATCGCCTCTCTGGCGGTTGGATCCGGCTCGGGCCGTGGGAAAAGAGGTAATTTAGTTTATTGATCACTGTAGGATTTGCTAGACACTTCCCAATAAAGGCCATACACTGTACTCAGCGCCGGGAGCGATGCTAAATCCTCAGGTTGGACAGGGAAGAGGCCTTGTCCCCCATAAGCTCTTTGGCCTAAGGAGGAGGGAGAAGGAGTCACTTTTGTTAAAATGGTACTTGTAAAGCGCCTATTATTTTCCAAGCACTGTACTAAGCGCTAATTTGGTTGGACACCATCCCTGCCCCTCTTGGAGCTCACAATCTAAGCAGGAGAGAGAACCATATTTTTAAAAAAAATTAAACATCTATTACGTGCCAGGCACTGTACTAAGCCCCCGTCGCCCCCTTCTAGACTGTGAGCCCACTGTTGGGTAGGGACCGTCTCTAGATGTTGCCAACTTGGACTTCCCAAGCGCTTAGTACAGTGCTCTGCACACAGTAAGCGCTCAATAAATACGATTGAAGGAAGGAAGGTAGTGACATGACGCGATGTCGCCCCACCTGCTCCCAGGGAATTGTTCCTGGCATGGGATTAGCCCTTGATGCTGGAAGAAAGGCTTTTGTTTCTAGACTGCGAGCCTGCTGTTGGGTAGGGACCGTCTCTATATGTTGCCAACTTGTACTTCCCAAGCGCTTAGTACAGTGCTCTGCACACAGTAAGCGCTCAATGAATACGATTGAATGAATGAATGAATTTCCAAGAAGAACCAAAGGGAAAAAATGTTCACAAACGCGGCTTGGCCTGGTTGGGAGATTGGTTTTCCCCACTGAGCAAAGGATTAGTGAGCCGGAACCCGGGGAACAGGAGAGAAGGGGTTTGCTTCATGCCTGGGAGTCTGTTCTTGGAGGCAAATCGCTTCCCTGGAGATCATCTGTTCTTCCCAGAATCCACTCCCCTATCCTGCCCTATTCATTCCCTATTCATTCATTAGCGAAGCAGCGTGGCTCAGTGGAAAGAGCCCGGGCTTTGGAGTCAGAGGTCATGGGTTCAAACCCCGGCTCCGCCACTTGTCGGCTGTGTGACTTTGGGCAAGTCACTTCACTTCTCTGGGCCTCAGTTCCCTCATCTGACAAATGGGGATGAAAACTGTGAGCCCCACCTGGGACAACCTGATCACCTTGTAACCTGAACAGTGCTTTGCACATGGTAAGCGCTTAACAAATGCCATTATTATTATTGTTATTATTGTTATTATTCCCTAGGCTTCCCTCCTGGATCCAGTCATTTAAAGAGGAATCCAGTGGAAGAAATAGAGGATCCAGGAGGGGATAGATGGGGTCTTCAATCTGTTCCCTACTTGCAGCAGAGGGCAGCCGTGCTGGGAAAGTAGGGCAGTCACTATCAGCTATTCCTCTTCTCTCTCCCACTCATTCACTCATTCGATCGTATTTATTGAGCGCTTACTGTGTGCAGAGCACTGTACTAAGCGTTTATCCCTGACCTGTTCCCATAATAATAATAATAATGGCATTTATTAAGCACTTACTATGTGCAAAGCACTGTTCTAAGCACTTGGGAGGTTACAAGCCGATCAGGTTATCCCACTGGGGGCTCACAGTCTTCATCCCCATTGTACAGATGAGGGAACTGAGACACAGAGAAGTGAAGTGACTAGCCCAAAGTCACACAGCTGACAATTGGCAGAGCTGGGATTCGAACCCATGACCTCTGACTCCAAAGCCCGTGCTCTTTATTACTCTATTACTTTATTTATTGATTTATTTTACTTGTACATATCTATTCTATTTATTTTGTTTTGTTAATATGTTTTGTTTTGTTCTCTGTCTCCCCCTTCTAGACTGTGAACCCACTGTTGGGTAGGGACCGTCTCTATATGTTGCCAACTTGTACTTCCCAAGCGCTTAGTACAGTGCTCTGCACACAGTAAGCGCTCAATAAATACGATTGATTGATTGATTGATTGATTGATTGATTTCCACTGAGCCACGCTGCTTCTCTAGACCCTCCCCTATTGTTTTCTTGCACCCAAAGGCCCCCAGCAGTCTCCTGCCACATAGGCCCTAGTCTGGATTGATGAAATGAATGATTGTAAATTCGTCGTGGGCAGAGAATGTGTCTTTTATATTGTTCATTCATTACTTCAATCGTATTTATTGAGCACTTACTGTGTGCAGAGCACTGTACTAGGCGCTGGGGAAGTGCAAGTTGCCAACATATAGAGATGGGTTCTATTGTACTCTCCCAAGCGCTTAGTACGGTGCCCTGCACACAGCGTGGCTCAGTGGAAAGAGCACGGACTTGGGAGTCAGAGGTCGTGGGTTCGAATCCCGGCTCCACCACAAGTCTTGATGAGAAGCAGCGTGGCTCAGTGGAAAGAGCCCGGGCTTTGGAGTCAGAGGTCATGGGTTCGAATCCCGGCTCCACCACAAGTCTGCTGTGTGACCTTGGGCAAGTCACTTAACTTCTCTGAGCCTCAGTTACCTCATCTGTAAAAATGGGGATTAAGACTGTGAGCCCCACGTGGGACAACTTGATCACATTGTATCCCCCCAGCGCTTAGAACAGTGCTTTGCACATAGTAAGCGCTTAACAAATGCCATCATTATTATTATTATTATTATTATTAACAGCTATGTGACTCTGGGCAAGTCACTTAACTTCTTAGGGCCTCAGTTACCTCATCTGTAAAATGGGGATTAGGACTGTGAGCCCCATGGGGGACAACCTCATTGCCTTCTATCTCCCCCAGCACTTAGAACAGTGCTTGGTACATAGTAAGCGCTTAACAAATACCAAAATTATTATTATTATTATTTTTTTTTTTTTTTTTCCCTGGCTGGGTTAAATCTAGCACTGGAACATATTAGGAACCATGGCGGTTTTCTTAGTTGTTGCGTTTCCCTTATTCCTCTGTGCCGTCTCACTACTCTTCCCTTCATTATTAAGAGAAACCTCCCCACCCCCAGTCTCCACACACACAGCGGGAAAGCTTTTTTTCCTGGGGGATGTCAGGGAAAAAATTGTCAACCACTCACCTGGAGACATTATCGGGAGCACAGTCATTTTTTTTTTTTCAAATGGTATTTGTTAAGCGCTTACTATGTGCCAGCCAATACAAGCTAATTCATTCTTTCATTCCATCGTATTTATTGAGCGCTTACTGTGTGCAGAGCACTGTACTAAGCGCTTGGGAAGAGTAAAGCAGTTATAACGCTATATCTTAAAAATATATATTTTTCCAAACTAAACTGTCACCAAGCTAAACAGGTTGGATACAGGCCAGGTCCCATGTGGGGCTCACAATCAATCAATCAATCGTATTTATTGAGCATTTACTGTGTGCAGAGCACTGTACTAAGCGCTTGGGAAGTACAAGTTGGCAACATATAGAGACGGTCCCTACCCAACAGAGGGCTCGCAGTCTAGAAGGGGGAGACAGACAACAAAACGAAACATATTAACAAAATAAAATAAGTAGAATAGATATGTACAAGTAAAATAAATAAAAAATAAATAAATAAAAGTCACACTTGTCTGCTGTGTGACTTCGGGCGAGTCACTTAACATCTCTGGGTCTCAGTTCCCTCATCTGTAAAATGGGGATGAAGACTGGGAGCCCCATGTGGGACAACCTGTCTCCCCTGGTAGACCGTAAGCTCCTAGTTTGGATCTTGGTATTGGATCCAATACCTTTTGTATTGGACGCTCCCAAGCCTTTAGTAAAGTGCTCTGGCATAGTAAGTGCTTAGAGCAGTGCTTGGCACATAGCAAGCGCTTAACAAATGCCACCATTATTATTACTATTGTAATGATTATTATGATCATTATTATTATCTCCCTAGTAGACAACCCTGAAGTTTAGGGCACTGGTTCTGCGGAGAGAAGAGCAGCCCAGAGCGGTATCTGTCAACAGGGTCGACCTCACGCACACACTCAGTACTCCTCACGTGGGACTAAAAGGACCACCTTCCACGTTCCCTCACAATCTTAATCCCATTTTACAGATGCGGTAACTGAGGCACCAAGAAGCTAAGTGACTTGCCCAAAGTCACGCGGCAGACAAGTGGTGGAGCTGGGATGAGAACCCAGGTCCTTCTGACTTCTAGCTCCATTCTCTATCCAGTAGGCCCTGCTGCTTCTCCTTAGAGGGAAGGATTTAGGTGAGGAGGAAAGGGTCAGAATAGCAGCATGGCCTAGTGGATAGAATTCAGGCCTGGGGCTCAGAAGGTCATGGGTTCTAATCCCGGCTCCTCCACTTCATTCACTCGTTCAATCGTATTTATTGAGCGCTTACTGTGTGCAGAGCACTGTACTATCAATCAATCAATCGTATTTATTGAGTGCTTACTATGTGCAGAGCACTGTACTAAGCGCTTGGGAAGTACAAATTGGCAACACATAGAGACAGTCCCTACCCAACAGTGGGCTCACAGTCTAAAAGGGGGAGACACTTAGTAAAACTTACTTACACTTAGTAAAACTTACTTTTACTTAGTAAAAGTACTAAGCGCTTGGGAAGTCCAAGTTGGCAACATATAGAGACGGTCCCTACCCCACATTGTCTGCTGTGTGACCTTGGGCAAGTCACTTCACTTCTCTGGACCTCAGTTACCTCATCTGTAAAATGGGGATCAAGAGTGTGAGCCAATCAATCAATCAATCGTATTTATTAAGCGCTTACTGTGTGCAGAGCACTGTACTAAGCGCTTGGGAAGTCCAAGTTGGCAACATATAGAGATGGTCCCTACCCCACATTGTCTGCTGTGTGACCTTGGGCAAGTCACTTCACTTCTCTGGACCTCAGTTACCTCATCTGTAAAACGGGGATCGAGAGTGTGAGTCAATCAATCAATCAATCGTATTTATTGAGCGCTTACTGTGTGCAGAGCACTGTACTAAGCGCTTGGGAAGTCCAAGTTGGCAACATATAGAGACGGTCCCTACCCCACATTGTCTGCTGTGTGACCTTGGGCAAGTCACTTCACTTCTCTGGACCTCAGTTACCTCATCATCATCATCAATCGTATTTATTGAGCACTTACTGTGTGCAGAGCACTGTACTAAGCGCTTGGGAAGTACAAATTGGCAACATATAGAGACAGTCCCTACCCAGCAGTGGGCTCACAGTCTAAAAGGGGGAGACAAAACCAAACATACTACAAAATAAAATAGAATAGATATATACAAGTAAAATAAATAAATAAATAAATAGAGTAATAAATATGTACAAACATATATACATATATGCAGGTGCTGTGGGGAAGGGAAGGAGGTAAGATGGGGGGATGGAGAGGAGGACGAGGATCGAGAGCGTGTCAGTCAATCAATCAATCGTATTTATTGAGCGTTTACTGTGTGCAGAGCACTGTACTAAGCGCTTGGGAAGTACAAGTTGGCAACATATAGAGACGGTCCCTACCCAACAGTGGGCTCACAGTCGAGAAGGGACTAGAGTCCCATGTGGGACAGGGACTGTGTCCAACCCAAGTTGCTTGTACCCACCCGAACACGTAGTACAGTGCCTGGCATATAGTAAGGCTTAGAAAATATCACAATTATTATTATTATTATAGTCAGAGGTGGGGGAGAAACTCCAGAGCCACGAGGAGGAGAGTCCAGGTTAGACATGAAGGGAACCGCCAATAAGCTGGTGTCTACCAGGAAAGAAAGAAAGGTCAGGAGAGTGGACGGGCACACAAAAGAGCTCCTAAGGGAAGGATGGTTCGGAAGGGTGGTGACCTCTGTGCTTAATTTGGGAACAATTCAAGGTCAGGAGCAGGCCAGGATCTATTTTAAGATTCTCTGACGCAGCTACTGTTGCTGGAGAAATTCTTAACTAAGGAAATATCAGTGTGCCTGAGAGTCCTGCCCCTTAAATGAAGCAGTGTGGACTAGTGGATAGACCACAGGCCCGGGAGTCAAGGGACATAAGCCACTTGTCTGCTGTGTGTGTTTGGGCGAGTCGCTTCACTTCTCTGTGCTTCAGTTACCTCGTCTGTAAAATGGGGATTAAGACCGTAAGTGCCATGCGGGACAGGGACTGTATCCAACCTGATTGGGGAAGCAGCGTGGCTCGGTGGAAAGAGTCCGGACTTGGGAGTCATCATCATCATCAATCGTATTTATTGAGCGCTCACTGTGTGCAGAGCACTGTACTAAGCGCTTGGGAAGTACAAGTTGGCAACATATAGAGACGGTCCCTACCCAGTAGTGGGCTCACAGTCTACAAGGGGGAGACAGAGAACAAAACCAAACATACTAACAAAATAAAATAAATAGAATAGATATGTACAAGTAAAATAAATAAATAGAGTAATAAATATGTACAAATATATATACATATATACAGGTATATATGTTGGAGGTCATGGGTTCTAATCCCAGCTCCCCCACATGTCTGCTGTGTGATCTTGGGCAAGTCACTTAACTTCTCAGAGCCTCAGTTCCCTCATCTGTAAAATGGGGATTAAGACTGTGAGCCCCACGTGGGACAACCTGATCATCTTGTACCCCCCCCCCCCAGCACTTAGAACAGTGCTTTGCACATAGTAAGCGCTTAACAAATGCCATCATTATTTAATTATGATTTATTTATTTAGAACAGAGCTTGGCACATAATAAGCATTTAACAAATACTATTGTTCTTCTTATTATTACTGTTATGGAACCAGCAATAGTGGAGACTTGTTATTACCATGGGGAATCAATCAATCAATCATATTTACTGGGCGCTAACTGTGTGCAGAGCACTGTACTAAGTAATTGGCACACAATAAGCATTTAATAAATACTGTCGTTATTCTTATTCTTATTGTTATGGAACCAGCAATATTTGAGACTTGTTATAGTAATAGTAATAATAATAATGGAATTTGTTAAGCGCTCACTCTGTGTAAAGCACTGTTCTAAGCGCTGGGGAGGATACAAGGTGATCAGGTTGTCCCACATGGGGCTTACAGTCTTAATCCCCATTTTGCAGATGAGGGAACTGAGGCACAGAGAAGTTAAGTGACTTGCCGAAAGTCACACAGCTGACAAGTGGTGGAGCTGGGATTTGAACCCATGACCTCTGACTCCCAAGCCCGGGTTCTTTCCACTGAGCCACGCTGCTATCACCATGGGGAATCAATCAATCATTCATATTTACTAAGCGCTTACTATTTGCAGAGAAATGTACTTAGCACTTGGAAGAGTACACCATGACAATATAACAGACACGTTACCCGCCCACCGTGAGTTTATAGTCTAGAAGAGGAGACGGACATTCATATAAATAAATTCCAGATAATAATAATAAGAAGAAGAATGGTATTTGTTAATCAATCAATCAATCATATTTATTGAGCACTTACTGTGTGCAGAGCACTGTACTAAGCACTTGGTAAGTACAAGTTGGCAACATAAGGGCCAACTTAAGTGCTTACTATGTGCCAAGCACTTGTTCTAACCACTGGGGTAGATAAAAGGTCAGCAGGTTTTCCCACGTGGGGCTCACAGTCGTATTCTCCATTATACGGATGAGGTCACTGAGGCCCAGAGAAGTGAAGTAACTTGTCCAAAGTCACCCAGCTGACAAGTGGCAGAGGTGGAATTGGAACCCATGACCTCTGACACCCAAGCCCGGACTCTTTCCACTAAGATAAGTGCTGGGACCTGAGGAAGGGGGGGTGAATGAAGAGTGCCAAACCCACTCCTCCAAACATTATTCACTCATTCATTCATTCGTTCATTTGTTCATTCATTCATTCATTCAATCGTATTTATTGAGCGCTTACTGTGTGCAGAGCACTGTACTAAGCACTTGTAAAGTACAATTCGGCAACATATAGAGACAGTTCATACCGAACAGTGGACTCACAGTCTAGAAGGGGAAGACAGCAAAATAAAATAAGTAGACAGGTGTCAATACTCTCTCCCCCTCGTCCCCCTCCCCATCCCCCCCATCTTATCTCCTTCGCTTCCCCACAGCACTTGTATATATGTATATATGTTTGTACATATTTATTACTCTATTTATTTTACTTGTACATATCTATTCTATTTATTTTATTTTGTTAATACGTTTGGTTTTGTTCTCTGTCTCCCCCTTCTAGACTGTGAGCCCACTGTTGGGTAGGGACTGTCTCTACATGTTGCCAACTTGTACTTCCCAAGCACTTAGTACAGTGCTCTGCACACAGTAAGCGCTCAATAAATACAATTGATTGATTGATTGATTGAATACCATCACAATAACTAGAATTATAGGTACATACACATCATTAATAAAATAGAGTAATAAATATGTACAAATATACACAAGTGCTGTGGGGAGGGGGAGGGGGTAGGACAGAGGGAGGGAGTGAGGGCGATGGGGAGGGGAGGAGGAAGAGAGGGAAAGGGGAGAAGGCTTCCTGGAGGAGGTGAGCTCTCAGTAGGCTTTGAAGGGAGAAAGAGAGCTAGTTTGGCGGATGCGAGGAGGGCGGTCATTCCAGGCCAGGGGAAGGACGTGGGCCGGGGGTCGACGACGGGACGGGAGAGAACGAGGCCCAGTGAGGAGGTTAGCGGCAGCCCTTGGATCTGGCTAGCTGGGCCCTCCTCCACTCCCCCTGCTTCAATCAATCAATGATATTTTTTGAGCACTTACCGTGTGCTGAGCACTGTACAAAGCACTCGCGAGAGTAGAATACGAAAGAGTAGGAAGACACAATCCCTATCCACAGGCTTTCTGGAGTTTCCAAATCCTACCTCCTTCCCTTCCCCACAGCACCTGTATATATGTATATATGGTTGTACATATTTATTACTCTATTTATTTATTTATTTATTTATTTTACTTGTACATATCTATCCTATTTATTTTATTTTGTTGGTATGTTTGGTTTTGTTCTCTGTCTCCCGCTTTTAGACTGTGAGCCCACTGTTGGGTAGGGACTGTCTCTGTGTGTTGCCAATTTGTACTTCCCAAGTGCTTAGCACAGTGCTCTGCACATAGTAAGCATTCAATAAATACGATTGATGATGATGATGATGATGATGATGATAATAGACACAGGTTGGTGGCAGCGAAGTCCTGGGGCAGTCACGGCCCCGGGGGAGCAACCGTCATCCCCAGAATGCCAGTCTGTGATGGTGGCGGTGCCAGTCCTGGGGTGTGAGCTGTTGTGCCCAGCCTCGCCCCACCATCCTTTCCCGGCCAGGAAGGGAGCAATGCACTTGTTTATCTGCACCCTGTAAGCACTCAGTAAATAGGATTGACTCAATAGAGCACAAGCCTGAGAGTCAGAAGGTCATGGGTTCTAATTCCGGCTCTGCCACTTGTCGGCTGTGTGACCTTGGGCCAGTCACTTCACTTCTCTAGGCCTCAGTTCCCTCATCTGTAATAATAATAATCATAATAATCGTAATAATGGCATTTGTTAAGTGCTTACTATGTGCAAAGCACTGTTCTAAGTGCTGGGGGGATACAAGGTGATCAGGTTGGCCCACGGGGGGCTCACAGAATAATAATCATGACATTTGTTAAGCGCTTACTATGTGCAAAGCACTGTTCTAAGCACTGGGGGGATACAAGGTGATCAGGTTGTCCCACATGGGGCTCATGGTCTTAATCCCCATTTTACAGATAAGGGAACCGAGGCACAGAGAAGTTAAGTGACTTGCCCAAAGTCCCACAGCTGAGAATTGGCGGAGCAGGGATTTGAACCCATGACCTCTGACTCCAAAGCCCGGGCTCTTTCCACTGAGCCACACCGCTTCTGTAAAGTGGGGATTGAGGCTGTGAGCCCCACAGGGGACGAGGACCGCATCCAACCTGATTTGTTTGTATCTACCCCAGTGTTTAGTACAGTGCTTGGCACATAATAAGCTCTTAACAAATACCATAATTAGCGTGGCTCAGTGGAAAGAGCCTGGGTTTGGGAGTCAGAGGTCATGGGTTTGAATCCCGGCTGTGCCACTTGTCTGCTGTGTGACTTTGGGCAAGTCACTTCACTTCTCTGGGCCTCGGTTCCCTCATCTGGAAAATGGGGAAGAAGACTGTGAGCCCCCCGTGGGATAACCTGATCACCTTGTAACCTCCCCAGTACTTAGAACAGTGCTTGGCACATAGTAAGCACTTAATAAATGCCATCGTCATCATCATCAATCATTATTATTATTGACGGACTAACTTTCAGAGGCTCCTCCTCCCTGCTCTCCGGGCCCCACTGAGGGAACCCTTAGGACTTCAGTCTACCCACATTGTCAGGGTATTCATTCGATCGTATTTATTGAGCGCTTACTGTGTGCAGAGCACTGTACTAAGCCCTTGGGAAGTACAAGTTGGCACCATATAGAAACGGTCCCTGCCCTTGTTGGGTCCTGGCTTCCCCCCTCTCCACCCCTTTTTTCACGTGATGCACCTGAAACTGCGTCTCTCTGTGGCTGCAGAGGGGAGAGGAGAGGATACAGGAGAAGCATCATCATCATCTATCATCTATTGCATTTATTGAGCGCTTACTATGTGCAGAGCACTGTACTAAGCACTTGGGAAGTACAAATTGGCAACATATAGAGACAGTCCCTACCCGAGAGTGGGCTCACAGTCTAAAAGGGGGAGACAGAGAACAAAACCAAACATACTAACAAAATAAAATAAATAGAATAGATATGCACTAGTAAAATAAATGAATAAATAAATAGAGTAATAAATATGTACAAACAGTGATGGGGAGTCAGGAGAGGGGAAAGGGGAAGGAATATCATTTTCCTCTTCCATGGCATAGAGGATAGAAAGCGGCCCTGGGAGTCAGAAGGTCATGGGTTCTAATCCCGACTCTGCCGCATGTGTGCTGTGTGACTTCTCTGGGCCTCAGTTACCTCATCTGGAGAATGGGGATTGAGACTGTAAGCCCCATGTAGGACAGGGACTATGTCCAACCCAATTTGCTTGTATCCACCCCAGCGCTTAGTACAGCGACTGGCATACAGTAAGCGCTTAACAAATACCATAATTATTATTATTCCCTTCTGCCCATCTCTTCTCTCCTCATCCTCCCTTGTTCTTCCTTTCTCTTGGCCCTCCCCATTACCTGTTTTCCCTCCCCCCTCCTCTTTTCATCTTGAGAAGCAGCATGGCTCAGTGGAAGGAGCTCGGGCTTTGGAGTCAGAGGTCATGGGTAAAAATTCCAGCTCCACCAATTGTCAGCTGTGTGACTTTGGACAAGTCACTTTACTTCTCTGTGCCTCAGTTACCTCATCTGTAAAATGGGGATTAAGACTGTGAGCCCCCTATGGGACAACCTGATCCCCTTGTAACCGCCCCAGCGCTTAGAACAGTGCTTTGAACTAAGTGCTTAATAAATGTCATCATTTATTTATTTATTTATTTGCCTTCTTCCTCCTCCCTTTCCCTTTCTCCTCTCCCTTCCACCCCAAACCTCTTTCCCATCGTTCCCTACCAACACTTCTTGCTTCCCTCCCCACTTCCCTGAGGCCAGTTACCATGGGGAGAGGGATCAGGGGCTGCAGGCCGAAAAGGTAGATTGTGAGAAGAGGCAGCCCTCATGGAGGGAGGGAGAGAGGGAAGGTGGGGGAATCTATGGCTTCAAGGCAGTGGCCACCAATGGCCACCAGTGCCCCCCCCCCTCCCCCAGCCCCGGGTGTTGCATGTCGGGAAGCAGCGTGGCTCAGTGGAAAGAGCCCGGGCTTTGGAGTCAGAGGTCAGGGGTTCAAGTCCCGGCTCCGCCAATTGTCAGCTGTGTGACTTTGGGCAAGTCACTTAACTTCTCTGGGCCTCAGTTACCTCAACTGTAAAATGGGGATTAAGACTGTGAGCCCCCTGTGGGACAACCTGATTACCTTGTATCCCCCCAGCGCTTAGAACAGTGCTTTGCACATAGTAAGCGCTTAATAAATACCATTATTATTATTATTATTATTATTATGTCTTGCAGAGTTAATCAATCAGTCAGTCGTATTTATTGAACCCCTACCATGTGCAGAGTGCTGTCCTAAGCTCTTGGGAGCCTACCACAGTAGTAGAATCACTCATCCTATCCCGACTGATTATTTCATCAGCCTCCTTTCTGACCTCCCAAACTCCTGCCCCTCCCCACTTCAGTCCACACTTCACTCTGCTGCCCGGATTATCTTTCTACCGAAACGTTCAGGACTCGTCACCCCGCTCCTCAAAAATCTCCAGTAGCTGTCTATCAACTTCTGCATCAAACAAAAACTCCTCACCATTTGTTTTGAAGCTTTCCCGTTTCACCTTGTCCCTTCTTACCTCACCTCTCTTCTCTCCTTCTCCATCCCAGCCAGCACCCTCTGCTCCTCTGGTGCTAACCTTCTCACTGTGCCTTGTTTTCCCCTGTCCCGCCATCGACCCCTGGACCATGTCCTGCCTCTGGCCTGGAATGCCCTCCCTCCTCAAATCCTCCAGACAATTACTCTCCCCCGCCTTCAAAGCCTTATTGAAGGCCCATCTTCTCCCAGAGGCCTTCCCAAAGCCCCACTCTCTGGCCTGGAATGCCCTCCCTCCTCAAATCCGCCAGACAATTACTCTCCCCCACCTTCAAAGCCTTATTGAAGGCCCATCTCCTCCCAGAAGCCTTCCCAAAGCCCCACTTTTCCTCATCTCTCACTCCCTTCTGTGTCACCCTTGACTTGCTCCCGTTGCTCTTCCCCCCATCCCAACCCCACAGCACTTATGTAGAGCACTTATTGTACCTATCTGTAATTTAATTTATTTGTATTGATGTCTGTCTCCCCCCCACCTAGACTGTAAGCTCATTGTGGTCAGCAACTGTCACTGTTTATTGTTGAATTGTACTTTCCCAAGTGCTTAGTACAGTGCTCTGCACACAGTGAGTGCTCAATAAATATGATTGAATGAATGAATGAATTACCATGTATCTAACCCATCACTTAGCGTGGCACATAGTAAGCACTTAGCAGATACCATAATTATTACTCATGCTTATCTAGTGCTTAGTGTGTTCAGAAAACTGTACCAAGTGCTCGGGAGAGTACAGTATCAATAATCTCGGATAACATTAGTTAATCAACCAATTAGCAGCAATAATAATAATAATAATAATGATAATGATGGTATTTGTTAAGTGCTTACTATGTGCCAAGCACTGTTCTAAGCGCTGAGGGAGATAAAAGGTTATCAGGGTCTCCCAAGTGGGGGTCACAGTCTTAATCCCCATTTTCCAGATGAGGGAACTGAGGCACAGAGAAGTTAAGTGACTTGCCCAAAGTCACACAGCTGACAAGTGGTGGAGCCAGAATTAGAACTCATGACCTCTGACTCCCAAGCCCGAGCTCTATCCACTAAGCCACAGTGCTTCTCAATAATTAGGGTATTTGTTAAGCGCTTACTGTGCCAAGCACTGTTCTAAGCGCTGGGATAGATACAAGGTAATCGGGTTGTCCCACGCGGGACCCACAGTCTTAATCCCCATTTCACAGGTGAGGTAACTGAGGAACAGAGAAGTTAAGTGACTTGCCCAAGGTCACACAGCAGACAAGTGGCGGAGCTGGGATTAGAACCCATGTCCTCCAACTCCCAAGGCCCTGCTCTTTCCAGTAAGCCATGCTGCCTCTCTCATTAACTGAGCACCTACTAGCCACTTAGCAGAGTACAATAAAATGAATAAAATGCGTAGACCTGATCCCTGCCCTTAAAAAGCTTACAATCTCATGGGAAGACAGACACAGCATATTACAGAGAGGAGGAAATAATGGAGCAATAGTAATAGAGTAAAAGACTAGAATAGCCAGCCTGTCAATCATATTTATTGAGTGCTTACTGTGTGCAGGGCACTATACTAAGTGCTTGGAAGAGTACATTATAACAATATATCAGACACATTGCCTGCCCACAATGAATTTAGAGTCCAGAGGGGGAGACAGACATTAAAATAAATAAATAAATAGACTGTAAGCTCGTTGTGGGCAGGAAATGTCACTATTGTTGTATTGTAGTTTCCCTAATGCTTTGTACAGTGCTGTGCACACAGTACGAGCTCAATAAATGCAATTGAATGAATGAAATAAATAAATTACAGGGGTTTAGGGAGGTTTGGGAGAATATCCATAGGGTTTTTTTGTGGTATCATCTGCTTCTTATCCCCCTTCTTATGCAGCCTATGATTCTAGGATCCTCCATGCTTCTTAGGGTGCAGGGGGACAGGACTATGGAAAAGTCATTCTAGCACTGTGCCACATAGGTGTAGGATGGCAGTGGCAGTGGTGAGACATAATAATAATAATAATAATAATAATAATAATAATAATAATAATAATAATAATGGTCTTTGTTAAGTATTTACTTTGTGCCAGGCACCGTACTATGCACCGGGGTGGATACAAGCAAATCGAGTTGGACACAGTTCCTGTCCCATGAGGGGCTAACAGTCCCAATCCCCATTTTACAGTTTAGGTAACTGAGGCCCAGAGAACCAAAGTGACTTGCCCATGGTCATCCAGCAGACAAGTGGCAGAACTGGGATTAGAACTCGTGACTTTCCGATTTCCAGGCCCATGCTCTATCCACTATACCATGCTGCTGGACATGAATCCAGCATATTTTCTTGTTTTCCAAAACACTCAACTCTTGAGTGGAATTTTCAAGCAGAGGAAAGGTAGTTGGCTATTGTTCGGCAAGGCTTACACCAGATTCCTCTCCCTCCCACCTCAGAAATGCTTCCAGCTCTTTTAGAGTTGAACTATTTTTGGGTCTTTTAGTCCTGTACTGAAAACAACAACAAAAACTGCAGGCAATATGGTACATAACTTGAAAACCATTATCATCACCGCATCATATATCATCATCTCTATCATATTGAGAAGCATATAGAGAAGCACATTGAGAAGCATATAGAGAAACAGTGTGGCTAGAGAAGCAGCGTGGCTCAGTGGAAAGAGCCCGGGCTTTGGAGTCAGAGGTCATGGGTTCAAATTCCGGCTCCGCCAGTTGTTTGCTGTGTGACCTTGGGCAAGTCACTTAGCTTCTCTAGGCCTCAGTTCCCTCATCCGTAAAATGGGGATGAAGACTGTGAGCCCCACATGGGACAACTTGATCACGTTGTATTCCTCCCCCCCACCCAGCGCTTAGAACAGTGCTTTGCAGTAAGCGCTTAACAAATGCTATCATTGTTATTATTATTATTATTATATTGATAGAGAGTCAACTATCCCCCAGCTACTGGGGGATGCCTTGTGATGGTGAGGAAAATAAAATGTGAAAACCCATACTTATCATTCTGGCAGAATGAATATCCTGTTGAATGTGAGCACACTATCAATGGTATCCACTGAGCACTCAGTGTGTGGGCAGAGCACTGTACTAAGCATCGGGGAGAATACAGGAGAGTTGTATAATTGTGGTATTTGTTAAGTGCTTACTATGTGTAGGACACTAGTCTCAGGTGATACAAGGTGATTGGGTTGGTCACTGCCTCTATCCCACAAAAAGACTCACAGTCTTAATCCCCATTTTCCAGATGAGGTAACAGAGGCCCAGAGAAGTGAAGTGACTAGTCCAGAGTCACATAGCAGACAAGTTGCAGAACTGGGATAACAACCCCAGGTCCTTCTGACTCGCAGGCTGGGCTCTATCCACTGGGTCACGCTGCTCTCTGCCCTCAAGGAGCTTATGCTCCCTGTGGACAGGGAATGTGTCTGTTATATCGTTGTGTTGTACTCTCCCAAGCACTTAGTAGGGTGATCTGCAAACAGCAAGTGCTCCATAAATACCATTGATTGATTAACTGATTAAAGTTGGGGGGATGTACTACTCCTACACAACCACTGGCCTTCAATCTCCATGGAAAATGGAGTCAAAATCCTCTTGTCAACATGGCAACTGAACTCGGTTTTGCTGCAGACTGTTAAGCCACGGTGCTTTGCTAACCAGCTCTGTTGTCCAGGGCCTTAACCTCAGAGGAAAATGTACCTTCAAACCCATTTAACTTCATTCACCCCTCATTGCGAATCAGAAATGTGAATTGGCAAGGCCAGGGTAGAACAGCAGGCTTCCTGGGGGTTAAAATAAGACCCAGTGTCAACCAAACAGCCGTTATTGCCCTCGTGATTTAGGGGAGGGGTGAGCTGAAAAATCTTTTGAAAACCAGCCTTTACAGAAAAAAAAAAACGTCGACTTGGTTAGGTGGAAAAAAACAACCTAGCCATTTTCTCCACTGGTTGGAAGCTGGGGTTTGGAAAATCCTCGTCTAAATCCAAGCTAACCGTGAAAAAAAAAAAATCATTCTATTTTGGTCTTGGATCCTGAAGGGAAAACCCTTTATATAGTTCACAGGAAGCTGTACAAAGCAGAGCTCAGAGAGCAAGTTGGGAGATTCCAGTTAATCCAGTAAACCCAGAAAAGATCAGAATTTCCCCATGGCCTCTCACCCCCTTTCAAAGCAGCATCAGTTCAGATACCCAAAGTAACTCAGCTAATCAACGCTATTTACTGAGTACCTACTGAGTGTGAAGTGTTGTATTAAGTAAGCATTTGAAGAGTCCAAATGAAGCAAGCCTTACATTCTCTTTGAATTCTCTTTTGTCTAGGCCATGCTATAGGAGCAGGATGGCCTAGTGGAAAGAGCATGGGCCTCAGAGTCAGAGAACCTGGGTTCTAATCCCGGCTCCACTACGTGTCTACAGAATGACTTCCGGCAAGTCACTTACTTCTCTGTGCCTTAGTTTCCTCAACTGCAAAATGGGGATTCAATACCCGTTCTCCCTCCCACGTAGATTCATTCATTCATTCAATCGTATTTATTGTGAGCCCCATGTGAGAAGAGGACTATATCTGAGCTGATTATCTTATATAATAAGAAGCAGCGTGGCTCAGTGGAAAGAGCATGGGCTTTGGAGTCAGAGGTCAGGAGTTCAAATCTGGGCTCTGCCAATAGTCAGCTGTGTGACTTTGGGCAAGTCACTTAACTTCTCTGTGCCTCAGTTACATCATCTGTAAAATGGGGATTAAGACTGAGAGCCCCCTGTGGGACAACCTGATCACCCTGTAACCTCCCCTGCGCTTAGAACAGTGCTTTGCACATAGTAAGCACTTTATAAATGCCATTATTATTATTGTTATTATATCTTTCCCAGCACTTAGAACAGTGCTTGACACACAGTAAGCTTTTAACATATATTACAATTATTACCATTCCCTTCCCTCGTGATGCTTACAATTTAATGGGAGACCTACACACAGATTATCTACAAATAATGGAAGCAGGAGATATATTGTTATATTGTACTCTCCCAATAATAATAATAATAATAATGATGGCATTTATTAAGCGCTTACTAGGTGCAAAGCACTGTTCTAAGCGCTGGGGAGGTTACAAGATGATCAGGTTATCCCACATGGGGCTCACAGTCTTAATCCCCATTTTACAGATGAGGTAATTGAGGCACAGAGAAGTGAAGTCACTTGCCCAAGTCACACAGCTGCCAATTGGTGGAGCCGGGATTTGAACCCATGACTTATGACTCCAAAGCCCGTGCTCTTTCCACTGAGCCATGCTGCTTCTCTAGTTCAGTGCTTTGCATGCAGTAAGTGCTCAGTAAATATGACTGAACGAATGAATGAACAGTTAGGTGAATCTCTAGAGGAAATATCCAAATAAATATTTGAATATGCAGTTAATAATAATAATGACATTTATTAAGTGCTTACTATGTGCAAAGCACTGTTCTAAGCGCTGGGGAGGTTACAAGGTGATCAGGTTGTCCCATGGGGGGCTCACAGTCTTCATCCCCATTTTACAGATGAGGTAACTGAGGCCCGGAGAAGTGAAGTGACTTGCCCAAAGTCATACAGCTGACAATTGGCAGAGCCAGAATTTGAACCCATGACCTCCATGAACTCCAAAGCCCGGGCTCTTTCCACTGAGCCACGCTGCTTCTATAGATGCATTCATAAGCACCGAAATTGGGAATATCGTAGAAGTGTTAACGAAGGCTGTTGGTTTGTACTGCCTGAGGTCATCAGGGAAGCTTTCCCTGAGGAGGTGGGATTTTGGGAAGTCTTTGCAGGTTGTAAGCGCCTTGTGGGCAGGGTTCTATTGTACTGTACTTTCACAAGTGCTTAGAACCATGCTCTGTGCACAGTAAGCACTAAGTCAATACCACTGATTGATTGATTGAAGAGACCTGTAGTGTCCTATTTGGCCTGTAAGTAGTGTGTAGGACAGAAACTGTGTCATCATCATCATCATCATCAATCATATTTATTGAGCGCTTACTGTGTGCAGAGCACTGTACTAAGCGCTTGGGAAGTACAAATTGGCAACATATAGAGACAGTCCCTACCCAACAGTGGGCTCACAGTCTAAAAGGGGTGTCCAACCTGATCATATTGTATCTGCTCCATAGTCGGTACTTAACAAATACCACAGTTGTCATTATTATTTGGAGGAAAGTAATTCTCCACCTCTGTCCTTTATTCTCCATCCACATCCACTCCCTTGGAATGAGTACTCATTCGTTCCGCGGCTTCAACTATCACCTCTATGCAGATGATTTTCAAATTTACCTCTCCGGTCCTGATGTCTCTCCTTTTCTGCAGTGTCACATTTCCACCTGCCTTCATGGCATCTCTACCTGGATGTCCTGCCGACACCTCAAAGTCATCATGTCCAAAACAAAAAGCCCTACTGAGAGCTCACCTCCTCCAGGAGGCCTTCCAAGACTGAGCCCCCTTTTTCCTCTCCTCCTCCCCATCCCCCTCACCCCACCTCCTTCCCCTCCCCACAGCACCTGTACATATGTTTGTACAGATTTATTACTCTATTTTACTTGTACAAATTTGCTATTCTATTTATTTTATTTTGTTAATATGTTTTGTTTGGTTGTCTGTCTCCCCCTTCTAGACTGTGAGCCCGTTGTTGGGTAGGGACCGTTTCTATATGTTGCCAACTTGTACTTCCCAAGCGCTTAGTACAGTGCTCTGCACACAGTAAGTGCTCAATAAATATGATTGAATGAATGAACAGAAGTCCTTATCTTCCCACCCAAACCCTGTCCTCCTCCATCTTTCCCATCAGCATAGACAACCCCACTATTCACCGCCTCTCACAAGTCCGTTAACTTGGTGTTGTCCTCATCTCTCTCATTCAACGTATATATTTCATCTGTCACCAAATCCTGTCAATTCTACCTTCAAAACGTTGCTAAAACTTGTCCCTTTCTCTCCATCCAAACTGCTACTGTGCTGATCGAGGCACTTATACCCCACCTTGGCTACTGCATTAGCCTCCTCACTGACTTTCCCATCTCCCGTCTCTCCCCACTCCAGTCCACGTTTCCCTCTGCTGTTTGGATCATTTTTCTAAAAAAACGAAAAAAACCCCATTCAATCCATGTCTCCCCACTCCTCAAGAACCTCCAGCGGTTTCCCATCCACCTCCGCATCAAACAGAAACTCCTTACCCTTGGTTTTGGAGAAGCAGCGTGGCTTAGTGGAAAGAGCCCGGGCTTGGTAGTCAGACGGTCATGGGTTCCAATCCCGGCTCCGCCACTGATCAGATGTGTGACCTTGGGCAAGTCATGTAACTTCTCTGGGCCTCAATTCCCTCGTCTGTAAAATGGGGATGAAGACTGTGAGCCCCACGTGGGACAACCCGTTCACCTTGTATCCCCCCCAGCACTTAGAACAGTGCCTTGCACATAGTAAGCGCTTAACAAATACCATCATTATTATTATTATTATTTTAAAGCACTCACTCACCCACTCCTACCTTACTTTGCTGATTTTCTACTATAGCCCAACTCACACAGTTCACTCCTCTAGTGCCGGCTTTCTCACATTATCTGAATCTCAATTGTTTCCCCTCTAACCCCTTTCCTGCATCCTCCCTCTGGTCTCAAACTCCCTCCCCAAAGCAGCCTGGCTTAGTGGCAAGATCACGGCCTTGGGAGCAGAGGATGTGGGTTCTAATCCCCACTCTACCCTTGGCTGCTGGGTGACCTTGGGCAAGCCACTTAACTTCCCTGTGCCTCAGTTACCTCATCCGTAAAATGGGGATTAAGACTGTGAGCCCCGTGAGAAGCAGCGTGGCTCAGTGGAAAGAGCCTGGGCTTTGGAGTCAGAGGTCATGGGTTCAAATCCCAGCTCTGCCACTTAGTAATAATAATAATGATGGCATTTATTAAGCACTTACTATGTTCGAAGCACTGTTCTAAGCGCTGGGGAGGTTACGAGGTGATCACTTGTCAGTTGTGTGACTTTGGGCAAGTCACTTCTCTGGGCCTCAGTTCCCTCATCTGTAAAATGGGGATGAAGACTGTGAGCCCCACATGGGACAACCTGATCACCTTGTAACCTCCCCAGCACTTAGAACAGTGCTTTGCACATAGTAAGCGCTTAATAAATGCCATCATTATTATTATCATTATTACATGGGACAACCTGATTACCTAGTATCTACCCCAGTGCTTAGAACAGTGCTTGGTACATAGTAAGTGCTAAACAAATGCCATCATTATTATTATTATTATTATTATTATATGACAAACCACCACTCTCCCCACCTTCAAAGCTGTTCTAAAATCCCATCTCTTCTGAAAGGCCTTCATTCATCCAATCATATTTATTGAGTGCTTACTGTATGCAGAGCACTGTACTAAGCGCTTAGGAAGGACAAGTCAGCAACAGATAGAGACGGTCCCTACCCAATAACGGGCTCACAGTCTAGAAGGGGGAAACAGACAACAAAATAAAACATGTAGACAGGTGTCAGAACCGTCAGAATAAATAGAATTATAGCTATAATTCCCCAATCAAGCTCTCTTTTCCCCTACTCCCTCTCAATCAATCAATCAATCATAGTTATTGAGCGCTTACTGTGTGCAGAGCACTGTACTAAGCACTTGGGAAGTACAAGTTGGCAACATATAGAGACGGTCCCTACCCAACAGTGGGCTCACAGTCTAGAAGGGGGAAAGAGCTCTCCCTTCTGCATTGCTTATTCATCATCATCATCATCATCATCATCAATCGTATTTATTGAGCGCTTACTGTGTGCAGAGCACTGTACTAAGCACTTGGGAAGTACAAGTTGGCAACATATAGAGACGGTCCCTACCCAACAGTGGGCTCACAGTCTAGAAGGGGGAAAGAGCTCTCCCTTCTGCATTGCTTATTCATCATCATCATCATCATCATCATCATCAATCGTATTTATTGAGCACTTACTGCGTGCAGAGCACTGTACTAAGCGCTTGGGAAGTACAAGTTGGCACCATATAGAGACAGTCCCTACCCAACAGTGGGCTCACAGTCTAAAAGGGGGAAAGGGGGAGACAGAGAACAAAACCAAACATACTAACAAAATAAAATAAATAGAATAGATATGTACAAGTAAAATAAATAAATAAATAGAGTAACAAATATGTACAAACATATATACATATATACAGGTGCAGTGGGGAAGGGAAGGAGGTAAGATGGGGGGGATGGAGAGGGGGATGAGGGGGAGAGGAAGGAAGGGGCTCAGTCTGGGAAGGCCTCCTGGAGTAGGTGAGCTCTCAGTAGGGCCTTGCTTGGATCTATTCACTTAGATCTCTACCCTTTAAGCACTTGATATTCACTCCACCCTTAGCCCCACAGCACGTATGTACAGATTCATAATTTATTTGTATTAATGTCCATCATCTTTCTGGACTGTAAGCTCCTCGTGGGCAAGGAACGTGTCCTGCTGCTGTATTATACTCTTCCAAATGCTTAGTTCACTGCTCTGAAAACAGTAAGCACTCATTGATTGATTGATTGACTGAAAAGAAAATCCCAGGCCTGGAGGCGGGAGAATCCCAACTAGATACAATCAGAAGGTAAGATTAAGCAAGACCGCAGATTGAGAGTTTGGGAGTTGTGGGTGAGGAGCACTGTTATGACAGAGGGAGAGACCAGATGAAGAGTCTTGAGACCAGTGGTCAGGAGTTTCATTCATTCATTCAAGCGTACTTACTGAGCGCTTACTGGGTACAGAGCCCTTAGTGCTTGTACTAAGTGTTTCTCTTCTGGATATGGAAGAAGAAGATATCTATAGATATATATATAGAGAGAGAGAGAGAGGAGAAGCAGCGTGGTTCAACTGAAAGAGTACGGGCTTGGGGGTCAGAGGTCATGGGTTCTAGTCCCGGCTCTGCCATTTGTCAGCTGTGTGACTTTGGGCAAGTCACTTCACTTCCTGTGCCTCAGTTCCCTCATCTGTAAAATGGGGATGAAGACTGTGAGCCCCACCTGAGACAACCTGATCACCTCGTATCTCTCCCAGCGCTTAGAACAGTGCTTTGCACATAGTAAGCGCTTAACAAATACCATGTAGAGAAGCAGCATGGCCTAGTGAATAGCACACAGGCCTGAGAGCTTGGGTTCAAATCCCTGCTCTACTACTTGTCTGATGTGGAACCTTGGACAAGTCACTTCACTTCTCTGGGCCTCAGTTACCTCATCTGCGAAATGGGGATTGGGACCGTGAGCCCAGTGTGGGACAGAGACTGTGACCAACCTGATTAGCTGGTATCCACCCCAGTGCTTAGTACAGTGCCTGGAGCTTAGTACGTGTTTAACAAATAACATTAAAAAAAAAAAAAGGAGATGGGCAGACGTTAGTGGTTTCCAAGAAAGGGAGGGATGTGTGCTGAGGGACATTCCAGGAAGATAATTGGTGCCAAAGCCTTCAGTACAGACTGAAGGAAGGCAAGATGGGAGGCAGGAAGACCAGTGAAGAGGCTGATACCATTGTCTAGCTGTTATATGACATGTGATCACTGATCCCTTTGTGTACCTCCTCCTTTCCTGTTCAACAAAATTGATTTATTAAGGGAGATAGTTTCCCTCGGATGAAAGGTCAATTTTCCAAGATCAAAAACTCTAAAGAATCGACTCAGAGTGATAATTGTGTTCTGGAGGGGAGGTAAGGAAGTGTGGTGAGTTCACTTTACTGTGGCTTTCTGCCAGCTTAATCTTCCAGGGGCCTCTAACAAACTTTACCTTTCACGTCCATTCACCAATATATCTTTCTTCACTCAAATAAGTGGGTATCCACCCCAAAATCCCCCTCTCCCACCCCATCACCTAAAGTAGCCAGCACAGTTTTCTTTATTTATATTAATGTCTGTCTCCCCCTCTAGACTGTGTGGTCAGAGAATGTGTCTGTTACATTGTTATAGCGTACTCTCCCAAGCTCTTAGTACAGTGCTCTGCATACAGTAAGCACTCAATAAATAGGATTGACTGATTGAGTGACTGATTGATTCACAGTTTTCCTTTTGATCAGGGCAGTCGTGTCGGCCTCTGTGGTGGCAGCAGGGAGTTTGACAAAGAGCAGAGCCCAAAGTAGCATGGGCTAGTGGAAAATCACAGTCCTGGGAGTCAGAGGACCTGGGTTCTGACTCAGTTTCTGCCGCTTGATTGCCGTGTGACCCTGGGCAAGTCACTTAACTTCTGTGGTCCTCGATTGCCTCATCTGTTAAATGGGGATTCGATCCTACCCTCTCCTACTTAGACTGTGGGCCCCATGTGGGACTTGAACTGTGTCTTATATCTACCCCAGCACTTAATGCAGTGCTCGGTACATAGTAAACACTTAAGAAATACTATAATAATGATAATCTTGCAGCTACCGCAGTGCTTGGCACATAGTATGCCAACTTATGTTGCCAACTTGTACTTCCCAAGGGCTTAGTACAGTGCTCTGCACACAGTAAGCACTCAATAAATATGATTGAATGAATGAATAGTAGGCACTTAGGAGTAAAAGAAGAGAAGCCTAGTGGACAGAGCATGGGCCTGGTCAGAAGGACCTGGGTTCTAGTCTCAGCTTCTGTGGAACCTTGGGCAAGTCATTTAACTTTGTACAAGCACTTAGTACAGTGCTCTGCACACAGTAAGCATTCAATAAATACAATTGAATTTAACTTATCTGGGCTTCAGTTCCCTCACCTATAAAATGGGAATTAAGACTGAGTCCCACATGGGACATGGACTGTGTCTAACCTTATTATCATCATCATCATCAATCGTATTTATTGAGCGCTTACTATGTGCAGAGCACTGTACTAAGCGCTTGGGAAGTACAAATTGGCAACATATAGAGACAGTCCCTACCCAACAGTGGGCTCACAGTCTAAAAGGGGAAGACAGAGAACAAAACCAAACATACTAACAAAATAAAATAGAATAGATATGTACAAATAAATTAAATAAATAAATAAATAGAGTAAAAAAATATGTACAAACATATATACATATATACAGGTGCTGTGGGGAAGGGAGGGAGGTAAGATGGGGGATGGAGAGGGGGACAAGGGGGAGAGGAAGGAAGGGGCTCAGTCTGGGAAGGCCTCCTGGAGGAGGTGAGCTCTCAGCAGGGCCTTGAAGGGAGGAAGAGAGCTAGCTTGGCGGATGGGCTGAGGGAGGGCATTCCAGGCCCGGGGGATGACGTGGGCCGGGGGTCGATGGCGGGACAGGCGAGAACGAGGCCCGGTGAGGAGATCAGCGGTGGAGGAGCGGAGGGTGCGGACTGGGCTGGAGAAGGAGAGAAGGGAGGTGAGGTAGGAGGGGGCGAGGGGATGGACAGCATTGAAGCACAGGGTGGCATTTGTTTACTTGGCTTACTAAGTGCCAAGCACTGTTCTAAGCGCTAGGGTAGATACAAGGCAATCAGGTCACCCCACACATGTTTCTGATTTGTACTTCCCAAGCGCTTAGTACAATGCTCTGCACACAGTAAGTGCTCAATAAATACGATTGAATGAATGAATCCCACTTGGGGCTCACAGTCTTAATCCCCATTTTCCAGATGAGGTAACCGAGGCACAGAGAAGTGAAGTGACTTGCCCGAAGTCACGCAATTCTACCCCAGCGCTTACTACAGTGTCTGGTGCACAATAAGTACTTAGCAAATACCTATTTTTTAAAAAAAAAGCATTTAAGTCATTATAATTGCATAGCTAAGAGAAGAGAAACAGCAGCTGCAGTGGTTTCTGCTGTCATGGCTGCCAGGAAGTAGACTGTGGTAGCAGTGGTGGCAGACTGTGGTTTCTTTTATGACTTCTGGCTCTTCCCCCTGCTTTATAATGGATGAGCCATCTCTCTAAGGTCATATGTGTGGCTGGCATTCAGTCACTCTTCTTCTCCGTCTGCCTCAATGCCTCTTCCTGGGTCTCTTTGTTATTTTATCTTTCCACTCTCCCGTTTCTCTATTTTTACCGTCTCCGTCTCCCTTTCCTGAATCTTCTCACCTCATCCTATTATCCGGCCATCCCCCTGCTCCTGGAAGCCATACCCCTCCCCTCAAACTGGGTTCAGGTACACGAGCAACAGAGGCTCCTTAGTACAGTACTCTGCACACGGTAAGCGCTCAGTAAATACGATTGAATGAATTGAATGAAATGTTGGGGCGTAGAGCTGCGTGGAGTGGAGGTTTGTCCTCTAGACTGTAAGCTTGCTATGGGCAGAGAGTGTGCCTGTTGTACTGAGCTTTCCCAAGCGCGTAGTGCAGTGCTTTGCACACAGTAAGTGCTCAATAAATATAATTGGGTGGGAAAAGAAGGCAGGACTTTGGGGGAGGTGGGGTGGAAGCAGTCGGAAAGATGGACGGATAATAATAATAATAATGGCATTTATTAAGCACTTGCTATGTGCAAAGCACTGTTCTAAGCTCTGGGGAGGCTACAGAGTGATCAGGTCATCCCACGGAGGGCTCACAGTCAATCCCCATTTTACAGATGAGGTAACTGAGGCCCAGAGAAGTGAAGTGACTTGCCCAAAGTCCCACAGCTGACAAGTGGCGGAGCTGGGATGTGAACCCGTGACCACTGACTCCAAAGCCCAGGCTCTTTCCACTGAGCCATGCTGCTTCTCTGCATGGAGATGGCTCAGGGAGACTGGGAGAATCTTGACTCTTTAGGCCTCCTTCCCAGGTCATTCAATCGTATTTATTGTGCGCTTACTGTGTGCAGAGCACTGCTCTCCCTAGAAGGCTCTCCCCAACCCTTCCATGCGCTCACTAAGGTGTCCTGGTCTGCCTCTCCCTTTCCCCCTTTACCCTTCCTTGAGATTTCTAATCACATGTGCGGGTAGAAGGAAAACAATAATAATAGTTGTGGTATTTATTAAGCCCTAAGCCCTGGGGTGGATACAAGGAAATCAGGTTGGGCACAGTCCCTGTCCCACGTGGGGCTCACAGTCTCAATCCCCATTTGACAGATCAGGTAACTGAGGCCCAAAGAAGTGAAGTGACTTGCCCAAGGTTACGCAGCTGACAAGTGGCAGAGCCGGGATTAGAACCCATGAACCTTCGAACTCCCAGGCCTGGGCTCTATTTATTACGCCATACCTGTTGTTGAGTAGGGATTGTCTCTATCTGTTGCTGAATTGTACATTCCAAGTGCTTAATACAGTGCTCTGCACACAGTAAGTGCTCAATAAATATGAATGAATGAATAAATGGCGGTGTCCCATATAAAGGTGTCCTTCTCTGGGATCATTCCTCAGGCTGCCACGATTTTCCCAGTGTCTCTGCCGAAAAAGAGCCATCTGTTTCGCGATGGCCTCTTGGCAAGTTGCTCGCTCTCCATTCTTGTCTTCAAGAAAGTCCTCAACTCTGAGGCATCATTTGAGTTTGGGCTTTACTGTATCCAGAAAACGATCCTTCTACGGTTGCTGCCTGGGTATCCTACCTTATTTTCTTCCCTATTCATTCATTCATTCATTCAATCATATTTATTGAGTGCTTACTGTGTGCAGAGCACTGTACTAAGCGCTTGGGAAGTACAAATAGGCAACAGATAGAGACGATCACTACCCAACAACGGGCTCACAGGCTAGAAGGGGGGCAGACAACAAAACAAGTAGACAGGTGTCAATACCGTCAGAATAAATGGAATTATAGTTATAGACACATGATTAATAAAATAGAGTGGTAAATATGTACAAGTAAAATGAATAGAGTAATAAATATGCACAAATATACACGTGCTGTGGGGAGGGCAGGGGGGCGATGGGGAGGGGAGGAGGAGGAGGAGGACAGGAAAAATGGGGGGCTCAGTCTGGGAAGGCCTCCTGGAAGAGGTGAGCTCTCAGTAGGGCTTCCTGTGAATCTGAGTTGCAATCAATTAATCAAGCAATCAGTGGTATATATGTTTGTACAGATTTATTACTCTATTTTACTTGTACTTATCTATTGTATTTATTTTATTTTGTTAATATGTTTGGTTTTGTTCTCTGTCTCCCCCTTCTAGACTGTGAGCCCACTGTTGGGTAGGGACCGTCTCTAGGTGTTGCCAACTTGGACTTCCCAAGCGCTTAGTACAGTGCTCTGATCACAGTAAGTGCTCAATAAATACGACTGATTGGTATTTATCGAGTGTTTACTCTGTGCAGGGCAATCACTGTACTCAGAGCTGGGGAGAGTACAGTAGAATTGGTGGACACAATCCTTGCCCTCAAAAAGGATTCAAACGAGTTGCGGAGAAGGAGCCGTGGCCTAACAGATAGAACATGGGCTTTAGGGTCAGAAGGATTTGTATTTAATCCCGCCTCCTTCACTTGTCCAGAAATGGCTTCCTCAATCAATCAATCAATCGCTCAGTGGTATTTATTGGATGCTACTAGGTGTGGAGCACTGTTCTAAGTGTTTGGGAGACGACAGTATAAAAGAATTAGCAGACACTTTCCCTGCCTATAATAATAATAATAATGGCATTTATTAAGCGCTTACTGTGTGCAATGCACTGTTCTAAGCACTGGGGAGGTTACAAGGTGATCAGGTTGCCCCACGGGGGCTCACAGTCTTCATCCCCATTTTACAGATGAGGGAACTGAGGCACAGAGAAGTGAAGTGACTTGCCCAAAGTTACACAGCTGACAATTGGCAGAGCTGGGAGTTGAACCCATGACCTCTGACTCCAAAGCCCATGTTCTTTCCATGAGCTTACAGTCTAGAGTCGAGCTTACAATCCAGCTACATTCATTCAATCGTATTTATTGAGCACTCACTGTGTGCAGAGCACTGTACTAAGCTAAAGTTTTGTCACTCCATCCACAAGCTGGGACGCAGCAAGGCCTAATGGAAGGATCCCAGCCCTACCACTCGCTTGCCGAGGAACTTTGGGCAAGTCACCTAACTTCTCTGTGCCTCAGTTTCCTCAACTGTAGTATGGGGATTAAATCCTTCTATCCTATCCCCTCCTACATAGACTGTGAGCCTCATGTCGGGAGGGAATGTTTTCAACCTGATGAACCCGAATCTTCCCCAGCACTTAGAACTGGGCATGACACATAGTAAGTGTCCACCAAATACCACATAGAAAAAAAAACATAGGTGGAACTAGTCTCAGACTGGGCTAGGCATGTCCAGTAGTAACCCCGGGAGCGAGAAGCAGCATGGCTCAGTGGCAAGAGCCCGGACTTTGGAGTCAGAGGTCCTGGGTTCAAATCCCGACTCCGCCAGTTGCCAGCGGTCTGACTTTGGGCAAGCCACTTCACTTCTCTGGGCCTCAGTTACCTCATCTGGAAGGTGGGGATGAAGACTGTGAGCCCCCCGTGGGACAACTTGATCACCTTGTAACCTCCCCAGTGCTTAGAACAGTGCTTTGTGCATAGTAAGCGCTTAATAAATGCCATTATTATTATTATTAAGGTGGCGCGCTGATTTTCACTGGATATTTTGCTACAGTTATTAGATGAAATGAAATGGAGAAGCAGCAAGGCCCACTGGAAAGAGTCAAAGAACCTGGGATCTAATCCCGACTCTGCCAAATGCTTGCTGGGCGATTTTGGGAAAGTCGCTTCCCTTCTCTGGGCTTCAGCTCCCTCATCTGTAAAATGAGGACTGAGACTGTGAGCCCCACACAGGACAAGGGCTGTGTCCAACCCGATTTACTTGTATTCACCCCAGCACTTAGTACAGTGCCTGGCATACCAATAACAAATACCGTAATTATTATTATTCTCTGGGCCTCAGTTTCCTCAAAAGTAAAATGAGGATTAAACCCCTCTTCTCCCTCCTACTTAGTCTGTGACAGGGACTGTGGGACAGGAACTGTGTCCAACCTGATTAACTCTTATCTCCCCCAGCGCTTACTACAGTGCTTGGTACATCCCCCTTCTAACAATAATAATAATAATGATGGCATTTGTAATGCACTTACTGTGTGAAAAGCACTGTTCTAAGCACTGGGGAGGATATAAGGTGATCAGGTTGTCCCACGTGGGACTCACAACTGTGAGTCCCAGTCACAGTCACAACTTCTAGACTGTGAGCCCGTTGTTGGGTAGGGACCGTCTCTATATGTTGCCGATTTGTACTTCCCAAGCGCTTAGTACAGTGCTCTGCACACAGTAAGTGCTCAATAAATACAATTGAATGAATGAATGTATAGGAAATGTGTAACAAATACAATAATAATGATAATAATAATAATAATAATGTGCCAATCAGCCCTGCTGCATTTCACACACACTCTCCTCTCTCTTGCCTTCCCCTTAGAATGTTAGTTTTCATTTTCCACATTGACCTGCTTGCCCATTTGCTTGCTGCATACAAGGCTACTCAGAGATTACCCCTGTAATAATAGTAATAATTGTAATAATAATAATAATAATAATTGTGAGATTTGTACTATTCTATTTATTTTGTTAATGATGTGCATATAGCTATAATTCTATTTGTTCTGACCATTTTGACACCTGTCTACATATTTCGTTTTGTTGTCTGTCTCCCCCTTCTAGACTGTGAGCCTGTTGTTGGGTAGGGACCGTCGCTATATATTGCCGACTTGTACTTCCCAAATGCTTAGTACAGTGCTCTACACACAGTAAGCACTCAATAAATGCGATTGAATGAATGAATGAATGAATTTTAAGCATTTACTATGTGCCAAGCCCTGGACTAGTAGAGAAACAGCGTGGCTCAGTGGAAAAGAGCCTGGGCTTTGGAGTCAGAGGTCATGGGTTCAAACCCCGGCTCCGCCAATTTTCAGCTGTGTGACTTTGGGCAAGTCACTTAACTTCTCTGGGCCTCAGTTACCTCATCTGTAAAATGGGGATTGACTGTGAGCCCCACGTGGGACAACCTGATCACCTTGTAACCTCCCCAGCGCTTAGAACAATGCTTTGCACATAGTAAGCGCTTAATAAATGCCATCAAAAAAAAGCAAATCACACTGGGCACTGTCCCTGTCCGTCTTAAGGCTCACGGTCTTAATCCCCATTTTACAGATGAGGCCCAGAGAAGTGAGTGATTTGCCCAGGGCCACAAGGCAGACAAGTGGTGGAGCCGGGATTAAAACACGTGTAGAGACCGTCTCTGTATGCTGCCAACTTGTACTTCCCAAGTGCTTAGTACAGTGCTCTGCACACAGTAAGTGCTCAATAAATATGATTGATTGATTGATTGATTGATTGATTGACTCTCAAGCCGGGGCTCTATCCACTAAGCCATGAAGGGAAGCGATACCTTTGAGTTTGGTGAGGGAGTGAGGCACTCTGGTGGTCTTCAGAACTCTAGACGTGAACAGATAAGCCAGTTTGGGAAATGCAGAAAACTGCCTGACATGGGGCTCAAACTGCACACTGACTTTTCACCTTTCATTCATTCAGTAGTATTTATTGAGTGCTTGCTGCATGCAAAGCACTGTGCTAAGCACTTGGGAGAGCATAATGTAACAACAAACAGACGCGTTCCTGCTACAATGAGCTTACAGTCTAGAGGGGGGAGACAGACATTAATATAAATAAATATATCATTAGGACTACAATGCTATCTGTGCTGCTGATGGAGTTTAGGCTTGATAGAGAAGCAGCGCGGCTCAGTGGAAAGAGCTCAGGCTGTGGAGTCAGAGGTCATGGGTTCAAATCCTGGCTCTGCCCATTGTCAGCTGCGTGACTTTGGGGTAAGGCACTTCACTTCTCTGTGCCTCAGTTACCGCATCTGTAAAATGGGGATTAAGACTGTGAGCCCCCCATGGGGCAATCTGATCACCTTGGAACCTCCCCAGCACTTAGAACAGTGCTTTGCACATGGTAAGTGCTTAGTAAATGCCATCATTGTTATTATTATTGATTGGTAATTTCCTAATCAGTCAGACGGTAGGATTTGAGGGGGAGAGAGCATTCACTTCCTAGGTATAGAGCAAGCCCTGCTACTGGGATCATTTCTTTTTCTCCCTTACCCCCTTCCCAGTGTTCCAGGGATAGCCTGGAGCGGGGTGCTCACAGGATCTTCCCTTCAAAGAGGAGCAGAAGAGCTGCCATTTTGTTCTGGCTTCCTTGTTGAGCCTGAGAGATACTTTTAAATGTACAGGTGGCCGTCGCCATGGCTACGCCATTACATCAGCCTCTCATGTCTTTGAAGGGCCTGAAGGGACGGAAAGAGAACTTAGGAGGGGAATTCAAAGCAGTTGTCAATCCTGGGGTTGGTTTCATCAGGACAATTCAACTGAAATTAAGCTCTCAGGAGACGTGGGCCCTGATGTTGAGAGGCAGTGTGGCTTAGTGGGAAGAGAAAAGGGTTGGGCGTCAGAGGGACCTGGGTTCCAATCCCGGCTTCGCCACTTGTCTGCTGTGTGACTTTGGACAACTTCTCTTTGCCTCAGTTACTTCATTTGTAAAATAGGGATTCAAACTGTGAACCCCATGTGGGACGTGGACTGTCTTCAACCTGATTAGCTTGTATCTCTCCATCTAGACTGTGAGCTCATCAATCAATCAATCGTATTTATTGAGCGCTTACTGTGTGCAGAGCACTGTACTAAGCGCTTGGGAAGTACAAGTCAACAACACATAGAGACAGTCCCTACCCAACAGCGGGCTCACAGTCTAGAAGGGGGAGACAGAGAACAAAACCAAACGTGCTAACAAAATAAAATAAATAGAATAGATATGTACAAGTAAGATAATAAATAAATAAATAAATAAATAAGTAAGTAAATAAATAAGTAAATAAATAGAGTAATAAATATGTACAAATATATATGCATATATACAGCTCATATGGGCAGGAAAAGTGTTGGCGAATTCTGCCGTACTTTCCCAAGTGTTCAGTGCAGTGTTCAGCACATAATGAGCGCTCGATAAATACCATTGATTGATTGATCTTCCCCAGAACTTAGTACAGTGCCTAGCACATGATAAGGGCTTAATGAATACCATGAGAAAGAAAGTATCTCTCTGTTTTGCTTCCCTGAGTCCCAGCAAGTGTGACCCCCCTCAGGGTGGCACCTGGAGAGCTCCAAATACTCTACCAGTCTCGACTATGAGAGGAAGAGTCAAGCAGAGGCCTTCCCATTCCCTTCCTAGCTTGGCCAGTGGCTAGCAAGTGGAAGGCAATCTGCTACAAGTCAAAACTCACCCATGCTGGGCAGCAGTGGCTTGGGAGAGAGTCGAGGGCGAAGACTCAAGTGCGAAAGGAGGCAGTGGTCAACCGCTTCCATATTTTGACCAAGAAAACTCTCTGGATCCACTACCAGAATGATTGCAGATGGAGAGCAGGGCGTTCTGGAAGAGATGAGGCCAAGGCGTCGCTATGGGTTGGAGATGACTCGACAGCATAGGACAAGACAATTGGAATTTGGGGTGGTGGGGAAGGGCTTTCCCGCTGTGAAGTGAGTCTGTTTAAGAGTAGAACTTAGGCATAGCCCCCGCTAGATCTGCCCTACTCCACATCAGTTGCTGGGAAAACTCAACAACTGCCTTGACTTCTAAGTGGTAGGGGGTGGAAGGCAGAGGAGGAGCCGTGAAAGAGACTCAAAAAGAGTGACCAAAGAGATAAGGAGGGAGAACGAGTTCTGAATCCCCATCTTACAGCTGAGGAAACTGAGGCCCAGAGAAGTTAAGTGACTTACCCAAGGTCATACAGCAGGCGAGTGCCAGAGTAGGGATTCAAAATGGCAGAGTGGGGATTAGAAACCATGACCTTCTGACTCCCAGTCCCGCGGTCAATCTGAGAGTTGCACTGAGAGCTGGGAATGGGATTCAAATATCTTCTCAAGGCTCCATGCGCTTCGCATGAAAGGTGATAGTCTGACAGCAGCATAGTCATTTTCGTGTTATCTTCAGTCTACATATAGTGAGCGCCCTAAGGATCTCGTCACTAAGTACACATGTTAAACTTTCATAGGGCAGAGCCGGGACTAGAACTCAGATACTTCGACTAGCCTCCAGGCCAGCCTTCTCATCTACACCCAGCATCTCTCATTCATTCATTCATTCATTCAATCATATTTATTGAGCGCTTACTGTGTGCAGAGCACTATACTAAGCACTTGGGAAGTACAAGTCGGCAACATACAGAGACGGTCCCTACCCAACAACGGCCTCACAGTCTAGAAGCGGGAGACAGGCAACAAAACAAAACATGTTGACAGGTGTCAGGTCATCAGAATAAATCGAAGTAAAGCTAGATGGACATCATTGATAAAATAAATAGAATAGTAAATATATATAAGTAAAATAGAGTAATAAATCTATACAAACGTATTTACAGGTGCTGTGGGGAGGGGAAGGAGGTAGGGCAGGGGGGATGGGGACGGGGAGAGGAAAAAGGGGGCTCAGTCTGGGAAGGCCTCCTGGAGGAGATGAGCTCTCAGTAGGATCTCTCGATCTCCATATGACAACCCTAAGATAATACTAATAATAATAATTAAGAAACCACAGTGATAAATAGGAGGCGTGGTTGGCCAATGTTTTTGGATGATTAGCCCTCATTCTTACCCTTGTACTCTGTCCCTCCCCTTTCTCCACCGAACACTCCCAGGCTAGGAATCTGGGCTGAAGGGAGGAGATGAAAGTGTAAAATAACTAATTTCAAGATTTTCTGAGGGCCTGTAAGCATGGTAGTCATTGTACAAATAATATGCAAGCATTTATGTGCTATCTCCCCTCTTCAATGACATCCAACGTGTAGGTAAGCCCATCGGGCCAGTGACAATGCAGCCCCCTGTTTGAAAAAGTGAGGGGGGAGTGTCATCTACTTGTCCAATCAATCCATCAGTGGTATTTATTGAGCGCTTACTACGTAGAGCGCACTGTGCTAGGGGCTTAGGAGAGTACAATACAGCAGAATTTAAATATGGTCCTAACCTCTATCTTTCACTGATCTGCGTATCAGTGAGCATTTGTCTTCGTTTAACTGGCTTGCAATCACTGTTGATTAGAGAAACAGCGTGGCTCAGTGGAAAGAGCTTGGGCTTGGGAGTCAGAGGTCATGGGTTCTAATCCCAGCTCCGCCACTTATCGGCTGTTTGACTTTGGGCAAGTAAATTCACTTATCTGTGCCTCAGTTACCTCATCTGTAAAATGGGGGTTAAGACTGTGAGCCCCACGTGGGACAGCCTGATCACCTTGTATCCCCCCAGCGCTTAGAACAGTGCTTTGCACATAGTAAGCACTTAACAAATACCATCATTATTATTATTATTTTCCTTCCCATCTAACGTGGGCCAGCAGCAAAACCCAGTGTCACAAAGGGAAACTGATCCTCAGGTTGACTAAGGGACTGGCCAAAACCACCTTGATGGATATTGCCTTTTTCCACAAATGAAGTGAAGAGCAGCAGAATGGCCTAGTGGATAAAGCACAGGAATGGGAGTTAGAAGGACCTGAGTTCTAATCCCCGCTCCGCCACTTGTCTGCTCTGTGACCCTGGGCAAGTCACTTCACTTCTCCGGGCCTCAGTTCCCTCATCTGTAAAATGGGGATGTAGACTGTGAGCCCCATGTGGGACAGGGACTGTGTCCAACCTGATTAACTTGTACTTACCCCAGCATTTAGAACAGAGCTTATCACATAGTAAGCGCTTAACAAATACCATCATTATTATTAGGTGAAGAGCCAGCCCCCGGCATATGCTTTTTCTACTCAGGCCATTCCGGAAGGGCGGTCAATTTCTGGGGAAAGCTGTGACCGGCTGAACTGGACAATGGCTGAAAGGGGAAGTGGGACAAACATCCTGAGTCCGGCCCTGGCTGCAGCAAAAGAACGCTTTAATACAGTGCTTTGCACACAGTAAGCGCTCAATTAATACGATTGAATGAAAAACAGGACCGCACTCATTGTGTTTGGATAACACATTCCTCAAGCACTCTCCACCCCACGCCCCCAAAAAGTTCCATAATTAGACTTCCCTTACTCTGCTCTCAATAACAGTGCTATTCTAGTTACTGAGCGTTGCTGTAATACTCCGGATTTGCAAAATGCCTCATAAATTCGCTAGTTTTGTAGGTTATTTGGATCAGGAGCCGATATAAACCGTTCATTTATCCGGTCATCTTGAAGGATTTTGCCTGATTAACGTGTCGTGTTGCAGAATGTGCCAGTTTGACATGGAACTGATTATTCTAGTAATAATGATCATTATTATCATGGTGTTACATACTTACTAGGTGTGAAGCGCTGTTCTAAGCACTGGGATACAAATTCATCAGGTCGGGTCGGACACAATCCTGTTCCACAGTCTAAGTAGGACAGAGGACAGGCATTGAATCCCCATTTTACAGATGAGGAAGCTGAGGCCCAGTGGAGGGAAATGATTTACCCGAGGTCACACAGCAGGCAAGGGTTAGAGCCAGAATTAGAACCCAGATCCCCTGACTCCTAGACCCTCACTCTTTCCACTGGCCCACATGGCTTCTGAAAGAGTTCACTCTGAGGCCTTATAATAATAATAATAATAATAATGGCATTTATTAAGTGCTTACTATGTGTAAAGCACTGTTCTAAGCACTGGGGAGGTTCCAAGGTGATCAGGTTGTCCCATGGGGGGCTCACAGTCTTAATCCCCATTTTACAGATGAGGTAACTGAGGCACAGAGAAGTTAAGTGACTTGCCCAAAGTCACACAGCTGACAAGTGGCAGAGCCGGGATTTGAACCCATGGCCTCTGACTCCAAAGCCCGTGCTCTTTTCCACTGAGCCATACTGCTTCCCTTATGGAAAACCTAAGACATTCTAGTTCCTCTGGCAATGTTTGTAAAACAATGGGCTAGACTACTATTTGAGGGGATTATCTCTCTCCTGTTTGATGCACTTCTCATGGCAGGTGATAGCCCAACAGTGGGGTAGTCATTTTCACTTTATTTTCAGTCTATGTGTAATGAGCACCCTCAGAATATGGTTACTAAGTATGTGTGTCGAACCTGCACAGGGTGGAGCAGGGATTAATAATAATGATAATAATGATGGCATTTGTTAAGCGCTTACTATGTGCAGAGCACTGTTCTAAGCGCTGGGGGGGATACAAGGTGATCAAGTTGTCCCACTTGGGGCTCACAGTCTTAATCCCCATTTTACAGATGAGGTAACTGAGGCTCAGAGAAGTTAAGTGACTTGCCCAAGGTCACACAGCAGACATGTGGTGGAGTTGGGATTCGAACCCATGACCTCTGACTCCAAAGCCCGTGCTCTTTCCACTGAGCCACGCTGCTTCTGACTAGATTAGAACTCAGATCCTTCGACTAGCCTCTAAGCTAGCCTTCTCCTCTACACCCAGCATCTCTCGATCTCCACATGAACACTCTAAGGTAATAATAATTATGGCATTCGTTAAGCACTTACTATGGGTCAAGCACTGTTCTAAGCACTTGGTAGACACAAGTTAATCAAGTTGGTTGTAGTCCCTGTCCCAAATGGGGCTCTTAATCCCCATTTTAAAGATAAGGTAACTGAGGCCCAGAAAAGTGAAGTAACTTGCCCAAGGTCCCACAGCAGTCATGTGGTGGAGCCGGGGTTAGAACCCAGGTCCTTCTGACTCCCAGTACTGTGCTCTATCCACTAGGCCTCACTGCTTCTTTAAGCATTCCTCTTTAGCCAATAATAATAACAACAATAATAATAATGGCATTTATTAAGCGCTTACTATGTGCAAAGCACTGTTCTAAACGCTGGGGAGGTTACAAGGTGATCAGGTTGTCCCACGGGGGGCTCACTGTCTTTAATCCCCATTTTACAGATGAGGTAACTGAGGCACAGAGAAGTTAAGTGACTTGCCCAAAGTCACATAGCTGACAATTGTTGGAGCTCACATAGCTGACAATTGTTGGAGCCGGGACTTGAACCCATGGCCTCTGACTCCAAAGCCCGGGCTCTTTCTATTGAGCCATGCTGCTCCAATACAGCTCCAGCAGCAAAATAGCTCTATCGGGATGTACCATTTAGTGCTAGGCCTCGAGTCTTCTCACTTAAATAAATATGTCCAGATTCGTCCTTGTCTCTTCCCCTTCCGCATTTCTCTTCACCATGTTGGAGGAAAGGTGTAAATATGTTTCTGAAGAGAAAATTCATTCATTCATTCATTCAATCATATTTATTGAGCGCTTACTGTGAGCAGAGCACTGTACTAAGCGCTTGGGAAGTACAAGTTGGCAACATATAGAGATGGTCCCTACCCAACAGCGGGCTCACAGTCTAGAAGGGGGAGACAGACAACAAAACATATTAACAAAATAAAATAAATAGAATAGTAGTAATAAGGAAGTGGGGTGGTTTGTCCCCTCACCATAGTTTGTTCCTGAAAGATAGCGGGATGACCTTCGATTTTAGTAATAATTATTAATAATAATAATTGTGGTATTTGTCGAGCGCTTACTATGTGCCTGGCACTCTGCTATGTCCTGGGGTGGATGCAAGCAAATCGGGTTGGCGCAGTGCCTGTCCCACGTGGGGCTCACGATCTCAATCCCTGTTTTACAAATGAGGTAACTGAGGCCCAGAGAAGTGAAGTGACTTGCCCAAGATCCCAGAGCAGACAAGTGGTGGAGCAGGGATTGGAATCATCATCAATCGTATTTATTGAGCGCTTACTGTGTGCAGAGCACTGTACTAAGTGCTTGGGAAGTACAAGTTGGCAACATATAGAGACAGTCCCTACCCAACAGTGGGCTCACAGTCTAAAAGGGGGAGACAGAGAACAAAACCAAACATACTAACAAAATAAAATAAATAGAATAGATATGTACAAGTAAAATAAATAGAGTAATAAATATGTACAAACATATATACATATATGCAGGTGCTGTGGGGAAGGGAAGGAGGTAAGATGGGGGGGATGGAAAGGGGGACGAGGGGGAGAGGAAGGAAGGGGCTCAGTCTTGGCCCGTGCTCTATCCACTAAAACATGCTGCTTCTACAAAAGCACCTGACAGGCATCCCCCACTCCTCCCTTACTTCCAGTACTAACTGAGAGTGGGGTGAGGAATGAATGGATGGAAAGATGAGAGGGTCTGCCTTGACGAATAGCAGAACCTCCCCCATCTAACAATAATAATAATGATATTTTCTATGCGCTTACTATGTGCCAAGCACTCTACTAATCAATCAATCAATCAATCGTATTTATTGAGCGCTTACTGTGTGCAGAGCACTGTACTAAGCGCTTGGGAAGTACAAGTTGGCAACATATAGAGACAGTCCCTACCCAACAGTGGGCTCACAGTCTAAAAGGACTAAGTGCTGGGGCAGATAGTAAGCGCTTAACAAATGCCAACATTATTATTATTATATAAGACAATCGGGTTGGACACAGTCCCGGTCCCACAAGGGGCTCACAGTCCAAAGTGGATGGAGTAGGATTTAATCCCCATTTTACAGATGAGAAAACTGAGTCAGTCAGTCAGTGGTATTTATTGAGCATTTACTGGGTGCACCTCGGAGAGTGTAACAATAAACAGGCACATTCCCTGCCCACAGTGAGTTTATAATCTGGGGGGAAGTTGTAACAGAGAAGTTACGCGACTTGCTTAAGATCAAAAAACAGACAAGTGGCTGAGGTGGGATTAGAACCCAGGTCCTCTATTTCCCAGGCCTGGATTCTTTCCATCAGGCCATGCCGCTTCCCTACCTCAGTGCACAGAAGCGCTGAAGAGAAGAAGTCGCATGGCCTAATGGAGAGAGCACGGGTTTAGGAGTCAGAGGAACTGGGTCCTAATCCTGATCCTGCCCATTGTGTGACTTTGGGCAAGTCGTTTAACTTCTCTGGGCCTCAGCTTTCTCTGCTGGAAAATGGGGGCTCAACACCTGTTTTCCCCCACCCATCTTAGACTGGGAGCCCCATGTGGGACAGCGACTGTGTCCAACCGGATTAATTTGTCCCAGTGCTTTGAACAGTGCTTGACACACAGTAAGCATTAACAAATATAATTATTAATAATAATAATGATAATGACAAAAGGCCTGAGCTGCTCCACAAAAGAGAGAGCACCCCCCGAGCATGGCTTTAGATAGATTAGATTGTGGGCTTCTCTCCGCAGCCCTCCATCATGGCAGAAGTTGGGAATATCACAGACAGACACGATCTTCCCCTTAATCCTTCTTCCAGAACCAGGTAACCTTTGACCCGTGACTCAGAGAATCTCCTCAAATCATGGAGTTGGTCATTTTGTCGCAACCATACATCCCTTCCTCACGACAGCCCAGCTAGATTCGCAAGAACTCTTGAGGTGATTTTCCTGTTCCTCAGCCATCCAGTAGTAATAATGATAATAATGGTATTTGTTAAGTGCTTACTATGTGCCAAGCACTGTTCTAAGCACTGGGGTAGATACAAGGTAATCAGTAGTAGTAGTAATATTTATTAAGCACTTATTCATTCAGTTGTATTTATTGAGCGCTTACTGTGTGCAGAGCACTGTACTAAGCGCTTGGGCAGTACAAGTTGGCAACATATAGAGACGGTCCCTACCCAACAACGGGCTCACAGTCTGTGTGCAGAGCACTGTACTACATGCTGGAAAAGACTCGGGAATTAGGTACTATCCCTGTCTCTCGGGGAACTCACAATCTAAAAACAAAAAGAAGAAAAGGGGGCTGGCGACAGATACAAAAGGAGAAATGAAACAAATTGCCAAGTCAACATGAAGGTAAAAACAGAGATCGGTTGGGTGCTGTGACTAGAGGAGCAGAATTTCAGGCTCCTCTCAGTTCAGAGTCCACAATCCCAACCTCAGCCATACAGACCGCTGGAGAAGCAGCCGCCAGGGTCTTCCCCGAGGTTTGTCGGCTGCGGCGTCACCTCAGAAACAGAATAACCTTAGTACAGTGCTCTGCACATAGTAAGCGCTCAATAAATACGATAGAATGAATGAATAACCAGTCACGGCTTTGCATTTTGATTTGTGAAGTGTCTTACCATTCTTCCCGGGTTAAATCTCCCACCGGATTAGTGAGGTGGGTCAAACGGGGAAAACGAGGCATCCTGCTCTCCGTTTTGAGAAAGCGTGACCTAGTGGAAAGAGCATATGCCTGGGAGGCAGAGGACCTGGGTTCTATTCCCAGTTCTGCCACTTCCCTCCTGGGTGACCTTGGGCAAGTCTCTTCCTCTTCTTCCTTAATTTCTTAAGGAAATTACGACACAGTAAAAATGGAAGGGCAACTTGGTCCAGGGTGTAAATCCAAAGCCCATTTAGCCTGTATTCTATCCTCTCTTCTGGTGTCAGTCCCAGAGAAAATACATGGGGTAATCAATCCGTGGTATTTATTGTGCCCTTCCTATGTGCAGAACACTGTACACTGTTTGGGAGAGTACAATGCAACAGAATTAGCAAACCCGTTAACTGCCCATAATGAGCTGACTGTCTAAGAGGGTCGGTCCGTAGAGAGAAAATGCATTTTGAGGTGAACTCCGGAAGGAATTCTCTTCCTTGATTTCTTCATCTGTAAAATGAGAACTACATCCTATAACCTCTACATACACTGGAGAAGCATTCATTCATTCATTCAATCATACTGAGCACTTACTGTGTGCAGAGCACTGTAATAAGCGCTTGGGAAGTACAAGTTGGCAACATATAGAGACGGTCCCTACCCAACAGTGGGCTCACAGTCATGGCTTAGTGGAAAGAGCACGGTCTTGAGAGTCAGAGGTCGTGAGTTCTAATTCATTCATTCAATCAATCGAATTTATTGAGCACTTATTGTGTGCAGAGCACTGTACTAAGCGCTTGGGAAGTTGAAGTTGGCAACATATAGAGACAGTACCTACCCAACAACAGGCTCACTAATCCCAGCTCTGCCTCTTGTCAGCTGTGTGACTTTGGGCAGTTCACTTCACTTCTCTGTGCCTCAGTTACCTCACCTGTAAAATGGAGATTAAGACTGTGAGCCCCAAGTGGGACAAACTAATTACCTTGTATCAGCACTTAGAACAGTGTTTTGCACATAGTAAGTGCTTAACAAATGCCATCATTATTATTTTTATTATTACCCAAGTGGGACAAACTGATTACCTTGTATCAGCACTTAAAACAGTGCTTTGCACATAGTAAGTGCTTAACAAATGCCATCATTATTACTATTATTACCCCAGTGTTTAGAATAGTGTGTGGCACATAAGAAGACCTTAACGATAATAATAATAATAATAATTCTAGTCTTTGTTAAGCGCTTACTGAGTTCCAGGCACTGTACTAATCGCTGGAGTGGATGCAGTCAAATCAGGTTGGACATAATCCCTGTCCCACATGGGGCTCACAGTCTCAATCCCCATTTTACAGATGAGGAAACGGAGGCCCAGAGAAGTGAAGTGACTTGCCCAAGCTCACACAGCAGACAGGTAGCGGAGCTGCGATTAGAACCGGGCTCTACCCACTAGGCTATTCTGCTTAACAAATACTTAATAGCTTTAATTCTTTTTATAGCTTTAATTCTTTTTGTTGTGATGATTTTGACACCAGTCTACATGTTTTGTTTTGTTGTCTGTCTCCCCATTCGGGACTGTGAGCCCATTGTTGGGTAGGGACCATCTCTATATGTTGCTGACTTGTACTTCCCAAGCACTTAGTACAGTGCTCTGCACACAGTAAGCGCTCAATAAATACGATTGCATGAATGAATGAATGAATGAATACTATTTGATCAATGTTACAAGGTAAATCAGCCGTAGGTGAACAGGGCCAGAAGGCTGCGGAGCGATAAAAGGTTATGAGCAATCATTCTCCTCATGGTCTCTCCAACCTTGTCTTCTCCTATTTGCCCTCCCACCTCCACAGGTTCGTCCCAACCCCTGAAAGCATCATCGTGGTTAGCTGAAGGAAAAAATCAATTGGGCTTACTGCAACGGAAATTAAGATGGGATTGCTAATGTGAAACTTACTTGGTTATTTCTCTTTCAGAAATCTCGTACTGGGGTCAGAGTTTACTCACTTCAAAATGCATTTTCTCTCCACGGACCAACCCTCTTAGGCAGCTCATTATGGGTGGGGAACGGGTTTGCTAATTCTGTTGTATTGTACTCTCCCAAACACTTAGTACAGTGTTCTGCACATAGGAAGGGCACAATAAATGCCACGGATTGATTACCCCATGTATTTTCTCTGGGATTGACACCAGAAGAGTGGATAGAATACAGGCTGAATGGGCTTTAGATTTGCACCCTGGACCAAGTTGCCCTTCCATTTTACCGTGTCTTAAATATATGTCAGAGAATCTGGGTTTTAATCCCAGATCTGCCTGCTGTATGAACTTGGAGAAGCAGCTTGGCTTAGTGGAAAGAGCCCGAGCTTGGGAGTCCAAGGTCGTGGGTTCTAATCCCGGCTCCACCACTTATCGGCTGTATGACTTTGGGCAAGTCACTTAATCAATCAATCAATCAATCGTATTTATTGAGCACTTATTGTGTGCAGAGCACTGTACTAAGCGCTTGGAAAGTACAAGTTGGCAACATATAGAGACAGTCCCTACCCAACAGTGGGCTCTTACCTCATCTGTAAAATGGGGATTAAGACTGTGAGCCCCACGTGAGACAACCTGATTACCTTGTATCTACTCCAGCTCTTAGAACAGTGTTTGGCATATAGTAATCGCTTAACATATACCATTGTTGTTATTATTATTATTATTATATCAGTTAACTTCTCTGTGCCTCAGTTTAATCATTTGTAAAATGGGGATTAAATGCCTGTTCTCCCTCCCCCTTAGACTATGAGCCCCTCGTGGGACAGGGATTGGATCTGACCTGATTAACGTTTATCTACCCCAGCGCTTAGTACAGTGCTTGAAATATAGATAGTGCCTAACAAATAGTATTATTATTATTATTATTCATATATATGCAAACTAAAACCCAACACCACAAAGCAATCCAATTTCACAAAAGGAAATGCTCAACCTGCAATGTTGGGTTTCCTGAACGTCTCAAGTGACTTTTCAAATATTTAGGGTTTGGAAAAAACCCTAGTCATAGTTGTTCGTGGTATTTTGGTTTTTACTTTTCAACCCCCAGGCTTGTAAAAGGAAATGAAACCTTCATGTTTCTGAACTCACCGAAAGATTTGGTTAGAGTGATTCATTTCATTAATTCATCATTCCATGACTTGTTGTTTCTTTCAGTCTTGCATACAAAAAAAAAGAAAAAAACAACAGAGAATCTACTCTTGCTGTTTTCTTATCAGCCAGCATTTCCTTGGAGGTGCCCAAGTGGTAAAATAAACAAAATCAGAATTCTTCAGCACTTGCCTGGAAGAAGGCTTTTACTGGTGGGAAGGGAGGGTTGTTTGTGGGTCAGTTTAGTCAGCTTTAAGGGTTCATTCATTCATTCATTCAATCAATCATCTTTATTGAGCACTTACTGTGTGCAAAGCACTGTACCAAGCACTTGGGAGAGTACAGTACAACAACAACAACAAAGAGCCACATTCCCCAACCACAACGAGCTCACTGAATTATTTTCTTAACAGCCCTCAAAGAGCTCCATAAGGAGCAGAGTGTCCCAGTAGAAATAATAATAATAATAATAATGATGGTATTTGTTAAGCGCTTACAATGTGCAATGTGCTGTTCTAAGCGCTGGGGAGGTTACAAGGTGATCAGGTTGTCCCACGGGGGGCTCACAGCTTTAATCCCCATTTTACAGATGAGGTAACTGAAGCACAGAGAAATTAAGTGACTTGCTCCGCTAACAGTTGGCAGAGCTGGGATTTGAACCCATGACCTCTGGCTCCAAAGCCCGTGCTCTTTCCACTGAGCCACGCTGCTTCATGGAAAGAAGAAAGAGCACGGGTCTTGGAGTGTGACCTTGGGCGAGTCCAAGGCTGTGCGACCTTGGGTAAGTCACTTAACTTATCTGTGCCCCATTTTCCTCTTCTATAAAATGGGGATTAAATCCTACACCCTCCTACTTAGACTATGAGCCCCATGTGGGACAAGGACTGTATCCAACCTGTAGATCTTGTATCTACCCTAACACTTAGTACAGCGCTTGGCACATTGTAAGCACTTGACAGTTAGCATCATTATTAATTATAATTATAAGGAGGAGCATGAAACAAGCTACTGAAGCTCCTCAGATTTGGGGGCATTGTAAGCACTTGACAGCATCATTATTAATTATAATTATAAGGAGAAGCATGAAACAAGCTACTGAAGCTCCTCAGATTTTGGGAGGTTGCCACACAGCAGCAAGCTGACTAGGCTGCTGGCCTCCCCTTCCTACTCTCATTTGGTCTTCCCCTCTCTCCGCGGATCGCAGAGAAGCAAAGAGTATTTGGAGAGAAGGGAGGGGAGTAAAGCAAGAAGACTAGAGAACTGGGGATTAACCTGGAGAGGAAAAGGTCAAGGGGCAGTTTAACAACGGTCTAAGATTTGGGAATTTATTTCCACATTCGCTAGCTCATGTTTATATAACTCTGCTTTATTTATAGTGACCTCTCTGGTTGTAAATGTAAGTCTCTTCCATTCGAATACCTTGCGGGCAGGAGACATGTTGCTTTATTATCTTGTACTTCCCAAATTCATAGTACTGTCTCATCTTATGATGATGGTGGCATTTGTTTTACTTGTCCATATCTATTCTATTTATTTTATTTTATTAGTGTGTTTGGTTTTGTTCTCCGTCTCCCCCTTTCAGACTGTGAGCCCGCTGTTGGGTAGGGACTGTCTCTGTATGTTGCCAACTTGTACTTCCCAACCGCTTAGTCCAGTGCTCTGCACACAGTAAGCGCTCAATAAATACGATTGATTGATTGATTGATTTGTTAAGCGCTTACTATGTGCAAAGCACTGTTCTAAGCGCTGGATCTTATGCAGTCGAGTCGTTTCCGACCCGTAGCGACACCCCGGACACATCTCTCCTGGAACGCGAACATCTGGTAGTGGATCCAGAGAGTTTTCTTGGTCAAAATCTGGAAGTGGTTGACCATTGCCTCCTTCCGTGCAGTCAACTTGAGTCTCCGCCCTCGACTTTTAGACTGTGAGCCCACTGTTGGGTAGGGACTGTCTCTATATGTTGCCAATTTGTACTTCCCAAGCGCTTAGTACAGTGCTCTGCACATAGTAAGCGCTCAATAAATACGATTGATGATGATGATGACTTTCTCCCGTGCCGCTGCTGCCCAGCACAGGGGAGTTTTGACTTGTAGCAGATTGCCTGCCACTCGCTAGCCAATGCCCAAGCCAGGAATGGAATGGCTGTGCCTCTACTTGACTCCCCCTCCTGTAGTCGAGACTGATCGAGGCCTGGAAAATCCCCGGGTGCGACCCTGAGAGGTGACCTAGTACAGTGCACCTCACCAAATGGGTCCTCAGACAACAGAGACCAGTTGTCCTCCAGCTCCCACCAATGAGGAAATCAGGCAATTGTATTTATTGAACACTTACTGTGTGCAGAGCCCTGCACAGAACAAATAGGAGAATAAAATTCAACAGTATAACAGATGCATTCCCTGACCACAGTGAGCTTACAGTCTAGAGGGGGAGATAGACTGTGAGCCCACTATTGGGTAGGGACTGTCTCTATATGTTGCCAACATGTACTTCCCAAGCGCTTAGTACAGTGCTCTGCACACACTAAGCGCTCAATAAATACGATAGATGACGATAGACATTAATATAAATAAATAAATTACGGATATATACATAAATGCTGTGGGGCTGGTAGAGAAGCAACGTGGCTCAGAGGAAAGAGCCCGGGCTTGGGAGTCAGAGGTTGTGAGTTCAAATCCCACCTCCGCCACTTGTCAGCTGTATAACTTTGGGCAAGTCACTTAACTTCTCTAGGCCTCATTTACCCCATCTGTAAAATGGGGATTAAGACTGTGAGCCCCCCATGGGACAACCTGATCACCTTGTGTCCTCCGCAGTGCTTAGAACAGTGCTTTACACATAGTAAGCGCTTAACAAATAGCAAAATTATTATTATTATTATTATTAAACAGAGTAATTCAGGGTGATGCAGAAGGGAATGGGAGAAAAGGGAATGGGGGAAAAGGAAATGAAGACTTAGACAAGGCCTCGTGGAGGAAATGTACTTTAAGGGTGGGAAAAGTTTCTCTGGAGGGGTGGGTTGGTGGGAGTGGTGTCGCTTAACTAGTAACACTGAGAAAATAATGTGCACAAATTCCAGCGTGGGAATTTTAGCCTAAGTAAAGAAGGTGGGAGATGAAATGAGTGCCCCAGAGTGAGAGATGTTGGATGTTGAAGTGGATGACCAAGCCAAGGGGGAAATTGCCTTCTCTGGAGTTGTTTAAAAATGGAGATTCTCACTGGTTGTAGGGGAGGAGGGGGTTTGATTTGACCTGCTGATGGGGGAGCCTCCTAAGCCAGTCCTATGGCACCTCGTATGATATCAGATCAAGAACGTTTAACCATGAACAGTCCAGTGGCTAAAGCCAGTGGTAAGAGGATTGGGAGAAATAGGAAATGGAGCGAAAGGGGAGAAATGAGTGAGAAAAGCGAAGAAGGGGCTCCCAAGCAAAGAACTGTGGGAAAGAATGACTATGGCAGCACAAAGCAGCCATAACCACCCATCTGGAGTTCTCCCCCAGACTTCCCAAGTGACAGAAATAATAATTATTGTATTTGTAAAGCACATACTATGTGCCAAGCACTGTTCTAACCACTGGGGTAAATACAAGATAATCCGGTTGTCCCATATTGGGCTCACACTTTTAATCCCCATTTTCCAGATGAGGTAACTGTGGCCCAGAGAAGTTAAGTGGCTTGCCCAAGGTCACACAGCAGGCAAGTAGCAGAGCCAGGATTTGAACCCATGTCCTCTGACGCCCAAGTCCGGTCTCTTGCCACTAAGCCACGCTGCTTCACTTTTTCTGGGTGGTGGGGAAGGTTCTCTTGCTGCCCCAATCCGTGTCATCCCCCCATAATAATCTTTCAAGGTTTGGGTCTTAGAAGCAAGAAATGCATTTTTTGAGCTTGGAGACAAACTCCAGCCCCCAGAAATTGTTCTCTGCTACAGGACTCAGGTCCTAGAAATTTGAGTGGGTTTTCAGCGTGCCAAGCAATGTTCCCCCAGCTCCAGGGAAAAGCCTATGTGTGGTTATTAGCTTTTTATTGCAGCAGGGCAATTAGCTCCTCCTAGAAATGTTGTCCTTTTTGTATTCTGTGTTCCACACGTCATCTCAGCATCCCTGACATAGAGAAAAGCATTGATTTTTTCTTTTTTTTTTAACCTTTGGATCAGTAGGTCGATTCTGATGTGTTATTTCTTAAAACGCTGATATCAGTCATGAAAGGGAAAAATAAAGTGTAATAGGCAGTCTTTAAGAGAAGTCCAGCCCCACGTCTAAGTACATATTTACAGAGGCGTTATAATGTGTCTAACGGGGGAATTTTTAAAACTAGTTTTTAGATCTAATTGTTAGTGACATCATCTCCAACTGGTAAAACAGTTAACCGTCTCTCATAATAATAATGGCATTTGTTAAGTGCTTGCTATGTGCAAAGCACTGTTCTAAGCGCTGAGGGGATAAAAGGTGATCAGGTTGTCCCACATGGGGTTCACAGTCTTAATCCCCATTTTACAGATGAGATAACTGAGGCCCAGAGAAGTGAAGTGACTTGCCCAAAGTCACGCAGCTGACAAATGGCAGAGCTGGGATTAGAACCCATGACCTCTGGCTCCCAAGCCCATGCTCTTTCCACTGAGCCATGCTGCTTCTCTGCTTCTCTCAGGACCAGGACCGTGGCAATCTCCTCTTACACTACCTTACAAGGGAATTAAATGTTAAGGGAAAATCAGGTAATTCATTCATTCATTCATTCAGTCGTATTTATTGAGCACTCACTGTGTGCAGAGCACTGTACTAAGTGCTTGGGAAGTACAAGTTGGCAACATATAGAGACGATCCCTACCCAACAATGGGCTCACAGTCTAGAAGGGGGAGACGGACAAGATAACAAAACCTGTGGACAGGTGTCAAGTCGACAGAACAAATAGAATTAAAGCTAGATGCACATTAACAAAATAAATAGAATAGTAAATATGTACAAGTAAAATAATAGAGTAATAAATCTGTACAATAATATACACAGGTGCTGTGGGGAGGGGAAGGAGGTAGGGTGGGGGGGGGATGGGGAGGAGGAGAGGAAAAAGGGGACTCAGTCTGGGAAGGCCTCTTGGAGGAGGTGAGCTTGCAGTAGGGCTTTGAAGGGACGAAGAGAGCTAGCTTGGCGAATATGTGGAAGGAGGGCATTCCAGGCCAGGGGGAGGAGATAATAAATGTAAATGCTAAGGGTAAATCAGGTAATAAATGTAAAGGCATTTTGGAATTGAGAGCACTGGCTAATTTTTTTTTAGAAATTTGCTAAGCGCTTACTATACGCCAGGTATTTACTAAGTGCTGGGGTAGATATAAGCTAAGTAGGTTGGACACTGTCCACATCCCATTTGGGGCTTACAATTTTCATCCACGTTTAACAGATGAAGTAACAGAGAAGTTGAATAATAACTGTGGTATTTTTTAAGCGCTTAGTATGTACCAAGCACTGTACTAAGCTCTGGGGTGGTTACAAGCAAATTGGGTTGAACAAAGTCTCTGTCCCATGTGGGGCTCACAGTCTGAATCCCCATTTGACAGATGAGGTAACTGAGGCACAGAGAAGATAAACGACTTGCCCGAGGTCATACAGCAGACAAGTGGTAGAGGTGGAATTAGAACCCAGGACCTTCTGATTCCCAGGCCCATGTTGTATTCATTCATTCAGTCCGTCAGTCATTCAATTCTATTTATTGAGCACTTACTATGTGCAGAGCACTGTACTAAGTGTTTGGGAAAGTGCAATCCAGTAATAAAGAGAGACAATCCCTGCCCACATTGAGCTCACGGTCTAGAGGAGGGGGACAGATATCCCCAACCCCCCCGCCTTGCCTCCTTCCCTTCCCCACAGCACCTGTATATATGTATATATGTTTGTACGGATTTATTGCTCTATTTATTCATTTGTTTTACTTGTACATATTTATTCTACTTATTTTGTTTTGTTAATACGTTTTGTTTTGTTCTCTGTCTCCCCCTTCCAGACTGTGAGCCCACTGTTGGGTAGGGACCGTCTCTGTATGTTGCCAACTTGTACTTCCCAAGCGCTTAGTACAGTGCTCTGCACGCAGTAAGTGCTCAATAAATATGATTGAATGAATGAATGAATGAATAAAATGACAGCTATATGACATGAATGACAGATATATACGTACCCCCGGCCCACATCCTCCCCCTGGCCTGGAATGCCCTCCCTCCGCACATCCGCCAAGCTAGCTCTCTTCTTCCCTTCAAAGCCCTACTGAGAGCTCACCTCCTCCAGGAGGCCTTCCCAGACTAAACACCCTTTTTCCTCTCCTCCTCCACATCCCCCCTGCCCTACCTCTTTCCCCTCCCCACAGCACCTGTATATATGTTTGTACAGATTTATCACTCTGTTTATTTTACTTATACATATTTACTATTCTATTTATTTTGTTAATTATGTGCATCTAGCTTTATTTTTATTTATTCTGATGACCTGACACCTATCCACATGTTTTGTTTTGTAGTCTGTCTCCTCCTTCTAGACTGTGAGCCCATTGTTGGGTAGGGACCGTCTCTCTATGTTGCCAACTTGTACTTCCCAAGTGCTTAGTACAGTGCTCTGCACACAGTAAGTGCTCAATTCATTCATTCATTCATTCAACCGTATTTATTGAGCGCTTACTGTGTGCAGAGCACTGTACTGAGCGCTTGGGAAGTACAAGTCGGCAACATATGGAGACGGTCCCTACCCAACAGTGGACTCAATAAATAAATACGACTGAATGAATAAGTAAGCGCTTAACGAATACTTATGCTATTGATGCCTGTCTACTTGTTTGGTTTTCTTTTCTGTCTCCCCGCTTCTAGACTGTGAGCCCGTTGTTGGGTAGGGGTAGTCTCTATTTGTTACCGAATTATACTTTCCAAGCACTTAGTACAGTGCTCTGCTCACAGTAAGCGCTCAATAAATACGATTGAATGAATGAATGAATGAATAAGTGCTGTGGGGTGGAGAGAAGGGGGAATAACCAAGGGAGTGAGCCAGGGTGACAACGAAGGGAGTGGGAATATTTTCCAGGTCAGCGCTTAGAACAGCGCTTGGCACGTAGGAAGCGCTTAACAAATACCATCATTATTATTCTTATTATCAATCAATCAATCGTATTTATTGAGTGCTTACTGTGTGCAGAGCACTGTACTAAGTGCTTGCACTGTACTAAGCGCTTATTATTACTTTGTATAGTGAATCTCATCAAATGGGTGCTCAGTAAATGCTATTGCTATTGATGTGGCTCTCTGGTGCTGTAGAATTCATAGCCCAAGCTGGAGATTTTTTTTTTTTCTGCCTCTGTGGTTCCTTGCTCTGCAGAGTTCAGAGCTCACCCCCAGCCTCTTCAATAACTGGCCTGTAGCTGATTGTTCTCCAAACCCCAAAAGGAAAGGGAACAAGAGATAAAGGTACGTGTGTGTGTGTGTGTGTGATAATATTTATGTGGGTGACTGTGTTTGTGTAAGAGTGAATGCCTTTGGGCCAGAGCTTGCAGATGAATGGTGAGTGAGAGAGGTGAATGAATAGGTTTTTGTGAATAAAAGAAAGGACCTCCATTCATTCATTCATTCATTCATTCAATCGCATTTATTGAGAGCTTACTGTGTGCAGAGCACTGTACTAAGCGCTTGGGAAGTACAAGTTGGCAACATATAGAGACGGTCCCTACCCAACAGCGGGCTCACAGTCTAGAAGGGGGAGACAGACAACAAAACAAAACATATTAACAAAATAAAATAAATAGAATAAAGATGTACAAGTAAAATAAATGGAGTAATAAATATGCACAAACATATATACATATATACAGGTTCTGTGGGGAGGGGAACGAGATATGGTGGGGGAGATGGGGAGGGGGAAGAGGAGGAGAAGAAGGAGGGGGGTTCAGTCTGGGAAGGCCTCCTGGAGGAGGTGAGGTCTCAGTAGGGCTTTGAAAGGAGGAAGAGAGCTAGTTTGGCGGATGTGCGGAGGGCGGGCATTCCAGGCCAGGGGGAGGACGTGGGCCGGGGGTTGATGGTGGGACAGGCGAGAACGAGGCCCAGTGAGAAGGTTAGCAGCGGCAGAGGAGTGGAGGGTGCAGGCTGGGCTGGAGAAGGAGAGAAGAGGTGAGGGACGAGGGGGCGAGGGGGTAGACAGCCTTGAAGCCGAGAGTGAGGAGTTTTTGCCTGATGCGAAGGTTGATTGTTAGCCACTGGGGATTCTTGAGGAGGGGAGTAGCATGCCCAGAGCGTTTCTGCACAGAGATGATCCAGGCAGCAGCGTGCAGTAGAGATTGAAGTGGGGAGAGACAGGAGGATGGGAGATCGGAGAGGAGGCTGATGCAGTAATCCAGTCGGGATAGGATGAGAGATTGAATGAGCAGGGTAATGGTTTGGATGGAGAGGAAAGGGCGGATCTTGGCAATGTTGCGGAGCTGACACTGGCAGGTTTTGGTGACGGCTTGGATGTGAGGGGTGAACGAGAGAGCGGAGTCGAGGATGACACCAAGTTTGCGGGTTTGTGAGACGGGAAGGATGGTAGTGCCGTCAACAGAGATGGGAAAGTCCGGGAGAGGGCAGGGTTTGGGAGGGAAGATAAGGAGTTCAGTCTTGGACATATAAATATCAGTTCTGTAATTCAGGGGGATACCTTCCTGACGTTTAAGGAAAACTTGCAATGGAGAACGTACCCCTTCATCAACAGAAACACATGTGCCAAAACAGGGCATTCTGAAGCCACATCAAGTTCCACCCAGATGGAGAGCATCTTGTCAGAAAAATATCCCCTAATTCCCAAATGTTTTACCCAAAATGTAGAGTGAAAACATACATTCTGCAGGATTTGAGTACAAGCCAATCAATCCATGATTCCTTTTTATAGGCTCCCTATTGAGTATAAAGCACTGTATTTCTCATTTGAGAAAGCGCAAAAGAAGCAAGACTAGACTTGAGCTCATTGTGGGCGGGGATTGGTGCTCTTTATTGTTGGGGATTGGTTGGAAGAGGAGAGAGGTGTACTGAAGCAGTGTGGCTCAGTGGAAAGAGCCCAGGCTTTGGAGTCAGAAGCCGTGGGTTCAAATCCTGACTCCACCAATTGTTGGCTTTGTGACTTTGGGCAAGTCACTTTCTTCTCTGTGCCTCAGTGACCTCATCTGTAACATGGGGAATAAGACTGTGAGCCCCCCATGGGACAATCTGATCACCTTGTAACCTCCCCAGCTCTTAGAACAATGCTTTGCACATAGTAAGTGCTTAATAAATGCCATTATTATTATTATTACTGAGTGACTCTTGAAGGAGATGATCCATCCACCACTGTGTAGCCTAAACGGAGAGGAGAAGGTGTCCATTCTTCTCCACATCCAGTAGAAACTCTTAGACCATTGGCTTTGCAGCACTCAATCAGCTGTCTCTCCCCCTCAACACCTATCACTGTTGCTCCACACCATGGCTTAGTGGATAGGGCTTCTCTAATAATAATTATAACATTTGTTAAGTGCTTACTATGTGCCAGGCACTGTACTAAGCACTAGGGTGCTGAAAGAAGCCGCGTGGCTCAGTGGAAAGAGCCCGGGCTTTGGGGTCAGAGGTCATGGGTTCAAATCCCAGCTCCGCCACTTGTCAGCTGTGTGACTTTGGTCAAGTCATTTAACTTCTCTGGGCCTCAGTTCCCTCATCTGGAAAATGGGGATGAAGAATGTGAGCCCCACGTGGGACAACCTGATTACCTTGTATCTACCCCAGCGCTTACAACAGTGCTTTGCACATGGTAAGCGCTTAACAAATACCAACATTATTATTATTAGGGTGGATACAAGCAAATTGGGTTGGACATGGTCCCTGTCCCACATTTAGGAATAAGGGGATGCTTTTCTGACAAGATGCTCTCCTTATGGGTGGAACTTGATGTGGCTTCAGAATGCCCTGTTTGGCACATGTGTTTCTGTCTTAATCCCCATTTTACAGTTGAGGTCACGGAGGCCCAGAGAAGTGAAGTGACTTGCCCAAGGTCACACAGCAGACAGGTGGTGGAGCGGAATTAGAACTCAGGTCCTTCAGACTTTCAGGCCCATGCTCTGTCCACTACGCCATGATATCGGAGAAGCAGCGTGGCTCAGGGGAAAGAGCCCAGGCTTGGGAGTCAGAGATCGTGGGTTCAAATTCCGCCTCCGCCACTTGTCAGCTGTGTGACCTTGGGCAAGTCACTTAACTTCTCTGGGCCTCAGTTCCCTCATCTGTAAAATGGGGATTAAGATTGTGAGCCCCCACACAGGACAACCTGATCACCTTGTATCTTCCCAAGCGCTTAGAACAGTGCTTTCCACATAGTAAGTGCTTAACAAATGCTATTATTATTATTATTATTATTATTATTATTATATTGTGGTCCAAAGGGTAGATTGGCCATACAGGACGACCAGGCAGAACTCCACAAGTTGAACCAGAGACCTTGTCTTGCTGGCCCAAAGAGTTGGAGTAGTAGGCATGCAGGCTTGCTTCCCCCAACATCCCCACCCCAGAGTAGCCTCCAGGGCCACTGGAGCCTAGCCAGTATAAAAATCATGTTTTTCCCACTAGAATAATAATAACAGTAATAATAGCAAACTTGTACTTCCCAAGCGCTTAGTACAGTGCTCTGCACACAGTAAGCGCTCAATAAATACGATTGAATGAATGAATGAATGGAGCCCGGCCAGTATAAAAATCATGTTTTTCCCACTAGAATAATAATAACAGTAATAATAGCAAACTTGTACTTCCCAAGCGCTTAGTACAGTGCTCTGCACACAGTAAGCACTCAATAAATACGATTGAATGAATGATCGAATAATTGTAGTACCTGTTAAGCACTTGCTATGTGCCAGGCATTGTTGTAAGGGCTGGGGAAGCAGTGTGGCTTAGTGGAAAGAGCGTGGGCTTGGGAGTCAGAGGTCATGGGTTCTAATCCTGGCTCTGCCACTTGTCTGCTGTGTGACCTTGGGCAAGTCACTTCTCTGTCCCTCAGTTCCCTCATCTGTAAAATGGAGATTAAGACTGTGAGCCCCACATGGGACAATCTGATTACCTTGCATCTACCCCAGCGCTTAGAACAGTGCTTGGCACATAGTAAGCTCTTAACAAATACAATCATACAAGGTAATTAGGTTGGACACAGTCTCTGTGCCACGTGGGACTCACAGTTTTAATCCCCATTTTACAGATGAGGGAATTGAGGCACAGAGAAGTAAAGTGACTTACCCAAGATCACATAGCAGACAAGTAGCGGAGCAGGATTAGAACCTAGGTTCTTCTGACTCCCAGGCTGTGTCTAAGCTACTCTCTACGGCCGCACCAATTTACACTGTCTTACTTCTGCAACATTCTGGGCAAGCACTTACTACATAATAAGTGCTGGAGTATAATCACATACAATCCCTGTCCCACATGGGGTTTATGAGCCCACTATTGGGTAGGGACCATCTCTATATGTTGCCAACTTGTACTTCCCAAGCGCTTAGTACAGTGCTCTGCACACAGTAAGCGCTCAATAAATACGATTGCATGAATGAATGAATGAACAGTTATTCATTCATTCATTTAATCAGCGCAGCTTAGTGGAAAGAGCCCGGGCTTGGGAGTCAGAGGTCATGGATTCTAATCCCGGCTCCACCGCTTATCAGCTGTGTGACTTTGGGCAAGTCTCTTAACTCCTCTGTGCCTCAGTTTCCTCATCTGTAAAGTGGGGATTAAGACTTTGAGCCCCCCGTGGGACAACCTAATTACCTTGTATCGACCCCAGTGCTTAGAGCAGTGCTGGGCACATAGTAAGCACTTAACAAATACCATCATTATTATTCAATCGTATTTACCGAGTGCTTACTGTGTGCAAAACACTATACTAAGCTCTTGGGAGTGTATAATGTAACATCCGCTGCCTACAAGGAACTCTTACCCCATTTTACAGATGAAGAAACCAAGATCCAGAGCAGTTCAGGGACTTGTTCAAGGTCACACAGCAGAAAAGTGGAGGAGCTGGAATTAGAATCCAGGTCCTCTGGCCCCCAGGCTGGTGCTTTTTCCACTAGGCCATGCTACTTCTCCACCAAGGACTGAGAGGGAACAGTTTCCAAATTGCTAACAGGCCAGAAAATAGTCATATGGAGTCGCTTTAGCTCTAAGAGGAAACTTAAATCTTATCCAAAGCCTAAAAACAGCAAGACTGAAAGTCCGGGCCTAAGAACTGCCCTCCAGAGTTGGCAACTATGACTGGGCCAATCAATCAATCATATTTATTGGACGCTTACTGTGTGCAAAGCACTATTCTTAGTGCTTGGGGGAGTAAAAATAACACAGTTGGTAGACACATTCCCTGCCCAATACATGTTTATAGTCTAGAAGGGGAGGCAGGCATTAATACAAACAAATAAATTACGGATATAGATAGATGTGCCAAGAAAGAGCACAGGCTTGGGAGTCAGAGGTTGTGGGTTCTAATCTCAGCTCTGCCACCTGTCAGCTGTGTGACTTTGGGCAAGTCAGTTCACTTCTCTGTGCCTCAGTTACCTCATCTGGAAAATGGGGGTAAAGACTGTGAGCCCTCTGTGGGACAACCGGATTTACCTTGTGTCTACCCCACAGTTTAGAACAGTGCTTGGCACAGAGTAAAAGCTTAACAAATACCATCATCATCATCCACTGATAATAGCCAAACCTGTCCCCAAAATCCTTTTTGTGGCCGCTGATGATGATGACGATGGTGTCTAATAATAATAATAATAATGGCATTTATTAAGTGCTTACTATGTGCAAAACACTGTTCTAAGCACTGGGGAGGTTACAAAGTGATCAGGTTCTCCCTCGGGGGGCTCACAGTCTTAATCCCCATTTTCCAGATGAGGTAACTGAGGCCCAGAGAAGTGAAGTGACTTGCCCAAAGTCACACAGCTGACAACTGGTGGAGCCGGGGTTTGAACCCATGACCTCTGACTCCAAAGCCCGGGCTCTTTCCACTGAGCCACGGTGTTATCTGTTAAACACTTACTATGCGTCAAGCACTCTTCTAAACTCTGGAGTAGATACAAGGTCATCAGGCTGGACACAGTCCCTAGCCCACATCATCATCATCATCAATCGTATTTATTGAGCGCTTACTGTGTGCAGAGCACTGTACTAAGCGCTTGGGAAGTACATATTGGCAACATATAGAGACAGTCCCTACCCAACAGTGGGCTCACAGTCTAAAAGGGGGAGACAGAGAACAAAACCAAACATACTAACAAAATAAAATAAATAGAATAGATATGTACAAGTAAAATAAATAGATAAATAGAGTAATAAATCTGTACAAACATATATACATATATACAGGTGCTGTGGGGAAGGGAAGGAGGTAAGATGGGGGGGATGGAGAGGGGGGCGAGGGGGAGAGGAAGGAAGGGGCTCAGTCTGGGAAGGCTGAGGTTCACATGGGGTTCACAATCTTAACCGCCATTTTACAGATGAGGTAACTGAGGCCCAGAGAAGTGAGGTGACTTGCCCACCATCACACAGCGGACAAGCGGCTGAGCTAGGATTAGAACTCAGGTCCTTCGGACTTCCAGGCCCGGGCTCCCAGTGGCTCTCTCCACTAGGCCATGCTGCTTCATGAGGGCTGAGGTGGATTGATCTGGGGGCTCGCTTCCTCTCCTTAATCCTCACCCTGCCTTCCCTGGGATGGAGATTCGGAGGCCAAAATCCCAGCTGGAGGAAAGAGGATGGTGAATAAAATGGCCACTGTGCCCCAGAATAACGGAGAGTCGGCCAGTGGGGATGATGGACTGATTCCAGTTATCCACCTCTTGCCCAGTTGAAGCTCAGACCCTCTGAACCTATTCCGGTGGCTCCCCTCGCCCTCCAAATCCAAAGTGATGAGGGGAACATTTTGTTACTCAGAGGAGTTCCATCCTCGCCGAGCAATTGACTAACAATAACACTGCCTGGCTAAAATACCGCGGATTTAAACAAAATGCTATTTTAAAATCCTCCTCGCCGGCAGAGGCAGGGCGGTGGCTATTTTGGGCTCCAGAACACGCCACCCGGGCACAAGCCAATTGCAGCGCTCTCCTCCCCTGCTACCTCTGCTAACTAACCCTAGCTAGCTGTATATATGTATATATGTTTGTACATATTTATTACTCTATTTACTTATTTTACCTGTACATATCTATTCTATTTATTTTATTTTATTAGTATGTTTGGTTTTGTTCTCCGTCTCCCCCTTTTAGACTGTGAGCCCACTGTTCGGTAGGGACTGTCTTTATATGTTGCCAACTTGTACTTCCCAAGCACTTAGTGCAGTGCTCTGCACACAGTAAGCGCTCAATAAATACGATTGATTGATTGATTGATAACCCCGGAGTTAGAGCCGCACCGGGAGAGCGTCCCAAATGTAGGAAAGCTGGGGCAGAAGAGGATTCCATTCCTCCCCCAAGTGGATTGCCAAGCCGAAGTGTCCGCTTCCTCCCAAGACGTCCCGCTCGGCCACATTGTACTGAAGAGATTGCAGATACTATAATAGTAATAATAACTGTGGTATTTGTTAAGCGCTTGCTATGTGCCCAGCACCGTACTAAGTGCTGGGATCGATACAGGATAATCAGCACCCACGTTCATTCATTCATTCGTATTTATTGAGCTCTTACTGTGGGCAAAGCGCTGTACTAAGTGCTTGGGAGAGTATGATACAACAATAAACAGACACATTTCCTGCCTACAATGAGCAGTGTGGCTCAGTGGGAGGAGCCCAGGCTTGGGAGGCAGAGGTCGTGAGTTCTAATTCCGGCTCCACCACTTATCGGCTGTGTGACCTTGGGCAAGGTCACTTAACTTCTCTGGGCCTCAGTTACCTCATCTGTAAAATGGGGATTAAGATTGCGAGCCCCGCGTGGGACAACCTGATCATCTCGTATCACCCGAGCGCTTAGAACGGTGCTTTGCACGTAGTAAGCGCTTAACAAATACCATTATTATTGTTGTTATGGGGCTTACAGCCTAAAAGGAGAGAGAATGGGTATAGAATCCCAATTTTGCGAGAGGGATCTGAGGCACAGAGAAATGAAGTGATTTTCATTCATTCAGTCATATTTATTGAGCACTTACTGTGTGCAAAACACTGTACTAAGCGCTTGGGAGAGTACTACAGAACCACAAACAGACACATTCCTGGCTGCAATGAGCTCACATTCTAGAGGGGGAGACAGACACTAATATGCATAAATAAATAAAACTAAATAAATGATTTGCCCAAGGTTTCACAGCAGTCAAGGACTGGAACTGCAATTTGAACCGAGGTGCTCTGCCTCCTGAGCCCGGGTTCTTTCCACTGAGCCACACTGCTTCTCATAGATGGTGCATAGTAAACGCTTAACAAATGCCATCATCATCATCATCATCATTATTATTATTATTATTATTATTATTATTAGATACCATACCTACTGATTCCCCCCACCACCGGATGTTGAAGCTCCGTGGACCAGGAGAGGGAACCTGGAAATCTCACCTCTCAGAGAATAATCCAGCCGTTCTGTAGAACTCCTTGTTCAGCTCTTTAGCTTGGGGGGTGGGCCCACAATCATCGTCTGATCCCCATCGCTGTCAGACAAGACATCATATCATTAATATTCTCTTTGTTTGACATTTGCCTTGGGCCGACAATAAAATAAAAGGACTAGGCTCTGTTTGCACTTGCAAAGAGGTTTCTAAAATTACCAAACCCTCTTTCCAGTGTGGGCAGCCAGCTTGCCATCTCTGCTCAGCCTCCTCTTCCCCAGGAGGAGGAAAGGGTGACGTAAGCGTGACTTATTAGGGGGCCGAGGTCTCAGGGGCTGACTCAGTTTCCCTCCGCCAAGGGGGCGAGTTAGGGCTGCCCATCCCTGCTCCAAGAAGGGGTTCCCAAGCAGCAGTTTTCAGGACAGCCGCTCCAGTAAAGAACTGGGGGCTGCAGGAACCACCTTCTATTCTCCCTGCGACTAGGCCCCTTGGAGAGAAGGCGACTGATTGTGTTCAAGCCCATCTCGAACCCAGAATCAGGCACGGCCTCTTCCCTGGGCATTTACAGTCCGAATACGGAGCAGCAGCGTGGGATGATGGGAGAGCTCGCTTATGAATGGAATCTGTCGAATAAATGCTTGTAAAGCGCTGCGCTTGGACAAAGTGCTACGTAAATGCTAAATAACCATTATAAATCCTCCTGAATCCCCACGGTCCCCTGGGATGGGATTGCTGTTTATTCCATTGTTTGACTTTCTCTTCTATAATTTATGAGAGGAAGTTTATATAGGAGCCCTTAGTCTCAGCAAAATGCATCTTCAGGGGATCTTTTTTTTCCAGTGGATTAAACTTCAAAGGAAAGAGAAAAGAGAGGAGCGAGCAGTAGAACTGTATGAGGTAAAGGCTCATCTGTATGCCACACTTTTCCCGGCGTGATTGCAGGCTGAATGCACAAGAGAGGTCCCTGCCTAGACAGGGAGTTTTCCTCAGGGAGTACTGGGCCCGGTGGATAATAGTGGGTAACAAAATTCATTCATTCATTCAGTCATATTTATTGAGCACTCACTGAGTGCGGAGCACTGTACTAAGCACTTGGAAATAATAATAATAATAATAATGGCATTTATTAAGCGCTTACTATGTGCAAGGCACTGTTCTAAGCGCTGGAGAGGTTACAAGGTGATCAGGTTGTCCCACAGGGGGCTCACATTCTTAATCCCCATTTTACAGATGAGGGAACTGAGGCCCAGAGAAGTGAAGTGACTTGCCCAAAGTCACACAGCTGACAATTGGCGGAGCCGGGATTTGAACCCATGAACTCTGACTCCAACGCCCGGGCTCTTTCCACTGAGCCACGCTGCTTCTCAAGTACAATTTGGCAATGGATAGAGACAATCCCTACCCAACAATGAGCTCGCAGTCTAAAAAGGGGGAGACAGACAACAAAACAAGTAGACAAGCATCAACAGCATCAAAATAAATAAATAGAATTGTAGATCTAGACACATCATTAATAAAAGAAGCAGAATAATAAATATGCACATGTATGCATGAGTGCTGTGGGGTGGGGGCGTAGAGCAGAGGGAGGGAGTCGGGGCGATGGGGAGGGGAGGAGGAGCAGAGGAAAAGGGGGGCTCAGTCTGGGAAGGCCTCCTGGAGGAGGTGTGCTTTCAAAATGGCAGCCAAATGTAGCTTCCCACACCAGGCATCTTCTTTGGCACTAAGGAGCAGAAATAGTGATGGACTACTGCCACCCTGATTTCTGATCATTGTAGTCTTTGTTAAGAACTTGCTATGTGCCAGCACTGGGGTTAGATATAGGATCTAAGATCATACCCAGCTCCTGTCCCACATCATCATCATCATCATCAATCGTATTTATTGAGCGCTTACTGTGTGCAGAGCACTGTACTAAGCGCTTGGGAAGTACAAGTTGGCAACATATAGAGACAGTCCCTACCCAACAGTGGGCTCACAGGCTAAAAGACCACATGGGGGTCACAGTCTCAGAAGAGGAAGAACAGGTACTGAATCCCCAGAGTGGCTCAATGGAAAGAGCCCGGGCTTTGGAGTCAGAGGTAGTGGGTTCGAACCCCGCCTCCGCCAATTGTCAGCTGTGTGACTTTGGGCAAGTCATTTCACTTCTCCGTGCCTCAGTTACCTCATCTGCAAAATGGGGGTGAAGACTGTGAGCCCCCCGTGGGACAACCTGATCATCTTGTAACCTCCTCAGTGCTTAGAACAGTGCTTTGCATATAGTAAGCGTTTAACAAATGCCATCGTTATTATTATAATTATTATTTGACAGATGAGGAAACTGAGGCCCAAAATCACACCGCAGACGAGTGGCGGCGTGGGAATTAGAACCCAGGTCCTCTGACTCCTGGGCCCGTGCTCTTTCCATTAGGACACGTGCTTTCCATAATGGTCAAATGGAATGAACAGTTGGTGTCATTCTAGGGACATGTGTTACCATGGTACATTTTCCTCACGGCCTACATAATAATAATAATAATAATGATGGTATTTGTTAAGCGCTTCCTATGTGTCAAGCACTGTTCTAAGTGCTGAGGGTGATACAAGATATGGAAGTGTTCTAGTACCTTTTAATAGTATTTAATAATAATAATAATAATGGTATTTGTTGAGTGCTTCCTATGTGTCAAGCACTGTTCTAAGTACTGAGGGTGCTTCAAGGTAATCAGGTTGTCCCGTGTGGGACTCACAGTCTTTAATCCCCATGCTGCTTCTCTGCTTGTACTCTCCCAAGCGCTTAGTACAGTGCTCTGCACACAGTTAGTGCCCAATGAATACAAATGATTGATTGATTGAGTGCCCGTCTGGTGTGTTTCAACTCACTAGTGCGCTGGGATGGGATGAAGGACTGTGTGCCCGCTGTTGGGTAGGGACTGTCTCTATATGTTGCCAACTTGTACTTCCCAAGTGCTTAGTACAGTGCTCTGCACACAGTAAGCGCTCAATAAATATGATTGAATGAATGAATGAAGGAAGGAGTCAGCCCCACCATTTGGCGGGAATGTCTTTGGAGCACCGTTCCGGGAGAAAGGGAATCGTCTGCCTTCCCTGTTGGGGGAGATCCAGCTGAGGGGGTGATGTGTCTGGACTCACCTGACGTCAATTACCTTATCGCGGGGGAGATGGGGAACTCTGCCAGAGGAACCTAGTGGACCGTGGCCTGCAGCACTGGGGCCAGGAGTTGAGATCAGACTTGTCCCGGGATGATTGGGAAAGGAAAATTTCTTGGAAAGGCAGTTGGTTTGGCTCTCTTATGGGCTTGTAGTGTGCTGGCCAAAACACCAGCCCAGTAGCGTCTGTGGTACACGTTCTCTCCCATCTGAGGCACCTGCCAGATGTCATTTCATTCAATCGTATTCATTGTGTGCAAAGCTCTGCACTAAGTGCTTGGGAAAGTACAATACAGTAATAATAATAATAATAATGGCATTTATTAAGTGCTTTCTGTGTGCAAACACTGTTCTAAGCACTGGGGAGGTTACAAGGTGATGAGGTTGTCCCATGGGGGGCTCCCAGTCTTAATCCCCGTTTTACAGATGAGGGAACTGAAGCCCAGAGAAGTGAAGTGACTTGCCCAAACTCACACAGCTGACACTTGGTGGAGCCAGGATTTGAATCCATGACCCTTGACTCCAAAGCCCGGGCTCTTTCCGCTGAGCCATGCTGCTCAGAGAAAGACAGCCCCTGCCCACAATAAGCTCACAGACTGGGGTTGGCGGGGGTAGAGGGGTAATAGTGGTATTTGTTAAGCGCTTACAATGTGCCAGACACTGTACTAAGCACTGGGATGGATACAAGACAATCAGGTTGGACACAGTCCCTGTCCCATATGGGGCTCACAGGCTTAATCCCCATTTCACAGATGAGGTAACTGAGGCACAGAGAAGTGAAGTGACTTGCACAAGATCCCACAAGAGACATGTGGCTCCTCACCCTGGGCTTCAGGGCTGTCCATCCCCTCGCCCCCTCCTCCCTCACCTCCCTTCTCTCCTTCTCCAGCCCAGCCCGCACCCTCCGCTCCTCTGCCGCTAATCTCCTCACCGTACCTCGCTCTCGCCTGTCCCGCCGTCGACCCCCGGCCCACGTCATCCCCCGGGCCTGGAATGCCCTCCCTCTGCCCCTCCGCCAAGCTAGCTCTCTTCCTCCCTTCAAGGCCCTACTGAGAGCTCACCTCCTCCAGGAGGCCTTCCCACACTGAGCCCCTTCCTTCCTCTCCCCCTCGTCCCCCTCTCCATCCCCCCATCTTGCCTCCTTCCCTTCCCCACAGCACCTGTATATATGTATAGATGTTTGTACATATTTATTACTCTATTTATTTATTTATTTTACTTGTACATATCTATTCTATTTATTTTATTTTGTTGGTATGTTTGGTTTTGTTCTCTGTCTCCCCCTTTTATACTGTGAGCCCACTGTTGGGTAGGGACTGTCTCTATATGTTGCCAACTTGTACTTCCCAAGCGCTTAGTACAGTGCTCTGCACACAGTAAGCGCTCAATAAATATGATTGATGATGATGATGATGGTGTGACTGAGCCAGAATTGGAAACCTCATCTTCTGATTCCCAAGTCCGTGCTCTTGCCATTAGGCCGGGCTTGGAAGTTCTTCTGACCCAACTTTCTAGAGTGAAGGAACAAGAAAAAAATATCCCGTGACTTTCACTTACTCAATCAATCAATCAATTGTATTTATTGAGTGCTTACTGTGTGCAGAGCACTGTACTAAGCGCTTGGGAAGTACAAGTTGGCAACATATAGAGACAGTCCCTACCCAACAGTGGGCTACTCCCTACTTTAATGTTTGCCTGGGAAAAAACAAAGGCCTCCAAGAAGCCTTCCCACACTAAGCCACTGAGAAGCAGCGTGGCTTAGTGGAAAGAGCCTGGGCTTGGGAGTCAGAGGTCGTGGATTCTAATCCCGGCTCCACCACTTGTCAGCTGTGTGACTTTGGGCAAGTCACTTAAGTTCTCTGTGCCTCAGTTACCTCATCTGTAAAATGGGGATTAAGACTGTGAGCCCCACGTGGGACAACCTGATTACCTTGTAGCTATCCCAGTGCTTAGAACAGTGCTTTGCACATAGTAAGCACTTAACAAATAACATCATCATTATTATTATTATCCCCACTTTACATAGGAGGGATCTGAGATCCAGAGAAGTTAAATGACTTCCCCAAGGTCACACACAGCAGGCAGGTAGCAGAACCAGGGTTAGAACCCAGGTCTCCTGACCCCCAGGCCCAAACTCTGTTCCACTAAGCCATGCAGCTTCCCAGTATCACCCATCTCTCTGGAAAGCTCACCTCCTCCAGGAAGCCTTCCCAGCCTGAGCCCCCTTTTTCCTCTCCTCCTCCCCTCCCCATCGCCCCCCGGCCCTACCTCCTTCCCCTCCCCACAACACTTATATATATTTGTACATATTTATGACTCTATTTATTTTAATTGTACATATTTGCTACTCTGTTTATTTTATTAATAATGTGCATATAGCTATAATTCTACTTATTCTGACAGTTTTGACACCTGTCTACATATTTTCTTTTGTTGTCTGTCTCCCCCTTCTAGACTGTGAGCCCGTTGTTGGGTAGGGACCGTCTCTATATGTTGCCGACTTGTACTTCCCAAGGGCTTAGTACAGTGCTCTGCACACAGTAAGCGCTCAATAAATACGATTGATGATGATGATTCTGCACACAGTAAGCGCTCAATATATGAGATTGAATGAATAAATGAATGAACCGGGATTAGAACCCAGGTCTCCTGACCCCCAGGCCCAAACTCTTTTCCACTAACCCATGGGGCTTCCCAATGTCACCCATCTCTCTGGAAATGATGTTGAAGGACAGAGTTGGTGGTTCAGTTGGCCAGCAAATGTTTAAGGAGATGGTCCAAGTCTGAGATCCTTATGGACTCCACAAAAACCACTGGCTATCTATATCCCTATATCTATATCTATAGACTTTTAGACTGTGAGCCCACTGTTGGGTAGGGACTGTCTCTTTATGTTGCCAATTTGTACTTCCCAAGCACTTAGTACAGTGCTCTGCACACAGTAAGTGCTCAATAAATATTATTGATGATCCCTCCTCTTCACTCAAAAACTCCTGGTCAGTGTCTTCAACGGTCTCCCCATCTACTCTCTCCTTAGCGTCCTGCTGCTTCCCAGCTCGTGATCTTCACTCTTACTAAGAGAACTTTCTCCTTGGCCCCTCTCTGGCCCCTGGATCCCCTCCCCTCCCCACTCCCTACCAACCTGTAACTCCCTCCCTTTTCACATCCACCAGATCCCCCACATCTGCTGCCTGGATCATTTTTCTACGAAAACATTCAGGCCCCGGTTCCCCGCTCCTCAAAAAACTCCAGTGGTTAAGAGAAGCAGCGTGGCTCAGTGGAAAGAGCCCGGGCTTGGGAGTCAGAGGTCAGGGGTTCTAATCCCGGCTCTGCTACAGGTCTGCTGTGTGACCTTGGGCAAGTCACTTCACTTCTCTGAGCCTCAGTTACCTCATCTGTAAAATGGTGATTCATTCATTCATTCAAATGTATTTATTGAGCACTTACTATATGCAGAGCACTGTACTAAGCGATTGGGAGGTACAAGTTGGCAACATATAGAGACGGTCATAAAGACTGTGAGCCCCACGTGGGACAACCTGATCACTTAGAACAGTGCTTGGCACATATTAAGCCCTTAACAAATGCCATCATTATTATTTCCCAACCACCTCCGCATCAAACAAAAACTACTTGCCGTTGGCTTTAAAGCAGTCAATCATCTCGCCCCCTTCTACCTCATCTCGGTTCTCTCCTATTACAACCCAGCCCACACACTTCACTCCTCTAATGCTAACCTTCTCCCTGTACCTTCTGTTACTGTTTTGCTCTGTACACAGTACTGAACATGAATAATTTCAAGAAGGGATTTACCTGCATGGCATTTCATGCCATACGGGTTCCAGTGCCAAGTGGCTTTGACAGGATTGAGCAAAAACCACATTCTATCAAAATTCCTATTTAACTTGCCGATTGAACGGGATAGAAGAAAAATGGAACATGCAAAAGAATAGAATCCTAATGAAAGACATAGTGCAAATTCCTATTTAACTTGCCGATTAAACGGGATAGAAGAAAAATGGACATGCCAAAGAATAGAATCCTAATGAAAGACATAGTGCAGCGTCATCTTGCTGCCGACCCTAGCCCCCATCCCGCTTCTGGCCTGGAATGCCCTCCCTCCTTAAATCCGACAATTATTCTCCTCCCCTTCAAAGCCTTATTGAAGGAACATCTCCTCCAAGAGGCCTTCCCAGATTCAGCCTCCCCTTTCCTCTTCTCCCACTCCCTTCTGCATCACCTTGATTCACTCCCTTTGTTCATCCCCCCCCAGTCCCACAGCACTTATGTACATATCTGTCATTTATTTATTTATAATAATGTCTGTCTCCCCCACTTTAGACTGCAAGCTCACTATAGGTAGAGAATATGTCTGTTTATTGTATTGTACTCTCCCACGTGCTTTGTACAGTGCTCTGCACACAGTAAGTGCTCAATAAATACGATTGAATGAATGAATGAGTGAATCCCAGCTCTCCCCGTCTTCATTCCCTCCTCTTCCTCGAACCCTTCCTTTATACACTTTCTTATCAACAGGTCAAATCCACTGAACTATCCTCTCAGCACTTATGCATCTACATCAAAGACCCTTTTGTGCATAGTGATTTATCTGTTCTTTATGCCCTTATTTTACTCATCTACCCATCTTTTCATTCTCTTTTCATTCTCTGTCAATTATTTTGAGTGTGTCTCCCCCATTAGATGTAACTACTTGAGGGCAGGGATCTTGTCTTTTACATTTATTGCATTCTCCCAAGCTAAAATTTAGTCTAGTACTCTGCAACAATGGGCACTCAATAAATACATTAATTAACTGATTCCTGAAATGCATCAAGCTTTTACTTTTCCTTGAAAAACAAAGCAAGGCGTCTGATTCACCTTCTGGTCTCCTCTCTCCTGCCTTTCTCTGATCCAGCTTCTCTCAGATCTCTTTGCAGACAAAGCTCTTCCTAAGCATGGAAGAAAGCCAGGGAATACCTTGCCCCCTGAAGCTTAAACATGCTGAACCAGGCTAAATCTGCTGGCAGGAACAATAGTCACACACATGACATTTAAAGAACAAAAACAGCTATTTATAAACCTTCTGTCCTAGGGGCTGAATCTGGGTTTTCTCTCAGATCGAAATGGCAGGGCCTCTCTGGGGCTGATGGAAAGTTTGGTCTACTTAAAGTCCTACTTCTGAAATGATGAACCCCACCCTACTGAGCGATGAAAATCAGAGGACTACCCCGATTTGGCCTTCATTTCCTCTCCTCCTCTTCCCTTTCATGTCATTCTTGCACTTGGATCTATAGCCTTTAAGCTCTTGATATTCATCCCCCCCTCATCCCCATAGCACTCATGTTTCTGTTTTGTTCTGTTTTGTTTTATGGTATTTGTTAAGCGCTTGCCAAAGGCCAGATAGTTCATTCATTCAATCGCATTTATTGAGCGCTTACTGTGTGCAGAGCACTGAACTAAGCGCTTGGAAAGTACAGTTCGGCAACAGATAGAGACAGTCCCTACCCAACAACGGGCTTACAGTCTAGAAAGAGGAGACCGACAACAAAACGAAACAAGTAGATAAGCCTACTCCCAGCCTGTGAAGGAACACCCCCAAGCATTTTACTTGTATATATTCACTATTCTATTTATTTTGTTAATGATGTGCATTTAGCTTTAATTCTGTTTGTTCTGACAACTTGACACTTGTCCACATGTTCTGTTTTGTTGTCCGTCTCCCCCTTCTAGACTGTGAGCCCGTTGTTGGGTAGGGTCCGTCTCTATAGGTTGCTGATTTGTACTTCCCAAGAGCTTAGTACAGTGCTCTGCACACAGTAAGCGCTCAATAAATGCAATTGAATGAATGAATGCTCTGTACACAGTAAGCGTTCAATAAATACGATTGAATGAATGAATGAATGAATGTCAATACCATCAAAATAAATAGAATTATAGACAAGATAATCAGATAATTATCAAATAATCAGGTAATTGTCTATCAGATATATAGACAAGATAAAATCAGGTCAGGATTCATAGTCATAATCCCCATTTTACAGATGAGACCTGTAGAACGAAGTGACTGGCCCAAAGTCACACAGTTGACAAGTAGCAGAGCCGGGATTAGAACCAAAGTCCTTCTGAATCCCAGGCCCGGGCTCTGTCCACTAGTATGCTGCTTCCCAGGACCATCAGCTCCTTCTAAACTGCAAGCTCCCTGTGGGCAGAGAACATGTTTGCTGACTGTTATAGTGTACTCTCCCAAGTGCTTGCTCTGCACACAGGAAGCGTTCAATAAATACCGTGGATTGAGTGAGTAAGTGGTCTCTGCAGCTAATAATAATAATAATGATGGCATTTGTTAAGTGCTTACCATGTGCCAAGCACTGTTCTAAGCACTGAGCACTGTTCTAAGCACCAATAGCTCTGCTTTCCAATACTATTGGAGAAACTATGGTAAACCTAGTTGCCCTGAGGAGAACGTCTAGGTGTGCGCATTAATAACCTGCTTGTCTCTAGACTGTAAGCTCGTTGTGGGCAGGGAATGTGTCTGTTTATTGTTCTATCATACTCTCCCAAGTGCTTAGCATAGTGCTCTGCCCACAGTAAGCACTCAATAAATGCAATTGAATGAATGAATGCATGAACCTTTCTTCCCGGAAGCCTGGATCCCACTGTGATGCAGAATCACGCTCTGGTTGCCTTATTTAATGGTATTTGTTAAGCACTTATTATGTACCAGGTACCGTACTAAACGCTGGGGCAGATCCAAGATAGTCAGGTTGGACATAGTCCCTGCCCCACAGGGGTTTCACAGTCTCAATCCCCATTTTCCAGGTGAGAAGTGAAGTGACTTGCCCAAGGCCACACAGAAGTCAAGTGAAGCAGCATGGCTCAGTGGAAAAGGGCATGGTCTTTGGAATGAGAGGTCATGGGTTCAAATCCCGGCTCCGCCAATTGTCAGCTGTGTGACTTTGGGCAAGTCAGTTCACTTCTCTGTGCCTCAGTTACCTCAGCTGTAAAATGGGGATTAAGACTGTGAGCCCCCCATGGGACAACCTGATCACCTTGTAACCTCCCCAGCACTTAGAACAGTGCTTTGCACATAGTAAGCGCTTAATAAATGCCATCATTATTATTATTATTAAGTGGCAGAGCTGGCATTAGAATCCAGGTCTTTCTGGCTCCCAGGGTCTTAGTCTGCCCACTAGACCACACTGCCTTCTGCCTAAGCACTGAGGGGCTTCAAGCTCCCTCCCCTCACTTCATTCATTCAATTGTATTTATTAAGTGCTTACTGTGTGCAGAGTACTGTACTAAGCACTTGGGAAGTACAAGTTGGCAACATATAGAGCCGGTCCCTACCCAACAGTGGGCTCACAGTCTAGAAGGGGGAGACAGACAACAAAACAAAACATATTAACAAAAAAAATAAATAGAATAAATATGTACAAATAAAATAAATGAATAAATAGAGTAATAAATATGTACAAACATATATACATATATGCAGGTGCTTTGGGGAGGGGAAGGACACCTCCCTTGCATGATTCTGTGGCAATACCACCTCACCCCCCAACCTTCTCTCTCCTTAGGAGGCAAAGAAATAGGCAGAATAGTTATTTTCTAGCAAATATGAAGGGGGAAATAGGAAGATAGCAAAGATCAATGTAGAAATGGGATAATCTGCTTTCCTTCATGATACCATGTTTTGTGTACCTAAAATGAAAGTACACGAAGAGGGAAGCCCTGTGTCGTAAATCATGGGATACCTGAATTAGGCAGGTCTTAAAAGGGAAGTTAACTGTACCTGACAAAGAGACCATCTCTGGAAAACTGATAAAAGATCAAAAATTTCCCCCCTACAAAGTGATTATTGGAGGGACAGGGAAGACAGCCAGAGGGAAGGGAAGGAATGGAGATGAAGCGGAAGGCATTCCAAAAATTATCCATGCATTTTTGACTTGTTTTTCTTCAAAAATACCAGCCGACAGTCGGAGACCCCCTGAAGATCATGGAATGAGTAATCCAATGATTGCCCACCCTAGCGATAAGGAGGACAAGAGTCAATCACCTCCGTTCGTGGGCAGAATTCCTTAGTAGGCAACACGGAAAAGAGAGTGAGGCCAGGTCCACGCCACCAAAGCTAAACATTGAATCTGGCCCAATCTGGATTGACCAGGGAAATATCTATGTAGTAATAATAATAATAATGGTATTTGATAAGCACTTACTCTGTGCCAGGCACTGTTCTAAGTGCTGGGGTAGTTACAAGTTAGGTTGGACACAGTCCCTGTCCCACATAGGGCTTCCACTCTTAATCCCCATTTTACAGACGAGGTACCTGAGGCTCGGAGAAGTGACTCGCCCAAGGTCACACAGCCGACATGTAGCGGAGCCAGGATTAGAACCCATGACCCTCCAACCCCCAGGCCCATGCTCTGTCCACTAAGCCACGCTGCTTCCCTATGTTTGGGAAGCGGGTTAAGAGACGGAAACCCAGCAAACGACGGTGAAACTCTACCAGTCTCGACTACGGGAGGGAGAGTCAAGCAGAGGTTTACCCATTCCATTCTTAGCTCCACCACTTGTCTGCTGGGTGACTTTGGGCAAGTCACTTAACTTCTCTGTGCCTCAGTGACCTCATCTGTAAAATGGGGATTAAGACTGTGAGCCCCCCGTGGGACAACCTGATCACCTTGTAAACTCCCCAGCGCTTAGAACAGTGCTTTGCACATAGTAAGCTCTTAATAAAAATGCCATTATTATTATCATTATTATTAGCTTGGCCAGTGGCTAGCGAGGGGAAGGCAATCTGATACAAGTCAAAACTCCCCTGTGCTGGGCAGCAGCGGCATCAGAGAGAGTCGAGGGTGGAGATTCAAGTTGCCGGCGCGGAGGAGACAATGGTCAACCATTTCCAGATTTTGAGTGAGAAAACACTATGGATCCAATGCCAGAAGGATTGCAGATAGAGGTGGGGAATTCTGGGAGAGATGTGTCTGTGGTGTCCCTACTTGATGGCATAATCAATCAATAAATCGTATTTATTGAGCGCTTACTGTGTGCAGAGCACTGTACTAAGCGCTTGGGAAGTACAAGTTGGCAACATATAGAGACAGTCCCTACTCAACAGTGGGCTCAAGATAAGTGCTAGTAGTAGTAGCGGTAACAGTAATGGTAACAGCAGTAGCAGCAGCAGCAATAATAATGGTAGTAGTCATAGTAGTACTCATATTAGTAGTAATAATAATAATAATGATGGTATTTGTTAAGCACTTACTATGTGCAAAGCACTGTTGTAAGCGCTGGGGAGGTTACAAGGTTGTCCCACGGGGGGCTCACAGTTTTAATCCCCATTTGACAGAAGAGGTAACAGAGGCACAGAGAAGTTAAGAAGCAGCGTGGCTCAGTGGAAAGAGTCCGGGCTTGGGGGTCAGAGGTCATGGGTTCAAATCCCAGCTCTGCCACTTGTCAGCTGTGTGACTTTGGGCAAGTCACTTAACTTCTCTGGGCCTCAGTTACCTCATCTGGAAAATGGAGATTAAGACCATGAGCCCCCCGAGGGACAACCTGATCACCTTGTAACCTCCCCAGCGCTTGAAACAGTGCTTTGCACATAGTAAGCACTTAATAAATGCCATTATTATTATTATTATTATTATTATTATTATTATTATTATTAAGTGACTTGCCCAAAGTCACACAGCTGACAGAGCTGAAATTTGAACCCATGACCTCTGACTCCAGAGCCCGTGCTCTTTCCACTTGGCCACACTGCTTCCTGTAGTATTAGTAGTACAGTGCTCTGCACACAGTAAGCGCTCAATAAATACGATTGAATGAATGAATGAATGAATGAATAGTAGTAATAGTCATGGTGGTAGTAACAGTAGGAGTAGGAGTTGTAATTAGTAATGGTTATATATATTTGGATTTTTGGCAAAAGGTTCTTGAGATTGGCGGGAATGTGTCCACTCGCTCTGTTCTATTGCACTCTAGCAAACACTTAGTACATTGCTCTGCATGCAGTAAGCACTCAATAGATACCATTGATTGATTACTGATCGTTGTTGTCATGCTGTCGTGTCCGACCCATAGCGACACCCTGGGCACATCTTTCCCAGAACGCCCCACCTCCAACTGCGGTAGTTCTGGCAGTGGATCCAGAGAGTTTTCTCGGTAAAAATACGGAAGCAGTTGACCATTGCCTCCTTCCAGGCAGTTCATCATCATCATCAATTGTATTTATTGAGCGCTTACTGTGTGCAGGGCACTGTACTAAGCGCGCAGTTAACCTGAATCTCCTCCCTCTACTCTCTTCCATGCGGCTGCTGCCCAGCACGGGGGAGTTTTGACTTGTAGCAGATTGCCTTCCACTGGCTAACCACTGGCCAAGCTAGGAAGGGAATGGACAGGCCTCTGCTTGACTCTCCCTCCCATTGCCGAGACTGGTAGAGGACTGGAAACTCTCCAGTTGCGACCTTGAGAAGTGGATTATTGATTAGCACTACCCAGATTCACCAGATAATGATTCCCCTCCCCGCTTTGCCGTTGATCTGCAGAAGGAAAAGATTCAGGAGTCCATGAGCCTCAGATCTGTGGGAAGAAAGCAGTGATTCATTCAGGTCGGTAGGCAGGAAGATGACATCAGTTAGCACAACCCCTACTAAGAACCCAAGAGCACACACTCAACTAAATAATTAGCAATTCTCCCTCGCCACATCAAAAAAGTGAATCTTTTTTTTTCAGCTTTTTGGCCACGAGTTTACTTCCACAGGATTTGGAGTAATAATAATAATTCTATTTGAATTTTGTATGAAGCTTTAATTTTGCCAAAGCACCTTCACATCAGGTATCTCATTTTATCTTAGCCACCCCTTCCTCAAAAATCTCCACTGGTTGCTTATCCACCTCCGTATCAAACAAAAACTCCTCACAATTGGATTTAAAGCTCTCATCACCTTGCCCCCCGCTCCTACCTCACCTCCCTTCTCTCCTTCTACAACAAGCCAACCCACATACTTTGCTCCTCTGCTGTTAACCTTGTCAATGTGCCTCGATCTCACCTGTTTTGCCACAGATCCCTGGCCCATGTCCTACCTCTGGCCTCAAATTTGCCAGACAACTACTCTCCCCAACTTCAAAACCTTGCTGAAGGCACATCTCCTCCCAGAGGCCTTCCCAAACTAACCTCCATTTTTCCTCATTCCCCACTCCATTCCACGTCACCTTGACTCGTTCCCTTTGCTTCCCCTCCTTCACCCCACAGCATATATAGATAGATAGATAGATAGATAGATAGATAGATAGATAGATATTTGACTTCCAAGCTTGGGAGTCGTAGGTCATAGGTTCTAATCCCGGCTCCACCACTTGTCTGCTGTGTGACCTTGGGCAAGTCACTTCCTTCTCTGGGCCTCAGTTCCCTCATCTGTAAAATGGGGGTGAAGACTGTGAGCCCCACGTGGGACAACCTGATCACCTTGTGTCCCCCCCAGCACTTAGAACAGTGCTTTGCACATAGTGAGCACTTAACAAATGCCATTACTATTATTATCATTATTATTATATATTCATTCAATTGTATTTATTGAGCGCTTACTTTGTGCAGAGCACTCTACTAAGCACCTGGGAAGTACAAATTGACAACACATAGAGATAGTCCCTACCCAACAACGGACTCACAGTCCATTGTTACAGCTTTATTTATATTGATGTCTGTTTACTTGTATTGATGCCTGTCTCCCTCCCTCCCTGCCCCAAACTGAGCTCATTCATTCATTCATTCATTCAATCGTATTTATTGAGTGCTTACTGTGTGCAGAGCACTGTACTAAGCGCTTGGAAAGTACAAGTTGGCAACAAATAGAGACGTTCCCTACCCAACAACAGACTCACAGTCTAGCTCACTGTGGGTAGGGATTGTCTCTCTTCATTACTGTATTGTACTTTCCCAAGCGCTTGCTATAGTGCACAGCACACAGTAAGCGCTCAATAAATACAAATGAGTGAATGAATGGATGTTGTTTTGTAGAGTCTGACATTGTTGTCATCAGTCATATTTATTTAGGGCTCACTCTTCAGGACACTGTGCTAAGCACTGACAGTGAGGAAACTGAGATCAGAGAAGTTAAGAAGCTAATCCTAGACAGACCTTTGCTCTTTACCCAGGGCTTCATTACCTCAACATGTGTGATCAATCAGTGGTATTTATTGAGTACTTACTGTAAGCAGGGCACTGTACTAAATTCATGGGAAAGTATGATACAGCAGAGTTAGTAATTGCAATCCCTGCCGACAAGGAGCTTATAGTCTACAGGGGAAACAGACATTAAAATAGATTAATAGATTAAAATAGATCAGAGAAGCAGCGTGGCTCAGTGGAAAGAGCACAGGCTTTGGAGTCAGAGGTCACGGGTTCATATCCCGGCTCTGCCAATTACCAGCTGTGTGACTTTGGGCAAGTCACTTCACTTCTCTGGGCCTCAGTTACCTCATCTGTAAAATGGGGATTAAGACTGTGAGCCCCGCGTGGGACAACCTGATCACCTTGTAACCTCCCCAGCGCTTAGAACAGTGCTTTGCATGTAGTAAGCGCTTAATAAATGCCATCATCATCATCATCATCATCATTAGGGATGGGGCAAAAAAAGGATTACGATACATACGTAAGTGCTGTGGGGCTGGAGTGAGTATCAGAGTTCTTAAAGGGAATGTGTCTGTTTATTGTTCTATTGTATTCTTCCAAGCACTTAGTACAGTGCTCTGCACACGGTAAGTGCTCAATAAATAGAGAAACAGCGTGGTTTTGTGGATAGAGCACGGGACTAAGAGTCAGAAGGTCATGGGTTCTAATTCCGGCTCCACCACTCGTCTGTTGTGTGACTTTAGGCAAGTCACTCCAGTTCTCTGTGCCACACTTCCCTCATCTCTAAAATGGGCATTGAGATTGTGAGCCCCATGTGGGACAGGGATTGTGTTCAACCCAATTTGCTTGTATTCATCCCAGCGCTCAATACAGTGCCTGGCACATAGTAAGCACTTAACAAATGCCATAATAATTATTATTATAAATATGATTGACTGAATAAAAGGAATCCACAGCCAAGTGCATAGGTGATACTGAAGGGAGGGCAAATAGGGTGGGGTAATGAAGGTTAGTCTAGGAGGCGATGTGATTTTAAGAGGGTTTTGAAGGTGGGAGAGTGGTGGGCTGTCAGGCATGAAGAGGGAGGAAATAGTGGGCCAGCGCGAGCACATGGGCATAGGATTGGCAGAAGGATAGGCCAGATTGAGGTACAGGGAGTAGGATTGCGTTAGAGAAGCGGAGTGTCTTGGTTGGGTTGTAGTAGGAGATCAGCGAGGTTAGCGGGGAGGGAGAGAGCCGATGGAGCACCTTAAAGCTGATGGTAAGGAGTTTCTGTCCAAGTTGCCAAGTAATTTCTGGTAATAAAAGTCATGTCAGCTATAAAACTTTGCTTTCAGGTTGAGGAACCCTGAAGAGTCACGTTTTCATGCAAAATGTTTCTGTGATCTCTCTTTGCTCCTCTGCATTCTCTTTTTTCCATTTTTTTCCCTCTCTTTTTGCCATTTCATCCATCTGGAGGCTAGAGACAGATGAAAAAATAGCTTTCACCCCTGCAAAATGTAAGAGTTTTGCAACAGTTCCATGGCAGATAATAATAATAATAGCAATAGTAATGATAGCACTTATTAAGCACTTCCAAGATGCAAAGCACTGTACTAAGTGCTGGTGAGGTTACAAGGTGATCAGGTTGTCCCACGTGGGGTTCACAGTCTTAATCCTTCCTTCTAGACTGTGAGCCCACCGTTGGGTAGGGACCGTCTCTATATGTTGCCGACTTGTACTTCCCAAGCACTTAGTACAGTGCTCTGCACACAGTAAGTGCTCAATAAATACGATTGATTGATTGATTGATTAATCCCCATTTTACAGATGAGGTAACTGAGACCCAGAGACGTGAAGTGACTTGCCCAAAGTCACACAGCTGACAATGGGCGGAGCCGGGATTTGAACCCATGACCTCTAACTCCCAAGCCCAGGCTCTTGCCACTGAGCCACGCTGCTTCTCCAAGCATGATTCCCAGATGATTCCCATGATTCCAAGATGATTCCCAGAGAGGCACAGCCCACTCCTGACTCAACAAGCGAGCCGTCATTAGGGAAGAGTGAGCTTTTAGACTTATTGACTGGGCATGCAGATTGCTAATCACCATGGGAAATCTCACCCTCCACTCCCTGCTTGGGAAGTGGGTTAAGAGCTGTGTGCGTGTCTGTGGATGGAAGCTCTGGTGGAAAGTTTCCGAGAAGATGGTAGGCCAATAATAATAATAATAATAATAATAATGATGGTATTTATTAAGCGCTTACTATGTGCAAAGCACTGTTCTAAACACTGGGGAGGTTACAAGGTGATGAGGCTGTCCCACGTGGGGCTCACAGTCTTAATCCCCATTTTACAGATGAGGGAACTGAGGCCCAGAGAAGTGAAGTGACTTGCCCAAAGTCACACAGCTGACAAGTGGCGGAGCCGGGATTTGAACCCCTGACCTCTGACTCCAAAGCCCGTGCTCTTTCCACTGAGCCACGCTGCTTCTCAATGGTTGCCTTCCCTCACGTTTTCTTACGACCCTCCCTGGCTCTCCCAGTTTTTGTCTCTGACCCTTCCAGAGCCCAGTTTGAGTCCAGAAAAGTCCCAGAATTCCTGGTGGAATCTGCTCCCATCCAACCTGGTAGACTTCTGTGTGAGCTTGGAGCGATGAGGGTAGTAGCAGCAGTGTGGCTCAGTGGAAAGAGCCCAGGCTTTGGAGTCAGAGGTCATGGGTTCAAATCCCTGCTCTGCCAATTGCCAGCTGTGTGACTTTGGGCAAGTCACTTAACTTCTTCTGGGCCTCAGTTCCCTCATCTGTAAAATGGGAATTAAGACTGTGAGTCCGCCGTGGGACAACCTGATCATGTTGTAACCTCCCCAGCACTTAGAAAAGTGCTTTGCACATAGTAAGCGCTTAATAAATGCCATCATTATCATTAGTAGTAGTAGTAGTAGCACTTGTAGTGGCAGGAGCAGTAGTAGTGAGAAGCACCATGGCTTAATGGAAAGCACGGTCTGGGGCATCAGAGGACGTGGGTTCTAATCACGGCTCTGCCACTTGTCTGCTCTGTGGCCTTGGGCAAGCCACTTAATTTCTCTGTGCTTCGGTTACTTTCATTCATTCATTCAATCATATTTATTGAGCGCTTACTGTGTGCAAAGTACTGTACTAAGCGCTTGGGAAGTATAAGTTGGCAACATATAGAGATGGCCCCTACCCAACAGTGGGCTCACAGTCTAGAAGGGGGAGACAGACAACAAACCAAAACATATTAACAAAATAAAATAAATAGAATAGTAAATATGTATGTACTTCATCTGTAAAATGGGGATTAAGACTCTGAGCCCCAAGTGGGACAACCTGATTACCTTGTATCTACCCCAGCACTTAGAACAGTGCTTGGCACATAGAAAGTGCCTAACAAATACTGTAATTATTATTATTATTATTATTATTATTATTATTATTATTAATAATGGTAGTGGAAGTATTCATGGTAGTAGTAATAGTGGGAGTAGGAGTATAAATTGTAATAGTCAATAGTAATAATAGTAGTAAGAGTCATAGTGGTAGTGGTCAAAGTAGTAATAATGGTAGTAGTTGGAGTAATAATAATGATGGTATTTAAGTGCTTACTATGTGCCAAGAATCAATCAATCGATCAATTGTATTTATTGAGCACTTACTGTCTGCAGAGCACTGTACTAAGTGCTTGGGAAGTACAAGTTGGCAACAAAACTGTTCTAATTGCTGATAATGATGGTATTTGTTAAGCACTTACTATGTGCCAAGCACTGTTCTAAGCACTTCGGTAGATACAAGGTAATCAGCCCACATGGGGCTCATTATCTTAATCCCCATTTCACAGATGAGGTCACTGATTCCCAGAGAAGTGAAGTCACTGGCCTGAAGTCACACAGCTGAAAAGTGGCAGAGCTGGAATTAGAACCCATGACCTCTGACTCCCAAGCCCACGCTCTTTCCACTAAGCCAAATTGGGAAAGTCCAAAAAATGCACTTTTAAGAAGTTACTAACCCCCTTTTTCTGTACATCTGTTGTGTCTCAAATTCCTGATAACTTATTTTTCATAAGTAGAGAAGCAGCGTGGCTCAGTGGAAAGAGCCCGGGCTTGGGAGCCAGAGGTCATGGGTTCTAATCCCAGCTCCACCACTTGTCAGCTGTGTGACTTTGGGCAAGTCACTTAACTTATCTGGGCCTCAGTTACCTCATCTGTAAAATGGGGATTAAGACTGTGAGCCCCATGAGGGACAACCTGATCACCTTGTATCCCCCCCAGTGCATAGAACAGTGCTTTGTACATAGTAAGCGCTTAACAAATGCCATCATCATTATCGTCATCATACGTATGTGTGGGGGCTATGATTGAAGGTGCTGTGAACGTTGGTCTTTCCTGAATATTGTGAGAGTACATTTGTGATCGAAATATCATAAGGAAATTGATTTTTTTACAATGAATGTATATTTTAATTGATACACTTTAATGTCTTCTTCGATCAATCAATCAATCAATCGTATTTATTGAGCGCTTACTGTGTGCAGAGCACTGTACTAAGCACTTGGGAAGTACAAGTTGGCAAGGTATAGAGACGGTCCCTACCCAACAGTGGGCTCATAGTCTAAAAGGGGGAGACAGAGAACAAAACCAAACATACTAACAAAATAAAATAAATAGAATAGATATGCACAAGTAAACTAAATAAATAGAGTAATAAATATGTACAAACATATATACATAAATACAGGTGCTGTGGGGAAGGGAAGGAGATAAGATGAGGGGGATGGAGAGGGCGACGAGGGGGAAAGGAAGGAAGGGGCTCAGTCTGGGAAGGCCTCCTGGAGCAGGTGAGCTCTCAGTAGGGCCTTGAAGGGAGGAAGAGAGCTAGCTTGGCGGATGGGCAGAGGGAGGGCATTCCAGGCCCGGGGGATGACGTGGGCCGGGGGTCGATGGCGGGACAGGCGAGAACGAGGCCCGGTGAGGAGATTAGCGGCAGAGGAGCGGAGGGTGCGGGCTGGGCAGTAGAAGGAGAGAAGGGAGGTGAGGTAGGAGGGGGCGAGGTGATGGACAGCCTTGAAGCCCAGGGTGAGGAGTTTCTGCCTGATGCGCAGATTGATCGGTAGCCATTGGAGGTTTTTGAGGAGGGGAGTAACATGCCCAGAGCGTTTCTGGACAAAGATAATCCGGGCAGCAGCATGAAGTATGGATTGAAGTGGAGAGAGACACGAGGATGGGAGATCAGAGAGAAGGCTGGTGCAGTAGTCCAGACGGGATAGGATGAGAGCTTGAATGAGCAGGGTAGCAGTTTGGATGGAGAGGAAAGGGCGGATCTTGGCAATGTTGCGGAGCTGAGACCGGCAGGTTTTGGTGATGGCTTGGATGTGAGGGGTGAATGAGAGAGCGGAGTCGAGGATGACACCAAGGTTGCGGGCTTGTGCGACGGGAAGGATGGTAGTGCCGTCAACAGAGATGGGAAAGTCAGGGAGAGGGCAGGGTTTGGGAGGGAAGACAAGGAGTTCAGTCTTGGACATCTTGGAACAAAAATAGTTCTTGGCCTGAAATGAGACATTGGCGGCTGTCCTTAATGCTTACCATAGTGTAATTTTTTTTTCTGCAGAATCAAAGTCCCGTAATTTGGTCCTTGTTGTCAATGACTAATGAGAGTTTTCTCTATATCAGCATTCATTAATTTAATCGTATTTATTGAGCACTTTCTGTGCACAGAGCACTGTACTAAGCAGTACAGTACAGTTGGGAGAGTTTAATACAACAATAAACAGATGTATCTTCTGCCCACAATGAGCTATCTATACTTCTTCCCTCCAGCTTAAAGAATTACCTCATCGAATTTGGTTGCCATTTCTCCAGACAAGGCATGCCTGGGACATCTGACTTTTTTGCTTTAAGACTGATCAATCAGTGGATCGATCTTATTAATTGAGTGCTTCTATGTGCAGAGTGCATAATAATAATTATAATTATAGTATTTGTTAAGTACTTCCTATATGCCAAGTACTGCTCTAAGCGCTGGGGTAAATACAAGGTAATCAGATTGTCCCACGTGAGGCTCACAGTCTTAATCCCCATTTTACAGATGAGGGAACTGAGTCACAGAGAAGTTAAGTGATTTGCCCAAGGCCACACAGCTATAACAGAGTCGGTAGTCACATTCCCTGCCCATAAGGAGCTTATAGTCTATATTCTGATTTTTTTGTCAAATGTACTGGGCCCAGAAGCCCTCAAGTACCCAATCAATTGTATTTATTGAGTGCTTACTGTGTGCAGAACACTGTACTAAATGCTTGGGAGTGTCAGAGTTTGAAGGTGTACGCACAAGTTCTGTGAGGCTGGGTGTAGGGTGAATGTGCAAGTGCTAAAGACATAATAATAATAACAATAATGATGGCATTTATTAAGTGCTTACTATGTGCAAAGCACTGTTCGAAGCATGGTGGGGGGAGAGAGATACAAGGTGATCGGGTTGTCCCACAAGGGGCTCACAGTCTTAATCCCCATGTTACAGATGAGGGAACTGAGGCACAGAGAAGTTAGGTGACTTGCCCAAAGTCACACAGCTGACAATTGGCGGAGCCAGGATTTGAACCCCTGACCTCTGACTTCAAAGCCCGTGCTCTTTTTACTGAGCCGTGCTGCTACAGAGCCAAGAGCGTAGGTGACACAGAAGGGGCAAAGGGTTTGGGGGCTGAGTGAGAAAATGAGGGGTTAGTCACAGAAGGTCTTTTGGAAGTAGACTGTACGCTCATTGTGGGCAGGGAAAATGTCTTCCAACTCTGTTATATTGTACTGTCCAAAACACTTATTACAGTGCTCTGAACACTGTAAACATTCAATAAATACCAGTGATAATGGTATTTATCACCTTCCTCTCCCCCTCGTCCCCCTCTCCATCCCCCCCATCTTACTTCCTTCCCTTTCCCACAGCACCTGTATATATGGATATATGTTTGTACATATTTATTACTCTATTTATTTATTTATTTTACTTGTACATAGCTATTCTATTTATTTTATTTTGTTAGTATGTTTGGTTTTGTTCTCTGTCTCCCCCTTTTAGACTGTGAGCCCACTGTTGGGTAGGGACTGTCTCTATACGTTGCCAATTTGTACTTCCCAAGCGCTTAGTACAGTGCTCTGCACATAGTAAGCGCTCAATAAATACGATTGATGATGATGATGATGATGATAATGATGATGAGATTTTAATAATGATAATAATTATGGTATTTGTTAAGTGCTTACTATGTGCCAGGCACTGTACTAAGCGCTGGGGTGGATACAAGCAAATTGAGTTGGACACAGTGCCTGACCCACGTGGGGCTCACAATCTCAATCACCATTTTCCAGATGAGGGAACTGAGGCCCAGAGACGTGAAGTGACTTGCCCAAAGTCACACAGCTAACAATTGGCGGGGCCGGGAATTGAACCCATGACCTTATGACTCCCCAGGCCCGGGCTCCATTTACTACACCATGTTGCTTCTCATTTTAGTAGACCTTTGAAGATGGGGAGTTGTGGTCTGTCACTTATGAAGGGGGAGGGAACTCCAGGCCAGAGGGACAATGTGGGCACGGAGTCGGCTGTGAGATTCATTCATTCATTCAATCAATCGCATTTATTGAGCGCTTACTGTGTGCAGAGCACTTTACTAAGCACTTGGGGAGTACAAGCCGGCAACATATAGAGGTGGTCCCTACCCAACAGCAGGCTCACAGTCTAGAAGGGGGACAGACAGACAACAAAGCAAAACATATTAACAAAATAAAATAAATAGAATAGTAAATATGTACAAGTAAAATAAATAGAGTAATAAATCTGTAATAATAATAATGGCATTTGTTAAGCGCTTACTATGTGCAAAGCACTGTTCTAAGTGCTGGGGGCGGATACAAGGTGATCAGGTTGTCCCACATGGGGCTCACAGTCTTCATCCCCATTTGACAGATGAGAGAACTGAGGCTCTGAGAAGTTAAGTGACTTGCCCAAGGTCACACAGCAGACTGTGGTGGAGCCAGGATTCGAACCCATTACCTCTGACTCCAAAGCCCAGGCTCTTGCCACTGAGCCATGCTGTTTCAACTTATACACAGGTGCTGTGGGGAGGGGAAGGAGGTAGGGCAGGGGGGATGGGGAGGGGAGAGGAAAGAGGGGGCTCAGTCTGGGAAGGCCTCCTGGAGGAGGTGAGCTCTCAGTAGGGCTTTGAAGGGATGGAGTTGGAGATGGAGAACCAGCATGGTGAAGTGGATAGAGCACGGCCCTGGGAATCAGAAGGTCATGGTTTCTAATCCTGGCTCTGCCATTTGTCTGCTGTGGGGCCTTGGGCAAGTCACTTCACTTCTCTGGGCCTCAGTTACCTCATCTGTAAAATGGGGATCGATACTGTGAGCCCCATATGTTGCCAACTTGTACTTCCCAAGCGCTTAGTACAGTGCTCTGCACACAGTAAGCGCTCAATAAATACGATTGAATGAATGAATGAATGAATGAATGTGGGGCAGGGACTGTGTCCAACCCTATTTGCTAGTATTCACCCCATTCATTCATTCATTCATTCAATCGTATTTATTGAGCACTTACTGTGTGCAGAGCACTGTACTAAGCGCTTGGGAAGTACAAGTTGGCAACAATGGAGCAGCAGCGTGGCTCAGTGGAAAGAGTCCCGGCTTTGGAGTCAGAGGTCATGGGTTCAAATCCCGACTCCGCCATTTGTCAGCTGTGTGACTTTGGGCAAGTCACTTAACTTCTCTGGGCCTCAGTTACCTCATCTGTAAAATGGGGATTAAGTTTGTGAGCCCCACTTGGGGCAACCTGATCACTTTGTATCCTTCCCAGCGCTTAGAACAGAGCTTTGCATATAGTAAGCGCTTAACAAATGCCATCATTATTATTATTATTATTATAGAGACGGTCCCTACCGAACAACGGGCTCACAGTCTAGAAGGGGAAGACAGACCCCAGCGCTTAGTACCATGCCTGACACATAGTAAGCGCTTAACAAATACCATAATTATTATCATTATTATTACTATTATTAGTTAGATGAGACAGAGATGGGGAAAACTGAATCTGGAGGTCCTGAGTTCGATCCTCAGAGGGGTCAAGCTTTTTTTTAGAGAAGTAGCATAGCTCAGTGGAAAGAGCATGGGCTTCGGAGTCAGAGGTCATGGGTTGGATTTATGGCTCTGCACTTAGCTGTGTGACCTTGGGCAAGCCACTTAACTTCTCTGTGCTTCAGTTCCCTCACCTGCAAAATGGAGATTAAGACTGTGAGCCCCACGTGGGGCAACCTGATCACCCCCAGCGCTTAGTACAGTGCTTTGCACATAGTAAGCGCTTAAGAAGCAGCGTGGCTTAGTGGAAAGAGCACGGGCTTTGGAGTCAGAGGTCCTGGGTTCGAATCCCGCTCCGCCATTTGTCAGCTGTGGGGCCTTGGGCAAGCCACTTAACTTCTCTGTGCCTCAGTTATCTCATCTGTAAAATGGGATTAAGACTGTGAGCCCCACCTGATCACCTTGTTTCCCCCAGCGCTTAGAACAGTGCTTTGCACATAGTAAGCGCTTAATAAATGCCATTAAAAAAAATATATAAAAAAATAAAAATAAAATAAAATAAAATAAACAAATACCATAAAAAAAAAAGCCAGCTCCTCTTGGGCAGCACTGGGCAGGCTTGACAGTCCTGGGAGACTCTGGTCAGATTGGCCTGTCTCTGTCTGGCAGACGGAGCACATTTCTAATGTTCTAGGTCACTGAGTGGAACTCCTAGGGGTCAGGGCTCACAAGAATTAGCAGCATATCCCAGGTGGGCAGGGTTAGGGTGGCATAAAAGCATGGGGGGTCAGTCTCCAGGCCCCCAGAAGAATGTTGGCCGCTCTTCAGGCCACTGGCCAGAAATTCTCTGGAGTAGCACCGCTCTCAAAGGTTGGCACTGTTACCTCAGAAGTCATCAGCGGCCAATGTCTTGGGCTTTCTAGGAATGTGCCACCGAACAAACAAGATTCAAAAATCCCAGGCCTCCACTTTCTTATTCCGTTTACGAGTTTGAGAACTCACAGCAGCTGAAAGATCCAGGGGTGTTCCTACTGGCCAACAGGTAATAATAATAATAATAATAATAATAATGGCATTTATTAAGTGCTTACTATGTGCAAAGCACTGTTCTAAGTGCTGGGAAGGTTACAGGGTGATCAGGTTGTCCCATGTGGGGCTCACAGTCTCAATCCCCATTTTACAGATGAGGTAACTGAGGCCCAGAGAAGTTAAGTGACTTGCCCAAAGTCACACGGCTGACAATTGGCAGAGCCGGGGTTTTTTTTTTTTTAAATCAATCAATCAATCAATCAATCATATTTATTGAGCGCTTACTATGTGCAGAACACTGTACTAAGCGCTTGGGAAGTACAAATTGGCAACACATAGAGACGGTCCCTACCCAACAGTGGGCTCACAGTCTAAAAGGGGGAGGCAGAGGACAAAGCCAAACATACCAAAAAAATAAAATAAATAGGATAGAAATGTACAAGTAAAATAAATAAATAAATAAATAAATAGAGTAATAAATATGTACAACCATATATACATATATACAGGTGCTGTGGGGAAGGGAAGGAGGTAAGACGGGGGGGATGGAGAGGGGGATGAGGGGGAGAGGAAGGAAGGGGCTCAGTCTGGGACGGCCTCCTGGAGGAGGTGAGCTCTCAGGGCCTTGAAGGGAGGAAGAGAGCTAGCTTGGCGGAGGGGCAGAGGGAGGCCATTCCAGGCCCGGGGGATGACGTGGGCCGGGGGTCGATGGCGGGACAGGCGAGAACGAGGTACAGTGAGGAGATTAGCGGTGGAGGAGCGGAGGGTGCGGGCTGGGCAGTAGAAGGAGTGAAGGGAGGTGAGGTAGGAGGGGGCAAGGGGATGGACAGCCTGGAAGCCCAGGGTGAGGAGTTTCTGCCTGATGTGCAGATTGATTGGTAGCCACTGGAGATTTTTGAGGAGGGGAGTAACATGCCCAGAGCGTTTCTGGACAAAGATAATCCGGGCAGCAGCATGAAGTATGGATTGAAGTGGAGAGAGACACGAGGATGGGAGATCAGAGAGAAGGCTGGTGCAGTAGTCCAGACGGGATAGGATGAGAATAAAAATGGCATTTATTAAGCATTTACTATATGCAAAGTACTGTTCTAAGCGCTGGGGTGGTTACAAGGTGATCAGGTTGTCCCACGGGGGGCTCACAGTCTTAATCCCCATTTTATAGATGAGGGAACTGAGGCACAGAGAAGTTAAGTGACTTGCCCAAGGTCACACAGCTGACAATTGGCAGAGCCGGGATTTGAACCCAAGTCCTCTGACTTCAAAGCCCGCGATCTTTCCACTGAGCCAAGCTGCAACCCATGACCTCTGACTCCAAAGCCCATGCTCTTCTCCACTGAGCCACGCTGCTAATAATAATGATGGTATTTGTTAAGTGCTTACTATGTGCAAAGCACTGTTCTAAGCGCTGGGGGGAATACAAGGTGATCAGGTTGTCCCACGTGGGGCTTCCAACAACAAGCGTACAGTGATAATTGTGGTATTTGTTAAGCACTTAACTATGTCCCAAAACATCGTAATAAATGCTGGGGTAGACACAAGATAATCCGGTTGGACGTCTCTGTCCCACATGAGGTTCACAGTCTAAGTAGAAGAAGGAATAGGTGTTGAATCCCCATTTTAAAGATGAGGAAACTGAGGCGCAGAGAAGTTAAGGGACTTGCCCAAGGTAGCACAGCAGGCCCCCCTTCTAGACTGTGAGCCTGTTGTTGGGTAGGGACCGTCTCTATATGTCACCAACTTGTACTTCATACAGTAAGTGCTCAATAAATACGATTGAATGAATGAATGAATCCCCATTTTATAGATGAGGTCACTGAGGCACAGAGAAGTTAGGTGATTTGCCCAAAGTCACAGAGCTGACAAGCGGAGGAGCCGAGATTAGAACCCATGACCTCTGACCCCAAGCCCGGGCTCTTTCCACTGAGCCACGCTGCTGGAAACAACAGGAAATAGTCTTGCCTAGTGGTTAGAGCAGGGGCTTGGGAGTCAGAAGGGCTTGGGTTCTAATCCTGACTCTGACACTTGTCTGCTGTGTGACCTTGGGCAAGTCACTTCACTTCTCTGGGCCTCCGATATTTGTAAAATGGAGTTTAAGACTGTGAGCCCCTTGGGGAACAGAGACTGTGTCCAGCCTGATTAGCTTGCATCTACCCCAGCGCTTAGGACAGCGCTTCATTCATTCATTCAGTCATTCAATTGTATTTATTAAGCGCTCACTGTGTTCAAAGCACTGTACTAAGTGCTGCTTGGGAGAGTACAGTCTATCAACTGACACATTCCTGCCCACAACGAGCTCACAGTCTAGAGGGGCAGAGAGCCATTAAAATAAAAAATCAATTAATTAAATAAGTAAATAAATGACAGATATATACAGATATGCCCATATGTGCTCTGGGGATGGGAGGGAGGATGAATGAAGGAGCAAGTAAGAGCGGCGCAGAAGGGAGAGGGAGACGAGGAGAGGAGGGCTTAGTCAGGGAAGGCTTCTTGGAGGAGATGGCCTTCAATAAGGTTTTGAAGTTGGGAAGAGCAATTATCTGTCTGAAATGAGGAGGGAGGGCATTCCAGGCCAGAGGTAGGATGTAGGCGAAAGGTCGATGGCGAGATAGGTGAGATGGAGGTGCAGTGAGAAGGTTAGCATTAGAGGGATGATGTTTGCGGGCTGGGTTGTAGTAGGAGAGTAGTGAGATGAGGTAGGAGGGGACAAGGTGATTAAGTGCTTTAAATCCAATGGTGAGGCATTTTTGTTTGATGCAGAGGTGGATGGGCAACCCCGGGAGTTTCTTGAGGAGTGGAGAAACATGGTCTGAACGTTTTTGAAGGAAAATGATTTGGGCAACAGAATGGAGTATGGACTGGAGTGGGGAGAGACCGGAGGCAGGGAGGTCAGCAAGGAGGCTGATACCATAATCAAGGCGGGATAGGATACATGCTTGCGCTAATGTGGTAGCCGTTTGGAAAGGGAGGAAGGGGTGGATTTTTGCAATGTTGGGTATGTAGAACTGACAGGATTTAGTGATGGCTTGAATATGTGGGTGGAAAGAGTGAGGGGAGTTAAGGATAATACCAAGATTATGGGCTTATGAGACAGGAAGGATGGTGGTGTCGTCAACATTGATGGGAAAGTGAGCGGGAAGACAGGGTTTGGGTGGAAAGATAAGAAGTTTAGTTTTTAGACATACTAAATTTGAGATATAATAATAATATGATGGCATTTATTAAGCTCTTACTATGTGCAAAGCACTGTTCTAAGCGCTGGGGAGGATGCAAGATGATCAGGTTGCCCCACATGGGGCTCACAGTCTTAATCCCCTTTTACAGATGAGGTCACTGAGGCCCAGAGAAGTTAATTGACTTGCCCAAAGTCACACAGCTGACAAGTGGCGGAGCCGGGATTTGAACCCATGACCTCTGACTCCAAAGCCCGGGCTCTTTCCACTGAGCCACGCTGAGATGACGGGAGGACATCCAAGTAGAGGTGTCTTGAAGGCAGGAAGAAATGCCATACTGCAGAGAGGGAGAGAGATCAGGGCTGGGGATGTAATAATAATAATTATGGTGTTTGTTATGCACTTACTATGTGCAAAGCATTGTTCTAAGTGCTGGGATTGATACAAGGTCATCAGGTTGTCCCACATGGGGCTCACAGTCTTCATCCCCATTTTACAGATGAGGTAGCTGAGGCCCAGAGAAGTTAAGTGACTTGCCCAAAGTCACATGGCTGACAAGTGGCAGTTGTGATTAGAACCCACGACCCCTTGAGTCCCAAGCCCGTGCTCTTTCCACTAAGCCATGCTGTAGATTTAGGTGTCATCAGCATAGAGGTGATAGTTGAAGCCAGGCAGATGAATGCATTTTCTAAGGAAGTGGATGGAAATGGAGAAAAGAAGGGGACCCAGAGCTGAGCCTTGAGGGACATCCAGAGTTAAGGGATGGAAGGCAGAGGAGGAGCCCATGAGAGAGACTGAAAATGAGCGGCCAGAGAGATAGGATGCCAAGAGAGGAATAGCGTCAGTGAAGCTGAGTTTGGATAATGTTTCCAGGCGTAGGGAGTGGTTGACAGTGTTGAAGGAGCTGAGTGGTCAAGGAGGATTAGATGGAGTAGAGTTCATTGGATTTGGTGAAGAAGAGATCATTGGTGACCGTTGAGAGGGTTGTGTCCATGGAGCGAAGACAATGGATGCTAGATTGGAGGGGGTCAAGGAGAGAATTGGAGGAGAGGAACTTGAAGGAGCGGGTGTAAGCAGCTTGCTCAAGGATTTTGGAGAGGAATGGTAGGGGGGAGATGAGGCTATAACTGGAGGGAGCCATGGGGTCAAGGGAGGGTTTTTTTTTAGCATAGGGGAGATATAAGCATGCTTAAAAGCAGTGGGGAAGAAACCATAGGAGAGCCAACAGTTGAAGACTGTTCTATTTATTTTATTTTGTTAATAGGTTTGGTTTTGTCCTCTGTCTCCCCCTTCTAGACTGTGAGCCCGCTGTTGGGTAGGGATCGTCTCTATGTGTTGCCAACTTGTACTTCCCCAGCGCTTAGTCCAGTGCTCTGCACACAGTAAGCGCTCAATAAATATGATTGAATGAATGAATAAAGACGGCAGTTAGGAAGGGAAGAAGGGAAGGGGCAAATGTTTTGATGAGGTGCGAAGGAATGGAGTCGGACGCACAGATGGATTTTGAGAGAAGGCAGGAGATTTCCTCTGGAGATACTGCTGGAAAAGATGGGAGAGTTGAACAAGGTTAAGTGCTTAGTACAGTGCTCTGCACACAGTAAGCGCTCAATAAATATGATTGAATGAACAGGGGGCAGGAGAAGGGAGGGACTGGAGAAGGGCAGGGGAGATTTTCAGGAGATCACTCCTGATAGTGTCATTTTTGTTGATGAAGTAAGTGGACAGGTCATCAGGGGCAAGAGATGGGGGAGAAGCGGGGACAGGGGGCCTGAGGAGGGAGTTAAATGTCTGCAACAACTGGTGAGGGCGATGAGCATGGGTGTCAATAAGGGTGGAGAAATAGTTTTGCCGGGCAGAGGAGAGGGCAGAGTTAAAGCATGCAAGGATAAACTTGAAGCAGATGAAATCGGCCTGATATTTAGATTTCCGCCAGCAGCGCTCTGCGGATCAAACACAAAAGCAAAGGAGGCGGACTTGCAGGTGATCTAGGGCTGTGGGTTAGTGGTATGTAATCGATGAAGGGATAGGGGAGCGAGTGAGTTGAGTTCAGTAGAGGGGGAGAGGGGTGTTGAGAACGTCTATTTGGTCATCAAGGGAAGGTAGTTTGGGAATGGAGGCTAAGTGGGGCATGATGAGTGGAGAAAATTGGATGGGGTTCAAAAACCAGAGGTCTCTCTGGGGGAATAGTACAGATTTCTGGGAAGGAGGTTTATGGGAGAGAAGGTAGATAGAGGAGAGAGACAGAGAGAAGGCAGTGGTCAGATAGAAAGACTGCAGAGTTGGTGAGGGTAAAGATTGTGCAGTGGCTAAGATGATGAGATCTAGCGTGTGTCCAAGTTTTTTTTTTAATGGCATTTATTAAGCACTTACTATGTGCAAAGCAGTTGGTGAGTGGGTGAGGTGGAGTGGAGCAGGAGGTCAGTGGTGTCAAGGAGTGATCGAAGGCAGGCAGTAGAAGGGTCATCGGGAACATCTAGGTGGATAAAAACCTGTCAGTGTTTGACACACAGTAAGAGCTTAACAAATACCATTATTATTATTATTATCATTATTATTATTATTATTATTATGTGGATCCAGGAGTGGCCCTGTGGAGATTTTACAGCTGAGTTGGCTGTATGTTATGTATAAACCACCCCATATGTACTGGCATGCACCTTCATGGGCCAGTGCTGGTGAAGGTGAGCACGTTGTTGGGTAGGGACTGTCTCTATAAGTTGCCAACTTGTACTTCCCAAGCGCTTAGTACAGTGCTCTGCACACAGTAAGCACTGAATAAATATGATTGAATGAATGAATGAATGAATGAAAGAGCATAGCCTAGTGGCTAGAGCGTACACCTGGGAGTCAGAGGACTTGGGTTCCAATCCTGTCAATCAATCAATCAATCAATCAGTCAATCGTATTTATTGAGTGCTTACTGTGTGCAGAGCACTGTACTAAGCGCTTGGAAAGTACAAGTTGACAACACATAGAGACAGTCCCTACCCAACAGCGGGCTCACAGTCTAGAAGGGGCAGACAGAGAACAAAACCAAACACACTGACAAAATAAAATAAATAGAATAGATAAGTATAAGTAAGATAAATAAATAAATAAATAAATAGAGTAATAAATATGTACAAACATATATACATATATACAGGTGCTGTGGGGAAGGGAAGGAGGTAGGATGGGGGGATGGAAAGGGGGACGAGGGGGAGAGGAAGGAAGGGGCTCAGTCTGGGAAGGCCTCCTGGAGGAGGTGAGCTCTCAGCAGGGCCTTGAAGGGAGGAAGAGAGCTAGCTTGGTGGAGGGGCAGAGGGAGGGCATTCCAGGCCCGGGGGATGACGTGGGCCGGGGGTCGATGGCGGGACAGGCGAGAGCGAGGTACAGTGAGGAGATCAGCGGTGGAGGAGCGGAGGGTGCGGGCTGGGCTGGAGAAGGAGAGAAGGGAGGTGAGGGAGGAGGGGGCGAGGGGATGGACAGCCTCGAAGCCCAGGGTGAGGAGTTTCTGCCTGATGCGCAGATTGATTGGTAGCCACTGGAGATTTTTGAGGAGGGGAGTAACATGCCCAGAGCGTTTCTGGACAAAGACAATCCAGGCAGCGGCGTGAAGTCTGGATTGAAGTGGGGAGAGACACGAGGATGGGAGATCAGAGAGAAGGCTGATGCAGTAGTCCAGACGGGATAGGATGAGAGCTTGAACGAGCAGGGTAGCAGTTTGGATGGAGAGGAAAGGGCTCTCCACTCGCCTGCATTGTGACCTTGGGCAAAGTCACTTCACTTCTCTGTGCCTCAGTTACTTCAACTGCTAATTAGGGATTAAGTCCTCCTCCCTCTGACTTAGACTGTGAGCCCCATGTGGGACAAGAACTGTGTCCAACCTGATTATCTTGTATTTTCCCCGGTGCTTAGTACAGTGCCTGGCAAGCAGTAAGTGCTTAACACATACCATGAAAAAAAATTAATACGTCCTTCAGGAGTTTTTAACCTAATCAAGGAGGCAGTAGATATAAATTGGCGAGTACACAACTGATATTTCTTTTCTGAATACCAAGCTCTAACCCTGATCCTGGCTCTAAATCCAATCTTAATGAGGTTGTCAGCAGGGTTCCCTTGTTCATGAGGGGATTTTCTCCCCTTACGCACCCTTTCTCCCAAGGACGGTCAAATCAATTATCAGAATAATGCTGGACACACACTGTTCATACCGAACATTGGCCTTTTTCTAGCCCATAAACTCCGTCTAGACTCTAAGCTCCTTTTTTTATAGTATTTGGAAAGTGAAGCAGCATGGCCTAGTGGATGAAGCTCAGCCTGGGAGTCAGAAAGACCTGGGTTCTAATCCTGACTCCGCCGCTTGTCTGCTGTGTGACCTTGGGCAAGTCACTTCACTTCTCTGGACCTCAGTTACCTAATCTGTAAAATAATAATAATAACAAAAATGGTTATTGTTAAGCGCTTACTATGTGCTAAGCACTGTTCTAAGCGCTGGGGTAGATACAAGGTAATCAGGTTGTCCCACTTCTCTATGCCTCAGTTATCTCATCTGTAAAATGGGGTTTAAGACTGTGAGCCCCCCGTGGGACAACCTGATCACCTTGTATCCTCCCCAGCGCTTAGAACAGTGCTTTGCACATAGTAAGCGCTTAATAAATGTCATCATCATCATCACAGTCTTAATTCCCAGTTACAGATGAGGAACTAAGGCCCAGAGAAGTGAAGTGGCTTGCCCAAGGTCACACAGCAGACAAGTGGCAGGGCCGGGATTAGGACCCACATCCTCTGACTCCCAAACCCCGGTTCTTTCCACTAAGGCACGCTACTTCTCATTCATTCATTCATTCAATCGTATTTATTGAGCGCTTACTGTGTGCAGAGCACTGTACTAAGCGCTTGGGAAGTACAAGTCGGCAACATATAGAGACGGTCCCTACCCAACAGTGGGCTCACAGTCTAGAAGGGGGAGATCGTATCTATTGAGAGCTTACTGTGTGCAGAGCACTGTACTAAGCACTTGGGAATCAATCAATCAATCAATCAATCATATTTATTGAGCGCTTGGGACTGTGAGTCCACTGTTGAGTAGGGACCGTCTCTATATGTTGCCAACTTGTACTTCCCAAGCGCTCAGTACAGTACTCTGCACGCAGTAAGTGCTCAATAAATACAATTGAATGAGTGTGGGACAGGGACTGTTTCCAACCTGATTCATTCATTCATTCAGTCGTATTTATTGAGCGCTTACTGTATGCAGAGCACTGTACTAAGTGCTTGGGAAGTACAAGTTGGTTATCTTGCATCTACCCAGTACAGTGCTTGACACACAGTAAGCACTTAACAAATACCGTTATTATTATTATTATAGTTATACTGTCCCCGATTTGGCAGGCCTCTGATGCTCCTATTGTTTGGTTGCTTCATGTACGTTTGTATCTATGGCTTGTCTTATCTCCTGGGTTAGATTGAAACCTCCATAAGGGCAGAAATCAGGTCTATTCTCTAACATAAACCCTTAGTGTTTAGCAGAATACCTAACTTTGCCTTCTGAGGTCACTCACTTTTTCAATTGATCAATTAATCATATTTATTGAGTGTTTATTGTGTGTAGCAGCGTGGCTCAGCAGCAAGAGCAGGGGCTTGGGAGTCAGAGGTCAGGGGTTCTAATCCCAGCTCCACCATATGTCTGCTGTGTGACCTTGGGCAAGTCACTTAACTTCTCTGAGCCTCAGTTCCCTCATCTGTAAAATGGGGATTAAAAGTGTGAGCCCCACGTGGGACAACATGATCACCTTGTATCTACCCTGGCGCCAGACTGTGAGCCCGTTGTTGGGTAAGGACCATCTCTATATGTTGCTGATTTGTACTTCCCAAGTGCTTAGTACAGTGCTCTGCACACAGTTAGAGAAGCAGCATGGCTCAGTGGAAAGAGCCCGGGCTTTGGAGTCAGAGGTCATGGGTTCAAATCCCAGCTCCACCAATTGTCAGCTGTGTGACTTTGGGCACAAGTCACTTCACTTCTCTGGGCCTCAGTTACCTCATCTGTAAAATGGGGATTAAGACTCTGAGCCCCCCTGTGGGACAACCTGATCACCTTGTAACCACCCTAGCTCTTAGAACAGTGCTTTGCATATAGTAAGTACTTAACAAATGCCATCATTATTATTATTATTACATAGTAAGTGCTTAACAAATGCCATCATCATCATTATTATTATTATTATTAGAGAGTTTGGATGAGTACAGTGTAACAGAGTTAGTAGAGATGCTCCCTGTCCACAAGGAGCTTACAGTCTAGAGGGGAAGACAGAAGCTAAAATAAATTACAGATATATGCATAAATACTGCGGGACTGAACTTGGGGTGACTAAAGTGTGCAGATCCAATGGAGTAGGGAAAATGAGAGCCTCTTGGCTCTTTCTAGACTGTAAGTTCACTGTGGACAGGAAATGTGTCTTTTCTATGGTTATAGTGCAGCATGGTGTAGTGGATAGAACATGAGCCTGGGAGTTAGAAGATCATCATCATCATCATCATCATCATCATCAATCATATTTATTGAGTGCTTACTGTGTGCAGAGCACTGTACTAAGCGCTTGGGAAGTACAAGTTGGCAACACATAGAGACAGTCCCTACCCAACAGTGGGCTCACAGTCTAAAAGGGGAGATAGAGAACAAAGCCAAGCATATTAACAAAATGAAATTAATAGAATAGATATGTACAAGTAAAATAAATAAATAGAGTAATAAATATGTACAAACATATATACATATATACAGGTGCTGTGAGGAAGGGAAGGAGGTAAGATGGGGGGGATGGAGAGGGGGACGAGGGGGAGAGGAAGGAAGGGGCTCAGTGTGGGAAGGCCTCCTGGAGGAGGTGAAATCTCAGTAGGGCCTTGAAGGGAGGAAGAGAGCTAGCTTGGCGGAGGGGCAGAGGGAGGGCATTCCAGGTCCGGGGGAGGACGTGGGCTGGGGGTCGATGGCGGGACAGGCTAGAACGAGGCCTAACGGTGAGGAGATTAGTGGCGGCAGAAGAGCGGAGGGTGCGGGCTGGGCTGGAGAAGGACAGAAGGGAGCTGAGGTAGGAGGGGGTGAGGTGATGGATGGACAGCCTTGAAGCCCAGGGTGAGGAGTTTCTGCCTGATGCGCAGATTGATTGGTAGCCACTGGAGATTTTTGAGGAGGGGAGTAACATGCCCAGAGCGTTTCTGGACAAAGACAATCCGGGCATGAAGTCTGGATTGAAGTGGGGAGAGACACGAGGATGGGCGATCAGAGAGAAGGCTGATGCAGTAGTCCAGACGGGATAGGATGAGAGCTTGAATGAGCAGGGTAGCGGTTTGGATGGAGAGGAAAGGGCGGATCTTGGCAATGTTCTAATTCTGGCTCCTCCAATCATCTGCGCTGTGACTTGGAGGAAGTCACTTCACTTCTCTGTGCCTCAGTTACCTCATCTGTAAAATGGGGATTGAGACCTTAAGCCCCCACTTGGGACAAGGGCTGTGTCCAACCCGATTTACTTGTATTCACCTCAGCGCTTAGTACAGTGCCTGGCACATAGTAAGCACTTAAGAAATGCCATTATTATTATTATCATCATATTGTACTCTCCCAAGCGCTTTGTACAGTGCTCTGCTCACAGTAAATGTTTAGTAAATATGATTGATTGACTAACTACATTCTCTCAGAAGCAGTGTGGCTCAGTGGAAGGAGCACGGGTTTGGGATCAGAGGACATGGGTTCTAATCCTGTCTCTGCCACTTGTCTGCTGTGTGACCTTGGGCAAGTCACTTAACTTCTCTGTGCCTCAGTTACCTCATCTGTAAAATGGGGATTAAAAGTGTGAGCCCCACGTGGGACAACCTGATTACCCTGTATCTACCCTGGCGCTAGACTGTGAGCCTGTTGTTGAGTAGGGACCATCTCTATGTGTTGCTGATTTGTACTTCCCAAGCGCTTAGAGAAGCAGTGTGGCTCAGTGGAAGGAGACCGGGCTTTGGAGTCAGAGGTCAGGGGTTCAAATCCCGGCTCCGCCACTTGTCAGCTGTGTGACTTTGGGCAAGTCACTTCACTTCTCCGGGCCTCAGTTCCCTCACCTGGAAAATGGGGATTAAGACTGTGAGCCCCTCGTGGGACAACCTGATTAGCTTGTAACCTCCCCAGCGTTTAGAACAGTGCTTTGCACATAGTAAGCGCTTAATAAACGCCATTATTATTATTATTACAGTGCTCTGCACACAGGAAGCGCTCAATAAATACAATTGAATGAATAGCACAAAGTAAGCACTTAACAAATACCATAATCATTATTATTATCATTATTGCTCTTCATTGGGTTAACAAGTAAGGTCCAGGACACAGGGTAGTATGCCAATCTGTGCCCAACTCACTTAGGTGCAGTGTGCCCCGTTCGGTTACTCCAGTTGGCTACTGGACACTGATTCTGGCTATGCAGGATCAATCAATCGATCAATCGTATTTATTGAGCGCTTACTGTGTGCAGAGCACTGTACTAAGCGCTTGGGAAGTACAAGTTGGCAACATATAGAGGCAGTCCCTACCCAACAGTGGGCTCACAGTCTAAAAGATGGACCAGGATGGTCTGTTCCCTCCTAGCCTGAGCGGATTGGAGGGGAGAGATGGTCAGGTTCAGGTGAAATGAGAACAAGAGGCCTCTTGCTCCCAAATCAAACTGAACTCTATTATTTGAAGAACAAAAGATTGGTTGATTTATAGGTTTCCTTTCAAAGGAATGATTCTTCTTACTTTCTTCCTTTCATCTGGAAATAGAAGTTCCAAAAAACCACACCAAAGGGTTTTGGAGAGAAGCAGCATGGCTCAGTGGAAAGCGCCAGGGCTTTGGAGTCAGAGGTCATGGGTTCGAATACCGGCTCCGCCACATGTCTGCTGTGTGGCCTTGGGCAAGTCACTTCACTTCTCTGAGCCTCAGTTCCCTCATCTGTAAAATGGGGATTAAGACTGTGAGCCCCACATGGGACAACTTGATCACCTTGTATCCCCCTCAGCGCTTAGAACAGTGCTCTGCACATAGTAAGCGCTTAACAAATGCCATCATTATCATTATTATTATTATTATTTTCCTGATACTCCTTCCCAAGCCAGGATATATGAAAAATCCTTGATAAATCCCAATACTTTTCAAATATCTGTAGGTAACTCTTGATTAATCATGGGCTGAATTATCCATTCTTGAGGATTATTAGGGCCTTCCCTTCACCTAACTCCTGCCGATTGTTTAGAGCTGTGCTCACAGTGGGCAGGGACTGTGTCTGTCATATTGTTATGTTGTTATGTTATGTTGTTATGTCTTCTAGACTGTGAGCCTACTGTTGGGTAGGGATCGTCTCTATATGTTGCCAACTTGTACTTCCCAGGCGCTTAGTACAGTGCTCTGCACACAGTAAGCACTCAATAAATGCGATTGATTGATTGATTGATTGTACTCTCCCAAGGGAATGTGTCTGTCATATTGTTATTTTGTTCTCTCCCAAGTGCATAGTAGAGTGTTCTGCGCACCATAAGCTCTCCATGGCTCAGGGGAAAGAGCCCGGGCTTGGGAGTCAGAGATCATGGGTTCTAATCCCGGCTCCGGCACTTGTCAGCTGTGTGACTTTGGGCAAGTCATTTGACTTCTCTGTGCCTCAGTTCCCTCATCTGTAAAATGGGGATTAAGACTGTGAGTCCCACATGGCACAACCTGTTGACCTTATATCTCCTCCTGTGCTTAGAACAGTGCTTGGCACATAGTAAGCGCTTAACAAATACCATCATTATTATTAATAAATAGCATTGATTGATATCAGTTGATTTAATTGTTCTCATTCTGGCTTCTTCGGACTGTGAGAATGGCAGATAGAGGGAAGCAATATGGTCCATTGGATAAAGCTCAAGCCTCGGAGTCGGAGGACCTGGGATTCATTCATTCAGTCGTATTTATTGAGCGCTTACTGTGTGCAGAGCACTGTATAAGCGCTTGGGAAGTACAAGTTGGCAACATATAGAGACGGTCCCTACCCAACAACGGGCTCACAGTCTAGAAGATCTATTCCCAACTCTGCTACCTGTCTGCTGTGTGACCATCAGCAAGTCACTTAACTCTCTGTGTCCAACCCAATTATCTTGTATCTACCCCAGAAGTTACAGCAGTGCTGCACATAGTAAATGCTTAACAAATACCACAGTTATTATTGTTAATAATAATAATAATGATGGCATTTATTAAGTGCTTACTATGTGCAAAGAACTGTTCTAAGCACTTTGGCGGGGGGGGGGGGGGTTGTTACACGGTGATCAGGTTGTCCCACGAAGGGCTCACAGTCTTAGTCCCCATTTTACAGATGAGGGAACTGAGGCACAGAGAAGTTAAGTGACTTGCCCAAAGTCACACAGCTGACAAGCGGTGGAGCTGGGATTTGAACCCATGACCTCTGACTCCAAAGCCCGGGCTCTTTCCACTGAGACACGCTGCTTCTCATGTACGTGACCCTTTGGGCACTTGATATTCACCCCACCCTCAACCCCACAGCCATTACGAGCAGATCTGTAATTTATTTATTTACAGTAATGTCTGTCTCTCCCTCTAGACTATAAGCTCATTGTGGGCAGGGAACGTATCTAGTAAACTCTTTTTTATCGTACTCTCCCAAGTGCTTAGTAGAGTGTTCTGCGCATAGTAATCACTCAACAAATACTATTGATTAAGTAATCAATACCTATCTATCTATTCTATTTATTCTATTTTGTTAGTATGTTTGGTTTTGTTCTCTGTCTCCCCCTTCTAGACTGTGAGCCCACTGTTGGGTAGGGACTGTCTCTATACGTTGCCAGCTTGTACTTCCCAAGCGCTTAGTACAGTGCTCTGCACACAGTAAGCGCTCAATAAATATGATTGATTGATTGATGGATTGATTGAAAGTTCGGAAAGATTTTCTAGTCTTCCCCCCTGCAGATCCTCTTATGCCCATTTTGACGCATGTTGAGAAGTCAGGGTTAGAGGACTGATTCTGGTCAGATGCTAACACGATACTGCTGGTTTGCTTTCTCCTTCAAGAGGCTAACTAAATCCTCCTAACTTCTTCTCCCACTCCCTTCTTCATTGCCTTGACTTGCTCCCTTTGTTCATCTCCCCGCTCCCAGGCCCAAACCACTTTTGCACATATCCATAATTGCATTTATTCATATTAATGTCTGTCTTCCCCTCTAGACTGTAAGCTCATTGTGGGCAGGAAATGTGTCTGTTATATTTGCTATTTGGGGCAGGAAATGTGTCATTATATTCGCTAAATTGTGCTCTCACAAGTGCTTAATACAGTGTTCTGCACACAGTTAGGCTCAATAAATATCAATCAATCAATCGTATTTATTGAGTGTTTACTGTGTGCAGAGCACTGTACTAAGCGCTTGGGAAGTACAAGTTGGCAACATATAGAGATGGTCCCTACCCGACAGTGGGCTCACTATGATTGATTAACTGCTCTTTTTTTTCTTTTCCAACACCACATCTCTGCGTTTTGTGGTTTAGGATGAAGAACAAGCTGTGGTATTTTGAATTCGGCACCACCGAAACTTTCGCTGCCACCTGCAAGAAGCTCCATGATTACGTAGAGATTGAGGTGAGTACCCTGGTTCCAAAAACCTCGCCATGGGGCGGGAACGTGTCTGCCAACTCTGTTCTATTGTACTTTCCCAAGTCCTTAGTACAGTGCTGTGCACATGGTAAGCACTCAATAGATACCATTGATTGATTGATTGATTGATTAATTGCTAAGGCACTCAATCAATTTTCCCCGCCATCTTTCCTCATTGATCCCCTACTGCAACCCAAACCACACACTCTCCTCCTCTAACACAAACCTACGCTCCGCAGTTCGATCTCATCTACCACTCCTCCGATCCCTTGCCCACATCTTCCCTCAGGTCTGGAATACCCTCCCTTCTCATAGACGACTGTCCCCCACCCTCCCCACCTTCAAAACCCTCCTCAAAATCACATCTCCTCCAAGAGGCCTTCCCTGGCTAGCCCCTCATTTCCCCACCTTATTCGTCCATTCATTCAATCGTATTTATTGAGCACTTACTGTGTGCAGAGCACTGTACAAAGCGCTTGGGAAGTACAAGTTGGCATCCAAGTTGGCATGCAAGTTGGCTTGGGAAGTATAAGTTGGCAGAGAAGCAGCTTGGCTCAGTGGAAAAGAAACCGGGCTTTGGAGTCAGAGGTCATGAGTTCACATCCCAGCTCCGCCAATTCTCAGCTGTGACTTTGGGCTAGTCACTTAACTTCTCTGTGCCTCAGTTCCCTCATCTGTAAAATGGGGATTAAGACTGTGAGCCCCCCGTGGGACGACCTGATCACCTTGTAACCTCCCCAGTGGTTAGAACAGTGCTTTGCACATAGTAAGCACTTAATAAATGCCATTATTATTATTATTATTATTATTATTATTATTATTATTATCCCCTCTGTGTCAACTATATGATTGGCTTCACCTCCTCCAGGAGGCCTTCCCAGACTGAGCCCCTTCCTTCCTCTCCCCCTCGTCCCCCTCTCCATCCCCCCATCTTACCTCCTTCCCTTCCCCACAGCACCTGTATATATGTATATATGCTTGTACATATTTATTACTCTATTTATTTATTTATTTATTTTACTTGTCCATATCTATTCTATTTATTTTATTTTGTTAGTATGTTTGGTTTTGTTCTCTGTCTCCCCCTTTTAGACTGTGAGCCCACTGTTGGGTAGGGACTGTCTCTATATGTTGCCAACTTGTACTTCCCAAGCGCTTAGTACAGTGCTCTGCACACAGTAAGCACTCGATAAATATGATTGATGATGATGATGATGGCTTTGGACCCCTTAAGCATTTTAATATTTACCCCAGCATCACAGCACTCATGTACATATGTCCCTATACTGCACTATTTCCCCTACTTGTAATTTTTTTAATGTCTGTCCTTCCCTGGAGACTGTAAGCTCCTTGTGGGCAGGGATTGCATCTGCCAACTCTATAGTTTCCCAAAGCACTCAGTACAGTGTAGAATATTGATCAATTGATTGACCATGGTATCGAGTCCTGCCCCATGGCAAGACTTTCCAAACAGTGCTTGGCACATAGTAAGCACTTAACAAATACCATCATTATTATTAAACCAGTCCAGGCTAACCTACAAGGGGAGTCCACCACTTCCCTTGAAAATCCATTTTCCTGTCTAAATTGCCTAACTTTCCTCTCTGTGGCAAACATGTACTTCCAATCTGAATCTTTGATGGCCTCTGGATCTCAGATCTGGGTGAATCGGGTCTAATCTGTTGTTTGACAACTCTTTTTAGTCCACCGTTTCTTTTTCTTACAAGTTATTTGTTAATTGCTTACTATGTGTCAGGCACAGTACTGAGCATTGGGGTGGAAACAAGATATGCAGATTGGACACAGACCATGTCCCACAGGGACTCACAGTCTTAATCCCCATTTTACAAATGAGAATTTATGTACCTATCTGTAATTTATTTACTTATTTGTACTAATGTTTGTCTCCCCCTTTAGACTGTAAGCTTATTGTGGGCAGGGAATGTGTCTGTTTATTGTTCTACTGTACTCTCCGAAGTGCTTCGTACAGGCTTTGCACACAGTAAGCGCTCAATAAATATGATTGAATGAATAATAATAATAATCATGGTATTTGTTAACGCTTACTATGTGCAAAGCACTGTTCTAAGCACTGGGGGGATACAAGGTGATCAGGTTGTCCCACGTGAGGCTCACAGTCTTAATCCCCATTTTCCCGATGAGGGAACTGAGGCCCAGAGAAGTGAAGTGACTTGCCCAAAGTCACACAGCTGACAATTGGTGGAGCCAGGATTTGAACCCTGACCTCTAACTCCAAAACCCTGGCTCTTTCCATTGAGCCACGGGAGGGAACTGAGGCACAGAGAACTTAGGTGACTTGCCCAAGATCACACAGCCAGCAAGTGGCAGAGCCAGCATTAGAATCCAGGTCCTCTAGTCTGTAAGCTCGTTATGACCAGAGAAAGTGTCTACCAACTCTGTTCTGTTTATACTCTCCCAATAATCAGGATACAGTCCATGTCCCATATGGGGCTCCTAGTCTTAATTTCCATTTTACACATGAGGTAACTGAGGCACAGAGAAATTAGGTGACTTGCTCAAGGTCATTCATTCCTTCATTCAATCATATTTATTGAGCGCTTACTGTGTGCAGAGCACTGTACTAAGGGCTTGGGAAGTACAAGTTAGCAACATAACAAAGGTCAGACAGCAGACAAGTGGCAGGCCTAGGATTAGGCCTGTATATATGTATATATGTTTGTACATATTTATTACTCTATTTAATTTTACTTGTACATATCTATTCTATTTATTTTATTTTGTTAGTATGTTTGGTTTTGTTCTCTGTCTCCCCCCTTTTAGACTGTGAGCCCACTGTTGGGTAGGGACTGTCTCTATATGTTGCCAACTTGTACTTCCCAAGCGCTTAGTACGGTGCTCTGCACACAGTAAGGGCTCAATAAATACGATTGATTGATTGATTGATTGATTAGAATCCAGATCCTCCTACTCCCAGGCTCCTACTCTTTCCACTAGGCCATGCGGCCTCTCGGCTGCTTCCAACTTTTCCGCTGGCCCCTCGGGCTCTTCAAGAGTCAACTCACATCCACAATGTGCTTGTACCGACTTGCTTTACCAATCTGCCTCCTCTTTCCCTGTTTCAGTTGCTCACCTGCCTCCCCCCCCAGCTTCAGATTTGTCCTTTTCCTTCCTCTAGGCTTTGTCTTCCTAAGCCTCTCTTGCTGTCTCATCCTCTCCTCTTCTCTGGTTTCTCCTGTTAGCTTGTGACATCTTCTAAAGACCAGCACCTCTCCATTTCTCTCTCCATCCTGCTGCAGGTGGGATAACTCAGCAAGTCCTGATAAGCTGCAGACGGAGTCAATCAGTCAGTCAGTCATATTTATCGAGCACTTATTTTGTGCAGAGCACTCTACAAGCACTCAGGAGAGTACAGTATAATAATATAACAGCTGCATTCCCTGGCCACAAGGAGCTTACAGTCTAGAGGGAAAGACAGACATTATTAATAATAATAGCATGTATTAAGCACTTACTATGTACAAAGCACTGTTCTAAGCACTGGGGAGGTTACAAGGTGATCAGGTTGTCCCATGTGGGGCTCACAGTTTTAATCCCAATTTTACAGATGAGGTAACTGAGGCCCAGAGAAGTGAAGTGACTTGCCCAAAGTCACACAGCTGACAAGTGGCAAAGCCGGGATTTGAACCGATGACCTCTGATTCCAAAGCCAGTGCTCTTTCCACTGAGCCATGCTGCTTCCCCCATATATATATTATATTTAATATATATTAAATATTTATATATGAATACACAATATATAATATAATTATTATATAATGTTAATGTTTATTGTATAATATTGTATAATATTTAATATTATATTTTAATATATTTATATAATACAAACATACAGAGCATTTGGGATCCGGAGGGAAAGCTGTCCATAAGGGAAAGCCTTATGGACTTTCGGGAAGTCCATCAGGGAAATATACAGAGCATTTGGGATCCAGGGGAAAGCCGTCTTTTATATTTTGTCATATGCGCCCGTGTTTTCTGCGCATAGTAAGTGCTCAATAAATATGATTGACTGCTTGATTGATTGATTACTTAAGCCAAGTTGGCAGAGTCCTAGAACAGATCAGTGTAACTGGTCCACCAGCGTTTCACCCCCGCGACGGGGTCTGGCATTCCTCGCCGATGCAGTCGGCATGGAAATGATGTGGGAAATTCCCCCTGCCGCCTGAAAGAGGACTCATCACAGTGGGTACCTTTGAAACCAAACCCCCAAACCCCAAAGTTTTACAAAATCCTGCTTTACACATCTGCCTTTTTGATTATTTTTAACATCCTTCCCCGCTGGTGCAGGTTAGTTAGATCCCCGTATGTGAAGTCTGAGATCCTCCACCCTGATCCCTCTGGGTTTTTCTGACCAGATGCATTCCGAAGTGGAGTTTTCTGGCGTGGGGCTGAAGGGATGAATTGGAGTAACTGCCACTCACTCCTGAATGGAAGAGGCCTGAGAGGCGGGTTCATTGGAAAGGAGAAAAACTCTTCTGTTTACAGATAAATATGCTGATTAGAAGTAGTGATGGGAAATGGAAAAAGGCCGTGGATGGTGATTGGCCTTGAGTAACATTTTATATTTGTGCATTCTCTGTTGGTGCATTATCTGGTGGGGTCTCTTTAAATATACACCATGTGAATGACAGAGTTGGCGAAACCAGAGCCAGCTGCAGCAGAACAAAATATTCCTGTTTTTCCCCCCTACAGCTGTGCCGGAGAGTGTGCCTGGAATATTCTTGCTCTCTCCGTGCCTCTTCTCTGCCTTTCCTTTCTCTCTCCCTTTTCTCCCTCTCTTCTCCTTTAATCTTTTCCTTTTCTTTCCCTTTCTTCTCTTCCCCTTCCCTCTCGCTCTCTCTCTGTATCCCCCTCCTTCCTACCTTCATCCCTCCCTTCTCCTTTAATCTTTTCGTTTCTTTCCCTTTCTTCTCTTCCCCTTCCCTCTCTCTCTCTCTCTCCCCCTCCTTCCTTCCTTCATCCCTCCCTTCTCCCATCCCTCCCTTTTCCCTCCTCCGGCACCAGTTTTACTCCACCCCCGCCATGCCTTTGCATGGCCATCTTTAGATTCCATAGGCCCAGCCTTAAATTAAAGGAAGTGAGTGGGGAAGGAGGAGCAACAAGCAATTTTCTAGTTGTTGCTGAGTGCATGCCTTAGTTATAATAATAATAATGATGGTATTTGTTAAGTGCCTACTATGTGCGAAGCACTGTTCTAAGTGCTGGGGGGGATACAAGGTGATCAGGTTGTCCCACATGGGGCTCACAGTCTTAATCCCCATTTGACAGATGAGGTAACTGAGGCCCAGAGGAGTGAAGTGACTTGCCCAAAGTCACACAGCTGACAAGTGGCAGAGCCGGGATTAGAACCCATGACCTCTGACTTCCAAGCCTGGGCTCTTTCCACTGAGCCACGCTGCTAGTTATGCAGTGTGCATCGATGGTTTCTGTGCTGTTTGAGTTTTGGGAATCTATTTCATGGTTTGTTTGTTTTTTACCTTCCAGTGATGAGTCCTTGTATTATTTACTTATGAGGATAAGCCAAAAAAAAAATCTTCATCCTCCTCATCATTTGACCAAGAGACTGATGGAGTATAGCGTTGTTTGGGTTGGACTGTGTCCTACATGGGGCTCACATTCTTAATCCCCCTTTGACAGATGAGGCACAGAGAAGTGAAGTGACTTGCTCAAGGTCTCACAGCAGACAAGTGGTAGAGTCAGAATTAGAACCCAGGTCCTCTGACTCCCAAGCCATTGCTCTTTCTGCTAGGCCACACTGCTTCTCCGGCTGTGAGCCTTAAACTGGGAGCCCCAACCTGATTATCTGTATCTACCACAGTGCTTAGTACAGTGTTTGACGCGTAGTAAGCACTTAGCAAATACTGTTATTATTGTCATTATTGTTATTATTAGTCCTATTGGTAGAAAAGAAGGTAATAATAATTAATAATAACAGTTATGGTATTTTTTAAGCGCTTACTATGTGCCAAGCACTGTTCTAATCACTGGGGTAGATACAGGGTAATCAGATTGCCCCACATGGGGCTCACATTTTTTAATCCCCATTTTACAGATGAGGTAACTGAGGCACAGAGAATAATAATAATAATAATAATAATAGCATTTATTAAGTGATTACTATGTGCAAAGCGCTGTTCTAATCACTGAGGTAGATACAGGGTAATCAGATTGTCCCATGTGGGGCTCACATTTTTTAATCCCCATTTTACAGATGAGGTAACTGAGGCACAGAGAATAATAATAATAATAATAATGGCATTTCTTAAGTGCTTACTATATGCAAAGCACTGTTCTAATCACTGGGGTAGATACAGGGTAATCAGATTGTCCCATGTGGGGCTCACATATTTTAATCCCCATTTTACAGATGAGGTAACTGAGGCACAGAGAATAATAATAATAATAATAATAATGGCATTTATTAAGTGCTTACTATATGCAAAGCACTGTTCTAATCACTGGCGTAGATACAGGGTAATCAGATTGTCTCATGTGGGGCTAACATTTTTTAATCCCCATTTTACAGATGAGGTAACTGAGGCACAGAGAATAATAATAATAATGGCATTTATTAAGTGCTTACTATGTGCAAAGCACTGTTCTAATCACTGGGGTAGATACAGGGTAATCAGATTGTCCCACGTGAGGCTCACATTTTTTAATCCCCATTTTACAGATGAGGTAACTGAGGCACAGAGAATAATAATAATAATGGCATTTATTAAGTGCTTACTATGTGCAAAACACGGTTCTAAGCACTGAATTGAAGTGGCTTGCCCAAGGTCACACAACAGACATGTGGCGGAGCCGGGATTAGAACCTACGTCCTCTGACTCCCAAGCCTGGGCTCTTTCCACTGAGCCATGCTGCTTCTCAATAACCAAGTGCCAAGGTACCAAGTCTCCCTGTCCCTCACCACAGTTGTCTACATGATGATGATGATGATGATGATGATGATGATGATGGTATTTATTAAGTGCTTACTATGTGCCAAGCACTGTTCTAAGTCCAGCCTTTTTGCCCTGCACCCATCCCAAAACAAAAATAACTCTGAGGCACATTTCTAGGCTGCGAGCCCATTGTTGGGTAAGGACCGTCTCTATATGTTGCCAATTTGTACTTCCCAAGCGCTTAGTACAGTGCTCTGCACACAGTAAGTGCTCAATAAATACGACTGAATGAATGATCGCATTCCCTGAAAATACTAGTATTCAGTCATTTAATCAATCAAACATATTTATTGAGCACTTATTGGGTTTGCTTGGAAGAGTACATTACAACAATATAACGCAGTTCATAGACACATTTCCTGCCCATAATGAGCTTACAGTTTAGAAGGGGAGACAGATATTAATACAAATAAATAAATTATGGCTGTGGACATTAATGCTGTGAGGTTGAGGGAGGAGCGAATAAAGGGAGTGAATTGGAGTGAAGCAGAAGGGAGTGGAGGAAGAGAAAATGAGGGCTTAGTCAAGGGAAGGCCTCTTGGAGCAGATCGGGGTGGGGAGAAGGCTAACCTTCTCAGTGTGCCTCTATCTCGTCTATCTCACTGCCAACTTGTACTTCCCAAGCGCTTAGTACAGTGCTCTGCACACAGTAAGCGCTCAATAAATATGATTGAATGAATGAATGAATGAACACGCTCACGTCCTGCCGCTGGTTGGGACCACCCTCCCTCCTCAAATCCGACAGATAATTAATCCCCCCTCCTTCAAAGCCTTATTGAAGGCCCATCTCCTCCAAGAGGCCTTCCCCGACTAAGCCCCCTTTTCCTCTTCTCCCACTCCCTTCTTCATCCCCCGACTTGCTCCCTTTATTCATCCCCGCTTCCCAGCCCCACAGCACTTATGGCCATAGCAGTAATTTATTTATTTACTTTAATGTCTGTCTCACCAGCTCTAGACTTCAAGCTCGTTGTGGACAGGGAATGTGTCCATTTATTGTTGAATTGTACTCTCCCAAGTGCTTAGTACAGTGCTCTGCACAAAGTAAGAGCTCAATAAATAGGATTGAATGAATGAACGAATGAATGAATTGTCCCACCCAGATGCCAAGTGTCTGATGGGCTGTCCTTCATTGTTCCCTCTGGCTTGGGATAATAATATTAATAATAATAATGATGATGGCATTTGTTAAGCACTTACTATGTGTGAAGCACTGTTCTAAGCACCGGGGAGGTTACAAGGTGATCAGAATGTCCCACAGGGGGCTCACAGTCTTCATCCCCATTTGACAGATGAGGTAAGTGAGGCACAGAGAAGTTAAGTGACTTACCCAAAGTCACACAGCTGACAATCGGCAGAGCTGGGATTTGAACCCATGACCTCTGACTCCAAAACCTGTGCTCTTTCCACTGAGCCACGCTGCTTCTCTCGGGATCTAGGGGTGGGGTGGGTGGGGGAAAGGGTCTCTAGCTCACTGGAACTTTGCAGGGTTTCTCTGAGCCCATATGCCCAGCCAGATGACAACTTTCCAGTTGCCTTGAGAGAAAGGCATCGGTGTCTCGGGTTGAGCCAAGATCTTGGTTTGAAAGTTGATGAGGCTCTGAGATGACTGTGATCTGAGGCCAGCAAATGCCACGACTCTCTCTCCCACCACTTTCCCACACCATGTGGGAGAGGGAGAGACGGAGAGAAGAGCTCGTGTCATGTATGCCCACTCAGGGATCAAAGGCAGTGACTCTGGAGCAGAAATGCTAGCCGCCCCTCCCTCCGGAGCAGGGATCCTGAACCTTTTCCCCGTCCCGTCCATCGAGGCAGTCCGTTCTCCCTTCTCCTCTCTGAGACGATGTCTTCTTCTCAGAGACGGGTGTCGGCCACTCCGCTCCAGTCAGCGTGGCCCACTCGGGCCCCTCTCCTCACCCAACATCGGAAGAGTTAACTCAGCCGTATTTTCAGTTAAAATAAATGCAACCGCTTGCCTTTCTTCCAACTCCGAGGAGACTGCCCGCCTTGAGCGCCGAGAAACGGCAGTTTTGTTTTGGAAATTGGCATCCGTCGCAGGATGGCTCCTGGAAACGAATTTGGTTTCCCCCCCAGCTGCAATATTCTACTTCCAGCCTCCCTGCCAACACCCTTCCAGCTGCCCCCTTTCAAAGAGACCATTGTACCAGTTTGGCACTGTAACAGAGGAGGGCTAAAGAGGAAGAAAACATTTTCTGCCCATTGGAAGTTCTTCGGTGTGCTGTGTACATATGGCATCCATACCGCATTCCTCGAGCCCACACGAATCTGCCAGACCTCCATTCATCCCGGCACTGGAGAGGACGGGGAGGGGGGGAGCGATCCCTGTGCAATAGAACCATCCCTTTGCTGACCCGAAGTCAGTGGAATACATACGGCAGAGCTCGGGAGGCGAGGTCGAGGGAGGTGAAGGGGGAATCAAGCCTGGGCCACTTGAGCCCGAACACTGGCCTAATTGAGCTTCAGTCTGTGACGAGCGCTGAAGGGACAGTGCTCGTAGTGTTGGCATCTCGGGGTTTCAGTTTGTCCGGTTGAACAGTCTTCCTGGGTTCCTATTCATTTACTTCTCTTCAAGGGGCTCCTGCTCGTTCTGACCCCTTTCCCACATCCTCCCCCTAGCCTGGAAATCTTTCTCCCTCCATAATACATCAGACCACCACCCTCCTAACCTTCAAAGCATTACCTCTCCTCCATGAGGCCTTCCCTGATTAAGCCCTCTCCTCCCCCACCACCATTCGCTTTCCTGTCTGCCTCATCTAAGCATCGGATCCATGACCCGAGAAGCAGCGTGGCTCAGTGGAAAGAACCCGGGCTTGGGAGCCAGAGGTTGTGGGTTCTAATCCCACCTCCGCCACTTCTCAGCTGTGTGACTTTGGGCAAGCCACCTCCTCCCCCGTCCATCCCCCCATCTTACCTCCTTCCCTTCGCCATAGCACCTGTATATATGTTTGTACATATTTATTACTCTATTTATTTATTTATTTATTTATTTTACCCGTACATATCTATTCTATTCATTTTATTTTGTTAATATGTTTGGTTTTGTTCTCTGTCTCCCCCTTCTAGACTGTGAGCCCACTGTTGGGTAGGGACCGTCTCTATATGTTGCCAACTTGTACTTCCCAAGCACTTAGTACAGTGCTCTGCACACAGTAAGTGCTCAATAAATACGATTGATGATGATGATGATGATGAAGTCGCTTCACTTCTCTGTGCCTCAGTTGCCTCATCTGTAAAATGGGGATGAAGACTGTGAGCCCCGCGAGGGACAACCTGATGACCTTATATCTACCCCAGTGCTTAGAAGAGTGCTTGGCACATAATAAGCACTTAATAACAACATTATAAGCGCTTAGTACAGTTCTCCGCACACAGTAAGCGCTCAATAAATACGACTGAATGAATATTTGTTATTCACTCCAGCCCCACATGTGCATATCTTTAATAATAATGATGGCATTTGTTAAGCGCTTAATATGTGCGAAGCAGTGTTCTAAGCGCTGGGGGGATGGATACAAGGTAATCAGGTTGTCCCACTTGGGGCTCAGAGTCTTAATCCCCATTTTACAGATGAGGTAACTGAGGCCCAGAGAAGTGAAGTCACTTGCCCAAAGTCACACAGCTGACAAGTGGTGGAGCCAGGATTAGAACCCATGACCTCTGACTCCCAAGCCCGGGCTCTTTCCACTAATGTTGTCTGTCTTCTCCTCTAGTCTGTAAGCTCTTGATGGGCAAGGAACGTGTCTGCCAATACTTTTGTATTGTATTCTCCCCAGTGCTTAGAACAGTGCCCTGTACATAAAGTAAGTGCTCAGTAAATACTGTAGATCGATTGACTGATTATCCGCGTCGGCCTGGAATTAGAATCGCAGGACTGAAAGGGATTCCCCTGCCTCTGGGCGGACCTGACCTGACTTTTCTTTGTCTTTTTCCTTCAAACTTTCCAGAGAAAGACTGGACAGTTGCCCAACACTCACAGCCATCTAAGACAAGAGTAGTTTCTCTCTAATGTCTAATAGACATTCCTTCTGCTGCGCAATAACAGCATACTTTTCCTCCTTAATAATAATAACTGTGGTATTTGTTAAGCGCTTACTACACATCAGGCTAGGGTAAATACGAGATCATCAGGTCCCACATGGGACTCACACCCTAAGTAGGAGGGAGAACAGGGATGGATTCCACATTTGCAGGTGAGGGAACTGAGGCCCAGAGAAGTTAAGTGACTTCCCCAAGGTCACACAGCAGGCATGTGGAGGAGCCGGGATTCGAACTCAGGTTCTTTGGCTCCCAGGCCCAGGTTCTTGTCAGTAGGCAGTGCTGTTTCTCTGTGAAGTTGTTTTCATGGAGAATAGTTAACTACTCTCCAAAATACTTATGATGGGCAAGAAAGTATGGCAATTCTCGTTACTGATTCTGCAAATAATCAATCAGTGGTATTTTTTGTGTGCTTTCAGTGTGCAAAGCACTATATTAAGTGCGTTGGAGAATGCAATGTAATAGGTAGATATGATCCTTGCCCTCAAGGAGCTTGCAGCGTAGGTACTGGGACAAGCTTATTCCAGATCTCAAGATAGGCTTTTTGGCCATCCAAAAAGGAACACAACTCACAAAAATGAGCTTTAATCTCAACTAACTGAAGGTAAATCACTGGACTCCTAATTTCAGTGGGTAAGGCATCCAACTTTCTTCCTCCGTTGAGCAGTGAAAAGACACAGTCACCTCAACTCCGTTCTTCCCTCTCTGTTCCCTCAGAATACGGTGGCCACCGTGTTTGGATCCCCAAATCTCTGCCAAGTGTGTAATTCTCCTTTAGACTGAGAAAAGCACCATCTTTTTTGTCCCTCTTTCTCAACTTTCTCTACTTTGAAGCAGCGTGGCTCAGTGAAAAGAGCACGGGCTTTGGAGTCAGAGGTCATGGGTTCAAATCCCCACTCCGCCAATTGCCAGCTGTGTGACTTGGGCAAGTCACTTAACTTCTCTGTGCCTCAGTGACCTCATCTGTAAAATGGGGATTAAGACTGTAAGCCCCCCGTGGGACAACCTGATCACCGTGTAACCTCCCCAGTGTTAGAACGGTGCTTTGCACATAGTACGCGCTTAATAAATGCCATTATTATCATTATTATTTTTATTTCATTCTCTCACTTGTCATAATTATTGGATGATTCGGAATTCCCCTGTTCTGCCTTATTTATAGAATCTAAAGTCCTCTGTAGGGTGTTGGTTAAGTGGTTTACTATGTGTTAAACACTGTTCTAAGCACTGGGGTAAATACCAGATTATTAGTTCAGACCCAATCCTTGTCCCATGATCTAAGTAGGAAGGAAGCCCCTGGCACCACTTTCAGTTCTACCTTTTCCTCCCTTCCCCCTTTATTCACTTCGTATCCCTTGCCCTCAAGGGAAGGTCATGAAGGTCACCTAATAAAGTAAGAATAATAATAATAATAGTAATGGCATTTATTAAGTGCTTACTATATGCAAAGCACTGTTCTAAACGCTGGGCAGGTTACAAGGTGATCAGGTTGTCCCACGGGGGCTCGCAATCTTAGTCCCAATTTTACAGATGAGGTAACTGAGGCACAGAGAAGTTAAGTGACCTGCCCAAAGTCACACAGCTGACAATTGGCAGAGCAGGGATTCGAACCCATGACCTCTGACTCCGAAGCCCGTGCTCTTTCCACTGAGCCATGCTGCTTCCTTGCCTAGCCAAAAAGTCTTGCCTAGCCAAAATATCACTCCCCGTGATTTCCATCAGTCTTTAATGACACTTTATTCTCTCTGGTCCAAGTTATGACTTGCCTCGAATTCATCTTCTCAACTTGTACTTCCCAAGCGCTTGGTACAGTGCTCTGCACACAGTATGCGCTCAGTAAATGCAATTGAATGAATGAATCTTCTCTCCCAGCACTTTCACTGTACTATGTATTTTCAGCCACATTCCACCCCAATAGTTTGGGACTACCGTTGGTAGGTGGAGGGACCCTTTGGCCATGTTCATCATGGTGTAGTGGATAGGCCATGTGGCTGGGAGTCAGAAGGTCATGGGTTCTAATCCTGGGTCCACCACTTGTCTGCTGTGTGACCTAGGGCAAGTCACTTCACTTCTCTGTGCCTCTGTTACCTCATCTGTAAAATGGGGACTGAGACTGTGAGCCCCACGTGGGACAGGGACTGTGTCCAACTCTATTTGCTTGAATCCACCCCAGTGCTCAGTACACTGCCTGGCACATAGCACTTAACAAATGCCATTGTTATGATTATTATCATAATTATTATTATCGTTACTATCATTGTTATGTTCCTGTCTATCCAAGGCATGATTTTCCTCCAGCTATAAGGGCATTCTCTTTCTGACGGTGAATGAAAGATTAATCAGCACTTTTTCACCCACCCATCTCCTGCAGTTGCCCATTTTTTTATGATATATGTTAAACACTTGCTATGTGCCAGGCATTGTACTAAACACTGGGGTAGGTAAAGTACAAGTACAAGTACAAGTTGGCAACATATAGAGACGGTCCTTACCCAACAGCGGGCTCATAGTCTAGAATGGGGAGACAGACAACAAAACAAAGCATATTAACAAAATAAAATAAACAGAATAGTAAATATGTACAAGTAAAATAAATAGAGCAATAAATATGTACAAACATATATACAGGTGCTGTGGGGAGGGGAAGGAGGTAAGGGGGGGGATAGGAAGGGAGAGGAGGGGGAGAGAAAGGAGGGGGCTCAGTGTGGGAAGGCCTCCTGGAGGAGGTGAGCTCTCAGTAGGGCTTTGAAGGGAGGAAGAGAGCTAGCTTGGCAGATGTGCGGAGGGAGGGCATTCCGGGCCAGGGGGAGGACGGGGGCCGGGGGTCGATGGCGGGACAGGTGAGAACGAGGCCCAGTGAGGAGGTTAGCAGCAGAGGAGTGGAGCATGCGGGCTGGGCTGGAGAAGGAAAGAAGGGAGGTGAGGTAGGAGGGGGCAAGGGGATGGACAGCCTTGAAGCCGAGAGTGAGAAGTTTTTGTCTGATGTGTAGGTTGATTGGTAGCCACTGGAGATTTTTGAGGAGGGGAGTAACATGCCCAGAGCATTTCTGCACAAAGACGATCCGGGCAGCAGTGTGAAGTATAGATTGAAGTGGGGAGAGACAGGAGGATGGGAGGTCAGAGAGGAGGCTGATGCAGTAATCTAGTCGGGATAGGATGAGAGATTGAACCATCAGGGCAGCAGTTTGGATGGAGAGGAAAGGGCAGATCTTGGCGATGTTGTGGAGGTGAGACCGGCAGGTTTTGGTGACAGATTGGATGTGAGGGGTGAACGAGAGAGTGGAGTCGAGGATGACACCAAGGTTGCAGGCTTGTGAGACAGGAAGGATGATAGTGCCATCAACAGTGATGGGAATGTCAGGGAGAGGGCAGGGTTTGGGAGGGAAGATAAGGAGTTCAGTCTTGGACATATTGAGTTTTAGATGGCGGTTAGACATCCAGATGGAGATGTCTTGAAGGCAGGAGGAGACACAAGCCTGAAGGGAGGGAGAGAGAGCAGGGGCAGAGATGTAGATTTGGGTGTCATCAGCATAGAGATGATAGAAATGCTCCCATTGCTCCCATAGAAATACCTCCCATTGGTAGCATTTCTTGGCAGGAAAAGAAAGTGTCTACCAACTCTGTTATATAGTACTCTCCCAAGCGCTTAGTACAGTGTTCTGCACACAATAAGTACTCAATAAATTTGATTGAATGATTCATTGATATCTCACAACCAGTATCAGCGAGCCTGTTCAGAAATATTGATCTTCTGCCATCAGGAAGGACCTGTATGATGATGATGATGATGATGATGATAATGATGGTATTTGTTAAGTGCTTACTATGTGTCAAGCACTGTTCTAAGCCCTGGGGTAGTTACAAGGTCATCAAGGTTATCCCATGTTGGGCTCACAGTCTTAATCCCCATTTTCCAGATGAGGTAACTGAAGCACAGAGAAGTTAAGTGACTCGCCCAAAGTCACACAGCTGACAAGTGGTGGAGCCGGGATTCGAACCGATGACCTCCAACTCCCAAGCCCGGGCTCTTTCCACTGAGCCAGGCTGTGTCTCGATTGGCTGGTGTAGGATATGAAGGGTTTAGGTTCTCTCTTCTAATGGCCAACCAGACAGATGTGCTAGAAGAGCTCAGTGCTACTTGTCCTAATTTAGAATCAAACCCACTCACTCTCCAATATTCTTCCACCCTCCACTTCTCTTTTTTCAAGTCGTCCCCAATTTAGATAAGAAATGAGAAACATTCAAAATCGGCAGTGACTTTCAAGAGGGACAAGTCCAAGGCAATATATTTAAGGAGGAAAACCAAATTGAACAAACATTAGAGGTGGAATTGCTGACTTTATTCAAGCCTAGTAGACATGGATCTTGGGATCATAGAGGAGCAGAAGCTAAACATATCAACAGCGGAGTGCAGTGCAACTTGATGACAGAAATGGAAGAAAAGCATTTAGAAAGCAGAAGAAAAAGGTAGTTTTCCTGCTAACTCAATATTGTTTCAACCCTGTTAGAACACCATGTCCATTTCTGGACTTCAAACTTAGAAAGGATGTGGAGAAATTGGAAAGGATTCAGAAAGTGATTAAAGGATTATAAAAAAAATAGGACTTTTAGGAAGTTTTAGTTAAGGAAGAGTCACCAGTGATGGTCTTCAAACGTACAAGGTCATTATATGATGGATGGGAACCATGTCGGTATCCATCTCTACTGAAGACAGAATAAAAGGAAATGGGTTTGAAGGGCAGCATGGAGGATTTAGGCTAGCTTCCCAGGAGAAGGAAGTACTAAATGTTGAAACTATGGAATTCTGCTCTCTAGAAGCCTTTAGAAATAGAATATGGTTTAGTGTTGACAGCAGGGTCAAAAGGACCTCAGATTCATTCATTCATTCTATCGTATTTATTGAGCACTTACGGCGTGCAGAGCACTGTACTGAGTGCTTGGGATGTACAAATCGGCAACAACAATCAGCAACATCAGATCAAGTACTGTTTTCTTGAGCTGGCAGATCTAGGATGTAAGCTCACTGTGGGCAGGGAATGTGTCTGTTTATTGTTGTATTGTACTCTCCCATGTGCTAGTAGAGTGCTCTGCATACAGTAAGTGCTCAATAAATATGCTAGAATAAATGACAATATCCTTAAAGCCCTGAGAAAGGATTCACTTTTGTCTGGGATAGTTTAGAAAGTTGTCAACCCTGAGGCAGGAGAATGGATTCAGTGACCTCCCAATCCTAAGGTTTTGTGAATTCCTCTTGAAGGGGCATACCAATGTTTTGTCTCTGCAGCCTCAGGGCCGCAGTTACAAGGAAACCGAGGCACAGAGAAGCAGCGTGACTCAGTGGAAAGAGCACGGGCTTTGGAGTCGGAGGTCATGGGTTCAAACCCCGGCTCTGCCAATTGTCAGCTGAGTGTGGCCTAGTAGAATGAGCACAGGCCTGGGATTCAGAGGGTTTGGCTTCTAATCCCGGCTCCATCAACTGCCTGCTGTGTGAACCTGGACAAGTCACTTCCCTTCTCTGTGCCTCAGTTTCCTCAACTGTAAAATGGGATGCAACGCCCGTTCTTCCTCCTACATAGACTTTGAGCCCCATGCGGGACAAGGACTGTGTCCTACCTGACTAACTTGCAATTAATTGCCAGCCGGATAGGTGTGGTAGAAGAGACAGTGCTAATTTCTCTTTAGAATCAACGCTTAGAACCGTGCTTGATGCACAATAATAAGTGCTTAACAAATAACAAATGATTGTATCCCAACTATCCAGCCAAACAAGCAAACGATCCGCATGTTAGGCAGGAACTAGAACCGGGGGATTGTCTTTTTGGAGGGGATGAATGTTGAATGCCTCGGGCAGCTGACTGCAAACCGAGTGCGGATTGAAGAGAGGTGGGCAGCGGGGACGGGCTCCTATGGGAAAGATTCCTTAGCCGCTTCCAAAGGCTTTGGCTCGGAGCCTGCCGAGACCCCACTATGTGCTTCTGTCTCAGGCAGAGGCCTGAACTTTGGCATTTCATTTCCCTCGTGGAACATGTGTGTGTGTGTACGCGCTTGCCCTCGCCCATGTGCAGAGCCAGGGAACAACAGTTCTCTGTCTCCTCAGCCATATCATGGCTATAAATACCCCACAGAGTTTATTTTCCTCTCACCACAGTTTCAGTGCTGTTCCGTCTCAGAGAGCGGCCTGTACCAGGTATAGGAAATCATTAAGTTCTCTGAGGAGCAGTTGTCCTCCTAGCCTCCTTCCCCCAGAGGCCCATTCCTCTCAGGGAACCAGGAGGAGGAGGAGGGAAAGGAGGAGGCGGGGGAAGAAGAGGAGGAAAAGGAGGGGAAAGAAGAAGAGAAGGAGGAGGAGGGGGAGGAAAAGGAGGGGAGAAGAAGAAAAGGAGGAGCAGGAAGAAAAAGGGAGAAGGAGGAGGAGATGAAATGGTGGATGGGAAAGGCAGAGGGTGAGAGCAGTGAGGAGCTGGGGGATCTCCATAAACCCTGAGGAATTGGGATAGGCCAGTGCTCTCCTTCTGCAGATGAAGCTCCTCCTTGCTCCATCTCTTCCCCCTCATATCCTGATTCAGTGTGGCTCTGGAAGTAGCGGTATTCACAGTTACCGAGTAGCCACTGTGTGCAGTACACTGTACTAAATGTTTGGGAAGCGCGAAGTGGTGAAATGCCAACTTCCCTGTCCACAAGGAACTTGCATTCTAGTAGGGGGATAGACATAAAAACATTCTCCAATAGAGTATTCAAAATAAATAATCAAATGTATAATTGACTAAGCATATGTACATAAATGGTGAATGAGGGTGGGTAATAATAATTGTTGCATTTGTATAAATACTATATAAATGGATAATAATAATAATATTTAGTGTGGTATTTGTAAAGCACTTACTATCCATTAGGTCACTTACTAAGCACTGGGGTGGATATATAAGCAAATCAGGCTGGACACAGTCCCTGTCCCACATGGGGCTCACAGTCTCAATCCCCATTTTACAGATGAAGCAACTGAGGCATGGAGAAATCAAGTGACTTGCCCAAGGTCACACAGCAGACAAGTGTCAGAGCCTGGATTAGAACTCATGACCTTCTGATTCCCAGGTCCAGGCTCTATCCACTAAGCCATGCTACTAAGCCTGAAAAGAAATCAGTCATGGGCCAGAGACAAACCAGTAGGCGTTCAATTCAGTGCTGTCTCTGTCTTGTTGCCTTCTGAGTTGGGTGTGTGTTCAAGGAAGTTTGGTGTTTCGGGAAATGAGGTACAGAATTTTGTGAGCTTTTTCATGTTTATTGGGAGCTTACTGTAGGCAAAGCACTGTACTAAGTGCTTGGGAGAGTACAAAAAAACAGAGTTGATAGGCATATTCCCTGCCTATAGCGATTTTACAGCCCAGAAGGGGATGGTGTCGTCTCTTCCCTGCCCATAACCAATTTACAGTCTAGAGGGGGATCGTGTCTTCTACCTCTGTTTACCCTCCAAGTGCTCAGGAGAGTGCTCTGAACCCAGTAAGTGCTAAGTACTATGGACTGACTGGGAGTCAGAAGGCCTGAGTTTTAATCCTGGCTCCGCCACTTGTCTGCTCTGTGACCTTAGGCAAGTCACTTCACTTCTCTGGGCCTCAGCTACCTTCTCTGTAAAATGGGAATGAGAGTGTGAGCCCCATGAGGGACAAGGACTGTGTCCAACCTAATTAACTTGCATCTACCCTAATACTTAGAACGGTGCTTGGCACATAGTGAGCACTTAACAAGTACCATCATTATTATTGTTATTGATTTTATTTCATAATAATAATAATAAGGATGGTATATGTTAAGTGCTTACTATGTGCCCAGCACTGTTCTAAGCACTGGGGTAGATACAAGGTCAGGTTGTCCCACATGGGGCTCACAGTCTTACTCCCCATTTTACAGATGAGGTAACTGAGTCACACAGCTGACAAGTGGCGGAGCCGGGATTAGAACCCAAGACCTCTGACTCCCAAGCCCGTGCTCTTTCCACTGAGCCATGCTGCTTCTTTACTACTAATAATAATGATGGTGTTTGTTAAGCACTTACTATGTGCAAAGCACTATTCTAAGCACTGGGGGGATACAGGGTGATCAGGTTGTCCCACGTGGGGCTCACAATCTTCATCCCCACTTTCCAGATGAGGTAACTGAGGCCCGGAGAAGTTAAGTGACTTGCCCAAAGTCACACAGCTGATAAGTGGCAGAGCGGGGATTAGAACCCATGACCTCTGACTCCCAAGCCCGGGCTTTTTCCCCTGAGCCATGCTCCTTCTTTTTTAGCCTAGGGATTTGGAGAGAGAGAGGAAGGGGTTGGAGAAGCTAGGAGATGTTGATAGGAAGTCATTAAATGGGGAGAGGCTGGCTAAGACATTGGGCAAGCTCCTATATGCAAATTCGGCCACAACCGTAGACTGTGAGCCCACTGTTGGGTAGGAACTGTCTCTATATGTTGCCAACTTATGCTTCTCAAGTGCTTAGTACAGTGCTCTGCACACAGTCAGTGCTCAATAAGTAGGATTGAATGAATGAATGAACTATAGAGCTGAACAATGTCATCAGGCCCCACTCATTCCTCACTAAAGCTCATTCTGCCCCAGACACTAGTCGAATCATCCACAGAGTCGAAAATTGTCTCAGGAGAGGACAGTGAGACTCTGTTTTGGCTTTTTTTAAGATATTTGTTAAGCGCTTACTCTGTGTCAAACACTGTTCAAATGACGGTGTAGATACAAAGTCAGTAGGTTAGTCAGAGTCCCTGCCCCACATGGGGCTCACAGTCTAAATTGGAGGGAGGAGGATTTAATCCCCACTTTACAGATGAAGGTACTGAGGCACCGTGAAGCAACTTGCCCAGGGTCACCCAGCGGACATTCATTCATTCATTCAATCATATTTATTGAGCGCTTACTGTGTGCAGAGCACTGGACTAAGCACTTGGGAAGTACAAATCGACAACATATGGGCTCGGTTTGGAAAGGCCTCCTGGAGGAGGTGAGCTCTCAGTAGGGCTTTGAAGGGAGGAAGAGAGCTACCTTGGCGGATGTGCAGAGGGAGGGCATTCCCCTTCCATCCCCCCCATCTTACCTCCTTCCCTTCCCACAGCACCTGTATATATGTATATATGTTTGTACATATTTATTACTCTATTTATTTATTTATTTATTTTACTTGTACATATCTATTCTATTTATTTTATTTTGTTAGTATGTTTGGTTTTGTTCTCCGTCTCCCCCTTTTAGACTGTGAGCCCGCTGTTGGGTAGGGACTGTCTCTATATGTTGCCAACTTGTACTTCCCAAGCGCTTAGTACAGTGCTCTGCACACAGTAAGGGCTCAATAAATACGATTGATTGATTGATTGATTGATTCCAGGCCAGGGGGAGGATGTGGGCCGGGGGTCGATGGCGGGACAGCGAGAACGAGCCCCACTGAGGAGGTTAGCGGCGGCAGAGGAGCGGAGGGTGTGGGCTGGGCTGGAGAAGGACAGAAGGGAGGTGAGGTAGGAGGGGGTGAGGGGATGGACAGCCTTGAAGCCCAAAGTGAGGAGTTTTTGCTTGATTCGAAGGTTGACAGGCAACCACTGGAGATTTTTGAGGAGGGGAGTGACATGCCCAGAGCGTTTCTATACAAAGATAATCCAGGCAGCAGAGTGAGGTATAGATTGAAGTGGGGAGAGACAGGACGTTGGAGGGTCAGAAAGCAGGCTGATGCAGTCATCCAGTCGGGATAGGATGAGTGACTGTACTAACAAGGTAGTGGTTTGGATGGAGAGAAAGGCCGGATCTTGGCGATGTTGTGAAGTTGAGACCGGCAGGTTTGGGTGACCTCACCACTGGTCTGTCTGTCTGTCCTTTAGTGTGACGGGACACTTCTGGACCTGAGCAGCGCCTCTCTGGAGGGCATCGCTGTGCTCAACATTCCCAGTATGTATGGAGGCTCCAATCTATGGGGAGAGACCAAGAAACAACGCAGCTACAACCGGATGAGCAAGAAAGGGCCTGAGAAGCTCCACTCCACCGTGGTGACCGACGCCAAGGAGTTGAAGTTCTGTGTCCAAGGTGAGCCGGGGTGTGACGAGGGCCTCCATTCAAAGCAGCCTCTCTCCCACAGAAATTCATTCAGTCGTATTTCTTGAGCGCTGACTGTGTGCAGAAAACTGTGCTAAGCGCTTGGAAAGTACAATTCAGAAGCAAAGAGAGACAATCCCTGCCCACAACGGGCACTGTCTAGAAGAAATCCTGCAATGCCACAAACACTGACGTCCTGAGACTTCTCGCAAACTCTGCCCCATTTATCTCTGTCAGTGAACCTTGACCCTCACTCTCTGTAGATTTGGCTGAGATAATAATAATAATAATAATAATAATAATAATGATAATAATAATAATAATATTTTTAAGTGCTCACCATATGCCGGGCACTGTACTAAATGCCAGGGTGGATACAAGCTAATCAGGTTGGACACAGCCCCTGTCTCAAATGGGGCTCCCAGTCTCAATCCCCATTTTACAGGTGAGGTAACTGAGGCGAAGAGAAGCTAACTGACTTGCCCAAGGTCACAGAACAGACAAGTGGCAGAGCCAGGATTAGAACCCATGACCTTCTGATTCCCAGGCCCTAATTCTATCCACTAGGCCATGCTGCTTCTGAGATGCAAGCCCTTCCTCATACTGAATCTTAGATGTTCCCTTGCAGGGAGTGTCCAGAAGGTAGAGAAAGTTGGTCCATTTCCCCCTACCCAATAATAACAATAATAATAATAATGGTATTTGTTAAGTACTTACTATGGGCAGAGCACTTTTCTAAGTGCTGGGGTAGATACAAGGTGATCAGTTTGTCCCATGTGGGGCTCACAGTCTTAATCCCCATTTTACAGATGGGTAACTGAGGCCCAGCGAAGTGAAGTGACTTGCCCAAAGTCACACAGCTGACAAGTGGTGGAGCCGGTATTAGAACCCGTGACCTCTGACTCCCAAACCCGGGCTCTTTCCACTGAGCCACGCTGCTTCTCAATGGGAGAAGGTGTTTGCCTGTCTGATCCCAGCAGGATTTCAGGCCAAGCTCATCCCACCGAACAAATGTAATCCCGACTCCACCACTGCCTGCCGTGTGATCTCGGGCAAATCTTTTTTTTCGAATATTTGTAAAGGGCTTACTATGTGCCAGGCATTGTACTAAGCACTGGGGTGGATACAAGCAAATTAAGTTGGACACTGTCCCTTGTTCCATGTGGGGCTCACAGTCTCAATCCCCATTTTACGTGTGAGGTTACAGGCACAGAGAAGTGAGTGACTTGCCCAAAGTCACACAGCAGAGAAGCGGCGGAGCCAGGATTAGAACCCACGACCTTCTGAGTCCCAGGCCCTTGCTCTATCCACTACGCCATGCTGCTTCACACTTGTCACAGTTGCAATAAAAGGGCAAGTAGGCTGAGTGTGAGAAGTATCCTTTATGACTTGGGTACCCAGGTCCTGACATGGAATGCTATCTCTGCATCCTTTCATTCATTCAGTCGTATTTATTGGGCACTTACTGTGTTCAGATCACTGTACTAAGCACTTGGGAAGTACAAATTGGCAACACATAGAGACGGTCCCTACCGAACAACGGGCTCACAGTCTAGAAGGGGGAGACAGATAACAAAAGAAAACATGCGGACAGGTGTCAAGTCATCAGAATAAATAGAAATAAAGCTAGATGCACATCATTAACAAAATAAATAGAATAGTAAATATGTACAAGTAAAATAAATAGAGTAATAAATCTGTATAAACATATATACAGGTGCTGTGGGGAGGGGAAGGAGGTAGGGCAGGGGGGATGGGGAGGAGGAGGGGAAAAAGGGGGCTCAGTCTGGGTCAGTCCTTCACCCCCAGCTCTTGGCTTTGGGGGTCAGAGGGGAGGATTGTGGATCACTGAAGATGACAAAAGAGCTCTGACTACCAGAATGATTGACTAGACTTTCTCCAGTGTGCCTGCCAAAGGCATTCATTCATTCAGCTGAATTTATTGAGTGCTTACTGTGTGCAGAGCACTGGATTAAGCGCTTGGAAGAGTACAGTACAAAAATGAACAGGCACATTCCCTGCCCGCAGTGAGATTACTGTCTAGGGAGTGGGGAGACAGACATTAATAGAAAGAAAGAAATTACAGATGTGTACAGAAGTGCTGTGGGACTAGGAGGGGGAAAGAACAAAGGGAGCAAATCAGGGTGACGCAGAAGGGAGTGGGAGAAGAGGAAAGGGGGGGCTTAGTCAGGGAAGGCCTCTTGGAGGAGATGGGCCTGCAAGAAGGCTTTGAAGATGGGGAGAATCAGCGTGGCTTAGTGGAAAAACCCTGGGCTCGAGAGTCAGAGATCATGGGTTTGAATCTTGGCTCTGCCACTTGTCAGCTATGTGACTTTGGGCAAGTCACTTAACTTCTCTGTGCCTCAGTTACCTCATCCTGTAAAATGGGGATTAATAATAATAATAATGGCACTTGTTAAGTGCTTACTATGTGCAAAGCACTGTTCTAAGCACTGGGAGGAGATACAAGGTGATCAGGTTGTCCCCCATGGGGCTCACACTCTTCATCCCCATTTTACAGATGAGGTAACTGAGGCTCAGAGAAGTGAAGTGACTTGCCCAAAGTCACACAGCTGACAAGTGGTGGAACCGGGATTAGAACCCATGACCTCTGGCTCCCAAGCCCGGGCTCTTTCCACTGAGCCACGCTGCTTCTGTGAGCCCATGTGGGACAACCTTACCTTGTATCTACCCCAGTGCTTAGTACAGTGCTTGGCACGTAGTAAGCGCTTAACAAATACTATTATTATTATTATTGTCTGTCAGATTTGAGGAGGGAGGGCATTCCAGGCAAGAAACGAGCCTGCTACAGGTGAAAACAAACCTGCCAAACGGCGGCCTCTGTTAACGTTAGAAACGGAAATCCAAGGGAGCGGAATTGCTTATGGAAAACTGCCCCCTTCCCTCCCAGCTGAAGACAAACAGTTCAGCTCCACCTTCAAGCAGGAGGTGACTGGCATAGGGTGCCAATATCTGCTGAGCCATATTTCCTGGCAGAAAAAGGAGCTCTCCCCAGCCTCCGAACTGTTCGCCATTCCGGGCCAAAATTAAGTCACTTCCCTCTCCCGGAGAAGCATAGTACGCCAGATGCCAGAGCTTTGCAGGCTCTGGGCTTGGACTACCTGAGGACTGGCTCTCTCCTCCATAATCACGCGCAGAGCAGATAGGGGCCTCAGTCAGTCTGTCACTTGTATTTATTCAGTGCTTACTGCTTGCAGAGCACTGTACTAAGCGCTTGGGAGAGTACAATACAGTGGATAGGGCCCGGGCCTGGGAGTAAGAAGGACCTGGGTTCCGATCCCGGCTTTGCGTTGTCTGCTGTGTGGCTTCGGACAAGTCACATCACTTCTCCGGGCCTGTTACCTCATCTGTAAAACGGGGATTAAGAGTGTGAATCCCATATAGGACGTACCTGTAAATATGTTTGTACGTATTTATGACTCTATTTATTTATTTATTTTACATGTACATATTTATTCTATTATTTTGTTTTGTTAATATGTTTTGTTCTGTTGTCTGTCTCCCCCTTCTAGACTGTGAGCCCGCTGTTCGGTAGGGACCATCTCTATATGTTGCCAACTTGTGCTTCCCAAGCGCTTAGTACAGTGCTCTGCATACAGTAAGCACTCAATAAATACGATTGAATGAATGAATGAAAGACAGGGACTGTGTCCAACCTGAATAACTTTCATCTACCCCAGTGCTTAGAACAGTGCTTGGCACCTAATAAGCGCTTAAAAATACTATTATTATTGTTATTATTGTTAACAGTATAACAGACACATCCTGCAAGTTAACAGTCTAGAGAGGGAGGCAGACATTCCCAAGCACTCAGTACAGTGCTCTGCACACAGTAAGCACTCAGTAAATATGATTGAATGAATAAATAAATAAGTAAATACAGCTGACAGTTCTGTAGGCTAAAAATCTGAGTTGTTGGGGATCTCAAAGCATGGGCAGAAAATCTAGGAAGATAAATGGGGAAGGGAAAGGCAGAGAGAGCAGGGAGGTTAGAGAAATAATGGGAAAAACTCTAGACTGTAAGCTCATTGTGGGCAGGGAATGTGGCCACCACTTCTGTTATATTGTACTCTCACTAGTGGTTAGTACAGTGCTTTACACTCAGTAAGCACTGAGCCCCCTATTTCTTCTCCCCTTCCTCCCCCTCCCCGTCCCCCCTGCCCTACCTCCTTCCCCTCCCCACAGCACCTGTATATGTTTGTACGTATTTATTACTCTATTTATTTATTTTATTTGTACATATTTATTCTATTTATTTTAATTTGTTAATATGATTTGTTTTGTTGTCTGTCTCCCCCTTCTAGACTGTGAGCCCGCTGTTGGGTAGGGACCGTCTCTATATGTCGCCAACTTGTACATGACCTTGGGCAAGTCACTTAACTTCTCTGAGCCTCAGTTACCTCATCTGTAAAATGGGGATTAAGACTGTGAGCCCCACATGGGACAACTTGATCACCTTGTGTCCCCCCCAGCGCTTAGAACAGTGCTCTGCACATAGCAAGCGCTTAACAAATGCCATCATTATTATTATTCCCAAGCGCTTAATCCAGTGCTCTGCACACAGTAAGCGCTCAATAAATACGATTGAATGAATGAATAAGCGCTCAATAAGTACGATTGATCGTTGAAAGGGAGAGGTGTTGGCTTTCCCCAACAGGGGTCCATGAGCAGAGAAGCTGAGAATGAGAAGCGATGGGCACGGGAGGGCGGAAAACCATCCGGCCCTTCCCGTCTCTGCTCCCCTGGCCCAGCCGATCATTGCGGCTACTGGAAGGACTGAATTTTTAAGGAATGGACCTCATCGGGCTTTGACATTGGGGGTGTTGGCGTGACCCAGTGAAAAGAGCCCAGGGTTGGGAGGCAAAGGATGTGGGTTCCAATCCCAGCCCCACCGCTTGTCTGCTGGGTGACCTTGGGCAAGTCACTTCACGTCTCTGGGCTTCAGTTCCCTCATCTGCAAAATCAATCAATCGTATTTATTGAGTGCTTACTGTGTGCAGAGCACTGCACTAATCACTTGGGAAGTACAAGTTGGCAACAGATAGAGACAGTCCCTACCCAACAGTGGGCTCACAGTCTGAAAGGGGGAGACAGAGAACAAAGCCAAACATACTAACAAAATAAAATAAATAGAATAGATATGCACAAATAAAATAAATAAATAAATAGAGTGATAAATATGTACAAACATATATACATATATACAGGTGCTGTGGGGAAGGGAAGGAGGTAAGATGGGGAGGATGGAGAGGGGGACGAGGATCCCTGTTCTCCCTCCGACTTAGAGTGATCCCCGACCTAATTATCTTGTATCTACTCCAGCCTTTAGTACAGTGCTTGGCACATAGTAAGCGCTTAACAAAACCCACAGCCATTATTATTATTACCTGGAATGGCAAGGCAAAGTCAGAGCCAAGGATGCTTTTATCATTGTATTGATTGAGCGCTTAAGTGCTTCATGATCACATCAGCCACAGTCCCAGAGGAGACTCCCAAGCTAAGTGGGAGGGAGGGGAGGTGCTACCTTGCTTCATTCATTCATTCATTCATTCATTCATTCATGCATTCATTCATTCATTCATTCAATCGTATTTATTGAGCGCTTACTGTGTGCAGAGCACTGTAATAATAATAATAATAATAATAATGGCATTTATTAAGCGCTTACTATGTGCAAAGCACTGTTCTAAGCACTGGGAAGGTTACAAGGTGATCAGGTTGTCCCACAGGGGGCTGACAGTCTTAATCCCCATTTTACAGATGAGGTAACTGAGGCACAGAGAAGTTTAAGTGACTTGCCCAAAGTCACACAGCTGTACTAAGCGCTTGGGAAGTACAAGTTAGCAAAATGTAGAGACGGTCCCTACCCAACAACGGGCTCACAGTCTGGAAGGGGGAGACAGACAACAAAACAGAACAGGTGGACAGGTGTCAAGTCATCAGATTAATAGAAATAAATCTAGATGCACATCATTTACAAAATAAATAGAATAGTAAATATGTACAAGTAAAATAAATAGAGTAATAAATCTGTATAAACATATATCCATATATCATTCATTCATTCAGTCATATTTATTGAGCGCTTACTGTGTGCAAAGCACTATATTTAGCGCTAAAGAGAGTACAATATCAAAACAAGGAGAGACATTTCCTGCCCACAACGAACTCGCAGTCTGGGGGGGGAAACAGGCATTAATATAAGGAACGAAAGAAGGAAGGAAAGAAAGAAATTACAGATTTATACATATGTGCTGTGAGGATGGGAGGGAGGATGAAAGGGAGTGAGTCAGGGTGATGCAGAAGGGAGTAGGAGAAGAGGAGGGGAGGACATAGTCAGGGAAGGCTTCTTGGAGGAGATGGGCCTCACTCCCTAATTTCTCCAGTAGCTTCATGGATAGCCAAGAGAGATCTTGATTCCTAGGCTGTCTGGGTCAAAATTGACTGGTGGTGATCACTTTAAAGAGCAGGGCAGGACTATAAGTGTGGAGAGGAAGGTGACGGCCATGATAGTTGGAACTAACCAATTGAAGTATTCCGTTCTTTAGCAATCAATCAACCAATCAATCAATCATACTTATCAAGCTCGTTGTGGGCAAGGAACGTGTCTGTTATATTTTTGTGTTGTACTTAGTACAGTGTCCTGCACACAGTAAGCGCTCAATAAATATGGTTGACTGATTGAACACTTACTGTGTACAGAACATTCATTCATTCATTGTCGTATTTATTGAGCGCTTACTGTGTGCAGAACACTGTACTAAGTGCTTGGGAGAATATAGTATTCAATCGTATATATTTAGCACTTACTGTGTGCAGAGCACTGTACTAAGTGCCTGGGAAGTACAAGTTGGCAACATATAGAGATGTTTATATAGTATAACAGAGTTGGTAGATACATACCATGCCCACAGTGAGCTTAGAGTTGAGAGGGGAGAAAGACATTAAATATCGAGATATAAATTATGGATGTGGACACAAGTACTGTAGGAATGGTAACAGTCACCATGTTTGGTGGCTGAGTAAGAGTGAGGTTAATAGAACTAGGCAGAGCATTCACCCAAGCGACCTTAAGCCGTGTGGCCTAGTGGATAGAGCACGGACCTGCTGTGTGACCTTGGGCAAGTCGCTTCACTTCTCTGAGCCTCAGTTACCTTATCTGCAAAATAGGGATTAAGACTATGAGCCCCATGTGGGACAAGGACTGTGTCCAACCGGATTAGCCTGTATCTACCCCAGGGCTTAGATCAGTGGCCGGCCCATAGTAAGCTCTTTATAAATACCATATTTTTTTTAAGTGCCATGATAGGAGTCATTCATTCATTCATTCAATCGTATTTATTGAGCGCTTACTGTGTGCAGAGCACTGTACTAAGCGCTTGGGAAGTACAAGTTGGCAACATATAGAGACGGTCCCTACCCAACAGCGGGCTCACAGTCTAGAAGGGGGAGACAGACAACAAGACGAAACATGTGGACAGGTGGAACATATGGACAGGTGAAACGTGGACAGGTGGTTTAGGAAATCTAAAATTATCCTGTTAATGAATTCATCTCTTGCTTGTGCTGTGCCTCAGGCTTGTGAGCATGGTAATATGGCACTAGCAGACAGAGAGAGCGCCTGATTACTTATGACAGAGTTTGAGAGGTCAAACACCAAGCACTCCGGCATTGGAGAGCGATGGAAATATGGAAGGAAAAAATGGAAACCTTTTGTGGTTTTCAAAATCCATTAGCTTCATTGAAGTCGCTAGCCTCTGATGCATCGGGTAATATTTCTAGGACATGGTTTGTGTGTTAATTGAAGACTAATTGATTCAAGTTGGTGAGTAATCAGTGGAAGGTACATGAATCGGTACATCAACCCTGCAAGGACAGCCTTTCAGATCACCTTTTCTCTTCATCAAATCAATCCAAGGAGGAAGTCATTAAAACCAAGATTGAAAGGAGCATTGTGCAAAGAAGTTTTACTCACCTGACAAGTTATTTCTCCTCCCGTTTGACCTGACGGCTCACAGTCAGCCTCCTCCCTGGGTTTCTAGATCCTCCCTCAGATTTTCCATCCCCTGGGGTTTCCTCCAACTAACTTCCTGGTCATCTCTAAGCCCCCAGGGACTCAGATCCCTGAGGGAACTTAGGTTGGAGGCAGTTGACATCATCATCATCATCATCTTTATCATGCTATTAATAATGAGAATCAGCATGGCCTAGTGGAAAGCGCAAGAACCTGGGAGTCAAAAGATCTGGGTTCTAATCCCTGCTCTGCCAACTGCTTGCTGGTTGACTTTAGGGAAGTCTCTTAACTTCTCTGGGCCTCGGTTACCTCATCGGTGAAATGAGGATAATAATAATGAATAACGATGGCATTTGTTAAGCACTTACTATATGCAAAGCACTGTTCTAAGCCCTGGATGAAATCCTCGTCCCTCCACCTTAGACTGTGAGCCCCATGTGGGCCAGGGACTGCGTCCAATCTGATAAACTTATACTTACCCCAGCGCTTAGAACAGTGCTTGACACAGAATAAGCCCTTAACAAATACCATTTTAAAAAAAGGTTAGTATGTGCCAAGCTCTGTACTGAGTCCTGGAGGAGATAGAAGATAATCAGTTGGACCCAATCCCTGTTCCACACGGGGAGCACGGTCCAAAGAGGAAGGAGAAAAGATATTCAATCCCCATTTTAGAGAAAACTGAAGAACAGAGAAGATAAATGACTTGCCAAAGTCACACAGCAGGTAAATGACAGAGCTGAAATTAGAACTCAGGTCCTCGGTCTCCCCAGCCTGTGCTCTTTCCACCAGGCTAGGCTTCAGGGACTGTCTCTATATGTTGCCAACTTGTACTTCCCAAGCGCTTAGTACAGTGCTCTGCACAAAGTAAGCGCTCAATAAATACGATTGATGATGATGATGATGATGATGATGCTTTTCTGCACTTTGGACTTTCAAATGTCACCTCTCCCAACCTGACACTCTGACCTGAAGGTTCAGAGTAGCCAAGCACTTAGTACAGTGCTGTGCTCACAGTAACACTCAATAAATACAATAGACTGCTCCATGGCAGGAAAGAAGGAATATCTTGTGTCCGCACCAATGCTTAGTACAGTCCTCTCTGCCGAGGAAGTGTTGAATAAATGCCATTCGTTGATTGACTGTATCTGAAACCAGTCTTGTGTTCTCTGCCCAAAACATACATTAACCAGGGATGTTCCAGCTCAGTCAATCAATCAATCAATCAATGTTTTTAAGAGCACATCTCCTCCAAGAGGCCTTCCCTGACCAAGTCTTCATTTCCTGTCTAAGCCTAAAATTTCCCTTCTCAGTGCCTCAGTTCCCCATCCACAAAATGGGGATCACAATCCTCACCCCTCCCTACTTCGCAGGGACTTCAGGAGGGTAGGTGTAATAGAGTTTTACAATCATGTAGGGAAAGTGCCAAGTCAGCCCCAGCTATCCTCATGCCGTTCTTCTTGACTGTCGCCCACTTCCACTCGAAAATTGTGAATTCCCTGTCCCCACCTTCTCACTCCTCTTCCTCCCAACCCCCTTCCCCAATCTCCTTCTTTCTCACCCTTAGAAGAGGCACAATTGCCAGAACGGTGACTGTGTTCCTGAGGGAATTGGTGTTTGGGGTGGGCGAGAAGCCTCTTCTCACGCCACCATGTTGTGTAAGCTGTTTTAATAACGGCGGAGATACTTCATCAAGTCTGAGTGCTCAGCTAATTAATATTGTAGGAGCTTCCCCCCCACCCCCGTGGCTGCTGCCTCTCCATGCTGCATTATTTCATTTTCCTGGAGGATGTTGTCATCCTACCATCCCTCTCTTGCTTTCTGAGGAAACTACTACTACTAATAATAATTCATTCATTCAATCATTCAGTCGCATATATTAAGCGCTTACTGCGGGCAGAGCCCTGTACTAAGCTCTTGGGAAAGTATAATACAACAATAAAAAATGATATTCCCTCACAGTCTAGAGTGGGGGAGACAGACATCAGTACAAATAAATAAAATGACAGATATGTACCTAAGTGCTGTGGGGATGGGATGGCGGGGAAGAGTAAAGGGAGCAAGTCAGGATGACGCAGAAGGGAGTGGAAGATGAGAAAAAGTGGGGCTTAGTCAGGGAAGGCCTCTTGGAGAAGATAATAATAACAGATAATAATAATAACTGTGCTATTTGTTAAGCTCTTACTATGTACCAAGCACTATACTATGCACTGAGGTTGTTACAAGATGCTGTACTCTCCCAAATGCTTAGCCCAATGCTCTGCACATAGTACCTGCTTAATCAATCAATGGTATTTATTGAGTGCTTACCGTGTGCACAGCAGTGTACTAACCACTTGGGAGAGTACAATAGAACAGAACTGATAGACAAATTCCCTGCCCACAACCAACGTACAGTCTAGAGGGCAAGCAGACATTGATATCAATAAATAAATTAAGGATATGGGGCTGGGGGAGGGGTGAATAAAGGGCGCAAATCCAAGCATGATGCCGAAGGGAGCGGGAGAAGAGGAAATGAGGGCTTGGTCAGGGAAGGCCTCCTGGAAGAGATGTGCCTTTAATACCATTGATTGATTGATTGATTGATTGACTGACTGAGCTGGAATATCCCTGGCTAATGTATGTTTTGGTAGAGGACGCAGGACTGCTTTCAGATACAATCAATCAATGGCATTTATTCAACTTTTCCTCTGTCCAGAAGACTGTACAGGGGGCAGAGACGAGATAATCAGAATGGACACAGTCCCTGTCCCATGTGGGTGTCCCATTGTAAATGATAACTGTAGTATTTGTTAAGCACTTACGATGTGTCAAGCACTGTACTAAGCCCTGGGGTAGATACAAGATAATTAGGTCTCACGTCGGGCTCATAGTCTAAATAGAAGGGAGAAAAGATATTGAATCCCCAATTTGCAGTTGAGGGAACTGAAGCCCCGAAAAGTTAAATGCTGATGATGATGGTATTTGTTAAGCGCCTACTATATGCCAGGCACTGTACTAAGCGCTGGGGTGAATACAAGCCAATCAAGTTGGACACAGTCCCTGTCCCGTGTGGGTCTCACAGTCTCAATCCCCATTTTACAGATGAGGTAACTGACTTGCCCAAGGTCACCCAGAAAACAAGTGGCAGAGCCCGGAATAGAACCCAGGTCCTCCTAACTCCCAGGTTCCTGCTCTACCCACTAGAGCACGTTACTTCCCCTCTTTTATCTACCCCAGTGCTTATCACTGTGTTTGGCACAGAGTAAAGTGCTTAATAAATGCCATCATTACTATTGATTTCATAATTCTCCCTGGATATGTCTGTGATTTCCTTAACTCAACCAGGTAATGCCAGTGAGTTTGAAGTGTGGGAGCCAAAAAAAAAGCATTTGGCCTAGTGGAAATAATAATAATGATGGAATTTGTTAAGTGCTTGCTATGTGCCTGTCACTGTACTAAGCATTGGGGTGGATACAAACAAACTGTGTTGGACACAGTCCCTGTCCCACTTGGGGCTCATAATCTGAATCCCCATTTTACAGATGCGGTAACTGAGGCCCAGCAAAGCGAAGTGACTTGCCCCAAATCACAAAGCAGACAAGTGGTGGAGTCAGGATTAGAACCCATGACCTTCTGACTCTCAGGCCCGTGCTTTATCTACTAGGCCATGCTGCTTCTGAAAGAGCACGGGCCTAGCAATTATGGGACCTGGATTTTAATCCCGGCTCTAGCACTTTCCCGTTGTCTCACCTAGAAAAAGTCACTTAACTTTTCTGTGCCTCAATTTCCTCTGCTGTAAAATGGGGATTCAATCCCCCTTCTTGTCTTAGAACATGAGCCCCATGTGAGACAGGAGCCGTGTCAGACATGATTATCTTGTATCTACCCCAGTGCTTGATACAGTGCTTGGCACATAGTGAATGCTTAACTAATATGACATTCGTTAACTCAGGATGACCTCTTGGGATTCCACAGCACCTGAGTCACAGGGGCAGAGAGCCCTTCATTCATTCATTCATTCATTCATTCATTCATTCATTCATTCAATAATATTTTTGAGCGCTTATTTTGTGCAACTGTCTTTGGCTCTTACACTGCCTATTCCCTGCAGCCCCCAACCTGGGACCCCACCGGCACAATAGTAGCCAAACTGGCCATTGCATAATGATGGTATTTGTTAAGCATTGACTACATATTTACTATTCTATTTATTTTGTTAATGATGTGCGTCTAGCTTTACTTCTGTTTATTCTGATGACTTGACACCTGTCCACTTGTTTTGTTTTGTTGTCAGTCTCCCCCCTCTAGACTGTGAGCCTGTTGTTGGGTAGGGACCGTCTCTATATGTTGACAACTTGTACTTCCCAGGTGCTTAGTACAGTGCTCTCCACACGGTAAGCGCTCAATAAATGCAATTGAATGAATGAATGAATGAATGAATGAATAACTATGTGTCAAGCACCGTTCTAAGTGCTGGGATAGATACCAGTTAATCAGTTTGAACACAATCCCTGTCCCATGTGGGGCTCACACTCTTAATCCCCATTTTACAGATGAGGTCACTAAGGCACAGAGAAATTAAGTGACTTGCCCGAGGCCACAGAGCAGACAAGCGGTGGAGCTGGGATTCGAACCCAGGTCCTTCTGACTCCCAGGAGTGCTCTCTCCACTAGGCCATCCTGAAGTGATCTGAACTTCGTATTTGCGAATGTGACTAGCTATGGGAGAATTGAAACTTCAACAGATCCTTTTAGTTTGTTTGTTTCTTTATTTTTAATTCTATTCGTAAGCGTCTACTATGTGTCAGGCACCGCACTAAGGACTGGAGTAGATAAAAGCTAGTTGGATTGGACACAGTCCATGTCCCACGTGGGGCTCCCAGTCTTAACCCCCATTTTACAGATGAGGGAACTGAGGCACAGAGAAGTGAAATGACTTGCCCAAGGTCACACGGCAGACAAGTGGCGGAGCTGGGATTAGAACCTATTTCCTTCTGACTCTCAGGGCTGTGCTCTATCCACTAGACCACACTGCTTTTCTGTTTACGGCAGCAGCAGCAGAAGGCCTACTTGTCCCTGCTCACTCCTGGTTGAGCGGCGGTCCTGTTTCTGTATCGTGACCGGTACTGGGGCCGACCAGGATGGGCAAGGAGCGCTTAATATAGCGCCAGGAACACAGTAAGCACTTAACAAATACCACTATTACAACGGGATGGGTCGGCTCCCAGATTTCCGGCCATTGCATGACTCCGTAGAGTGGATCAAGAGGAAACCAGTAAGCAGGCTTAATAATAACAAGGGGACGGGAAGCAGCACAGCAGAGTGGATAGAGCACGGGCAAGTGAGTCAGAAGGTCATGGGTTCTAATTCCGCCTCTACCATTTGTCTACTGTTTGACCTTGGGCAAGTCACTTTACTTCTCTGGGCCTCACTTACCTCGTCTGTAAAATGGGATTGAGACTGTGAGCCCCATGTGGGACAGGGACTGTGTAAAACCAGATTTGCTTGTATCCACTCCAATGTTTAGTACAGTGCCTGGCACATAGTAAGCAAACAAATAAGAAGCTTAACAAATACCCCAGATATTAATATTATTATTAAGTGATGGGAAGCAGCATGGCCTAATGGAAAGAGCACGAGCCTGGGAAGCAGAGAAACCAGATCAGAGGACCTGGGTTCTAATCCTGACTCCAGCACTTGTCTGCTGTGTGACCTTGGGCAAATCACTTAACTTCTTTGGACCTCAGTTCCCTCATCTGTAAAATGGGGATGAAGATTGTGAACCCCATGTGGGACATGGACTGTGTCCAACCTGATTAGCTAGGATCTAGTCATTCAGTCAAACGTATTTATTCAACACTCACTGATTGTGGAGCATTGTGCTAAGAGCTTGGGAGTGTACAATGCAACATTAAAGAGACACATTCCCTGCCCAAAACAAGTTGACAGTCTAGTGGAGGAGACAGGATTAATAAAAATAAAATTACAGATATGTTCATAAGTGCTGTGGGGCTGGGAGTGGGGATGAATAAAGGGAATAGGTCAGGGTGACACCGAAGGGAGTTGGAGAAGAGGAAAGGGGGGCTTCATCAGGGAAGGCCTCTTGGAGAAGATGGGCCTTCAATAAGGCTTTGAAGAGGGGAAGAGTCATTATCTGTCAGATATGAGGAGGAAGAGCATTACAGGCCAGAGGCTGACCATGGACAAGAGATCGGCGTCAAGAGAGACGAGATCAAGTTAAGAGAGAAGGTTAACATTAGAGGAGCTACCCCAGTGCTTAGTACAGTGCCTGGCTCACAGTAAGTGCTTAACAAATACCCATTTAGAAAAGGGGCCTTTTTTGTCTTATAGCGTCTTGTCTTTGCTACCCATTACGGCACCACGGACACATTCATTCACTCATTCAATCGTATTTATTGAGTGCTTACTGTGTGCAGAGCACTGTACTAAGCTCTTGGGAAGTACAAGTTGGCAACATATAGAGATGGTCCCTACCCAACAGTGGGCTCACAGTCTAGAAGAGGGAGACAGAGAACAAAACAGAACATATTAACAAAATAAAATAAGTAGAATAAATATGTACAAGTAAAATAAATAAATAAATAGAGTAATAAATACGTACAAACATATATACATATATACAGGTGCTATGGGGAAGGAAAGGAGGTAAGGCGGGGGGGATGGAGAGGGGGAAGAGGGGGAGAGGAAGGAAGGGGCTCAGTCTGGGAAGGCCTCCTGGAGGAGGTGAGCTCTCAGTAGGGCCTTGAAGGGAGGAAGAGAGCTAGCATGGCGGATGGGCAGAGGGAGGGCATTCCAGGCCAGGGGGAGGACGTGGGCCGGGGGTCAACGGCGTGGGCCAGGGGTCAACGGCGGGACAGGTGAGAACGAGGCACGGTGAGGAGATTAGCAGCAGAGGCGCGGAGGGTGCGGGCTGGGCTGGAGAAGGAGAGAAGGGAGGTGAGGGAGGAGGGGGTGAGGGGATGGACAGCCTTGAAGCCCAGGGTGAGGAGTTTCTGCCTGATGCGCAGATTGATTGGTAGCCACTGGAGATTTTTGAGGAGGGGAGTAACATGCCCAGAGCGTTTCTGGACAAAGACAATCCGGGCAGCAGCATGAAGTCTGGATTGAAGTGGGGAGAGACACGAGGATGGGAGATCAGAGAGAAGGCTGATGCAGTAGTCCAGATGAGATAGGATGAGAGCTTGACCGAGCAGGGTAGCGGTTTGGACGGAGAGGAAACGGCAGATCTTGGCAATGTTGCGGAAGTGAGACTGGCAGGTTTTGGTGACGGCTTGGATGTGAGGGCTAAACGAGAGAGCGGAGTCGAGGATGACGCCAAGGTTGCGGGCTTGTGAGATGGGAAGGATTGTAGTGCTGTCAACATCTGTCCAAGAATGCCCCACTCTCCATCTGCAATCATTTTGGTAGTGGATCCATAGAGTTTTCTTGGTAAAAATCCAAAAGTGGTTTACCTCTGCCGCCTTCCACACAGTAAACTCGAGTCTTCACACTCAATTCTCTCCTGTGCCACTGCTGCCCCGCACGGGTGAGTTTTAACTTGTAGCAGATTGCCTTCCACTCGCTAACCACTAGCCAAGCTAGGCATGGAATGGACAGACCTCTGCTTAACTCTGCCTCCCATAGCCGAGACTGGTAGAGGACTAGAAACTCTCCAGGTGTGACCCTGAGAGGGGAAAAGAGAGACCGAAGGGATAGCAAATCTACTTTTCTTGTCCTTTGGTTTACATAAGAATTACTTAACTTTTCTGTGCCTCAGGTTCCTCATCTGTAAAATAGATATTAAGTACATGATCTCCCTCCTGCTTAGTCTGTGAGCCCCATGACTGGGTCCTATCTGGTTGTCGTCTCTTTATCCCAGTGCTTAGTACAGTGTTTGGCACACAGTAAGTGCCTCACAAATACCTTAATTCTATTATTTTTATTGAGGGCAGCTAGTATCATTCATCCAATCGTATTTATTGAGCACTTACTGTGTGCAGAGCACTGTACTAAGTGCTTGGATATCAAAGAGGCACCTCTCACTCCAAAACTCACGAACTCCATTTTAGCCAAAATCCTATGCAGAAAGAAAGAATCCAGGGGGGTTGTGTCTGTGGCAAGGTGGCTCAATTGGGTGAGTCTCAGTAGCTAGGTAATGGTTTAGTGTACTTGGGATGGATGAATATACAACTGGGAGATGTGGAAAGTGTGGGACGGTCATTTTGCCTGGGGCTTCTCCTAGTCTCTCCTCTGAGAGCTTTAGCTAAACTTTTCTAAGTTATTCCTCAATCAGCTCTCCCTTTCCTTCCTAACCTCCCTCATCTCCCAATACAACCCAGCCCACACACCCTGCTCTTCCAATGCCAACCTACTGTCTCTACCTCGATCTCGTCTGTCTTGCTGTTGACCCCTCGCCCACATCCCGCCTCTGACGTGGAACTCCCTCCTCTTCGTATCCGATGGACCGCCACGGTCCCCATATTCAAAGTCCTACTAAAATCACATCTCCAAGAGGCCTTCCCTGACTAACCCCTCATTTCCCCCACCCTGTTCACCCTGCCCTCTGCTTCCCCCATACGGTATACCCCTTAAGCATTTTGATACCTATCCCTCCTGCACAGTATGTATGTACATATCTTTGGACTCAATTATTTTCCATATCTGTAATTTATTTTAGTGTCCATCTTCCTGACTGCATTGTAAGCTCCATGAGGGCCGGAATCATATCTAACTCTACCGTACTGTACTCTCCCAAGTGCTCAGTAAATAATAATAATAGTACTAATTGTGGCACTTGTTAAGCACTTGCTATATGCCTAGCACTGTTCTAAAATATGGGTAGATACAAGTTTATCATGTTGGACACAGTCCCTGTCCCACGTGCATTTCACACTCCTACTGTCCATTTTACAGATAAGATAACTGAGGCCCAGAGAAGTGAAGTGACTTGCTCTAAGTCACAAAAGCAGTCATAATAATAATAATTGCGGTATTTGTTAAGCACTATGTGCCAGGAACTGTAGAAAGCTCTGGGGTGGATACAACCAAATCAGATTCGACGCAGTCCCTATCATTCATTCATTCATTCAATTGTATTTATTGAGCACTTACTGTGTGCAGAGCACTGTACTAAGCGCTTGGGAAGTACAAGGTGGCAACATATAGAGACGGTCCCTACCCAACAACGGGCTCACAGTCTACAGCAGCCATGGGCAGCCATGAGAGGTTCTTACAGAGTGAGCAGACCTGGACTGACTGTTTTTTTAGAAAAATGACCCGTGCATGAGATACATGGGGTTCACAGTCTCGATCCCCATTTACAGATGAGATAACTGAGGCACAGAGAAGTGAAATGACTTACTCAAGGTCACACAGCAGAAAAGTGGTGGAGCCGGAATTAGAACCCATGACCTTCTGACTCTCAAGCTTGGCTCTATCCACTATGCTATGCTGCATCTCTTATGTGGCAGAGTCAGGATTAAAACCCAAGTTCTCCCGAGTCCCAGGCCTAGGCTGTATCTGCTAAGCCACGCTGTTTCTAAAATTCTCTGCTCCCAATAAGCACTCAGTTTAATCCACCGATTGATTGATTGATTGATCCACTGGATTACATCTTAATTGGTATTCTTCTCTCAGCCTGTCCATCCATTCAGTTGAGGAATTGGACTGACCAGGGATGCAACATGTAACTTCTCCCTATTAATCCTGCACAGCCCGTCGGAATCAAAATCTGCCAATTTCATCTGAGAAAAGTGCATAAAGACATCACATTGACCCTACCATCTGCTGATAGTTCACTTGAGGGGGAAAAAAATCCCGTTTCAAACCCAATTTGCTGAACACTGTTATAGTCCCCCGCTGTTAAATCAAGCACTCTATCATGTGCAGATTGAATGTAGCTCTTGAATTTCAAAATTTATATGTGAAGAATACACGCTCCAGAAATTTCTGCCCCAATCCCAATCCCAGAAAAAGAGAAGACATCAAACTAGGAAACATCAATTGCTCAACATTCATTGCTCTCTGATGATGTGCTTTATTATCCTGAAAAAAGAGCACTCTATTGTCACTCAGAAATTGCCACAAACTGCGGTGCCCACTTATATTGCCAAAGGTCCAATTTTAAGGAGAACATTTCAGAAGCATGGAGAAGTAAAAGGCTTAGAAACAGCAACAAGATGTTGGTATTGTTTGAAGAGATGGGATTTATGGACTTTTACTTAGAATTCCTAAGAAATTCAGAGGTAAATTTGGGTGTCAGCTACAACTTAGTTCTTCATGAGGTTCCAGGGTTGAGCATGACCCAATTAATTCATTATTTCAATTCATTCAATCATATTTATTGAGTGCTTAGTGTCTGCAGAGCACTGTACTAAGCGCTTGAGAAAGTACAACAATAAACAAACACATTCCCTGCCCACAAAAAGCTTACAATCTTAAAGAGGGAGACAGAGATCAATACAAATAAATAAATAATTATTATTATGATATTTGTTAAATTCTTACTATGTGCCAAGCACTGTTTTAGGCGCTGGGGGAGATACTAGGTAATTACACTGGACACAGTCCCTGTCCCACATAGGACTCACAGTCCCAATGCCCATTTTACAGATGAGGGAACTGAGGCCCAGAAAAGTGAAGTGACTCGTCCAAGGTTACACAGCAGACAAGTGGCATAGCCAGGATTAGAACCCATGACCTCCTGACTCCTAGGCTGCTCTATTCACTACACCGTGCTGCTTCTCAGTGCCTCACTTACCTCATCTGGAAAATGGGGATTTAGACTGTGAGCCCTAGGTAGGACAGGGGACTGTATCCGATCCAATTTGCTTGTATTTACCCCAGAGCTTAGTAGAGTGCCTGGCATGTAGTAAGCGCTTAACAAATGCCATCATTTTTATTAAATGACAGATAGGTGCATAAGTGATGTGAGGCTGTCGGGGGGGGAGAATAAAGGGAGCAAGTCAGGGTGATGCAGAAGGGAGTGGGGGAAGAGGAAAATAGGGGGGTAGTCTGGGAAGGCCTCTTGGAGGAGATGTGCCTTTAATAAGGCTTTGAAGGGGGAAAGAGTAAGTTAAACATTTACTATGGGCCAAGCACTTTAATCAGATTGGACACAGTCCCTTTCCCCTATGGGGCTCACACTTTTAATCCCCATTTTACGTGCAGTAACTTGTCCACATGCATTCAGAGAGTTCATTCAATCAGTCAGTCGTATTTAGTGAGCACTTACTATGTGCAGAGCTCCAGAGAGGACAATATAACAATTGTGCCCAGCTATCCTCTTTGCTTGGCAAAATAATCCCACCAGTATAAATCACTTTACAATTTAAAATATGCATTCCAATAGATGGAATTTGCACTGATCCTCAAGAAATATGTCAATCATGTTAGGCTTTTTTTAATGGCATTTGTTAAGCACTTACTGTTAGAAGCGCTGGGGTAGATACAAGCTAATTAAGTTGGACACAGTCCTCGTCCCCTTACAGGGATCACAGTCTTAATCCCCATTTTGCAGATGCAGTAATTGAGGCACAGAGAAGTGAAGTGACTTGTAGGTGCAGGTCATAGGGTGAAAAGAGAGGTAAGGTAGAACAGGTAAGGCGACTGAGTGCTTTAAAGCCTATATTAAGGAGTTTCTCTTTGTGGCAGAGATGGGTGGGAAAGCTCTGGAAGTTCTTGAGGAGTGGGGAAACGTGACCTGAATTTTGTTTTAGAAAAGTAATCCGGGCCGCAGAGTGAAGTATGGACTGGAGTGGGGAGCGACAGCAGACTGAGAGGCTGTTGCAGTAGTTGAGATCAATCAATCAATCAATCAATCGTATTTATTGAGCGCTTACTGTGTGCAGAGCACTGTACTAAGCGCTTGGGAAGTACAAGTTGGCAACATATAGGGACAGTCCCTACCCAACAGTGGGCTCACAGTCTAAAACGGGGAGACAGAGAACAAAACCAAACATACTAACAAAATAAAATAAATAGAATAGATATGTACAAGTAAAATAAATAAATAAATAGAGTAATAAATATGTACAAACATATATACATATATACAGGTGCTGTGGGGAAGGGAAGGAGATGTGATGGGTTATGTGCTTGTATCAGTGTGACAGCAATTTCCATGGAGAGGAAAGGGCAATATTATTGTAAAGGTAGAAGAGAAACAGTATGACCTTGTAGAGCGAGCATAATAATTTTGGTATTTCTTAAGCGCTTACTATGTGCAAAGCACTGTTCTAAGCACTGGGGAGGATACAAGATGATCAGGTTGTCCCACGTGGGGCTCACAGTCTTAATCCCCATTTTACAGATGAGGTAACTGAGGCCCAGAGAAATGAAGTTAATTGCCCAAAGTCACACAGCTGACAAGTGGCAGAGTCAGGATTGGAACCCATGACCTGACTCCTAAACCCATGCTCTTTCCACTGAGCCACGCTGCTTTCTAGGAGTCAGAAGGACCCGGGTTCTAATTCTGGCTCGACCAGTTGTCTGCTGGGTGACCTTGGGCAAGTCACTTCACTTCTTTGGGCCTCAGTTCCCTCAACTGTAAAATAGGGATTAAGACTGTGAGCCCCATATGGGACAGGGACTGTGGTCCAACCTGATTAGCTTGTTTGTACCCCAGTGCTTAGTACGATACCTGGCACATAGTAAGTGCTTAACCAATACCATACAAAACCCTGCTTCGATTGATTGTGTTGGAGGGAGGTTTTCTAAGACTACAACCCTCATGATCTAGAAGCACTGTGTGACTCTTCAAAGCCCCTTAAATACTTTTACTAAGCTTATTTAGAAAGTTCACGTTAAGCATCAATCAATCAGTGGTATTTATTGAGCGCTTACTAGGTGCAGTGCATTGTACTAACCCTTTGGGAGAATACAATGGAGTTGGTAGACACATTCCCTGACCAACAGCTGTTTTTAAAGCACCCCATAGACAGAAATTCTGCAATGTTCCCCAGTAACCTATCCCAATGAATAAAAACCCTTACCTTTGATGAGTTCTTCCTTAGGTCAATCGTATTTATTGAGCGCTTACTGTGTGCCGAGCACTGTACTAAGTGCTTGGGAAGTACAAGTGGGCAACAACTTGGATCAGGTTAGATCTAACCTGAGTCCTTCATCCTAGCTTTAAACCCCTTTCTCTTGTCCTTTTCTCAGCCAGTGACCAAGATTCGTTTACTATCCATTCAGAAACTTAAAAACCATTGCTAGACTGTCCTTTTCTTTTCCAAATTGAACAATCTTCAATTCCTAAAATTGTCCAAGGAAAAAATTCCTTGGACATTTTGTTTCCTCCCTAGTTATCTTTGTGGCTTAACCCCTGACCCTTCTCTGGTTTTCCTCAACCCTCTTAAATTGAGCCTAATTGTGAAGGAAGTTCAACTAAAATTGTTCCGGAATGGGCAGGGATATTGACCGAGGGACAGGAATCCTGGATTTTAATTCCAGTTTGTCGTGGATAGCTCTGATCAAGTCTCCTGACCTCTCTGTGCCTCTGCTTTTTCTCTTATAAATATTAGCATTTGCTCCCTCCTACCTGGCCATGTGGTTGTAGGTATCAGTCTATCATTTATTGGTGCTATTCAACACTTCGAGTGTGTTGAAAAAAATTCTGGATGACTGAGAGGGCAATATTTTTGTATTGCAGCTAGGAGCCCTTTTTGATTTCTATTGGTTTTGGTCCTCTCTCCTTGTTGTGGGAGGAATAACCTTCCTCTGTTCCCTAACTCAGAGCTGGGCAAAGGTGGAGCAGGTTTGATAACTCCTCAAATTGTAAATATAATTATGTATATAATTTGTATATAACGTGTATAATTATATGCATTTATTATTATTAATAGGAATAATATATAATTTGTATATAATATATACTTTATATGCATTTATTATTAATAATAGTAATGATAATAATGTTTGTTAAGCACTTACTGTGTGCCAGGCCCTGTACTAAGTGCTGGGGTGGATCAAGCAAATTGGGTCTTTGTCCTTCATGGGGAGCACAGTCTTAATTTCCATGTGACAGATGAGGTAACTGAGGCATAGAGAAGTTAAATTACTTTCCCAAGGTCACAAAGAGGAAAAGTGGTGGAGCTGGGATTAGAACCCATGATCCACTAGCCCTCCTAGGCCCATGATCCATCTATAATGCCACGAATAAATTAAATCATATAGTATTATTTATTCATACTGATGTCTGCCTCGCACTCTAGACTGTAAATTTGTTATGGGCAGGGAACATATCTGCCAACTCTGTTCCATTGTACTCTCCCAGGTGCTTAGTACAGTGCTCTGCACATAGTAAGTGCTCAATAAATTCCATTGATTGATTGATTCCGTCTCATTGAGCTTTACTGCATGAATACTAGGCTATCACAGAGACGGATCCAACTCTATTCTTGATGAAGCCGGATAGCCTAATAAAAAGAGCATAGGACTAGAAGTCAGGAGACACGGGTTCTAATCAACTGTATGACTTTGAGCAAGTCACTTCACTTCTCTGTGCCTCGGTTCCCTCATCTTTAAAATGGGGATGAAGACTGTGAGCCCCATGTGGGACAACCTGATTGCCTTGTATCTACCCCAGCACCCAGGACAGTGCTGGGCACAGCAAACGAATACCTTAACAAATACCATTATTATTATTATTATTATTATTATTATTATTATCATTGTCATTATTATTATTAATCTCAGCTCTGCTACTTCCCTGCTTTGACCTTGGGCAAATCATTTCACTTCTCTGTGCCTCAGTTTCCCTATCGGTAAAATGGAGATTCAATGCCTGTTCTCCCTTTTCCTTTAGACTGTGAACCCCTTGTGTGGCAGAGATGGATTATCCTAAGCACTTGGCATCTAGAAGTGCCAAAACTCCTCACTCTCGGCTTCAAGGCTGTCCATCCCCTCGCCCCCTCCTACCTCTCCTCCCTTCTTTCCTTCTCCAGCCCAGCCCACATCCTCCGCTCATCTGCCGCCACTAACTTCCTCACTGGGCCTCGTTCTTGCCTGTCCCGCCATCGACCCCCGGCCCACATTCTCCCCCTGGCCTGGAATGCCCTCCCTCCAAACATCCGCCAAGCTAGCTCTCTTCCTCCCTTCAAAGCCCTACTGAGAGCTCACCTCCTCCAGGAGGCCTTCCCACACTGAGCCCTCATTTTCCTCTCCTCCTCCCCATCCCCCTCTCTGCCCTACCTCCTTCCTCTCCCCACAGCACTTGTATACATTTGTACAGATGTATTACTCTATTCATTTTACTTGTACATATTTACTATTCTATTTATTTTGTTAATGGTGTGCATATAGCTATAATTCTATTTGTTCTGATGATTTTGACACCTGTCTACATGTTTTGTTTTGTTTTCTGTCTCCCTCTTCTAGACTGCGAGCCCATTGTTGGGTAGGGACCGTCTCTATATGTTGCCGACTTGTACTTCCCAAGCGCTTAGTACAGTGCTCTACACACAGTAAGCACTCAATAAATACGATTGAATGAATGAAGTGCTTAACAAATAGCACTATTACATCATTATTATTATCATCATGCTACTTTGTTATTGGGAAACAAAAAACACTCTTTCTCTGATCTTTTTTTAATGGTATTTGTTAAGTGTTCACTATGCATCAAGCACTGTCCTAAGCACTGGGGTAGGCACAAGAAGTAGATAGGTAAAAGAAGCAGAGTGGCTTAATGGAAAGAGCACGGGTTTGGAGTCAGAAGTCATGGGTTCTAATCCCGACCCCGCCACTTGTCAGCTGTGTGACTTTGGACAAGTCACTTCACTTCTCTTTGCCTCAGTTACCTCATCTGTAAAATGGGGATTAAGACTGTGAGCCCCACATGGGACAACCTCATGACCCCAGCGCTTAGAACAGTGCTTGGCCTATAGTAAGTGCTTAACAAACAACGCTATTATTATTATTATTATTTCAAATTAATCAGGTGGGTCTCTGTCCCACATAGGGCTCACGGTCTCAATCCCCATTTTATAGATGAGGCAACAGATGTTTCAGCTGTTCCCCAAAGTGGATTTCTGTCTTAGTTTTGAACAACTGCAGCCCCAGCCAAAGCGGTTCGGCTTAATTGTGATTTTTAAAATTCAATATCAATCATCTGAAGTATCAGAGCCACACCCTCACGGGGTTCATGGGTGTCTCAATGACTAAGTGGATTCTTATGTGGGACAGGATACCGAACCTCATCTTTAGACCAGATGCCCAGGTGTGCCCTGTAGTCAATCATGCCAACTGAGGGCACCGATCCCCGAAGTGTAGCCAACTGCCCGACCCAGTGTGGCCTCGTGGACATTTTCTTCGTTCTTCAAATGCCATTGAGTGGTTTCTGACCCATGGTTCTCCATCCCCCTCCATCTTACCTCCTTCCCTTCCCCACATATTCTATTTATTTTATTTTGTTAGTATGTTTGGTTTTGTTCTCTGTCTCCCCCTTTTAGACTGTGAGCCCACTGTTGGGTAGGGACTGTCTCTGTATGTTGCCAACTTGTACTTCCCAAGCGCTTAGTACAGTGCTCTGCACACAGTAAGTGCTCAATAAATACGATTGATGATGATGATGATGATGATGGTTATTCCATGGACATACCCTCCTCGGAACGTCCCATCTTCTGCCATTTTAATCCCTTTTCAACTCCCACCCATCTGGCCTTGACTTCCACCCTTCATGAAATGACCAGGTGGCCCAGGAAGGGTGAGACGGTCAGAAATCTGGGCTTCTGTCCCACCTCCCAAAACAAGCCTAAGGTTGGGCCCATGGATACTGATGGCCCCTTCCTTCAGGAATGAAGGACCAGCCTTAGAGCTGAGGCTTTGGAGGCAGGGAATTAATCAATTGTATTTATTGAGCACTTACTGTGTGCAGAGCACTGTACTGAGCGCTAGGGAAGTACAAGTTGGCAACATATAGAGACAGTCCCTACCCAACAGTGGGTTCACAGTCTAAAAGTCTAAAAGGGAAGCATCGTGGCCTAATTCCGGCTCCACCTCTTGTCTGCTGGGTGACTTTAGGCAAGGCACTGAACTTCTGTGTGCCTCAGTTACCTCATCTGTAAAATGGGGCTTCCCCTCCTACTTAGACTGTAAACCCCATATGGGAATGTGTCTGGCCTGATTATCTTATATAATAATCATAATAATAATAATAATGGCATTTATTAAGCACTTACTATGTGCAAAGCACTGTTCTAAGCTCTGGGGAGGTTACAAGGTGATCAGGTTGTCCCATGGGGGACTCACAGTCTTAATCCCCATTTTACAGATGAGGTAACAGGCACAGAGAAGTGAAGTGGCTTGCCCAGAGTCACACAGCTGACAATTGGCGGAGCCGGGATTTGAACCCATGACCTCTGACTCCAAAGCCTGGGCTCTTTATACTGAGCCATGCTCCTTCTCATCTACTGAAACATTTGGTACAATGCCTGGTGCATACCATTAAATAAAATATTGTCTTGCAGTTATCTAGCATTTTTTTTCAAAGCACTCAAAGGGGAATAGTGTCAGTAAATTCATTCATTCATTCATCATAATTCATTCACTCATCCCAGACTGAGCCCCCTCCTTCCTCTCCTCCTCCCCATTCCCCCACCCTACCTCCTTCCCCTCCCCACAGCACCTGCATATATGTTTGTACAGATTTATTACTCTATTTATTTTACTTGTACATATTTACTACTCTATTTTATTTTGTTAATACGTTTTGTTTTGTTGTCTGTGTCCCCCTTCTAAACTGTGACCCTGCTGTTGGGTAGGGACCGTCTCTATATGTTGCCAACTTGTACTTCCCAAGCGCTTAGTACAGTGCTGTGCACACAGTAAGCGCTCAATAAATACGATGGAATGAATGAATGAATTCATTCCATCGTATTTATTGAGCGCTTACTGTGTTCAGAGCACTATATTAAGCACTTGGGAGAGTACAGTATAACAATAAACAGACACATTCCCTGCCCACAATGAGCTTACAGTCTAGAGGGGGAGACAGACAATTAATATAAATAAATAACTTAAAGCTATGCACATAAGTGCTGTGGGGCTGGGAGGGGAGGTGAATACAGAGTCAAGGTGATGCAGAAGGTAGTGGGAGAAGAAGAAAGAAGAGGGACTTAATCTGGGAAGACCTCTTGAAGGAGAAGCATCTTCAATAAGGCTTTGAAGGGGGAGAGAGTAATTGTCTGTTGGATTTGAGGTGAGGGGTCGGCAGCAAGATAGAGGAGACTGAGGCACAGTGAGAAGGTCATAGCTATAATAGCTATAATTCTATTTGTTTTGACGACTCTGACACCTGTCTGCATGTTTTGTTTTGTTGCCTGTCTCCCCCTTCTAGATTGTGAGCCTGTTGTGGAGTAGGGACCGTCTCTATATGTTGTTGACTAGTACTTCCCAAGCGCTTAGTACAGTGCTGAGGCACAGTGAGAAGGTTATAGCTATAATAGCTATAATTCTATTTTATTCATTCAGTAGTATTTATTGAGCACTTATTGTGTGCAGAGCACTGTACTAAGCACTTGGAAAGTACACGTTGGCAGCATATATTGTTTTGACAATTTTGACACCTGTCTACATGTTTTGTTTTGTTGTCTGTCTCCCCCTTCTAGATTGTGAGCCCGTTGTGGGGTAGGGACCGTCTCTACATGTTGTTGACTAGTACTTCCCAAGCGCTTAGTACAGTGCTTAGGCACAGTGAGAAGGTTATAGCTATAATAGCTATAATTCTATTTCATTCATTGTCGTATTTATTGAGCGCTTACTGTGTGCAGAGCACTGTACTAAGCACTTGGGAAGTACAAGTTGGCAGCATATATTCATTCAATTGTATTTATTGAGCACTTACTGTGTGCAGAGCACTGTTCTAAGCGCTTGGGAAGTACAAGTTGGCAACATATAGAAACGGACCCTACCCAACAACGGGCTCACAGTCTAGAAGGGGGAGACAGACAACAAAACAAAACATGTGGACAGGTGTCAAGTCATCAGAATAAATAGAAATAAAGCTAGATGCACATCATTAATAAAATAGAATAATAAATATTGTTTTGACGATTTTGACACCTATCTAAATGTTTTGTTTTGTTGTCTGTCTCCCCCTTCCAGATTGTGGGCCCGTTGTTGGGTAGGGACCGTCTCTATATGTTGCCGACTAGTACTTCCCAAGCGCTTAGTACAGTGCTCTGCATGCAGTAAGCGCTCAATAAGTACAATTGAATGAATGAATGAAGGAAGGTTAGCATTAGAGGAGCAAAGTGTGTGGCCTGGGCTGTAGTAGGAGAGTAGCGTGAGGTAGGAGGGGGCAAGGTGAATAATACACTGATGCCCACAACCCCGTGGCCAGGTAAGTAGGAAAGAAACAACGTGGTTTAGCAGAGAGAGCATGATCCTGGGAGTCAGAAGAACCTGGATTCTAATTCCAGCTCTGCTGCTCGTCTGCTGTGTGACCTTAGGCAAGTCACTGAACTTCTCTGGGCCTCAGTTACCTCATCCGTAAAATGGAGACTAAGACTATGAGCCTGTGGGACATGGACAGTGTCTAACCTGATTAGGGCTTAGTACAGTGGAGAAGCTGCTTAGGGAAGCAGCGTGGCTCAGTGGAAAGAGGAGTCAGAGGTCATGGGTTTGAATCCCGACTCCCCCACATGTCTGCTGTGTGACCTTGGGCAAATCACTTCACTTCTCTGAGCCTCAGTTACCTCATCTGTAAAATGGGGATGAAGACTGTGAGCCCCACATGGGACAACTTGATCACCTTGTATTCCCCCCGCCCCCCAGCACTTAGAACAGTGCTCTGCACATAATAAACACTTAACAAATGCCATTATTATTATTATTATTATTACAGTGCCTGGAGCACAGTAAGTGCTTAACAAATGCTATTTAAAACAGTAATAATATTTACAGGAAAAACAGAGGCACAGAGAATGCAGGTGGTGTTTACTGTGCACAGAGCACTGTACTAAGTGCTTGAGAGACTACAATATAAGACTGAGCTTTCAGTCTAGAGGAGGAATTACGATCAGAAGTGAAATACAGGCTCGCCCCCCTCAAGGGATTTACAATCTAATCAAAGGAGCTTGCAACCTAGCTTCATTTTGACACAGGCTACTAATCGAAACATTACATAATTCCATATTCGTTCATTCAGTCGTATTTGGAGAAACAGCATGGCTCAGTGGAAAGAGCACAGGCTTTGGAGTCAGAGGTCACGGGTTCAAATCCCGGCTCCACCAATTGTCAGCTGTTTGACTTTGGGCAAGTCACTTTACTTCTCTGTACCTCAGTTCTCTCATCTGTAAAGTGGGGATTAAAACTGTGAGCCCCCCGGGACAACTTGATCACCTTGTAAACGCCCCGGCACTTAGAACAGTGCTTTGCACATAGTAAGCACTTAATAAATGCCATCATTAATTAATTAATTATTGAGTGCTGTGTGCAGAGCACTGTACTAAGCATTTAGAAAGTACAATTCAGCAACAAATAGAGACAATCCCTGCCCACAGCAGGCTCATAGTCTAGAAGGGTGGAGACAGACATCAAAACAAGTAAACAAGCATCAATAGCATTGATATAAATAACTAGAATTATAGATATATGCACGTTATTAATATAAATAAATAGAATTATAAATACATACATATACACACGGGTGCTGTGGGGCGGGGAGGGGGGAAGAGCAAAGGGAGCGAATCAGGGCAATAGGGATGGGGGGGAGCAGAGGAAAGGAGGCTTAGTTCATATAATAATAATAATAATAATAATAATGGTATTTGTTTAGCATTTACTATGTGCAAAGCACTGTTCTAAGCCCTGGGGAGGTTACAAGGTGATCAGGTTGTCCCACGGGGGGCTCACAGTCTTAATCCCCATTTTACAGATGAGGGAATTGAGGCCTAGAGAAGTGAAGTGACTTGCCCAAAGTCACACAGCTGACAATTGGCAGAGCCAGGATTAGAACCCATGACCTCTGACTCCAAAGCCCGGGCTCTTTCCACTGAGTCACGCTGCTTCTCTATATGCAATACCTAGACCCCCTTCCCCATGGGACCCCTGGCAGGGAAACTGATTCTTCATCTTTTTTCCCCACCCACTCTTAGGATCACATGAAAAATGAGGGTTCTCTCCTGGGTTTCTCAAACGTGCCTTTATGTTGCAGCATTGATACCTAGATGGCATTTTTCCACTGTTTTTCCAAGGGTTTTTCCACAGGGTCCCTTAGGGAACCATCTATTGGCCTCCAGGTGGTCAATAGAGTTTGCTTTGCCCTGCTTCTGGGCTTTTTAGTCATTCAACAGCAAAAGCCAGGAAATGGGTTTTTTTGGCCTGTTTTGTTAGAGAAACCTCGTGGCTCAGTGGAAAGAGCACGGGCTTTGGAGTCAGAGGTCATAGGTTCAAATCCTGACTCTGCCGCTTGTCAGCTGTGTGACTTTGGGCAAGTCACTTCACTTCTCTGGGCCTCAGTTACCTCATCTGTAAAATGGGGATTAAGACTGTGAGCCCTCAGTGGGACAACCTGATCACTTTGTAACCTCCCCAGCGCTTAGAACAGTGCTTTGCACATCAATCAATCAATCAATCAATCGTATTTATTGAGCGTTTACTGTGTGCAGAGCACTGTACTAAGCGCTTGGGAAGTACAAGTTGGCAACATATAGAGACAGTCCCTACCCAACAGTGGGCTCACAGTCTAAAAGGGGGAGACAGAGAACAAAACCAAACATACTAACAAAATAAAATAAATAGAATAGATATGTACAAGTAAAATAAATAAATAAATGGAGTAATAAATATGTACAAGCATATATACATATATACAGGTGCTGTGGGGAAGGGAAGGAGGTAAGATGGGGGGATGGAGAGGGGGACGAGGGGGAGAGGAAGGAAGGGGCTCAGTCGGCGCTTTAATAAATGCCATCAAAAAAATATGGTGGCCCCCACTCCCCAAACTTGCTCCTAATGCAAAAGATAGGATAATAATAATAATAATTTTAAAAGTATCTGTTAAGGGCTTACTATGTGCCAACCACTGAACTAAGCATTGGGGTAGATACCAGATTATCCAGTTGGCCACAGGCCCTGTCCCACATGGGACTCAGAGTCTAAGTGAAAGGGAGAACAGATATTCAATCCCCATTTTACGGATGAGGAAACCGATGGTCAGGGCGGTTTAGTCACTAGCCCAAGGTCACGCAGCATATCCGGGTTTAGAACCCAGGAAGACCTGCGTAAGGACCTGCAGCATAATTCTTCTTAAGAGACTGATAAAGCATATTTTTAAGCCTCAGAAAGAATAAAGAGTTAGCAAGAGGACAGAAAAGAAATCAGGGGAAGATATTTTCAGCATCTCAAGGGGTAAGTCTAGACAATGAGGGAGAACCTCAGGGGAGAAGAAAGGGATGAGAAGGGGGTCTGTATGCACAAGACAAAGGAATCAAGCCCTGCCTGAAGGAAACTTGCCCTTGCAGGTTCAAACTAGAATTTAGCTACAACTGATTTCCTCCCCAACTCTCCTCTGGGCTTTCTGCCCAAAACAAAGCCATGAAGCTTGGGGGGTTGGTTTTTTTGGGTTAGTTTTCTTTTTTTTCCTCCTCATTTGTAATAACTCCATTCAATTCTTTCTGAATTCTCCTAACTCCATGGGTCAAGAGTTTCCAAGTTACACAGCAGAGCTGTTGACCAGTCTTCTCTGCTCAGTGGAAAGAGCGCGGGGCTTGGGAGTCAGAGGTCATGGGTTCGAATCCCACCTCCCCCACATGTCTGCTGTGTGACCTTGGGCAAGTCACTTCACTTCTCTGTGCCTCAGTTCCCTCATCTGTAAAATGGGGATTAAGACTGTGAGCCCCACATGGGACAACCTCATCTCCTTGTGTTCCCCCAGCGCTTAAAACAGTGCTTTGCACATAGTAAGGGCTTAACAAATACCAACATTATTATTATTATTATTATTATTAGCCCCTCCCCACTCTGTCCTTCTACATCTTGTTCCTGCTCTCTCTCTCTCTCTCCCTCCCCAACCCCCTCAAGCCTCCCTGTCTCCCTCCCTCCCTCCCTCCCAGCCTTTCTCTCTATCTGTGGGCCTTTCCTGGATAGCCTGTCACCCCTAATCCAGGATGTGATTAAATCGGCTTAAAAATCTGTGAAGGCATTTCATGTGTGGCATGCCTTGAATATTAGGTCAGAATTCAATTAGAGAATTCACTCTTTATTGTTTCATTATATTACCCAAACCTGGTGTTTAGGGCCTATTGAACTCAATATGCAAATTGGTGCCCAATGATATACCAATTAGTATTTTCCTTTCGCGCCAAGAGCCCAGGAACGTTGTTTTTTAGCAGAACTTCAGCACTGGAAATGCTTTCCAGCCCTCCAAGTTGCGCCTTCAAACACCTGCACCTTTGGACTCTTCCATCCCCCACATTGCCCTCAGATATTCGATTCTAATGATGGTATTTTTTTATGATATTTTGTTAAGCATGTGCCAAGCACTATACTATACTATACTGGGGTAGATACAAGCTAATCGGAGCATTATACTATACTATACTATACTATACTATACTATGGTAGATACAAGCTAATCGGTTTGGGCACAGTCCCTGTCATTCATTCATTCATTCAATTGTATTTATTGAGCGCTTACTGTGTGCAGAGCACTGTACTAAGCGCTTGGAAAGTACAAGTTGGCAACATATAGAGACGGTCCCTACCCAACAGCGGGCTCACAGTCTAGAAGGGGGAGACAGACAACAAAACAAAACATATTAACAAAATAAAATAAATAGAATAAATATATACAAATAAAATAGAGTAATAAATACGTACAAACATATATACATATATACAGGAGAGTAACGTCCTGCATTGAGAAGCAGCATGGCTCAGTGGAAAGAGCCCGGACTTTGGAGTCAGAGGTTGTGGGTTCAAATCCCGGCTCCAACGCTTGTCAGGTGTGTGACTTCGGGCAAATCACTTCACTTCTCTGGGCCTCAGTTACCTCATCTGTAAAATGGGGATGAAGACTGTGAGCCCACCGTGGGACAACCTGATCACCTTGTAACCCCCCCAATGCTTAGAACAGTGCTTTGCACATAGTAAGCGCTTAATAAATGCCATCATTATTATTATTATTATAGGGCTCACCATCATAATCCTTATTTTACAGATGAGGGAACTGAGGCCCAGAGAAGTGAAGTGGCTTGCCCAAGGTCACACAGCAGACAAGAGGCGGAGCTGGGATTAGAACCCAGGTCCTTCTGACTCCCCAGCCTGGGCTCTATCCGCTAGGCCACTCTACTTCTAATATTTATTAAATGCATATTATCTGTCGAGCACTGTGCTAAGCGCTGGGGCACATACAAGATAATCAGATGGACATAGTCTACTCTAGGGCTCATAATCTAATAGGATGGGAGAAGAGGTAACATCCCATTTTTATAATAATAATAATAATAATAATAGTATTTGTTTAGCATTTACTATGTGTCCAATCTGATTAGCTTATTTCTATCTCAGGCTTAGAAAGCACTTAATAAATACCATTAGGGACCGTTGGGTTCCTGTTGAAAATTCTCAGGGCAGCTGTACCCCTCGTTGCTCTGGAGAAGCTGGGGGCTATTTGGAGCCTCTCCCACAAAGCGTCCAACTAATCCCCCCAAGGAGAACCTGCTGCCAACTCTGAGGCCAAAGTGAGCCCGCCCAAATGGTCGCGTCTCCCCCGAGAGCCGGTGAACACCTGAAGGATGCCGGCTTCTCTGCCTCCTCTTCGCACCTCGGCATTTCCCTCTTCCAGATGCCACACACCCACTTCAGAGCCATTTGCTGGAGACACTTTCTAACTGAGCCGTGGCTTCCAGTCCCGGAAAAGAACAAATGAAACATCTGACGCTGTAAACCCAGAGTTGGTTAATGTTGTTCTTAAGCATCCCGGTTTTCAGCACCAAAAACATAAATTACACACAAAAGCAGAGAGAGCCGAGGCACCCCATTTTGCCTGGAGCAGTTCTTCTTTTTCAAGTGCCACCACAACAATTATTATAATAGCTGTTATGATAATTATGGTATCTGTTCGGCACTCACTATGTGCCAAGCACTCTACTAAGCGCTGGGGTAGATACAAGGTAATAAGTCCTGCTTTTTTGCCTGCCTGGGTTCTGGACAACCTTGCCTAGTGTAGAAGATGGCTAAGGAGTGGAATCAGGGGTGTATGAACCTGTGAAAGTGGTTAAGGCAAGCAGTGTGGCTTAGTGGTTAGACCATGGGCTTGGGAGTCAGAAAGACCTTGACCAAATCACTTCTGTGGGCCTCAGTTCCCTCATTTGTAAAATGGGGATTACGACTGTGAGTCCCATGTGGCTCGTTGTGGGCAGGAATGTGTCCATTTGTTGTCATATTTTACCCTCCCAAGCGCTTAGTAGAGTGCTTTGCACACAGTAAGTGCTCAATAAGTATGATTGAATGGATGAGTGAGGGACATGGACTGTGGTAGCTTGTGTCTACCTCAGGGTTTAGTATAGTGCCGGACACATAGAAAGCAGTTAACAAATACCACTGAAAAAAGCAAAGATTCATTCATTCATTGAATCGTATTTATTGAGCGCTTACTGTGTGCAGAGCACTGTACTAAGCGCTTGGGAAGTACAAGTTGGCAACATTGGGGCAGTTGGGTCCCTAGCGCTTAGTACCGTGCCTGGCACATGGTAAGCGCTTAACAAATACCATAAAAAAAGATATATAGGAGGATAAGGGAGCAGCAGAAAAGAAGTGGAAGTGTGCCGCAACAAGAATCACCAAAAAATAATTCAATTTTACACTGTCCCAAGCATCTGTTTTGGGACAGTGAGCCCTTGCAGTGGCTTCTGGGGATGTAGGAATGGAGTCTTCTTGGTGTAATGGAGCAATGGGGGTGCGGAAAACTTCCAGAGAGGGAAGCCAACAGCTCTGTGGAGGCATGTCCTGATTTTTGCCTTTCGAGGTTATGAGCGCCATCAGAAACAACATCCATCCCCTTCGTCTGTGCGGTCAGCAAATAGCATTGGCAATTATTATTGCTTTCTTTTGGTAGAGCAAATTAAAAATTCTCTGCACACTACACAGTGATGGCAGAAGCCCAGGCTTGTCACACAGCCAATACTGAGTCAGGCAGTCCAGAAATCAAGGCCTCCCTTAAGTCCAAGGATATGCAGCTCCTTCCTCTGTCGTGGCATTCTTGGATTTGAGGACTTTAGGTCAACCAAAGGCCCACCCTAGGAGCCTCAAGGACTCGACTATGTTGCCAACTTGTACTTATGTTGCCAATTTGTACTTCCCAAGTGCTTAGTACAGTGCTGTGCACACAGTAAGCACTCAATAAATACGATTGATTGACTGATTGACTAGAAGGGAACCAAAGTTTGGCAGCAGATGGAGAATGTGTCCTGAAGCATTGAAGGAGCCACCCTGTCCTCCTCCACCCCCCTCTCTCTCTCAATCAGTCAGTCGTATTTACTGAGCACTTACTGTGTGAAGAGCACTTTACTAAGCACCTGGGAGAGTGCAGTCTAACACTACACAGGCCCATTACCTGCCCACAACCAGCTTATAGTTTACAGTCTCTCCAGTGCATTCTCACCCCAATATTGCTCAAAGTTGACCTGCCACAAAGATGACCACCATAATAAGCCAACATCATCCTTCAGGTTTCCCGGATAATCTTCCCGGTGGGAGACTATTTGGGAAAACAGTCCCACTGGGAGCCATCTCAAAAGCATCGGTATCCGGGAGTGCTCGTCTGCTTTACAGAGCATGAGGAAGTGAAAATTTCCGAGCGGGTGGTCATGATCTGCAGGATTTTGGAGCATCCTACTTCACTTGGAGAGGTGCTTTTCTGGCACTGCAGTCCTATGCCCTGCTGGCTTTAATTGTCCCAAGGGCATTCAGCGCTTAGAACAGTGCCTGGCACACAGTAAGCGGTTAACAAATTCCATAATTATTATTCCAGGAAGTCTTGAGTACATCAGGGAGTGGAACCTCGCAGTTTTATTTTTAGGTCATTAGTGTTAGTATTAAACTCTTAAAAAATAATAAAGTCTCTATAGGACTTGCTGGCAGGTCATACCCTCAATCATTCATTCTGAGAAGCAGCATGGCTTAGTGGATAGAGCATGGGGCTAGAAGTCAGAGGTCCTGGGTTCTAATGTCGCTTCCACCACTTGTCTGCTGGGTGACCTTGGGCAAGTCACTTAACCTCTCTGTGCCTCGCTTACCTCATCTGTAAAATGGGAATCAAGACTGTGAGCCCCATGTGGGATGTGGATTGGGTCCAACCTTGTTAGCTTGTATCTTCCCCAGTGCTTAGTAATAATAATAATGATAATAATGATGGCATTTATTAAGCGCTTACTATGTGAAAAGCACTGTTCTAAGCGCTCGTACAGTGTTTAACAAATACCATAAAAAGTCAATCACTAAATGGTATTTACTAAGCCCTTACTGTGTGCAGAGCACTGAACTAAGTGTTTGGGAAAGTACAATACAACGGAGTTGGTAGAAACATTCCCTACCCACAAGGAATTTACAGTGTATTTATATTAAAATAAATTACAGATATGTACTTAACTGCTGTGGGGCTGAGGGTGCAGTGAATATCAAGTGCTTGAAAGGCACAGAGCCAAGGGCACAGGGGATGCAGAAGGGAGAGGGTGTTGGGGAATAAGGGCTTAGCTAGGGAAGGCCTCTGGGAGGAGGTGTGATTTTAATAAGAAGGCTTGAGGTGAGGAGAGTGATGGGCAGTCATATCTGAAGGGGGAGGGCATTCCAGGCCAGAGTGCAGCAGTGAAGTGAGATGCTGAATTGTAGTGGGAAATCAGTGAGGTAAAATAGGAGGGGGCCAGCTGATTATATTCAATCCAATGGTATGGAGTTTCTGTTCGAAGGGGAGGTAGATGGGCAACCACTGGAGTTTCTCGAGGAGTGTGGTTTTTCTAAATTCTGACCGGTCTTTTACAAAAATGATCCTGGCAGCAGAGTGAAGCATGGACTGGAGTGGGGAGAGACAAGAAGCAGGAAAATCAGCAAGGAGGCTGATGCAGTAGTCGAGGTGGGAAAAAAGAGTTGCTCGGATCAGCATTGTAGCCTTTGGAGGGAGAGGAAAGGGTAGATTTTAGCAATGTTGTGAAGGTGGAATCGACAGAATTTGGTGACAGATTGAATATGTGGGCTGAATGAGAGAGATGAGTCAAGGATAATGCCAAGGTTAAGGGTATGTGAGACAGAGAGGATGGTTGTGTTGTCTTCAGTGAGGGGAAAGATGGGGGGAGGACGGGGTTTAGGTGGGAAGATGAGTTCCGTTCTGTTCTGTTCTGTTGTCAATCAATCAATTTGGTGAGTGGGTGAGATGGAGCAGAGCAAGAGGTTAGTGGAATTGAGCAGTGAGAGAAAGCGGGAAGCAGAAGATGGGTCATTAGGAACAATCACGTGGATAGTGAAGTCCCCAAGGATCAATGTAGGAATGAAAAATGAGATGGAATGTGGAAATTGGAGGGACATGGAGGGGCGGTGGATGACTGTGACTAGTACTTGGAATGGGCGATAGAGGTGGATAACATGGGCTTCAAAGGAAAGGAAAGAGAGGGATGAGGGAGGTGGGGTGGTGCAAAAGTGGCATTGAGGGTATAAGAGAAGCCAAATTCTCCCCCTTTTCCAGTGAATCTTGGCGAGCAAGAGAAGACGAGGCCTCCTTTGGACAGAGCGGCAGGGGAGAGACCATGTCATGAGAAGCAACGTGGCTCAGTGGAAAGAGCACAGGCCTGGGAATCAGAGGATCTGGGTTCTAATCCCAGCTCTGTCAATTTTTTGTGGTGTGACCTTGGGCAATCATTTAACTTCTCTGTGCCTCAGTTTCCTCATCTCTAAAATAGGTATTCAATACCTGTTCTCCCTTCTACTTAGACTGTGAGCCTCATGTGGGACAGGGACTGTGTCCAACCCGATTAACTTGTATCTACCCCAGCGCTTAGAAGAGGGTTTGACACATATTAAGCATTTACTTATTTTATTATTATTATTATTATTAGAAAGCCAGCTTTCAGTAATGATGAGGAGGAGAAGTGACTGGACAGAAACAGGTCAGGATGAAGGGATGCTTTTCCATGATGAAGTGGGGTTGTGCAGTCCACACTCCCCCACAATCTCCTTTACGCCTTACTCCCTCAATTTCAAGAGAACTAAGGATACCCCATACCAGTGGAGCAAGGACTACTAGCAGCTTGGTCTAGTGGATAGAGCCCAGATCTGGGAGTCAGAAGGACCTGAGTTCTAATCCCGACTCTGCCACTTGTCTGCTGTGTGGCCTTGGGCACTTGGCTTCTCTGTGCCAGTTACCTCAGCTGTAAAATGGGGATGAAGACTGTGAGCCCCATGTGGGACAGGGATTGTGTCCAACCTGAGAAGCAGCGTGGCTCAGTGGAAAGAGCCCGGGCTTTGGAGTCAGAGGTCATGGGTTCAAATCCAGGCTCCTCCAGCTGTCAGCTGTGTGACCTTGGGCAAGTCTCTTAACTTCTCTGGGCCTCAGTTACCTCGACTGTAAAATGGGGATTAATACTGTGAGCCCCCTGTGGGACAACCTGATCACCTTGTAACCTCCCCAGAGCTTAGGACAGTGCTTTGCACAAAGTGCTTAATAAATGCCATTATTATTATTATTATTATTATTATAGTGGATAGAGCATGGGCCTGGGAGTAAGAAGGTTGTGGGTTCTAATCCCGGCTCCACCCCTTGTCTGCTGTGTGACCTTGAGCACTTCTCTGGGCCTCAGTTACCTCATCCGTAAAATTGATTGAGACTGTGAGCCCCATATGGGACAGGGACTATGTCCAACCTATTTACCTTATATCTACCTCAGCGTTTAGAATAGTGCTTGGCACATAGTAAGAGTTTAACAAATACCATAATCTGTAAAATAGAGATTGAGACTGTGAGTCCCACGAGGTAGAGGGACTGTGTCCAATCCAAGTTGCTCCAACTCTCTCCTAGACCCCCTTCAAACTGGCTTCCATCCCCTGCACTCCACCGAAACTGCCCTCTCAAAGGTCACGAATGATCTCCTTCTTGCCAAATCCAATGGCTCCTACTCTATCCTAATCCTCCTCAACCTCTCAGCTGCCTTTGACACTGTGGACCATCCCCTTCTCCTCAACACATTATCCAACCTTGGCTTCATGGACTTCACCCTCTCCTGGTTCTCCTCTTATCTCTCTGGCTGTACATTTTCAATCTCCTTCGTGGGCTTCTCCTCCCCCTTCCATCCCCTTATTGTAGGGGTTCCTCAAGGGTCAGTTCTTGGTCCCTTTCTGTTCTCCATCAATACGCACTCCCTTGGTGAACTCAATCGCTCCCACGGCTTCAACTATCATCTCTATGCAGACGACACCCAAATCTACATCTCCTCCCCTGTTCTCTCTCCCTCCCTCCAGGCTCGTATCTCCTTCTGCCTTCAGGACATCTCCACCTGGATGTCCACCCTCCACCTAGAGCTCACCATGTCCAAGACTGAGCTCCTTATCTTCCCTCCCAAACCCTGTCCTCTCTCTGACTTTGGACATCTGGGACGGTACAATACAACAGAATCAGATGGTTTCCCTACCCATAACGAGCTTACAGTCCCGAGGTTAATCAGGTCAGACACGCTCCCTGTCCCACATAGGGTTTACTGTGTAAGTAAGAGGGTGGGTTTCTGACTGTATTATCACCCTCATCTCCTGAAGTAATCTCCAAATCCTCTTTGCCCAGAGGTATTTGTCTCTGGTAGCTAGATTTCTTGGCATGTTTCTTAAAATATTACTGATAATTGTGGAACTGATGCATTGGGCCACTTAGGTGATTCCTACCCTTTCCAACTCTTTTTGGTGTATTACATTTAGAGTATCATTACCAGAAAATGTAACTAATTTCCAAGTATGTCTTGAAATAATAATTATGAAGTGTATTTAAGCATTGGTCTAAGCACTGGAGTAGGTACAAGTTAATCTTGTTGACTTCTCAGAAAAAGTCCAATCGAGAAAGTGTACTGACTTTACATCAGGGGATGTGTTTCTGAAGTCTTAATTTTTCTGGTTGTGTCCTGTTGATTTCTTTTTAAAGGGGAACAATTTTTTTTTAACAGCTTCTAATCTTTGAATAGCCAGCTGGACATCTGGTACAAAATCATTTTCTAGTTAGTATTTTGACTCCGTCATTATTTAACAAAGCTTTTACAGCCAACAAATTAAGGTTTAGAACTGTTAATAATGCATTTTTATTCCTCTTCCAGTCAATCTCAAGTACTCTATCTCCTCTTAACTGAAAGATGGTCAGGCTTTGAGAGAAAGGAGGAAGCAGTTAAAGACATTTCCTATCGCTGGCTCATTTTAAAAATTTTCAAACATAGTTGTTCATACATAAACCTAAAAACTTGGGTTAGTGGTTGTTTCTCAGTAAATACACCATTCATTCATTCAGTCGTATTCATTGAGCACTTACTGTGTGCAGAGCACTGAACTAAGCTCTTGGGAAAGTACTGTACAGCAATAAAGAGTGACAGGTATTTGATTTCTAAGTGTGTGGTGGGTACAGTTCAATGATCTCTTACCATGTGGAGTTTTTAATTGTAAATGTGTAATTTCAACTGACTTGACTTTTGAGACTTTCTAAAATGAAGTAAGAATGCAGACTTCTTCTGTTATAGTTGGGGTGTGGCTCAATATTACAGTGACTATCCATTTGCCATTGAACCGTGGTTGAGGTGGCAGGAGTTTATCTAAAAATTGCTTTGAGAATTTAAATGAATATATCCTTAAAATACTTGAGAGGAAAATCATATTTATTTTTCTTGGTGTCTAGGTATGCACAATTTTTCAGTCTTCCTTTCCAGGATTGTGACAATATTGTCAAATATTACAGAAATACCATATACAAATGCCGGCTCTTAGATGGTTTCAGATTACATTTCATTAGGAGACTGCCCTTTTTTATTTGCTGCCTCTGCCCCCCAGGGCAATGTCTAGAGGTCGCCAATGTTCCAAAGAAATTATATCTGTATATATGTTTGCACAGATTTATTACTCTATTTTACTTGTACATACTCTATTTATTTTGTTAATGATGTGCATCTAGCTTTATTTCTATTTATTCTGATGACTTAACACCTGTCCACATGTTTTGTTGTCTGTCTCCCCCCTCCTAGACTGTGAGCCCATTGTTGGGTAGGGACCATCTCTATAATGTTGCCAACTTGGACTTCCCAAGCACTTAGTACAGTGCTCTGCACATAGTAAGCGCTCAATAAATACGATTGAATGAATGAATGAATGAATGAATGAATCCTTCCCATCTCACAAGCCCCCACCTTGGTGTCATCCTTCACAACATCACCAAGATCCACCCTTTCCTATCCATCCAAACCACTACCTTGCTCGTTCAATCTCTCATCCTATCCTGACTGGATTACTGCACCAGCTTCCTTTCTGATCTCCCATCCTGCTGTCTCTCCCTGCTTCAGTCTACACTTCACTTTGCTGCCTAGACTATCTTTCTACAGAAACGCTCTGGGCATGTCACTCCCCTCCTCAAAAATCTCCAGTGGTTGCCTGTCAATTTTTGAATCAAGCAAAAACTCCTCAATCTCGGCTTCAAAGCTCTCCATCACCTTGACCCCTCCTACTTCACCTCCCTTCTCTCCTTCTACAGTCCCAGCGTGCACGCGCTGCTCCTCTACCACCGCTAACCTCCTCACTGTGCCTCATTTTTGCCACCGTCGACCCCTGGCCCACATCCTACCTCTGGCCTGGAATGCCCTCCCTCCACACATCCGCCAAACTAGCTCTCTTCCTCCCTTTAAAGCCCTACTGAGAGCTCACCTCCTCCAGGAGGCCTTCCTAGACTGAGCCTCCCCTTTTTCCTCTCCTCCTCCTCCTCCTCCTCCCCTCTCCATCACCCCCTTCCCTGTCCTGCCCCCTTCCCCTCCTCACAGCACTTGTGTATATTTGTATATTTATTACTCTATTTATTTTATTGATGATGTGTATATAGCTATAATTCTATTTATTCTGATGGTGTTGAGACCTGTCTACATGTTTTGTTTTGTTGTCTGTTTCTCCATTCTAGACTGTGAGCCCATTGTTGGGTAGGGATCATCTCTGTTGCCAATTTGTACTTCCCAAGCACTTAGTACAGTGCTCTGCGCACAGTAAGTGCTCAATAAATACAATTGAATGAAAGAATGAGTGAATGTTTGTATCCACCCCAGAGCTTATTACAGTTCCTGGCACAAAGAAAGCACTTAACAAATGCCACGGTTATTAGCAACAGATCATAAGTGACCATACATCACCTTGATGGTCCAGAGGGACCTTCAAGAATCTTGGTTTTGTCCATTTTAAGTAAGAAATTCCTGACTCAAGGGTGGGATGGAACAGGTGCCGCCCCTCAGAGGGATCATTTTCCTTCTAAAACGTGCAGACCATATTTCCCCACCCCTCGAGAAACTCCAGTGGTTGCCCATCCACCTCTGCATCAAACAAAAACTCCTCACCATTGGCTTTAAAGCAGTTAATCACCTTGCCCCTTCCTACCTCACCTCATTACTCTCCTACTGCAACCCAGCCCGCAAACCTCTTTCCTCTAATGCTCACCTTTTCACTGTACCTCCATCTCATCAATCTTGCCACCGACCTCATACCCACGACCTACCTCTGGCCTGGAACACCCTTCCTCCTCACACCATACAGATAATTGCTCTCCCCTACTTAAAAACCTTATTGAAGACACATCTCCTCCAAGAAGCCTGCCCTTACTAAGCCCTCCTTTCCTCTTCTCCCACTCCCTTCTGTGTCACCCTGACTTGCTCCCTTCATTCATCCTCCCTCCCATCCCCACAGCACACATATACATATCTGTATCTATTATTTATTGCATCTATTATTTATTTATGTATATTAATGTCCGTCTCCCCCTCTAGACTGTGAGCTCGTTGTGGGCAGGGAATCTGTCTGTTGTTACATTGTACTGTTAGTACACTGCTTTATATCCAGTAAGCTCTCAATAAATACGATTGAATGAATGAAAGGGAGGGTGATCTTTCTAGGCAGGCTGGAGAAGCTTACCCACAGTACAAACCGATGAGCCGTCAGACATTACATGAAAAGATTTTGGTATCAGCCTCCTTTTGATTCTCGTATGTCTGTACATTAATAATAACTGTGGTATTTTTCAAGAGCTTCCTATGTGCCAAGCGCTATGGTAGTTAGAAGTTAATCAGGCTACTTTGGGCTCACGGTCTAAGTAGGAGGAGAAATCTGAAGCCCAGAGAAGTTAACTGATTTGCTGAGAATCACAAAGCCAGCAAGCAGGTGAGCAGGGACTAGAACCCAGATCTTCTGACTCCGAGGCGCATGCTCTTTCCACTAGGCCAAGCTGCTTGCTCTTTCTAAGCAGAGTGGAGAAGTTTACCCACAAGGCTCAGTGATGACCTCTCAGACATTAAATAACAGTGCTTGGCACATAGTAAGCGCTTAATAAATGCCATAAAAAAAAATGAGAAGAGTTTGGTACCGGTCGCTCTTTAATTCCCTCCTGCATCTCAATTATCAGGTAATATTAGATTAGGTACTGAACATATGTTCCCTGGAGCTCCTCAGGGAGTTGACATTCTTTTGACTGAGTCTTGATAAGCAAGGATAAACCATTCTTCGCTTAGCAGGGGAAAGAAGGTTTGCAAGTTTGAGATAGCTGGAGATGACTAGTGGCAGTAGTAGTGATAATAATGAAGCATCGTGGCTCAGTGGAAAGAGCCCAGGCTTTGGAGTCAGAGGTCACGGGTTCAAATCCCGGCTCCGCCAATTGTCAGGTGTGTGATGTTGGGCAAGTCATTTCACTTCTCTGGGCCTCAATTACCTCATCTGTAAAAATGGGGATTAGGACTGTGAGCCCCCCGTGGGACAACCTGATCACCTTGTAACCTCCCCAGCGCTTAGAACAGTGCTTTGCACATAGTAAGCACTTACTAAATGCCATCATTATTACTACTATTATTATTAATAATGATTAAGCACTTACTGTGTGCAGGGTACTATACTAAGCATTGGGCGAGAATACCAGGTGGGAATTGGACGAAGTCCTTGTCCTTTTGTGGGCTCCTAATCTAAGAATGTCATCTTAATCAATCAATCAATTGTATTTGTTTTTAATGGTATTTGTTAAATGCCTACTATGTGCTAAGCACATAGTACACTTGTCTGCTGTGTGACCTTGGACGAGTCACTTCACTTCTCTGGGCCTCTGTTACCTCATCTGTAAAATGGGGATTAAGATTGTGAGCCCCATCTGAGACTGGGACTGTGTGCAACCTGATTAGGTGGTATCTACTCCAGCACTTAGAACAGTGCTAGGCACATAGTAAAGGCTTAATGAATATCATCATCATTATTATTATTGTTGTTTTATTATTATTATTATTATTATTATTATTATTATTATTATTATTATTATTATTATTATTATCTACCCCAGCAGCCTAGTACAATTCCTGGCACATAATAATCACTTAGATACCACAATTATTAATTATTATCATCATTTCTCTCTTCCCTGCCTGCTCTGCACACAGTAAGCGCTCAATAAATACGGTTGAATTTTGGGGGCTGGAACTCCATTGCTCAGTTGTCTCTGCTCTTCCAGGCTATTCCGGGCTGCAGCTCTCCTAATGCTGCCTTTAAGTTTTCCAAAATAATATCAGCATTTCACCTCTACAGTGTTTGCGGAGGAAAAATTCAAACAAGATTATTTGTCTCTGGCTCTGTTGGACTCCAGCGCCATTTAGATGCCTGGGCAGTCAAGGGGCGAGACCCTAGTTTCCATGGAAACCTGGAGGACCGTATCTGAGCCGAGGTGATGTGCACTGTAAGCTATGCCAAGCCTGGGTAGAATGATGCTCGCCAATTTCAACTCACCTATCTGAGCTGCAGGGACCAAAGTTCCCATCCTGTCTTCTGAAGAAACATAGCTCCCATAATGGTACGAAGTTCATTCATTCATTCAATCGTATTTATTGAGCGCTTACTGTGTGCAGAGCACTGTACTAAGCGCTTGGGAAGTACAAGTTGGCAATATATAGAGACGGTCCCTACCCGACAGCGGGCTCACAGTCTAGAAGGGGGAGACAGATAACGAAACAAAAAGTATTAACAAAATAAAATAAATAGAATAAATATGTACAAGTAAAATAAATAGAGTAATAAATATGTACAAACATATATACATATATACAGGTGATGTGGGGAGGGGAAGGAGGTAAGGTGGGGAGATGGGGTAGGGGAGGAGGGGGAGAGGAAGGAGGGGACTCAGTCTGGGCTCAGTCTCATTCAGGGCTGTTATCCCTGAAAAAATCGATCGATCATACTTATTGAGCTCTTACTGTGTGCAAAGCACTGTACTAAGAGCTTGGGAGAGTACAATGCAACAATATTACAGACATATTCCCTGCCCACAATGACCTTATAGTCTAGAGGGGGGAAAAACAGTTTTGGGGTCTAGCATTCATTCATTCATTCAATGAAGTATTTACTGAGCATTTACTGTGTGCACAGCACTGTACTAAGCACTGGGGACTGAGAGGCTTTCGGGGCAATATGTGGGCGATTCTAGAGGAAGACCCAGCCCACCAGAGGATGGCAAGAATTCTTCAGGTATTTCATTCATTCATTCAATCATATTTATTGAGAGTTTACTGTGTGCAGAGCACTGGACTAAGCGCTTGGGAAGTACAAGTTGGCAACATATATATGGTCTTGTTGTGGTCAGGGAATGTGTCTACCAATTCTGTTATATTGTATTCCCCCGAGGGCTTAGTACAATGCTCTGCACACAGTAAGTGCTCAATAAATAAGATTGATTGAGTGGGTTTTCAGTGTGCCAAGCAATGTTCCCCCAGCTCCAGAGAAAAGCCTATGTGTGGTTATTAGCTTTTTCATTCATTCATTCATTCAATCGTATTTATTGAGCGTTTACTGTGTGCAGAGCACTGTACTAAGCGCTTGGGAAGTAAAAGTTGGCAACATAGACATGGTCCCTACCCGACAATGGGCTCACAGTCTTGAAGGGGGAGACAGACAACAAAACAAAACATATGGACAGGTGTCAAGTCATCAGAATAAATAAAAATAAAGCTACATGCACATCATTAACAAAATAAATAGAATAGTAAATATGTACAAGTAAAATAAATAGAATAATAAATCTGTACAAACATATATACAGGTGCTGTGGGGAGGGGAAGGCGGTAGGGCGGCGGGTATGGGGAGGGGGAGAGGAAAAAGGGGGCTCAGTCTGGGAAGGCCTCCTGGAGGAGGTGAGCTCTCAGTAGGGCTTTGAAGGGAGGAAGAGAGCTAGCTTGGCGGAGGTGCAGAGGGAGGGCATTCCAGGCCAGGGGGAGGTTGTGGGCCAGAGGTCATAGGGGGACAAACAAGAATGAGGCACAGAGAGGAGTTTAGTGGCAGAGGAGCAGAGTGTGCGGGAATTGTGCAGGAATTGGGGAATTGTAGCTTAGGCCCTGGACTCTAGGATGCAACCTGAGCTATTACATAACATTCATCGTAGAAAGAGTGTGAAAGAATTGGGAGTGGAAAACTTCTTTGGGTCTTGCACCCCTATCTAACAGCAGCTCCCCCAGACTATTCTCCCCTAACATAACCCCAGGAGAACCTTAGACCCACTTCCATGGACAAGCTTATTTTTAGGAAATACCTAAAATTTTCCCTCTCCTCCTCCCCATCCCCCCCACCCTACCTCCTTCCCCTCCCCACAGCACTTGTGCATATATATTTGTACAGATTTATTACTCTATTTATTTTACTTGTACATATTTACTATTCTATTTATTTTGTTAATGCTGTGCCTATAGCTTTACTTCTATGTGTTCTGACGATTTTGACACCCATCTACATGTCTTGTTTTGTTGTCTGTCTCCCCCTTCTAGACTGTGAGCCCGTTGTTGGGTAGAGACCGTCTCTATATGTTGCCGACTTATACTTCCCAAGCGCTTAGTACAGTGCTGTGCACACAGTAAACACTCAATAAATACGCTTGAATGAATGAATGAAGAAACATATTGAAACAGGGTGAACCCTCCAACCATCCTACAATCCCACCATCACCCAGCTTAACAAACAGGTGGTTCAAGGGATGAAATTTACTTTATTCCCCCCCAGCATCAGCTGTTGCTTCCCAGGCAAGAGGTTGACTATTTACAGAGCCACGGGACGTGAGCCAACATTGAAATTCAAGTCATACACCAGGAAAAGTTAATAGACAAAAAACTATTGGGTTCTAAAGCTTGGATGTCTGAACCTATTAGGCCTGCTATTTCTCAGAATTGTTTCCAAGGACATTAAAGGAGAGAAATCATGTAGACATCACCAGTCTGTCAGCCATAACTTCTTGAAGAATATCTGCCTTTCAATCCGGGCACTTATCAGTATTGCTTCTTTCTCTTTGTCTCTCTCTCTCTCTCTCTTTCTTTCGCCCAACCATATTGTCTTCGAGGGCTAAGATATGGTTTCAGTGACACAATAAGCTTCTCCAAATGCTAATTCAAACCTTTGTTGTGAAGGAACCTAATTAAATTACAAGAGCTTTGGACATCCACTGTTCATTTGATCAGAACTCTTTCAGAAGGCCTGGGCCTCTGGCATTTTTCTGAGCAAGCCTTTCTCCCTTGCAGTTTCCCGTTCCAAATCCAGATGAAAAGAGGAGCTTGAGGGGAACAGTCTCTTCCCACAGCTTGTAGGAAAGTTCCAAGAAGGGGACCAATGAGAGATGAGAAAACTATCCAGCCAGCAAAGGAAAGACGTATTAATACGTCTTAATACATATTCAGAAGGGACAAGGGGAAGAGTTTTGACGCTGCCTTTTCTTCTACTCCAGAATTTAAAAAGGAGACTTATGGTGGGCAGGGAATTTGTCTGCCAACTCTATTATATTGTACTCTCCCAAGCGCTTGGTACAGTACTCTGCACACAGTAAGTGCTCAATAAATGGATTGATTGATTGAGATTCATTTCGTAATAATCAATGTCCAAGCCAGACACAAAACCCACACTCCAACAAGGAAAAAAGGCTGTCATGTGTATATATGTACATATTTATTATTCTGTTTATTTCATTAATGATGTGTATATATATCTATAATTCTATTTATTTGTATCAGTGCTATTGATGCCTGTCTACTTGTTTTTTTGCTTTGTTTTGTTGTCTGTCTCCCCCATCTAGACCGTGAGTCCATTGTTGGGTAGGGATTGTCTCTATTTGTTGCCGAATTGTACTTTTCAAGCGCTTAGTACAGTGCTCTGCACACAGTAAGCGCTCACTATATATGATTGAATGAATGAATGAATGAATTGTGCAGGCCCTAAGGAAATCTAGGAAGAAATACTATGATTCTGCTTCCAACATGAGAAATTATAAATTCCCCAGCAGCTCGTCTCTAGACTGTGAGCTCGTTGCAGGTAGGAAGGTGCCTGTTTGTTGTTATATTGTACTCTCCCAAGCTCTTAGTATAGTGCTTTGCACACAGTAAGTGCTCAATAAATATGATGGAATGAATGAATGAAAAGGATGAGCTTCTACGCCCTGTTCTCTTTCACTCTCAAAGTCAATCAGCCAATCAATCAATCAGTTGTATTTATTGAGTGCTCACTGTGTGCAGAGCACTGTACTAAGTGCTTGACAGAGTATTATATGACAGTATAATCAGAGTTGGCAGAGCAGCATGGCTTAGTGGAAAGAGCGCGAGCTTGGAGGTCAGCGGTCGTGGGTTCTAATCCCAGCTCCGCTGCTTGTCAGCTGTGTGACTTTGGGCAAATCACTTCACTTCTCTGTGCCTCAGTTCCCTCATCTGTAAAATGGGGGTGAAGACTGTGAGTCCCACGTGGGACAACCTGGATTACCTTGTATCCCCACCCCCAGTGCTTTGAACAGTGCTTGGCACATAGTAAGAGCTTAAAAAATACCAACATTATTATTAGTAATAATAACGATGGTGATAATCATAGTGATAGAAGGTGGAGACAGACAACAAAACAAAACATATTAACAAAATAAAATAAATAGAATAAATATGTACAAATAAAATAAAGCTTAGGAGCTTGGGAGTCAGAGGTCATGGGTTCTAATCCCGGCTCTGCCACTTGTCCGATGTGTGACTTTGGGTACTTGTACATATTTACTGTTCTATTTGTTTTGTCAATGATGTGCATATAGATATAATTCTATTTGTTCTCTCGATTTTGACACCTGTCTACATGTTTTGTTTTGTTGTCTGTCTCCCCCTTCTAGACTGTGAGCCCATTGTTGGGAAGGGGCCATCTCTATATATTGACGATTTGTACTTCCCAAGCGCTTATTACAGTTCTCTGCACACAGTAAGCGCTCAATAAATACTACTGAATGAATGAATGAATGAACTTCTCTGTGCTTCATTTACCTCATCTGTAAAATGGGGATTAAGACTATAAGCCCCACATGGGACAACCTGATCACATTGTATCCACCCCAGTGCTTAGAACAGTGCTTCACACATAGTAGGTGCTTAACAAATGCCATCATTATTCTTATTATTATTAAATCGGAGGTGGACCAGGCAGGATATGATGCTTTGTGGGATATATGTTGCCAACTTGTACTTCCCAAGCGCTTAGTACAGTGCTCTGCACACAGTAAGCGCTCAATAAATACGATTGAATGAATGAATGAATGAATGAATATGCCTCTGGCCAGGATTCACCAACTTCAGTCCCATAACTGACCTTGGTGAATGAACACCTAGAGCTGGTATCCTACCTCTCCCAAACCGGGATGTGATTCAGTCAGATTTTAGTAATAATAATAATAATAATAATGTTGGTATTTGTTAAGCACTTACTATGTGCCAAGCACTGTTCTAAGCACTGGGGGGGATACAGGGTAATCAAGGTTGTCCCACATGGGGCTCACAGTCTTCATCCCCATTTCACAGATGAGGGAACTGAGGCACAGAGAAGTGAAGTGACTTACCCAAGTTCCCACAGCAGACAAGTGGCGGAGCCAGGATTAGAAACCATGACCTCTGACTCCCATGCCCGGGCTCTTTCCACTGAGCCATGCTGCTTCTAAGCACTTACTGTGTGCAGAGCCCAGTACCAAGTGCTGGAAAAGAGTACAGAGGTGGGAATTAAGCACAGAGGTAAGCATTTAGTACAGTGTAAGTGCTTAGTACAGTGCTCTGCACACAGTAAGTGCTCAATATATACAATTGAATGAACGAATGAATTAGACACAGAGCGTGTCCCTCAAGGGACTCACGATAATAAGAATATGGGCGGGGAGAGGACTGGAGACAGACATAGCAGGAGCAATGAAACAATAAAACATTAAAACAGCATAAAAGACAAGGACAAATCCACAATACATAAAATAAAAATAAAAGTCAGCAGGGAGCTGGGACTAGAGAAACAGAATCTCAAACGATCTAAGTTTCTTATGCACCGCGCCCTTGATTATTGGGTTGAAAACGAGTGCATGAATTTGCAGGCTCCACCACTAGTCTGCTCTGTGGCCTTGGGCAAGTCACTTCCCATCATCTTGTGCCTCAGTTTCCTCATCTGTAAAATGGGGATTCAATATCCTCTTTAGACTGTAAGTCCCATGTGGAGCGGAGACTGCGTCTGATCTGGTTACCTTGTAATAATAATGATTATAACGATTATGGTATCTGTTAAGCGCTTACTATGTGCCGGGCCCTGTACTAAGCACTTAGGTGGATACAAGCAAATTGGGTTGGACACGGTCCTCGTCCCATATGGGGCTCACAGTCTCGCCCCCCCCCCCCCCATTTTACAGATGAGGTAACTGAGGCACGGGGAATTGAAGTGACTTGCCCAAGACAAGTGGCAGAGCCAGGACTTAAACTCATGACCTTCTGATGCCCAGGCCTGTGCCCTATCCAATATGCCATCTACCCCAGATCTCAGAACAGTGCTTCGCACATAGTAAACACTTAACAAATGCCACCATTGTTATAAATCTATTTTATTTTTACTCAGAGAGTGGCTCAAAAATATGTTTGTACAAAATAGGGTTAAATTTTAATTTCAACGCAAGAACTCTGCACCGTTTTTTAATATGACACTGCAACTCTTTGTAATTCTTCAGAGTATCATCACACATTATGAATAATTACTTCTGTTATAAATTCTTAAATACCCAGTATAGCACTCTACACACATTAGGTACTCCATAAATGCTGACAACGATGATTGATCCATCAATCAGTCAATGGTATTTATTGAGTGCCTACTTAGTGCCAGGCATAGTACTAAATGATGATGATGATAATGGTATTTTCTAAGCGCTTACTATTTGCCAAGCACAGTACTAAATGATGATGATGATGATGGTATTTTCTAAGCACTATGTGCCAAGCGCTATTCTAAGCACTGGGGTAGATACAAGGTAATCAGGTTGCCCTACGTGGGGCTCGCAGTCTTAATCCCCATTTTACAGATGAAGTAACTGAGGCACAGAGAAGTTAGAGGAGCAGCGTGGCTCAGTGGAAAGAGCATGGGCTTTGGAGTGAGAGGTCATGGGTTCAAATCCCGGCTCCGCCACTTGTCAGCTGTGTGACTTTGGGCAAGTCACTTCACTTCTCTGGGCCTCAGTTACCTCATCTTTAAAATGGGGATTAAGACGGGGAGCCCCACGTGGGACAACCTGATCACCTTGTAACCTCCCCAGCTCTTAGAACAGTGCTTTGCACGTAGTAAGTGCTTAATAAATGTTATTATTATTATTATTATTAAGTGGCTTGCCCAAGATAACACAGCAGACAAGTGGCAGAGCCGAGATTAGAACCCACATCCTCAGACTCCTAAACCCATGCTCTTTCCACTAAGCCATGCTGCTTCATTGAGTGGGGTTCTCCGTCACTCTGACTTTCTCCCTTTATTCATTCCCCCTCCCACCCCCCAAAATACTTGGGACAATACAACAGAAGAAGAAAAAATGTTCCCCACCTCAAGGAGCTAACAATCTAACGAGGGAGAGACAGGCAAAAAGGATTTCAAAGAGAAGGAACGAGAGAAAGAACAAGGATATAACCAAAAGTAATACAACTATATCAGGATGGAACAGCTGAATACATGATTGTACAAATAAACATTCATATATATGCAATCATTAGTCATTACTAAAAATATAGAATTTCATTCATTCAGTTGTATTTAGTGAACATTTACTGTGTGCAGAGCTCTGTACTAAGCGCTTGTATAAGTTGCTTCATGGATAAACTAGATTGTGAGCCCGCTGTTAGGTAGGGACCGGCTCTATATGTTGCCAACTTGTACTTCCCAAGTGCTTAGTACAGTGCTCTGCACACAGTAAGCGCTCAATAAATACGATTGAATGAATAAATATCGAGGCATTTTTTTTGCAAGACAGTAGTAGTTCAGAGTTCAAGAGTTCTAATATAATCAATTAATCATATTAATTGAGCACTGTGTGTAGAGCACTGTACTAAGTACTTGGGAGAGGACAATATAACGGACACATTCCCTGCCCACATTGAGCCTACAGTCTAGAACAAACTTACAGTCTAGAATAATAACTGATCAATAGGAGTTTATTAGTAATAGAATCTTATTAATAATAACAGTCTGGATAATAACCGAACTGTGGTGCTAGTTAAAGCATGTTCTACGTGCCAAGTGTCCCGCCGTCGACCCCTGACCCATGTCCTACCTCTGGCCTGGAGTGCCCTCCTTCCACATATCCACCAAACTAGCTCTCTTCCTCCCTTCATTCATCAATTCATTCAGTCATATTTATTGAGCACTTACTTGTGCAGAGCACTGTACTAAGCGCTTGGGAAGTACAAGTTAGCAACATAACTATGTTAACTAACTCAAAACCCTATTGAGAGCTCACCTCCCCTAGGAGGCCTTCCCAGACTGAGCCCCCTTTTTCCTCTCCTCCTCCTCCCCTCCCTCCCTCTGCCCTACCCCCTTCCCTTTCCCCACAGCACTTGTATATATTTGTACATATTTATTACTCTATTTTATTAATGATGTGCATATAGCTATAATTCTATTTATTCTGATGGTATTGACGCCTGTCTACTTGTTTTGTTCTGTTGTCTGTCTCCCCCTTCTAGACTGTAAGCCCATTGTTGGGTAGGGACCGTCTCTATATGTTGATGATTTGTAATTCCCAAGCGTTTATTACAGTGCTCTGCACACAATAAGTGCTCAATAAATACGATTGAATGAATGAATGAATGAATGAATGAATACTAAGTACCGGGGGAGCAGATACAAAATAATCAGGTGAGCACAGTCCCTGCCCCATATGGAGTTCACAGTCTAAGTAAGAGGACTATTCTATTCATTTTATTTTGTTAATATGTTTTGTTGTCTGTCTCCCCTTTCTAGACTGAGCCCGCTGTTGGGTAGGGACCGTCTGTATATGTTGCCAACTTGTACTTCCCAAGCGCTTAGTACAGTGCTCTGCACACAGTAAATGCTCAATAAATACGATTGAATGAATGAATGAATGACACCTGATCATTCACGTTCAATTGTGTACATTGCTTGTGTTCTGAGATGAGAAAATTAAAGACACTAGGAGAGAGTGGATAATTAGACAGCCATTCCTAATCCATTCCTAATCCACTTCAGTGCCCATTCAAGGAAACCCGATATCAGGATTTGACTTATTTTATTGAAAGAAACTCAGGCTTTAGTATCCCTCAATTCCTATCCCTATTCCTTTAGACTTGACAGGCACTGGAATACAGGTGAGCCTCCATCATCCTTAGGCATCAGCTGTCAATCATGAATGCTCCTAGTTAATCAGAGGAAAAGCATGAAGGAACCGTTGTTCTGCTACCTCGTCTCCACTATTCATTCATTCATTCATTCAATCGTATAGTACAGTGCTCTGCACATAGTAAGCGCTCAATAAATACGATTGATTGATTTATTGAGCATTTACTGTGTGCAGAGCACTGTACTAAGTGCTTGGGAAGTGCAAGTTGGCAAAATATAGAGACAGTCCCTACCCAACAGCGGCTCACAGTCTGAAAGGGGGAGACAGACAACAAAACAAAACATATTAACAAAATAAAATAAATAGAATAAATATGTACAAGTAAAATAAATAGAGTAATAAATATGTACAAACATATATAAATATATACAGGTGCTGTGGAGAGGGGAAGGAGGTAAGGCAGGGGATGGGGAGGAGGAGGAAGGGGAGAGGAAGGAGGGGGCTCAGTTTGGGAAGGCTAGCCCAACATAACATGCTTCCCAATGGGGGAAGTAGTGTGGCTTAGTGGAAGGAGCACCGGCTTTGGAGTCAGAGTTCGTGGGTTCAAATCCCAGCTCCGCCAATTGTCAACTGTGTGACTTTGGGCAAGTCACTTCATTTCTCTGTACCTCAGTTACCTCATCTGTAAAATGGGGATTAAGATAGTGAGCCCCCCGTGGGACAGCGTGATCACCTTGTAACCTCCCCAGCGCTTAGAACAGTGCTTCGCACATAGTAAGCACTTAATAAACGCCATCATTATTATTATAACATTCTCCAAGTGAAACAGACTAAAATACTATCAGAGCTCCGGCTGTCAATGCACTTTTGATTTGATTGATAAAGAAACTCAGGCATGGATCAAATCGTAAGTAGACAGGATACAGTCAAGCAATTACTGGTATTTATTGAGCGCTTTCTGTGTGGAGAGCCCTGAATGAAGCGCTTGAGTGTTTGCTTTGTTCTAAGCACTGTACAAAGTGCTTGGTAGAATGCAATAATAATAATAATGATGGCATTTATTAAGCACTTACTATGTGCAAAGCACTGTTCTAAGTGCTGGGGAGGTTACAAGGTGATCAGGTTGTCCCACATGGGGCTCACAGTCTGCATCCCCATTTTACAGATGAGGGAACTGAGGCCCAGAGAAGTTAAGTGATTTGCCCAAAGTCACACAGCTGACAGTTGGTGGAGCCGGGATTTGAACCTCCGACCTCTGACTCCAAAGCCCGGGCTCTTTCCACTGAGCCATGCTGCTTCTCCAATACAATACAATACAATAGAGGAGGTAGACATGATCCCTGCCTATGGGAAATTTGCAGACTAAAGAAGCAGTGTGGCTCAGTGGAACGAGCCCGGGCTTTGGAGTCAGAGGTCATGTGTTCAAACCCCAGCTCTGCCAATTGTCAGCTGTGTGGCTTTGGGCAAGTCACTTCACTTCTCTGTGCCTCTGTTACCCCATCTGTAAAATGGGGATGAAGACTGTGAGCCCCACATGGGACAACCTGATCACCTTGTATCTACCCCAGTGCTTAGAACAGTGCTTGGCACATAGCAAGTGCTTAACAAATACCAACATTATTATTATTATTAAAGGAGTGGCTTAGAAATTCCTTCAATTATCTTCAAATTGCCATGCAGTTAAAGCAGCCTGGCATAGTGGATAGGGCCCAGGCCTGGGATTCAGAAGTTCATAGGTCCTAATTCCAGATCCGCCACTTGTCTGCTGTGTGACCTTGGGAAAGTCACTTCCCTTCTCTGGGCCTCAGTTACCTCATCTGGAAAATGGGGATTGAGATTATCAGCCCCAGGTGGGACAGGGACACTGCATCCAGCCCGATTTGTTTGTATCTATGCCAACGCTTAGTAAAGTGCCTGGAACATAGTAAGCGCTTAACAAATACCACCATTATTATTAGTTATTGTTGTTTGAAACGTAATATCAATGGTGCGTTTTCTCTTTCCGTTTCCCCAGATCTCAGTGACCAGCTCCTTGAAGTAGTGGGACTCGAAGGAGCAATGGAGATGGGACAGATCTACACTGGACTGAAGAGCGCTGGGAAAAGACTAGCTCAGTGTTCCTCTGTGACTATCAGGTATTCTTTCCAATTATCAATCAATCAATCAATCGTATTTATTGAGCGCTTACTGTGTGCAGAGCACTGGACTAAGCGCTTGGGAAGTACAAGTTGGCAACAATTACCTAGAATCCTCTGGAAACCCACTCAGCTACCCCAAAATGGCAGAGGGTTTTGATTACAGTAGTAAAGAGCGAATGAATTTGCACGTTCAGACAGACCCTGACCTGGCAAATCGGTCTTCGAGAGCCGATCTTTTGCCATGACCAAAATGTTATCCCCAAGGAAAGGGCTGCTGAATAGCTCTGGTCCAGAGAATGAAGTAGAGTTATACAGACATTTCCAGCCAAAATTTCCCCACGGATTCCAGATGGTTGGCTTTCTGTAATGTCATACCCCAAAATGACTGACTTCCCAGGCCCTGGAGAACAGATTTTCATTTCCAGACAGAAATGCCAAGAAGACTTCTTTATATAACGGGAGGGCTCGGACTCCCCTTCTCCTGGGACTTCCAGGATTTTCCATCCTTGAGACAGAGATGTTAAAAGTGATATTCTATCTTCTTATCTTTGTCATTATCGCTATTACTTCCAGATCCAGAGTTCACCTTAAAATGATAATATAATAGTAATAATAATCATTGTGGATCCTGGAAAGATTGTGGAAGAACAATAATGGTATTTGTTAAGCACATATTCTGTGCCAAGCACTCTTCTTCTAAGCACTGGGGTAGATACATTGCAATCGGGTTGGACACAGTCTCTGTCCCACGTGGGGCTCCCAATCTTAATTCCCATTTTACAGATGAGGTCACTGAGGCACAGAGATATGAAGTGACTTGCCCGAGGTCACACAGGAGACATGTGGCAGAGCCAGGATTAGAATCCATGTCCACTGACACCCCCAGTTCCGGGCTCTTTCTACTAGGCCATGCTGCTTCTCTAAATGTAAATTTAAATTAATTATGAATTCATTGTAAATGATGCTTTACAAACTCAAAGTAGGGATGCATACCAAGGCTCTCAGGTTGGCAGCAATTGCTTCCCCTTACTTGTAATTTATTTTATGTAGTGATGGTTTGTGTTAAGCATGTACTATGTGTCAGGCACTGTATTAAGCACTGGGGTGGATACAGGCAAATCTAGTTGGACACAGTCCCTGTCATTCATTCATTCAGTCAGTCAGTCATATTTATTGAGTGCTTACTGTGTGCAGAGCACTGTACTAAGCGCTTGGGAAGTACAAGTTGGCAACATATAGAGACGGTCCCTACCCAACAACGGGCTCGCAGTCTAGAAGGGGGAGACAGACAACAAAACAAAACATGGAGACAGGTGTCCCATGTGGGGCTCACAGTCTCCATCCCCATTTTCCAGATGAGGTAACTGAGGCACAGAGACGTGAAGCGACTTGCCCAAGATCACAGAGCAGACAAGTGGCAGAGGGAGGATTAGAACCCATGACCTTCTAACTCCCAGGCCATGTCCATCCACAATGACATGCTGCTCCTCACGTCCATCTCCCCCACTAGAATGTGTGTTCTTGGAGAGCAGGGATTAAGTCAACTAATTCTATTTTACTCTCCCCGAAGCTTAGTACAGTGCTCTGCACAAAGAAAATGCTCAATAAGTAGTATTGATTGACTCTGCACACAGTAAGCGCTCAGTTAATGTGGTTGAATGAGTGAATTGGCTGAGCAGTGAGAACGAAGCCCTGGGCATAGGCTGCCTTGAGAGGAATGAAGAGTGCAAGCTGGTGGATAGTGGGAGAGGAGAGTGGAAAATCAATCAATCAATCAATCGTATTTATTGAGCGCTTACTATGTGCAGAGCACTGTACTAAGCGCTTGGGAAGTACAAATTGGCAACAAAGAGAAGCAAAAGAGAAGGGGGCTAGCTGATTGAGTGTCTTAAAACCAAAGATCAGGAGTTTCAGCAGGAGTTGATGCAGAGAAGAATGGACAATGATTAGAGGCTTTTGAGGAGTAGAGAGATAATGTTTTAGAAACGTAATGCAGGCAGCAGAGTGAAGTATTTCCTTGGGGGAAAGGGAGACTGGAGGCTAGGAGAGTCATTCATTCATTCATTCATTCATTCAGTAGTATTTATTGGGCTCTTACTGTGTACAAAGCACTGTACTGAACACTTGGGAAGGTTCCCCCCCACCATGTCTGCTGTGTGACCTTGGACAAGTCACTTAAATTTTCTTAGCCTCAGTTACCTCATCTGTAAAATAGGGATTAAGACTTTGAGCCCCATGTAGGACAACCTGATTACCTTGTATCTACCCCAGCGCTTAGAACAGTGCTTTGCACATAGTAAGCTCTTAACAAATGCCATAATATTATTATATAACAAACAGACACATTCCTGCCCGCAGTGAGCTCACAGTCAAGAGGGGGAAATCAGCAGGGAGACTGATGTAGTTGTCAAGATGGTAGAAGTCAAGATGGGATATGATGTGTTTGGACCGGTGTGCTGGCCATTTAGATGGAGAGGAAAGAGTGGTTCCTGGAAAAGTTGTAAAAGAATAATAATTGTATTTGTTAAGTGCTTACTGTGTGTCAAGCACTGTTCTAAGCACTGAAGTGGATACAAGCTAATAAGGTTGGACACATGGTGCTCAAAGTCTTAATCCCCATTTTACAAATGAGGTAACTGAGGCACAGAGAAGTTAAACGACTTGCCCAAAGTCACACAGCAGACTAGTGAAGCAGCATGGCCTAGTGGCAAGAGCCCGGGCTTGAGAGTCAGAGGACGTGGGTTCTAATTCCGGCTCTGCCACTCGTCTGCTGTGTGACCTTGAGCAAGCCACTTCCCTTCTCTGTGCCACAGCTCCCTCATCTGTAAAATGGGAATGAAGGCTGTGAGCCCGATGTGGGACAACCTGATTACCTTGTATCTACCCCAGCGCTTAGAACAGTGCTTGGCACATAGTAAGCGCTTAACAAATACCATCATAATCATTATTATTATTAGTGGCGGAGCTGGAATCAGTCCAACCCAATTACCTTGTATCTGCCTCAGCGCTCAGTACAATGCCTGGCACATAATAAGCACTTAACAAATACCACAATTATTAACCCAAGTCCTTCTGGCTCCCAGGCCCGTATTCTATCGACTAGGCCATTATGCTGAGCTCGTTGTGGGCAGGGAATGTGTCTGTTTGTTGTTATATAATAATAATAATAATGGCATTTGTTAAGTGCGTACTATGTGCAAAGCACTGTTCTAAGCACTTGGGAGGGGAAACAAGGTAATGAGGTTGTCCCATGTGGGGCTCACAGTCTTAATCCCCATTTTACAGGTGAGGTAACTGAGGCTCAGAGAAGTTAAGTGACTTACCCAAGGTCACACAGCAAACATGTGGCGGAGCTGGGATTCGAACCTATGATCTCTGACTCCAAAGCCCGTGCTCTTTCCACTGAGCCACGCTGCTTCTTACTCTGCTGCGTCTCTATTGCACTCTCCCAAGTGCTTAGTACAGTGCTTTGCACACTGTAAGCACTCAATAAATATGACTGAATGCGTGAAACGGTGGTTGAGCCAACGGGGAAGGGTTTGGAGTCCACTGACAAAACCAGACCTGTGTTGCTGTTCACCCCAGTTGGAGACGTTACCTCAGTGGCGTGATGCAATTTATCTCTCAACACAGTTACCAGGCCCCTCGGCCATTTCATAATCCCGGTATCCTAGTTTCTGGCAGGACCCAAAATCCCACCAAAATCCCTTTCCCACAGCTCAGCCTGTTGGATTGAGGATGCCATCTCTGGAATCATGCCTTGGTTTCGTTCATCCATTCATTCAATCGTATTTATTACGCGCTTACTGTGTGCAGAGCACTGTACTAAGCGCTTGGAGAGTTACGGACTCATGCTTTTCCCCTTTCCTCACCCAACCTCCACCCCCAACTTCATGTCATCGTGGGCGGGGAATGTGTCTGTTTATTGTTGCGTTGTACTCTCCCAAGCGCTTAGTACAGTGCCCTACACATGTTCAATATATACGAGTGGATGAATGAAAGACGCTCCATTGTTTTTCTGGGTTCCAGGACCACAAAGCTGTTACCCATGCAAGTGGACGGAGAACCCTGGATGCAACCACCCTGCACGGTAAGCTGGACCCCGTGACCTTGGCCTGTGTCATCCAGTTGATAATAATGATAATAATATGAATAATAATTACGGTACTAGTTATGCACTTACTATGTGCCAAGCACTGTTCTAAGCAGTGGGGTAGATTCAAGTTAATCAGGTTGGGCACAGTCCCTGTCCCCCACTGGGCTCACAGTTTTAATCCCCGTTTTCCAGATGAGGTAACTGAGGCCCAGGAAAGCGAAGTGACTTGCCCAAGGTGACACGTGGCAGAGCCTGGATTAGAACCCATAACCTAGCTAAGGCTAACCTTCTCACTGTACCTCGATCTCATCTATTTCGCCGCCGACCTCTCGCCCACATCTTACCTCTGGCCTGGAATTACCTCCCCCCTCACATCAGACAGATAATTGCTCTCCCCCACTTCAAAATCTTACTGAAGGCACATCTCCTCCAAGAAGCCTTCCCTGACTAAGCCCTCCTCTCCTCTTCTCCCACACCTTTCTGCACCACTCTTACTTGCTCCTTCATTCATCCTTCCTCCCATCCCCACAGCACATATGTCTATATCTGTACATATCTGTAATATATTTATTTATATTAATGTCTGTCTCCCCCTTTAAACTGTGAGCTCATTGTGGGCAGGGAATGTGTCTGTTTGTTGTTATATTGTACTCCCTCAAAGGCTTAGTACAGCGCTTTGCACACAGTAATTGCTCAATAAATATGAATGAATGAATGAATGAATGAATGAATGAATGAATGAATGAATGACCTCCTGACTCCCGGCCCATGCTAGGAGCATTAAAGACTCAGGGCCATGGGCCCCCCGGTTTAGCCATTCATGGGGTTTCGTGGCACTTGAGATTTTTATTTTTTAATGAGGGTTGTAAAAAAGAAATTTATTCATTCAATCGTATTTATTGAGCGCTTACTGCGTGCAGAGCACTGGACTAAGCGCTTGGGAAGTACAAGTCGGCAACATATAGAGACGTCCCTACCCAACAACGGGCTCACAGTCTAGAAGGGGGAGACAGACAACAAAACAAAACATGTGGACAGGTGTCAAAATCATCCAAACAAATAGAATTAAAGCTGTATGCACATCATTAACAAAATAAATAGAATAGTAAATATGTTCAAGTAAAATAGAGGAATAAATCTGTACAAACATATATGCAAGTGCTGTGGGGAGGGGAAGGAGGTAGGGCAGGGAGGATGGGGAGGAGGAGAGGAAAAAGGGGGCTCGGTCTGGAAAGGCCTCCCGGAGGAGGTGAGCTCTCAGCAGGGCTTTGAAGGGAGGGAGAGATTGTACATATTTATTACTCTATTTATTCATTTATTTTACTTGTACATATCTATTCTATTTATTTTATTTTGTTAATATGTTTGGTTTTGTTCTCTGTCTCCCCCTTCTAGACTGTGAGCCCACTGTTGGGTAGGGACCGTCTCTATATGTTGCCAACTTGTACTTCCCAAGCGCTTAGTACAGTGCTCTGCACACAGTAAGTGCTCAATAAATACGATTGATTAATTGATGTGTGGAGGGAGGGCAGTCCATGCCAGGGGAAGGACGTGGCTTTGAATTCTTAGGAAATTACTAACTAGATGCTAAATAATACATCATGTCTGGTCAGATTTAGGGCCTAAATTATTTGTGTCATCCCCTCAGAGAAACAGAGTCCAGGCCTGGAATTACGGAAAGAAGAAATTGCAAATGCCTCTGGGGGTCAATAAAGGCAAAATCAGTGGCGATTCTGGGGAGCTGCCTCATTTCTCTCCGGAGCAATGGAACACACTAGGCTTTTAGCAAGGGCCACGTCTGTGGGTGTGAAATCAGGGTCACCCGTCTATTTACATAACATCTGCATACATTTCATATGTGTCTCCATGTCTTTCCAGGCAAGATTTAAGCTAAAATTGCATTATTGTTTCCCTCACAATGGCCATTCTCTTCTTTATTCTTACCAGCCTCATCCACTCTCATTTACCCATCTCTAATTCCCGAAAGAAACCCGAGGGAGGTGCCCACATCCGTGGAGAGTATTGGGGTGGAAACGAGGTAGAGGGCGAGGTAATGGAGAATGTCAGAAACATTTGCTGGAGTCCTAAAGAGCTTTTGGGACCCAAACTGGAGAATACTTTTGTGGATGGGAAGGCGCGAGAAAGAGTGGGAGGAGATGGGAAAAACTCCGCAGCTAGATTCCTCCCCCACCCTCAGCCCTGTCCATCTTCCTAAAATCCCAAATCTTCCAACAAACTTTCCCAACTAAAAATCAGCACCCTGATTCTCATCAAGCCCTCAGGTGTCTTTTGCACTTATGTTCTTTGTGTCCAGCCTCGGTGGCTTAGTGGCCAGAGCGTGGGCTTGGGAGTCATTCATTCATTCATTCAATCGTATTTATTGAGTGCTTACTGTGTGCAGAGCACTGTACTAAGCGCTTGGGAAGTCCAAGCTGGCAACGTATAGAGATGGTCCCTACCCAACAGTGGGCTCACAGTCTAGAAGGGGGTGACAGAGAACAAAACAAAGCATATTAACAAAATAAAATAAATAGAATAAATATGTACAAATAAAAATAAGTTGAGTAATAAATACATACAAACACATATACATATGTACAGGTGCTGTGGGGAGGGGAAGGAGGCAAGGCAGGGGGATGGAGAGGGGGAGGAGGGGGAGAGGAAGGAGGGGGCTCAGATGGGAAGTCAGAGGTCATGGGTTCTAATGCTGACTCCGCCGTGTGTGTGACTTTGGGCAAATGACTTTATTTCTCGGTGCCTCAGTTCCCTCATCTGTAAAATGGGGATTAAGACTGTGGACAACCTGATTACCTTGTATCTACCCCAGCGCTTAGAACAGTGCTTGGCACAAAGTAAGCGCTTAACTAATACCATCATTATTATATGCTCATATAATAACAACAATAATAATTGTAAAGCACTTACTCTGTGCCACACACTGTACTAAACCCTTGGCTAGATACAAGATTGTCAGATTAGACACAGTCCCTATCCCACAGAGGCGAGGGTGGGCCTGGAAGCCAGAAGGACCTGAGTTCTAATCCCAGCTCCACCAGTTGTCTGCTGTGTGACCTTGGGCAAGCTGCTTGGCTTCTCTGGGCCTCAGTTCCCTCATCTGTAAAATGGGGATTAAGACTGTGAGCCCTATTTGGAACAGGAACTGTGTCCAACCTGATTAGTACTCAATCCCCACTGGACAAATGAGGAAATCCAAGCCCGGAGACAGGAAATGACTAGGCCAAGGTCCTTTAACAGGTGAATGACACAGCCAGGATTAGAACCCAGGTCTCCTGACTCCCAGTTCTGTGCTGTATCCAGTAAAATTCCTAATTGGAGAAGCAGCGTGGCTCCGTGGAAAGAGCACGGGCTTTGGAGTCAGAGGTCATGGGTTCGAATCCGGGCTCCGCCATGTCTGCTGTGTGACCTTGGGCAAGTCACTTAACTTCTCTGAGCCTCAGTTACCTCATTTGTAAAATGGGGATTAAGATGTGAGCCCCACGTGGGACAACCTGCTCACCTTGTATTCCCCCCCAGGACTTAGAACAGTGCTTTGCACCTAGTGAGCACTTAACAAATGCCATTATTATTATTATTATTATTAATAGTGCAAATGATATGTGGGATGCAGCATGTTCGTAGTGGCTGTACTTATATAGGAGAGGGACTTTTTCAGAGAGACATATTTTTCACTAAGAATACTCATGTTATACCCAAATCTGTACATGGCAAAGCAAATCTGCAGTACAAAGAAGTCTGTGGGAGATTGTCTTGTGCAGAGAAACCTAAGGGTTTTGGAGCCTTGGAAAGGAACAATCAGTGGTATTTACTGAGTGCTTACTGTGGGCAGAGCACTGTACCAAGTACTTGGGAGAGTGCCATACAACAGAGTTGGTAGAGACCCGTCAGGCTTTTCACCATTCATTGATTCAGTCGTATTTATTGAGCACTTACTGTGTGCAGAGCACTGTACTAAGCGCTTGGGAAGTACAAGCTGGCAACATAGAGACAGCCCCTACCCAACAGCAGGCTCACAGTCTAGAAACTGTCACCAGCAGTCACAGAAACAGTCACCAACTCCCAGCCTTACCTTTCTACCACCCTGGAAAACTCTAAGAAAGCAGAGAGTTATCTATGGGGCAAAGCAGAACTCTCTCAAGCACTTAGTACAGTGCTCTGCACACAATAAGCGCTCAATAAATACCACTGATTGATTGATTACATAGAATGCTAAATGCGTACAAAACCTTATTAGAATACCTGGATAGTGTTGGCTGACTCAGAGCAGTTCCCCGTGTCCCTGATTAGGGAAAAATAATCAGCTTCTTCCTCTTGGTTGTTCCCAGCTTGTTAGCAAATAAGGAAAGGGAGAACTAGGGCATCAACACGTCAGCAAATCAGACAGAAGAGGAGGTAAAGCCCTTGGGATCCGTCTTAATCTGGCAGATTCCCAGAGGCAGCTCTCTGTCATCAAATTGTCATCCATTGAAGGACCATTCTCCACTGGCTGTGGAGAGAGTCCTGGGAGTAATTCTTCCTCTGGTCAAGGTCAAGGTGACAGCTTTTACCCCAAATCCCGCAGCTTTCTTCCACCCCTTCACCACCAGGTCCTCCCTCTGTGCTTCCCCACCCCCAAAGCATCCACACCTGAAGCAGTCAGACCCCTACCAAACCTGCAGTACAGCCCCACAACATTTATAATAATAACTATTATGGCATTTGGTAAGCCCAGCTCTCAGAACAGTCCTCGGCACATAGTAAGTGCTTAACAAATGCCATTATTATTATTAATAATAATATTAATATTATTTTGCGCTACGTGCCATACACAGTACTAAGCGCTGGGGTGGATACAAGCAAATTGGGTTAGACACAGTCCCCGTCTCAAGTGGGGCTCACAGTCTCAATCCCCATTTTACGGATGAGGGAACTGAAGCCTAGAGAAGTTAACTGACTTGCCTAAGGTCACACAACAGACAAGTGATGGAGCCAGGATTAGAACTCATGACCTTCTGACTCCCGGGCCTGTGCTCTATCCACTAAGCCATGCTGCTTCCCTTTTCCTTTCCCCTTAAGGCCTGTCTCCCCTGTCTAGACTAAGCTCATTGTGAGCAGGGAATTTGCCCGTTATTTTGTTATACTGTACTCTCCCAAGTGCTTAGTATTCATTCATTCATTCAATCAATCGTATTTATTGAGCACTTACTGTGTGCAGAGCACTGTACTAAGCGCTTGGGAAGTACAAGTCGGCAACATATAGAGGCGGTCCCTACCCAACAACGGGCTCACAATGTAGAAGGGGAAGATAGACAACAAAACAAAACATGTAGACTGGTGTCAAAATCATCAGAATAAATAGAATTCTAGCTATATGCACATCATTAACAAAATAAATAGAATAGTAAATATGTGCAAGTAAAATAAATGGAGTAATAAATCTGTACAAATATATACAAGTCCTGTGGGGAGGGGAAGGAGGTAGGGCGGAGGGGGGCATGGGGAGGAGAAGAGGAAAAAGGGGGCTCAGTCTGGGAAGGCCTCCTGGAGGAGGTGAGCTCTCAGGAGGGATTTGAAGGGAGGAAGAGAGCTAGCTTGACAGATGTGTGGAGGGAGGGCATTCCAGGCCAGGGGAAGGACGTGGGCCGGGGGTCGATGGCAGGACAGGTGAGAACGAGGCACAGTGAGGAGGTTTGCGGTAGGAGGAGGTAATCTCATAAAAGAAGGGTGTCTTTTTTCATCTCAAAGCATATTAGTTAATCTTTTCCAGGTCAGTTGACAACAGAAAGGGCTACTTGTTTTATTTGACTGAACATGTCTGCCTACTCTGTTGTATTTTACTCTCCCGAGCACTTAGTACAGTGCTCTGCCCACAGTAAGTGCTCAATAAATGCCATTAATTGATTGAATATGATGCCACTTCTTCTTGTGTAGTAAGACTAGGAGCCCCAGGTGGGACAGAGACTGCCTCACCAGATTATCTTGATTAGGACTGTGCTTGGAGTGTGGTAAACTCTTAACAAACAATAGTAATACTGATATTGTGGTATTTGTTTAGCCCTTACTATGTTCCAGGCACTGTTCTAAGTGCTAGGGTAGATACAAGATAATCAGGTTGGACACAGTCCCTGTCCCAAACAGGGCTCACAGTCTTAATCTCCATATTACAGATGAGGGAACTGAGGCCAGAGAAGTGAAGTAACTCACCCAAGGTCACACAGCGAACCTGTTGGGTAGGGACCGTCTCTATATGTTGCCTCCACACAAGTGGAGGAGCTGGGATTAGAACCCAGGCCCTTCTGATTCCCAGGCCCTTGCTCTAACCACTAGACCACACTGCTGTGCCACTAAGGGACATACTGTATTTAGGATTTTTTTTCTTTCGAAAGGGCTGGGTTTGGCTCTGTGCAGGCCAGCTAATCTGTCTTTCAAAGCCCTCTTTTCAAATTTTCAAACTAAGCACTCCTTTTTTTCATGGTATTTGATAAGTACTTATTATATGAGAAGCAGCGTGGCTCAGTGGAAAGAACCCGGGCTTTGGAGTCGGAGGTCATGGGTTCGAATCCCGGCTCCCCCAATTGCCAGCTGTGTGACTTTGGGCAAGTCACTTAACTTCTCTGTGCCTCAGTTCCCTCATCTGTAAAATGGGAATGAAGACTGTGAGCCCCCCGTGGGACAATCTGATGACCTTGTCATTTCCCCAGTGCTTAGAACAGTGCATTGCACATAGTAAGCGCTTAATAAATGCTATTATTATCATTATTATTATGCCAGGCATTGATCTAGGTGCTGGGGTAGATACAAGCTAATCGGGTTGGACACAGTCCATGTCCCACAGGAGGCTCAAAGTCATAATTCCCATTTTACAGATAAAGTAACTGAGGCACAGAGAAGGTCAGACAATGGTGGAGCTGGGGCTTGAATCCAGACCCTCTGATCCCCAGGCCTGTGCTGTATCCATTAGGCCACACTGCTTTCCTTTTCCTCTCCCTTTCCCTCAGAACCTCGATCTCTTCATCTGTCTGCAATAGCCTGGAAGGCTTTACTCGAATCCAACACCTTCCTCAATTAATATTGTTCTATGTCTAGGACATTGAACATAGAATATTGTTCTAGAGAAGCAGCGTGGCTCAGTGGAATAAGCCTGGGCTTGGGAGTCAGAGGTCATGGGTTCTAATCCCGGCTCCGCCACTTGTCAGCTGTGTGACTTTGGGCAAGTCACTTCACTTCTCTGGGCCTCAGTTCCCTCATCTGTCAAACGGGGATTAAGACTGTGAGCCGCACGTGGGACAACCTGTATATATGTATATATGTTTGTACATATTTGTTACTCTATTTATTTATTTATTTATTTACTTGTACATATCTATTCTATTTATTTTATTTTGTTAGTATGTTTGGTTTTGTTCTCTGTCTCCCCCTCTTAGACTGTGAGCCCGCTGTTGGGTAGGGACTGTCTCTATATGTTGCCAACTTGTACTTCCCAAGCGCTTAGTACAGTGCTCTGCACACAGTAAGCGCTCAATAAATACGATTGATGATGATGATGACAACCTGATCACCTTGTATCCCCCCCAGCGCTGAGAACAATGCTTCGCACATAGTAAGTGCTTAACAAATGCCATTATTATTGTTATTATTATGTCAATCAACGGTATTTATCGAGCGCTTACTGTGTGCAGAGCACTGTACTAAGCACTTCATTCATTCAATCAAATTTATTGAGTGCTTGCTGTGTGCAAAACACTGTACTAAGTGCCTGGGAGAGTACAATATCGCAATAAACAATGGCTTTAAAGCAGTCCATCACCTTGCCCCCTCCTACCTCACCTTGCTTCTCTCCTTCTACAACTCAGCCCTCGCACTTCGCTTCTCTAGTGCCGCTAACCTTCTCACTGTGCCTTCATCTCGCCTGTCTCATTCATTCAATCGTATTTATTGAGTGCTTACTGTGTGCAGAGCACTGTACTAAGCGCTTGGGAAGTACAAGTCGGCAGCATATAGAGACGGTCCCTACCCAACAGTGGGCTCACAGTCTCGCCGCTGACCCCTCGCCCACATCCTGCCCCTGGCCTGGAATTCCTTCCCTCCTCAGATCCAACAGACAATTACTTCTCCTGCCTCCTTCCTGCCTCATTGAAGGCCCATCTCCTCCAAGAGGCCTTCCCAGACTAATCCCCACTTTTCCTCATCTCCCACTCCCTTCTGCATCCCCCTGACTTGCTCCCTTTGCTCTTCCTCCCTCCCAGCCCCACAATACATATGTACATATCTGCCGTTTTGTTTGTTTGTATTGATGTCTGTCTCCCCTGAAGTAGGCTGCCAGCTCCTTGTGTGTCATTGTTTCTGGTTGTGTTGTACTTTCCCAAGCACTCCTTCTGGACTGTGAGCCCGTTGTTGGGTAGGGACCGTCTCTATATGTTGCCAACTTGTACTTCCCAAGCGCTTAGTACAGTGCTCTGCACACAGTAAGCGCTCAATAAATACGATTGAATGAATGAATGCTCTGCATATAGTAAGCACTCAAATACAATTGAATCATCATCATCATCATCATCATCAATCGTATTTATTGAGCGCTTACTGTGTGCAGGGAATGAATAAGCAGGTACATTCCTTGCTCATAATGAACCCACAGTCTAGAGCACTTGGGAGAGCACAATGCAACAGAATTGGTAGACACATTCCCTGCCCGTCATTCATTCATTCAATCGTATTTATTGAGCGCTTACAGTGTGCAGAGACTGTACTAAGCGCTTGGGAAGTACAAGTTGGCAACATGTAGAGACGGTCCCTTACCCAACAGTGGGCTCACAGTCTAGAAGAGTGGGCTCACAGTCCAGAAGGAACGTACAGTCTAGAGACACACATTAATATAGAAATAAATAAAATATGGATATGCACCTAAAGTGCTGCGGGGCTGAGGATTGGGGAAGAACAGATCCAAGTGCAAAGGCGACACAGAAGGGAGAAAGTAGAGGAAATGAGAGCTTAGTCAAGAACGCATCTTGGAGTGGAAGTGATTTTAATAGGGTTTTGAAGGTGGAGAGATTGGTGGTCTATCCTTAAAGGTCTCAGAACTTTGCTCATATGTGTCTGTTGCTCCTAGAGGGCAGGGACCTTTCATTCATTCACTCAATCGTATTTATTGAGTGCTTACTGTGTGCAGAGCACTGTACTAAGCGCTTGGGAAGTACAAGTTGGCAACATAGAGACGGTCCCTACCCAACAGTGGGCTCACAGTCTAGAAGACCTTTAGTTAGAATGTCCAAACTCAGCTCTACCGTGGCTCAATACGTAATAGAAATCTATTGATTAGTGAGCTGCCAAGGCAGACTTTGGCTCAGAAAATATTTATATGGGTTACCCCTCTTACTGAAACTGGTGAAAGCGAGAACTCCCAGCCGCTAATTGAAACTTTAATTTAGATTTCTTGGTTCCTGTTCAGGATTGCCTCTCTGAATCAGAACCAACTGTAAAATGGAACATCAGTGGTGGAAAGAGGAAGATTTATAAAGTTCACTGTCATGATCTCACAGACGCCTCCTCCACCGCCACCACAACAGATCACCCCACCCCCCACGACCCCTATAACCTTACATGTTCCCCACCACAGGTGGGAATGAATGAGATTTGGGGAAGATTTGGGGAACTGCTTCAATTCCTCTTCACTCTCCCAGTTCTCTTGTGTGGGAGAGCCAGAAGGAGTTAATTAATTATGGTATTTGTTAAGTGCTTACTATGTGCAAAGCACTGTTCTAAGCATTGGGATAGTTACAAGGTAATCAGGTTGTCCCACGTGGGGCTCACAGTTTTAATCCCCACTTTACAGATGAGGTAACTGAGGCACAGAGAAGTTAAATGACTTGCCCAAAGTGACAAGTGGCGGAGGCAGAATTAGAACCCACAACCTGTGACACCCAAGCCCGGGCTCTTTTCTACTAAGCTACGCTGCTTCTGCATCTGACCTCTCCCTTCTAATTACCCAGGCATCTGAATCTTGAGGTTTAGTTCCCTAAGGATTTTGTCCACGTGGGATGAAAGGAAAACTTGTCCCCTATTCTTGGTGACCTCCCTGGACTGTGTTTGTGTCAGACAGTCAATCAATCTGTGAGCCCACTGTTGGGTAGGGACCGTCTCTATATGTTGCCAACTTGTACTTCCCAAGCGCTTAGTAGAGTGCTCTGCACACAGTAAGTGCTCAATAAATACGATTGAACGAATGAATGAATATAACAGACACATTCCCTGCCCACAGTGAGCTTACAGTCTAGCGTCCTCAACTGATATAAGCTTACAGCTCATTGTGGGCAGGGAATGTGTCTGTTTATTGTTGTATTGTACTGTCCCAAGTGTTCAGTACAGTGCTCTGCACACAATAAGTGCTCAATAAATATGATTGAAGGAATATAAAGGCTGATGTACAACTGTTGTGACTGAAAACTTTTGCCACTTTTCCATCATTAATCAATCAATCAATGGTATTTATGGAGCTCTTACTGTGTGCAGAGCACTGTACTAAGTGCTTGGGAGAGCGCAGTGTGGTTTGGTAGATATGACCCCTGCCCTTAAGTTGCTTACAGTCTAGAGGGAGAGGCAGGAAATGAACTAATCACAGATAGGGTTGAATAAGTATATAAGTCCACTATGTCTATGCATGAAAACTAAAATGAAAGATGCAAGCAGAGGCAATTCTGCATCATTTTAGGGGGTGCAGCAACCCCCAAGCCTCTGGTTTTTAGGGGATCACACTTAGTTTTTGGAGCCCCAACCAACTCCAGTCCTTTGCAAGAATAACTGCAGACCACTGCTAGAGTCGAGAAACAGCCTGGCCTAAGAGACAAGGCATGGTCCAGGGAGAGAAAGCACCCTTTTTTTTAAGTATTTGTTAAGTGTTTACTATGTGCCAAGGGGCTCACAGTCTTAGTTTAGTTCCTGGCACATAGTAAGCGCTTAATGAATACAATAATAATAATAATAATAATAATTGTAATAATACAGTAATTACAATGTAATACAATGTATACAATGTAATAATATTGTATTGTAATAATAATTATTATTATTATTATCAATAATAATAATAAAAATCCCCATCTTGCAGATGAGATAACTGAGGCCCAGAGAAGTTAAATGACTAGTCCAAGGTCTTACAGCACTATTCTAAGTGCTGGGGTAGATACAAGGTAATCAGGAGGGTAGATAGAAGGTAATCAGGTTGTTCCAAGCAGGCCTCACAGTCTTAAATCCCCATTTTACAGATGAGGTAACTGAGGCCCAGAGAAGTGAAATAATAATAAATAATAATAATGGCATTTATTAAGCACTTACTATATGCAGAGCACTGTTCTAAGAGCTGAGCACTGTTCTAAGCACTGAAATGGCTTGCCCAAGGACACATAGCAGACAAGTAGCAGAGCTGAAATTAGGACCCAGGTCCTCTGGCTCCCATTCATTCATTCATTCATTCACTCAATTGTATTTATTGAGCGCTTACTGTGTGCACAGTGCTGTACTAAGCGCTTGGAAAGTACCATTCGGCAACAGATAGAGACAATCCCTACCCAACAACGGGCTCACAGTCTAGCAGGGGGAGACAGACAACAAAACAAAACAAGCAGATAGACATCAGTAGCACCAAAATAGATAAATGGAATTATAGATGTGTACACAGACCTGTGCTCTTTACACCAGACCTTTGCTGGGTTCCAATCCAGCCTCTGGGCAAGTCACTTAACTTCTCTGTGCCTTTGTTTCCTCATCTGTAATATGGGGATTAAATACCCATTCTCTCTCCCCCAACACAGTCTTCTAGACTGTGAGCCCACTGTTGGGTAGGGACCATCTCTATATGTTGCCAACTTGTACTTCCCAAGCACTTAGTACAGTGCTCTGCACACAGTAAGCGCTCAATAAATACGATTGATGATGATGGTGATGATGATGGGTAGGGACCGTCTCTATATGTTGCCAACTTGTACTTCCCAAGCACTTAGTACAGTGCTCTGCACACAGTAAGCGCTCAATAAATACGATTGAATGAATGAATGTGGGACAGGGACTTTGTCTGACCTGCATATCTTACACCTATGCCAGTGTTTAGTACAGTTCTTGGCACATAGCGAGCATTTAACAAATACCGCATTTTTTTATTAGGCTCACCAAACATCTTGTCCCACTCCTGCCAGGGTGGTGGCACTCAGAAGCGGAGACTGCCCCCAAAAGCAGAGACTGCCCCCAATCCTGGTTCTTCCATCTGAGAACTGAGCTAATTAATTGTAGTATTAGTTTGGCACTTACTGTGTACCAGACACTGTTCTAAGCGCTAGAGTAGATACCAGGTAATCGGTTTGGAAATTGGTTTTTCCCCCACAGGGTTTACAATCTTTAAGCCCTGCAAAGCAGCGTGGCTTAGTGGAAAGAGCCCGGGGTTGAGAGTCAGTGGTCATGGGTTCTAATCCCGGCTCCGCCACTTGTCTGCTGTGTGATCTTGGGCAAGCCACTTAACTTCTCTGTGCCTCAGCTACCTCATCTGTAAAATGGGGATTAAGACTGTGGGCCCCGCTTGGGACAACCTGATCACCTTGTATCTACCCCAGTGCTTAGGACAGTGCTGGGCACATAGTAAGCACTTAACAGATACCATCATCATTATTATTATTACCCCAGCACTTAGAACAGTGCTCAGCACATAGTAAGCACTTAACAAATACCATAATTATGAATTATTATTTTATCCCCATGTTATAGATGAGGGAATTGAGGCCCAGGGAAGTGAAGTGACTTGCCCAAAGTCACACAGCAAACAAGTAGTGGAGCAGGGATTAGAACCCAGGTCCTTGTGGCTAGACTGTGAGCCCACTGTTGGGTAGGGAATGTCTCTATATGTTGCCAACTTGTACTTCCCAAGCGCTTAGTACAGTGCTCTGCACACAGTAAGCGCTCAATAAATATGATTGATTGATTGATTGATTGATTCCAAGCCCACGTCTATCCACTAGGCCATGCTACTTCTCCTGCAAGGTTTCAGCCCAGGGAGGTCATAGAGGGTGGGAGACTTGCCCCCATCCTGGTTATTCCATTTGGATCTGCTCTTGAATAATGATAATAATAATAACTGTGGTATTTGTTAAGCACTTGCTAGTTGCCAGGCACTGCACCAAGCGCTGGAGTAGATACAAGGTAATTGGGTTGGATGCAGTCCCTGTCCCACATAGGGTTTACAGTCTTAATCCTCATTGCTAAGTGAGGTAACTGAGGCCCAGGGAAGTGAAGTGACTTGCTGAAGGTCACACAGCAGACAAGTGGAAAATACCAAATACCATACCAAATACCATAATTAAGAATTACTATTTTATCTCCATTTTACAGATGAGGGAATTGAGACACAGGGAAGTGAAGTGACTTGCTCAAGGTCACACAGCAGACAAGTGGCAAATACCAAATACCATACCAAATACCATAATTAAGAATTACTATTTTATCTCCATTTTACAGATGAGGGAACTGAGACCCAGGGAAGTGAAGTGACTTGCCCAAAGTCCCACAGCAGACAAGTGGTGGAGCAGGGATTAGAACCCAAGTCCTTTTAACTCTCAGGCCCATGCTCTATCCACTAAGCCACGTTGCTTCTCAGGCAAATAAAGTGTTTGTTAAGCACTTACTATGTGCCAAGTACTGTCCTAAGCGCTGGGGTGGATACAGTTGGGAGCTCCATGTTCCTACTAAAATTAAAGATAGCAGCACCCATTACTGAAGATTTCACCACTGAAGGACAGCTATCGGTGAGGGTGCATGCACACTCTGACGTGACTTCTTTTAACATGCAGAAGCGACCATAAGATGGGCAGATGATGCTCAAAGCAGAAGGATGAATTGTCCATAGGTCAGTCAAATCAGGTCAAAGAGGTTAATGGCAAGCAGAGTCCAGGGGCTCTTGGCAAACTTGTCTCGGAGGTGGAGGAGGAGGGAGTCCTCTGGAAAGGAGGAAAATGTTAGTGGTGTACTGTGCTTCCCTCACAATAATAGAGCCACTCAAAAACCAAGGTGAAAGAAAATGGATGGCACCTTGAAAGAGTCACACCTGCCGTTAAAGGTGAGCTCCGATGAGTCTTCTAGACTGTGAGCCCACTGTTGGGTAGGGACAATCTCCATATGTTGCCAACTTGTACTTCCCAAGCGCTTAGTACAGTGCTCTGCACACAGTAAGCGCTCAATGAATACGATTGAATGAATGAATGAATGAATGAGTGAATGAATGAATGAGGGAGCAACAGGTCAAAAGTGAAACTGAACCTTCCCAGTGGCAACCTGGAGGCCAGAGGCCGGATTGAGGAGCCAAGCTTCGGGAAGGACTGTCAAATGACTCAGTAGGGCTCAGGGAAGTCTGGGAACAGCAAGGTCCTGGGATGGGTGGAGAATTGTCCTGCAAGGAAGTGGAGGTGGAGAGATTGCTTACTCTGTATTATGGATGACCCCATTCAGAGAGGTGGGCAGACTGAGCCCCTTCCTTCCTCTCCCCCTCGTCCCCCTCTCCATCCCCCTATCTTACCTCCTTCCCTTCCCCACAGCACCTGTATATATGTATATATGTTTGTACATATTTATTACTCTATTTTACTTGTACATATCTATTCTATTTATTTTATTTTGTTAGTATGTTTGGTTTTGTTCTCTGTCTCCCCCTTTTTGTCTGTGAGCCCACTGTTGGGTAGGGACTGTCTCTATATGTTGCCAACTTGTACTTCCCAAGCGCTTAGTACAGTGCTCTGCACACAGTAAATGCTCAATAAATATGATTGATTGATTGATTGATAATTGCTCTAGAGAAACTCGGCTTTCAGAATTCTCAGTGGGTTGCCAGAGGAACTTTTCTTCGCCTTGGCACTTGGATTTGCTCCCTCTATTCACCCCTCCCTCAGCCCCACAGCACTGCTGTACATATCCACCATTTATTTATTTATTCATTCATTCATGATGGCATTAATGTGCCAGGTACTGTACTACCTCCTTCCTCTCCCCCTCCTCATCCCCTCCCCCGCCTTACCTCCTTCCCTGTATATATGTGTATATGTTTGTACGTATTTATTACTCTATTTATTTTATTTGTACATATTTATTCTATTTATTTTATTTTGTTAATCTGTTTTGTTTTGTTCTCTGTCTCCCCCTTCTAGACTGTGAGCCCCACTGTTGGGTAGGGACCGTCTCTATATGTTGCCAACTTGTACTTCCCAAGCACTTAGGACAGTGCTCTGCACACTGTAAGCACTCAATAAATACAATTGAATGAATTAATGAATGAATGTACTAAGCGCTGGGGTAGATACAAGTAAATCGAGTTGGACACAGTCCCTGTCCTACGTGGGGCTCACAGTCTCAATCCACATTTTACCAGTGAGGTAACTGAGGCACAGAGAAGTAAAGTGACTTGCCCAAGGTCACACAGCAGACAAGTGGCAGAGCTGGAATTAGAACCCAAGACCTTCTGACCCCCAGGCCCGTGCTCTATCCATTATGCCATGCTGCTTCTCAAGAACATTATGTTATATTAAGCATTATATTAATGTTTGTCTCCCCTCTAGACTGTAAGCTTGTGGTAAGCAGGGAACTTGCCTACCAACTCTTGTTAAACTGTACTCTCCCAAGCGCTTTGTACAGTGCTCTGTGCAGAATAAGTGGTAACAAATATGACTGATTGACTGGGGGGCTTCTCCGCAGCTCGCAATCCCGATGCTAACAGGGAATTTTTTTTTTTCCACCAGAATCAAGTTGCATAATGTTGGCTTTGGAACTCAGTGAATTCTCTGCCCTGGAGTAACCATAAGCGTCACAAAGAACTTCCTCCCCAAGCCTAGACTTTGGCTGTAGTCCTAGAGGGCCAGGAAATCCACATCTGTGTGGACCTTTTCAGAAATTTGATTAGACCACGCGTTAAGGGCAAATTTGGGTCTTTTCCATTTCGCAATGGGGGTAAAAAACACAGCTCTATTCTGGCCCACCCAGAAGCTAAGCCTGCTTCACCTGAGCTGGGCTCTCTTTTTGCTCGTCCACCTCTCCTCCACCAGCATGGGGCTAGGAAGAAAAGAGGCCAATACATATTTAAATTTGGCTTTATCGCCTACTGCGTTGTCAGTGGGAAATAAACCCAGAACAAAGAACCTTTCCTGTAGCAGCAGAACCTGAGCAGAGCAAGCTGCTACACATTCATCTAGAGCCTCCTGGGAGTGATTTAAAGGAGCCACAGATCCTTTCCCCAAGTCTGTCATGTCCTGCCAGTAAATCCTATAAAAATTCAGAGTTCAAGCTGGCTGGAATTGTAATTCTGCTAAGACCTTTGGGCTCGGGCCCGGTTGGCCCGGGCCTTGAAAATCCAGTCTGTGGAGTGAACAGGAGGAAGCAGGGAGGGTGGAGTCTTTTAAGTATCTACCTGTCTATCGTGGAGCGTGGTGGAGAAGAAAACAGAGATTTCTAGCTAATGGGCTTTACCAAATCACCAGGAGAGATTTGGGCTCTGCAAGCGGAAACTTGGGCTTTTTCATTATTAAAAAGGGTAGTCTCCAAGGTCGGTTTTTAAACCATGTTGAAGCACAGGACATTAATTTTTGATTTTCCACTGGTGCAGGAAAAGGAGAGGGGAGGGGGGTGAAACGATAACGACAATGCAGGTGCTGACAAAGTATTCATCAGCTCCTCCCCCCACTCTGACTCATCCTTGGGGGAAGAGACCAATTAACTCAGGATGGAAAGGAGGAAAATGTTAGTGGTGTACAGAATAATAGAGCCACTCAAAAACCAAGGTGAAAGAAAATAAATGGCACCTTGGAAGAGGCACACCTGAAGTTAGAGGTGACCTCCGATGAGGGAGCAACAGGTCAAAAGTGAAACTGAACCTTCCCAGTGGCAACCTGGAGGCCAGATTGAGGAGCCAAGCTTCAGGAAGGACTGTCAAATGACTTAGTAGGGCTCAGGGAAGTCTGGGAACAGCAAGGTCCCGGGACGTGGGGAGAATCATCATGGTTCATTCATTCGATCGTATTTATTGAGCACTTACTGTGTGCAGAGCACTGTACTTAGCACTTGGGAAGTACAAGTTGGCAACATATAGAGACAGTCCCTACCCAACAACGGACTCACAGTCTAGAAGGGGGAGACAGACAACAAAACAAGACATACGGACAGGTGTCAAGTCATCAGAATAAATAGAAATAAAGCTAGATGCACATCACTAACAAAATAAATAGAATAGTAAATATGTATAAGTAAAATAATAGAGGAATAAATCTGTACAAACATATATACAGGCGCTGTGGGGCGGGGAAGGAGGTAGGGTGGGGGGATGGGGAGGAGGAGAGGAAAAAGAGGTCTCCATCTGGGAAGGCCTCCTGGAGGAGGTGAGTTCTCAGTAGGGCTTTGAAGGGAGGAAGAGAGCTAGCTTGGCAGATAATAATAATAATGGCATTTATTAAGCGCATACTATGTGCAAAGCACTGTTCTAAGTGCTGGGGAGGTTACAAAGTGATCAGGTTGTCCCATGGGGGGCTCACAGCCTTCATCCCCATTTTACAGATGAGGTAACTGAGGCACAGAGAAGTTAAGTGACTTGCCCAAAGTCACACAGCTGACAATTGGCAGAGCCGGGAGTTGAACCCATGACCTCTGACTCCAAAGCCCGGGCTCTTTCCACTGAGCCACGCTGCTTCTCGGATGTGCGGAGGGAGGGCATTCCAGGCCAGGGAGGACTTGGGCTGGGGGTCGACGGCGGGACAGGCGAGAAAGAGGCCCAGTGAGGAGGTTAGCGGCGGCAGAGGAGTGGAGGGTGCGGGCTGGGCTGGAGAAGGCGAGAAGGGAGGTGAGGTAGGATGGGGCAAGGGCATGGAGAACCCTGAAGCTGAGATTGAGGAGTTTTTGCTGTCTGACACTCCATACTCTAAGCTCTTTTTTTTTTAATAGTATTTGTTAAGTGCCTACTATGTGCCAGGCACTGTTCTAAGTACTGGGGTAGATGCAAGCTACCCCACCAGGGGCTCACAGTCTTAATCCCCATTTTACAGATGAGGTAACTGAGGCCCAGAGAAGTCAATGATGATGATGGTATGTTAAGCGCTTACTATGTGCCAAACCCTGTTCTAAGCGCTAATGGACTTGCCTAAGTTCACAAAGCAGACAAGTGGCAGAGCCAGGACTAGAATCCAAGTCTGTATGGCTCCCAGACCTTCTCCCTCTAAGAGAGGGAACTTGTCTAAGGAGTCTGTCAAACTGACCTCTCCAAAGTGCTCAGTACAGCGTTCTGCATCCAGTAAGTACTCAATATATACTATTGATTGATTGTCTCGATTCAGTGTGTCCGGCCCTCACATTCAACCGTGCCAAAGAGAAGCAGCGTGGCTCAGTGGCAGGAGCACAGGTTTGGGAATCAGAGGTCATGGGTTCACATTCCTGCTCCTCCACTGATCAGCTGTGTGACTTTGGGCAAGTCACTTATCTTCTCTGGGCCTCACATTCTCCGTGCCTCTGTGCCTCTGTAAAATGGGGATGAAAACTGTGAGCCCTACGTGGGACAACCTGATTAACTTGTATCTACCAGCGCTTAGAACAGTGCTCGGGACATAGTAAGCGCTTAACAAATGCCATTATTATTATTATTGTTATTAATAAACACCGGCCAGTGTGGAAGCTGAATTAAGTCCTTGGAAGTCCTTAAACATATTCAGGTCTTTGGGAAAGGGGTTCCTCCCCCTCTCCCCCACTTCCCCATACTTGGCCAGAGCATCCTAACCCTCTTCCCCTCTCTGGACTTATTCACAGGTGCTGGGATTTCGACTTGGCTAATTTGTTTTGCCTATTTACTTTTAGATTAAAATCACTCACAAAAGTCAAGTGCCCATGCTCCTGGGACCGCCGCAAAAGAGCAGCTTCTTCTTCCTCAAGCGATGGAACCGAACCCGAGACTGAACTGAGAACCCAAATCCCCAGCGAACCAAGGACCCGGACTCTTCACACACATACACACACACACACACCTCTCCTCCCCCTCCCACCCTCCTCCCCGCCCCCCATCAGCCAAGGCGAGAGACCCCGGGAGACCTTCGTCTCTTCCTCTTTCCAAACCGCGTTAGAGTTGGAGTGGGCACCACACGCGGCATCCGTGCGAAATAGAGTCTCGGTTGCCAGCTGGTTTCCAGCGGTGTGGTTGGCTTGCGTTTAGGTTGGGGAAACATTCCTGGGAGGTGCAGAGCGGATGGATATATGGATTCAGGAACTGAGACGCCCCTTCCGACCAGCTCCGCCGTTCCCTCGTCCTAAGATGAAGGGACCTCGAAATCAGAACGAGCAAGCTGCGGGGTTTCCATCCAGGCTGAAATCCTGAGCTGGGCCAAGAAAAACAGTTCCTGCACCAGGGAGCTCAGACAAAGCTCCATCTGTCCGGAGACAAAATGGCCTGACTCGAAGGGAACATAATCTCGGGGCCCAGTGCTGCAAATCCAAGCCGCTTCCTTCGAACGGCGACGCCTCCCTGGAGCTGCCTAGCGGGTCGGAGTGCGGCGAACGCCGAGTTTCCCTCTTTGGCTCGGCTTGAGCTGTCAACAGCCACTGTTTCTTTCCTGCAGCTCCTCCGCGATGGTTCTTACTTAGAGAGCACCCACGGGAGCTGGGTGCGAAACCGATCCCCCGGCACCCTTCGACGCGGTTTTTGTTTTCTCGGTTTTATGAACCCCCGGAAGGGGAAAAGGTAGAATCGGGTTTTGGTTTTCCAATCAGGGGCACGACTCGGAGGTGAAGCCCCCACTTGGATCTGAAAGTGTGTTTCTTGTTTGAGGCTCAAGTCCTGGTGGCGGGCTGCTCCTGGAGACGGGAAGCCAAGGAAAGAGAAAGTTCTTCGGGTTCGGATCCCAGAGCGAACCCAGGCCAGGCCTGGAACACACGGGACAGAATCGATCGGTCTCTTTGGGGCTTCTCCCGGTCTCCCCTGGGACTTCTCTGTGTCTTTATTTATGTATTTATTTAAAGATGGACTTCCTGAAGGAGAAGAAATCAAGTCAAAGGGGAAGAGAGGTGCTTGGAGAAGGAGCGAGAGGCTAGCTAGTTTTATCAGCGGCTTAATAAAAATCAGGACCCCAGTTTATTGTCATGGGAGGTTTCGGTCACAGTAAGATTTTCGGTTTGGAGGTGGGCTTTCGCTCTGATGCCCGTTCGGCAGCAGGTTAGGGCTCAGGGCCGAGGCTGAAATTCACTCCCAACCTGCGGTCGAAGAAAGGCGAGGTGGGGCCGAAAAGTTACTTGCAGCTTCTGGAGTTGAAAGAGGTGGTCTCGGCTTATTGGATCTCTCTCAGCGTTTCCAGAAGCTTCCACAGTGGAAGGATGAGATTGGTTGGCCCTCCTCAGTAAGGATCCAGGCCAGGTAAAGCCATAGTGGTGCAGGTTAGGACCAGCCGAGCTGTCTGGGTAAAGTGTCATTTCCACCCAGCTTCTTCCTTTCCCAGTCCTCTCCCAGCTCAGCTCTAAAAAATGATTTTTTTTTTCCTGGATCCCTAGCATTCATTTGCACAGGTCACCGTCACTTGTCCCTAGCATGAAGAGGAGACACCTGCTCTATTCCTAGCATATCCCTTACTGTGAATTTTCCAGGAGCCTCATCCTGGCTGACTTTCGCCAACCCTAACTAACACAGTGGTTGTCTGGGTAGCATGGCGATGTAGAGTCTCCTCACGCCCCCGTTGTCTGTGCTTTTGAAGAGCGGGCTCAGTTCAGGAAAGACCAGGTAGGGCTTGGAGTGGCAGGGAATCGTTCCAGATGGGTAGGGAGAGTTTTCCGATCTGGTCCATCATGCAGCCGGGGGCCTAGGCCGAAAGATGAGGCCTGGACAGTCAGACTTGGAAGGAGAAGCCTGTTGAATACTCTCTCTAGTGAAGCATTGTCCACATTGGCAGGACGATCTGCTCCTGATATGACCGAGAGGCATTCGATCAATCAATCAATCGAATTTATTGAGCGCTTCCTATGTGCAGAGCACTGTACTAAGCACACGGGAGAGTACAATATACAGAGTTGGTAAACACACCCCCTGCCCAAAGCAAGCTTATAGCCTAGAGGATGAGTTTACAGTCTCGAGAACTGATGGTTTGGGGAATGCCGGTTATGTTGGTTCTAGAGCTTCAGGCCTCTCTTGGCTGGATGATTGTGCCTTGTCATCAGGGGGATTTGTTCTCAGAGCATCCCAGATGAGCAGGGAATGCAAATATTGGACATTCTCCTTTTTAGCGTCAGCTGTCAGGATTTACAGTGATACTTGAGATGATTATAAAGCATGTCCCTCGGACACACATTCTCCAAAGGAATGGAATCTCTCGAGCCATCAGGGTTCTTCGGTTGCTACTGTTTAATGCAGCTTTGTAGAGAAGAACTCCCTGTTCCCTGGCCAGCTTCACCTATGCCAGTACCCTTGTGGAGGAGGCTTTCTATGTTGCTTTCTGTGTTGCTGCTCACCCTGGGTTGGTGAGCGACTCTTTTCAAGGTGGGTTTCTTTAGATTTATTGAGCATCCCCGATTTGCTAGAATGAAAGAAGCGGGTAAAATCTGAGGGTGGGACAGTTGCCGCTCAGAGTTGGGGCAAAATCTACTGCTATGTCATAAAATACAAATTGAATAATTTTTTCTGTGATCATAAAGAGAGAGACACCCTGATTACTCATTGCATACTCGCTCAGTGACAGATTGCAATGAGGGGGTTGCTTTAGCAGACAATTTGTTTTCCTCTCCCTCTTCAAGCGTACCTTCTTCCTTTTCCTCCTAGCATCGCATTTTCAGCCAGAGACTTGTGCATCTTTTTATTATTAGGTCACTTATGAATTTCCCCTCTGTGTGCCAGACACTATGCTAAGCACTGACGTAGATTCTTGATACTCACATCAGTCCCCGTCCCCCTGAGGACTCATAATTGAAGGGTTGGGGGAAGTATATATCTTCTCCCCATTTTGCAGATGAGGAATTGAGGCATAGAGAGGTTAAATAACTTCCCCAAGACCACACAGCAAGGCAGAGGCCTAGCTGGGATTAAAATTGGGATCTCCTGACGCATTCTCTTTCCCCTAGGCCACTCTGCCTCCCAAGTTGCCTCCCTTTTCTTTTCCTCTGTCTCCCAGGTATGATCTTAAAGCATTCTGGCTAAGATCTGCCCTTGTCTCATCTTCCATTCAGGACCAGCTCACGACCAACAGCCAGAAGGTAAGTGAAGTCAGCCCTCTTGGAAAAAGAAACCTGTATCAGGCACCTCTGGCCTTGGTGGATACAAAGCTAAAACACAGAGAAAGTATCCCTTCTTTATTGATTACCCAGAGGATGAAAGCAGTGTAAGGAGATTATGCTTCTCTCTTGCCAGCTCTTCCCTGACTATTATCATCAAGGGTGCCACAAAGCAAAGGAAGATTATCAAATGAAGTTATCAAAATATCAAAGTTATCAAAATAGAAGGCGAAGAGTACCGATCCCCACAGCCCTTCCCCGGATGAGATGCCTCATGGCCTAATGGCTAGAGCACAGGCCTGGGAATCAGAAGGTCACAAGTTTACATTTCTGCTGTGTGACCTTGGGCAAGTCACTTCACCTCTCTGCGCCTCAGTTACCTCATCTGTAAAATGGGGATTGAGACTGTGAGCCCCACATGGGACAGGGACTGGGTCCAACTTGATTGGCTTGTATCCACCCCAGCGCTTTGAACAGTGCCTGGCACATAGTAAGCGCTTAACAAATGCCATCATCATCATCAGTAAATTTCAGTGAAGCACTGGTTCAGACTTTAGTCTCGGCCTTCTCTGAGTCATATTTAGACAGTGTTCCAAAATGCTTTCAGCTTTCTCCTGGATGTAATGCAGGACAGAGTGAAAATGACAGCACTTGGGGAAGAGTATTCCTGTCTTTGCCTTTGTTCTCTGGAATCCCCTGCCTGAAAGGCACTAAGAGAAGTCATATGGGTCTATGCTTCTGTCTTCTGGCTATGCTACTTGGGTTAGAGATGCTCCTCTCCCCAATAAAGAATCTCCAGCTTCCTTCAGCCCCTTGTAGGCAGGGAGTTATTTTTTGTCTAGCCTCTATCTCTCCTACTGCAGTTAAAAATCCACTTCTTCTAGACCTCTCTATCCTCAGCAGAGGTGAGGCGGGCTACTCAACTCCACTTCAGTAACAGTTGGAGACTGTAATTAAATTATCCCTCAGTCTTCTGATTTACAGACTAAATAATGCCAGTGTTTGTTTTTTTCACGATCCCTGACTCTGCATACCAAGAGGTGAAGGAGAAAAATAATTTGGGAGTCCTGAAGTCTTATTCACCATGTTACAGCTTAAGTAACTTGACATCTGATAGGTCCAAAGATCTGGAAAACAATCCTGAGGCCACCGAGACTGGTGAAGATAGTTGAATTCACTCTTCAGGAAAAAGACTTTCCGCACCTCCACATTGACCATGAGATTATCTTGGGAGTTCACTGGTCCCGTGCCCGACTGGACACAAACTTGCTGCTATCTTTTGCTCAGAGGTATCTGTTGGTGGCCAGTCAACACTCCCCTGTTCCAGATAGACCGTCCTTTCAAGGAAAAATCAACAGCTTTCTCTATCTCGTAGGAAAACAAAGGCACGGCTGTGTTCATTCAACTGCAGAAAGAGGCCCATATTGCAAGATTCCTGGGTTGGCCGAGAAGCCGGGCTCCCAACCCTCAGTGAAGCTGTTTCAGGATAACTGTGTAGAGCTCCCACATATTGTTCAGGAGGAGGAAATTGGTCTAATGAAGTCAGCCTGACCCATCGTGTACTTCGAGCAATCACCGTGATTTCACCAGTGGCCAGATGGGACTGCAAGGGAAGAGAATCAGTGCTAAAACTGGATTTTCAAGGTAGTCCAGTTTAAGACCGTGGTAGGAAGGCAGAGTGTGAAACTCCTACAACTAGCACACACACACACACACACACACACACACACACACACACACACACACACACACATCTGTGCAGCCCGTACCTATTAGTACAAATGGAGCAATCTTCTCAAATCTCGTGGGGGCCGGAGAGGGTAGTCAACAGTCAAGCATCTTGGATGGTACAAAATGTCAGACAAGCCCTATTTCTAGTCCTTCCTTGCTCCTCCAGGCCATCGCCTGGGCTTCGGTGAATGATGATTTCCATCTCTTGCAAGTACTTGCTAGGATGAAAGTAACAAGAAAGCATTCTTATTTCAGTAAGTTTTCTCTATAAGCAACTGTATTCATTCCCCCCACCCTACTGCTCCCCCTAACCCTGCCGCCATTTCTGAAGCCTGGGTTTCTATTTATGTTTGTCCTACGGAAACCCTCAACCGACAATCAAGTTGTCATTCTTCCCCCATTGTCGCTAAGCCCCCAGTATCTGGGCATTCCTAAAGCCCCCAACATCTGCAAAAACAGCTAGTGTTAATGCCTCGCACTAAGCTACATCTAATTCCAATTAGCGTAGTATGGTTTATGCTTTCAGTTTGAACCGTTCTCTCCGGCGTTCTTTAAAGCCAACCTGCAGAGGCGACCAGCACCTTTCCGCAGCCTCTGACGGTCTCCGTTTCCTTGCCGTCAGCGGGAGAAAGGCGGGCGGACGCCTCCGACAAAAATGCCCAAACTATGACGGAAATGCAGTCCGCTGAAAGGAAACCTCCAGCAAGGAGGACGATGCCTGGGATCCTAATTAGTGATGAGCGTGGGTTGGGCCATCTGTGTCCTAGAGAAGGACAGAAAAGTGGGCTGCCTTTTGGGTGCCAAGAAAAGCTGTGGAACAAGGCGAGCCAAAGATTCCCCTGAAGAGATGGGAAGAATCTTTACTTGGTGCAGGGTGGAGGGGGCGGTGGTCCTGTGCAGGAAACCCAGTGACATGGAAAGCAGAAGAGTATTGGAGAGCTAAGCGATTCTGGGGGCTCTTCCTTAGAAAATTAGTCGCCCACCCATCGGTGACATCCCCAAGCTTAATAAACTGGCTGCCCAGCCTATGAACCTGGTGAAAATGCAGGATGACGTGATGCCTGCGTTTTCCTCAGGGGCCCTGGAGTCATAACTGAGACAAGTGGAATTCTTCTAACCCGATCATTGATATGGACATGAAAGAGAAATGGGAAAGAAAAAATGGAGGGCTGCTAGGGGTATGTTAAAATAATTTACAGAATCGGGAAAGGGCAACTTGAGAGTGAAAAGGTGAGCAGCCACAGCAGCAGTAGCTCACATGGACAGCTGTTATAGACTCCCCCTGCCCCCAGCACAGGACTGGAAGAGGAGAATGAAACATTTCTGAACCAACTAGCTACCCGGGGAACTTGAAACCACAGGATGCAGTTCTCGTGGGGGCCTTTAACTACCAGGACATCTGTTGAGTGATAGATAGAGCTAAATATGGATCATCAAAGAGTTTTCTAGGTCACATGAAGGGCATCTTCATGATTCAGAAAGTGGAAAAATTCATCCAGGACAAAAATATCAAGGCTCCACTTCTAACCGACAGGGTGGAACTCGACAGAGAACAAAAGGGCAAGACAGAACTAGGTGCCTATCTACAGTGGCTATTGTAATAAGATTTGGAGCCCTAAGATGAAAGGATGCAGAGAACTGGATATATTTTTAAAATTAAATTGAGCAAGAGAGGGGAGCCTGCAGCTTTATAGCCCATAAATGTCAAAGAAAGCTGACAATTGTTCAACAATCCTTTAGACGGAAGAATCTACTGAAAAGGGGGAAGACTATTATGGAACAAGTGAACCGGTCCATTTGACTTCATGAAGACTTCCCAATCCCTACCCCACTTCCAGCCTTCCACCAACTGAATCCTCCACCTCCTGCCATGGCACTGCCTTTCTTTCTTTCTCTATACGTGGAAAGAGGATACCCTCCAAGAACATGGAGGAGATCAAAGGACAAAGCACAGTGTTATCTCTGAAAGGGGCCACTGAGACTGGTTCATGAGCTGCCCAAGCCTGCCTGCTGTGACTGCTCAAAGAATAGAGTTAAAAAATGGAGAAGTCGAGAACCAAGAGAGAAATCTCTGAGCGTTTTAAACAGCCACCAAGAAAAAGCTGAAAAGCAGAATCCAGTTATTGTTAGCTGAAGGAGGTCAGGACTTTTGCCCTGTGCACTAGAGCAAAGTATTGATAAGTGGAGTGAAAATTAGGAGATTTTAAAACGAGGAACTCCCTTGTTAAAATGGGGTTTTAGCAAGAAAGTACGGAAGTGAGGTTCCGGAAATGAGGAAACGATGAAGTTGTTATTTCTTTCCCTTTAAAAGCAGATAATAGAACAATCTGGTATGTAATTCAGGAAGCCTGAGTGATGTGGTTTAGGGAATTAATATGTTCATTCTCTTGACGTGAGATGCCCTCCGTTAGTAAGATTCCAGTAAAATCATAACTTTTGGCAAGGGAATCAGCCAGTGAACGTTCTCGATTGTTGATAAGCATTTTTGAAAAATAGAAGTAAATCCAAAGGTTTACAGAAAATGGGGAAAATATATCACTTTTCAAAAAAAAAAAATCTTTCCCTGAAAACTACTGAGTCCCTTTACTGTAGAATCCCTGGTAATGTGACCATAAAAGAGAGTAAAATAGAAACAGAACCAGAGAAATAATAGATTAGATTTATGTAGATTGAGTTTTGGTGTACAAAGGTTTGGGATGGCAGTGTAGCCTAGTGGAAAAAGCACAGGCCTGGGAATCCTTGGATTCTAATCCCAGCTCTGCCACTTGTCTGCTGTGTGATCTTGGGCAAGTGACTGAATTTCCCTGTGCCTCAGTTTCCTCAACTGTAAAATGGTGATTCAATACCTGTTCTCCCTCCCACTTAGACTGTGAGCCCCGCGTGGGACAGGGACTTTGTCCAACCTGATTAACTTGTACTTACCCCAGCACTTAGAACAGTGCTTGACACAGAGTAAATTTCTAAAGGTCTTAGCATTGCATTCCATCATTTGTCCAAAGACATTGAACTTGAACCAAAAGTAAGGGAGGAACTCCTCTCTTTCCTCTGCCTCACTGAAGCGAAACGGTCAAAGGAAGTGGCAGATGTGGCACCCTGGAGTGGACAAGATGGGCTCTCTGTGCCGTGCATTTCCGAGGGACGTTCCAGGGGTATTCTGGGAATACTTCATTAATTGTCTGAATTGGATCGCTACGTGGACTAAAGGCAGCAAGAAAAGGAGCAGGGTGATGCCAAGCACGATGGCTTTTGGGGGAGGGTTGCCGCAAAGAACAAAGTTCTGCCGAGCCACATTTAATACGTTCTTCAATGACCTGGAAAGAGAGGTAGACGGCGCATTAATTAAATTCGCAGACGATACTAAATTGGGAAGTGTTGCAGGCACTAATGAGGGCAGGAAGATAATGCACAGGACTCAAAGGAATCCCAAATTCAAGCTGGAAGTATGTGTGTTCTTGTTTCGAGAAGAAAATTATCTAAGGTGAAAAGGGCCAATTGATAGGTCAGGCTCCGGATTTGAAATGATAAAGCGGCGTTGTGACAGATGCGATTTGGTGAGACATCAACTCTACTCCTAAGCCCTAATAAGACGGAACTTGAAACATAGCAGTCAGGATACAACTGTGCCAAAATTCCAGAACATTCTGGGAGGGGTCATTAAAGGGAACTCACTTCTATTCCCTGAGCAACTAATGGTTGATTCCAGGTAAGTAAGACATACCGTAAAAGAAAACTGACTTGGTTGCTTCTATTGCCTTTGGCTTTCTTAAGTGGGGATTTGACTAGTAAAGAACTTATGCATTTATTTGTTTGCAAGGCCAGCGTGCCTGCTTGATCAGGTATTCGCTGAAGATGAAGCCATGTTATGAATAGTGCAGAGTTCAACAAGAGGTATTTTGATCCAAGATGGAAGAGAAGAAGTAGACTTTTTTGTTTCTTTGTTTTATGGTATTTGTGAAGTGCTTACTCTGTGCCAAGAACCGTACTGAACACTGGGATGGATACGAGCTAATCAGGTTGGGTTTGCCCAGGTCCCACATGGGGCTCACAGTCTTAATCTCCGCTTGACAGATGAGGTAACTGAGGCACAGAGAAGCTAAGCAATTTGCCCAAGATCACACAGCAGAAAAGTGGCGGAGCCGCAATTAGAACCAGGTCCTTCTGACTCAGAAACCCGTTCTCTATCCACTAGGCCATGCTACTTCTCCTAGTCGTTGAAGCATATGAGAAGCAGCATGGCTCAGTGGAAAGAACCCAGGCTTGGGAGTCAGAGGTCATGGGTTCAAATCCCTTCTCCGCCACTTGTCAACTGGGTGACTTTGGGCAAGTCACTTAACTTTTCTGTGCCTCAGTTACCTCATCTGTAAAACGGGGATGAAAACTGTGAGTGCCCCGTGGGACAACCTGATCACCTTGTAACTTCCCCAGCGCTTAGAACAGTGCTTTGCACATAGTAAGTGCTTAATAAATGCCATCATTATTATTATTCTGTTCCTTGCTCCTTGGAAGGGGTTTCCTCTGGCCATCTTTGCCATACGATCTGCCATATGCCTGATGATCCAATCTGTGATACCTCTCCTCTCCCCTCTACCATTTATATTGTGCCGAAAGACTAGTCTTGAGCCACTGCTCAATTGTACACCTCTGTCAGAAAGAACTGGCCCTGCTTGTCTCTTTTGGCTTGTGGAAGAAATTTCACCTGAATTGCAGGGAAAATTGCCCCAAGTGAAGACCAGTGAGTTAGGGAAGACTAGAAAGTTCACCTGGGAAAAATGCATCGATCCATTTGCTCAGATGTTCTCTAGCCAGGAGAAGCAAGGAGGAGTTGTAGAGTGTGAAGGGGAGGAGAGTGACAACTAAGAGAATGAGTGATTCCAATTGGGAAGTTCAGACCTCTCGACCTGTTCACCCCCAGGGTTGTCTTCTCTTGCCAGGTTTCCCTCTCCACTCCCAAACCCTCTTTTCCCCTTTCCCCTTCCCTCTAGCCTCCCTGAATATTTAAATTGTGAGTCCTAGATGGGACAGGGACTGTCTCTGACCTGATTAACTTGTATCTACCCCAGAGTTTAGAAGAGTGTTTGACACTTAGTGAGCGCTTAACAAATACCATAAAAAAAAATACCAGAACCTTTCCTTAAAAAGCTTTAAACTGAAGCTTGCAACATCATGATTTACATGCCCCTTAAAGGGACAATTGTGGGCACTGAATTCAGACCCAAAGTCACTAGCAAATGCTCTGTTTCGCTCCAGTGATACTTCAGGGCTTTTTATTATTATTATTTTTGGAGAAAAAAAATTTGGACTCTCAAGATGTACAGGCAGTTCTCTCAATTAGTCTACTGTTGATTCTCCAGGCCCCTTCAATTCAAATGGCAATCAAGATCACAAACCATGAAGTTTGGAGTGTAGTCAGATTCCTAGCATCAAAACTATGCCACCTCAGTACAACAGTCTTGGGTGGGATGATCACCACCCAATTACTCAAACAGATGCTGCATGGAGAGCTGATTTTTGGAAACTGAACGCAAAGATGGCAGAGGAAACATTTAAAGGACATGGTAGAGCAATGTCTTTAACTATGCTGCATTCCAGCTGAAAACTTGGAGTCATTTACAGAGGATAAAACAAGACGGTGAATTATAAGTAAGGCAGGAGTGGCTTTTTTTGAGCAAAACCTTCATATGGAAAGAGGCAGCCCTCTAGACTGTGAGCCCGTTGTTGGGTAGGGACCGTCTCTATATGTTGCCGACTTGTACTTCCCAAGTGCTTAGTACAGTGCTCTGCACATAGTAAGCGCTCAGATGCTGCAAATATTAAACATGACCAGCATTGAGGAGCTGCATGGCTTAGTGGAAAGATCGCAGGCCTGGAAGTGGGTTTTAATCCTGGCTCTGTCACTTGACTGTTGTGTGACCTTGGGCAAGTCACTTAACTTCTCTGTGATTCATTTTCCTCATCTGTAAAATGGAGATTCAATACCTGTTCACCCTCCTACTTAAACTGTGAACCCCATGAGCCCATTGGTTAGGGATTGTCTCTGTTGCCTAATTGTACTTTCCAAGCTCTTTAGTACAGTGCTCTGCACACAGTAAGTGTTCAATAAATATGACTGAATGAATGAATGAAGGCAGGACAGGTACTGTGTCTGATCTGAATACCTCGTATCTACCACAGTGCTTAAAACAGTGCTTGACACACAGTAGGCACCTAACAAACACATTAGAGAAGCAGCATAGCCTAGTAAATAGAGCCCAGGTTTGGGAGTCAGAAGGATCTGGCATCTAATCCCAGCTCTGCCACATGTCTGCCGTGTGACCTTGGGCAAGTTACTTCACTTCTCTATGCCTCAGTTACCTCATCTGTAAAATGGGGATTAAGACGGTAAACCCCATGTGGGACGTGGACTGTGTCCAACTTGATTACCTTGCATCTACCCCAGCATTTAAAACACTGCCTAACACATAGTGCTTACCAAATATAAGCAACACAATATTAGTAATTGTTGTAACTGTGTCCACCCTGATTCACTTGCGTCTTACCCCAATGCTTAAAACTCTGCCTAGCACAAAGCACTTAACAAATATAAAAAACACAGTATTGGTAATTGGTAGAATTATTATTATGACATTACAAAGGTCAACTTTTATGTGTGCCCAATGTGGCCAGGATTGTGGTTCCACATTAGCCTTTTTGGCTACACGTGCCCCCACAGGTGAACTTCACCCTCAATATGTCTTTGATTGCCAAGGACAATTATGTGTCTCTCCCCTTGTTTCTCTTCTTCTTCCTACTGCTAACCTTTTCTTTGAGCATTTTATTCATTCAGTCGTATTTATTGAGCGCTTACTGTGTGCAGAGCACTGAACTAAGCGCTTGGAAAGTAGAATTCAGCAACAAATAGAGATGATCCCTACCCAACAATGGGTTCACAGTCTAGAAGGGGGCATTTCCCCACTCAGTAGGCCTACCATAGTCTAGGCAGGGACAGGGAGTGTAGGTAGACCCTGATAAAATGCCATTAGGGGTTTTCCGTGGCTTTCACTTATCCATGCTTTCCCTGCCCCACAATAACACAGGTAAGCCAGTTGCATTAGGGGAAGCAGCATGGTGCAGTGGATAGAATACGGGCCTGAGAGTCCAAAGGTCATAGGTTCTAATCTTATCTCTGCCCCTTGTCTGCTGTGTGGCTTTGGGCAAGTTACTTCACTTCTCTGGGCCTCAGTGACCTCATCTGTAAAATGGGGATTAAGATCATAAGCCCCACATGGGACAGGGACTGTGTCCAACCCAACTTCCTTGTCTCCACCCCAGAGTTTACCAGTGCCTGGCACATAGTAAGCACTTAACAAGTACCACAAGTATTATTAGCATTAATATTAGGACCCCAAAGAGAAGGAATCTGTTTTTGAGCTCTGATGGCTAATCATTAGGCAAAGCTTCTAGTCCTGTCAGTAAAGCCATGGTGGGGAGGGAAATGTGTCTACTAACTCTGTTCTTTTGTACTCTCTGAAGCATTTAGTACAGTGCTCTGCAGACAGTAAGCACTCAATAAATATGATTGGCATGGGCCCATAAGTCAGAGGACCTGGGTTCTAACCCCGGATCTGCCAGTTGCTTCTGTGTGACCTCGGCCAAATGACTTCTCTGTGCCTCAGTTTCCTCAACTGTAAAGTGGGGAGTCAATCCTCCTCCCTCCTACTTAGACCATGTGTCCCATGTGGGACAGTGATTGTGTCCAACCTGATTAGTTTGTATCTACCCCAATGCATGACACATAGTAAGTACTATGTAAGTAGTAAATTAAGTATTTGTTGCTGAATTGTGCTTTCCAAGTGCTTAGTACAGAGCTCTGCACACAGTAAGTGCTCAACAAACACGATTGAATGGATGAATGAATGAATACTTAACAGACACCATAAAAAATATTGATTGATTGATTGATAGCTTGATTGATTGAAGCATACCCTTTCCCAGTAAGGACATCGCATTGGAATCAGCTGAAACCAGGAGTCCTTTGCCTAGATCGTTGGAGTACATGGAGCCGTGGACACATTGCTGCATGGTGGGATGTTCCACACCAAAGCTGATTTCCCAACTATTAGGAGGACAGCCTTCCCGAGCATCACAACATTCAGAGACACATATCCTGGGATCATCGCCATTCATTTTCTCCCCGGCCCCTTCTCTTCTCCTCGCAATGTGCTGAGACTAAGATTTCTTTTCCTTTGCTTTTAGGACCTAATAGAAAATGAGCTCCCAGTGGAAAAACCTAGTCAACTGACGTGGAGCTGAAAATCACTTTAATTATCTTGAAATAGTAATCGCTTATTTCCTCGTAAGCCTTCTCTTCTCTAATAGGAAACTGTCTCTTCTGTCCCTACTCCTTCAACCTAAACTGTGCCTTGAACTTCTCTGGATTTTTTGATCTGAATGAGATCACTGGGTCTTTATATAAGCAGAATTGGTAGCCTCCTCAGGGGTGAAAGGTTGGAGAGCCATCATTTTACTGTCTCTTACTCTTCCTTTCTCCAGATGAGTCATTTGTACATTCAGAAGTGTGTATTCTTCCTGTGGATCTGATTTCAAAAGGCTCTTCATTGGCTGTGGTGGAGGGTAAGGCCTTGGGAGAATCCTGCTGGTTGGTATTTTTATTCTGGTAGGATGGGCTGGAAGAGTATCCTCATTTCTTTTAATGATTGGGGAAGGAAGGAAGGAAGGAAGAAGGAAGGAAGGAAGGAAGGAAGGAAGGAAGGAAGGAAGGAAGGAAGGAAGGAAGGAAGGAAGGAAGGAAGGAGGGAAGGAGGGAGGGAGGGAGGGAGGGAAGGAAGGAAGGAAGGAAGGAAGGAAGGAAGGAAGGAAGGAGGGAAGGAGGGAGGGAGGGAGGGAGGGAAGGAAGGAAGGAAGGAAGGAAGGAAGGAAGGAAGGAAGGAGAGAACGAAAGAAAGAAAGAAAGAGAGAGAATGAGAGAAAGAGAGAAAGAGAGAAAGAGAAAGAAAGAAAGAAAGAAAGAAAAGAAAGAAAGAAAGAAGGAAAGAAAGAAAAAGAAAGAAAGAAAGAAGGAAGGAAAGAAAGAAAAAGAAAGAAAGAAAAAGAAAGAGAGAAAGAAAGAAAGAAAGAAAGAAAGAAAGAAGGAAAGAAAAAGAAAAAAGTAAAGGGAGAAAAGGAAAAGAAAGAAGGAAAGAAGGAAAGAAAGAAAGAAAGAAAGAAAGAAGAAAACCACTGGGCTGCATGGTTGGGTAGCAGGGGAATTAATGAGGTGACCAGATTGGACACACTTCTCTACCCCCAGGCCATGGCGGGCACCACGGCCTAGCTGAATATGGAGACGGATGTAGGCTAGGAGGTCTGGTGAAGGCAAGGAAGATAACAGCCAATGTAGGGAGTTTCAGAGATGTGTTTTACAGAAAAAAAATCACTGCCATGAAGAAACAAAAGAAAAAACGGAATACCCCTGCTGAGCCAAACTCGTGCAGTTCTCAGCCAACTTGAGTTCAAAAGACAAATACCTCCTGGAATAATTGCATCCTCCTCCCCCCAGTAAACTTACTCTCAGTGTCCCATGCGGGACACTTTGGCTTGTCTCTCTGGTGACTTTCCTAGCTCAAACCGCACACCTGGAGGAAATGGTAAGAAAGAGGGAGGAAAGCTGAAAGTGTGTCCTCAAGGGTCACGCAGCCATCTCCGCCACACCTTGGGGACAATGCCTCCTTTGATAGAGGGTCTTATTTCACGACTTAGTGAAATCCATCCAATGGCCCTGGGGACGCAGATCATGGGGCGGAGCTTGAGTAGGTGGAGATTATCATCTTCAGCTCGAGCATCTTGAGAAATAAAGCCTGTGGGGAGGTCTGGAGGTGCCTCAGCAGGAATTATGAAGAAATAAGCCAACATCACCCTCTGAGCTATTCCTCCCTCAAAAAAAGAATTTGTCTGGGAACTTGGCAGGTCCCCCGAAAAGGAATTGCCCGACGGGAATAATGCTTGGATCCTGATGTTCTCTGGGAGAGGTTCAGACTTTATCCTGATTCCGTTCTGGGAAGGGGGCAGAGGCTCTGCAGCCTTTGGTAAAACGGGAAGTAGAAAATCCAAAGAAGAGCAACCAAAGGAAAGGAATTGAGGTGGCGTGGTGATGCAGGCAAAAATCCCAATGTGAGAAGAGCTAGAAGTCAAGAAGCCTTTTGAAGGCAACCTTTCTTTCCTCCTGAGGTTCTGAATGAAATGAAATGAGGTTTTTTTCAGAGGAGGCAGGAAGACCCTTGGGAGCTAAGTAAAAAGCTCATCTAGCCCCTTCGGGTGACACACTCTGCTCAGCTTCCTGAAACCCTGATCCTGCCTCTCCTGATGCTTTGAAAGAGGGTGCCACTGAAGGCGGCTTCGACCTTTATCTTTGTTCATTTCCTTTCTCCACTTCACGGCACACGATCTGAGGCTTTTCCCTCATCAGAGATGCTCGAAGCCATTTTTCTTTATTTTTCTTTACTCAGGCTCCTTTTGTTTCTTCCCTCCCCGTTTCTCGCCATTATTTCTTCGGCTTCTCTCACTCATCTTCCACACATCCTCACTCCATTTCTCGTCTCTTCCCTTTCCTCTTCTCAACCGTCACAGTGGATATTTGGGTGATAACCAGGGAGGACTCCCAGGTGGTCATCGAATCCAGCACTCCCCAACTGAGGTGCTATGGGGAGTTTCGGGTGTGCCCCAGAATTCTGCCATCCCATCAATCTTTAATTTCAAGTTGGGACGCGTACGCATGCTAAAATCAAAGATGGCAGTGCCCAGAACCAGAACCCCTCTCTGAGAAGATGCCATCTTTAATTTTGCCACCAGAAACAAGCGAACTTCTGTGCTCGGGAGTCTGATGGTATATGCATGGTGAAATCTAAGACTGTAGCACTCAAAACTAGCATGTTCTCTACCAGAGAAAGTTGGAGAGCACCATTGAATCCATCCTTTTGCTTCCAGGCAGAACTTTACTTAAACCGTCTCTGAAAGGTAGCTGTCTTCATTTTCCCACTAAGCTCCCTGAGGGCAGAGATCCCATCTACGTACTCTGTTGTATTGTACTCTCCTAAGCGCTTAAAACAGTGCTCTGCCCACATTGAGCACTCAGTATGTACTACCGATTGATTGATAGATTCAATCCAGTCAACATGAGGTCTGCCTTTGAAAGGGGTTTCACAGGGACTGTCTCTGTTGCTGAATTGTACTTCCCAAGCGCTCAGCACAGTACTCTGCACACAGTAAGCGCGCAATAAATACGATTGACTGAATGAATGAATGTCTCCCAACCAGCTCAGTCAGGAAATTCTTACTTAATGTCTAAATTAAACCCCTCCTTACGCAGTGAAAACCTATTCCCTTCTCTCATCTTCTCAGGCCCAGGGACTGTAACTTTATCTTGTCTTGTCTTATGCTACTGAGTCATGTCCGATCCATAGCGATGTTATGGACACATCTCTCTCAGAATGCTCTGCTCCCACCTGCAATCGTTCTGGTAGTGGATCCAGAGAGTTTTCTTGGTGAAAATATGGGAGAGATTTACCAGTGCTTTCTTTAGGGCAGTAAACTTGAGTCTCTGCCGCCGCCGCCGAGCACAGGTGAGCTTTGACTTGTAGCTGATCTCCTTCCACTCGCTAGCCACTGGCCAAGCTAGGAATGGAATAGGTAGGCAGTCGTCGCCTCCGTGGGGGAGGATCCGAGTTCTAGAGCCCCTCTTCGACCCACGCTGAAGCTCCTCAGTCGGACGATTGAGCGCTCACTCTGCGCAGAGCAACGTACTCAGCGCTCGGGAGAGGACGGCCTTTGTTAAAGTCTGTCTCCCCCTTCTAGACTGTGAGCCCACTGTTGGGTAAGGACCGTCTCTATATGTTGCCAACTTGTACTTCCCAAGCACTTAGTACAGTGCTCTGCACACAGTAAGCACTCAATAAATACGATTGAATGAATGAATGAATGAAGGACTGGGATGTAAAATGGTTAACATCTAACTTAAAGACAACACAGTCAGGAAGCAGTGTATCCTAGTGGATAGGGCAGGGGCCTGGGATCAGAAGGACCTGGTTTCTAATCCCGGCTCTTTCCCTTGTCTGCTGTGTGATCTTGGGCAAGTCACTTCACTTCTCTGTGCCTCAGCTAGCTCAGCTGTGACATGGGGATTAAGACTGTAACCCAATTTGCTTGTATCCACTACACTGCCTGGAACGTAGTAAGCACTTAACAAATGCCAATATTATTATTATTACTAATAATAATGATGAGAAAAGGGACTTCGTGTGGAACATGGCCTCTTAGAGAGTGGGCTACATTATAAGGAAAACAAACAAAAATCTCTCTCTGAAGTTCCCGAAACAGGAATTTCATTCTCTTCATGAAGCAAGTTCTCTCTCGGTTCAGTTTGAGAAAATGCTCTCCGTCTTCACCTCCCCCTGAGGAAGATGATCCAGTCTGTCCTCTGCTGGCTTCTGTCTTGACTCCTGGGCCTAATTCTTGCTCATTTTGGTTTGTGCTCAACATCCAAACAACTTTTGTAGGGTAGAGGCAGTGAAGTGTAGGGGTCAGAAGTGGCAAAATCCCAGGCTTGGAAATCAGAGGTCTAATCCCAGCTCCACCACTTGTCAGCTGGGCAACTTTGGGCAAGTCACTTGACTTCTCTGGGCCTCAGTTCCCTCATCTGTAAAGTGGGCGATGAAGACTGTGAGCCCCGCATGGGACAACCTGATGACCCTGTCTCTACCCCATCACTTAGAACAGTGCTTGGCACCTAGTAAGTGCTTAACTAGTGCCAAAGTTATTATTAAATGGCGTAGTGGATAGAGCACGGCCCTGGGAATCAGAAGGTCATGGCTTCTAATTCTGGCTCTGCCACTTGTCTGCTGTGCGACCTTGGGCCAGTCCCTTCACTTCACGATGCCTCAGTTATCTGTAAAATGGGAATTAAGACTGTGAGCCCCATGCATGACAGAGATTGTGTCCAACCAGATTTACTTGTATCAACCCCAAACGCTTGGTACAGTGCCTGACATATAGTAAGCGCTTGGCAAATACCAAAATGATTATTATTAGTTCAGATTCTCCTTATCAGGTTTCTCCACTGACCTGGTGAATGATCAGCAGCCAATCCTTGCATTTTCCTAGACCTCAGTTTACTCAGCAAGAGAATGGGAATGATATGATATGGGAATGAGAATGGGAAGAGCATTTCTCTTCCACCAAGGATGCTGGGCAGAAGAATGAGGTACTCGGTTGGTGAGGAAATGGGGGCTACCTCTGAGGAATGGGCAGGGACAAGTTCAGTTGCTGTAATTTTCAAGAAGCTGCCACAGAAGAGATGGAATTAATTTTGCTACTATGTTTCCCCTTTGCTAAAGAGAAAATGAGTGAGTGAAATAGTTCATTAGAGTCCATTGTAAGAAAGTCGAGACTTCCTGGGGAGGAAGTGGGAATGCCATCATTTATGGCAGAGTAGTAGTAGTAATAGTAGTAGTAATAGTAGTACTTGTACATATTTACTATTTATTTTGTTAATGATGTACATATAGCTTTAATTCTATTTGTTCTGTTGATTTTGAAACCTGTCTACATGTTTTGTTTTGTTGTCTGTTGTTGGGGAGGGACCGTCTCTACGTGTTACCGACTTGTACTTCCCAAGTGCTTAGTACAGTGCTCTGCACACAGTAAGTGCTCAACAAATATGATTGAATGAATGAATGAATGATTGAATAGTAGTGAGATCCAAATTTAACTTCCCTGTGCCTCAGTTTCCTTAAATGGAAAACAAAGACTCGAAATCTGTTCTCCCTCTTAGACTGTGAACCCCATGTGGGACTGTGCCCAACTTAATTAACTTGCATCTCCCCAGTGCTTAGAACAGTGCTTGTACACAGTAAGCACTCAACAAAAACCATAATTATTCAGCAGTAGTAGCAGTAGTATTTATGGAACACCCATCTGGTACAGTGTACTTTTCTAAGCCCTAAGGAAGTATGGAATAGCAAAGGGACACATTCTCTGCCGGCTAGGAGCTTCCAGTTTAATGAGGAAAACAAACATTAAAATATATACAGCTATAGGGATTGAAAAAGCTAAAATGAGTGGATGCATAAACACGTGTGAGAAGCTACAAGTTCTTAAGCTCAAGGGGCTCAGGGGGCTAGGGAAGTAATTGGGGAAGCCCTCTTGGAGGAAGAGGGCTTTGCAGAGGTATTTGAATGTGGAGAGAGCTGTGGGCTGACTGGTCTGGGGATCGAAGGAAGGGAATTTCAAGCCAGAGGAAAGGTGAGAGTGAGGAGATGGAGTCAAGTGAGGTACAGCTTGAAGGCTGGTTTGGAGGGAATGAAGAGAGTTCATGCAATTCAATCGTATTTATTAAGTGCTTACTGTGTGCAGAACACTGTATTAAGCATTAAGTACAATATAACAATAAACAGTGATGATCCCTGCCCACAATGAGCTTGCAATCTAGAGCGGGACAGACATACATCAATAACTAGAGGGAGACGTGGGGTCGGTAGGGACCATCTCTAAATGTTGCCGACTTGTACTTCCCAACTGCTTAGTACAGTGCTCTGCACACAGTAAGCACTCAATAAATACAATTGAATGAATGAATGAATGAAAGGGAGGGTTTTTTATGATAGGGGAGGCATGGGCATGTTGGAAAGCAGTGGGGAAGAAGCCACTGGAAAGCAAATGGTTGAAGATGGCTGTTAGGGAGTGAAGCAGGGAGGGGGGCGAGAGTTTTGAGGGCCTTTTCTGGGTGTTGGTATCCAGTTTGGGGCTCTTCACAGGCTTATCACAGTCCATCATCTTCTCTTCAGTTCACCTTCACTCAATCACTTGGGGAGTAGGTGGTGAAGACAGCAGATAAGTAAGATGGGGCCAGAGGGCAGAGAGCCTTGAAGCTGACTGAGAAGAGAGGAGAGGAACACTTTAGCTCCACCGTGGTTTGAGAGATTGGGGTGGAGCAGTAAAATCTGCCTCCGGCTCCCACGACTGAGGACGGATTCTCACCTCAACCATTATCCACGTCGGCAAGAAATCCAGGAATCTACCAACACCCTAAAATCCTATTTGTTGGGTGGCATTTGAGGCCGGTAGGCCGGTGGGGATACATTAATTTCAAGAAGCCCCCACATCCACCTAAGCAACATGGAAACACAGTCAGTCCCTGGACGATCAAAATCTTGAACACTTTTTCACCTTTTAGATTATGGGAGCACCAGGAAGGAATTGAGTCCCTCTGGTGGGTGGGAACAGGCCTCACCCCTGCCCACCGGTGACTCCCAATCCCGCTGAATGGGGCGACCCTCCGGCAGGAGTCTCCCAGGGAGGATCAGACATTTTATCACACCCCGTGCCCCTGAGAATGGACCACGTGGCCGGCCAACAGACAATGAGTTGTCTTCCCTCCCGTTACTCTTGTGGTGTCATGATCAGAACAGCTCTCCTCACCCCGTTTTCCGCCCAGCCTGACCTGTGGGCATCGTTGCACTCCCCTGCCTAGACTTCTGTGGATTTGTAATGTGGTATGCTGTTTATATGTAAACCCTAATTTATGCGGTTTTACCACAAATAAAGATGGCAGCCCAGAGTGACCGGGTTTCATTTCTCACTGGTGTTTGGTGAATAAGTATTGCATCTGCTTCCTCCTTCATTCTCCCTCACCCTCCAAGACAACCCTAACAGGCCCTGGAGAAATCCCGGTCCCCCACGACTGATGGGGCCGGTGGCCGCCATCCTGGGTCAAAATTGGATCTCTCTGTTTCCCTATGGCATTCCCTCTTTCCAGATTCCTTCATGGCTCTGATCAGCCATAAAGCCTCTGACAGATGAGGTCGAAGTACAGTGAGATGTTTAGCAGAGGGAGGGGGCCCTCTAATGCTTATCAATTCATTCATTCAGTCAGTCATATTTATTTTGTGCAGAGTATTGTACTAAGCGCTTGGAAAGTACAATTCGGCAACAGATAGAAACAATCCCTACCCAACAACGGGCTCACAGTCTAGAAGAGGGAGACAGACAACAAAACAAAACAAATAGACAGGCTAACCTTCTCACTGTACCTCGACCTCATCTGTCTTGCCACTCACCACTCGCCCACTTCCTGCCTCTGGCCTGGAATGCCCTCCCTCCTCATATCCGACAGTCAACGACTCTCCCTTCCTTCAAAACCTTATTGAAGGCACATCCCCTCCAAGAGGCCTTCTCTGACTAAACCCTCCTTTCCTCTTCTCCCTCTCTCTTCTATATCATTCTGACTCACTCCCTTCGCTCTTCCCTGTCCCAGGCCCACACCATTTATGTACATGTCTGTAATGTATTCATTTATATTAAAATCTGTCTTCCCCTCTAGACTGTAAACTTTTTGGGGCAGGGAATGTGCCTATTAATTGTTATACTGTAGTCTCCCAAGTGCTTAGTGCAGTGCTCTCCCCATAAATAATAATAATGATGGCATTTATTAAGCACTTACTATGTGCAATGCACTGTTCTAAAATATGATTGACTGACTTACTGCCATACTGACTGGTCCTGGGGGGTTTTTTTGGTTTTGATATTTTTGGAGGATTTCTTCTGCTGTTTTTAATAGTATGTGTTAAGAGCTTACTATGTACTAAGGACTGTTCTAGATACTAGTCACTGAACTAGATAAAAGATAACCAGGTTGAACACAGCCCCACTGGGGCTCACAGTCTTAATCCCCATTTTATAGATGAGGGACCTGAGGCCCAGAGAAGTGAAATGAAGTGAAGTGACTTGCCTAAGGTCACATAGAAGACAAGTGGCGGAGCTAGGATTAGAACCCAGGTCCTTCTGATTCCCAGGCCCATGTTCTAACATGTTCTAACAACTAGGCCATGCTGCTTCTTAATGCCATTCCTTCAGAAACTCATCCCCTAGCCCACCTCACTCTATCAGCCATTCCCAGGGTTGGCAGCAGGAATATCTGCAGACCCTCCCAAGACCACCCGGAATTGGCCTCACCCACAGTTTACCCCTCGACTCCCCCTCCCAGAGAACAGAGACTTCGCAGGGAAGTGAAGTGAAGGCTCCTATGGGAATTACCATTTAAATGAAAACGATGACCTTCTACACTTATTTCTTGTCATAATCACTATTATCAGTAGTAATAATAAGAATACTAATTGCATTTTTTGAGCGCTTACTGTGTATAAAGCACTGTACTAAGCTCTTGGGGGAGTACAATATATGATCAGACACATTCCCTGCCCACAACAAGCTCACAGTCTAGAAGGGGAGACATATTAATATAAATAAATAGTAGAAGGAAGGAAGGAAGGAAGGAAGGAAGGAAGGAAGGAAGGAAGGAAGGAAGGAAGGAAGGAAGGAAGGAAGGAAGGAAGGAAGGGAGAAAGGAAGGAAGGGAGAAAGAGAGAGAAAGAGAGAGAGAGAAAGAGAAAGAAAGAAAGGAAGGGAGGAAGGAAGAAAGAAAGAAAGGAAGGGAGGAAGGAAGAAAGAAAGAAAGAAAGAAGGAAGGAAGGAAGGAAGGAAGGAAAGAAAGAAAGAAAGAAAGAAAGAAAGAAAGAAAGAAAGAAAGAAAGAAAGAAAGAAAGAAAGAAAGAAAGAAAGAAAGAAAGAAAGGAAAGGAAAGAAGGAAAGGAAGAAAGAAAGAAAGAAAGAGAAAGGAAGGAAGAAAGAAATCAATCAATCAATCAATCGTATTTATTGAGCACTTACTGTGTGCAGAGCACTGTACTAAGTGCTTGGGAAGTACAAGTTGGCAACATATAGAGACAGTCCCTACCCAACAGTGGGCTCACAGTCTAAAAGAATGTCACTTGAATATCACTTGAACATAAGAAAGAAAGAAAGAAAAAGAAAGAAAGAAAGAAAGAAAGAAAGAAAGAAATAGAAAGGAAGGAAGGAAGGAAGAAAGAAAGAAAGAAAGAAAGAAAGAAAGAAAGAAAGAAAGAAAGAAAGAAAGAAAGAAAGAAAGAAAGAAAGAAAAAAAAATTACAGATATAAACATTTTTGCTATGGGGAAGGCAAGGGGGATGAATGAAGGAGCAAGTATGACCCGTGAAGAAGGGAGTAGGAGAAAAGGAGAGGAGGGCTCAGTCAGAGAAGTCTTCCTGGAGGAGATGTCCCTTCAATAAGGCTTTGAAACTGGGGAGAGCAATTATCTGTCTGATATGAAGAGGGAGGGCATTCCAGGCCTGAGGTAGGATGTGGATGAGAGGTTGGCAGTGAGATGGACGAGATCGAGATACAGTAAGAAGGTTAGTACCAGAGGAAACAAGTGTGCGGGCTGTTACATAGAAACCCTGATTATTTCCTCTTCCACCTGTGAGAAATCAGGGCCAGAAAGTGAGAAGAGCTAGCACAGAATCAGCCCAGAGCAGCGACTGGCTTGGGTTTTTTTTTTTGTTTGTTTGAAAAGATATTCATTCATTCATTCATATTTATTGAGCGCTTACTGTGTGCAGAGCACTGGACTAAGCACTTATTTGTTCAGTGCTTACTTACTGTGTGCCAGGCAATGCACTAAGCACTGGGGAAGATACAAGATAATCAGGTTGGACACGGTTGATGTCCTACATGGACCTCACACTTTTTATCCCCATTTTACAGAAATGATAACTGAGGCACAGAAAAGTAAAGCGACTTACCCAAGATCACACAGCAGAAAAGTGGTGGAACCAGGATTAGAATCCAGCTCTTTCTGCTGGGTGTGGGCAGGGAACATGTCGGCTAATTCTGTTGTATTGTACTCTACCAAGCTCTTAGTACACTGCTCTGCACATAGTAAGTGCTCAATAAATACCATTGATTGATTGATTTCTGTCTCCCAGGCCCGGACTCTAGCCATTGGGCCATACTGCTTCTCTACCTAGTTACACATACTCTCTCCAGGGGAAATATTTGATCTTGGAGCAAATACAAACGTGAATAATCCCCAAGCTGTTGCAAAGACACACAACATTGCTTCCAGCTTATTTTCATTACTCTGAAGACACTTTACAGAACTCAGTAAAGCAAATGTCTGCCAGTGGGGGCTGGGGAATTATGGGGGGAAGCGACATGTAACTCTTTCATTCTCAGGAAAACAGCCGAAGCTTAGTGAAACTGCCTAGCAATTTACACCAAATTTATCTGAACTTAAAATGTCCTGGTGACCCCGAGTTCAAGGATAGTCTCAGAGGTCTTCTTTAAAAATCACCCTGCAGACCTGGAAAATGGAAACTACCAACTTCAGCATCCTTTGAGATGAAAGGGAAACCATTCGATGTAGATGCCCTGTGTTTAGCATTATCCTCAGCAGTCGCATTTATTGAACGCTTACTTCATGCAGGGCAATCAATCAATCAATCAATCGGATTTATTGAGCGCTTACTGTGTGAAGAGCACTGTACTAAGCGCTTGGGAATTACAAGTAGGCAACATATAGAGACAGTCCCTACCCAGCAGTGGGCTCACAGTCTAAAAGACTGTACTAAGTGCTTGAGAGCGTATGATACAACAGAGTTAGTAGACTATCATGGTTTAATCTGTTAGAAATTATTCAGTTAACTTTTTTTACTGGAAAGAATAATTCGTGGTACCGATCTCGCCACAATAAACCGACATCTGACAGTTGGCTCAGGACATAGCCTCAAGTCACAGACTGTAGGAACCAATACTTAAGTTTCTTCACTGCCGTTATAGAAGCAAGGAGCTTTGCAATGCATCTACTGCGCACAACGATCTTACAGTCTGGCAATCGGCTCCTTGTAGGTTACCTATGCCTCTATATAAAAGAAGGCCGCACGCAGGTCTTTCTGTGGGTTTAGCTCCTTATCATGACCTACAAAGCACTCAGTCACCTTGCCCCCCTTACCTTACCTCCCTGATTTTCTATTACAACCCAGCCCATACGCTTCACTTCCAGCCCATACACTTCATGCCAACCTATTCCCTGTACCTCAATTTCATCTATCTCGCCACCGACCTCTCGCCAAAATGCCCTCCCTCTTCGTATCCAAACTCTCACCACCTTCAAAACCTTACTGAAGGCATGTCTCCTCCAAGAGGCCTTTCCTAAGCCCTCATTTCTTCTTCTCCCACTCAATCAATCAATCATTCATATTTATTGAGCACTTACTGTGTGCAGAGCATTGTACTAAGCGCTTGGGAAGTACAAGTTGGCAACATATAGAGACAGTCCCTACCCAACAGTGGGCTCACAGTCTAAAAGGGGGAGACAGAGAACAAAACCAAACATGCTAACAAAATAAGATAAATATAATAGATATGCACAAGTAAAATAAATAAATAAATAAATAAGTAAATAGTGTAATAAATATGTACAAACATATATACATATATACAGGTGCTGTGGGGAAGGGAATGAGGTAAGATGGGGGGGATGGAGAGGGGGACGAGGGGGAGAGGAAGGAAGGGGCTCAGTCAGGGAAGGCCTCCCTTCCCACTCCCTTCTACCTCGCCCTTGTACTTGGATTTGCTCCCTTTATTCACCCTTCCTCAGCCCCACAGCACTTATGTACATATCTGTAATTATCAGCAATAATAATAATAATAATTGTGGTATTTGTTCAGCACTTACTGTGTGCCAAGCACTGTTCTAAACATTGGGGTAGATACAAGATAATTGGGTTGGACCCATCCCCTGTCCCATATGGGGCTTACAGTCTTAATCCCCATTTTACAGATGAGGGAACTAAGGCACAGAGAAGTTAAGTGATTTGTCCAAGGTCACACAGCAGACATGTGGCAGAGAAGCACCGTGGCTCAGTGGAAAGAGCGTGGGCTTGGGAGTCAGAGGTCAATCAATCAATCAATCAATCATATTTATTGAGCGCTTACTGTGTGCAGAGCACTGTACTAAGTGTTTGGGAAGGACAAGTTGGCAACATATAGAGACAGTCCCTACCCAACAGTGGGCTCACAGTCTAGGGTTCTAGGGTTCTAGGTCACGGGTTCTAATCCCGGCTCCGCCACTTATCAACTGTGTGACTTTGGGCAAGTCACTTAACTTCTCTGTGCCTCAGTTACCTCATCTGGAAAATGTGGATTAAGACTGTGAGCCCCATGTAGGACAACCTGATTACCTTGTATCTCCCCCAGTGTTTAGAACAGTGCTTGGCACATAGTAAGCACTTAACAAATTCCAAAATTATTATTATTATTATCATTATTATTATATGGCGGAGCTGGGATTAGAACCCATGTCCCCTAACTCCCAGCCCCATGCTCTTTCCACTTGGCCACTTAATGTTTGTATTCCCCAACTAGACTTTAAACTCATTGTGGGCAGGGAACGTGTCTTTAAACTCTGTTATATTCTCCATAGCGCTTAATACAGTGCTCCACACACACTAAGTACTCAATAAATACCATTTTGATTTAGCTGAGTCTCTTTCGACTCTTTCCTTCCACTCTGAGGAGGCCCTGTTGCCCACACAGGTGTCTCTCCAGCTTAGACCTTTGGAGAATAGAATGCCCAAGCACTGAAGAATGCAAGGTGACTTGGAAATCTGTAGGGAAAAATAAAACATGGTTCAAACTGGTAGAAATTATTCAGAGAACTTTTTTTACTGGAAAGAATAATTAGGGGTACTGATCTCTCCACAATAAACTGACATCTGGCAGTTGGCTCAGTACATAGCCTCAAGTCACAGACTGTAGGACCAATACTTTAGCTTCTTCACTGCTATTATAGAAGCAAGGATCTTTGCAATTCATCTTAAGAACTCAGTATATCTTTATTAATAATAGTAGTAATCATAATAATAATGGTATTTGTTAAGCGCTTACTACGTGCCAAGCACTGTTGTAAGAGCTAGTAGATAGAAGATAATCAGGTTGTCCCACATAGGGTTCATGGTCTTAATCCCCATTTTACAGATGAAGTATCTGAGACACAGAGAAGTGAAGTGACTTGTCCAAGGTCACATAGCAGACAAGTGGCGGAGCCGGGATTAGAGAGTCCCCCACCTTGTGAGATGCTGGTCTGCAATCCATTTGGGACAGTGAGGCCCCGCTCAGCACTTAGTACAGTGCCTGGAACATGGTAAGCGCTTAACAAATACTATAATTATTATTATTAGGAAGATGTGAGGGAGCAGAGAAGCAGACAGAAGCCCTCAAACCAAAAGCATCATCATCATCATCATCAATCGTATTTATTGAGCGCTTAATAGTATTTATTCTGTTTCCTCATTAGGTGCCCTGGGCTGGAGATAAGTATCATGTTCCTCAGGGTATTGAAATTTCATGTAAGGGATTCAGAGGGTGTAACTACCAATGGGGCAGTCATTTCAGCTTGTTTTCAACAAGGTAAGCAGTGTGGTCTAGTGGACAGAGCACGGGCCTGGGATTCAGAAGGACCTGGGTTCTAGTCCCAGCTCTGCCTCTTGTCTGCTGTGTGATCTTGGGCAAGTCACTTCACTTCTCTGTTACCTCATCTTTAAAATGGGGATTAAAACTGTGAGCCCTGTGTGGGACAGGGACGGTGTCCAAACTGATTATCTTGTATCTACCCCAGAGCTTAGTAAAGTGCCTGGTGCATAGTAAGCATTTAACAGATATTATAAAATAAAATTCGAAAATTCAGGTAGTCCCCCACTCTCCAGAACAACCAGCCATTGAATTTAGATTCCGGCTCTCTAGAAAGGAGGCCCTGCCAGACATCTTATCATCATCAGTGGTATTTATTGAGTGCTTACCATGTGCAGAGCACTGTACTAAGCTCATGGGAGACCACGATGCAACTGATTTGGATGACATGTTCCATGCCCATAACGAGCTTACAGTCTAGGGTATGTGTATGTATTCACCCAGAACCTAAACATGAGGAAACCATCAATACTACTGCCCACCACCACTAAAGCTGAAAGGCTGAGGGGGCACAAAGCTGGATGCCCAGCACCAGAGCCTGGCATTGCCAATCTCTCCAGTGGGTGGGATTCTTCTAATAATAATAGCAATTGTGTATTTGTTAAGCACTTGCTAGGTGCCAGGCACTATACTAAAGTGGTAATTGGGTTAGACACAGTCCCTGTTCCACATAGGGCTCACAGTCTTAGTCCCCATTTTATAGAGGAGGTAACTGAGGCACAGAGAAGTTAGTGACTTGTGCAAGGTCACGTAGCAAACTAGAGGCAGAGCTGGAATTAGAACCCAGGACCTTCTGACTCCCAGTGTGTGCGCGCACACACACACACACACACGCACACTCTCTCTCTCTCTTCCCCCCCAGCTCTCTCTGCCTCTCTCTCTCCTTCTATCTTTCTCACCTTCTCTCCCTTTCTCTCTCAACAGCTCAATCCATTTTACCACTGGCCTCTCCCCACTCTGAAGACTATAGGATGGGTTTGTTGGGGAGTCGTCAGTCGTATTTATTGAGCTCCTCCTGTGTGCAGAGCACTGTACTAAGCACTGGGGAGAGTACAGTACAACAATCAACAGACACATTCCCCGTCCACAAGAAGAAGGAGCAAAGAGAGGGGCCGAGAGGCAGCTCAGGACAGTGAGGAGAAGTGACAGTCCATCAATAAATCGGGGAAAATTTCTGCCCCAAAATATGCTAAATTGGGCCGGATTTCTTCTCCCTTCCTGCGGACAACCTCTCCCTGATTCTCTAGGGAAGGCTGAGGGAGCCAACCCTCCCGCCTACCACCGTGGGACAAGGGAGGAGAATCTGAAGCCCGAAGAGTCCTCCCCCGTTCCCGCTCCCACTCCAGCCTAGTTTCCAAACCGTGAAATCCACTTCGAATAGCATCAAATCCATAACTCGGTGCCAAATCTGGAGGTGGAACTAAGGGCAGCTGAAATGGCTGGGCCTAGTGCAGGCATACCAGCTGGGATTCTCCAGTCCAGGCCCAAAACCCGCACTCAGTTGCCAACTAGCCCCTGCGCAAGGCCAGTTGTGAGCAAATTCAAACCATTTTGAGGCATTTTGACTCTTTGCATGACTCACATTTGAAGAAAAATGTGCAAGTCTGGAATTTTTATGGTATTTGTTAAGCGGTTACTATGTGCCAGGCACTATACTAAGGGATGGGGTGAAAACAAGCTAATCAGATTGGACACAGTCCGTGTTTCACGTGGGGCTCAAAGTTTTGATCCCCATTTTACTAACAAGGTAACTGAGGCACAGAGAAGTGAAGTGACTTGCTCAAGCTCACACAGAAGACAAGTGGCGGAGCCGGGACTAGTTCCTTCTTACTCCCTAGCCCATGCTGTGTCTTCTAGGCATCTCTGTTTTCTCGTGTGTCAATCATTTGTCAAGCAATAATAATAATAATAATAATAATAATGGCATTTATTAAGTGCTTACTATGTGCAAAGCACTGTACTAAGTGTTGATCAGTAGATTGATAACTACTGAGCAACTACTCTGTGCACAGCAATATAGTAAGCACTTGGGAGAGTATAGTGGAGTTAGGGCACATTATCCCTGCCTTCCAGAAACTTACAGTGTTATGAGCATGAAACGTGTTTACCAACTGTGTTATACTGTACTCTTCCAAGTCAAATTGGATTAATACTGTGAGCCTCTTGTGGGGTATGGACTGCCTCTAACTTGATCATCTTGCACCTACCCCAGCACTTAGTACAGTGCCTGGCACATAGTAAATGCTCTCATTCATTAATTCATTCATTCAATGGTATTTATTGAGTGCTTACTGTGTGCAGAGCACTGTACTAAGCACTTGGGAAGTACAAGTTGACAACATATAGAGATGGTCCCTACCCAACAGCGGGCTCGCAGTCTAGAAGGGGGAGACAAGACAACAAAACAAAACATATTAACAAAATAAAATAAATAGAATAGTAAATATGTACAAGTAAAATAGAGTAATAAATATGTACTAACATATATACAGGTGTTGTGGGGAGGGGAAGGAGGTAAGGCAGGTGGGATGGGGAAGGGAAGGAGGGGGAGAGGAAGGAGGGGGTACAGTCTGGGAAGGCCTCCTGGAGGAGGTGAGCTCTCAGTAGGGCTTTGAAGGGAGGAAGAGAGCTAGCTTGGCGGATGTGCGGAGGGAGGGCATTCCAGGCCCGGGGGATGACGTGGGCCAGGGGTCGATGGCGGGACAGGCGAGAACAAAGTACGGTGAGGAGATTAGCGGTGGCAGAGGAGCGGAGGGTGTGGGCTGGGCTGGAGAAGGAGAGAAGGGAGGGGAGGTAGGAGGGGGCCAGGGGATGGACAGCCTTGAAGCCGAGGGTGAGGAGCTTTTGCCTGATGCATAGGTTAATTGGTAGCCACTGGAGAATTTTGAGGAGGGGAGTAGCATGCCCAGAGCATTTCTGCACAAAGATGATCCGGGCAGCAGCGTGAAATATAGATTGAAGTGGGGAGACACAGGAGGATGGGAGATCAGAGAGGAGGATGGGAGATCAGAGAGGAGGCTGATGCAGTAATCCAGTCGGGATAGGATGAGAGATTGAACCAGCAGGGTAGCAGTTTGGATGGAGAGGAAAGGGCGGATCTTGGCAATGTTGCGGAGCTGAGACCGGCAGGTTTTGGTGACGGACTGGATGTGAGGGGTGAATGAGAGAGCGGAGTCGAGGATGACACCAAGGTTGCGGGCTTGTGAGACGGGAAGGATGGTAGTGCCGTCAACAGTGATGGGAAAGTCAGGGAGACCCTGAGAGGTGACAAAGAGGTACAAATAGTAATAATAATAACTGTGGTATTTGTTAAGCTCTTACTGTGTGCCAAACACTGTTAAGCAGCGTGGCTTAGTGGGAAGAGCACAGGCTTGGGAGTCAGAGGTTGTCAGTTCTAATCCCGGCTCTGCCATTTGTCGGCTGTGTGACTTTGGGCAAATCACTTCACTTCTCTGGGCCTCAGTTCCCTCATCTGTAAAATGGGGATTAAGGCTGTGAGCCCCATGTGGGACAACCTGATTACCTTGTATCTACCCCAGTGCTTAGAACAGTGCTTGGCACATAGTAAATGCTTAACAAATACCATTATTATTATTATTATTATTACTAAGTGTCAGGGGTAGAGACAAGATCATCAGATCTCGTGGGACTCAAAGTCTAAATAGGAGGGAAAATTAAATTGAATCTCCATTTTACAGATGAGGAAACTGTAGACTATAAGCTCATTATGGGCAGGGCTGTATCTGTTTATTATGATACTCTACTCTCCCAAGTACTTAGAACAATGCTCTGCACACAGTAAGTGCTCAATAAATACGATTGATTGAATGAATGAATGGAACTGAGGCTCAGAGAAGTGAAGTGACTTGCCCAAGGTCACACAGCAAACAAGTGGAGGAGCTGGAATTAGAACCCAGGTCCTTTGACTCCCAAGCCTGTGCTCTTTCCACTAAACCACACTGCTCCTCTCAAGCTGGAGAATCCTGCTAGTGTCAGCACCAAGCGGCCAATTTCTGCTCTTTTGAGACAAAAAAGAACAAATTGGACATGCACTTTGTGTCTGGGAACAGGTTCTGGGCAGAAACACTGACAAATACAGTTAACCAGGGAACCTCTGCTCCTTAGGCACTCCCACTTTGTGGGAGTGGAGATGGAAGGGGAAGCCTCAGATTTCTACCATTCATTTCTAAATTCGAAGTTGATTTCTGGAGATTTTCCCTGAAAAATCTCGCCGATTTCTGAAAAGAATCTGGCCTTGAAGAGAAAATCCTAGAGAATTAACTGTAGATTTAGGAGAGGCATCTCAGGAAAAAAAAATAATAATAATGGTATTTAATAACAATAATGGCATTTATTAAGCACTTACTATGTGCAAAGCACTATTCTAAGCACTGGGAGGTTACAAGGTGATCAGGTTGTCCCACATGGGGCTCACAGTCTCAGTCCCCATTTTACAGATGAGGTTACTGAGGCACAGAGAAGTGAAGTGACTTGCCCAAAGTCACCCAGCTGACAATTGGTGGAGCTGGAATTTGAACCTGTGACCTCTGACTCCAAAGCCCGTGCTCTTTTCCACTGAACCACGCTGCTTCTCTTATTTGTTAAGCATTTACTACATGTCAAGTACTGTTCTAAGCCCTGGGGTAAATACAAGCTAATCAGGTTGGACACAGTCCCTGTCCCACATGGGGCTCACAGTCTTAATTCCCATTTTACAGATGAGGGAACTGAGGCCCAGAGAAGTGAAGTGACTTGCCCAAGGTCACACAGTAGACGAGTGGCAGAGCAGGGATTAGAACCCACGTCCTTTTGACTCCCAAGCCCTTGCTCTATCCACTAAGCCATGTATCCTCATCCTCCTTCCCCTCTCCACCCTTGACCTTCACACTAGTTACATGGCAAAGATGAAAAATTAAAGGTCAGGTCATGTGCCACTCTGTGGTGACTAATAATGATGGTATTTGTCAAGTGCTTACTACGTGCCAGGCACTGCTCTAAGCACTGGGATAGATACAAGGTTATCAGGTTGGACACTGTCCCTGTCCCACATGGGGCTCACAGTCAAGGTAGGAGAGAGTAGGATTTTATCCCCATTTTAGAGCTGAGGTAACTGAAGCCCAGAGAAGTGTGTCAAGGTCACACAGCAGTCAAGTGGATTAGAACTCAGGTCCTCTGGCTCCCGGCCCTCGGTCTTTCCATCAGGCCATGCTGCTTCTCTGTGCTAACATCCTACTCCCTTCTTTCCTCCAAACTCTGGCTCTGGCTCTGGTTTTTCCATCACGCCACAGGTCTCATCACAATCTTCTTCCCGTGGCTCCCTTCTGTCTGCCAATCCCTGCCTGATCTGCTCTGACTAATGTCCTACCTCTGGCTTGAAATGCCCTTCGCTTCTCACATCTGCCAAACTAACACACTTCCCCACTTCAAAGCCCTACTGAAAGCTCCCCTCCTCCAGGAGGCCTTCCCAGACTGAGCCCCCTTTTCCTCTGCTCCTCCTCCCCTCCCCATCACCCCTACTCCCTCCCTCTGCTCTACCCCTCCTCCCCACCCCCCAACACTTGTGTATACATGTACATATTTTTTATTCTATTTATTTTATTAATGATGTGTATATATCTATAATTCTATTTATTTTGTTTCTATTGACACCTGTCCACTTGCTTTGTTTTTGTTTTATTGTCTCTCTCCCCCCTTCTAGGCTGTGAGCCTGTTGGGTAGGGATTGTCTCCGTTGACGAACTGTACTTTCTAAGCGCTTAGTACAGTGCTGTGCACACAGTAAGCGCTCAACAAATACAATTGAATGAATGAATAAATGCTCTGACTGCAGCTCTTGGAGAAACTACTGCTGAGCTGGCCTAAATGCAGAACGGCCTAGGAAATCTGTCAACCTCCAGGTTTTTGAGCCAGGGTTTGGGGAAACAGCAGGACAGTTCCTCTGCGGTATAAGGCTACTCAAAGGAGAGAGTGGCTTAAAGGCATGCAGAAACCAGCAGGAGCAGCCAAGCCAGAAATCCACACATCACCTGGTAAATCTTCCACTTCCCAGGGGGAAAGTCTAGACCTGCTGGTAATCTTTGATTCAACCTATTTTCCCTCAGGGGTGAAAGCTATCCATTGTCCAATCCTGCTCTCCTCCTATCCCAGTCCTGGTAGAAATCGGGGGGAATAGATATATATATATAATTCATATATATACACATATAATTCATATATATAATTCATATATAATTCATATATATTCATATATATTCATTCATTATATATTCATTATATATGTATTCATTCAGTCGCATTTATTGAGCGCTTACTGTGTGCGGAGCACTGTACTAAGCGCTTGGGAAGTACAAGTTGGCAACATATAGAGACGGTCCCTACCCAACAGTGGGCTCACAGTCTAGTATATATATGTGGGGGGGGGTGGGGGGAAGCTGGGGGAAAAAAAGAAGAGAAATGGGTCATTTTGTGGGTTTTTATGGTATTTGTTAAGTGTTTACTATGGTGATGATGATGATGGTATTTTTTAAGTGCTTATTATGTGTCAGGAACTATAGTAAGTGCTGGGGTGGAGACAAGCAAGTAGGGTTGGACACAGTCCCTGTCCCCCCGTGGAGCTCCCAGTCTCAATCCCCATTTTACAGAGGAGGGAACTGCGCTCCAGAGAAGTGAAGTGACTTGCCCGAGGTCGCACAGCAGACAAGTGGCAGAGCAGGGATTAGAACCCATGACCTTCTGACTCCCAGGACCGTGCTCTATCCGCTTGGCCATGAGCACTGTCATAGATACAAGATTATCAGGTTGGACACAGTCCGTGTCCCACATGGGGCTCACAGTCTTAATCCCCATTTGGCAGATGAGGCAACCGAGGCCCAGGGAAGTGAAGTGATTCACCCCAATTAACTCAGCAGACAAGTGTGACAAGTATGAAGGAGCATGGCCTAGACAGAGCATGGTCCTAGGAGTCAGAAGGACCTGGGTTCTAATCCTGGCTCCATCACTTCACTGTTCTGTGACCTTGGACAAGTCGCTTAACTTCTCTGTGCCTCAGTTTAATGGGGTTAAGACTGTGAGCCCCATGTAGACCAAGGACTGTGTCCAACCTGATAAGCTTGTAATAATAAATAATAATAAATAATAATGGCATTTATTAAGCGCTTACTATGTGCAAACCACTGTTCTAAGTGCTGGGGAGGTTACAAGGTGATCAGGTTGTCCCACGGGGGGCTCACAGTCTTAATCCCCATTTTACAGATGAGGGAACCGAGGCCCAGAGAAGTTAAGTGACTTGCCCAAAGTCACACAGCTGACAGTTGGCAGAGCTGGGATTTGAACCCATGACCTCTGACTCCAAAGCCCCGGCTTTTTCCACAGAGCCACGCTGCTTGTAGCCACCCCAGAGCTTAGTACGGTGCCTGGCACTTAGTGAGCGCTTAACAAATGCCATAAAACAAAACAAAACCAAACCAAATGAGCTCTCAGGGAACCACAGGCCTAGTGCCCAAGGCCTCAAGTTACCCTGGTTCTGATCGTTAAGACCAGGACTCTGTAGTAACACACCACTTGATACCCCAAAATCCACAGTTAGGGGAAGGACTATGCCAAAGGAGGTCGATGATTGGGTTATTTTGTGAGCTTAGCTCCGGAAAATAAATTTGATAGGAGTCAGACATGGTTTTCTAATTAAAACATGACAGATTTATGGATTACCTCATCGCCCCTCATTTGCGAGGTATATGAGATGGTCGGACGTGAGTGTTACTAGCATTCCAATAACGAGTGAGGGGGTTGGAAAGGTGATACAGATTACAAGAGTCCTAAGGCATGGGCATCCAGGCCATCCATGGCTTTGTGATAGCTCCCCTAATAAGGAATAACGCTCTGGAGGCGGAGCTGTTCGGAGGACACAAAAGGTGAAACAAAGACCCTTTAACCTCTAACTCGATTTTGGCTTAGGTGTAAGATCTCAGCAGTGCTGGAGCTGATGAGGGGGTGACTCCAGATGGTACTTATCAATGCTATTTTTTTTGCGGGGGGGGGGGGGAGAATGGGTACACCTTGTCTGCCCAGAGAATTATTTTACTTGTACATATTTATTCTATTTATTTTATTTGGTTTATATGTTTCGTCTTGTTGTCTGTCTCCCCCTTCTAGACTGTGAGCCCACTGTTGGGTAGGGACCGTCTCTATATGTTGCAAACTTGTACTTCCCAAGCATTTAGTACAGTGCTCTGCACACAGTAAGTGCTCAATAAATACGATTGAATGAATGAATGAATTTGTTAAGTGTTTACTACGTGCCAGGCACTATACTAAGTGCTGGGATAGATATAAGCTAATCGGGTTAGACACAGTCCCTGTCCCACACAGGGCTCATGATCTTAATCCCCATTTTACAGAAGAGGGAACTGAAGAACAGAGAAGTGAAATGACTTGCCCAAGGTCACACAACGGACAGGTGGCGGAGCCAGGATTAGGCGCTTAACTATGTGCGGAACACCGTACTCTGCATTTGGGAGAGTACAATATAACAGAGGTGGTAGACATGATCCATGCCCACAAGCAGCTTACAGTCTAGAGAGAGAGACAGATAGTAATAGAAATAAATGAATTACAAGTGTGTGGGTGGATTAGCAGGGATTCACATGTGATTTTTTAATGCTATTTGTTAAGCGCTTATTATGTGCCAGGCACTATATGTACAAGCTAATCAGATTGGACCCAGTCCATGTCCAACATAATAATAATAATGGCATTTGTTAATAACAATAATGATGGCATTTAATAAGCACTTACTATGTGCAAAGCCCTGTTCTAAGCGCTAGGGAGGTTACAAGGTGATCAGGTTGTCCTAAAGGGGGCTCACAGTCTTAATCCCCATTTTACAGATGAGGTAACTGAGGCCCAGAGACTTGCCCGATGTCACACAGCTGACAATTGGCAGAGCTGGGATTTGAACCCATGACTTCTGATGCCAAGGCCCGGGCTCTTTCCACTGAGCCAAGCACTTACTACGTGCCAGGCACTGTACTAAGGCCTGGGGTGGCTACAGACAAATCAGGTTGGACACAGTCCCTGTCCTTCGTGTGGCTCACAGTCGCAATCCCCATTTTACAGATGAGGTAACTGAGGCACAGTAAAGTCAAGTGAGCTGCCCATGGTCAAAGAGTGGACCAGTGGCAGAGCCGGGACCAGAATGTAGGTTCTAACATGAGGACTTCCCAGACTGAGCCCCCTCCTTCTTCTCCCCCTCCTCCCCCTCCCCATTCCCCCCCCCGCCTTACCTCCTTCCCCTCCCCACAGCCCCTGTATATATGTATATATGTTTGTATATATTTATTACTCTATTTATTTTATTTGTACGTATTTATTCTATTTTCTTTTGTTAATATGTTTTTATTTTGTTGCCTGTCTCCCCCTTCTAGACTGTGAGCCCGCTGTTGGGCAGGGACCATCTCTTTATGTTGCCAACTTGTACTTCCCAAGCGCTTAGTACAGTGCTCTGCACACAGTAAGCGCTCAATAAATACAATTGAATGAATTGAATGAATATTCCCAGAAACAAAACTCACCACCCCACCACCAAACACAAACACACACACACACACATGCATACACGCACGCACACACAAAAAGATTCTACAAACCAACGCTCAAAGAGTCAGCAAACGAATGAGAATTGAATTCCCCCTTTTAGACTGTGAGCCCACTGTTGGGTAGGGACTGTCTCTATATGTTGCCAATTTGTAGTTCCCAAGCGCTTAGTACAGTGCTCACATAGTAAGTGCTCAATAAATACGATTGATGATGATGAATCCCTCCTAATTTTCCTCTGGCTTATCAGCCACCAACCACCCAGTTGACCTCGCCCGCTTCCCTCAATTTCCAGTGGGATTTGACGGACGGAAGCCCAACGGCATTTCCATATGCCTGTTCACGACAGAACTCGTACTTCCCAAGCGCTTACTACAGTGCTCTGCACACAGTAAGTGCTCAATAAATACGATAGATTGATTGATTGATTGACAGAAGACAGGCACAGAGCTAACAGAGAGCCTAAGGCTTCTGGTCGAAAGTAAACGAATGAAGAGATGGTCAGCGACTCTTTTCTCCATCCCCAAATTGCCGGGCTCTGGTGCTCCAAAAAGAAGAATTCGGCCCCTGGGATGGTTCTCCAGTCTCAGCTTCGCTTCCCTAAATCAGATTTCAGTGTAACATAGAGGATAAGGGCAGAGTTTAGTACTAATATTTGTGGTATTTGTTAAGCCCTTATTATGTCCCTAGTACTGTGATAGATGCAACATAACCAGGTCAGACAGCTGTTTTTTTTTTAAATGCTAAGTGCTTATTATGTTCCAGGAACTATACTAAGAGCTGGGGTAATAATAATAATGTTGGTATTTGTTAAGTGCTTACTATGTGCAAAGCACTGTTCTAAGCACTGGGTGGATACTAGCTAATCAGGTTGGACACAATCCCTGTCCCACATGGGGCTCACGGTCTTAATCCCTATTTTACAGATGAGGGAACTGAGGCACAGAGAAGTGAAGTGACTTGCCCCAAGTCGCGCAGCAGAAAAGTGGCAGAGTTGGGATTAGAACCCACGTCCTTCCGACTCCCGGGCCTGTGCTCTATCTGCTAAGCCCTGCTGTTTCCCATCCTCATCCCATACATGGGGCTAAAAGTCTAAGTCACTTGTCAGCTGTGGGACTTTGGACAAGTCACTTAACTTCTCTGTGCCTCAGTTACCTCATCTGTAAAATGGATATTAAGATTGTGAGCCCCATGTGGGACAACCTGATCACCTTGTAACCTCCCAAGCGCTGGTAACAGTGCTCGGCACATAGTAACCACTTAATACATGCCATTCTTATTCTTATTATTATAAATACCATTGATTAATTGATTGATTTTGGGCAACTATTGTTGCCCACTGTTGGGTAGGGACTGTCTCTACATGTTGCCAACTTGTACTTCCCAAGTGCTTAGTACAGTGCTCTGCACACAGTAAGCGCTCAATAAATATGATTGATTGATTGATTGATTGATTGATTGAACTTCTGCTCTGAAAAAAGCAACATCCCTTTGTTTAGATACCTAGCATATGCATATACAGAAAACTGGGTTACCAAATTTTTGGTTGTGATAAACATTTAGAGTCACTATATTCAAGTCACTATGTATATATGTTTGTACATATTTGTTACTCTATTTATTTATTTTACTTGTACATATTTGTACTTGCCAACTTGTACTTCCCAAGCGCTTAGTACAGTGCTCTGCACACAGTAAGCGCTCAAATATGATTGATTTATATTTATTCTATTTATTTTATTAACACGTTTTATTTTGTTGTCTGTCTCCCCTTTCTAGACTGTGAGCCCGCTGTTGGGTGGGGACCATCTCTATGTGTTGCCAACTTGTACTTCCCAAGTGCTTAGTACAATACTCTGCACACAGTAAGTGCTCAATAAATATGATTGAATGAATGAATAAGTAGAAGGGAGAAGCAGCGTGGCTCAGTGGAAAGAGCACGGGCTTTGGAGTCAGAGATCATGGGTTCAAATCCGTGCTCCGCCACTTGTCAGCTGTGTGACTCTGGGCAAGTCACTTAACTTCCTTGTGCCTCAATTACCTCATCTGTAAAATGGGGATTAAGACTGTGAGCCTCCCGTGGGACAACCTGATCACCTTGTAACCTCCTCAGCGCTTAGAACAGTGCTTTGCACATAGTAAGCGCTTAACAAATACCATCATTATTATTATTATTATTATTATTATTATTATTATTAAGGGAGAACAAGTGCTTAGTACCGTGCTCTGCACACAGTAAGCGCTCAATAAATACGATTGAATGAATGAGTATTGAATCCCCACTTTACAGATGAGGAAACTGAGACACTGAGAAGTTGTGACTTGCCCAAGTTCACACAGCAGACAAGCAGTGGAGCCATCATTAGAACCTGGATCTAAGTCTGGCTCCCAGGCCGATGCTCTTGCCACTAGGCCACACTGCTTCCCTAGCATTTTTTTGTTGCTTCCGCTGCTGGTAGCCGATCCCAGCTCCACCACTTGTCTGCTGTGTGACCTTGGGCAAATCACTTCACTTTACTGGGCCTCAGTTCCCTCGTCTGTAAAATGGGGATTGAGACTGTGAGCCCCACATGGCACAGGGACTATGAATAACCTGATTAGCTTGTAATAATAATAATAATAATGATGGCATTTGTTAAGCACTTACTATGTGCAAAGCACTGGTCTAAGCACTGGCACTGTTCTAAGCGCAGTGCTTAGTACAGTGCCTGGCACATAGTAAGAACTTAATGAATAGCATTAATTTAAAAAAAATTAAAAATATGACTCCCGGACTGTTTGTCCCTTCTCATCCAGGATGTGCTCAAATTAATTCAGTCAGTCAATTCTATTTATTGAGCACTTACTTTGTGCAGAGCCTGTACTAAGAGTTTGGGAGAGTACAATATAACCTAAAACAGATACATTCCCTCACCTTAATGAGCTCACAGTCTAGAGGGGGAAGCTCACAGTACCTCGTTCTCGCCTGTCCCGCTGTCGACCCCCGGCCCCCGTCCTCCCCTGGGCCTGGAATGCCCTCCCTCTGCCCATCCGCCAAGCTAGCTCTCTTCCTCCCTTCAGGGCCCTACTGAGAGCTCACCTCTTCCAGGAGGCCTTCCCACACTGAGCCCCCTTTTTCCTCTCCTCCTCCCCATCCCTCCCCACCTCCTTCCCCTCCCCACAGCACTTGTATATATGTTTGTACAGATTTATTTTTGTATTTATTTTACTTGTACATATTTACTATTCTATTTATTTTGTTAATGATGTGCATCTAGCTTCACTTCTATTTATTCTGACGACTTGACACCCATCCACATGTTTTGTTTTGTTGTCTGTCTCCCCCTTCTAGACTGTGAGCCCACTGTTGGGTAGGGACCGTCTCTATATGTTGCCAACTTGTACTTCCCAAGCGCTTAGTACAGTGTTCTGCACACGATAAGCGCTCAGTAAATACGATTGAATGAATGAATGAATTTGTTAAGCCCTTACTATGCGCCAGGCACTGTTCTAAGCGCTGGAGTAGATACAAGGTAATCAGGGTTGGACTCAGTCCATATCCCACATGGGGCCCTTGGTTGTAATTGGCTTTAAAATATATTCTGGGTCTGGTGTGGCATGCCCTGAATGTTAGGTTTAAATCAATTGCAGCAAGCTTCACTAATTATATTTATTTGACCTGGTTAAGAGGGAATGCCTCGCAAATTCAAAATGTAAATTTATGCAAAATATAACAGTCCCTGATGCTCTTCTCCAAACATTCTCTGAGGAGGCTCTTTGCTACCAGAGGGCAATCGAAGTTTTGCCAAGTCGTTGTTTTTTTTTTCTAATGCTAGCCCTGCCACTTGTCACTTACCTGCTACTTGTCACTTACCTCATCTGTAACATGGGGATTGAGACTGTGAGCCCCACATTGGGCAGGGACTGTATCCAACCCAATTTGCTTGTATCCACCTCAGTGCTTAGTACAGTGCCTGGCACATAGTAAGTGCTTAACAAATACCGTCATTATTATTATTCCCCTATTCCCACGACTGTGTTTGAAACTTTGGAATATACATTGCAGAGTGGCTCAGTGGAAGGAGCCCGGGCTTTTGAGTCAGAGGTCAGGGGTTCAAATTCCGACTCTGCCAACTGTCAGCTGTGTGACTTTGGGCAAGTCACTTAAGTTCTCTGGGCCTCAGTTACCTCATCTGTAAAATGGGGATTAAGACTGTGAGCCCCCGTGGGTCAACCTGATCACCTAGTAACCTCCCCAGTGCTTAGAATAGTGCTTTGCGCATAGTAAGCACTTAATAAATGCCATTATTATTATTATTATCATTATTATTTAGCCTAGTGGAAAGAGCATGGGCCTGGGATTCAGAGGACCTGGGTTTTAATTCTGCCTCTACCAATTGCTTGCTGGGTGACCTTGGGCAAGTCATTTAACTTCTCTGTGCCTTCCTTTCCTCAACTGTAAAATGGGGATTAAATCCTCCTCCCTCCTACTTAGACTGTGAGCCTTTTGTGGGGCAGGGACTGTGCCCAACCTGATTAGCTTGTATCTACCCCAGTGCTTAGACTAGTGCTTGACACATTCATTCATTCAGTTGTATTTATTGAGCACTTACTGTGTGCAGAGCACTGTACTAAGCGCTTGGGAAGTACAAGTTGGCAACATATTGAGAGTGTCCCTACCCAACAACGGGCTCACATAATAAGCACTTAACAAACACCATAATAGTGGTCATAGCTCCTTGAAGCTAAGCAGCCATTGCAGGAGGCAATTAAGCTCCATATTTTAATGGTATTTGTTAAGCACTTACTATGTGCAAAGCACTGTTCTAAGCGCTGGGGAGGTTACAAGGTAAATCAGGTTGTCCCACGTGGGGCTCACAGTCTTAATCCCCATTTTACAGATGAGGGAACTGAGGCACAGAGAAGTTAAGTGACTTGCCCAAAGTCACGCAGCTGACAAGTGGCGGAGCCGGGATTAGAACCCATGCTCTTTCCACTGAGCCACGCTGCTTTTCCATTTGACCGCAAGCTCCTTCAAGTCAAGGACCATGTCTACCAACTCTACTGGACTCTCCCAAGTGCTTAGTACAGAGCTCTGCACACAGTAAGTGCTCATTCAATCAATCGATCAATTGTATTTATTGAGTGCTTACTGTGTAATAATGATGGCATTTATTAAGCACTTATTACGTGCAAAGTACTGTTCTAAGTGCTGGGGAGGTTACAAGGTGATCAGGTTGTCCCCGGGGGGGCTCACATTTTACAGATGAGGTAACTGAGGCCCAGAGAAGTGAAGTGACTTGCCCAAAGTCACGCAGCTGGCAATGGGCAGAGTCGGGATTTGAACCCATGACCACTGACTCCAAAGCCCAGGCTCTTTCCACTGAGCCATGCTCCTTCTCTTAGTACAGAGGACAGTACTAAGCTCTTTGGAAAGTATCATTTATCAGAGTTGGTAGACGTGTTCCCTGCCCACAAGGATCTTACAGACGAGAAAGGGAGACAGACATTAAAATAAATTACAGATATGGATATGGGGCTGAGGGTGGGGTGAATAAAAGATACAAGTCCAAGTTCAGGGGCAGTGCAGGAGAGAGGAGTGGGAGAAATGAGGGCTTAGTCCCGGAAGGCTTCTTGGAGGAGTTGCGATGTTAATAAGCAGCGTGGCTCAGTGGAAACAGCCCGGGGTTGGGAGTCAGGGGGCGTGGGTTCTAAACCCGGCTCCATCACTTGTCAGCTGTGTGACTTTGAGCAAGTCACTTCACTTCTCTGGGCCTCATTTACCCATCTGTAAAATGGGGATTAAGACTGTGAGCCCCACGTGGGACAACCTGATCACCCTGTATCTATCCTAGATCTTCGAACAGTGCTTTGCACATAGTAAGCACCTAACAAATACCATCATCATTTTTATTATTGCTATAAGGTTTTGAAGGTGGGGAGAGTGATGGTCTGTCAGATTCATTCAATCGTATTTATTGAACGCTTACTGTGTGCAGAGCACTGTACTAAGTGCTTGACAAGTACCATCATTATTATTGTTATTATTATTATTAAAAGTCAGCAACATATAAAGACGGTCCCTACCCAACAACGAGCTCACAGTCTAGAAGATATGAACGGGAAGGAGTTTCAGAAAGAAGCAGGAAAATGGGTGAGGGGTCGATGATGAGACAGACAAGATGGGGGTACAGTGAATAGGTTAGTGTGCTGGGTTGTAGAAGGAAATCAGTGAGGTAAAATAGGCAGGGGCAAGTTGATTTTTATCATCTTTATTCTGATGACTTGACATCTGACCACATGTTTTGTTTTGTTGTCTGTCTCCCCCTTCTAGACCGTGAGCCCGTTGTTGGGTAGGGACCGTCTCTATATGTTGCCAATTTGTACTTCCCAAGCTCTTAGTACAGTGCTCTGCACACAATAAGTGCTCAATAAATACGATTGAATGAATGAATGAATGATTGAGTGCTTTATAGCCAATGATAAGGAGTTTCTCTTTGATGCGGAAGTGGATGGGCAAACTGCTGGAGGTTCTTAAGGACTCAGAAGACTTGCACTGAATGAGTTTTGTAGAGAAGCAGCGTGGCTCAGTGGAAAGAGCCTGGGTTCGGGAGTCAGAGGTCATGGGTTCTCATCCTGGGTCTGCCACTTGTCAGCCGGATGACTTTGGGCAAGTCACTTCGCTTCTCTGGGCCTCAGTTCCCTCATCTGTAAAATGGGGATTAGGACTGTGAGCCTTCCCGTGGGACAACCTGATCACCTTATAACCTCCCCAGCACTTAGAACAGTGCTTAGCACATAGTAAGTGCTTAATAAATGCCATTATTATTATTATTATTATATGTACCTTATACCTGTATATCTACTTTATAAATATATGTATATATACACATCCATATATGCAAAAACAATATAATGTAATAATATACCTTATACCTGTATGTATACCTTACAAATGTATGTGTTTATATACCTTATAAATTGTATATATATATATATATATATCCACCAAGCTAGCTCTCTTCTTCCATTCAAGGCCCTACTGAGAGCTCACCTCCTCCAGGAGGCCTTCCCACACTGAGCCCCCTCCTTCGTCTCCCCCTACTCCCCATCTCCATGCCCCCTGCCTTACCTCCTTCCCTTCCCCACAGCACCTGTATATATGCATATATGTTTGTATGTATGTATTACTCTATCTATTTATTTATTTATTTTATTTGTACATATTTATTCTATTTATTTTATTTTGTTAATATGTTTGGTTTTGTTCTCTGTCTCCCCCTTCTAGACTGTGAGCCCGCTGTTCGGTAGGGACCGTCTTTATACGTTGCCAACTTGTACTTCCCAAGAGCTTAGTACAGTGCTCTGCACACAGTAAGCGCTCAATAAATACGATTGATGATGATGATGATGATGATTGATTGATGGATTGATATAAATATATATCTTATAAATAATTTACTCAGCAACATGGCCTAGTGGATAGAGCATGGGCCCAGGAGTCAGAAGGACCTGGGTTTTAAACCCAGCTCCATCACTTGTCTGCTGGATGACCTTGGGTAAGTCACTTCACTTTTCTGGGCCTCAGTTCCTTCATTGCAAAATGGGGATTAAGACTGTGAGCTCCATGTGGGACAGGGAATGTGTCCAACTTGATGATCTTATATCCATCCCAGCGCTTAGAACAGTGCCTGGAACATAGTAGGCTCTTAACAAATACCATAATTATTGTGATCTTAATGACTATTTCTAGACTGCAATCTTGTTCATTCATTCATTCATTCATTCAATCATATTTATTGAGCGCTTACTGTGTGCAGAGCACTGTACTAAGCGCTTGGGAAGTACAAGTTGGCAACATATAGAGACGGTCCCTACCCAACAATGGACTCACAGTCTAAAAGGGGGAGACAGACAACAAAACAAAACATATTAACAAAATAAATAAATTTGAACAAATAAAATAAATAGAGTAATAAATATGTACAAACATATATACATATATGCAGGTGCTGTGGGGAGGGGAAGGAGGTAAGGCAGGGGAATGGGGAAGGGGAAGTGGGGGAGAGGAAGGAGGGGGCTCAGTCTGGGAAGGCCTCTTGGAGGAGGCGAGCTCTCAGTAGGGCTTTGAAGGGAGGAAGAGAGCTAGCTGGGTGGATGTGCAGAGGGAGGGCATTCCAGACCAAGGTAAGGATGTAGGCCAGGGGTCGACAGTGGGACAGGCGAGAATGAGGCCCGGTGAGGAGATTAGCGGCAGAGGAGCGGAGGGTGTGGGCTGGGCTGGAGAAGGAGAGAAGGGAGGGGAGGTAGGAGGGGGCGAGAGGATGGACAGCCTTGAAGCCCAGGGTGAGGAGTTTCTGCCTGATGTGTAGGTTGATTGGTAGCCACTGGAGATTTTTGAGGAGGGGAATTACATGCCCAGGGCGTTTCTGCACAAAGACAATCCGGGCAGCGGCATGAAATATGGATTGAAGTGGGGAGAGACAGGAGGATGGGAGATTGGAGAGGAGGGAATGTGTCTACCAACTCTGTTGTATTGTACTCTCTCAAGTGCTTAGTACAGTGCTCTGCACACACAGTAGGTGTTCCAGAAATACCACTGATGGTGATGCCCAGGTGTTAGGAGAGAAGATGCTATCGCCCACGTCCTTCCCCTGGCCTGGCATGCCCTCCCTCAACACATCTGCCGAACTAGCTCTCCTCCTCCCTTCAAAGCCCTATGGAGAGCTCACCTCCTCCAGGAGGCCTTCCCAGACTGAGCCCCCTTTTTCCTCCCCTTCCCATCCCCCCCCGCCCTACCTCCTTCCCCTCCCCACAGCACTTCTATTCTATTTATTTTGACAGTTTTGACACTTTTCTACGTGTTCTGTTTTGTTATCTGTCTCCCACTTCTAGACTGTGAGCCCGTTGTTGGGGAGGGAACGTCTCTGTATGTTGCAGACTTGAACTTCCCAAGTGCTTAGTAGAGGGCTCTGCACACAGTAAGCGTTCAATAAATACGATTGAATGAAGTGAATGAAAATACTAACCTCCAGGGCTAAGAGGACAAGCCAGTTAGTCAATCACATTTAATGAGTGCTTACTGTGTGCAGAACACTATACTAAATGCTTGGGGAGTACAATATAACAATAAAACAGACACAATCCCTGCCCAAAATGAGCTTACAGTCTAGAGGGGAAGACAGACATTAATATAAATAAAGAGAGGCAGCATGGCTTAGTGGATAGAACAAGGGCCTGAGAGTCAGAAGGACCTGGGTTCTAATCCTAACTCTGCCGCATGTCTGCTGTGTGACCTTGGGCAAGTCACTTCACTTCTCTATGCCTCAAGTCCCTCATCTGTAAAATGGGGATTAAGACTGTGAGCTCCACGTGGGACAGGGACTGTGTCCAACCTGATTAACTTGTACCTACCCCAGTGCTTAGAACAGTGCTCAGCACATAGTAAGCGCTCAAGTGCTATTATTATTATAGAATTAATTAGAGATATGTACATAAGTGCTGTGGGGCTGGGCGGGGGGATGAATACACAGCTGTCATGATATCAAGATTTGATCCATCATTCAATAAATGGTACTTATTGAGCACTACATAGTAAGCACTTAACAAATACCATAATTATTATTATTTTTATTTTTACTGCGTGCAGAACACTGTACTAAGCGCTTGGGAGGGTACAGACAACAGAATTAGCAGACACGCTCCCCACCTATAACGAGCTTACATTCTAGGGAGGAAGCGTACATTAATATGAATAAATAACTTCTAACATATAATCAAAAGGTACATAATAATAATAATAATAATGTTGGTATTTGTTAAGCACTTATTATGTGCTAAGTGCTGGGATAGATACAAGGTAATCAGGTTGTCCCACGTGGGGCTCCCAGTCTTAATCCCCATTTGACAGATGAGGTAACTGAGGCACGGAGAAGTGAAGTAACTCGTCCAAAGTCACACAGTCGACAAGTGGCGGAGCCAGGTGGAGAAGCAGCGTGGCTCAGTGGAAAGAGCCCGGGCTTTGGAGTCAGAGGTCATGGGTTCAAATCCCAGCTCCGCCACTTGTCAGCTGTGTGACTTGGGGCAAGTCACTTCACTTCTCTGGGCCTCAGTTCCCTCATCTGGAAAATGGGGATTAAGACTGTGAGCCCCATGTGGGACAACCTGGTCACCTTGTAACCTCCCCAGCGCATAGAATAATAATAATAATAATAATGGCATTTGTTAAGCGCTTACTATGTGCAAAGCACTGTTCTAAATGCTGGGAGGGATACAATGTGATCAAGTTGTCCAACGTAGGGCTCACAATCTTCATCCCCATTTTTAGAGATGAGGGAACTGAGGCTCGGAGAAGTGAAGGGACTTGCCCAAGGTCACACAGCAGACTTGTGAAGCGCTTAATAAATGCCATCATTATTATTATTATTAGAACCCTGGGCTCTTTTCATGTAGCCACGCTGAAGCGCTGTGGGGTTGGGGGTGGCGTGGATAATAATAATAATAATAATGGCATTTGTTAAGCGCTTACTATGTGCAGACGTCCGTCCAAAGGCCACAGATCCAAGTGCACAGATAAGCCTCCTGTGAGGCTTGATTCCCTGTTAGTCCTAGCAGACCACCCCTTTGCCAGCCCCAAAATAAACGCTACCCACTCGGGGGCTTGGCAGAGCCAAAACCAGGGCCAACCTCCTCCAGGCTTTGACAAGAAGCAAAGCCAACTGTCTACAGCCGGCCCCCTCACTGCCCCCTCGCCAGCTGGCTTTTTTTTTTTTAATGCTGGCCCATAATCCAGAACCAATTCTAGCTACCTCAGACATTTAACCCTATAGCACCTACCTTTTTCATCCCTGCGAGAACGGCAGAAGTTGAAATGAATTCTCTCCTACCTTCATTCATTCATTCAATCGTATTTATTGAGCGCTTACTGTGTGCAGAGCGCTGGACTAAGAGCTTGGGAAGGACAAGTCGGCAACATATAGAAATGGTCCCTACCGAACAATGGGCTCGCAGTCTAGAAGGGGGAGACAGACAACAAAACTAAACACGTGAACAGGTGTCAAGTCGTCAGAATAAATAGAAGTAAAGCTAGATGCACATCATGAACAAAATAAAATAAATAGAATAGTAAATATGTACAAGTTAAATAGAGTAATAAATCCGTACAAACATCAGTGCTACAGGCTAAGCCCTCCTTTCCTCTTCTCCCACTCCCTTCTGCGTTACCCTGACTCGCTCCCTTTATTCATCACCCCCTTCCAGCCCCACAGCATTTATGTACATCATCTGTAATTTATTTATTTACAGATGAGAAGCACCGTGGCTCAGTGGAAAGAGCCCGGGCTTTGGAGTCGGGGGGTCATGGGTTCGAATCCCGGCTCTACCACTTGTCAACTGTGTGACTTTGGGCAAGTCACTTAACTTCTCTGTGCCTCAGTTCCCTCATCCTCCAGGAGGCCTTCCCAGACTGAGCCCCTTCCTTCCTCTCCCCCTCTCCATCACCCCCACCTTACCTCCTTCCCTTCCCCACAGCACCTGTATATATGTATATATGTTTGTATGTATTTATTTCTCTATTTATTTATTCATTTTACTTGTGCATATCTATTCTATTTATTTTATTTTGTTAATATGTTTGGTTTTGTTCTCTGTCTCCCCCTTCTAGACTGTGAGCCCACTGTTGGGTAGGGACCGTCTCTATATGTTGCCAACTTGTACTTCCCAAGTGCTTAGTACAGTGCTCTGCACACAGTAAGCGCTCAATAAATACAATTGATGGATTGATTGATTAAAATGGGGATTAAGACTGTGAGCCCCCCGTGGGACAACCTGATCTCCTTGTAACCTCCCCAGGGCTTAGAACAGTACTTTGCACATAGTAAGGGCTTAATAAATGCCATTATTATTATTATTATTATTATTTACGTATAAAAATGTCTGTCTCCCTCTCCAGACCGTAAGCTCATTACAGGTGTCTGCTAATTCTAGACCGTAGTAAGCTTGTTTTGGGCAGGGAAGGTGTCTGTTATATTGTCATATCGTCTTCTCCCAAGCATTGCACTCAGCTTAGAACAGTGCTTTGCACATAGTAAGCGCTTAATAAATGCCATTATTATTATTATTAGCGTGCAATACGGCCTTGTTACATTTGGTTTCAGAAGATCGGGGAGTGTGGAAGAGGCAGGAGGAGACCAGAAGGATCGGGAAGATAAACCGGGTCTCATCTCCTCCAAGAGGACTTCCCTGACTGAGCCCTCTTTTCCTCTTCTCCCACTCCTTTCTGCGTCACCCCGACTCCCTCCCTTTATTCATCCCTCCTCCCACCCCCACGGCACGTATGTATATATCTGTAATTTATTTATTTCTATTAATGTCTGTCTCCCCCTCTAGACCGTAAGCTCGTTGTGGGGAGCAGCGTGGCTTAGTGGAAAGAGCACGGGCTTTGGAGTCAGAGGTCATGGGTTCGAATCCCACCTCCACCACATGTCTGCTGTGTGACCTTAGGCAAGTCACTTAACTTCTTGGAGCCTCAGTTACCTCATCTGTAAAATGGGGATGTTGACTGTGAACCCCACACGGAACAACCTGATCACCTTGTATCCCCCCAGGGCTTAGAACAGTGCTTTGCACATAGTAAGCGCTTAACAAATGCCATTATTATTGTTATTATTGTGGGTGGGGACTGTGTCCATTGGCTGTTATATGGTACGTTCCCACGCACTTAGTACAGTGCTCCGCACACAGTAAGCGCTCAATAAATACAATTGACTTACTGACCAACTGACTCCAGGAGTCACCACGATTAGACATCGCTATCGTAGCCACTTTGTGGTGTTTAATACCAAGCTAGGATAAGAGGGGCAGGTCTGGGGAAGCAATTAATGGCTTAGACTCATAATAATAATAATAATAATAACGGCATTTGTTAAGCGCTTCCTATGTGCAAAGACTGTACTAAGTGCTGGGGAGGACATCAGGTGATCAGGTTGTCCCATGTGGGGCTCACAGTCTCAATCCCCATTTTACAGATGAGGTAACTGAGGCCCAGAGAAGTTAAGTTCCCCCTTCTAGACTGTGAGCCCACTGTTGGGTAGGGACCGTCTCTGTATGTTGCCAACTTGTACTTCCCAAGCGCTTAGTACAGTGCTCTGCACACAGTAAGCGCTCAATAAATACGATTGATTGATTGATTAAGAGACTTGCCCAAAGTCACACAGCTGACAATTGGCAGAGCTGGGATTCGAACCCATGACCTCTGACTCCCAAGCCCGGGCTCTTTCCACTGAACCACGCTGCTTCTCTACCATCATCATCAGTGGTATTTACTGAGTGTTTACTGTGTGCAGAGCCCTGTATTAAGCGCGTGGGAGGGTAAAGTACAACAATAAGCGCTTAGTACAGTGCTCTGCACACAATAAGCACTCAATAAATACGATTGATTGATAACGAAGTTACTAGTTCCCTGCCCACAACAAGTTTTCAGTGTAGTGGGAGAGACAGGCATTAATAAAAATTAAAAAGTTATTATCATAAATTATAGTTATGTACCTAAGTTCTGTAGGGCAAATAACAGATAGAGAACGGGCCTGGGGAGTCAGAAGGTCATGGGTTCTAATCCAGATTCCACCACATTTCTGCTGTGTGACCTCGGGGAAGTCACTTTGCTTCTCTGTGCCTCGGTGCCCTCATAGAGAAGCAGCGTGGCTCAGTGGAAAGAGCCCGGGCTTGGGAGTCAGAGGTCATGGGTTCAAATCCCGGCTCCGCCGCTTGTCAGCCGTGTGACTTTGGTCACTTCACTTCTCCGCGCCTCAGTTACCTCATCTGTAAAATGGGGATTAATATTGTGAGCCCCTCATGGGACAACCTGATTACCTTGTATCTACCCCAGGGCTTAGAACAGTGCTGGGCACATAGTAAGCACTTAATAATGATGATGATGATGGCATTTGTTAAGCGCTTACTATGTGCAAAGCACTGTTCTAAGTGCCGGGGTATACAATGGGATCAAGTTGTCCCACGTGGGGCTCACAGTCTTAATCCTCATTTTACAGATGAGGTAACTGAGGCTCAGAGAAGTTAAGTGACTTGCCCAAGGTCACACAGCAGACATGTGGCAGAGCCGGGATTCGAACCCATGACCTCTGACTCCCAAGCCCGGGCTCTTCCCACTGAGCCACGCTGCTTCTCAATAAACACCATTATTATTATTATTGTCTGAAAGTCACACAATCCTAGAGAAGCAGCATGGCGCAGTGGATAGAGCACGGGCCTGCGAGTCAGAAGGTCATGGGTTCTAATCCTGGATCCACCACTTGTCTGCTGTGTGACCTTGGGCAAGTCACTGCACTTCTCTGGGCCTCAGCAACCTCATCCGCAAAAGGGGGATTGAGACCGTGAGCCCCACGTAGAACAGGGACTGTGTCCAACCCGATCTGCTTGTCTCCGGTGCTTAGTACGGTGCCCGGCACGTAGTTAAGCGCTTAACCAATACCATTATTATTGTTATTATAATTATTATTATTATTATTATTAGAGAAGCAGCGTGGCTCAGTGGAAAGAGCACGGGCTTTGGAGTCAGAGGTCATGGGTTCGAATCCCGGCTCCACCACAAGTCTGCTGTGTGACCTTGGGCAAGTCACTTCACTTCTCTGAGCCTCAGTTACCTCATCTGTAAAAACGGGGATTAAGACTGTGAGCCCCACATGGGACAACTTGATCACACTGTATCCCCCCCCCAGCGCTTAGAACAGTGCTTTCACATAGTAAGCGCTTAACAAATGCCATTATAATTATAATTATTATTATTATTATTGTTATTACTATTGTCATCCAGATCCAGCCCTTGCCTCCATGAGGGGCTATGTCTTCATCCTCTCCCCCTCCCCGTCAAGTCACAGCTCCTCCCGCAGAAAAGCGGTAGTTTTATGTAGGCCTGTTTGGTTCAGCTGTTCTAGGAGGGAGAGATGAGTCAGCTGGATGGTCTCTTTCTTCGGGGGATTTAATATAGCAATTCTGGAGCTCTTTTTCCCCCCTTCATTAAAATACTGCCGGGATCCTCTCTGGGGCAGAAGAGGCATGAAGTACAAGCAAATACAAACATTTCTATAAGTGGGCAGGGAGTAGAAGGAGGAAGGCAGCTGCAGCATGGCTCAGTGGAAAGAGCCCGGGTTTGGGAGCCAGAGGTCATGGGTTCTAATCCCAGCTACATCACTTGTCAGCTGGGTGACTTTGGGTGAGTCACTTCACTTCTCTGGGCCTCAGTTACCTCATCTGGAAAATGGGGATTAAGATCGTGAGCCCTACATGGGCCAACCAGATCACCTTATATCCTCCCCAGTGGATATACAGTGCTTTATACAGTGCTATATATACAGTGCTTTATACAAAGAACAGTGCTTTGCACATACTAAGTGCTTAACAAATGCCATCATTATTTATTATTATTAAGGGAGCTGCAGCATGGCTCAGTGGAAAGAGCCCGGGTTTGGGAGTCAGAGGTCATGGGTTCCAATCCCAGCTCCATCACTTGTCAGCTGGGTGACTTTGGGCGAGTCACTTCACTTCTCTGGGCCTCAGTTACCTCATCTGGAAAATGGGGATTAAGATCGTGAGCCCTACGTGGGACAACCAGATCACCTTATATCCTCCCCAGCGGATATACAGTGCTTTATGCAGTGCTATATATACAGTGCTTTATACAAAGAATATATACAGTGCTTTATACAAAGAACAGTGCTTTGCACATAGTAAGTGCTTAACAAATGCCATCATTATTTATTATTATTAAGGGAGCTGCAGCATGGCTCAGTGGAAAGAGCCCGGGTTTGGGAGTCAGAGGTCATGGGTTCCAATCCCAGCTCCATCACTTGTCAGCTGGGTGACTTTGGGCGAGTCACTTCACTTCTCTGGGCCTCAGTTACCTCATCTGGAAAATGGGGATTAAGATCGTGAGCCCTACGTGGGACAACCAGATCACCTTATATTCTCCCCAGCGGATATACAGTGCTTCATACAGTGCTATATATACAGTGCTTTATACAAAGAATATATACAGTGCTTTATACAAAGAACAGTGCTTTGCACATAGTAAGTGCTTAACAAATGCCATCATTATTTATTATTATTAAGGGAGCTGCAGCATGGCTCAGTGGAAAGAGCCCGGGCTTGGGAGTCAGAGGTCATGGGTTCCAATCCCAGCTCCATCACTTGTCAGCTGGGTGACTTTGGGCGAGTCACTTCACTTCTCTGGGCCTCAGTTCCCTCATCTGGCAAATGGGGATGAAGACTGGGAACCCCCAGTGGGACAACCTGATTACCTTGTGACCTCCCCAACGCTTGGAACAGTGCTCTGCACGTAGTAAGCGCTCAATAAATGCCATTATTATTATTATTAATTGAATGAATGAGGCAGGATTAGAACTCAGCGCCCCTGACTCCCAAACCCATGATTTTTTGGAGGAGTGCTAGGTGTGGGCATGCTTTGCATGCATCTGGTGTGTAAATTCTTTCATTCAGATTGATTGATTGATTGATGTATATAAGTTTGTACATATTTATTACTCTTTATTTATTTATTTTACTTGTACATATCTGTTCTATTTATTTTATTTTATTAGTATGTTTGGTTTTGTTCTCTGTCTCCCCCTTCTAGACTGTGAACCCACTGTTGGGTAGGGACTGTCTCTATGTGTTGCCAACTTGTACTTCAAAAGCACTTAGTGCAGTGCTCTGCACACAGTAAGCGCTCAATAAATACGATTGATTGATTGATTGATTGATTCATAGAAGGAGGAAGGGAGCTGCAGCGTGGCTCAGTGGAAAGAGCCCGGGCTTGGGAGTCAGAGGTCATGGGTTCTAATCCCAGCTCCATCACTTGTCAGCTGTGTGACTTTGGGCGAGTCACTTCACTTCTCCGGGCCTCAGTTACCTCATCTGGAAAATGGGGATTAAGATTGTGAGCCCTACGTGGGACAACCAGATCACCTTATATCCTCCCCAGCGCTTAGAACAGTGCTTTGCATATAGTAAGTGCTTAACAAATGCCATCATTATTTATTATTATTAAGGGAGCTGCAGCATGGCTCAGTGGAAAGAGCCCGGGCTTGGGAGTCAAAGGTCATGGGTTCCAATCCCAGCTCCATCACTTGTCAGTTGTGTGACTTTGGGCGAGTCACTTCACTTCTCTGGGCCTCAGTTACCTCATCTGTAAAATGAGGGATTAAGATTGTGAGCTCCACATGGGACAACCTGATCACCTTGTATCTCCCCCAGCACTTAGGATGGTGCTCGGCACATAGTAAGTGCTTAACAAATGTCATTATTATTATTGTTATTATTCTCTGTGCCTAAATTACCTCATCTGTAAAATGGGGATTAAGACTGTGATCCCCCACATGGGACAATCTGATTACCCTGTGTCTCCCCCAGTGCTTACAACAGTGCTCGTAACATAGTAAGCACTTAACAAATTCATCATTATTATTATTATTATTGTTATTATTATTATTATCTGTGCCTCAGTTACCTCATCTGTAAAATGGGGGATTAAGACTGTGAGCTCCACATGGGACAACCTGATCACCTTGTATCTCCCCCAGCACTTAGGATGGTGCTCTGCACATAGTCAGTGCTTAACAAATGTCATTATTATTATTATTATTATTCTCTGTGCCTCAGTTACCTCATCTGTAGAATGGGGATTAAGACTGTGATCCCCACGTGAGACAACCTGATTACCTTGTATCTCCTCCAGTGCTTACAACAGTGCTCGTAACATAGTAAGCACTTAACAAATTCATTATTATCATTATTATCTGTGCCTCAGTTACCTCATCTGTAAAATGGGGGATTAAGACTGTGAGCTCCACATGGGACAACCTGATCACCTTGTATCTCCCCCAGCACTTAGGATGGTGCTCCGCACATAGTAAGTGCTTAACAAATGTCATTATTATTATCATTCTTATTCTCTGTACCTCAGTTACCTCATCTGTAAAATGGGGATTAAGACTGTGATCCCCACGTGAGACAACCTGATTACCTTGTATCTCTCCCAGTGCTTACAACAGTGCTCGTAACATAGTAAGCACTTAACAAATTCATTATTATCATTATTATTATCTGTGCCTCAGTTACCTCATCTGTAAAATGGGGGATTAAGACTATGAGCTCCACATGGGACAACCTGATCACCTTGTATCTCCCCCAGCACTTAGGATGGTGCTCTGCACATAGTAAGTGCTTAACAAATGTCATTATTATTATTATTCTTATTCTCTGTGCCTCAGTTACCTCAACTGTTAAATGGGGATAAGACTGTGATCCCCACATGGGACAATCTGATTACACTGTATCTCCCCCAGTGCTTAGAACAGTGCACATAGTAAGTGCTTAACAAATGCCATTATTATTATTATTATTATTATTATTATTATTATCTGGAGCCAGCATGGCAGGTTTGGGACTTGTCCACATAGGGCTCTCAAGCACCAGGCTAAATTGTGCCTGGAGCCTGGGGAAGACCAAGCGACCAGAAGTCACATCTAAGACGAGAAGCTTCAAGGTGTAGTGGTTAGAACCCAGGCCTGAGAAGCAGGAGGTCACGGGTTCTAATCCTGGCTCCGCCACTTGCCTGCTGGATGACCTTGGGTAAGTCACTTCACTTCTCTGGGCCTCAGTTGTCCCATCTGGAAAATAGGGTTTGAGACTGTGAGCCCCACGGGGGACTGGGACTGTGTCCAACCTGATTTACTTGCATTCACCCCAGTGCCTGGCATGTAATCAATCAATCAATCGTATTTATTGAGCACTTACTGTGTGCAGAGCACTGTACTAAGCGCTTGGGAAGTACAAGTTGGCAACATATAGAGACAGTCCCTACCCAACAGTGGGCTCACAGCCTAAAAGTAGTAAGCACTTAATAAATACTATATTATTATTATTATTATGTGGCAGCCAACTTGTATTCTGCCTGAGCCGGGTGGACAGTAAGATAGCTCCAGAGCAGCCTTGGCTTCTAAACCTCTGTCCTCCAGCTGCTGAGATGCGACATCAATCAATCAATAGTATTTATTGCATTTTTTTATTATTTATTATTTTTGTTATTTTTAATCAATCAATCAATCATGTTTATTGAGCGCTTACTGTGTGCAGAGCACTGTACTAAGAGCTTGGGAAGTACAAGTTGGCAACGTACAGAGACAGTCCCTACCCAACAGTGGGCTCACAGTCTAGAAGGGGGAGACAGAGAACAAAACAAAACATATTAACAAAATAAAATAAATAGAATAGATATGTACAAGTAAAATAAATAAATTAATAGAGTAATAAATCTGTACAAACATATATACAGGTGCTGTGGGGAAGGGAAGGAGGTAAGATGGGGGGGGATGGAGAGGGGGACGAGGGTATTTAATGGTATTTACTATGTGCCAGGCACTGTACTAAAGTGCTGGGGTAGATAGAAGCAGCATGAGAAGCAGGATGGCTCAGTGGAAAGAGCCCGGGCTTTGGAGTCAGAGGTCATGGGTTCAAATCCCAACTCCACCAACTGTCAGCTGTGTGACTTTGGGCAAGTCACTTCACTTCTCTGTGCCTCAGTTACCTCATCCGTAAAATGGGGATTAAAACTGTGAGCCCCCCGTGGGACAACCTGATTACATTGTAACCTCCCTAGTGCTTAGAACAGTGCTTTGCACCTAGTAAGCGCTTAACAAATAGGCACATGGGTTTTTTGTCCAATTGCTTGCTGGTGTTTTTGTGTGTCGGGCCTGACTCCCCATACAAGCGGGTGACCATGTGATTATTATTATTATTGGTCATTATCATCATTAATAATGATGATTTTATTAATTAATTCATTTTGTTATCATGCCTACCAACTCTATTATGTTGTACTTTCCCACGTGCTGAGTACAGTGCTTTTCACACAGTAAGTGCTTAATAAATGCCACTATTAATTGATAACATTTATTGATTACTATAGGGACCGTCTCTATATGTTGCCGAATTGTACTTCCCAAGCGCTTAGTACAGTGCTCTGCACACACTAAGCACTCAATAAATGCAATTGAATGAGTGAATGAATACCATCATTATTATTTTAGAAACTAATCAGGTTGCACCCAGTCCCTGTCCCACATGGGGCTCATGGTCTTCATCCCTATTTTGCAGATGAGGTAACTGAGGCCCAGAGAGGTGAAGTGACTTGCCCACGGTCACACAGCAGACAGATGGTGGAGTCAGGATTAGAACCCAAGTCCTTCTGACTCCTAAACCGGGGCTCTATCCACTAGGTCACACTGCTTACAGCTTATTGTATGCAAAGTACTGTAAGTACTCAATAAAGCTGAAGCAGGGTGGTCTGGTAGAAAGCACCTGAGCTGGGGAGTCAGAGGATCAATCAATCAATCAATCATATTTATTGAGCGCTTACTGTGTGCAGAACACTGTACTAAGCGCTTGGGAAGTACAAGTTGGCAACATATAGAGACAGTCCCTACCCAACAGTGGGCTCACAGTCTAGAAGGGGGAGACATAGAACAAAACCAAACATATTAACAAAATAAAATAAATAGAATAGATGTGTACAAGTAAAATAAATAAATAAATAGAGTAATAAATATGTACAAACATATATACATATATACAGGTATATACACATACACAGGTATGTGGGATCTAAAGGCGGCTCTGCCACTTGACTGCCGTGTGACCCTGGGTAAGTCACTTGCCTGTGTCTCAGTTTCCTCAACTGTAAAATGGGGATTCAATTCCTGTCCTCCCTCCTATTTAAAATACAGCCGCCGCCCCCCCCCCACCCCCCATGAGAGATGGGGATTTTGTCTAACCTGATTAACTTGTTTCCATCCCAGTGTTTAGAACAATGCTAGACGCATAGTAAACGCTCAACAAATACCATTATTTTTATTACTAGAGAAGCAGCGTGGCTCAGTGGAAAGAGCCCGGGCTTTGGAGTCAGAGGTCATGGGTTCAAACCCCGGCTCCACCGGTTGTCAGCTGTGTGACTTTGGGCAAGTCACTTAACTACTCTGGGCCTCAGTTACCTCATCTGTAAAATGGGGATTAAAACTATGAGCCCTACGTGGGACAACCTGATCACCTTGCATCCCCCCCAGCGCTTGGAACAGTGCTTTGCACATAGTAAGCGCTTAACAAATGCCATCATTATTATTATTACTATTAAGTGCTTAGGACAGTACAACAGAGTTGGTAGACATGCTCCCTGCCCAAAAGGAGCTTAAAGTCTATAGGCATGATCCATTCATTCATTCAATTGTATTTATTGAGCGCTTACTGTGTGCAGAGCACTGGACTAAGCTCAGCGCTTAGAACAGTGCTTTGCACATAGTAAGCGCTTAACAAATGCCGTCGTTATTATTACCAAGCGCTTGGGAGAGTAAAATATAACAATAAACGGACTCATTCCCTGCCCACATCGAGTTTACAGTCTAGAGGGAGAGACAGACGTTAATATATATTAAAAAAATGACAGATATGTACATAAGTGCTGTGGGGTTGGGAGGCAGATGAATAAAGGGAGTGAGTCAGGGCGACACAGAAGAGAGTGGGAGAAGAGGAAAGGAGGGCTTAATCAGGGAAGGCCTCTTGGAGGAGATGGGCCTTAATGAGGCTTTGAATTGGGGGAGAATAATCAATCAATCGTTATTTATTGAGCGCTTACTGTGTGCAGAGCACTGTACTAAGCGCTTGGGAAGTCCAAGTTGGCAACATATAGAGACGGTCCCTACCCCACAGTGGGCTCACAGTCTAGAAGGGGGAATCGCGATCCAAAGTCAGAAACCAAACCACTACCTCCTACCAAAGCTCTCCCCTGGTTTCCCCGTGGCTCAGTGGAAAGAGCCCGGCCTTTGGAGTCAGAGGTCATGGGTTCAAATCCCGGCTCCACCACTTGTCAGCTGTGTGACTTTGGGCAAGTCACTTAACTTCTCTATGCCTCAGTTCCCTCATCTGTAAAATGAGGATTAAGACTGTGAGCCCCGTGTGGGACAACCTGATCACCTCGTAACCTCCCCAGCGCTTAGAACAGTGCTTTGCACATAGTAAGCGCCTGATAAATGCCATCATCCTTCTGCAACTGCAGAATTTAAATTAAATTTTAGAGGGGTTACAATTTGTCCCATGAGGACACTCTTCTTTTTTGTTTCAATGCTTCTAGCTTTAGGGCTACTTTTTTTCACTTGGATCAAGGGAACAGCCATCCCGCAGCTATTCCCGGACCGCGTTAGATATAGGATCCGTCTCTCTTCCTTGTCGGTGCCTCTGTCTCCCTACCGCTGGCATGTGGGGGTGAGCGCCAGGTGCCGGGGGAATGCAAACAGGGCAAACACCCAAGTACGTCCCTAGCATCCTGAGGGATGGGAAGAATGCCACATCACGTTGCTTTCTACCCCTGTCCTCTCCCAACGTTTGGAGAGGAGAGTGAGGAGAGGAAAAGGGGATTACTTGTTTATTTGTTTCAGGGAACACCGAGTTAAGAATTCCAGCCATCGCAGTTCATGCCAACGCGTTTGGCAAGCTGCACTGCCTCCTCATCCTTCCCCAGCTGTACAGGATTTGATTCTAAAATGCACCATCTTGTACTACTTAAATTGAAAACAAACAGTTTGAGAGGCAAGTGTGCTAACTAATAAATCCTGGATTCCCAGAGATTTGGATTTTATGATCGGGCTGATTTGTTGGTATAATTTTCATAAGGAGTTTAGGGTGTCTCTCATCCATTCTCATTCCTGAGTTGGGAGAATGGTTTAGATTTGGGGGGATAATTTCCTTGATAGTGAGGTATGAGTTGGGAAAAGTCAACCATAGCCCTGCTGCAGGATAATTAGGAGTCTGGGGAATGGGCAAGAAATCTTGATTTTGGATCTCGAGCCACCCTGACAAACTGGGTTGAAATCTTTCTGTAAGAGCAAGCACTTAATAAATACCATGGATTGATTCTAAGAGCTTTGGTTTCCCAAAGCTAATATTAATAATCCTCAAACTAAAGGAGTGGAACCTGATTTCCATCTCATCCCCTAAGTTCATTCATTCATTCAATCGTATTTATTGAGCGCTTACTGTGTGCAGAGCACTGGACTAGGCACTTGGAAAGTACAATTCAGGAACAGAGACAATCTCTACCCAACAACGGGCTCACAGTCTAGAAGGAGGGAGGGGGACATCAAAACAAGTAAATGGGCATAATAATAATAATTCATTCATTCGATCATATTTATTCATCATCAATCGTATTTATTGAGCGCTTACTATGTGCAGAGCACTGTACTAAGCGCTTGGGAAGTACAAATTGGCAACATATAAAGACAGTCCCTACCCAACATTGGGCTCACAGTCTAAAATTCATCATCAATCATATTTATTGAGCACTTACTCTGTGCAGAGCACTGTACTAAGTGCTTGGGAAGTACAAGTTGGCAACATAATAATTATAACGGCATTTATTAAGTGCTTACTATGTGCAAATCACTGTTCTAAGCACTGGGGAGTTTACAAGGAGATCGGGTTGCCCCACGGGAGGCTCACAGTCTTAATCCCCATTTTGCAGATGAGGGAACTGAGGCACAGAGAAGTTAAGTGACTTGCCCAAGTCACACAGCTGACAATTGGCAGAGCCGGGATTTGAACCCACGACCTCTGACTCCAAAGCCCGTGCTCTTTCCACTGAGCCACGCTGCTTCTCTATATCAATAGCATCAAAATAAATAAATCGAATTATAAATATATACACATCATTAAAATATAGAGCAATAAATATGTACATATATACACAAGTGCTGTGGGGCAGGGAGGGGGGTAGAGCAGAGGGAGGGAGTAGGGGTGTTGGGGAGGAGAGGAGGAGCAGAGGAAAAGGGGGGCTCAGTTTGGGAAGGCTTCCTGGAGGAGGTGAGCTCTCAGTAGGGCTTTGAAGGGAGGAAGAGAGCTAGCTTGGCGGATGGGCAGAGGAAGGCCATTCCAGGCCCGGGGGAGGACGTGGGCCGGGGGTCGATGGTGGGACAGGCGAGAGCGAGGTACGGTGAGGAGATTAGCGGCAGAGGAGCGGAGGGTGCGGGCTGGGCTGGAGAAGGAGAGAAGGGAAGTGAGGTACGAGGGGGGCGAGGGGATGGACAGCCTTGAAGCCAACAGTGAGGAGTTTTTGCTTCATATAGAGGTTGATAGGAGATATTTGGGGAGGGGGGTGACATCCCCAGAGCATTTCTGGAAGTATGGAAGGAAGGAAGTTGTCCTTCAGCCAATCAATCAATCAACGGTATTTATTGAGCACTTATTGTGTGCCTTGCACTGTACTAAATCACTTGGAGAGTACAATAGAACAGAGTGGATAGATATGTTCCCTGCCCACAGGGAGCTTACAGTCTAGAGAGAAGTTTTCAGCATAAAAAATTTAACAAGGTGTTTATTAAGTACTTATTGGGTGCATACATCAGACATTTGGGGTGTACGAGCAAACGAGCCATGGCACTTATTGAGTATTTACTCTGCACAGAAGGTACAATGGTGTCCTACAACATTTGGGAAGGTACCACAGTGAGAAGCAAAGTGGCTTAGTGGAAAGAGCATGGGCTTGGGAGTCAGAGGTCATGGGTTCTAATCCCGGATCCACCCTCAGTGGAAAGAGCCTGGGCTTTGGAGTCAGAGGTCATGGGTTCAAATCCCGGCCCCACCGCCTGTCAGCTGGGTGACTTTGGGCAAGTCACTTAACTTCTCTGTGCCTCAGTTCCCACATCTGTAAAATGGGGATTGACTGTGAGCCCCTCGTGGGACAGTCTGATCACCTTGTAACCTTCCCAGCACTTAGAACAGTGCTTTGCACATAGTAAGTGCTTAATAAATGCCATTATTATTATTATTACTATCAGCTGTGTGACTTTGGGCAAGTCACTTAACTTCCCCGAGCCTCGGTTACCTCATCTGTAAAATGGGGATTAAGACTGAGAGCCCCACATGGGACAACCTGATTACCTTGTATCTATGCCAGTGCTTCGAATAGTAAGCACGTAGTAAGCGTGTAGTAAGCGCTTAACAGATACCATTATTACTATTATTATTGTTATCATTGTTAGCCCACTTCTTAAAATTATGTATGATCGCTTCTCTTTGGTAATTTAAAACCCAATAGAAGAAACTAGAAAGATACACAATCATCAAAACAGGTATAGAAGGATATTGTCATTTCAAGAATAAGGTGATGGGGTAGAGCAGGATCAAGAATTCTTCTAGTAGGAGAATCCTAGACTGTAAGCTCCTTGTGGGCTTGTCTCCCAACCTGTCTACCACCTCTGTGATACTGGACTCTCCCAAGTGATTGCTACAGTGCTCTGCACACAGTAAGCACTAAATAGTAATAATAATAATAATAATGATGACATTTATTAAGCGCTTATTATGTGCAAAGCACTGTTCTAAGAACTGGGGAGCTTACAAGGTGATCAGGTTGTCCCTCGGGGGGCTCACAGTCTTAATCCCCATTTTCCAGATGAGGTAACTGAGGCCCAGAGAAGTGAAGTGACTTGCCCGAAGTCACACAGCTGACAAGTGGCGGAGCCGGGGTTTGAACTCATGACTTATGATTCCAAAGCCCGTGCTCTTTCCATTGAGCCACGTTGCTTATCTAAATAAATATCACTGAATGGCTGATTCTGGCAGGTTGGAGAATGGAGGGGGCTAGTCCTGTATATATGTTTATATGTTTGTAAAAATTTATTACTCTATTTATTTATTGTATTTGTGCATATTTATTCTATTGATTTTAGTTTGTTAATATGTTTTGTTCTCTGTCTCCCCTTTCTAGACTGTGAGCCCGTTGTTGGGTAGGGACCATCTCTATATGTTGCCAACTTGTCCTTCCCAAGCGCTTAGTACAGTGCTCTGCACACAGTAAGCGCTCAATAAATCCGATTGAATGAATGAATGAAATGAATAGTCCAGGAAAGCTGTATCTTGAATTTTCATTTAAAGGAGAGGAAGGAGATAACAATAATGATAATAATAATGATGGCATTTATTAAGTGCTTACTATGTGCAAAGCACTGTTCTAAGCGCTGGGGAGGTTACAAGTTAATCAGGTTGCCCCACGGGGGGCTCACAGTCTTAATTCCCATTTTACAGATGAGATCACTGAGGCCCAGAGAAGTTAAGTGACTTGCCCAAAGTCACGCAGCATTCATTTTAACTGTGAACTTGAATTTATACTCCACTTGTGAGCTCCTTTGTTTTTTTTTAAAAAAAACCCATTGCCATGTTCCTGCAGACTTGGGAATGATGCATTTAGGAACATGTCTTCAACTTTGAACCCATGACCTCTGACTCCAAAGCCCGGGCTCTTTCCATTGAGCCACGCTGCTTCTCTAACTTCTATCTAGTTTATCTAGTTTATCTATCTAGTTTAACTATCTAATAAATACCATTAATACCATTTAAATACCATTGAATGAACTATCTAGAGATAGTTCAGTGGATAGTAGCAGGGAGATAGTTTCAAGTACAAAGTACAGTTTAGGCTTGCACGAGTACTCTGCATACAATACAGCAGGCAATAGATAAATGCTATTTTTGCTAAGAGCATGGGGAGGGAAAAAATAGGGAGCATTAGAGCATTAAAGATTAGGGCAAGATGCATTCCTCTGGGGGCCCAATCCCCAGGTCAGTGAAGAGGCCTTGTAGATTTCTTTCTAGGTGTGAAAATAATTCTTTCCTCCCTCTGAATTCTCAATTGATAACTTTTCAGCAAGTGGCAGTTGAAAACTGGCAGGCCCCAGACAATGCTGCCCCCAACATGGCTTAGTGGATGCAGCCCAGGCCCGAGAGTCAGAAGGTCATGGATTCTAATCCTGGCTCCGCCGCCTGTCTGCTGGGTGACCCCGGGCGAGTCACTTGACTTCTCTGGGCCTCAGGTACCTCATCTGGAAAATGGGAATTCACACTATAAGCCCCATCACCAGCGTGGCTCAGCGGAAAGAGCCCGGGCTTTGGAGTCAGAGGTCGTCGGTTCGAATCCCGGCTCCGCCACAGGTCTGCTGTGTGACCTTGGGCAAGTCACTTCACTTCTCCGAGCCTCAGTTCCCTCATCTCTAAAAATGGGGATTAAGACTGTGAGCCCCCCATGGGACAACTACTTGATCACATTGTATCCCCCCCCAGCGCTTAGAACAGTGCTTTGCACATAGTAAGCGCTTAACAAATGCCATCATTATTATTATTATTATTATTATCACCTCCTCCAGGAGGCCTTCCCAGACTGAGCCCCCTCCTTCCTCCCCCCTCCTCCCACCTTACCTCCTTCCCCTCCCCACAGCACCTGTATATATGTATAGAGGTTAGTACATATTTATTACTCTATTTATTTATTTTACTTGTACATATTTATTCTATTTATCTTATTTTGTTAATATATTTAGTTGTCTGTCTCCCCCTTCTAGACTGTGAGCCCGCTGTTGGGTAGGGACCATCTCTATATGTTACCAACTTGTACTTCCCAAGTGCTTAGTATAGTGCTCTGCACACAGTAAGTGCTCAATAAATACGACTGAATGAATGAATGAATGAATGAATAAATACGATTGAATGAATGAATGAATGTGGGACAGGGACTTTGTCCAACTTGATTTGCTTGTATCCACCCCACTGCTTAGCACAGTGCCTGACATGTAGTAAGCACTTAACAAATATGAATACAAAATGTTGTATTGTACTTTCCCAAGGGCTTAGTAATAATAATAATAATAATAGTGGCATTTATTAAGTGTTTACTATGTGCAAAGCACTGTTCTAAGTGGTTGCAGGTGATGATCAGGTTGTCCCATGGACGGCTCACAGTCTTAATCTCCATTTTACAGATGAGGACACTGAGGCACAGAGAACTTAAGTGACTTGCCCACAGTCACACAGTTGACAATCGGTGGAGCCGAAATTTGAACCCGTGACCTCTGACTCCAAAGCCCGGGTTCTTTCCACTGAGCCACGCTGCTTCTCTAAGTACAGTGCTTAATACAGTGCTCTGCACACAGTAAACACTCAATAAACATGAATGAATGAATGGAATACCACTATTATTTTTACTATTGAAAGGGAGAGGAGCTGTACCTGGGCTGGCAATGTGTCTCCTAATTCTGTTGCATTGTGCTCTCCCAAGCGCTTAGTACAGTGCTCTGCATGTAATAAGTGCTCAGTTAATGCCCTGAAGACATTACACTGGAAAGCCCAAGGCCATCTAAGCCCCTCTAGACTGGAAGCTCGCTGTGTAATGCCCATTTGACAGATGAGGTAACTGAGGCACAGAGAAGCTAAGTGGCTTGCCCAAGATTACACAGCAGACAAGTGGCAGAGGTGACATTAGAACCCACATCCTCTGACTCCCAAGCCCGGGCTCTTTCCACTAAGCCACGCTGCTTGTCTAGTACAGTGCTCTGCACACAGTAAAAGCTCAGTAAATACGATAGAACACGTTCTATTATATCATCATCATCAACAATCATATTTATTGAGCGCTTACTGTGTGCAGAGCACTGTACTAAGCGCTTGGGAAGTACAATTTGGCAACATATAGAGACAGTCCCTACCCAATAGTGGGCTCACAGTCTAAAAGGGGGAGACAGAGAACAAAACCAAACATACTAACAAAATAAAATAAGTAGAATAGATATGTCCAAGTAAAATAAATAGATAAATAAATAGAGTAATAAATATGTACAAACATATATACATATATACAGGTGCTGTGGGGAAGGGAAGGAGGTAAGATGGGGGGATGGAGAGGGGGACGAGGGGGAGAGGAAGGAAGGGGCTCAGTCTGGGAAGGCCTCCTTATATGCTCCCAAGAGCTTAGTACAGTGCTCTGCAGCTAGTAAGGGCTTAATAAAAACAATTGAATGAATGTTCTAGTGTACTCTCCCAAGCGCCTAGTACAGTGCTCTACAGATAGTAAGGGCTCAATAAATATAATTAAACGCATGTTCTATTGTATTCTCCCAAGCGTAGTACAGTGTTCTGCAGCTAGTAAGAGCTCAGTAAATACAATTGATAGCGTGTTCTATTGTACTCTCCGAAGCGCTTAGTACAGTGCTCTGCAGATAGCAAGGGCTCAGTCAGTACGATTGAACGAATGCTGTAGTGAACTCTCCCAAGCGCTTAGTAATAATAATAATAATGATGGCATTTGTTAAGCACTTACTATGTGCTAAGCACTGTTCTAAGCGCTGGGGAGGTTACAAGGTGATCAGGTGGTCCCACGGGGGGCTCCCAGTCTTCATCCCCATTTTCCAGATGAGGGAACTGAGGCCCAAAGAAGTGAAGTGACTTGCCCAAAGTCACCCAGCTGACAAGTGGCGGAGCCGGGATTTGAACCCATGACCTCTGACTCCAAAGCCCGGGCTCTTTCCACTGAGCCACGCTGCTTCTCTAGTACATTGCTTTGCACACAGTAAGCGCTCAAGACATACGATTCATAATAATGAATAAATGGATGAGAGAGGCCGGAGATGATATATTTGCACATATTTATGACTCTATTTTATTTGTACATATTTACTACTCTATTTTATTAATGATGTGTATATTGTTATAATTCTATTTATCCTGACGGTATTGACACCTGTCTACTTGTTTTGTTGACTGTCTCCCCCTTCTAGACTGTGAGCTCGTTGTTGGGTAGGGACCGTCTCTATCTGTTACCGATTTAATAATAATAATAATGGCATTTGTTAAGCGCTTACTATATGTCAAGCACTGTTCTAGGCGCTTTGTACTTCCTAAGCGCTTAGTACAGTGCTCTGCACAAAGTAAGCACTCAATAAGCCCGTTGTTGGGTAGGGATTGTCTCTATCTGTTGCCAAATGGTACTTTCCAAGTGCTTAATCCAGTGCTCTGCACACAGTAGCACTCCATTCATTCATTCAATCGTATTTATTGAGCACTTACTGTATGCAGAACACTGTACTAAACGCTTGGGAAGTACAAGTTGGCAACGTATAGAGACGGTCCTTTCATTCACTCATTCAATCATATTTATTGAACACTTACTGTGTGCAGAGCACTGTACTAAGCGCTTGGGAAGTACAAGTCGGCAACATGTAGAGACGGTCCCTACCCAACAACGGGCTCACAGTCTAGAAGGGGGAGACGGATAACAAAACAAAACATGTAGACAGGGGTTAAAATCGTCAGAATAAATAGAATTCTAGCAAGATGCACATCATTAACAAAATAAATAGAATAGTAAATATGTACAAGTAAAATTGAGTAATAAATCTATATAAATGTATACAAGTGCTGTGGGGAGGGGAAGGAGGTAGGACAGAGAGGGGACATCATTAACAAAATAAATAGAATAGTAAATATGTACAAGACTGTGAGCCCACTGTTGGGTAGGGACTGTTTTTAGACTGTGAGCCCACTGTTGGGTAGGGACTGTCTCTATATGTTGCCAACTTGTACTTCCCAAGCGCTTAGTACAGTGCTCTGCACACAGTAAGCGCTCAATAAATACGATTGATGATGATGTTGCCAACTTGTACTTCCCAAGCGCTTAGTACAGTGCTCTGCACATAGTAAGTGCTCAATAAATACGATTGATTGATTGATGATTGAGTAATAAATCCGTACAAATGTATACAAGTGCTGTGGGGAGGGGAAGGAGGGAGGACAGAGGGGGGATGAGGAGGAGGAGAGGAAAAAGTCCTTCTAGACTGTGAACCCGCTGTTGGGTAGGGACCGTCTCTATATGTTGCCAACTTGTACTTACCAAGCGCTTAGTACAGTGCTCTGCACACAGTAAGGGCTCAATAAATACGATTGAATAAATGAATGAAAAAGGGGGCTGAGTGTGGGAAGGCCTCCTAGAGGAGGTGAGCTCTCAGTAGGGCTTTGAAGGGAGGAAGCGAGCTAGCTTGGCGGATGTGCCGAGGGAGGGCATCCCAATAAATACGATGCAATGAATTCAGTCATTCAATTAAATCGTATTTATTGAGCGCTTACTGTATACACAGCACTGTACTAAGCGCTTGGAAAGTACAAGTTGGCAACAGATAGAGACGGTCCCTACCCAACAGTGGGCTCACAGTCCTATTTATTTTATTTTGTTGGTATGTTTGGTTCTGTTCTCTGTCTCCCCCGTTTAGACTGTGAGCCCACTGTTGGGTAGGGACTGTCTCTATGTGTTGCCAATTTGTACTTCCCAAGCGCTTAGTACAGTGCTCTGCACATAGTAAGCGCTCAATAAATACGATTGATTGATTGATTGATAGAAGACGACTGTGGCTTGGAGAAGCAGCGTGGCTCAATGGAAAGAGCCCAGGCTTTGGAGTCAGAGGTCGTAGGTTCAAATCCCGGCTCCGCCAACTGTCAGCTGTGTGATTTTGGGCAAGTCACTTCACTTCTCTGGGGCCTCTGTTACCTCATCTGTAAAATGGGAATTAAGACTGTGAGCCCCCCGTGGGATGTGATGTGTATATTGTTATAATTCTATTTATACTGACGGTATCTTCTAGACTGTGAGCCTACTGTTGGGTAGGGACCGTCTCTACATGTTGCCAACTTGTACTTCCCAAGAGCTTAGTACAGTGCTCTGCACACAGTAAGTGCTCAATAAATACGATTGAATGAATGAATGACACCTGTCTACTTGTTTTGTTGACTGTCTCCCCCTTCTAGACTGTGAGCTCATTGTTGGGTAGGGACCGTCTCTGTTGCCGATTTAATAAGGTGATCACCTTGTAACCTCCCCAGCGCTTAGAACAGTGCTTTGCACATAGTAAGCGCTTAATAAATGCTATCATTCATTCATTCATATTTATGCATTCATTCATTCAATCGTATTTATTGAACGCTTACTGTGTGCAGAGCACTGTCCTAAGCGCTTGGGAAGTACAAGTTGGCAACATAGAGAGACGGTCCCTACCCAACATTATTATTATTATGATGATGATGGTATTTGTTAAGCGCTTACTATGTGCAAAGCACTGTTCTAAGCGCTGGGGGGGATACAAGGTGATCAAGTTGCCCCACGTGGGGCTCACAGTCTTTATCCCCATTTTCCAGATGAGGGAACGGAGGCCCAGAGAAGTGAAGTGACTTGCCCAAAGTCACACAGCTGACAATTGGCGGAGCCTGGGTTTGAACCCACGACCTCTGACTCCAAAGCCCGGGCTCTTTTCCACTGAGCCATGCTGCTTCTCTCCAAAAACCTTTGGTGTGGTTTTTTGGAACTTCTATTTCCAGATGCTTCCCTTGATCACGGTGATCACCTTGTAACCTCCCCGGCACTTAGAACAATGCCTTCACATAGTAAGCACTTAATAAATGCTGTCATTCATTCAATCGTATTTATTGAGCGCTTACTGTGTGCAGAGCACTGTACTAAGCGCTTGGGAAGTACAAGTTGGCAACATAGAGAGACGGTCCCTACGCAACATTATTATTATTACTATGGTATTTGTTAAGCATTTACTATGTGCAAAGCACTGTTCTAAGCGCTGGGGGGATACAAGGTGATCAGGTTGCTCCACGTGGAGCTCACAGTCTTAATCCCCATTTTTCAGATGAGGGAACTGAGGCCCGGAGAAGTGAAGTGACTTGCCCAAAGTCACACAGCTGACAAGTGGCGGAGCCGGGATTTGAACACACGACCTCTGACCCCAAAGCCCGTACTCTTTCCATGGGGCTACACTTCTTCTCTAGCCACATTGCTTTATCGAGAGCTTACTGTGTGCAGAGCACTGTACAAAGACGGTGATCACCTTGTAACCTCCCCAGCGCTTAGAACAGTGCTTTGCACATAGTAAGCGCTTAAGAAATGCTATCATTCATTCAATCGTATTTATTGAGCGCTTACTGTGTGCAGAGCACTGTACTAAGAGCTTTTTAGACTGTGAGCCCACCGTTGGGTAGGGACTATCTCTATATGTTGCCAACTTGTACTTCCCAAGCGCTTAGTACAGTGCTCTGCACACAGTAAGCGCTCAGTAAATACAATTGATGGATTGATTGATTGATTGGGAAGTACAAGGTGGCAACATAGAGAGGCGGGCCCTACCCAACATTAGTATTATTATTATTATTATTATTTTGCCAACTTGTACTTCCCAAGCGCTTAGTACAGTGCTCTGCACACAGTAAGCGCTCAATAAATACGATTGATGGATTGGTTGATTGGGAAGTACAAGGTGGCAACATAGAGAGGCGGTCCCTACCCAACATTATTATTATGTTGCCAACTTGTACTTCCCAAGCGCTTAGTACAGCGCTCTGCACACAGTAAGCGCTCAATAAATACGATTGATGGATTGATTGATTGGGAAGTACAAGGTGGCAACATAGAGAGGCGGTCCCTACCCAACATTATTATTATGATGTTGCCAACTTGTACTTCCCAAGCGCTTAGTCCAGTGCTCTGCACACAGTAAGCACTCAGTAAATAGGATTGATGGATTGATTGATTGGGAAGTACAAGGTGGCAATATAGAGAGGCGGTCCCTACCCAACATTATTATTATTATTATTATGTTGCCAACTTGTACTTCCCAAGCGCTCAGTACAGTGCTCTGCACCCAGTAAGCGCTCAATAAGTACGATTGATGGATTGATTGATTGGGAAGTACAAGGTGGCAACATAGAGAGGCGGTCCCTACCCAACATTATTATTATGATGTTGCCAACTTGTACTTCCCAAGCGCTTAGTACAGCGCTCTGCACACAGTAAGCGCTCAATAAATACGATTGATGGATTGATTGATTGGGAAGTACAAGGTGGCAACATAGAGAGGCTGTCCCTACCCAACATTATTATTATTATGTTGCCAACTTGTACTTCCCAAGCGCTTAGTACAGTGCTCTGCACACAGTAAGCGCTCAATAAATACGATTGATGGATTGGTTGATTGGGAAGTACAAGGTGGCAACATAGAGAGGCGGTCCCTACCCAACATTATTATTATGTTGCCAACTTGTACTTCCCAAGCGCTTAGTACAGCGCTCTGCACACAGTAAGCGCTCAATAAATACGATTGATGGATTGATTGATTGGGAAGTACAAGGTGGCAACATAGAGAGGCGGTCCCTACCCAACATTATTATTATGATGTTGCCAACTTGTACTTCCCAAGCGCTTAGTCCAGTGCTCTGCACACAGTAAGTGCTCAGTAAATAGGATTGATGGATTGATTGATTGGGAAGTACAAGGTGGCAATATAGAGAGGCGGTCCCTACCCAACATTATTATTATTATTATTATGTTGCCAACTTGTACTTCCCAAGCGCTCAGTACAGTGCTCTGCACCCAGTAAGCGCTCAATAAGTACGATTGATGGATTGATTGATTGGGAAGTACAAGGTGGCAACATAGAGAGGCGGTCCCTACCCAACATTATTATTATGATGTTGCCAACTTGTACTTCCCAAGCGCTTAGTACAGCGCTCTGCACACAGTAAGCGCTCAATAAATACGATTGATGGATTGATTGATTGGGAAGTACAAGGTGGCAACATAGAGAGGCTGTCCCTACCCAACATTATTATTATTATGTTGCCAACTTGTACTTCCCAAGCGCTTAGTCCAGTGCTCTGCACCCAGTAAGCGCTCAATAAATACGACTGATTGATTGATTATTATTATTAGAAGAATGAAATCCGACTGACTGAATCAAACGTCCGCCAACCCAGCCGCCTCTCCTCCCGCCCCCTCCAAACGCTCCCCTGACTCAGCGCCGCTTCCCCCTCCAGTCGCGTTTTTTTATGAATGAAAAACGTCCTCGCCTTCATTACATAAGCCCGAGGGCCCTGATTGGTCCCCCGCTCCGGCAACATCCATTATGTAAAGAGAGTCGGGGGCGGGGCTTGGAGAGGGGTCCGGTCCAATGAGGACGGCGCCTGCTGAGGAGACAGCTTCCTATTGGTTGGTGGGAGGGGACGGGGTGGATACAGGCGGTGATGGACGTGGAGGCGGGCCAATGGGAGCGGGGCGGGGTGGGGCGGCGGGCCAATGGGCGGAGCCGGCGGCGGTCGGGGCTCGGCGGGCCGCGGCGGCGCAGAGAGCGGGAGGAGCGCGGGGAGCGGAGCGGTTTGGGCGGCTTCCCCCTGCCCGCCCAACCGGTTCCGGCCCGGTTCGGCCCGGTTCGGCCCGCGGAACCGTCCGTCTCGCGCATGCGCGCGCTCAGGTGAGCGAATGGACCGAACCGGGACCGCGCCGTGGGCATCGTCGTTCATTCATTCAGTCGTACGTACTGAGCGCCTACTGCGCGCACGGCACCGTACTGAGCGCCCGGGAAGGACGAGTCGGCGTCCTAGAGAGACGGTCATTCATTCATGAGCGATTACTGTGTACGGAGCATCATCATCATCATCAATGGTATTTATGGAGCGCTTACTGTGTGCGGGGCACTGTGCTAAGCGCTTCGGAAGGACGAGTCGGCATCATAGAGAGCTTAAGCGCTTAGTACAGTGCTCTTTTAGACTGTGAGCCCTCTGTTGGGTAGGGACTGTCTCTGTATGTTGCCAACTTGGACTTCCCAAGCGCTTAGTACAGTGCTCTGCACATAGTAATTGCTCAATAAATACGATTGATTGATTGACTTGACTTCCCAAGCGCTTAGTCCAGTGCTCTGCACAAGGAAGCGCTCAATAAAGGCGATTGAATGACCATAGAGACGGTCATTCCTTCATGAGCGCTTACTGTGTGCGGAGCACTGGGCTAAGCGCTTGGGAAGGACGAGTCGGCATCATAGAGAGCTTAAGCGCTTAGTACAGTGCTCTTTTAGACTGTGAGCCCTCTGTTGGGTAGGGACTGTCTCTGTATGTTGCCAACTTGGACTTCCCAAGCGCTTAGTACAGTGCTCTGCACACAGTGAGCGCTCAATAAATACGATTGATTGCGCCGCACACAGTAAGCGCTCAATAAATGCGATTGAATGACTATAGAGACGGTCATTCCTTCATGAGCGCTTACTGTGTGCGGAGCACTGGGCTAAGCGCTTGGGAAGGATGAGTCGGCATCGTAGAGAGCGTAAGCGCTTAGTACAGTGCTCTTTTAGACTGTGAGCCCTCTGTCGGGTAGGGACTGTCTCTGTATGTTGCCAACTTGGACTTCCCAAGCGCTTAGTACAGTGTTCTGCACACAGTAAGCGCTCAATAAATACGATTGATTGATTGACTTGTACTTCCCAAGTGCTTAGTCCAGTGCTCTGCACACAGTAAGCGCTCAATAAATGCGATTGAATGAATATAGAGATGGTTATTCATTCATGAGCGCTTACTGTGTGCGGAGCACTGGGCTAAGCGCTTGGGAAGGACGAGTCGGCATCATAGAGAGCTTAAGCGCTTAGCACAGTGCTCTGCACACAGTAAGCGCTCAATAAATGCGATTGAATGACTATAGAGACGGTCATTCCTTCATGAGCGCTTACTGTGTGCGGAGCACTGGGCCAAGCGCTTGGAAAGGACGAGTCGGCATCATAGAGAGGTTAAGCGCTTAGTACAGTGCTCTGCACACAGTAAGCGCTCAATAAATGCGACTGAATGACTATAGAGACGGTCATTCATTCATGAGCGCTTACTGTGTGCGGAGCACTGTGCTGAGCGCTTGGGAAGGACAAGACGGCAACATATAGAGGCGGTCATTCATTCAGTCGTACTTATTGAGCGCTTACTGGGCCTTCCCAAGCGCTTAGTCCAGTGCTCTGCACTCAGTAAGAGCTCAATAAATACGATTGATTGATTGCAGAGCATTGTACTAAGCGCTTGGGAAGGACAGGTCGGCAACATAGAGGCGGTCAGTCATTCATTCAGTGTATTTATTGAGCGCTTACTGGGTGCAGAGCACTGGACTAAGCGCTTGGGAAGGACAAGTCGGCCAAATGGAGAGACGGTCATTCATTCAGTCGTATTTATTGAGCGCTTAGTGTGGGCAGAGCACTGGACTAAGCGCTTGGGAAGTACAGCTCGGCAACATATAGAGGCATGCATTCATTCAGTGTATTTATTGAGCGCTTAGTGTGTGCAGAGCACTGGACTAAGCGCTTGGGAAGGACAAGTCGGCAACATAGACGGTCATTCATTCAATCGTATTGAGCGCTTACTATGTGCAGAGCACTGGACTAAGCGCTTGGGAAGGACAAGTCGGCAACATATAGAGCCGGTCATTTATTCATGAGCTCTTACTGCGTGCAGAGCACTGTGCTAAGCGATTGGGAAGGACAAGTCGGCAACATATAGAGACGGTCATTCATTCAGTCGTATTTATTGAGCGCTTACTCGGTGCGGAGCATTGTACTAAGCGCTTGGGAAGTACAAGTCGGCAACATAGAGAGACGGTCATTTATTCATTCATTCAATGTATTTATTGAGCGCTTACTGGGTGCAGAGCACTGGACTAAGCGCTTGGGAAGGACAAGTCGGCAACATATAGAGACGGTCATTCATTCAGTCTCCCCCTCCCCCTCGTCCCCCTCTCCATTCCCCCATCTTACCTCCTTCCCTTCCCCACAGCACCTGTATACATGTATATATGCTTGTACATATTTATTACTCTATTTATTTATTTATTTTACTTGTACATGTCTATTCTATTTATTTTATTTTGTTAGTATGTTTGGTTTTGTTCCGTCTCCCCCTTTTAGACTGTGAGCCCACTGTTGGGTAGGGACTGTCTCTATATGTTTCCAATTTGTCCTTCCCAAGCGCTTAGTACAGTGCTGTGCACATAGTAAGCGCTCAATAAATACGATTGATGATGATGATGATGATGATTCAGTCGTATTGAGCGCTTACTGTGTGCAGAGCACTGGACTAAGCGCTTGGGAAGGACAAGTCGGCAACATATAGAGGCGGTCATTCATTCATTCATTCAGTCGTATTTATTGAGCGCTTACTGTGTGCAGAGCACTGGACTAAAAGCCGGCAACATATAGAGACGGTCATTCATTCATTATAATAATAACAATAATGATGGCACTTACTAAGCGCTTACTATGTGCAAAGCACTGTTCTAAGCCCTGGGGAGGTGACATGGTGATCAGGTGGGCCCACGGGGCGGGGGGCTCGCAGTTTTCATCCCCATTTTCCCGATGAGGGAACTGAGGCCCAGAGAAGTGAAGTGACTTGCCCAAAGTCGCGCAGCTGACAATTGGTGGAGCCGGGATTTGAACCCATGACCTCTGCCTCCAAAGCCCGGGCTCTTTCCACTGAGCCACGCTGCTTCTCTCTCATCACTATCCTCCTTCTTCATCCTATTGGTGCACACACACCCCGCCGTGTGCAGAGCACTGTGCTAAACGCTTGTGAGAGTGCATGCTAACCTTCTTTTAAACGCATTTCCCGAGCGCTTTACTGTGTGCAGAGCACTGTGCTAAGCGCCTGGGAGAGTCCATTATAACCTTTCCATCGCGTTTATTGAGCACGCACTGTGTGCAGAGCACTGCGCTGAGCGCCTGGGAGACTTCTAGACTGTAGGCCCACTGTTGGGTAGGGACCGTCTCTATATGTTGCCAACTTGGACTTCCCAAGCGCTTAGTACAGTGCTCTGCGCACAGTAAGCGCTCAATAAATACGATTGAATGAATGAACGCTCTTTCAGTCGCATTTATTGAGCGCTCACTGTGTGCAGAGCACTGTGCTAAGCACTTGGGAGACCACTCTAACCTTTCAGTCGCCTTTATTTGTCTGTCTCCCCCTTCTAGACTGTGAGCCCGTTTTTGGGTAGGGACCGTCTCTATAGGTTGCTGATTTGTACTTCCCAAGCGCTTAGTACAGTGCTCTGCACACAGTAAGCGCTCAATAAATACGATTGAATGAGCGAATTGAGCGCTCACTGTGTGAAGAGCACTGCGCTGAGGGCCTGGGAGACTTCACTTACACCTTCTTGCAGTCGCATTTATTGAGCGCTGACTGTGTGCGGGGCACTGTGCTAAGCTCCTGGGAGAGTTCAATATAACCTTTCAATCGCATTTATTGAGCGCTGACTGTGTGCGCAGCACTGCGCTAAGCGCTTGGGAGACTACACTGTAACCTTTCAGTCGCGTTTATTGAGCGCTGACTGTGTGCACTGTGCTAAGCGCCTGGGAGAGTACACTGCAACCTTCTTTTAATCGCATTTATTGAGCGCTCACTGTGTGCAGAGCACTGGACTAAGCGCCTAGGAGAGTACACTGCAACCTTCTTTTAATCGCATTTATTGAGCGCTCACTGTGTGCAGAGCACTGGACTAAGCGCCTAGGAGAGTTCACTATAACCTTTTCGATCGCTCAGTCCAGTGCTCTGCACACAGTCAGCATTGAATTGAATGAATCGCCTTTATTGAGTGCAGAGCACTGTGCTAAGCGCTTGGGAGGCTACACTATAACCTTTCAATTGCATTTATTGAGCGCTGACTGTGTGCAGAGCACTGCGCTAAGCGCTTGGGAGAGTACAGTGTAATATTGTTCAATCGTATTTACTGAGCGCGGACTGCAGAGCACTGTAGTAAGCGCTTGGGAGAGTATAGTATAATATTGTTCAATCGTAATGAGCGTTTACTGTGTGCAGAGCACTGCACTAAGCGCTTGGGAGAGTACACTATAGCATTCTTTCAGTCGTATTTATTGAGCGCCTACTGTGTGCAGAGCACTGCACTAAGCGCTTGAGAGTACAGTACAATATTGCTCAATCGTATTTATTGAGCGCTTACTGTGTGCAGAGCACTGTACTAAGCGCCCGGGAGAGTACAGTGTAACATTCTTTCAGTCGTATTGATTGAGCGTTCATTGTGTGCACAGCACTGTACTAAGCGCCCGGGAGAGTCCAATGCAACATCACACACGTTCCCCTGCCCACCACGAGCTCCCAGTCTTGAGGGATGTGCGGCTCACTCACTCATTCATTCATTCATTCAATTGTATTTATTGAGCGCTTAGTGTGTGCAGAGCACTGTACTAAGCGCCCGGGAGAGTCCAATGCAACATCACACACGTTCCCCTGCCCACCACGAGCTCCCAGTCTTGAGGGGATGCGCGGCTCATTCATTCATTCATTCAGTTGTATTTATTGAGCGCTTAGTGTGTGCAGAGCACTGTACTAAGCGCTTGGGAAGTGCAAATCGTTAACAGAGACGGTCCCTACCCAACAACGGGCTCACAGTGTAGAAGGGGGAGACAGACAACCAAACAACCCAAGTAGGCAGGTGTTCCCAAGAGGGAGAGCCGGGATTTGGGGGTTCACAGGGAGTAGACGTTGAGCCCTTTGTTGGGTAGGGACCGTCTCTATATTTTGCCGACTTGGGCTTCCCAAGCGCTTAGTACAGTGCTCTGCACACAGTAAGCGCTCAATAAATACGATTGAATGAATGAATGAATGAACCCACGCCCTTTGAGGGGGGCAGAATGCGCCCCGAGCCGGGCAGGGACCTCAAAAGGGCCCCGGTTTGGGGGATTCGGATACTTGTATATATGTATATATGTTTGTACATATTTATTTCTCTATTTTACTTGTACATATGTATATATGTCACCTTTATATATGTATATATGTTTGTACATATTTATTTCTCTGTTTATTTTACTTGTACATATCTATTCTATTTATTTTATTTTGTTAATATGTTTGGTTTTGTTCTCTGTCCCCCCCTTCTAGACTGTGAGCCCACTGTTGGGTAGGGACTGTCTCTATATGTTGCCAACTTGGACTTCCCAAGCGCTTAGTACAGTGCTCTGCACACAGTAAGCGCTCAATAAATATGATTGATTTGGGGGGCTCAGAAATGGGGGGATACCTGGTTTGGACGCCCCTAACCAAACCAGGATTTGGCCTAAATATTGAGAGGTGCACTGTTTATTTTTTTTGGGGGGGTGTTGGAGGGGGCGAGGGATGGACCCTGTTGGGTAGGGACCGTCTCTATATGTTGCCAACTTGGACTTCCCAAGCGCTTAGTACAGTGCTCTGCACACAGTAAGCGCTCAATAAATACGATTGATTGATTGATTGATTGAGCCCCATCGGCCTACAATTACGGGAAGGTTGCAGGGAAAAAAAACGGGGTGCACGTAAAGCCCCCCCAAGGCCCGAGCCAGGAACCCCAATAGTGCAGGCCGCTCAGTACAGGACCGGGAGGTGAGGAGATGGATGCACGGGAAGGTGGGAGTTAAGTTTCGTGCAATGCACAAGGACTGACTTTGAGAAGGTGGTAATAATAATAATGGTATTTATTGAGCGCTTCCTGCGTTCAAAGGACTGTACTAAGCGCCCGGGAGAGGACAATAGGACATCAAACGCATTCCCCTCTCTCATGTCTCCCCCTTCTAGGCGGTGAGCCCGTTGGTGGGTAGGGATTGTCTACATCTGTGGCCGAATTGTACTTTCCAAGCGCTTAGTACAGTGCTGTGCACACAGTCGGCGCTCAATAAATAGGAATATGAGTACAAATAAGTAGGAATATAAATATGAGTCCTAAAGGTGCTGCTTTTTTAGGGGGCGGGGAGCCAGCTCCCCGTTTTCCCCCGAGGGAGCGTAGAAGCAGCCCGATTTGCAGCTCCGGGTTTTATGAATGTGGCTGACTTTATGAATGAAGCGGGTTTCTTCTCCTTTTTTTTTTTTCTTTTGGTTTTTCTTTTCCTTTTTGTGAATGAAGCATTGAGCTCGCTTCCTAAAACGCGGGGGTGAAGCCGAGCGAGTTGCAAGGTGGGGGCGGGGTGGGCCCCTCCGGAGGAGTTTTCATGAATGGGGAAAAGCTGGGAATTTGGTTGGAAGTGTGGCTTGTTTTTTTCCTTCTTTTTTTTTTTTTTTGTGAATGGGGCCCTGCGCTGAGGATCCGGTTACAGCCTCTACCTGATGCTGCTTGCTCTGCCATTCATAAAACCGAGACCAGATTTGGGAGGGAGGGGGAGGGGTTTTTAATTGGATTCTTTGACTGTGTTAAAGTTTTCCTGGAGGCACAGTGAAAGGGGAAAAGGAGGAAATGGTTTTTAACTCTTAGTTTGAACCCAGGGTGTCCCTTCCAGGTTCTTTCATTCATTCAATCGCATTTATTGAGCGCTTCCTTGTGCAGAGCGCTGGACTAAGCGCTTGGGAAGTACAAGTCGGCAACATATAGAGACGGTCCCTGCCCACCAGCGGGCTCACTGTCTAGAAGAGGGATTCTTTGAAAAGAAATTATCAATCAATCAATCGTATTTATTGAGCGCTTCCTTGTGCAGAGCACTGGACTAAGCGCTTGGGAAGTACAAGTCGGCAACATATAGAGACGGTCCCTGCCCACCAACGGGCTCACAGTCTAGAGAGGGATTCTTTGAAAAGAAATTATCAATCGATCAATCGTATTTATTGAGCGCTTACTGCGTGCAGAGCACTGGACTAAGCGCTTGGGAAGTACAAGTTGGCAACATATAGAGACAGTCCCTACCCAACAGTGGGCTCACAGTCTAGAAGGGGGAGACAGAGAACAAAACCAAACATATTAACAAAATAGAATAGATATGTACAAGTAAAATAAATAGAGTAATAAATATGTACAAACATATATACATATATCAATGTTGGGGGGGGCACATTTACAAATATGATTAAAATCAGTCCACCTGAGAGGCGGGGCCTTTGAATCTAGACTTGTGAGTCCGTTGTTGGGCAGGGGTTGTCCCCATTTGTCGCTGAATTGTACTTTCCAAGCGCTTAGTACAGTGCCCTGCACACAGTAAGCGCTCAATAAATACGATCGCATGAATGAATCGGTTCTTTTGTGGCCTTTTGAAGGGATGTTTGCCGTCGTTCTGGAAAAGCGTTGCGGCGTATTTCATTTCGGGGCTGAAAATACTCTCCGGCCCCCCGCCACTTATTTTGTGAGGCTGACAGATTTTTGGAGGGGGTGGGGAAGGTGTAAGCAGAGAAGGCGGACTACAGGCCTCCTTCACATTCCTCCATGCACTGCTCAGTGTTTCAGAGCTTCTGCTTAGACTTTGGTGGCACTTACGGAAAGGTTTTAGTCTAAAATAGTTTTAGAACAGTTGCACTGAAGACTGTTACTTGCTGACCTGTATGCCCCGCTCACTCTCTTCCCCCCGCCCCCCTTCTTCTTCTTCTTCTTCTCCTTGGGATTGACTTTTAAATTAGGGGGCTTTCTGTTCCCCGCTTTCTGAAACAAACCACCTCATACAAAAAGGAAAATGGAAGGTTGTCTTTGCACGTTGATGAAAACTCGACCTGCTTCAGAGAAGGTTACGAAATAGAGATCTCTCCAGTGCAGTTGCCCACTAGAGGACTCCTTATTTTAACTTTGTATATACAAGTTAAAGGAAGGAAAACTGCTCTTTGATCATTTCCCTCTGCTCGAGTGAGCTAGAATTACAAGAATTGCATCAGTAAAAGCAAAGGAGCTTTTTTCCAGCTCTTTGTTGGCTTTTCTGCCCGTCGTATGGAGGATAGAGTACAAATGTGAAAAGGTGTCTGGAAAGGCAGTGCAGTACCGTCTTGTTTTGTTCCCTGTGAACTTGAAAAACGACCTTCCTTTCTTTCCCTCCTGGAATTACCAACTCCTCCCGGAGTTTAGTGGTCGATTTTCCTGATGTGTCCGGGGCCTCTCTCTGGCCCCTTTCAATATGTGCCTTATCCATATTTAGCATGTACTAAAGCTTCCATCAGCTCCCCAAGTTTCCCAGGCAGTCTCTTTTATGGAACGGCTTCTTTCATAAATCTCATTCGGAGGAGAGTCGAGGCGGGGGCTTTTCTAGGGTTAAGTTAAACCTGCCTTGACATTCCATGAACTTATTGCTAATACTGACTTTTTTTTTTTAAGCCTTAAAGGTGAAACTATTTGGACTTTGTGCTATGGGTGCCCTCCCCGCCTTTTGATCCTTGCCTATCTGGGGTAGTTTGCTCCTTTTAAGAAGTTAGTGAGGTCACTGGGTTGCTATGGAGAGTTATGACATCACAAACAAGAGGTATGACCGTTCTTGTGTTTGAACAAGAAGGGATAGGTTCTGTGAAAATGAAGTTGAGTAATCACAATCAGCAAATGATCTAAGGCAGGAATTATCGAGAAGTAAAGGTTTCAACTTGGGCGCACGTTAATCTTAACCCAGCAGTTAATCTCTACAGCTTGCAACGTAAGTGTTCCTTAAGTGTCACCAAAGAAAGGAATGTTCTCTCTTGGGCTGAAAGAAACAGCAGTATGTGATTATTTCATGGCTTTATCTCTCTTTTTTTTTCCCTGTTTCTCAGTCTGAAAACTGCCAACGTCTATAGCAAGAGGACCCTTTTCCCCCTCGGAATTGCTCAATGCTGAAACCTTTCAAAGGGATATTAAAGTCATTGGAAGCACAATGGATGGTTTTTATGACCAACAAGTCCCTTTTATGGTCCCAGGGGTGAGTCTTGTGGCCTTTTCTCCCCCACCCCCCTTTGGATTTATTTTTATCCTTCAGATATGAACATTCTCCTAATTTGTTTTAGTGCATCCCTCCTTCTGAATCCCCTGTGTTTCAGAGGAGTCTCTCTTATGGAACTCGTTTGTTTTCTTCAGAAATCTCGTTCAGAGGAATGTCGAGGGCGGCCTGTGATTGACAGAAAGAGGAAGTTCTTAGACACAGATCTGGCTCATGATTCAGAAGGTCTGAAAGTTTTCCTTCATATTTGTTATGGTTTCTTTCAAATTGGCTCCATTGTGAGTAGAAGGTAAGAACTTGCACCTTTTCATGTTGTTTTCATTTTATTTCCAATTCCAGAGTTGTTCCAGGATCTCAGCCAGCTCCAAGAGGCTTGGTTAGCTGAAGGCAAGTTTCTCAGCTGTCCTGTTTTTTTTCCAAAGAAAATCTTTCAGTGTACACTTTCATTGAGATCGAAATGTCTAAATTGCAAATTTTTTTTCCCAGCACAAGTTCCTGATGATGAACAGTTTGTTCCAGATTTTCAGTCCGATAACCGTAAGTCCTTTCTCAGTTGCTGAACTTTTTGCTGGGAAATCATCCGATGACCCCACTTTGGGGGCCCGATAAGATTAGCTGAAATGACCCTAAATGGTTTTGGTTCCTGTGGCCCTGTCTCTAGTCTCCATAAGGGTGTGGGTACCCAGTTGCGTGGCTTCAAGTTTGGGCTGTCTGCTTCGCTCTCTTCTCCTTTGGCTGTGTCGTATTCAGCTGTTTCAGGTTTTCCCGTGGCAGAAAAATATTTGGATTTCTGAGAAATTCAGCCCCAATTGCTGGTAAATCAGGAGATGTTCCAATAGGGTGGCAAATGCAAAAAAAAAAAAATCACACTTCTGATCTCCAGCGAGAAGGTTAGTTGCGGGGGGGGTCTTTCAGTGCTGTCCTCAACAGGTTTTTGAGCTTTTACTGTCCAAGCGAGTCTGTCAAGGACAAAGCTGGCTGGTGAAATTTGAGCAGCCCAGAGCTACTCTAGGGACCATTAGTCACTGGCCAGTGAGCATGTTTAAGAGAAGATTGGAGAAAATGCTGCCTCTTGAGAGTTGCATCATAGAGAAAATCATGTCTCTTAGTCATATTTATGATAGCAAACACCTGAGCCAGGCAAGAGGATACTGTTTCTCGTTTTGCACTAGGCAAACGGCTTGCATAGTTGCTGACAGAAAACGCTGGATGAATGAATTTGTGTACGCGCGTTCGTGTGCACACATTTGGGGTGATTGTTTTGGGTCATGCTGGTAATAGAGGTTCAATAAAAGGCGAGATGTTCCGAATCATTAATGGAAATAGCGTTGGTCCCAACTAAACATTCTTTAATAATAGACCTCCTTTCTAAGGCATACTGCCATGAAACTTTAAAAGGGAATAAAATGTAGCCTGCAGTTGAATGGTTTACTTAGCTTTGTCACAGCTTGCCACGGAGTATTCTATATTAAAGTAAATGCATGTTAATTATTGCTCTTTGATTGCTTTAATGTGATTGGGAAGCTTGCCACCAAACTGCTAAAGACAACCCGAATTTTGTATTTTCTTTAGAGATGAAAGGCAGAGGATTTGTAGTTCAACTTTGTTCTGTGTTGACAATCTGGCCCAGCCCTCACAGTTCTTGCTTGGAGCAGCATAAACTGCAGTGGTGTGGGAGGTGGCTGTTTTGGCAGAGACGCTTTGAAATGCCTTTGACACTTTTTTTTTTTTCCTGGAGGGGATTGTTGTTGTTTCTTCCTACCCTTGAGAGCTAGAGAAGAGAGAGGTTGGCTACTTCAAATTGTTATAATTTCAAAACTAAAATAAATCATCTTTCAAAGTGTTGCTGAGCACACTCTGAATACAGGATTCAATTGAAGACATATATATATATATAGAGAGAGAGAGAGAGAGAGAGAGGTACACACACATATATATATATATATATATATATTCTTTTGTGGGTACACACTGTAATGATGCCATCAGGACGTGTTCTTCAAGCAGATTTTGACTGTCTAAAAATAAATCCAGGTCAAATAATAGGATGTAGGAAGGCTTCTTAATGTAAAGAAACTCTCTAGCTTATATATAACATGACTTGATTCAGTATTAGTTTTATAAGCCCAGGGCACTCTAGCCTTGTGTTTTTAAAGGTGATGCCGAGGGCTTTATCACTTTCCCATGCACATTGCTGCCTAATTTCTATGGAAAGAGCCTGGAAAAGGACAGGCCCCAAATGTATTTATTTGCCAACAAGAACTTGGCTAAAATACAAGTATGGGCTGGTCTCTCCTTTAGCTGTTCATTCTCATTATCTGCTTAGACTGCAGTTCAAAATCACAATGCAGTAATACTGGAGCTGGCAGACTAAACTGCTGGGCAGTACACTCTTTCTTCTCTCTGAAAGCATTTAGTAGGATTTTATTAAAGACCCAGCCTCCACTCTTGAGTGATCTTCTGGAAGATCACATGATTTCACCACAGGAGGGGGAGAGAATCTCCTTCAAAATTAATGAAACTTGGCTGGGGGGCGGTTAGAATCTCCCAAGAAAGGACAACTTCATTTTACAGTGTAAAACCCCTCTTCAAAATCATTGGCCCTGCAGTTACCCGAGCCCAAGGATTTTTAACAAATGCTCTTCTGAGGACTGCCGCAGTTGACATTCAACCTTTTTGTCTGAACAGAGATCTAAACTTGCTAGTTTTCCTGTGAGGATTAAAGAACTCAGGATTGTAGAAAGTAGTTTATCGCCCAAAGTAGGATTCAGGGCCGTTAAATCCTGGAAGGTTTGCTTAAATGACAAAGCATATTTTGAGGGAGGGCATCTTCCCGACTTGCCATTTCTGTCAGAAGGCTAGCTTTCTCCAACTGCGAAGCAGCGTGACCTAATGGAAAAAGCACAGGCCTAGGAGTCAGAGGAACTGGGTTCTAATCCCGACTCCGTCGCTTGTCTTCTGTGTGATCTTAGACAAGTCACTTTGCTTCTCTGGGCCTCAGTGACCTCATCTCTGTAAAAGGGGGATTGAGACTGTGAGCCCCGTGTGGGACATGGACTCTGTCCAACCTGATTAGCTTGTATCTACCCCAGGGCTTAGTATATTGACTGGCACATAATAAGCACTTAACAAATACCGTAAAAAAGATAGTCCAATAAATGTGTTCTTCTTGACTGACAGAGGGGCACCAGTTGTAGTTTTCAGTTAGGACCTAGAGGTATAGTGTTGCCCAGACTGCGGCTCTGGGCCTGTTGGAGACCTACAAAGGTAAATTTCTTGTAATTCTCACCATCCTTCTCTTTGTTCCAAGCTCAGCATCTTTCTCATCTCCCAGGACACTTCTGGGGTTTAGTCGATAGGATGAGATCGAGAAAAAGAAAAATATCACAAACCGATAACATTTCAACTTGAAAATTTTCTGAGAAAGTTCTGAGCAGTCTATGTAGATATATGCAAAATGGATGATACTTTTACGCACCCGTAGCCTTCCTGTTTCATATGTGTGACCTTGGGCAAGTCACTTCTCTGTTCCTCAGTGACCTCATCTGTAAAATGGGGATTAAGATTGTGAGCCTCATGTGGGACGTGGACTATGTCCAACCTGATTAGCTTGTATCTGCCCAGTACATAGAACAGTGCCTGGCACATAGTAAGTGCTTAAATGCCATAAAAAATATACCTGAATATGACCATCAGGAACATCCTAGTCATTAAACACCCAGATTTGACTGATGGCGTGCCAGTGCTTCACACTTTTTGAGTTCTCTGTTTTGTCCTGACTTTCTTATGAAAATTTCTCTTTAACTCCAGTTTCTCCAAAGTTTGGATTTTTTTTTTTTCCATCCAGTGTTAAGGAACCTCTGAGGCGGATGAGAAAAGGGCCTCAAGCATTTTTAAATATAAAGCGCCCGATGTAAATGTGCTCGACATTCTCACAGAGAATTGTATTTGGAAGCAGGCTTAGGTAACTTCCTGGCATTTGGACCTGGGGGATGCTGGGAAAACAGTTATTGCTCCAATCATCTCTTTTCCTTAATTCCTTCCTGGGTACTTAATAGTATTGCTAATACCATAAAAGTCCGATTTTTAAAGAAGAATTTCAGTCTGGTATGGCAGTGGCTAGTGAGTGGAAGGCAGTTGGCTACTAGTCAAAACTCACCTGTGCTGGGCAGCAGCGACATGGGAGAGAGTTGAGGGTGGAGACTCAAGTTGACTTCGTGGGAAGAGGCAATGGTAAACCGCTTTCATATTTTTACTGAGAAAACTATGGATCCCCTACCAGAACGATTGCAGATGGAGGCGGGGCATTCTGGGAGAGTTGCGTTCATGGAGTCATTATGGGTCAGAGATGACTGCAGCACAAGACAAGACAGTTCTTCCTCATCTACAACTGGGGGAGATGAGAGTGTTTAGGTCAGCATTTTAATTCAGGATGAGTATATGAGGCTGGGGTAGAATAAGCTGGAATAATATGGGCAACTTTAGTAGAGTTACTTTTAACAAAATTAAATGTAATCCATCAATCAGTGGTACTTATTGAGTGCCTACTGTGTTGCAGAGTTTGGGAGAGTTCAGGGCAATAGATTAGATAGACCAGATAACGATCCCTGTCCTCAGGGAGCATACCAACTATGCAAGCTCCTCACTGTACCTCGTTCTCGCCTGTCCCGCCATCGACCCCTGACCCACGTCATCCCCCTGGCCTGGAATGCCCTCCCTCTGCCCATCCACCAAGCTAGCTCTCTTCCTCCCTTCAAGGCCCTATTGAGAGCTCATCTCCTCCAGGAGGCCTTCCCAGACTGAGCCCCTTCCTTCCTCTCCCCCTCGTCCCCCTCTCCATCCCCCCATCTTACCTCCTTCCCTTCCCCACAGCACCTGTATATATGTATATATGTTTGTACATATTTATTACTCTATTTATTTATTTATTTATTTTACTTGTACATATCTATTCTATTTATTTTATTTTGTTAGTATGTTTGGTTTTGTTCTCTGTCTCCCCCTTTTAGACTGTGAGCCCACTGTTGGGTAGGGACTGTCTCTATATGTTGCCAATTTGTACTTCCCAAGCACTTAGTACAGTGCTCTGCACATAGTAAGCACTCAATAAATACAATGGATGATGATGATACCAACTAGAGGGGGAGACAGACATTAAAAGAAATTACAGATGGATAGGTATATAAGTGTCCGGGTGCTGGGGGAGGGTTAATATCAAAGTGCATATGTGATACAGACCTGGGGGTATAGGCTATGAAGCGGGAAGATTTAGATGGGGAAATGAATGGAAGGCCTCTTGGAAATATGATTTTAGTAAGGCTTTGAAGATAGGGAGAAAAGGGTTGTTTTTAATCTAAATACCACCTCCCCCCCCCCCCCCCCCCCCGCTTTTTGGAGGTATTTTTTCTCAGATCTAATTTCAAAGAGCATGGAAATAACGAGAAGGAAGTAGAAGTAATTTCCTATGGGCCAGCTAATTAACTGATAGGACCGAATTTGCGGAACTGCTGAATTCAAGGTGTGGTTGGAGAAAAAAAATCGATTTTTTTTTTTTTACTAGCTTTGCAGGAATTTCATGGTCTCCAACAGATCTCTTGCCTCAGATTATTGAGCTGTGCAGTGATGATCATCTTTCTTGGGATTTCTGTACCAGTAGGAAGTGGGAGGGGTTGGGTCCTAAGACCTCTGATCGTGGCACTGGCCAGATACAGCTTTAAGGGCCAAACATTCATTTGTTGGTTTTGGTTTTGAAGTGCATAATCTGAAAAGGCCATTGTAACTACCATCTCCGCCCAACCCCCTAACCCCAACACACACACACACAGCTACTGAAAGGTGAATAAGAATTAGCTTAAAACTGGGGGAAGGAAAGATTATGATTAACTCATTTTCATGCCCAAAGGATTCCTTCTAGCCGTATTTGTCTCTTCAAAAGTACTTTTCAATGTCATTAACTGCTTCATGGAAGAGGGAGAAGGAAGGTAGAGAGGTCCGTAGAAGACACGGGAAAGCATACACCTGCTTACTCATCCAACCAAAATGAATTAACAGCCCTAGGCATCTGTTTCCATCCTCTTTTTATCAGTGTGTCCCAGTGAAGATTCAATCCCATGACTTTAGCATCTGAATTCTGTTATGTCGTACTCTCCCCAGTGCTCAATACAGTGTTCTGCACACAGTAAGCGCTCAATAAATTGATTGATTGATCTGAGGATCCAGTAGGGTTACCTCTCTGCCAGAAACAACCATTGTGATTTCTCTTCACCACACCCGCCCCACCTTTAGTTTACTTTGCCTGTTTAAAAAACTGAGAAGAGCAGTCTTTCCAGAGTCCTCCTTGCTCTTATTCCTGTTCTGAGCCGTAGCGGGTCCTTTCTCTTCATTTCTTTTTGAGAGAGAAGAAATTGGAATGTGGAGAAGTATTCTTTCTGATCTGACAGGCCAGGCATTTATGCAGAGCCCAAAGGTACAGTTTCCTGAAATCAATCTAAAATCTAAAATCATTCTGAAATAAATCTAAAAGGTTCAATTTATCATCCACTCTTGAGGTTCCTTCTGTCTTGCACCATTTAAAAGGCAAGATGTGGCAAAGATGGAGAAGAAGGTATAGAAACCTTGTGCCACTCGCTTCATGCCGGTTCCATCCCACCAGTATCACTTTCTTGATTTGAATCCCTGGAATAAGATGGTGAGGGTTATTTTTTTTTTTTTGGTTCTCTAACCTTTCTGTAGAGAGACTGTTCCCACTCTATTGTGTTTGCCTTTTAATTGTAGTGAAGAACATTGGAGTTGAGAGGCTGAAAGTACTCAACACACACATAATGTGCCCTTGAGGCATTTCGATCCCCATCTGTGCCAAAGTAGTTTTCCAGTTGGCATCCAGGGAGAGCATCTTGTCATGTTTGTGACTCCTATCTGTTGGTCAGAAGCCACTAATGCTGATGCCATTTACCGGATTAGGTTGCTTTATAAAAAAAAAAAAAATAGGTGTATTGTGAATTCTCAGAGTTAATGTACTGGCTTGTCCCTGTGTGTTATCCGGCTTATGCGATATCAAAGTAATCGTCACCCAATACTTGAGGAGCCCCTTTGTGCAAGGCCCTGTAGAGAAGCAGCATGGCATAGTAAATAGAACCCAGGCCTGGGATCAGAAGGTCATAGGTTCTAATCCACTTGTCTGCTGTGTGACCTTGGGCAAGTCACTTCACTTCTCCGGGCCTCAGTTACCTCATCTTTAAAATGGAAATTAAGATCATGAGCTCTATGAGACTGTGAGCCCGTTGTTGGGTAGGGACCATCTCTATATGTTGCTGACTTGTTCTTCCCAAGCGCTTAGTGCAGTGCTCTACGCACAGTAAGCGCTCAGTAAATATGTTTGAATGAATGAATGACGGACTGTGTCCAACCCGATTTGCTTGTATTCATTCATTCAAACATATTTATTGAGCGCTTACTGTGTGCAGAGCACTGTACAAAGCACTTGGGAAGTACAGTGCATCCCATCACTTAGTATGGTGCCTGGCACATAGTAAGCACTTAACAAATACCACAGTTGTTATTATTTTTATTACTAGGGACTTGGGGGATTTTAGCACAGGGTAGAAAAGGGATCCTTGCACTCCAGGAATTTAAGCTTTTTGCAGATGGTTGTGGGCAGGGAACATGTCTGTTTACTGTTATAGTGTACTCTCCCAAGCGTTAGTACAGTGTTCCAAACACAGTAAGCACTCAATACGATAGAATGAATGAATAGTAAAATTCAATTTCCCTCATGGCTTTCCCCACCTCCCATAACCATCCTTGGTGATGGTGGCTGATGACCTCCCTTTCATGAGCCCTCACAGCACTTATGTCCGTATCTGTAATTTATTTATATAAAGGCTGTCTCCCCCTCTAGACTGTAACCTTATTGTGGGCAGAGATTATGTCTGTTCAACAATGAACATGTAGTAACAGAGAAGCGCGTAGTACGATGCTCTGCACACAGTGAGTGTTCAATGACTACGAACCTCAATGTGCCTAAATCCCAGGTGTTTTCCTACTCCCCTTGGTCATTCCCCTCCCCACAAGTTTCTAGTATTTGCTCAGCGCTTACTATGAGCTGGTCATTGTACTAAAACACCGGGGTAGATACAAGCTAATCAGGTTGGACACAGACCATGTCCCACATGGGGCTCACAGTCAATTCCCATTTTAGAATTGAGGTAACCGAGGCCCAGAGAAGTTAAGTTGCTTGTCCGAGATAACAGAGCAGACAAGTGGCGGAACCAGGATTAGAACTCAGGACCTTCTTACTCCCAAGCCTGCACTTTATCCACTCTCACTTCTCAACAGTCACACATCCAGGCCAGGCCAAGAACCACAGTAGGGAGATAGGATAAGAAGGAGAGGGACGAAGAGGCAAGTAAAATATTCCAGGGATCCGGGGGCCCAGAAGTAATAGAAGTGATCTGGGAATAAGTCACAGGTCTAATCCAAGCTCCACCACTTGTCTGCTGTGTGGCCTTGGGCAAGTCATTTTATTTCTCTGTGCCTCAGTTACCTCCTCCTCAGTTACCAAAATGGGAATTGTGACTGTGAGCCTGTGACTGAGGAGCAGCGTGGCTCAGTGGAAAGAGCCCAGGCTTTGGAGTCAGAGGTCCTGGGTTCGAATTCCAACTCCACCACATGTCTGCTGTGTGACCTTGGGGAAGTCACTTAACTTCTCTGAGCCTCAGTTACCTCATCTGTAAAATGGGGATTAAGACTGTGAGCCCCATGTGGTACAACTTGATCACCTTGTAACCCCCCAGCGCTTAGAACAGTGCTCTGCACATAGTAAGCGCTTAACAAATCCCATCATTATATAGAAGAGGGACTGTGTCCATCCCAATTTACTTCTTCCACCCCAGAGCTTAATTACAGTGCCTGGCACATAGTAAGTGCTTAACAAATGCCACAGTTATTATTATTAATAATAATAATGGGGTAAATAATGAAAGGGTATATTACCCCGTGTATTAGTTGTTTGCTCTGAAGGTACCATTCTTCACCATGGCTGATTGAAAGCTGTCTCTCCATTTTGGTAAAGATTGACAAGTGAGTGGTGATGGAGCTGATTGTGGGTTTGCAGAGGAGTTGTTTGTTTGGAAGGCAGTGAAGCTCAGTGGATAGAGCACGGGGCTGGGAGTCAGGAAACGTGGGTTCTAGTCTCAGCTTCACCATCAGCCTGCTGCGTGGGACAGGGCCTGTGTTCAATCTGATTATCTTGTGTCTTGAGAAGCAGCGTGGCTCAATGGAAAGAGCACAGGCTTTGGAGTCAGAGGTCATGGGTTCAAATTCCGGCTCCACTGATTGTCAGCTGTGTGACTTTGGGCAAGTCATTTAACGTCTCTGTGCCTCAGTTCCCTCATCTGTAAATTGGGGATTAAGACTGTGAGCCTCATGTGGGACAACCTGATCACCCTGTATCCCCCCAGTGCTTAGAACAGTGCTTTGCACATAGTAAGCGCTTAAAAATACCATCATTATTATTATTTTATTATTATTATTACTACCCTCATGTGTAGCACAGAGCTCGGCACATAGTGCTTAATAAATACAATCTTCATCTTGGAGAAGTAATGTCGCCCAGGGTAAAGAGCAGGGGCCTGAGAGTTGGAGGACCTGGGTTCTAATCCTCACTCTTCCCCTTGCCACTAGGCCACACTGCCTCATTAGTAGTAATAATCATAATAATAATAATAATAATAATAATGATGATGTTGGTATTTGTTAAGCGCTTACTATGTGCCAAGCACTGTTCTAAGCACTGGGGGGGATACAAGGTAATCAAAGTTGTCCCACGTGGGGCTCACAATCTTAATCCCCATTTTACAGATGGGGGAACTGAGGCCCAGAGAAGTGAAGTGACTTGTCCAAAGTCACACAGCTGACAAGTCGCGGAGCCGGGATCAAAACCCATGATCTCTGACTCCCAAGCCTGTGCTCTTTCCACTGAGCCACACTGCTTCTCCCTATATAATATAATAATAATAATGATGGCATTTGTTAAGTGCTTACTATGTGCAAAGCACTGTTCTAAGCGCTGGGGGGATATAACACGATCAGTTTGTCCCACGTGGGGCTCACAGTCAATCCCCATTTACAGATGAGGTAACTGAGGCCCAGAGAAGCAAAGTGACTTGCCCAAGTCACTTGTGTACCTCATTAGAATGTAATAGTAATAATAATTCTGGTACTTGTTAAGCGCTTAGTATGTGCCCAGCACTGTTCTAAGCAGTGGGTTAGATACAAGTTAATCAGATTGGACACAGTCCCTGCCCCACGTGGGGCTCACAGTCTTAATCCTCATTTTACAGATGAGGCAACTGAGGCCCAGAAAGGAAAGTGACTTGCCCAAGGTCACACAGCAGACAAGGTCCTTCTGACTCTCGGTCCTCGGCTCTATCCACCAGGCCACTCTGCTTCTCTGACTCTCTCAGAAGTTTGGTCTTGATCTAAAAGGGCAACCAGAAGCTACTGAAGAGATTTTTAGGATGGGGAAGCAATTCTTGAGAATGAATTTTGGAGGCCATGTCATAAGATAGATCGGAAGAGGGAAGAGATGGAAAGCTAATGGAAAGGCTATTGCCAGGTTCCAGAGAGAACCGAATCATAAAAGAGAGTAAGAGATGGACCTAGGAGATGTTATGGAGAAAGAAGCCACCGTAGTCAGGAAAAATTTGCTAGATTTGATTCTCATAAAGTAGTATAATTTCTCTTGTAAGGAATTCTTGTTGCCAGACAGCTCAATCATTCTTCCCTAGGATGGTAATTCTAACTTTGAAGAATCCCTTGGGAAGACAAACCAGTTTGTTGCCGTTCTTTATAATGCCTTCAAAGTCAATTTCAAAGTCTACTTTTTCCCACCCTTCTACCCTTCAGAGTTCCTCCCATTTTATGTGGCAAGGGCATTTAGGGGAGGCATTCATGTCTCCTTACCTGAGCTAGGAGATACAGAATGGACCTGAGTAGGTTGCTTGGTCAGGCAGCTGATAATAATAATAATAATTTTGGTATTTAAGCACTTACTATGTGCAGAGCACTTTTCTAAGCCCTGGGGAAGATACAAGGTGATCAGGTTGTACCATGTGGGGCTCACAGTCTTAATCCCCATTTTACAGATGAGGTAACTAAGGCACAGAAAAGTTAAGTGATTTGCCCAAAGTCATACAACTGACAAGCAGCGGAGCCGGGATTGGAACCCATGACCTCTGACTCCGAAGCCCGTGCTCTTTCCACTGATCCATGCTGCTTCTCTGTCATCGAAGGGAATGAAAAGCACGGCCATGGGAGTCAGAGGACCTGGATTCTAATCCCGATCCTGCCACTTGTCTGTTGTGTGACCATGGGCAAGTCGCTAAACTTCTCTGTGCCTCAGTTCCCTCATCTGTAAAACGAGGGAACCGTAGACTGTAGGCTCCAGACCGAACGCTTGTCATGGGCAGGAAATATGTCTTTTGATCGTGTATCATACTCTCCCAAGGGCTGTGGAACAGTACAGTGCTCTGCACACTGGTAAGCCCTCAGTAACTTCGATTGAATGAATAAAATGGGGATTAAGACCGTGAGCCTCACGTGGGACTTAGACCGTGTTCAACTTGATCGGCTTGTCTCCACGCCAGAGCTTAGTACAGTGCCTGGCACGTAGCGCTTAACAAACACCATAAAGGAAAGTTGGCTCACCAGAATCACGAGCCGCTTTCAGCCCCATACAAGGAACCGACCCCATCAACCCTTGCCCGGCGGATCCCTCTGAGACCCGCTCTACCGAAAGGAAAAACCAAGCGATCTGGGGCGGATTCCCAATGAGATGATCCCTCTAATGGAAACCAGGCCGCAGAGACAGCCTGAGGCAAGGAGAAATATCACTGAAGCATGTTGCTCTTTGCTGGTAGTCAGCAGTTGTGTTTTGGACAAAGAAGCACAAGTTAGTTTTTCTTTTGCCTGCCTCCTTTTTTTTCTTTTTTTGCCAGAGGGCATTTCCGGACCTCACTACAGGCCGACTTGTGCAATCATTCAGGATTTCAGCAAGTGCTCAGCAAGGCAGAATCCTAAGGAGCAATGCAAGCCATAACAGCAGCGTTTGAATGTCTTACATAAACCCTTGCACGCAGTTTGAGCTGCCCTGTGCAGACAGCTGGTCTCTGTTATGAATCTAAGTGTGGTTTCCCTTTTCTTGTACTGGAGCGCTGAGTGGAGTTATTTCCCCTCTCCTCCCTCCCAACCCCCAACCCCCTCCTCATTTTCTCCACCCCTCTCCCATGAATGGAGCATTCCAAATTGGTTGTGAATGGAGGGCGGTGCCCCCTTGCAGACTTTTTCAATGAATAACCAGACCCCATTGTGGAAAGAACCAGCTCGAACAACACGGAGACTGTTAGAGAGGAGCATGGTCGTGATTGGCAGTTGGAGGGCCTCCAAAATTAGTTTCCTTTGGCTTCCCTGCTGCTTGCCGTTCTGCAAGGCTGGGCTTAATGGAGGTTATAGTTTGCTCAAAGTACTGGCCGTAACCCTCGAAATGCTGGCTGGGCAGCCTGGGAGGGGGGAAGAAAGCAACCGATTACTGATGGAGAGACCCATGACCACCTTAATTCCCTGAGCTTGGAATCCTTGGAAAAGGGATTTTTTTTTTTACACTTATTTTCTCCCACTACCTTCATTCCGATAGGGTTTTCATCCTTTAACATGACCCCAGCAGAGAAGCAGCGTGGCTCAGTGGAAAGAGCCCGGGCTTTGGAGTCAGAGGTCATGGGTTCATATCCCAGCTCCACCAACTGTCAGCTGTGTGACTTTGGGCAAGTCACTTCACTTCTCTGTGCCTCAGTTACCTCATCTGGAAAATGGGGGTGAAGACTGTGAGCCCCCCGTGGGATAACCTGATCACCTTGTATCCTCCCCAGCGCTTAGAACAGTGCTTTACACATAGTAAGCGCTTAATAAATGCCATTATTATTATTATCTGTCCTAGGTCATCTCCTTTCCCATCTCTTTTAGACTGTGAGCCCACTGTTGGCTAGGGACTGTCTCTATATGTTGCCAACTTGTACTTCCCAAGCGCTTAGTACAGTGCTCTGCACACAGTAAGCACTCAATAAATACGATTGATGATGATGATGATAATCCCGGCTCCGTCACTTGCCTGCTGTGTGGCCTTGGGCAAGTCACCTCACTTCTCTGGGCCTGTTATCTGTAAAATGGGGTTGGAGACGGAGCCCCACGTGGGACAGGGACTGTGTCCAACCCGATTTGCTTGTAGCCACTCCGGCACTTAGTACAGTGCCTGGCACGTAAGCGCTTAACAAATACCATAATTATTATTATCTAAAATCAAACATGACAATAAAGCCTGTTGTTGCTCATCTCAGCCTGAAGCAGCGAGGCTCAGTGGAAAGAGCCCGGGCTTGGGAGTCAGAGATCATGGGTTCTAATCCCGGCTCCGCCACTTGTCAGCTGTGTAACTTTGGGCAAGTCACTTCATCATCATCATCAATCGTATTTATTGAGCACTTACTGTGTGCAGAGCACTGTACTAAGCACTTGGGAAGTACAAGTTGGCAACATATAGAGACAGTCCCTACCCAACAGTGGGCTCACAGTCTAAAAGAATGTGTAAAGTGTAAAAGTCACTTCACTTCTCTGGGCCTCAGTTCCCTCATCTGACAAATGGGGATGAAAACTGTGAGCCCCACGTGGGACAACCTGAACAGTGCTTGGCATATAGTAAGCGCTTAACAAGTGCCATTATTATATAACTGTAGGCAACACTTTCACCTTGCTGAGTCTGTAGAAGCAATGTAGCCTAATAGAAAGAGCACCGGCCTGTGAGATGCAGGAGGCCTGGATTCCAGTCCTGTTGTCCCACTTACCTACCTTAGGCAAGTCACTAAACTTCTCTGTGCCTTGATTCCCTCATCTGTAAAATGTGGATTAACTCCCTGTCTCCCTCCCTCTGTGAGTTCCATGTTGGGTAGGGACTCTTAGCACTTAGAAAGCCTTAACAAATATCAGTAGTAGTATTATTAGTCTTTGATTTTTGGAAATCTTTTTTATGGTATTTGTTAAGCACTATGTGTCAAACACTATTCTAAGCACTGGGGTAGATACAAGCTAATTAGGTTGGACACAGTCCCTGTCCCACATGGAAACAGCGTGGCTCAGTGGAAAGAGCCTGGGCTTGGGAATCAGAGGTCATGAGTTCAAATTCTGGCTTGGCCACTTGTCAGCTGCGTGACTTTGGGCAAGTCACTTCACTGCTCTGTGCCTCAGTTCCCTCATCTGTAAAATGAGGGTGAAGACTGTGAGCCCCCTGTGGAACAACCTGATCACCTTGTAACCTCCCCAGCGCTTAGAACAGTGCTTTGCACATAGTAAGTGCTTAATAAATGCCATTATTATTATTATTATTATTATTATTATGGGGCTCACAGTCCAAGTAGGAGGGAGAACAGGAGAACTGAGGCAGAGAAGTGAAGTGACTTGCCCAGGGTCACACAACAAAGAGTTGGCAGAGCGGGGATTAAAACCCAGGTCCTCTGATTCCCAGGCCCACACTCTTTCAACTAGGCTGTGCTGCTTGAATCTTCTTGGGAATGTCATTATATTTATCCTAACAAGACTTAGGGAATAGAGCATGGGCCTGGGAATCAGAAGGACCTAGGTTCTAATCCCAGCTCCACCACTTGTGTGCTGTGTGACCTTGGGCAAGTCACTTCACTTCTCTGGGCTTCAGTTCCCTCATCTGGAAAACAAAGATTGAGACTGTGAGCGCTACATGGGACAGGGACTGTGTCCAACTCAATTTGCTTGTCTCCATCCCAGCGCTTAGTATAGTGCCTGGCACATAGCACTTAATGAATATCCCAATAATTATTATTATTAGCCAAATCCTTCCCACTTCTTAGCATCTCTTGAATCCCTCCCTGGGCCCACAAGCTTCATTTGGTGCTAGTTAGTAATGGTATTCATTAAGCTTACTGCTCACCTTCAATGGCAGATAAGCAGATTAAAGGATTCCCTTCCCAGGAGGGGCTCCCAATCACACACATAGAACAATAACACTGAAATGCAAAACAATAAAGTAGAAATTGAACAGGGGAAGATAACAACATCAAACTAAGTCAAGGGAGGGGTTCTTGCTTTGTACTTTCTCCAGGCAACAATCTATACTCCGGAGTCAAATCCAGATCCCAGAATGGTATCACTTCCTGAGTTCTGGGCCCCTGCCAAGCCCCAGGAGTGGAGGGAGAAGCAGCATGGCCTAGTGGGTAGAGCACGGGCCTGGGGATCAGAGGACTTGGGTTCATTCATTTATTCATTCAGTCGTATTTATTAAGTGCCTACTGTGTGCAGAGCACTTTACTAAGCGCTTGGAAAGTACAATTTGGCAACAGATAGAGACAGTCCCTACCCAATAATGAGCTCACAGTTTACAAGGGGGAGTCAGACAACAAAACAAAACAACTAGACAGGTGGTGCTTAGGTTTTTTTTTTTTTCCAGTGGTATTTAAGCCCTTACTATGTGCCAGGCACTCTACTAAGTACTGAGGTAGGTACCAGCCAAAAGGTTGGACAAAGTCCGTGCCCCACTTGGGGCTCACAGTCTTAATCCCTGTTTTCTGGAGGAGGTAACTGAGGCACAGAAAAGTAAAGTGACTTGCCCGAGGTCCTACAACAGACAAGTGGCGGAGCCGGGATTAGGAACCAGGTCCTCTGAATCCCAGGTCTTTGCTTTAACCATTAGGCCACGCTGCTTCTTGTGCCTTCCCTTGCCTTGGGATTGCTCTCTCCCCGTGATGCGGAGCCCTGCAACAGAATTTGTGGAGTGTGGGCACCCTGACCTAAGCCTGTTTGCCTAAGGATTCCAGTTCACCAGGCTGCAACGGCATCCCTTAGGGAAGTCTGGAATTTACGGAAGCCACCATAGTACCTGGTTCAGAACCATTCATCCGTTGGACACTCAATAAATATCTCTTAATGGTGATGATCTCAGGATAAAATCCACTTGAGAGAGGAAATTGGTAATTGCACTTAGGTTAATGAGCCTTCCTATGGCCTTAGGAGTTTCTGCTCCTAAACCTCACTTAAATCCTACTCTGTCCCCCAAGGTCCCTTCCATTCGATTGTTGCCCCAAGATACATGACCAGGCAAGGTTTGGGATTTTCTGAAATACATCCCCTCCCCGCGTTAAATGGGTCTTGGGTAAGGATGGCTTGCCTTCCTTATTAAAACGAACAGGCCCGGGCAGGTAGTTTTCTGTGGGGAGGGGTAGCGGGCTTGGAATCTCTCAAGGGGTAACTCTAGCTAGCAGCTGGACAAGTGGTTGTGAATATTTTTGACTCTTTAAGGAGCAGGGGGCACGACGTTTTGCAGGACAGTACACTTTGCTTACGTGGACTCTTTTAAGCTGCCTGTGTGAAATTGCTTTTCACACAGGCCTCACAATCCAGTAGCCAAGTTGGGGCTAACGCCTTGAGCGTGTGTCTTATGTCTCGTAGTCTAAAGTACGGTTCTCTACCCACAGCAAATACGATTGATAAATACGATTGAATGAGTTTTGAGAAGTCATTTTACTGGCCAAAAGCACTAGTCAGCACTTAGTATAGTGCCTGACACATAGTAAGTGCTTAACAAATACCATAATTACAGCTGCGCCTTTTTTTTTAAAAGTATTTCCTAGACATGCACATTCTTGAAGCTTAGCGTGGCAGCTTTTTGGCTTTGTAGAAATAACACTGCATTTCCAAGCGAGACTGTGCATTCAGTACATGATCTTAAATCTGGAAATGGAGGAGCAGCGTGGCCTAGTGGAAAGAGCACGGGCCTGAGAATCAAAGGACCTGGGTTCTAATCCTGGCTCGGCCACCTGTCTGCTGTATGACCTTGGGCAAGTCATTTAACTTCTCTGTGCCTCTTACCTCATCTGTAAAATGAGGATTAAATCCTACTCCCTTCTAAATTAGGCTGTGAGCCCCATGTAGGACAGAGGATGTGTCCAACCTGATTATCTTATGTCTACCCCTTCATTGTTCCCTTTATTCATCTCCCCTCCCAGCCCCACAGCAGTTATGTACATATCTGCATTTATTTACATTAATGTCTGTCTCCCCATCTAGACTGTAAACTCGTAGGCAAGGAATGCCTTTATTGTTATATCGTATTCTCCCAAGCATTTAGTACAGTGTGCACACAGTAAGTGCTCAATAAATATGATTGAATAAATGAATACCCCAGCATTTAGTACAGTGCTTGGCACATAATAAGTGCTTAACAAGTATCATTAAATTTATATATGTAAAAATATAAATATATATAAAAATATATGTATTTATATATTTACATTTAATGATACTTGTTAAGTACAAGAAGCATAACTGCATGCAGGCAGTTATATAAATTTGCAGCCAGGCAAAGGTTGCCTTCAACATTTATACAAAATATTCTGCAAGATTATAATATATTCAGACACAATCACAGTCTTAAAGTATTTTGTGGTCTGAGCATATTTTGTATGATGGAAGTCATAATGCCATATGTTTGATGTACTGAAATTTATAATAAGAATTTGTGGTCCATATCTAAAATTCAAAAGTATCAAAAATCCACATATCGCTTGTTCCCATTGTGTCTGCGTTTTTGAGCCACTATTCTGTTTTCTGTAGTTATTCTTGAAGTTATTCTTGTTTTTCATTCTTTAAAAAAGCAGAATGCCTTTGGTTAGAAAACCAGATTTAGCTGTTATGAATTTTTGGTCTTTATGGTTAAATAATGTAAGCTAATTTGAATTTCCACTAGAAGGCCTGGGGCGAAATCGGTTTTCAGATACAGTTTGTTGCCAAATGCCTAAAGTGTTTTAGAAGTATATTTTCATATTTAGAATTAAGACTTGAAGTAATAGCGTTCAACTAATAACCATATTGGCAAAATCGGACATCTCTTCCTTCAAACAGAGCATTTGCTTTTGTGTGTGACCTCACGTAGAGATGCGTAGTGCTCATACTATCCATATGCAGATATATTTTTCTGTCTCCCCCTCTAGACTGCAAAAGCTCATAATGGACAGGGATTGTGTCGCCAATTCTGTTGTATTGTACTCTCCCGAGCACTTAGTACAATGCTCTGCATGCAGTAAGCGCTCAATAAATACTGCGGATGATTATGATCTTTAGGAAGGCTGGGATGGACTTAAACAGCAACATTAAGAATCTGGAGATTGACATTCTGCTTCCTAGCTCAATCCAGGGCTCACTGACTTTAGACAAGACATCTTCACCTCTCTGGGATGCCTGTCTCCCCCCTTCAAGACTATGAGCCCGTTGAGGAAAAGGATTGTTTCTATTTGTTGAGCTGAATTGTACATTCCAAGTGCTTAGTACAGTGCTCTGCACACAGTAAGCCCTCAGTAAAAAGATCGAATGAATGAATTAACCAAACTATTTCCTGCCCTTCTAGCAGATGGCATTGAATCATTAATTTTCCAAAGGATTTGAGCATCCTCTCAGTGAGGTATTATTAGTAAAGAGATGGTCAACTTATGCACCCTTTGTTCCCAAACCCTTTGAGGGGTCAGGTAAAAAAAGTCTCTTGGATAAAATTATAGCACATGGGTGGGAATGTTATTTCAGAGTGCAAGAGGAAACATGCGGGTGAAAAATAGTTGCCCAGAAGAAAAAGCACTGCTCTGGGAACTCATCAACAAAAAGTATTTACTGAGTTTCCATGGGGATTTAGACTGTGGGTTCTGTCTTCAAGGAGTTTACAGTCTGGACTCAAGTGACCCTTTCCCCTGCTGGTCTTGTGACCCTGGACAACTCTTCACGCTCCTGTTCTAATTTTTCCCCTCTGTAAAATGGGGATGCACCCAACCCATCTCTACCTTCCGAGGGGTTTGGAGGCTAGCTGAATGTATATGAAGAAAACCCTGAAAGCAAGTGAAAACAGGGGAATCTGAAACAACAATAGTCCATCTGAGCTAAAAAAAAATCCCCATTTACCACTTTAGACATTGTTCACATTTAAGTGCTTTTCCTGAGACCTTTCTAAAGAAATTGGGATTTTACACCTGTTGGGATTGCACAGAGCTGCAGGAAATGGTTTGCTCCAGTACTATTCTTCTAGCCAGGATGTCCTCTATTTCACTCCAAGGCTTAGCCTTCCCTTGTGGGGAAAGCAGAGGAGAGGCAGCATGGCGTAGTGGCTTGGGAGTCACAAGGTCATGGGTTCTAATCCCAGCACTGCCACTTGTCTGCTGTGTGATGTTGAGTGAGTGACTTCACTTTTCTGTGCCTCAGCTTTCTCATCTGTAAAGTGGGTATTGAAACTGTAAGCCCTATGTGGGACAGGGGCTTTGTATCCACATCAGCGCTTAGTATAGTGCCTGGTATACAGTAAGTGCTTAACAAATACCACAATTATTATTATTATTATTATTATTATTATTATTATTATTATTATTATTATTATTACTAAGAGGGGGTTGCCTCAATCATATGGTTACTTGCCCTAGGGGGTGTTCGGGAGGGAGAAGGAGAAGAGCAAAGAGTAAGCATGGGAGTCTTACTGAGGTGTGATTAAATGTGTTTGAAAAAGTTGGAAACAGGGCAGTACTTGAAAAAAAAAGATTGGTACCTTTTGAATCGAATAGGAGATATGACATGCAAATTGGGAGAGCTCTGGCATTTTGTCCTAGTAGAATTGAGGCACTGAGAATGCAATGTTGGTTTAACTCTCAGGAAGAATGAAACAGGCTTGGTATCATTTAGGTGACTTTTCCCAAGACTTAACTAGAATCCAGAGCAGGGCTTACACCAGGCAAGACAAATGGGTCCCTATGTTTTCAGTTCTTTGTGTTTGAAGTGATGAGATCAAAGCCGAGCTACCAAATGACCCCCATTGCCTCAGTCCAAACAGTACCCCAGCAGCAGCTGATGAACTTCAGCTTCAAAGTAGGAGAGGAAGAAAAAAGGTAACTTGAATTATCCCCAGTGTTTTCCAAAGAAACGCACAACAAAACTAGCCTCTTGGCTTCTGCTCTCCTCTCACCTCCCCCTCTCACAGTGTCTCTAACATCGGCAGAAACTTTTTTCTTTTCTTGGCATAGCCTGACTTCAAAGGAGGCCCCCAAAAGCTTTCCTATGTATGTGGCCCAGTTCTTTGATAACTTTTGATCGTAATCACTAATTTCAACCAAAGGGACCCCGTCAACGGAGAGCAGACAGAGGCATGAGCGGCCTAACAGATCTGTGGTAGGTTTGCAGGGAGGAAAGATACTGGCTCCCTTTGAACCTGAGAAAAACTCCCCCCAGACTCAACGCCCAATACCATTCCAAGGCAAAGACCAGTCATTTTGGGAATCCGTGCTTCAACTCCATCAGCTGTTAAAGCGCAATCCACGGGAAAGCAAGCTCTGTTTTTTTTCCCCTCTCAGCACGCCTCTCCATTGGGTGGGAAATCACTAAAAAAAAAATCGGATGGGGAAAAAACCAAAAAGGGATGAGGTGTGACTTCCTTATGCGCTGTTCTAAAGTAAATCGAACAAGCGAGTGTAGCAATGTAAATAGAGCCATGCCTGGAATGTCTTCAACTGCTGACATGAGCCTGTTTCTTCTTCCACCCTGCCAAAAGAGAAAGTGCTGCAAAAGCTTCCCAACCAGGGGCATGGCAGACTGTGAGTTAGGAAGGCCCCTGGGCTGGAGAGAAATGATGTGGCCCTGAGAGGGGAGGAATCTGGGGTGAAAAGAGCAATTGGGATTTAGTGATTAGCGATGGAGTTAGAAGGAAAGCACTTAACAAATACCATCATCATCATTTCAGTTAGGAACAGATCTGGTCATTTGACGCCAGTGATCCTCACAGTTGTAAGCTTTTCACCAGAAGAACGGCTGGACTAGGAACCTCCTCTTTTTAGGACTTTGGTTTCCTCCTGAATCGGGTGACATTTCCCAACTTTATTTTTGGAAGCTGTTGCAGAGTGGAGTCAACCCTAGCTCTCCAGACGAGTCTGTGCGTGTCTTCTGTTTGGCTTGGACGGAGGAAAGAAGTCCTCAGGATGCCCCTCCCCACTTTTGATTGCCAGAACTCACAGCCCCTTGGCCCCTTTGATGAGGAAGTTGTCTTTTACTCCGCTTCCTGCCTTGCTGCTCAGGGAATACCGTACTAAATGAATATGAGCAGTGGAAGGCCAGGTGGAGAAGGGAAGGTGAAGAGGAGGCGGGCTCGTGAGGGAACAGGTCGCCACAGGTTGGCACGTGGCAAGGGTGGAGGCTTGTTCAGCGGGCAGCTGCCCGGGTTCTCACTTCCCGCCACTCACCACCTCTGATGAGGTGCTTGTGTCGGGGGGCCATATAATAATAATAATAACAATAACGATGGCATTTGTTAAGCGTTTACAATGTGTAAAGCACTGTTTGTACATATTTGTTACTCTATTTATTTATTTATTTATTTATTTTACTTGTACATATCTATTCTATTTATTTTATTTTGTTAGTATGTTTGGTTTTGTTCTCTGTCTCCCCCTTTTAGACTGTGAGCCCACTGTTGGGTAGGGACTGTCTCTATATGTTGCTGACTTGTACTTCCCAAGCGCTTAGTACAGTGCTCTGCACACAGTAAGCGCTCAATAAATACGATTGATGATGATGATGATTGATGATGATCTAAGCGCTGGAGGGATACAAGGTGATCAGGTTGTCCCACGTGGGGCTCAGTCTTAATCCCCATTAGACCGATGAGGTAACTGAGACTCAGAAGTTATAAGTGACTTACTCAAGATCACACAGCAGACATGTGGAGCCGGAATTAGAACCCATGACCTTTGACTCCCAAGCCCGGGCCCTTTCCACTGAGCCACACTGGCCATATTTGATCTGGATTTCCCCGACCCTTCTCCCTCCCGCTTTCCCCGAGATAAAAATATCTCTACCGTAACTGGGAGTCAGAAGGACCTGGGTTCTAGCCCCGGCTTTGCCACCTGTCTGCTGTGTGACCTTGGGCAAGTCACTTCACTTATCTGGACCTCATTCATTTATTCGGTCGTATTTACTGAGTGCTACTGTGTCCAGAGTACTGTACTAAACCCTTGGGAAAGGACAATACAGCAATAAACAGTGACATTCCCTGCCCACAACTAGCTCACAGGCCAGAGTGGGGAACACAGCAATACAAACAAATAAAATTACAGATATGTACATAAGCGCTTTGGGGCTGGGAGAGGGGAAGAACAAAGGGATAAATAAATTTGAGATATGTACATAAGTGCTTTGGCATTGGGAGGGGGAGAGAACAGAGGGAGCAAGTTAGGGCAATATCTCAGATCCCTTATCTGTGGAAAAAATGGGGATTAAGACTGTGAGCCCCATGTGGGACAGGGGTGCATCCAACCTGATGACTTTTTATCTACCCCAGTGCTTAGAACAGTGCCTAGCACGTAGTAGGTACTTAACAAATACCATTAAATAAAAACGTTTCTTCTGAACTATTATTTTTTTAATTTAATCAGCCAGACAGGATATTGTTATGCTCAAGTGCCGTCGAGTAGTTTCCGATTCATAGCGACTCCATGGATATATTTTCTCCAGGGTGTCCTGTCCTCTGCCATAATCTGCAACCTTTTCTAACAGTTCTTCATTATCGTTGTTACGGTGTCTACCCATCTCGTGGTTCAGTGTCAAGAGCCCGGGCTTTGGGGTCAAAGGTCATGGGTTCAAATCCCGGCTCCACCACTTATCAGAAGTGTGACTTTGGGCAAGTCACTTCACTTCTCTGGGCCTCAGTTACCTCATCTGTAAAATGGGGATTAAGACTGGGAGCCCCATGTGGGACAACCTGATCACCTTGTATCCCCCCCCAACACTTAGAACAGTGCTTTGCACATAGTAAGTGCTTAATAAATGCCATCATCAGTATTATTATTATTAAGAGCCCAGGCTTGGGAGTCAGAGGTCATGGGTTCTAATCCCGGATCCATCACTTGTCAGCTGTGTGACTTTAGGCAAGTCACTTCACTTCTCTGTGCCTCAGTTCCCTCATCTGTAAAATTGGGATGAAGACTGTGAACCCCACATGGGACAACCTTGATTACCTTGTATTCCCCCCCAGCGCTTAGAACAGTGCTTGGCCCCTCGTCCCCCTCTCTGTCCCCCCCACTTACTTCCTTCCCTTCCCCACAGCACCTGTATATATGTATATATGTTTGTGCATATTTATTACTCTATTTATTTATTTATTTATTTTACTTGTACATATCTATTCTATTTATTTTATTTTGTTAGTATGTTTGGTTTTGTTCTCTGTCTCCCCCTTTTAGACTGTGAGCCCACTGTTGGGTAGGGACTGTCTCTATATGTTGCCAACTTGTACTTCCTAAGCACTTAGTACAGTGCTCTGCACACAGTAAGCGCTCAATGAATACGATTGATTGATTAACAAATGCCAACATTATTATTATTATTATTATTATTATTACCTAGCTGTTGGTCTGCCTCTTCCTCATTTTCCCCGGACTTTTCCTAGCATTAGTGTCTTCTCCAGAGAATTAGTCCTCCTGATGATGTGTCCAAAATATGCTAATCTAAGTCGAGTCATTTGGCCTTCCAAAGACCACCTTGGCTTAACTTGCTCCAAAATCCATTTGTTTGTTTTTCCAGCAGTCGGTGGGGAGCTTAAATGGCATGGGGCATGGGGACAAAGGGAGGAGCGGTTGGACAGGTGGGAAGCCCAGGGCAATGCCAGGCTAGGCAGCGAGTGGCAAAGGAGGCGGGGAGTTGGATCCCAACCTCAGTCCGGCCCCAGGAACTGGGCACAGAGGAGGAAATTCATTCATTCATTCATTCATTCATTCATTCATTCAGTTGTATTTATTAAGCACTTACTGTGTGCAGAGCACTGTTCTAAGCACTTGGGAGAGTACAGTACAACAACAAACACCACACATTCCCTGCCCACTGGAACCCTGCACTCCCCCTGCCCTTTCCTCCTCGCGGGTGGTCATTCATGAGTACCCGGAAGCAGCGTGGCCTAGTGGATAGAGCCTGGGCCTGGGCGCCCCGAGGACCTGGGTTCTAATTCTGGCTCCGCCACTAGTCTGCTGTGGGACTTTGGGCAAGTGACTTCACTTCTCTGGGGCTCAGTTACCTCATCTGTAAAATGGAGATTAAGGCTGTGAGCCCCATGTGGGACAGGGACTGTGTCCACCCTGATTACCGTGTATATACCCCAACGCTTAGTACAGTGCCTGGCATGTAGTAAGCACTGTGACAAATGCCTGTAACAAAAAGGGCAGTTAAAAGAAAAAAACAAAGGTTCGTCGTGGGAGCAGGTAGGGAGAGGGTGGGTTTAGTTGGGGAGAAAAATTTGACAGCTGACTGGCAGTAGCTGCAATAATTAGAGAAAATGCAGTCTGACGTGCTTCCTAACTCCCCTTTAATGTGACGCACGCCCTCCCGTGAAGCCGATTTGCAGAGGAACAGAGAAAGGTCTAGAGGGTCAAATGACACCTGTATATATATACTTGTATATACATATATATGTGTGTGTGTGTGTGTGTGTATATATGTATATATATATATATACATATGTACATATACATATATACATATATACCTGTATATATGTATATATGGTTGTGCATATTTATTACTCTATTTATTTATTTTACTTGTACATATCTATCCTATTTATTTTATTTTGTTAGCATGTTTGGTTTTGTTCTCTGTCTCCCCCTTTTAGACTGTGAGCCCACTGTTGGGTAGGGACTGTCTCTATATGTTGCCAATTTGTACTTCCCAAGCGCTTAGTACAGTGCTCTGCACATAGTAAGCGCTCAATAAATACAATTGATGATGATGATGATGATGACACTTCGGAGCTTAGGGCAGCGGGCTGCATTCTGTTTCTCTGTCTGGCCTTTTACAAACAAACATTAACGTTCCCCTGTAAGTCCCTTTCGGGATAGGAATAGAATCTGAATGTTGAAAATGAGAGGAGTAGAACACTTCTGGGGGCAAAGGCAGTCTCTGTCTCAGGAAGCTTGCTGGAGAGAGGGATCAAATTATTTTATCTGTAATTTCTTTATGTATAGTAATGTCTGTCTCCCCATCTAGACTGTAAGTTCGTTGTGGGCAGGGAATGTGTTTGTTGTATCATAATGATAAGAATTATCTCTCCTCAATTCTAGACTGTGAGCCCATTGTTGGGTAGGGATTGTCTCTCTCCGTTGCTGAATTGTACTTTCCAAGCTCTTAGTACAGTGCTGTGCACACAGTAAGTGCTCAATAAATCTGATTGAATGAGGGAATGAATAATAATAATTTTGGTATTCGTTTAGTGCTTACTGTGTGCCAGGCACTGTATTAAGCGCTAGGATGGATACAAGCAATTTGGGGTGGACACAGTCCCTTGTCCCACATGGGTTTCACAGTCTCAATCCCCATTTTACTGGTGAGGTAACTGAGGCACAGAGAAGTGAAGTGACTTGCCCAAGGTCACACAGCAGACAAGTGGCGAAGCCGGGATTAGAACCCGTGACCTTCCGACTCCCAGGCCCATAGTCTAGCCACTATGCCGTGCTGCTTCTCAGCAGCATGTACTCTCCCAAATGTTTAGTACAGTGCTCTGCATGCAGTAAGCGCTCAATAAATACTATTGAATGAGTGAATTGAGTGAAAAAGAACAATGGAGAAAAAAACTTTTGGAAGCACACAAAGCCTCTATTAGAATTCCCCAAGAAAAAGAGGGATTGTTCAAGAGTTTACTTTATACTTATACCTTCCTTCCCTCAAGCCCTGTCGGTTGCCAAATGCTTCAACTCCGTCCTTCCCCCGACAAAAACAATCACCTCACAGAAGTTGCGTGTATACATATTAAATCTGTGGCCAATTGAAACATTTGTGGTTGTGTAACACTAAAGCGAAACCTTCCGGAGACACATTTTAGAAAAAATATTTTTTCTTTAATTAAACTGTCACTCTTCACATTCAATAAAACTCTTTTCCTTTTGATTTCATTTTACTCTCCAAATGAAGTTTGCTGCCCGAATTGACATGAAAAGGCAGCCTGTCATGGAATCCAGAGCCTAGGAGCCAAGTTTTCATTTTGAATGCAGAGGGGACAGGGATATTCGTGCAGTGGAGACCAGAAGGGGACAATTATTGAAGAGCGAACAGACCAGAAAGTTAGCATTTTGGGCCTATTAGGCCTGACTGGAAATGTTGAAAACTTAGCAGAGATCTGGCTGAGGAGCAGTGTGGCCTAGTGGCTAGATCCCGGGCCTGGCAGTTAGAAGGTCGTGGTTTCTAATCCCGGCTCTGCCGCTTGTCTGCTGCATGACCTTGGGCGAGTTGCTTCACTTCTCTGTGCCTCAGTTACCTCATCTGTAAAATGGGGGTTGAGACTCTGAGCCCCACGTGGGACAGGGACAGTGTCCAACCCATTTTGCATGTATCCACCCCAGCGCTTAGTACAGTTCCTGGCACAGAGCAAGCACTTAACAAATACCACAATTATTATTTTATTATTATTAGTGGAAAGAGCACGAGCCTGGGGGGTAGACGACTTGAGTTCTGCCATTTACCTGCTTAGTGATCTTGGGCAAATCACGTTTCTGTGCTTCAGTCTCCTCATCTGTAAAGTGGGGGTTCATTTCATGTTCTTCCCCAACTTTGTGAGCCTCATGTGGGATTGTGTCCCACCTGATTATCTTGTATCTACTACAGTGCTTAGTATGTTGCTTGGCACACAGTAAGTGCTTAACAAATACCACAATTATTATTAGTATTAGATCTCCACTGGGATTCTCTCGTGAATAGTGCTGGTAATAATAATAATAATAATAACAATAATGGCATTTGTTAAACGCTGGGGAGGATACAAGGTGATCAGGTTGTCCCAGGTGGGGCTCACAGTCTTAATCCCCATTTTACAGATGAAGTAATTAAGGCACAGAGAAGTTAAGTGACTTGCCCAAAGTCACACAGCTGACAATTAGCGGAGCCGGGATTTGAACCCATGACCTCTGACTCCCAAGCCCGTGCTCTTTCCACTGAGCCACGCTGCTTACTATGAGCTAATTTACTATGCACTCACTTTATGGCCAGGATAAGGGCAACATGCACTTCTGCATGCAAATTGACCTCAGAACTCTTTTCAAAACATAAGAGTGTAACTTTCTCTTTTGTTCCTTCTGGGTAGGGATTATTTTGCAAGGGTTGGAGATGAATTGTTCACTACAGTTTGGATGTGATCCTTTATTAAGCCTTTTAAAGGGTCTGTTATAAATGTTAATCACACAGCTTTTTTAGTACTGTTTATTAGTGTGCTAAGTGCTGGGGTAGACTGAAAGTTGGACAGAGTCCCTGTCCCACATGGGGTTCACAATCTGAATCCCCATTTACAGATGACATAACTGAGGCCCAAATAATAATAATAATGATAATGGCATTTGTTAAGTGCTATGTGCGAAGCACTGTTCTAAGCACTGGGGGGATACACAGTGATCAGGTTCTCCCATGTGGGGCTTACAGTCTTAATCCCCATTTTACAGGTGAGGTAACTGAAGCACAGAGAAGTGAAATGACGTGCCCAAAGTCACACAGCTGACAAGTGGTGGAGCCGGGATTAGAACACATGACCTCTGGCTCCCACGCCTGTGCTCTTTCACTGAAGTGACTCCCCCAAGGTCACTAGCAGATGAATTGTGGGGCCGGGATTAGAACCCAGCTCCTCCACCTCCGAGGCCTGGACTCCTTCCACAGGCCTCGCTGCTTCTCCGCGATATGATTTCATCTAGCTTTAATTCTATTTGTTCTGACGACTTGACACCTGTCCACATAATAATAATAATAATAATAATAATAATAGTATTTGTTAAGCACTTACTATGTGCAAGGCACCGTTCTAAGCGCTGGGGAGGTTACAAGGTGATCAGGTTGTCCCACAGGGGGCTCACAGTTTTAATCCCCATTTTACAGATGAGGTCACTGAGGCACAGAGAAGTTAAGTGACTTGCCCAAAGTCACACAGCCGACAGTTGGCGGAGCCGGGATTTGAACCCATGACCTCTGACTCCAAAGCCCGGGCTCTTTCCACTGAGCCACGCTGCTTTGCTGCCCGTCTCCCCCTTCTAGACTGTGAGCCCGTTGTTGGGTAGGGACCGTCTCTATATGTTGCCAGCTTGTACTTCCCAAGCGCTTAGTCCAGTGCTCTGCACACAGTAAGCACTCAATAAATACGACAATGAATGAATGAATGAATTTCACAAGTGCCTTGAAAATGGGGAGAGCTTGTGATCCATTGGTGAAGTTGGAGGAGGATGTGAGCTAGCGGTTTGCAGCAATCAATCAATCAGTCGTATTTATTGAGCGCTTACTGTGTGCAGAGCACTGTACTAAGCGCTTGGGAAGTACAAGTTGGCAACATATAGAGACGGTCCCTACCCAACAGTGGGCTCACAGTCTAGAAGCAAGAGAGACAAGAATGAGGCACTGGAAATGGGGGTGAAAGGAACAAAGCATGACACTGTTGGGTAGGGACTGTCTCTATATGTTGCCAATTTGTACTTCCCAAGCGCTTAGTACAGTGCTCTGCACGTAGTAAGTGCTCAATAAATACGATTGATGATGATGAAAGTTGTGGGGTAGTGTCAGAAGAGCAAGAGTACATAGCAGGGAGAGAGGATTGGATGCCAATAAGAGTCTTAGGCTGGAAGAGGCCTAAGAAGATCCTCAAGCCTTAAACCAGTGATGAGAAGCATCAGGGAAGCAGCGTGGCTCAGTGGAAAAAGCCCGGGCTTTGGAGTCAGAAGTCATGGGTTCAAAACCCGGCTCCGCCACTTGTCAGCTGTGTGACTTTGGGCAAGTCACTTCACTTCTCTGGGCCTCAGTTACCTCATCTGTAAAATGGGGATGAAGACTGGGAGCCCCCCGTGGGACAACCTGATCACCTTGTAACCTCCCCAACGCTTAGATCAGTGCTTTGCACATAGTAAGCGCTTAATAAATGCCATCATTATTATTATTATCACCAGTGCCTGTGGTTTATAATTCGGGAACTAGTAATGAGATCCAAGAAGGGTCCCAGTTGGAAATGTGTGCATCCCTTGTTAGTTGTCGCTGCAGGTTGAGCAGCCGTGATATGTGGAGCACAGCTTAGCGAATAGAGCTTGGGCTTGGGAGTCAGAAGGTCATGGGTTCTAATGCCGCTCCGCCACTTGTCTGCCGTGGGACCCTGGGCAAGTCACTTCACTTCTCCGTGCCTCAGTTGCCTTTTCTGTAAAATGGGCATTGAGACTGTGAGCCCTACGTGAGACAGGGACTGTGTACAACTTGATTTGCTTGTATCCACCCCAGATCGTAGTACAGTATCTGGCACGTAGTAAGCGCTTAACAAGTATCATTATTAGTAGGAACAGTCATTTTAATGCCTTAATAATAATAATTATGGTATTTGTTAAGTGCTTACTATGTGCAAAGCACTGTTCTAAGTACTGGGGGGATACAAGGTGATCACGTCCCATGTGGGGCTCACAGTCTTAATCCCCATTTTACAGATGAGGTAACTGAGGCACAGAGAAGTCAAGTGACTTGCCCAAAATCACACAGCTGACAAGCAGCGGAGCCGGGATTAGAACCCATGACCTCTGATTCCCAAGCGTGGGCTCTTTCCACTGAGCCACGCTGCTTCTCTAATGGTTGTACTTGTTAAGCGCATACTATGTGCCAAGTAACAATAATAATAATAATAATGATGACATTTATTAAGCGCTTACTATGTGCAGAGCACTGTTCTAAGTGCTGGGGGGGATACAAGGTGATCAAGTTGTCCCATGTGGGACTCACAGTCTTAATCCCCATTTTACAAGTGAGGTAACTGAGGGTTAGAGAAGTTAAGTGACTTGCCCAAAGTCACACAGCTGATAAGTGGCGGAGCCGGGATTAGAACCCATGACCTCTGACTCCAAAGCCCATGCTCTTTCCACTGAGCCACACTGCTTCTACTGGACTAAGTAATGGGAGTAGATCTTCAGGTTCATTACGGGGCTCACTTTGTAAGTAGGAGGGAGAACAGGTACTGAAACCCCATTTTACAGGTGAGGGAACTGAAGCCCAGAAAAGTTAAGTGACTTGCTCAAAGACACACAGCAGACAAGTGGCAAAGGTGGGATTTAGAATCCAGGTCCTCTGATTCCCAGGCCCATGCTCTCTCCACTAGGCCACAGTGCTTCTAAATGCACTATAAACCAGTTTGGCACTAAAGAGCTTGGTTCTACATTAATGTTATCCCAAGATCTTGAAAATTACATTAAAACTGGATTTCTTATTTATTGCTGATTCTGTTACTCTGGCTGTACCACTGATATTTACTGGATGCCTGCTAAATGCAATTTGCTGTGCTAGTCTTAGGAAAAGTACAAAGAAGCAAAAATACGTATTTTCTGCCTATAAGGAGATAATAATAATAATAATGGTATTTAAGTGCTTACTATGTGCAAAGCACGATTCTGAGCACTTGGGGAGGTTACAAGGTGATCAGGTTTCCCACAGGGGGCTCACATTTTTCATCCCCATTTGACAGATGACGTAACTGAGGCACAGAGGAGTGAAGTAACTTGCCCAAAGTCACACAGCTGGCAGTTGGCGAAGTCAGGATTGGAACCTGTGACCTCTGACTCCAAAGCCTGTGCTCTTTCCACTGAGCCACTCTGCTTCTCATAGACAGTTTAATCGTGACAGTTTAATTGTGATGGTGGTTTCCCCCTTAACATCCTCCTGAGCTTTCTTCCACAACCAAATCAGCAGCGTGGCTCGTCCCTCTCTCCATCCCCCCATCTTACCTCCTTCCCTTCCCCACAGCACCTGTATATATGTATATATGCTTGTACATATTTATTACTCTATTTATTTTACTTGTACATGTCTATTGTATTTATTTTATTTTGTTAGTATGTTTGGTTTTGTTCTCTGTCTCCCCCTTTTAGACTGTGAGCCCACTGTTGGGTAGGGACTGTCTCTGTATGTTGCCAACTCGTACTTCCCAAGCACTTAGTACAATGCTCTGCACACAGTAAGCGCTCAATAAATACGATTAATGATGATGATGATGATGATGACCTAGTGGATAGAACGTGGGCCTTGGGGTCCCAAGGACCTGGGTTCTAATCCCAGCTCTACCACCTGTCTGCTATGTGACCTTTGGCAAGTCACTACTCTTCTCTGTGCTTCAGTCCCCTCATCTGTAAAATGGGGATTAAGACTGAGCCCCATGTGGGACTGTTTCAAATCTGATGATTGGAATATCTTACTACAGTACCTGGCACATAGTAAGTACTTAACAAATCACTTTGAAAAAAATCACTGCTTCTGTTTCTTGTTGCTTTCCTTCTAACAAGGCTGAAAAATGATCGGTCATTATTGAAGTGGAAAACAGTTCATGTATATTTGTACCCAGCGTGGCTCAGTGGAAAGAGCACGGGCTTTGGAGTCAGAGGTCATGGGTTTGAATTCTGGCTCCGTCACATGTCTGCTGTGTGACCTTGGCCAAGTCACTTAACTTCTCGGAGCCTCAGTTACCTCATCTGTAAAATGGGGATGATGACTGTGAGCCCCACGCGGGACAACCTGATGACCTTGTATCCCCTCCAGCGCTTAGAACAGTGCTTTGCACATAGTAAGCGCTTAACAAATACCATTATTACTATTATTACCCAGCTTTGAATTTCTTGCAAAATGTACTAAAAAAGCAAATTCTGTTTTTACAAATGAAATGTAGTTAAGTATTTGCACAAACTTTGTCCATCCAGTTTTTACCATGCCTTTATCAGTAGCCTTTGGAGATCAGTTAATCAGTTGTAGGAGTTCTGGGGTGTTTTTTTTTTTTTTTTGTATTTCGAAGCTTACTATGTACCAGGTACTGAACTAAGTGCTGGGATAGGTACATGGGAATCAGGTTGGACACAGTCCTTGTCCCACATGGGGCTCACAGCATTATTCCCCACTTTACAGATGAGGTAACTGAGGCACAGAAGAAGTAAAGTGACTTGCCCAAGGTCACACAGCAGACAAGCTTCAGAGCCAGGGTTAAAATCCAGGTCCTTTTGATGCCCAGGCCTGAGCTCTATCCACTAGACCATGCTACTTCCCTACTTTAGAGTCCCATTTACGGGAGAGGAAGTTGAGGCACAAAAGTGTCTAATATTTGGTTCTGGGTTTGAGGAATCTGTGGTTGAGTATAGACATTCCTGAGTCCCTTGTGAGTACATGGCCTCAGAGTCTTTCAATTAGTCAATCATATTTATTAATCACTGCATACAGATTACTTACTAAGCACTTTGGAGGGTGTAGTATGAGTTGATAATAATAATAATGGCATTTATTAAGTGCTTACTGTGTGCAAAGCACTGTTCTAAGCACTGGAGAGGTTACAAGGTGATCAGGTTGTCCCACATGGGGCTCACAGTCTTAATCCCCAATTTACAGATGAGGTAACTGAGGCACAGAGAAGTTAAATGACTTGCCCAAAGTCACACAGCTGGCAATTGGCCGAGCCGGGATTTGAACCCATGACCTCTGACTCCAAAGCCCGGGCTCTTTCCACTGAGCCACCCTGCTCCTCGTAGTCACGTTCCTTAACCACGATGAACCTGTCATTAGTTAAGCAGCATGGCTTAGTGGATAGAGCCCAGGCCTGGGAATCAGAGGTCATGGGTTCTAGTCCCGACTCCGCCACTTGTCAGCTGTGTGACTATGGGCAAGTCACTTAACTTCTCCGTGCCTCAGTTACCTCATCTGTAAAATGGGGATCAAGATTGTGAGCCCCATGTGGGACAGCCTGATTGCCTGTGTGTCCCACGTGGGACAGCCTGATTGCCTTGTATCTATCCCAGTACAGTGCTTGGCACATAGTAAGCGCTTAACAAATACCGTCATTATTATTACCTTAACACACTTATATAATTTTTCCTTCCATTCCAAGCTTCTCCTCCATCTGCTGCTTAAGGAGCACTCTACTGTTGACCTACTTTTACATTGTAAGCCACTATGGACAGGGAATGCGTCAGTTATATTGTTGTGTTGTACTCTCCCAAGGGCTTAGTACAGTGCTTCTCACACAGTAAGCGCTCAATAAATATGATTGACTGACTGAATGACTGACTACCGTCCCCTCCACACCAGTAGTTCTCGAAAAATATTTTGCTGCAGCCGCCATAACATTTTTGTAGCCACGTCACTTAAAAACAATAGTTGTAGGCTGAAATTACATAAGCAAAGAGCTCAGGAAAATACCTGGAAAATGACATGTCCAATTGGAAACATTTATTTTGTTGATTTTGACCATGCCAGCCCCATTACACTTGAGGGATTGCATTATCAAGAATCACTCCCTTTCCACGCTCCCTTTCTCTTCATGAGAATGAGTAAAGTGGTGCTTTTTCTCTGTCATCTTTTTAAATGGAGATAGGACCACCCACCCAACTCCCTGTTTCCTGAGGCCATTATGAAAATATATTAATCTTTGAGGCCAGCTTTCATCTTCCTTTTTCTTCTGCCAGGTCCATCCTCAGGGTTACAGAGGGATTTCATGCGAATGTGAAATTCACAAGCTGTTTCCTCATCCCTAAGCAAGGGAATTGAGTGGAAGAATGACTATGTACAAGTTTTGCTTACATTCAAAATGGCTCTCATTCATTCAGTCCTACTTATTGAGCGCTTACTGTGTGCCAACCACTGTACTAAGCGCTTGGGAGTGTTCAATATAATAACAAACACATTCCTGTCCACAACGAGTTTATAGTCTAGTGGTGGAGACAGATATTAGTGTGAATAAATAAATAGGTTAAATAAATAACTATTTCTAGTTGTTGTTGAAGTTCTAGTTGTTGAAGCAAGGGAAGAAGAATGGTGCAACAACTCAACACTTCCACAGGATACACATTGACTTACACTTAGCCCTAGCATAGTGTTGGCGTTATTTAATAATGGTAATAATAATAATTATGGTATTTGTTAAGTGCTTACTGCCAAGCGCAGTTGTAAGCATTGGGATACATGAAAGGTAATCAGGTTGTCCCACGTGAGGCTCACAGTCTTAATCCCCAGTTTACAGATGAGGTAACTGAGGCACAGAGAAGGTAAGTGGCTTGCCCAAGGTCACACAGCAGACAAGTAGCAGAGCAGGATTAGAACCCAGGTCTTCTGACTGCCTAACCCATTTTCTTTCCACCGAGCCACGTGTTATTTCTCTAATGAACTTTGCAATAAGGAAAACGCATGCTTTAGTATGCACACCTTCATTGACCTTGTGCACATGTGCATATCCATTTCTTCCTACATCATAGTCAAGTTCTACACAGATAAATGTGCATTTTTGAAAGAATATTAATAACAGCAGTAATAATTGTATTTGTTAAGCGCTTACTATGTGCCAAGCACTGTTCTAAGCTCTGGGGTAAATACAAGGAAATCAGGTTGTCCCACGTGGGACTCACAGTCTCAATCCCCATTTTGCAGATGAGGTAACTGAGGCACAGAGAAGTGAAGTGACTTGCCCAAGATTACTCAGCAGACAAGTGGCGGAGCCAGGATTAGAACCCACGACCATAATTAAGAGCATGAGCTTTCCTTAATGAAAATGTTCATGAGGGAAGTAACCCCAGCATTATAAAAGGGCTGAGTGTAAGTCAAAGTGTGCATCTTGTGAAAGTGTTGTTGTTGCTTTTTTTTCTTACTTCAGTTATAACTGAAGAGCTATTTTGAATACAAGCAAAAGTTGTTCAGTCTAAAATGTATTGTGAAAGTGTGTGTTATGGAAAAAACAGGTGCATACCAAAGAAGCCTTCTATTTCATGCCCCTGCTTTAGCAAAAGAGTCCTAGGATGGGAGGGATTGGATGGTGGCGAGTTCTATGAGACTAGAACATTTAAAAGCGTTGATTTTCATGGACTCTCAACTTATCCCAATTTCCTTCCCATCTCTCTTTCACGTCTGTATTCTCTAAAGAGAGAGAGCCTTATGGAAAAAAACACCATCACTCTTCCTTTCCAACCACCCCAAGACTCCACACGCGATGTCTGTTGTGAGACGGGATGAACCCTAAATTCGATATACGTTTGTGGGGCTGCTAGCTGTGAGGCAAAATTAAGTTAGTCACATTGTGCACTGTTAGAGAGGCCATCCGGACTCCTGTTTACAGGTTTTAATGAGATAATCTTCTACAGTTTGAATTACACTTCGTACCGGCTGAGTTCTGGGTGCCAAGCTCATTTTGGTGCCAATATGGAAGAACTAAAGGACTCCCCTTTCCTCTCGCCTCCGTCCTTCTTTTGAATTGGGCATTGGAGGAGATGTCTTGGAAATCCAAGTGACAGTCAAGCTGTTTAAGCTGTCCGGGAAAGGATGAAATTACTGCCATCTATTAAGGTTGAGAGCGAGCTGGGCCCTTGTTACTCTTCTAGGCATTATAATTAGTTAGGAATTAACTACTCTTACTGTTCTGGGGGGCAAGCAGATCGGGTGGGAAGAAAGTTACCCTAGTGAGTCACAAAGGAACTTGTCTCAGATTGACTATTTTATTGGAGCTTCTGATCCAGGTGGGGAAAAGGTTTTAGATAATAACAACTGATAACCTTAAAGATTTCTTGATGTAGTAGAGCCAAGACTGCAGATGACTTAGGAGATGCATCCAACTTCCATCTCTGTGTCCGCTACAGGCCCTTGAAAGTTTGGGTGTGAAGTGCCTTTTCTGAAAGATTCCAGTCTGGGCATCGTCAACGTCATCATACTTGGAGAAGCAGTGTGGCTTAGTGGCTAGAGTATGGTCCTGGGAATCAGAAGAACTGGGTTCTAATCCGACTCCATCACGTGGCTGTCGTGTGTCACTTTTCTCTGTGCCTCAGTTAACTCATCTCTAAAATGGAGATGAGTGCGAGCCCCACGTGGGACAGGGACTGTGTCCAACCTGATTAACTTGTAACTACTCCAGCAAGCAGAACAGTACTTGGCACATAGTATGTGCTTAACAAGTACCATAATTACTATTATAATATAATCTTATGTCAATATTGCATTATAATAGGTAATATAATATTATGTTATAATATTATAATATATTATAATATTATATTATGTTAATATTATATGGTATGATAATGTATATGATTATTAATTGTGGTATTATTAAGCACTTATATGCCAAGCACTACACTAAGCCCTGGAGTAGATGTAACATAAGCAAGTCCCACATGGGGCTTACAGAATAAGTAGGAGGGAGAGCAGGTACTGAATTCCTATTTTGCTGATGAGGGAACTGAGGCACAAAGAAGTTAAGTGACTTGCCCAAGATCATACAGCAGGCAAGTGGTCCTGCCAGTATTAGAATCCAGCACCCCGACTCCTTCCTGTGATCTTTCGAACAGTGCTTTGCACATAGTAAGCGCTTAATAAATGCCATCATTATTATTATTATTATTATTATTATCTTTCCACTAGGCCACACTGTTTCTGGACATGCAATTTAAGCGCACTTTTTTGGCCACCCTACATCATTCGTCTTGTTTGGAGAGCCCCTCTCCTGCCCGCCAACTTCCTCATCATCAAGATCCCCATCTTCTCCACCATCCATATTTAGAGCTCGGGCCTGGGAGTCAGAAGGTCATGGGTTCTAATCCTGACTCCGCTACTTATCGGCTGTGTGACCTTGGGCAAGTCACTTCACTTCTCTGGGCCTCGGTGACCTGATCTGTAAAATGGGGATGAGACTGTGAGACCACCGGAGACAGGGACTGTGTCCAACTCGATTTGCTTGTATCCACTCCAGCGCTTAGTACATTGCCTGGCATATAGTAAGTGCCTAACAAATACCAGAGTTATTATTGTTATTATTTTGAGCATCATCATCATCCTAGAAACTTGAGAGCGTGCAATAAGAGACAGTCTAATGGAAGACAGGAAGGCACAAACTGAATACTGCACACGCATTACAACGCAACTGGTAGAATCCAAAAAGTGGAATAAATATATGCACATTCATGCAGCGGGAGTCTGAGGGATCAATGATGGGATTAGTTAGGAAGTGTTTTATAGTCACAGAGGAGGCTACTAATGACAAGTAAGTGCTCAATAAATACGATTGAATGAATCTTAAACGTAAACCATCGGCTTTCTCTGTATTTTCGTCATCCTAATCTTTGCCTTCCTCCAACCTTGCCCCACCTCAGTCTGTCTTACAAACTACAGCATGAATCATCTTTCTCCAGAATTGATCTCTTCTTATCCTTCTCCTCAGAAGCCTGCCATGATCCCCTGGATGCTGCTCAGATCAAGACAGTAAATATGGGTTTCAAGGCTCCCCACCAACTGGCTCCATATGCAGACATCTTTCTCTCACACTGCTTGCTTATTTTTCGGTCCTGTCCAAGGAAATGTGTTTTTTACCATTCTTCCCACCTTTTTTTTCTTGTTTTTTTTTTAATTCATTCATTCAATTGTATTTATTGAGCATTTACTGTGTGCAGAGCACTGTACTGAGCGCTTTTAATGGTGTTGGTTCAGCGCTTACTATGTGCCAGGCACTGAACTGTTAGAGAAATTACAGGCTAATTAGTCCATGTCCCACTTGGTGCTCACAGTCTTAATCTCCGTTTTACAACCGAGGCACAGAGAAGTGGAGTGACTTGCCCAAGGTCACCCAGCAGACAAGTGGCAGAGTCTTGCTTACTCCTAGGCCCATGCTCTATCCATTAGGCCTTCCTACCTCTCTTGAAAAGCCACCTCTCCTGTGAAACTATCCCTCATTCCAGCTATTGTAGAAGTATTATTCATTCATTCAGTCGTATTTATTGAGCGCTTATTGTGTGCAGAGCACTGTACTAAGCACTTTTGAAAGAGATAATATGTATCTTTGTCAACCATGTGTGCGTATTTCTCCTCTTTGTAAAATCTCTTGAGATTTGCATCCATGGTACTTATATTTGTGGGATTAGTTGTATACGTTTTGGGTGGGGGGGTTACTCTTCATCCCCCAGGAGCAGAGACTTTTTCTTTTTTCCTTTTTTTGAAATTCCCTACAGCTTCTAGAACATTCCCTGCTCAAAGTTGACAATAAATGAATGCGGTTGATGCGAGATGATTTTGAAAACCTACCGATAATTAGAGATGATGAGGCAAACTTAAACAGAGACAATTAGGTAGATTTGTGTTTAGGGAAGAAAAGTGGGGTACTGTGGGTCACAAGCAAAGGTTAGGGTGAATACAAGGTACAATAAGTTAGTCTTGCCCGAATCTATTTTTCAAAGTCAAATAATCTGAGTTGACGTGGGGGAGAGCTAGGTAATCAACTTGCTCAGGTTATTGGTTCAGTGTGATTGGAAAGATGGCAGTGTTCTTAACAGATATAATTGTGCTATTTGTTAAGCACTTGCTGCATTCCAAACGTTATAGTAAGCCCCTTCCTTCCTCTCCCCCTCGTCCCCCTCTCCATCCCCCCCATTTTACCTCCTTCCCTTCCCCACAGCACCTGTATATATGTATATATGTTTGTACATATTTATTACTCTATTTATTTATTTATTTATTTTACTTGTACATATCTATTCTATTTATTTTATTTTGTTAGTAGGTTTGGTTTTGTTCTCTGTCTCCCCCTTTTAGACTGTGAGCCCAATGTTGGGTAGGGACTGTCTCTATATGTTGCCAATTTGTACTTCCCAAGCGCTTAGTACAGTGCTCTGCACATAGTAAGCGCTCAATAAATATGATTGATTGATTGGATACAATATAAATTGAAGTGAGACAGTTCCTGCCTACATGAAGCTCACAGTCTAAAGGGAAGGGAGAACAGGTAGCTTAATCCCATTTTTACAAATGCTCAGAGAGGTTAAGCAACTTGTCCCAGGTCACGCAGCCAGAAAGTAACAGAGCCAGAATTAGAACCTAGGTCTTCTGTTGTTCAAACCTGTTCTCTTTCTACCAGGTCTTCGTGCTGCTTTTCATTGATGTTAGTGGTTAGATGCTGCTGAACTCATTTTTAACCTGATACGGCTCTTACTTGTGTATTTGACTGTCTTTTAACAACTGCTGAGTTTTTTCAGGTGGTACCGGAACTTTGATGCCACCAGGCATTCATGGATAAGGAAATGGTGTATCAGTTGTTGAACTGGAAATATAATACTGCTCCCCTTGAGTCATTTAGACCATATTCTAGAGAAGCAGCATGGCTCAGTGGAAAGAGCACGGGCTTTGGAGTCAGAGGTCGTGGGTTCAAATTCCGGCTCTGCCAACTGTCAGCTGCGTGACTTTGGGCAAGTCACTTAACTTCTCTGTGCCTCAGTTACCTCATCTGTAAAATGGGGATAAAGACTGTAAGCCCTCTGTGGGACAACCTGATCACCTTGTAACCTCCCCAGTGCTTAGAACAGTGCTTTGCACATAGTAAGCGCTTAACAAATGCCATCATTATTATTATTATTCGGTGACTTTGGGCTTTATCAGACGTCTCTGAAAGGTCTCAGATGTTCAGGATTCCATCCCAGCCTACCTTCGTTGACTCTTCACAACATCTTCCAAGATTGTTAAAGGTTTCTGAGTGCCTTTTCTGAAAGTGGGATGTGGCTGAGAAAATGTGGAAAGTGGTCTTGGCTAAATAAATGTTCGGATAATAATAATAATAACAGTAATCAAGGTATTTGTTAAGTGCTTACTATGTGCCAAACACTGTTCTAAGCCCTGGGGAAGATACAAAGTAATCAGGTGGGGTTCACAGTCTTAATCCCCATTTTATAGATGAGGTAACTGAGGCACAGAGAAGTAAAGTTGCTTGCCCCAGGTCACACAGCAGACGAGTGGCAGAGACGGGATTAGAACCCACGACCTCTGACCCCCAAGCCCGTGCGCTTTCCACTAAGCCATGCTGCTTCTCTAATGATTCCAACCTTAAAATACTTTGATTTGGGGTTAAAATGGGATTCTCATGAGGATGTCGTATGCATTCTGTCATAGGATGTGTTTCTGGCTCTGTGACTGCGTGCCTGTGAATGGGAATGACAACCAAGTAAAGGATTACAGAGTGGAAGCAGTGTGGTCTAGTGGATAGAACCCGGGCCGGAGAATCAGAAGGACCTGGGTTCTAATCCCAGCTCCACCACGCATCTGCTCTGTGACCTTGGGCAAGTCATTTTACATCTCTGGGCCTCAGTTATCAAATCTATAAAATAGGGATTAAGATTGTGAGCCCTGTGTGGGACAGGGACTGTGTCCAACCTGATTGACTTGTAGCTACCCCGGTGCTCAGTAAAGAGCCTCGCACACTTGTAAGCACTTAACAAAACCATAAAAAAAGTTGTCTCCTAGTAACTGGTTACCTTTTCTCCCTGTTTCCCCCTTCCCTTATTCCCTTTCTAATTTCAGTAGTGCTTCACGCTCCACCTCCAACCAAGATTAAGCGAGAACTGCATAGCCCGTCTTCGGAATTGTCATCCTGTAGTCACGAGCAGGCCCTTGGTGCTAACTATGGAGAAAAGTGCCTCTACAACTATTGGTATGTAGCCTTGTCCATGTATTTCCCCCAACAGTTAGTACAGTGCTTGACCCAATATAAACACTTAAGGAGCAATATCATTGATTAACTGATGTCAAAATCTTTACCCTTAAATCTCTTTCAATTATAATAATAATTGTGGTATCTGTTAAGCGCTTACTATGTGCTAAAGAGGCTTTTTGAGCAGCTGCGGGGCTCTGGGGAGAGAGCCCGGGCCAGGCACTAACAGGGCGGGGGTTCGACCACTTGTCTGCTGGGTGACTTTGTGCAAGTCGCTTCACTTCTCTGGGCCTCAGTGACCTCATCTGTAAAATGGGGATGAAGACTGTGAGCCCCACGGGGGACAACCTGATAATCTTGTATCTACGCCAGTGCTTGGCACATAATAAGCGCTTAACAAATGCCATCATTATTTTGTGCCACGAGCTGTTCTAAGCGCTGAAGTAGATGCAAAGGTAGTCAAGTTGGACACAATCCCCATCCCACTTCATTCAGTCATGTTTACTGACCGCTTACTGATGCAGAGCACTGTACTAAGCGCTTGGGAAAGTACAATACAACAATAAACAGTGACATTCCCTGACCACAACGAGTTTACGCTTGGGGCTCACTGTCTTAATCCCCATTTTGTAGATGAGGTAACTGAGGAACGGTGACTTTGTGACTTGCCCAAGGTCACACAGCCCACGGGTGGTGGAGACGAGATTAGAACCCACATCCTGTGACTCCCAAGCCCGTGCTCTTGCCATCAATCAGTGGTATTTATTGAGTGCTTACTGTGTGTAGAGCACTGTACTAAGCACTTGGGAGAGTCCAATATAACAGTTGGTAGACACATTCCCTGCCCACAGTGAAGCACAGAAAAGTGCTTCACTGTCTGGAGAAAAGTGCCTCTACAAGTGTTGGTATGTAGCTTTGGGAGATAAGTTCAAAATCAATCAATCAATCGTATTTATTAAGCGCTTACTGTGTGCAGAGCACTATACTAAGCGCTTGGGAAGTACAAGTTGGCAACATTCGAAAGAATGGTGATCCAGATGTTGTCATTGCTGAGACGTTTGGTCACTTGAGCCACCCCCTGTCCAGTACCTCTGTTCTGCAATTAATAACCCTCCAGTGACGTTCATTATTTGTGGTCATTCTTGTTCTACAAATCACTTGGAGCTTTTCATGGTAATAAACGCAGCTGCACGGAAAATATACATTTACTCATGTTGCTACAGCTTCGTGGTTGAGAAGGAAAAAGTGGCCTTAGTATTGGGGTGTCTGAGCTGTGATTTTTGTGAACGTGAACTCGGAAGCACCAGGGAATAATTTATGTCAGGATATGTTCAGGCCTTTGATGTTGGGGTTATGTTCTTCATGAGCCCCACGTTTTGGAAAACTTGCATTGGAAAACTTGTGCCCCTTAACCACCCCACGAATGCACACGACCGTTCCTTCCGACATGGCGATCTATCCAGACTAAGGAATGTAGTCAGAGGAATAATCCCACATTCCCTAGGAGCTTTCTATCCGAAATGCACAGTGAAGATGCATTATGGAACTGAGTGCCGATGAATAAACCAATTAATAGTATTTATTGAGTGAGTAGAGCACAGGCTTGGGAGTCAAAAGGATCTGGGTTCTAATCCCAGATCCGCCGTGCTCTGCTGTGTGACCTTGGGCAAGTCACTTCACTTCTCTGGGCCTCAGTTACCTCCTCAGTAAAATGGGGATTAAGAATGTGAACCTCATGTGGGACAAGAACCGTCCAACCTTGTGTCTACCCCAGCGCTTAGTACAGTGCCTAGCACATAGTATGTTCAATAATACAGTGCTCTGCACACAGTAAGTGCTTAATAAATACGATTGAATGAAGTACCATTTAAAAAAAAGTATGGAGCACTGGACTGACATTTGGGAGAGTAGAGAGTTGGTTGACACATTCCCTGTCCACAAGACGCTTACAGTCTACAGGGAATAATTTGGGGTTCTGTTCTGTACCCCGTATTTAAGAATGTCTAGGCCCCTAGGAATGCCATTGAACTTTAATTATGTGCTTTAAATATAATCAACCCAGATCTGCCTAGTAGAGGTGCTAAGGTAGAAACGTATCCTTGAAACAGTAGTCCTGACTTCCAGGGAACTGTAAAATATGTCAGGAAAAGCACGTGATGTAGACTTCTTTTTTCTTCTAACCACCAAATACGAAGATCCGCCTAAAAGAAACAAAAGAAGCTGGAAGCAAAGCTAAAATTATCTTTGCGAAAAATCGCTCTAAGTGTTAAGTCCCTGTGACGCAGCCTGTTTGTCACTTTTCGGAGGTACAGATATTCCCTCGGGGCTGCTAGCAATTTAACTGTGTTAATGCTGTCACTTCCTGACAACAGGGAAATGCAAACAAGCATGGGGGTTGTTTTGAGCAACAAGGCAACTGTTCCAATGGCCTAGTTGTGGGATCTGATTTCGCTTGTGTGTGTGTCTCTCTCTCCTCTTTTTCTCTCTCTCTCTTTTTAATTTCTGTTGCAGTGCCTATGATAGGAAGCCCCCCTCTGGGTTCAAGCCATTAACACCTCCCTCCACTCCCGTGTCACCACCGGCTCATCAGAATTCCCTGATTTCCCCACCGGCCACGTCTTTGCCCCCTTCGGCCCATGTCCCCACCCCAGGGCCGGTGTCTGGGGTACCCCAGGCCCCTACCCCTCACCCCCTTCACGAACCTCGACAGCAGCAGCAAGCGTTCGCTGTACCCAGGCCTCCTCATCAACCCATGCCGATGCCAAAGATGGTGCCCGAAAACCAGTACCCACCCGAACACAGGTAAGGAGGAACCCAGATATTGCTTTCATTCATTCATTCATTCAATCGTATTTATTCATTCATTCATTCAATCGTATTTATTGAGCGCTTACTGTGTGCAGAGCACTGGACTAAGCGCTTGGGAAGTACAAGTTGGCAACATATAAAGACGGTCCGTACCCAACAACGGGCTCACAGTCTAGAAGATGGGCTCACGGTCTGGAAGAAGGGCTCACAGTCTTGAGCGCTTACTGTGTGCAGAGCACTGTATTCATTCATTCATTCAATTGTATTTATTGAGCGCTTACTGTGTGCGCTTTGTGTGCACAAAGTGAGCGCTGTGTACTTCCCAAGCGTTTAGTACAGTGCTCTGCACATAGTAAGCGCTCAATACGATTGATGATGATGATGATGCAGAGCACTGTACTAAATGCTTGGGAAGTACAAGTTGGTAACATATAGAGACGGTCCCTACCCAACAGTGGGCTCACAGTCTAGAAGGGGGAGACAGAGAACAAAACAAAACATATTAACAAAATAAAATAAGTAGAATAAATATGTACAAGTAAAATAAATATATAAATAGAGTAATAAATATGTACATATATATATATATATATATATATATACATATATACACTGTACTAAGCACATGGGAAGTACAAGTTGGCAACGTATAGAAACGGTCCCTACCCAACAACAGGCTCACAGTCTAGAAGACTTTCCCGCCCTTGTCACCTGCTTCTTCCCATGAAGATGGGTCAGTGAGGGCCGTTAATGTATATAAATATTCAGCAAATAGAAGTGACTATCGTCAATGCCTTTCAGCCCTCCTATGAGGCAGCAAAGATCATACAGAGAAGCAGCGTGGCTCAGTGGAAAGAGCCTGGGCTTTGGAGTCAGAGGTCATGGGTTCATATCCCAGCTCCGCCCCTTGTCAGCTGTGTGACTTTGGGCAAGTCACTTCACTTCTCTGGGCCTCAGTTACCTCAGCTGTAAAATGGGGATGAAGACTGTGAGCCCCCTTTGGGACAGCCTGATTGCCTTGTAAACTCCCCAGTGCTTAGAACAGTGTTTTGCACATAGTAAGCGCTTAATAAATGCCCTTATCATTATTATTATTATTACAGTGCTTTGCACACAGTAAACGCTCAATCAATCAATCAATCAATCGTATTTATTGAGCGCTTACTGTGTGCAGAGCATTGTACTAAGCGCTTGGGAAGTACAAGTTGGCAACACATAGAGACAGTCCCTACCCAACAGCGGGCTCACAGTCTTACGATTGACCGAATTGTACTCATGCCAACTGCTACGGTTATAGCTCCCTGATCGGAGATTCATTAGATATTGCCTAATTCATCTATACAGCATGCTTAGGAAGTCAGTAGCAGAGAGGTGGTGGGCGTTAGCAGCATGGTTTAATGGAAAGAGCACGGGCCTAGAAATCAGAAAGGCATGGGTTCTAATTCCGGCTCTGCCACTTGTCTGCTGTGTGACCTCGGACAAGGAACTTCACTTCTCTGGGCCTTAGTTCCCTCATCTGTAAAATGGGGATTAAGACTGTGGGACAGGGACTGTGTCCAACCTGATTAACTTGTATCTACCCCAGCGCTGAATACAGTGCCTGGCACATAGTAAGCACTTAACAAACACCACAGTTATTTCCGTTACCGTCATTATTATTATTATTATTATTACTATTATTATTATCATCATCATTATTATTATTATCATTATTATTAACCTGATTTGCTTGTATCCACCCCAGCGTGTACAGCAATGCCTGACACACAGTAAGCGCTTAATGCAGTGCCCAGCACATAGTAAGCACTTAACAAATACCAGTTATTTCTGTGATCATCATTATTATTATTATTATTATTATCATTATTATTAACCTGATTTGCTTGTATCCACCCCACCGCGTACAGTAATGCCTGACACTTAATAAATACCACAATTATTATTAGTGAGGAGACTGAGACAGAGAGGTTGATTTACCCAAGGTTTGATGATATAGCCCACCAGAGACATAGATCGTGCTCTCTCCTTTACCGTTTTCATATTTTTTCACTTTTAGGTTAATCTGGTATTATCATGTTTAGATCAATCAGTGGTATTTATTGAGTGCTTACTATGTGCAGAGCACTGTTCTAAGCACTTGGGAGCCTACGATACAGGAGAATTAGCAGGCACGTTCCCTGCCCATAATGAGTTTACATTCTCATGAGAACTAGCCAGGTGCATTATAATTGCCTCTTTGAGATAAAAGTCACTGGGTTTTATTAAGTATCCTAAAGTAGCACCTTCCTTTTTTATGGCATTTGTTAAATGCTTGCTTTGTATCAGGCACTGTACTCAGTGCTGGGGTAGATACAGGCTAATCGGGTTGGACACAGTCCCTGGCCCACATGGGGCTCACAGTCTTAATCCCCATTTTACAGATGAGGTAACCAAGCCACAGAGAAGTTTATTAACTTGCCCAAGGTCACACAGCAGACAAGCGGCAGAGCTGGGATTAGAACTGAGGTCTTTCTGACTCCCATGCCCACGCTCTATCCGTTAACCACACTGCTTCTCCATCATGGCATTTATTAAGCACTTACTATGTGCAAAGCACTGTTCTAAGCACTGGATAATGGTATTTGTTAAGCGCTTACTATGTGCAAAGCACTGTTCTAAGCGCAGGGGGGGATACAAGGTGATCGGGTTGTCCCACATGGGGCTCACAGTCTCAATCCCCATTTTACAGATGAGGTAACTGAGGCACAGAGAAGTTAAGTTGCTTGTCCACAGGCACACAGCTGACAAGTGGTGGAGTCGAGATTCGAACCCATGACCTCTGACTCCCAAGCCTGCGCTCTTTCCACTGAGCCATGGTCATCCCCATATTATCATTAGTACTCTTGCTGCAATATCCACTTTACCAGTTGAAGGAGAGACATTGCAAGATGGAGTTTCTTGTCCAGGATTTTGCAAAGCCAAACCAGCGCTCTTGAACCTCATTCTCTTAAATCAATCAATCAATCAATCGTATTTATTGAGCGCTTACTGTGTGCAGAGCACTGTACTAAGCGCTTGGGAAGTCCAAGTTGGCAACATATAGAGACAGTCCCTACCCAACAGTGGGCTCACAGTCTAAAAGGGGGAGACAGAGAACAAAACCAAATATACCAACAAAATAAATAGAATAGATATGTACTCTTTACTAGTGTTTTTTTTTGAACTTTGAATGTTTATGGCTTTAGTCTAAGCAATTGTTGGCTTTACTGGCCTTTGGACATCCAAGAAATGGTAGGGGAATTGTGTCCATCATTCAGAATCCCTGGCTGTCGTTCACTGCCTCTCCCGCTCCAGTAGATGTGAAGGGGGAGGACCAGATTCCTACTTAGAAGCTTTCTCTGTGCAGTTTGTTTTTAGGTCAGACACTGGAAGATTGTTTTCCTTTCTCCTTCCCACCCTGACGTAGGAAACTTCTGTGAGGCGAACATTCCTTTTTCTTTGTCGTACAAGAATAACAAAGGATTAAATTTGGTTATTCTGCCCTTTTTAACTCCAGTTTACTTCTGGAGGAGAAAAAAAATATTTTCCCCGATCCTCCTGGAACTGAGGGTTGGGAGGAGCGTGCTTGGTGTGTGAGGGTGGTGACAAACTCTCATTCTGTGTTTATCTAACCTTCTATAAAGGAAAATTACTTAAACTGTCAAACCCTTTTACTGACATTTCCTCTTCGGTAGCTGCAGTTTAGGAGGTTTGTGTAAGCAGATGGCCTAGCTTCTTGAGCAGACCCTTACTTACTAAAAGCCCATCTCCTCTAGGAAGCCTTCCCTGAGTACACTCTCATTTCTCCACCCTATTTTCCCTCCCTATCGTCTCAGCCATGCACTTAGTTCCATCCCCTAAACGCTTAATTATCCACCCTTACCTCCACATCACTCATGTACATCTTCTTATACTCTGTTGCTTCTTTTACCTGTGACTGATTTTTATGTCAGTGTCCCCATTAGACTACCTTGAGGTAGTTTACGTCTATGTAGGCCAGTCTGTCTACGAACTTCATTCTGCTCTCCTAAATTACTAAGTGCTCTCTCTGCTCAGAAGAAGTACCCAATAAATACATTTGGTTGATTACCTATATTATGAGTTTCATTTTACCTCAGAGGCTGTTTTAAATACTAAACATCTACATGGTAGTTCATAGAGCCAGCACCACGGGGTGCCCGACATTTTTCTGGAGGCTGCGCTACTTGGTGAAAACATGTTGTCAGAAATAGTTTGTGTCATTAGATCAGTAATATTTGCCAAGGGCTTCATGTAGATGCATAAAATCATCAGGAAGGACACACATAAATTTGCATCAGATTTACATGAGGTGATGTGCATCCCGCCCTTCAACGATTTTTACATTTCTCTCCTCTGTTTTATTTCCGTCAAACCCCACTCTCATCTCCCCAAATTCCCTACCCAATAACCATATTCAGATGGACGAGGCAAGAGGGTGTGTAAAGAGAGAAAACATAGTGAAAGTATGGGAGTATATGAAGATAATAGGGGAGGTGCTGGCCAAAAGATTAAAAAAAGGAGGGAATCTGGGATGATCAAACTGAAGGGTTATAAGGAGGTCTTGGAGCCGAAGGGTAATAATAATGGAATCTGGAAAGAAGGGGCCAAAGCGGAGGTGACTGTAGGTTGCTCCTATTGCCCCGTCAGTAATTGGGGGCCAGCACCCCATCCCGGCTCCAGCCGTCATCCAGCGTGAAACAATGATGTAGTGTGGTCTAGTGGATAGAGCACGTGCTTGGGAGTCAGAAGAACCTGGGTTCTAATCCTACTCCGCCGCTTCTCTGCTGTGTGACCTTGGGCAGGTCACTTCAGTTCTCTGTGCCTCAGTTACCTTGTCTGTAAAATGGGGGAATAAGACTGAGTCCCATGTGGGACAGGGACTGTGTGTCCAACCTGATTATCTTGTATCTGCTCCAGCACTTAATACAGTGCCTGGCACATAGTAAATGCTTAACAAATACCATTTAAAAAAAAAAATCCTTCCACAGCAACTTGGCTCATCTTAGCAGCTCTAGCCATGTGACTTGAAATTACAAGGGGCATGGGAATAATGGCACCATTTTGGCCCATTATTTGTTTTTTTTTTTTTTAATTTTTGTTTGTTTGTTTGTTTTTGTTCTGGGTCAGTGGAGCAGGTTCATTCATTCATTCATGGCTTAGTGGATAGGCCTGGAAGTCAGAAGGACCTGGATTCTAATCCCATCTCTGCCACATGTCTGCTGTGTGACCCTGAGCAAGACACTTAACTTCTCTGGGCCTCAGTTACCCCATCTGTAAAATGGAGATTAAGACTGGGAGCCCCGTGTGGGACAGGGACTGTGACCAACCTGATTAACTTGTATCTACCTGAGCACTTAGAACAGTGCTTGGCACACATTCATTCATTCAATTCAATCGTATTTATTGAGCGCTTACAGTGCGCAAAGCACTGTACTAAGCTCTTGGGAGAGTATACTATGGGAACAAATAGACACATTGCATAGAAAGAGCTTAGCAAGTACCATAATTATTATTCATTCAGTTGTATTTATTGAGCGCTTACTGGGTGCAGAGCACAGTACCAAACTCTTGGGAGAGTACAATAGAACAATAAACAGACACATTCCTTGCCTGGCAGGTGTCTGCTCTGTTCCTAACCCCCTGGTCCTTTTTGTTCCAAGCCTCCCAGTCGAGGCCCCGGGCATGATGCCACCCATCCTCTTGGTTCCTGCCCTCGCCCCTCCATAAAATGAGAACTGGTTTGCCGGAGGTTGCGGCTCCCAGAGATGGTGGCTCTGAGCCCGAGTTGGATCCTAGCCCTGATTGCCTGCAGGGAGACATCCTGGTCATTTTTTTTTTCCCCAAGATCATTAGCCTATTCTTAACAAACCAGATTAGCCAGGATTTCTCTATGGGTTTGGAGAAATGAAAAGGGTTATGAAACGGCTGACCACCTATTGGAAGTCCAGATATTAGCTTCTATATTTCTGTCTATGCCACAGCCCATAAATGGCATTATTAACCTTTCCAAGTGGCTAGTATATAATCAGAGCAAGAAATCAGCTCCAGTAAAACTGGTTCAATCTCCCTCTTCTGCCCTGTTTCCTCATTCCCCCTTAGCCTGCTCCTCCCAGTGACTCTTTATTAAAAGCCCAGAAACATCGAGAAAGAGAGGGTGCATCGGAAAGGGGTGAATTTTGGTCCCCCTTTCTCCCACACTGAAGAAATTGCTTGAGCAGAATTTATGCCCGTGAACCTGGGGCTTAACAGAACAAACATGTGACAAGCCACCATGCTTCCCATTTTTTTTTATTTTTTAGGTATTCATTAAGCAATTACTATGTGCCAGGCACTATATTAAGCATCTTCAAAGTCCTAATAAGAATAATAATTATACTGTTTGTTAAGCACTTCCTGTGTGCTAAGCACTGTTCTAAGCACTGGGGTAGATGCAAGGTAATCAGGTTGGACACAGTCCCTGCCCCACATGGGACTCACAGTCTCAATCCCCATTTTACAGAGGAGGAAACTGAGGCCCAGAGAAGTCAAGTGATTTGCCCAAGGTCACATAGTAGACAAGTGGCAGAGCTGGAATTAGAATCCATGACCTCCTGACTCTCAGGCCTGTGCTGTAGCCACTTCGCCATGCTGCTTCTCACTAAAAAGTCCTACTAAACTCCCATCTCCTCTAAAAGAGGCCTTCCCTAGCTAACCTCCCATTTCCCCACTTCATTCTCCCTCCCTCAGGGATCATCTGTGCTCTTGGCTGTGTACTCTCTAAGCACTTGGATAATTACCCCAGCTCCACGGCATTCAAGCACATATCCTTATACTTTCCCATTTCCCTATCTGTAATTTTCTTGGTATGTCTCCCTCTGGACCCTAAGTTCCTCATGAGCGTGTTTACTGACTCTATCATAACATACTCTCTTCTAGACTGTGAGCCCGCTCTTCTAGACTGTGAGCCTACTGTTGGGTAGGGACCGTCTCTATATGTTGCCAACTTGTACTTCCCAAGCGCTTAGTAGAGTGCTCTGCACACAGTAAGCGCTCAATAAATACGATTGAATGAATGGAATGCACTTAGTACAGGGCTGTGCACACAATAAGCATTCAATAAATCCCATCGATTGATTGATTGACCAGGAAGCCTGCCTCCCCAGCGGGTAGAATGTTGAGCCGTGTGTGCAACCCTAGATTGCAAGCCTGGAGTTGTGTTGTTTCCAAGGTTCATCACCTCCTCCAAAAACCGTTTTCCCATTTAATGTTCTTTTTTATGGTATTTCTTAAGCGCTTACTATGTTCCAGGCACTGTTCTGAGCACCGGGGCGAATACAAGGTAATTGAGTTGGACACTGTCCCTGTCTCACGGGCTTAATCCCCATTTCGTGGATGAGGTAACTGTAAAGTCACAGAGAAGTTAAGAGACTTGCCCAGGGTCACCCCGCGGACAAGTGGCAGAGTTAGGATTTGAACCCGAGTCCTTCCGACTCCCAGGCTAATGCTGTGGAATTCCGAATTTCCACTAGCAAGCATTGGTCACAACATCTTCCTGTTTTTATTTTGTGTTTCATCCTGTTTCCCTCTTAGATTGTGAGCCCCTGGTGGGATAGGAATAATGGGATACGAACTCTGTTATATTGTACTCTCCCAAGCACTTAGTAAAGTGCTCTGCGCACAGTAAATGCTCAGTATGACTGATTGACAGAGACTGTGTCTGGATTCCTTATCTATATCTACCTCAGAGCTCAGCACAGCACCCAGAGTACATAGTAAGCGATGAGCAGATACCATGATCAATGATAACGACGATTGCGACATGCAGAAATCTGACATCTGTTTCCTCCTAGAACTGGTCGAGAAGATCTGTAGGTTCATTTCTTAGGGCCTGACAAGAGAAGTTATTTTTCCTAAACTTTTCATGCACTGCCATAGACCAGCATGGTAAAACTAGACCTCAGTAGAGCTGACAGGCTTTGGCAGAGGCCCCTACAGAGCTGTTTTGACTTTTTAATTTTAAGTGTGTGCCCAACTGGCTGTCCAACAGAAAAGTAAGCATTAACAGAAACTCAAGATGTAAAAATGCATGCACATCTATCAAACAATCAGTCAGTGGTATTTATTGAGCCCTTACCGGGCGGAGAGCATCATCATCATCAATCGTATTTATTGAGTGCTTACTATGTGCAGAGCACTGTACTAAGTGCTTGGGAAGTACAAATTGGCAACATATAGAGACAGTCCCTACCCAACAGTGGGCTCACAGTCTAAAAGGGGGAGACAGAGAACAAAACCAAACATACTAACAAAATAAAATAAATAGAATAGATATGTACAGGTAAAATAAATAAATAAATAAATAGGGTAATAAATACGTACAAACATATATACATATATACAGGTGCTGTGGGGAAGGGAAGGAGGTAAGATGGAGGGAGAGGGGGACGAGGGGGAGAGGAAGGAAGGGGCTCAGTCTGGGAAGGCCTCCTGGAGGAGGTGAGCTCTCAGCAGGGCCTTGAAGGGAGGAAGAGAGCTAGGAAGAGAGCACTGTAATAAGAGCTTGGGAGGGTACAGTGCAGCAGAGTTGGCAGACGCATTCTCTGCCCATAACAAGCTTACAGTCTGGAGGGGGAGAATAAATAATTTGTAGTATATAATTTCAAGACGTGGACATAAGTGCCGAGGAGTTGAGGGTGTGTCCAAAGGTTACAGCTAGAGTGCCTAGACAATGGAGAAGGGATAGGGTGCTGGGGAAAGGAGGGCTGGATCCGGGAAGGCCTGTTGGAGGAGGTGTGTCCTTAATAATACTTTGAAGGTTGGAAAGAGTGGGGGGGGGGGGTGGGGAGTTCCATGGGAGGGGCAGGGCATGGGAAAAGGGTCAGTGGCAAGATAGTTGGGATCGGGGCAGGGTGAGTAATCTGGTGCTAGAGGAGCGAAGTGTGCGGTGTGGGCTGGGCTAGGATATCAGTGAGTAGAGGTAAGAGGGGGCGAGCCAGCTGAGTGCTTTAAAGCTGTCGGTAAGGCGTTTCTGTTTGAAGCAGAGGTGGATGGGGAACCACTGGAGGTTCCTGAGGAGTGGGGAGATGGGGACTGAACACTGTTATAGAAAAAATAGTTGTGGGCAGGGAACGTGTCTACCAACTCCGTTGTATCGTACTCTCCCAAGTACTCAATACAGTGCCCTGCACTCATCATCATCATCATCATCAATCGTATTTATTGAGCGCTTACTATGTGCAGAGCACTGTACTAAGCGCTTGGGAAGTACAAATTGGCAATGTATAGAGACAGTCCCTACCCAACAGTGGGCTCACAGTCTAAAAGGGGAGACAGAGAACAAAAGTAAGTGCTCATTCATTTATTCATTCAATCGTATTTATTGAGCACTTACTGTGTGCTGAGCACTGGACTAAGCGCTTGGGAAGTACAAGTTGGCAACATATAGAGACAGTCCCTACCCAACAACGGGCTCGCAGTCTAGAAGGGGGAGACAGACAACAAAACAAAGCATGTGGACGGGTGTCAAGTCGTCCGAACAAATAGAATTAAAGCTAAATGCACATATAAGTGGGATTGATGAGTTGATTGATTAAAAATGATCCGTGTAGGAAAGTGAAGTGTGGCCTGGAGCCGGGAGAGACAGGAGGCAGGGAGGAAGCAGAGAAGGCAGATGCAGTAATCCAGGTGGGATAGGATATGCGCGTGGATCAGCGTGGTAGCAGTTGAGATGGAGAAGAAAGGGCAGATGGAAAAGATGTTGTGAAGATAGAACTGATGGGCTTTGGTGACAGATTGAATATGTGGGTGGAATGAGAGCGATGAGTTGAGAACAAAGCCAAGGTTTCAGGCTTGTGAGATAGACTGGTATTGTCTGTGTAATTTCCTAGAAAGTTGTACTCCAGGACATTTTTTAAATCAAGCAATGGTTAGTACAGTGCTCTGCACACAGTAAGCGCTCAATAAATATGATTGAATGAATTTATCGAGCACTTACAGTGTTCAGGGCACTATACTAAGCCAATACATCAGAGTTGGTAAACAGTGAGCTTACAGTCTAGAGGAGGAGATGGAGATTTTTAATGATCAGTTTCCATTTCTGGGCTTCTGGTTAATCCTTTCCATCACTTTGGTCTTTATTCCATCCTGCTTTGATTCCGGACTTCTTACTCCAGTTGGTCAAGATGATGCTACATATTGTAATCCCTTTTACCCAACTCCTTGTAATCTTTGCACGGCTTCTGAATCTGACTTCTCTCTTCACCACCCCCAACGCCCTCTTATACAGCCTAATGAAAGTCTTAAATTGTATTGGTTTCCTGGTAGACATTGTGTATTCTATGACAGCTAGCCCATGAACCATTCATTACTTCATCTGGCACCCTCCAGAGTTGTGTATACCTCTAAGAGTTTCATCAAACCCAAACTTGTCTCCTTCTCCCCGTAAGCATTGTATTTAGTGTGTGTGTGTGTGTGTGTATGTGTGTTGGCAGCCCTAACCAAAAAGGAAATACAGAAAAAGCATCTGACGGTTGCCCTGGGTTTTCATAACGTGAACCAAATGTTTGTAGCGTGGGTGGATGAGTTCTTTGGAGGAAAGGCGCTATATAAATCTAACAAATAAATAAATAAATGGTTCTTTAAATAAACTGGCACCAAAAGAACTTTAATCTGTAGCTCATTGAGTTCAGTAGTTCCGAGGTCTCCTGTTGCTTTTGGCGCTCGAGTTCATTACGATGCGTCGTCTATCGCCATATTCGTCCCCACGAATGTGGGGGAGGAAGGAGTTTATTAGGAACACAGCCATCCGATTAAAAAGGATTCCCGGCCTCAGTAAACAAGAACCATCTTTGTCATAGCTGCATTATGTACACAGCACATTCTAGGATACTTCAAAGGCTTGGAGGGGGAGGTTAAATGAAGGTCAGTATGCAGAGTGGAACAGATTTTTTTTTTTTGGAGAATGATGAGAGTTGAAATCCTTTACTGGTCTGCACAAATAGAAGCCATCGTAAAGTAAATCAGCGTGGAATTCAGAAAACCGAGAATCCTCCTGAGTATGTTTTTATTTATCATCTCTTCCCTTTCCTCCTCTCTATCATTTCGTCCTTCTTGATCGGCCGACCGGTGGTATTCATTGAGCTCTTGGGAGAGTACTCTAGAGTAAGTGGACATGATGTGGACATGATTCTTACCCTCTAGGAGTTTGCAATCAGTCAATCAATGGTATTTGTTGGGCGCTTACCATGTGCAGAGCTCTATACTAAACACTTGGAAGAGTACAATGCAGCAGAGTTGTTAGACATGTTCCCTACTCACCAGAAGCATTCTATTTTACGATGAATAATCTACTAATCCTTCTCCCCATCCCCTCAAAACAATTACTGAACCTCACAAGCAACAGTGCCTGCCTACCAAATCAGAGGCCTCCGAACCCTGGCCTAGTGGATAGAGCACAGGCCTGGGAGTGAGAAGATCATGGGTTCCAATCCCGGCTCTGCCACCTATTGCTGTGTGACCTTGGGCAAGTCACTTCACTTCTCTGTGCCTCAGTTCCCTCATCTGTAAAATGGGGATTGAGACTGTGAGCCCCACTTGGGACGGGGACTCCGTCCAACCCGATTTGCTTATATCCACCCCAGTGCCTGGCACATAGAAAGTGCTTAACAAATACCACTATTATTATATTATTATTAATAATGATAATAATAATAATAAAAGCAAAACTAGCAATTGCTGGGGTTATTGGCTGGGGTCCATCTGGAAGTGCCCCTTCCTGAAGAGGCAATTCCAACCCAACGCTCTAGAGTTTCATGCTGGAAGGTGAGAGGGACACTAAAGGGAAATGGAGTAATCCAGTCCTGTCAGCTGCAAAAGCTCTGGTTACAAGGCTGAATGCTCCCAGCCCATCTCAGTGCCATCAAAAGCAACTGATTTATAGAGATCGCCTTTCAAGGTGTTAAGATGTTGAGAAGTTGTGTGTATGGAGGGAGCAGGGGGTGTATTCATGTCCATCCTAGCTGTCATTGCTTTAAAGCATCCATTTTCCCCTCCCCCACCATTTCCAAATTCCCTTCGAACTGCCTTGCTGGCACTTTAAATGTCAAACCTGAACTCGAGTTTCAAATTCACGCTCCCTCAAAGGCTGTTAAATAGTGCCCTTAAATGGAGATGACTGTGGAAAGCATGGATGGAGTGAGGATCACACTGGAGAAATCCTCTCCAGTTTCACCTCGACCCCTGCACCCCTGGGCCAGAAAAGTGCCGCCTCCTGCCATCCCCCAGCCGGACGGATTTGAGCATTTTGGTGAGGTCGGAGTGGGCCCCAAACTGGCGTAGACCCCCACATCTTCATCTGAGGAGCATGCTCCGATCTCTCTGTTGGGTGCCAGGGTGTGGGCTGACCTGACGAATCTAAGAGTTTCAAACTTTCAATCCAAGTGTTAGAGAAAAGATCAGTAGCCGTTTTGCTATCCACAGATTTAGAGAATCAAGATCGTAGCAAGAAATCAGGTCCAGTAAAATGAGGTTCAATCTCCCTCTTCTGCCCTGTTTCCTCCTTCCCCCTTAACCTACTCCTCCCAATAATACTTTTTATTAAAACCCCGGAAACCCGCTGTTGGGTAGGGACTGTCTCTATATGTTGCCAATTTGTACTTCCCAAGCACTTAGTACAGTGCTCTGCACACAGTAAGCGCTCAATAAATACAATTGAATGAATGAATGAAAGAGAGGGTGCATCGGAAAGTGATGAATGAAGAAATTGCTTGAGCAGAATTTATGCCCATGGCCATAAGCAGAACAAACATATGACAGACCATCACTCTTCCCATTTTTTTTTTTTTGGTATTCGCATCTGTGGCAGGAACACACGCTATACTGTCATGGGACTTTTCTTTCTTGTTTCTAAAAACAAAAAGCTCCAGCACAATTACTGTAGTTGGAATTCACCCTCCAAATGACTACCTGCCTCTTATACTATATATCTGTAAATATACGTACACATTACCCTCCACGAGGCAAACTGTTGGAGTATAATTCCCAGCCTCCTCATTCTCCCACCTGCAATCCACCCGAGCTAACAGATGTGTCTGAGTAAGTAGAAAAATTTAAGGTCCCGGGCCTGGAACTATTTCTCACTCAGTGAGATCACAGTTGGCTCACATCTGTGTTAGTTAGAAGACTGTTTTGGAACTTAAAGCAGGCAGCACAGTTAATGGTCCCATTTGACCTTGGAGGAGTCGGGGGGTTTTGCTAGCCCGTGGTGACCATTCTGGGAGTGTGACCTCAAGTCAGATTTTCTTTGCTATTTAAAAAACTGGGCATGATCTTACTGAAATTCACCGGGCGACTCTCCATCAAGCAATCTGGCATTTATTACTACTACTAATAATAATGATGGTATTTGCTAAGTGCTTACTATGTGCCAAGCACTGTTCTGAGCACTGAACACCACTACTTGTCAGCTGTGTGACTTTGGCCAAGTCACTTCACTTCTCTGTGCCTCAGTTACCTCATCTGTGCCTCATCTGGGGATTAAGACTATGAGTCCCATGTGGGACAACCTGATCGCCTTGTAACCTCCCAGTGCTTAGAACAGTGCTTTGCACATAGTAAGTGCTTAATAAATACCATTATTACTATTATTACAAAGTAATCAGGTTGTCTCACAAGGGGCTCACAGTCTTAATCCCCATTTTGCAGATGAGGGAACTGAGGCACAGAGAAGTGAAGTGACTTGTTCAAAGTCACACAGCTGACAATTGGTGGAGTCAGGATTTGAACCCATGACCTCTGACTCCAAAGCCCGGGCTCTTTCCACTGAGCCACGCTGCTTCTCTTGCTGCTGTTCTTCTCTTATGTACATATCTCTAATTCATTTATTTCTATTGATGTCTGTCTCCCTCTCTCGACTGTAAGCTCGATGTGGCCAGGGAATGTGTCTGTTATATTGTTCTATTGTACTCTCCTAAGTGCTTAGTACAGTGCTCTGCATACGGTAAGACCTCAATAAATACGATTGACTGATTGACTGACTTGTCTGTCTGGGTAACTGACTCCCAGTTTTCAAATGGGTTGCAACATTAGCTGAAGATTTTGCCCTACTGTATCTGTAAAATGTTTCCTCTGTCCTCTTTGCTTTTGGTAACACAATTTCAGCTCTCCATAAGGCAATTGTTTGGGTAACCTGCCGTTTATTATCCTCCCATATCCCATCCAGCACAGCTGTGTGTTGAGTTGAGCCTAGCTTCAATTCTAGGAGTCTGACTTTATTTTAGGAGTTCGTTCTATGTGATCCTGTCATGATATTTGATATTGAGCATATTTCCCATAAGTGATAGTTGATGGAAGTGCCCAAGGAGTCTGATGGGGCTTCTTTGTGGAGACCAGATCTCACAGTCCTAGCGGTTCGTTCAATCGTATTTATTGAGCGCTTACTGTGTGCAGAGCTCTGTTCTGAGTGCTTAGGAAAGTACAATACAACAGTAAGCAGACACGTTCCCTGCCAACACTGCAGCTCATAGAATTTTAGTTTACCGTGGAGCCAAATAGCGTATTGCCGGTTTGGTTTGATGGTCTCCCAAAGGATCTGCTGACCTTCTTGATTCAATTTTCTACTTCTTTACTGTAGCATCGTTGTTCCTAAAAACTCCTCACCACTGGCTTTAAAGCAGTCCACCACCTCGCCCCCTCCTACATCACCTTGCTTCCCTCCTTCTGCAACCCAGTCCACACATTTTGCTCCTCTGGTGCTAAACTTCTCACTGTGCCTCGATCTCACCTGTCTCGACGCCAAACCCTGGCCCACATCCTGCTTCTGGCCTGAAACACCCTCCCTTCTCAAATCCAACAGACAATCGCTCTCCCCACTTCATAGCCTTATTGAAGGCACATCTCCTCCAAGACGCCTTCCCAAACTAAGCCCCCTTTTCCTCATCTCCCATTCTCTGCTGCATCACCCTAACTTCCTCCCTTTGCTCTTCCCTGCTCCCAGCCCCACAGCACTTATCTGTAATTTTCTTTGTTTGTATTGATGTCCCCCACAGACTTGCCCAAAGTCACATAGGGAATGTGACTGTTTATTGTTGTATTGTGCTCTCCCAAGCACGTGGTACAGTACTCTGCACACAGTAAGTGCTCAATAAATATGATTGAATGAACGAATGAATACGTGAATTCTCATGAGCAGGGTTGATTTACACATGTTTTTTCTTTAGCAAAACCTGGCAACACTCACCCTCTGGCCTGGGTTTTGCCTATTCCTGCCTTGGAATAACTGTATAAATTGGTTGTGTATGAAACGAACTTCCATGGGAACTTAATTAAAAGGAAAGCTCACTCTTGCCAAACCCAGATCATTTTTTCTGTCTGAGTGATGCAGGGTTCAAGTTTCACTTTGGAAGGGGGAACCAATATTGGGAAATAATTCAGGCTACCAATCTATATATTCAGCGTGGCTCAGTGGAAAGAGCCCGGGCTTTGGAGTCAGAGGTCATGGGTTCGAGTTCTGGCTCTGCCGCTTGTCAGCTGTGTGACTTTGGGTAAATCACTTAACTTCTCTGGGCCTCAGTTAACCTCATCTGTAAAATGGGGATTAAGACTGTGAGCCCCACGTGGGACAACCTGATCACCTTGTAACCTCCCCAGAGCTTAGAACAGTGCTTTGCACATAGTAAGCGCTTAATAAATTCCGTTATTATTGTTATTATTTTACCTGTTTATATCATTGGATATCTCCAATTGGGAGGGTTCCAGGCACCATCGACTGCTCTTTTAGATTCCATTTCTGTGTGCAGAGAGTTTCCAGTACTCTACCAGTCACGACTATGGGACAGAAAGTCAAGCAGAGGGATGCGCATTCCATTCCTCTGTACAGTGCTCTGCACACAGTAAGCGCTCAATAAGTACGATTGATGATGATTCCTAGCTTGGGCAGGGACTAGCGAGTGGAAGACAATCTGCTACAGGTCAAAACTCACTCGTGCTGGGCAGCAGTGGCAGGGGAGAGAGTCGAGGGTGGAGACCCAAGTTGACTGAGTGGAAGGAGGAAATGGTCAACCACTTCCATATTTTGCCCAAGAAAATTGTATGGATCCACTATCAGAACGATTGCAGATGGAGAACGGGGAATTCTGGGAGAGATGTGTCCATGGAGTCGCTACGGGTCGGAGACAACTCGACAGCGTAAGACGAGACAGGCTGGGCTCATGGCTCTTTCCGTTTCCTCCAGGTTTCAGAGACAGATGTCCGAACCCTGCCACCCCTTCCCTCCGCAGTCAGGGATTCCCGGAGACGGACGTCCAGGGTACCACCGGCAGATGTCAGAGCCTGGAGTCCCTGTGGCTCCCCCTCCACCTCAGGGATTCAAACAGGAATATCATGATCCTCTCTACGAGCATGGCGTTCCGGGCATTTCAGGGCCTCCCAGACATGGTTACCAATCTCCAATGGGAATTAAGCAAGAGCCCAGGGATTACTGCATCGATTCAGGTCTGTATGAATTTTAGTCTCCAGCCCTGTTGGAAATTCTTACCCTTTACCCTCGGTTGATGGAAGAGAAGAATAAAGACGGAGGCTGGTGGGGGACAATATATGAGTCAATAAGTTCCTCCACAGGGCAGGCTCGTTCAGCCTCGCGGGGAGATGGAGAAGCTGTGCGGCTTAGTGGATAGAGCCCGGTCCTGGGAGTCAGAAGAACCTGGGCTCTAAACCGGCTCTGCCGCTCATCTGCTGTGTGATCTTGGGCAAGTCCCTTCACTTCTCTGGGCCACATCTGTAAAATGGAGATTAAGACGTGTGCCCTATGTGGGATAATAACCGTGTCCAACCCAGATATCTTGCATCTACCCCAGCGCTTAATACAGTGCCTGACGCTTAGTAAGCGCTTAGCAAATATTACAATTATTATGATTTGTAGAGTAACGCAGTTCACCCAGGCTTCAGCCTCCACCCTCCTCTATAATAATAATAATAATTGTGCCCTCACAGTCACTCCCATGCCCAGGAGATTTACCCTGCCCATAGTGCTCCCTGCCCCGTCACACATCCAGCGCTTAGAACTATGTGCTTGGCACATAGTAAGTGCTTAAAAAATACCATCAAAAAAAAATTCACATTCCAAGATGTAGGGACAGGTAGAAGATCAGGGTATATCGGTGTGGCACCATCAATCCCTCCCTTATCAATCCATCAGTCAGTGGGAGTCGGAAGGTCATGGGTTTTAATCCCAGCTCTGCCACTTGTCTGCTGTGTGACCTTGGGCAAATCACTGCGCTTCTCTGGACCTCAGTGACCTCATCTGTAAAATGAGGATTGAGACTGTGAGCCCCACGTGAGACAGGGACTATGTCCAACCCGATCTGCGTGTATCCACCCCAGTACTTAGTACAGTGCTTGGCACATAGTTAAGCGTTTAACAAATACTATAATTATTATTATTACTATGTGCAGAGCACTGTGGTAAGCATTTGGGAGAGGACAATTCATCAGAGAGTTGGTAGATATGATCCCTGCTCACAAGAAGCTCACAGTGTTTATCCCAGCAGCAGTAGCTCTAGTGGAGTACTACATTCTTAACTGGACCTATACCCCAGTCTCCGGCCCTGATTACCTGGTATCTACCTCAGCGCTTAGTACAGTGCCTGGCACACAGTAAGCGCTTAACAAATACCATTTAAAAAAAAAAATCTCCCACCAAGACAGTTGGGGAACCCAGGTGGAAAGCCGGCATTTGGCTTGGGGGTGGCGGAGAGGTCATGTGAGACTCGATTTAGGTGATTCCCAGGCCAAAATTGGTTTGACCTTGAATCAGAAAGCACGGGGCAGACTTCACCACAGAAGCTCGATTGCAAACACTAAGCCCTCGAGTTCCCAAAATAACTAAAAGAGAGGTTCACCATTCATACTTCTCTCTCCCTCCCACTGTAATAAGAGGTTGTGACATTCAGATCTATAATTCAGATCTCCACAGCACAGTATAGGTATGCCTGGGGAAAAGGTACTGCCTTCTTTTCCTCCCCACCCAAATCTATTATCTCACTCAGTGGCTTTGCCCAGGACAGTTTCACAGCAGGCGAAATTGTTTTCACTAAACCACTTGTGCCCTAATATTGTTCAGGATAGCTGACTCGTCAGCAGCTAACGCTGGGGGGATTTGGTAATAATAACAATAACAATGATAATAATGGTATTTGTTAAGCGCTTACTTTGTGCAAAGCCCTGTTCTAAGTGCTGGGAGTATACAAGGTGATCAGGCTGTCCCACGTGGGGCTCACAGTCTTAATCCCCATTTTACAGATGAGGGAACTGAGGCACAGAGAAGTGAAGTGACTTGCCCAAAGTCACACAGCTGACAAGTGGTGGAGTCGGAATTAGAACACATGACCTCTGACTCCCAAGACCAGGCTCATTCCACAGAGCCACGCTGCTTCTCTACAGAGCCATTTCAATTGGGTCCAAAGCGTTTAAGAGCGTTAGGCGGAAGAGGGGTCGACAGAGTGGTTTTTTGATAATATCTTATCCAACATGTGGCTGATTACTGATCCGAGTCTGCTGGATTAGTGGCTTGTCCCAGGAGGTGTTGCCTCTAAGACTCCCCCAACCCTCTGCAGCCTGCTTGCCTGAACTCTGGGAACCAGCTTGGGGCCGCTTATTCATTTTTCATTCATTTCGTCATATTTATTGAGCACTTCATTCATTCAGTAGTATTTATTGAGCACTTACTGTGTGCAGAGCACTTACTGGGTACCAAGCACTTTCTATGCACTTGGGAGAGTATAAAAATAAACAGACACATTCTCTGCCCACAAGGAGCTTACAGTCTAGAGAGAGAGACGGACATTAATATAAATAAATAGCAGCCTAGTGGGAAGAGCACAGGCCTGGGAGTTAGTGGACCTGGATTCTAATCCTGACTCTGCCAGTTGCTTGCTGTGTGACCTTGGGTAAGTCACTTCACTTCTCTGGGCCTCGGTTTCTTCTACTATAAAAAGGGAATTTTTTCCTTCCTACTTAAGACTGTGATCTCCCAGGCGGGATAGGGACTGTGGTGTAATTTGTACTGACCCCAATGCTTAAACAGTGTTTAAGGAAGCACTTAAGAAGTACTCTAAATCAAATGAGCAGACTCAGAGCTGAGGAAAGGAAACTCTCAAAAGGCCACCTACTAATTCATTCAATCGTATTTATTCAGCGCTTACTCTGTGCAGAGCACTGTACTAAGGTCTTGGGAAGTACAGTTCGGCAACAGATAGAGACAGTCCCTACCCAACAACGGGCTCACAGTCTAGAAGATAATAATGGTATTTGTTAAGTTCTTACTATGTGCCAAGCATTGTCGCTGGGGTAGATAGAAGGTTATCAGGTTGTCCCACTTGGGGCTCAGTCGTAATCACCATTTTACAGATGAGGTAACTGAGGCACAGAGAAGTGAAGTGACTTGCCCAAAGTAACTCAGCTGACAAGTGGTGGAGACGGGATTAGAACCCACGATCTCTGATTTCCAAGCCCGTGCTCTTTCCACTAAGCCATGCTTCACTGATGTGCTGCCTTCCTGAGGACTGTAAGCTCCTTGTAGGCCGGGAACGTGTCTACCAACTCTGCTGTATTGTGCTCTCCCAAATGCTCAGTCCAGTACTGTGCATACACAGTAAATGCTCGATAAATACCACTGATTAACCAAGGTTTTCAGGGCAGGCTCTGAAGCAGAGCCATGAGAATGTAGTTCTGAAACTTTTGAGGCTTCTGATCATAATCGCAGCTAATAGTAGATGGGTTCTGCAGATTTGGGAAAAGTCATGTCAAAAAAATACAGTTGACCTGTGCAGATAATAGTATTGGAACTTGTTAAGCGCTTACTATGTTCCCAGCACTGATCAAAGCACTGGGGTAGATACAAGATAATCAGGTTGGACACAGTCCCTGTCCCACATGGGGCTCACAGTCTTCCCCATTTAACAGATGAGGTAACGGAGGTCGAGAGAAGTGAAGTGACATGGTGGAGCAGGGATTAGAACCCAGGTCCTTCTCACTCCCAGGCCCGTGTTGTGTCCACTAAGCCACATAATAATAATGATGGCATTTGTTAAGCGCTTATTATGTGCAAAGCACTGTTCTGCCTCATGGTACCTCCCAGCTGGGAAATCATGGAAGTCATTTGGGAGTTTATGCGTCTTTGGGGCATTTGGTCCCAGGAGGGGTACCGAATAATAGTAATAGTGGTATTTGCTAAGCACTTATTGGATGCCAATCAATCAATCAATCGTATTTATTGAGCACTTACTGTGTGCAGAGCACTGTACTAAGCGCTTGGGAAGTACAAGCTGGCAACATATAGAGACAGGCCCTACCCAACAGTGGGCTCACAGTCTAGGAGGCCAGTCTAGGCTCCAGGAGGCCTTCCCATACTGAGCCCCTTCCTTCCTCTCCCCCTCATCCCCCTCTCCATCCCCCCCATCTTACCTTCTTCCCTTCCCCACAGCACCTGTATATATGTATATATGTTTGTACTTATTTATTACTCTATTTATTTATTTTACTTGTACATATCTATTCTATTTATTTTGTTAGTATGTTTGGTTTTGTTCTCTGTCTCCCCATTTTAGACTGTGAGCCCACTGTTGGGTAGGGACTATCTCTATATGTTGCCAATTTGTACTTCCCAAGCGCTTAGTAAGTAAGTAAGCGCTCAATAAATACGATTGATGATGATGATTGATTGATTAGAAGGGGGAGGACTGTATCAAGCCAAGCACTGTATCAAGCACTGGAGTATAAAATAATCAGGTCCGACACAATCCCTGTCCCTCATGGGGCTCCTAATCTAAGTAGGAGGGAAAATAAGTATTGAGTCGCTGGTTTAAAGATGAGGAAACAGAGGCACAGAGAAGTTAAGTGACCTGCCTAGGTCACACAGCAGGCCAGCGGCAGTCGGGATTAGGACCCAGGTCCTCTAACTCCCAGACCCGCTCTCTTTTCACTAGAGATCTGGCATGTTCCTGCAAAGGCCACTGAAATCTTAGTATTTGGTTTCAAAAAGCATTTTTGTATTACAGCGAAGTCTAGACGAGCACTTGGAAACAAAAACGCAGCTTGGAAAATAGGTGGAGTACCGCCCTTCAGCAAAGAGTTTAAGTGCTACCCTGAGGGAAGAGGGGAATCGTAATTGTGGAGCTTGGGCACGGAAACGTTGTTGCCAGCGTGCCTCGAAGAGATGGATAAGAAGCAGCATGGTATAGTGGAGAGAGCCCGAGCTTGGGAGTCAGAGGGCGTGAGTTCTCATCCGGGCTCCATTCCTTGTCTTCAGTGTGGCCTTGGACAAGTCACTTCACTTCTCTGGGCCTCAATTCCCTCATCTGCAAAATGGGGAAGACTGTGAGCTCCATGTGGGACAGGGACTTTGTCCAACCTGACTAGCTTGTATCTACCCCAGTGCATAGAACAGTGCTTGGAACATAGTAAGTGCTTAGCAAATATTATTATTATTATTAGCAACTCAGAAGAAACCTTTTTTTCTGCCCTGCCGGCGTGTGGTGCTGGAAGGAACAGGAGAATGTTAGGCTGGTTCCAACCTTCTCCCGTGGACCATTCATTCATTGTCACATTTATTGAGCGCTTTCTGTGTGCAGAGCACTGTACTAAGGGCTTAGAATAATAATAAGAAGAATAATAATAATGGTATTAAGTGCTTACTATGTGCCAAGCACTGTTCTAAGAGCTAGGATAGATACAAAGTTATTGTGGGGCTCACAGTCTTAATCTCCATTTTACAGATGAGGTAACTGAGGTACGGAGAAGTTAAGTGACTTGCCCAAAGTCACACAGCTGACAAGTGGTGAAGCTGGGGTGACCTCTGACTCCCAAGTTCCACTAAGCCACGGAAGAGTACAATACAACAATAAACAGACACATTCCCTGCCCAAAACGAGCTTATAGCCTAGAGGGGAAGAAACAGACATCAATATAAATAAATTATAGATGTGTACATAAGTGCTGTGGGGCTGGGAAGGGGGAGAGCAAAGGGAGCAAGTCAAGGTGATGCAGAAGGAAGTGGGAGATGAGGAAAGGTGGGCTTAGTCTGGGAGGGCCTCTTGGAGGAGATGTGCCTTCAGTAAGGCTTTGAAGGGGGGGCAAGAGGGATAGTTTGGCAGATTTGAAGAGGGGGGGCATTCCAGGCCAGAGGCAGGACGTGGGCTATGGATCGGTGGTAAGATAGGTGAGATGGAGGCACAATGAGAAGGTTAGCACCAGAGGAGCGAAGTATCTGGGCTGGGTTGGAGTAAGAGAGAAGGGAGGTGAGGTGGAGGGGGGGCAAGGTGGTTAAGTGCTTTAAAGTCAATAGTGAGGAGTTTTTGTTTGGTACAGAGGTGGGTGGGCAACCGCTGGAGTTTTTTGAGGAGAGAGGTGACAGGTCCTGAACGTTTTTCTATAAAAATGATCCGGGCAGTAGAGTGAAGTATGGACTGGAGTGGGGAGAAACAGGAAAGCTGGAAGGTCAGCAAGGAGCCCCATGCAGTAATCCAGGCGGGATAGGATGAGTGATCGTATTAACGTGGTAGTAGTTTGGATGGAGAGGGAAGGGCAGATTTTATCAATGTTGTGAAGGTGGGACTGACAGGATTAAGTGATGGACTGAATATGTGGGTTGAATGAGAGAAAGGAGTCGAGAGGACTCCACCGTGAGCTCTCCTGAGCAACTCACCTGCCCAAGTGAATGGTAGAGCGTAATCTTCCTGGTTGATCTATCCCTCAGAGTTTCATTTGTGGCTTTCACAAGTAGGGAAAAAAATAATTGACATCCTCCCAGAGGCTTTCTTAGCACATAAATAAGGGGTGGAGTGGGTGAGGTTTCTGCTGCTTTGAGACAGAATCAGTTGGTCCATCAGTGGTATTTATTGAGTGCTTTTCATGCACAAAGCCCTGTAAGAAGCGCTTGGGGAAGTTCATTACAACAGAGTCGGTAGATGCAGTCTCTGCCCACAAGGAGCTTACAGTCTAGAAGGGCAGACATGAAAATAAATTACAGATAGTGGGGAAGAGAGAGTATAAGGATCTCTACATAAGTCCTCTGCGTTTGGGGTGAATAATCAATGTTGAGCATATACATCTGCTTAAATTTCACCGGGAAATTCTCATCAAGGTTTTTGGATGTTTTCCTGGGAAGCCTGCAAAATCAAAACCCCATCCAAGGAAGGGAACTTTCTTGGTGAGGCCCTGAAGCGGAGCTCTATCCTAGTTGGAATGGCAGATTATCTTTTTTTTTTAAATCAGGGACTCGGTAGATGTGTTGCCATCTTTAAGCTCCAGTAATCTGGACAGCATTACTGAGGTGGAAGAGTGAGGTAAGGATTTGCACACACATGTGGGAATTCAGTTTCCCCACTTTGCCGTTGGCGTGGTGAGATGATGCCCACAGAAGATAGTGGCTAAGTGTACACAGGGGTTTTGCTTGAGTGTGTCTCTCAGGAGATGTCTAAGCTACCCAACCCAACCCTAGTTGTTCATTTTGGTCCTGGCTTCGTAACTGCAAATCCCCTAATCGCTTTAGTCCTAAAAATACTCTGACCTCCTGAGGCGGGATTGAATGAGATCATCAGCAGTAAAACGGAGCAGATGGGGAAAGATTAAGGGTCTGGGCCCTCTTTCGTCTCCCCATCAGCCTACGTAGTTAACGAGGGACGAAAGATTGGGCGTATGACTTTTTGAGATCCCGTTCAATCAGTGGTATTTACCAAGCACTTTCACACTCTGGAAAAAACGTATTCTCCATGAAATATTTTTCGTACAAGTCACGAATTAGGAAGTCTTTTGATTGTCATCCTTCACTTTTTTCGTGAAAAAGATCCCATCTGAAACGGGCATCCCCCGCTGCAGTGGATGGAACTGGATCTAGAGGTGAAGTTTAGGGGGGAGGCAGTGAGGAGCAAAGGCTTCTGGCGATTCTGGGCAGGGGCCCACCAGTGGTGTTTAATGCACTGAGATGGAGGAAGAATCAATCAATCAATCGTATTTAGTGAGCGCTTACTGTGTGCAGAGCACTGTATTAAGCGCTTGGGAAGTACAAGATGGCAACATATAGAGACAGTCCCTACCCAACAGTGAGCTCACAGTCTAAAAGAAGAAGAAGAAGAATTCCAGAGCGGGAGGAAAGGGAGTGTAAAACTGTTTAACCAAGACACACTCCATTTCCCAGTTCTGTAAGCCAAAAAGAGAAATTGAAGGGGAGGGGCGGGAGGGAGGCGGCTACCTGCTCAGGGGCACATTGTCAGCGCTGTTAGATCGATTGATTTTAAGGGAAGCAGCATGGCATAGTGGATAGAGCTTGGGCCTGGGAGACAGGAGGTCATGGGTTCTAATTCTGGCTCCGCCACTTGTCTTCTCTGTGGCCTTGGGCAAGTCACTGCACTTCTCTGTGCCTCAGTTACCTCATCTGTAAAATGAGGATTAAGACCGTGAGCCCTATGCAGGACAGGAAGCGCGTCCAACCCTATTTGCTTGTATCCACCCCAGCGCTTAGTACAGTGCCTGGCACATAGTAAGCACTTAACAAATACCATAATTACTATTATCATTTTTCCAGCCCCCTGATAATCGCCGCACCGGCAAGCCCGCAGTACTTATGTACAAATCTTTTAATTATATATTATAAATAACTTAGATTAATGTCTGTCTCCCCCTCTAGACTGTATTATGGGCAGGGAGCGTGTCTGTTGCATCATTCTCCCCCAAGCGCTTAGTATAGCGCTCTGCACATCGTAAGCACTCAACAAACGCCACTAATTGATCGATCGATCTGGTCAATATGGGCAACGATTTGCTCTGCCTTCTTCAATGCCCAGAAATTTGGGCGTCCAGATGAAATGCTATTCGAGGGCTCGTGACTCTTCCAAACGTAGTCCACGTTTGGAAAATGAGGTTAAAAATCCCAATCCCTTTCCATGGGCCTTGATCATGGCAGTGAAAAACGTCAAAATGGAGCCGGATAAAAGAAGCGGTAGGAGCAACGGTTTTAAACCGGCCTTAAAACTAGCACCTCTGTTCCACGGCCAATAAGTGGTTGACAGTTTGGAATAAGTCATTAATTTCCCCAAACCTGTGAGTGTACTTTCCTAATCAGTTACTGAGGATGATCATTCAGTTGTATTTATTCATTCGTTTAATTCATTAATTCATTCATTCAGTCATATTTATTGAGTGCTTACTGTGTGCAGAGCAATGTACTAAATGCTTGGAAGAGTACAACAATAAATGGACACAGTCCCTGCCCACAGTGATGGTGGGGGGAGACAGACGTCAATACAAATAAATAAAATGACAGATATGGACATAAATGCATTGGGGCTGAGATGGGGAATAATAATAATAATAATAATAATAATAATAATAATCATGGCATTTGTTAAGTGCTTACTATGTGCAAAGCACTTTTCTAAGCGCTAGGGTGGATACAAAGTGATCAGGTTGTCCCACATCGGGCTCACAGACTTAATCCCCATTTTACAGATGAGGTAACTGAGGCACAGAGAAGTTAAGTGACTTGCCCAAAGTCACACAGATAATAATTGGCAGAGCCGGGATTTGAACCCATGACCTCTGACTCTCAAGCCCGGGCTCTTTCCACTGAGCAAGTCAAGGTGATGCAGAAGGGCATGGGAGATGAGGAAAAGTGGGGCTTAGTCTGGGAAGGCTCCTTGGAGGAGATGGGCCTTCGATAAGGCTTTGAAGCAGGGGAGAATGATTGTCTGGTGGATTTGAGGAGGGAGGGCATTCCAGGCCAGAGGTAAGATGTGGACTAGCGGTCGGCAGTGAGACGGATGAGATGGAGGCACAGTGAGAAGTTTAGCGCTTACTGTGTGCAGAGCACTGCACTAAACACTCGGGAGCAAACAGTGTAACACAGTTCGTAGACAACGTTCTCTGCCCACCACAAGCTTGCAGTCCAAGAGGGATACAGATATGAGTATAAATAAATATAATAAAGACGGCGTGGAACCTCACTCCTTCTTTGCTCTGCTGTCCAGATGTTGCTCTTTGAAGCAATTAAATATAGAGGACTGTACTAACTCTGAATCAGAGGACTTTTTTGTAGTATTTGTTAAGTACTTATTACGTGCCAGGTACTGTGCTAATTGCTGGGATAGATACAAGCTAATCAGGTTGATCACAGTGCCTGCCCCACATGAGACTCACACTCTTAATCCCCATTTTCCACGTGTCAGTCAATCATTCATTCAATCGTATTTATTGAGCGCTTACTGTGTGCAGAGCACTGTACCAAGTGCTTGGGAAGTACAAGTTGGCAACATATAGAGACGGTCCCTACCCAACAGTGGACTCACAGTCTAGAAGGGGGAGACAGAGAACAAAACAACATATTAACAAAATAAAATAAATAGAATAAATATGTACAAATAAAATAAACAGAGTAATAAATACATACAAACATATATACATATATACAGGTGCTGTGGGGAGGGGAAGGAGGTAAGGCGGGGGGGATGGGGAGGGGGAGAGGAAGGAAGCACTCGTATTTATCGAGTGCTTACTTGGGGCAGAGCACTGTACTAAGCACTTGGAAGAGTACAATACCCCAATAAACAGACACATTCCCTGCCCAACAACAAGCTTAAAGTCTAGAGAGGGAGACAGACATTAATATACCTAAATAAATTACAGATCTCTACATAAGTATTTGGGGGCTGAGGTAACTGAAGTACAGATGAATTGAGGTAACCGAGACACAGAGAAGTGAAGTGACTTGCCCCATGGTCACCCAGTAGGCTAGTGGTAGGACCAGGAGAGTAATAATAATGATGGTATTTGTTAAGCGCTTACTGTGTGCGAAACACTGTTCTAAGCGCTGAAGTAGAACAGAGGTCATTCAGTCAATCTGGTGGTATTTATTGAGCACTTACTACGTGCAGAGCGCAGTTTTAAGTGCTTGGGATAGTACAGTACAGCATGACGTAGTGGACAGAGCACGGGCCTGGAGTCAGAGGGTCAGGGGTTCTAATCCCGCTCTGCCACTTGTCTGCTGTGTGGCCTTGGGCAAGTCACTCAACTTCCCTGTGCCTCAGTTACCTCATCTATAAAATGGGGATTAAAACTGTAAGCCCCACGTGGGACAGGGACTGTATCCAACCCAATCTGCTTGTATGATAATGATGATTGTATTTGTTAAACGCTTACTATGTGCCAAGCACTGTTCTAAGCACGGGGGGCGAGGGGGTTACAAGGTAATCAGGTTGTCCCACGTGGGGCTCACAGTCTTTATCCCCATTTTACAGATGAGGTTACTGAGGCACTGAGAAGTTGTGACTTGCCCAAAGTCACACAGCTGACAAAAGTGGCCGAGCAGGGATTAGAACCCACGATCTCTGACTCCCGAGCCCGTGCTCTTTCCATTGAGCCATGCTGCTTCTCTGTGCACCCCAGCGCTTAGTACAGTGTCTGGCACATAGTTAAGCGTGTAACAAATACCGTCATTATTATTATTATTATTAATTAGCAGACGCATTCTGTTCTTAGACCCTTCTCACTCAGGCCTGTGCGCTATCCACTGTGTCTCAGTTTCCCTATTCAGTTCTTTGATTCCCCTCAAAATACATAAGGGCTGCTCTGGTTGCCGCTGACTTAAAGACTTATGTAGCTCTGTACGTCATTTAGTTAGAGTGAAGTTTATTTCTGTGGGTATAACCACACGGGCCCTGTACCCGCGGGTGGTGGGTAATTTTAGATGGTTGGGATGAATTGTTGACGGGGATCTTCCCCAAAGGATTTACCGCTCAGTGCCAGGTGAATGCAGCGTGTTGATTCCACCACCCAGCTAATTCCCTTGGTGTGTGTTTTGTTTTTCAGAAGTGCCTAACTGTCGGTCAACCTTCATGAGAGGAGGGGGCTATTTCTCAAGCAACCACGATGGTAAGCAAGTGCCTCTCGCAAATAGTGGCCGAAATAAACCTATAACTGGCTATTTTTATGGCTAAGCCCGAGTACCTCAGGACCCTGTCTAAAAAACGTTTTTTAATTATTCATAATAGTAGAAACCGTGGTATTTGTTAAGCACTTACTGTGTGCCAGGCACTGTACTAAGCACTGGGGTGGAGATGAGCAAATTGGGACAGTCCACCACTCTCCCACCCTCACAACCCTCTTAAAATCACATCTCCTCCAAGACTAACTCTTCATTACAGTGCTTGGCACATTTTAGACTGTGAGCCCACTGTTGGGTAGGGACTGTCCATATGTTGCCAACTTGTACTTCCCAAGTGCTTAGTACAGTGCTTTGCACACAGTAAGCGCTCAATAAATATGATTGATTGATTGATAGTAAGTGCTTAAAAAATACCACAGTTATTATTACCGCACCCTATTTGCCTTCCCTTCAGCATTAACTATGCACTTGGCTGTGCCTCCCTTTCCTTCAATCATATTTAATAATAATAATTATGGTATTTGTTAAGCGCTTACTATGTGCCAGGCACTCTACTAAGCACTGGGGTGAATACAAGCAAATTGGGTTGGGCACAGTCCCTTTCCCACGTGGGGCTCACAGTCTCAATCCTCATTTTACGGATGAGGATAACTGAGGCACAGAGAAGTGAAGTGACTTGCCCAAGGTCACACAGCAGACACGGGGCAGTGGCAGAGTCAGGTTTAGAACCCATTACCTCCTGACCCCCAGGCCCTTGCTCTGCCCACTATGAGTAGGAGGCACTTCATCATCCAGTAATCAAGCTTTGAACAGTGCTTTGCACATAGTAAGCGCTTAATAAATGCCATTATTATCCAGTAATCATGCTTAGAACAGTGCTTTGCACATAGTAAGCGCTTAATAAACACCATCATTATTATTATTATTAATAATGATAATGTAAATTGTGGCATTTGTTAGTACTTACTTTGTGTCCAGCCCTGTGCTAAGCACTGGGATCTTGTCTTGTCTTATGTTGTTGAGTCGTGGTAAATATGAGCTAATCAGATGCGACAGTTTCTGTCCCACATGGGGCTCACAGTCTAAAGGAAAGGGGGAACTGAAATGTAATCCCCATGTTACGGATCAGGAAATTGAGGCACAGAGAAGTTAAGGAACTTCTCCAGGCTCACACAGCAGGCAGGAGGCGGAGGCAGGATTAGAATCCAGGCCTCTTTCCACCAGGGGTGGGGCACTGTAACAGTTCTTTTAGCATTGAGAATCTGACCATCAGTAGGGTCAGAAGAGAGGCCGACACAAAGTCAACACCACTATGTATCACAGTCTTCATCCCCGTTTGACAGATGAGGCTACTGAGGCCCAGAGAAGTGACTCGCCCAAAGTCACACAGCTGACAAGTGGTGGAGTCGGGATTCGAACCCATGACCTCTGACTCCAAAGCCCGTGCTCTTTCCACTACGCTGCTCCTCCTTCAGAGGGGGTGATTGGGGGTAAACTAAGTAGTCCCGGTGAGAATGCGTGTGCCCACAGCCATACACCTCTCTCCCTCTTTGCTCCTGTCCCCAATTCCCCTCCCCAAACCTCCTCTGCATATATGTATCCATGTTTGTTATATGTATATATGTTTGTATGTATTTATTACCCTATTTGGTTATTTATCTTACGTGTACGCATTTATTATATTTGTTTTATTTTGTTCATTTGCTTTGTTGTCCGTCTCCCCCTTCTAGACTGTGAGCCTGCTGTTGGGTAGGGACCGTCTCTAGATGTTACCAACTGGTACTTCCCAAGCACTTAGTACAGTGCTCTGCACACAGTAAGCGCTCAATAAATGCAATTGAATTGAATGAATGTATAAAGAGCCTCTAGACTGTAAGCTCCTTGTGGGTAGGGAATGTGTCTGTTTATTGTTACGTTGTACTTTCCCAAGCGCTTAGTAATAATAATCATCATCATCATCATCATCAATCATATTTATAATAATGATGGCATTTGCTAAGCGCTTACTATGTGCGCAGCACTGTTCTAAGCGCTCTGCACACTTTCAATCGAATGAACGAACGGGTAAGTGGTCGCATGCAGCCCATAGCCACCATTGTATATTAGAATGCTTGAAAGTTGACGGTTATGTTAATGGAATAAGACTTCTCAGTTCTGAGTTGGATTTTGTAGGATGGAGGAGACTTGATTTGCGAAGGGAGGGGACGTGCTGACGGTAGTCCATTTATCATTGCTATGGCAACTCATTCCCACTTTCAAAACCGGGAAGAGAATCTAGGGCAGACAACTTTTCCCTTTGTCTTTGTGCCAGCGGTTCACCCTCCTAAGCTGGCTTAACTTGTGTATCGTAGTGCATAATGCCGGACTGCTTGATTTTATTCATGGGAGAAGGAGATCTCTGTACATATTTTTTTACTCTATTTATTTATTTTATTTGTACATATCTATTCTATTTATTTTATTTTGTTAGTATGTTTGGTTTTGTTCTCTGTCTCCCCCTTTTAGACTGTGAGCCCACTGTTGGGTGGGGACTGTCTCTATAAGGTGCCAATGTGTACTTCCCAAGCGCTTAGTACAGTGCTCTGCACATAGTAAGCGCTCAGTAAATACGATTGATGATGATGATGATGAGACAAGACCCCGGGTGAATCAAAACGCTAATATCCCCCGCAAGGCAAAGCCCATCTGATGCGGTGGGTGAGAGGTCTTGCTCTTGGATGGATGTGACCTCACTTAATAAGTGATCATAAATAACAGTTCATTCATTCATTCATTTGATTGTATTTATCGAGCGCTTACTGTGTGCAGAGCACTGTACTAAGCGCTTGGGAAGTACAATCTGGCAACAGATAGAGACAGTCCCTGCCCAACAACGGGCTCACAGTCTAGAAGGGGGAGACGGACAACAAAACAAGTAGACAGGCATCGATACTATCAAATTAGATAAATAGAATGATAGTAATAGTAATAATCATGGTATTCATTAAGCACCTATTCTGTGCCAAGCCTTGTATCAAGTATATTAAATATTGCATTAGTAATAGCTATTATTATTGTGTTTGTTAAGCGTTTACTATGTGCCAAGCACTGTAATAATAATAATAATGATGGCATTCATTCATTCAGTCGTATTGAGCGCTTACTGTGTGCAGAGCACTGTACTAAGCGCTTGGGAAGTACAAGTTTGCAACATATAGAGTTGGTCCCTACTCAACAGTGGGCTGACAGTCTAGAAGCACTTACTATGTGCAAAGCACTGTTCTAAGCGCTGGGGAGGTCACAAGGTGATCAGGTTGTCCCACGGGGGGTTCATAGTCTTAATCCCTGTTTTACAGAAGAGGGAACTGAGGCCCAGAGAAGTGAAGTGACTTGCCCAAAGTCACACAGGTGACAGTTGGCAAAGACAGGATTTGAACCCATGACCTCTGACTCCAAAGTCCATGCTCTTTCCACTGAGCCACGCTACTTCTCAACTGTACTAAGCGCTGAGGTGGATACAAGCAAACCGGGTTGGACACAGTCCCCATTCCACGTGGGGCTCACCGTCTCAATCCCCATTTTACAGATGAGGGACCTGAGGCCCAGAGAAGTTAAACGACTTGCCCAAGGTCACACAGCAGCCAAGTGGCAGCGCTGGGATTAAAACCTATGACCTTCTCACTCCTCGGCCCATGCTCTATCCACTATACCAGGGATAGATGCAGGATGATCAGATTAGACACAGTCTCTGTCCCACATTGGGCTCACGATCCAAGTAGGAGGGAGGGAGGTATAGACTCCCCATTTTACAGATTAGGGAACTGAGGCCCCGAGAAGTTAAGTGACTTGCCCAAGGTCACACAACAAGGGGTGCAGAGTGGACTGGCACATAACGCGAGACGTCTCAAATGTAAGGTTGCTCCTGTGAGCAAATTAATAATAGTAATTATTGTGGTATTTATTAAGCGCTTGCTATGAATACAAGCAAATAGGGTTAGACCGAGTTCCTGTTCCATGTGGGGCTCACAGTCTCAGTCTCCATTTTACAGATGCTACTTCCCAGTGTTTAGTTCAGTGCCTGGAACGTAGTAAAAACTTAAAAATACCACAATTATTATTGTTATTGTAATTATTACCAGACCGAAGTCTTTTCCACTAGAGTTCCTCTAGCCATCTGAATGAATTCAAGGATTTAAGTAAGCACTCAATAAATACGATTGATTGATTTAGAGGAGTGGGGGGGGGGGGTAGCATGGTGTAGTGGATAGAACATGGGCTTGGGCGTCAGAAAGTCATGGGTTCTAATCCCGGCTCTGCCACTTGTCTGCTGTGTGGCCTTGGGCAAGTCACTTAACTTCTCTGTGCCTCAGTTACCTCACCTGTAAAATGGGGATTAAGACTGTAAACCCCACACGGGACAGAGACCATGTCCAACATGATTTGTTCGTATCCTCCGCAGCGCTTAGTACAGGCTTGGCACATAGTAAGCTCTTAACAAATACCACAATTATTATTATTGGTATTATTACTCATTGGACAACTGACTTTGGTGAGAGAACCAGCAGCTGCGTAGTGCCGTCTTCCAGCCTCCTGAAAGTTTCTCGAGCTCCAATAGACGGCTCCAGCAGGCAAACCAGGGGGAGTAGGAGGGAGAGAAGTGTTTTGCATAATTATAACAATTAGAAAAGAGCATGCACTTAAAGGAAATATTTTTAGTAAGGCATTTGGTTGCTTGCAGTACACAGAGACCAGACTATCAGGGGAGAAGGGAAAAGAGGAGGGGAAGGTTGGGCTCTTTCTTCCCCTGATCAAGAATCCAGCTTTATTTAGAAGGAGCTAGTCTTCTAAATTGCGGGAAATTAGCCTGACACGGTTTTCCCATCCTCTCAACACTACAGGCGCGTACTCACACACACACACACACGCAGATGCCCGTAAAAACAGTTAGAAAAACAAGCGCCGCTGATTGGCATCTGCGATGACAAAGATATCCAACCCTGGTTTACATGTTCACCTTGAGTCCTTCCTCTCTCCCCTTCGCGTCTCCTCCTCGCCCCGCTCCTCCCCGGAGCGGGCAGCTTCTTCCTTCCTGTCCCCTTCGTTGGGTTTATTAGACTGCTGGAGCCACAAGAAATGCAGCTGCTAATGGGGCGCGTCTCAGATTTTCAGCTGATGCTTCACATCAGCTAAACCATCCTCCAGCTGTTCGACAGCAGTCCGGGTAGCCCTGGGCGGAAACCACAGAGCACACCAAAATGCTATTTCTTCTCAGTTGGGAAAACCACACCTACCATTTAATCTGGGCTCACGACTTTATTTCTCCCTTTCCGAGCATGTCACGCTTATTTTAAAAACAAGGCGTACCTCTAAGAGTAGCCCCCATCAACAGGTGGGTGCGTTTTGATTTGTTTCATTTGAAATAACCGAACTGCGTTCTGGCAATAGCTGCCTCTGCTCTTGGGAGCTTAATCAGAGGAGATAAGGATGGAAAGGACTTCAAGGGGTCATCTAGATCATGCTCCTGTCTCCGGGCAGCACTGCATGAAAATATTTCCGCAAAGAGAATCACCTACCCGTTTTTTTTAATCTTCAGACATGAAGATGCCTTCCGTACTCCCTGTGATTGCTCAAGAAATACTTGTTTGTCGTTATCTCCCTTGGTAGTGTGTTATCTTGTGTTTTCAAAACTTAAATTCATTCATTCATTCAACCGTATTTATTGAGTGATTACTGTGTGCAGAGCACTGTACTAAGCGCTTGGGAAGTACAAGTCGGCAACATATAGAGACGGTCCCTACCCAACAATGGGCTCTGAGGAAGCTCTTCCTAAAGTCTAACGGAAATCCCTCCTGATGCAGTGTAAACCGCTTTCCTTTTTTTTAAGCGCTTACGATGTGCCAGGCACTGTACTAAGCGCTGGGGTAGATACAAGCTAATTCATTCATTCATTCAATTGTATTATTTGAGCGCTGTACTAAGCACTTGGGAAGTACAAGTTGGCAACACATAGAGACGGTCCTTACCCAACAGTGGGCTCACAATCTAGAAGGGGGAGACAGACAACAAAACAAAACATATTAACAGAATAAAATAAATAGAATAAATATGTACAAGTAAAATGAATAGGGTAATAAATACGTACAAACATATATACAGGTGCTGTGGGGAAGGAAAGGAGGTAAGACGGGGGATGGATCATCAAGTTGGACACAGGCTAATCAGGTTGGACACAGTTCCTACCCCACATAATAATAATGATAATGATAGCATTTATTAAGCGCTTAACTATGTGCAAAGCACTGTTCTAAGCGCTGGAGAGGTTATAATAATAATAATGATGATGATGGTATTTGTTAAGCGCTTACTATGTTCAAAGCACTGTTCTAAGCGCTGGGGAGGTTACAAGGTGATCAAGTTGTTCCACGGGGGGTTCACAGTTTTAATCCCCATTTTCCAGATGAGGTAACTGAGGCCCAGAGAAGTGAAGTGACTTGCCCAAAGTCACACAGCTGACAGTTGGCGGAGCTGGGATTTGAACCCATGACCTCTGACTCCAAAGCCCGGGCTCTTTCCACTGAGCCACATACAAGGTGGTCAGGTTCAGTCAATCAATCAATCAATCAATCGTATTTATTGAGCGCTTACTGTGTGCAGAACACTGTACTAAGCGCTTGGGAAGTACAAGTTGGCAACATATGGAGACAGTCCCTACCCAACAGTGGTCTCACAGTCTAAAAGGGGGAGACAGAGAACGAAACCAAACATACAGAATGTCCCACATGGGGCTCACAGTCTTAACTGAGGCCCAGAGAAGTGAAGTGACTTGCCCAAAGTCACACAGCTGACAGTTGGAGGGGCTGGGATTTGAACCTCTGATCTCTGACTCCAAAGCCCGGGCTCTTTCCACTGAGCCACGCTGCACAGGCTTAATTCTTATTTTACAGATGACGTAACTGAATCACAGAGAAGTGAAGTGACTTGCCCCTGGTCACGCGGCAGACAAGTGGCGGAGCCGGGATTGGAATTCGGGTCCTCAAACTCCCAGGCCCAGGCTCTATCCACTAGGCCACACTGCTGACACTTGACCTGCAGGCAACGGTCATCCATTCAGAATCCCTCGTATGCTCCAAGACTGTAATTCCGTTTCTTCAGGTTGCCCTTTTCCAGGATAAATATAGCCTGTTTCATTGGCCTGTCCACACCCCAGCAAGATCTACTAGAAATCAATCAATCGTATTTATTGAGCGCTTCCTTTGTGCAGAAGCGCTTAATACAGTGCTGCACACAGTAAGTGCTCAATAAATACGATTGATTGATTGATTGATTGCAGGGCACTGTACTAACCACTTGGGAAGTACAAGTTGACAGTTACAGTTAGCACCATTTGGTTGTTCTCTGGGCTTTCTTCAGATAGACTTGCGCTACCCTCAAAAGAGGGATGTGCAGAAGCAGCGTGGCTCAGTGGAAAGAGCCCGGGCCTTGGAGTCAGAGGTCATGGGTTCTAATCCCGGCTCCACCAATTGTCAGCTGTGTGACTTTGGGCAAGTCACTTCACTTCTCTGTGCTTCAGTTCCCTCATCTGTAAAATGGGGATGAAGACTGTGAGCCCCCCGGCACGACCTGATCACCTTGTCACCTCCCCAGTGCTTAGAACAGTGCATTGCACATAGTAAGTGCTTAATAAATGCCATCATTATTATTATTAAAGGTGGAAATTTCCATTTCATTCATTCATTCAGTTGTATTTATTGAGCACCTACTATGTGCAGAGTGCTGTACTAAGCGCTTAGGAGAGTACAGTATAGCAGACACATTCCCTGCCCACACTGAGCTGACGGTCTAGAGGAGGGAGATAATAATAATAATAATGGCTTTATTAAGCGCTTACTATGTGCAAAGCACTGTTCTAAGCACTGGGGAGGTTACAAGGTGATCCGGTTGTCCCACGGTGGGCTCACAGTCTTAATCCCCATTTTCCAGATGAGGTAACTGAGGCCCTGACTTGCCCAAAGTCACACAGCTGGCAAGTGGCGGAGCTGGGATTTGAACCCGTGACCTCTAACTCCAAAGCCCAGGCTCTTTCCAGTGAGCCATGCTGAAGAGGAGGGAGATTTGCTGCCGTCAGGGGGGTTCGCAGGGGATCCCAGGGCAACCAGCAGGAACCAGCTACGGCCTGGACCCTCCCCAGTGGGAGTAGGTGGGTGGCGGGGAGAAGAGGGTGGGATAGCAAGAGACCAGCATAGCCTAGGGGAAGGAGGACAGGCCTGCGTGTCAGTTGACCTGAGTTCTAATCCCAGCTCCTCCACTTTGCTGTGTGACCTTGGGCAAGTTACTTATTATCTCTAGGTCTCAGTTCCCTCATTTGCAAAATGGGGATTCAATACCTGTTCTCCTTCCTCCTTAGGAGCCCCGTGTGGGACAGGGACAGTGTCCAACCGGATTCATTTTTATCTACCCCAGCACTTGGAATAGTGCTTGGCACAGAGTAAGCGCTTAACAGGTGCCGTAAAAACAAATACAACAGATAATAATAATGGTGGTATTTGTTAAGCGCTGAATATGTGCCAAGCGCTGTTCTAAGCGCTGGGGAGGTTACAAGGTGATCAGGTTGTCCCATGGGGAACTCACAGTTTTAATCCCCATTTTACAGATGAGGTCACTGAGGCCCAGAGAAGTGAAGTGACTTGCCCAAAGTCACACAGCTGACAGTTGGTGGAGCCGGGATTTGAACCCATGACCTCAATCAATCAATCGTATTTATTGAGCGCTTACTGTGTGTAGAGCACTGTACTAAGCGCTTGGGAAGTACAAGTTGGCAACATATAGAGACAGTCCCTACCCAACAGTGGGCTCACAGTCTAGAAGGGGGAGACAGAGAACAAAACAAAACATATTAATAAAATAAATAGAATAGATATGTACAAATAAAATAAATAGAGTAATAAATATGTACAGACATATATGCATATATACCTCAGACTCCAAAGCCCAGGCTCTTTCAATCAATCAATCAATCAATCGTATTTATTGAGCGCCTACTGTGTGCAGAGCACTGTACTAAGCGCTTGGGAAGTACAAGTCGGCAACACATAGAGACAGTCCCTACCCAACAGCGGGCTCACAGTCTAGAAGTGGCTCTTTCCACTGAGCCACTCTGCTTCTTCCGGCAGAAGCTGGCAGATGACAGAAGCTGGAGTGCAAGTCAGTCAGTAAATCTTACGGACTGCAGAGCACTGTACTGAGCGCCTGGGAGAGTACATTACAACAATAAATAGACACATTCCCTATCCACAACGAGCTTGCAGTCTAGAAGCAGCATGGCTCAGTGGAAAGAACACGGGCTTTGGAGTCAGACGTCATGGGTTCATATCCCAGCTCCGCCAACTGTCAGCTGTGTGACTCTGGGCAGGTTACTTCACTTCTCTGTGCCTCAGTGACATCATCTGTAAAGTGGGGATTAAGACCGTGAGCCCCCCCGTGGGACAACCTGATCACTTTGTAACCTCCCCAGTGCTTAGAACAGTGCTCTGTATATATGTATATCACCTGTATATATGTATATCACCTGTATATATGTATATATGTTTGTACATATTTATTACTCTACTTATTTATTTATTTTACTTGTACATATCTATTCTATTTATTTTATTTTGTTAGTATGTCTGGTTTTGTTCTCTGTCTCCCCCTTTTAGACTGTGAGCCCACTGTTGGGTAGGGACTGTCTCTATATGTTGCCAACTTGTACTTCCCAAGCGCTTAGTACAGTGCTGTGCACACAGTAAGCGCTCAATAAATACAATTGATGATGATGATGCTTTGCACATAATAAGCGTTTAATAAATGCCATCATTATTATTATTATTATCATAGAAGGAAAGACAGACAGAGCCCGTTGTTAGGTAGGGACTGTCTCTATATGTCACCAACTTGTACTTCCCAAGCGCTTAGTACAGTGCTCTACACACAGTAAGGGCTCAATAAATACGATTGAATGAATGAATATAAAGAAATAAATTACAGATATGTATGTAAGTGCTGTGGGGCTGGGAGGGGGGAATGAATAAAGGGAGCAACTAAATCCAGTCAATCTGAATTTGGGTTGACCGGGAGTATTTGTGTTTGGGTCACAAATTGGTTGGTCCCGTTGAAGAATCCCAGGAGCAGCTGTCTTAATTCTCCCCATTTGAGTACGACGTCGGGGGATTTGCCTCCCAGCTCTTCCCGAGACCTGCTGGTCTTGCAGCGGGAATTGACAGCATTCTGGCTCTGTTTCAGCATGGCCTAGTGGATAGAGCCCGGGCCGGGGGTGGGGGGTCAAACGGACCTGGGTTCTGATTCCGGCTCCACCCCTTGTCTGCTGTGTGACCTTGTGCAAATCACTTCACTTCTCTGGGCCTCCGTTCCCTCCTTAGTACAGTGGGAATTCAGACTATAAGCCTCATGTGGCTTTAATTCTATTTGTTCTAACAATTTTGACACCTGTCTACATAATAATAATAATAATGATGGTATTTGTTAAGCGCTTACTATGTGCAAAGCACTGTTCTAAGTGCTGGGGAGGTTACAAGGTGATTAGGTTGTCCCGGGGGGGGGCTCACAGTTTTGATCCCCATTTTGGGCAAGTGATTTGCCCAAAGTCACACAGCTGACAAGTGGCAGAGCCGGGATTTGAACCCATGACCTCTGACTCCAAAGCCCGGGCTCTTACCACTGAGCCACGCTGCTTCTCCAGTGTTTTGTTTTGTTGTCTGTCTCCCTCTTCTAGACCGTGAGCCCGCTGTTGGGTAGGGACCGTATCTGTATGTTGCCGACTTGGACTTCCCAAGCGCTTAGTACAGTGCTCTGCACACAGTAAGCGCTCAATAAATATGATTGAATGAATGAATAGGGACTCTGTCCATCCCGATTTGCTTGACTCCATCCCAGTGCTTAATACGGTGCCTGGCACATAGTAAGTGCTTAACAAATACCATAATAATAATAATTATAAGAATTGATTCCTTCAGAATCAAACTGTGTGAGAGGTATTGAAAACCAGTTGGTCGCAAAAATAGCAGCATGGTCTGAAGACAACATTCTCACCCTCCAATGGCTTAAAATGGCATAGAAAAGCAGCGTGGCTCGGTGGGAAGTGCACGGGCTTTGGAGTCAGAGGTCATGGGTTCAAATCCGACCTCCGCCAATTGTCAGCTGTGTGACTTTGGGCAAGTCACTTAACTTCTCTGGGCGTCAGTTACCTCTTATGTAAAATGGGGATTAAGATTGGGAGCCCCCCGTGAGACAACCTTATTACCTTGTAACCTCCCCAGCGCTTAGAACAGTGCTTTGAACGTAGTAGGCGCTGAATAAATGCCATTATTATCATTATTATTAAAAATGCAGGGGTTCATGCCTAGATTGGCCTAGATTGTATTTGCCAAGTGACGAGTTCTGTCTTTCTGTTTAACCCAGGCTTTTCATATGAGAAAGATCCCCGACTTTACTTCGATGACACTTGCGTCGTGCCTGAGAGGCTGGAGGGTGAGTTAATTAAGGGCTGGAGAAAAACCAGTAGTAGAAAATGAGTCTCCTGCAAAAAAATTCACCCACCAAGAATCATCACAGAGAAAGTCCGGCCCGGTGCGCATCCCGGCGGGGTCCTCAGAGTCACGCACAGGGTATAGTGCTGACGTTTTGCACCGTGGCAGTGCTTTCTTGCATCAGTTAATCAGTGGTCTTTATTGAGCACTTGCTGTGCACAGAGCACTGTACTAAGCATAGAGGACTCGATCAGCTCGCCCCCTCCTCAGTGATCTCCTGCTCCAGTTTTCTCACAGTGTCCCAATCCCGTCTGATTCACCTCCGACCCCTTTCCCGCATCCTCCCTCTGGCCTGAAATTCTCTCCCCCTCCGAATACACCAGATCACCATTCTCCCCACCTTCAAAGCCTTATTAAGGACATCTCCTCCAAGAGGCCTTCCCCGATTAAACCCTCTCTTTCCCATCTCCCTCTCTCCCTTCTGAATCGTCTCTGCACTGAATCTGTGCCCTTTGGGTATTTAGTATTCACCCCACCCTCAGCCCCACAGCATTTATGTGCATATCTGTAAGTTATATTAATGTCTGTCTCCCCCTCTAGACTTTAAGCTTGTTATGGGCAGAGGACTTGTCTACCAACTGTGTTGTATTTTACTTTCCCAAGTGCTCAGTACACACAGTGAATGTTCAGTATATACCATTGATTGACTGATTGGGGGAATATAACAGAGTTGGTAGGCACATTCCCTACCTACAAAGAGCTTACAGTCTAGAGCATTAGGCCTAGGAGTCACAGGACCTGAGTTCCAATCCAAGCTCTGCCACTTGTCTGCTGGGTGACCTTGGGCAAGTCACTTAACTTTTCGGTGCCTCAGTTTCCTCATCTGTAAAATGGGGATTAAGGCTGTGAACCCCCACATGGGACAGGGACCGGGTCCAAACTGATTACCTCATGCCCACTGCAGTGCTTAGGACAGTGCTTGTCCCCCAGTAAGTGCTTAATAAACACCCTGATAGTGATAATAATAATAGAGGAGGTTCCCCCAACTTCCGCACCCTTCCCACCACTCCGAGCCTGCGGGCATCTCAATTCTCTTTCTCCCCCCAAATAGGCAAAGTGAAACAGGAAGCCACCATGTACCGGGAAGGGCCCCCTTACCAGAGAAGAGGCTCTCTGCAGCTCTGGCAGTTCCTGGTCACTCTTCTCGACGACCCGGCCAACGCGCACTTCATCGCCTGGACGGGCAGAGGCATGGAGTTCAAGCTGATAGAGCCGGAGGAGGTACAAACCAGACCGGGTGCTCAATGGGGGACGACTGTCCACCGTGTCCGGCCTTGTAGACCGGTCACTGAGGGCCTGGGATGAGGGAAAAGCACTCACCCACCATCATCGATGGTCTTTATTGAGCGCTTATTCTGTGCGGAGCACTATACTAAGAACTGGGGAGAATTCAGTGCAACAGAGTTGGCAGACACACACTCCCTAATGTGCCTGCCCCACTGGCGGGGTGCTAATCCACCAGATCCCTATGATGTGAAGCAGCGTGGCTCAGTGTGAAGAGCCCGGGCTTTGGAGTCAGAGGTCATGGGTTCAAATTCTGGCTCCGCCAATTGTCAGCTGTATGACTTTGGGCAATTCTCTGGGCCTCAGTGACCTCATCTGTACAATGAGGATTAAGACTGTGAGCCCCCCGTGGGACAATCTGATCACCTTGTAACCTCCCCAGCGCTTAGAACAGTGCTTTGCACAGAGTAAGTGCTTAATAAAGGCCATCATTATTGTTATTATTATTATAAGAAATATGGTATTTGTTAAGCACTTATGATGTGCCAGGCACTGTACTAAGCGCTGGACAGTGGTGACTGCGCCTGTGGTGTGAGCGATGCACTGAGTTCACAAAGAGTATTTGGCGATCTCCCCGGAAAATCTGCCAACAGTATTATGATTATTATTATCCAGTGCTGGCTCAGTGGAAAGAGCCCGGGCTTTGGAGTCAGAGGTCATGGGTTCAAATCCCGGCTCCCCCAATTGTCAGCTGGGTGACTTTGGGCAAGTCACTTCACTTCTCTGGGCCTCAGTTCCCTCATCTGTAAAAATGGGGATTGAGACTGTGAGCCCCCCCGGGACAATCTGATCACCTTGTAACCTCCCCAGCGATTAGAACAGTGCTTTGCACAGAGTAAGTGCTTAATAAATGCCATCATTATTGTTATTATTATTATTATAAGAAATATGGTATTTGTTAAGCACTTATGATGTGCCAGGCACTGTACTAAGCGCTGGACAGTGGTGACTGCGCCTGTGGTGTGAGCGATGCACTGAGTTCACAAAGAGTATTTGGCGATCTCCCTGGAAAATCTGCCAACAGTATTATGATTATTATTATCCAGTGCTGGCTCAGTGGAAAGAGCCTGGGCTTTGGAGTCAGAGGTCATGGGTTCAAATCCCGGCTCCACCAATTGTCAGCTGTGTGACTTTGGGCAAGTCACTTCACTTCTCTGGGCCTCAGTTCCCTCATCTGTAAAATGGGGATTAAGACTGTGAGCCCCCCTTGGGACAATCTGATCACCTTGTAACCTCCCCAGCGATTAGAACAGTGCTTTGCACATAGTAAGCGCTTAATAAATGCCATCATTATTATTATTATAAGTAATATGGTATTAAGCACTTATGATGTGCCAGGCACTGTACTAAACGCTGGACAGTTGTGACTGTGCCTGTGGTGTGAGCAAGGCACTGAGTTCACAAAGAGTATTTGGCGATCTCCCCGGAAAATCTGCCAACAGTATTATGATTATTATTATCCGGTGCTGTTGAGTCGTTGCCGATTCATAGTGACTGTATGGATATATTTTATTCAGAATATGCTGTCCTCTGCCATAATCCACGGCCTTTCTAATGGTTCTTCCGTTATCGTTGTTATGGTCCCTATCCATCTAGCTGCTGGTCTGCCTCTTCCACATTTCCCCTGGACATTTCCTAGCATTAGTGTCTTTTCCAGAGAATTAGTCCTCCTGATTGTGTGTCCGATGTGTCACCTGTAGGTGTGTCCTTATTCTAATTAATTATCCTTCTCACCCGTTCACACTTTTTCCCTCCCAAACTCTTAGTTGTCCAGTGCTAGGGCACAGGGGAAGGTAATAATTTATGATATTTGTGGTATTTGTTAAGTGCTTACTATGCGCCAGAACAATTGCAGATGGAGGCGGGGCGTTCTGGGAGAGATTTGTCCATCATCATCATCATCAATCATATTTATTGAGCGCTTACTATGTGCAAAGCACTGTACTAAGCGCTTGGGAAGTACAAATTGGCAACATATAGAGACAGTCCCTACCCAACACTGGGCTCACAGTCTAAAAGGGGGAGACGCTATGGCTCGGAGACAACTCGACAGCATAAGACAAGACGTGCCAGGCACTGCACTAAGCGCTGGGGTAGATACAAGGTAATAGGGTTGGACACAGTCCCTGTCCCACATTGGGCTCACAGTCTCAATCCCCATTTTATAGATGAAGTAACTGAGGCACAGAGAATAATAATAATAATAATGATGGCATTTGTTAAGTGCTTACTATGTGCAAGGCACTTTTCTAAGCGCTGGGGAGGATACAAGGTGATCAGGTTGTCCCATGTGGGGCTTGCAGTCTTAATCACCATTTTCTAGATGAGGTAACTGAGGCACAGAGAAGTGAAGTGACTTCCCTAAAGTCATGGCAGAGCCGGGATTTGAACCCATGACCTCTGACTCCCAAGCTGTGCTCTTTCCACTGAGTCACGCTGCTTCTCAATCAATCAGTCAATCGTATTGAGCGCTTACTGTGTGCAGAGCACTGTACTAAGCGCTTGGGAAGTACAAGTTGGCAACATGGATGGATGGATGGCTGCCGAGAGCAGCGGGGAGGAAGCTGCTTATCAGCTTCAGGGTAATAAGACTCCAGGAACCTTCTAAGAATGGAGTTTAGTAAAAGTTTCTTTGTAAAGGTTTTGGCAGGGACGGTTAGAAAAACATGACCCCAGAGTGAAGCCGCAAGATCCGGCCCAAGCTAGGCGCTCTCAGGGAAAGCAGCCCCCTCCCCAAACAGGAGAAGCAGCGTGGCTCAGTGGAAAGAGCCCGGGCTTGGGAGTCAGAGGTCATGGGTTCAAATCCCGGCTCCACCCCTTGTCAACTGTGTGACTTCGGGCAAGTCATTTAACTTCTCTGAGCCTCAGTTCCCTCATCTCTTAAAATGGGGATGAAGACTGTGGACCCCACGGGGGACAACCTTGTATCCTCCCCGGCATTTAGAACAGTGCTTGGCACATAGTAAGCGCTTAACAAATGCCATCATCATTATCAGCGCTTAGAACAGTGCCAGCGCTTAGTGCTTTGCACATAGTAAGTGCTTAATAAATGCCATTATTATTATTATATACCCCCCACACAAACACACACATATACACACTCCCCCCGCCCCCATTTTAGGACGCCTTCAGCTTCCCAAGACTTTGTTTCCCCGGGAGAAAGTCCAGGATCTTGATCATGGAGGCCCCAGGATGGAGAGGAGGAGGAGAGGAAAAGGAGGAAGGGGGCGAAGGGGCAGGGCGCCAACAGAGAAGCAGCATGGCCTAGTGGCTGGGTTCCAATCCCGGCTCCGCCACTGGACCTTGGGCAAGCCACTTCACTTCTCCAGGCCTCACTGACCTCATCTGTACAATGGGGATGAAGACTGTGAGCCCCACGTGGGCCAACCTGATGCCCTCGCCTCCACGCCGGGGTTCAGAAGAGCGGTGGGCAGAGAGTAAGCGCTTAAGGAACGGCAGCCTAATGCTGATGATGATGTAAGCAGCGTGGCTTCGTGGAAAGAGCACCGGCTTGGGAGTCACAGGTCGTGGGTTCCAATCCCCGCTCCGCCACCTGGCAGCTGTGTGACTCCGGGCAAGTCACTGAACTTCTCTGTGCCTCAGTTCCTTCATCTGTAAAATGGAGATTAAGACTGTGAGCCGCGTGGCTCAGTGGAAATAATATAATAATAATAATAATGGCATTTGTTAAGTGCTTACTATGTGCGTAGCACTGTTCTAAGCCCTGGAGCCCGGGCTTGGGAGTTGGAGGTTGTGGGTTCAAATCCCGGCTCCGCCCCTTGTCAGCTGTGTGACTTTGGGCAAGTCACTTAGCTTCTCTGGGCCTCAGTTACCTCATCTGTAAAATGGGGATTAAGACTGGGAGCCCAACTTAACTTCTGTGTGCCTCAGTTCCCTCCTCTGTAAAATAGGGATGAAGACTGTGAGCCCCACGTGGGACAACCTGATCACCTTGTAATAAGAAGTGAAGCGACTTGCCCAGGGCCACCCAGCAGACAAGTGGCAGAGCCAGGATCAGAACACAGGTCCTCCTGACTCCCAGGGCCACGCTCTATGATTATGGTAATGATGATGATATTTGCGAAGCGCTTACTATGTGCCAAGCACTGTTCTAAGCTCTGGAGGATATACAAGGTGATCAGGTTGTCCCACATGGGGCCCACAGTCTTAATCCCCATTTTACAGATGAGGTAACTGAGGCACAGAGAAGTGAAGTGCCATGCCCAAGTCACACAGATGACAAGTGGCAGAGCCAGAATTAGAACCCACAACCTCTGACTCCCAAGGCCGTGCTCTTTCCACTGAGCCACACTGCTTCTCTGCTGGCCACTAGGCTACACTGCTTCCCCCTGTGTGCCTTCAATCAATGCTATTTATTGAGTGCTTACTGTGTGCAGAGGTCTGTACTAAACACATGAGAGAGTATGGTATAACAGAGTTGGTAGACATATTCCCTGCCCATAAGGAGTTTATAATCCAGAGGGGGAGACAGACATTAATAGAAATAAAGAAATTCTGGATTTGGAAATAAGCACTATAATAATAATGTTGGTATTTGTTAAGCGCTTACTATGTGCAAAGCACTGTTCTGAGTGCTGGGGTGGATACAAGGTAATCGTATTGTCCCAGGTGGGGCACACAGTCTTCATCCCCATTTTACAGATGAGGGAACTGAGGCCCAGAGAATAATAATAATAATGTTGATATTTGTTAAGCGCTTACTATGTGCCAAGCACTGTTCTAAGCACTGGGGTAGATACAAAATAATCAGGTTGTCCCACATGGGGCTCACAGTCTTCATCCCCATTTTACAGTTGAGGGAACTGAGGCCCAGAGAAGTGAAGTGACTTGCCCAAAGTCACACAGCTGACAAGTGGTGGAGCCGGGATTTGAACCCACGACCTCTGACTCCAAAGCCCATTGCTCTTTCCACTGAGCCATGCTGCTTCCCCTGACAAGTGGCAGGGCCAGGATAGGGCTGACAAAACATTCAAAGTTCAAGGGTGACATGGAAAGGAGAGGGAGTAGAGGAAATGAGGCGCTTAGTCAGGGAAGTCCTCTTGGAGGAGATGGAATTTTTAATAAGGATTTTAAGGTGGAGAGAGTGGTTGTCTAATGGATGTGAAAGGGGAGGGAGAATATATTCTTGTACCAGTATATAGCTGTATAGTTGCCTTCGAATAATTGCAGACTATAAACTTGTCCCCTAGAGGGTAAGCTCGTTGTGGACAGGGAATGTGTCTGTTTATTGTTGTATTGTACTTTCCCAAGCTGTTAGTACACTGTTCTGCACACAGTAATCAATCAATCAATCAATCATATTTATTGAGCGCTTACTGTGTGCAGAGCACTGTACTAAGCGCTTGGGAAGTCCAAGTTGGCAACATATAGAGACAGTCCCTACCCAACAGTGGGCTCACAGTCTAAAAGGGGGAGACGGAGAACAAGACCAAACGTACTAACAAAATAAAATAAATAGAATAGATATGTACAAGTAAGATAAATAGAGTAATAAATATGTACAAACATATATGCATATATACAGGTGCTGTGGGGAAGGGAAGGAGGTAAGATGGGGGGGATGGAGAGGGGGACGAGGGGGAGAGGAAGGAAGGGGGTAAGCACTCAATAAATGATTGAATGAATGAAGAAGCAGCGTGGCTCAGTGGAAAGAGCACGGGCTTTGGAGTCAGAGGTCATGGGTTCAAATCCCGGCTCCACCACATGTCTGCTGTGTGACCTTGGGCAAGTCACTTAACTTCTCTGAGCCTCAGTTCCCTCATCTGTAAAATGGGGATTGACTGTGAGCCCCACGTGGGACAACCTGATCACGTTGTATCCCCACCAGCGCTTAGAACAGTGCGTTGCACATAGTAAGCGCTTAATAAATGCCATTATTATTATTATTATTATTATTATTATGAATGAGTTGCAGACAGCTCCCTGGCCCTCCACAGCCTCCTCTGGGTGGTTTCAGACCACTTGGGGGGTTTCATGTGCAGTTGTCCCTGGAGGGTTTTTTCTTTTAAGGGTATTTTTTAAACATTTACTATGTTCCAGGCACGGAACTAACCGCTGGGGCAGATACAAGAGAAGCAGCAGTGAGTTGGTAGAGAAGCAGCGTGCTTAGTGGAAGGAGCCCAGGCTTGGGAGTCAGAGGTCACAGAGAAGTGAAGTGACTTGCCCACGGTCACTCAGCAGACCAGTGGCAGAGTCAGGATTAGAATTCGGGTCCTCCTAATTCCCAGGCCCGTGCTCTGTCCATTAGGCCAAACTGCTTCTTGGAGCTTCTAGGATTGGCTACAGGGTGCGGGAATACCCCTGGAAGTGAACCTATATTCCCATCCTATTGAGCCTACGACCTTTTACATCCCGTTGTATGCTCAAACAACAGCATTCATTCATTCAATCGTATTTATTGAGCGCTTACTGTGTGCAGAGCACTGTACTAAGCGCTTGGGAAGTACAAGTTGGAGTGAGTGCTGAATCCAACCCTTCTCAGTTTGCACGGTGCTCTTTCAGCCCCGTTCTCTCAAACGTATCTAGCCCAGGGAAATAATAATAATAATGATGGCATTTATTAAGCGCTTACTATGTGCAAAGCACTGTTCTAAGCGCTGAGGAGGTTACAAGGTGATCAGGTTGTCCCACGGGGGGCTCACAGTTTTAATCCCCATTTGACAGATGAGGTAACTGAGGCCCAGAGAAGTGAAGTGACTTGCCCGAAGTCACACAGCTGACACACAGCTCAGTAAATCTGAGAAGCAGCATGATTTAGCGGATGGAGCCCGGGCCTGGGAGTTGGAAGGTCATGGGTTCTAATCCCGGCTCCGCCACTTGTCTGCTGTGTGACCATGGGCGAGTCGCTTCACTTCTCTGGGCCTCAGTTCCCTCATCTGCAAAATGGGGACTGAGACGACGAGCCCCATGTGGGACGGGGACTGGGTCCAACCCGATTTGCGTGTCTCCACCGCATCGCTTAGTAAAGTGCCTGACACAGTGCTTAACAAATACCAAATTATCATTATTATTTCATGGATGCGGAAATCCCAGACTGGCGGCGTGGCGTCAGTCCGGCTTCTCCGCTATAGGTGACACTCTGTTCTTGCTTGTTTACCAAAAAATGGCCAGAACCACTCCCATTTCCTCCTGGCTCCAGTACAAACTAAAGAGCTTTTGTGTAGACGGTAGAAGGCTGACCCCACCGATCCCCGGCCTGAATGTTGCCCAGATTAGTCTGGAGAAAAAGCCATTCTTGATCCAGTATCTTTCCCAGCTAGTTTTTTTCACCTTTCCTTGTTTTTCCAAGTGGAGCGGGTGTGGCTGAGAAAGCAAAGAGGTGCCAATCAACTGTTCCAAAGAACTGCTCTGTTCCATAATTGCATAAACTGGAGCTTTGAGAATGCACCAGCAGGATAAAAATGCCACCTTTTAGATTGGACGGGGGCTGTGTCCCACTTAATTATCTTGTAGGTAATTTTAGACTGTGAGCCCACTGTTGGGTAGGGACTGTCTCTATATGTTGCCAACTTGTACTTCCCAAGCGATTAGTACAGTGCTCTGCACACATTAAGCGCTCAATAAATACGATTGATTGATTATATCCACCCCAGCGCTTAGTACAGTGTCTGGCGCATCGTGAGCAGCACCGTCCTGGGAGTTGAAAAGTCACGGGTTCTAATCCCAGCTCCGCCACTTGTCTGCTGTGTGGCCTTGGGCAAGTCACTTCGCATCTCACAGAGAAGCAACGTGGCTCAGTGGAAAGAGCCCGGGCTTGGGAGTCAGAGGTCATGGGTTCAAACCCCGGCTCCGCCACTTGGCAGCTGTGTGACTTTGGGCAAGTCACTGAACTTCTCTGGGCCTCAGTTCCCTCATCTGTAAAATGGGGATTAAGACTGCAAGCCCCATGTGGGACAACCTGATCACCTTGTAACTTCCCCAGTGCTTAGAACAGTGCTTTGCACATATTAAGCGCTTAATAAATGCCATCATCATTATTATTATTATTATTATTATCTCTAGGCCTCAGTTCCCTCCTCTGTGCAATGGGAACTAAGACTGTGAGCCTTTGTGGGACAGGGACTGTGTCCAACCTGATTTGCTTGTATCCACCCCAGCGCTTAGAACAGTGTCTGGCACACAGTAAGCACTTAACAAATACCATAATAATAATAATAATAATAACAAACCCCGTTACTAATCATCTTGCACTGCATTGTTCAGCTGCAGGACCTTGGCCCCAAGGAACTCACTCAGGAGAGAGTTCATTCATTCATTCAATCATATTTATTGAGCGCTTACTGTGTGCAGAGCACTGTACTAAGTGCTTGGGAAGTACAAGTTGGCAACATATAGAGAGAGTCCCTACCCAACAGCGGGCTTCTCTTGCCCCCATCCTTTCCCCAACAAAGGTGGGCATCCCAGATTTGGTTTAATGACTGCAGAAATTACTTCTTTGATCTCTTACCACAACCCAGCCCACATACTTCACATCTCTAGCACCACCTTGCCCACAGATCTTATCTATGTCACCACCGACCCCCTTGCTCACACCCTCCTTCTGGCCTGAAACTCCCTCCCCCTTCATATAATCCATCAGTCGTATTTAGTCGTGAGAATCCATCAGTCATATTTAGTGAGCACTTACTGTGGGCAGAGCACTGTACTGAGCGCTTAGTGAAGGGAGTGGCCAGATGTGTGATGAGCTGGGGTGGGGCCAGGGGCAAAGGAAGCGGGCACCACATAGAGTAATAATGGGGATGAAGACTGTGAGCCCCCGTGGGACAACCTGATCACCTTGTAACCTCCCCAGCGCTTAGAACAGTGCTTTGCACATAGTAAGCGCTTAATAAATACCATTATTATTATTATATAAACCAGATCACCACTCTCCCTACCTTTAAAGACTTATGAAGGTCACATGATGAGAAGCAGCGTGAATCAGTGGAAAGAGCCCGGGCTTTGGAGTCAGAGGTCATGGGTTCAAACCCCTGCTCTGCCAATTGTCAGCTCTGTGACTTTGGGCAAGTCACTGCACTTCTCTGGGCCTCAGTTCCCTCATCTGGAAAATGGGATTAAGACTGTGAGCCCCCCTTGGACAACCTGATCACCTTGTAACTTCCCCAGTGCTTAGAACAGTGCTTTGCACATAGTAAGCGCTTAATAAATGCCATCATTATTTATTTACTTATGTCCTCCAGGAGGTCTTCATTCATCCATTCATTCAATCGTATTTATTAAGCGCTTACTGTGTGCAGAGCATTGTACTAAGTGCTTGGGAAGTACAAGTTGGCAACAATTAGCCCTCTTCCCCCCAGCTCCCTCTCCCATCTGCAGCACCTAGGATCTGTAACCACTAAGCACTTGATATTCACTCCAGCCCCACGGCTCTTACGTTTATATCTGTAATTGATTTATATTAATGTCTGTCTTCCCTCTTGACTGTAAGCTCCTAGTGGGGAGGAAAGAGTTCTAACAACCCTGAAGTATTATGCTGTCCCAAAGGGTGTAGTACAGTGCTCTGCACAAAGTAAGCGATCAATAAATTCCACTGATTGATGGATGTGAATTAATAGTAGGCGAGAGGGCAAATCGGCATTTCCTTCATACATGTCCAAAACAGAACTTATCTTTTTCCCACCCACCCACCGCACTCCTCCTCACAACGATCTTGGGCAAGTCACTTAACTTCTCTGGGCTTCAGTGACCTCATCTGTAAAATGGGGATTAAGACTGTGAGCCCTACATGGGACAACCTGATCACCCTATATCCTCCCCAGCGCTTAGAACAGTGCTTTGCACATAGTAAGCGCTTAACAAATGCCAGTAAAAAAAAAAACTTTCATTCATTCTGTTGTATTTATTGAGGGCTTACTGCGCTTACACTTTACTAAGCGCTTGGGAAGTAAAATACAGCACAAAAATCCCTGCCCACAATGGGCTCAGAGTCTAGAAGAACTTTCCCTTTCACTATAGACAACACCACCATTCTCCCTGTCTCCTACTTAAACTGTGAGCCCCATGTGGGACAGGGAGACTGTGTCTGACCTGATTAATGTGCATCTACCCCAGTGCTTAAAATAGTGCCTAAGCGCTAAACAAATATAATAATAATAATTCTTTAACCACCCTGATGGTTGTGTTTGGGAAATGAGATGAGGGTGAGGGCATAAAGCCCCTCTCAGGGTTGCACATGGAGAGTTTCCAGTCCTCTACCAGTCTCGGCTTCGGGAGGGAGAGTCAAGCAGAGGCCTACCCATTCCATTCCTAGCTTGGGCAGTGACTAGCGAGTGGAAGGCAATCTGCTACAAGTCAAAAGTCACCCGTGCTGGGCAGCAGAGGCATGGGAGAGAGTCGAGAGTGGAGACTCAATTTGGTTTACTGCTTCGAAGGCCAATTCCATATTTTTACTAAGAAAACTCTCCGGATCCACCAGAACGATTGCAGGTGGAGAGCGGGGCGTTCTGGGAGAGGTGTGTCTGTGGTGTCGCTATGGGTCGGAGACGACTCGACGGCATAAGACAAGAGGGCTTAAAGGGCTTCATAGGGACTGGCAGCTTAGAGAGTTCCCTGGGTAAGTGGAAGTATAAATCAATTCAGTGAAGGCAGCTACAAAGCAAGCGGCTAGCCTGCATTTTATACGACATGACTCATAGACGTGAGCTTCAACACCCCCGGGCTCTCATTGCGAGTGAGAAGTTCAGCCATTTCCATTAAGCCCCGATCCACTTGGCGAGCCAGAGGATGGTTCAAGTATGAATGTGCTTCCTTAAGCCTGGTTTCTGGTTAAAGTACATTGGAAAAAAAAAATGAAGCGGTGGTTTTCTCCTTGGCAGATCATAACTCAACTTCAAGGTGCTCCATCCTCTCCCCTCTTTATTTCCAGCAATGACATGGGCAGCTTTTGTTCAGGGTTTACGGATCTGTCAACTCCATTCTGTTGTACTCTCCCTGGCGCTTAGCCCAGTGCTCTGCACACAGTAAGCGCTCAATAAATTCCATCGATTGATCGATTGGTTTAGGAAATGCGGGCTCCAAGAAAACCTCCAGGTTGATCGTGTGGTTTGTCATGTGGGCAGCGCTCATTGATTTACCCCATTGCACCAACTTTTATTACTTCATTCCTACTGCCGAAGGCCAAAACCCAAGGACAACAGCTGCAGATTTATCCGTTATTGAAACTTCCATTCTCCCACCACCTGTACTGATGATTGATTGTGGTATTTGTTAAGCACATACTATGTGCTAGGCACTGTACTAAGTACTGGGGAGGATACAAACTTATCAGGTTGAACTCGGTCCCCGTCCCACATGGGGCTCACAGTCTTGTTACCTTTCTACCATGAGGGAACTGAGGCCCGGAGAAGTGAAGTAGCTCGCCCAACGTCACCCAGCAGACAAAGTGACGGAGCCGGGGTTAGAACCCGGGTCCTTCTGATTCCCAGGTCTGTCCCCTGTTTGCTAAGCCATGCTTGGGAGCAGAGGGAAAATTCTGAACAGATGGCCAAAGGCCCCAGCTGTCTTAATAAACTGATCTTTTTCAGTCCAAAATGTTTGAGTTGCCTAGACAAGAGACCTGCTGGCTATCCTATATTGCCCGTGGCTCAGTGGAAAAGAGCACGGACTTTGGAGGCAGAGGTCATGGGTTCAAATCCTGGCTCTGCCAATTGTCAGCTGTGTGACAGTGCTCGGGGCTTAGAACAGTGCTTTGCCCATAGTAAGCACTTAACAAATACCATTATTATTCTCTATGCCTCAGTTAACTCATCTGTAAAATGGTGATTTAGACTGTGAGCCCCCTGTGGGACAACCAGTCACCTTGTAACCTCCCCAGTGCTTAGAATAGTGCTTTGCACATAATAAGCGCTTAATAAATGCCAATGCCATCATTATTATTACTATTATTCAGCTAAGCGGCAGGTTGAAATTCTTCTTTGGTGGCTCTCACACCACCCCGGCCCTCCCAGCCGACGTTCTGCTCCCTCTGAACTATCTGTCTCTCCCTCTAGACTGTCAGCTCGTTGTGGGCAGGGAATGTGTCTGTTATATTGTACTCTCCCAAGCGCTTAGTACGGTGCTCTGCACATAGTATTCGCTCAATAGATGTGATTGACTGACTTAGACCTCACCGACCCCTCTCCGTTTGGCAATGTCTGTGTTTAAGCCTCATTTGTGGAATGAGGCTCTGGTGTTTGTGGGAACCGTTCCAGAATTTCTCCGTTGGCTCAGCGGCAAGAGCCCGGGCTTGGGAGTCAGAGGTCATGGGTTCTAAACCCAGCTCCGCCACATCTGCTGTGTGACCTTGGGCAAGTCACTTCACTTCTCTGAGCCTCAGTTACCTCATCTGTAAAATGGGGATGAAGACTGTGAGCCCCACGTGGCGCAACCTGATGACCTCGTATCCCCCCCCCAGCGCTTAGAACATAGCGCTTAACAAGTGCCATCATTATTATTCATTCGGTTATATTTATTGAGCCCTTAACTGTGTGCAGAGCACTGTACTGAGCGTTTGGGAGAGTACAATGCAATGACATTCCCTGCCCAGAGCAAGCTCCCATAACCCCTCTGCATTCCTTGAGGACCGTTATCTTCTCAGCCCAAGAAAGCACCAGGTTTCTTAAATAAAACTCTTCGGCATAACTGAGGAGACACCTTCTTGGAGAGTTTGAAGGGTGAATCGGAGGAAGAACTGCTTGGGTTATAATTGTAGGCAGCTGCGTGGCTGAGTGGTGCATTCTGGGTAATTATCCATAATATCCATTACAGTGTGCATGGAAATTGTGGTTTTAAAACTGCATTTTGGCAAGCCCCCTAATCAAATGTCTTTTGATAGTCATCCAGCTTAGCACCCTCCCAATTACGACAGACTCCGCTTTAATCTGGAACCATTTTAGCCGTGAATCCGCATTAACGAATGTTTTTAGGGGTAGGATTGTTTGTTGAACATGTGGCAGATCACGGACGGAGAGGCTTGAAGCAAGTTTCCCTCTGAAAGCACCAGTCCCTTCGTCGTGGCCCCTTCTCCTTTCAGAGGAGGAGGCAGCTGATTCCTTTTATACCCTCCCGTCCGCAATCTGTTTGCGATCAGCGCGTGCGATGCAGCCGACTGCTCGGGCTCTTGGCTTTATAGTAAGACGCTTAAAAGCAGTCCCTGTTGGAGTACTTGGTGGGTGATGGTTTTGGGGTAGACGAGTCCGAAGGGCTCCGTGATGCACAGGAAGGAGTTCTTTAGGTCGACCCCTCTGTCTGTCGAGCTCTGGAGATGGAAAACGAGTTGGTATCCATAACTACCAGGGTTGCTAGAGACCTGGGCGAACACAAAGCCCCCTTTCGATTAAGCTCCTCGAATACGTCAGTGATCGCGGGAAGGGAGTTTGTGATTGGTGCTAGGAGACATTCAAGAATAAGTTTCCGCTGCGATAAGGAAAGAATAGAGTTCCTTTTTTTGTTGTTCTTGGCATCACTGTGGTCTGTTCATTCATTCATTCATTCAATCGTATTTATTGAGCACTTACTATGTGCAGAGCACTGTTCTAAGCACTTGGGAAGTACAAGTTGGCAACATATAGCTAATGCAGTGTGATAGGGTTCCCTCCAAGCCAGGTAGGAGGAGGAAAGGAGAAACAAAACTGATCTGTCGGGGGCCGATATTCCTCGTTCCACCACTTTCTCCTGACTTTTTGGTTTGTGTTATTTCCCTTGAAGTGTTTTGCCTTCAGTATCATCCCTCAGAACAATCCCAAAGACACACACACACACACACACACATACCGCACACACACACTTGGACACAAATGGAAGAAGAATGGGGAAAGAGGATGCAGTCAGTATCTAAGCTGTGGGATAAATCTGTAAATCTCTGTGGGTTTTTGAATGATTTTCATCAATCATTCGTATTTATTGAGCATTTACTGTGTGCAGAGCACTTAACCCTTGGGAGAGTACAATATAACCGAATTGGTAGACACATTCCCTGCCTACAATGAATGCGAAATGGTCCCTCTGTTTGTTTTTTTTATTGCCTATGCTCTAGGAAACCTAAGGGAATGGAGCTGATTAATGCAATTTACCTTGTACACAATATCTTTGTGCAAAGTCCAATGGAATTATGACTAACAAATGGGTGCTAACGTGATGAGGGCAGATGTGTTCTTCCTCCTACCCATCTGGCTGATTTTTTTTCCCCTGATGTTTCCATCTTTATCCCTTTTGATATTTTATTTTTTGGCATGGGAACAGTCCATTCCTGTCTGGAAAAGAATAAATGAAGAAAGCAGGCAGGCCCTTCACCCTCCCACCCCATGTTAAGTTTCTCCCTCTCTAAAAAAAGAAAAAAAAAGAACCCTTAGATCTTCCTTCACATAATGAGTTCAAGTCTAGTGTCTTTTGAAGGGAATGTGAGTTCAAGTTCATGTTTGAGAACAATAATAATAATAATCACTGTGGTATTTGTTAAGTGATTACTACTTGCCAGACACTGTGCTAAGTACTAGGATAGATGCAAGGTAATCGGGTTAGACACGACCCCTTTCCCACAAAGGACTCACAGTCTTCATCCCCATTTTACAGATGAGGGAGCTGAGGCCCAGAGAAGTGAAGTGACTTACCCAGGGTCACACTGAAACACAGAAATGATTAGTGGGTTTATAGGGACATTCTATTTTTGCAGTTCCACAGGGTTGAATTTAGTCATCCCAAAACACGGGCGACTTGAACCCACTGGCCTAAAGAAGCTAAAGAATGAACGCTTCTTTTGATGACACTGAAGAACTTTGTCAAGATCTGCTGTTTTCCCTCCACCGTACATGTGAGGAGAAAGGTGCTACTGATTTATTTTAGTTGCCTCAGTCCAAGTACTCAAAAGCAGGCGATTCTTGACAGCTCCACCAGTCAAATGAGGCCATCGGAAACGGATTTCAGAAGTCCCGCTTGGCACAGACTTTCAGCTCAGGCCTCTCATTAAATCTCTCCTCCATCACTTTGCCTCAGGTGGGCCGAGCTGGCTTTTAATGCACTTCAGAAGTGTTTGGGAAGCCCTGTGAATTTTTCATTAAGTGGATAATGGCGCTCCATGCTTTAGCGTCCATTCGGCAAGCCCGCCGGGACCAGAGGATTGGACGGCGGTAGGCTGGGTTCACCTGATTCCCCCCACCCCACAATGGGAGAGGCGATCGGTAAATGTCTCCCACCCCCCTCTCCAATCTTATTAAAATTGAACTTTTGCTCTCCCGGCCCATTAGCAACTCACTAGTGTGTTTCTAATGTTTCAGGGATGACCGTTCTAATTATCCCTTATTGACTGCTACAGAAACCACAGCACTTAACAGCAACATGCTAATGGGCCGAAGGGATTAGTCGATAACTCACAGATAGGGAAACAGAGACCATCTGCTTCCTCGGAGACATTAGGAGGATCCTCTGTGGTCCGAAAAAGCTTGGACTTTTTCACCTGTAGATCCCCAGTCGGGGTACAGGTGACCAAATCACCTCTCCGGGGTGTGTGGGGCTCGGACACCCCGTTTCCTCCTCCTCCCAGGTCGGGTTCATTCACTCATTCAGTCATTCATTCGTGTTTATTGAGCGTTTACTGTGTGCAGAGCACTGTACGAAGCACTTGGGAGAGTACAATACAACAATAAACAGACAAATTACCTGCTCCCCACGAGGTTCATCCCCTCTTCTTTGAACCGCTCCGTGGATGGACGACGGATGAAAAGCAGCATCATTTAGTGGATAGAATATGGGCTTGGGGGCCTGAAGGACCTGGGTTCTAATCCTGGCTTCACCACTTGTCTGCTGTGTGACCTTGGGCAAGACACTTAACATCTCTGGGCCTGAGTTCCCTAAGCTGTAAAATTCATTCTCTCATTCAGTCATATTTATTGAGCGCTTACTGTGTGCAAAGCACTATACTAAGCACTTGGGAGAGTACAGTATAACAACAGACACGTTCCCTGCCTGCAGTGAGCTCACAGTCTAAAGGGGAAAGCTCAAAGTCTAGAGGGGGAATTAAGAGGGTGGGACTGGGATTGTGTCCAACCTGATGCACTTGTATCTAATAATAATAATAATTTTGGTATTTGTTAAGAGCTTACTATGTGCAAAGCACTGTTCTAAGCGCTGGGGAGGATACAAGGTGATCAGGTTGTCCCATGTGGGGCTCACAATCATAATCCCCATTTTACAGATGAGGTAACTGAGGCACAGAGAAGTGAAGTGACTTGCCCAAAGTCACATAGCTGACAAGTGGCGGAGTCAGGATTTGAACCCATGACCTCTGACTCCAAAGCCCAGGCTCTTTCCACTGAGCCACGCTGCTTCCCTAGTATCTACCCCAGTGCTTGATAATAATAATAATAATAATAATAATAATGGTATCTGTTCATTCATTCAATCATATTGAGTGCTTACTGTGTGCAGAGTACTGTACTAAGCGCTTGGAAAGTACAATTCAGTGCTTACTAGAGAAGCAGCGTGGCTCAGTGGAAAGAGCCCGGGCTTTAGAGTCAGGGGTCCTGGGTTCGAATCCTGGCTCTGCCAATTGTCAGCTGTGTGACTTTGGGCAAGTCACTTCACTTCTCTGTGCCTCAGTTACCTCATCTGTAAAATGGGGATTAAGACTGTGAGCCCCCCGTGGGACAATCTGATCTCCTTGTAACCTCCCCAGTGCTTAGAACAGTGCTTTGCACATAGTAAGCGCTTAATAAATGCTATCATTATTATTATTATTATTAGTATGTGCCAGGCACTGTATTAAGCACTGGGGTGGATACAATCAAATGGAGTTGGACACAGTCCCTGTCCCACGTGGGGCTCACAGTCTCAGTCCTCATTTTACAGATGAGATCGATGCTTAGAACAGTGCTCGGCACATATTAAGCACTGAAGAAGTACCATAATTATAATTGTTATGCTCTCCAGGTGTCCCATCACCCTGTGCTTTCGTGTCTCCTCAGGTAGCTCGCCGCTGGGGCATCCAGAAGAACCGACCAGCCATGAACTATGACAAGCTCAGTCGTTCTCTGCGCTACTATTACGAAAAGGGCATCATGCAGAAGGTAAACGGGGGCAATCGAGCGCTTCTTGAGCCATGTCTAGAAGACTCACGTGGGGGTGATGAAGTGAGCAGCTTTCTGAAGTGGGGCGATTTAACTGGCTGGGAAAGACCTGGATGGAGAGAGAGAATGTAAGGTTGATAATCTAGTGCTTGGTACATAGTAAGCACTTAGATGCCATCAGTATTAAATAGTTGCAGGTCATTTGGGGAAAATGAACTTGATTGGAGAGAGGGAAAATAGCAAAATGCATTAAGGGGAGGGAGATAGACCAGTTAAGTTCGTGGAGCAAACCCCTTTAATAATGATGGTACTTGTTAAGCGCTTACTGTGTGTCAAGCAATCAATCAATCGTATTTATTGAGCGCTTACTGTGTGCAGAGCACTGTACTAAGCGCTTGGGAAGTACAAGTTGGCAACATCTAGAGACGGTCCCTACCCAACAGCGAGCTCGCAGTCTAGAAGGGGGAGACAGAGAACAAAACAAAACATATTAACAAAATCAAATAAATAGGATATGTACAAGTAAAATAGAGTAACTTGTCTATGCCTCAGTTACCCCATCTGTAAAATGGAGATTAAGAGGGTGAGCCCCATGTGGGACAACCTGATTACCTTGTATCTCCTCCTGCGCTTAGAATAGTGCTTGGCACATAGTAAGTGCTTAACAAATGCCATCATTATTATTAGAAGGGGGGGAGACTGATAGCAGTACAAGTAAGCAGACACCAATATAACTAAATAAAATGACAGATATATAGATAAATGCTGCGGGGACGGGGGCGAGGAAGAGCAAAGGGGGAGAGGGTGATGCAGAAGGGAATGGGAGAGGAGAAAAAATGGGGTTTCGTCTGGGAGGGTCCCCTGCTCCCCGGTACTGTTCTGTGTGCAGGGATGGATACAAGTTAAGTTGAACACAGTCCCTACCCCACAATGAGCTCACACCGTTATCCTCAGATGAGGTAACTGAGGCACAAAGAATTGAAGGGGCTTGCCCAAGATCACACAGCATGCATTTGGCAGAGTTGGGATTAGAACCCAGATCTTTCTTGCTCCTTGACCCATGCTCTATCCACTAAGCCATGCTGCTTCTCCCGCCGTGTTGCTTCTCCACTTTGGTTTGGTCCAGTTCTGCCATCGAGTCTTTGGTTGCTCTTTGGGAATTTCGTTCGAATTGGATGAAAAGCAGCCAGTCAGAGAGGGATGTAAATTCTTTAGAGCTAAATTAGAATCTGGAATTATATGCTGAGAGGCATGAAGCTTCCAGATTCGTTGGTTGGCGATGGATGGGGGTGGGGTTTGGGTGAATGGGAAAATCCTGAAGCAAGAAAAACTAGAACTCAGGTGGGTCCTCCAATGTAGCAGTCCCCATGGCCTCAGGCCTTTGGCCTAAGATTCCACCCATCATTCTCATTTTTTTTTAATGGGCAACTTAGAACAGAGATGGAGAGAGACACTTTTAAGAAGCCACGGCAATGTTCTGAATGGGTTAGGAAGGCAAGAGGCAGAATCTCCAAACTAATGGATCTACCACAATAGGGTAATAACGACAATAACGGTATTTGTTAAGCGCTTACTATGTGCTACGAGAGCCCTCCAAGCAAACATTTTGTCCACTGGAGGTAACGATTACAAAAGCCAGGGCGGCGAGCGGAATGGCAACCCAGGACTCTGATTCAGAGGCCTGTTGTCGTTAGTTTAGGGGGACATAATCTGTGGTAAGAAGGAGACCTGCTAGAAACCCCGCTCCCTGCTCCCATCCTTACCCACATGTAGCCCCTGATGTCCACCACGGCGGGTAGCAGGGGGATATGGGGAGACCCCAGCCCTTTGACCACCCAGTTCCCGGGGAGCTGGACTCTTTGCCATTTCTGTTGGCATTCTGATTGACTGGAAGCCAAATGTCCTGACCGCAAGGGAACGTGCTCTTGACTGAAAGGAAGACTTTAACTCTGCATGTAAAAGAGGAACTTCCTGAATGAGGGACGGCCCCGGGATGTGTTTCCAAGAACAAAAAAGGAAGTAGAAAATAAGGCTGTTTAAGCCCTTGGTGAATCAACCAAGACTTTGTAGGCCCTTGTGTTAGGGAAAGGAGGTACGTTTGAAATAAACTGAAAATATTGTGATTTTTAAAGAAAACAGAGATGGTTTTCTTTACTAGCGTCCATAGCCGCTTCTCCTCCCTGGCCCCCCACAATTTTCTCTTTCCCAAGCTGACAGTTAACACTTGCCCTCCCTTCTCTGCCCTTAAGATTTTGGTTGCCAAAGCATGTAATCTCTTTAAGGTGACATGCCTCCTCCAATTTCATGTACTCGGCCTCTAGTTCTGCGGTACTTGCTCTTTTCCAGAGAGCATGGGAGGAGCTGAGTACACAACCGATGAAATTAGAGCCTCTCTTCTCACAGCCAGGCTCGGTGACCTCATTTTAGGATCAGTCGGAACGATTGTTTAGATCTGGGGGGATGCAGCATGGCCTGGTGGAAAGCCCACGATCTGGGAGCCGTAGGGCCTGGGTTCTAATTCTGGCTCCACCACTTGCCTGCTGTGACCTTGGGCAAATCACCTACCTTCCCTGTGTCTCAGTTCCCTCATCTGCAGAATAGGGATTCAGTTCCTGTTCTCTCTCTCAGACTGTGAGCCCCAAGTGGGACCTGATAATCTTATATCTACCCCAGCGCTTAGTACGGTGCTTGGTACATAGCGCTTAACCAATATAGTTATTATTGTTAAACAGTGCCTGGCATATAGTAAACGCTTAACAAATACTATTAAAAAATGCATTTTCTTCCAGGCCCACAAAATAGAAAGTTTTCCAAGTCTAAAGTCTCAGAAGGCCTAAGCTCCTGTAGTGAAATAGGGACCCGTGGCTGTGTCAGAAGTAGAGTTAAAGTCTGCCTGTCAGCTAGCACTGTGATGTGCAGATGAGCAAGCTTGGATGATTTAAATCCATACCTAATGTAAATCGCTCATTTTAAGCAACTATTGAAAAACTCCTTCTTCCGTCCTACCAGAACTGCTCTGAGAAAACTCTGGGCTGGTGAAAGTTTTCTCTCCTGTCATTTCTCCCACCTCTCCTTGTGGTGAGCCATGAGCCTTGGGTAGGGACCGTCTCTATATGTTGCCAACTTGTACTTCCCAAGCGCTTAGTACAATGCTCTGCACACAGTAAGCGCTCAATAAATACGATTGAATGAATGAGCCGTGAACTGGCCAGAAGTTGCCGAGCAGGAAGAAAAAGAAGCCTAGGGCTGGATAATCCACAAGTAGGTCAGCGTTGCCCAAATAATCAAGTTAAGTTAATGGTAGTAATTCCACAGATGTGTATACCGTAGTTAGTACCCAGAGTCTTATTTGGGCTTGAGTTTCCCAGGAAAGAAAAGTCCCAAAGAAGGGGAGCTGTACTTATATTTTTGTCCTCTCCCGAGCAATCCAACTCGCTAGCCCCCTTCCCAGCTCTTCCGGTGGTATTTTTTTAGAAACTTGGGGGGAACGATCCCTGCCACTCGCCTACTGTGTGACCTTGGGTAAGTCACCTTTACCTCGGTTTCCTCATCCGTAAAATAAGGATTAAATACCTGTTCTCCCTCGCCCTTAGATTTGGGAGCCCCATGGGTTACACAAGGACTGTGTCCAACCTGATTATCTTGTATCTATATTATTCATCACTTAGTGACACATGGTAAATGCTTAATAAATACCACCATTATTATTAACAGAGATACAAGATAATCAGGTTGGACACAGTCCTTGGGAAAATCAGCGTGGCTGAGTGGATAACGTATGGGCCTGGTACACAGAAGGATCTAGATTCTAATTCTGGCTCCACCATTTTTCTGCCCTGTGACCTTGAGCAAGTCACTTCTCTGTGCCTCAGTTACCTCATCTGTAAAATGAGGATTAAGACTGTGAGCCCCACGTGGGACAACCTGATTACCTTGTATCTACCCCAGCGCTTAGAACATTGCTTGGTACATAGTAAGCACTTAACAAATACCAACATTATTATTATTATTATGTGGGACAGAGACTGTGTCCGACCCAATTTGTTTATATCCGCCCCAGCGCTTAGACAGTGCCTGACACATGGTAAATGCTTAACCAATACCATTATCATCATTAAGCCTAAAGGTGAGGGAGAACAAATATTTAATTATAGTAATAATCATAGATGGCATTACTTATAGAGATCTTTCCTCCTCTAATGGTAGCTAGTTTCTTTGGCCTTTCTTGGAGTCTAGGTTTTAGAGTTATGCCCCTTGGGCATGACCCTTTTTTTAATGGTATGTATTAAGGACTTATTGTGTACCAAATGCTGTTCTACACCCTGGGTAGATAAAAGCTAATTACATTAGACACAGTCCCTGTTACGCATGGGGCTCACAGTCTAAATTGGAGGGAGAACGGGAGAACTGAGGCACAGAGAAGTGACTTGCCTAGAGTCACACAGCAAGCATTTGGCACAGCCGGGATTAGAATCCAAGTTGCTTGATTCCCAGGTCCGTGCCTTTTCCACAAATAATAATGGTACTTGTAAATCAATCAATCAGTCATATTTATTGAGCGCTTACTGTGTGCAGAGCACTGTACTAAGCGCTTGGGAAATACAAGTTGGCAACATATAGAGACAGTCCCTACCCAACAGTGGGCTCACAGTCTAGAAGGGGGAGACAGAGAACAAAATGAAACATATTAACAAAATAAAATAAATAGAATAGATATGTACAAGTAAAATAGAGTAATAAATATATACAAACATATATACATATATACAGATGCTGTGGGGAAGGGAAAGAGGTAAGATGTTGGGGATGGAGAGGGGGACGAGGGGGAGAGGAAGGAGGGGGCTCAGTCTGGGAAGGCCTCCTGGAGGAGGTGAGCTCTCAGTAGGGCCCTGAAAGGAGGAAGAGAACTAGCTTGGCGGATGGGCAGAGGGAGGGCATTCCAGGCCCGGGGGATGACATGGGCCGGGGGTCAACGGCGGGACAGGCGAGAACGAGGCCCGGTGAGGAGATTAGCGGCAGAGGAGCGGAGGGTGCGGGCTGGGCTGGGGAAGGAGAGAAGGGAGGTGAGGTAGGAGGGGGCGAGGGGATGGACAGCCTGGAAGCCCAGGGTGAGGAGTTTCTGCCTGATGCGCAGATTGATTGGTAGCCACTGGAGATTTTTGAGGAGGGGCATAACATGCCCAGAGCGTTTCTGGACAAAGACAATCCGGGCAGCAGCATGAAATATGGATTGAAGTGGGGAGAGATATGAGGATGGGAGATCAGAGAGAAGGCTGATGCAGTAGTCCAGACGGGATAGATGAGAGCTTGAACAAGCAGGGTAGCGGTTTGGATGGAGAGGAAAGGGTGGATCTTGGCAATGTTGCGGAGCTGAGACCGGCAGGTTTTGGTGACGGCTTGGATGTGAGGGGTGAATGAGAGACCGGAGTCGAGGATGACACCGAGGTTGCGGGCTTGTGAGCCGGGAAGGATGGTAGTGCCATCACCAGTGATGGGAAAGTCAGGGAGAGGGCAGGGTTTGGGAGGGAAGACAAGGAGTTCAGTCTTGGACATGTTAGGTTTTAGGTGGCGGGCAGACATCCAGATGGAGGGACAGACATCCAGATGGAGGGGCAGAAAGTGATTACTATGTGCTAAGCACTGCGGTAGATACAAGTTAAGAAGGTTGGACATAGTCCCTGTCCCACACGGGGCTCACAGTCTTAATCTCTATTTTCCAGATGAGGTCACTGAGGCCCAGAGAAGTGAAATGACTTGCCCAAGGTCACCCAGCAGTCATGTGTCTACATGTTTTGTTGGCAGTCTCCCCCTTCTAGACTGTGAGCCCATTGTTGGGTAGGGATCGTCTCAATATGTTGCCAACTTGTAGTTCCCAAGTGCTTAGTATAGTGCTCTGCACACAGTAAGCGTTCAACGAATATGATTGAATGAATGAATAAATTTGGCGGGGCTGGGATTAGAACACAGGTCCTTCTGACCACCAGACCTGTGCTCTATCCACCAAACCACGCTGCTTCTCGTGTGGCTCATTTATTCTCCCGACATTCCCGTGGCGTGGGGAGAGAACACAAGGGGACTCAAAGAGTGACTTCCCAGTTGGGCAGTAGAAAAGTCTGGCCTTCAGTTTGGCTCCTGTTTTCTGGATATCTTTGCACGGCTCAAACGCCCACTTGCCAGTGACCTCTATTTCTGGCCTACTGACCCAAAGCCTCAGTTTCCCCCACCACCCTCCATCCTCCAAATCACCACTCTGCCAACTCAGTCATCAGGTCCAGTGAAAGGCAGATACCGGCAACGGGAGTATGAAACTTAGCGTGGGCCCCCCTAGTCATCATCATCAATCGTATTTATTAGGCGCTTACTGTGTGCAGAGCACTGTACTAAGCGCTTGGGAAGTACAAGTTGGCAACCTAATGTTTAATACCAAATCAACTGTCCGAGACGCAGCGTGACTTAGTGGATAGAGCCCAAGTCTGGGAGCCAGAAGGACCTAGGTTCCCATCTTGGGTCCACCGCAGAGAAGCAGCGTGGCTCAGTGGAAAGAGCCCGGGCTTTGGAGTCAGAGGGCATGGGTTCAAATCCCGGCTCCACCACTTGTCAGCTGTGTGACTTTGGGCAAGTCACTTCACTTCTCTGTGCCTCAGTTCCCTCATCTGTCAAATGGGGATTAAGACTATGAGCCCCACGTGGGGCGACCCGATCGCCTTGTAACCTCCCCAGCGCTTAACAGTGCTTTGCACAAAGTAAGCGCTTAATAAATGCCATCATTATTTTTATTATTATTGTCTGCTGGGTCACCTGGGGCAAGTCACTTCTCCAGGCCTCAGTTTCCTCATGTGTTTCCTCTTGTTTTGTTGTCTGTCTCTCCCTTCTAGACTGTGAGCCCGTTGTTGGGTAGGGGTGGGTTCTAATCCTGGCTCTACCACTTGTCTGCTGTGTGACCTTGGGCAAGTCACTTTTTCTCTGGGCCTCAGTCCCCTCCTGTGTAAAATGGGGATTAAGACTGTGAACCCCATGTGGGACAACCTGATTACCTTGTATCTATCTACCCCAGCTCTTAGAACAGTGCTTGGTACATAGTAAGCGCTAACAGATACCATCATTATTATCATCTAGACTGTGAGCCCACTGTTGGGTAGGGACTGTCTCTATATGTTGCCAGCTTGTACTTCCCAACCGCTTAGTACAGTGCTCTGCACACAGTAAGCGCTCAATAAATACGATTGATTGATTGTTCATCTCTGTTGCCAAATTGTACTTTCCAAGTGTTTAGTACGGTGCTCTGCGCAGTGCTCAATAAATACGATTGAATAAATGAGTAAAACGGGGGTGAAGACTGTGAGCTCCATTGGAACAAGGACTCTGCCCAACCTGATTACTTTGTAACTCCGCCAGTGCTTAAAACAGTGTCTGGCATATAAAAAGCACTTAAATACTAAAAAACTGCCGTCTACTCCTTTCAATCCCATCTGGCCATGCCCTATAGAATGTTTGTACTGTTGTATCGTACTCTCCCAGGCGCTTAGTACAGGGCTCTGCACACAGCAAGCGCTCAGTAAATATGACCAAGCAAATGAATGTGACTATGTTGAGAAGCAGCGTGGCTCAGTGGAAAGAGCACGGGCTTTGGAGTCAGAGGTCATGGGTTCAAACCCCTGCTCCGCCGCTTATCCGCTGTGTGACTCTGGGCAAGTCACTTAACTTCTCTGTGCCTCAGTCACCTCATCTGTAACATGGGGATTAAAACCGTGAGCCCCTCGTGGGGCAATCTGATCAACTTGCATCCTCCCCAGCGCTTAGAACAGTGCTTTGCACATAGTAAGCGCTTAATAAACGCCATTATTATTGTGTTTCTTCTTTCAGGTGGCCGGCGAGCGGTACGTCTACAAGTTTGTCTGTGACCCAGACGCCCTGTTCTCCATGGCCTTCCCCGACCATCAGCGCCCGTTCCTGAAAGCGGAGTCGGACTGCCACCTGACCGAAGACGACACCTTACCGCTGACCCACTTTGAAGACAGCCCGGCTTACCTCCTGGAAGTGGATCGTTGCGGCAGCCTCCCTTACGGAGAGAGCTTTGCCTACTGACAGGACCCAACGGCCGGACCCTAGAGCTGGCGGTTCCCGTGCGGGCGGGCCCTTTTGCTTGGGTTTTTGCCCGCTCCTAAAGCTTGCCCTCCGAGCGCTCTCCGGAGAGGCCCAGCGTACTGTGGATCGTCACCGCGGAGGCGTCTGGGAGGGGATTCGTAATGGAGCCGCGGCCCATCTTGTCCATGGGCAGACGCCACCAACCAAGCCAGGGCCCTCCTATCCGGGGTGGGTCGTGCGAGGGGCGAGTCTCCGCGACCATCCGCTCTGCGTGGATCGCGGACTCGCGGCCGTCTTGACACCCAAAGGGCTTTGAATCGCGCAGACGGTGGTTGGAGAGACGTCCTACCCCCCCAGAAAACGAGTTGGGCCCACCTGGGGAGAGCCCAGTCTAGTTGTGGGCCTGGGTGGGGTGTTAAGATGGTACCCTGAATCCAGAGGAGACCCTGCCTGTGTCTCAAGAAGAAATCAAAATCAGGTCAACAGTCGTACCCCACTTCCCGCTTCCCAGATGACAGACCGTCCTGTCTCCCAGCGCCCTTCAGCTATCCTGTCACCTACAGTCACCTCTTTCTCTTCCCAGTCCCCAGGGTGTGTGGAAGATGGCTTTGATTTTACAAGGATGATTTCATTAGACGGTTTTTCTTTTTTTGGTGGGTGGGAGGGGTCGGAGAGGAGTCCGGTTTGGATTTGGGGGGTTTTGGTTGTTGTTTTGGGAAAAAAAAAAAGAGTTTATAAACTGATTTTTGTAGTTTTGGTATTTAAAGCGAAAAAAATCCCCAAAAAACCAAACAGCAACAAAAAGACCCCTGTCTTTCAGAAGCAGCAAAGGGCTCATGCCAACCCAGCGGAGAGGCTGCAGCCGGAAAGGGAGTTTTGCTGGGGACCGCCTCCTCCTTTTTGCCATGTTCAAAGCCCTCTTTGAGCTTTCTTTACCCGAGTAACCTGAGAGAACATTGGCACCTGGGTTGGACATTTTAAAGCACGCAGGGCAGCTCTGAAACACTGCCTAGATTTTTACGTGTATAGTCCCCCTTATTCACCGACGTGCTGTCTCTGGGAAGTGTATGTACATAACACATAGCGCATCTATTTCCCGCCGGTCACGAGAGGAACCTCAGGGGCGTCTTTGCCCGACTTTGCTGGTGACCGCGGTTCATTACAACGGTTCCTTTCTGTTCTTCCTCCGCCTCGGTCAACCCTGCGTATCTCAGAGGGTTGGAGGCTTGCGTGTGAAGCCTGCAGGTTAATAAACAAAAACAAACAAAAAAAAAACAATGCTAGCTTTTTAGTTTCCTGCCATATTTCCCTTTTAAATCGTTGACGCCAGTCCACGTATACGGTTTAAAAGCAACCGAGCCAGGCTATAAAAAGGTGGCTGGGGCGATTGAGGTGGAGGACCGTGACTAGAACATGTCTCCCTCCGCGCTGGTAGTTGAAAACTGGGGTTTCCCAAGCTCCTTGGTGTAATTATAGCTTTCTAACTTACACTTTATTACATATTCTATACATATATTGCGTATTTTACCCTCAGCTGGCTCAAGGTTTGTTTGTTGTAAATGCTGTATAGGAATTTCTGCCCTTCCCTCCTTCCATCGCCCTTCTTCCCTGTTTTTTTTTTTTTTTTGGTTTTGTTTTTGTTTTTTTTCCCTATTCTGGTGTGGGCCTTTTCTGGCTGGATCGGTTCTGTTTTAGCAAGGTGAGAGAAAGTTCTCCGTCGACTTGAACCATCCTCCCCGCGAAGCATAAAACATGGCCTGCATTGTCCCAAGGCCCAGGAGGGCCACAGCATCCCCACCAGATCCATGCACCTCCCAAGTGGCTTGAACCCCTCCCTTCCAGATCGCGGGAGGAATCTCCAGTGCAGAAAGGGTTCATCTGTAAATTGATTTTTTTTTTTTCCTCCCCCCGAGCAGGGCTCTGCATCACCTGCCAAGCTGCGTTACATTCTGTACTGTGTACAATAAAAAAGTTTGCTTTCAGTTCACCCATCCTGCTCTACACCCGCCTCTTTCTTTCCCTGGGAGGCCGGGGTCTCCGCTCGGGGGTGAGGGTGGGGGCTGCCGAGAGGGAACACTGCAGCCTTGACCCCTTCGCTCTTGCCGTGTGGCCCGAAGATGGTGGCTGGAGTCGGTCGTTAAGAATAATAATAATAATAATCCCACCGCTGCCATTTACCCTTCTTCTAGACTGTGAGCCCGCTGTTGGGTAGGGACCGTCTCTATATGTTGCCAACTTGTACTTCCCAAGAGCTTAGTACAGTGCTCTGCATCATCGTCAATCGTATTTACTGAACGCTTACTGTGTGCAGACAGTAAGCGCTCAATAAATACAATTGAATGAATGAATAATAATAATCATTATTATTATTATGGTATTTAAGTGCTTACTCTGTGCCAGACACTAGAGTGGATCCAAGCAAATCAGGTTGGACACTGTCCCTGTCCCACAACAGGCTCACAGTCTCAATCCCCATTTTACAGATGAGGTCACTGAGGCGCAAGAAGTGAAGTGACTTGCCCAAAGTCACACAGCTGACAAGTGGCGGAGCTGGTATTTGAACCCATGACCTCCTGGCTCCCAGGCTCATGCTCTATCCATTACGCCATGCTGCTTCTCTGTTATATTTACTGTACCTGTAATTGTATTTATTTTTATTAAAATCTGTCTCCCCCTCTAAACTATAAGCTCACTCTGGGCAGGGAATGTGCTTGATTTATTATGGTATTTGTTAGCGCAGAAGCAGCATGGCTCAATGGAAAGAGCCCAGGCTTTGGAGTCAGAGGTCAGGGGTTCAAATCCTGGCTCCACCAATTGTCAGCTGTGTGACTTTGGGCAAGTCACTTAACTTCTCGGTGCCTCAGTTGCCTCATCTGTAAAATGGGGACGAAGACTGTGAGCCCCCCGTGGGACAACCTGATCACCTTGTGACCTCCCCAGCGCTTAAAACAGTGCCTTGCACATAGTAACTGCTTAATAAATGCCATTACTATTATTATATGCCAAGCATTCCTACTAAGCACTGGGTGGGTACAAGCAAATCAGGTTGGACACAATCCCTGTCCCACGTGGGGCTCACAGGCTCAATCCCCATTTTCCAGGTGAGGTAACTGAGGCCCGAGAAGTGAAGTGACTTATCCAATGCCACGCAGCCGACATGTGGGAGAGGCAGGAGAAGGGGGTGACTCTTCTGGTCTTTTATGCACTTCAATCTGTGACCTTTGGACACATATGATGGTATTGATACCTGTCTACTTGTTTTGTTTTGCTGTCTCCCCTTCCAGACTGTGAGCCCGTTGTTGGGTAGGGACTCTAAATGTTGCCAAATTGTAGTTTCCAAATGCTTATTACAGTGCTCTGCACAAAATAAGTGCTCAATAAATATGATCGAATGTAGTGGAGCAGGGATTAAAGCCCATGACCTTCTCACTCCCAGGCCCTCGTGCTAGCCACTACACCATGTCTCTTCTCCGTTTATTGTTTCATGGTACTCTCCCAAGCGCTTAGGGCAGTGCTCTGCCCACTGAAAGCGCTCAATATATATGATCGATTGACTGACTCAGAGTCGGCCCCTGCCCCTAGGGAACGGGCCACCTCAACTGTGGGGGTTCATGTTGGGAAAACAGGAAAGGTCCTAAGCTTTCAATCTTCCAGGTTTTGTGGAAATAAGAATCTTCTCCACCATCTTTTCTACCCCCCTCTCTCTTGCCTTGTCTTCCACCCTCTCAGCCTTACCTCTCTGACACCCTTTCTCTATCTTTTTCACTGCCCTCTCTTCCGCCCTCTCGACTACCTTCTCTATTGATCAATTTATCAATCGTATTTATTGAGCGCTTACTGTGTGCAGAGCTCTGTACCGAGCGCTTCGGAGAATACAGAACAACCAAGTTGGCAGACACATTTCCTGCCCACAACAAGCTTACGGTCTTATAGTTTATAGTTTACAGGGCAAGACGGACATTGTTATAAATAAATGGCAGATACATACACAACTATATACATAAAGATATTCAATCGTGTTTGCTTATTGGGTGCAGAGCACTGTACTAAGCACTCGGGAGAGTACAGTAGAACAGTAAACAGACACATTCCCTGCCTGCATTCATTCATTCAATCGTATTTATTGAGCACTTACTGTGTGCAGAGCACTGTACTAAGCGCTTGGGAAGTACAAGTTGGCAACATATAGAGACGGTCCCTACCCAAAAGCAAGCTTAGATGAAGACACGTCTCTTCCGAGAGGCCTTCTCTGCTTAAGCCCTCCTTTCCTCTTTTCCCACTCCCTTCTGCATCACCTCGATTTGCTCCCTTTATTCACTCCTCCCTCAGCCCCACAGCATTGACGTCCATATCTATCATTTATTTATAGCAATGACCGTCTCACCCTCTAGACTGTCAGCTCGTTGTGGACAGGAAATGCGGCTGCCAACTCTGTTGCATTGTACTCTCCCAAGCGCTACGTACAGTGCTCTGCCACTTAACTTCTCCTTAAAATGGGGATTAAGACTGTGAATTCCATGTGGGACAGGGACAGTGTCTGACCTGTTATCTTGTATCTACCCCAGCACTTAGAACAGTGCTTGGCACATAGTAAGCGCTTAACAAATACCACAATTATTATTCATTCCTTCATTCAGTCATTTACTGAGCCCTCGCTGTGTGCAAAGTGCTGAACCAAATGCTTGGGAGAGTACAATATAACAACAGACACATTCCTACCCACAACAAGCTAACAGTCTAGAGGGGGAGACAGACATTGATCACAGATATATACATATTTCTAGACTGTGAGCCTGTTGTTGGGTAGGGACCATCTCTGTATGTTGCCGATTTGTACTTCCCAAGCGCTTAGTGCAGTGCTCTGCACACAGTAAGCGCCCAATAAATACAATTGAATATTCTAATCTTTTGCACACAATAAGCACTCAGTAAATATGATTGATTCATATGTACTTACCAGATCTTAGGAGAAGCAGCATGGCTCAGTGGAAAGAGCAAGGGCTTGGGAGTCAGAGGTCATGGGTTTTGATCCCAGCTCCGCCACTTATCAGCTGTGTGGCTTTGGGCAAGTCGTTTAACTTCTCTGTGCCTCAGTTACTTCATCTGTAAAATGGGGATAAAGATTGTGAGCCCCACGTGGGACAACCTGAGCACCCAGTATCCCCCCAGCACTTAGAACATTGCTTTGCACATAGTAAGTGCTTAAATATTATTATTATTATTATTATTATTATTATTATCTGATCCTTTGGCTGGCTTAGGAGGACTTTAGGAAGACCCTTTGTCAGTGACTTCTCACTTTTCCACTTTCCATTTTTCTCCAAAAACACTTTCTTAAAGAACTTTTTAGTAAGTGATCCCTCTGAAAGTGTTAATGGGTTTTGTTCTTCCAGTATTTTTTAGCTGAGGACTAGATTTCACCCTTCGAAGGTGGATGCGAACACAAAGTATCCTGCCATCTTACCACCCTAACTACAGATATTTAATAGGAACTTTAAAATCTGCTACTGCAATTCATTCAATCGTATTTATTGAGCACTTACTGTGTGCTGAGCACTGTACTGAGTGCTTGGAAAGTACAATTCGGTAAGAGACAAACCCTACCCAATCTAGAAGCGGGGAGAGAGACAACAAAACAAGTAGACAGGCATCAAAACTTGAGTAACAGAGCCCCAAGGGAAGAGTAGTCTATGAACTCACACTCAACTACTAACAAGGGCTAGTACTACGGTGCTCTGCACACAGCGTTCAATAAACATGATTGAATGAATTGAATGAATGAAATAATAATTAGAAAAAAAAATCCAAGCAGCTGAAGTTGTGGAACAGTGAGTGGCCCATCAGAAGTATGAATGCGTTGCTGCCACATAAATCCAACTGTTAATCATCATCATCAATCGTATTTATTGAGTGCTTACTATGTGCAGAGCACTGTACTAAGCGCTTGGGAAGTACAAATAATAATAATAATAACAATAATTATGGTATTTGTTAAGCGCTTACTATGTGCCAAGCACTGTTCCAAGCGCTGGGGGGGTATAAAGTGATCAGGTTGTCCCACGTGGGGCTTGCAGTCTTAATCCCCATTTTCCAGATGAGGTAACGGAGGCACAGAGAAGTTAAGTGACTTGCCCAAAGCCACACAGCTGGTAAGTGGCGGAGGCAGAAATAGAACCCATGACCTCTCCCAAGCCCGGGCTTGTTCCACTAAGCCACACTGCTTCTCCACACTGTCATGCTGTTGCCTTTTTAAAAGAAGATAAGGTGGGTGAGGAGGCAGAGAAGTAAAGCAGCATAGCCTAGTGGGGAGATCATGGCCCAGGAGTCGGAAGGCCATGGGTTCTAATCCCAGCTCTGCCATTTGTCTGCTCTTTGACTGGGCAAGTCGTTTAGCTTCTGGATTTGTTCATTCATTCATTCAATCGTATTCATTCATTCATTCAATCGTATTCATTCATTCATTCATTCAATCGTATTTATTTATTCATTCAATCGTATTTATTCATTCATTCCTTCAATCGTATTTATTGAGCACTTACTGTGTGCAGAGCACTGTACTAAGCGCTTGGGAAGTACAAGTTGGCAACATATGGAGACGGTCCCTACCCAACAGTGGGCTCACAGTGTAGAAGGGGGAGACAGAGAACAAAACAAAACATATTAACAAAATAAAATAAATAGAATAAATACGTACAAATAAAATAAATACAATATAAATGATTCAGTGCCCTCACCTATAAAACAGGGAGCAACATGTGGAACAGGGACTGTGTCCAACCCGATTATCTTGTATCTACCCCAGTGGTTAAACAGTGCCTGGCACACGGTAAGCACCTAATCAATCAATCAATCGTATTTATTGAGCACTTACTGTGTGCAGAGCACTGTACTAAGCGCTTGGGAAGTACAAGCTGGCAACATATAGAGACAGTCCCTACCCAACAGTGGGCTCACAGTCTAAAAGGGGGAGACAGAGAACAAAACCAAACATACTAACAAAATAAAATAAATAGAATAGATATGTACAAGTAAAATAAATAAATAACAGTGCCTGGCACACAGTAAGCACCTAATCAATCAATCAATCGTATGTATTGAGCGCTTACTGTGTGCAGAGCACTGTACTAAGCGCTTGGGAAGTACAGGCTGGCAACATATAGAGACAGTCCCTACCCAACAGTGAGCTCACAGTCTAAAAGGGGGAGACAGAGGACAAAACCAAACATACTAACAAAATAAATAGAATAGATATGTACAAGTAAAATAAATAAATAACAGTGCCTGGCACACAGTAAGCATCTAATCAATCAATCAATCGTATTTACTGAGCACTTACTGTGTGCAGAGCACTGTACTAAGCGCTTGGGAAGTACAAGCTGGCAACATATAGAGACAGTCCCTACCCAACAGTGGGCTCACAGTCTACAAGGGGGAGACAGAGAACAAAACCAAACATACTACCAAAATAAAATAAATAGAATAGATATCATCATCATCATCAATCGTATTTATTGAGCACTTACTGTGTGCAGAGCGCTATACTAAGCGCTTGGGAAGTACAAGCTGGCAACATATACAGTCCCTACCCAACAGTGGGCTCACAGTCTAAAAGGGGGAGACAGAGAACAAAACCAAACATACTAACAAAATAAAATAGAATAGATATGTACAAGTAAAATAAATAAATAACAGTGCCTGGCACACAGTAAGCACCTAACCAATCAATCGTATTTATTGAGTGCTTACTGTGTGCAGAGCACTGTACTAAGCTCTTGGGAAGTACAAGCTGGCAACATATAGAGACAGTCCCTACCCAACAGTGGGCTCACAGTCTAAAAGGGGGAGACAGAGAACAAAACCAAACATACTAACAAAATAAAATAAATAGAATAGATATCATCATCAATCGTATTTATTGAGCGCTTACTGTGTGCAGAGCACTGTACTAAGCACTTGGGAAGTACAAGCTGGCAACATATACAGTCCCTACCCAACAGTGGGCTCACAGTCTAAAAGGGGGAGACAGAGAACAAAACCAAACATACTAACAAAATAAAATAAATAGAATAGATATGTACAAGTAAAATAAATAAATAACAGTGCCTGGCACACAGTAAGCACCTAATCAATCAATCGTATTTATTGAGCACTTACTGTATGCAGAGCACTGTACTAAGTGCTTGGGAAGTACAAGTTGGCAACATATAGAGACAGTCCCTACCCAACAGTGAGCTCACAGTCTAAAAGGGGGAGACAGAGAACAAAACCAAACATACTAACAAAATAAAATGAATAGAATAGATATGTACAAGTAAAATAGAGTAATAAATATGTACAAACATATATACATATATACAGGTGCTGTGGGGAAGGGAAGGAGGTAAGATGAGGGGGATGGAGAGGGGGACGAGGGGGAGAGGGAGGAAGGAACCTAACAACATTATTATTATTATTATTATTAGGACAAAGCGGAACCTTTTTACTTTCAATAGCTGAGACTCCAGGGTCCAGTTTGTGGATGATTCTATAGGCAGCTTCTTTCTCTCCCTCTTGTCCATATGCTGCCTTTTGGCCATTTCACAGCTCGTTAACACCTCTAGTTAGGAAGGGTATTATAGAAGGGAAGGATAATATTCAGCTGGCTCCATTTGCTCCTTGTTAACGGCTGGTGAAAATTTGGCCCTGGCCCTCTTGGGGCTCACAAAGAATAAAGCTGGTGAATGGAGGCCCCTGCAGGGATAGTCGCATAACCAATCCCAAGCGCTTAGTACAGTGCTCTGCACACAGTAAGCGCTCAATAAATACGATTGAATGAGTGAATCATCAGTGATACTTTTTGATTGCCTACTTTATGCAGAGCACTGTCATAAGCACTTGGGAGAGTACAGTGCAACGGAGTTGCAGTGAGGAGCAGCGTGGCTCAATGGAAAGAGCCCGGGCTTGGGAGTTAGAGGGCATGGGTTCGAATCCCAACTCTGCCACTTGTCAGCTGTGTGACTTTGGGCAAGTCACTTCACTTCTCTGTGCCTCAGTTCCCTCATCTGGAAAATGGGGATGAAGACTGTGAGCCCCAGGTGGGACAACCTGATCTCCTTGTAATCTCCCCAGTGCTTAGATCAGTGCTTTGCACACAGTAAGTGCTTAATAAATGCCATTATTGTTATGTGTAAGGAGAAGCAGAAGCCAACTGTCAGCTGTGTGACTTTGGGCAAGTCACTGAATTTCTCTGCGTCTCAGTTACCTCATCTGTAAAGTGGGATTTAAGACTGTGAGCCCCCATGGGACAACCTGATCACTTTGTAGCCTCCCCAGTGCTTAGAACAGTGTTTTGCACATAGCAAGCGTTTAATAAATGCCATCCTTATTATTAGAGTTTGCCGAGACGTTCCATACAGCATGGGCTAATGCAAAGGGCACAGGCCTTTTTTGAGTCTGGGGACCTGGTTTCTAATCCCAGCTCTGCCAGTTGCCTGCTGTGTGACCTTGGGTAAGTCACTGAACTCCTCTGGGCCTCAGTTCCCTCATCTGTACAATGGGGATTAATTACCTGTTTTTCCTCCTATTTAGACTGTGAGCCCCTTGCAGGACAGGGACTGTGTTCAATCTCAACTTTTATCTACCTCAGTGCTTACAACAGTGTTTGATACATAGTAAACACTAGAAAATGCCATTTTTTTTAAAAGGCGTTCAGTCTAGAGTTTCATAAGGAAGGATAAAACAATACTAACAATATTAACGGTAAGGACAAGGATGTTAGGGCATGGCTTAATAATAATAATGGTATTTGTTAAGCACTTACTGTGTTCTAAGCGCTGTTCTAAGCGCTGGGGAGGTTACCAGGTTGTCCCACGGGGGGCTCACAGTCTTAATCCCCATTTTACAGATGAGGGAACTGAGGCCCAGAGAAGTTAAGTGACTTCCCCAAAGTCACACAGCTGATAGTTGGCAGAGCCGGGATGAACTCATGACCTCTGACTCCAAAGCCCGGGCTCTTTCCACTGAGCCAGGAGGGAGGGTCGCAGGGAGTCAGAACCTCTGGGTTCATAATAATAATAATAATCAATCAATCGTCTTTATTGAGCGCTTACTGTGTGCAGAGCACTGTATCTGCTAAGTACTGTATCTGCTAATAATAGTATCTGTTAAGCGCTATGTGCCAAGCACTGTTCTAAGCGCTGTGATAGATACAAGGAAAGCAAGTTGTCCCACGTGGGGCTCACCGTCTTAATCCCCATTTTACAGATGAGGTAACTGAGGCACAGAGAAGTCAAGTGATTTGCCCAAAGTCACACAGCAAACAAGTGGCAGAGCCAGGGTTAGAATCCATGACCTCCGACTCCCAAGCCTGGGCTCTTTCCACTAAGCCACTCTGCTTCTCTTCATTCATTCATTCAGTTTTATTTATTGAGTGCTTACTGTGTGCAGAACACTGTACTAAGCACTTGGAAAAGTACAATACAGCAATAAGCAGTGACAATTCCTGCCCACAATGAGCTCACAGTTTAGAGCTGGGGAGACAGACATTGTCCTAAGCACTTAGTACAGTGCTCTGCACACAGTAAGTGCTCAATAAATACGATTGAATGATTGAGACAAACACCAGGCACACAGTAAGCGCTTAACAGATACCATTATTATTATTAAACAGATATCAATACAAATAAATAGGTGCTAACTGGCTCTACCACTTGCCTGCTGTGTGACCTGGGACAAGGTCATTACCTTCTCTGTGCCTCATTTTCCTCATCTGTAAAGCAGATTAAATCCAATCAGCAATATTTTAAATCAATCAAGCATATTAATTGAGTGCTTACTGTGTGCAGAGCACTGTACTAAACATTTAGAAGAATACAGAAGAACATGTGGTCCCTGCCCAGGAAGAGCTTAGAGCCTAAATGCCCAACTTGTACTTCCCAAGCGCTCAGTACAGTGCTCTGCACACAGTAAGCGCTCAATAAATACGATTGATTGATTGATTGTTCTCCCTCCCACCTGTGAGCCCCATGTGGGACAGGGACTGTGCCTGACCTGATTATTCATTCATTCATTCATTCAATCGTATTTATTGAGCGCTTACTGTGTGCAGAGCACTGTACTAAGCGCTTGGGAAATACAAGTCGGTAGCAGATAGAGACGGTCCCTACCCAACAACAGGCTCACAGTCTAAAACGGTTTAACATGTATAATGTTAAATGAATAATTTAATGTATAAATGTTAAACATGTATAATGTTAAGTTTCTAGACTGTGAGCCCACTGTTGGGTAGGGACTGTCTCTATATGTTGCCAGCTTGTACTTCCCAAGCGCTTAGTACAGTGCTCTGCACACAGTAAGCGCTCAATAAATACGATTGATTGATTGATTGATTGATATAATAATAATGATGGTATTTAAGCACTTTGTGCCAAGCCCTGTTCTAAGCCTGGATCTACCCCAGTGCTTGGTACAAAGTAAGTGCTTAACATACACAATTGTTGTTAAAAATAATTATGATTATTATTAGTTTTTGGAGGTAGAGAACATGAAGCCTAGGGCCCAGGTAGTCTGATATGAATGCATCCATTTATGGGACAGGATGCATTTCAGGATTTTCCACTCTCCAGACCAATCTCAATCAGCATTGCAGAGTGGATAGAGCACGGGATTGGGAGTCAAAAGGTCATGGGTTCTAATCTCGGCTCCATTACTTGTCTCCTGTGGGACCTCGGGTGAGTCACTTCATTTAGAGAAGCAGCGTGGCTCAGTGGAAAGAGCCCGGGCATTGGAGTCAGAGGTTATGGGTTCGAATCCCGACTCCGCCACATGTCTGCTGTGTGATCTTGGGCAAGTCATTTAACTTCTCTGGGCCTCAGTGACCTCATCTGGAAAATGGGGATGAAGACCGTGAGCCCCCCGTGGGACAACCTGATCACCCTGTATCCTCCCCAGCGCTTAGAACAGTGCTTTGCACATAGTAAGTGCTTAACAAATGCCAATTATTATTATTATTCTCCGTGCCTCAGTTACCTCATAGGTAAAATGGGGATTGAGACTGTGAGCCTGACGTGGGAGGGGGGCTGTGTCCAACCTGATTTGCTTGTATCCACCCCAGCGCTTAGTACAGTGCCTGGCACATAGTAAGCACCTATGGGACTGTGAGTCCATGCAGGGCAGGGACTGTGTGTGACCTAATTGGCTTCTAGCTCCTAGAACAGTGTTTGACACCTAGTAAGTGATTAGCAGACAGGGGACATGTCTGCTAATTTTGTACTCCCCCAAGCTCTTAGTACAGTGCTCTGCTCATAACAATAATAATAATAATAATAATAATGGCATTTGTTAAGCGCTTACTATGTGCAAACCACTGTTCTAAGTGCTGGGGGGGATACAAGGTGATCAGGTTGTCTCACGTGGGGCTCACAGTCGTAATCCCCCTTTTACAGATGAGGTAACTGAGCCTCAGAGAAGTTAAGTGACTTGCCCAAGGTCACACAGCAGACATGTGGCAGAGCGGGGATTCGAACCCATGACCTCTGACTCCAAAGCCCGTGCTCGTTCCACTGAGCCACGCTGCTTCTCTAGCAAGTGCACTCATAGTAAGTGCTCAATAAATATGATCGATGTATTAACAAATACCACAATTATTATTGTTATTATTAAATTGCACCAACAAAAAAAATACAAGTATCAAACCCCCCTGATGTTTGCAGCCTAACAGGGCCTTTAATAATAATAACAATGGAATTTGTTAAGTGCTTACTATGTGCAAAGAACGGTTCTAAGCACTGGGGAGGTTACAAGGAGATCAGGTTGTCCCATGAGGGGCTTTCACTCTTAATCCCCATTTTACAGATGAGGGAACTGAGGCCCAGAGAAGTGAAGTGACTTGCCCCAAGTCACACAGCTGACAGGTGACATCTGAAGCAGCAGCGTGGCTCAGTGGAAAGAGCACGAGCTCTGGAGTCAGAGGTCATGTGTTCAAATCCCGGCTCCGCCACTTGCCAGCTGTGTGACTTTGGGCAAGTCACTTAACTTCTCTGGGCCTCAGTTACCTCATCTGTAAAATGGGGATTGACTGTGAGCCCCTCCCGTGGGACAACCTGATCACCTTGTAACCTCCCCAGCGCTTAGAACAGTGCTTTGCACATAGTAAGAGCTTCATAAATGCCATCATTATTATTATTATTATTATTATTATTAAGTGGTGCAGCCTGGATTCAAACCCATGACCCCTGATTCCAAAGCCCATGCTCTTTCCCCCGAGCCACACCTTTAAGACAGAGATGGATTCAATGAAATGTTTCCACCTGGCTGTGTGATCTGCCAGAGGCCAACTCACGGGAATTCATCATCATCAATCGTATTTATTGAGCGCTTACTATGTGCAGAGCACTGTACTAAGCGCTTGGGAAGTACAAATTGGCAACATATAGAGACCGTCCCTACGCAACAGTGGGCTCACAGTCTAAAAGGGGGAGACAGACAACAAAACCAAACATACTAATAAAATAAATAGAATAGATATGTACAAGTAAAAGAAATTAATAGAGTAATCAATCAATCGTATTCAAGGAAACTGACCTCTCCATCTGGAACCCATCAGTGAATTGGGATAAATATTCCAAATGGAGAATGCATTACTGCCGACGCGGTAGGGTAACAAAGCATTCCTCCAAAGAGCTCAAAGTATGCTGTAGGTAACACTAATCTTCCCAGCAGCCCTGGGAGAGGAAAAGACAGGTTAGGCATTTGTTCATTCATTCAGTTGTATTTATTGAGCGCTTACTGTGTGCAGAGCACCATATTAAGCGCTTGGGAGAGTATGATACAACAATAAGCAGACACATTCACATTCCCTGCCCACAACAAGCTTACAGTCTAGGTGGAGGGATGCAGATGTTAATATAAAATGAGAAGCAGCGTGGCTCAGTGGGAAGAGCCCGGGCTTTGGAGTCAGAGATCGTGGGTTCGAATCCTGACTCCGCCACAAGTCTGTTGTGTGACCTTGGGCAAGTCACGTCACTTCTCTGAGCCTCAGTTCCCTCATCTGTAAAAATGGGGATTAAGACTGTGAGCCCTATGTGGGACAACTTGATCACATTGTATCCCCCCAGTGCTTAGAACAGTGCTTTGCACATAGTAAGCGCTTAATAAATGCCATCATCATTATTATTATTATTATAAATTGAGAAGCAACATGGCTTAGTGGATAGAGCATGGGCTTGGAAGGTTGTGTGTTCTAATTCCGGCTGCACCATGTGTCTGCTGTGTGACCTTGGGCAAGTCACTTCACTTCTCTTGGCCTCAGTTCCCTCATCTATAAAATGGGGGCTAAGATTGTGAGCTCCAGGTGGGGCAGGGACTGTGTCCAACCCAATTTGCTTGTATCCACCCAGCGCTTAGTACAGTGCCTAGCACTGAGTAAGCGCTTAATGAATATCATCATTATTATTAAATACCACTCATAATTATCATCATTATTGTTGTCCAGTGTCAGTTCCTCTGTAAACACTGAGGGAATTGAGTTCTCCAGCTGGAATCTTATTGCCAGCAGAAATGTGTTCTAGGGCAGAGCAGGAAAATTCAGGCCCCCTGCCCCTTAAACCTGCTCTCCACCCACTCAGCTCTAGCTTTTCACGTAGGTTATTCATTTGGAGAAAAGCCAGCAAACAATCCCAGCCTTTCATCAATGCTTTTGATCCTCATAATACCATAGATTAATAACTGGTATTTGTTAAGCACTTACTATGTGTCAAGCCCAGCAATAATAATAATGCTATGATTATTATTATTGTTATATTTAAGTGCTTTTTATGTGCCAAGTGCTGTTTTAAGCACTGGAGTAGATACAAGATAATCAGGTCCCACACGGGGCTCACGGTCTAAGAAGGAGGGAGAACAGGTATCGAATCCCCATTTTCCAGACTAGGAAGTTGAGGCACAGAGATGTAATAATAATGATGGTATTTGTTAAGCGCTTATGTGCAAAGCACTGTTCTAAGCTCTGGGGAGATACAAGATGAGCAGGTTGTCCCACGTGGGGCTCACAGTGTTAGTCCCCATTTTACAGATGAGGGAACTGAGGCACAGAGAAGTTAAGTGACTTGCCCCAAGTCACCCAGCTGAGGCACAGAGAAGTTAAGTGACAGCGGATCCAGGATTAGAACCCAGGTCCACTAGCAGTTGGATCTGTGACTTTTGGCCATTTGATTTTCTATCCCATCCTCAACTCTGTAGCTCTCATGTACATATATATGTATATATAAATTGTTTACTTATATTAATGGCCATCTCCCCCTCAGGATGGTAAACTAGATGTGGGCAGGGAAAGTGTCTACCAACTCTGTTGTGTTGTATTGTACTCTCCCAAGTGTTTAGTATAATGTTCTGCACATGGAAAGTGCACAATAATAATGATGATAATAATAATGGTATTTGTTAAGTGCTTACTATGTGCCAAGCACTGTTCTAAGCACTGGGATAAATACCAAGTCACCCAACTGACAATTGGCAGAGTCAGAATTTGAACCCATGACCTCTGACTCAAAAGCCCATCCTTTTTCCACTGAGCCACGCTGCTTCTCAAGTAAAGCAGTAAGTAAAGTGACTTGCCCAAGGTCACACAACAGACAAGTGGCAGAGCTGGAATTAGAACCCTGGCCCACATCCTACCTCTGGCCTGGAATGCTCTCCCTCCTCACATCTACCAAACTAGCTCTCTTCCCCCATTTAAAGCCCTATTGAGAGCTCACCTCCTCCAGGAGGCCTTCCCAAACTGAGACCTCCCCTTTTCCTCTGCTCTACCCCCTTTCCCACCCCACAGCGCTTGTGTATATTTGTACATATTAATTATTCTATTTATTTTATTAATGATGTGTATATCTCTATAATTTTGTTTATCTATTTTGATGCTCTTGATGCCTGCCTACTTGCTTTGTTTTGTTGTCTGTCTCCCCCTTCTAGACAGTGAGTCCATTGTTGGTTAAGGATTGCCTCTGTTGCCAAATTGTACTTTCCAAGCGCTTAGTACAGTGCTCTGCACACAGTAAACGCTCAATAAATACAATTGAATGAATGAATGATTCCCAAGCGGGGGCTCTTTCCATTAGGCCACACTTTTCCAGACTCAGTGAATGAAGTGACACCAAGCATGTGTTTAAATCCCAAGGTCATTTCCCATCCTCATTTCACCCTAGGCTCCCATCTGAGCAGCCATGAAGATGAAAAAGAGGAAGACACAGGCAGCTTTTTTTTCCCCGATCAGCTAATCTAAATCGAGGCTCTGGATGCAGGGAAATGGTGACTCACTTCAAAGCTGGACCGGAAAAAAACCAGACCATAGGGATTCATCTTGGGCTGCCAGGGAATGGGGATCTAATAGATCTTTGGCAGTCCCACCTCTAATTGCTCTGCTAAAGTTTCTCAACCATCCTCCCCTTTCTCTGTTTTCCCTCCCAGTTATTTCTCTTAAAATGTTCCCTCTTTGCCCTATTTACTCAGTGCCTACTTCTCAAGAGGCGTGCGCATGGTGGAACTCAATACGCCTCATTACCACCCTAGAAATATGTCCTGGAAACTCTCACTTTCTCTTGGGCAACAACTGAGGGAGTGCATTTTTAATAATAATAATAATAATAATAATAATATTTTTGGTATTTGTTAAGCACTTACTATGTGCGAAGCACTGTTCTAAGCTCTGGGGAGGATACAAAGTGATCAGGTTGTCCCATGTGGGGCTCACAAACTTAATCCCCATTTTACAGATAAGGTAACTGAGGCACAGAGAGGTTAAGTGACTTGCCCAAAGTCACACAGCTGACAAGAGGCCGAGCTGGGATTTGAACCCATGACTTCTGACTCCCAAGCCCATGCTCTTTCCACTGGGCCATGCTGCTCCTCTGATTTCTCTTATTTAATAATAGTGGTATTTGTTAAGCGCTTACTATGTGCAAAGCACTGTTCTAAGCGATGCCAGACACTGTACTAAGTGCTGGGGTAGATATTATTATTATTATGGCATTTGTTAAGCGCTTACGTTGTGCCAAGCACTGTTCTAAGCTCTGGGGAGGATACAAAGTGATCAGGTTGTCCCATGTGGGGCTCACAAACTTAATCCCCATTTTACAGATAAGGTAACTGAGGCACAGAGAGGTTAAGTGACTTGCCCAAAGTCACACAGCTGACAAGAGGCCGAGCTGGGATTTGAACCCATGACTTCTGACTCCCAAGCCCATGCTCTTTCCACTGGGCCATGCTGCTCCTCTGATTTCTCTTATTTAATAATAGTGGTATTTGTTAAGCGCTTACTATGTGCAAAGCACTGTTCTAAGCGATGCCAGACACTGTACTAAGTGCTGGGGTAGATATTATTATTATTATGGCATTTGTTAAGCGCTTACGTTGTGCCAAGCACTGTTCTAAGCTCTGGGGTGGATACAAGGTAATCAGGTTGTCCCATGTAGGGCTCACAGTCTTCATCCCCATTTTACAGATGAGGGAACTGAGGCACAGAGAAGTGAAGCAACTTGCCCGAGGTCACTCAGCAGATAAGTAGTGGAGCCGGGATTAGAACCCACATCCTCTAACTCCCAAGCCTGGGCTCTTGAGACTGGGCCAAACTAATCGGATCGGACACAGTCCCTATCCCACATGGGGCTCACAGTCTTCATTACCATTTGACAGATGAGGTAACTGAGGCACAGAGAAGTGAAGTGATTTACCCAAGGTCACACAGCGGATCCAGGATTAGAACCCAGGTCCACTAGCAGTTGGATCTGTGACTTTTGGCCATTTGATTTTCTATCCCATCCTCAACTCTGTAGCTCTCATGTACATACATATGTATACATAAATTGTTTACTTATATTAATGTCACCTCCCCCTCAAGATGGTAAACTAGATGTGGGCAGGGAAAGTGTCTACCAACTCTGTTGTGTTGTACTCTCCCAAGTGTTTAGTATAATGTTCTGCACATGGAAAGTGCGCAATAATAATAATAATGATGATAATAATAATAATAATGGTATTTGTTAAGCGCTTACTATGTGCCAAGCACTGTTCTAAGCACTGGGATAAATACAAGGTAATCAGGTTGTCCCACGTGGGGCTCACAGTCTCTATCCCCATTTTACAGATGAGGTAACTGAGGCACAGAGAAGTGAAGAGACTTACCCAAGGTGACACAACAGACAAGTGGTGGAACTGGTATTAGAACCTACATCCTCTGACTCCCAAGCCCATGCTCTTTCCACTAAGCCAGGACACAGGCCAGTAATAATAATAATAATAATAATAGTAATAATAATAATAATCTTTTAGACTGTGAGCCCACTGTTGTGTAGGGACTGTCTCTATATGTTGCCAATTTGTACTTCCCAAGTGCTTAGTACAGTGCTCTGCACATAGTAAGCGCTCAATAAATACGATTGATGATGAATAATAGTAATAATAATAATAATAATAATAATATTGGCATTTATTAAGCACTTACTATGTGCAAAGCACTGTTCTAAGTGCTGGGGAGGTTACAAGGTGATCAGGTTGTCCCACGGCAGGCTCACAGTCTTCATCCCCATTTTACAGATGAGGGAACTGAGGCACGGAGAAGTTAAGTGCCTTGCCCAAAGTCACACAGCTGACAATTGGCAGAGCCTGGATTTGAACCCATGACCTCTGACTCCAAAGCCCGGGCTCTTTTCCACTGAGTCACACTGCCTCTCGAGTAAGTACCTTGATGATGAGGATGATATCAGTCTTGCCCCTTCCCCTCTCTCTCGGCCATATCCTTGGAGGTGTGGGGGTGAGAGGAGGCTTGCCATCCCTTGTACTCCCCAAGTGCTTAGTACAGTGCTCTGCACACAGTAAGCGCTCAATAAATACAATTGAATGAATGAAAAAAGGGTATTTCATTGCATCTTGGCCTTTCCCCATGGTGGCTGGATCAAGAATCAGAGGAGATGGGAGACGGAGATGAAGGCACGGGATGAAGCAACATGGGGTAGAAGAGGGAGCACAGACCTGAGAGTCAGAAGGTCGTGGGTTCTAATCCTGGCTTTGCCACATAATAATAATAATAATAATGGCATTTAGTAAGCGCTTACAATGTGCAAAGCACTGTTCTAAGCGCTAGGGGGGATACAAGGTGATCAGGTTGTTCATTCAATCATATTTATTGAGCGCTTACTGTGTGCAGAGCACTGTACTAAGTGCTTGGGAAGTACAAGTTGGCAACATATAGAGACGGTCCCTACCCAATAGTGGGCTCACAGTCTATAAGGCAGAGACAAAGAACAAAACATGTTAACAAAATAAAATAAATAGAATAAATATGTACAAATAAAATAAATAGAAGTCCCACAAAGGGCTCACAGTCTTAGTCCCCATTTTACAGATGAGTTCACTGAGGCATAGAAAAGTGAAGTGACTTACCCAAGGTCACATAGCAAACAAATGGTGGAGCCGGGATTAGAACCCATGACCTCTGACTCCCAAGCCTGTGCTTTATCCACCGAGTCAAGCTGCTTCTCACTTGTCTGCTGTGTGACCTTGGGCAAGTCATTTCACTGTGCCTCAGTTACCTCATCTGTGAAATGGGAAATAAGCCTGTAAGCCCTATGTGGGGTAGGAACTGTATCACACTCAGTTTGTTTGTATCCACCACAGCACTTAGTACAGTGCCTGGCACAGAGTAAGCACTTAAAAATTACCATTATATATATATATATATATATATATGTGTGTGTATATATATATGTATATATATATAATATGTAATATGTATATTAAGAGGAAATTGCATGTCTTTAAGGCATAAGGTATGCCCCAGCCAGAGGGGAGAGTTAACACAGTATCCTGTCATTTTGCTACTTCCTATTATCTCCTTGTTCTTTTTTCTCCCACTATTTGTAAAGAAAACCTTCCTCCTCCATCAGACTGTAAACTCCTCAGGGGCATGGAACATGAATCTTTATTTTTATTGTACTCTTCCACTCTTAATACTCAATACAATACTCTGCATTCAGTAGGGGCTCAATAAATGCCCCGGACTGATTGACTGACCTGATGACATTGGATGAAGTCCAGCCAATTCTAGACTATAAAAGCTCGCTGTGGACATATTGTACATATTTATTACTCTATTTATTTATGTATTTATTTTACTTGTACATATCTATTCTATTTAAGCACTTAGTACAGTGCTCTGCACACAGTGAGCACTCAATAAATACGATTGATTGATTGATTTTATTTTGTTAGTATGTTTGGTTTTGTTCTCTGTCTCCCCCTTCTAAACTGTAAGCCCACTGTTGGGTAGGGACTGTCTCTATATGCTGCCAACTTGTACTTCCCAAGCACTTAGTACAGTGCTCTGCACACAGTAAGGGCTCAATAAATATGATTGATTGATTGATTGACAAGGAACCAACGCCATTATACTGTACTCTCCCAAACACTTAGTACAGTGCTCTGCGCACGGTAAGCGTTCAGTAAATCTGATCAAGCGATTGATTTCAACAGAAGGTGGGAGAATGGAAAGTCAGGAGAAATGGTAATGAAAGAGAGAGGAAAAAGGACACTTTTAGACTGTGAGCCCACTGTTGGGTAGGGACTGTCTCTATATGTTGCCAACTTGTACTTCCCAAGCGCTTAGTACAGTGCTCTGCACACAGTAAGCGCTCAATAAATATGATTGATTGATTGATTGATTACACTCTGCTGCTTTCCTTCCTATACTCTGTTGCTTTCCCTGTCTAATTTATTTTAATGACTGTCTCCCCTTCTAGACTGCATGCTCCTGGTGGGCAAGACTTATGTCCAGTGGTCTGCCCAAAGGAAATGCTCAATAAGTCCCAATAACTGATGAATGAATTGATCCTTTGGGCCCTGAGAGACAATAGTGTGGCCTAGTGGATAGAGCATGGGCCCGGGAGTCCAAAGGTCCTGGGTTCTAATCCCGACTCTGACGCTCTTCTGCTGTGTGACCTTGAGCTAGTCACTTCACTTCTCTGTGCCTCAATTCCCTCATCTGTAAAATGGGGATTAAGACTGTGAGCCTCATGTGGGACAGGGGCTGTGTCCAATATGATTTACCCCAGGACTTGGAACAGGGCCTGGCACAGAATAAGCAACAAATACCATGGTTATTATTATTATTATCATCATTATTATTATTATTATGGCACAGAGTAAGCAACAAATACCACGGTTATTATTATTATTATTATTATTACCAGAACAAAAACAAAGGCTCTGGATTGGACTGCACCTCTCTGAACCAGAAAGCCAGAATAAAGAGGCGAGGGTAGAAACCCTGGTTGGAGGCAAAACATTACTCGGAGCATCTTTCTATTCCATTTTCAATAACGCGATTAGCACAAGCCGTGCTGCCAAAGTCAATCCATTACGTCTGTGTGTTTATTGCCAGTTTCCCAGTGATAATGGGGTTTTACACAGTGTGTCCACATTCCCATTAATGTCCAATTACATCCAGGCACTGATTAAATTCGGAACAGAAACAAACTGAGGATTCCTGGGCAGCCTCAGGCAGCTCGAGGATAATTATAAAATTCCGAAGTTAACAGACTTATAGTTGAGTGCCCGACATTGCCACTGTAGAGGCTGGTGGGCAGAGTGCCGGACTTCAAGTCAGGAAACCACTAATTCACTCTCTGAGTCTTCAACGGCACAGAAATGCAGACCTTGGTGGTAATAATTAAATTGGTTACTTCCAAGAAAAAAAAATTAGACGGTGAGCCTCATGTGAGGTAGGGATTGTGACTAACCTGATTAACTTGTCTACCTCAGAGCTTAGAACAGTGCTTGACCCTTAGAAAGCACTTAAATAAAATAATAATAGTGACGATGATGATAATCTGACAATGCCTCTCCTCCCGTCAAAGTCTTACTGAAAGCCCATCTCCTCCAAGAGGCCTTCCGGGACTAAGCCCCCCTTTCCTCTTCTCTCACTCCCTTCTGCGTCGCCCTGATTTGCTCCCTTTATTCATCCCCTGTCCCAGCCCCACAGCACTTATGTACATATCTGTAATTTATTTGCTTATATTAATGTCTGTTTCACCCCCTCTAGACTGTAAACTCATTTTGGGCAGGGAATGTATCTGTTTATTGTGTTGTACTCTCCCAAGCACACAGTAAGCGCTCAATAAATATGATTGAATGAATAATAATAATAATAATAATAATAATGGCTCTGTATTGGGTTTTCTGGGCAGGACAATGAGTTCTGGCCATGTTTATTTAGGGGTTTGGTCAAGCCTGAGAGTCAGAAGGAAGTGGGTTCTAATCCCGGCTCCACCACATGTCTGTTGTGTGCCTTGGGCAAGTCACAATTTCTCTGGGCCTCCTTTCCCTCATCTGTAAAATGGAGATTAAGAGTGTCAGCTCCATGTGGGACAGGGATTGTATCCAATTGGATTCACTTGGTTCTACCCCAGTGCTTCGAACAGTGCTTGACACATAGTAAGCACTTAACAAGTACCATTATTAAACTCAGCTGAGCTTCTCTTTTCCCATTGATTCCCAGTCCAGACTAGCCAGAGTCCACAGATCAATCAATCAATCGTATTTATTGAGCACTTACTGTGTGCAGAGCACTGTACTAAGCGCTTGGGAAGTACAAGTTGGCAACATATAGAGATAGTCCCTACCCAACAGTGAGCTCACAGTCTAAAAACTGATAAAAGGCACTTAAATTTCAAATGTTCATGTATTTAAATGCACATTGTCTCTTCTCAGGGTTCCAAGTTAAAAGACTCAATATGCCCAAATAAGATGGAATTTTAGAAAAAAAATCGAACAATAGTATTTATTGAGCCCCTACAGAGTACTGTACTAAGCACATGGGAGAGTGCCATAGAAATTAGTAGACATGATCCCTGCCCTCAAGGAGTTTACGTTGTAGAGGGGGAGACAGACACTAATAAATTCTGGAAAGGAGAAAGTAGTAGAGTATAAAATGGGACAATAAGTGCTACAGGGGCTGTGTGAACTTAAGTGCTCATGTGCTCTGAAAAGGGCTGAAGTGGCATTTGGGGGCCATGAGGTGAGGAGATGAGAGATGAATCAAGGAAGACTTCCTGGAGGAGATGAGATTTTTAGCAGGGTTTGAAGATGGAGAGAGTGGTGGTCGGAAAATCTTTCACATTAGTTATAATTCCTCTATTCTGTAAGCTCCTTATGGGCAGGGAACATGCCTACCAACTCTGCTTTATTGGACTCTTCCAAGTGCTTAGTACAGTGCTCGCACAGTAAGCATTCAATAAATAAGATTGATTGAAGTATAGTAATAAAAAGAGTGAGAAGAAGGGGGAAGGAAAATTAAGAGGGCATTTGAGACGGTCTCTCTTACTTCTATTGTACAATATGCACTCAATGAATTACAATAACCACCTCCACCTGCTCCTGTCTCAAATTCCAATCCTCAGAGTGCACTGATTTTAGATTAGAAATTTCCCCTACCCCACAAGAACCTCTTTCTTTGGCGTTACCTACTCCTCTTCCTATCCCGGCACACTATTCCTACTTCAAATTACTTATGTGTGGCCCACAAAGATATTTTTCCCACTTAGATTTCTTTTTTTTATGGTATTCGTTGAGTGCTTACTATGTGTCAGGCACTGTACTAAGCGCTTGGGTAAGTACAAGCTAATCAGGATGGACACAGTCCAAGGTCTCACAGTGGGACTCACAGTCTTAATTCCCACTTCACAGGGGAGGTAACTGAGGGACAGAGAAGTGAAGTAACTAGCCCAAGGTCACACACAGCAGACAAGTGGCAGAGCTGGGATTATAATAATAATAATAATAATGGTATTTGTTAAGTGCTTCTATGTGCCAGGCACTGTTCTGAGTGCTGAGGTAGGTACAAGGTAATCAGGTTGTCCCATGTGGGGCTCACAGCCTTAATCCCCATTTTACAGATGAGGTAACTGTGGCACGGAGAAGTTAAGTGATTTGCCAAAAGCCACACAGCTGATAAGTGGTGGAGCTGGGATTAGAACCCATGACCTGACTCCCAAACCCCGGTTCTTTCCACTGAGCCACGCTGCTTCTCATATTAGAAGTTAGGTCCTTCTGACTTCTGAGCCTATGCTCTATCCACTAAACCACAATTCTTCTAAATTGTGAGAAGGAGGCAATTATGCTGGGGGTTGGGGAGACAATTATGTGAATAAATATGGTTTATGTGTACTCCCACATGCAGACACACACAAACACAAATATATCCAAATCTCTCTGCCAGGGTAAAGAAATCTAAGAGCAATTAAACAATTGCAACTTTAAACCAAAATTAGCCACAGACTGGTCCTCTTCTGGAACATTTTTTTAATTTAACCTGAGTTTCTTAAGAACAAAGAACATCCACTTACCTTTTCTCCTTATAGGTGACTCTCTACCTGGGGTTTCTTCCGAGGCCCAAGGCCATGGCACTAACTTTAGTTTGGAGTGAAAAAGCAAGCCCCTCTCAGGATGACACCCAATCAATCAATCAATCAATCAATCGTATTTATTGAGCGCTTACTGTGTGCAGAGCACTGTACTAAGCACTTGGGAAGTACAAGTTGGCAACATATAGAGACAGTCCCACACCCAAAAGTAGGCTCACAGTCTAGAAGGGGGAGACAGAGAACAAAACCAAACATACCAACAAAATAAAATAAATAGAATAGATATGTACAAGTAAAATAAATAAATAGAGTAATAAATACGTACAAACATATATACATATATACAGGTGCTGTGGGGAAGGGAAGGAGGTAAGATGGGGGGGGATGGAGAGGGGGACGAGGGGGAGAGGAAGGAAGGGGGGACACCCGGAGAGTTTCCAGTCCTCTACCAGTCTCAGCTACAGGAGGGAGAGTCACGTAGAGGCCTACTCATTGTATTCCTAGCTTGCACAAAGTAAGCGCTCAATAAATACGATTGATTGATTGATTGATTGGAAGGCAATCTGCTACAAGTACAAACTCACCTGTGCTGAACAGCAGCAGCATGGGAGAGAATTGAGGGTGGAGACTCAAATTGACCATGTGGAAGGAGGCAATGGTCAACCACCTCTGGATTTTGGCCAAGAAAACTTCCTGGATACACAACCAAAATGATTGCAGATGGAGGTGGGGCGTTCCAGGAGAAATGCGTCCATAGAGTCTCCATGGACTCGACACAGGAAGATAAGGCAAGAAAAAGCAAGACAGCTGGCAATCAATCAATCATATTTATTGAGCGCTTACTGTGTGCAGAGCACTGTACTAAGCGCTTGGGAAGTACAAGTTGGCAACATATAGAGACAGTCCCTACCCAACAGTGGGCTCACAGTCTAAAAGTGTACTTTTTCCTCTCTCTTTCATTACCATTTCTCCTGACTTTCCATTCTCCCACCTTCTGTTGAAATCAATGGCTTGATCAGATTTACTGAACGCTTACCGTGCGCAGAGCACTGTACTTAGTGTTTGGGAGAGTACAGTATAATGGCGTTGGTTCCTTGTCAATCAATCAATCAATCATATTTATTGAGCCCTTACTGTGTGCAGAGCACTGTACTAAGTGCTTGGGAAGTACAAGTTGGCAACATATAGAGACAGTCCCTACACAACAGTGGGCTCACAGTCTAGAAGGGGGAGACAGAGAACAAAACCAAACATACTAACAAAATAAAATCAATCAATCAATCGTATTTATTGAGTGCTTACTGTGTGCAGAGCACTGTACTAAGTGCTCAAATAGAATAGATATGTACAAGTAAAATAAATACATAAATAAATAGAGTAATAATTATGTACAATATGTCCACAGCGAGCTTTTATAGTCTAGAATTGGCTGGACTTCATCCAATGTCATCAGGTCAGTCAATCAGTCCGGGGCATTTATTGAGCCCCTACTGAATGCAGAGTATTGTATTGAGTATTAAGAGTGGAAGAGTACAATAAAAATAAAGACTCATGTTCCATGCCCCTAAGGAGTTTACAGTCTAATGGAGGAGGAAGGTTTTCTTTACAAATAGTGGGAGAAAAAAGAACAAGGAGATAATAGAAAGTAGCAAAATGACAGGATACTGTGTTAACTCTCACCTCTGGCTGGGGCATACCTTATGCCTTAAAGACATGCCATTTCCTCTTAATATACATATTACATATTATATATATATATATATACATATACATATATTATGTGTATATGGTATATATAATAATATATGCCATTATATATATATGTAATGGTAATTTTTAAGTGCTTACTCTGTGCCTGGCACTGTACTAAGTGCTGTGGTGGATACAAACAAATTGGGTGTGATACAGTTCCTACCCCACATAGGGCTTAAAGGCTTATTTCCCATTTCACAGATGAGGTAACTGAGGCACAGTGACTTGCCCAAGGTCACACAGCAGACAAGTGAGAAGCAGCTTGGCTCAGTGGAAAGAGCACGGGCTTGGGAGTCAGAGTTCATGGGTTCTAATCCCGGCTCCACCATTTGTTTGCTGTGTGACCTTGGGTAAGTCTCTTCACTTTTCTGTGCCTCAGTGACCTCATTTGTAAAATGGGGACTAAGACTGTGAGCTCTTTGTGGGACTTCTATTTATTTTATTTGTACATATTTATTCTATTTATTTTATTTTGTTAATATGTTTTGTTCTTTGTCTCCCCTTTATAGACTGTGAGCCCACTGTTGGGTAGGGGCCGTCTCTATATGTTGCCAACTTGTACTTCCCAAGCGCTTAGTACAGTGCTCTGCACACAGTAAGCGCTCAATAAATACGATTGAATGAACAACCTGATCACCTTGTATCCCCCCAGTGCTTAGAACAGTGCTTTGCACATTGTAAGCGCTTAATAAATGCCATTATTATTATCATTATTATGTGGCAAAGCCAGGATTAGAACCCACGGCCTTCTGACTCTCAGGTCTGTGCTCCCTCTTCTACCCCATGTTGCTTCATCCCGTGCCTTCATCTCCGTCTCCCATCTCCTCTGATTCTTGATCCAGCCACCATGGGGAAAGGCTAAGATGCAATGAAATACCCTTTTTTCATTCATTCAATTGCATTTATTGAGTGCTTACTGTGTGCAGAGCACTGTACTAAGCACTTGGGAAGTACAAGGGGTGGCAAGCCTCCTCTCACCCTGACACCTCCAAGGATATGGCCGAGAGAGAGGGGAAGGGGCAAGACTGATATCATCCTCATCATCAAGGTACTTACTCGAGAAGCAGTGTGACTCAGTGGAAAAGAGCCCGGGCTTTGGAGTCAGAGGTCATGGGTTCAAATCCAGGCTCTGCCAATTGTCAGCTGTGTGACTTTGGGCAAGGCACTTAACTTCTCCGTGCCTCAGTTCCCTCATCTGTAAAATGGGGATGAAGACTGTGAGCCCGCCGTGGGACAACCTGATCACCTTGTAACCTCCCCAGCACTTAGAACAGTGCTTTGCACATAGTAAGTGCTTAATAAATGCCAATATTATTATTATTATTATTACTATTATTCATCATCAATCGCATTTATTGAGCGCTTACTATGTGCAGAGCACTGTACTAAGCACTTGGGAAGTACAAATTGGCAACATATAGAGACAGTCCCTACCCAACAGTGGGCTCACAGTCTAAAAGCACTGATGTGCAGAGCACTGTACTAAGCACTTGGAAGAGTACAGTATAACAGTTGGTAAACATGTTTCCTGCCCACAATGAGCTCACAGTCTAGTGGTATGTACATGAAGATTTATTACTCTGTTTTACTTGTACATATTCACTGTTCTGTTTATTTTGTTAATGATGTGCATATAGCTAAAATTCTATTTGTTCTGACAATTTTGACACCTGTCAACATGTTTTGTTGTCTGTCTCCCCCTTCTAGACTGTGAGCCCGTTGTTGGGTAGGGACCGTCTCCTATATGTTGCTGATTTGTACTTCCCAAGCACTTAATACAGTGCACTGCACACAGTAAGTGCTCAATAAATGCGATTGAATTAATGAATGAATAAAGAGATGTAAGGCTATAATAATAATAATAATAATTTTGATATTTGTTAAGCGCTTACTATGTGCCAAGCATGGTTCTAAGCGCTGGGGGAGATACAAGGTAATCAGATTGTCCCACATGGGGCTCACAGTCTTAATCCCCATTTTCCAGATGAGGTAACTGAGGCACAGAGAAGTGAAGTGACTTGCCCAAAGCTACACAGTTGATAAGTGGTGGAGTCAGAATTAGAACCCATGACCTCTGTCTCCCAAGCCCCGCGCTGTTTCCACTGAGCCACGCTGCTTCTCTAACAAGCCTGGTGATGGTGGAGTGTGGTGAATATCCGGTGCTTAGTACAGTGCCTGTCACATAGTAAGCGCTTAACAAATACCGTAATTATTTATTATTATTATCAAGAGCGCTCAAGATGTACTGACTGAATAATTCTATAATTCTATTTGTTTATATTGATGCTATTGATGCCTGTTTACTTGTTTTGATTTCTGTCTCTCCCCCCCCCCCCCCCCCCCCCCTTCTAGAGTGTGAGCTCTTTGGGAGCAGGGATTGTCTCTGTTGCTGAACTGTACTCTCCAAGCGCTTAGCACAGTGCTCTGCACACAGTAAGCACCCAATAAATACGATTGAATGAATGAAGTGCACAGGTGATGCAGAAGGGAGGATGAATAGCGTGGGAAGTTGAGAGGTTAGGAAAGCAGCATGGCCTAGCAGATAAAGCACTAGCCTTGATGTCAGAAGGCTCTGGGTTCTAATCCCAACTCCACAGCTTGTCTGCCGTGTGATCTTGGGCTAATCACTTCACTTCTCTGTACCTCAGTTCTCTCATCTGCAAAATGGGGATTAAGACTGTGAGCCCCATGTGGGATGACCTGATTAACTTGTATCCTCCCCAGGTTTAGAACAGTGCTTTGCACATAGTAAGCGCTTAACAAATGCCATCATTATTACTATAATGGGACTCTGACACCTGTTCACCCTCCTACTTGGACCGTGAGCCCCAGTGAGATCTGATTATCTTGTATCTACCCCAGCGCTTAATACAGTGCCTGGTACATAGTAAGTGCTTAACAAATACCACAGAAAAAAAGGCTTCATGGAGAATTGTGTTTAGTGAAAGCAGCGTGGCTCAGTGGAAAGAGCCCGGGCTTGGGAGGCAGAAGTCATGGGTTCGAATCCCGACTCTGCCACATGTCTGCTGTGTGATCTTGGGCAAGTCACTTAATTTCTCTGAGCCTCAGTTACCTCATCTGTAAAATGGGGATTAAGATTGCGAGCCCCACCTGGGACAACCTGATCACCTTGTATCCCCCCCCAATGCTTAGTACAGTGCTTTGCACATAGTAAGCGCTTAACAAATGCCATCATTATTATGAGAAGCAGTGTGGCTCAGTGGAAAGAGCACGGGCTTTGGAGTCAGGGGTCATGGGTTCAAATTCCAGCTCTGCCACTTATCTGCTGTGTGACTTTGGGCAAGTCACATAACTTCTCTGTGCCTCAGTTCCCTCATCTGTAAAATGGGGATGAAGACTGTGAACCCCCCATGGGACAACCTGATCTCCTTGTAACCTCCCCAGCGCTTAGAACAGTGCCTTGCACATAGTTAGCGCTTAATAAATGCCATCATCATCATTATTATTATTAGTGGGGCTTTGAAGGAGAGGAGAGTGAGGGTCTGTTGGATATGAAGGGAGGGGAAGTTCCAGGAAGAAGAGAAGGGGCCACAAAAGTTCTGTTTTTCACCGATGGGAAAATGGAAAGAGACAAAGACCAAGTGTTCACGAAATGAGAGAGACAAGGGTACAAAGAAATTAAAGCTTGTCTCTCAGTCAGTCAGTCATATTTAATGAGCACTTACTGTGTGCAGAGCACCGTACTAAGTGCTTGGGGAAGTGGGAGAAGCAGCATGGCTCAGTGGAAAGAGCCCAGGCTTTGGTGTCAGAGACCATGGGTTCAAATCCCAGCTCTGCCAACTGCCAGCTGGGTGATTCTGAGCAAGTCACTTCACTTCCCTGGGCCTCAGTTACCTCATCTGTAAAATGGGGATTAAGACTGTGAACCCCCCGTGGGACAACCTGATCACCTTGTAGCCTCCCCAGCGCTTAGAACAGTGCTTTGCACATAGTAAGCGCTTAACAAATACTATTATTATTATTATTATTACAATATAACAATAAATGGACACATTCCCTCTTCAGTGACTACTGCAAGGACACCCCTAGCTTTTAAGCAATAGTATCTGGACAGAGCACTCTACTAAACATTTAATGATGGTATTGTTAAGCACTTGATATGTGTCCAGCACTGTTCTAAGCACTGGGGTAGGGCCAAGCTAATCAATTTGGACCCAATCCCTGTCCCTCGTAGGGCTCACAGTCTTAATCCGCATTTTACAGAAGAGGTAACTGAGGCCCAGAGAAGTGAAGTGACTTGCCCAAGGTCACACAGCAGGCAAGCAGAGTAACCGGGATTAGAACCTTGTCCTTCTGACTCCCGGGTTCCATCCACCAGGCTGTGTACGATAGAGTTGGTAATAATTACTCCTTGTGGTGAGCCATGAGCCTTGGGTAGGGACCGTCTCTATATGTTGCCAACTTGTACTTCCCAAGCCCTTAGTACAGTGCTCTGCACACAGTAAGCGCTCAATAAATACAATTGAATGAATGAATTACGGTCCTTGATAAGCACTTACTATGTGCCAACTGTTCTAAGCACTGAGGTAGATACAAGTTAACCAGGTTGGACACAGTCCGTCCCATGTGGGGCTCACACTCTCAATCCCCATTTTTCACAGATGAGGGAACTGAGGCTCAGAGAAGTGAAGTGACGCAGCAGACAAGTGGCAGAGTCAGAATTAGAACCCAGAACCTCTGAGCCCCAGGCCTGTGCTCTAGCTACTACACCATGCTGCTCCTCTAAGCACACGATCCTGATTTTGGCTTCTGAATAAATCTGAATTCCCCATAACCTGAATGGATCTAAGCCTGGGTCAGCCCTTAAGTCAGGCCCGACTGGAGATGAGTATGTGTTTGTGTCCCTATGAGCTTGTGTACAACTGTGTGTGTCTTTGAGCATGTGTTTGTGTCCCTATGAGCTTGTGTACAACTGTGTGTGTCTTTGAGCATGTGTTTGTGTCCCCGTTAGCTTGTGTGTATGCCTCTGTGTCTTTGAGTGTGTGTTTATGACCCTGTGATAATAATAATAATAATTATTATTATAATAATGGCATTTGCTAAGCGTTTACTATGTGCAAAGCACTGATCTAAGCGCTGGTGAGGATACAAGGTGCTCAGGTTGTCCCACGTGGGACTAACGGTCTTAATCCCCATTTTACAGATGAGGTAACTGAGGCACAGAGAAATTAAGTGACTTGCCCAAAGTCACACAGCTGACGGTTGGCGGAGCTGGGATCTTGTGTATGTCTCTGCATGTCTTTCAGCATGGGTTTGTGTCCTCGTGAGCTTGTGTGGACGTCTCTGTGTGTAAGTGAATTTGTGTTTGAACCTGTGAATTTGTTGAGGGTGTGTGGGTCTGTAGGTGTGACCTATAAGGGTGTTTGAATCTGCCTTCCCTGCCAATGTTCATTCTCTCCCTCTTCTTTTCTCCCTCTTTTTTCTTTCCTCCTTCCCACTCCTGTACATGTTTAAACCTTCCTGCCTGCCTTCAGGAAGTCCTACCCCTCTCTATCAATCAATCAATCGATCCTTCATCCGATCAAATTTGTCGAGCACTTACTGTGTGCAGAACGCTATACTAAGTGCTTGGGAGAATACAATGCAACAGAGTTATATCCCATCCCACTTGACACTCAAGAAAATCTGGTCCTTCTACATTAGTGCAATGCCTGGACCTCAGGGACACTGTCCAATAGGATAGCCATTTACTTCAGGAAATAATAATTAATAATAATTATAGTATTCAAGTGCTTCCTATGTGCCAGACATTATACTATGTGCTGGGGTGGATACAAGCAAATCGGGTTGGACATAGTCCCTGTCCCATGTGGGGCTCACAGGCTCAATCCCCATTTTACAGATGAGGGTATCGAGGTCCAGAGAAGCAAAGTGACTTGCCCAAGGTCACACAGCAGACAAGTAGTGCTTGTACATATCTATTCTATTTATTTTATTTTGTTAGTATGTTTGGTTTTGTTCTCTGTCTCCCCCTTTTAGACTGTGAGCCCACTGTTGGGTAGGGACTGTCTCTAGATGTTGCCAACTTGTACTTTCCAAGCACTTAGTACAGTGCTCTGCACACAGTAAGCGCTCAATAAATATGATTGATTGATTGATTGATTGAAGTAGGGGAGCAGGGATGACCCATGACCTTCTGCCTCCAGGCCCAGGCTCTATCCACCATACCATGCTGCTTCTCAAGGAAAGAAAGTTTTCTACTGCCACACCCAACAGAAATCTTTCCCTTCCTTCTTTTTTCTTCCCAGGGAAGAAACTCTTGTGTGGCGGTATTTGTGAAGTGTTTACAATGTGTCAATCACTGAAATAATAATAATAATGGTATTTGTGAAGGGCTTACTATGTGCAAAGCACTGTTCTAAGCGCTCAGGGGTTACAATGTAATCAGGTTGTCCCACAGGGGGGCTCACAGTCTTAATCCCCATTTAACAGATGAGGGAACTGAGGCACAGAGAAGTGAAATGACATGACCAAAGTCACACAGCTTACAAGTGGCGGAGGTGGGATTTGAACCCATGACCTGAGACTCCAAAGCTCGTGCTCTTTGCACTGAGCCACGCTGCTTCTCCTAAGATACAAGATAATCAGGTTCCACATGGGACTCACCATCTAAGACTCCTGAGCACAGGTATTGAATACTCATTTTACAGATGAAGGAACAGAGGGACAGAAAAGTGAAGTGACAATAATAATAATAATAATAATGGTGTTTAAGTGCTTACTGTGTGTGCCAGGCACAGTTCTAAGTACTGGGGTGAATATGAACAAATCGAGTTGGACACAGTCCATTTTTCATTCATTCATTCATTCAATCATATTTATTGAGCGCTTATTGTGTGCAGAGCACTGTACCAAGCGCTTGGGAAGTACAAGTTGGCAACATATAGAGACGGTCCCTACCCGACAGTGGGCTCACAGTCTAGAAGGGGGAGACAGAGAACAAAACAAAACATATTAACAAAATAAAATAAATAGAATAAACATGTACAAATAAAATAAATAATAGAGTAGTAAATACATACAAACATATATACACCTATACAGGTGCTGTGGGGAGGGGAAGGAGGTAAGGCAGGGGGGTGGGGAGAGGGAGGAGGGGGAGAGGAAGGAGGTGGCTCAGTGTAGGAGACCTCCTGGAGGAGGTGAGCTCTCAGTAGGGCTTTGAAGGGAGGAGGAGAGCTAGCTTGGCAGATGTTGGGAGGGAGGGCATTCCAGGCCCAGGGGAGGATGTGGGCTGGGGGTCGACGGTGGGACAGGCGAGAACGAGGCCCAGTGAGGAGGTTAGTAGCGGCAGAGGAGCAGAGGGTGAGGGCTGGGCTGGAGAAGGACAGAAGGGAGGTGAGGTAGGAGGGGGCCAGGGGATGGACAGCCTGGAAGTTGAGGGTGAGGAATTTTTGCCTGATGCGTAGGTTGATTGGTAGCCACTGAAGATTTTTGAGGAGGGGAGTAACATGCCCAGAGCGTTTCTGGACAGACAATCTGGGCAGCGGCGTGAAGTATGGGTTGAAGTGGGGAGAGACAGGAGGATGGGAGATTGGAGAGGAGGCTGATACAGTAATACAGACGGAATAGGATGAGAGCTTGAACGAGCAGGGTAGCGGTTTGGATGGAGAGGAAAGGGCGGATCTTGGCAATGTTGAAGAGGTGAGACCGGCAGGTTTTGGTGACAGCTTGGATGTAAGGGGTGAACGAGAGAGCGGAGTCGAGGATGCCACATGGGGCTCACAGTCTCAATCCCCCTTTTACAGATGAGGTAAATGAGGCCCAGAGAAGTGAAGTGACTCACCCAAGGTCACATAGCAGGCAAGTGGCAGAGCTGGGATTAGAATAATAATAAAAAAAAATTATGGCATTTGTTAAGCACTTACTATGTGCCAAGCTCGGTTCTAAGCATTGGGGGAGACACAAGGGTATCAGGTTGTCCCATGTGGGGCTCATAGTCTTAATCCCCATTCTACAGATGAGGTCACTGAGGCATAGAGAAGGGAACTGATTTGTCCAAAGTGGCAAAGCAGACAAGTGGCGGAGCCGGGATTAGAACCCACGATCTCTGACTCCCAAACTCGGGCTCTTTCCACTGAGCCACACTGCTTCTTACTCCCAGGCCTGTGCTCTATCCACTAAGCCGTGCTGCATCTCAAATTTGTCCCAAGGTCATACAGCAGGTTCATGGCGGAGCAGGTATTAGGCCACGCTACTCTCTTTGTTGTTGGTTTTTTTTTCGTTATTTGGTAAGCGTTTAATGTGTGCCAAGTCCTGTACTAAGCACAGAGGTAGACACAAGATAATTGGGTTAGACACAGTCCCAGTCCCCCACAGGGCTCACAGTCTTAATCCCCATTTTACAGATGAGGAAACTGAGGACCAGAGAATAATAATAATAATAATATGATGGCATTTATTAAGCACTTACTATGTGCAAAGCACTGTTCTAAGCGCAGGAGAGGATACAAAGTGATCAGGTTGTCCCACGTGGGGCTCACAGTCTTAATCTCCATTTTACAGATGAGGTCACTGAGGCCCAAAGAGGTTAAGTGACTTGCCCAAAGTCACACAGCTGACAAGTGGTGGAGCCGGAATTTGAACCCATGACCTCTGATTCCAAAGCCTGGGCTCTTTCCACCGAGCCACACTGCTTCTCCTCCCGCATCCTGTTCCCCACCCCCAACTTAGCCTTAGCCCAAGAATGCCCGTCTTCACCGCCTCCATGGCACCCCAGGGGCTTAACCATCAACCGCTCATCTCGCCATCCTCTTTACAGCAGCGTGGCTCAGTGGAAAGAGCCCGGGCTTGGGAGTCGGAGGTCTTGGGTTCTAATCCTGGCTCCGCCACTTGCCTGCTGTTTGACTTTGGGCAAGTCGCTTAGATTCTCTGGGCCTCAGTTACCTCATCTGTAAAATGGGGATCAAGACTGTGAACCTCACGTGGGACAACCTGATCACCTTGTACCCTTCCCAGTGCTTAGAACAGTGCTTTGCATGTAGTAAGTGCTCAACAACTGCCATTATTTTTTTTTACAGCATTCAATCAGCTCTCCTCCTACCTAATCTTGCTCCTCTCCCACTAAGAGCAGCAAGGCGTAGTGGATAAACCACGGGCCTGAGAATCAGAAGGTCGTGGGTTCTAATCCAGGCTCTCCCACTTGTCTGCTGTGTGACCTTGGGCAAGTCACTTCACTTCTCCTTAGAGAAGCAGCGTGGCTCAGTGGAAAAAGCACGGGCTTTGGAGTCAGAGGTCATGGGTTCAAATCCCGGCTCCACCACTTGTCAGCTGTGTGACTTTGGGCAAGTCACTTCACTTCTCTGGGCCTCAGTTCCCTCATCTGTAAAATGGGGATGAAGACTGTGAGCCCCACGTGGGACAACCTGATCACCTTGTAAATTCCCCAGCACTTAGAACAGTGCTCTACACATAGTAAGCGCTTAATAAATGCCATTATTATTATATTCTCTGGGCCTCAGTTGCCTCATCTGAAAAATGGAGATTGAGACTGTGAGCCCCATGTGGGACAGGGATTGTGTCCAACCCGAGTTGCTTATATCCATCCAAGCACTTAGTAGAGTGCCTGGCACCTAGTAAGAGCTTAACAAATACCATCATTCTTTATGGATTAGTATTATTATTATCATTACAACCCGGCCCACATGTGTTACTCCTATACCACCTAACCTACTTACTGTACCTCCATCTCCTCTCTCTCACTGTTGGCCTCTTGCTCCTCTTGTAAGCACTTGACAAATGCCATCATTATCATCTACCTCAATTTTTTGTACATTGCTTGGCACATAACAAACACCATAGTCATTATCATCATGAAGGAGGTCAGGGAAGAAATGCTCAGTGCAGGAACTTTGAAGGGACAGCCCCTGAGCAGCTGATTTCTGGAGGTAAAAACTGATTTCCAGCAGCGTTGGAAACAACCAAGTTTCCTAGGGGAAGGGCAGTTCATTCTGGAAAAGGAGAAAGACTAGAAGACGTTCAGTGTATAGCTGAAAGTCAATTAGCTGAACTTCTGCTTAGTGACTTGCCAGTGATCTGAACACACCCTGGCTCGAGTAATCAAAGAAAATGTTGGGTGGAGAGTTGACAAAATAGATCACTGAGACCTTTCTGAGCCAGCTTGGGCCATTTTTGCGTGCTTGCCTGAAATTTGAAGGATTGAACTATATTTGTCCCAAAGACTCAAATGATCAGCTCTCTGGGTTGATGATGATGATGGTATTTGTTAAGCGCTTACTATATGTCAAGCACTGTTCTAAGCACTGGATTACTAGGATGGACTCCGTGGAATCAATCAATCAATCAATCGTATTTATTGAGTGCTTACTGTGTGCAGAATACTGTATTAAGCGCTTGGGAAGTACAAGTTGGCAACATATAGAGACAGTCCCTACCCAACAGTGGGCTCACAGTCTAAAAACATAGAACATGGAACATAGAAGCAGCATGTATACCTGCTTCTGTAGAAGCATATATACCTGTATATATGTATATATATATATATATATATATATATATATATATATATGTTTGTACATATTTATTACTCTATTTTACTTGTATGTATTTATTCTATTTATTTTACTTTGTTAATATGTTTTGTTTTGTTGTCTGTCTCCCCCTTCTAGACTGTGAGCCCGCTGTTGGGTAGGGACCGTCTCTATATTTCGCCAACTTGTACTTCCCAAGCGCTTAGTACAGTGCTCTGCACACAGTAAGCGCTCAATAAATATGATGGAATGAATTAATAACAGCATGGCCTAGTGGAGAGCACAGCCATGGGAATCAGAAAATCTGGGTTCTAATCCTGCCTCTGCCACGTACCTGCTGTGTGACCATGGGCAAGCTATTTAATAGTAATAATAATAATAATAATGGCATTTATTAAGCGCTTACTATGTGCAAAGCACTGCTCTAAGCGCTGGGGAGGTTACAAAGTGATCAGGTTGTCCCACGTGGGGCTCACAGTCTTTATCCCCATTTTACAGATGAGGTAACTGAGGCACAGAGAAGTGAAGTGACTTGCCCAAAGTCACACAGCTGACAATTGGCAGAGCTGGAATTTGAACCCATGACCTCTGCCTCCAAAGCCCATGCTCTTTCCAGTGAGCCATGCTGCTTCTCTGTGTCTCAGTTCCTTTGTCTGCAAAATGGGGATTCAATTCCTGTTCTCCATCATACTTAGACTTTAAACCCCATGTGGGAGGGAGAACAGGTGTTGAATCCCCATTTTGTAGAGGTGGGAACTGAGGCATAGAGTGAAGTGACTTGGCCAAGGTCACGCAGCAAGTTTGTGGCATAGCAGGGATTAGAACCTAGCTCCTTAAGACTACCAAGACCATCCTGTACTCGCTAATAATAATAATAAAAATTGTGGAATTTATGTGCTTACTATCTGCCAGGCACTGTACTAAGTGCTGAAGTAGATACAAGTTTGTCAGGTTGGACAGAGTCCCTGTCCAGTATGAGGCTCACAGTCTTTGTCTCCATTTTACAGAGAAGCAGTGTGGTTTAGTAGAAAGAGCCCAGGCTTGGGAATCAGAGGTCATGGATTCTAATCCCGGCTCCGCTACTTGTCAGCTGCGTGACTTTGGGCAAGTCACTTCACTTCTCTGTGCCTCAGTTCCCTCATCTGTAAAATGGGGATTGAGACTGTGAGCCCCATGTGGGACAACCTGATTACCTTGTATCTATTCCAGTGCTTAGAACAGTGCTGTACTTCCCAAGCGCTTGTACTTCCCAAGCGCTTAGTACAGTGCTCTGCACACAGTAAGCGCTCAAATACAATTGATTGATTGCTTGGCATATAGTAAGCGCTTAACAGATACCATCATCATCATTATCATCATCACAGATGAGATAACCGAGGCACAGAGAAGTTGAGTGACTTGCCTGAGGTCACACAACAGGCACGTGGCAGAGCCGGGATTAGAACCCAGGTCCTTCTGACTCCCAAGCCCATCCTCTACCCTGTAGACCACACCACCTTTTCCTCCCCAAGGAAGGATTTTGGCCAGGGTGTTTTCTCTTTCTCCTCCTTCCTCTCCCCTTCTTTCCTTCTCTCCCTCCCTTCTTCACTTGCTGACTCCAAGGCTGGACTCTTTACTATTCCTTTGAGGCCAGACTGGTAAAAAAAAGTCCCCTGCCCCAACCCCGTAGAGTTGATTGGGTCATTAGGGAGGGAGGAGAATAGCCAGCAAGGGGAGTTCAGCATTCCCCAGAACTACAGACACCAGAAATAATAATAATAATTCATTAATTCATTCAATCATATTTATTGAGCGCTTACTGTGTGCAGAGCACTGTACTAAGCGTTTGGGAAGTACAAGTTGGCAACATATAGAGAAGGTCCCTACCCAACAGTGGGCTCACAGTCTAGAAGGGGGAGACAGAGAACAAAACAAAACATGTCCCACGTGTCCCCAACTTCACTGGCCCAGATCTACACTTTCAGACTGTGAGCCCGCTGTTGGGTAGGGACGGTCTCTATATGTTGCCAACTTGTACTTCCCAAGCGCTTAGTACAGTGCTCTGCACACAGTAAGCGCTCAATAAATACGATTGATGATATTAACAAAATAAAATAAATAGAATAAATATGTACAAATAAAATAAATAGAGTAATGATAATAATGGCATTTATTAAGTGCTAACTGTGTGCAAAGCACTGATCTAAGCGCTGGGGAGATTACAAGGTGATCAGGTTGTCCCACGGGGGGCTCACAGTTTTAGTCCCCATTTTACAGATGAGGTAACTGAGGCACAGAGAAGTTAAGTGACTTGCCCAAAGTCACACAGCTGACAACTGGCAGAGCCGGGATTTGAACCCATGACCTCTGACTCCAAAGCCCAGGCTCTTTCCACTGAGCCATGCCACTTCCCTTCCTTCAATGGGGATTGAGCCTATGAGCCCCACGTGGGACAGGAATTGTGTCCAACCCGATTTGCTGGTACCCACTCAGTGCTTAGTAAGAATGCTTGGCACATAATAATAATAGTAATGATATTTATTAAGCGCTTACTGTGTGCAAAGCACTGATCTAAGCTCTGGGGAGATTACAAGGAGATCAGGTTGTCCCACCGGGGGCTCACAGTCTTCATCCCCACTTTTACAGATGAGGGAACTGAGGCCCAGAGAAGTGAAGTGACTTGCCCAAAGTCACACACAGCTGACAACTGGCGGAGCCGGGATTTGAACCCATGACCTCTGACTCCAAAGCCCGGGCTCTTTCCACTGAGCCACACTGCTTCTCATGATGTGAAATGTGAAGCCACACTTCCCCTCGAGGGACCGACCCAAGGTAAAACGGCTAACCTAATGGGTGATGATAATTGTGGCATTTGCACACTTACTAGGTGTAAAGCACTGTAGTAAGCACTTGTTTAGTAATACCACGGACGGACACATCTCTCCCAGAACGCCCCACCTCCATCTGCAATCGTGGAAAGAGCAAGGGCTTGGGAATCAGAGGACATGGGTTCTAATCCTGACTACACCCCTTATCAGCAGTGTGACTTTGGGCAAGTCACTTAACTTCTCTATGCCTGGTACCTAATCTGTAAAATGGGGATTAAGACCGTGAGCCCACGTGGGACAACTTGATTACCTTGTATCTATCCCAGCGCTTAGAACAGTGCTTGGCACATAGTAAGTGCTTAACAAATGACTATTATTACTTATTATTAAGTAATTATTATTAATTATTACTATTAATTATTATTGAATTATTATTAATTATTACTATTATTATTATTATTATTATTGACGGCATTTACATCCATATCTGATGGGGATGAAGACTGTGAGCCCCCCGTGGGACAACCTGATCAGCTTGTAACCTCCCCAGCACTTAGAACAGTGCTTTGCACATAGTAAGCGCTTAATAAATACCATCATCATCATCATCTGTAATTTATTTCTTTATATTAGAGAAGCAGCGTGGCTCAGAGGAAGGAGCCCGGGCTTTGGAGTCAGAGATCAGGGGTTCAAATCCCAGCTCCACCAATTGTCAGCTGTGTGACTTTGGGCAAGTCACTTAACTTCTCTGTGCCTCAGTTACCTCATCTGTAAAATGGGGATTAAGACTGTGAGCCCCCCGTGGGACAACCCGATCACCTTGTAACCTTCCCAGCACTTAGAACAGTGCTTTGCACATAGTAAGCACTTAATAAATACCATTATTATTATTAATAATAATATATGTCTATGCCTCTAGAATGTAAGCTCGGTGTGGGCAGGGAATGTGTCCGTTTATGGTTATATTGTACTCTCCCAATCAATCAATCATATTTATTGAGTGCTTACTGTATGCACAGCACTGTACTAAGCGCTTGAGAAGTACAAGTTGGCAACATATAGAGACAGTCCCTACCCAACAGTGGGCTCACAGTCTAAAAGGGGGAGACAGAGAACAAAACCAAACATACCAACAAAATAAAATAAATAGAATAGATATGTACAAGTAAAATAGAGTAATCAATCAATCAATCAATTGTATTTATTGAGCGCTTACTGTGTGCAGAGCACTCCCAAGTGCTTAGTACAGTGCTCTGAACACAGTAGGCACTGAATAAATACAACTGATGGACTGATTAACCATGACAAGCTCCTAGGGCTAAAGAAAAGGTTAAAAAAACAGAGCAATGGGATTGTTTGGGGACGGAGTCAAGGACCTTTTATTTTGTTAATATGTTTTGTTTTGTTGTCTGTCTCCCCCTTCTAGACTGTGAGCCCACTGTTGGGTAGGGACCGTCTCTATATGTTGCCAACTTGGACTTCCCAAGCGCTTAGTACAGTGCTCTGCACACAGTAAGCGTTCAATAAATACGATTGACTGATTGATTGATTTGTGACATGAGCAGCTGAGATGGCGGAGAGCCAGGTTGAGGAAGCAAGCAGGTGCCAGTAATTGTCCTGGGTAGAAATAGCAATAATACCTCGTATTTATTTAGGGCTTCGTATTTATTTAGGGTTTTCCCGCTGAGCAGCTCAAAGCACTTAGAAAGTACAAACGACCTGAGCCAGTGACCGTAGATTAAGAAAATCTAGTCTAACTACGAGCAGCCCGACCTAGTCGAAAGAGCCGGGGCCAGGGAATCAGAGGACTTGGGTTCTAATCCTGGCTCCACCACTATGAATAATAATAATAATGGTAACTGTTAAGCTCTTACTATGTGCCAGGCACTGTATTAAATGCTGGGGGGATAGATACAAAATTACTAGGTGAGCAGCAGTTTGGCCTAGTGGATAGAGTATGGTCTGAGAGTCAGAAGGACTTGGGTTCTAATTGTAACGCTCTGCCACTTGTCTGCTGGGTGACCTTGGGTGGGTTGCTTCACGTCCCTGGGCCTCAGTTCCCTCTTCTGTTAAATGGGGATGAAGACTGAGTCCATTCTTGGACAGGGACTGTGTCCACCCTGATTAGCTTGTCTCTAACCCAGTTCTAAGTACAGTGTCTGGCACATAGTAAGCGCTTAACAAATACCACACACACCCACGCACATTAGGAGCACATTATGTGTATATATCTGTAATTGGGCATATATCTATAATTCTATTTATTTTGATGCTATTGATGCCTGTCTACTTGTTTTGTTTTGTTGTCTGTCTCCCCCCACCTCCTAGACTGTGAGCCCGTTGTTGGGTAGGTATTGTCTCTATCTGTTGCCAAATTGTAATAATAATAATAATAATGATGATATTTGTTAAGAACTTATTATGTGCAAAGCACTGTTCTAAGCACCAGGCAGGTTACAAGGTGATCAGGTTGTCCCACCGGGGGCTCACAGTCTTAATCCCCATTTTTCAGATGAGGTAACTGAGGTACAGAGACATTAAGTGACTTACCCAAAGTCACACAGCTGACAAGTGGTGGAGTCGGAACTTGAACCCATGACCTCTGACTCCAAGGCCCGTGCTCTTTCCACTGAGCCAAGCACTTAGTACAATGCTCTGCACACAGTAAGTGCTCAATAAATACGAATGAATGAATGAGCCCCATGTGGGGTAGAGACTCTATCTAATTTAACTAATCTAGCTGATCTAAATTGATCAGCTTATATCTACACCAATGTTTAGAACAGTATTTGGCACATAGTAAGCACTTAACAAATGCTATAATTATTATTATCATCATTACTAGAGGTCCCATTGTAAGTGCAAGGGAGAACAGGCATTGAACCCCCATTTTACAGATGAGGGAACTGAGACCCAGAGAAGTGAAGTGACTTGCCCAAGGTCACACAGCAGACCAGTGGTGGGATTAGAAGCCAAGTTCTCTGACTCCAAGGCCTGTGCTCTTTCTATTAGGCCACGCTGCTTGTCACACTTGCCTGCTGGGTGACCTTGGGCAAGTCACTTAACTTTTCATGTGCTTCAGTTTCCTCATCTGTATAATGAAGATTAAATCTTAATTCCTCCTACATGGACTGTGAATAATAATAATAATAATAATTTTGGTATTTGTTAAGCGCTTACTATGTGCAAAGCACTGTTCTAAGCGCTGGGGAGAGTACAAGGAGATCAGGTTGTCCCGAGGGGGGCTCACAGTCTTAATCCCCATTTTACAGATGAGGGAACTGAGGCCTGGAGAAGTGAAGTGACTTGCCCAAAGTCACACAGCTGACAAGTGGCAAGGTGGGATTTGAACCCATGGCCTCTGACTCCAAAGCCCGGGCTCTTTCCACCGAGCCACGCTGCTTCCTAATGTGGACAGCGACTGTGTCTAACCTAACTTGTATCTACCCCAGTACATAAAATAAGTGTTTCATACATTGTAAATGCTCAACAAATACCAATAAAAAAAAAAAATGAGCCATCAGAGGATCTTGGTGAAAGCCAAGAAGCAAGGAACTGTGACAGAGAAGCAGTATGACCTAGTGGATAGAGTTTAGAACAGTGCAATACTTAGAACAGTGCTCCAGCGCTTAGAACAGTGCTTGGCGCATCGTAAGCGCTTAACAAATACTATTATTATTATTATTATTATTATTATTATTATTATTATTATTAAAGAGCATGGTCCTGGGAGTCAAAAGGACCTGAGTTCTAATCCCAGCTCCCCACTTGTCAATCAGTCCATCATTAAACACTTACCGTTTGCAGGGCACTGTACTGAGCTCTTGAGAGAGTACGTCACAACTGCTGTGTGATCTTAGGTAACTTCGCTTCTCTGTGCCTCAGTTCCCTCATCTGTAAACTGGTGATTACGGCTGTGATCCCACATGGGACATGGACTATGTCCAATCTGATTAGCTCGTATCTACCCCAGCGCTTAGTACAGTGCCTGGTTTGCACTTAGAAAGTACCACAAAAAGCATGACGTAATAGAGCACAGGCTTGGGAGTCAGAAGGACCTGGGTTCTAATCCTGCCTGCCACTCGTCTGCTGTGTGAACTTGGACAAACTACTTCAATCAATCATCATCATCATCATCATCAATCGTATTTATTGAGCGCTTACTGTGTGCAGAGCACTGTACTAAGCGCTTGGAAAGTACAGATTGGCAACATATAGAGACAGTCCCTACCCAACAGTGGGCTCACAGTCTAAAAATCAATCAATCAATCGTATTTATTGAGCGCTTACTGTGTGCAGAGCACTGTACTAAGTGCTAGCACTGTACTAAGCGCACACAGTAAGTGCGCTTACTTCACTTCTGAAGTACTTCACTTCTCTGTGCCTCATTTACTCTCCTGGTTCTCCTCTTATCTCTCCGGTCGTTCTTTCTCAGTCTCTTTTGCAGGCTCCTCCTCCCCCTCCCATCCCCTTACTGTGGGGGTTCCCCAAGGTTCAGTGCTTGGTCCCCTTCTGTTCTCAATCTACACGCACTCCCTTGGTGACCTCATTCGTTCCCACAGCTTCAACTATCATCTCTACGCTGATGACACCCAGATCTCCATCTCTGCCCCTGCTCTCTCCCCCTCTCTCCAGGCTCGCATCTCCTCCTGCCTTCAGGACATCTCCATCTGGATGTCTGCCCGCCACCTAAAGCTCAACATGTCGAAGACTGAACTCCTTGTCTTCCCTCCCAAACTTTGTCCTCTCCCTGACTTTCCCATCTCTGTTGACGGCACTACCATCCTTCCCGTCTCCCAAGCCCGCAACCTTGGTGTCATCCTCGACTCCGCTCTCTCATTCACCCCTCACATCCAAGCCGTCACCAAAACCTGCCGGTCTCAGCTCCGCAACATTGCCAAGATCCGCCCTTTCCTCTCCATCCAAACCGCTACCCTGCTCATTCAAGCTCTCATCCTATCCCGTCTGGACTACTGTATCAGCCTCCTCTCTGATCTCCCATCCTCGTGTCTCTCTCCACTTCAATCCATACTTCATGCTGCTGCCCGGATTATCTTTGTCCAGAAACGCTCTGGGCATATTACTCCCCTCCTCAAAAACCTCCAATGGCTACCGATCAATCTGCGCATCAAGCAGAAACTCCTCACCCTGGGCTTCAAGGCTGTCCATCACCTCGCCCCCTCCTACCTCACCTCCCTTCTCTCCTTCTACTGCCCAGCCCGCACCCTCCGCTCCTCCACCACTAATCTCCTCACTGTACCTCGCTCTCACCTGTCCCGCCATCGACGCCCGGCCCACGTCATCCCCCTGGCCTGGAATGGCCTCCCTCTGCCCATCCGCCCAGCTAGCTCTCTTCCTCCCTTCAAGGCCCTGCTGAGAGCTCACCTCCTCCAGGAGGCCTTCCCAGACTGAGCCCCTTCTTTCCTCTCCCCCTCGTCCCCCTCTCCATCCCCCCGTCTTACCTCCTTCCCTTCCCCACAGCACCTGTATATATGTATATATGGTTGTACATATTTATTACTCTATTTACTTATTTATTTATTTATTTTACTTGTACATTTCTATCCTACTTATTTTGTTGGTATGTTTGGTTCTGTTCTCTGTCTCCCCCTTTTAGACTGTGAGCCCACTGTTGGGTAGGGACTGTCTCTATGTGATGCCAATTTGTACTTCCCAAGCGCTTAGTACAGTGCTCTGCACATAGTAAGCGCTCAATAAATACGATTGATTGATTGATTGATTGATTGATTGATTTACCTCACTGGTAAAATGGGGATTGAGACCGTGAGCCCCACATGGGACAGGAACTGTTCCAACTCGTGCCCGTATCCACCCCAGTGCTTAGTACAGTGCCTGGCACATAGTAAGTGCAATTGAATGAACAGTAAGCGCTTGATAAATATCGTTATTATTTTTTTAAAAAATGGAGTGGATGGTCTGAGGAGGAGGGCAGCAAGGAGGCAGGGAATTTGTGCAACCCAGAGGGTCTGACAGCTTTGAAGATGATGATGGTATTTGTTAAGTGCTTACTATGTGCCAAGCACTGTTCTAAGCATTCTTTCATTCATTCATTCAATCATATTTATTGAGCGCTTACTGTGTGCAGAGCACTGTACTAAGCGCTTGGGAAGTACAAGTTGGCAACAAATACAAACGGTCCCTACCCAACAGCGGGTTCACAGTCTAGAAGGAGGAGACAGACAACAAAACAAAACATATTAACAAAATAAAATAAGTAGAATAGTGTATATGTACAAGTAAAATAAATAGAGTAAGCACTGGGGTATCAATCAATCAATCAATCGTATTTATTGAGCGCTTACTATGTGCAGAGCACTGTACTAAGCGCTTGGGAAGTACAAGTTAGCAACATATAGAGACAGTCCCTACCCAACAGCGGGATCACAGTCTAGAAGAGGGAGACAGACCACAAAACAAAACAAAACATATTAACAAAATAAAATAAGTAGAATAGTAAATATGTACAAGTAAAATAAATAGAGTAAGCACTGGGGTATCAATCAATCAATCAATCGTATTTATTGAGCACTTACTGTGTGCAGAGCACTGTACTAAGCGCTTGGGAAGTACAAGTTGGCAACATATAGAGACAGTCCCTACCCAACAGTGGGCTCACAGTCTAGAAGGGGTAGATAAGAGGTAATCAGGTTGTCAATCAATTAATCAATTAATCATATTTGAGTGCTTACTGTGTGCAGAGCACTGTACTAAGCGCTTGGGAAGTACAAGTTGACAACATATAGAGACAGTCCCTACCCAACAGTGGGCTCACAGTCTAGAAGGGGTAGATAAGAGGTAATCAGGTTGTCAATCAATCAATCAATCAATCAATCGTATTTATTGAGCGCTTACTGTGTGCAGAGCACTGTGCTAAGCGCTTGGGAAGTACAAGTTGGCAAAGTACAAGTTGTCCTACGGGGGACTCACAGTTTTAATCCCCACTATACAGATGAAGGAACTGAGGCCCAGAGAAACGAAGTGGCTTCCCCAAGGTCACACAGCAGACGAGTGGCGGAGCCAGGATTGGAACCCGCGTCCTGTGACACCCAAGCCCCTGCTCTTTCCACTGAGCCACGCGGCTTCTCTGGTTCCATCCCTGAGGCGAACCCTAGGAAGGCATTTTCCAAAGGGCAGAGGGAAGAGGGAGTCTTGCTTCGGGAAAGCAGTGTTTACCGCCGATGTCAAGCTTGGGTTTCCATAGCAAAGATCCCAGACCCCCCGACCTCAGGGGACCGTTCCTGAGTCAGGCCTCAGGACACTCGGGGAACCGAGGCCTTCCGGGACCGCGGGAGAAGCCGCCGGCCCAGGGGTCTCCAGGGAGAAGCAGCGTGGCTCAGTGGAACATATTAACAAGATAAAATAAGTAGAATAGTAAATATGTACAAGTAAAATAAATAGAGTAAGCACTGGGGTAGATACGAGGTAATCAGGTTGTCCTACAGGGGCCTTACAGAGGTCTATTTATTTTATTTTGTTAGTATGTTTGGTTTTGTTCTCTGTCTCCCCGTTTTAGACTGTGAGCCCACTGTTGGGTAGGGACTGTCTCTATATATTGCCAATTTGTACTTCCCAAGCGCTTAGTACAGTGCTCTGCACATAGTAAGCGCTCAATAAATACGATTGATTGATTGATCATGGGTTCTAATCCCGGCTCCACCGCTTGTCACGGAAAGTCACTTAACTTCTCTGTGCCTCAGTTCCCTCAGATAATAATAATAATAATGGCATTTGTTAAGCGCTTACTATGTGCAAAGCACTGTTCTAAGCGCTGGGGAGGTTACAAGGTGATCAAGTTGTCCCACGGGGGGCTCGCAGTCTTAACCCCCATTTTACAGATGAGGGAACTGAGGCCCAGAGAGGTGAAGTGACTTGCCCAAAGTCACACAGCTGGCAATTGGATTTGAATCCGTGACCTCTGACTCCAAAGCTTGGGCTCTTTCCACTGAGCCATGCTGTTTCTCATCTGTAAAATGGGATTAAGACTGTGAGCCCCACGTGGGACAACCTTGATTATCTTGTATCCCCCCAGAGCTTAGAACAGTGCTTGGCACATAGTAACTGCTTAACAAATACTAACATTATTTATTATTATTATTATTATTATTATTATTATTATTATTATTATTATTATGTGGGTTCTAATCCCAGCTTCTCCACTTGTCTGCTGTGTGATCTTGGGCAAGGCACCATACTTCCCTGGGCTTCAGTTCCCTCATCTGTAAAATGGGGAGGAAAACTGAGAGCCCCATGAGGGACAACCTGATGACCTTGTATCTACCCCAGCGCTTAGAACAGTGCTTGGCACAGAGTAAACGCTTAACAAATCCTGTCTTTGTTAATTTATTCATTTAGTGCCTCCATCATTTTCTCAGACACAGGAAAGACATTCTCGGAGGTGGGGCGGTCAGGTCAGAAAAGCAGAGAAGCAGCCTGGCGTAGTAGATTGAGCCTGGGCTTAGGCGTCTGAAAGGTCCTGGGTTCTAATTCCAGCTCTGCCCCTAGTCTGCTGTGTGACCTTGGGCAAGTCACTTCATTCCTCTGGGCCACGGTTCCCTCATCTGGAAAATGGGGATGAAGACTCGTGGGAGATCCATGTGGGATCGGGACTGTGTCCAATCTGATTATCTTGTATCTACCCCAGCGCTTAGATCTGTGCTTGACACATAGCAAGTGCTTAACAAGTACTATTATTATTATTATTATTAGGGTTCACAGTCTAAGAGGGAAGGAGATCTGGTCTTTTATCCCCATTTTCCCGAGGGGGAAACTGAGTCACAAAGAACTTAACTGACTTGCCCAAGGTCTTGCCCTATGCTCTTTCCACTAGGTCACGCTGATGCAGTCGCATCCTGGGAACAGAGAGGCAGGATACCAGTGGCCAATTATTCATCCCAACTAGAAGCCGGGTGACCTCATGAGCGCTTAGTACAATGCTCTGCTCACAGTAAGCACTCAATCAATACAATCAATCAATCAATCAATTGTATTTATTCAGCGCTTACTGTGTGCAGAGCACTGTACTAAGCGCTTGGGAAGTACAAATTAGCAGCATATAGAGACAGTCCCTACCCAACAGTGGGCTCACAATTGACCAACTGACTGGTGGTTAGAGCTCGGGCCTGGGAATCAGAAGGGTCTGGGTTCTAATCCTGGCTCTACCACTTGTCTGCTGTGTGACCTTGGGCAAGTCGCTTCACTTCTCTGGGCCTCAGTAACCTCATCTGTAAAATGGGGATTGAGAGTGTGAGCCCCATGTGGGACAGGGACTTTGTCCAATCTGATGTGCTCGTAGTCACCCCAGCGCTTAGTACAGTGCCTGGCACATAGTAAGTGCTTAACAAATACCACAATTATTATTATTGTTATTATTCTAATCCTGCCTCCACCACGTGTCTGCAGTGTAACCTTGGGCAAGTCACTTCAGTTTTCTTGGTCTCAGTTATCTCATCGGTAAATGGGAATTAGGACTGCAAGCTCCATGTGGGACAGGAACTGTGTCCAACCAGATTAGCCTGTATCTACCAGGACAGTTGCCTGGTTCATAGTGAATTAATTAATTCATTCATTCAATCGTATTTATTGAGCGCTTACTGTGTGCAGAGAACTGTACTAAACGCTTGGGAAGTACAAGTTGGCAACATATAGAGACGGTCCCTACCCAACAACGGGCTCACAGTCTAGAAGGGGGAGACAGACAACAAAACAAAACATGTGGGCAGGTCAAGTCACCAGAATAAATAAAAATAAAGCTAGATATACATCATTAACAAAATTAATGGAATAGTAAATATGTACAAGTAAAATAAATAGAGTAATAAATCTGTACAAAGATATATACAGGTGCTGTGAGGAGGGGAAGGAGGTAGGGCAGGGGGCTGGGGAGGAGGAGAGGGAAAAGGGGGCACTCAGTCTGGGAATCCTCCCAGAGGAGGTGAGCTCTCAGTAGGGCTTTGAAGGGAGAAAGAGAGCTAGCTTGGCAGATGTGGGGAGGGAGGGCATTCCAGGCCAAGGGGAGGATGTGGGCCGGGGATCGACAGCGGGACAGGCAAGAACGAGGTACAGTGAGGGTGCTTCACAGATACCATAAATTACAAAAAAAAAAAGTGAGTGAGAGATGAGATAGACATTGCCCTGGGGTGCCCTGTCTCAACTACAGCCCTTCCTTAGACCAGCTTTCCAACCTCACAGAACACTATTGTACTCTCTGGAGGGCTTAGTACAGTGCTCTGCAGATTGTAAGTGCTCAATAAATACCATTGGTAGACTGATTGATAGCCCTTCCCCTTACCTAGTAGCCTAAAGCCATCTCAGGCACCATATATGAGGCTACCTCATGTTTCCCAGGGGTTTTCTGGAAGACCCCGAGCCCCAACAGGTTCCTGTAAGGGTAGCTATCGCCGTACCCCCAACAGGCCCGCCCCCAGACCCATTCATTCATTCAGTTGTATTTATTGAGTGTTTACAGTGTGCAGAGCACCGTACTAAGAGTTTGGAAAGTACAGTTAGGCAACAGATAAGAGACAATCCCTACCCAACAACGGGCTCACAGTCTAGAAGGGGGAGGCAGACAACAAAACAAATAGAAAGGCATCAAGAGCATCAAAATAGGTAAATAGAATTATAGATATGTTCACATCATTAACAAAATAAATGGAATAATAAATATGTACAAATATACACAAGCGCTGTGGGGTGGGAAGGGGGTAGAGCAGAGGGAGGGAGTCAGGGCAATGGGGAGGGGAGGAGGAGCAGAGGAAAAGGGGGGCTCAGTCTGGGAAGGCCTGCTGGAGAAGGTGAGCTTTCAGTAGGGCTTTGAAGGGAGGAAGAGAGCTAGCTTGGCGGATGTGAGGAGGAAGGGCATTCCAGGCCAGGGGGAGGACGTGGGCCGGGGGTCGACGGCGGGACAGGCAAGGCCCAGTGAGGAGGTTAGCAGAGGCAGAGGAGCAGAGGGTGCAGGTGGGGCTGGAGAAGGAGAGAAAGGAGGTGAGGTAGGAGGGGGTGAGGTGATGGAGAGCTTCGAAGCCAATAGTGAGGAGTTTTTGCTTCATGCGAATGTTGATAGGCAACCACTGGAGATTTTTGAGGAGGGGAGTGACATGCCCAGAGCATTTCTGTAGAAAGATAATCTGGGCAGCAGAATGAAGTAGAGACTGAAGTGGGGAGAGACAGGAGGCTGGGGAATCAGAAAGAAGACTGATGCAGTAATCCCATTGGGATATTATGAGAGATTGTACCAACAAGGTAGCGGTTTGGATGGAGAAGAAAGGGCGGATCTTGGCAATTTTGTGAAGGTGAGAACAGCAGGTTTTGGTGATGGATTGGATGTATGGGGTGAACAAGAGAGTGAAGACGAGGATGACATTAAAGTTGCAGGCTTGTGAAACGGGAAGGATGGTAGTGCCGTCCACAGTGATGGGAAAGTCAGGGAGAGGGCAGGGTTTGGGAGGGAAGATAAGGAGCTCAATCTTAGATGTGTTGAGTTCGAGGTGGTGGGCAGACATCCAGATGGAGATGTCCTGAAGGCAGGAGGAGATATGAGCCTGGAGGGAGGGAGAGAGAACAGGGGATGGGATGTGGATTTGGGTGTCCCCTGCATAGAGGTGATAGTTGAAGCCGTGGGAGCAAATGAGTTCACCAAGGGAGTGAGTATAGAGGGAGAACAGAAGGGGACCAAGGACTGACCCTTGAGGAACCCCTACAGTAAGGGGATGGGAGGAGGAGCCCGCAAAGGAGACTGAGAATGTATGGCCGGAGAGATAAGAGGAGAACCAGGAGAGAATGGAGTCCATGAAACCAAGGCTGGTTAACGTGTTGAGGAGAAGGGGATGGTCGACAGTGTCAAATAATAATAATAATAGTACGTTTTAAGTGCTTACTATGTGCCAAGCACTGTACAAAGTGCTGGGATGGATACAAGCAAATCGGGTTGGACACAGTCCCTGACCCACATGGGGCTCACAGTCTCCACCCGCCATTTAACCGATGTGGGAACAGAGGCACAGAGAAGTGAAGTGACTCGCCCAAGGTCACAAAGACAAGTGGCGGAGCTGGGATTCATTCATTCATTCAGTTGTATTTATTGAGCGCTTACTGTGTGCAGAACACTGTACTAAGCGCTTATAAAACCCATGACCTTCTGATTTCCAGGCCCGTGCTCTGTCCACTACACCACTTCATAGCAAACCAGTTCTCTGTTCCTCTTGGGTGGTTGTGTTGTGAGTAGATAGACTCCTGGGATTTTCTACCCAGAGTGATCTGCCATAGTTACTGCTATAGTAACTTCAGAGTCAGGATTACCTCATCTTGGATCCCCTTCCCTTCCTTTCACTGTGTAATAGTAATTTTGATATTCGTTAATCATTTACTGTGTGCCAAGCACTGTACTATGCTCTGTACTATGCTAAAGGTCCCACTTGGGATTCATTCATTCATTCAATTGTATTTATTGAGCGCTTACTGTGCGCAGAGCACTGTACTAATCAATCAATCAATCAATCGTATTTATTGAGTGCTTACTGTGTGCAGAGCACTGTACTAAGCGCTTGGGAAGTACAAGTTGGCAACATATAGAGACAGTCCCTACCCAACAGTGGGCTCACAGTCTAAAAGGGGAGACAGAGAACAAAACCAAACATACTAACAAAATAAAATAAATAGAATAGATATGTACAAGTAAAATAAATAAATGAATAAATAGAGTAATAAATATGTACAAACATATATACATATATACAGGTGCTGTGGGGAAGGGAAGGAGGTAAGATGGGGGGATGGAGAGGGGGACGAGGGGGAGAGGAAGGAAGGGGCTCAGTCTGGGAAGGCCTCCTGGAGGAGGTGAGCTCTCAGTAGGGCCTTGAAGGGAGGAAGAGAGCTAGCTTGGCGCTCTTGGAAAGTACAATTCTTCAACAGATAAAGACAATCCCTACCCAACAACGGGCTCACAGTCTAGAAGGGGGGAGACAGACAACAAAACAAAGCAAGTCGATAGGCATCAATAGCATCAAAATAAATAAATAGAATTATAGATATATACACATCATTAATAAAATAAATAGAACAATAAATATGTACAGTTTTACACAAGTGTTGTGGGGCAGGGAGGGGGATAGAGGAGAGGGAGGGAGTAGGGGTGATGGGGAGGGGAGGAGGACCAGAGGAAAAGGGAGGTGCTCACTGTAAGCTTCACATTGTAAGGGGGAGGGAGAACAGGTATTGAATCCCCATTTTACAGATGAGGGAACTGAAGCACAGAGAAATGAAGTGATTTGCCCAAGGTCACACAGTAGGTAAGTGGCAGAGCTAGGATTATTCATTTATTCATTCAATCGTATTTATTGAGTGCTTACTGTGTGTAGAGCACTGTACTAAGTGCTTGGAAAGGCCAATTCAGCAACAAAGTACAATGCAGCAACAAAGAGAGACAAGACTGTGAGCCCGTTGTTGGGTAGGGACCATCTCTATACGTTGCCAACTTGTACTTCCCAAGCGCTTAGTACAGTGCTCTGCACACAGTAAGCGCTCAATAAATATGATTGAATGAATGAATGAATCCCTGCCCACAACAGGCTCACAGTCTATAAGGGGAGAGACAGACAACAAAACAAGTAAACAGACATCAATAGCATCAATATAAATAAATAGAATTATAGGTACATATCAAAATGAGTGAACTGGCATTAATATAAATAAACAGAATTATAGATATGTACATATATACACAAATGCTGTGGGGTGGAGGGTAGAGCAAAGGGACTTAGACGTGGCAATGATGATGATGATGATGATGGTATTTGTTAAGCACTTACTATGTGCGAAGCACTGTTCTAAGCTCTGGGGGGCAATACAAGGTGATCAGGTTGTCCTACGTGGGGCTCACAGTCTTAGTCCCCATTTTACAGATGAGGTAACTGAGGCTCAGAGAAGTGAAGTGACTTGCCCAAAGTCACACAGCAGACAAGTGGCAGAGCCGGGATTCGAACCCATGACCTCTGACTCCCAAGCCCGGGTTATTTCCACTGAGCCACACTGCTGGAGGGGAAGGGAAGCTGAGGAAAACGGGGGCTTAGTCTGGGACCCAGATTCATTTATTCAATCTGCTTACTGCTTACTGTGTGCAGAGCACTATACTCAGCCTTTGGAAAGTACAATTCAGCAACAAATAATAATAATAATAATAATGATGGCATTTATTAAGTGCTTACTATGTGCAAAGCACTGTTCTAAGCACTGGGGAGGTTACAAGGTGATCAGGTTGTCCCACGTGTGGCTCACACTCTTAGTCCCCATTTTACAGATGAGGTAACTGAGGCCCAGAGAAGTGACGTGACTTGCCCAAAGTCACTCAGCTGACAATTGGTGGAGCCGGGGTTTGAACCCAGGACCTCTGATTCCAAAGCCTGTGCTCTTTTCCACTGAGGCACGCTGCTTCTCTAGCCACGCTGCTTCTCGAGAAAATCCCTGCCCACAACGGGCTCACAGTCTAGAAGGGGGATAATGATGGTATTTGTAAAGCGCTTACTATGTGTCAAGCACTGTTCTAAGCGCTGGGATAGATACAAGATAATCAGGTTGTCCCACATGGAGCTCACAGTCTTAATCCCCATTTTACGGATGAGGGAACTGAGGCACAGAGAAGTGAAGCGACTTGCCCAATTCACACAGCTGACAGGTGGCGGAGACAGGATTAGAACCCACAACCTCTGACTCCCAAGTTGGGGCTCTTTCCACTAAGCCACATTAGAACTCAGGTCCACTGACTCCCAAGTCCGTGCTCTTTCCATTATCTGCAGCACAGCTGTAAATAGATAGATAGGTAGATAAATAATAATAATTATTCTGATGACTTGACACCTGTCTATGTGTTTTGTTTTGTTGTCTGTCTCCCCCTTCTAATAATGATAATAATAATGGCATTTATTAAGTGCTTACTATGTGCAAAGCACTGTTCTAAGTGCTGGGGAGATTACAAGGAGATCAGGTTGTCCCACGGGGGGCTCACAGTTTTAATCCCCATTTTGCAGATGAGGTAACTGAGGCCTAGAGAAGTTAAGTGACTTGCCCAAAGTCACACAGCTGACAACTGGCAGAGCTGGGATTTGAACCCATGACCTCTGACTCCAAAGCCCGGGCTCTTTCCACTGAGCCATGCCACTTCCCTTCTTACCTTCTAAACCTTGAACCCATTGTTGGGTAGGGACCATCTCTATATGTTGTCGACTTGTACTTCCCAAGCGCTTAGTACAGTGCTCTACACACAGTAAGCACTCAATAAATACGATTGAATGAATGAATAATAGTGGCATTTGTTAAGAGCGTACCATGTGCCAAGCACTGTACTAAGCGCTGGGGTAGATAGACAATGATCAGTTCCCACATGGGTCTCCCAGTTCAATGGAGAGGCAGAACAGGTAGTAAATCCTCATTTTGCAGGCAAGGAAACTGAGGCCCAGAGAAGTGAAGTGACTTACCCAAGAAAAGCAGCATGGCATAGCGGATAGAGCATGGGCCTGGGAGTAAGAAGGTCATGAGTTCTAATCCTGGCTCTGCCCCTTGTCTACTGTGACCTTGGGCCGGTCACTTCACTTCTCTGGGCCTCAGTTCCCTCATCTGTAAAATGGGGATCGAAACTGTGAGCCCCGCATGGGACAGCGACTGTGTCCAATCCGATTTGCTTGTATCCACCCCAGCGCTTAGTACGGTGCCCAGCACATAGTAAGCTCTTAACAAATGCCATTATTATTATCAATATCATTATTATTATTATTCTCTGTGCCTCAATCACCTCATCTGTAAAATGGGGTTTGAGACTGTGAGCCCCATGTGGGACAGGGACTGTATCTACCCCAGTGCTTACTACAGTAAACAGCGTACAGTAAGCAGTCTTAGAGAAGCAGCATGGCTCAGTGGAAAAGAGCCCAGGCTTTGGAGTCAGAGGTCATGGGTTCAAATCTCGGCTCCGCCAATTATCAGCTGTGTGACTTTGGGCAAGTCACTTGACTTCTCTGGGCCTCAGTTCCCTCATCTGTAAAATGGGGATGAAGACTGTGCGCCCACGTGGGACAACCTGATGACCTTGTATCTACCCCAGCGCTTAGAACAGTGCTTGGTACATAGTAAGCACTTAAAAAAATGCCATCATCATTATTATTATTGCTATTACAGTGCCTGGCACATAGTAAGCACTTAACAAATACCATAATCATTACTATTATTATCATTATAATAATAAGTCAAACAGCTGGCAGGGTCACACAGCAGACAAGTGGCAGAGGTGGGATTAGAACCCAGGTCCTCGAACTCCCATACCTTGGGCAGACCAGGGGGGAGAAAGAGAGAGAGATAAATGAATGAATTAAGAAGTCATGTCAACCCAAAAGAGATAAAAGAATGAATTAAATAGTCACGTCAAGCCCGCCATCAGAGGCTCTGTGGGTTCCTTAAGTTTCCTGAAGCAATGTGCCTACCATCCATGCTTGCTGTACAGAAACTCTGAGACAAGATAATAATAATAATGATAATAATAATGATATCTGTTAAGCACTCATTATGTGCCAAGCACCGTTCTAAGAACTGGGGTAGATGCAGGGTAATCATGTTGTCCCACATGGAGCTCACAGTCTTAATCCTCATTTTACAGATGAGGAAACTGAGGCACAGAGAAGTTAAGTGACTTACCCAATTCACACAGCTGACAAGTGACAGAGTGGGATTTGAACCCACATCCTCTGACTCCCAAGCCCGGGCTCTGGTCACTTAGCCATGGTACTTCTCTTCTAGTTCCTCGGAGCCGAGAGAGGCTTTGGAGGAAGAAGCAGTAGGAGGATAGGGAGGTAAGTGGTTCTTTCAGGTAGGGGAGAGAGGGGGATTTGGGGTGGTCTCTTCTCCTCAAGAGGAAGGTTTTTCAGACGCACTGTGACTCAGCTCTCCTGTTAATAATAATAATAATAATAATCATGGTATTTGTTAAGCACTTACTATGTGCCAGACACTGTTCTAAGCACTAGGGTACATACAGGGTAACCAGGTTGTCCCACTTAGAGCTCAGTCTTAATCCCCCTTTTACAGATGAGGTAACTGAGGCATAGAGAAGTCAAGTAAGTTGCCCAAAGTCACACAACTGAAAAGTGGTGGAGCCAGAATTAGAACCCTCTGACTCCTAATAATGATAATAATGATGGTATTTGTTAATAATAATAATGGCATTTATTAAGTGCTTACTATGTGCAAAGCACTGTTCTAAGCACTGGGGAGGTTACAAGGTGATCAGGTTGTCCCATGAGGGGCTCACAGTCTTCATCCCCATTTTACAGATGAGGTAACTGAGGCCCAGAGAAGTTAAGTGACTTGCCCAGGGTCACACAGCTGACAATTGGCAGAGCCGGGATTTGAACCCATGACCTCTGACTCCAAAGCCCGGGCTCTTTCCACTGAGCCACGCTGTTAAGTGTGTTAAGCTTACTACATGCAAAGCACTGCTCTAAGCGCTGGGGGAGGGGGGGATACAAGGTGATCAAGTTGTCCCATGTGGGGTTCAGTCTTCATCCCCATTTTACAGATGAGGTAACTGAGGCTCTGAGAAGTTAAGTGACTTGCCCAAGGTCACACAGCAGACATGTGGCAGAATTGGGATTCAAACCCATGACCTCTAACTCCAAAGCCCTAAGCCCATGCTCCTTCCACTAAGCCACACTGCTTCACTTCCTTGTCTCTCCAACTCCCCTCTTGCACAGCCTAGTAGAAAGAGTGTGGCTCAGTGGAAAAAGCCCGGGCTTGGGAGTCAGAGGTCATGGGTTCAAATCCCACTCCATCAATTGTCAGCTATGTGACTTTGGGCAAGTCACGTAACTTCTCTGGGCCTCAGTTACCTCATCTGTAAAGTGGGGATTAAGACTGTGAGCCCCCCGTGGGACAATCTGATCACCTTGTAACCTCCCCAGCGCTTTGAACAGTGCTTTGCACATAGTAAGCGCTTAATAAATGTCATTATTATTATTATTATTTGCACATAGTAAGTGCTTAATAAATGCCATTTAAAAAAAAGAGCAAGGGCCTGGGAATCAGAGGATGTGGGTTCTAATTCTGGCTCTTCCACTAGTCTGCCGTGTGACCTTGGGCAAGTCACTTCTCCGTGCCTCTGTTTCCTCATATGTAAAATAGGGATTCAATGCCTGTTCTCCCTCCTACTTAGACTGTGACCCTCAGACTCCCCCTCGTCTCCCCCTCCCCCTCGTCTCCCTCTCCATCCCCCTCATCTTGCCTCCTTCCCTTCCCCACAGCACCTGTATATATGTATATGTTTGTACATATTTATTACTCTATTTATTTATTTTACTAGTACATGTCTATTCTATTTATTTTGTTTTGTTAGTATGTTTGGTTTTGTTCTCTGTCTCCCCCTTTTAGACTGTGAGACCTCTGTTGGGTGGGGACTGTCTCTATATGTTGCCAACTTGTACTTCCCAAGCGCTTAGTACAGTGCTCTGCACACAGTAAGCGCTCAATAAATATGATTGATTGATTGATTGATGACTTTTAAGTGGGACAGGGACTGTGTCTGACCTGATTATCTTGTATCTACCCCAGCACTTAGTACAGCGCTTGACCCATAGTAACTGCTTAAATGCTATTATCATTGTTATTATTTTTATTATTTATTGTCATCAACGAATGTTAACCTTCTCACTGTATCTTGATCTCATCTATCTCGCCACTGACCTCTAGCCCACATCCTACCTCTGGCCTGGGACACCCTCCTTTCTCATATCGGACAGGTAATTGCTCTCCCCCTACTTCGAAACTTTATTGAAGGCCCATCTCCTCCAAGAAGCCTTCCCTAACTAAGCCTTCTTCTCCTCTTCTCCCACTCCCTTCTGTGTCACTCTTACTTGCTCCTTCATTCATCCTCCCTCCCATCCCCAGAGCACATATGAATATATCAGCAATTTATTTATTTATTTATATTAATATCTGTCTCCACCTTTAGACTCTGAACTCGTTGTGGGCAGTAATGTGTCTGTTGTTGCACCGTACTCTCCCAAGCTCTTAGTACAGTGCTTTGCTCACAGTAAGTGCTCAATAAATACAACTGAATGAATGAATCATCATCATCTTTTAGAGTGTGAGCCCACTGTTGGGTAGGGACTGTCTCTGTATGTTGCCAACTTGTACTTCCCAAGCGCTTAGTACAGTGCTCTGCATACAGTAAGTGCTCAATAAATACGATTGATTGATTGATTGATCATCCATCTATGCCTCACACCACCTGCTTGTAAACATTTTTTTCTGCCCGCTCCATTAGAGTGACAACTCCTCATGGGCAGGGAACACTTCCCAAGCACATAGAGAAGCAGCGTGGCTCAGTGGAAAGAGCACGGGCTTGGGAGTCAGAGGTCATGGGTTCTAATCCCACCTCCCCCACATGTCTGCTGTGTGACCTTGGGCAAGTCACTTAACTTCTCTCTGACTCAGTTCCCTCATCTGTAAAATGGGGATTAAGACTATGAGCCCCACGTGGGACAACCTCATCACCTTGTATTCCCCCCAGCACTTAGAACAGTGCTTCACACATAGTAAGCGCTTAACAAGTACCAACATTATTATTATTATTATTATTATTACTTGGTACAGTGCTCTGAACATAATAAGCACTCAATAAATACGATTGAATGAATGAATCTACCAACTCTATTCTACTGTACTCTCCCAAGTGCTTAGTACAGTTTTCGGTACATAGTAAGCATTCAATAAATACCATTGATATTGATTGATTGTGTCACTCCTTGTTCTGAATTTCCCTAGTGCTTAGTACAGTGCATTACATCCAGTGGGTGTATTTTCTACAACATTTGTTGGGGTAGATACAAGCAAATCGGGTTGGACATAGTGCACATCCCACTCAGGGCTCACAGTCTTAATCCCCATTTTACAGATGAGATCAGCGAGGAACGGAGAAGTCAAGTGACAAGTGACAAGTGGTGGATCCAGGATTAGAACCCAGGTCCTTCCGACTCCCAGTCCTTTACTCTACGCACTAGACCACACTGCTTTTCTATTATAAATAAAGGCTGCATCTATCAATCAGTCATACTTTTTGAGTGCTTACTGTGTGCAGAGCACTGTACTGAGCACTTGGGAGAGTACAACACAACGCTCTAACGAACCCATTCCCTGCCATTAGTACCATTAGAATTAGTACGATTAGAAGCAGTGTGGCTCAGTGGAAAGAGCCCGGGCTTTGGAGTCAGTGGTCATGGGTTCAAATCCCGGCTCTGCCAGCTGTCAGCTGTGTGACTTTGGGCAAGTCACTTCACTTCTCTGTGCCTCAGTTACCTCATCTGTACAATGGGGATTGACTGTGAGGCCCCCGTGGGACAACCTGATCACCTTGTAGCCTCCCCAGCGCTTAGAACAGGGCGTTGCACACAGTAAGAGCTTAATAAATGCCATCTTTATTTATTATTATTATTATTACCAAATACCCTGGTTTGACTTAAGAAAAGACAAGATGGCTCATGTTCCAATTCAGGTGGACAAATAAGGAAGCGGAAGTTGGGCTAGTCAGGCCTATTTATCCTGCGAGTGCATAACAGACGGTAGTCTGTTCATCCATTGTTTCATAGGACAACTTTGAAAATCTTAATCATTTGGTCTATTTGAAATTTTGCTTATGCAGCAAGATGCATAAAACAGAGTGGAGGTTATTCGTTTTGAGAGAGAGAGAGAGAGATAAATGAATGAATTGAAAAGTCATGTCAAGCCGAGAGAGATAAAGGAATGAATTAAAAAGTCATGTCAAGCCTGCAGTCAGAGGTTCTATGGGCTCCTTAAATTTCCTGAAGCAAGTGTGCTTACCACTCACCCTTGCTGTACAGAAAGTCTGAGACAAGATAATAATAATAATAATAATAATGGTTTTAAGCACTTATTATGTGCCAAGAACTGTTCTAAGCACTGGGGTAGACACAACGTAATCAGGTTGTCCCACATGGGGCTCACAATCTTAATCCCTATTTTACAGATGAGGGAACTGAGGCACAGAGAAGTTAAGTGACTTGCCCAATTGACACAGCTGACAAGCGGAGGAGCCGGGATTAGAACATATTTACTTAGAACATATTATTTTGCTTCGAGTTAGCTTCGCTTGTAATAATAATAATTGTTGTGCTATTTGTTAAGCACTTACTGTGTCCCAGGCACTGGACTAAGCGCTGGGGTGGATACCGGCAAATCGGGTTGGACACAGTCCCTGTCCCACACGAGGCTCACGGTTTTAATCCCCATTTTACAGATGAGGTAACTGAGGCACAGGCAATTTAAGTGATTGGCCCAAGGTCACACAGAGGGGGAATTAGAACCCCGGTTCTTCTGATTTCCAGATCCCTGCTCCACCCACTAGGCCATGCAGCTTCTTGGTGAAAGGCTGTAGGAAAAGCCACATGCTTTAAGCACTTACTGTGTGCAGAGCACCAGGAAACAATAAACAGGTGGAAATTACTCACAGTCCCTGGCGCTCGGGTAGCTCACAATCTAAAACTTTAAATGGTGGGAGAGGGAACTAGTGACAGACGCATAAGGAGAGATGAAGCAAAGCACTAAAACACCATAAAGACATGGGTAAATGTACAAAAACTGCGTGACCTAGTGTTATGGAGCAAAAAAAAAAAATAGAGTGACTATAATGGCTGGGTTGTTTTGATTATTTGGGAAGGAGCACTGTAAAATAGCAAATATTACCCCATGCAATGAATTTAATTGGCTTTTAACCTGATTTATCTCTTGCCAATGACCGGAGCTACAGTGGCCAGGTGTTTTTGATGATGGTAATAATGATAGTATTTGTTAAGCACTTACTACATGTCAAGCACTGTAGTCAGTCGTATTTATTGAGCAGAGCTTACTGTGTGTAAAGCACTGTACTAAGTGCTTGGGAGAGTACAGTTCAACAATAAACAGATACTTTCTCTGCCCACAACAAGCTTACAATCTAGAGGGGGAGAGGGATATTAATAGAAATAAATAAATTACAGATATGACAAATTATAGATATAATTAATACAGACATACCAAGTGCTGGGAGAGATACCAGATAATCAGGACCCACATGGGGTTCACAATCTAAGTAGGAGGGAGAATGGATAATGAATCCCCATTTTTCAGTAAGCGTTCAATAAATACGATTGATTGAATGAATGAATGTGGGGCTCACAGTCTCAATCCCCGTTTTACAGATGAGGTAACTGAGGTACAGAGAAGTGAAGTGAGTTGCCCAAGGTTACACAGCAGACATGAGAAGGAGCAGGAGTTAGAATCCATGACCTGCTGAAGTACAGTGCTCTGTATACTGTAAGCTCTCAATAAATATGATTGAATAAATGAAGGAAGGAATGAATGTCTCCCAGGCCTGTGCTCTGTTAGGCCATGTTACTGCCAATATCACAGACAGGTTCCCTGCCCAGAAAGATTTTACAGTCTAAAGGGGCATTTTCTCAGCCACAGCGGAGGCTGCTGAAAACGTGCAGGGAGGCTAGCCTGCAGATGCAGGATGTTTGGTCTGCTTCTGGAGATATCCAACTAGGCCACACTACTCGTCTTAATAAATGCTATAACTACAGTTATTACTGTGGCAGCCTCCTCCTCCTCATCGCCACCCACCATTCATTCATTCAGTTGTATTTATTGAGCGCTTACTGTGTGCAGAGCACTGGACTAACGGCTTGGAAGGTACTATTCGGGCAACAGAGACGTTTAAACCTTTAAATCTGTCTAAGGGGCAGGCCCCAGAGATGACTCCAGAAGGTGTAATCACCAGATTTCAACAGGCCAGGGTTTCTCTTTCCTTTGCCGGAGGCCTGTCTGGATCGTCTCCCTCTTTTCTTATCCATTTCCCATCTAGCTGCTTACAAATCCATTATTTGCCCTCTTTCTAATTGATTAATCCCACCGGGATCTCTCGATCAACAGAGGTGCTCTAGGGGGAGGAGAGAATCATCTGATCGGCTCCTGCGGGCATTTATGCCGCTAGCTCTTCGAAGGAACAAATCCCAATTTCCTCCAGGTGGAAATGAAGAAAGGCAGATGCCAGATTAGCCTGCCTGCCTGGAATCTTTCCTCTCTTGTACATGCTTTGTATTCCTCAGGCAGAACCGTTTCTGTAAGTAGAACACCATAGATTTCCCTGCTGGTTCATGAAATGCGTTTTAGTTTAGAGCACTGAAAATCCATTTAGTAGATATATTGCTTTAATAGTCAACTCGCTAGTTAAGTTCCTTATCATTCACCAGAGTAACAACAGCGTGCTGTCATTTTTTCCGGTATTTTCCCTCAGTAGAGCCAATAAAACCAGATCATTGAAACCTTTTAACGGTAAAGTCAAACCAGCCCCCTCCTCCTCCTAGGGCAATGTGTGTGGATCCCCAGGATTTTTGTCCAGTCTCTTGGCTTCTCAGTGAGAGCCCTGGAGATTACATTAGAATCACTTTTTCTTGAGGTTTGGACCTTTAATAACGTGTCTCATTCATTCATTCATTCAATTGTATTTATTGAGCGCTTACTGTGCACAGAGCACTGTACTAAGTGCTTGGGAAGTACAAGTCGGCAACATATAGAGGCGGTCCCTACCCAACAATGGGCTCACAGTCTAGAAGGGGGAGATGTACAACAAAACAGGAGAAGCAGCGTGGCTCAGTGGAAAGAGCACAGGCTTTGGAGCCAGAGGTCATGGGTTTGAATCCCAGCTCCGCCACATGTCTGCTGCGTGACCTTGGGCAACTCACGTCACTTCTCTGAGCCTCAATTACCTCATCTGTAAAATGGGGATTAAGACTGGGAGCCCCACGTGGGACAACTTGATCACCTTGTATCTCCCCCCAGTGCTTAGAACAGTGATCTGCACATAGTAAGAGCTTAACAAATGCCACCATTATTATTATAAAACAAAACGGATGGACAGGTGACAAGTCGTCAGAACAAATAGAATTAAAGCTAAATGCACATCATTAACAAAATAAATAGAATAGTAAATATGTACAAGTAAAATAAATAGAGTAATAAATCTGTACAAATATATACAAGTGTCGTGGGGAGGGGAAGGAGGTAGGGCCGGGTGGGTGGAGAGGAGGAGAGGAAAAAGGGGGCTCAGTCTGAGAAGGCCTCCTGGGGGAGGTGAGCTCTCAATAGGACTTTGAAGGAAGAAAGAGAGCTAACTTGGCAGATGTGTGGAGGGGAGGGCATTCCAGGCCAAGGGAAAGATATGGGTCGGGGGTCGACGGCGGGACAGGCGAGAATGAGGCCCAGTGAGGAGGTTAGCGGTGGCAGAGGAGCGGAGGGTGTGGGCTGGGCTGGAGAAGGAGACAAGGGAGGTGAGGTAGAAGGGGGCGAGGTAATGGAGAGCCTTGAAGCTGAGAGTGAGGAGTTTTTGCTCGATTAGTAGGTTGACAGGCAACCACTGGAGATTTTTGAGGAGGGGAGTGACATGCCCAGAGTGTTTCTGTAGAAAGATAATCCGGGCAGCAGAGTGAAGTTTTCACCTCTCCAGTTCACACCCTTCCTCCTCCTTGCTGGCAGGATCAACAAGTGTTTAGGACAGTATTCTGTGCATAGAAAATGCTCGAAAATAATAATTCTGGTAATTATGGCAATTGTTCATTCATTCAATTGCATTCATTGAACAATTATTGCATGCAGAGCAATGTACTAAGCGCTTGGAAGAGTACAATACAACAATAAACAGATACATTCCCTGCCCACAACAAGCTTGCAGTCTAGAGAAGGGGAGGCAGACATTAATATAAATAAATCAATGACAGATGTGTACAAAAGTACTGTGGGGCTGGGACGGGGGAAGAGCAAATGGAGCGAGTCAGGGCGATGCAGAAGGGAATGGGAGAAGAGGAAAAGGGGACTTAGTCTGGGAAGCCTCTTGGAGGAGATGTGCCTTCAGTAAGGCTTTGAAGGCGGGGAAAGAAATTGTCGGATTTGAAGAGGGAGGGTGTTCCAGGCTAGAGACAGGACGTGGGCTAGGGTTAGGTGGTGAGATAGGTGAAATCGAGGCACAGTGAGGTTAGCTCTAGAGGAGTGAAGTGTGAGGGCTGGGTTGTGGAAGGAGAGTAGTGAGGTGTGGTGGGAGGGGGCAAGGTTGAATGCTTTAAAGCTAATGGTGAGGAGTTTTTGTTTGATGCGGAGGTGGATGGGCAACCACTGGAGTTTTTTGAGGAGGGGGATGATGTACTGAACGTTTTTGTAGAAAAATGATCCAGGCATCAGAGGGAAGTGTGGGCTGGAATGGGGAGAGACAGGAGGCTGGGAGGTCAGCTAGAAGGCTTTTGCAGTAATCCAGGCAGGATAGGGTGAGTGATTGTATTAAAGTGGTAGCAGTTTGGATGGAGAAGAAAGGGCAGAGTTTAGCGATGTTGTGAAGGTGGGACTGACAGGATTTGGTGATGGATTAAATATGTGGGTTGAATGAGAGAGAGGAATCAAGGATAATGCCAAGGTTACAGGCCTGTGAGACAAGAAGGATGGTGGTGCCATCTACAGTGATGGGAAAGTCAGGAGGAGGACATTCATTCAATCATATTTATTGAGCGCTTACTATGTGCTGAGCACTGTACTAAGTGCTTCGTTTGGATGGAGAGATAAGTGGTTCTGTTTTGGACATATTAAGCTTGAGGTGACGGGAAGACAACCAAGTAGAGATGTTTTGAAGGCAGGAGGCAGTGCAAGACTGCTGAGAGGGAGAGAGATCAGGGCTGGAGATGTAGGTTGGTTATCCTCCACATAGATGTGGTAGTTGAAGCTATGGAAGTGAATGAGTTCTCCAAGGGAGTGGCTGTAGATGGAGAATAGGAGACCCAGATGGGATCCTTGTTATGTGCTTACTATGTGTCGAGCACTGTTCTACGCACTCAAGTAGGTACAAGTTAATTAGGTCAAACCAAGTCCCTGCCCCACACAGGGCTCACAGTCTAAGGCAGTGAGAGAAGAGGTATTGATTCCCCATTTTACAGTTGAGGAAACGGTTGAGGCACTGAGAAGTTAAAGTGACTTGCCCGAGGTCACCCACGAAAAGCAAGTGGCAGAGCAGGGACTAGAACCCAGTACTTCTGATTTCCAAACCCTTTCTTTTTCCACTAAGCCACACTATTTATTACTCTATTTTACTTGTACATGTTTACTACTCTATTTATTTTACTTGTACATATTTACTACTCTATTTTGTTAGTGATGTGCTTATAGCTATAATGCTACTTATTCCGATGGTTTTGACACCTGTCTACATGTTTTGTTGTCTGTCTCCCCCTTCTAGACTGTGAGCCCATTGTTGGGAAGGGAACATCTCTGTATGTTGCCAACTTGTACTTCCCAAGCACTTAGTACAGTGCTCTACACACAGTAAGCACTCAATAAATACAATTGAATGAATGCTCCCTCAAATACCATCTATTATTGATTGGCCCACTCTCCTTCTTCAAATCCAGCAGACCACTGCTCTCCCATTTTCAAAACCCTTCCGAAATCTCAATTCTGCCAAAGAAACTTTCTCAGTTGACTTTTCCTTCTTCCCAGGACACATCCTTCCTTCTCTATCATCTCAGCATTTTTGCATTCACTACTTTTCTTTGCACTTTGGTACATATTGTTTGATATACTCAACTATTTGAGCCCTTCTCCCTCTTGTTTGCAGATTGTTTTATGTCGATCTCTCTCTTGTGGGCAGGGATCATGTCTTTTTCTACTGTACTTTTCCAAGCACTTAGTACAGTGCTTTTCATGAAGTACACATTCAGTAAATGCTACTGATTGATCGATTGGTTGGAGGAATAGAGGAGGGGAATTTAATCTTTATTTTGGTCTTTTTTGTTGTTGTTTTAATGGCATCCGTTAAATGCTAGCTCTATCCAAGCACTATACTAAGCACTGGGGGTGATAAAAGATAATTAGGTTGAACACAACCCCTGTCCCACAAGCGGCTCACGGTCTTAATCTTCATTTTACAGAGGAGGGAACAGAGGCACAAAGAAGTGAAGTGACTTACCCAAGGTCACACAGCAGGTAAGTGGCAGAACTGGCATTAGAACTCACGTGCTTCTTACGCCCAGGTTCATGCTCTATCCACTAGGCCATGCTGCTCTTCCTGATTTGAACCTCGGAATGATTTCCTCTTTTCCGATGAACAGGACAACCAGCCTCTATAAGTAGGTTCAGTGGCTGGCTTGTTTAAACTTTTGAACATTCTTTCTTCCTTCTTTCAGCCCACTGTGGGTGGCAGAAAGTTCGATCAATCCCATTTTACAGGTGAGGAAACTGAGGCTGAGGGGTTAATCAAAGTCATGCCAAGATTCGGCTCAGGCCACTGATAATAATAATAATAATCATGATATTTGTTAAGTGCTTATTACGTGCCAGGCACTGTACTAAGCACTGGGGTGTATACAAGCAAACCGGGTTGAAAACAGTTCCTGTCCTACATGGGGCTCACATTCTCAATCCTCATTTTACAGATGAGGAAACTGAGGCACAGAGAAGAACGCATGACCTCACTGATCTTTTCCCCAGTTTAGTGTAGAGACTGTTTTGGGTGGATATTGTTTGGATTAGGATGTGTGAATTCCCTCTGCTCCTAGAGAACAATCTTCTCCAAACATACATTAGTGATTCTTTGTTGTCACCATCATTATCTTCATCAATAGATTCATCTACTGAGCCCTTACTGAGTGTGCAACACTGTGCTAAGTGCTTAGGAGAGCATCACAAATTGGAGAAGCAGCTTAGTGAAAAGAGCACGGGTTTGGGAGTCAGAGGTCATGGGTTCTAATCCCAGCTCCACCAATTGTCAGCTGTGTGACTTTGGGCAAGTCACTTCTTTCTTTGTGCCTCAGTTACCTCATCTGTAAAATAGGGATGAAGACTATGAGCCCCACGTGGGACAACCTAATTACCTTGTATCTATCCTAGCGCTTAGAACAGTGTTTGGAACATAGGAAGCGCTTAACAAATACCATCATCATCATCATAACAATCAATCAGTGGTATTTATTGAGTTCTTACTGTGAGCAGAACACTAAACGCTTGGGAGAGCACAATACAATAGAGTTGGGAGAAATGATCCCTGTCCCCAGTGAGCTTACAGTCTAGAGGAGAAACAAGACCTATGATCATGGCCCTTCAGGAGCTTTCAGTCAAATGAGGGAGGCAGATAGATAAAAATCACTTAGTAGTGAAGTAGAGAAGCAGAGTGGAGTGGAAAGAGCACAGACCTGAAAGTCAGAGGACCTGGGTTCTAATCCCACCTCCGCCACTTGCTTGCTGTTTGACCTTGGACAAGTCACTTAATTTCTCTGTGCCTCAGTTTCCTCAACTGTAAAATGGGGATTAAATACCTCTTCTCCCTCCTTCTTGGACTGTGAGCACCACGTGGGGCAGAGACTGTGCCTGACTCAATTAACTCGTACTTGCCCCAACACTTAGAACAGCATTTGACACATAATAAGCACTTGACAAATACCATAAAAAAAGTAGGGCCCTGCCACCTCATGCCCACTTTCACATGGTGACTGCATTGTGTGATAGTGAACAAACTCAGGGCTTTGACATCAGGGGGTCCTGCAGTTATTCACACTGAACCACAGCCATGTAGACCTCAGGATGCAGTCTACTTCCTGAGAGGGAGGCCTGTTGGGTTTCAGTTTCTTTGACTGCTTTAATAGGACTGGAGAGCAGAATCCCAGTATATAATTATTTGTACTTATTGAGTGTCAACTGTGCAAATCGCCGAACTGGACTGTAAACTAGTTGTGGGTAGGGAACATATCTACCAAATCTCTTATGTTGTACTCTCCCAAGAGCTTTATTTCTATTTATTCTGGTGACTTGACACCTGTCCACATGTTTTGTTTTGTTTTGTTGTCTGTCTCCCCCTTCTAGACTGTAAGCCCGTTGTTGGGTAGGGACAATATATGTTGCCAATTTGTACTTCCTAAGCGCTTAGTACAGTGCTCTGCACACAGTAAGTGCTCAATAAATACGATTGAATGAATGAATGAATACGGTCTACTTCCTGAGAGGGAGGCCTGTTGGGATACAGTCTACTTCTTGAGAGGGAGGCCCGTTGGGATGCAGTCTACTTCTTGGGGGAGAGGCCTTTTGGGTTGCAGTCTACTTTCTGGAAGAAAGGCCTGTTGGGATGCAGTCCACTTCATGGGGGAGAGGCCTGTTGGGATGCAGTCTACTTCCTGGGAGAGAGGCCTGTCGGGATGCAGTCTACTTCTTGGGGAAGAGGCCTGTCAGGATGCAGTCTACTTCCTGAGAGGGAGTCCTGTTGGGATTCAGTCTACTTTCTGGGAGAGAGGCCTGTTGGGATGCAGTCTACTTCCTGAGAGGGAGGCCTGTTGGGATGCGTTCTACTTCCTGAGAGGGAGGCCTGTTGGGATGCAGTCTACTTCTTGGGGGAGAGACCTGTCAGGATGCAGTCTAATTCCTGAGAGGGAGGCCTGTAGGAATACAGTCTACTTCCTGAGAGGGAGGCCTGTTGGGATTCAGTCTACTTCCTGAGAGGGAGTCCTGTTGGGATTCAGTCTACTTCCTGAGAGGGAGGCCCATTGGGATTCAGTCTACTTTCTGTGAGAGAGGCCTGTTGGGATGCAGTCTACTTCCTGAGAGGGAGGCCCATTGGGATTCAGTCTACTTTCTGTGAGAGAGGCCTGTTGGGATGCAGTCTACTTCCTGAGAGGGAGGCCTGTTGGGATACATTCTACTTCCTGAGAGGGAGGCCTGTTGGGATGCAGTCTACTTCTTGGGGGAGAGACCTGTCAGGATGCAGTCTAATTCCTGAGAGGGAGGCCTGTAGGAATACAGTCTACTTCCTGAGAGGGAGGCGTGTTGGGATGTAGTCTACTTCTTGGGGGAGAAGCCTGTTGGGTTGCAGTCTACTTTCTGGAAGAAAGAGCTTTTGGGATGCAGTCCACTTCTTGCGGGAGAGTCCTGTTGGGATGCAGTCTACTTCCTGAGAGGTAGGCCCATTGGGAAGTAGTCTACTTCCTGATAGTGAGGACCATTAGGATGCAGTCTACTTTCTTGGAGAGAGGCCTGTTAGGATGCAGTCTACTTCCTGAGATGGAGGCCTGTTGGGATATATTCTATTTCCTGGGAGAGAGGCCTGTTGGGATGTAGTCTAATTCCTGACAGGGAGACCTGCTGGGATACATTCTACTTCCTGGGAGAGAGGCCTGTTGGGATGCAGTCTACTTCTTGGGGGAGAGGCCTGTCAGGATACAGTCTACTTCCAGAGAGGGAGGCCTGTTGGGATGCAGTCCACTTCTTGGGGAAGATGCCTGTTGGGATACAGTCTACTTCCTGAGAGGGAGGACTGTTGAGATATAGTCTACTTCCTGAGCGGTAGGCCCACTGGGAAGTAGTCTACTTCATGAGAGGGAGGCCTGTTGGGATTCGGTCTACTTTTTGTGAGGGAGACCTGTTGGGATGCAGTCTTCTTCCTGGGAGGGAGGTCTGATGGGATGCAGTCTATTTTCTCCCAAGCAGCCTTATTGGATGTTTGTATCTCGGCCCAAGCCCCATATGGGCCTACCTGAATGATGGGAAAATTCCAGTGGGATGATGCCCACTGATGCCTTTGGACCTCTCTGGGCACCTTTGGACCCCTATGACTTGAATCTCTCTCCCTAGTTTGGAGCCATCAAGGAGCTGCTGGGAGCCAGCTCATTTTGGGCAGGGAATGTTCTGTTTTTGTTGTACTGTACTCTCCCAAGAGCTTAGTACAGTGCTCTGCACCCAGTAAACACTCAATAAATACCATTGATTGACTGACTAACTGGACAGAAGTAGAGGAATGTCAGCTCCCCAGACCTCCCTCCCCTCCCGCTCCACTTTTAGGTATTCGCACCGGGAATTCCTGGTAATAGTGAATAATTGTTAATTAATAATTGTTAACCGTAGAACTTAGAACATGTGAGCATTAGTGGTTCAGTGGTAGACTTCTTACCTGCCACGCAGGAGGCCCGGATTTGATTCCTGGCCAATGCAATAATTGTTTTAGAGCAGCAACGTGGCTCAGTGGAAAGAGCATGGCCCTGGGAGTCAGAGGTCATGGGTTCGAATTCCTGCTCCACCGCTTGTCAGCTGTGTGACTTTGGGCAGGTCATTTAACTTCTCTGTGCCTCAATTGCCTCATCTGTAAAATGGTGATTAAGATTGTGAGCCCCACATAGGACAACCTGATCACCTTGAATCCTCCCCAGTGCTTAGAACAGTGCTTTGCACATAGTAAACGCTTAACACATACCCAAATTATTATTATTATTATAACTAGGCCAGCCTTGAGTAGAATTACCCGTCCATTCTCCCTCTCTCCCACTCCCATTCAAGCCCTGAAACACCCACAGAGTAGCCTGGGGTCTAGCTCTAAATTAAGGCCCAACAAAAGATTACAAAAGATAATCTTGTAGATTTTCAAAAAAGAAAATAATAGGCAGTTTTTACTTAGCATTAACTTGTTTATTGAAAGGAAGCTATTCCTGAAAATGTCCAATCCATGGTTAACCCAGAAGAAATGCTGGAAAATCTCCCCCGCTGTGAGACTCTCTGATTTAGCCCTCTTTTCCCTGATTCCCTCTCCCTTCTGCATCATCTGCATCATCTGAGAAGCCGCGTGGCTCAGTGGACAGAGCACGGGCTTTGGAGTCGTGGGTTCGAATCCCGGCTCTGCCACATGTCTGCTGTGTGACCTTGGGCAAGTCGCTTAACTTCTCGGAGCCTCAGTTACCTCATCTGTAAAATGGGGATGATGGCTGTGAGCCCCACGCGGGACAACCTGATCACCTGGTATCCCCCCCAGCGCTTAGAACAGTGCTTTGCACATAGTAAGCGCTTAACAAATGCCATCATCATCATCAATCAATCAATCAATCGTATTTATTGAGCGCTTACTGTGTGCAGAGCACTATACTAGGCGCTTGGGAAGTACAAGTTGTCATCATCATCATCTATGCTTCTGGTTCTGAACCCTTTAAGCACTTGATATTCGCCCCATCCTCAGCCCCGCAACAATTGTCTTGTCTTATACTGTCGAGTCGTCTCCGATCCACAGGGACGCCATGGACACATCCCTCCCAGACCGCCCCACCTCCATCTGCAAATGTTCTGGTAATGTATCCATAGAGTTTTCTTAGTAAAAATACGGAAGTGGTTTACCATTGCCTCCTTCCACGCAGTAAACTCGATTCTCCCCGCTCGACATGCTCGAGCCCACTGTTGGGTAGGGACTGTCTCTATATGTTGCCAACTTGTACTTCCCAAGCGCTTAGTACAGTGCTCTGCACACAGTAAGCACTCAATAAATATGATTGATGATGATGATAACGCTACTTCATGCTGCTGCCCGGATTATCTTTGTCCAGAAACGCTCTGGGCATGTTACTCCCCTCCTCAAAAATCTCCAGTGGCTACCAATCAATCTGCACATCAGGCAGAAACTCCTCACCCTGGGCTTCAAGGCTGTCCATCCCCTCGCCCCCTCCTACCTCACCTCCCTTCTCTCCTTCTCCAGCCCAGCCCGCACCCTCTGCTCCTCTGCCGCTAATCTCCTCACCGTACCTCGTTCCGGCCTGTCCTGCCATCGACCCCCGGCCCACGTCATCCCCCGGGCCTGGAATGCCCTCCCTCTGCCCATCCGCCAAGGTAGCTCTCTTCCTCCCTTCAAGGCCCTGCTGAGAGCTCACCTCCTCCAGGAGGCCTTCCCAGACTGAGCCCCTTCCTTCCTCTCCCCCTCGTCCCCCTCTCCATCCCCCCCATCTTACCTCCTTCCCTTCCCCACAGCACCTGTATATATGTATATATGTTTGTACATATTTTTTACTCTATTTATTTATTTATTTATTTTATTTGTACATATCTATTCTATTTATTTTATTTTGTTAGTATGTTTGGTTTTGTTCTCTGTCTCCCCCTTTTAGACTGTGAGCCCACTGTTGGGTAGGGACTGTCTCTATATGTTGCCAATTTGTACTTCCCAAGTGCTTAGTACAGTGCTCTGCACATAGTAAGTGCTCAATAAATACGATTGATGATGATGATGATGATGATAACACTGCTGACCAGCACAGCTGAGTTTCGACTTGTAGCAGATTGCCTTCCACTCACTAGCCACTGGCCAACCTGGGAACGGGATGGACAGGCCTCTGCTTGACTCTCCCTCCCATAATCAAGACTGGTAGAGGACTGGAAACCCTCCAGGTGTGGCCTGAGAGGGGAGCATTTATGTGCACATCTGTAATTCATTTTCTGCCTGTTTTCCCCTCTAGACCGTAAGGTCGCTGTGGGCAGGGACTCTGTGTGGCAATTCTGATATATTGTACTCTTCCAAGTGCTTAATAAAATACTCTGCACACTGGAGGTATTGGTTGATTAATCGACTGATTAGAGTTTTCTTCTCAGAAGCGGCGTGGCTCAATGGAAAGAGCACGGGCTTTGGAGTCAGAGGTCAGGGGTTCAAATCCCGGCTCCGCCAATTGCCAGCTGTGTGACTTTGGGCAAGTCACTTCCCTTGGCTCAATGGAAAGAGCGCGGGCTTTGGAGTCAGAGGCCATGGGTTCAAATCCCAGCTCTGCCAATTGTCAGCTGCGTGACTTTGGGCAAGTCACTTAACTTCTCCGGGCCTCAGTTACCTCATCTGTAAAATGGGGATTAAGACTGTGAGCCTGCTGTGGGACAACCTGATCACTTTGTAACCTCCCCAGCACTTAGAACAGTGCTCTGCACATAGTAAGTGCTTAATAAATGCCATTATTATTATTATTATTATTATTGGTGCCTCAGTTGCCTCATCTGTAAAATGGGGATGAAGACTGTGAGCCCCCCATGGGACAACCTGATCACCTTGTGACCTCCCCAGCGCTTAGAACAGTGCTTTGCACATAGTAAGCACTTAATAAATGCCATTAAAAATATATTTATATATTTTAAGGGGAGTAAAATAAAGAGCATAAGAATGTAAGCAGTGCCTTTAGTACCATTGGAAAAGCAGTGTGGCTCAGTGGAAAGAGCATGGGTTTTGGAGTCAGAGGTCATGGGTTCAAATCCCGGCTCCACCAATTGTCAGCTGTGTGACTTTGGACAAGTCACTTAACTTCTCTGTGCCTCAGTTACCTCATCTGGAAAGTGGGGATTAAGATTGTGAGTCCCATGTGAGACAACCTGATCACCTTGTATCTCCCCAGTGCTTAGAATAGAGCTTTGCACATAGTAAGCGCTTAACAAATGCCATCATCATCATCATTTGAGAAGCAGCTTGGCCGAGTGGAAAGAGCACGGACTTTGGAGTTAGAGGTTATGGGTTCAAATACCGGCCCCGTCAAATGTCTGCTGTGTGACTTTGGGCAAGTCGCTTGACTTCTCTGTGCCTCAGTTGCCTCATCTTTAAAATGGGGATTAAGACTGTGAGCCCCCGTGGGACAACCTGATCACCTTGTAACCTCCCCCAGCGCTTAGAACAGTGCTTTGCACATAGTAAGCGCTTAATAAATGCCATCATTATTATTATTATTATTATTAAAGACCGGGCCTGGGAGTCATAAGGAACTGGGTTCTAATCCAGAGAGACAATTACTCTCCACTGCTTCAAAGCCTTAATGAGGGCACATCTCCTCCAAGAGGCCTTCCCTGATTAAGAGACGAAGCACGGCCTAATGGCAAGAACACGGGCTTGGGACTCAGAAGATGTGAGTTCTAAACCCGCCTCCGCCACTTATCTGCTGTGTGTCCTTGGGCAAGTCACCTCACTTTTCTGTGCCTCAGTTACCTTATCTTTCAAATGGGGATTAAGACTGTTAGCCCCACGTGGGACAACCTGATTACATTGTATCTACTCTAGCACGCAGAGCAGTGCTTGGCACACTGTAAGCACTTAACAAATTCTATAATAATTATTATTATTATCAGTCAAAAATTCCTCACCACTGGCTTTAAAACACTCAATCACCTCGCCCCCTTCTACCTCACCTCGCTGCTCTCCTATTCCAACCCAACACGCACACTTCTTTCCTCTAATGATAACCTTTTCACTGTACCTCCATCTCTCCTCTCATGGCAGACCCCTCTCCCACGTCCTGCCTCTGGCCCAGAGTGCCCTCCCTCCTCAAATCAATCAATCAATCAATCGTATTTATTGAGCACTTTCTGTGTGCAGAACACTGTACTAAGCACTTGGGAAGCACAAGTTGGCAACATATAGAGACGGTCCCTACCCAACAGTGGGCTCGCAGTCTAGAAGTGACTCAAATCCAACAGATAATTACTGTTCCCTCTTCAAAGCCTTATTGAAGGCACATCTCCTCCAAGAGGCTTTCCTTAAGTGCCCCTTGTCACCCTAACTTGCTCCCTTTGTTCTTCCCCCACCCCGCTCCACAGCCCTTTTGTACACATCTGCAATTTCTTTCTTTATATTAACATCTGTCTCCCCAGGTCTTGAGTGTAATCTACTTGTGGGCAGTGAATGTGTCTATTTATTGTCATATTATACTCTCCAAAGCGCTTAGTACAGTGCTCTGCACACAGTAAGCACCCAATAAATATGATTGAATGAATGAAACAATTATAAAATAGGCTCAAGGCCTTTAACAATCAATCAATCATAGTTATTGAATGCTTTCTGTGTGCAGAGCACTGTACTGAATGCTTGGAACCATTAACTAACCTCAGCTTCACTGACACTGTCCTCTCCTGGTTCTCTTCTTATCTCTATGGCTGTTCATTCTCGGTCTCCTTCGCGGGCTCCTCCTCTGCCTCCCACCCCCTAACTATGGATGTCCCTCAAGTTTCAGTTCTGGGTCCGCTTCTATTCTCCATCTACGTCACCTCCCTTGGAGAACTCATTCCCTCCAATGGCTTCAATCACCAACTCTAGGCAGATGACACCCAAATCTACATCTCCAGCCCTGATCTCTCTCCCTCTCTGCAGTCTCACGTTTCCTCCTGCCTTCAAGACATCTCTTCTTGGATGTTCTCCCATCACCTCAAGCTTAACGGGTCCAAAACAGAACTTTTTATCTTCCCACCCAAACCCTGTCCTCCCCACCGACTTTTCCATCACTGTAGATGGAACCACCACCCTTCCTGCCTCACAAGCCTGTTACCTTGGCATTATCCTTGATTCCTCTCTCTCATTCAACCCACATATTCAATCCATCACTAAATCCTGTCAGTCCCACCTTCACAGCATTACTAAAATCTGCCCTTTCCTCTCCATCCAAACTGCTACCACATTAATTCAGTCACTCACCCTAACCTGCCTGGATTACTGCAAAAGCCTTCTAGCTTACCTCCCACTCTCCTGTCTCTACCCTTTCCTGTCCACACTTCCCTCTGCTACCTGGATCATTTTTCTACAAAAAAAAAATCAGCACATGTCATCCCCACTCCTCAAAAAACTCCAGTGGTTGTCCATCCTCCTCCGCATCAAACAAGAACTCCTCACCATTGGCTTTAAAGCAGTCAATCACCCCCTCCTACCTCACCTCACTACTCTCCTCCTACAACCCAGCCCACACACTTCACTCCTCTGGTGCTAAGTTTCTCACTGTGCCTCCATCTCATCAGTCTGACCCCTGGCCCATGTCCTCTCTCGGGCCCAAAATGCCCTTCCTCCTCAAATCCAATAGATAATGACCCTCCCCTCCTTCAAAGCCTTGTTGAAGTACATCTCCTCCAAGAGGCCTTCCCTGACTAAACCTCCCTTTCCTCTTCTCCCACTCCTTTCTGTATCACCCTGACTTGCTCTCTTTGTTCATACCCCCTTCCCAGCCCCAAAGCACTTATGTAGATATCTGTAATTTATTTATATTGACATCTGCCTCCCCCTCTCTAGACTTTAATGTGGGCAGAGAATGTGTCTATTGTCGTATTGTACCCTCCCAAGCGCAGTAAGTATTCAATAAATAAAATTGAATGAATGAATGAATTGGCAGGCATATCCCTAATAACAATAATGAGTAATAATAATTATGGAATTGTTAAGTCCTTGTGTGCACCGTTCTAAGCATTAGGGTAGATACAATTTAATCAGGTTGGACACAGTCCCTGTCCCACATGGGGCTCACACCCTTAATCCCCATTTTACGATGAGGTGACTGAGGCACAGAGTAGTTGCGACTTCATTTATTCTGTTGCATTTATTGAGCACTTACTGTGTGCAGAGCACTGTTACTAAGTGCTTGGAAAGTACAATTCAGTAACAAAGAGAGACAATCCCTGCCTACAATGGGCTCACAGTCTAGAAGGGGGAAGGCAGACATCAAAACAAATAAATAGGCATCAATAGCATCAATATAAATAAATAGAATTAGAGATATATATACACATCAGAGCAAGTAAAACAGGTGTTAATATAAATAAATAGAATTATAGATCTGTACATACATACACAAGTGCTGTGGGGCTGGGGGGTATATAGCAAAGGGGCCGAGTCATGGCAGCTCTTAGAACAGTGCTTTGCACATAGTAAGCACTTAATAAGTGCCATTATTATTATTATTATTATTGTGAGATGGGGGGAGCCGGGGAAAACGGGGGACTTGCCCAAGGTCACAAAGAAGGCAAGCGACAGAGAAGGGATTTCCTGCCCACAAGGAGCTTACAGTCTATTTTTCCTTTCTCTTCTTCTACCTGTAGATAATTTTGTGTCTATCTCTCCTGCTATACTGTAATCTTAACTAGATTGTGAATTTCTTGAGAGCACTAATCCTGTCTACCAACCTATTGTACTCTTCCAAGTGCTTTAGTAGAGTTCTCTGCACACAGTAGGTGCTCTTTAAATTCTGCTGATTAACTCACAGATGGATTATAACCCATTACGGATATTCATCCATCAATTTACCCAAACCCCCAATGTTTCCTGCTAGCACTACTTCCTGGGGTAACAGATTCCATATGCTTACCAACCACTACGTGAAAAAGTGCCTCCTTTGATTTATTTGAATCTTTCATCCTCAACCTTCAGTGGGTGCCCCTGTGTCCTGGAGTTGTGGAATCTGGTGACCAAAAAAGTCATGTTTGCTATGTCCACACTCTTCAAAATTTTGTAGTCTTTCATTACATCCCCTCTAAACCTATATTATGTTGCTGACTTGTACTTCCCAAGTGCTTAGTACAGTACTCTGCACACAGTAAGTGCTCAATAAATATGATTGAATGAATATCGATAAATGGTATTTATTCATTCATTCAATTGTATTGAACGCTTACTATGTGCAGAGCACTGTACTAAGTGCTTGGAAAGTACAATTCAGCAATAAAGAGAGACAATCCCTGCCCACACCGGGCTTACAGTCTAGAAGGGGGGAGACAGACATCGAAACAAGTAAATAATAATAATAATAATGGCATTTATTAAGCACTTACTACGTGCAAAGCACTGTTCTAAGCTCTGGGGAGGTTACAAGGTGATCAGGTTGTCCCACGTGGGCCTCACAGTCTTAATCCCCATTTTACAGATGAGGTAACTGAGGCACAGAGAAGATAAGCGACTTGCCCAAAGTCACACAGCTGACAAGCGGAGGAGCTGGGATTTGAACCCACAACCTCTGACTCCAAAGCCCGGGCTTTTTCCACTGAGCCACACTGCAGCAATATAAATAAATAGAATTATAGCTATAGACAAGTAAAACAAGTAAACAGGCATGGATAGAAATAAATAGAATTATAGATAGGTACATATATACACAAGTGCTCTGGGGTGGGGAGAGGGGGTAGAGAAAAGGGAGGGATTTGGGGAGATGCGGAGGGGTGGGGGAGCTGAGGAAAAGGGGGCTTAGTCTTGTCACTTCTCTCCCTGTAATTTATTTTAACATCAGCCTTCCCAGATGGATTGCAAACTCCTTGAGGGCAGGAGCTCATGTCTGCTTACCCTACTGCAGTACCCCCGGGGGGGGTGCTGACCTCAGAGCTCTGCACACAGTGAGCACCCATCCAAAACCAGGGATGAATTGAGTGATTGAGCCTTCTCGAATCAGTGCCCGTGTCCTGTGGGCACGCTATACTTTCTGGTGATTGATAATCTTAGAACCTACAAATGCAATCCATCAATCGATCGATCGGGTTTTCTGAGGGCTTGCTGTGTGCAGAGCACTGTACTAAGCGCTTGGGAGAATACAATACAACAATAGAACAGACGCATTCCCTGCCCACCGGATCAGACCTGGGAACTCTGCCCCCGACAGAGGCACCATTCACTCATTCAATAGTATTTATTGAGCGCTTCCTGCATGCGGAACTCTGTACTAAGCGTTTGGGCGAGTACAATACAACAATCCCCCTTCTAGACTGTGAGCCCATTGTTGGGTAGGGGCCGTCTCTACATGTTGCCAACTTGTACTTCCCAAGCGCTTAGTACAGTGCTCTGCACACAGTAAGCACTCAATAAATACGATTGAATGAATGAACAATAAAGTTACATTCCCTGCTATTATTGAGCTCTTACTGCGTGCAGGGGACTGTACTTAGGGCTTGGGAAAGAACAATAGAACAGAAACATTCCCTGCCCACATTCATCTTTCCAGACAAAAAGCCCTAACTCTTAAATTCTATCTGATGGGATCGTTCGATTACACTCCTTCCCCAGGACTGGATGACCTGGGAAGATTTAAAAACCTCTCAAGATAAAAACAGTTCTCCCTTTTCCCAGATAAACTATCTCAAGACTAATGGGAATAAATTTCTTGTACTTTCCCCATTTTGACCTAAAAATTGAAATTGCCCAGTCGTTTTCAAGATGGATAGTTACATAAGACCCCCAACCTAGACTCTTCTGAAATCAAGCAGTCCAAATGGAACTTAATGGTCTCAACCACAGCTTCTGATTACATAAATCTGCCACTTTCCATTCTGGAGATTAATCCCCTTTGGATACTTGCACTGACCTAACTTGACAGCATTATCCTTTATAACTGTCTATACTACTTCCCCATTTTAGACAAAATCTTGTATGCCGGGGGACTTTGAGAAGGCCTGCCGTTTTTTCACTTAAATAATTGTCTAGGTCTCACCATAATTATCTTTCTTGAATGATTACTAGAGTCACTGTCACCACTCTCAATTATTTCACCCACTCCTCATCACCAGTAATGAACATACTAGCTCTTAGAGCAACTCTCCCTATATTAATATCCAAGGATTCTCTCTTCGTACGAGTCCTCTTCTATTTCTACTCTGGAAACTGCTTCTAAAGTCTCTTTGAAACACATTTGTTTATTTAAATAACGACTTTGGTAACGACGAGGAAGATTAGCAGCAGGTAAAAGCTTATTTTTACCCCCAGGGTCAAATGAGTATTTAAAATGAAAATAAGAGTAACTGTTTTCTTCTCTTGGTAAGAGGCTGGGTAAGACGTAGGTCTCAGTTGCTCCGGCTCCTTCCAAAAGAATGTAAAACTCAGATAGGTAAAGGCTTTCAAAACCTTTCCAAACTCAGAATTCAGCTTGCCGTGGGCAGAGAGTGTGTCTGTTTAGTGTTGCGTTGTACTCCCCAAGGGCTTAGTACAGTGCTCTGCACACAGGAAACACTCAACAAATATGGAAAAGTTCATTCATTCATTCAATCGTATTTATTGAGCGCTTCCTGTGTGCAGAGCACTGTATTAAGCGCTTGGGAAGTACAAGTCATTTCCAATTTCCTGTCTTTCAGCAGGAAAACGACATAGGCTTAGTTGGGCCTTTTAGGGAATGGCGTAAAAAATGGCAAGAAACCCAGATGGCGAGGAGCCAGAGAGCCAGGGATGAAAGCAAAGATCACCAGAGATGGAGGATGGAGATCGCGGAATGCCAAGGACAGGAATTAGAGAGAAATATCGATGGAGTAGGAAACATCAAGGCAGTTATCTCATCTGTAGGATGGGCATTGAGACTGTGAGCTCCCTGTGGGATAACCCAATCACCTTGTAACCTCCCCAGCACTAAGAACAGTGCTTTGCACATAGTAAGTGCTTAATAAATGCCATCATCATCATCATCTACCTCCTTGAGCTGTTTCTGGACCTCTCTGGACAAAGTTCTAGCGCAAATCTAGGGTCCTGCCCCATCCCGCTTTTGTTCTAGTTGTGTCCCAGGTAAAATCCGCCCTTTCTTCTCCATCCAAACTGCTACTGTGTTAACCTCGTTGTGGGCAGCGAATGTGTCTGTTTATTGTTGTATTGTACTCTCTCAAGCGACTAGTACAGTGTTTTGCACCCAGTAAGCGTTCAATAAATACGATTGAAAGAATGGATACATTCATGAATACAATGAAGGAAAACCCTCCTTGGTTATTGCATCAGCCTCCCTGCTGACCTTCCCAACTCCAGTCCATACTTCACTCTGCTGCCCAGATCATTTTTCTGCAAAAAAAGTTCAGTCTATGTTTCCCCTTTCCTCAGGAACCTCCAATGGTTACCCACCTACCTCCGCATCAAACAAAAACTCCTCACCATTGGCTTTAAAACACTCAATCACCTTGCCCCAGCCTTCCTCATCTCATTACTCTCCTTCTGTAATCCAACGCGCATGCTTCGTTCCTCAGATGCCAGGCTTTTCACTGTACCTCAATCTCGTCTATCTCACTACAGACCCTCTCGCCCACATCCTGCCTCCAGGCTGAGACGCCCTCCCTTCTCAAATTCAACAATTACTCTCCCTCCCTTCCAAGCCTATTGAAGGACCATCTCCTCCAAGAGGCTTTCCCTGACTAAGCCCTCCTTTCCTCTTCTCCTACTTCCTTCTGCCTCACACTGACTTGCTCCCTTCATTCATCCCCTCTTTCCAGCCCCACAGCACTGATGTACATATTTGCCATTTATTTATTTATATTAATATCTGTCTCTCCCTCTAGACTGTAAACTGACTGTGGGCAGGAAATGTGTCTGTTATATTCTTATATGGTACTCTCCCAAGCCCCTCTCAGGATGGCACCTGGAGAGTTTCCAGTCCTCTACCAGTCTCAACTATGGGACGGAGAGTCAAGCAGTGGCATACCCATTCCATTATTAGCTTGGCCAGTGACTAGCCAGTGGAAGGCAATCTGCCACAAGTCAAAACTCACCAGTGCCGGGCAGCAGCGGCGGGGGAGAGAGTCGAGGGCAGAGACTCAAGTTTATTGCATGGAAGAAGGCATTGGCCAACCACTTCCATATTTCGTCCAAGAAAACTCTCTGGATCCACTACCAGAATGATTGCAGATGGAGGTAGGGAGTTTTGGGATAGACGTGTCCCTGGAGTCGCTATGGGTCGGAAATGACTTGACAGTATAAGAAAAGACAAGACTCTCCCAAGAGCTTAGTATGGGGCTCTGCAAACAGTAAGCATTCAATAAATACTCACGACTGACTAAATAGAAGAGCAGATACTGCCCAGGGTCAAGGCTAGGAGGAAGAAGCCAGGGCTGAAGGCCCACCTGAGAATACCCCTAAATTCAAGGAATTTAGAAGAATGCAAGGCCGCTATGGAGTTGGGGAGGTGAGTCCTGCACAGAGCTGCTGCTGAGTAGGCTGTCGGACACTTAATCACTTTTTTATTCATTCATTCATTCAATTGTATTTATTGAGTGCTTACTGTGTTCAGAGCACTGTACTAAGCGCTTGAGAAGTACAAGTTGGCAACATATAGAGAATTACTATCTCTGGACCACTCCTCCTTCTCTATACTGCTGTTTTAAAATTTCTCAATAGAGGATCAAAACAATGATAAAACTAGCAATAACCCTGCCCTTAATTCAGAAGAAAATATTACTCCATAACTGTCAATCAATCATATTTATTCATTCATTCATTCATTCAATCGTATTTATTGAGAGCTTACTGTATGCAGAGCACTGTACTAAGCGCTTGGGAAGTACAAGTTGGCAGCATATAGAGACAATCCCTACCCAAAAATGGGCTCACAGTCTAGAAGGGGGAGACAGATAACAAAACAAAACATGTGGGCAGGTGTCAAGTCGTCAGAACAAATAGAATTAAAGCTAAATGCACATCATTAACAAAATAAATAGAATAGTAAATATGTACAAGTAAAATGAACAGAGTGATAAATCTGTACAAACATATATACAGGTGCTGTGGGGAGGGGAAGGAGGTAGGGCGGGGGGGGATGGGGAGGAGGAGAGGAAAAAGGGGGCTCAGTGTGGGAAGGCCTCCTGGAGGAGGTGAGCTCTCAGTAGGGCTTTGAAGGGAAGAGGAGAGCTAGCTTGGTGGATGTGTGGAGGGAGGACATTCCAGGACAGGGGGAGGACGTGGGCTGGGGGTCGACGGCTGGACAGGTGAGAACGAGGTACAGTGAGGAGGTTAGCAGCAGAGGAGCGGATTTGTAAAGCATTTACTATGTGTCAAACGTTATCCTAAATGCTGGGATAGATAGAAGGTAATCAGTCATAGTCCCTGTCCCACAAAGGGCTCACATTCTCAATCCCCATTTTAAGGATGAGGCAACTGAGGCCCAGAGGAGTTAAGCAACTTGCCCAAGGTCACACAGAAGGTAAGTGGCAGAACTGGGATTAAAACCCAGTTAGAACTCAGGTCCTTTCTATTCCTAGATCTAGGTTCTATCCACCAGACCACGTCGCTTCTCCTCTTGGTCAAGGTGTTGTGTAAATGTGTGGCTATTTGGTATAATTTTTGTTCTGTTTCCCTACTTCAGTTAGCCCGCTGCTGGGTAGGGACCGTCTCTATGTGTTGCCAACTTGTACTTCCCAAGCACTTAGTACAGTGCTCTGCACACAGTAAGCGCTCAATAAATATGATTGAATGAATGAATAGTAGTAGTAGCAACATGGGTGCCGCCTTGGTGCAAAGTACTGTAATAGGTCCTTGAGAAGTACGGAATGAAGAAGTAACATGTTCCCATATTAGAGAAGCAGTATAGCCTAATGGAATAAGTCCAGCCTCTCTCCTCTCTCATCTTTCTATTTCCTGAAATATTGCCAAAGGGGGGAAAAAACCACAAAAAAGAGTTCTAATTGAATAAATAATTTCAACTGAACAGACAGCATGCTGTGCAGGGAAAGAATCAAATTATCTGTTAATAAATCAGCGTGAATTTCAGGATTGTTGATAGTGGTAGTATTAGAGAGGGACCTTAAATCAATCGATCGATCAATCAGTTTTATTTATTGAGCACTTACTGTGTGCAGAGCATTGTACTAAGTGCCTGGGAAAGTACAACAGAGCATCACAATTGAGAAGCAGCTGGTAGTAGAGCACAGGACTGGGATTCAGAAGGTAATGGGTTTTAATCCTGGATCCTCCACTTGTCTGCTGTGTGACTTTGGGCAAGTCGCTTCACTTCTCTGTGCCTCAGTTTTCTGTAAAATGGGGATTGAGACTGTGAGCCCCATGTGGGACCGGGGCTGTGTCCAACCCGATTTGCTGGCATCCACCCCAGCACTTAGTACAGTGCCTGGTTTATGGCAAGTGCTTAACAAATACCCCAATTTTTATTATTATTATCAGAGTTAGTAGTCTCTTTCTGAGCTTATAGTCTAAAGGGGACAAGGACCATGTCTGTTTAATTCACTCGGAGCAGAGCTCATTAATAATAATAATGTTGGCATTTGTTAAGCGCTTACTATGTGCAAAACACTGTTCTAAGCACTGGGGGGGGATACAAAGTGATCAGGTTGTCCCATGTGGGGCTCACAGTCTTAATCCCCACTTGACAGATGAGGTAACTGAGGCTCAGAGAAGTTAAGTGACTTGCCCAAGGTCACACAGCAGACATGTGGCGGAGTCGGGATTCGAACCCATGACCTCTGACTCCAAAGCCCGGGCTCTTTCCACTGAGCCACGCTGCGGCAGTCTTGTCTTATGCTGTCGAGTCGTCTCATTACAGTTCCATCTCTCAATAAATGCGATTGAATGAATGAATCTGCAGAAGTAGTAGCAGAAGCAGCAGCAGCGACAGCAGGAGGAGTAATAGTAATGATAGTAGCAGCAAAAATAATGATGGCATTTATAAAGCACTAACTATGTGCAAAGCACTGTTCTAAGCGCTGGAGAGGTTACAAGGTGATCAGGTTGTCCCGCAGGGGGCTCACAGTCTTCATCCCCATATGAGGTAACTGAGGCCCAGAGAAGTTAAGCGACTTGCCCTAAGTCACACAGCTGACAATTGGCAGAGCCGGCATTTGAACCCATGACCTCTGACTCCAAAGCCTGTGCTCTTTCCACTGAGCCACGCTGCGGCAGTCTTGTCTTCTGCTGTCGAGTCGTCTCCAACCCATAGCGACAACATGGACACATCTCTCCCAGAACGCCCCGCTCTCCATCCGCAATCAATCAATCAATCAATCAATCAATCGTATTTATTGAGCGCTTACTATGTGCAGAGCACTGTACTAAGCGCTTGGGAAGTACAAATTGGCATCACATAGAGACAGTCCCTACCCAACAGTGGGCTCACAGTCTAAAAGGGGGAGACAGAGAACAGAACCATACATACCAACAAAATAATCGTTTTGTTGGTATGTATGGTTCTGTTCTCTGTTCTGGTTGTGTCTCCCTAGAGTTTTCTTGGTCAAAATACGGAAGCGGTTGACCACTGTCGTCTTCTACACAGTCAGCTTGAGTCTCCACCCTCGAATCTCTCCTGTGCCGCTGCTGCCCAGCACAGGTGGGTTTTGACTTGTAGCAGATGGCCTTCCACTTGCTAGCCACTGCCCAAGCTAGGAACGGAATGGATATGCATCCGCCTGACTCTCCCTCCCACAGTATAACAATGAACAGACACATTCCCTGCCCACCGCCAGCTTAACAGTCTAAAGAGGGAGACGGACATTCATATAAATAAATAACCAACTCGGTTATATTGTTATCTCCCAAGTGCTTAGTGGAGGGCTTTACCCACAGTAAGGGCTCAGTAAATACCATGGATTGAGTGATTGACAGCTGCTCATTTTCTGATGATCTTCGCCCCATCCATTGGATTGAAAACTGTGCTCCCATCGCGTATATCCCAGCTCTGCCAATTGTAAGCTGTGTGGGCAAGTCACTTAACTTCTCTGTGCCTCAGTTCCCTCATCTGTAAAATGGGGATGAAGACTGTGAGCCCCCCATGGGACAACCTGATCAATCAATCAATCAATCAATCAATCAATTGTATTTATTGAGCGCTTACTATGTGCAGAGCACTGTACTAAGCGCTTGGGAAGTACAAATTGGCATCACATAGAGACAGTCCCTACCCAACAGTGGGCTCACAGTCTAAAAGGGGGAGACAGAGAACAGAACCAAACATACCAACAAAATAAAATAAGTAGGATAGAAATGTACAAGTAAAATAAATAAATAAATAAATAAATAGAGTAACCTGATCACCTTGTAACCTCCCCAGCGCTTAGAACAGTGCTTTGCACATAGTAAGCGCTTAATAAATGCCATCATCATCATCGTCGAGACTGATAGAGGACTGGAAACTCTCCGGGTGCGACCCTGAGAGGGGAGTAGTAGCAGTAGTGGAAGTAAAAGTAGTAGCAGCCTCCCCTGCTTGGTATGAAACACTGTAATGATGATGATGATAGCATTTATTAAGCGCTTACTATGTGCAAAGCACTGTTCTAAGCGCTGGGGAGGTTACAAGGTGATCAGTTTGTCCCATGTGGGGCTCACAGTTTTCATCCCCATTTTCCAGATGAGGTAACTGAGGCACAGATAAGTTGTGACTTGCCCAAAGTCACACAACTGACACGTGGCAGAGCCGGGATTTGAACCCATGACCTCTGACTCCAAAGCCTGGGCTCTTGTCCACTGAGCCACGCTGCTTCTCCCAAGCACTAAGCACTTCATTCATTCCATCGTATTTATTGAGCACTTACTGTGTGCAAAGCACTGTACTAAGAGCTTGTACTAGGCGCTAGAAGCAGCGTGGCTCAATGGAAAGAGCACGGGCTTTGGAGTCAGAGGTCATGGGTTCGAATGCCGACTCCACCACATGTCTGTTGTGTGACCTTGGGCAAGTCACTTAACTTCTCTGAGCCTCAGTTACCTCATCTGTAAAATGGAGATTAAGACTATGAGCCCCACGTGGGACAACTTAATCACCTTGTATCCTCCCCCAGCTATTAGAACAGTGCTCTGCACATAGTAAGCACGTAACAAATGCCATCATTATTATTATTATTGATGATGATGATGGTATTTGTTAAGCACTTACTATGTGCAAAGCACTGTTCTAAGCGCTGGGGAGGTTACAAAGTGATCTTGTAACCTCCCCAGCGCTTAGAACAGTGCTTTGCACATAGTAAGCACTTAATAAATGCCATAAAAAAATAGGTGATCAGTTTGTTCCACGGGGGGCTCACAGGGCTCACAGTTTTAATCCCCATTGTCCAGATGAGGTAACTGAGGCACAGAGACTTGCCCAAAGTCACACAGCTGACAGGTGGCGGAGCTGGGATTTGAACCCATGACCTCTGACTCCAAAGCCCGGGCTCTTTCCACTGAGCCACGCTGAGGTATAGAATAGTTGTGACACTTTCCCTGCCCACAAGATGCTTACACTCTAAAAAGGGGAAATGATCTCAAAATATTTACAAGTAGCACTGTCGGAATAAACAGATCCAGCAGGCGCATCTGCATTAGTGCTGGCAAGAATGTAAGTGATTCATAAGAGCTAGAGCTGACTTGGGTGATGATATGGGAAATAAATTAAGGAAAACTTATTGAAGGAAGAGGGATTTTAGAATGGATTTGAAAGTGGGGACAGTTGTGCTCTGTCTGATGGGGAGTAGCAGGGATTTCCAAACTGGAAGCTCAGGGAACAAGGCAATGATAAGGAGCCTCTAGAACTATTCAAATCTTTTCCTGACTTTTCTGAAAATCCGCTGATGGAAAGGTAAAGACTAAAGAAGCGGCTCCATTTTGATTTTCCTCCCAAACACCTCTGCAAGGCCCAGGGATTTCTTGAGGATTTAGGAACAGATTGTCCAGTTAGTAACAATAATAATGCTATTTTTCAGGTGCTTACTATGTGCCAAACACTGGGTTGGATCCAAGATAATCAGGTCTGACACTGTCCCTATCCCACATGGGGCTCACAGTTTTAGACTGTGAGAGAGGGGAGAGAGGTGGGTATACAGTCCCCATTTTACAGATGAGGAAGTGGGGGCACAAAGAAGTGAAATGACTTGTCCAAGGCCACACAGCAGATATGTGGCATAGCTGGGATTAAAACTCAAATCCCCTGTTTCCCAGGCCCATGCTCTTTCCACAAGGCCGTACATTCTCCCTTTGCTTCTCCTTTTCTCTCCTGCCATAGTCATTTTTTCTTTGGAACTACTTTCCCACTCACTAGGACTTCCACCCTTGGGATGAATAGGGTAAGGGAAAATAATAATAATGGTATTTGCGATGTGCCAGACACTGTACTAAGTGCTAGGAAAAGAAAGTTTGAAATGCAAAACAGTCAACTTTGACCTATGATAAGCCTTCTGGAAAAAGGTTTGGCTGGGGAGGAGAGGAATGTAAAATGAGGACTTTGGATCCAATACGCATTTCATTTAATCCTGTTTTCCCCAAATCATGACAAGATACCAGCAGCAGCATGGCCTGGAGGATAGAGTATGGGCTTGGAAGCCAGAAGGACCTGCATCCTAATCCTTGCCACTTGTCTCCTGTGTGACCTTGGGCAGGTCACTTTACTTCTCTGTGCCTCAGTTTCTTCATCGGCGGAATGGGGATTCAATACCTATTCTCCCACTCCCTTAAACTGTATGCCCCTTGTGGGACAGGGACTGTGTCAAATTTGCTTATAGTCTATCTACTCCAGGACTTAGTACAGTGTTTTGTGCATTGTAAGCACTTAACACATCTACAATTATGTGTATGACAACTTATGAAATTCAACTAAACTCTTAGACACATCTCTTCTCGAAAGGTTTCTCCAGCCCTTGTCATTGGAGCTGGGTCTAAGGAGGAGAGAGAGAAGGGAAAAAATGGGAAGGAAAGAAGGAGGAAAGAGAGAAAAAATGGGAGATGGTGGGAAAGGGGGAGTATTCAGTACAAGGGAGTTTATGTAACCGCACTTCCTTCCTCATAAGGCTGTGGTAAGGAATACCAGCTACTAAAAGAATTGCAAAACATTTTGAAAATGTCACATTCCACAGACAGGGAGAGGGTAACTTTGAAAGTACCCTTTAAAGCACTAAGAGCTTACTTCTCATCTACCTCATTTATCCTGAAAGGTAAATAATGTGAAGGTACTTTCCATTTTTAATATTGGGAAACAGTGGCACAGAGAATTTAAGTAACCCATCCAGAGTTAGAGAAGAGGCAGAAAATGAGCCCAGGTTTACGAACTGCCTGTACGCTGCTCAGTGACCCTCACTGCCTCACCAGTAAGTAAAAATGGTTTTATCATCTTATCCCCATTGGGGAATCATTGTTACAAAAGTCAATTTTCTTTTTTATTCCTAGCCAGCCCAGTCAGTCAGTTGGTCAATAGTATTTATTGAGTGCTTACTATGTTCAGAGGACTATACTAAGTGCTTGGGAGAGTAATGATAACAATAATAATAATAATAATGGTATTTGTTAAGCCCTTACTACGTGCAAAGCACTGTTCTAAGTGCTGGGGGGATACAAGAAGATCAGGTTGTCCCATGTGGGGATCACAATCTTAATCCCCATTTTACAGATGAGGGAACTGAGGCTCAGAGAAGTTAAGTGACTTGCCCAAAGTCACACAGCTGACAAGTGGCGGAGCCGGGATTAGAACCCACGACCTCTGACTCCCAAGCCTGGGCTCTTTCCACTGAGCCACACTGCTCAAACAGCCAGCAAAGGGCCTTTGTCTTCCAGTTAAATGAAAGTGCCACTTTATAACCAAGTCTATTAAAACAAAAAAATCAATCAACTGTATTGAGTGCCTCATGTGCAGAGCACTGTACTAAGTTAATTAATTCCACACTTACGTGACACAGGAGAGGTCTGGGTAGTGGCCAGCTGCATTCTGCAATTTCTACTCCCGCAAAATGTCATGATGGTTTAGTAAAACAGGATATCCTTGTGACTAGGTCCACAAGGAGGGCAAATCAGTGTCCTTGAATGAAGAGGAAGAGGTGAGACAAAATGGGGAACAGAGGCTCAAGAAATGGCCGTCCTTTCGTGCCTCCCACCCTCAAGAGTATAATCTCCTTGTGGGCAGGGAATGCGCCTGTTTATTGTTGAATTGTACCCTCCCAAGGGCTTAGTATAATGCTCTGCTCACAGTAAGCGCTCAATAAATGTGAATGAATTAATGAATGAATGAGAGAGGGTGAGTCTTCTCCGCTCCTCCGGCACCTTTCCCAAGACTGTTCCTTTCCACTCCGGGAAGCTCTCTTCCCAGCTTATTCCCTACGCCTCTCCTTTTCCACCCCAGGCAGGGGCTAAGAAGGCCACTCCAGAACTAGCTGAGGAGGAGCAAACAGTTCAAGCAGGGAATGAGATGAGGAAAAAGCAGATTCCATCCTGGATCCAGAGTTCCCCAGAGAGGAACTCAGTGACCCTCGCTGCCTCACCAGTGACTAAAAATGGTTTTATCATCTTATCCCCATTGGGGAACCACTGTTACAAAAGTCAATTTTCTTTTTTATTCCTAGCCAGCCCAGTCAGTCAGTTGGTCAATAGTATTTATTGAGTGCTTACTATGTTCAGAGCACTATACTAAGTGCTTGGGGGAGTAATGACAATAATAATAATAATGGTATTTGTTAAGCCCTTACTACGTGCAAAGCATTAGGAGCATTAGGGTAGAAGGCGTAGGATAGGTGAGAGAGGTTATAATAATAATGGTATTTGTTAAGCGCTTACCATGTGCAAAGCACTGTTCTAAGCGCTGGGGAGGTTACAAGGTGATCAGGTTGTCCCACGGGGGGCTCACAGTTTTAATCCCCATTTTACAGATGAGGTAACTGAGGCACAGAGAAGTTAAATGACTTGCCCAAAGTCACACAGCTGACAGTTGGCGGAGCCGGGATTTGAACCCATGACCTCCGCCTCCAAAGCCCGGGCTCTTTCAACTGAGCCACAAAAGAGGAAAGTTAAGATAAGGCAAGTAATAATGATGGTATTTGTTAAGCACTTACTATGTGCCAGGCACTATACTAAGCGCCAAGGTGGATACGAGCCGGTCTACTTGCTTTGTTTTATCTGTCTCCCCCCTTCTAGACTGTGAGCCCATTGTTGGGTAAGGATTGTCTCTATTTGTGGCTGAATTATACTTCCCCAGTGCTCTGCACACAGTAAGCCCACTCAATAAATACGATTGAATGAATGAATGAACAAGCCAATCGAGTCAAAGTCCCCTGTCTCATGTGGGGCTCACAGTTTCAATCCCCATTTTCCAGATGAGGGAACCGAGGCCCAGAGAAGTGAAGTGACTCACCCAAGGTCACACAGCAGACAAGTGGCTGAGCCAGAATTAGAACCTATGTTTTGTTACCTGTCTACATGTTTTGTTTTGTTGTCCGTCTCCCCCTTCTAGACTGTGAGCCCGTTGTTGGGTAGGGACGGTCTCTATATGTTGCCGACTTGTACTTCCCAAGCGCTTAGTACAGTGCTCTGCACACAGTAAGCGCTCAATAAATACGATTGAATGAATAAGTTGCCGACTTGTACTTCCCAAGCACTTAGTACAGTGCTCTGAACACAGTAAGCGCTCAATAAATACGATTTAATGAATGAGTGAATGAACCCACGATCTTCTGAATCCCAGGCCCGTGCTCTATTCTAATACACTGGGAAAATGGAGGACAGTTGAGATGAGGTGGCAGTTTAGGCAGAGGGAAGATAAGAGTAGGAGAAGGAATCTTTTCTTTTTTTATAGCATTTACTATGTGCTTACTATGTGCAAAGCACTGTTCTAAGCGCTGGGGAGGTTACAAGGTGATCGGGATGTCCCACGCGGGGCTCACAGTCTTCATCCCCATTTTACAGGTGAGGGAACTGAGGCACAGAGGAGTTAAGTGACTTGCCCAAAGTCGCACAGCTGACAAGTGGAGGAGCCGGGATTTGAACCCATGACCTCTGATTCCAAAGCCCGGGCTCTTTCCGCTGCTTCTCACAATGTGGGAATTGTGGGAATCTTCCCACAAGCCCTCGGGCAGAGGTGAAAGGGATGTGTTCTCAGGATAGAAAAGGGAGGGCATGAGTGGGCAGGGACCGTCTCTATATGTTGCCAACTTGTACTTCCCAAGTGCTTAGTACAGTGCTCTGCACACAGTAAGCGCTCAATAAATACGATTGAATAAATGAATGAAAGGAGAGAGAAAACACAGATGGTTGTGGAGATGTCACCAAATTCTACCAGTTCCATTTCCACATCTCCACCCCTTCCTTTCCAAACTGCCACCATGCTAGTCCCCAAGCACTTGTCATAGCCCAACTCATTCATTCATTCATTCAATCATTTTTATTGAGCACTTGCCATGTGCAGAGCTTGGAAAGTACAATTCAGCAACAAATCAAGACAATCCCTGCCCACAATGGGCTCCCAACCTAGAAAGGGGGCGGCAGGCATCAAAACAAGTAAACAGGCATTGATAGCAATAGAAATCAATAGAATTATAGATAAATAATTCAAAAAGCATCAGGTATCAGAAAGCAGCGTGGCTCAGTGGAAAGAGCACGGGCTTTGGAGTCAGAGGTCATGGGTTCGAATCCCGGCTCCACCACATGTCTGCTGTGTGACCTTGGGCAAGTCACTTAACTTCTCTGAGCCTCAGTTACCTCATCTGTAAAATGGGGATTAAGATTGTGAGCCCCACGTGGGACAACCTGATCACTTTGTATCCCCCAGGCGCTTAGAACAGTGCTTTGCACATAGTAAGCGCTTAACAAATGCCAACATTATTATTATTATTATTACATATACACATCATTAATATAAATAAATAGGATTATAAATATGTACAAATATACACAAGTGCTGTGGGGCAGGGCAGTGGGTAGAGCAAAGGGAGCAAGTTGGGGATAAGGGGGCAGAGCCAAGGAAAAGGGGGCGTAGTCTGGGAAAAAGGGGGGCTTAGAGACTACTAACCACCACTAACTCAGCTACTATATCAGTCTCTTCACAGACCAACTAGTTTCCAGGCTCTCCCTTATCCGGTCCATACTTCACTTTGCTTCCTGGATCATTTTACTAAAAAATCTTCAAGTGCATATCTTCCACCCTTCCAAAACCTCCAATGGCTGCCCACAGTCAGATCTCAAATGGGGCTCCCACTCTTAGTAGGAGGGAGAAGAGTTATTGAATCCCCATTCTGCAGATGAGGGAATAATGATAATAATAATAATGGCATTTATTAAGCGCTTACTATGTGCAAAGCACTGTTCTAAGCTCCAGGGAGGTTGCAAGGTGATCAGGTTGTCCAACGGGGGGCTCACAGTCCTAATCCCCATTTTACAGATGAGGTAACTAAGGCCCAGAGAAGTTAAGTGACTTGCCCAAAATCACACAGCTGACAATTGGCAGAGCCGGGATTCGAGCCCATGACCTCTGACTCCAAAGCCCATGCTCTTTCCACTGAGCCACGCTGCTTTTCTTAAGGGAGCTGAGGGATTCATTAATTCATTCAGTCAATCCTATTTATTGAGTGCTTACTGTGTGCAGAGCACTGAACTAAGCGCTTGGGAAGTACAATTTGGCAACAAATAGAGACAATCCCTACCAACAGCGGGCTCACAGTCTAGAAATGGAGGCACACAAAAGTTCAGTGACTTGCCCAAGGTCATACAGCAGCTAAATTGGGAACATGGGATTAGGAGCCAAGCCTTGTGACCTCCACGTCCATGCTCTTTCCACTAGGCCACACTGCTTCCCTCTCCCGGCTCCACCACTTGTCCACCACTTGGGCAAGTCTCTTCACTTCTCTGTGCCTCAGTTACCTCATCTGTAGAATGGGGATCTAGACTGTGAGTCCCACATGGGACAGGGATTGCGTCCAACTCGATTAACTTGTAACCACCCCAGTGCTTAGTACAGTGCCTGGCACATAGTAAGGGCTTAACAAATACCATAATTATTATTGTATTCATTATTATGATGATGATTGGAACAGTCTCTGGGATAGACATTAAGCTTGGTAGAGTTTTAATATGTTTGCTAAGAGAAGCAGTGTGACAGTGGAGTAAGAAAACCTGGGTTCTAATCCCTGTTCTGTCAATTGCTTGTGGCAATGTCTTGGGCAAGTTGCTTAACTTCTCTGAGCCTGTTACCTACTAAGTAAATTAAGGATAAAATGCTCTATCAGTCAATCAATTGTATTTATCAAGGGCTTACTGTGTGCAAAACATTGTACAAAGCGCTTGGGAGAGTACCACTTGTCTGTTGTGTGACCTTGGGCAAATCACCTCACTTCTTGGGGCCTCAGTTGCTTCATCTGTAAATTGGGGATTGAGACTGTGAGCCCCATATGGGACAGGGAATGTGTCCAAATCGATTTGCTTGTAACCACTCCAAGCGCTTAGTATAGTGCCTGGCACATAGTAAGCACTTAACAAATACCACGGTTATTATTATTATTACAACAGAACAGAATTGGTAGACATGTCCCCCACCCACAGTGAGCTCTCCCTCCAACTTAGAATGAGAGCCCCAAGTGGGACAGGAACTGTATCCAACCTAATTAGCTTGTATCCACCCCAGAGACTGATCAGAGAAGCAGCGTGGCACAGTGGAAAGAGCCCGGGCTTTGAAGTCAGAGGTCATGGGTTCATATCCCGGCTCCACCAATTGTCAGCTGTGTGACTTTGGGCAAGTCAACTTCTCTGGGCCTCATTTACCTCATCTGTAAAATGGGGATTAAGACTGTGAGCCCTCCATGGGACAACCTGATCACCTTGTTACCTCCCCAGTGCTTAGAACAGTGCTTTGCACATAGTAAACGCTTAATAAATGCCATCATCATCACGGGCTTGGGAGTCAGAGATCGTGGGTTCTAATCCCAGCTCCGCCACTTGTCAGCTGTGTGACTTTGGGCAAGTCGCTTCACTTCTCTGTGCCTGTTACCTCATCTGTAAAATGAGGGTTAAGACTGTGATTCACTTTTCAGTGCCTCAATTACCTCATCTGTAAAATAGGGATTAAGACTTGAGCCCCATGTGGGACAACCTGATTACCTCGTATCCACCCCAGCGCTTAGAACAGTGCTTGGCATATAGTAAGCGCTTAACAAATACCATCATTATCAGTATTATTACCGTGGTTGCCACATAGTATGTGCTTAGCAAATACCATTAATAAAATTTTAAAGAGAACAGAAAATTCCTTCATTGAAACAGCTTTCTGCTGCCCCCCTGTGGCTTCTTGTGGTAAACACTGCCAAAGGGTCTTGAGAGGATGTTGCTTATTGCTTATTGCATAATAATAATAATAATAATAATAATAATAATAATAATAATAGCATTTGTTAAGCGCTTACTATGCGCAAAGCACTGTTCTAAGCGCTGGGGGGGTTACAAGGTGATCACTTTGTCCCACGTGGGGCTCACAGTCTTAATCCCCATTTTACAGATGTGGTAACTGAGGCTCAGAGAAGTTAAGTGACTTGCCCACGGTCACACAGGAGACATGTGGGGGAGCCGGGACTAGAGCCCATGACCTTCCCCCCTTCTAGACTGTGAGCCCACTGTTGAGTAGGGACCGTCTCTATATGTTGCCAACTTGTACTTCCCAAGCGCTTAGTACAGTGCTCTGCACACAGTGAGCACTCAATAAATACGATTGATGATGATGATGATGATTTTGCCAACTTGTACTTCCCAAGCGCTTAGTATCCATAATAATAATAATAATAATAATGACATCATTATTAGTAGTAGTAGTAGTACAGTGCTCTGCACACAGTAAGTGCTCAATAAATACGATTGATTAATTGATTGATTGATTGACCTCTGACTTCCAAGCCCGTTTCCACTGAGCCATGCTGCTTCCCTCCTTCTCTAAAGCCTCCCCGCTGAGCCATAATAATAATAATGATGGCATTTGTTAAGCGCTTACTATGTGCCGAGCACTGTTCTAAGCGCTGGTGGGGGGCATACAAGTTGATCAAGTTGTCCCACGTGGGACTCACAGTCTTCATCCCCATTTTACAGACGAGGGAACTGAGACCCAGAGAAGTGAAGTGACTTGCCTAAAGTCACACAGCTGATAAGTGGCAGAGCCGGGATTAGAACCCATGACCTCTGACTCCCAAGCCCGGGCTCTTTCGGCTGCTATGAGCAACCACAGCAAGTAGGCTTTTCTCCTCCTGATCTCTTCCTTTAGTCTCCCCTCAACTTGGGAAGCGGGGGCAACGCTGGAAAAATGAATCTGGGAGAGAAAAACTATGATGAAGATCGTAGTGGTGAGAGTACTATTATTAGGGGAGCCTCTTAGGTACCCGAAATGGATTCTACTTGTGTTTCTGAGGTGGAGTTAGTGCACTTGTGTGTATATATGTACATATTTATAATTCTATTTATTTTATTAATGATATGCATATATCTCTAATTCGATTTATATTGATGTTATTGATGCCTGTTTGCCTGTTTTGATGCCTGTCTCCCCCCTTCTAGACTGTGAGTCTGTGGTGAGCAGGGATTGTCTCTATTTGTTGCTGAATTGTACTTCCCAAGTGGTTAGTACAGTGCTCTGCACACAGTAAGTGCTCAATAAATACGATTGAATGAATGAATGATGATGATGGTATGTGTTAAGTGCTTGCTATGTGCAAAGCACTGTTCTAAGCGCTGGGGGGATACAAGGTGATCAGGTTGTCTCACGTGGGGCTCGCAGTCTTCATCCCCATTTTCCAGATGAGTAACTGAGGCACAGTGAAGTGACTTTCCCAGAGTCACACAGCTGACAAGTGGTGGAGCCGGGATTCGAACCCATGGCTTCTGACTCCCAAGCCTGGGCTCTTTCCACTTAGCCACGCTGCTTCTCCATATTTGATTATTCTGATTCCACTACTTGTCAGTATGTGTATGTCTGTTACTCTTGTTAGAGATTAATGGGGATGTTTCTTGTGCTTTTATTATTGTACTTTCCAAGCTCTTAGTACAGTGCACTGCACATAGTGAGTGCTCAATAAATACGATTGAATGAATGAATATTCCCCAAATCTTAGAACTGTGCCTTGCACTCAGTCAGTGCTAATTACAACTCCTCATCCTCCTCCTCCTCCTCCTCCTCCTCCTCCTCCTCCTCCTCCTCCTCCTCTGCTGCTACTGCTGCTGCTGCTACTAATCAATCGATCAATCAATCAATCAATCGTATTTATTGAGTACTTACTGTGTGCATAGCACTGTACTAAGCGCTTGGGAAGTACAAGTCGGCACTACCCCTCCTTAGAGCAAGAAGTAGGTCAAGATGAATTCAATCAATCCTTAATGGTATTTACTGAGCGCTTACTATGTGCAGAGCACTGTACTGGGCGATTGGGAGACTACAATAAAACAGAGTTAGTAGACATGTTCCCTGCCCACAACAAGTTTACAGTCTAGAGGGGAGATATACATTGATATAATTAATATAATAATATAAATAATATAATATAATGTATATTACATATATACATTATATTATTCCCTGCCCACAACAAGTTTACAGTCTAGAGGGGAGACATGCATTAATATAATTAATGTAATAGTATAAATAATATATTTATCATAATAAATATAAATATATAATTAATATAAATAATATACTATAATGTATATTGTATACCTTATATTATGTCATTTATATTATTATATTAATATAATTATATTATATATTATACTATTATATTATTCCCTGTCCACAAGTTTACCATCTAGAGGGGAGACATACATTAATATAATTAATATAATGATATAAATAATATAATATAATGTATATTATATGTGCATTATATTATTTATATTATTATATTAATATAATTATATATAATATTATAATGTTCTATTTTTCCTGCCCACAACAAGTTTACAGTCTAGAGGGGAGACATGCATTCATATAATTAATATAATAATATAAATAATATGATATAATGCATATTATATTATACATTATATTATATTATTTATATTATTATATTAATATGATTTAATATAATGTTGTATTATTCCCTGCCCACAGGTTTACCATCTAGAGGGGAGACATACATTAATATAATAATATAAATAATATAATATAATGTGTATTTTACATGTACATTATATTATATTATTCCCTGCCCACAACAAGTTTACAGTCTAGAGGGGAGACATACATTAATATAATTAATATAATAATATAAATAATATAATATAATGTATATTATACATATACATTATATTATTCCCTGCCCACAACAAGTTTACAGTCTAGAGGGGAGACATACATTAATATAATTAACATAATAATATAAATAACATAATATAATGTTTATAATAATATAATTGATATAGAGAAGCAGCGTGGCTCAGAAGAAAGCACATGGGCTTGGGAGTCAGAGGTCATGGGTTCAAATCCCAACTCCGCCAATTGTCAGCTGTGTGACTTTGGGCAAGTCACTTCACTTCTCTATGCCTCAGTTCCCTCAACTGTAAAATGGGGATTAAGACTGTGAGCCCCACCTGATCACCTTGTATCCTCCCCAGCGCTTAGAACAGTGCTTTGCACATAGTAAGCGCTTAACAAATTCCATCATTGTTATTATTTCTATAAATGTAGAGCTCATATTATGTAAAATAAATCTCCTACAACTCCCTACATCGTTCACTGGTCGGGTTCCTTCACCTTTACATTTCAGCTTCCCTCATTCTCTTAATCCCTTGCCTGTCCCTTTGTCAATCAATCAATCAATCGTATTTATTGAGCACTTACTATGTGCAGAGCACTGTACTAAGCGCTTGGGAAGTACAAATTGGCAACATATAGAGACAGTCCCTACCCAACAGTGGGCTCACAGTCTAAAAAGTTTGTCCTTCTTCTTCTTTCAGGTCCTAACTCTAGTCGGGTTGAGACATGGCTAAAATCGACCCCAGGGGATTGTTAGGGAGTTGTAGTGTACAGTGCGGTGTAATGGTTAGCGCATGGGCCTAGGCATCTGAAGGTCATGGGTTCTAATCTCGCCTCCACCCCTTATCTGCTGGGTGGCCTTGGGCAAGCCGCTTCACTTCTCTCTGCCTCAGTTACTGCAACTGTAAAATGGGGATGAAAACTGGAAGCCCCGTGTGGGACAGGGACTGTGTCCAACTCGATTCGCTTGTATCCACCCCAGTGCCTGGTACAGTGCCTGGCACATATAAGCGCTTAACAAATTCCATACTTATTATTGTTATAATAATAACAATATTATTGCTGGCACTGTTCTAAGCACTGAGGTCGATACAAGGTGATCAGGTTATCCCACGTGGGGCTCACAGTCTTCATCCCCATTTTACAGAGGAGGGAACAGAGGCCCAGAGAAGTTAACGAGTTGTCTACACGCGCTGCCTAGAATTCCTCAACAACAACTCTCTCCTCGACCCCCTCCAGTCTGGCTTCCGTCCCCTTCATTCCATGGAAACTGCGCTCTCAAAGGTCACCAATGACCTCCTGCTTGCCAAATCCAACGGCTCATATTCTGTCCTAATCCTCCTCGACCTCTCAGCTGCCTTTGACACTGTGGCCCACCCCCTTCTCCTCAACACGCTATCTGACCTTGGCTTCACAGACTCCGTCCTCTCCTGGTTCTCCTCTTATCTCTCCGGTCGTTCTTTCTCAGTCTCTTTTGCAGGCTCCTCCTCCCCCTCCCATCCTCTTACTGTGGGGGTTCCCCAAGGTTCAGTGCTTGGTCCCCTTCTGTTCTCAATCTACACTCACTCCCTTGGTGACCTCATTCGCTCCCACGGCTTCAACTATCATCTCTACGCTGATGACACCCAGATCTCCATCTCTGCCCCTGCTCTCTCCCCCTCCCTCCAGGCTCGCATCTCCTCCTGCCTTCAGGACATCTCCATCTGGATGTCCGCCCGCCACCTAAAGCTCAACATGTCGAAGACTGAGCTCCTTGTCTTCCCTCCCAAACCTTGTCCTCTCCCTGACTTTCCCATCTCTGTTGACGGCACTACCATCCTTCCCGTCTCACAAGCCCGCAACCTTGGTGTCATCCTCGACTCCGCTCTCTCATTCACCCCTCACATCCAAGCCGTCACCAAAACCTGCCGGTCTCAGCTCCGCAACATTGCCAAGATCCGCCCTTTCCTCTCCATCCAAACCGCTACCCTGCTCATTCAAGCTCTCATCCTATCCCGTCTGGACTACTGCACCAGCCTTCTCTCTGATCTCCCATCCTCGTGTCTCTCTCCACTTCAATCCATACTTCATGCTGCTGCCCGGATTATCTTTGTCCAGAAACGCTCTGGGCATATTACTCCCCTCCTCAAAAACCTCCAATGGCTACCGATCAATCTGCGCATCAGGCAGAAACTCCTCACCCTGGGCTTCCAGGCTGTCCATCCCCTCGCCCCCTCCTACCTCCCCTCCCTTCTCTCCTTCTACTGCCCAGCCCGCAACCTCTGCTCCTCCGCTGCTAATCTCCTCACCGTGCCTCGTTCTCGCCTGTCCCACCATCGACCCCCAGCCCACGTCATCCCCCGGGCCTGGAATTCCCTCCCTCTGCCCATCCGCCAAGCTAGCTCTCTTCCTCCCTTCAAGGCCCTGCTGAGAGCTCACCTCCTCCAGGAGGCCTTCCCAGACTGAGCCCCTTCTTTCCTCTCCCCCTTGTCCCCCTCTCCATCCCCCCGTCTTACCTCCTTCCCTTCCCCACAGCACCTGTATATATGTATATATGGTTGTACATATTTATTACTCTATTTATTTATTTATTTTACTTGTACATTTCTATCCTACTTATTTTATTTTGTTGGTATGTTTGGTTCTGTTCTCTGTCTCCCCCTTTTAGACTGTGAGCCCACTGTTGGGTAGGGACTGTCTCTATGTGATGCCAATTTGTACTTCCCAAGAGCTTAGTACAGTGCTCTGCACATAGTAAGTGCTCAATAAATACGATTGATTGAGTGATTGATTGATTAAGTGACTTGCCCAAAGTCACACAACTGACAAGTGGTGGAGCCGGGATTTGAACCCATGACCTCTGACTCCATGTTCTTTCCACTGAGCCAGGCTGCTTCCCCATTGTTATCATTATTACACTCTCCTAAGTGCTTAACCCTCTCCATCCCCCCCATCTTACCTCCTTCCCTTCCCCACAGCACCTGTATATATGTATATACGTTTGTACATATTTATTACTCTATTTATTTATTTATTTATTTTACTTCTCCATATCTATTCTATTTATTTTATTTTGTTAGTATGTTTGGTTTTGTCTCCCCTTTTTAATCAATCAATCAATCGTATTTATTGAGCGCTTACTATGTGCAGAGCACTGTACTAAGCACTTGGGAAGTACAAATTGGCAACACATAGAGACAGTCCCTACTGAACAGTGGGCTCACAGTCTAAAAGACCGTGACTTTTAGACTTTTAAAAGACTTTTAGACTGTGAGCCCACTGTTGGGTAGGGACTGTCTCTATATGTTGCCAATTTATACTTCCCAAGTGCTTAGTACAGTGCTCTGCACACAGTAAGCGCTCAATAAACACGATTGATGATAATACAGTGCTCTGCACATAGTAATCACTCGTAAAGACACTGACTGAGTTCACCTTGACCTGCTTCCACACACCGAAGAAAATAAGTCATTTGACTGTAACAGTAAATGAAAAAATTCTGACAATCCAGCCCATTCACCCCAGTGCTTAGGACAGTGCTTGGCACATAGTAAGCGCTTAACCAAAAACACAATTATCATTATTATTATTATTATTATTCAACAATTCTCAAAGTCAGAGCTAAGATGTTTAAGCTCCTTGTTGGAGTTATAACTCCATCATGTGGCCAGTTGCCTGACCCAATTCCCTTTGCTGGTCTGAAACCAATTGTGTTTTTTTTAATATAATATTGGACCTAAAGTGCATCACTTAAAATTGTTAGACCACTATCACTGTCGTTCTTACGGTGTTACTATATAATTTATATAATTGCCCTGTAATTTTTATAATCACCACTGACGGGGTAGAAGTACTCTGGCTGGGATCTTGCCAGCAACAGAGAGTAATGAAATGCCTCAATATTTGCTGAAATCTGAGCTTTCAATGAATCAGTGGTATTTATTGAGCGCTTACTGTGTGCGGTGCCCTGTACTAACTGCTTGGGACAGAGCAATACACAAAGTTGTTAGAAGCATACCCTGCCCACAAGGAGCTTACAGTCTAGAGGACTGTAAATTTTCCACCTTTCCTCTTTCATTCATTCAATCGTATTTATTGAGCGCTTACTGTGTGCAGAGCACTGTACTAAGTGCTTGGGGAGTACAAGTTGGCAGCATATAGAGACGGTCCCTACCCAACAACGGGCTCACAGTCTAGAAGAGATGGTGAAATCTTCTAGCTCTTGAGGTGATTTATATACCTGTGCAGTCTGTTCCCTTTGGTCTTGCATTCTCAAGTTTCATCTGCATCTAAAAATACGTTTTCACCTGGTAATCAATTGTATTTATTGAGCACTTACTTGATACAGAGCATGGTACTAAGAATTTAGAAGAGTACTATACAATAGAATTGGTAAATAATAATAATGGAATTTGTTAAGCGCTTACTATGTGCAAAGCACTATTCTAAGCGCTGGGGGATACAAGGTGATCAGGTTGTCAATCAATCAATCAATCATATTTATTGAGCGCTTACTGTGTGCAGAGCACTATACTAAGCGATTGGGAAGTACAGGTTGGCAACATATAGAGACAGTCCCTACCCAACAGTGGGCTCACAGTCTAGAAGCGGGAGACAGAGAACAAAACCAAACATACTAACAAAATAAAATAAATAGAATAGATATGTACAAGTAAGATAAATAAATAAATAAATAGAGTAATAAATATGTACAAACATAAATACATATATACAGGTGCTGTGGGGAAGGGAAGGAGGTAAGATGGGGGGATGGAGGGGGGATGAGGGGGAGAGGAAGGAAAGAGCTCAGTCTGGGAAGGCCTCCTAGAGGAGGTGAGCTCTCAGTAGGGCCTTGAAGGGAGGAAGAGAGCTAGCTTGGCGGATGGGCAGAGGGAGGGCATTCCAGGCCCGGGGGATGACGTGGGCCGGGGGTCGATGGCGGGACAGGCAAGAACGAGGTAAGGTGAGGAGATTAGCGGTGGAGGAGCGGAGGGTGCGGGCTGGGCTGGAGAAGGAGAGAAGGGAGGTGAGGTAGGAGGGGGCGAGGTGATGGACAGCCTTGAAGCCCAGGGTGAGGAGTTTCTGCCTGATGTGCAGATTGATTGGTAGCCACTGGAGATTTTTGAGGAGGGGAGTAACATGCTCAGAGTGTTTCTGGACAAAGACAATCCGGGCAGCAGCATGAAGTATAGATTGAAGTGGGGAGAGACACGAGGATGGGCAATCAGAGAGAAGGCTGATGCAGTAGTCCAGATGGGATAGGATGAGAGCTTGAACGAGCAGGGTAGCGGTTTGGATGGAGAGGAAAGGGTGGATCTTGGCAATGTTGTGGAGCTGAGACCGGCAGGTTTTGGTGACGGCTTGGATGTGAGGGGTGAATGAGAGAGCGGAGTCTAGGATGACACCAAGGTTGCGGGCTTGTGAGACGGGAAGGATGATAGTGCCGTCGACAGAGATGGGAAAGTCAGGCAGAGGGCAGGGTTTGGGAGGGAAGACAAGGAGTTCAGTCTTGGACATGTTGAGTTTTAGGTGGCGGGCAGACATCCAGATGGAGATGTCCTGAAGGCAGGAGGAGATGCGAGCCTGGAGAGAGGGGGAGAGAGCAGGGGCAGAGATGGAGATCTGGGTGTCATCAGCGTAGAGATGATAGTTGAAGCTGTGGGAGCGAATGAGGTCACCAAGGGAGTGAGTATAGATCAGGAACAGAAGGGGACCAAGCACTGAACCTTGGGGAACCCCCACAGTAAGAGGATGGGAGGGGGAGGAGGAGACGGCAAAAGAGACTGAGAATGAACGACCGGAGAGATAAGAGGAGAATCAGGAGAGGACGGAGTCTGTGAAGCCAAGGTCGGATAGTATGTTGAGGAGAAGGGGGTGTCCACAGTGTCGAAGGCAGCTGAGAGGTCGAGGGCGATTAGGACAAAGTATGAGCCATTGGATTTGGCAAGCAGGAGGTCATCGGTGACCTTTGAGAGGGCAGTTTCCGTGGAATGTAGGGGACGGAAGCCAGACTGGAGGGGGTCGAGGAGAGAGTTGGTGTTGAGGAATTCGAGGCAGCATGTGTAGACAACTCGTTCAAGGTCCCGCGTGGGGCTCACAGTCATCATCCCCATTTTACAGGTGAGGGAACTGAGGCTCCGAGAAGTTAAGCGACTTGCCCAAGGTCACACAGCAGGCATGGGGTGGACTTGGGATTCGAACCCATGACCTCTGACTCCAAAACCCGGGCTCTTTCCACTGAGCCATGCTGCTTCACTATCTCTTCTCTAACTTGTCCGGTAGACAAGTTCCCTGCCCATAAGAAAGTTGGAGTCCAGAAGGGAAGACGAGATATGACTATAAATAAATTATGGATATGTACTTCAGTGCTTTGGGGCTAAGGGTGGGGTGAATAAAGGGTGTCAGCGTAATTGCGAGGGCAAAGCAGAAGGGAGAGGGAGTAGAGGAAATGAGGGCTTAGTCAGGGAAGGCCTCTTGGAGGAGATGCGATTTTAAGAAGGCCTTGAAGGCCTTGAAGGCAGGGAGAATGATGGTCTCTCAGATATGAAAGACTTAGACTGTGAGCCCACTGTTGGGTAGGGACTGTCTCTATATGTTGCCAACTTGTACTTCCCAAGCGCTTAGTACGGTGCTCTGCACACAGTAAGCGCTCAATAAATACGATTGATTGATTGATTGATGTGAAACGGGAGGGCGTTCCATGCCAGAGGGAGGGTGTGGGCTAGGGATTAGCAGTGAGAAAGGTAAAATCAAGGTCCCATGAGTAGATGATTGGCATTAGGGGAGCGAAGTGATATGGGGTAACCAGAGCAAACCCTATCCCTTGACCAAAGGGGCTCACAATCTACAAGGAATGGAGAAGCAGCATTGTGTAGTGGTTAGCACTTAGTACAGTGCTCTGCACACAGTAAGTGCTCAATAAATACGATTGAATGAATGAATGAATGAATGGCAGTTAGAAGGTCATGAGTTCTAATCCCGGCTCTGCCACTTAATAATAATCATAATAATGGTGGTATTTGTTAAGTGCTTACTATGTGCCAAGCACTGTTCTAAGCGCTGGGGGGGATACAAGGTGGTCAAGGTTGTCCCACGTGGGGCTCACAGTCTTAAACCCCATTTTACAGATGAGGGAACTGAGGCCCAGAGAAGTTAAGTGACTTGCCCAAGGTCACACATGCCACTTGTCTGCTGTGTGGCCTTGGGCAAGTCATTTTGCCCAAGGCTTGGGCAAGCCTTCTAGACTGTAAGCCCATTGTTGGGTAGGGACTGTCTCTATATGTTGCCAACTTGTACTTCCCAAGTGCTTAGTACAGTGCTCTGCACACAGTAAGCGCTCAATAAATACGATTGAATGATTTTGCTTCTCTGGGCCTGAACACATTTGTATTTATTTATTACTCTATTTATTTATTTTATTTATTTCATTTGTACATATTTATTCTATTTATTTTATTTTGTTAATATGTTTTGTTTTGTTGCCTGTCTCCCCCTTCTAGACTGTGAGCCCGCTGTTGTGTAGGGACTGTCTCTATATGTTGCCAACTGGTGCTTCCCAAGTGCTTAGTACAGTGCTCTGCACACAGTAAGCGCTCAATAAATATGATTGAATGAATGAATGAATGTTGGGTAGGGACTGTCTCTATATGTTGCCAACTTGTACTTCCCAAGCGCTTAGTACAGTGCTCTGCACACAGTAAGCACGCAATAAATACGATTGAATGAATGAATGAATGAATGAATCTGTAAAATGGAGATCAAGACTGTGAGCCCCATGCAGGACAGGGACTGTTTCCAACCCATTTTACTTGTATCTTAATAATAATAATGATGGCATTTATTAAGTGCTTACTATTCATTTATTCATTCAATCAACTTTATTGAGTGCTTACTGTGTGCAGAGCACTGTACTAAGCGCTTGGGAAGTACAAGTTGGCAACATATAGAGATGGTCCCTACCCAATAGTGGACTCACAGTCTAGAAAGGGGAGACAGACAACAATCAATCAATCAATCAATCAATCGTATTTATTGAGCGCTTACTGTGTGCAGAGCACTGTACTAAGCACTTGGGAAGTACAAGTTGGCAACATAATAGAGACAGTCCCTACCCAACAGTGGGCTCACAGTCTAGAAGGGGGAGACAGAGAACAAAACATGTTAACCAAGTAAAATAAATAGAATAGATATGTACAAGTAAAATAAATAAATAAATAGAGTAATAAATATGTACAAACATATATACATATATATGCATATATACATATACACATATATATTATGTGCAAAGCACTGTTCTAAGCGCTGGGGAGGCTGCAAGGTGGTCAGGTTGTCCCACTGAGGGCTCACAGTCTTCATCCCCATTTTACAGATGAGGTAACTGAGGTACAGAGAAGTTAAGTGACTTGCCCAAAGTCACACAGCTGACAATTGGCGGAGCCGGAATTTGAGCCCATGACCTCTGACTCCAAAGCCTGGGCTCTTTCCACTGTGCCACGACATATCTTAGTACGTAGTACAGTGCATGACACACAGTAAGCACTTACCAAATACCAGAATTATTATTATTAAACGAGTATTTTTGTGCCCGTTTGACAGATGAGGAAACAGAGGCCCAGAGAATTAAAATGGCTTGCTGGAGGTCACACAACAGGCAAGGGGCTGAGCCAGGATTAGAACTCAGGGCTCTTGACTTCCAGTCCTGTGTTCTTCCAAGTAGGGGCCTGATGCTTTTCATCTCACCTTAATTGTGATTTCTGGATGTTTGAATACTGTCCAATTTGCATTAGGACAAGTGCATATCTCTACTACTATCATGGGACCTACCCATGTAGCCTATCCAGGAAACCTTGTCTATTTTGAGCATTACCTCGACGCCAGTAGACTATGTGCCTTCCTCTGGTCTTCTAGACTGTGAGCCCACTCTTCTAGACTGTGAGCCCACTGTTGGGTAGGGACTGTCTCTATATGTTGCCAATTTGTACTTCCCAAGCGCTTAGTACAGTGCTCTGCACACAGTAAGTGCTCAATAAATACGATTGAATGAATGGATAAATGAATACCCCAGCACTTAGAACAGTGCTTGGCACATAGTAAGCGCTTAACAAATGCCATCATTATATTCACGCCTGTAGTAGCCTACCTTTGAAAATAGGAAAGAGGTGTTTCCTTGCCTCTATTTCCCTGAAATCATGGCAGATTAAGCGATATGGTAATGGATAAAGGGGGACAGATCTGAGAGGTTGTGCAAAAATGGAATGCTTTCTTAGTTCTACATTGTGCTTACAGTTCATTCAATCGTATTTATTGAGAGCTTACTATGTTCAGAGCACTTTACTAAGTGCTTGGGAAAGTACAATACAACAATAAACGGTGACATTCCCTTAGGTTTAACTTTGGGCTACCCCACCCGTGTCAAGAGAATTCTGTACTGAAACTGGGGCTGCCAAAACAAATAAAAAGGAGAAAAAGAGGCTATAATAACTTGTGGCCTATTCTCCATGCCTGCCAAGCCTTCCTGTTGGAGCAGGTGATTTCAGACTTGTTTTACAGAGCTCTTTTTCTTAAGCAATCCATTTTTTTCCAGTGTTTTCTTAAGAACAACAAAAATAATATGTGGAACACTCCTCTTCCTGGTCTGAGTCTGACTGTGTGCAATTAGGCAGCGGGAAGAAGCAGTGTGACTTAATGGCTAGAGCACGGTCCTGGGAGTCATCGGCTCTAATCCCAACTTCACCACATGTCTGCTATGTGACCTTGGGTGAATCACTTCTCTTCTCTGAGCTTCAGTTACCTCATCTGTAAAATGGGGACTGACAGCGTGAGCCCTATATCTCCCCCACCCTAAAAGAACCCTCCCTTGACCCCAAAGCTCCCTCCAGTTATCGCCCCATCTCCCTCCTACCTTTCCTCTCCAAACTCCTTGAGTGAGCCGTCTACACCCGCTGTCTCAAATTCCTCTCCTCCAGCTCTCTCCTGGGCCCCCTCCAATCTGGCTTCCGTCCCCTACGCCCCACTGAAACCACTCTCTCAAAGGTCACCAATGATCTCCTTCTTACCAAATCAAACGGCTCCTACTCCATCCTAATCCTCCTCAATCTCTCAGCTGCCTTTGACACTGTGGACCATCCCCTTCTCCTCAATACTTTACCCAACCTTGGCTTCACTGACTCCGTCCTCTCCTGGTTCTTCTCTTTTCTCTCTGGACATTCATTCTCAGGCTCCTTCACGGGCTCCTCCTCTCCCTCCCATCCCCTAACGGTCAGGTTCCCTCAAGGTTCAGTTCTCGGTCTCCTTCTATTCTCCATCTACACTCATTCCCTTGGAGAACTCAATCGCTCCCACGGCTTCAACTACCATCTCTATGCGGATGACACCCAAATCTACATCTCCAGCCCTGACATCTCTCCCTCGCTCCAGGCTGGCATCTCCTACTGCTTTCAAGACATCTCTACTTGGATTTCCTCCCATGTCCTGAAACCTAACATGTCTAAAACAGAGCTCCTTATCTTCCCACCCAATCCCTGTCCTCTCCCGGACTTTCCCGTCACTGTCTACAACACCACCGTTCTTCCCTTCTCACTAGCCCATAACGTTGGTGTTGTCCTTGACTCCTCTCTCTCTCACCCAACACATCCAATCTGTCACCAAATCTCGTCGGTCTCCCCTTCACAATGTCACAAAGATCCACCCTTTCCCCTTCATCCAAACTGCTGTTATGTTTGCACAATCACTCATCCTATCCTGCCTAGATTACTGCATCAGCCTCCTTTCTGACCGTCCAACCTTCTGCTTCTCCCCAGTCCAGTCCATACTTCATTCCCTGCCCAGATTATCTTTCTACAGAAATGTTCTGAACATGTCACCCCCATCCTCAAAATAATAATAAATAATGTTGGTATTTGTTAAGCGCTTACTATGTGCCAAGCACTGTTCTAAGCACTGGTATAGATACAAGATACAAGTCGTCTACACACGCTGCCTCGAATTCCTCAATTCCAACTCCCTCCTCGACCCCCTCCAATCTGGCTTCCATCCCCTACATTCCAGGGAAACTGCCCTCTCAAAGGTCACCAATGACCTCCTGCTTACCAAATTCATTCAATCGTATTTATTGAGCACTTACTGTGTGCAGAGCACTGTACTAAGCACTTGGGAAGTACAAATTGGCAACGTATAGAGACAGTCCCTACCCAACAGTGGGCTCACAATGGCTCATACTCTATCCTAATCCTACTCGACCTCTCAGCTGCCTTCTACACTGTGGACCACCTCCTTCTCCTCAACATGCTATCCAAAGTTGGCTTCACAGACTCCATCCTCTCCCGGTTCTCCTCTTATCTCTCCGGCCATTCATTCTCAGTCTCTTTTGCAGGCTCCTCCTCCCCCTCCCATCCCCTTACTGTAGGGGTTCCTCAAGGTTCAGTTCTTGGTCCCCTTCTGTTCTCGATCTACACTCACTCCCTTGGTGACCTCATTCGCTCCCACGGCTTCAACTATCATCTCTACGCTGATGACACCCAAATCTACATCTCTGCCCCTGCTCTCTCTCCCTCCCTCCAAACTCACATCTCCTCCTGCCTTCAGGACATCTCCATCTGGATGTCTGCCCATCATCTAAAACTCAACATGTCCAAGACTGAACTCCTTGTCTTCCCTCCCAAACCCTGCCCTCTCCCTGACTTTCCCATCACTGTTGACGGCCCTACCATCCTTCCTGTCTCACAAGCCCGCAACGTTGGTGTCATCCTTGACTCCGCTCTCTCGTTCACCCCTCACATCCAATCTGTCACCAAAACCTGCCGGTCTCAGCTCCGCAACATTGCCAAGATCCGCCCTTTCCTCTCCATCCATACCGCTACCCTGCTCATTCAAGCTCTCACCCTATCCCGTCTGGACTACTGCATCAGCCTTCTCTCTGATCTCCCATCCTCGTGTCTCTCTCCACTTCAATCCATACTTCACGCCGCTGCCCAGATTGTCTTTGTCCAGAAACGCTCTGGGCATGTTACTCCCCTCCTCAAAAACCTCCAGTGGCTACCAATCAACCTACGCATCAGGCAGAAACTCCTCACCCTGGACTTCAAGGCTGTCCATCACCTCGCCCCCTCCTACCTCACCTCCCTTCTCTCCTTCTCCAGCCCAGCCCGCACCCTCCGCTCCTCTGCCGCTAATCTCCTCACCGTACCTTGTTCTCACCTGTCCCGCTGTCGACCCCCCGCCCACGTCATCCCCCGGGCCTGGAATGCCCTCCCTCCCCACATCCGCCAAGCTAGCTCTTTTCCTCCATTCAAGGCCCTACTGAGAGCTCACCTCTTCCAGGAGGCCTTCCCACACTGAGCCCCCTCCTTCCTTTCCCCCTCCTCCCCCTCTCCATCCCCCCCGCCTTACCTCCTTTACTTCCCCACAGAACCTGTATATATGTATATATGTTTGTACGTATTTATTACCCTATTTATTTATTTATTTTACTTGTACATATTTATTCTACTTATTTTATTTTGTAAATATGTTTTGTTTTGTTCTCTGTCTCCCCCTTCTAGACTGTGAGCCCACTGTTGAGTAGGGATCGTCTCTATATGTTGCCAACTTGTACTTCCCAAGCACTTAGTACAGTGCTCTGCACACAGTAAGCACTCAATAAATAGGATTGAATGAATGAATGAATGAATGAATCCCATCTGGATTACTGTATCAGCCTCCTCTCCGACCTCCCATCCTCCTGTCTCTCCCCACTTCAATCCATACTTCACACCGCTGCCCGGATCGTCTTTGTCCAGAAACGCTCTGGGCATGCTACTCCCCTCCTCAAAAATCTCCAGTGGCTACCAATCAACCTACGCATCAGGCAGAAACTCCTCACCCTGGGCTTCGAGGCTGTCCATCACCTTGCCTCCTCCTACCTCACCTCCCTTCGCTCCTTCTCCAGCCCAGCCCGCACCCTCTGCTTCTCTGCTGCTAATCTCCTCACTGGGCCTCATTCTCGCCTGTCCCGCCATCGACCCCCAGCCCACGTTCTCCCCCTGGCCTGGAATGCCCTCCCTCCCCACATCCACCAAGCTAGCTCTCTTCCTCCCTTCAAAGCCCTACTGAGAGCTCGCCTCCTCCAGGAGGCCTTCCCGGACTGAACCCCTTCCTTCCTCTCCCCCTCCCCTCCCTCCCCCACCTCCCCATCCCCTCCGCCTTACCTCCTTCCCCTCCCCTCAGCACCTGTATATATGTATATATGTTTGTACGTATATATTACTCTATTTATTTATTTATTTTATTTGTACATATTTATTCTATTTATTTTATTTTGTTAATATGTTTTGTTTTGTTCTCTGTCCCCCCCTTCTAGACTGTGAGCCCACTGTTGGGTAGGGACTGTCTCTATACGTTGCCAACTTGTACTTCCCAAGCACTTACTACAGTGCTCTGCACACAGTAAGCGCTCAATAAATACTATTGAATGAATGAATGAATGAATGAAGGTTATCAGGTTGTCCCACTTGGGGCTCACAGTCTCAATCCCCATTTTACAGATGAGGTAACTGAGGCCCAGAGAAGTGAAGTGACTTGCCCAAGGTCACACAGTAGACAAGAGGCAGAGGCGGGATTAGAACCCATGACCTCTGACTCCCAAGCCTGCACTCATTCCACTAAGCCACGCTGCTTCTCGAAAATCTCCAGTGGTTGCCTATCCACATCCATATCAAATAAGAACTCCTCACCATTGGCTTTAAAGCAGTCAATCACCTCGCCCCCTCCTGCCTCACCTCACTTCTCTCCTTCTACAACCCAGCCCGCACACTTTGCTCCTCTGGTCCTAACCTTCTCACTGGGCCACCATCTTGCCTGTCTCACCATCCACATCCTCTGGCCTCTATCCTGGAATGCCCTCCCTCATCAAATCCACCAAATAATTACACTCCACCCCCTTCAAAGCCTTAATGAAGGCCCATCTCCTCCAAGAGGCCTTCCCAGACTAAGCCCCACTTTTCCTCGTCTCCCAATCCCATCTGTCACGCTGACCTTCTTCCACAGCTCTTGCCCCCACTCTCCACCTCGCAGCACTTATATGTATATAGCTGTAATTTTATTTATTTATATTAATGTCTGTTTACTTATATTGATGTCTGTCTCCCCCCTCTAGACTGTGATCTTACTGTGGGCAGGGATTAATAATACTAATAATAATAATGGCATTTATTAAGTGCTTACTATGTACAAAGCACTGTTCTAAGCGCTGGGGGGATACAAGGTAATCTGGTTGTCCCATGGGGGGCTCACAGGCTTCATCCCCATTTTACAGATGAGGGAACTGAGGCCGGGAGAAGTGAAGTGACTTGCCCAAAGTCATACAGCGGACAAGGGGCGGAGCCGGGATTTGAACCCATGACCTCTGACTCCAAAGCCCGGGCTCTTTCTACTGAGCCACGGATTGTCTCTCTTTATTGCTCTTTCCCAAGTGCTTAGTACAGTGCTCTGCACACAGTAAGCACTCAGTAAATACGATTGAATAAATGAATGAAAGGACCTGGATTCTAATCCCAGCTCCTCCACTTGTCTGCTGAGGGCAAGTCGCTTCACTTCTCTGTGCCTCAGTTACCTCATCTGTAAAATGGGCATTAAGACTGTGAGCTCCACGAGGGAAAGAGGCTGTGTTCAACCTGCTTATCTCAGTCAGTCAGTCAATTGTATTTATTGAGCACTTACTGTGTGCAGAGCACTGTACTAAGCGCTTGGGAAGTACAAGTTGGCAACATATAGAGACAGTCCCTACTCAACAGTGGGCTCACAGTCTAAAAGTCTCATATCTACCCTAGCACTTAGAACAGTGCCTGGCACACAATAAGTACTTAACAAATACCATGAAAAAAAAAAATAATAACAAAAAGACTGTTGATGGTGTGGTCAGCAGAATCATTCTTTCATTCATTCAATTGTATTTATTGAGCGCTTACTGTGTGCAGAGCACTGTACTAAGTGCTTGGGAAGTACAAGTTGGCAACATATAGAGATGGTCCCTACCCAACAGCGGGCTCACAGTCTAGAAGGGGGAGGCAGACAACAAAACAGAACATGTTAACAAAATAAAATAAATAGACCAAATATGTACAAATAAAATAAATAGAGTAATAAATCCGTACAAACATACATACATATATACAGGTGCTGTGGGGAGGGGAAGGAGGTAAGGAGGAGGGGGGGGATGGGGAGGGGGAGGAGGGGGAGAGGAAGGTGGGGGCTCAGTCTGGGAATAATAATAATAATAATAATAATGATGGCATTTATTAAGGCGCTTACTATGTGCAAAGCACTGTTCTAAGCGCTGGGGGGGATACAAGGTGATCAGGTTTTCCCACGGGGGGCTCACAATCTTAATCCCCATTTTTTATAGATGAGGTAACTGAGGCACAGAGAAGTTAAGTGACTTGCCCAAAGTCACACAGCCGATAAGTGGCGGAGCCGGGATTCGAACCCATGACCTCTGACTCCCAAGCCCGGGGTCTTTCCACTGAGCCACGCTGCTTCTCCAGCTGAATCAGCCTAGCAATGACCAGCCGGTCAGAATAGTCCATTTTGGTGGAACACCATTCGAAGTCCATAAGAGGGGGTAGTTCTCCAGGGTTATCCTTATCCCAGTTGGTATTCCTGGCTAACATCTTTGGCTATGTGGGCTTCCCAAGGTTCTTTACTAGGGATGGTTTCTTTTGGCCAGCAAATCATAATAATAATAGAAATAATGGCATTTATTAAGTGCTTACTATGTACAAAGCACTGTTCTAAGCGCTGGGGAGGTTACGAGGTGATCAGGTTGTCCCACAGGGGACCCACAGTCTTAATCCCCATTTTACAGAGGAGGGAACTGAGGCACAGAGAAGTGAAGTGACTTTCCCAAAGTCACCCAGCTGACAAGTGGCGGAGCCGGGATTTGAACCCATGACCTCTGACTCCAAAGCCCGTGCTCTTTCCACTGATCCACGCTGCTCAGAATCATAGAAACCTGTTTCCCCACCACCCCTAAATGACTTCCATTGCTAAATATGAAACCACTTATCCATACCCCCTTTGCCTTGGTTTATCCAGGTCAGGAAAGTGCTGGGACTATATTTATCAATAATCAATCAATGGTATTTATTGAGCCCTTCCCGTGTAGAACACAGTACAAAGAACTTGGGAGAATAGTGTAGAAGCAGTATGGCATAGTGGAGCTTGGGCCTGGGGGTCAGAAGGTCATGGGTTCTAATTCTGGCTCCGCCACTTGTCTGCTGTGTGACCTTGGGCAAGTCACTTATTTTTCTGGGCCTCGTACCTCATCTGTAAAATGGGGGTTGAGACTGTGAGCCCCACGTGGGACAAGGACTGTGTCCAACCTGATTTGCTTGAATCTACCCCAGTGCTTAGCACAGTGCCTGGCACATAGTAAGAGCTTAGCAAATACCATAATTCATTCATTCATTCAATCGTATTTATTGAGTGCTTACTGTGTGCAGAGCGCTGTACTAAGCTTTTGGAAAGTACAATACGGCAATAAAGAAATCCCTTCCCACGAGGGGCTCACAGTCTACAGAATTATGATTAATTTTGAGAAGCAACATGGCCTACTGGATAGAGCCAGGGACTGGGAATCAGAAGGACCTGGGTTCTAATCTTGACTCTGCCCCTTGAAAGTTGAGTGACCTTGGGCAAGCCATTTCACTTCCCTGCACCTTATTTCCCTCATCTGTAAAATGGGGATTAAGACTGTAAGCCCTACGTGGGACAGGGACTGTGTCCAACCCGATTATCCTGTACCTTCCCCAGTGATTCGAGCAGTGCCTGGCACATAGTAAGTGCTAAACAAAGACCATAATAATGATTATTATTATTAGAAGTATCCATTAAATTCAGGCTTGAAAGATTGCCTTTCAGTGCATACTTTCCTCACCATGACTCCATCCCGATGTTACACTCAGTTCATTAATGTGTATATCAAAAGGGTACATGACAGACCGCAGACTGTCTAAACTACATCTTATTGGATAATTGCCATTCCTGCCACCCCTATAATAATAATAATAATTGTGGTATTTGTTTAGCACTTACTATGAGTCAAGCACTGAGCTAGATACAGGATAACCACGTGCCACGTGGGGCTCGCAGTCTAAGTAGGAGGGTGAACAGGTATTGATTCCCCATTTCGCAGATAAGACAACTGAGACATAGAGAAGTTAAGTGACTTTCTCAAGGTCACGCAGCAGACAAGGGGTGGAGCTGGGATTAGACAGGCCTGTGCTCTTTCCACTAGGCCAAACTGTTTTCCTAGCTGATCTTCCTTCATTCAGTTGAAGCATTTAATTTACAGCAAAGTTATAATAGGACATGGTTTCTCATTAGTTACCCTCAGCAGGAGCCTCATTCTTTGACGGGTCCTTGCTGAGAGGATCAGAAAATGTATTAACTTTTTAGTAGAGACGGAGAGGATGTTTCTGAAAAATCAAAATTAGTATCCAGGAGGGTTATTAATATTAATAATCATAACGGTATTTGTTAATCACTTACTGTGTGCCAAGCACTGTTCGAAGCTTTGAAGTAGATACCCTGTTGTTGGGTAGGGACCGTCTCTATATGTTGCCAACTTGTACTTCCCAAGCGCTTAGTACAGTGCTCTGCACACAGTAAGCGCTCAATAAATGCGATTGAATGAATACAAGGTAATCAGGTTGAACACAGTCCCTGTCCCATATGGGGCTCACAGTCTTCATCCCCATTTTACAGATGAGGTAACTGTGGCACAGAGAAATGAAGTGACTTGTCCAAGGCCACACGGCAGACAAGTGGCAGAACTGGGATTAGAACCCATTACTTTCTTATTCCCAGTTTCATGCTCTATCCACTATAAAATGCTGCTGCGGCATTCCTGCTGTCAATTTCTGAAAATGTGCCACTCCCTCATGAAACCTATCAGAATACTAACTGCCTATTTTCAACTAAGTCCCCCCTTCTTCTCCACCACCTGTCAGTTGTGTCACTTTGACCTGAATGATTACCTATCAATCAATCATATTTATCGAGAGTTTACTGGGTGCAGAGCACACAATAAGAGAGGTGGTAAACACGTTCCTTGCCTGCAACAAGTTTACAGTGTAGAGGGAGCTATAGACATTAATATTAATAAAAAAAATTACGGATATCAATCAATCAATCAATCGTATTTATCGAGTGTTTACTGTGTGCAGAGCACACAATAAGAGAGGTGGTAAAGACGTTCCTTGCCTGCAACAAGTTTACAGTGTAGAGGGAGCTATAGACATTAATATTAATAAAAAAAATTACGGATATCAATCAATCAATCGTATTTACTGAGCGCTTACTGTGTGCAGAGCACTGTACTAAGCGCTTGGGAAGTACAAGTTGGCAACATATAGAGACAGTCCCTACCCAACAGTGGGCTCACGGTCTAAAAGGATATGTTCATAAGTGCTGTGAGGCTGTTGGAGGGGTGAATAAAAGGAGAAAATCCAAGTGTGAGGCTGAGGCGGGAGTGGGATAAGAGGAAATGGGGGCTTAGACGGGGAGCCTCTTGGAGGAGACGTGCCTTCCGTAAAACTTTGAATAATAATAATGATGGTGCTTACTACGTGCAAAGCACAGTTCTAAGCGCTGGGGAGGATACAAGGCGATCAGATTGTCCCAGGGGGGGCTCCCAGTCTTAATCCCCATTTTACTGATGAGGTAACTGAGGCTCAGAGAAGTTAAGTGACTTGCCCAAGGTCGCACAGCAGACGTGTGACAGAGCCGGGATTAGAAATCATGACCTCTGACTCCCAAGCCAGGGCTCTTTCCACTGAGCCACGCTGCTTCTTTGAAAGTGGGGAGAGTGATGGTCTGTTGAGAAGGAGAGCATTCCAGGCCAGAGGCAGGATGCGGGCCAGGGATTAGGGGCAAGAAAGATGAGATTGAGGTATAACGAGTAGGTCGGCATTGGAGGAGTGAAGCGTGTGGGCTCGGTTGTAGTAGAAAATCACTGAGGTAAGTACGAGGGGGTAAGGTGATTAAGCGCTTTAAAGCCTATGGCCTATAGGAACTTTTCTTTGGTAATACCTACTTTTGATAGTTCTGATAGGGGCCTGCTCTGGCATCTGCATTTTTCTAGACTGTGAGCCCGTTGTTGGGTCGGGACTGTCTCTATATGTTGCCAACTTGTACTGCCCAAGCGCTTAGTAGAGTGCTCTGCACACAGTAAGTGCTCAATAAATACGATTGAATGAATAAATGAATGAATGTGTTGCCGACTTGTACTTCCCAAGCGCTTAGTACAGTGCTCTGCACACAGTAAGCGCTCAATAAATACGATTGATTGAATGAATGAAAGCCTCATGATTACTATATCAGTTCTGTATTTTTCCCTGCCTCTCATCTCTCCCCACTCCGGTCCATACTTCACTAGTCTGCCCAGATCATGTTTCTACAGAAATGTTCAGGCCATGTTTCCCTGAAGCATGAAGGGGAAGCATTGTGGCTCAGTGGAAAGAGCCCGGGCTTTGGAGTCAGAGTTCATGGGTTCATATCCCGGCTCCGCCAATTGTCAGCTGTGTGACTTTGGGCAAGTCACTTCACTTCTCTGTGCCTCAGTTACCTCGTCTGTAAAATGGGGATTAAGACTGTGAGCCCCCTGTGGGACAACCTGATCACCTTTTAACCTCCCCAGTGCTTAGGACAGTGCTATGCACATAGTAAGTGCTTAATAAATGCCATCATTATTATTATTATTATTTCCCCACTGCTCAGGAACCCCCAGTGGTTGCCCCTCGACCCCTAAATCACAAAGAAACTCCTCACAATTGGCTTTAAAGCAGTCAATCCCCTTGCCCCCTCCTACCTCACCTCGCTACTCTCCTACTGTAATCTAGACTTCATAGCTTGGCCTAGTGAAAAGAGCCTGGGCCTTGGAGTTGGAGGGCCTGCGATCCAATCCCAGGTCTGCCAGTTGCTTGCTGTGTGACCTTGCTCAAGTCACTTCATAATAATAATAACAATAATAATAATAATAATAATAATAATAATAATAATAATGACATTTATTAAGCGCTTACTATGTGCAATGCACTGTTCTAAGCGCTGCAGAGGTTACAAGGTGATCAGGTTGTCCCAAAGGGGGCTCACAGCCTTAATCCTCATTTTACAGCGGGCTCACGGTCTAGAAGGGGGAGACAGACAACAAAACAGAACATATTAACAAAATAAAATGAATAGAATAAATATGTACAAGTAAAATAAATAAATAAATGAATTGGTAAAATAAATAAATAAATAGGTAAAATCAATCAATCAATCAATCGTATTTATTGAGCGCTTACTGTGTGCAGAGCACTGTACTAAGCACTTGGGAAGTACAAGTTGGCAACATATAGAGACAGTCCCTACCCAACCGTGGGCTCACAGTCTAAAAGGGGGAGACAGAGAACAAAACCAAACATACTAACAAATAAAATAAATAGAATAGATATGTACAAGTAAAATAAATAAATAAATAGAGTGATAAATATGTACAAACATATATACATATATACAGGTGCTGTGGGGAAGGGAAGGAGGTAATATGGGGGGATGGAGAGGGGGACGAGGGGGAGAGGAGGGAAGGGGCTCAGTGTGGGAAGGACTCCTGGAGGAGGTGAGCTCTCAGTAGCGCCTTGAAGGGAGGAAGAGAGCGAGCTTGGCGGATGGGCGGAGGGAGGGCATTCCAGGCCCGGGGGATGACGTGGGCCGGGGGTCGATGGCGGGACAGGCGAGAACGAGGTACAGTGAGGTATGAATGAATAATGATATTTGTCAAGGGCTGACTATTTGCCAGGCATTGTACTAAGCACTGGGATAGTACAAGCTAATCAGGTTCATTCATTCATTCAATTCATTCAATTGTATTTATTGAGCGCTTACTATGTGCAGAGCACTGTACTAAGTGCTTGGGAAGTACAAGTTGGCAGCCTATAGAGATAGTCCCTACCCAACAGCAGGCTCACAGTCTAGAAGAGGGAGACAGAGAACAAAACAAAGCATATTAACAAAATAAAATAAATAGAATAAATATGTACAAATAAAATAAATAAATAAATAGAGTAATAAATACGTACAAACATATATACAGGTGCTGTGGGAAGGGGAAGGAGGTGAGGTGGGAGATGGGGAGGGGGAGGAGGAGGAGAGGAAGGTGGGGGCTCAGTCTGCTTTGGACACAGTCCCTGTCCCACATGAGGCTCGCAGTCTAATCCTCATTCTACATATGGGAAGCAGCATGGCTCAGTGGAAAGAGCCCGGGCTTTGGAGTCAGAGGCCGTGGGTTCAAATCCCGACTCCGCCACTTGACAGCTGTGTGACTTTGGGCAAGTCACTTCACTTCTCTGGGCCTCAGTTCCCTCATCTGTAAAATGGGGATGAAGACTGTGAGCCCCTCGTGGGACAACCTGATTACCTTGTATCTACCCCAGCGCTTAGAACAGTGCTTTGCACATAGTAAGCACTTAACAATACCAATATTATTATTATTATTATTATTATTATTATTATTATATAAGGTAACTGAGGCCCAGAAAAGTTAAGTGACTTATCCAAGGTCACACAGCAGACAAGTGGCAGAGGCAGGATTAGAACGCAGGTCCACCAACTCCCAGGCCTGGGCTCTTTCCACTAGGCCGCTGCTTCTATGAATCACCAAATCAGCAGAGCAGCTCTATAAAACAAGCAACCTCCTCTATGCATTTCAAGTATAAACTGAGAATAGGCGATTCTCTGAGAAATTGTTTACCAAGCATCAAGATTCGAGGCGAGAATAGCGAACACCCTGAAGCAGTGTGGCATAGAGGTCCTACTGAGAGCTCACCTCCTCCAGGAGGCCTTCCCAGACTGAGCCCCTTCCTTCCTCTCCCCCTCGTCCCCCTCTCCATCCCCCCGTCTTACCTCCTTCCCTTCCCCACAGCACCTGTATATATGTATATATGCTTGTACATATTTATTGCTCTATTTTTTTATTTATTTTACTTGTACATATCTATTCTATTTATTTTATTTTGTCAGTATGTTTGGTTTTGTTCTCTGTCTCCCCCTTTTAGACTGTGAGCCCACTGTTGGGTAGGGACTGTGTCTATATGTTGCCAACTTGTACTTCCCAAGTGTTTAGTACAGTGCTCTGCACACAGTAAGCGCTCAATAAATACGATTGATGATGATGATGATAATGATGAGGTTAGAGCACAGGACTGGGAGTAAGAAGGATCTGGGTTCTAAATCCTGGCTCTGCCACTTATCTGCTGTGTGACCTAGGGTAAGTCACTTCACTTCTCTGGGCTTCAGTTATCTCATCTGAAAAATGGGGATTGAGACTGTGAGCCTCATGTGGGACAGGGACTGTGTCCAACCCAATTTGCTTCTATCCACCCCAGAGCTTAGTGCACTGCCTGGCACATAGTAAGCACTTAACAAATACCACAATTATTCATTCATTCATTCAATCGTATTTATTGAGCACTTACTGTGTGCAGAGCACTGTACTAAGCGCTTGGGAAGTACAAGTTGGCAACATAATTATTAAATTATTAAATTAAATTGGCAACATAATTATTAGATGTCCCCAAAGATTTGTTAGTTTCAATGTGACTCTAAATTAAATTGGCAACATAATTATTAAATGTCCCCAAAGATTTGTTTGATTCAAAGCGACTCAGAGATTGTGGAACTAGTAGCGGAGTAGTGTGGCCTAATAATAATAATAGTAATGGCATTTATTAAGCACTTACTATGTGTGCAAAGCACTGTTCTAAGCACTGGGGAGGTTACAAGGTGATCGGTTTGTCCCACGGGGTGGGTGGGGGGGGACTCACAGTCTTAATCCCCATTTTACTGATGAGGTAACTGAGGCCCAGAGAAGTGAAGTGACTTGCCCAAAGTCACACAGCTGACTGTTGGCGGAGCAGGGATTTGAACCCATGACCTCTGATTCCAAAGCCCAGGCTCTTTTCCATTGAGCCACGCTGCTAATGGATAGAGCATAGGCCTGCAAGTCAGAGGATCTGGATTCTAATCTAAAATCTGCCATTTGCCTGCTGTGGGATCTTGGGCAAGTCACTTCACTCCTCTGTGCCTCAGTTACCTCATCTGTTAAATGGGGTTTAATACCATGAGCTCCATGTAACCTTGTAACCTCCCCGGTGCTTAGAACAGTGCACATAGTAAGCACTTAATAAATGCCATCATCATTATTATTATTATGTGGACCATGGACTGTGTCCAACCTGATAAACTTGTTCCTACCCCAGCGCTTAGTACAATGCTTTGCACAAAGTAAGAACTAGCTCGTCGTGGGCAAGGAATAATAATAATCATCATCATCATCATCATCAATCATATTTATTGAGCGCTTACTATGTGCAGAGCACTGTACTAAGTGCTTGGGAAGTACAAATTGGCAACATATAGAGACAGTCCCTACCCAACAATGGGCTCACAGTCTAAAAGGGGGAGACAGAGAACAAAACCAAACATACTAACAAAATAAAATAAATAGAATAGATATGTACAAGTAAAATAAATAAATAAATAAATAAATAAATAAATAGATGAATAAATATGTACAAACATATATACATATATACAGGTGCTGTGAGGAAGGGAAGGAGGTAAGATGAGGGGATGGAGAGGGGGACGGGGGGAGAGGAAGGAAGGGGCTCAGTCTGGGAAAGCGCTTACTATGTGCAAAGCACTGTTCTAAGCGCTGGGGAGGATACAAGGTGATCAGATTGTCCCACGTGGGGCTCATAGTCTTAATCCCCATTTTACAGTTGAGGTAACCGAGGCACAGAGAAGTTAAATGACTTGCCCAAGGTCACACAGCAGACATGTGGCAGAGCCGGGATTAGAGCCCATGATCTCCCGCTTCTAGGCTGTGAGCCCACTGTTGGGTAGGGACCGTCTCAATATGTTGCCAACTTGTACTTCCCAAGCGCTTAGTACAGTGCTCTGCACACAGTAAGCACTCAATAAATACGATTGATTGATTGATCTCTGACTCCCAAGTCTGGGCTCTTTCCACTGAGCCACGCTGCTTCTCTATCTACCATCTCTGTCATATTGTTCTCCTGTACTCTCCCATTCATTCAGTAGTTCATTCCTTCAATCTTATTTATTAAGCGTTTACCGGATGCAGAGCACTGTACCATGCGCTTGGTAATAATAATAATGATGATGGCATTTGTTAAGCACTTACTATGTGCGAAGCACTGTTCTAAGCGCTGGGGAGGATACAAGGTGATCAGGTTGTCCCATATGGGGCTCACAGTCTTGATCCCCATTTTACAGATGAGAGAACTGAGGCTCAGAGAAGTTAAGTTGGAGAAGCAGCGTGGCTCACTGGAAAGAGTGCGGGCTTTGGAGTCAGAGTTCATGGGTTCAAATCCCGGCCCTGCCAATTGTCGTCTGTGTGACTTTGGGCAAGTCACTTAATTTCCCTGTGCCTCAGTTACCTCATCTGTAAAAATGGGGGTTAAGACTGTGAGCCCCACGTGGGACAACCTGATCACTTTGTAACCTGAACAGTGCTTGGCACATAGTGAGTGCTTAATAAATGTCATTATTATTATTATTATTATGTGACTTGCCCAAGGTCACACAGCAGAAACGTGGCAGAGTCGGGATTCAAACCCATGACCTCTGACTCCCAAGCCCGGGCTCTTTCCACTGAGCCACGCTGCTTCCAGCAGAGTGCAATTTAGAGTACAATATAACTCTATAATATAATATGGTAGAGTACAATATAAACAATAAACAGACACATTCCCTGCCCACTTCCTCCCTTCAAGGCCCTACTGAGAGCTCACCTCCTCCAGGAGGCCTTCCCACACTGAGCCCCCTCCTTCCTCTCCCCCTCATCCCCCTCTCCATCCCCCCGTCTTACCTCCTTCCCTTCCCCACAGCACCTATATAGATGTATATGTTTATACATATTTATTACTCTATTTATTTTACTTGTACATATCTATTCTATTTATTTTATTTTGTTAATATGTTTGATTTTGTTCTCTGTCTCCCCCCTCTAGACTGTGAGCCCACTGTTGGGTAGGGACTGTCTCTATATGTTGACATCTTGTACTTCCCAAGTGCTTAGTACAGTGCTCTGCACACAGTAAGTGCTCAATAAATACGATTGATTGATTGATTGATTGATTGATTTACAGTCTGGTACAGTGCTCTGCACACAGTAAGTGCTCAATAAATACGATTGATTGATTGATTTACAGTCTGGAGGACTCCCAGGCACTTCGTACAGTGCTTTGCATCATCATCATCATCAATCGTATTTATTGAGCGCTTACTATGTGCAGAGCACTGTACTAAGCGCTTGGGAAGTACACATTGGCAACATATAGAGACGGTCCCTACCCAACAGTGGGCTCACAGTCTAAAAGGGGGAGACAGAGAACAAAACCAAACATACTAACAAAATAAAATAAATAGAATAGATATGTACAAGTAAAATAAATAAATAAATAAATAAGTAGAGTAATAGCAATTTACTAATAGTAATTTGCAAACAGTAAAGGGTCAGTAAATATGATTGGCTGATTAACAAAAACATTTTAGACTGTGAGCCCACTGTTGGGTAGGGACTGTCTCTATATGTTGCCAATTTGTACTTCCCAAGCGCTTAGTACAGTGCTCTGCACATAGTAAGCGCTCAATAAATACGATTGATGATGATTAAAAAATACTAGAAAAATCAGCGTTGCATCAGTAACTTCGCAACCCCTCTAGATCCAGACGAGAGGGATTTAGAGAGGCGAGAGTTGTGACATGTAAATCAGGTTAAAGAACGAGGGAGGAGGAAAAGATGAAAAGGGGCCCGAGGCCCTGTAGACAGCTACCCATCAAGGACTTATTTGTAACAGCAAAGAAGCTTTGTTAGCGTCCTTCACGCTTCCAAGGTTTGACTAGGAAATGACTCCTCTCTTTTTTTTAGAGATAAGGAAGGAAACCTGGTGAGATAGCAACAAAGCTCCAGTAATCTCGAAATCAGGCCTAACTGGTGGGAGGAGGTGAAAGTTTTGGAAGGACTTTCAACAAGTCCTTCAAAGAAGAAGGACTTCCTTTTTTGACAAGCAGACTTCTCTAGACTTCAATCAATCAATCAATCGTATTTATTGAGCGCTTACTGTGTGCAGAGCACTGTACTAAGCGCTTGGGAAGTACAAGTTGGCGACATATAGAGACAGTCCCTACCCAACAGTGGGCTCACAGTCTAAAAGGGGGAGACAGAGAACAAAACCAAACATACTAACAAAATAAAATAAATAGAATAGATATGTACAAGTAAAATAAATAAATCAATAAATAGAGTAATAAATGTGTACAAACATATATACATATGTACAGGTGCTGTGGGGAAGACTTCTAGAGAAGCAGCGTGGCTCAGTGGAAAGAGCCCGGGCTTTGGAATCAGAGGTCATGGATTCAAATCCCAGGTCCGCCACTTGTCAGCTGTCTGACTTTGGGCAAGTCACTTCACTAATCCGTGCCTCAGTTACCTCATCTGTAAATAATAATAATACCAATAATGACATGTAAGCGCTTACTATGTGCAAAGCACTGTTCTCTATGTATATATGTTTGTACATATTTATTACTCTTTATTTTACTTGTACATATCTATTCTATTTATTTTATTTTGTTAATATGTTTTGTTTTGTTCTCTGTCTCCCCCTTCTAGACTGTGAGCCCACTGTTGGGTAGGGACTGTCTCTATATGTTGACAACTTGTACTTCTCAAGCGCTTAGTACGGTGCTCTGCACACAGTAAGCGCTCAATAAATACGATTGATTGATTGATTCTCCGTGCCTCAGTTGCCTCACCTGCAAATAATAATAATAATGATGACATGCATTAAGCACTTACTATGTGCAAAGCACTGTTCTAAGCGCTGGGGAGCTTACAAGGTGATCAGGTTGTCCCACGGGGGGCTCACAGTCTTAATCCCCATTTTACAGATGAGGGAACTGAGTCCCTTCTAGACTGTGAGCCCCTTCTAGACTGTGAGCCCGCTGTTGGGTAAGGACCGTCTCTATATGTTGCCAACTTGGACTTCCCAAGCGCTTAGTACAGTGCTCTGCACACAGTAAGCGCTCAATAAATACGATTGAATGAATGAATGAATGAATGAACCCATGACCTCTGACTCCAAAGCCCGGGCTCTTTCCACTGAGCCACGCTGCTTCTAAATGGGGATGAAGACTGTGAGCCCCCCAGGGGACAACCTGATCACCTTGTAAGCTCCCCAGCGCTTAGAACAGTGCTTTGCATGTAGTAAGCGCTTAATAAGTGCCATTATAACAAGTTGTTCTCTTCAAGGAGGTGTGAATAGGAAAGGGATGAGAAAAACAGGTGTTTAGGGGGAAGCGGGAATGTGTTGTTAACAAGGTGGGCTTCCAGACTAGTCCAGATTATTTTTCCCTTTTTAGCAACCAATCAATCATATTTATTGAGCGTTAACTGTGTGCAGAGCACCGTGCAAACGTTTGGGCAAGTACAATATAAAAGAGTTGATAGACAAGTTCCCTGCACACAACGAGTTTATAGAATCTGAAACCATGAGTCCCACAATAATAATAATAATGGCATTTATTAAGTGCTTACTATGTGCCAAGCACTGTTCTAAGCGTTGGGGGGATACAAGGTGATCAGGTTGTCCCAAGGGGGGCTCACAGTCAATCACCATTTTACAGATGAGGTAACTGAGGCACGGAGAAGTTAAGTGATTTGCCCAAGGTCACACAGCTAATTGGCTGAAACTTTGTGTAGCCTATGAACGTTTATAAAAATAGAATAATGCTAACATAATGAAGTGGTTTACTCTGCTTAAATGGGAAAAAAGGGCAGCATGGCCTACTGGAAATAGCAAAGGCTTGGAGTCAGAGAGTGTGGCTTCTTTGGCTTTAATCCCGGCTCTGGGCAGGTCTGCTGGGTGACATTGGCTAAATCACTCAGTTTCTCTGTGCCTCAGCTTCCTCATCTGTAAAATGGGGATTCAATAATAATGATGGCATTTTTTAAGCGCTTACTATGTGCAAAGCACTGTTCTAAGCTCTGGGAGATACAAGGTGATCAGGTTGTCCCACGTAGGGCTCACAGTCTTAATCCCCATTTTACAGATGAGGTAACTGAGGCTCAGAGAAGTTAAGTGAGTTGCCCAAGGTCACACAGCAGACATATGGCAGAGCCAGGATTAGAACCCATGACCTCTGGCTCCCATGCCCGGGCTCTTTCCACTGAGCCACGCTGCTTCTCAATACTTAATAATAATAATAATAATAATGGCATTTGTTAAGCGCTTACTATGTGCGAAGCACTGTTCTAAGCGCTGGGGGGGGAATACAATGTGATCAGGTTGTCCCACGTGGGGTTCACAGTCTTAATCCCCATTTTACAGATGAGGCAACTGAGGCTCAGAGAAGTTAAGTGACTTGCCCAAGGTCACACAGCTGACAAGTGGCGGAGCCGGGATTCGAACCCATGACCTCTGGCTCCTAAGCCCGGGCTCTTTCCACTGAGCCACGCTGCTTCTCAATACTTGTCCTCCCTTCCCTACTTAGACTGTGAGCCCCATGTGGGACAGGGACTGTTCCCCATGTTGAAACTTGTATCTACCCCAGCTCTTAGAGCAATGCTTGACACATACTAAGTGCCTAACAAATAGTGTTCTGGAAATTATCAGTACTATTATTAATAATAATAATAATATTATTATTATTAGGAGAAGCAGCATGGCTCAGTGGAAAGAGCCCGGGCTTTGGAGTCAGAGGTTATGGGTTCAAATCCCAGCTCTGCCAATCATCAGCTGTGTAACTTTGGGCAAGTCACTTCACTTCTCTGGGCCTCAGTTACCTCATTTGTAAAATGGGGATTAAGACTGTGAGCCCCCCGTGGGACAATCTGATCACCTTGCAACCTCCCCAGCGCTTAGAACAGTGCTTTGCACATAGTAAGCGCTTAATAAATGCCATTATTATTATTATATTACTGTATATAGCATTATATACTATTCATTACATATTATGTTATATATTATTATATAATATATGAAGCAGCATGTCTTAGTGGAAAGATCACGGGCTTGGGAGTCAGAGGTCGTGAGTTCTAATCCAGGATCTGCCACTTGTCAACCGTGTTTCTTTGGGCAAGTCACTTGACTTCTCTGTGACTCAGTTACCTCATCTGTAAAATGGGGATTAAGACTGTGAGCCCCACATGGAACAACCTGATTACCTTGTAACCTCCCCAGCGCTTAGAACAGTGCTTTGCACATAGTAAGCACTTAATAAATGCCATTATTATTATTATTATTATTATTATATTACTGTATATAGCATTATATACTATTCATTACATATTATGTTATATATTATTATATAATATGTGAAGCAGCGTGTCTTAGTGGAAAGATCACGGGCTTGGGAGTCAGAGGTCGTGAGTTCTAATCCAGGATCTGCCACTTGTCAGCTGTGTGTCTTTGGGCAAGTCACTTGACTTCTCTGTGCCTCAGTGACCTCATCTGTAAAATGGGGATTAAGACTGTGAGCCCCACGTGGAACAACCTGATTACCTTGTATCTACCCCAGTGCTTAGAACAGTGCTCAGCACATAGTAAGCACTTAACAAATAGCATTATTATTATTATTATTATATATTATTCATTCAATCATATTTATTGAGCTTTTACTGTGTGCAGAGCACTGTACTAAGCACTTGGGAAGTACAAGTTGGCAACATATGGAGATGGTCCGTACCCAACTGTGGGCTCACATCACTATATATAATATAACAATATTAACATTATACAACATTATATAATAGTATTGTATTATGATAATGTTATTATTGATTATAATAGTACTAATAAAATGGGTGTTAAATACTTATTTTCCCTCTTATCCTGAGAGCCCCCTAATGCGGGATTAGGACTGTGTCTGATCTGATCTGTGTCAGATCTTTTAGACTGTGAGCCCACTGTTGGGTAGGGACTGTCTCTATATGTTGCCAACTTGTACTTCCCAAGCGCTTAGTACAGTGCTCTGCACACAGTAAGCGCTCAATAAATACGATTGATGATGATGATGATGATCTGATTATCTTGTATCTACCTCAATTCTTAGTACAGAGTTTGGCACATAGTAAGAATCTTAACAACTATAGTACTAATGATAACATTAAAGGGACTTTAAAAAATTGTAGATAACAGAAAAGAGGCCTACCCGCACTCAATTATGATGATGATGATGATGATGGTATTTGTTAAGAGCTTACTATGTGCCATACACTGTTCTAAGCGCTGGGGTAGATGCAAGGTAATCAGGTTGTCCCACGTGGGGCTCACAGTCCTAATCCCCATTTTACAGATGAGGTAACTGAGGAACAGAGAAATCAAGTGACTTGCCCAAGGTCACACAGCTGACAAGTGGTGGATCCGGGATCAGAACCCACGACCTCTGACTCCCAAGCCCGGGGTCTTTCCACTAAGCCATGCTGCTTCTCCAATAAATAAATACCATTGATTGATTGCTAAAAATACACTGTATATAATAATAATAATGGCATTTGTTAATCGCTTACTTTGTGCAAAGCACTGTTCTAAACGTTGGGGGGGGATACAAGGTGATCAGGTTGTCCCACGTGGGGTTCACAGTCTTAATCTCCATTTTACAGATGAGGGAACTGAGGCCCAGAGAAGTGAAGTGACTTGCCCAAAGTCACACAGCTGACAACTGCTGGAGCCGGGATTTGAACCCATGACCTCTGACTCCAAAGCCGGGCTATTTCCACTGAACCACGCTGCTTCCAAGACTTTCCCAGACTAAGCCCCTTGTTTCATTCAATCGTATTTATTGAGCGCTTACTGTGCGCAGAACACTGTACTAAGCGCTTAGGGAAGTACAATACAACAATAAACAGTGACATGCCCTACCCACAATGAGCTCACAGTCTAGAGGGAGGGAGATAGACCTCAACACAAATAAATATTATTATTTGTTATTATTATTTATTATTATTATTAAATAAAATGACAGCTTTAGACTGTGAGCCCACTGTTGGGTAGGGACTGTCTCTATATGTTGCCAATTTGTACTTCCCAAGCGCTTAGTACAGTGCTCTGCACATAGTAAGCGCTCAATAAATACGATTGATGATGATGATAAGTGCTGTGGGGCTGGGAGAGGAGGGGAAAAACAGAGGGAGCGAGTCAGGGTGAGGCAGAAGGGAGTGGGAGATGAGGAAAAGTGGGGCTTAGTCTGGGAAGGCCTCTTGGAGGAGATGGGCCTTCAGTAAGGCGTTGAATGAGGGGGGAGAGTAATTGTCGGATTTCCTCTTCTCCCACTCCCTTCTGCATCGCCCTGACTTGCTCTCGTTGTTAATAATGATGGTATTTGTTAAGCGTTTACTGTGTGCAAAGCACTGTTCCTCCCCCCTCCCAGCCCTACGCATTTATGTACACATCCGTCGTTTATATAAATGTCGGTCTCCCCCTCTAGACCCTAAGCTTGTTGTGGGCAGGGCATGTGTCTGCTTATTGTTGCATTGCATTCTCCCAAACAATAATAATAATAATAATGGCATTCATTAAGCGCTTACTATGTGCAAAGCACCGTTCTAAGCGCTGGGGAGGTTACGAGGTGATCAGGGTGTCCCACGGGGGGCTCACAGTCTTAAATCCCATTTTACAGATGAGGGAACTGAAGCACAGAGAAGTGACTTGCCCAAAGTCACACAGCTGACAGTTGGCGGAGCTGGGACTTGAACTCATGACCTCTGACTCCAAAGCCGTGCTCTTTGCACTGAGCCACGCTGCTTAGTACAGTGCTCTGCAAACAGTAAGCATGCAATAAATACTACTGATTGATTATGTCTGAATCAGTGTCTTTGCATCCTCCCCAAGGCTAGTGTAGTGCACATTGTAAGCATTTGATAATTAATAATAATTATTATAATAATGACATTTATTAGGCACTTTTAGACTGTGAGCCCACTGTTGGGTAGGGACTGTCTCTATGTGATGCCAATTTGTACTTCCCAAGCGCTTAGTACAGTGCTCTGCACACACAGTAAATGCTCAATAAATACGATTGATTGATTAGGCACTTACTATGTGCAAAGCACTGTTCTAAGCGCTGGGGAGGTTACAAGGTGATCAGGATGTCCCACGGGGGGCTCACAGTCTTAAATCCCATTTTACAGATAAGGGAACTGAAGCACAGAGAAGTGACTTGCCCAAAGTCACACAGCTGACAGTTGGCGGAGCTGGGACTTGAACTCATGACCTCTGACTCCAAAGCCGTGCTCTTTGCACTGAGCCACGCTGCTTAGTACAGTGTTCTGCAATCAATCAATCGTATATTGAGCGCTTACTGTGTGCAGAGCACTGTACTAAGCGCTTGGGAAGTACAAGTTGGCAACACATAGAGACGGTCCCTACCCAACAGCGGGCTCACAGTCTAGAAGGGGGAGACAGACAACAAAACAAAACATATTAACAAAATAAAATAAATAGAATAAAAATGTACAAGTAAAATAAATAACAAACAGCACGTAATAAATACTACCGATTGATTATGTCTGAATCAATGTCTTTGCATCCTCCCCAAGGCTAGTGTAGTGCACATTGTAAACATTTGATAATTAATAATAATTATAATAATGATGACATTTATTAGACGCTTACTATGTGCAAAGCACTGTTCTAAGCACCGCGGAGCTTACAAGGTGATCAGGTTGTCCCACGGGGGCCTCACAGTCTCAAATCCCATTTTACAGATGAGGTAACTGAAGCACAGAGAAGTGACTTGCCCAAAGTCACACAGCTGACAATTGGCGGAGCTGGGACTTGAACTCATGACCCCTGACTCCAAAGCTGTGCTCTTTGCACAGAGCCACGCCGCTTAGTACAGTGCTCTGCAATCAATCAATCAATCAATCAATCGTATTTATTGAGCGCTTACTGTGTGCAGAGCACTGTACTAAGCGCTTGGGAAGTACAAGTTGGCAACACATAGAGACGGTCCCTACCCAACAGCGGGCTCACAGTCTAGAAGGGGGAGACAGACAACAAAACAAAACATATTAACAAAATAAAATAAATAGAACAGATATGTACCAGTAAAATAAATAAATAACTAACAGTAAGCATGTAATAAATATTACTGATTGATTAGGTCTGAATCAATGTCTTTGTATCCTCCCCAAGGCTCGTGTAGTGCACATTGTAAGCATTTGATAATTAATAATAATTATAATAATAATGACATTTATTAGGCGCTTACTATGTGCAAAGCAATATTCTAAGCACCGGGGATTTTACAAGGTGACCAGGTTGTCCCACATGGGGCTCACAGTCTTAATCCCCATTTTACAGATGAGGGGACTGAGGCATCCAAAGTCACACAGCTGATGTGGTGGAACCGGAATTTGAACCCATGACCTTTGACTCCAAAGCCCGGGCTCTTTCCACTGAGCCACGATGCTTCTCTAATGTTAATATTGATCGATTATTTGAGGGTAGACTACTAGACTGTTGTCTGTCTCCCCTTTCTAGACTGTGAGCCCGTTGTTGGGTAGGGACCGTCTCTATCTGTTGCCGACTTGTACTTCCCAAGCGCTTAGTCCAGTGCTCTGCACACAGTAAGCGCTCAATAAATACGACTGAATTGAATGAATTAATGATGTGTATATGACTGTGAGCCCACTGTTGGGTAGGGACCGTCTCTATATGTTGCCAACTTGTACTTTCCAAGCGCTTAGTACAGTGCTCTGCACACAGTAAGCGCTCAATAAATACGATTGATGATGATGATGATCTATAATTCCATTTATCTAGTTTGATGGTATCGACACGTGTCTACTTATTTTATTTTGTTGTCTGTCTCCCCCTTCTAGACTGTGAGCCCGACAGTAAGCGCTCAATAAATACGATTGAATGAATGAATGAATGAATCCCCATTTTACAGATGAGGGAACTGAGGCATCCAAAGTCACACAGCTGACAAGTGGTGGAGCCGGGATTTGAGCCCGTGACCTCTGACTCCAAAGCCCGGGCTCTTTCCACTGCGCCATGCTGCTTCTCTAATGTTAATATTGATAAATAAATATAAATAAATAAATAAATAAATAAATGAATGAATAAATAAATAAATAAATGTTATTGAATGAATGAATGAATGAATGAGAGGGGCGGGAGGGACGTGGCCTTGTCGGGAGGGACGTGACGGGAGGCAGTGTGGCTCAATGGAAAGAGTCCGGGCTTGGGAGTCAGAGGTCATGGGTTCTAATCGCGACTCCGCCACTTGTCAGCTGTGTGACTTTGGGCAAGTCACTTCACTTCTTTGGGCCTCAGTTACCTCATCTGTAAAATGGGGATGGAGATTGTGGGCCCCACGTGGGACAACCTGATCACCTTGTAAGCCCCCCCCCCCCAGCGTTTAGAACAATGCTTCGCATATAGTAAGGGCTTAACAAATGCCATCATTATTATTCTCTGGGCCTCAGTTCCCATAACTGTAAAATGGGGATTAACACTGTGAGCCCCATGTGGGACAACCTGATCACCTTGTAGTCCCCCCACCAGCACTTAGAATAGTGCTTAGCACATAGTAAGCGCTTAACAAATGCCATCATTATGATTTTCAGGGCCTCAGTTGCCTCATCTGTAAAATGGGGATGAAGACTGTGAGCCCCAGGTGGGACAACCTGATCGCCTTGTATTTCCCCCCCAGCACTTAGAACAGCGCTTCACACATAGTAAGCGCTTAATAAATGCCATCATTATGGAGAAGCAGCGTGGCTCAATGGAAAGAGCCCGGACTTTGGAGTCAGAGGTCATGGGTTCAAATTCTGACTCCGCCAATTGTCAGCTGTGTGACTTTGGGCAAGTCACTTAACTTCTCTGGGCCTCAGTTACTTCATCAGTAAAATGGGGATGGAGACTGGGAGCCCCACGTGGGACAACCTGATCACCTTGTAATCCCTCCCCAGCACTTAGAACAGTGCTTCACCCATAGTAAACGCTTAACAAATGCCATCATAATTATTCTCTGGGCCTCAGTTCCCATATTTGTAAAATGGGGATTAAGACTGTGAGCCCCACGTGAGACAACCTGATCGCCTTGTGTTTTCCCCCCCAGCTCTTAGAACAGTGCTTCACACATAGTAAGCGCTTAACAAATGCCATCATTATTATTATTATATTACTGTATATAGTATTATATACTAATTACATACTATGTTATATATTACAATGTAATATATGAAGCAGCGTGTCAGTGGAAAGATCACGGGCTTGGAAGTCAGAGGTCATGGGTTCGAATTCCAGATCTGCCACTTGTCAGCTGTGTGTCCTTGGGCAAGTCACTTGACTTCTCTGTGTCTCAGTTGCCTCATCTGTAAAATGGGGATGAAGATTGTGAGCCCCACGTGGGACAACCTGATCGCCTTGTCACCTCCCCAGCACTTAGAACAGTGCTTTGCACATAGTAAGCGCTTAATAAATGCCATTATTTTTATTATTATTATGTTGCCAATTGGGCAAGTCACTTAACTTCTCTGTGCCTCAGTTCCCTCATCTGTAAAATGGGGATGAAGACTGTGAGCCCCCCTTGGGACAACCTGATCACATTGTCACAGTAGGAGAAGCAACGTGGCTCAGTGGAAAGAGCCCTGGCTTTGGAGCCAGAGGTCATGGGTTCGAAGCCCAGCTCGGCCACTTTCATTCATTCATTCATTCATTCATTCATTCAATCGTATTTATTGAGCGCTTGCTGTGTGCTGAGCGTTGTACTAAGCGCCTGGGAAGTCCAAGTTGGCAACATATAGAGACGGTCCCTACCCAACAGTGGGCTCACAGTCTAGAAAGGGGAGACAGACAACAAAACAAAACATATTAACAAAATAAAATAAATAGAATAAATATGTACAAGTAAAATAGAGTAATAAATATGTGCAAACATATATACTTCCCTGTTCCCCTTTCTACAGTGTGAGCCAGCTGTCTCTTATATGTTGCCAACCTGTACTTCCCAAGCGCTTAGTACAGTGCTCTGCACACAGTAAGCGCTCAATAAATACGATTGAATGAATTGAATGAATGAATGAATATACTTGTCAGCTGCGTGACTTTGGGCAAGTCACTTAACTTCTCTGGGCCTCAGTTACCTCATCTGTAAAATACAGATTGACCGTGAGCCCCCCTTGGGACAACCTGATCACGTTGTAAACTCCCCAGTGCTTAGAACAGTGCTCTGCACATAGTAAGCGCTTAATAAATGCTATTATTATTATTGTTATTATTATTGTCACCTCTTAGAACAGTGCTTTGCACATAGTAAGCTCTTAATAAGTGCTATCGTTATTATTATTATTATTGTCACCTCCCCGGCGCTTAGAACAGTGCTTCGCACATAGTAAGCGCTTAACAAATGCCATTTACATCATTATTATTATTATTGTAGGGAGAGGGTGTGGCCTCGCCTCAGGGGGAGGGGGCGTGGCCTTATTGAGAGGGGGCGTGATGTCATCGGGAGGGGTTCGACGTCATTGAGAAGAGGCCGGGAGGGGGCGTGGCCTCACCTCATCGGGGGGCGTGGCCTCGTCTTCGGCATGACATCATCGGGAGAGGCGTGGCGTCATCGAGAGGGGCGGGGCCAGATCGGTAGGGGGCGTGGCCTCATCTGGAGGGACGTTACCTCACCGGGAGGGTGACATCATCGAGAGTTTGTACATATGTCTATTTATTTTATTTTGTTAGTGTGTTTGGTTTGGTTCTCTGTCTCCCCCTTTTAGACTGTGAGCCCACTGTTGGGTAGGGACTGTCTCTATGTGTTGCCAATTTGTACTTCCCAAGCGCTTAGTACAGTGCTCTGCACACAGTAAGCGCTCAATAAATACGATTGATGATGATGATGAGAGGGGGCGTTTCCATATCGGGAGGGGCGTGGCCTCGTCTGGAGGGACGCGTTTACCTGTATATATGTATACATGTTTGTATGTAATCATTACTCTATTTATTCATTTTATTTGTACATACTTATTCTATTTAATTTATTTTGTTAATATGTTTTGCTTTGTTGTCTGTCTCCCCCTTCCAGACTGTGAGCCCGCTGTTGGGTAGGGCCCGTCTCTATATGTTGCCAACTTGGACTTCCCAAGCGCTTAGTCCAGTGCTCTGCCCACGGTAAGCGCTCAATAAATACGATTGAATGAATGAATGAACGTGACTCGCTGGGAAGGGTGTGACGTCATCGACAGGAGGCGCGACCATGTCGGGAGGGGGCGTGGCCTCGTCTGTGTGGTCGTGGCCTCACCGAGAGGGGTGACGTCATCCAGAGGGGGCGTGACCATGTCGGGAGGGCGTGGCCTCGTCTGGAAGGTCGCGACCTCAGCGGGAGGGGGCGTGGCTGCGATGGGGGAGTGTGACGTCACCGGGATAAGTGTGACGCCATCGTGAGGGCGTGGCCATAACGGGAGGGGCGTGGCTTCACCTCATCGGGAGAGGCGTGACCTCGCATGGAGGGACGTGACCTCACTGGGAGGGGTGTGACGTCATCGAGAAAGGGCGTGACCATAGCGGGAGGAGGTTTGGCCTTGTCCGGAGGGACTGAGCCCCCTCCTTCCTCTCCCCCTCCTCATCCCCCCTGCCCTACCTCCTTCCCCTCCCCACAGCACTTGTGTATATGTTTGTACAGATTTATTACTCTATTTATTTTACTTATGCATATTTACTATTCCATTCATTTCATTTTGTTAACATGTTTTGTTTTGTTGTCTGTCTCTCCCTTCTAGAGTGTGAGCCCACTGTTGGGGAGGGACCGTCTCTATATGTTGTCAACTTGTACTTCCCAGGCGCTCAGTCCAGTGCTCTGCACACAGTAAGCGCTCAATAAATGCGATTGAATGAATGAATGAAGGTATCCTCGCCGGGAGGGGGTGTGACGTCATCGAGAGGGGGCGCGACCACATCGGGAAGGGGCGGGGCCTCGTCTGGAGGGACGAGACCTCACCGGGAGGTGTGTGACGTCATCGAGAGGAGGCGTGGCCATATCGGGAGGGGGCGTGGCCACGTCTGGAGGGACACGGCCTCATCGGGAGGGGTGTGACGTCATCGAGGGGGGGGCGTGGCCGTAGCGGGAGGGGGCGTGACCCCGTCTGGAGGGACGCGACCTCACCAGGAGGGGGTGTGACGTCATCGAGAGAGGGCGTGACCCTATAGGGAAGGGAGCGGCCTCGTCTGGGGAACGTGACGTCATCGAGAGAGCGTGGGGAGGGGCGTGGACTCGTTGGGAGGGGCGTGGCGTCATCGAGAGGGGGCGTGGCCATACCGGGAGGGGCGTGGCCCCGTCTGGACGGGAGTGTTTACCTGCGTATACGGATATACGTTTGTACGTATTTATTACCCCGTTATTTTAAATAAATAAATTTAATCATTCTTGAATGAATGAGGGCGCCGGCGACGCGGCCTCATCGGCAGGGGGCGTGGTCTCGCGATAGGGGGCGTGGCCTCGGGGAGCGCGCGCCGATAGAAAGGGCCGGGCGCGGGGGGGGGGGGTTCGTGCGTCACTTCCGGCGGGGGGCCGAGTCGGCGCGGGAGGCGGCGGTGAGCGGGCCTGAGGGAGAGGCGGCAACAGCGGGGACGACGACGACGACCACCACCACCGCCATCTTTACCCCCCGACCACCATGAGCGACAGCGGGGAGCAGAACTACGGCGAGCGGGTAAGTGGCGCCCGGAGGCGGCGGGGCCGCGGCGCCCCCCCTCCGAGCCGATCGAGCGCCGCGATCGGGGGGAGGGGGGGGGAAAGAAACCGACGCTGGACGGTGACGGAAAAACGACGACAGCAACCGAAAACAAACACAAATGAGGGAAGGAAAAGCGGAGAAGAAGGAAGGGAAGACCGGATTTATGTGGGGGACGACGGCGGTTTCTGAGGGGAAAATCCAAAATGGCGGCCGAAGTTTCCCTCATGAGGGGATGGAAAGCGGGGGGGGAGGGGGGATGGCGGCGGAATGTGGGGAAGGGAAGGAGAAGGATGAGGAGGAAGACGACGACGACGACGAGGAGGTTGGTTGGTTGGTGGGGTTGATTTCGCAGCCATCTTGGGCGGACGGGGCGGGCGCCCCGCCAGAGCCACAAAATGGCCGACGCTCATTCATTCATTCATCATCATCATCATCAATCGTATTTATTGAGCGCTTACTGTGTGCAGAGCACTGTACTAAGCGCTTGGGAACTACAAGTTGGCAACATATCGAGACGGTCCCTACCCAACAGTGGGCTCACAGTCTAAAAGGGGGAGACAGAACAAAACCAAACGTACTAACAAAATAAATAGATAAATAAATAGAGTAATAAATATGTACGAACGTATATACATACATATGACAATAATCATAATGGTATTCGTTCATTTATTCAATCGCATTTATTGAGCGCTTACTGTGTGCAGAGCACTGGGCTAAGCGCTCGGGAAGGACGATAATCATAATGGTATTCGTTCATTTGTTCAATCGCATTTATTGAGCGCTTACTGTGTGCAGAGCACTGGGCTAAGCGCTCGGGAAGGACGATAATCATAATGGTATTCGTTCATTTATTCAATCGCATTTATTGAGCGCAGAGCACTGGACTAAGCGCTCGGGAAGGACGATAATCGTAATGGTATTCGTTCATTTATTCAGTCGCATTTATTGAGCGCTTACTGTGTGCAGAGCACTGGGCTAAGCGCTCGGGAAGGACGATAATCATAATGGTATTCGTTCATTTGTTCAATCGCATTTATTGAGCGCTTACTGTGTGCAGAGCACTGGACTAAGCGCTCGGGAAGGACAGTAATCATAATGGTATTCGTTCATTTGTTCAATCGCATTTATTGAGCGCTTACTGTGTGCAGAGCACTGGACTAAGCGCTTGGGAAGGACAGTAATTATAATGGTATTCGTTCATTTATTCAGTCGCATTTATTGAGCGCTTACTGTGTGCAGAGCACTAGACTAAGCGCTTGGGAAGGACAGTAATTATAATGGTATTCGTTCATTTATTCAATCGCATTTATTGAGCGCTTACTGTGTGCAGAGCACTGGGCTAAGCGCTCGGGAAGGACGATAATCATAATGATAGTCGTTCATTTGTTCAATCGCATTTATTGAGCGTTTACTGTGTGCAGAGCACTGGGCTAAGCGCTCGGGAAGGACGATAATCGTAATGGTATTCGTTCATTTATTCAGTCGCATTTATTGAGCGCTTACTGTATGCAGAGTACTGGACTAAGCGCTTGGGAAGGACAGTAATTATAATGGTTTTCGTTCATTCATTCGTATTTATTGAGCGCTTACTGTGTGCAGAGCACTGGACTAAGCGCTCGGGAAGTACAGTAGTCATAATGGTATTCGTTCATTCATTCATTCGTATTTATTGAGCGCTTACTGTGTGCAGAGCACTGGGCTAAGCGCTTGGGAAGGACAGTAACTATAATGGTATTCGTTCATTTATTCAATCGCATTTATTGAGCGTTTACTGTGTGCAGAGCACTGGACTACGCTCGGGAAGGACGATAATCATAATGGCATTCGTTCATTTATTCAATCGCATTTATTGAGCGCTTACTGCGTGCAGAGCACTGGGCTACGCTCGGGAAGGACGATAATCATAATGGTGTTCGTTCATTTATTCAATCGCATTTAGTGAGCGCTTACTGTGTCAGAGCACTGGGCTAAGCGCTCGGGAAGGACGATAATCATAATGGTATTCGTTCATTTGTTCAATCGCATTTATTGAGCGCTTACTGTGTGCAGAGCACTAGACTAAGCGCTTGGGAAGGACAGTAATTATAATGGTATTCGTTCATTTATTCAATCGCATTTATTGAGCGCTTACTGCGTGCAGAGCACTGGGCTAAGCGCTTGGGAAGGACAGTAATTATAATGGTATTCGTTCATTTATTCAATCGCATTTATTGAGCGCTTACTGTGTGCAGACCACTAGACTAAGCGCTTGGGAAGGACAGTATAATGGTATTCGTTCATTTATTCAATCGCATTGAGCGCTTACTGTGTGCAGAGCACTGGACTACGCTCGGGAAGGACGATAATCGTAATGGTATTCGTTCATTTGTTCAATCGCATTTATTGAGCGCTTATTGTGTGCAGAGCACTGGGCTAAGCGCTCGGGAAGGACGAGAATCATAATGGTATTCGTTCATTTGTTCAGTCGCATTTATTGAGCGCTTACTGTGTGCAGAGCACTGGACTAAGCGCTTGGGAAGGACAGTAATTATAATGGTATTCGTTCATTTATTCAGTCGCATTTATTGAGCGCTTACTGTGTGCAGAGCACTAGACTGAGCGCTTGGGAAGGACAGTAATTATAATGGTATTCGTTCATTTATTCAATCGCATTTATTGAGCGCTTACTGTGTGTAGAGCACTGGACTACGCACGGGAAGGACGATAATCATAATGGTATTCGTTCATTTGTTCAATCGCATTTATTGAGCGCTTACTGTGTGCAGAGCACTGGACTAAGCGCTTGGGAAGGACAGTAATTATAATGGTATTCGTTCATTTATTCAATCGCATTTATTGAGCGCTTACTGTGTGCAGAGCACTGGACTAAGCCCTTGGGAAGTACAATAGTCATAATGGTATTCGTTCACCTATTCAATCGCATTTATTGAGCGCTTACTGCGTGCAGAGCACTGGGCTACGCTTGGGAAGGACGATAATCATAATGGTATTCGTTCATTTGTTCAATCGCATTTATTGAGCGCTTACTGTGTGCAGAGCACTGGACTAAGCGCTCGGGAAGGACAGTAATCATAATGGTATTCGTTCATTTGTTCAATCGCATTTATTGAGCGCTTACTGTGTACAGAGCACTGGGCTCAGCGCTCGGGAAGGACGATAATCATAATGGTATTCGTTCATTTGTTCAATCGCATTTATTGAGCGCTTACTGTGTGCAGAGCACTGGGCTAAGCGCTCGGGAAGGACGATAATCATAATGGTATTCGTTCATTTGTTCAATCGCATTTATTGAGCGCTTACTGTGTGCAGAGCACTGGACTAAGCGCTCGGGAAGGACAGTAATCATAATGGTATTCGTTCATTTGTTCAATCGCATTTATTGAGCGCTTACTGTGTGCAGAGCACTGGGCTAAGCGCTCGGGAAGGACAGTAATCATAATGGTATTCGTTCATTTGTTCAATCGCATTTATTGAGCGCTTACTGTGTGCAGAGCACTGGACTAAGCGCTCGGGAAGGACGATTATCATAATGGTAGTCGTTCATTTATTCAATCGCATTTATTGAGCGCTTACTGTGTGCAGAGCACTGGACTAAGCGCTTGGGAAGGACAAGTTGGCAACAGAGAGAGACGGTCCCTACCTAACAGCGGGCTCACAGTCCATTCATTCAATCGTATTTATGGAGCCCTTACTGTGTGCAGAGCACTGGGCTAAGCGCTTGGGAAGTACAAGTCGACAACATAGACGGTCCCTACCCAACGTCGGGCTCATTCATTCATTCAATCGTATTCATTGAGCGCTTGCTGTGTGCAGAACACTGGACGAAGCGCCTGGGAAGGACGATAATCATAATGGTGTTTGTTCATTTATTCAATCGTATTTATGGAGCGCTTACTGTGTGCAAAGCACTGTAGTAAGCGCTTGGGAAGGACAAGTTGGCAACAGAGAGAGACAGTCCCTACCCAACAGCGGGCTCACAGTCCATTCATTCAATCGTATTTATGGAGCGCTTATTGTGTGCAGAGCACTGGACTAAGCGCTTGGGAAGTACAAGTTGGCAACAGAGAGAGACGGTCCCTACCCAACAGCGGGCTCACAGTCTGTTCATTCATTCAATCGTATTTATTGAGCGCTTACTGTGTGCAGAGCACTGTACTAAGCGCTTGGGAAGTACAATTGGGCAACATAGACGGGCCCTACCCAACAGTGGATTCATTCAATCGTATTTATTGAGCACTTACTGTGTGCAGAGCACTGGACTAAGCGCTTGGGAAGTACAAGTTGGCAATAGACACGGTCCCTACCCAACAGCGGGCTCGCAGTCTATTCATTCATTCATTCGTATTTATTGAGCGCTTACTGTGTGCAGAACATTGGGATAAGCGCTTCGGAAGGACAAGTCGGCAACAGATAGAGACGGTCCCTGCCCAACAGTGGGCTCATTCATTCATTCGATCGTATTTATGGAGCGCTTATTGTGTGCAGAGCACTGGACTAAGCGCTTGGGAAGTACAATAATAATAATAATGGTATTTATTCATTCATTCAATCAATCGTATTGAGCGCTTACTGTGTGCAGAGCACTGGACTAAGAGCTTGAGAAGTACAAGTCGGCAACATATAGAGACGGTCCCTGCCCAACAGTGGGCTCATTCATTCATTCAATCGTATTCATTGAGCGCTTACCGTGTGCAGAGCACTGTACTAAGCGCTTGGGAAGTACAATAGTAATAATGGTATTTGTCTATTCATTCATTCAATCGTATTTATGGAGTGCTTACGTGTGCAGAGCACTGGACTAAGCGCTTGGGAAGTACAAGTTGGAAACAGAGAGAGACGGTCCCTCCCCAACAGCGGGCTCACAGTCCATTCATTCAATCAATCATATCTAGGGAGCGCTTACTGTGTGCAGAGCGTAGGACTAAGCGCTTGGGAAGTATAATAATGATGGTATTTGTCCATTCACTCAGTCGTATTTATGGAGCGCTTACTGTGTGCAGAGCACTGGGCTAAGCGCTTGGGAAGGACAAGTTGGCAACGTAGAGAGACGGTCCCTACAGTGGGCTCATTGATTCATTCAGTTGTATTTATGAAGCGCTTACTGTGTACAGAGCACTGGACTAAGCGCTTGGGAAGTACAAGTTGGCAACATATAGAGACGGTCCCTACCCAACAGCGAGCTTACAGTCCATTCATATTTATTGAGCGTTTACTGGGTGCAGAACACTGAACTAAGCGCTTGGGAAGTACAAGTTGGCAACATAGAGTGTCGGTTCCTACCCAACAGTGGGCTCATTCGTTCAATCGTATTCATTGAGCGCTTACTGTGTGCAGAGCACTGTTCTAAGCGCTTGGGAAGTACAATAATAATAATAATAACAATGGTATTTGTTCATTCAATCGTATTTACTGAGCGCTTACTGCGTGCAGAGCACTGGACTAAAAGCTTGGGAAGTACAAGTTCGCAACAGATAGAGACGGTCCCTCCCCAACAGTGGGCTCATTCATTCATTCAATCGTATTCATTGAACGCTTACTATGTGCCAAGCCTTCTCAGACTGAGCCCCCTCCTTCCTCTCCCCCTCCTCCCTGCCTTACCTCCTTCCTTCATTCATTCATTCAATCGTATTTATTGAGCGCTTACTGTGTGCAGAGCACTGGACGAAGCGCTTGGGAAGTACAATAATAATAATGGTATTTAAGTGCTTACTATGTGCAAAGCCTTTCCAAACTGAGCCCCCTTCCTTCCCCGCGCTTTACCTCCTTCATTCATTCATTCATGGAGCGTTTACTGTGTGCAGAGCACTGTACTAAGCGCTTGCGAAGTGCAATATTAATAATAATAATGGTATTTGCTAAGTGCTTACTATGTGCAAAGCCTTCCCAGACTGAGCCCCCTCCTTCCTCTCCTCCCTTTCCCCCTGCCTTACCTCCTTTATTCATTCATTCAATCGTATTTATTGAGCACTTACTGTGTGCAGAGCACTCTACTAAGCGTTTGGGAAGTACAGTAATAATAATGGCATTTAAGTGCTTACTATGTGCAAAGCCTTCCCAGACTGAGCCCCCTCCTTCCTCTCCCCCTCCTCCCTGCCCTACCTCCTTCATTCATTCAATCGTGTTTATTGAGCGCTTACTGTGTGCAGAGCACTGGACTAAGCGCTTGGGAAGTACAAGAATAATAACGGTATTTGTTAAGCGCTTGCTGTGTGCAAAGCTTTCCCAGACTGAGCCCCCTCCTCCCCCTCCCTATCCCCCCCCACCTTACCTCCTTCCTTCCTTCATTCAATCGTTCATTCATTCATTCAATCGTGTTTATTGTGTGCCTGCTGTGTGCAGAGCACTGTACTAAGCGCTTGGGAAGTACAATAATAATAATAATAATAATGGTATTTGTTAAGCGCTTACTATGTGCAAAGCCTTCCAGGACTGAGCCCCCTCCTTCCTCTTCCCCTCCTCCCGGCCTTACCTCCTTCACTCTTTCATTCATTCAGTAGTATTTATTGAGTGCTTACTGTGTGCATAGCACTGTACTAAGTGCTTGTACTGTGCTAAGTACTGTATTAAGTACAATAATAATAATAATGGTATTCAAGCGCTTACTATGTGCAAAGCCTTCCCAGACTGAGCCCCCTCCTTCCTCTTCCCCTCCTCCCCCTCCCCACTGCCATACCTCCTTCCTCTCCCCCTCCTCCCCTTCCCCCCTGCCTTACCTCCTTCCCCTCCGCACAGCACATGAATATGTTTGTACGTATTTATTACTCTTTATTTGTACATATTTAGTCTATTTTATTTTGTTAATATGTTTTGTTTTGTTCTGTCTCCCCCTTCTAGACTGTGAGCCCAATGTTGGGTAGGGATCGTTTCTATATGTTGCCAATTTGTACTTCCCAAGCACTTAGTACAGTGCTGTGTACATAGGCCTTCCCAGACTGAGCCCCCTCCTTCCTCTCCCCCTTCTCCCCCTCCCCTATCCCCCCCCCGCCTTACCTCCTTCCCCTCCCCACAGCACCTGTATATATGTATATGTGTTTGTAAAGGTTTATTACTCTATTTTATTTGTACATATTCTCTTTATTTTATTTTGTTAATATGTTTTGTTTTGTTCCCTGTCTCCCCCTTCTAGACTGTGAGCCCAATGTTGGGTAGGGACCGTTTCTATATGTTGCCAACTTGTACTTCCCAAGCGCTTAGTACATCGCTCTGCACACAGTAAGTGCTCAATAAATATGATTGAATGAATGAATGAATGAATGAAAGCACTGTTCTAAGCGCTGGGGAGGTTACAAGGTGATCAGGTTGTCCCCCGGGGGGCTCACAGTTTTCATCCCCATTTTATAGATGAGGGAACTGAGGCCCAGAGAAGTGAAGTGACTTGCCCAAAGTCACACAGCTTACAGTTGGCGGAGCCGGAATTTGAACCCTTGACCTCTGACTCCAAAGCCCGGGCTCTTTCCACTGAGCCACGCTGCTTCTCCGGCAACATACAGACGGTCCCTACCCAACAGCAAGCTCACAGTCTAGGAGGGGGAACAGTCTATAAGGCCTACCTTCATTCATTCATTCATTCATTCATGCCATCAGTCAGTCGTTCAATCGTATTTATTCATTCATTCATCAATTTCCATCGTGTTTAGTGAGCGTTTATTGGGTGCAGAGCACTGGGCTCTCGTCCTCCCTTCAAAGCCCTACTGAGAGCTCACCTCCTCCAGGAGGCCTTCCCAGACTGAGCCCCCTCCTTCCTCTCCCTCTCTCCACTACCTTACCTCCTTCCCCTCCCCACAGCACCTGTATACATGTATATGTGTTTGTACGTATTTATTGCTCTATGTTATTTGTACATATTCTATTAATATGTTTTGTTGTCTGTCTCCCCATTAAGCGCTTACTGTGTGCAGAGCACTGGACTAAGTGCCTGGGAAGTACAAGTTGGCAACATACAGAGACGGTCCCTACCCAACAGCGGGCTCACAGTCAAGAAGGGGGAGACAGACAACAAAACAAAACATATAAGCCAAATAAAATAAATAGAAAAAATATGTACAAGTAGAATAAATAGAGTAATAAATATGTACATGCATATATACAGGTGCTGTGGGGAGGGGAAGGAGGTAAGGCAGGGGAAGGGGGAGAGGAAGGAGGGGGTTCAGTCTGGGAAGGCCTGGAGGAGTTGAGCTCTCAGCAGGGCTTTGAAGGGAATAGACAGGCGGTCCCTACCCAACAGCGGGTTCACAGTCTAGAAAACGAAACATATTAACAGAATAAATAGCATAAATATGTACAATTAAAATAGAGTAACAGATATGTACAAACATATATACAGGTATTTAGTGAATCATTCATTTAGTCGTATTTATTGAGTGCTTACTGTGTGCAGAGCACTGGACTAAGTGTTTGGAAAGTCCAAGTCGACACCAGATAGAGATGGTCCCTACCCAACAACGGGCTCACCGTCTGGAAGCATTTAATCATTCATTCTGTCATGTTGATCATTCATTCATTCAGTCGTATGTATTAAGCGCTTACTGGGTGCAGAGCACTGGACTAAGCACTTGGGAAGTTCAAGTTGGCAACATAGACGGTCCCTACCCAACAACGGGCTTGTTGCACTCAATAAGCGCAGTAAGCACTCAATAATAATAATAATAATAATGATAATGGCATTTAAGTGCTTACTATGTGCAAAGCACTGTTCTAAGCGCTGGGGGGATACAAGGTGATCAGATTGTCCCACGTGGGGCTCACAGTCTTCATGCCCATTTTACAGATGAGGGAACTGAGGCTCTGAGATGTGAAGTGACTTGCCCAAGGTCACACAGCAGACATGTGGCAGAGCTGGGATTCAAACCCATGACCTCTGACTCCAAAGCCCATGCTCTTTCCACTGAGCCACACTGCTTCACAATAAATACGATTCCTTCATTCAATCGTATGTAGTGAGAGCTTACTGTGTGCAGAGCACTGGACTTGGGAAGGACAAGTCAGCAACATATGGAGACGGTCCCTACCCACCAACGGCTCACAGTCTAGAAGCATTCAATCATTCATTCCGTCGTATTGATCAGTCATTCATTCATTTGTATTGAGCGCTTACTGTGTGCAGAGCACTGGGCTAAGTGCCTGGGAAGGACCAGTTTTCAACATAGCGAGACAGTCCCTACCCAACAATGGGCTTGTTGCGCTCAGTAAATACGATTCATTCATTCATTCGTATTGAGTACTTACCGTGTGCAAAGCACTGTACTGAGCGCTTGGAAAGTACAAGTTGGCAACATAGAGACGGTCCCTACCCAACAGCAGGCTCACAGTCTAGAAGGGGGAGACAGACAACAAAACATGTTAACAAAATACAATAAATAGAATGGTAAATATGTACGATTGAATGAGTGAACGGGCTTGATTGAGCGCTTACTGTGTGCAGAGCACTGTACTAAGCGCTTGGGAAGGACAAGTTGGCAATATATAGAGATGGTCCCTACCCAACAATGGGCTTGTTGTGCTCAATAAGCGCAGTAAGTGCTCAATAAATATGATTCATTCATTCATTCAATTGTATTGAGCGCTTACTGTGTGCAGAGCCCTGGACTAAGCACTTGGGAAGTACGAGTTGGCAACATACAGAGACGGTCCCTACCCAACAGCAGGCTCACAGTCTAGAAGGGGGAGACAGACAACAAAACATATTAACAAAATAGAATAGTAAATATGTACGATTGAATGGATGAATGAATGGGCTTGATCGAGCGCTTACTGTGTGCGGAGCACTGTATTAAGCGCTTGGAAAGTTCAAGTTGACAACAGATAGAGACGGTCCCTACCCAACAGCGGGTTCACAGTCTAGAGCATTCAGTCATTCATTCCGTCATATTCATTGAGCGCTTACTGTGTGCAGAGCACTGGACTAAGCGCTTGGGAAGTACAAGTCGGCAACAAATAGAGACGGTCCCTACCCAACAACAGGCTCACAGTCTAGAGCATTCAGTAATTCATTCTGAGGTATTTATCGAGTGCTTACTGTGTGCAGAGCACTATACTAAGTGCTTAAATGATGGTTTTTGTTAAGCGCTTACTCTGTGCCAAGCACTGTTCCAAGTGCTTGGGAGGTGACAAGGTGATCAGGTTGTCCCATGGGGGGCTCACAGTCTGAATCCCCATTTCACAGATGAGGGAACTGAGGACCAGAGAAGTGACTAGCCCAAAGTCACACAGCTGACAATTGGCGGAGCCGGAATTTGAACCCATGACCTCTGACTCCCAAGCCCGGGCTCAGGGCTTAGAACACTGCTTTGCACATAGTAAGCGCTTAATAAATGCCATCATTATTATTATTATTATTTCCATTGAGCCAAGCTGCTTCATTCAGTCGTATTTGTTGAGCGCTCACTGGGGGCGGAGCACCGGACTAGTTGCTCGCACATAGTAAGCGCTTAACATTGTTGTTGCTGTTATTATTACGAAGGGCTTGGGAAAGGACAATTCGGCCTCATAGTCATTCATTCATTCACTCGTATTTGTTGAGTGCTCATTGGGTGCGGAGCACTGGACTACTTGCTCGGCACATAGCGCTTAACAAATAATGTCATTACTACTATTATTATGAAGGGCTTGGGAAAGAACAATTCGGCACCAGATAGATAGTCATTCAGTCGTATTTATTGAGCGGCCACTGTGTGCAGAGCACTGGACTACTTGCTCAGCACATAGTAAGTGCTTAACAAATACCGGTATTGATGTTATTACAAAGCGCTTGGGAATGGACAGTTCGGCAACAGATTGTCAGTCATTCAGTCATATTTATTGAGCACTCACTGGGTGCGGAGCACAAGACTACTTTCTCGGTACATAGTAAGCGCTTAACAAATACCAGTATTATTGTTGTTATAAAGCTTTTGGAAATGGACAACAAACAGTCGTATTTATTGAGCGCTCACTGGGTGCGGAGCACTGGACTACTTTCTCAGTATATAGCGCTTAACAAATACCGTCATTATTATTATTGTTAATATCATTATTACGAAGGGATTGGGAAAGGGCAATTCCCAGATAGTCAGTCAGTCATTCATTCAGTCATATTTGAGCGCTCACTGGGGGCAGAGCACTGGACTACTTGTTCGGCACATAGTAAGTGCTTAGCAAATGCTGTCATTATTATTATTATCATTATTATTATCATTGTTATCACGAAGCGCTTGGGAATCGACCGTTCGGCAACAGATTGCCAGTCATTCAGTTGTATTGAGCGCTCATTGGGTGCGGAGCACTGGACTACTTGCTCGGCACATAGTAAGCACTTGACAAATACCGTCATTATTATTATGAATATCATTGCAAAGCACTTGGGAAAGGACAATAAGGCACCAGACAGTCAGTCATTCATTCAGTCGTATTTATTGAGCGCTCACTGGGTGCGGAGCACTGGACTACTTGCTCCGTACATAGTAAGCGCTTAACAAATACCGTCATTATCGTTGTTGTTGTTACGAAGCGCTTGGGAAAGGGCAGTTCGGCGCCAGATAGTCCTTCATTCATTCACTCGTATTTATTGAGCAATCACTATGTGCAGATCACTGGACTACTTGCTCGCCACATAGTAAGCACTTAACAAATACTGTCGTTATTGTTATTATGAAGTGCTTGGAAAAGGACAATTCGGCAACAAAAACAATCCCTACCCAACAACGGGCTCACAGTCAAAAAGGGTGGGGGGGACAAACAAAACAAGGAGACGGGCATGGTAATAATAATAATGGTATTTGTTCATTCATTCATGTGGAGCACTGTACTAAGCGCTTGGGAAAGTACAATTTGGCAACAGAGACAATCGCTACCCAACAACCGGCTCACAGGCTAGAAGGGGAAACAGACAATAAAACAAAGAGACAGGCATCATTTATTGAGCACTCACTATGTGCAGAGCAATGGACTACTTGATCAGCACAGAGTAAGCTCTTAACAAATATCGTCATCATCATTATTATTATTACTAAGTGCTCGGTAAAGAACAATTCAGCAACACAGTCCCTACTCAATGACAGGCTCACAGTCTAGAAGGGGGAATACAGACAACTAAACAAGGAGACAGGCATAATAATAATAATTATGGTATTTATTCATTCAGTCGTATTTGAGTGCTTACTGTGCAGAGCACTGGACTAAGCACTTGGGAAAGGACAATTTGGCAACAGTCAATCCCCACCCAACTGTGGGCTCACAGTCTAGAAGGGGGCAAATAGACAACAAAACAAGGAGGCAGGCATAATATAATTATGGTATTTGTTCATTCATTTAATCTTATTTATTGAGCTCTGTGTGTAGAGCAGTGTACTAAGGGCTTGGAAAGTACAATTCAGCAAGAGATAGAGACAATCCCTTAAGTGCCTCCTCCCCCTCCCCATCCCCCCCCCCCACCCTGCCTTACCTCCTTCCCCTCCCCACAGCACCTGTATATATGTATATATGTTTGTATGTATTTATTACTCTATTTTATTTGTACATATTCTGTTTATTTTATTTTGTTAATATGTTTTGTTTTGTTCTCTGTCTCCCCCTTCTAGACTGTGAGCTCACTGTTGGGTAGGGACCGTCTCTATATGTTGCCAACTTGTACTTCCCAAGCACTTAGTACAGTGCTCTGCACACAGTAAGCGTTCAATAAATACAATTGAATGAATGAATACTATGTGCCAATCACTGTTCTAAGCACTGGGGTAGATACAGGGTAATCACGTTGTCCCACGTGGGGCTTACACTTTTAATCCCCATTTTACAGGTGAAGTAACTCAGGCACAGAGCAGTGACTTGCCCAAGGTGACACAGCAGACAGGTGGCGGGGGTGGGATTAGAACCCACGTCCTCCGACTCCCAAGTCCGTGCTCTTTCCACTAAGCCACGCTGCTCCTCACTAATGGCATCGGGAGGATTAGAGAGCTATACACATCATTAATAAAATGAAAAAATGAAGAGAATTATAGCTATGTACCTCTGTACCCACAAGTGCTGTCGGGCGGGAGGAGGGTAGAGCAGAGGTAGGGAGTGGGGGCCATGGGGGAGACCCCCGCCCTGTACACTGTGCCCGGTGAGATCAATCAATCGTATTTATTGAGCGCTTACTATGTGCAGAGCACTGTACTAAGCGCTTGGGGGTCCTCCATCGTGGGCAGGGAACCCGTCCGCTTAAGCTTCTAGCGTGGGCGCGTTCAGTCCTTCCTCTTTATGATTGCTATAGGAAGCATCCATAGTATTGACTGTCGATCCACTAATAATCGATCATTAATGGGTGTTAATTCAGCTGACGATCAATAAGAATAATACTAACGATGGTGTTAAGCACTTACTATGTGCCAAGCACTGTTCTAAGCGCTGGAATAAATACAGGGTAATCGGGTTGTCCCACTTGGGGCTCACAGTCTCAGTCCCCGTTTTCCAGATGAGGTCACTGAGGCCCAGGGAAGTTAAGTGACTTGCCCAGGGTCACACAGCAGACAAATGGCGGAGGCAGGATTAGAACCCATGACCTCTGACTCCCAAGCCCATGCTGTTGCCACTTGTAATGATAATGATAATTGGCATTTGTTAAGTGCTTACTATGTGCAAAGCACTGTTCTAAGCACTGGGGAGGATACAGGGTGATCAGGTTGCCCCACGTGGGGCGCAGTCTTAATCCCCATTTTACAGATGAGGTAACTGAGGCCCAGAGAAGTTAAGTGACTTATAATAATAGTAATAATAATAATAATGGCATTTATTAAGCGCTTATTATGTGCAAAGCACTGTTCTAAGCGCTGGGGAGATTACAAGGCGATCAGATTGTCCCACGGGGGGCTCACAGTCTTCATCCCCATTTTACAGATGAGGTAACTGAGGCACAGAGAAGTTAAGTGACTTACCCAAAGTCACACAGCTGACAACTGGCAGAGTCTGGATTTGAACCCATGACCTCTGACTCCAAAGCCCGGGCTCTTTCCAGTGAGCCACGCTGCTTCTCTATGAATGAATGACTTGCCCAAGATCACACCGCAGACATGTGGTGGAGTCGGGATTTGAACCCATGACCTCCGACTCCAAAGCCCGGGCTCTTTCCACTGAGCCACGCTGCTGGCCAGGCTGTGGCTAAGAATGATGGTATTTGTAAGTGTTTGTTATGTGCCAAGCACTGTTCTAAGCGCTGGGATAGAGAGAAGGTTATCAGATTGACCCACTTGGGGCTCTGAGTCTTCATCCCCATTTTCCGATAGCATTACCAATGTCCCAGTATCTTTAATGGATGTTAAATTAATGTTAAATGCTATTAATGTGTGTCACTTAAATTCATAATCGATACTGTTGATTAAAATAATGGTTATTAATTGATATTAAATGAATAGTAAATGTTACTGGCTGGGGTTTAATGTGCACTAGTACGATACAGTGCTCTGCACACAGTAGGCCCTCAGTAAATACGATTGAATAAATGCACTAGAGATTATCACCCTAATTAGTTAAAATATTGATTATTAATTGGCATAATAAATGTTCTTGAGGTTTAGTGGATTAATAACCACTGTTATCAATGGATAATTAAAACATTGACTACTAATTGGTATTAATATAGTTTATTGAGATCGATTAAATTAATAACTAACATTATCAATTGATAATTAAAATATTGATCATTAATGAATGTTATTGACTGCTGATTAATACTCAATATTAATTGATATTAAATTGATCATGTGTCTCCTTCGCCCCGCCCCCCCCTTAGACTGTAAGCCTGTTGTGGATGGGGATTTTCTCACTTTATCGCTGTATTGTACTTTCCGAGCGCTTAGGACAGTGCTCTGCGCACAGTAAGCGCTCAAGAAATGCGACTGAATGAATGAAGTAATCGATATAAAATTGAGGCATGGCGAATAATAAATAAGGATATTTGTTAAGCGCTTCCTGTCTGCTAGGCACTTGACTAAGCGCGGGGGTGAATACAAGCAAAGCGAGTTGGACACGGTCCTTGTCCCATGTGGAGATCACGGTCTCAATCCCCATTTTACAGATGAGGGAACTGAGGCACAGAGAATAGTAATGATTAGAATAAGAATGATGGTATTCGTTAAGTGCTCACTGCATACCAGGCTTAGTACAGTGCTCTGCACACAGTAAGCGCTCAATAAATACGATTGATGATTGATTGGACTAAGCACGGGGGTGGATACAAAGCAAAGCAAGCCGGACACGGTTTCTGGCCCGTTGAGGGCTCAAAGTCTTAAATCCCCATTTTCCAGATGAGGGAACCAAAGCACAGAGAATAAATAATAATTATGGTATTCATTAAGAGCTTACTGTGTGCCAGGCACCATACTAAGATGGAGTGGATACAAGCAGATCCGGGATGGACACAGTCCATTTTACAGATGAGGGAACTGAGGCCCAGAGAAGTGAGTGATTTGCTAAAGGCCACACTGCAGACAAGTGGCAGATCCAGGATTAGAGCTTTCTGGGTCCCAGGCCCGCACTCTATCCACTACGTCATGCTGCTTACCACAGTGCTTTTTGTGTGCAGAGCACTGAACTAAGCACTTGGAAATACAACAATAAACTCTCCCAAGTGCTCAATACAGTGCTTTCACAGTAAGCGCTCAATAAATACAAATAAATGGACTCCCTGTGAAGCAGCAAGGTTCAGCAGGTAGAGCCTGGTCCTGGGTGTTGGAAGGATTTGGGTTCTAATCCCTGCCCCTCCCTTGCGTGCATGGCGACCTTTGACAAGTCACATCCCTGGGCCTCGGCTCCCTCGCCAATAAAACGGGGGTTAAGACTGAGCCCCACGTGGGCCACGGACTGGGCCTGACCTGATCAGTCTGCCCCAGGCCTTAATACGGTGCCTGGCCCTGTCACCATCATCAATGACGTTTGAGCGCTTACCGTGTGCAGAGCACTGTACTAAGCCCTCGGAAGAGTTCCGTACATCGTAATTGGCAGAAATGTTCCCTGTCCCCAACGAGCTTACAGTCTGGAGGGAGAAACACATCAATCGATGGTATCTTTTGAGCGTGTACTATGTGCAGAGCACTGTACTAGGTGCGTGGGGAAGTACAATACAAAAGAATTAGCAGATGCTTGATTGAAATAATTTAGTATGGTTTAGTAGTAGTAAGTGCTTAAATACCATTTTTTAAATAAACTTTAAAAAAAAAAGGTATTGCACTTGCTGGACTCTTTTCAGGCCAGGAACTACAGCCAGGGCTTCACACCTCCATGCCATCAGACTTGCAGTTGTGACCTGCTCTGTTATTCCCACCATACCAAGGGCTCAGACCTGTCACCTGTGACATTTACCTGAGGCCCATTGGCACCAAAGTCGGTCTGGCCCCCTTACGAATCAAGCGTTCAACTTTGCAATGTGTGGGTGGCAGAAAGGCGGTTTTTTGGGGCACGGGTGGTGGAGAATGTAAAGGGGTGACATTTCTAGTCTTGTTTTTCGTAGGAGGGCTACGGGAAATTGGAAATCAATCATATTTTGTGTCCAGAGCATGGTACAACAGAATTGGCAGGCACATTTCTTTGCCCACTACAATCCAGAGAGCCATTCTAAAATGACCTTTAAATCCAGAATGATTCGAACGATGGGTTAAAAAGGGTAAGAAAACTTGCTGCCTATAACAGACCGGTATCTTTCTCCTGTCTGAAAGGACCCTAGGAACAACTAGTCATTGGGTTCTAAAACTAATTTCCACATTGGAAAAAAAGTTTGTTGCAGGGAAGGAGGGGGAATGAATGTGCTGATTTTTTTTTTCATTTTTAAATATTTTTTTTAGGACAGTGTGAAAGTAATTTAGTATATCTTTGTCAGCCATTTTTACTAGTTATTTTGGGATGGCTAATTTGGGAGAAATGCTGACAACTGTTAGAAATTGTCCAAAGACTACTACTGCAAGGTTTAAAACCAAGTAGCCACAAATTTATCATTTTAAAATTATTCATCAAATGTCTGGGGTGATTCTTGGCGTAAATAGTAAGCAAAATCTGCTTGATTTGGTTTGAGTATCGATGGCAAAATGCTTGATTTTGATCAATATGTTTATTACAGTGTTTAAATGGACTTGGAAAAGGTTTCCTTGAAGGCAGAATAAGTTACTATGAAACTTAACTGTAGTAACAACTCTGAAAGATGGCATTTTTGTTCCGCACTCTGAACCTAAACAGTATTTTGGGTTTGAAAAGCAAATATATCTTCCCTAGGTAGCTTAAACTTTCATTTTATTTTTAAAAAATAGCAACTAGAAATTCTTGTTCAAGGTTTATGTTTAAATATCCTGGTAACCCAAGATCTTTATGCTAATGGATTTAGCTTTGCTTCCTCAGATAGAATTCAGGGAGCAAGTAAGCTAATGTGGTGTATTGTAGATTATAATGATGCTTCACTAAAGAAGCATCATTACCGAAGATAGTACGTAGCTCCCTTACTTGAACTCCTTTAAACTAAAAACCAAATTTTAAAAAAAACTATGCAAAAATTTGTCTTCCATTAAATGTCATAATGGACGTTTTGTTTTTTCTGCCAAACTTTGTGGCAGGGAAGTGTAACACAAGTGCCTAAATTGCCATGAATGAAGATAATTCTCTCGATGTTATGTGGAATGTGTCCAAACAAGGGACAATTAAAATTAATTTTGCACAAGTGGAATAAGCAATCAGTCAATACAGGGTGGGAAGCAAAGAGGAATTGGTTTTGCATGAGTTACTTGAAAATACTGCAGTCTTAAAAGCATCTCCTGGCCATATGTAATCTATTCTGGCATAATAGATATGAAGTTAGGTCTTTCTGGGTGTTGTTTTAAAAAGAAAAACACAACTCACGTTTCTCTGGATGCAGCATGATCTCCAGGTTGCTTATGGTGTAAGCACGGCCTAGTAAGGTTTTGGAAACACAACTTGCAGGTTATGGGGAAACCGAAAGGAAGAAGGGGACAAAATTGATGCTATATGGAGGCATTCTGCAGAAGTAAAGAAAAAGTCCCTTGCAAAATAATGTGCTAGCATAGATACTTCTAGTTGTTCTAGTTGTCTCCTTCAGTAAGGACAGAAAGAAAGAACCCTTCCTTGAGGTTTTTTTAGCTTATTTACCCCTTGATCCTATCCTTGAGAAACCTTTGTCACCCCCGTGTTTTGTGTATTCGAAGACAGTTACCCACCACCTTGTTCAGGTTGAATGCAGCAAATCCAAATCCTTCATTCTTCACTGGAACTAATGCACAACCATTGTGTGTTTTGTTTTCCACATCTCCTATAAGTTGTGGAGCCCTAACCTAGCTTGTCCTATGCCAATTGAAGAGGATTTCCCTGCAAATAACTTGGTATATAGTTCTAATTATGCAGCCTAGGTAGAACCAGAAACCATTCCTCACTGGTAAACCGTAATCTTGAGCTACAATTTAAGCCTGTTCCTCCTATTCCTAAGTAGAGGTAAGGAATTTCTGGACACCAATATCCTAGTGAATTTTTTTTTCAGGATAATTAATTTCAGGGTGTCTTTTTGGGGGTTTTGGGGTTTTTTTTTTTAAATCCTTTGTCCAGCAGCTGGTGGCTTTTTTCATCGTTTTGGTTGCTCTCCTCCAATTTTTTTCATTTTCCTAAAATGGAAAAGGGCCTGACTAATGCCAAATGTTGAGTAAGATCTTTTTCATGGTTCTTTTTTGATCCTGTTATTGTGTCCCTGGATATATCCTATTACTACAAGTAGTATAATCCTGAAGGATTCTTCTGGTTGAAATAAGCCATGTTTTAAAAAAAAAAACACACACACACACCCTTCTTAGAAGTACTTGGACAGCCAGTGGTAATATCATCTGGTCTCTCGGTCTGGAAATGAAGTCTTGGCAGTTCGTACTGAAATGAAAATAAGTGAAAAATTCAAGTGACTGGAGGTAAGTACTACCTGCTGTCTTTGCCAGAAATAGAGGAACATAAAAGGGAGCATAGATATTTGCACAATTTTTAATGAAAAAATTGAATGATTTCAGAATTTTAAAGAACAGTTGGTTTCAGCCGCTGAGCATTTTTGTTCTGCCCATTGCATAAATTTATTACATCATCATTAAATATAAGTTTGTGAATGCTTTGAGGAAGTGGCTGTATTGTAGTCTCAAATGTCTCGCAGGTATAGACATAGCTTGCTCTGAATTTGCTGAAGTTTTACAGTGTAAGTGCTTTTGTTTTCCTTCTTCCTTGCCTCCCCCAATACGTTCTCTGCTTTTGCAACCTGGGGCTAAACTACAGATCTTTTCCTTGCTAACTTTCTCTTTACTGAGGCAATCTCATGTATTCTCCAAATTTTTGCCCCCAAGCATTGAAATCCTTAGGTAATGGTGGTGGATTATGATTTTTAGTTGCTTTCTCGACTTTATAATCTGGATGGATTAATATTGGCTCAGAAAAACAGCACAAGTAATTCTTTCTGCAGGGTTCTTAGGAATTTTTTCAGTTGCTGGCAAATCCTTTGAGAATAAAGGTACTAAATTTTGAAAGAGTGTTTACTTAAGATCAACAAAGTAACTGAGCAGTTTAATCTTTCACAAGTATGACCATATTACAAACTCCACTTAATCTACTAGATATTAGGCAGTCCAGAGATGCCAGGGCAAGGTGACAGTCCTTACATTATGTGGCCCTTTAAGGCTGAAGTGCTGTTTCAGTTATTCAGGGCACTCACTAATGAAAACCTCTGTGTATATCTGGAAAAAAAAAATCCACCAGGCCCCTTCTAATAAACTGTCATTATGGGAAAGTTATCTTCATAGTAGCAAAAACATATTCTTGTTTCCATTGGTAAATATAACCTCAGTATATCTGATACAGTTTAGAGTATGCGCAAACTTATGACAACACAGTTAAGGTCCACTACTTCTTGGCGGTTTGAGAAGTAGAAGATAGGTGCTTTTGCCTCCTTAAACAGCATGAGGGCAAAATAGTTATGTCCTATTTCCTCAAATGGGTCCACCAAACTTGGAAAACTATCTACGTTTACACTCAACACCACGTACTCTCGTCTTTTAGAAGAGTTGGTCAATCATATTAATTCATTTGAGCCGAATATGTAGTCTACATTTGTAGCTAGCAGTTAAAACAGTCCTTCCTTTTTACGAAAAATTAAGCTGCTGGCAACAACTTCTTGGTTCGATGGCTTTTTTACTCAATACTGAGTGTATTTCTCTTTACCGCTTCACCCCCTAGTAGACAGTGCTTATTGCCCACTGAGTTTTAGGCTAAGTCTGTTGTTAACTCTGGTACCCAGTCGTACCCTCTGGCTACAACAAACAAGGTGACTTGGCAAAGAACCTAGACTAGAAAATAAGGTAGGGTGGGGAGATGCCCGCTCTGATCATGTAATAATAGTGTTGCTTTGATAGGACAGCGGGAGCTGTGCAGTATATAGTGTAATGTGAAACGTGTAAGGGAAGGAATGATCATCCTCCGTATCAGTCTTCCATCCCTGCCTTCCCATTTCTAGGTTTATCAAAGCACTAAATCCCTTCTTAAGACACCCACGAAGGAGTTTGGACATTCTGATTCCATGATTACAATTGCATTTGCACAAGTAAAGGCCACCTAATCATAAAATTTTGATGTTTCCCATTTAAAATAGTTCCCGAAATGTGACTGCGGTTCCACAGTAGACAAAATTACCCTTCCCTCTAGGGACTGCCTATTAAAAAAAACAAAACCAAGAAAACAAAACAACTACTATGTGAACATGAGGTAGTTGCAAAGTGTTTTCAACCCAAATGAAGTGCAGGGAAAAATTCTGTTCCCTTTAGAGGTAAGTTAGCAAGACAACATGGCCTTAAGTGAAAGCATTGTTGTCTCCAATTAGGCACCTGGAGTGGATATTCAGAATATACATCAGTTGGTTTTTGTGTTTTGTGTTTTTGCTTCTGGGGAAAATCAAAGCCCAAGATCTTCCATTCTCAGATTATCTGAAATGAACTCATACATGTCTTTAGTTTTGAAGTACATGTGTTTGAAAGTGCTGGATTAAAATTTCCACTAAGATTAGCTTGGAAATTTTTTTTTCTTCCAAAATCCCAACCTTGTATTCTTTAGAGTTCAGTGCTAGGTGCTTTAAAAAGTCTTTTTCCATTTATGTGTAATTTAAAGTCCTTAGGGCAAACACCTGTGCCTGTTGATATTGCATAGTGAATTCAAGTTGCTCTGCTTTCCTTCATGCTAGTAGCACACAGTAGTTGTTTACCTAAACACTGTCTTTTTAGTGTTTTCTTTTGCTACTTTAGTTCTTCTGTAATCACTGTTCTCATTTAACATTAATGTAACGTGTTAGAATTTTAAAAAGATTAAATAATTAGATTTAAAATTATATTAAAAAACCTTAGCATTTCAGGGGTGAACTGAACAAAGAAGCAAAAATCCAAATTTTTAGATGTAGTGACCTCCATTTGGTTCCTATAATTGAAACCCTTAAATATGCAGTGCAAAAACTAACAAGCCTCGAGACAATTCAGGGCAACAGTTTCCGCCTTTTTTGATCAAATTAGCTCTGGCAGGAATTTGAGTTATTTTAGCTCTGTTTTGAGGTGACCAGTTTATAAATGAGTAATATGCTTTCATTCCTGCATTTATTGTATTACAATGTGTCCCTTTTAACTAGAGATGTGCTTAAATATGGCCTTTTGACACTTAAGCATTTTCTTAAAGTTCTGTCGAAGTGTGAAACATAGTAGTCCGTAAAATGTTCATGCACATGGTATAAAAGTTCAGTTCATTGCACACTTCATGTTAAATTTAGGCCCAGTGATTGCTTGTTCTAGCAATACAAAAATCAGTGTAATTGAAATTATCTGGAATCATTTTGAAATTTAATGTAGCCTTAGTTTTTTGAACTGCATATTCTAGCTTTTTAAAAAAAAGCAAGCTTTTTTTTTCTAGTTTCAGTTTTGGCACTAGATTTTTATCCTGGAGTTTTAAAATATTCTTCATCCTGTTCTTTTTCTATTAAGGTTAATGTTGAAGAAGGAAAATGCGGAAGTCGTCATTTGACAAGTTTTATAAATGAGAATTATTTGAAGCTCAGGAATAAGTGAAGCTGAAATTTGAAAAAAAAAGAAAGAGAATGCATGCTAATTATCAGACCAGAAGTCCCACTTATAGAATATTGAGCAGTTTGTGTGAAGTGGGGAAGATGAAAGAAGTCAGAATTTGAAACGGAAGAATGAAGAAAAGAAATAAAAATGAAGTTAAGATAAGAAGTAATCTGGAATCAGAAAGCACTACGCTAAGTAATTACTAGTCTGTTTATGTGTCCCTGTATATTTTGCTAAACATGCATGCATTATCTGTTTAATAGAGAAAGTATATACAGGGCAAAAAAAAGTGCCTACCAAGGGGAAAAATTTAATCTAGGCAGTTCTAATTCTAACTGCCCAGAAACATGATTGATGCAAGCTCTTTTATCATTCTTCACTGCAGCTTATTTAGATTCCAATAACTAGAAATAGCATGTTAACTTTTCCATATCTATACGTAGGAATCCCGTTCTGCTTCCAGAAGTGGAAGCGCACATGGGTCTGGGAAGTCAGCAAGGCACACCCCAGCAAGGTCTCGTTCCAAGGAAGATTCCAGGCGCTCCAGATCCAAGTCAAGATCCCGATCTGAGTCGAGGTGATTTGGACTGATTTTTATTTTTATATTTTGGGGGGGGTGCATGCGCACGTGCGTGTGTGTCTGTGTGTGTGTGTACACGGAAACTATGGAGATGGTGGAATAGTGCCTTATAGCATGAATAAGATTGGGAGGCAAGGTGGTTATCCTGAGTTAAAAGCTCAGAAACCCAGCTTTTATCTCCTAATGCTCTTGTACGTTGTATTCCCATTTGGTGTCGGAGCAATTCTCCTCGTAAATATGACAAAGATTAACTGTCAAGTTTGGGTAAAGGTGAAGAGTATGGAGTTGTTCTTTGGTTTGAATTTAATTCTCCCTAAGGTTGAGAAGCCGTGAAACCTAATGGAAAGACCACAGGCCTGTGAGTAGAGGGACCTGAGTGCTAATCCTCCTGTCTGTGCCTATTTTACCTCGTTGATTCATTGTCCTTTCATCGTATTTATCGAGCACTTCCTGTGTGCAGAACTCTGTACTAAGCGTTTGGGGAGAGTACACTATAACAATAAACAGACACATTCCCCGCCCACAACGAGTTGATTTCCTGCTACAATGCAGCTCACGTACTTCATACTGTTGTACTGTTTGTTCCCCCCACCCTCAGCCCCACAGCATTAATGTATATATGTATAATTCATTTGAATGTCTGTTTGTCTACCCCTCTAGACTGTAAGCGCCGTATGGGTGGGAACATCTCTACTGATTCTGGTTTTTTTTTGTTTTTTTGTACTCTCCCAAGCACTTAGTGTAGTGCTTTGTAAACAGGTGCTCCCTAAAAACCAGATTGATTGTGCCGCTTGTCTGGTATATACAACCTCGGACAATCATTTCTGTGCATTGGTCTTCTCATCCCTAAAATGGGGATGAATACCCGTTCTTCCTCCTACTTACCGTGAGTCCTTTGTGAGACAGAGACTGGGTCCAACCTGATTGTTTTATATCCACCCTGGTGCTTAGTAAGTGCTTAACAAATCCCACAGTTGTTGTTATTCACGTCTACACAAAATAATTGGCCTTCCTTTAAACGTCATTTGTGAATGTCTGCGTGGACGGTACTGGTGAGAGGAAAGAGTGGATGAGACCAAAATGGAGGCATCTTGTGGCAGCTGGGTTCTTCCCCGGCTAGGCCGAAGTGGCCTTAGGCAGTGAGAGAATTGAAACTAAATTTAAGATGGGTAAGTGGCCCTTGACTGGAAGTAGGTTGACGGAATGAGTGAATTGGGTGACTTCAGTTGGACTGTTCTCACTATCTTGCTTCCTAGATCAAGATCCAGAAGAAGTTCTCGTAGGCATTATACAAGATCACGCTCTCGTTCCCGCTCTCATAGGCGATCTCGCAGCAGGTCTTACAGTCGAGATTACCGAAGACGACATAGTCACAGCCATTCTCCCATGTCCACCCGCAGGCGGCATGTCGGAAATCGGGTAAGATACATCTGGAAATGCTTTCGACCTTTCCGTGCCGCTCACTGTCTAAATATATTGAATTAGCGGTTTTTATAAATGTATTTTTCTCTGTTCAGTTCTGCTGGGTAATTAAAGATACCTTTTCTACTGCTTAGGTAGGACAGTGTATTTAAAAACTCGTCATGATGGGCAGTGTGTGGTTTGCTTGGCTTTGCCACCAGCTTGAGGATGTTGCCATCGACTCCTTGCTCGCATCTTCCCTCTGCTTGGAACTACCTCCCTCTTTATATCTGACAAACTCTCCACCTACAAAGTTTCATTAAAAACACATATCTCCAAAAGGCCTTCCCTGACTAAGCCCTCATTTCCCCTACTCCTTCTCCTGTGCACCTGGATTTGTACACTTTATTTACCTCGTCCTCAACCCCATGGCTCTTATGTACATATCCGGAGTTTATTTTAATTTCTGTCTCCTCCTCTAGACTGTAATCTCCTTGTGAGCAGGAAACGTGTCTACCAACTCTTTTATATTGTATGCTCCCACGCACTTAGCATAATGCTCTGCATATAGCACTCAATAAGTATTGATTGATTGACCCCCCCCAAAAGGCAGTCAAATTCATCTCATTTTGGCTTTGAATTTGGGTTTGGTTGCATGCCTTGAAGAAGCTGGCCTATACAAGTGGTAACTCTCCTTTGAAAAGTAGGTGGGTTCCAGGATGAAATCAGTCAATCATATGTATTGAGCACTTCTGAAATTTCAGAGAGATATTAGTGGTAATTCACTGATACCCCTGAGCCTGTGCCTGCTCCCCATGCTCTCTTACTACCAGCACCCGTAGCAGTGTGACAATAAGATAAAACTTGAAATAGTAGCGGTAGTTATAGTATTTGTTGAGCACTCAGTGCTGTACACTGTTAAGCATGTGGGAAATACAGAATCATGAAATAGCATCCGTATTCAAGGGACTCACATTTTAATGGGGGCTAACAGGAAAAATATTAGCAACCAGAGGGCTTAAAATTAAATTTGACACATATATGTGTGATAAGGAGCATATGAATAAGTTGATAAACACTAGAGTTGCCTGAAGGAAGCTAACTGGGGAAAGCTTGCTGAGAGCAGATGGGATTTAAATGTGGAGAGAGCGCTGTGGGGAGGAAAGGAGTTTCAAGATGTGGGATCCACAGGACCAGGGGGATGGAGGCGGGGGAGTCAAGCGGGGTGCCACTAGAAGGTTGACTTGGGAGGAACGAACATGGCAATTTGGGAAATAGGAGATGCGATCGTGTTGCTACGGTGAGGCCCAGTGGTTTAGAGCCTGGAAGCTGATGGTGAGACATTTTCATGTGATGCAGGGAGACACTGAGAGCCATCGGAGGTTTGGAAGAGGGGAGAGTCAGTTGATTAGCCAAGGAAGGGCCGGGTCTGAGAGATGTGCAAGGGAAACTGGCAGAGTTTGATAGTGGAGTGAGAATCGAATGGTAGTGAAGAGTCCAGGATGTCGTCATAGTTGGGCTTCCGGGTCAAGGAGGATGATGGTGTTGGTAACTGAGATGGGGAAAGGTGAAGAGCTTTATCTGTTTTCCATCTTGAGGAGGAACATCCAAGTGGAAATATCCTGGGGGCATGAGGATGTGGAGGACAGAGCTAGAGACATAGATTTGGGAATTATTGGCTATGAGGTGGTAGTGAAATGACATTGGTAGATGAGCTTCCTGATAGAGTGGGTAAAAATCATATAGAGGACCTCAAACAGCCGTCAGTGACATTCATGGAAAGAGGAGGAGCAGCATGGCCTAGTGGAAAGAGCATGGGCCTGGGAGATAGAGGACCTGGCTTCTAATTCCAGATCCGCCACAGGTCAGCTGTGGGACCAGACAAGTCACTTAACTTCTTGGACCTCACTTACCTCATCTGAAAAATGGGGATTAAGATTGTGACCTCTAGATGGGACAGGGACTGTGTCCAACCAGATTATTCTGTCTGCCTACCCCACTGCTTAGGATCGTGCCTGGCATCTAGGAAGCCCTTAACAAATACCATTAAAAAGGATGAGCAATGGGAGAAGTCCTTGAGGAGCTGTTTCTGTAAACTCATTAATAGTAATAATAATAATGGTATTTAAGTGCTTACTATGTGCCAAGCACTGTTCTAAGCGCTGGGGTAGGTAAAAGGTAATCAGGTTGTCCCACGTGGGGCTCACAGTCTGAATCCCCATTTTACAGATGAGATAACTGAGGCACAGACACGTTAAATGGCTTGACCAAGGTCACACAGCAGACAAGCGGTGGAGCCCGGATTAGAACCCACGTCCTCTGACTCCCAAGCCAGTGCTCTTTCAGGGAACATGTCTACCAAACAATCCTGTTATATCGTACCCTTCCAAGTGCATAGTACAGTGTTGTGCACACAGTAGGAGTTTAGTAAGTACTATTACTGCTCCTACTGCCTTAAGGTTTTTTAGTGGGAAAGAATATTTCGCAGTGTTAGAGGCAATAAAAAGGGGAGTCAAGATGTATTTTAGCCGTTTGGATTTGGTTAGAAGGTCATTGGTGACCTGGAGAAAGCCATTTCGGTGGTGTGAAAGGGTCAAAAGCGCAACTGCAAAGGATCAAGAAGGGAATTGGAGGAGAGGAAATTTAAGGCAACCAGTATATAGGGTCCATTCTAGGAGTTTAGGTAGGAGTGAGTACTGGAAGATGGAGCATTATAGGATTTGTCTGTTTATCCCTGAAATCCGCTGGGGCTGCATTGAAGGGACAATGGACTATTTAATTTTTTTGCTAATATAAAAATTCCTTTTGAAATGTGTGTATGTGTTAATTCCACATTTGTTTAGCCTACTCTCTTATTTTAACAGGCAAACCCTGATCCAAACTGTTGTCTTGGGGTGTTTGGCTTGAGTCTGTACACCACAGAGAGGGATCTCCGAGAGGTGTTCTCCAAATATGGTCCAATTGCTGATGTTTCCATTGTATATGACCAGCAGTCCAGGCGTTCGAGAGGATTTGCGTTTGTGTATTTTGAAAATGTGGATGATGCCAAGGAAGTAAGTCTTGCTGTTGTAACTTTTATGCTTTTTAGCAGCAATCATTCTCCCTTAGAAAATGTAAAACACTTAGCTTTATTTGAAATTGTTTTACTAACATTTAAGCAGTAAAAATGGAAGGTGATATTTCAGGTGCCTTTTGGAAAACAATGGCAATGTAACCAATTCCGTAGTTGTAATTAAGTCCTAGTAGGTAGTAAAATCTTGGCTTCTTGGTAATAAACTGGGGAGCATTAATACTTTAACAGTCCCCTGGAGACCCTTACCTGAAGTTATCCCATTTTATTTTGGAACAAATAAATACCTGAGTCCTCAATATTCCAAATAAAAGTAACTGGTCTGGGGGAAGGGGTGAGGTTTAGAAAGCTCAAAGCTTGATGATCTTTTTTTCCCCCTCCAGTTGGATAGGAACAATATAGCCTAATAATCCTATCACAAGTTTGCAATCAACCCCTCCGTTTCCCCCGAGTTTGTCAGCCTCATTATTTTCATCAACAAAGCCAGCATTTCAAATTTTTCCACTGCACACACACATGCTGGTAGGACTGTTTCATATGTTGACTAAAGTTAACCCAGTGTTAGGTTTGGTCCATAGTCTTGTATCTTGGAAGAGTACAAAAAAATCCCTCTGCTACCCAGATATCCCCAGAATTTTTACTGAAACCCTGCATAAGCCTTTTGGAAAGCCATATAACCATATTCACCATGCATTGAGGAAGTGGATAGGCACAGTATTTTACAAGCCATTTTTACTTCAAAGAAAAGGATTAAAATTCAGAGAGACAGCTAAAAGATGTCCAGAAAACCAGGTAGTTCTTTCTCTGGTCTAACCTTTCCATAGGGCGACAACTGAGAGAGAGGGTCAATCTTCTCAGTGCTAAAGGAAGCCTGCCTTCTTCTTCAGAGTCCTAAAGATTTCATTAGGCTTCAGGCTTCCCAAGAAACAAGCAAACTCCACCCAGCAAACAGTCCCTTCGGTTGCTGAGAAACGTAGGATAAACGTCAGGAAACCAAGCCACTTTGCTTCCTGGGGAAATTAGTTCAAGCTCCTTTTCCCTTTGTTCTGCCTCCAACAGGAGGTTTAGTTATTTCAAAACAACGCAGCCGATAACATCACTTCCATATTTTGCTCCTAGGTCTTAGTTTGATCAAATTCATTCATATCCTTGACTAGCGGCTTTCGGTTCTGACACCTAAGTTTGGAAAGGCGAACAAGATGGGCAAGTGTCTTGTCAGTTGGCCAGAATTTTAGGCATTGTAGTTTAACCGTTCCTTTCTACTACCCCTGCAGCATGAGGATTTAACCCGAAATGTTTGTCACTCCGTCCCCTTGAATGATCCTGACCTATTTGATATTTTCTGGAGTAGGTAACAAGGCTGTATTACTAGATGGAGTCCCATTAGTAGGACAAAAAAAGTCATTAAATGTGTATTGCTCCATATTGACTATTGTCTACTTCTGTGAATATGACTTAAGGCCAAAGAACGTGCCAATGGAATGGAACTTGATGGGCGAAGAATCAGAGTGGATTTTTCTATAACGAAAAGACCCCACACCCCAACACCTGGAATCTACATGGGAAGACCTACTTAGTAAGATTTTATTTTATTTACAAGAAGTTCATTAGCGTGGAATAGAAATGGGCAAGTGTGGTCATAACCATAGGGCAACTGCCCCCCCACAGTTTTTTGAACCACACCCTCCACCTCCCTCGTTACCACCTGAGGTTGCCACTAATTCCTGTGGAGATTAATGGGATTTTTCTAGAAAAAAAACTCGTTACATTCAAGGTGAGGCCTCTTGCTGAACTTTCTGCCTTACCTAAATAATTTGAAGGATGTGAAGAATAATAATAGTGGCTTTTGTTAAGCACTTACTATGTGCAAGGCACTGTTCTAAGCTCTGGGGGGGATACAAGGTGATCAGGTTGTCCCAAGTGGGGCTCACAGTTTTAACCCCCATTTTACAGGTGAGGTAACTGAGGCTCCGAGAAGCCAAGTGACTTGCCCAAGGTCACACAGCAGACATGTGATGGAGCTGGGATTAGAACCCATGACCTATGACTCCCAAGCTCCGGCTTTTCCCACTGAGCCATGCTGCTTCTCCCTCAGTTCCCAACACAGACAGATAATGAGCTCCTGAGTAAATAGCAGAGACAACATTATATTGAATTGACAAGATTAGATTCTACACTTAAGAAACTCAGTTTGCCTAGGCGGTCCTTTTCTAGTACCTCCTCCTGCTGTTTCCATGACAATTTTGAAGTTAGGACGTGACCACCTCAAAAAGATCGTGACATTCAAGTTGGGGGTGGTATTGTAGTATGAAATGATCAGTAATGGAAATGGAAAGTCAATCCTTAGGCATTCTAAGGTGGTGGCCCCAGATTTGAAACATCTGGGCTCGGAAGTTAATGGAGATGGGCATTACACTGTCTTTTGGGTGTAGTGGGGGGAGGGCTTCTTGTTTGGTTTTTGGGGTGGGGGGTGGGTTTGCTATTTAAGTGCTTACTAAGTGCTAGGGTAGATGCAAGTTAATCAGGTTGGACACAGTCTAGGTCCCATGTGGGGCTCTGTCTTAACCCCCATTTTACAGATGAAGTAAGGGAGGCACAGAGAAGTGAAGTGGCTTGCCCAAGGTCACAGGGCAGATAGGTGGCAGAGCCGGGATTAGGAGCCAGGTCCGTCTGAATCCTAGACCTGCACTAGGCCGTGCTGCTTTGTACTGCTTTCCTCCCAGAGCTTCTCCAGCCATCCTAATGGGCAGTTTCCCTGAGGTTATTCCATATTTACTTTTGGGCAGATCTACACCCCCAAACTTTATATGTATAATAATGGTATTTGTGAGCACCTACTATGTGCAAAGCACGGTTCTAAGTGCCGGGGGTGGGGGGAATACAAGGTGATCAGGTTGTCCCATGTGGGGCTCAGTCTTAATCCCCATTTTACAGATGAGGTAACTGAGGCACAGAGCAGTGAAGTGACTTGCCCAAAGTCACACCGCTGACAAGTGGCAGAGTGGGGATTTGAACCCGTGACCTCTGACTCCAAAGCCCGGGCTCCTTCCACTGAGCCACCCTGCATCTCGTTTTAAGGAATATGTCTTGTGTTTAGCTGCAATTAAGCAGATGACTATATTGCTTTACAACTGTTCTTCAACATATGCACAATAAAAGAGTGACGCGCTTTGAGTGCCAATAATAAAAAAAGATGTTTGCGTTTGTTTGCTGCAGAATGTTCAGGAACACTTTAATCTTGTTTATTTTCTCCTCACAGCGGCAGCTCCCGGCGACGAGATTACTATGATAGAGGGTACGATAGAGGATATGATGATCGGGACTATTATAGCAGATCATATAGGTAAGTCGGCATTGTTATAAAAGTCATTTTGAGGACTGTTTTAAATGACAAAATTCTAGTGTAATGTGATTACATAATTCTGGCTGTCCATGTGCCTGGTTATGATAATCAGCTTGACTCTGGAATTTAGCTTTGATAATTTGATTTATTGGAAGTGAATGTGCTGGATATATCGATTGTCTGACTTGGCTAGTATTTGACTTTAGGGTTTCAGCGGCTTTCAGGGTTTTTATAAGATTTTTCAACAGACCAATCTGTAGACCAGGTTACCTTTGACCCTTGGCACCAAGGAAGTGTGTGCTTTGTCCAAGACCACACAGTAATCAATCAAGGCTGTTTATTGAGCACTTCCTGCAGAGGACTGTACTAAGCACTTGGGAGAATACAATACAACAGTCGGGAGACGCATTCCCTACCCAGAAAGAGCTTACAAGAGGCAAGGTCTTCTGACTCCGAGGCTTATACTCGTTGCAGTCTACCACTGCATGACATCTTATGGTGACCAGCTAGGTAACATGCTGAGACTTGCTTGTTACCATGGCAGCAGGCTCTATTGAGCATCTCGCTGATCCAGTAATGCATTCATTTAATCGTACTTTTTGAGCGCTTACTGTGTGCAGAGCACTGTACTTAGCACTTGGGAGAGTACAACACTACAATGAACAGACACATTCCCTGCCCACAATGAGCTTACACCCTAGATCATTCCTTTTAGGACTCCCCACCCCCATTAAAGTGCACCATTCTGCCTCAATCCCTGTCTCTGAAAGGGATATCAGTCAATCCATCAATCATATGTGTAGCTATGTGAAGCGATGGAGATTAGGAGCTGGGAGGACAGAATGAATCCATCAATCAGTGGAATTTATTGAGCACTTACTAAGTGCAGGGCAGCATACTAAGCGCTTGGGAGGATACAGTACAACAGAATAAATGGAAAGATTGCCCGCCCTTAATGAGTTTACAGTCTAGAGGGCATTATAAAGAGGCAGGGCTGCAGGACCCAGACAAATACCACTCACCCCCTGACCTACTGGGGCTCGGTGAATTAGAGGAGACTGGCTCCAAGATGGGACCTCAGGTTCTTTCTGCCACTACATTTTCACCCAGGCATCACTAAGGCATCAAGCGCTTAGTACAGTGCTCTGCACATAGTAAGCGCTCAATAAATATGATTGATTAATTGATCACGTGCCCTTTCGCTGTCCCAAACAGCAGCTTGGCGGGGCTGCGGATTCCTAGACAAGGAGCGTCTGGGAGCGTGCTGCCACTCTGGGCTGTGTGGTTTTGTTTGTATCTCTCTAGCCCGTGAGGTTTGGGGCCACCCATGTTCTGTAGTGTAGGTATTCGGGGAAATGTAGGGTTGCATTTAAAGATGTTGGGAGATAGTCCATGAAGTCTGATGAAAGGAAAGCGTTCCAATTTTAATTCCTCCCACTGAAAGAAATGTCTGGCTATGGTTAGACTATTTACGGTGAGTCAACCATGTTGGACGCCATCAGACCTAAACAGTGTTCCACTGTGGGTGGTAATTTATTGCTGATGTTTGGTTCAAATGAAAAGCCAAAGCAGCATCCAGGTTTTCTTTTTAAGTATATTTCTGTAGTCGAGCCCTTTGTTACTGTGTTTTTGATCCGATTAGTGTGAAGTAATGTTGTGGGTAGCGTGAAAAGATGCAGAGTGAAGCTTTGCTAGAAAAGAAACTGCATTATGGAGTTGTTTATCTTTAGTAAAATCAGTTCTGATTGTATGGGTCCAAATTATGTACCTAAAACATCTGCATAAACATCTACTGGAATTGGTGAACCGCGTAGATTTGCCCCTTTCCTTTATGCATGTGGGATTCTTTTTATTTTCATCTTCTGGTGTCGTACGTCGGCATACATGTACTTTTAGGACCTCAGTCCTGGGGGGAGTCTCGATTTGTGTTTTGGGGAGGTGATGGAGGGTAGTTTAAGGGTGAGCAGAAAATCTGGTTCTCTACGAATTGGTACATTGGGCTTTTTGAATAAATAATTCAGGCAGCGGAGGAATTAATGTCCCCTGAGCATAGATTGGCAAACAGTGAATACACTGGTTTAGCAGGGATGAATACCAAGCTTTCAAACGTTAGAGAGGCAAATACAAGCTCATTTTTAACAAGCATAGCTGTTTACTGCTAAGAAATAAGTGGCACTAATCACAGTTCCCTTTATTATACACTTTTTCCTTACTTTTCCAGTGACTCTGGGATGCAGTATTTCTAGGTGCCAGTTAGTCAGTGCGCTTACTGTATGCAGAGCACTGTACTGAGCATTTGGGAGGGTGCAGTACAGCAGTGGGTAGACAAGTTCCCTACCCACAGCGAGCTTTCGATTTTCTTCAGCTCACCGATCACAGTTGTCGCCGGTCATTATTCTCACCTTCCATCTCTGCTGCCAGTGTTTGGTTACAGAGAAGAGAGGCTCATTTTGAGCCAGAGTAGGTGAAAATTCTCGGGTGGCATTAGTATGTTGCCACTTAGGATTTTGCTGTCCACTAATCAAGGGAGTTGTATCGGTTTCCTTTACTTGAAGGAAGGGAAAGAACGGACTGCAGCTCACAATTCAAGGGGTAAATCGGCCAGAGACAGTTTTTAGTCAGACCGTGGGCATAGCTGATTAAGACTTCTAGGGCCATTAAGACATCAGCAAAGATTCAGTGGGTCAGGAAGGGAGAGGGGAAATTAGAGGATTGGGAGAGGGTGAGTTTTACAACCACCTTACATATATTTCTTTCGTAATGCGTTGTTTGATTTTTTTTTTTTTTTGAGATGAAGCATTTAGGTTTAAAAAACCTAAATTTTCAAGCACCTTTCATATAGAGAAGCAGCATGGCTCAGTGGAAAGAGTACGGGCTTTGAAGTCCGAAGTCATGGGTTCAGATGTCCGCTCTGCCAATTGTCAGCTGTGTGACTTTGGGCAAGTCACTTAACTTCTCTGGGCCTCAGTTACCTCACCTGTAAAACGGGGGTGAAGACTGTGAGCCTCCCGTGGGACAACCTGACCACTTTGTAACCTCCCCAGCACTTAGAACAGTGTTTTGCACATAGTAAGCACTTAATAAATGCCATCATTATTATTATTATTATATTTGCGAGAACTATTTTTTTAAAGTAAAAAAAATCTGTAAATTGGTAACAAACTACAAACACCAAACCAGTTAGCACTTCTTAGAGAAAAGGAGAGAGAGAGAGAATGAGCATGGATGGTGTCTGTCTAAACTGCAGAGGGTGGGCTGGAGAGTATTTGCTAGGATGGGCATAGAAAATTAGGTGAAACGAGAGTTTGGTCATGCAGTGTCTTATTAGTAAATTTCAGATGGACTTTTAGTATTATGAAGGACATTGTTAATTAATTCTGCAAGACTTTGGTTTAAGTGGGATTTTACAGCCACCAGGGAGAGCTCTTCAACTGCTTTCTGCACTTTGTGAATTCATAGGCTGAAATGCAGCATTCAAAAATGTGTTTTGATGAAAATTAATTCTTAACGTAAAAATTCTGCTTAGTTGCTTCTGAATTTCATCGTATCGCATTTACTTTTTTTAAATAAATAGATGAAAATTCAAAAATTGTTTTGCTTATATCTTACAGAGGAGGCGGTGGAGGAGGAGGCGGCGGCGGCGGAGGAGGAGGAGGAGGAGGATGGAGAGCTGCCCAAGACAGAGATCAGATTTACAGGTACGCTAGGAGGAATATTAATGTCCAGGCAGTGAATGATGGATTGGTTGAAAATACTTTAGGTTTAAAACATTCTAGTCTTCAGAAAAAGTGTAAGTAAAAGGGCTGTTATATAGGGTGCCATTGTTCGTTACAGCATGGCACTGCAGTTTCATTTGGCTTCCAAAAAAAAAAAAAAACCCAGTTACAAGAAGCCGTAGAATAGCGTTTATTTGGATTAGCAGACAGTTTTTGCACTAGACAACTTTTATTCCATGTCAAGGAGTCAATTTAGGTGGGTTCTTTAAAAGTTGAGATTTTTTGAGGGGAGTGGAAAATCATAACTCAGAGTTCTTGGTCGATAGTTATATTGCTTTTTTTTCCCCTTTAATAGTCACTACCATTTTTATAGGACTAATCGCCTTCTGGATTGTGCAGGTTCTTTCTCCCTGCCTCAATTACTGTGATCTCCTTTCAGGGGTCCGGTAGGCTAACTAATATGGAGACAACTCAAGCCAAATCCATTCTACACCTGTTAGCAACTCTGGTAGGAGAAAAGGGAAGCAGTGCTATAATTTAGTTTCAAGGAAAGTTATCTGAGAAGTTCAACTCTCCTTTCTCTCCCCTGGATAGTCAAACCTTGGCTAAAATTTAACCTGCTGAAACAAAACTTTATCCTTTGTTAATTTCTGGCTAAATACAGCAGGGTGGTCTAGTGGAAACTGCATGGGCATTGGGCTAGACTGTGAGTCCGCTGTTGGGTAGGGACCGTCTCTATATGTTGCCAACTTGTACTTCCCAAGCGCTTAGTACAGTGCTCTGCACACAGTAAGCGCTCAATAAATACAATTGAATGAATGAATGAATAGGGGATCGGGAAACCTGAGTTCCGTTCTCTTTGCCATTGGCCTGTTGTGTAAGTCTGTTTCCTCAGTGATGATTACTTGGGAGTTTATACTTCAAAGACTGTTGTGTAAGGATGAAATTAGATCACTGATAGGAACGTTTTGGAAACTTGGTGTTGTCCAATTCGGTCGCAGTCCAAATTTATTTATATACATACATATATATATAGATAGATACCTAGCTATATCTATCTATCTATCTATCTATATATATATATATTCAACTCCTGGGTATTGCAAAAATTGATTTAATCTACACAGATGTTAGTACAGTGTGGAGGTGTTGAGCATAACCAAGCTATTATCTGGTAATAGAATTGAGTTTCTTGAGGTCCTAAACTTGGAATGTCCCATTTCTTCTCTTCCCTGCCCCATCCCCCCTTTTCTTTTCTTTTCTTTTCTTTTCTTTTCTTTTCTTTTCTTTTCTTTTCTTTTCTTTTCTTTTCCTTTCTTTTCTTTTCTTTTCTTTTCTTTTCTTTTTTTACAGAAGGCGATCACCATCCCCTTATTACAGCCGGGGAGGCTACAGGTCACGTTCTAGATCTCGATCTTATTCACCCCGTGAGTAATCGCTTTTATAATTGGAGCTAATTCAGCTGCATATAGTCCATTTAGAAAAAAAAAGATACAAAATCTTGAACATAAGGGAATTTCGTTTGGGGTTATTTCCTTTCAGTAGAAGAGTAATGCCAATATTAACAAGTACTTTGAATCTTGAAGTGCCATAGATTATGTATGGTCTGGATTTACCCCCCTCTTCCCTACAAGTTCCAAGTCTGTGGTTGTGTTACTGCATCCTCCACGATGGCCCTGCCACTTAAAGCTGGGTAGTGGCAGGAAAGTAGCAGTGAAACCTGTTGATGCTGAACTACCCCAGCATAGTAAATGAACTTTGTTTTTTAATGTTTTGGGGAATATGATCAGAAAGTCAAGTCCCCCAGCTAGGCTGTGATACTTAATTCCTTTACACTTGACTAACACTCCTTTCCCTTTCTTGCTTGGTTTTCAGGTCGTTACTAAAGCATGAACTTTAGAAGAATTTGTAAAAAAAAAAAAAAAAAAAACCTGCCCTCCAGTTGGAATTGCGTTTGTGGACAATATTTTTTTATTGTCTCGTTTAAAAGTGAACAGTGCCTAGTGAATAGGTGACTTTTACACCTTTTATGAAGACTACTTTTGGTGGAGTTGAAATACTGTTTTCATTCTGCATTTGTGTAGTTGGTGCTTTGTTCAGAGTTAAGTGTTTTCAGAGAAGTATGTTTTGCATGTATTTTTTTACAGTCTGGATTTTGACTGCGGAGAAGTTTCTATTGTACAAAACTTCATTTAAAAGGTTTTTTCTACTGATTCCAGGGTATTAAGGAGATCGAAACCTGTGTAAAATCCTATCAAACGGCAAAAGCAACAATAAAAAGTTGATTTTTACTTTCTTTCCCGAACACCTATGTTTAGCAAAACTGTTTAATTCCGTTTGTCAGTGGAAAATTAAGAGATTTAAGAAAATGCCCTTCCTTCGCCCCCAGCTAATTAGAAAATGCACAATAATTAATATACATACAAAGTGTTACAATTGTACCGTGTAACTCTGTACTGCTAGTATTAAGACTAAAGATAATTTCTACACCGTTGCTGCTTAATGCTTGTCTAAATGTTCAGTTTGTCAAGCCTTTATATAGTCTGTACAGTAGCAGGGGAGAGGACTAGAGTTAACCTAATGTAAGCCAGGAAAAGACTATTTCTCATGAATGGCTGTTGTAAGGGTGATGATGTCAAGCTTTCAATTAGTTATCAGTGGGTGACTTAATACATTCCACCACACGTATACTCTTTGCTTTTCTGACTTTAGACTTAACCAACAATAGTGGGTGCTTCACAGTGAAGGATGGGAGAAGGGAGCGTTTGAAAGTATTTCAACAGTTTCAAAGGTGACCGGAAAAGGCAGTGCCTGTTTTGAAAAAGTCATTAAGTTTTGAGATCCTTTGCATACCAAAGGAGGCCAAATTCACTCAAATGTTTCAAGAGTTGTGTTTAAATAAACTGTTAATGACAAGGAAAAAAAACAACAACCTGGTGGCATTCTCCATTTGCCTGAAAAAAAAAAATACCCTAATTTTGGGGTAGGGGTTCCTGCTGAGGGGAGAAAAAAAACTGGTTCCAGTTGTGTGCTTGAAAGTCCTTATTAGTATTTTCCTAGATTTAAATAACCCCACCCCCTACCACGTATGAACCCAGGCACAAACTTTTGCCCCACAAAGTAAGCAGCTGTTGAACAAGATAGTTTCTTTTAGTTTTTCCACATCATCCAGCTTATACAAGATAGATCAAAGAAGCAGCGTGGCTCAGTGGAAAGAGCCCGGGCTTCGGAGTCAGAGGTCGTGCATTGAAATCCCGGCTCCACCAATTGCCAGCTGTGTGACTTTGGGCAAGTCACTTCACTTCTCTGGGCCTCAGTTCCCTCATCTGTAAAATGGGGATTAAAACTGTGGGGACAACCTGATCACCTTGTAAACTCCCCAGTGCTTAGAACAGTGCTTTGCTCATAGCGCTCAACAAATACCATCATTATTATTAATTAGTGTTATTTTGGCTGAAGGCACAAGGGAAAAATTAGCTGTCATACAGTGACTATTAAAAATTCAGGCTGTGTAGCTGTATATGACACTGGGCTATAAAGAGAAAAATCAGATTGAAGCATCAATTTTTTTAAAAAAAAATTAACTCACTTGTGATTCACATAGAACTTGCGCATGAAAAGTGGTTCTGCAGTAATATTACCTGGGTGCATGAGCCCATAACATCCCGGGTACTTGTTGGGATACATAACGGTATTAAGAACTTTGCTTAATTAAGGCTACCTAAACCCAGCCTTAGCCTGAAAAGTCACAATGTCCTAATCTTTGTTTTCTGGTAGGGCTCTTGGTTCAGTAAGAATGCTACCTAGGAGCTCTGTGCAAAGTGGCCATGGGTCTGAAGGAACTTGAGAGAGGGGGAGAGAGAGAAGGACCAGGAGGGAGTGGGCTATCCTTTATAAATAAACACTTGACACAATTCAACTTTCAACGTCCTAAATGGTCAAGTTGACCATGCCAGGTGTGGGTCACATTCAAAGTTTAATTCCCTTCGTCCGAAAGTCCGAAGGAATTTAAATTCTGAAGGGAATTAAATTGGGAAGACAATGCCCCAGAAAAGGAGGCTAGTAGCAAGAGCCTCTGTGGAGAGATTCACCAGTATTCCTAAAAGTATCTCCGAAAAACTTCTTTGTCTTGCTCGTCTTCTTGTTTTCAGTGCGTTAATCAGTGGTATCGAGCGCTTGTGTGTAGAGCACTGTACTAGTGCTTTAGGAGAGTACAATACAACCGAGTTGTCAGGTATGTGACTTGTGTGTAGCATCTATAGCTTTCCTGAGGCCCATTCAGTGACACAATGCTAACCATAGTACAACATCCTGATTCATTGATATCTGGCACCTGGACCTTTAACTGACTTCTTACCCCAAAAAGCCAGGTGATTTTCTGTCATCATCATCATCAATCGTATTTATTGAGCGCTTACTATGTGCAGAGCACTGTACTAAGCGCTTGGGAAGTACAAATTGGCAACATATCCTGGGGCAGTGGGAGTGCCTGCCCCCAGAGTGGTCTATCTCCCCCTCTAGACTGAGCTTGTGGGGAATGTGTCTGATGTATTCTCCCAAGCGCTAAGTACAGTGCTCACACACAGTAAGCACTCAATAAATATGATTAATAATAATAACATCCTGTTTGCCTTAGCGCAAGAGGGGTTTGTGACAGGAGGATGGGTCCTTTAAATATAGTTATTTAATGTTTAAAGCTATTCCCGCTCCCAGACGCTTTCCTTTCTCTTCTCCCCTGTCCCCTGGTCAGTGGCAAGGCTGCTAAAGTTAGCCTCAGGCTGAAATCTTGTAGTACAAAAAATTCTAAAAGCCAAAGATTTGCATTTTAAAAGACTCATAGATTTTAAGTTCTTGGGTCACGCATTCTGTGTATGCAGGTATTTCTGTGGGGCTGAATTAAAGGCTATTGTATATTCGCTCTCGCTCCTAGAACATCAGTTTTATAAATTTGCTCTTGCTCCTAAAACATTAGTTTTATATTCAGCAGGTGGAGAGGGGATGAAGGAGGGGCTAAATCAGGACACCATAGGGTGACCCCTTCTCACCCCTCTGACTAGTGTCCTGCTCTCTCCTTTTCTAAGAGTTACAGGTCTTTCAGCCTCTCCTGTCACTCAAGTTCCCTACTATTTTCATTGGGATATATCCAAATTGAGTATTTAGCAGAAATGATGACCAGCAAACAGCCCTGGCTTGTCCTGTGCCTGTGTGCCTATTTTGCCACTTTTAAGCAACGCTTGCTGGTGCCAATCACCGACTTGTTTGTTATATTGGATTCCACCCTGAGATCCCTTACTTACAGTGATGTAGATCAAACACATTTTCTTCTCAAGGAACGAGCCACGTGGCAGGGTGGAGGGTTCTAATTCTGACTGAGACTTTCCTGCTGTACGAGACCCGATTCCCTCATCTGCAAAATGGGAGTTGAATACCCGTTCTTCCTCCTACATAAGACTGTGAACCCCATGTGGGACCTGAATATCTTGTACTCTAGTGCTTAGTACAGTGTTTGGTAATAATAATAATGATGGTATTTGTTAAGCGCTTACTATATGCTAAGCACTGGAGTAGATACAAGGTAATCAGGTTGTCCCATGTGGGGCTAACAGTCTTAATCCCCATTTTACAGATGAGGGAACTGAGGCACAGAGAAGTGACTTGACCACAGCATAGAAGTGGCGGAGCTGGGATTTGAACCCATAACCTCTGACTCACAAGCCCATGCTCTTTCCACTAAGCTATAAGCGCTTAACAAGTAGCCCTATTTGGGCAGGCACCCCTGGGTCAGGTCTGCAGTGTGTTCTACCAACAGCATGTCTCCGGAGCAGGGACCTTTGGATGACGGGATGGCGATCTGATCCACGTTGGAGCCACACTTGGAAAAGCTGTTGCTGTTGCCTTGGAAAATATTGGAGAATCTTTCGGGAACAAACGTGAGCGGAAGACTATCCCAGGAAAAACGTACATCATATAGAGGTGACCTTGAACCCTAAGTGGCAGCTTAGCATTTTGAGCACAAAGCGGGACTGGGAAGGGATGTTTTTCACCATTTGTGGTCTCTACAGACCTGATTGGAAACTCCAGTCTTCTGAGAGACCAGGATGAGTAACCAAAGTGATTGAGTGCTTAATGTATGCAGTAAATCAATCAATTGTATTTATTGAGTGCTTTTGCGTGCAGACCTCTGGACTAAGCGCTTGGATGAATACGGCAGTTGGTAGACACGTTCCCTGTCCACAAGGAGCTTATAGACTAGAAGGGGAGACAATCAATCAATCAATCGTATTTATTGAACGCTTACTGTGTGCAGAGCACTGTACTAAGCACTTGGGAAGTACAAGTTGGCAACATATAGAGACAGTGTCTACCCAAAAGTGGGCTCACAGTCTAGAAGGGGGAGACAGAACAAAACCAAACATATTAACAAAATAAAATAAATAGAATAGATATGGACAAGTCAGATAAATCAATAGAGTAATAAATGTGTACAAACATACATCAATCAATCAATCGTATTTATTGAGCGCTTACTATGTGCAGAGCACTGTACTAAGCGCTTGGGAAGTACAAATTGGCAACACATAGAGACAGTCCCTACCCAACAGTGGGCTCACAGTCTAAAAGGGGGAGACAGAGAACAGAACCAAACATACCAACAGAATAAAATAAATAGGATAGAAATGTACAAGTAAAATAAATAGAGTAATAAATATGTACAACCATATATACACATATACAGGTGCTGTGGGGAAGGGAAGGAGGTAAGATGAGGGGATGGAGAGGGGGACGAGGGGGAGAGGAAGGAAGGGGCTCAGTCTAGGAAGGCCTCCTGGAGGAGGTGAGCTCTCAGCAGGGCCTTGAAGGGAGGAAGAGAGCTAGCTTGGCGGAGGGGCAGAGGGAGGGCATTCCAGGCCCGGGGGAGGACGTGGGCCGGGGGTCGATGGCGGGACAGGCGAGAGCGAGGTACGGTGAGGAGATTAGCGGTGGAGGAGCGGAGGGTGCGGGCTGGGCTGGAGAAGGACAGAAGGGAGGGGAGGGAGGAGGGGGCGAGGGGATGGACAGCCTTGAAGCCCAGGGTGAGGAGCTTCTGCTTGATGCGCAGATTGATTGGTAGCCACTGGAGATTTTTGAGGAGGGGAGTAATATGTCCAGAGCGTTTCTGGACAAAGATAATCCGGGCAGCAGCATGAAGTATGGGTGCTGTGGGGAAGGGAAGGAAGTAAGATGGGATGGAGAGAGACGGGGAGAGGAAGGAGGGGGCTCAGTCTGGGAAGGCCTCCTGGAGGAGGTGAGGTCTCAGTAGGGCCTTAAAAATATGGAACGCTTCACGAATTTGCGGGTCATCCTTGCGCAAGGCCAAGCTAAGCAGCATGTCTTAGTGGAAAGAGCACAGACTTGGGAATCAGAGGTTGTGGGTTCTAATTTGAGGCCTTCCCAGACTGAGTCCCCCCTCCTTCCTCTCCCCGTCCCCGGCCTTACCTCCTTCCCCTCTCCACAGCACCTGTATATATGTTTGTATGTATTTATTACTCTATTTTACTTGTAGTTATTTATTTTATTTTGTTAATGTGTTTTGTCGTCTGCCTCCCCTTCCTAGACTGTGAGCCCGCTGTTGGGTAGGGACCGTCTGTATATGTTGCCGACTTGTACTTCCCAAGCGCTTAGTACAGTGTTCTGCACACAGTAAGTGCTCAATAAATACGAATGAATGAATGAATGAACAATTCCTGCTCTGCCATTTGTCAGCTGTGTGACTTTGGGCAAGTCACTTAACTTCTTTGGGTCTCCGTTACCTCATCTGTGAAATGGGGATGAAGACTGAGCCTCACGTGGGACAACCTGATTACCTTGTATCTACCCCAGCGCTTAGAACAGTGCTTGGCACATAGTAAACGCTTAACCAGTACCATCATTAGCATGTGAAGAAAGTATGGCTTTGTACATAATAATGTGAGCCCATTGTTAAGTAGGGACCATCTCTTTATGTTGCTGATTTGGACTTCCCAAGCGCTTAGTACAGTGCTCTGCATACAGCGCTCAATAAATACGATTGAATGAATAACAATAATTTTGTAAGCACTTATATGCCAAGAACTGTTCTAATTGCTGGGGCAGATATCGGGTAATCAGGTTGGACACGGTCCCTGTCCCACAAGAGGCTCAGTCTCTTAATCCCCATTTTACAGGTGAGGTAGCTGAGGCAGAGAGAAGTGAAGTGGCTTGCCTAAGGTCACACAGCAGACAAGTGGCGGAGCCGAATTAGAACCCACGACCTCTGACTCCCGAGCTCTTGCCCCTAGGCCATGCTCCTTCCCATAAATGCTGTGGGGTGAGCCCAATGTTGGGTAGGGACTGTCTCTATATGTTGCCAATTTGTACTTCCCAAGCGCTTAGTACAGTGCTCTGCACATAGTAAGCGCTCAATAAATATGATTGATTGAATACCAAGTGACCAGTCAGTCAATTGTATTTATAAGCAGTGTGGCTCAGTGGAAAGAGCCAGGACTTTGGAGTCAGAGGTCATGGGTTCAAATTCCGGCTCCGCCACTTGTCAGCTGTGTGACTTTGGGCAAGTCACTTCACTTCTGGGCCTCAGTTCCCTCATCTGTAAAATGGGGATGAAGACTGTGAGCCCCCCGGGGGACAACCTGATCACCTTGTAACCTCCCCAGCGCTTAGAACAGTGCTTTGCACATAGTAAGTGCTTAATAAATGCCATTATTATTATTGAGCACTTAAAGCGTGCAGAGCAATGTTCTAAGCGCTTGGAAGAATACATTGCGGCAATAAACAGACGTTCCCTTTAGCAAATGTTGGAGTCACCCCCTTCCCTATGTCCTTATGTTTTCTACAACGATTATGAATCCCCTCTGGCGGTAGTTGCGACTCAGTGGTTGTCCAGAAAGATGTTTTTAAACATAAAATGCGTCCCAGGGTGCCAACTTTTCATTTCAAGCCTGGGAGCGGGGCATCAGGGGTGGAGCTGTGAGGGGCAGGGGAGAAGAGAAAGGGAAGAGGAAGAAGGAGAGGGAGAAGAGGGCAGAAAACTACTCAGGAAGTGCCCCTTTCCACCATCTCTTCTGGTCCACACTACACTTGGGTTCTGAGCAGTTCCCCTCGCCCCTGGCCCCGGTGCCAAATGGGGAACGAGTTGCCTGATGACTCCTGCCTGCCCAACTTGTACTTCCCAAGCGCTTAGTACAGTGCTCTGCACACAGTAAGCGCTCAATAAATACGATTGATTGATAGATGCATTGGGCACCTTGAGGGAACCAGGGAGGATTAAGGTTCAAGCCACCTTCGGGTTGGGTGCCCCCAAAAGCACCATTATTATTATTGTTATTAATAATAATAATAAATATGATTGGATGAATGAATGAAGTATGGAGTGAGCATAGGAGTGAAATCCTTTGTGAATCTAGAATATTCTAGACTGTGAGCCCGCTGTTGGGTAGGGGCCGTCTCTATATGTTGCCAACTTGTACTTCCCAAGCGCTTAGTACAGTGCTCTGCACACAGTAAGCGCTCAATAAATACGATTGATTGATTGATTGATGCATTGGGCACCTTGAGGGAACCAGGGAGGATTAAGGTTCAAGCCACCTTCGGGTTGGGTGCCCCCCAAAGCACCATTATTATTGTTATTAATAATAATAATAAATATGATTGGATGAATGAATGAAGTATGGAGGGAGCATAGGAGTGAAATGCTTTGTGAATCTAGAATCTTCTAGACTGTGAGCCCACTGTTGGGTAGGGACCGTCTCTATATGTTGCAAATTTGTACTTCCCAAGCGCTTAGTACGGTGCTGTGCACACAGTAAGTGCTCAATAAATATGATTGAACGAATCAATGAAATTTATTCAGTCAATCAACTATATCTTTCATACCTACTGTATGCAGCATGGCTCAGTGGAAAGAGCATGGGCTCTGGAGTCAGAGGTCATGGGTTTGAATCCCGGCCCTGCCATATGTCTGCTGAGTGACCTTGGGCAAGTCACTTAACTTCTCTGAGCCTCAGTTAACTCATCTGTAAAATGGGGATTAACTGAGCCCCCCGTGGGACAACATGATCACCTTGTACCCCCCCAGTGCTTAGAACACTGCTTTGCACATAGTAAGTGCTTAACAAATGCTATTATTATTATTATTATTATTACCGTGTGCAGAGCACTGTACTAAGTGCTTGGGGAAGGGTGATAATAAACTTGATTTCTTCCCACAGGGAGTTTACAATCTAGCAGTCTTCCAACCTTGAAGCTCAGTTTGTCCCAACCCAACTTAATTGGGAGGATCAAGTGAGGAGAATGAACAGCTGCTGTAAGCGCTTAGTACAGTGCTCTGCACACAGTAAGCGCTCAATAAATGCAATTGAATGAATGAAGGGCAAATTGAAATTCAGAAATGGCAAGGAGGACTGAGGAAATGACTGAAGGATAGAGCAGAACAAAGCTTCTGACAACACTGCACTTTATCTGATGCTGATGGTGATAATGGTATTTAAGTGCTTACTATGTGCCAAGCAAATAGGGGTGGATACAAGCAAATTGGATTGGCAAATCCGGGAAAGTTAGTCGTCAATCGCCACAGATAGAGGCTGTCCTCTGACACCATTGGTTCCTGAAAGTCAAAATGTTATAAATTGGGACCAATTGTCTCTAAGAATAATATAAGCGCTTAGTATAGTGCTTTGCATATAGAAAGCGCTCAATAAATATGATTAATTAATAATGACAATATTACACCTGAGCCAAGGTGAAATGCGTTTTAACCCAAATTACCCAGCATTATGCCCTTACATCAGTTGTAGATAAATAACAATTAAAATATAATAATAATAATAATGGCATTTATTAAGCATTTACTATGTGCAAAGCACTGTTCTAAGCGCTGGAAAATATATATTGAGAGGGATGTTCCACAAGAGGGTAGCCTACTTTTACTCCAGTAGAAGTAAAATGAACATGTCGACCCTCCTGTCAATCAGTCAATCATATTTATAATAATAATAAAAGTGCTTCCTATGTGCCAGGCACTGTACTAAGCACTGGAGTGGATGCAAGCAAATCGGGTTGGACACAGTCCCTGTCCCCCACGGGGCTCACAGTCTCAATCCCCGCCTTACAGTTGAGAGAACTGAGGCCCAGAGAAGTGAAGTGACTTGCCCAAGGTCACACAGCAGATATGTGCTTACTGCATACAGAGCTTGGGAGAGTCCAATATGACAATATAAACAGACACATTCCCTGCCCATAACCAGCTTCAGGTAATGCCCCGGGGGGGGCCAATGCTGATTCTGTCAGCAAAATAAGTTGAAAAAGTTTGAGATGAGGATCTCAAACTTCTTCCCTCCCTAACTGCCATCTTCAACTGTTGGCTCTCCAATGGTTTCTTCCCCACTGCTTTTAAACGTACTCATATCTCCCCATCCTAAAAAAAAAACCCCTCCCTTGACCCCAAAGCTTCCCTCCAGTTATCGCCCCATCTCCCTCCTACCAATCCTCTCCAAAATCCTTGAGTGAGCCGTCTACACCTGCTGCCTCAAGTTCCCCTCTTCCAATTCTCTCTTTGACCCCCTCCAGTCTGGGTTCCGTCCTCTTCACTCCACAGAAACCCCCCTCTCAAAGGTCACCGATGATCTCCTTTTTGCCAAATCCAGTGGCCTCTACTCCATCCTACTCCTCCTCAACCACTCAGCTGCCTTTGACATTGTCGACCACTCTTTTCTCCTGGAAACTTTATCCAACCTTGGCTTCACTGACCCTGTCCTCTCCTGGTTCTCCTCCTGTTTCTCCGGTCGCTCATTCTCAGGCTTTCTTGCGGGCTCCTCCTCTAACTCCTATCCCCTAACTGAGGGTCCCTCAAGGTTCACTTCTGGGTCCCCTTCTTTTCCCCATCTACACCCACTCTCTTGGAAAAGTCCTTTGCTCACACGGCTTCACCTCTATGCTGACGACACCCAAATTCATTCATTCAGTCGTATTTATTGAGCGCTTACTGTGTGCAGAGCACTGTACTAAGCGCTTGGGAAGTACAAGTTTTCAACATATAGAGACGGTCCCTACCCAACAACGGGCTCACAGTCTAGAAGGGAGAGGTAGACAACAAAAGAAAACATGTGGACAGGTGTCAAGTCATGAGAATAAATAGAGAAAGCTAGATGCACGTCATTAACAAAATAGAATAGTAAATATGTACAAGTAAAATAGAATAATAAATCTGTACAAATATATACAGTCGGTGTGGGGAGGGGAAGGAGGTAGGGCAGGGGGTTGGAGAGGAGAGGAAAAAGGGCTCAGTCTGGGAAGGCCTCCTGGAGGAGGTGTGCTCTCAGTAGGGCTTTGAAGGGAGGAAGAGAGCTAGCTTGGTGGATGTGAGGAGGGAGGGCATTCCGGGCAAGGGAGAGGACATGGGCCAGGGGTCGATGGCAGGACGGGCAAGAACGAGGCCCAGTGAGGAGGTTAGCAGAGGCAGAGGAGCGGAGGGTGCGGGCTGGGCTGGAGAAGGACAGAAGGGAGGTGAGGTAGGAGGGGGCGAGGGGATGGACAGCCTCCACCCTCAAATTCTCTCCCTCTCTGCAGTCTGGCATTTCTTCCTGCCTTCAAGACATCTCTATTTGGATGTCCTCCGTCACCTCAAACTTAATATGGCTATAACTTAACTTTTTGTCTTCCCACCCAAACCCTGACCTCCTGCTCACTTTCCCATCACTGTTGATGACACCCCCATCCTTCCTGTCTCACAAGCCCTTGACCTTAGCCTTATCTTTGACTCCTCTTTCTAGTTCCACCCACATATTCAAGCCATCACTAAATCCTGTCAGGTCCGCCTTCACATCGCCAAAATCCAACCCTTCCTCTCCATCCAAACTGCTACCACGTTAACGCAAGCACTTATCTTATCCTGCCTTCATTCATTCATTCAATCATATTTATTGAGCACTTACTGTGTGCAGAGCACTGTACTAAGCGCTTGGGAAGTACACGTTGGCAACATATAGAGACGGTCCCTACCCGACAGTGGGCTCACAGTCAGCCTCCTTGCTGACTCCCTGCACCCTGTCTCTTTCCACTCCAGCCCATACTCCATTCTGCTGCTCGAATCATTTTCCTTCAAAAATGTTCAGACCATGTTTCTCCACTCCTCAAGAAACTCCAGTGGTTTCCCATCCATCAGACAAAAACTCACCATTGGCTTTAAAGCACTTAACCACCTTCCCCCTCCCAGCTCACCTCACAATATTTTACTTGTATGTATTTACTATTCTATTTATTTTATTTTGTTAATCTGTTTTGTTGTCTGTCTCCCCCTTCTAGACTGAGCCCGCTGTTGGGTAGGGACCGTCTGTTTATGTCGCCAACTTGTACTTCCCAAGTGTTTAGTACAGTGCTCTGCACACAGTAAGCGCTCAATAAATACAATTGAATGAATGAACGGTCTCCTATTACAACCCAGCCTACACATTTCATTCCTCTGGTGCTAACCTTCTCGCCGTACCTTCATCTCATTTATCTTGCCACCAACCACTCTCCCACATCCTATCTCTGGTCTAGAAAGTCCTCCCTCCTATCAGACAGATAATAGTACAGTGCTAAGCGCTTAGTACAGTGCTCTGCACATAGTAAGCGCTCAATAAATACGATTGATGATGATGATAATTGCTCTCCTCCACTTACCTTATTGAAGGCATATCCCCTCCAGGAAGTCTTCCCTGACTGAACCCTCCTCTCTTCTCCCACTCCCTTCTGTGCTGCTCATACTTGCTCCTTCGTTCATCTCTCTCCATTCCCCACGGCCCATATGGATATATCTGTAATTTATTTATTTATATTAATGTCTATCTCCCCCTCTAGACTGTGAACTCACTGTGGGTGGGGAATGTGTTTGACGTTACATTGTACTCTCCGAAGCCCTTAGTACCGTGCTTTACACACAGTAAACACTCAATAAATGATTATCAATAATAATAATGATCATAATAATGGGGGGGAGACAGACATCAATATAGACATCAATTTAAATAAATAAAATGGCAGATATATACATAAGTGCTGTGGGGTGGGGAGAGAAGAGCAGAGCAAAATGAGCAAGTCAGGGAGTGGCAGAAGGGAGTAGGATAGGGCCTTTAAAATTTTCTCCCCCATTTCCCTATGGCTTTTGGTGGGCTGGGGCTCTAATAATAATAATGGTGCTTGTTATGCGCTCACTATGTGCAAAGCACTTTTCTAAGCACTGGGATTGATACAAGGTAATCAGGTTGTCCCACATGGGGCTCACAGTCTTCACCCCCATTTTCCAGATGAGGTAACTGAGGCACAGAGAAGCTAAGTCTACTGAGAGCTCACCACCTCCAGGAGGCCTTCCCAGACTGAGTCCCCTTTTTCCTCTCCTCCTCCCCATCCCCCCTGCCTTACCTCCTTCCCCTCTCCACAGCACCTGTATATATGTTTATACAGATTTATTACTCTATTTTACTTGTACATATTTACTATTCTATGTATTTTGTTAATGATGTGCATCTAGCTTTATTTCTATTTATTCTGATGACTTGCCACCTGTCCACATGCTTTGTTTTGTTGTCTGTCTCCCCCTTTTAGACTGTGAGCCTGTTGTTGGGTAGGGACCGTGTATGTTGCCAACTTGTACTTCCCAAGTGCTTAGTACAGTGTTCTGCACACTGTAAGTACTCAATAAATATGATTGAATGAATGAATGAGACTTGCCCAAAGTCACACAGCATACAAGTGGTGGAGCTGGGATTAGAACCCACGACCTCAGACTCCCAAGCCCGGGCTCTTTCCACTAAGCTACACTGCTTTAATTTAAAGATATGTTCATAAGTGCTGTGGGGTTGGGGGTGTGATGACTGTCCCTGCTCTCCCTCCCTTCAGGCTCATGTCTCCTCCTGCCTTCAAGATATCTCCATCTGGATGTCTGCCCACCATCGAAAACTCAATATGTCCAAGACAGAACTCCTTATCTTCCCTCCCAAGCCCTGCCCTCTCCCTGACTTTCCCATCACTGTAGACAGCACTACCATCCTTCCGTCTCACAAGCCCGCAACCTTGGTGTCATCCTCAACTCCGCTCTCTCGTTCACCCCTCACATCCAAGCCGTCACCAAAACCTGCCGGTCTCAGCTCTGCAACACCGCCAAGATTCCCCCTTTCCTCTCCATCCAAACCACTACACTGCTGGTTCAATCTCTCATCCTATCCTGTCTGGATGACTGCATCAGCCTCCTCTCTGATCTCCCATCCTCCTGTCTCTCCCCACTTCAGTCTATACTTCACTCTGCTGCCCGGATTCTCTTTGTACAGAAATGCTCTGGGCATGTCACTCCCCTCCTCAAAAATCTCCAGTGGCTACCAGTCAACCTACGCATCAGGCAAAAACTCCTCACCCTGGGCTTCCAGGGTGTCCATCCCCTCGCCCCCTCCTCCCTCACTTCCCTTCTGTCCTTCTCCAGCCCAGCCGGCACCCTCCGCTCCTCTGCCACCGCTAACCTCCTCACCGGGCCTCGTTCTCGCCTGTCCCGCCGTCGACCCCCGGCCCACGTCCTCCCCCGGGCCTGGAATGCCCTCCCTCCCTCCGCCCATCCGCCAAGCTAGCTCTCTTCCTCCCTTCAAGGCCCTACTGAGAGCTCACCTCCTCCAGGAGGCCTTCCCACACTGAGACCCCCCATTCCTCTCCCCTTTCCCATCCCCCCCCCACCCTGCCTTCTTCCCCTCCCCACAGCACCTGTATCTATGTTTGTACAGATTTATTACTCTAGTTTACTTGTACATATTCACTATTCTATTTATTTTATTTTGTTAATATGTTTTGTTTTGTTGTCTGTCTCCCCCTTCTAGACTGTAAGCCCGTTGTTGGGTAGGGACCGTCTCTATATGTTGCCAACTTGTACTTCCCAAGTGCTTAGTACAGTGCTCTGCACACAGTAAGCGCTCAATAAATACGATTGAATGAATGAATGAATGTCAATTGTCCAAAGGTCACAGATCCAAGTGCATAGGTGATGCTGAAGGGAGAAAGAGCCAGGGAAAAGAGGGCTTAATTGGGGAAGACCCTTGGAGGAGATGTGACCTTAATAATGCTCTGAAGGTTGGGAGAGTGGTGGTCTGGATCTATAGAGAAGCAGCGTGGCTCAGTGGAAAAGAGCACAGGCTTTAGAGTCAGAAGTCATGGGTTCAAATCCCGGTTCCGCCAATTGTCAGCTGTGTGACTTTGGGCAAGTCACTTCACTTCTCTGGGCCTCAGTTACCTCATCTGTAAAATGGGGATTAAGACTGGGAGCCCCCCGAGGGACAGTGCTTAGAACAGTGCTTTGCACATAGTAAGTGCTTAATAAATGCCCGTCTAGACTGTGAGCCCACTGTTGGGTAGGGACTATCTCTATATGTTGCCAACCTGTACTTCCCAAGCGCTTAGTACAGTGCTTTGCACACAGTAAGCGCTCAATAAATACAATTGATTGATTGATTGATTAGAGGAGAAAGGAGTTCCAGGCTCGGGGGAGGACGTAGGCAAGGGGTTGGCGATGCCTTCCCCTCCCCACAGCACTTGTATATATATTTGTACAGATTTATTACCCTATTTATTTTACTTGTACATATTTACTATTCTATTTTGTTAATGATGTGCATATAGCTTTAATTCTATTTATTCTGATGATTTTGACACCCGTCGACATGTTTTGTTTTGTTCATTCATTCAATCGTATTTATTGAGCGCTTACTGTGTGCAGAGCACTGTACTAAGCGCTTGGGAAGTCCAAGCTGGCAACATATAGAGACGGTCCCTACCCAACAGCGGGCTCACAGTCTAGAAGGGGGAGACAGACAACAAAACAAAACATATTAACAAAATAAAATAAATAGAATAGATATGTACAAGTAAAATAAATAAATAAATAAATAGAGTAATAAGTATGTACAAACATATATACATATATACAGGTGCTGTGGGGAAGGGAAGGAGGTAAGGCGGGGGGATGGAGATGGAGGGATGGAGGTGACTGTGAGCCCCCCATGGGACAACATGATCACCTTGTAACCTCCCCAGCGCTTAGAACAGTGCTTTGCACATAGTCAGCGCTTAATAAATGCCATTATTATTATTATTATTATTATTATTATTATTACTGAGCACTCACCACCTCCAGGAGTCCTTCCTAGACTGAGCCCCCCTTTTCCTCTGCTCCTCCTCCCCTCCCCATCACCCCAACTCCCTCCATCTGCTCTACCCCCCCCTCCCCACCCCACAGCACTTGTGTATATTTGTACATATTTATTATTCTATTTATTTTATTAATGATGTGTTTATATCTATAATTCTATTTATTTATATTGATGTTTTGATGCTGGTCTGTTTTGTTTTGTTGTCTGTCTCCCCCCTTTTAGACTGTGAGCCCATTGTTGGGTAGGGATTGCCTCTATGTGTTGCCAAATTGTACTTCCCAAGCGCTTAATACAGTGCTCTGCAGAGAGTAAGTGCTCAATAAATACAATTGAGTGAATGAATCAATTGTAATCATTCATTCATTATAATTATTTAATGTAATTATTCATTCATTGTAATTACCGTGTCATTCACGGTAATCATTCATTCATTCAATCTTATTTATTGAGTGCTTACTGTGTGCAGAGCACTGTACTAAGCGCTTGAGTGCTTACTGTGTACAGAGCACTGTGCTCAACATTTGGGAAAGTGTAGAATGGCTTAGTGGCAAGAGCACAGCTTGAGAGTCAGAGGCCATGGGTTCTTAATCCCTGCTCCGCCACTTGTCTGCTGTGTGACTTTGGGCAAGTCACTTTACTTCTCTGTGCCTCAGTGACCTCATCTGTTAAATGAGGATTAAGACTGTGAGCCCCATGTGGGTTTACGTGTATCCAACCTGATTACTTTGTATCTACCCCAGCGTTTAGAACAGTGCTAGGCACATAGTAAGTGCTTAACAAATATCGTAATTATAACTATTATTACAATACAGCAGAATTGGTAGGTGCAATTCCTGCCCACAAGGTCCTTACAGTCTACATTTCCTAGTTCATTTTTTTCCTATATGACAGTGGTCAAAAAGGGAAAAGCAAAGTAATTTTGTGCATGATTAAGGTTTTGTTTGTAATAATGAATGTGGTATTTGTTAAGCATTCATTCATTCATTCAATCGTATTTATTGAGCACTTACTGTGTTCAGAGCACTGTACCAAGCACTTGGGAAGTACAAGTCGGCAACATGTAGAGACGGTCCCTACCCAACAATGGTCTCACAGTCTAGAAGGGGGAGACAGACAACAAAACAAAACATGTGGACGGGTGTCAAGTCATCAGAACAAATAGAATTAAAGCTAAATGCACATCATTAACAAAATAAATAGAATAGTAAATATATACAAGTAAAACAAATAGAGTAATAAATCTGTACAAATATATGCAAGTGCTGTGGGGAGGGGAAGGAGGTAAGGCGGGGGGTGGAGAGGAGGAGAGGGAAAAGGGAGCTCAGTGTGGGAAGGCCTCCTGGAGGAGGTGAGCTCTCAGTAGGGCTTTGAAGGGAGGAAGAGAGCTAGCTTGGCGGATGTGCCGAGGGAGGGCATTCCAGGACAAGGGAAGGACTTGGACCGGGAGGCAACGGCGGGACAGGCCAGAACGAGGCCCAGTGAGGAGGTTAGTGGCAGAGGAGTGGAGGTTGCGGGCTGGGCTGAAGAAGGAGAGAAGGGAGGTGAGGTAGGAGGGGGTGAGGTGATGGACAGCCTTGAAGCCGAGGGTGAGGAGTTTCTGCTTGATTCGTAGGTTGACAGGTAGCCACTGGAGATTTTTGAGGAGGGGAGTGACATGCCCAGAGCATTTCTGTATAAAGAGAATCCGGGCAGCAGAGTGAAGTATAGACTGAAGCGGGGAGAGGCAGGAGGATGGGAGAGCAGAAAGGAGGCTGATGCAGTAATCCAGTCGGGATAGGATGAGAGATTGAACTAGCAAGGTAGCGGTTTGGATGGAGAGGAAAGGGGGAATCTTGGCGATGTCATGGAGGTGAGACAGTTTGGATGTGTGGGGTGAATGAGAGAGCAGAGTTGAGGATGACACCAAGGTTGCGGGCTTGTGAGACAGGAAGGATGGTAGTGCCCTCAACAGTAATGGGAAAGTCAGGGGGAGGGCAGGGTTTGGGAGGGAAGACAAGGAGTTCAGTCTTGGACATATTGAGTTTTAGATGGCGGGCAGACATCCAGATGGAGATGTCTTGAAGGCAGGAGGAGACCCTCCAGTAAGGCTTTGAATCGGGGGGAGGTTGGGGGGAGTAATTGTCTGTCACATATGAGGAGGGAAGGCGTTCCAGGCCAGAGGCAAGATGTACATGGTGGGCCAGGGGAGAGATAGACGAGATGGAGGTAGTGAGACGGTTAGTATTAGAGGAGCGAAGTGTGAAGGCCAAGATATAGCAGGAGATTAGCAAGGTGAGTTAGGAGGGACAAGGTAATTGACTGCTTTAAAGCCAGTGGTGAGGAGTTTTTGATGCAGAGGTGGATGGAAAACGACTGGAGTTTCTTGAGGAGGGGGGAAACTTGGCCTGAAGGCTTTTGTAGAAAAATGATCAAGGCAGGAGAGTGAAGTATCCCCCTCTCCCCCTTTTAGACTGTGAGCCCACTGTCGGGTAGGGACTGTCTCTATATGTTGCCAACTTGTACTTCCCAAGCGCTTAGTACAGTGCTCTGCACACAGTAAGTGCTCAATAAATACGATTGATGATGAAGTATCGACTGGAGCGGGGAGAGACAGGAGGCTGGGAGGTCAGCAAGGAGGCTGACCAGAGTCTAGATTTCTAGAGTCCAGAACTGCTGCTGATGTCAAATATTTTAGTAAGGGTCTATTCATTCATTCATTCATTCAATCGTATTTATTGAGTGCTTACTGTGTGCAGAGCACTGTACTAGGCCCTTGGGAAGTACAAGTTGGCAACATATCAATCAATCAATCAATCAACCGTATTGAGCGTTTACTGTGTGCAGAGCACTGTACTAAGCGCTTGGGAAGTACAAGTTGGCAACATATAGAGACAGTCCCTACCCAACAGTGGGCATATAGAGACGGTCCCTACCCAACAGCAGGCTCACAGTCTAGAAGGGGGAGACAGACAACAAAACAAAACATATTAACAAAATAAAATAAATAGAGACGTGTGATGATTCTCCCTGCACTTTGTCTTTATCCTACACACCGCAAAAGTCCGATCTGCTGTGCCACACTGTGAACTGAAGCCACACTGTGATACCGAGAACAATTGGCAAACATTAAGCTCAGCCTCTAGAGGGTAAGTTCCTCGTGGCCAGGGAATGTGTCTAGCAAATCTGTTCAATTGTACTCCCCCAAGCGCTTAGTAGTGTGTTCTGTATTGTAATCAGCACTCAATCACTTCCAATGATTGACTGATTGACATTCTTCAATGAAGAGCAGTAAGTGGGCTGTGTGGCTTAGTTGGTTGAAGTGCCTGCCTAGTAAACAGGAGATCTTGGGTTCATATCCCAGCGGGGCCTCCCGTTTTCAGCGCTTAGAACAGTGCTTTGCACATAATAAGCACATAATAAGCGCTTAATAAATGCCACCATCATCATCATCATCATCAATTGTATTTATTGAGCGCTTACTGTGTGCAGAGCACTGTACTAAGCGCTTGGGAAGTACAAATTGGCAACATATAGAGACAGTCCCTACCCAACAGTGGGCTCACAGTCTAAAAGGGGAAGACAAAACCAAACATACTACAAAATAAAATAGAATAGATATGTACAAGTAAAATAGAGTAATAAATATGTACAAACATATATACATATATACAGGTGCTGTGGGGAAGGGAAGGAGGTAAGATGGGGGATGGAGAGGGGGACGAGGGGGAGAGGAAGGAAGGAGCTCAGTCTGGGAAGGCCTCCTGGAGGAGGTGAGCTCTCAGTACGGCCTTGAAGGGAGGAAGAGAGCTAGCTTGGCGGATGGGCAGAGGGAGGCCATTCCAGGCCCGGGGGAGGACGTGGGCTGGGGGTCGATGGCGGGACAGGGGAGAACGAGGTACGGTGAGGAGATTAGCGGCAGAGGAGCGGAGGGTGCGGGCTGGGCTGGAGAAGGAGAGAAGGGAGGGGAGGTAGGAGGGGGCGAGGGGATGGACAGCCTTGAAGCCCAGGGTGAGGAGTTTCTGCCTGATGCGCAGATTGATTGGTAGCCACTGGAGATTTTTGAGGAGGGGAGTAATATGCCCAGAGCGTTTCTGGACAAAGACAATCCGGGCAGCAGCATGAAGTATGGACTGAAGTGGGGAGAGACACGAGGATGGGAGATCAGAGAGAAGGCTGATGCAGTAGTCCACACGGGATAGGATGAGAGCTTGAACCAGCAGGGTAGCGGTATGGATGGAGAGGAAAGGGCGGATCTTGGCAATGTATCATTAAGTGCCATTTTTCTTAAAAATGGGGATGAGGGTAATTAGAAGCAACATGATTTAGTGGATACAACACGGGCCTACGAGTCAGAAGGATCTGAGTTCTAATTCCACATCCACCACTGTCTTCTGGGTGGACCTTGGGCAAATCAGTTTGCTTCTCTAGGCCTCAGTTCCCTCCTCTGTAAAATGTTGATTTAGACTGTTCTAAGCACTGGGACAGATACAAGCCTATCAGGTTGGACACAGTCAATGTCCCACATGGGGCTCACAGTCATAATCCCCGATTTACAGATGAGGTCACTGAGGCACAGAGAAGTGGAGTGACTTGCCCAGGGTGAAGCAGCAGACAAGTGGCAGAGTCAGGACTAGAATCCAGGTCTTTTTGACTGCCAGCCCCGTGCTCTATCCATTCATGATCCATGATAATTATTATTATTATTCGGCCATGCTGCTTCCCCACTTTTGAGATCCCAAGGAATCTCCTCAGTGGCCAGTACATCAATCAATATTTATTGAGCCCTTATTACGTGCAGAAGACTGTACGAAGCACTTGGGAGAGTACATTATAACAGAATTGGCAGGGAGCACGTCTCCCTGCCCATAATGCGTTTACGTTGAGGAAAAGCGTGCGATGGGTATGTGCAGCTCAGCTGTTCCACGGAGTGCTTTGCCATTTTTCAAGAATTTGACTGCTCCCCTGGGTTCCTCAATAGCTGGGACAAGTTGTACATTCCCACACAGTCAGCACTGCTTTCTGAGTGTTCACAGCATGTAAAGCAATATATACGTTGTCCTTCCCTATTTTGTGTTTATGCAATTAGTTTTTAAGTACACTGACCTGCATTCACTCCTACTGAATTTGATTTTGTTTCCTCCGACTTTACCAAAGCCTCCTCCTCCTCTTCCAGTGCGGCGTCATCTGGGAACCTAACCCGCAGGTTCCCTATTCAGTTGTCCATAATCTTCCTACTCTCCCAAATGCTTAGTATGGTGTTCTGCACATAGTAAGCCCTCAATCATCATCATCAATCGTATTTATTGAGTGCTTACTGTGTGCAGAGCACTGTACTAAGCCCTTGGGAAGTACAAGTTGGCAACATATAGAGACAGTCCCTACCCAACAGTGGGCTCACAGTCTAAGAGGGGGAGGCAGAGAACAAAACCAAACATACTAACAAAATAAAATAAATAGAATAGATATGTACAAGTAAAATAAATTAATAGAGTAACAAATATGTACAAACATATATACATATATACAGGTGCTGTGGGGAAGGGAAGGAGGTAAGATGGGGGGAATAAATATTGATTGATTGATTGACCACTGGCCTAGTGGATAGAGCATGGGCCTGGGAATCAAAATTGCACACAGTCAGCGCTCAATAAAAAAGATTGAATTAATGAATGCTGGGAATGGTAACAACTAAGTGCTTACTCTGGGCTTGCAATCTAAGAAGTAGGGAGAGCAGGAGTCACTGCCAATTTATGGATAAGGAAACAGGCACAGAGAGGTTAAGTGACTTTTCCAATGTCACACAGCAGTCCAGAGACAGAACTGAGATATTCATTCATTCAGTCGTATTTATTGAGCGTTTACTGTGTGCAGAGCACTGTACTAAGCGCTTGGGAAGTACAAGTTGGCAACATAGAGAGACGGTCCCTACCCAACAACGGGCTCACAGTCTAGAAGGGGGATACAGACAACAAAACCAAACATATTAACAAAATAAAATAAACAGCAGCAGTAGATGAAAGTGTAAAATAGCACTAATAAAAATAATAATAATTATGGGATTTGTTAAGCGATTACTATGTGCCAGCTACTGTTCTAAGTGCTGGGGTGGACACGAGAAGCAGCATGGCTCAGTGGAAAGAGGCTGGGCTTTGGAGTCAGAGGTCATGGGTTCAAATCCCGGCTCCTGTGTGACTTTGGGCAAGTCACTTAACTTCTCTGTGCCTCAGTTACCTCATCTGTACAATGCTTTGCATATAGTAAGCACTTAATAAATGCCATCATTATTATTAAAATGGGGATTAAGACTGTGAGCCCCCCATGGAACAACCTGATCACCTTGTAACCTCCCCAGTGCTTAGCAGTGCTTTGCACATAGTAAGCACTTAATAAATGCCATCATTAATAATAATAATAATAATGATGATATTTATTAAGCGCTTACTATGTGCAAAGCACTATTCTTAGACAAGCAAACAGTCCATGTCCCACTTGGGGCTCGCAGTCTCAATCCCTATTTTAGAGATGAGGTAACTGAGGCACACTGGAGTGAAGTGACTTGTCCAAGTTCACAGAGCCGACAAGTAGTGAAGCTGGGATTAGACCCATGACTTTCTGCTTCAAACATGATTATTTCACAAAGGAATGATGGAAAACAAAATGGGACTCAGTTTGGATAAAGAGGAATAGGGGAATGTAGAATTATGATTTGACCATGTTTATATTGTGGTTTTGGTGGTAGTTTGTAAGTAATTGAGTTTCCTTGCTGGTTTACGTGAGCTAGAAGTTGAAAATCTCACGGAGGACTTGGGAGGTAAAAAAAAGATGGAAATTTAACGATTGCATAAATTAGATTTTAGTTGCTTTAATTTAGTATAATTCACTATTCCTAATTAAATGAAAAAATCTCTGAGGATGAATGAGATGATTGTCTTTAAAGTCCAGAGAAAGGAGCTACAAATTACCAGTTCATTTTATCCCCGGAGATCTTTGCCAGTCCATGAAATTACAAACTTATTGGTCCAGCCTCAAATGGGAGTGCAGAATCAATCACGCTGATATACCATTTTTCAGGGATCATAAGGAGTGAGGAAAGTATCCAGTGATGTAGGGCGAGATTTAAAAACGCTGATGAGGGCCAGCTTTAAGTTTGCTGATTCATGGAGGTCTAAAGCCTAATGCTGGGGATGGGAAGCGAAGCATTGTGCTTTTGTAGAGAGATTGCAGCATCAACCTCAGAATGGGGAAGGGCAAGAAGAGAGTGGGTTGATGGACAGGATGGGGGTGAAAGGAAACTTAGAAAGAGATGACAGAGAGGGAGGACGTTGACAGTATCCAGGCACTGTAGTAAGCGCTTGGGAGAGTTCAGTAAAACAGAGCTGGAAGACACATTGCATGCCCAAGTGAGCTTCCTTCCCTTCCCCCCAGCACCTGTATATATGTATATATGTTTGTACATATTTATTACTCTGTTTATTTATCTTGTACATATCTATTCTATTTATTTTATTTTGTTAGTATGTTTGGTTTTGTTCTCTGTCTCCCCCTTCTAGACTGTGAGCCCGCTGTTGGGTAGGGACTGTCTCTATGTGTTGCCGACTTGTACTTCCCAAGCGCTTAGTACAGTGCTCTGCACATAGTAAGCGCTCAATAAATACGATTGATGATGATGATGATGATGGAGGTGGGAATTAAGCCCGTGAGCTTCTGTGAGCCTTCTGCTCTTTGAGATGGCCAAGCTCTTGAACGGAGACCCTCAAATATCCATCCGCTGAGGACACCCACCAGGAGCCCGTTGTTGGGTAGGGACCATCTCTATATGTTGCCAACTTGTACTTCCCGAGCGCTTAGTAAAGTGCTCTGCACACAGTAAGCGCTCAATAAATACGATTGAATGAATGAATGAGAATAGTAGGCAGTGTTGATTTCATTCATTCATTATTCATTCAATTGTATTTATTGAGCGCTTACTGTGTGCGGAGCATTTCCTTTTGCTTCCTGAAGAAAAGAAGTTTGTTAAACATTTTCATGGGCTTGTAAATGCTTCATGCATATTTGCAAAGCTGCCTTAAACGATAACAAACTCCATCCATCACAGGAGGGACAAACAGATAAACCGATTAATTTCTAGGTACGGATTAGGTTAGAGCAGGGTTATCGACTTATCTACTAAAGCGGTTGGGAATCTCAACTACATTAGTAGGGAAGCAGTGTGGTTTAGTGGAAAGAGCCTGGGCTTGGGAGTTAGAGGTCATGGGTTCTAATCCCGGCTCTGCCACTTGTCTGTTGTGTGACCTTGGGCAAGTCACTTAACTTCTCTGTGTCTCAGTTCCCTCATCTGTAAAATGGAGATTAAGACCGTGAGCCCCGCGTGAGACAACCTGATTACCTTGTATCTACCCCAGAGCTTAGAAAAGTACTTGGCACAGAGTAAGCGCTTAGAGAAGCAGCGTAGCTCGGTGGAAAGAGCATGGGCTTTGGAGTCAGAGGTCATGGGTTTGAATCCCGACTCCACCACTTGTCAGCTGTGTGACTTTGGGCAAGTCACTTCACTGCTCTGTGCCTCAGTTCCCTCATCTGTATAATGGGGTTGAAGACTGTGAGCCCCACATGGGACAACCTCATCACCTTGTATCCCTCCAGCACTTAGAACAGTGCTTTGCACATAGTAAGAGCTTAATAAACGCCATTATTAATGAATTAATTAACAAATACCATTATCATTAGTCAACCAGAGTATTTATTGCACACCTATTCTATGCAGGGCACCGGACTAAGACCTTGGGATTATACGACAGAGCTAGTAGACATAATAATAATTATTATTATGGTATTGGTTAAGTGCTTACTCTGTGCCAAGCACTGTTCTAAGCGCTGGATGATCCCTTCCATCAAGGAGCATACAGTCTACTGGGGGTGATGGACATGAAAATAAATGACAGATGGGGGAAATGACAAAGAGAAAAGATAGCTACCTAAGTGACCTGTTGGGGTGTGTACCCCCAAGTGCTTACATGATACAGAAGTGCCTAAGAAGGAGGGAAATAGGATGGGGAAATGGAGTTTAATTGGGAAAAGCCTCCTGGAGTAGACACAGTTTCAATTCTTCTCCTTGAATAATAATAATGGCATTTATTAAGCGCTTACTATGTGCAAAGCACTGTTCTAAGCGCTGGGGAAGCTACAAGGTGATCAGGTTGTCCCACGGGGGGCTCACAGTCTTAATCCCCATTTTACAGATGAGGTAGCTGAGGCCCAGAGAAGTTAAGTGACTCGCCCAAAGTCACACAGCGACAATTGGCGGAGCTTCTCCTTGAAGAGGGAGAGAGCAAGTGGTCCACCAGCTGTGAAGGGGAAGGAAGTTCCAAGCAGACAGGAAGGTTGAACAGCTTAGACCAGTGCTTGGCCCAGAGTAAGTGCTTAACAAATACCATTATTATTATTATTATCATTAATTATTCTGCTGCATGAGAAACACGAATGGGGTTGGGTTGAGAGGAGTGAAACAAGCGAGCAGGTTTAATAAAAACGATGGCATTTAATAAGCGCTTACTATGTGCAAATCACTGTTCTAAGCGCTGGGGAGGTTAGTAGGTGATCAGGTTGTCCCACGGGGGGCTCACAATCTTCATTCCCATTTTACAGATGAGGTAACTGAGGCACAGAGAAGTTAAGTGACTTGCCCAAAGTCACACAGCTGACAGTTGGCAGAGTTGGGATTTGAACCCACGACCTCTGACTCCAAAGCCTGGGCTCTTTCCACAGAGCCACGTAGTGGGAAGAGAGCTGATTGAGTGCTTTAAAGAGAAGCAGCATGGCCTAGTGGAAAAGAGCAGGGGCTTGGGAATCAGAAAGTCGTGGGTTCTAATCCCGACTCTGCCACTTGTCAGCTGTGTGACTTTGGGCAAGTCACTTAGCTTCTCTGTGCCTCAGTTACCTCATCTGGAAATTGGGGATTAAGACTATGAGCCCCGCTTGGGGCAAATTGATTACCTCAATGCTTAGAACAGTGCTTGCACATAGTAAGCACTTAATAAATACCATCATTATTATTATTATCATTAAAGCTGACGGTCAGGGGTTTCTGCTTGATGTAGAGAAGAATGGGAAGCAACCGGAGAGTCTCGAGGAGTGGGGAGACATATACAGTATGTTAATTTAAGAATTCATTCAGTAGTATTTGAGTGCTTTCTGTGTGCAGAGCACTGTACTAAGCGTTTGAGGGAGTACAATGCAACAATAAACAGACACATTCCCTACCCACAAAGAGCTTGCAGTCTAGAGGAAAGTGATATAGGCGATAAAATGAAGTATAGACTGGAAAAAGGAAGAGGCTGGAGGCAAGGTGGTCTTCAAAATGGCTAACGTAGCAGTGGACTCGGGTTATGACAAGTGTTTTGCCCAGCATGGTGGCAATTTGGTTGCAGGGAAAGGGGCGGATTCTGGAGATGTCATGGAGAAAGAAAGAGAGGCGTCAAGTAGGGTGCCCAGGCTACCAATTGGGGAGGACAGTGGTGTTGTCAACTGTGATGAGAAAGAAGAGGATTTGGGAGGCAAGATGAAGAGTTTAGTTTTGGATTCGTTAAGCTTGAGGTGCCATCACGATCTTCTAAACTACCCTTAACTACCCTTAATTAATTAATTTATTTATAATGGCATTTATTAAGCGCTTACTATGAGCAAAGCACTGTCCTAAGCGCTGGGGAGGTTACAAGGTGATCAGGTTGTCCTGCGGGGCGCTCACAGTCTTAATCCCCATTTCACAGATGAGGGAACTGAGGCCCAGAGAAGTGAAGTGACTTGCCCGAAGTCACACAGCTGACAATTGGCGGAGCCGGGGTTTGAACTCGTGACCTCTGACTCCAAAGCCCGGGCTCTTTCCGCTGAGCCACGCTGCTTCTCCGTAAACCGTTCCTAATAAACTACCCTTAATACCCTTTCACCTTCTGAAAGTGAAGAGAGCGAGGAAATCTTTGATCACTCATGTGGTAAAGAATCCAGTTTGCGCATAACTAGTATTTTGGCAGGGGGCAAAGTGTCTCCTCACACCCAGAGCATAAACCACTATTAAACGTCTTGTTGGACCTGGCATAGAGACTTTTAAAAAAAATGATCTTATTTTATTTATTTGTCGGCAACAACTTTAGCACTTTAAATAATAATAATTGTGGTATTTAACTGCTTGCTTTTAATAATAATAATTGTGGTATTTGTTAACTGCTTGCTTTTAATAATAATAATAATGGCGGTATTTGTTAACTGCTTACTTTTAATAATAATAATGGTGGTATTTGTTAACTGCTTACTTTTAATAATAATAATTGCAGTATTTGTTAACTGCTTACTTTTAATAATAATAATTGCAGTATTTGTTAACTGCTTACTTTTAATAATAATAGTTGTGGTATTTGTTAACTGCTTGCTTTTAATAATAATAATTGTGGTATTTGTTAACTGCTTACTTTTAATCATAATAATTGTGGTATTTGTTAACTGCTTACTTTTAATCATAATAATTGCGGTATTTGTTAACTGCTTACATTTAATAATAATAATTGTAGTATTTGTTGAGCGTTTACAGAGAAGCAGCGTGGGTCAGCGGAAAGAGCCCGGCCTTTGGAGTCAGAGGTCGTGGGTTCAAATCCCGGCTCCGCCAATTGTCAGCTGCGTGACTTTGGGCAAGTCATTTAACTTCTCTGGGCCTCAGTTACCTCATCTGTAAAATGGGGATTAAGATTGTCAGCCCCAAGTGGGACAGCCTGATCACCTTGTAACTTCCCCAGCACTCAGAGCAGTGCTTTGCACATAGTAAGTGCTTAATAAATGCCCTTATTATTATTGTTACTATATGCCAAGCACTAAACTAAACACTGGGGTAGATTAATCTACCCCATGGGGGACAATGGGGGAGAAGCAGCGTGGCTTGGTGGAAAGTGCCCAGGCTTTGGAGTCAGAGGTCATGGGTTCAAATCCTGGCTCCGCCACTTGTCAGCTGTGTGACTTTGGGCAAGTCACTTCACTTCTCTACACCTCAGTGACCTCATCTGGAAAATGGAGATGAAGACTGTGAGCCCCCCAAGGGACAACTTGATCACCTTGTAACCTCCCCAGCACTTAGAACAGTGCTTTGCACATAGTAAGCACTTAATAAATGCCATTATTATTATTATTACTATACACCAAGCACTAAACTGAACACTGGGGTAGATTAATCAGATCCCAAATGGGGCTCACAGAGTAAATAGGAGGGAGAATGCATATTAATCCCCATTTTGTAGATGAGGGAACTGAGGCTCAGAGAAGATAAGTGACTTTCCCAAGATCGCACAGTAGGTAAATGACAGAGTCAGGATTAGAACCCAGGGCCTTTGACTACCAGGCCTGTGCTCTTCTACTAGGCAGCACTACTTCTCCAATGGGTGTTGGTGTGTGGCATTTATTCCTTCAATCATTCATTCATATTTATTGAGCGCTTACTGTGTGCAGAGCACTAAACTAAGCAGTTGGGAGAGTACAGTACAACAATAAACAGACACAATCTCTGTCCACAACAAGCTTACAGTCTATGTTGCCAACTTGTACTTCCCAAGCACTTACTACAGTGCTCTGCACACAGTAAGCGCTCAATAAATAGGATTGAATGAATGAATGGAGGGGAAGACAGATGTTAATATATATGACATTAATATATATATTAATATATAACTGGTATATACATACTGGTATCTATATAATAATAATAATGGCATTTATTAAGTGCTATGTGCAAAGCACTGTTCTAAGCACTGGGGAGGTTTCAAGGTGATCAGGTTGTCCGATGGGGGGCTCACAGTCTTCATCCCCATTTCACAGATGAGGTAACTGAGGCACAGAGAAGTGAAGTGACTTGCCCAAAGTCACACAGCTGACAAGTGGCAGAGCCGGGATTTGAACCCCTGACCTCTGACTCCAAAGCCTGTGTTCTTTCCACTGAGCCACGCTGCTTCCCCATACCTGGTATATATTAATATCTAAGAGAAGCAGTGTAGTGATGAAATGGATAGAGCACGGGCCTGGGAGTAAGAAGGCCATGGGTTCTAATCCCAGCTCCACCACTTGTCTGCTGTGTGACCTTGGGCAAGTCATTTCACTACTCTGCGCCTCAGTTCTCTCATCTGGAAAATGGGGATTGAGATTGTAAGCCCCACATGGGAAAGGAACTATGTCCAACTTGATTTGCTTGTTTCCACCCCAGCTTTTAGTTCAGTGGCTGGCACCTAGTAAATGTTTAACAAATACCATTATTATTTCACCAATATGTCAATACATCATAAACACACACATATGTTTGCCAACCAAAAGAGGATGGTAGTGGAAGAGGAGCACTGATGAATCTCTGCACACCATAAGTGCTCAATATAGATTGAATGCCTCTTGACTTACAGATTCATTAGTCTAATATAATGAATTCCTAACTACCCTCCTCTTGCCGTCCAAATTATATCACTTTCCTGTTTTAAATCACAGCTCATGGCTCACTTCATTCATTCATTCATTCATTCATTCAATAGTGTTTATTGTGAGATTACTTTCAGCAGAGCACTGTACTAGGTGCTTGGGAGGGTACGGTATGACAATAAACAGACACATTCCCTGCCCACAGTGAGTTTACAATCTAGAGGGGGAGAGGGGAGAAATATATTAATATAAATAAATAGATTACAGATCTATAAGTGCTGTGGGGCTGGTGGGGGGATGAATAAGGGAGCAAGTCAGGGAGACACAGAAGGGAGTGGGAGAAGAGGAAAGATTAATCAGGGAAGGCCTCTTGGAGGAGATATGCTTTCAATCAGGCTTTGAAGCGGGGGAGAGTAATTGTCTGTCAGATAATTATCTGTCCTTCAGAAAGCAGTTGTTTGTTTAATGCCATGCATTTTCCGAATTACTATCTCTGCACCCCTCCTCCTTCTCTATATGCTATTTTAAAATTTCTCAGTAAAGGATCAAAACCATGATAAAAATAGTGATAACCCTGCCCTTAATTCAGAAGACAATATTACTCCATAACTGTCTATCAATCAATCATATTTATTCATTCATTCAATTGTATTTATTGAGCGCTTACTGTACCAAGCGCTTGGGAAGTACAAGTCGGCAACATATAGAGACAGTCCCTACCCAACAGCGGGCTCACAGTCTAGAAGGGGGAGACAGACAACAAAACAAAACATGTGGACAGGTGTCAAGTCATCAGAACAAATAGAATTAAAGCTAAATGCACATCATTAACAAAATAAGTAGAATAGTAAATATGTACAAGTAAAATAAATAGAGTATGCTTCCTGTGTGCAGAGCACTTTACTAAGCCCTTGGGGGGATAAAATGAGTTGGTAGACATGATCTCTGCCCATGAGTTTACAGTCTAGAGAACTGTAATATAACTAGGATCCCTTTTTTTTTTTTACCTAAATGGATCATTGTAATATAATTGGCCAGTGCCACATATTTAAAAATTAAAATGAAAGTAATAGGAAAGGAAAGGGAGAAATAAGCAGTGTCGAGGATATCTAGAAAGCATAATTTCCAAATGATTCATTTTTTAAATTCTAGTATACTACTAGACAGTTAGCTAATCCAGTGCTTTGCACATAGTAAGCGCTTTATAAATGCCATCATTATTATTAATCCCTCACCTGAATGGATTTTTCCTGTCTATAAGCCCAGGACAGGTGTGAAGAGTGAAGGACAGACAACCACTCTCCACAGAGAGCCACACTCCCCCGCTTCAAAGCCTTATTGGTGGCCCATCTCCCCAAAGAGGTCTTCCCAGAATAAGCCCCGCTTTTCCTCATCTCCCACTCCCTTGTGCCTTGCCCTGACTTGCTCCCTTTCCTCTTTCCCCCACCAGCCCCAAAGCACTTATGTACACATCTGTAATTTTATTTATCCCATTGCTCTTCCCCCCTCCCAGCCCCAAAGTGCTTATATACATATCTGTAATTTTATTTATTTGTATTGTTGTCTGTCTCCCCGCCTCTAGACTATGAGCTCGTTGTGGGCAGGGAATGTCACTGTTTATTGTTGCAGCATACTTTCCCAAGTGCTTAGTACAGTGCTCTGCACACAGTAAGTGCTCAATAAATAGGAAGGAAGAAAAGAAGGAAGGGAGAGAAGGAAAGAAAGAAAATAATAATAATGGCATTTAAGCGCTTACTATGTGCAAAGCACTGTTCTAAACGCTGGGGGGGCATACAGGGTGATCAGGTTGTCCCACATGGGGCTCACAGTCTTAATCCCAATTTTATAGATGAGGTAACTGAGGCTCAGAGAAGTTAGGTGACACGGCTGACAAGTGGCACAGCCGGCATTAGAACCCACGACCCCTGACTCCCAAGCCCGTACTTTTTCCACTAAGCCACGCGGCTACCCCAAGGACGGGAGGAAGAGAGAGAGAAAGAAAGGAAGGAAGAGAGAAAGAAAAAGAAGGGAAGAGAGAAAGAGAGAGAAGAAAGCAAGAAAAGGAAAGAAAGAAAAGGAAAGAAAGAAAAGAGAGATAGAGAAGAGAGAAGGAAAGAAAAGGAAAGAAAGAAGAGAGAAGAAAGAAGGAAAGAAAAGGAAAGAAAGAAAAGAGAGAGAGAGAGAAGAAAGAGAAGGAAAGAAAAGGAAAGAAAGGAAAGGAGAGAGAGAAAGAGAAGGAAGAGAGAAAAATAAAGAAGGAAGGAAGGAAAAGGAAAGGAAGGAAGAGGAAAAGAAGGAAGGAAAAGGAAGGAAAGAAGGAAAGAAAGAAGGAAAATGAAGGAAAGAAGGAAGGATGGAAGGAAAGAAAGAGAGAAAGAAGGAAAGACAGAGAGGGAAGGAAGGAAGGAAAGAAAGAAAGAAGAGAAAAGGAAGGAAAAGGAAAGAAGGAAGGAAAGGGAAAGAGAAGGAAAGAAGGAAGGGAGGAAAAGGAAGGAAAAGGAAAGGAAGGAAAAGGAAAAGAAGGAAGCAAAAGGAAAGAAAGGGAAGGAAGGATGGAAGGAAAGAAAGAAGGAAGGAAGGAAGGAAGGAAGGAAGGAAAGGGAAAGAAAGAGAAGGAAAAGGAAAGAAGGAAAAGGAAAGAAAGAGAAGGAAAGAAGGAAGGAGAGAGAGAAAGAGAGAGAGAGAGAGAGAGATTGATTGATTGATTGATTGATTCAATCGGCGAGAGAATGTAGAAGGTGGGGACCGAAGAGTACCCGAGTGAGCCCTCTATGGACAAGGCCGTGGAATGGCAGCCTGCCTCAGCGTCTCCCTTCCAAGGAAACTTTTCAGGTGCACAATCAGTTGACCCCCTTCTACTTTACCGCCCTCATCTCCTCCCATCACCCAGCCCACACACTCCGCTCCTCCAGCACAGGCTTGCTCATCGTCCCTGGATCTCCTCCATCTCGCTGCCCACTCCTCGTCCCCGTCCTCTCGTCCTGAAACTCCCTCGCTCTCAATATACACTAGACCTCCACCCTCCCCTACTTCAAAGCCTTATAAACCTTAAGTCTCCTCCAAGAGGCCTTCCCCGATTAAGCCTTCTCTTCCCCTATTCCCTCTCCCTTCTACATCACCTATGCTCCCGGATCTGTGCCCTTTAGGCCCTGGATATTCACCCCACTCTCAGCCCCATAGCTCCGATGTACATAGCCCTAATTTATTTATTTATATCAATGCCCCTAGAATGCAAACTCCATGTGGGCAGGAAACGTGTCTACTACTCTTCCAGTAAGTGCTCAATAAATAATAACAATAATAATAATTGTGGTATTTGTTAAGCACTTACCACGTATCCGGCACTGTAGTAAGTGCTGAGGTGGATACAAAGAAATCAGATTGGACACAATCCGTGTCCCATGTGGGGCTCACATTCTCAATCTCCGTTTTATGGATGGGGTAACTGAAACACAGAGAAATTCATTCACTCGTTTATTCATTCATTCAATCATATTTATTAAGTGCTTACTGTGTGCAGAGGAGTGTACTAAGAGCTTGGGAAGGTATGCTACAACAATAAACAGTGACAAGCCCTGCCCATAACAAGCTCACGGTCTAGACTGGGGGAGACAGACATCAATACAAATAAACATCAATATAAATAAGTAAAATGACAGATACATACATCAGTGCTGTGGGGCAGGGAGAGCCAGGAAGACGAAAGGGAGCGAGTCAGGGTGACGCAGAAGGGAGTAGGAGATGAGGAAAAGTGGTGATTTGCCCAAGGCAGCACACCAGATAATTGACAGAGCCAGGATTAGAACACATGACCTTCTGACTCGCAAGCCAGTGCTCTATCCACTAAGCCATGCTGCTTCTCTAAATTGCCTTGGGCACAGTCTCTGTTCCACGTGGGGCTCACAATCTTAATCCCCATTTTACAGATGAGGTAACTGTGGCACAGAGAAGTCAAGTGACTTGCCTGAGATCACATAGCAGACATGTTACAGAGCTGGGATTGGAACCCGGGTCCTTCTGACTCTCAGACCGGTGCTCTATCCACTGGGACAACCTGTTTCTCTTCCAATGATTGATTGATAGTATTTATTGAGCATCTACTGTGTGCATAGCACTGGAAGAGTAAAATAAAAGTGCTTTGCACATAGTAAGTGCTTAATAAATGCCATCATCATTATTATTATTATAAAAGCAAAGTCTCTGCCCTCTAGGAGCTTGCAATCTAATAAGGGGAGAAAATTGATATAAAATATTAACAAATAGCGAGATCAGGAAGGAGAAAGCTACAGTTGGTGATTGCAGGAGTATGGAAACATGAAGGAAGTAAAAAAATAAATGCTAGACAACAATTAATAATATAATATTATTATATATCAATCATATATTATAGTTAAACATACTATATTAATTATATATTATTAATATATAATAATAACGGCCTTCATTAAGCACTTACTGTGTGCGGTAGCCCAGGCATCAACACAGCAAAAGTGGGAGATAATCAGTTTGGATGCATTCCATGTTCTATAGTCATTTATTCAATCTTATTTATTGAGCGCTTACTGTGTGCAGAGCACTATACTAAGCTCTTGGGAAGTACAAGTCGGCAACATATAGAGATGGTCCCTACTCAACAACAGGCTCACAGTCTAGAAGGAATCAATCAATCGTATTTATTGAGTGCTTACTGTGTGCAGAGCACTGTATTAAGTGCTTGGGAAGTACAAGTTGGCAACACATAGAGACGGTCCCTACCCAACAGTGGGCTCACAGTCTAGAAGGGGGAGACAGAGAACAAATCAAAACATATTAACAAAATAAAATAGAATAGATATGTACAAGTAAAATAAATATGTGCAAACATATATACATATATACAGGTGTTGTGGGGAAGGGAAGGAGGTAAGACGGGGGGGATGGAGAGGGGGATGAGGGGGAGAGGAAGGAGGGGGCTGAGTGTGGGAAGGCCTCCTGGAGGAGGTGAGCTCTCAGTAGGGCTTTGAAGGGAGGAAGAGAGCTAGCTTGGCCGATGGGCAGAGGGAGGGCACGCCAGGCCCGGGGGAGGACGTGGGCCGGGGGTCGACGGTGGGACAGGCAAGAACGAGGCCCAGTGAGGAGATTAGCAGTAGAGGAGCGGAGGGTGCGGGCTGGGCTGGAGAAAGACAGGAGGGAGAAATCTAGGTCTCACAGTCTAAAAGGTAGGGAGGGTTCGTGTAGGTACCCCCCTTTTACAGATGAGGAAACTGAGGCACATAATGGCTAAGCGACAACTACAGTATCACAGCAAACCAGTGGTAGAGCTAGGGCTAGATGATTACTGGTAAATATGTAGGCTTTAAAGCAGTCCATCACCTGGCCTCGCCTACCTCACCTCACAACTGTCCTACTATAAACCCAGCCTGCAAACTTCACTCCTCTAAGCAGCCCGGCTCAGTGGAAAGAGCGCGGGCTTGGGAGTCGGAGGTCATGGGTTCGAATCCTGCCTCCCCCACATGTCTGCTGTGTGACCATGGGCAAGTCACTTCACTTCTCTGTGCCTCAGTTCCCTCATATGTAAAACGTGGATTAAGACTGTGAGCCCCACATGGGACAACCTCATCTCATTGTGTTCCCCCCTGCGCTTTGAACAGTGCTTTGCACATAGTAAGTGCTTAACAAATACCAACATTATTATTATTATTATTATTATTATTATTATTATTATTATCCTTCTCACTTTACCTCGATCTCATCTATTTCACCCACATCCTGCCTCTGTTCGGGAATGCCCTCCCCCCCTTATCTGACAGATAGTGACTCTCCCTCCTTTTAAAGCCTTATTGAAGGCCCATCTCCTCCAGGAGGCCTTCCCTAACTAAGCCCTCCTTTCCTCCTTTCATTCATTCAATCGTATTTACTGAGCGCTTACTGTGTGCAGAGCACTGGAAGTACAAGCCGGCAACATATAGAGACGGTCCCTACCTGACAACGGGCTCACAGTCTAGAAGGGGGGAGACAGACAACAAAACAAAACATGTAGACAGGTGTCAAAATCCTCAGAACAAATAGAGTTAAAGCTATATACACATCATTAACAAAATAAACAGAATAGTAAATATGTACAAGTAAAATAGAGTAATAAATCTATACAGATATATATATATACAGGTGCTGTGGGGAGGGGAAGGAGGTAGGGCGGGGGGTGTGGGGAGGAGGAGAGGAAAAAGGGGGCTCAGTCTTCTCCCACTCCCTTTGATGTCACCCTTGTATTTGGATTTGCTCCCTTTATTCACCCCTCCCTCCTCCCCATAGCATTTATGTTCGTATCCATAATTTTTTTATTTGTTTATATCAATGTATGTCTCCCTCTCTCCCTCTCTAGACTGTAAGCTCAGGGTAGGGCAGGGAACTTGTCTACCAACTCTGCAATATTGTACACTCCCAAGCTCTTAGTACAGTGCCCACAGTAGGGGCTCAATAAATGTGATTGATTCATGGATTGATTGGCATAAGGGCTAAGGATTGCTTTATAAATGTAAAGTGCTCAGGATGGTGAGTGGATTGATGTGAACTGGGATTTATGCGGGGGCTTGACCTGAGCTGGCTCAGATGCGGCCAACTTCCAAGATTTCAGCCCACGTCCTGCCGCCTGATCCATTCTAGAAAGAAAGAATTACAATCAGTTGTAGTTTATCATCATGAATGGTATTTATTGAGTGCTTACTGTGCGCTGAGCACTGTGCAAAGCGCTTGGGAGAGTTCATATTATTGTCTGTCTCCCCCTATAGACTGTAAGCTTATTATGGGCAGGGAATGTGTTTGCTAATTCTGTTATATTGTACTCTCCCAAGCGTTTAATACAGTGCTCTGTACATAATAAATGCTCAATAAATACCATTGATTGATTGATTATAACAGAGTATAATCAATATGACACCTGGGTGCATTCGTAGGTATTCATTACTCCATTTATTATAATGATGGCATTACCATTATATATTACCTGTATATATATTTGTACATATTTATTACTCTATTTTACTTGTACATATTTACTATTCTATTTATTTTATTTTGGTAATGTGTTTTCTTTTGTCGTCCATCTCCCCCTTCTAGACTGTGAGCCCGTTGTTGCATAGGGACCGTCTCTATATGTTGCCAACTTGAACTTCCAAGCGCTTAGTACAGTGCTCTGCACATAGTAAGCGCTCAATAAATACGAATGAATGAATGAATGAATGAATATTGTAACAGAGTATAATAGTCAACAGAAGGACAGAAGACCACGCGGGAGAAGGGAGGTTTCTCTTGAGGGTGGATACATCACAGAGAGATAGTAAATCAGGGTCAGCTATGCTAGACTAGGGGAACAGGGCTGGGATCCCGTGAAAAATGGGACAATAGTTGTAGTAATAGCATTTATTGAGCAGCGTAGGTTGATAATGATAATGGTATTTGTTAGGCGCTTACTATGTGCCAAGCACTGTTCTCAGCACTGGGGTAAAGGTAGTCAGGTTGTCGCATGTGGGGCTCACAGTCTTAATCCCCATTTCACAGATGAGGTAACTGAGGCACGGACAAGTTAAGTGGCTTACCCAAGGTCACACAGCAGACAAGTGGCGGAGGTGGGATTAGAACCCGCATCCTCCGATTCCCAAGCCCGTGCTCTTTCTACTAAACCACGTTTCTTCTCTACAGTGCCCTTAATACGTACTAGACTAAAAGTTCGTTAAGGGCAGAGATCCTGTCTACCAACTGCATCGCATTCTTCCAAGCACTTAGTAAAGTGCTCTGCACGAAGAAAGCATCCCATAAATACCAATAATTGATTGTCTGATCAATAAGGAATAAAGGAGTGACATGTTCCTTGTCCCTGGGAGACAACATTCTAATGAGGACCTAAAAATATTTGTAAACAGAGCCATCGAAATAAGTCACTGAATGTACAGTTGAATAAATATATTTGCCACGAGCCACCCGGCTCATATTAACGACGTGGCACGGTGGAAATAGCCCGGGCTTTGGAGTCAGAGGTCATGGGTTCAAATCCCAGCTGCGCCACTTGTCAGCTGTGTGACTTTGGGCAAGTCACTTCACTTCTCTGTATATATGTTTGTACATATGTATTACTCTATTTTACTTGTACTTGTGTACTCTATTTTATTTTGTTAATATGTTTGGTTTTGTTCTCTGTCTCCCCCTTCTAGACTGTGAGCCCGCTGTTGGGTAGGGACCGTCTCTATATGTTGCCAACTGGTACTTCCCAAGCGCTTAGTACAGTGCTCTGCACGCAGTAAGCGCTCAATAAATACGATTGATTGATTGATTCTCTGGGCCTCAGTTACCTCATCTGTAAAGTGGGGATTAAGACTGTGAGGCCCCTGTGGGACAATCTGATCACCTTGTAACCTCCCCAGTGCTTAGAACGGTGCTTTGCACATAGTAAGCACTTAATAAATGCCATTATTATTATATTAACCAGGACTTTCCCGGACCGGGGGAACCTCGGTGACACGTAGTAAAGTCAGACCACACCGCCGACCACGGAGGTGACTGTGGAAAGTTTTTTTTACTCAGTTTTGCCAACGTGTAGGGAAATGACACGTACACACACTCACTCTCTCCACTCCACCAAGGGTCCAATACCAGCCTGGGGCCAAAGGAGCCCGTTCTGCCGATTTTTCTTCCTTCTATTTCCAAGTGATACTGTCTTGCTTCTCCTCTGCTTCAGCATGCCTCTGTGCTGCTTCTCTGCGTGCCTTTTGCGTGCCTCCTCGCCATTCAAAACGAGCACCTTTTATCTTTCATCAGGAGAAGCGGTGTGGCTTAGTGGTAAGAGCCCGGGCTTGGGAGTTAGAGGTCATGGGTTCGAATCCCTGCTTCCTCACATGAGAAGCAGCGTGGCTCAGTGAAAAGAGCCCGGGCTTTGGCGTCAGAGGTCATGGGTTCAAATCCCCACTCCGTCAATTGTCAGCTGTGTGACTTTGGGCAAGTCACTTTACTTCTCTGTGCCTCAGTGACCTCATCTGTAAAATGGGGATGAAGGCTGTGAGCCCCATGAGGGACAACCTGATCACCTTGTAACCTCCCCAGCGCTTAGAACAGTGCTGTGCACACAGTAGGCGCTTAATAAATGCCATTATTATTATTATTATGTCAGCTGTGTGACATTGGGCAAGTCACTTCTCTGTGCCTCAGTTCCCTCATCTGTAAAATGGGGATTAAGACTGTGAGCCCCACGTGGGACAACCTGATGACCTTGTATCTACCCCAGTGCTTAGAACAGTGCTTGGCACATAGTGAGCATTTAACAAATGCCAACATTATTTATTATTATTATCATTATTATTATTATTATTATTATTATTATTATCTGCCTTAGAGGTGGTAGCTTTGACTCTCCATGGCAGTCATTGATTGATCCAGGCCTGTTACCAGGTAGAACAGGGAGAGAAAGCCACGTTTCCCTCCCGCCTCAGGTAGAGCCCATCGGGGCCTTTGCCAGTCTCTTCCTTCTTGTTCTTCACGGGATTCATTCATTCATTCGCATTTATTTAAATCGCATTTATTGAGCGCTTACTGTGTGTAGAACACTGTACTAAGTGCTTGGGAAGTACAAGTTGGTAACATATAGAGCTCTCTTCCTCCCTTCAAGGCCCTACTGAGAGCTCACCTCCTCCAGGAGGCCTTCGTAGACTGAGCCCCCTCCTTCCTCTCCCCCTCCTTCCCCTCTCCATCCCCACCATCTTACCTCCTTCCCTTCCCCTCAGCACCTGTATATATGTATATATGTACATATTTATTACTCTATTTATTTTACTTGTACATATCTATTCTATTTATTTTATTTTGTTAATATGTTTGGTTTTGTTCTCTGTCTCCCCCTTCTAGACTGTGAGCCCACTGTTGGGTAGGGACTGTCTCTATATGTTGCCAACTTGTCCTTCCCAAGCGCTTAGTCCAGTGCTCTGCACACAGTAAGCGCTCAATAAATATGATTGATTGATTGGTTGATTGATATAGAGACGGTCCCTACCCAACAACGGGCTCACAGTCTAGAAGGGGGAGACAGACAACGGATCAAGTAGATAGGTGTCAATACCACCAGGATTAATAGAATTATTCATTCATTCATTCAATCGTATTTGTTCATTCATTCAATCGTATTCATTGAGCGCTTACTGTGTGCAGAGCATTGTACTAAGCGCTTGGGAAGTACAAGTTGGCAACATATAGAGACGGTCCCTACCCAGTTATTGAGCGCTTACTGTGTGCAGAGCACGGTACTAAGCGCTTGGGAAGTACAGGTCGTCAACATATAGAGACGGTCGCTACCCAATTATTGAGCGCATACTGTGTGCAGGGCACTGTACTAAGCGCTTGGGAAGTACAGGTCGGCAACATATAGAGACAACCCAACAACAGGCTCACAATCTAAGCCCGTCTAGTGACTGTTGGGATTGCCAACAGTCACCAAAAAGGCAGCTTGTTGTGGGCACACAAAGATAAACACATAAAGGCAAAAACCTTCAATAGTTACACAGTCAGATGGTTGGCTTTAAGGCACTCAATCAGCTCTTCCTCCCTCCCTCCTCCTCATCCTCCTCCTCCCCCACTACCCCCAGCCCACGGTCTTCATTCCTCTCCAACCAACCTGCTCACAAAACATCGTTCTGTTGTCTCCCATCACTGATCTCTTGTCCACACCGGACTGGAATAAGAGAAGCAGCGTGGCTCAGTGGAAAGAGCACGCACTTTGGAGACAGTGGTCATGGGTTCAAATCCCAGCTCTGCCAATTGTCAGCTGTGTGACTTTGGGCAAGTCACTTCACTTCTCTGGGCCTCAGTGACCTCATCTGTAAAATGGGGATTGACTGTGAGCCCCCCGTGGGACAACCTGATCAGCTTGTAACCTCCCCAGCGCTTAGAACAGAGCTTTGCAAATAGTAAGCGCTTAATAAATGCCATTATTCTTACTATTATTTTAATAACATTTGTTAAGCACTTACTATGTGCCAGGCACTGTACTAAGCACTGGGGCGGATACAAGCAAATTGGGATGGACACAGTCTCTGTCCCACGTGGGGCTCACAGTCCCGATCCCCATTTTGCAGATGAGGTAACTGAGGTTCAGAGCAGTGAAGTGACTTGCCCAAGGTCGCACAGCAGACGAGTGGCGGAGCCAGGATTAGAACCCAGGACCTCTGACTCTCAGGCACGCACTCTATCTACTAAACCATGCTGCTTCTCTGGAACTCCTTCCTCCTTGAATTCCACTTGTTGTGAGCAGGGAATGTTTCTATTTAATAATAATGATGGCATTTATTAAGCGCTTACTATGTGCAAAGCACTGTTCTATGCGCTGTTTATTGATGATGATGGCATTTGTTAAGCGCTTCCTATGTGCAAAGCACTGTTCTAAGCGCTGGGGAGGATACAAGGTGATTAAGTTGTCCCACGTGGGGCTCACAGTCAATCCCCATTTTACAGATGAGGTAACTGAGGCTCAGAGAAGTTAAGTGACTTGCCCAAGGTCACACAGCAGACATGTGGCGGAGCCGGGATTCGAACCCCTGACCTGTTTTGTTGTACTCTCCCAAGCACTTGGTACAGTGTTCTGCACACAGTAAGCGCTCAATACGACGGACTGACTGGCCCAACGGAATCCAGTGCTCCCATCTTCAAAGCCTTTCTGGAATCGTATCTCCTTCAGGAGATGAATTTCGGAATTCCCCGGATTATGTTCCCCCATGACTACCACTTAAACGCTTCTGTGACCCTCCTGACTGGCATATGCAAATCTTCCTAGATGCACAAGTGGTGTGGTACAGTCTACAACAACAACACTTCATTCATTCATTCATTCATTCATTCAATCGTATTTATTGAGCACTTATAGTGTGCACAGCACTGCACTAAACGCTTGGGAAGTATAGGTCGGCACCATATAGAGATGGCCCCTACCCAACAACGGGCTCACAGTCTAGAAGGGGGAGACGGACGACAAAACAAATCATGTGGACAAATCTCCCCCTTTTAGACTGTGAGCCCACTGTTGGGTAGGGACTGTCCCTATATGTTGCCAATTTGTACTTCCCAAGCGCTCAGTACAGTGCTCTGCACATAGTAAGCGCTCAATAAATACGATTGATGATGATGATGATGATGTGGACAGGTGTCAAGTCGTCAGAACAAACATATCTGCCACATTCAATCAGGGCAGCAAGTTCACAAGTCGGTGGAAGCTGAAGTTGGTGGGAGCTTAGTACAGTGCCAAGCGCTTAGTACAGTGTTCTGCACGCAGTAAGCGCTCAATAAATATGATTTATTGATTGATTGTTTGTACGTATTTATTACTCTACTTTATTTGTACATATTTATTCTATTTATTTTATTTTGTTAATATGTTTGGTTTTGTTTGTGTCTCCCCCTTCTAGACTGTGAGCCCGTTGTTGGGTAGGGACCGTCCCTATACGTTGCCGACTTGTACTTCCCAAGTACTTAGTACAGTGCTCTGCACACAGTAAGCACTCAATAAATCCGATTGATTGATTGTACTTATTTATTACTCTATTTTATTTGTACATATTTATTCTATTTATTTTATTTTGTTAATATGTTTGGTTTTGTTGTCTGTCTCCCCCTTCTAGACTGTGAGCCCGCTGTTGGGTAGGGACCATCTCTGTATGTTGCCGACTTGTACTTCCCAAGCGCTTAGTACAGTGCTCTGCACACAGTAAGCACTCAATAAATCCGATTGATTGATTGATTGTACTTATTTATTACTCTATTTTATTTGTACATATTTATTCCATTTATTTTATTTTGTTAATATGTTTGGTTTTGTTGTCTGTCTCCCCCTTGTAGACTGTGAGCCCGCTGTTGGGTAGGGACCATCTCTGTATGTTGCCGATTTGTACTTCCCAAGTGCTTAGTGCAGTGCTCTGCACACAGTAAGCGCTCAATAAATACGATTGATTGATTGGGAGGGTAGAGTTGAAGGAGGAACTGAACTTTTTCAACCAGGGAATAATTCATTCAATCGTATTTATTGAGCGCTTACTGTGTGCAGAGCACTGTACTAAGAGCTTGGCAAGTACAAGTCGGCAACATACAGAGACGGTCCCAACAACAGGCTCACAGTCTAGAATAATAATAATAATAGTAACGATGGCATTTGTTAAGTGCTTACAATGTACAAAGCCCTGTTCTAAGCGCTGGGGACGATACGAGGTGATCAGGTTGTCCCACGTGGGGCTCACAGTTTTAATCCCCACTTTACAGATGAGGTAACAGGCCCAGAGAAGTAAAGTGACTTGCCCAAGATCCCACAGTGGACAAGTGGCAGAGACAGGATTAGAACACATGACCTTCCAACTCCCAGGCCCATGCTCTAAACAGGGGTACGATGGGGACTGGACCACAGGGTCAGTAGACTGTGAACTAGTCGTGGGCAGGGATTGTCACTCTTTGTTGTTGCATTGTACTTTCCCCAGTGCTTAGTACAGTGCTCTGCCCACCATAAGCGCTCAATAAATACGATTGAATGAATGAATGAATGACACTGACTGCCTTCAAGAATGCCTTCAATGAATGCCTTCAAGAAGCCATGCGAGGGGTGGGCAGATTCAATCAATCGTATTTATTGAGCTTGGGAGACGACTGTGTAAGCTCTTTGTTAGACTTTCAGCTTGTTGTGAACAGGGAATGTGTCTACGCCACATGTCTGCTGTGTGACCTTGGGCAAGTCACTTAACTTCTCTGAGCCTCAGTTCCCTCATCTGTAAAATGGGGATGAAGACTGTGAGCCTCCTGTGGGACAATCTGATCACCTTGTAAGCTCCCCAGCACTAAACAGGGGTACCATGGGTCAGTAGACTGTGAACTAGTCATGGGCAGGAATTGTCATTCTTTGTTGTTGCATAGTACTTTCCCCAGTGCTTAGTACAGTGCTCTGCCCACCATAAGCGCTCAATAAGTACGATTGAATGAATGAAGGAATGACACTGACTGCCTTCAAGAATGCCTTCAATGAATGCCTTCAAGAAGCCATGCGAGGGGTGGGCACATTCAATCAATCGTATTTATTGAGCTTGGGAGACGACAGTGTAAGCTCTTTGCTAGACTTTCAGCTTGTTGTGAACAGGGAATGTGTCTACGCCACATGTCTGCTGTGTGACCTTGGGCAAGTCACTTAACTTCTCTGAGGCTCAGTTACCACATCTGTAAAATGGGTGTGAAGACTGTGAGCCTCCTGTGGGACAATCTGATCACCTTGTAAGCTCCCCAGCACTAAACAGGGGTATCATGGGGTCAGTAGACTGTGAACCAGTCATGGGCAGGAATTGTCACTCTTTGTTGTTGCATAGTACTTTCCCCAGTGCTTAGTACAGTGCTCTGTCCACCATAAGCGCTCAATAAATACCATTGAATGAATGAATGAATGACACTGACTGCCTTCAAGAATGCCTTCAATGAATGCCTTCAAGAAGCCGTGCGAGGGGTGGGCAGATTCAATCAATCGTATTTATTGAGCTTGGGAGACGATTGTGTAAGCTCTTTGTTAGACTTTCAGCTTGTTGTGAACAGGGAATGTGTCTATGCCACATGTCTGCTGTGTGACCTTGGGCAAGTCACTTAACTTCTCTGAGCCTCAGTTTCCTCATCTGTAAAATGGGGGTGAAGACTGTGAGCCTCCTGTGGGACAATCTGATCACCTTGTAACCTCCCCAGCACTAAACAGGGGTACCATGGGGTCAGTAGACTGTGAACCAGTCATGGGCAGGAATTGTCACTCTTTGTTGTTGCATAGTACTTTCCCCAGTGTTTAGTACAGTGCTCTGCCCACCATAAGCGCTCAATAAATACGATTGAATGAATGAATGAATGACACTGACTGCCTTCAATGAATGCCTTCAAGAAGCCGTGCGAGGGGTGGGCAGATTCAATCAATCGTATTTATCGAGCTTGGGAGATGACAGTGTAAGCTCTTTGCTAGACTTTCAGCTTGTTGTGAACAGGGAATGTGTCTATGCCACATGTCTGCTGTGTGACCTTGGGTAAGTCACTTAACTTCTCTGAGCCTCAGTTACCTCATCTGTAAAACGGGGGTGAAGACTATGAGCCCCCCGTGGGACAATCTGATCACCTTGTAACCTCCCCAGCACTTAGAACAGTGCTTTTAATAAATGCCATCAAAATAAAAAAAAATCACCATGTATCCCCCAGCGCTTAGAACAGTGCTTTGCACATAGTAAGTGCTTAACAAATGCCATCATTATTATTATTATTACCAACTCTGTTATATTGTACTCTTCCTAGCTCTTAGTACAGTGCTGTGCACACAGATGGTGCTTAATAAATAGGATTGATTGGTTGAGCGATTGGACACAGGAGAAGCACAAGGTCAAACCACTTGCCTTGGTTCATCACTGGTTCCCTCTCAACTGTCAGAAGCAGCATGGCCTATTGGAAAGACCATGGGCCTAGAACTCAGAGGACCTGAGTTCTAATCCTAGCTCTACTACTTGCCTGTCGTGTGACCTTGGCCAAGTCACTTCACTTCTGCATGTCTCAGTTCCCCATCTGTAAAATGGGGATGCAAAGTCTGTTTCTTTGTTTTTAATGGTATTTTTTAAGTGCTTACTATGTCAAGCACCGCTCTAGCCTCTTCTCTTCTGGGAAGCAGCGTGGCTCAGTGGAAAGAGCCCGGGCTTTGGAGTCAGAGGCCGTGGGTTCAAATCCCGGCTCCGCCACTTGTCAGCTGTGTGACTTTGGGCGAGTCACTTCACTTCTCTGGACCTCAGTTCCCTCAGCTGTAAAATGGGGATGAAGACTGTGCACCCCTCATGGGACAACCTGATTACCTTGTATCTACCCCAGCACTTAGAACAGTGCTTGGCACATAGTAAGCGCTTAACAAATACCAACATTATTATTATTATTCTCCCTCCTATTTTGACTGTAAGTCCCTTTTGGGATAGGGACCGTGTCTGGTGTGGTGGTCTTGGGTGCACATAGTAAGTGCTTAATAAATGCCATCATTATTAATATTACCCCAGTGCTCAGTACAGTGCTTGGCACATAGTAAATAATAATAATGGTATTTGCTAAGCACTTACTATGTGCCAAGCACTGTTCTAAGCACTGGGGTAGATACAAGGTAATCAGGGTGTCCCACATGGGGCTCACAGTCTTAATCCCCATTTGACAGATGAGGGAACTGGGGCACAGAGAAGTGAAGTGGCTCACCCAAGGTCACACAGCAGACAACTGGTGGAGCTGGGATTAGAACCTTCATCAATCAATCAATCAATCAATCAATCGTATTTATTGAGCGCTTACTGTGTGCAGAGCACTGGACTAAGCGCTTGGGAAGTACAAGTTGGCAACATATAGAGACAGTCCCTACCCAACAGTGGGCTCACAGTCTAAAAGAAAGTTCATCCTCTGACTCCCAAGTCTGTGCTCTCTCAATTAATCTATGCTGCTTCTCTCTGCTAGTAAGTGCTTAGAAATATTATCATTATTATGATGATCATTATTATTTCAACCTCCAAGCCTCTGTCTCTCCTTTTTGACTATGAATATGAAGAACTGAGTCTAAGGCAGAACCATACAAGAGATGAAAGATTCTTACTTTGGTTATTTAACTGTAATTGAACAAATGCCATATACCGCATTGGCGAGAATGCAGCGTGCTTAGAAAAGCAGTGTGGCTCAGTGGAAAGAGCATGGGCTTTGGAGTCAGAGGTCATGGGTTCAAATTCCAGCTCCGCCACTTGTCAGCTGTGTGACTTTGGGCAAGTCACTTCACTTCTCTGGGCCTCAGTTACCTCATCTATAGAATGGGGATTAAGACTGTGAGCCCCCTGTGGGACAACCTGATCACCTTGTAACCTCCCCAGCACTTAGAACAGTGCTTTGCACATAGTAAGCGCTTAGTAAGTGCCCTCAATAGATACGATTGATTGATTGATTTATCATATACAGAACCAAGGATTAGGCCAGCCCCTGCCTGGTGCATTGATTGGTCTTCTAGACTGTGAGCCTGCTGTTGGGTAGGGACTGTCTCTATATGTTGCCAACTTGCACTTCCCAAGTGCTTAGTACAGTGCTGTGCACACAGTAAGCGCTCAATAAATACGATTGAATGAATGAATGCATGAATTGGTCTCAGCCATTATCTTGGGCACAGCATATTTTTAATATTACTGAAGTTACTCAGAGTCAAAATGTGACTACATTTGCTCCTTATACTTCAGGGAAAAGAAATCCCTCCACAAGCAAGGAAAAAGAGAGGGACTCATATTTTACTCAGAGATATTTGTGGGAGGAAGCAATGTAACTAGTTTGATCTCTATTCTAACAGATAACAAGTAAAGTAGTCAATCAATCAGTGGTATTTAGTGAGTGCTTACTGTGGGCAGAGCCCTGGAATGAGCACTTGGGAGAGTACAATACAGTAGAGTTGGCAGACAAGATCCCTGTCCTAAAGGAGCATATGGATTAAATGGAGAGGAAGACATGAAACTGAGACTGAGCCCCCTTTTTCCTCTCCTCCTCCTCCCTCCCCATCACTCCCACTCCCTCCTTCTGTCCTTCCCCCTTCCCCTCCCCACAGCATTTGTATATATTTGTACATATTTATTACTGTATTTATTTTATTAATGGTGTGTATTTAGCTATAATTCTATTTATTCTGATGGTGTTGACACCTGTCTACTTGTTTGCTTTTTGGGTTTTTTTGGTCTCTTTCCCTTCTAGGAATGGGAGGGAGGAATGCCCTCCCTCTGCCCATCCACCAAGCTAGCTCTCTTCCTCCCTTCAAGGCCCTACTGAGAGCTCACCCCCTCCAGGAGGCCTTCCCACACTGAGCCCCTTCCTTCCTCTCCCCCTCGTCCCCCTCTCCATCCCCCCCATCTTACCTCCTTCCCTTCCCCACAGCACCTGTATATATGTATATATGTTTGTACATATTTATTACGCTATTTATTTATTTATTTATTTTACTTGTACATATCTATTCTATTTATTTTATTTTGTTTGTTTGGTTTTGTTCTCTGTCTCCCCTTTCTAGACTGTGAGCCCACTGTTGGGTAGGGACTGTCTCTATATGTTGCCAACTTGTACTTCCCAAGCGCTTAGTACAGTGCTCTGCACACAGTAAGCGCTCAATAAATACGATTGATTGATTGATTGATTGACTCTAGACTGTGAGCCCGTTGTTGGGTAGGGACTGTCTCTATATGTTGCTGATTTGTACTTCCCAAGCACTTACTACAGTGCTCTGCACACAGTAAGCGCTCCATAAATACGATCGAATGAATGAAAGAATGAAAATGAATTTCTGATAGGGAAGTGACAGAGAATAAGGAAATGTACATAAGTGCTATGGGGCTGGGGCGTGAATATCAAAGTGCCCAAAGGATACCCACCCAGGTGCATAGATTCATTCATTCATTCATCCAACCGTATTTATTGAGTGCTTACTGTGTGCAGAGCACTGTACTAAGCGCTTGGGAAGTACAAGTTGGCAACATATAGAGACGGTCCCTACCCAACAGCGGGCTCACAGTCTAGAAGGGAGAGATGACACCGAAGGGAGGGGTAAAAGGGGGAAATGGGAGTTAAGTAGTTATAAAATAACCAGGAAAAATGATTGTCTTGTCTCGTCTTATGCTGTCGAGTCGTCTCCAGCACATATAGCGACGCTACAGAGGCATCTCTCCCAGAATGCCCCACCTCCATCTGCAATCTTTCTGGTAGTGGATCCGTAGAGTTTTCTTGGTAAAAATATGGAAGTGGTTTACCATTGTCTCCTTCTGCGCAGTAAACCTGAGTCTCCGCCCTCGACTCCCTCCCGTGCCACTGCTGACCAGCACGGGTGAGTTTTGACTAGTAGCAGATGGCCTTCCACTCGCTAGCCACCGGCCAAGTTAGGAATGGAATGGGTAGGCCTCTCCCTCCCAAAGTTGAGACTGGTAGAATACTGGAAACTCTTCAGGTGAGATCTTGAGAGGGGGAAAATGATTGTACTTGCTTGCAAACGATCTTAAATTCTCAATTATAAAATCCGTGTCCGGGATCACATAAGATCTCTATACCCCCAGATCTGCCTTAAAGCATATTTTCACCTGCATTATAGAAGTGGATATTCTGAATTTGTTGATCGCTTCCCTTTTATTTAGAAATTTTAGTGTATCGTCAATGAAACAAAACTTTAACGAAATAGTAAGACCATTTGGAATACTAATGTATACGATATTAATGTCTCTTTTTAGGAAAGAAGAAAGTGCTTTCTTCACTGATATGTTCATTCAGTCAGCTGTATTTATTGAGCGCTTACTGTGTGCAAGAGCACTGTACTAAGCATTTGGGAGAGTACAATATTCATTCATTCATTCATTCGTATTTATTGAGCGCTTACTGTGTGCAGAGCACTGTACTAAGTGCTTCGGAAGTACAAGTTGGCAACATATAGAGATGGTCCCTACCCAACAACGGCCTCACAGGCTAGAAGGGGGAGACAGACAACAAAACAAAACATGTAGACAGGTGTCAAAATCGTCAGAGTAAATAGAATCATAGCTATATGCACATCATTAACAAAATAAATAGAGTAGTAAATATGTACAAGTAAAATAAATAGAGTAATACATCAGTACACATATATGCAAGTGCCGTGGGGAGGGGAAGGAGGTAGGGTGGGGGGATGGGGAGGAGGAGAGGAAAAAGGAGGCTCAGTGTGGGAAGGCCTCCTGGAGGAGGTGAGTGCTCAGTAGGGCTTTGAAGGGAGGAAGAGAGCTAGTTTGGCAGATGTGCGGAGGGAGGGCATTCCGGGCAAGGGGACGGACATGGTCCGGGAGTCGATGATGGGACAGGCGAGAACGAGGCCCGGTGAGGAGGTTAGTGGTGGCAGAGGAGCGGAAGATGTGGGCTGAGCTGGAGAAGGAGAGAAGGGAGGGGAGGTAGGAGGGGGTAAGGTGATGGAAAGACTTGAAGCCGAGAGTGAGGAGGTTTTGTTTGATTCGTTGGTTGACAGAGAACCACTGGAGATTTTTGAGGAGGGGAGTGACATGCCCAGAGCGTTTCTGTACAAAGATAATCCGGGCAGCAGAGTGAAGTATAGACCGAAGCGGAGAGAGAGACAGAAGGATGGGAGATCAGAGAGGAGGCTGCTCCTATCCAGTAGGGATAGGATGAGTGATTGAACCAGCAAGGTAGCATAAAGACACATTCCCCGATCACAACAAGCTTACAGTTTACAGGGGGAGACAGACATTAATACCAATAAATAGGTGTTCAAAGCACCTATTATTATGTAACAATTTATGTTACTGATTAAGACACCGAATTACCTCCGTTAAGCCTCTTGTTTTGTACAGACTTCTTGTTTTGTAACGATTACATTTAATGAAAAGTCACCTTGAAAACTATAAACACCTGGCATTCATATGAATTTCAGTTACAAATGGTGGCAGGGCTGCCTTTCAGAATTAAAGTAGCAATGATGATGATTTTCATCAAGTGCTTTCTACGTGCCAAGCACTGAGCTAAGCCCTGGGGTAATAATAATGCTAATAATATTAATTGTGATATTTGTTAAGCTCTTACTTTGTGCCAGGCACTGTTTTAAGTGCTGGGGTAGATACAAGATAATCAGGTTGGACACAGTCCCTGTCCCCCATGGGGCTCACAGTCTTAATTCCCATTTTACAGATGAAGGAAGAGAAGTGACTCATCCAAGGTCACATAGCAGACAAGTGGCGTAGCCGGGATGAGAACCCATGTCCTTCTGACTCCCAGGGGCATGGTCTAGCCATCATCGGTCAGACAGAGCCCCAGTCCCATACAGGGCTCCCTTTGAGGAGTTTGTTTCTTTAATGAAGTAAATCACGCATGAGTTTGAGGTAAGCGAATCAGCTGAACAGCTGGATTTACCCAGCCCAAGTGAAGTAAAGGACTGAGTCCCCCCACCCCAACTACAGGCCAGAACGAGCTACTTGGCTGTGTTGGAGCAAATCAACTGGAAATGTTTTTGATCCTCCAACTCTCATGGGCTAGGCAGAACGCGTCACTCTGTTTATTTCAACAAGTATACCAAGTGTTTACCGGGAGATTCTAGTATGATGTCACTCGCATCGCGGGCTCTCTTTATGAATCCCACCTTTAATACATGTACAGTGTGTAAATGATTCAGTATGCATTGGGCAAGGCTGATAACCTTTGCAGCCAGAGAATAATGACACATATTCAACTACTTCCCAAGCCTGCTGGAAGCCCGTGGGGAATTGAGCTGCACGTACATGGAAGAGCTGAGGAAATCAATGAAGACAGGAAAAGTGTTCTTGGGAGCTCAGAATGTTTTCATTCATTCATTCAATCGTATTTCTTGAGTGCTTACTGCGTGCAGAGCTCTGTACTAAGTGCTTGGAAAGTACAATACAGAAATAAAAAGAGACAATCCCTGCCCACAATGGGCTTACAGTCTAGAGAGGTTGGTTTAGGTGGGATGGGTTTTTTATGGTATTTGTTAAGTGCTTACTATGTGCCAAGCGCTATACTAAGTGCTGGGATGGATGCAAGCTAATCAGGTTGGACAAAGTCCCTGGCCCACATGGGAAGCAGCGTGGCTCAGTGGAAAGAGCATGGGCTTTGGAGTCAGAGGTCATGGGTTCGAATCCCAGCTCTGCCAGTTGTCAGCTGTATGACTTTGGGCAAGTCACTTCACTTCTCTGGGCCTCAGTTCCCTCATCTGTAAAATGGGGATTAAGACTGTGAGCCCCCCATGGGACGACCTGATCACCTTGTAACCTCCCCAGCGCTTAGAACAGTGCTTTGCACATAGTAAGTGCTTAATAAATGCCATTATCATGGGGCTCACAGTCTTAATCCCCATTATACAGATGAGGTCACTGAGGCACAGAGAAGTGAAGGCCTCACAGCAGACATGTGGCAAAGCTGGAGTTAGAACCCATGTCCTTCTGACTCTCAGGCCCGTGCTCTATAATAATAATAATAATAATGGCATTTATTAAGCACTTACTATGTGCAAAGCACTGTTCTAAGTGCTGGGGAGGTTACAAGGTGATCAGGTTGTCCCATGAGGGGCTCACAGTCTTAATCCCCATTTTACAGATGAGGGAACTGAGGCCCAGAGAAGTGAAGTGACTTGCCCAAAGTCACACAGCTGACAATTGGCGGAGTTGGGATTTGAACTCATGACCTTTGACTCCAAAGTCCGTGCTCTGTCCACTGAGCCATGCTGCTTCCATTAGGCCAAGCTGCGTTTCCCGCAAGTTATGGAAAGTTTGCTGTGTGGACTGTTCCTCAGCTCATTGTGGGCAGGGAACATGTCTGCTAACTTTATTGTACTGTAATAATGACTGTGGTATTTATTAAGCACTTACTATGGGCCAGGCACTGTATTAAGCGCTAAGTGCTCTGTATACAGTAAGTTCTCAATAAATACGATTGAATGAATTAAGTGTCGGAGTGGCTGCACACAAATCCAGGTGGACGCAGTCCCTGTCCCGTGTGGGGCTCATAGTCTCAATCCCGCACTTAAATAGTGCTCTGCACCTAGTAAGCACTCAATAATGAATATCTGTTTATATTTGTAATTTCTTAATTTAGTTATCTATTTATTTATTTATATTAATGTCTGTCTCCCCCACTAGACTGTGAACTAGCTGTGGGCTGGAATGTTGTCTATTTGTTGTTATATTGTACTCTCCCAAGTGTTTAGTACAGTGCTGTAAACACAGTAAATGCTCAATAAATACAATTGAATGATTGATTGATAAATACTATTGATTGATTGATGGAAGGGAAATCTCAAAAAAGAGTCTTCTCCCATGGTCTGAAATCCCTGAAGTCCCCAAAGTGACAGGTTTGATATGGAAGAAGTCATTTCATCATGAAATCATAGACTTGGCAAAAACCTTGAGAGGTCAAATAGCCTTCAGGCAGGGCTTCGCCTAAAACACCCCAGAGACAGAGGAGACAGAGTGTAATATGAGGAATACAGTCATGAAGATTTAATAAGAATTCACTTGTCACTTGTCTGATTAACAGATGAGATTCATTCATTCAATTGTATTTATTGAGCGCTTACTGTGTGCAGAGCACTGTACTAAGCACTTGGGAAGTACAAGTCGGCAACTTATAGAGATGGTCCCTACCCAACAATGGGCTCGCAGTCTAGAAACAACGGGCTCACGATGTGGACTTTAGGGACATTCCAGTGGGCTAAGGCTTTTATATTGTCCTGGTTTTGGACTACCTGGACTTCTATTATTTCCACCACCCCCTTTTCCTGCCTGGAATCAACTGGAGGAGACAGACTATAAAATAAATTGCAGCTACTGGAAGTAACAGAGTATGAAGCTAAGGATTATTCTCTCCCCCTCCAAAGCCTTATTAAAGGTACATTTCCTCCAAGAGGCCTTCCCTGACTAAGCCCTCCTTTCCCCTTCTCCCACTCCCTTCTGTGTCACCCTAGCTTGATCCCTTTATTCATCCTCCCTCCCAGTCCCACGGTACTAATGTATATATCTGTATCTTATTTATTTATATTTATGTCTTTCTCGCCTTCTAGACTGTAAGCATATTGTGAGCAGGGAATGTGTCTGTATATTGTTGTGCACTCCCAAGCGCTTAGTGCAGTGCTCTGCACACAGTAAGCGCTCAATAAATACGATTGAATGAATGAATGAAGGGATCAAAGTGTTAGGGGGTCAGAAAGCAAGTGCGTAGGTGATATGAAAGGGAGAATAGGGTGGAAAGGGGAAAGGTTTGCCAGGGAAGATTTCCTGAAGGAGATAAGATTTTAGTAGGGGAGAGTGGTGGTCTGTCAGTGATGAACGGGGGCGGAAGATCCACGCAGGAGAGAGGACGCGAGCAAAGCGTCAGTGGTGAGAAAGTTGAGGTCAAACCACAGTGGGGTAGATTGGCGTTAGAGAACTGAAGTGGGAAGGACTGGGTTGCAGTGGGAGATGAGCAAGGATAGGTTGGGACAAATAAGTAGATTTTCGAGAAAAGGGAGCATCCCCAGGTATGGGATGGGGGACACTGAGTCCCATCTCCTCTATGAGGACTTCCCTGACTAAGCCCTCCTTTCCTCTTCTCCCACTCCCTCCTGCAACACCCTCACATCCTCCCTTTATTCATCCCCACTCCCCAACCCAACCCTTTCATAATAATAATAATAGCATTTATTAAGCACTTGCTACTTGCAAAGCGCTGTTCTAAGCACTGGGGAGGTTACAAGGTGATCAGGCTGTCCCACTGGGCGCTTACAGTTTCCATCCCCATTTTACAGTTGCAGGAACTGAAGCACAGAGAAGTTAAGTGACTTGCCCAAAGTCACACAGCTGGCAATTGGCGGAGCTGGGATTTGAACCCATGACATCTGACTCCAAAGCCCGTGCTCTTTCCACTGAGCCATGCTGCTTCTCCCAAGTGCTTAGTACAAGCTCTGCAGTAAGCACTCAGTAAATATGACTGAATGAATGAACTGCTCCCACTTTCTGCTTCAGCTCTTTAGCTCTTTAGTACAATAGTGTACTAGAAGGAGATGCTCTTAGAAAAAGCAGAGTAGTGTGGTCTAGTGAAAAGAGCACAGGCCTGAAAGTCAAAGGACCTGGGTTTTAATTCCAGCTCTGTCGGTTACATGCTGTGTGACCTTGGGCAAATCATTTCACTTCTCCATGCCACAGTTTCCTCATGAGTAAAATGGGGAGTCAATCTCTGTTCTTCTTCCCAATTAGACTGTGAACCCCATGTGGGACAGAGATCGTGTCTGACCTGATAAACTTACATCTACCCCAGTGCTTAGAACAATTCATGACACATAGTAAATGCTTAACAAATACCGTAGAAATGATAATAATAATCCCTTTTCTTCAAAGAAATGTCTGAAAGAAGGAGTGGAGGCTGGCATTAGGCTATTTTCTGGGCATGACACGAAACACGAAGAGCTTTTGCTCTTTTCTGTTCCATCTTTCATCCTCCTTCCCATCTTGGTGTCTTTGTCTTTGTATTTTCTTTCTGTTTAGTGAGCCTCTGGGTGCAAGGTGACTATCTTTTTGTTTCAGTGTGTCTTTATATTTCTCACCACTGAATCTCTGTGTAAAGACATGCATCTCTGTGTCAGTGTGTCTTTTTCTATATGTCTCAGCTTCATTACCTGTATGTTTCTGTTCCTTTGCATCTCTCATTGTCTATCTAAAAACTTACCTCTATTTTTGTGCCTCTTTCTGTTTTTTCCTGTGTGTGTCTATGAGATGCATCTCTGAGTGGGTGTCTCTGTGAGGGTTTGTGTCTGTTTTACTCCCATCTCCGGCAGCAGGAGGATCATTTGCCATCTGTCAATCAATCATTCCATTTGTTAAGCACTTACTGTGTGCCAAATATTGTACTAAGCACTTGGGAGAGTGCAATACAACAGAGTTGGTAGACACATTCACTGCCTACAATGAGCTTACAGTCTAGAAGGGGAGACAGACATTAATATAAATTAATAAATTATGGCTATGTACATAAGTGTCTTGGGGCTGAGGGAGGGTTGAGGAAGGGAGAGTCAGGGCGATGCAGAAGGGGGTGGACAAAGAGGAAAGGAGGGAAAGGAAAGGAAGTTGACGAGGAGCAGGTTAAAGTTTGGCATTGAGGCATTCGCTGGGATCAGGGCGTCAACTCTGCCTAGAGAAAGTAGTCAGGTGATCCTATACTGTCTCTCTAAACAACCACCATTAATCTGTGAATGACTGACTTTGCTGCTCTGGGGTTTACCAACTCCAGTTTGTCTAGTTGCGCAAAGCACAACTGTGCATTTATTTTGTTTTATTGTTGTTCTTCATGCAGTGCCTTGATTTGGGGTTTCAAGGGTTTTGTTTTTGTTTTTTGTTTTTTGCTTTCCCCTTGCTTTTTTTGCAATAACTTGGAAAAGACTCTCCCAGCCCTTACTAAGCCAGTTTGAATATCCTACTCACTTAATCAATCCATCAGTGGTATTTATTGAGTGCCTAATGGGTGCAGAACATGGTATGAAATGCGTGGGAGAGTATAGTACAACAGAGTTGCTCGACACTTTTCCTGTCCACTAGAGTTTACGGTCTAGAAGGGGAGAGAGACATTAATAGAAATAAATGAATTATGGATATGTATGTAAGTGCTGCGGGGCTGAGGGTGGGGTAAATATCAAGTGCATAAAGGGCGCAGATCTAAGTGCATGGGTGAAGCAGAAAGGAGAGGGGGTAGGGGAAATGAGGGCTTAGTCAGGGAAGACCTCCTGGAGGCAATGTGACTTTAATAAGGCTTCGAAGGTGGGGAGAGTGGTGGTCTGTCATATAGAGAAGCAGTGTGGCTCAGTGGAAAGAGCACGGGCTTTGGAGTCAGAGGTCATGGGTTCGAATCCCGACTCCACCACATGTCTGCTGTGTGACTTTGGGCAAGTCACTAACTTCTCTGAGCCTCAGTTACCTCATCTGTAAAATGGGGATTAAGAATTTGAGCCCCACGTGGGACAACTCGATCACCTTGTATCCCCCCCAGCACTTAGAACAGTGCTCTGCACATAGTAAGTGCTTAACAAATGCCATCATTATTATTATTATTATTCTTATATGAAGGGGGAGGGAGTTTCAGGCCAGAGGGAGGATATGGGCAAGGGGTTGGCAGTGGGATGGACAAGATTGAGGTACAGTGAGAATGTTGGCTTAGAGCAGCAAAGTGTGTGGGCTGGGTAGTAGTTTGCATTCATTCAATCGTATTTATTGAGCGCTTACTGTGTGCAGAGCACTGTACTAAGTGCTTGGGAAGTACAAGTTGGCAACATATAGAGACGGCCCCTACCCAACAGTGGGCTCATAGTCTAGAAGGGGGAGACAGAGAACAAAACAAAACATATTAACAAAATAAAATAAATAGAATAGATATGTACAAGTAAAATAAATAAATAGAGTAATAAATACGTACAAACATATATACATACGTACAGGTGCTGTGGGGAAGGGAAGGAGGTAAGGTGGGGGGATGGAGGGGGGAGGGGGAAAGGAAGGAGGGGGCTCAGTGTGGGAAGGCTTCCTGGAGGAGGTGAGCTCTCAGTAGGGCCTTGAAGGGAGGAAGAGAGCTAGCTTGGCGGATGGGCGGAGGGAGGGCATTCCAGGCCCGGGGGACGATGTGGGCTGGGGGTCGAAGGCGGGACAGGCGAGAACGAGGCACGGTGAGGAGATTAGTGGCAGAGGAGCGGAGGGTGCAGGCTGGGCTGGAGAAGGAGAGAAGGGAGGTGAGGTAGGAGGGGGCGAGGGGATGGACAGCCTTGAAGCCCAGGGTGAGGAGTTTCTGCCTGATGCGTAGGTTGATTGGTAGCCACTGGAGATTTTTGAGGAGGGGATTAACATGCCCAGAGCGTTTTTGGACAAAGACAATCCGGGCAGCGGCATGAAGTATGGATTGAAGTGGGGAGAGACAGGAGGATGGGAGATCGGAGAGGAGGCTGATACAGTAGTCCAGACGGGATAGGATGAGAGCTTGAACAAGCAAGGTAGCGGTTTGGATGGAGAGGAAAGGGCGGATCTTGACAGTGTTGCGGAGCTGAGACTGGCAGGTTTTGGTGACGGCTTGGATGTGAGGGCTGAACGAGAAAGCGGAGTTGAGGATGGCACCAAGGTTGCGGGCTTGTGAGATGGGAAGGATGGTAGTGCCGTCCACAGTGATGGGAAAGTCACAGGGTTTGGGAGGGAAGACAAGTAGTTCAGTCTTGGACATGTTGAGTTTTAGGTGGCGGGCAGACATCCAGATGGAGATGTCCTGAAGGCAGGAGGAGATGCGAGCCTGGAGGGAGGGAGAGAGAGCAGGGGCAGAGATGTAGATTTGGGTGTCATCAGCGTAGAGAAGGCCTCTTGGAGGAGATGTGCCTTCAATAAGCCTTTGAAGTTGGGGAGAGTAATGTGGGCCACTGGTCACAGGGGATTTGGGGAAGGGAGTGCGAATGATTCAGAGCAAACTCTCACCACTACTGCAGTGGGCAATTGAGCCAAGGGTTTTCTCAAAGATAGTCACACTCATGGATACCCTGGAACTGAAGGACAATTCTACAACAGAACAGTCCAAAAAAAGTGAAAGAAAAAGGGAAAGAGAGACAAAGTGAGAATGAGAGAGAGAGAGAGACACGACTCTTTGAAGGAGTCGTCTACACGCGCTGCCTCAAATTCCTCAACGCCAACCCTCTCCTCGACTCCCCCCCCCGCCCAAATCTGGCTTCTGTCCCCTACATTCCATGGAAACTGCCCTCCCAAAGATCACCAATGACCTCCTGCTTGCCAAATCCAACGGCTCCTACTCTATCCTAATCCTTCTCGACCTCTCAGCTGCCTTCGACACTATGGACCACCCCCTTCTCCTCCACACGCTCTCCAACCTTGGCTTCAAAGATTCCGTCCTCTCCTGGTTCTCCTCTTATCTCTCCGGCCATTCATTCTTGGTCTCTTTTGCGGGCTCCTCCTCCCCCTCCCATCCCCTTACTGTAGGGGTTCCTCAAGGGTCAGTTCTTGGTCCCCTTCTGTTCTCTCACTCCCTTGGTGAACTCATTCGCTCCCACAGCTTCAACTATCATCTCTATGCTGATGACACCCAAATCTACATCTCTGCCCCTGCTCTCTCTCCCTCCCTTCAGGCTCGTGTCTCCTCCTGCCTTCAAGACATCTCCATCTGGATGTCTGCCCACCATCTAAAACTCCATATGTCCAAGACTGAACTCCTTATCTTCCCTCCCAAACCCTGACCTCTTCCTGACTTTCCCACCACTGTTGTTGGCACTACCATCCTTCCTGTCTCACAATCCCGCAACCTTGGTGTCATCCTTGACTCTGTTCTCTCATTCACCCCTCGCATCCAATCCATCCCCAAAACCTGCCGGTCTCACCTCTGCAACATCGCCAAGATCCGCCCTTTCCTCTCCATGCAAACCGCTACCCTGCTCATTCAATCTCTCATCCTATCCCAACTGGATTACTGCATCAGCCTCCTCTCTGATCTCCCATCCTCCTATCTCTCCCTACTTCAATCTATATTTCACGCTGCTGCCCGGATCATCTTTGTGCAAAAATGCTCTGGGCATGTTACTCCGCTCCTCAAAAATCTCCAGTGGCTACCAGTCAACCTATACATCAGGGAAAAACTCCTCACCCTCGGCTTCAAGGCTGTCCATCACCTCTCCTCCTCCTACCTCACCTCCCTTCTCTCCTTCTCCAGCCCAGCCCGCACCCTCCGCTCCTCTGCCGCTAACCTCCTCACTGGGCCTCGTTCTCGCCTGTCCCGCCGTCGACCCCCAGCCCACATCCTCCCCCTGGCCTGGAATGGCCTCCCTCCACAAATCCGCTGAGCTAGCTCTCTTCCTCCCTTCAAAGCCCTACTGAGAGCTCACCTCCTCCAGGAGGCCTTCCCACACTGAGCCCCCTCCTTCCTCTCCCCCTCCTCCCCCTCCCCATCCCCCCACCTTACCTCCTTCCCCTCCCCACAGCACCTGTATATATGTTTGTACATATTTGTTACTCTATTTTACTTGTACATATTTACTATTCTATTTTATTTTGTTAATACGTTTTGTTTTGTTGTCTGTTTCCCCCTTCTAGACTGTGAGCCAATTGTTGGGTAGGGACCATCTCTCTATGTTGCCAACTTGTACTTCCCAAGCACTTAGTACAGTGCTCTGCACACAGTAAGTGCTCAATAAATACTACTGACTCATTGATTTATAGGAGGGAAAAAAAGAGGGAAATAAAATAATTACAGAGTTGCAGAAATAAATTCTTTTCCATTCTGTTTTAAATCCACATTTCCTGGTTTTGAGGCAATGCTTAAAATAAAAGCTCATTCTTGTAAATGGCATAGGTCATCTTACTTTCAGCTAGAGTGAATACAAAGTGCCATCTCAGTAATCTGAAATTCTGAAGATGAAAATGCCTGAACTATTTATTAGTTTTAAGCATCATCATTTGGTTAGTGCAAACCCTGCCCACATAAAAAGAGACTTAGTAAAAGCCTTTTTTAAAAAAATAAGTTTTATTTCTTAAGGTTCAGTTGTGCAATTTTCCTATTCATTTGTTATTTTTTACAGAGAAGTTATGTCAAGAATCCCTGAAAGTGGGCTTTCAGGGAAATTATGCTCCCTAGAAGCCATCATACAAAAATATTTTGAGTTATTTACGTATCTAAAAATTACCCTTTTAGTCATTGTCCTTCTGCTTTTAACCTGAGGGGTAAAAACCCAAACAAGAATAATAGGAATAAATAGATTAATAGCAATCTCTTCTCAAAATAATTCACAAATGAAACTAATGTTAACTATCAAGGTGGGTTTCTGCACACAGTTTTTTATATTTTTCTATACTCAGCAGGGCTTCATTGGTTAAGCGCTTAGTACAGTGTTCTGCACACAGTAAGCGCTCAATAAATACGATCAAATTAATTGGTTGGAAGATTTGATCCCTTCGAAATTCACTGATCTCCAATAATTTGCCATTTTCAGCATTGGTGAGCAGGTCTTAGTTTGGTATTACCTTTCGCCTTTGGACATCTTTCTGTTTTGGGAGCAGATAAAAATATCTAGCCCAAAGAGAAAAAAATGGGGGGGTAATAATCTCACAATAACAAGGGAAAGCTCTTATCTTGGATTATTCTGATTGATCAGTCACTCGGTCAATCAATCAGTGGTATTTACTGAGGGCTTTCTGTGCACAGAAAACATAAGCACTTGGGAAAGTATGTACAATAGAGTTGTCAGACACTTTTATTAATAATAATAATAATAATAATTATTTTATTTAAGTGCGTACTAAGTGCCGAGCACTGTCCAAAGCACTGGGGTTGATACAAGGTAATCAGGTTGGACAAAGTTCCTGTCCCACATGAGGATCACGGGCCAGGGAGTGAGAGGACCTGGGTTCTAATCTCCACTCAGATACGTACCTGCTGCGTGATGTTGGAAGTCACTACTTCTCTGGGCCTCAATTCCCACATCTGCAAAATGGGGGTTCAATACTCTTTCTCCCTGCTACTTAGACTGTGAAACTTGTCCCCGTGGGACTTGATTATCTTATATGTACCCCAGCACTTAGTACTGTCAGTAGGTGCTTAACAAATATCATTATTCCCTGCCCACAACAAGCTGACCCAGAAAGGACAGAAAGGTCAGGACTGGCCTTTTTTATTCTGATTATTACATTTGTCTCCCATTAGAAATGGAATTACTGCTTTGTACAGACAACAAGAGTCAACAAAAAATAAATGAAAAGACACCGTCAAATAAGGAGCCTTAATTAAGCAAAACAGCTTGGTCCTACAATACCACAGAGAGACCAAAAAAAACCCCCAACTTTACTTAGATAATAATAATATTAATAATAATAAGGGTATTTGTTAAGTGCTTACTACGTGCCAAGCACTGTTCTAAGTGCTGGGGTAAATACAAGGTAATCAGGTTGTCCCACACGGGGCTCACACTCAATCCCCATTTTACAGATGAGGTCACTGAGGCCCAGAGAAGTTAAGTGACTTGCCCAAGGTCACACAACAGACAACTGGTGGAGCCGGGATTAGAACCCATGGCCTCTGACTTCCAAGCCCGTGCTCTTTCCACTGAGCCACGCTGCTCCTCGCATAAATAATGCAAACTATTTGGGAACACGTGGATTCTGCAGGCTGGCCAAACCATTGGAAATGAGATTTCCCAAGTAGAAGCAACGTGGCTCAGTGGAAAGAGCCTGGGCTTTGGTGTCAGAGGTCATGGGTTTAAATCCTGGCTCTGCCAATTAGCTGTGTGACTTTGGGCAAGTCACTTAACTTCTCCGGGCCTCAGTTCCCTCATTTGTAAAATGGGGATGAAGACTGTGAGCCCCCCACGGGACAACCTGATCACCTTGTAACCTCCCCAGCACTTAGAACAGTGCTTTGCACATAGTAAGTGCTTAATAAATGCCATCATTATTATTATTAGAATCAAAATCTTCAGCGGGTGAGAGATGATTGGCATGTTTTACAGGGTCCTTACAACCAATGCACAGCAGACTGTAATCAATTTTTTTTTCGAGAAAGCAGGTGACAAGAAACATCTACTGTAGCATCACAAAGTACTGTTCAGAGATTTCCAGGTAAAGAAAAATCTGTACAGGGAATGGTAAACAGAGGGAACTAAACTGGAATTTACATCACTCGGAAATTCCAGGAAAATGAAGGCACCAGGTAAACGCTAGCAAATGAATTAAGGAAAATATGTTTTTTTAGAAATGTATTAGGAGGAACAGACGGTAGAGGAAAAAGCGCATCTTTTAATCTAAAATACAGGAGGCAGGAAGTTCTGATGTAAAGTCTTCTTTTAAATGTGCTTTACTTTCTCTTTAGAAGAAATAAATAAAGATTTCTGAAAAGCATTTCACTGATCTCCTCACCCACCTGCCCGAGAGAAAATCCATTCTGTCCTTTCAACTTGCCCTTCTTTTGTCACCCCTGACCCCTCAAAACAGGCAGGAAAAATTTCAACATTTATGATGCAGAGAGAGAGAGAGAGAGATACACATATTTAGTTATGAAAAGTGTTAGAATGCAAGGTGCATTTGGAAGAAATAAAAAAATTCAATGTGGCGTATGACAAAAAAATTGGGAAAAAAGCATTCTGTTACATCTGAAATAAACAGAGCTGCATTAGTAAAATACAAAAAATAAAAACAAGATTTTCCCTAGGTTTTTGCAAGGAAGTGGAAATGATTCTCCAAAACTTTTAAAGACAGAATATCAAATGGGATGCTGCTGTTGAGGTGTCAAAGATAGTGTTTACTGTACTCATTCTCCCTACCACTTGGTTTGAAATCTTATAATAATAATAATGGTATTCATTAAGTACTTACTATGTGCCAGGCACTGTACTAAGTGCTGGAGTGGATACAAGCAAATTGAGTTGGTCACAGTCCCTGTCCCACGTGGGGCTCTCAGCTCAATCCCCATTTTCCAGATGAGGTAACTGAGGCCCAGAGAAGTGAAGTGACTTGCCCTAGGTCACACAGCAGACAAGTGGTGGAGCTGAGATTAGAACCCATGACCTTCTGACACCCAGGCCCGGGCTCTATCCACTACACCATGCTTGTGGGACCAGATAATAATAATAATAATAATAATAATAATAATAATCATAATGGTATTTTGTTGAGCACGTACTATGTGCCAAGCAGTGTTCTAAGCACTGGAGAGGATAGAAGGTGATCAGGTTGTCCCACATGGGGCTCACAGTCTTAATCCCCATTTTACAGATGAGGTAACTGAGGTGCAGAGAAGGGAAGTGACTGCCCCATGGTCACACAGCTGACAAATGACGGAGTCAGGATTTGAACCCATGACCTCTGACTCCAAAGCCCGGCCTCTTTCCACTGAGCCACAAGTGGGGATGGCTCAGGGCAAACAATCACCACTAGTAGTAATAACAGTATTTATTGTTGCATAAACAAATCAAACATATTCCCTGGAGGTAGGGAATATCTTTCCCCTCTTAACCATTGGTGTCTGAACCATGATTCATTCATTCATTCATTCATTCAATCGTATTAATTGAGCACTGTAATGTCATGGTTACAGTCTTCTGAGACAGGGAGGATGGTGGTGCTGTCTACAGTGGTGGGAAAATCAGAGGGATGATGAGGGTTTGGGTGGGAAGATGGGTCGTTCTGTTTTCAGCCATGCTAAGTTTGAGGTGTCAGCAGTACATCCAAATACAGACGGCCTGGAGGTAAGAGGAAATCCATTCATTCATTCAATCATATTTATTGAGCGCTTACTGTGTGCCGAGCACTGTACTAAGCGCTTGGGAAGTACAAGTCGGCAACAGATAGAGACGGTCTCTACCCAACAACGGGCTCACAGTCTAGAAGGGGGAGACAGACAACAAAACAAAACATGGAGACAGGTGTCAAAATCATCAGAACAAATAGAATTATAGCTATATGCACATCATTAATAATAATAATAATAATAATAATGATGGTATTTGTTAAGCGCTTACTACGTGCCAAGTCCTAAGAGCTGGGGGAGATACAAGGTAATCAGGTTGTCCCATGTGGGGCTCACAGTCTTTAATTCCCATTTTACAGACGAGGTAACTGACGCACAGAGAAGTTAAGTGACTTGCCCGAAGTCACACAGCTGACAGGTGGCGGAGCCGACATAAGAACCCATGACCTCTGACTCCTAAGCCTGGGCTCTTTCCACTGGGCCATGCTGCATTAACAAAATAAATAGTAAATATGTATTTATAAATTACTATTTACTATTTATATTTATAAATAGTAAATATGTACAAGTAAAATAAAATAAAATAGAATACAAGGGCCAAAATTCATTCATTCATTCAATCTTATTTATTGAGCGCTTACTGTTTGCAGAGCACTGTACTAAGCGCTTATGGCACCCAGTTGTCTTTTCATGGATTTGGTGTGCAAATGTGCAAGAGATGCAGCCTCAAAAACACTCACGGATGCAGATTTGGCAACAGCGATAATAGCAGCAGCAATCACCTTTGACCCACACAGGACAACTTGACTACCAATAAAATAAAAATAATAGCAATAATGACGGTATTTGTTAAGCACTTATAATGTGCCAGGCACTGTACCAAGTTCTGGGCTGGATAATACAAGCAATACAATAATCTACCCCAACCCCTGCCCCACAGCACTTGTGTATATATGTACATATTTATGATTCTATTAATTTTTTTAATAATAATAACAATGTTGGTATTTGTTAAGTGCTTACTATGTGCCAAGCACTGTTCTGTGCTCTGGGGGGGGATAGGAGGTAATGAGGTTGTCCCACGTGGGGCTCACAGTCTTCTTCCCCATTTTACAGATGAGGTAACAGGCACAGAGAAGTTAAGTGACTTGCCCAAGGTCACACAGCTGACAGATGTGCATATACCCATGATTCTATTTTGTTATTGATGCTATTTATGCCTGTCTCCTCATTTTGTCTTGTTCTGTTGGCTTTCTTCCCCCTTCTAGATGTGAACCTGTTGTTGGGTAGGGATTGTCTCTATTTGTTGCTGAGATGTATTTTCCAAGCGCTTAGTACAGTGCTCTGCAGACAGTAAGAGCTCAATAAATAGACTGTAAGCCCACCGTCTCTATATGTTGCCACCTTGTACTTCCCAAGGGCTTAGTCCAGTGCTCTGCACACAGTAAGCGCTCAATAAATATGATTGAATGAATGAATAAATACAATTGAATGAATGAATGAGTGAATGAATGAAATGGAGTTGGATACAGTCCCTGTCCCATATGGGGCTCACAGTCTCAATCCCCATTTTACAGATGAGGTAACTGAGGCCCGGAGAAGTGAAGTACTTGCCCAAGGTAACACAGTGGACAAGTGGCAGAGTCGGAATTCGAACCCATGACCTTACTACTCTCAGGCCCGTGCTCTATTCACTATGCCATGCTGCATTTGCCTAATTTTATGAAGGAGTAGACTAGAGCCAATTTGCCTAATCCATTCATTCATTTAATTTTATTTAATTCCCCCTCGTCCCCTTCTCCATCCCCCTCGTCTTGCCTCCTTCCCTTCCCCACAGCACCTTTATATATGTATATGTGATTGTACATATTTATTACTCTATTTATTTATTTATTTTACTTGTACATTCATTCATTCATTCATTCAATCGTATTTATTGAGCGCTTACTGTGCGCAGAGCACTGTACTAAGCGCTTGGGAAGTACAAGTTGGCAACATATAGAGACGGTCCCTACCCAACAGTGGGCTCACAAATAAATAGAATTATAGATCTATACACATCACTAATAAAATCAATAGAATAATAAATATGTACAAATATACACAAGTGCTCTGGGGCGGAGGGGGGTAGAGCAGAGGGAGGGAGTGGGGCGATGGGGAGGGGAGGAAGAGCAGAGGAAAAGTGGGGTCTCAGTCTGGGAAGGCCTCCTGGAGGAGGGGAGCTTCCAGAAAGCCTTCCCTGATTAATCTCTCACCTTATTTTCCCTTCCGACTGCATCACAAACACCTGAGTCCTCACCTACTAAGCACTCTCCACTCCCCACCCCCACTGCACTCCAAAGCCTTTGGAGTCTAGGGAAGCAGTACATATTTATTACTCTATTTATTTATTTATTTTACTTGTACATTCATTCATTCATTCATTCAATCGTATTTATTGAGCGCTTACTGTGTGCAGAGCACTGTGGACTAGTGGAAAGACCTCAGGCCTGGGAGTCAGAGGACCTGGGTTCCAATCCTGGCTCCACCACTTTCATTCATTCATTCAATCGTATTTATTGAGCGCTTACTGTGTGCAGAGCATTGGACTATAAGCGCTTGGGAAGTACAAGGTGGTAACATATAGAGACGGATCTAGTCTATTTATTTTATTTTGTTAATATGTTTGGTTTTGTTCTCTGTCTCCCCCTTCTAGACTGTGAGCCCACTGTTGGGTAGGGACTGTCTCTATATGTTGCCAACTTGGACTTCCCAAGCGCTTAGTACAGTGCTCTGCACACAGTAAGCGCTCAATAAATACGATTGATTGATTAATGATCGCTTACTGTGTGTAGAGCACACAGTACTAATCTCCTGTGAGAGTACAATAGAACAGTAAAGAGACACATTTGCTGCCTACAGTGAGCTTGCAGACTAGAGGGGGAGACAGACGTGAATATAAATAAATTAGAGATACGTACATAAGTGCTGTGGGGCTGGGACGGGGGATGAATAAAGGGAGCAAGTCAGGATGATGCAGAAGGGAGTTTTAGACTGTGAGCCCACTGTTGGGTAGGGACTGTCTCTATATGTTGCCAACTTGTACTTACCAAGCGCTTAGTACAGTGCTCTGCACACAGTAAGCGCTCAATAAATACGATTGATGATGAAGGGAGTTGGGGGGAAGAGGAAAGGAAGGCTTAGTCAGGGAAGGCCTTTTGGAGGAGATGGGCCCTCAGTAAGGCTTAGACAGGGAAGAGAGTAATTGTTGGATTCGAGAAGGGAGGACATTCCAGGCTAGAGGTAGGATGTGGGCGAGAGGTTGGTGGCGAGACGGATGAGATGGAGGTCCAGTGGGAAGGTTAGCATTAGAGGAGTTAAGTGGCGGGCTGGGTTGCAGTGAAAGAGTAGTGAGGCGAGGTAGAAGGGGACAAGATGATTGACCACTTTAAAGCCAATGGTGAGGAGTTTTTGTTTGATGCGGAGGTGGAAGGTCAGCCATTGGAGTTTCTTGAGGAGTGAGGAAACAAGGCCTAAACGTTTCTGTACAAAAAAAGATCTGGGCAGCGGAGTGAAGTACGGACTGGAATGGGGAGAGAACAGAGGCTGGGCGGTCAGCAAGGAGGCCAGTGCAGTAATCCAGACGGGATAGGGTAAGTGACTGGATTAATAGAGAGAAGCAGCATGGTTTATTTATCAGGCAGAAACTCCTCACCCTCGGCTTCAAGGCTGTCCATCCCCTTGCTCCCTTCTACCTCACCTCCCTTCTCTCCTTCTCCAGCCCAGCCCGCACCCTCCGCTCCTCTGCCACCGCTAATCTCCTCACCGGGCCTCATTCTCCCCTGTCCCGCCGTCGACTGGGGCCCATGTCATCCCCCGGGCCTGGAATGCCCTCCCTCTGCCCATCCGCCAAGCTAGCTCTCTTCCTCCCTTCAAAGCCCTACTGAGAGCTCACCTCCTCCAGGAGGCCTTCCCAGACTGAGCCCCCTCCTTCCTCTCCCCCTCGTCCCCTTCTCGATCCCCCCATCTTACCTCCTTCCCTTCCCCACAGCACCTGTATATATGTTTGTACATATTTATTACTCTATTTATTTATTTATTTTACTTGTACATATCTATTCTATTTATTTTATTTTGTTAATATATTTGGTTTTGTTCTCTGTCTCCCCCTTCTAGACTGTGAGCCCACTGTTGAGTAGGGACCATCTCTACATGTTGACAACTTGTACTTCCCAAGCGTTTAGTACAGTGCTCTGCACACAGTAAGCGCTCAATAAACACGATTGATTGATTGATTGATTGATTGGAAAGAGCACGGTCTTGGGAGTCAGCGGATGTGGGTTCTAATTCCAGCTCTGCCACTTGTCTGCTGTGTGAACTTGGGCAAGTCACTTAACTTCTCTATGCCTCAGTTCCCTCATCTGGAAAATGGGGATTAAAAGTGTGAGCCCCACGTGGGGCAACCTGATTACCCTGTATCTACCCCAGCGCTTTCAGCAGTGCTTGGCACAGAATCAGGGTAAGGGGTCGAGGAAAGCTCTGAGCTAGCACTCTGTAAAATGGAGATGTGTTGGGTTTATCTTGGACTCCTCTCTCTCATGCGATTTGCTTAACAAATAACATTATTATTATTATTATTATTGTTAACATGTTAGCAATTTGGATGCAGAGGAAAGAGCGGATGTTAGCAATGCTGTGAAGGTGGAACAAACAGGAGTTAGTGATGGATTGAATATGTGGGTTTGAATTCATTCATTCAATCGTATTTATTGAACACTTACTGTGTGCAGTGCACTGTACTGAGCGCTTGGAAAGTACAATTCGGCAACAGATAGAAACAGTGAATAAGAGAGAGGAGTCCAGGATAAACCCAACACATCTCCATTTTACAGAGTGCTAGCTCAAGAGCTTTCCCCTTACCCTGATTATTCTCCTATGCAGACAGATTGTTAACCTTCTGCAACTGAGAAACATTCCTGTGATTTGGGATCCCAGGGAGAAACTTTTTTTAGGGTAAGCAGCATGGCATAGTGGATAGGGCACAGGCCTGGAAATCAGAAGGTCATGGGTTCTAATCCCGGCTCTGCTACTTGAATGCTGTGTGACCTTGGGTAAGTCGCTTAACTTCTTTGTGCCTCAGTTACCTCATCTGTAAAATAGGAATTAAGATTGTGAGTCCCAAGCAGGGCAGGGACTGTGTCTAGCCTGACAATCTTCTATCTATCCCAGTGCTTAGCACAGTGCCTGACATGTAGTAAGCCCTTAACAAATACCACAATTATTATTACTATGAGCTTAGAACAGTGCTTTGCACATAGTAAGTGCTTACCAAAATACCATCATTATTAAAGAAGCAGCATGGTCATCATCATCAATCATATTTATTGAGCGTTTACTGTGTGCAGAGCACTGTACTAAGCAGTTGGGAAGTACAAGTTGGCAACATATAGAGACAGTCCCTACCCAACAGTAGGTTCACAGTCTAAAAGGGGCTCACAGCCTAATGGATAGAGCACAGGCCTAGGAGTCAGAAGGACCTGGGTTCTAATCCTGGCTCCTCCACTTGTCTGCTGTGTGACCTCGGGCAAGTCATTTTATTTCTCAATGCCTCAATTACCTCATATGAAAAATAGGGATTGAAACTATAAACCCCAGGCTTGTGCTCAGATTCGAGACCCATTCATCATTCTTTACAGGAGTTGCCAACCTCATCCCACCCACTCCTAGTGGAAAGAACATGGGCTTGGTAGTCAGAAGGACCTGGGTTCTAATCCTCACTCTGCCGCTTACCTGCTGTGTGACCTTGGGCAAGCAACCTAACTTTCCTGTGCCTCAGTTACCTCACCTATAAAATGGGGATTAAGACTCTTAGCCCTATGTGAGACATGGATTGCATTCAACCTGAGTAACTTATGTCTACCCTAGCACTTAATACAATGCCTGTGCTTCAGTGTGGTTCAGTGGAAAGAGCCTGGGCTTGGGAGTCAGAGGTTGTGGGTTCTAATCCCAGCTCTGCCACATGTCTGCTATGTGACCTTGGGCAAGTCACTTCACTTCTCTGAGCCTCGGTGACCTCATCTGTAAAATGGGGATGAAGACCGTGAGCCCCACATGGGACAATCTGATCACCTTGTATCCTCCCGAGTGCTTAGAACCGTGCTTTGCACATAGTAAGCCCTTAACAAATGCCATTATTATTATTATTATTGTATTAGAGGAGCGAAATGTGCAGGCTGGGTTGTAATGGGAGAGAAATGAAGAAGAGCAGAGAGAAAGTCGATTTAGTGCCTTAAAATCAATACGGTCAACCATTCAGTTTATGTTTCCCTACTCCTCAAGAACGTCCGGTGGTTGTCCATCCACATCAAACAGAAGCTCCTTACTATTGGCTTTAAAGCACTGTTACCTTGCCCCTTCTACCTTAGCTTCCTATTCCTATTACAACCCAGTCCAAACACTCCGCTCCTCTAATGCAAACCTACTCACTGTACCTCAAACTCATCTATCTTGCCACCCACTCTTTACCTATATCCTGCCTCTGGCTTGGAACGCCCTCCCTCTTCAAATTCGACAATTACTCCCCCCTCCTTCAAAGCCTTATTGAAGGCACATCTCCTCCAAGAGGCCTTCCCTGATTAAGCCCTCAATTCCTCTCCTCCCACTCCCTCTTCACCTCCCTTGGATTCACACTCTTTATTCACCCTTCTTCAGCCCCATAGCACTTATGCACATAGAGAAGCAGTGTGGCTCAGTAGAAAGTGCACAGGCTTGGGAGTCGGAGGGCATGGGTTCTAATCCCGGCTCCCTCACATGTCTGCTGTGTGACCTTGGGCAAGTCACTTAACTTCTCTGAGCCTCAGTTACCTCATCTGTAAAATGGGGATTAAGACTGTGAGCCCTACCTGGGACAAATTGATCACCTTGTATCCTCCCCAGCGCTTAGAACAGTGCTTCACACATTGTAAGCGCTTAACAAATGCCATCATTATCGTTATTATATCCGTAATTTATTTATATTAATGTCTATCTCCCCTTCTAGACTGTAAGCTCATTTTAGTTAGGGACAAGTCTACCAACTCTGTTATATTGTACTTATAAAGCGCTTAGTACAATTCTCTGGGTACAGTAAATGCTCAACAAATATGATTGATTGATTGATTGAATACCGAAGAGTTCCTGCTTGATGCCTAGAAGGGCAACCACTGGGGGGTTTTGAAAAGCGGGAGGTGTGCAGATAATTTTTTAGAAAAATGACACAGGCAGCAGAGTGAAATAAGGACTGGAGAGGGGAGAGGCTAGAAGGAGGGAGGTCAGCAAGGAGGCCGATGCAATAGTCTTCTAGACTGTGAGCCCGTTGTTGGGTAGGAACTGTCTCTACCTGTTGCCGATTTATACTTCCCAAGCTCTTAGTACAGTGCTCTGCACACAGTAAGCGCTCAATAAATACGACTGAATGAATGAATAGTCAAAAGAGAATGCGACAAGTGTTTGGACCAGTGTGGTAGCAATCGGGATGGTGAGGAATGAGCAGGTTCTAGAGATGTGAAGCTAGAACTATAAGCTCATTAGGGGCAGGGAACTTTTCTACCAACTCTCTTATATTGTACTCTCCCAAGAGCTTGTAACAGTGTGCCACATGCAGTAAATGCTCAATAAATGTGATTGATTGATTGATTAACAGGATTTGGAAGTTGACAAAATATGTGGTTTGAAGGAGAAAGATGAATCAAGGATAAAGCTAAGGTTCTTCTGGAATTCAGTCGTTACTTTGAGGTAGGAGAATGGAGGTGAATAAGATTCCTTAAAAAGGCTCGCTACCCTGCTGTCCAAAAAAACCTCAGTGGATGCCCACCTACCTCCACATCAAACAAAAAGTCTCCACCTTTGGCTTTAAAGCAGTCCACCACCTTGCCCCTCCTGTCTTACCTTGCTACTCTCCTTCTACAACCCAGCTCACACACTTTGCTCCTCTAATGCTAACTTTCTCACTGTGCCTCCATCTCATCTATCTCACCACTGATCCCTAGCCCATGTCCTGCTCCTGGCCTGGAGTGCCCTCCTTCCCTCATTTCTGACAATGACTCTCCCCTCCCTTCAAAGCCTAATTGAAGGCACCTCTCCGGGAGGCCTTCCCAGACTAAGCCCTCCCTTTCTTCTTCTCCCACTCCCCTCTGCATCGACCTGACTTACTCCCTTTGTTCTTCCCCCTCCCAGCCCCACGGCACTTATGTACACATCTATCATATACGTATTTGTATTGATGTCCGTCTCCCCAGCTCTAGGCGTAAGCTTATTGTGGGCAGGGAATATGTCTGCTTATTCTTGTACTCTCCCAAGCACTTAGTACAGTGGTCTGCACACAGTAAGCACTCAATAAATACGATTGAATGAATTGAATAAGTAAATAATTAATGAAAGTTTGGCCCTAGATACTGGAGCAGGGGAGGGATGGCATTTGAAAACTTTTCTCCACCTGTCCTTGCCTAGATAGAGCATAAGCCTGAGAGTCAGAAGGACATAGGTTCCAATTCCAGCTCCGTTACTTGTTTGCTGTGTGACCTTGGGCAAATCACTTACAGTCTCTGTGCCTCAGTTACCTCATCTGTAAAATGGGGATGAGTGTGAGCCCCATGGGGGCCAGAGACTGTGTCCAATCTGATTACCTTGTATCCGTCCCATTGTTTAGAACAGTGCTTGGCACATAGCAAGTGTTTAACAAGTACCATCTTATTATTATTAATTATTACTATTATTATCTTCTGCTGTGGACTGTTGACATTTATTAAGCACCCACTGTACATTCTTCACTTTTCCCATTACAAGAGGTACTAGAATTCCATTCCCAAGTAGGCCTAGAGTGCTTCTTCTTCATACACACACACACACACACAAAAAATACAAAAGGCATCTATCAGCCTTCAAAGGTCCAAGCATTTGGTAGCATAGATAGTGTGGGAGAAAAGCATTTTCATCTCTTTGATCTATCATTTTACTCTAAAATGCACAGTGTCTTTAAAAATATATAGAAATACCAAATTGGTGGGTGTATAATTGAACCTCAGAAATAGTTAATAGTTGAAAGAGCTTCCTCCAACTCTGATCTCTTCTTTTTACTTTGATTTACATTATTTTACCCTTCTTCTCAGATGCAGGAATGTCCCACAAACCCTACATACCTAATACCTTTTGAAGCCCAACCCCTCTGTGTTTTCTTCCTTCATTCCCTTCGCTTTAATGGCAAGCTGTCTTTTTCTCTCTCCCTCTCTCTCTCTCACCCTCTCTCTCAGGTTTCAAATAAATTTTACCACGTTAAATTATAAAAACAAGAAACAAAGAACTCAGCTCTTCAGCCCCCATCTGTTTATTCTATTATCATCAATCTCTCTTTCTCCTTCCTTTCGCTCACTCCTTTCGACTCTGTAGTTACCAACCTCCATTTTCCCCTGGCCCACATCCTCCCCCTGGCCTGGAATGCCCTCCCTCCGCACATCCGCCAAGCTCGCTCTCTTCTTCCCTTCAAAGCCCTACTGAGAGCTCACCTCCTCCAGGAGACCTTCCCAGACTGAGCCTCCTTTTTCCTCTCCTCCTCCCCATCCCCCTTGCCCTACCTCCTTCCCCTCACAACAGCACCTGTATATATGTCTGTTCAGATTTATTACTCTATTTATTTTACTTGTACATATTTACTATTCTATTTATTTTGTTAATGATGTGCTTCTAGCTTTATTTCTATTTATTCTGATGACTTGACACCTGTCCACATGTTTTGTTTTATTGTCTGTCTCCCCCTTCTACACTGCGAGCCCGTTGCTGGGTAGGGACTGTCTCTATATGTTGCCAACTTATACTTCCCAAGCGCTTAGTATAGTGCTCTGCAAACAGTAAATGCTCAATAAATATGATTGAATGAATGAATGAATGAATGTCCAGCCACTGGCCAAGGCAGAAATGGAATGGACAGGCCTCCGCTTGACTCTCCCTCCTATAGTCAAGGCTGGTAGAGTACTAGACACTCTCTAGGTGTGACCCTGAGAGAGAAATAGTACATTACCTCAATTTATTTCAAAGGAGTGTGGTAAAAATTAGAGGAAAACCCAAAATGTTCTAACCTACTGGGAATGTCTTGGAGCTATGTGTATATTATAGAATCAATTAACATAATAACAATAACAATAATAGTGGTGAGCATGATGCTTTGTTCTGAGATTTGTTTCCTTCAAAAATAAAAAATGGAGTGAATGTAGCATTTGTAAGGCTTTGGAAATATTATCCCTTCTAGACTGTGAGCCCATTATTGGTTAGGGATTGTCTCTGTTGCCGAATTGTATTTTCCAAGAGCTAAGTACAGCACTCTGCACACAGTAAACGCTCAATAAATACAATTGAACGAATGAATTAATTCATTATCCTAAAGATAGGAATATTCAATTCACCGCACACGTAATGGAGCTATTTCTTCTGGACTGTGAGCTTGTTGTGGACAGGGAACATGTCTACAAACTCTGTTATATTGTACTCTCCCAAGCTCTTAGTATGGGGTATGCATTCAATCAATGCAATTGATTGATTGATTGATTTTATTCCCAACATGCTCTGTATTTACCCAAGTGACTGCTAGGAGAGTACTACTGAAAAGCAGTAGTACTCTAGGGGATAGAGCATGTAGCTGGGAGTCAGAAGGACCTGGGTTCTAATCCCTACTCCACCACTTGTCTGCTGTGTGACCTTGGGCAAGTCACTTAACTTCTCTTTGACTCATTTACCTCACTTATAAAACGGGAATTAAAACTGCGAGTCCTAAGTGGGACATGGACTGTGTTCAAACTGATTAGCTTAAATCTACCCCAGTGCTTAGAATAAAGACTGGCATATAGTAAGCACTTACCAAGTACCAAAAAAAAAAACAAAACAAAAAAACCTAAAAACCAAAGTGAGCTAATATTTGTAAAAGCCTTTCAGTTTGACTCACTATTTTTCAGTGTATTCGGTATCATTACTCCCTCTTTACCAATATTTTTCAGTTAGGTTTTTTTTGGATGGTTCTGTAGTTCCTGAGATTATCTTTTGGAGCTACCAAATTAAGAAAGTGGAGCCCACTTTCTTATTCTTTATACAGACAAAAGTCACATCACTTTTATTTTTATGGGTGACGATTGCAATTCTGAATGCAACTCCAGTTTCTATTTAATAAGATCTTTATTTTAATGGGGGACAATTGCAATTCTGAATGCAACTCCAATTTCTATTCAATAATGCTTTTGAGAGTCTTAAAAATATTACTATTTTAAAGTTTCTGGAGTTTTTGAATCACTTGAAGATCCCATCTTTGGAAAACTGCAAATGAAACAAATTTTTTAAAAGATTCAAGAGAAGGGCAGGAAGAAAAGGCTAGAAAATAAAACATCTTAGCATGGGCAAAAACTGTTCAAGGTTATTAAATATGCTGGCCGGGATGTGGGTAAAGTTATTTTAGCTAACTAGACTTCCTTGAAAGTATTGTGATCAAGAGAAAATAAGGGAAATGAAATAGCATTTAACTTATACAGTATATTTGGATTTTCAGAAAACATTTGAAGGGATATGCCAAATAACCGCAGTATATTTTGATTTTCAGAAAATATTTAAAGGGGTATGTCAATAATTATATCCTGAAAAGGGGAATAAAATTGGTTATTGTTTAGAATATTCTTCAAAAAGAAGGAGACGAAAAGGGAAGTAATCATTAAGAAGGCTATATTTAAGACATCTTTTTTCTAATTCAAAAACCTGGAAAAAAAAGCAAAATGTAATCATTTTTAACAAAAGCAATAAATAATATTTCTAAATTTATCACAACATAAAAATTGGATAGAATAAATTAGAAGCACAGCTTAGTCTGTTTATTCCAAATCCTTTTAAATCAGGTTATCTGATGGCAAAGGTTTTTCAATGTGAAAACACAGAAATTAGAGGCATAAATAATTTTACATAATGCTCAAAAGGAGCATGGATCAAATAGTAGAACAAATTTGAATTGAGGAACTTCATTGGTTTATTTTACAATAAAATTAACAGATGAAAACATTAAAGGATTTTGATAACCACAGGCTCAGATTTATAGTGTTTTCAACAGCCTTTAGAGACATTATGAGCAGAAATTTCTGCTGCAATAGACGGAACATGCCACCAGAACTTTTCTGTTACTTTTTTTTTATCTGTCAGACCTTCTAACAGTTCTTTTCCTACCCTAATTCCTATTACTTTTTGTTGAACCAGAAAAAAAAAAAGGTAGAGCTTGTATGTAAATATTTGATTGGTCTCATCACGGCAGGATCACTATTATCGATTTCAGGGCAAACTACAAAATTAGTCCCCAAGATTCTCTCATTTAACCTCCGTAGCAGTTCACTAAACATTGGGATTGTCTAAAACATGAGGTTGCTTTATGTCATTTTCTGCTACCTGAGGAAACCAACTAAAAACTCCAGAAAGGGAAAATCGAGTAGAATAAGAAAATATAAGAAGATTTATGTATTTCTTTTATATGGTGGGTTTGAAGTCTTAATAAAGTATATAGAAATTATGATTTAAAAGAAAGCAGGAACCAGATAGGTTTCGGATAAATGAAATTTTCTTGTAGGTTTAAAAAAACAAAAAAAAAACTGAAAAAGGATACCTTTAATTATTTAATCTCAGGGGGAAGCTTACTGTGACACCCCTACTTGTCAAAGCCTAAAAATCACTGTCCGCTTACCAGCTTTAAGTGTGAGAAATCTTTCTTTTCCAGAAGACACTTCCTTTTCTATTTTTCCTCTTTATAATATCTCAGATTCTTACACTTTGGGAACAAACTAAATCAAATCATCTAAGAGTTTGGGGAAAGACTGAGAGTCATTAAGGGAAAATAAAGGTAAATGACTGGCCAAATTAATTAATTACCACAGAAAGGGAAGCAGATAAGTCAGAAGGGTGTACTTGAGGAAACCGGTGCTGTTTCCTACAGCTTTAAGGTACTTTGGTGGGTTGCCACAATTGTACTACTCAAACATTTTTTTCATACACTGTTTCTGAACCCTGAAATGAAAATCCTGGAAAAAAAAATAGCTCCGGATCAAATCACACAAGTAGTAAAAGGGATTTGTGATAATCAAAGAAATAAAACACGAGTGTGTAGTCTTTGATGGTTTATTTGTATGTAACGACACTGATGGTCAGTTCTCCAATACTGTTAAGGAGAAAAATTTAAAAAACCCAAAGCTTTAGGACAGTAAAAGGGCAGTGGTTGTACAGACTCTAAACTGTGAGGGAAGGTTAAAATAGTTAGGTCGGACCAAATCAGAAGAGATTAAATTTGAGAGGAAGTTTTAAACTGTAGAAGAATCTGACAAAGTTTACTTAGGCAAAGTGTTTATAAATAACACAAATTGATCCAATGGGAATAAGTAGTGAATTTGTGAGGGACATGATCCCACAGTGCTGGAATATAAACGACCGAGAGGGCAGATTAAATAAAGCGAACCTAATAAGTGAAACAGCGGCAGTACAATTTGTATCCAGCAATGGGAAGGACCTGCAAACAAGGGAGAAAGTCAGATGGAAGGGTGGAGGAATGATACATTTTAAAAGGGCATTATAACAAATTAACTGTGGGTCACAGTGAACGCAACAGTTCAACTCTGGCTAAATAATGACAGTACAATGTTCAATCGAACCAATTCCTGACCCAAGAAGAAGCTTCCAGATTGGTACATATCTCATTTTCTCCAGCGTGGGGGCTCCTTTTAATGATTGACTTCCAGAGGTGGCAGGCTCAATCAATCAATTGTATTTATTGAGCGCTTACTGTGTGAAGAGCACTGTACTAGGCACTTAGGAGAGTACAATATGACAGAGTTGGTAGACACTTTCCCTGCCCTTAATGAACTTACAACCTAGAGGGAGCTTAGTGATTAGGCGTTTCTATTTTGATAATATTATCTAACTAAATTCAGAGGTGAAAATAATAATAGTATTTGTTAAGTGCTTATTAAGCACCAAGTGCTGTTCTAAGCACTGGTAGATACCAGATCACCAGGTCCCACATTGTAAGGGTATAATTAAAAATGTGTTGAAGTTGGGTTTGTGACCTAGATATTAACCAACTGATGAGAAAATTGTTGTGATTTAAACTATATCTACAATAGCTCCACTTTTACCACTTGTAATAAGCCATGAAAGAGTTACTGTTACTGTTAGGAAGCAGCGTGGCTCAGTGGAAAGAACCCGGGCTTTGGAGTCAGAGATCAGGGGTTCAAATCCCAGCTCCACCAATTGTCAGCTGTGTGACTTTGGGTAAGTCACTTAATTTCTCTGTGCCTCAGTTACCTCATCTATAAAATGGGGATTAAGACTGTGAGCCCCCCGTGGGACAACCTGATCACCTTGTAGCCTCCCCAGCACTTCGAACAGTGCCTTGCACATAGTAAGTGCTTAAGAAATGCCATTATTATTATTATTATTGTTATTATTATTATTATTATTATTATCTCCATTCAAGTTAATTGACACTGATGAGCAAGTTAGTAAAGGCTTATATTTTCTTTCCCTCTGTGGCTGCGGAAACCCTATCTCTAAATTAAATTAAAGCAATTGATGAAATTGGCAAAAGGAGGAAGCCAAACCTCTTCCGTGACAAGTTTAGGGGAAGGGGAAGTTGAGAAGTTTTCTCATTTTGTTATTGAATTAGCATCATCTACTACACCTGCATTTCTAGTATAATAATAAAATAATGAAAGTTGTTAAGTGCTTACTATGTTTGGGGGTAGATAAAAAATAATCAGAGGTCACATTTGCAACATTAAGCCATACTGTAACTTTCTTCTAGCAATTCCAAACTCCCTTCAAGAAAAAAATCTATGCTTCCATTCTTAGAACACCAGATAAACATTTTTTTTTCTCAATGCTTTGAACACTAGTGTCATATTATATTTAGGAAAGTCCTTTCTGCTGCTTTTCATTCTAAAAATGATAAAAAAAAAATAGCCCAAGCCACTATGATCCTTAAAAAAAAAGTGAGGTGGATATGTTTTTTCAACCTTTTGCAGAGAGAGAGAAGCATAAATGCTACCAAAAAGGGAAATAAAAACTGGGGTGAATGTTGCTACCTAGGAAAGCAACTAGTGCAAAAAGGAAAGCTTAAATGCCAATATTTGTGCATGCAGTAATCAATCAATTAATCATTAGTATTTATTGAGAGCTTACTCTGTACAGAGCATTGTACTAAGCACTTGGGAGAGTGCAACAGAGTTAGTAGGACACAACTTCCAACCTCAAGGAGCTACCAAGCTAGTGGGGAAGATAGATGCTAAAATAAATTACAGGTAGGAGGAAGTAACCAAGTTAAAAAATAAAAATAGTTGGTTTTTCCATAAGTTATTGAGATAACTGCTTCCAAACCTCAGAAATCCTGAAGAAGAATTAAAATTATCAACGGTCCCACCTTAATTATTTAGAGGTGGGATATTCAGTCAGTGGAGTATCCAGACTATTTGCTTCCCTTTTTCCTCTTTACTTAGCCTATATTTTGGTCATTTCGTTTTTAATCGATATCCCTACCAGAATACAAATACGGGAAGGAAGAAATTGAAAAATTTAAATGAATCTGCTTCATGTTTTGCATTTTCCTCTTCTTGCAAAGGCTGACACATCCTTCTAGACTGTAAACTCATTCAGTCAATCAATCGATGATATTTACTGAGCACTTACTATGTGCAGTGCAATGTACAAAGCACTTGGGAAAGTAACAAAACACCACAGTTAGCAGGCACGTTCCCTGCTTGCTACGAGCTTACAGTCTAGAATGGGAGATGGATATTAATATAAATAAGTAATTTGTAACATCATTTAAAGGGCAGAGAAAGCACCTACCAACTCTGTTGTACTGTACTCTCCCAAGCATTTAGTTCAGTGTTCTGTACACAGTAAGCCCTCAGTAAATACTACTGATGATGATGAAGAATTAAGTTTATGTTAAGCAATGAGGATAATTTTTTTATATACTCTGTAGACATTGCAGTATTTTCTAGAGGCCAGCACTGTTTTGAAATTATGCAGAACACAATACTTTCAATATGAATTTTGATCAATAGTTATGAATAATTTGTACAGTTGAGTTCTATGGTTTGGGGTAATCCTTCCGGAGGGTTTTGTTTATGGCATTCTTTAAGCGCTTACTATGTGCCAGGCAATATACTAAGCGCTGGGGTAGATAGGACTTACTCAGGTTGGACAGAGTCCATTTCCCACCTGGGACTCACAGTCAATCCCATTTTACAGATGAGGCAACTGAGGCCCAGAGAAGTGATGTGATTTGCCCAAGATCACACACACAGCAGACCAGTGGCAAAGCTGGGGTTAGAACCCACATCATTTTGACTTCCAGAGCCGTGCTCTATTCATTAGGCCATGCTGTGTGGAGTGCAGTGACAAAATAAAAGGGTCTTTTCCCTAATACATACTAAGGATACATCTCTCAACTCATCATAGACCCACTAGAAAAAAAAGCTGTGGGGTGCAAAACTCATCAATGAATAGAGGAAGATCGGCAAAATGAACAAAAAAAGAGATGTGACTTAAACGAAGCTCCTTTCAAAACTTTCTGACTCAAGGAAAGTGTTAATATCAACAGTGAAATCATGCCCCAAATTGAAATTTTCTTTTATGTGATCTGAGCCGGCGATAGCCTCGATTTCTTCTAGTTTCCAACTGATTCTACTTTTGTTTCTCCCCCTATCACAGAGATCCCAGTCGTCCAATACAAAATCAGTGACTGTGTCTGCCCGAGGTGAATCTAATGAAAAAAAAATTACATCATACTCCCCTTGCATCTAGTCCCATCTTGGAGTGAAAATTGTCCCTTGTTGTTGTTAGTAACGAGTTATTGGTTGCAGGTCAGCCTTCGGGAGCTAAACAGGATTACACCTAAGTCTTATAGAGTATTCTTGTGTTTGTGCATGCAACGAGTTCAGGTCTCCTATTCACAGATCTCTCATCTCCAAGTCATGGCAAACTCTAAAACAAGAATAACTCCCCATCATTAAACCAATTCCTTCCCTCCTTCAGAGTAGCTCTCCTTCATAGGGCTATTAATGAAATCATTCCAGGTAAACTCATTCTCTCCGTTACCCTGCTAGTCACACCATCTACTCCAGCTGCCAGATAATTTTTGTCCGAGTACATCTTGTGTGCGGAATTTTATCACTGTACGCTTAAATTTTATGCCTTGAATCTCACACCATCTGTCTAATATTTTCATTCATTCATTCAATCGTATTTATTAAGCACTTACTGTGTGTAGAGCACTGTACTAAGCGCTTGGGAAGTACAAGTCGGCAACATGTACAGACGGTCCCTACCCAACAACAACGGGCTCACAGTCTAGAAGGGGGAGACAGACAACAAAACAAAACATTTTGTTTTGTCTGCTTCTCCCATTGGATCGGAGACCCCTTTAGGGCAGACATCCTGCCTTTCTTCATAATCCTGATGATAATAATATATAATAACGATATGACTGATAAGGATGAGACTGTCCCATGTCCCAAAAGACAATTTTTGTCTAGGTTTAGGCTAGTGGCCCTCTGCTTCTCCTTCATCCTACTATTCGCCTGGACTCCGGAGAACTCAGTGGGAGACAGCAGGAAGAGGGATCATCGGGTTGAAAATTCAATTTTTCTTCTTATTCGGTTGTATTGATCAATCAGTGGTATTTACTGAGTGTCTACTGCGAGCAGAACACTGTACACATGCTTGGGGGAGTAAAGGAAAAGCAATGCTCCCGAGTCATTTAGCTGTTGAATTTCATCCTACTTTCCCCTTCTCCCTTTGAAAGCCTTCCGTGGTAAATCAGAAAGTTAGTCACTTTGGTTACTACAGCTGCACAATGAAGTGATATTCCCAGAGTGATATAATGTGAATAAACCTTGTCAATAATTGCAGGACCCAGAAGCTATTCTGAACACGTATAAGGGTTCAGGGGGTTTAAATACAGCAGAAGCAGCATGGCTTAGTGGAAAGAGCACGGACTTGGGAGTCAGAGGTCGTCAGTTGTGTGAATTTGGGCAAGTCACTTCACTTCCCTGTGCCTCAGTTACCCCATTTGTAAAATGGGGATCAAGACTGTGAGCCCCAAGTGGGACAATCTAATAACCTTGTATCTATCCCAGCACTTAGAACAGTTCTTGGCACATATTAAACGCTTAACAAATACCAATATTATGACGATGATTATTATTAAAAGCTAGAGGTGAGTTAATCAGCCCCACCTATTTCATGGCTTAACAAAATGCACTTATCAGAGGTGACTTATCTCAGTGAGGGCATTTTTCAAGTCTTACTCATGGCCTCAGAAGAGGCACTGAACTTTTCTGGGTTTCAGTTTTTCCATCTCCATAGTGGGAATATTAATTTCTGCTCTCCATTTGCCTAAATGGATTGAGTAGCCACTGACTTGTAAGTAAAAAGTTCTATAAAATGCAAGCATTATTGTGATCATCATTATTTAGAGTGTTCAGACCTCCACTACATTTACACGAAAAACTCTGTTTGCAGCACTTGAATGGAGGAAAAACGGACTTTCCTGCATTCTTTTGGTGGTTCCAGGAGACAATGGGAAACACACCCTTAGCTGATATTTAGTATTCTTGTTTCACCATTAAAGCCCTGTCTGCTTATCCATTTTCCCTCTGATAAAAAATGGCTACCCATGGGAAAGAAAAAATACAAACCCCAAAACTAAACTCTGAATTCTAGGATAAGGATCTCCTGACCACCCCATAAGTGACCATGGTGAGAAAGTTCCGTGTCTTTTTAGGTGGGACTAGTTTCTTTTTCAGATCATACACCTGGATATTGTCACCAAAGTACATCTTATACACCTTCTACAGTACTGACCTAGTCTCTAGGACATCTGGGAGACACAGTGGACACAACTACTAGAGACTGGCATTAGAGAGAATGCTAAGAATGATTTACCAAAATAATAATAAATTATGGAATTGGTCAAGCACTTACTATGTGCCCGGCACCGTACTAAGCGCTGGGGTGGGTATCAGCACATCGGGTTGGACACACTCCCTGTCCGGTAAGAGGCTCACGGTCTTAATCCCCATATTACAGATGAGGTCACTGAGGCACAGAGAAGGGAAGTGAAAGCCACACAGCAGACAAGTGGCAGAGCCAGGCTTAGGACCCATGACCTCTGACTCCCAGGCAAAACAGGGCAAGAGTTCACACACGTTCTTCAGCTTCCATAGTGCAGAATCATCCCAGCAAACATCCTCGTTGCCCACTCCAAGAAATTTATTCTGAATGAGACTGTTGTTTTATAGAGCTGTGTGACTAAAGAACTGACAAATTTGAACATGCAACAAAACTCAATGTAAAGAGCGACCGACCTTCTCACCTTTCTGATCTTTCGGAGATGAAAGAAAAAATTAACCACGTCCCTCTCTCTCCTGTCCTACATAAGGTGGGTGACTAGCTTCAAATTGCCTTTCTCATGCATTTAGTTAAACCCAAGAAGTTTGTCTAAATAAGTTACAGATAGTCCAAATCTTGCACTCAGCTAAGATTTGCACTTCATTAGCTTTCACTCAAGATTTCTGCGGCTCAACAGCAAGAAATTAATTTCTAGTCTACAAACCGATTTTGGAAATAATTGCATATCCTCTCCCACCCATCAAGTAGCCGTGAGACCCAATTTCATCTCTAGAGAGGAAGAAAGATGTGACTAAGACCCATAGCCTATTGTCTAAAATGTCCTCAGGAAAAAAAAAAATGACCTAAAGTTTTATGGAAGCTTTTCGCAATACATATTTTAAAACTCATAGCCAGCTCGGTCCGGAAGCGAAGGAGCTTACCCTCACCAGTTAATAATAATCAATGATATTTATTCAGCTGTTACTACGTGCAGAGCACTGTACTAAGCGCTTGGAAGAGTACAACACAACCGAATGAACGGATATGTTCCCTGCCTGTAAGGAGCTAACACCCTAGAGGGGGAGACAGACATTACTATAAATAAAACAACAGTTAAAATGAGTCTTTCCTGCCAATAAACGGGACATTTCTTCAACACTGACTACACCTTGAATCTGAGCCAGAGGTTTGGAGAAGCTCCCTTCTCTCCTAAGGGTCTGGGGGAAAAAACTGAGTCAGAAACCTCCAACGCTGCATCCCCCAGCTCCCTCCCTACCCCATGGGCCTGTTTCTGTGGCACTTTGGAGGGAGATAATATGCCTTTTCTCCACACGCCGTTTGACGGTGCTCTTGGAGGAGGAGAAGCCCACGGAGAAAAACTCGACCGTTGTTTTGAAATCTTCCAGAGCTAGTCAGAGATTAAGTTCTCTTGTCCCCTAGCTAGAGTCTGTCGAAGAGTAGAAGCAGGGTGTTGGTGAACAACTTCTGCTCCTCCTTCCCTCCTCTTTCTCTTCTCTCCTCTCCTCCTCTTCTTTCCTCTCCTCTTCTTTCTCCTCTCCTCCTCCACCTCTTCTTTCTCTCCTCCTCTTACTCTTCTCCTCTCCTCCTTTCTCTTTTCCTCTCCTCCTCTTTCCTCCTCCTCTTCCTCTTTTCCTTCTCCTCTCCACCCTCCTCCTCTTCTCCCCCTCCTCTTTTCCTCCTCCTCTTCTCCTCCTTCTCCTTCTCCTCTTCTCCTCCTCCTCTTTTTCCTCCTCCTCTTCCCCCCACCTCCTCCTCCTCCACCACCTCCTCCTCCTCAATGGTACTTATTGAGCGCTTACTCTGTGCAGAGCACCGTCTTAAGCGCTTGAGAGAGTACAATGCAGGATGAGTAGGCGGGAGGAAGCGCTTAGTACAATGTTCTGCTCACGGTAGGCGCTCAGTAAATACGATTGATTGAGGAGAAGTCGGAGGACGTTTTGCAGGATTGGCTCTGTCCACATCAGGTTGAGGAATTTGGGGTCGTCCTCGGAAAACGGGGCGGGGGGGGAGGAGGTCGGAATGTGCAGAGGAGCAGGTGGGATCCCTAGAATTGGGGGCGGGGGAGAAAGGGGGGAGTTGCAGGCCGCAGGACCCGGGTTTCCGAGGGACCTGGCTGGGTGGGCCAGCGGATAGAGATGTCAGGGTTACCTCGGCTGGCAAATGGGGATTGACACCGTGAGCCCCACGTGGGTCAGAGACTGTATCCAACCCGATTAATTTAGATCCACCCCAGCGCTCAGTACAGGCCTGGTACATAGTAAGCGCTTAACAAATGCCACAATTATTATTATTATTACTATTATGATGATGATGATGATGATGTGCAGCCCCTGCCTGTTTGCAGGACTGGAGAGGGAATCCTCGCCCCATCTCGGCCAGGAGGAGGGAAATCTGAGCGGGATGAGAAAGAGAGAGAGAGAGAAAAGAAAGAAAGGAAGGAAAGAGAGAGAAAGATAGAAAGAAAGAGAGAAAAAGACAGAGAAAGGAGAGAGAAATAGAGAATGAAAAAGACAGAAAGAAAGAGAGAAAGGAAGGAAAGAGAGAAAGCTAGAAAGAGAGAAAGGAAAGAGAGAAATAGAAAATGAAAAAGGCAGAAAGGAAGAAAAGAGAGAGAGGAAGATAGAAAGAAAAAGAAAGAAAGGAAAAAGAGATAGAAAGGAAGAATGAGAAAAAGAGAAAGAGGAAGAAAGAAAGAGAAAGAGAAAGGAAGGAGAGAGAGAGAGAGAAAGGGAAAGAAAAAAGAACAAGGGAAGGACCCTCCCCTTTCCGCCCTCCAACGGCCCCCACTGTTCCCTGGATAGAGAAGCAGCGGGGCTTAGTGGCAAGAAGCCGGGCTGGGAAATCAGAAGACGTAGGTTCTAATCCAGTCTCCACCGCTTGTCTACCGTGTGACCTTGGGTAAGTCACTTCCCTTCTCTGGGTCTTAGTGACCTCATCTGGAAAACGGGGATTAAGACTGTGGGACCCACGTGAGACAATCTGATTACCTTGTATCCCACCCCAGCGCTTAGAACAGTACTTGGCGTATAGTCAGCGCTTAACAGATATCATCATTATTATAGAGCCAGAGTCGCAGCCTCCAGGCCTCCCACGTCGTCCCGAGGAGCGGGCAGGGAAGGGAGTCAGAAGGTCGTGGGTTCGAATCCCGACCCCACCGCGGGTCTGCTGTGTGACCTTGGGCAAGTCACTCCACTTCCCCGTGCCTCAGTGACCTCATCTATAAAATGGGGATTGAGTCCGTGAGCCCCACGTGGGACAGGGATTGGGTCAACCCGATTCGCTTGGATCCACCGCAGCGCTCAGCACAGTGCCTGGCACACAGTAAGCGCTTAGCAAATACCCCAATTATTATTATTATTATTGTCATCATCCCTATTTCCTTCTGCGTGGTACTCCACCAAGCTCTCAGTACAGTGCTCCGCTCACAGTCAGCGCTCAAGGCACGAGAGGAGATGAGTGAAGAAGCGGCCTCCTTGGCCGGGAGCGCACCTCCGAGCGCCAGCCATGGCCTTTCCGTTTTGCGCAAAGTTAAAACCTCCCCCTGCAGCTAGCCCACCTCGGACACGCGCGGGGCGGCACGTTTCATTCATTCGGTCGTATCTACTGAGCGCTTTCCGTGCGCAGAGCCCTGGACTAAGCGATTGTTTGCCCAATGTCCCCTTTGGCCCGCCCCGGGGCTCGTTCGCTGCTCTCCCGTTCCCGCCCTCGCAGCCTCTTCCTTTCGGACTCCATCGATCCCTTTCCACGTGCTCTAAATCCTTCAGTCGCCTCCCTCCCCCCGACGCAACTCCTCCGACTCCTCCCCGACGCGGGCATCTTCGCCCACACACGTCCTGCAGCGCCCTTTGGGCAGGGGCTGGGGCTGGGCTAGGGGCTGGGCAGGGGCTGGGCAGGAGCCGGGGCTGGGCAGGGGCTGGAGCTGGACAGGGGCTGGGGCTGGGCTAGGGGCTGGGCAGGAGCTGGGCAGGGGCTGGGCAGGAGCTGGGCTAAGGGCTGGGCAGGGGCTGGGGCTGGGCTAGGGGCTGGGCAGGAGCTGGGGCTGGGCAGGAGCTGGGCTTGGGGCTGAGCAAGAGCTGGGGCTGGGCTAGGGGTTGGGCAGGGGCTGGGCTAAGGGCTGGGCAGGGGCTGGGGCTGGGCAGGAGCTGGGGCTGGGCAGGGGCTGGGCAGGAGCTGGGGCTGGGCAAGGGCTGGGCTTGGGGCTGGGCAGGAGCTGGGGCTGGGCAGGGGCTGGGCTTGGGGCTGAGCAAGAGCTGGGACTGGGCTGGGGCTGGGCAGGGGCTGGGCAGGAGCTGGGGCTGGGCAGGGGCTGGGGCTGGGCAGAGGCTGGGCAGGAGCTGGAGCTGGGCAGGGGCTGGGCTTGGGGCTGGGCAGGAGCTGGGGCTGGGCAGGGACTGGGCTTGGGGCTGAGCAAGAGCTGGGGCTGGGCTAGGGGCTGGGCAGAGGCTGGGCTAGGGGCTGGGCAGGAGCTGGGGCTGGGCAGCGGTCGGGCAGGAGCTGGGGCTGGGCAGGGGCTGGGCAAGGGCTGGGCTAGGGGCTGGGCAGGAGCTGGGGCTGGGCAGGAGCTGGGCAGGGGCTGGGCTAGGGGCGGGGCAGGAGTTGGGGCTGGGCAGGGGCTGGGCAGAAGTAGGGGCTGGGCAGCTTCTGGGCAGTTGTTGGGGCTGAGCAGGAGCTGGGCAGAGGCTGGGCAGGAGCTGGGGCTGGGCAAGGGCTGGGCAGAAGTAGGGGCTGGGCAGCGTCTGGGCAGCGTCTGGGCAGGAGTTGGGGCTGAGCAGGAGCTGGGCAGAGGCTGGGCAGGAGCTGAGGCCGAGAAGGGACTGGGCTAAGGGCTGGGGTAGGAGCTAGGACTGGGCAGAGGCTGGGCAAGAGCTGGGCAGGAGCTGGGCAGGTGTCTGGGCAGGAGCTTGGGCGGGCCAGGGGCTGAGGCTGGGCGGGGCAGTATTAACGCGGCAGGACCCATCAGTGAGTCAGTCAATCGAAAGTATTCATCGAGCGCTGACCGTGTGCGGAGCACTGTACTAAGCGTCCTGGGAGAGTACGACTCGGGGCAGATCCGGGCTCGGTCGGACCGCACGGAGCCGGGGCAGACCGGGCAGGGACTGGGCGCATTCGTATCCGCACGGCGGCACCGATCAATGAATCGATCGATCAGGCAATCAATCCAAGGTCTTTACTGAGCGCTGCAAATGCGCAGAGCACTTGGCGAAGCGCGCTGGGGGAGTACACGCTACGGGGCCGAGCCGGACAGGGCTGGCAGAGGCTGGGCAGGGGCATTGATAGGGTGGGATGGAGCAGGGGCTGGGCAGGGGCAGCCCAGGAGCTCAGGGGCAGATGGGGAAGGAGCTGGGGAGAGGGAGAGCCGGATGGGGTAGGGAATGGCCAGGGGCTGGGCAGGGGCTCAGAGTCAGAAGGGGAAGGGGCTGGGGAGAGGTAAGGTGGAATGGGGCAGGGGCTGGGCAGGGGCTGGGTAGAGGCTGGACAGGGGCTCAGAGTCAGAAGGGGAATGGGCTGGGGGGACTGTCTCTATATGTTGTCAGCTTGTACTTCCCAAGCGCTTAGTACAGTGTTCTGCACACAGTAAGAGCTCAATAAATACAATTGATTGATGGATCGATTGATTGATTAGAGGCTGGGCAGGGACTGGGTAGAGGATGGACAGGGGCTGGGCAGGGGCTCAGAGTCAGAAGGGGAAGGGGCTGGGGAGAGGTAGGGTGGAATGGGGCAGGGGCTGGGTAGAGGCTGGGTAGAGGCTGGACGGGGCAGAGCAGGGGCTCAGGGTCAGAAGGGGAAGGGGCTGGGGAGAGGTAAGGTGGAATGGGGCAGGGGCTGGGCAGAGACTGGGCAGGGACTGGGCAGGGGCTGGGCAGGGGCAGGGTAGAACCTGAGCAGGGGCTGGGCAGAGGCTGGGTAGAGGCTGGACAGGGGCTCAGAGTCAGAAGGGGAAGGGGCTGGGGAAAGGTAGGGTGGAATGGGGAAGGGGCTGGGCATGGGCAGGGTAGAGGCTGGGTAGAGGCTGGGCAGGGGCAGCCCAGGGGCTCAGGGTCAGAAGGGGAAGGGGCTGCGGAGAGGTACAGTCGGATGGGGCAGGGCCAGGGCTGGGGCTGGGCAGGGGCTGGGGAGAGGCTGGGCAGGGGCAGCCCAGGGACTCAGAGTCAGAAGGGGAAGGGGCTGGGGAGAGGTAGGGTGGAATGGGGCAGAGGGTGGGCAGGGGCAGGGGCAAGGGCAGAGAGGGGCTGGGCAGGGTCCGGAGCTGGACGGGCAGGGCAGGATCCGAGCGAGGCAGGACGGCGCTGAGGTTGTCCGTGCCCAGGGACTACAGGAGCAGCACCGCTCCCGCCTCCCTCCCGCCCTCCCGCCCGTCCGCCTCCTTCCTCGTCAGTCCGTGCCCGGCCCTGCCCCCTGCTCCGGACCCCGGTCCGTGCCCCGGTCCGTGACCAGTCCTGGCCCGTGCCCTGCTCGGGTCCGTGGCCAGCCCCGGTCCGTGCCACTGTCTGTGCCACGGTCCGTGGCCAGCCCCGGTCCGTGCCACTGTCCGTGCCCCGGTCCGTGGCCAGTCCCGGTCCGTGCCACTGTCCGTGCCCCGGTCCGTGGCCAGACCCGGTCCGTGCCACTGTCCGTGCCCCGGTCCGTGGCCAGACCCGGTCCGTGCCACTGTCCGTGCCCCGGTCCCTGCCCTGCTCCGTGCCCCGGTCCGTGCTCCGGTCCGTGTCCTGCCCTGATCTGTGCTCCGGTCCTTGCCCTAGTCCGTGTCCCGGTCCGTGTCCTGCTCCGGTCCGTGTCCTGCCCTGGTCCGTGCTCCGGTCCGTGCCCCTGTCCATGCCCTAGTCCGTGCCCTGCTCCATGTCCTGCCCCGGTCCGTGCCCTAGTCCGTGCCCCGGTCCGTTCCCTGCCCTGGTCCCTGCCCCGGTCCGTGCCCTGCCCTGGTCCGTGCCCTGCTCCATGTCCTGCCCCGGTTCGTGCCCTGGTCCCTGCCCCGGTCCGTGCCCTGCCCTGGTCCGTGCCCCGGTCCGTGCCCTGCCCTGGTCCGTGCCCTGCTCCATGTCCTGCCCCGGTCCGTGCCCCGGTCCGTGCCCCTCTCGGTGCCCCGGACCGTTCCCTGCCCTGGTCCATGCCCCGGTCCGTTCCCTGCCGTGGTCCGTGCCCCAGTCCGTGCCCCGGTCCGTGCCCTGCCGTGGTCTGTGCCCCAGTCCGTGCCCCGGTCCGTGCCCCGGTCCGTTCCCTGCCCCGGTCCGTGCCCTGCCCTGGTCCGTGCCCCTCTCGGTGCCCCGGTCCGTTCCCTGCCCTAGTCCGTGCCCCGGTCCATGCCCTGTCCCAGTCCGTGCCCCGCTCCGTGCCCCGCTCCGTGCCCCGCTCCGTGCCCCGGTCCGTGCCCTACCCCGCTCCTCGTCGCCTCGTTGCTCCGGGGGCAGCTGCGTCCGCCCTGCCCCGGCCCGCAAAGCCCCGGGCCCCCGGGGCACCGAGGGGAGGGACCCAGGAGAGCGAGGGGCGGGCCGGGGGCGGGCCGGGGGCGGGTCGGGGGACCGGGGGAGGGAGGGAGGGAAGGAGGGAAGGAGGGAGGGAGGGAAGAAGGAGGGAGGGAAGGAGGGAGGGAGGGATGGAGGGAGGGGGGCGGCTGCTCTCCCTCCGCCTCTCCCCTGTGCCTCTCTCCCCGGCTCACACACACACAGACACAGGACGCCGTGCCACCTCCTCGTCGTCGTCCTCGTCGTCGTCCTCCTCGTCGTCGCCGTCCTCCTCCTCGTCGTCGTCGCCGTCCTCCTCCCGGGGATCCGGGGCCTCCTGCGTCCGGGAGCCGGGGGTCCGGCGGGGCCCCGGGGGGGGAGCCGAGGACGCCGCCGGGGTCCGGAGCCCAGGGCTCCCCCATGAAGAGGCGGAGGATGAGCAAGCTGTACATCGGGAACCTGAGTCCCAGCGTCACCGCCGACGACCTCAAACGGCTCTTCGGCGACAGGAAGCTGCCCCTGGCCGGCCAGGTCCTCCTCAAGGCCGGCTACGCCTTCGTGGACTACCCGGACCAGAATTGGGCCATCCGGGCCATCGAGACCCTGTCCGGTGAGCCGCCCGGCCCTGCCCGTTGCTGGCCCGTTGCTGGCCCGTTGCTGGCCCGTTGCTGGCCCGTTGCTGGCCCGCTGGCCCCTTCTCTCCCGCTCCCGCGCCGTCCGGGCCGGGCCCCTTCGGGACCCCCCACCTGCGCGCCCCGCCTCGAGACCCCCTTCCCGGGCTGCCCGTGGCCCCCCGGCCCCCTCCCTCCCTCCCCACTCGGGCCACCCCGTTGCCCCCCAAAGCCCCTTGCCACCCCTGGAGATGCCCCTCTCCTTCCCCGGAGAGCCTCAACTCCCCCCGCCTTCCAGGACCAACCCAAGATCCCGCAACCCCCTTTCTGAAGGTCTCGGGGCTCCGGATTCCCCCCCGCCCACCCCGTTGCCCCCCACCCCGGGTGCCCGCCAAAGCCCCTTACCAACTCTGGAGATGCCCCTCTCCTCCCCATGAGAGCCTCAACTCCCCCCGTCCCCCCACCCCCCCTCCAGGACCACCCCAAGATCCCGCAACCCCCTCTCCGGGGGTCTCGGGGCACCGGATGCCCACCCCGTTGCCCCCCGCCCCAGCTGCCCGCCAAAGCCCCTTACCAACTCTGGAGATGCCCCTCTGGTCCCCCTGAGAGCAACTCCCCCCTCCTCCCCCCCAGGCGCCCCCCACCCCTCTCCAGGACCACCCCGAGATCCTGCAACCCCCCTTCCCGGTCCCGGGGATCCCCTTCTCCCCCCCGGGGGTCTCAGGGCACCGGGTGCCCACCCCGTTGCCCCCCCACCCCAGATGCCCGCCAAAGCGCCTGACCAACTCTGGAGATGCCCCTCTCCTCCCCCTGAGAACCTCAACTCCCCCTCCCCCCCCCCACGCGCCCCCCCACCCCCTCCAGGGCCCCCCCGAAATCCCGCGACCCCCTTTCCCCGTCCCGGGGATCCCCCCCCGAGGGTCTCAGGGCAGCGGATTCCCCCCCGCCCACCCAGATCTCCAACAGCAGCCTACCCACCCACCGCCCCCCCCACCCTCCACTCCTCCGTCGAGCGCTCCTATTTTTCTTTGATTTTTTTCTCCGATTTTATTGAGAAGAGCTGCGGGCCGGGGGCTCCCCGCCGCCGGGACCCCCGCCTCCAGCTCGACCCCGACCACCTTTTTACGAGGTGCCCAGTCTCAACTCGGTGGGGGTCCGGGGCAAAGAACGGGCAAAGGGGTAGCTGGGGGGCCCTGGAGCGAATTGCAGCCCAACTAGGGAGGCGAAGGCGCACACGCACATATGCACACACTTGCACACGCACACAGTCGTCGGCCCCCCACCCTCCAAAGGCGCAGACCCCCATGCACACCCATGCCCACACCTCCACAGGGCTCCCCCTGGCCAAAAGCAGCCCGGACAAGGGGGACCCCCCCCCTCCTCTGCCAAACTTGGGGGGCACAGCAAAGGCCAAGGCCACACGCAGGACAGGGGAGGGGTAGAGGACCTGCAGGAGGGGAGCTGAGAGGTGGGGGGGCCCTCAGGACCTTTTTCTTTTTGCTCCCCAGTGCCACCGAGGTGGGGGGGAGAGGGAGAAAAGGATCCCTAAGCCAAGCAGAGCCCTCCTAAAGCAGCGTGGGAGGTGGGAGCCAGGGGAGGGGAAGCATGGCTGCTGCCCTAAGTCCTTCATTTTGAGTTTTGCAAATGAGCTCATCCTTCCAATTTGGCGCCGCTCTTTATTCATTTTATTTTTCCAAGTCGCCCTCCTCAGCCCTCCACCTGGGATAGAATTCTGCCCCCTTTCCCCTCTCACCTCCACCACCCTCCCAGGGCCCGAGGCCCCCCACCCTTTGTTCACTTTTAATGGTCTTCAACCCTATTTCAGACCCTTGGGGTTGCCCCAGGCCAGATCTCCTAACCTTTTTGGGGATCAACCCCTCCGACTCACCATGCCACCCCGGGCCTCAGTCAGCCTCCAGGAGTTCAGATCTTCCCAAGTTTCTGAGTGTTTTTCTTTTTTCTTTTCAAGGTAAAGTGGAATTGCATGGCAAAGTCATGGAGGTTGATTACTCAGTCCCTAAAAAGCTAAGGTAAATAAAATCTGCTCAGTTTATTTGCCTGGAATTTTGTGACCGGGTTTCAGGGGTCCTGGTAAAGGTTACCCCCAAATTATCCAGAATAAACATATATATATATATATCTTTTTTTTTGGGGGGTGCGATTGTTGTTGTTGGTATTTAGCAAGGGCTTTTGTTTGCTCTGGTGATGAAGATAACTTTAGTTTCGATTGTTGCATTTTTACTTTCATTATATAGGATGTTTGTTTTATTTCAAAGCGTGTGATGGGGGTCAGTTGCTAAGTTTTGGTGTAGTCCCGCCACGGGATAAAAAAGAACACCGCTTTCAAACGTTTTAACCGGTTATATGTTGAGAGCCCCTGGTCTCCTTTAAATATCACAATGGAAACAAACGCTTTGTAAAAGACTTCCTGTGACATGTAAGGAGTAAATATTTACCATGTCAGCTAAAATTTCTTAACTAAACATTACAGTTGGGCAGTTTTCCTTTTTTTCTCTATCTAAAGAACCCTTTGGGGAAAATAACAAAGTATTTGAGTAAATGGTCAATATTTTGCAGAGCCTTTTTTTAAAGCAGGGGCTTGTTTTGAATGTGCTGGAGTTCAGGCGCAATTTCCAAGTTGCAGGATCTTCGGGGACATTGCTTTCACACAGATATTTCTCGGAGTTGGGCAGTGGCTCTGATCAAAATACATTGTTGTGGGACCTACGGTTATGCGTCAACAACAACTTTCTTTTGGGGGGAAGGGGGAGAGGTGTTGCATTTCTCCAACCCAACACCCTGGTGTCCACCAGCGCTCTCCATTCACATCAGGTGGATCTTCTGTTAAAGCCTTCGTGAGAGTTTTAAGACATTTCGCCGTTGACTTGTTGAGTCATTTCTTTCTTTTTACTGTTGCTTATGTGAGCGTCCCCATCACAGAGCCTTGACTATGTGTGGTAATTTGAAGTCATGTCCTTGGTTCGGTCGGTTGAAGCTATCTGTGCAGTTTGTGCTCAGCATCGTGAACTGGGGAAAGCAATGAGACTTTGTCACACACGCGAGCTATCTGTATTTGAAGGAGACTTGATAGAATGCTACCGCGTCTTCCCTAATCGTCTGCCTACGTTTTAGGATACTTTTCACAGCAAGTAATACCGCGGAATTATATCGGTGCTGATTGGTAATTATACGGGGGTAATTGTTCCGTTACTTAGGACCGATAAAGTCAAGCTCGGGGGTTGACCTGACCAAAAGGAACGTAAAGTTAGTCCTAGCCAAGTAGTTTCCCCAAAATACATGGCAATCTAGTGGAAAACAGTCTTTTGAGAAATCAGTCCAATCTCTTCGGTATTCTTGATCAACTGTTTCTACAAGTAAAGTTTTCTCAAATAACGGATTAAAAGAACCAACAGAACTTTGACAGAAAAACCCGAGGTATCTAGTACACAGCAACTGAAGATTTCATAGGATATAGCGTGTTTCCAAATTTGAAAGAACAGCTCAATGTGTGTCATTTAAGTGTTTCATTTTCCCTTGGAATATATAAAAAAGACCCTAAACTCATTTTACCCTGAATTTACTATAATTGGTAGATATTGTCAAGGTCTTACCCTACAGGGCGGGTGACGTCTGTTTAAAACTAAGTAAACATTTATGGAACACCCATCATTTTTTCCTTCAGTTTTCTTATCACCTACCTGTGAATTACACGTGCATTTTTGCTGTGGAATGAAGCATCACTGAAGTCAGACCCTGTTTTATCAAGAAGTGTAAGGTTCAGGATCCTTACTTAATGCACAGTTCTTAGCATTAGGAAAATGAAGAGAATTTAGAACGAAGCGCACAACCGACACCCTGACGGAGGGTGGTAGAAAACCATGCCACGAGACACTGGAAAACAGATAGACTGAATCTACAAACTTGAGTCTCGTGGTTGGCTGTCATTTTACCAGTTTACTAGATGGCTTTGCTTTTCTCTGCTTTGAGTTGTTAGTTCAAAACGCAGAAATTAGTTGCTTGTGTACTTTCATTCATTCAATCGTATTTATTGAGCGCTTACTGTGTGCAGAGCTCTGTACTAAGCGCTTGGGAAGTACAAGTCAGCAGTTTGGGGAGAGTTGGCCAATGGTTGTCAGTGGGTGCGAGGTCCCATCGTTAGGAGGTGGTAGTTCTAGTAGCATTGTGTAGTTGGACTTTTTCCTGTTTTGTTGGTTTTTTTTTCCTGGAAAGAATAGCAAATTGTTTAGGTAGCTTTTTTCCAGGGTTCTGCACTCTGGGATTTCTGTGAAAATTTGTAAATGAAACTCAATTGCTCAGTGTTTTATATGTTCTGGATCTTTACATCTGTTTCTTATGTTGGCTGAAGTGGAAAGATGGTGAGAACCTGAATTGCTTCTTAATGCAACTCGAGTGAAAACTTGGTTTTTCGTATTACTGCTTTTCCTAAAAATCGAACAGCCCAGTGGGTTGACGTTTCATTGACTTGACCATCCCCTTTCAGCTGCTCACATAATTTTATTTTCATTCTCCAATCTTTTCAGGCTGCTTTTAAAACTCAGCCTCTTTTTTTTTTTTTCAGTGCAAGTAGTTGCTTTATTTCAGTTATCTCTGTAGTGTTATTGTAATGTAATCTCTGGATTTCAATAGAATATTTCCCCAAGTATCTTGTGCTAAAGTTAGTTTTTCTGGTAGAGTAATGGACAAAAAATGGTGATCTTTGGTGCCCTAACAGACACAAAGGTGGACTAGTGGGAAAAGTAGGTTTTTTGCTTCTCTGTCTTTCCGAAGGCTTTCAATGAAACGTATTTGGGTTTTCTTGACTTTCTAGAATTTATCATTTGGTTGGAGTCAAACGGCCAAAGATATCCTAAGGGAGGGTGAAAGAAAGGAAAAGGTTTCCTGCCTATGTTTGCTTCAACCTATCTCTGGTTGAACTTTCTTCCATTTCAGATTTCATGCAGACTTTTGTTCACGTTTGGGAATCGATGCAACCAGGTTTTGGTTTTTCCACAAAAAACTCATACCAAAGTATGAAGAAATTTAGTCCAAAAGTGCTTTTGTAGCCTAAAGTGATTCTGTAGAACACAAAACCTCAGAATTGCAGGGGCTCTACACCTCCATAAACTAATTTAGCAGTCTTAGAGGTGACTCAACTGTGGTAGTGTGAATACCATGAGGTACCAAAGGAAAAAAAAAAAGCGATGAATTTGTCTTTCATGAGTTAAAAAATCAGTAATTGTATTCTCTCCAATGCAAATGGATTCGGTCTCCTATAGGAATGTTAAAGAAAACAGTATCTCAATTGTGTTTTGCTTGTATGTACTACATTGTGTATAGTCAAATTAAAAAAAAAAACCCTCCCTTTTCTGTAGTATCAATTCTAAATTCACAAGAAACAGAGAAGACTTTATTTGGTTAAAATAGTATGTTAGCTTCTATTTCAAGAATTTGCTGAATTAGAAACTGTTAATGTCTAAGAAAGTTTAATTGTATATTTAATACAGTCCCATTGTACTGTAACAAATATTTTGATTTGGTTTCAGATTTGGAAATTTAGTCTAGCATGTCGTGTGTTTAAGAGGAAAGACATACGTATTTCGGTATGGTTTTAAGTAATGTTGAGAATTGAAAATTACAAAGATGGAAATGCCTTTTAAGCCCAACTCCTACATTAAAAGGAACATAGGCTAATGTAGAAGTACCCTACTCTGAAGATGCATGGTCCAGGTCTTAAATTCCAGTTCCTTCTTTGAAAAACTTGGTCATATTATATCTTTTTATAAAGGAAAACAAACGATATTAATAACCCAAATTAAAAATCCTCAACAGAGAAATCTCAAAATCCGAATGATTTTTCAGTCATTTTCCTCTTTCAGTTTAATACCAGTTTTATCCCATAATCCAACAAATGAACATTGTTTCCAATCTATTTAAAATAATAAATAGAGCCTTTAGTCATCCTGAAAAGTGCAAATCATTTTAATTTAAAAACGGAAGAGCATGTCCAGGCAGTTTTTGGATGGGTAGAGAATATGGTTTTTATCAAACGCCTCAAACTCTGCTTTCTGTGAAACTCTGATAATCGTTTGTGAGGAGGAAAGGTGAGTTGGGGGGCCGGGGGGAGGATGAGACTGGCTATCGTTGGTTGAACTTGTAGGTTCGAGCCCAATTTGACTGACAAAGCAAAGCCACCCGCACATTTCCAGAAGTATTTCTTTTCAATTCCTTATTTTTAAAATATGAAATCAGAAGATTCAGAACTACTGCTCTGAGTCTCTACGTAACCATTGTCTTCTTGTTTTTGATCAGCCAACGTTATCAATATTCTATATAAGTTTTGCGAGGACATTTTGAAATCGGAAAAAATGCAAGTGTGTTGACTCAAACCCTAAAGGAGAGAGACTTTGGTCAAGTTATTAAAAACCAAACAAGCAATCAAAACACAGGATTTTTTGAAGGAACTATTTACATATTTTTGGTAGATTTTGTTTTTTAAACTTCTAAATATTTGCTGCTGAATATTTGCTGGGTAAGGCTGAATCATTGCTCCACCTCTGCAAATGAAATCTTCAGTGAGAGATGAGCAGTTGGCCATACTGTTAGAGAATATTGTTTTGAGCGGTGTGTGTCATTTCTGTGATTCACTTCCATGGGGTTTGCTTCCTTTCAGACTTAAAAAAAAAAAGACAGAAAGAGAAAAGGACAGCATGAGGCATTGAGGAGGAAGGCTGAGGACCTTAGGTAGCCAGGACTGTCTTGTCCCCTAATTGTTGGCATAGCAAATGGCAAATTGCGAGGTGACTAGACCACGTGGGCCAATACAACCACCAGCCAGATGTACAGCACTGTCCTTGACTAGCCAAGCTGGGTAAAGCCTCGATTTTTATAAAGTATGCTGTATGTTGGGTTACTCACGAGCAGTTAGTCATGTAGATAAATTACCTCATCGACTGGTTCAGAAAAAGAAGGGGAATCCTAACCAATGAAAAGGGCTGATTTTCCCCCAGCTTTCTTTTTCCCTTTAAACATACTTTGTCTTCCTCCTCTCTGTAATTGTCGATAAAGAGGCGTATTTAAGAGATCGAGGAACATGCTTTGGGATGTTGTTTTTTTTTTTCAAAAGCAGCATTTTTTTGAAATTTATTTGGAGATTTGAGAGTCGGTGCCTGTTCTGAAATTTTATAGATAATCTGGATTTTTGAATAAAAGAATCACTCTGGAGAATAATCCTGAAATGGCATTCTTTTGGACTTCTCAAGTGAGGTTTCCAAATATCAAAGGCAGGAGCATTGGCATATTCAGTTGGACCAAGAAAGGCCATGTGGACTGCCAACAATCATTAAATCCTTATTATCAAATAATGATTATGCCACTGCAGAGTCGAGGTGCAAGACATGAGGAAAGTGAGCTACTCGAAGAATAGTGGCATTTAGTTTATCCCCCTTGTAACAGAAATTCACATAAAAGAACTCTGTACACCAAAGTGCTGAATCTCAGAGGTCATGATCGTCTTAGCTCTAAAAACCAGTAGTTATTTTTTCCAAAATGAATTTAAACCCTAATGTTTCTGTATTAAAATTCTTCAAAACCTTTCCTTAAAGCCGATTGCTCTACGCAGCTGTCAGGAATGATGCAATGGAACCAAATTGAAACAGAGTCTGTACCTACCAAAGAAGAGACATTTTACCGTCCTACCCACTATATTTATCATCATTAACTTTGGGGGACAAATGATTCATTTTAATTTCACATCATGCTTTACAAACTGGTAATTTTCATTTGGTGGCATGTGCCCTATGCGTTTTATTGTGGCCAACAAAATTATAATGTACTAAGAATAATTTTTAAGGCATTACTTTGCCTGCTTTCATAATGACCTTTAGTTTAGTCTCTCCATCAAACTGTGAAATAAGGTGTATGTGAATATGTACTTGTTGTATGGGGAGCTCTGTGTGAGTGTGTGTGTGTATGTGTGTGTGTGTGTGTATGCGTGTGCACTTGCAAGGGTGCTTGTTTTCTCCATAAAATATATATTTTTTTCCTTCTGCACGGGATTCCAGAGTGGATGGAAAGCTTAAATATTGCTTCTTTGTGGTATTCTTTATCTACTAGTCAGTGATATTTCACTAGTTAGAATAACGGCATCAGGATACCAGGATGCTTGATGTTTGATTACATGAAGGAAAGCAGTTTCAGAATCTCCCAACTCCATTCACTGGAGCATCATTTACAACCAGGGTTCGTAAATGAAATAACGTCCAATTCTGAGTACTATTCGGTACTGGGGTTGTTGTGTTTTTTAAATTGTTATTCTAAAAACAATCCATTTGAATGCCTGTAGTACTCATTGGGTTTTGCGCTACTGTTTTATTCTTACAAATCCCTACCCATCAAAGAAGGCTTCTCCCCTCATTTAACGTAGGATTGAAGCACCCCTTTGATAGTTTTAAGAAATCAATCAAGCCACAAAAATGAACAGCCCACCAAATTTTTCTTTCCTTTCCCACATTTGTCAGTGTCAGAGAGACGATGCATCTAATGTAAGAGAATGTCAGAAGCTTGAAGACGCGTGATACTTAGATTGTGAGTCATTTTATTAAAACTATTTTGTAGCCTTAGACTAAGCCCATTTTAGGTGTAGCTCAATTCTTTTAAACCCTTGAGCCTTGTGGCCTGGGCTAATTTGTTTGGGAAAAAAAGTATTTTAAGCATTATGATGTGAAATACTTTTCAAACCTAGTTCCACACTAAGGAAATCTAATTTCTCCCTATGACACATGTCATACACATGTGTAACTAATACTAATAGAAGTATCCCGGGGACAGCAGACAGGTGTATAATTCTTTCTAATGGCACATTTATTAGTGCATTGGAAAATTCCACTATTTCCAAGTCTCAAAGGGTGCCCCATAGTTTTATTGCCACACAACTGGTAAAATTTGCTTATGAACTGTATTCACACACAATCTATATTTTGGCCTTTCAAGTGTATCCGTCTCCCATGCCCGCCCCCCCACCCCTCCCCTTCCCCTATTTACAACTAACGGGTACCATAAATTATTTGAAAAGTGAGTCTGTATTCCCTTTCTTGTCCCCAGGAATGACAGAAGTGGTCATATTTTGTTGACTCTTCATTGAGTTGCTTCTGTCATTGATGGATAGATTTAGAATTAAAGTGAGAAATGTAAAAGACACTGAAACATTTCTTCAGTAGGTTTCTGGGGGCCCCAGTCTCTCAGTCTCACCCCGGATAAAACCGGCATTGCACTTTCTGTTGGTTATCGTGATCTTTCTCAGCCAGCCTATTTATTTAGAAAGGCGATGTGGTGTGTGGCAGAATTTACCTAGCAGTTAGGAGAAGTAAATTTTCTCCTTAGCATTATTCACTTAGACTTCCTGCAAGTAACAATCGCTCCCTGCTTCATTTTCTCCTGTCTAGATCACCGTCTTTTCTCCCTCAAAGGTGATAATGTGATGATTGGATAAAATCTGTGGCATGTACAGAGCTCAGGTGGAGGTTTTCTACCTTAACAAAATGGAAGGTGCTGTTGTTTTTGTCTTTCAGAATCCTCTTCCCATTCTCTAATTCTCTTCCCGTCATTGCAAAGGATTAGATCTGGTGACTAAAAAAATCAAGACAGTAAGCAGTTTAACTTGTTTCTATTAACTTCTTGGAAAAAAAAAGCTGGTAAAAAATGGAGTCTACGCATTCCTATGTTGTCAAGAAGGAATAGCTGAGTGGAGAGTTTTTTAAAACTGTTTTAACTGGTTTAGCTGAAAATGACCATGGCACATTCTGAGCCCCCTGAAGAAGGAAAGATGTGGCTGGAAAATTAATTTATGCACTATCTGCATTCTTTATGTAAAGTCGGGAGAACTATAACACAGACTCTAGTAAATATCTGTATTTATCCTCACACGGAATGGGGAAAAACCCTCACAGATATTCTTCTTGAGCAATGGAAAAAATTAAGTGCGCTATTACAAGGGGGTGGGGGGACTGTCTATACAATACTTCCCAGGGGTTGCCAGAGCAATAAATACGATTGAATGAATGAATGAATGAAGCCTCTAATGGCCCTCTTGCTAGTCGACATCGGATTACCTCAAGTTGCTTGGTTGCCCTGAAATTTGGTTCTAAGATAACTTGATCCAAACTCTGGGACAACTTTAGGGAAGGTCTACGGGCCAAGCAGGGCCATTAGACGCTTGGATGGTGGTGGGGGTCTTACTCAAGGTCCTGCTGGCCCCTTTCGAAGGACCCTGGGAGATCCAGGACTTTCCCGGAGTTAGTTTTCTGTCAGGCCTCAGGAGGTCGGACCAAACCTCCTTTCCCCCAGGAGTTCTCCCAACTAAGGTCAGCACAGCCCGGACCAGACCTCCCAAGTTGGCCACAGGGAAAAATGCCCCAACTCTCCCGTGGACTCAGGGCTCCTGAAAATCCTCCAACTGGGTCACAATTCAGCGTTCGGGAGCCCCACAGCCCGACAACATCGGCAGTGAGCTGCAGGAGCTAGCGATTCTCTCCACAGGCTCCGACAAACCTACGGGTTGCGAGGTCCCAGGAAAAGAGTGTCAGCCACGATTTCACCAGATATCGGAATCTGAATGAAGTGGTGCTTGTGTAGGAATTTTTTTCCTCCCAGATTAGACTTTAAAACTTTAAAAATGTTCAATTATTTCAGGTTTTTGGTGTGTGTGTGTGTGTGTGTGTGTGTGTGTGTGTAGATATATTTACAACGTCAGATTTACACAGATGAGCCATTTTGAAAAGTGGTTGGCTTTTTATAAGTTGTTTTTTTAAAACATGAAATTTGCACAGATGAAGCACCTGAGTGGCTAAACTTTAAACTCAGTATAAAGTTTAGACTTTATTTTACATTTTTTACCCTAAAGCCTGGAGTCGACATACTTGAATTTTCATTTGCTCTTTTAATGATTCAGTTAAACGGAAGAGCTGCATCTTGGACATTATTTATTCCAAAGAGTGGGTCATTTATTATCATGAGAAAGTTAAAAACCTGTATTACAGTGAAAGAAGGTAGGCAAAGGGGTTTTGCATTTCTCCTGAAAGAATTGTATTTTCATTGGGGTTTGTGCTTCGGTGGGGGTATAATTCTCCTCTGTGAGTTCAAAGTTGGAGCTACTGATGGTGAAATTTGGGTGCAGGTGTAACTGAAAAGATTAACAGACCTTTCTAAACTACATGCACAAATATAATTCTTTCCTAGAGCAACTGCATTCCCTATTTATATGACGAGTGCCGTTTTTAATGCTGCTTTTGATATAACAATCTACCTGAAGGCTCTGTTGCAGAAGAACTCTTTTATTTCTGATTGCTGTTTGACAGCCTGATCTCTCTTGCACCGTTTGCCTAGTAGTCCCTAATTATGCCATGTTGCTTGAAATCATTCTTCCCTCTAGCTTTAAAACATTGCCACCCTCTTTGAACGTAATTCCTTGCCTCTTCAGTTTACCATCCAGAAGCTACTTGGGTATTTTGTTGTCCTCTTATGTCCTGCCTGGGAAAGTTGTGTTATTTATTGAAGTGCTCTGCCCCTAGTAAGCCCTGCATTCAAGTACCAGGGCACTTTTTATTTTTTATGGTATTTGTTAAGCGCTTACTCTGTGCCGGACACTGTGCTGAGTGCTGGGGTAAGCACAAGCTAATCAGGTTGGACACAGCCCCTGTCCCACTTGGGCTCACAGTCCTTAATCCCCGTTTTAGGAGATGGAGGGAACTGGGGTATGGAGAGAAGTGAAGTGACTCTCCCAAGGTCACACAGCAGACAAGTGGTGGGGTTGGGATTAGAACCAAGGTCCACCTGACTCCCAGGCCTGTAATCAAGAGAAGCAGCATGGCTCAGTGCAAAGAGCCCGGGCTTCGGAGTCAGAGGTCATGGGTTCAAATCCCGGCTCCTCCACTTGTCAGCTGTGTGACTTTGGGCAAGTCACTTAACTTCTCTGGGCCTCAGTTACCTCATCTGTAAAATGGAGATTAAGACTGTGAGCCCCTCGTGGGACAACCTGATCACCTTGCAACCTCCCCAGTACTTAGAACAGTGCTTTGCATATAGAAAGTGCTTAATAAATGCCATTATTGTTATCCGTCCATTAGGCCGTGCTTTTTCATTGTTTATGATCCAGTCACGGGGGTCACTTTAATCCTGGACCCACCAGGGGGCTTTCCTCACCACTGTTTAGGAGTGGGAGCCCCACTGTAATACTTGGTTGCATCCTGTTAATCCCTTTTAATTCCCCACTGACTGGTCCCACTTCTCTCACCATGACTGCGGATGTAAAATCAACTGTGGCCATGTTGGGATGAGGATCTTGACTTTGGAAGCAGTGATTTGAGGGTGGGGCAGGGGGAGGGAGAGAACTTTGGCTTGGAGAGGTTCCCACTGGGTATCCTTTGCCCAGATCCCACCAGAGGCTTAGTCTGTCCCTGTTTTGGCACTGCATTGGGTGTTCTGTAAGCGTGGAGGTGATACTAAAGAAACTGCTTAAGAAGTTGGAAATGATGTCAATGGGAAGTTGGGCTAAATCTCAGCCGGATTAAAAGTCAGTCACTGCACTTGTTCTCTAGACCTACGGTGTGGTCTGAAAATTAAAGCCATGTCGGTATCTTCCTTGACGTATCGGTCTTGATTCCATTTTTGTGCCTTGTTTTCTTCATCTCTGGGAAGTGTGCAGCCTAGGAAGCAGAACGTGACACTGTTTCTGTCCTGTGTCATAGATGAACACTTGGGATTTTGTGTACAGATCCCCAGGTGCAAGCTTGGACATTAATCTAAGTCATTTTTTGAGGCACATAGTTGATCCACTCTGCTTTGTTCACTCTGCAGAGCGGCACATAATCATTTCCGTGTGTGTGTGTGTGTGTGTGTGTGTGTGTGTGTGTTTGTGTGTGCGTGCATGCTTCCAGAGCACAGTCATCAGTTCTTGTATCACTGATTCAAGGACTTTCTTGCTGTTTTGGCATGAGAGTAAGCTTAGAGACATAATAATTATTGTCATTTCATAAAAAGACGGTGTTAATTCCTTCTATAAAGAGGAAAATGCCTTTTTTATCGTTTGGCCGGTCTTAAACGTGATCTTCCAATGGCAAGGCAGTCTTCTGAGATGATGAAAGTTCAAACTAAAATTTAAAAATCGGCACAAGTAAAATACATGTAGATGAGTGGCATTTTAGTTTGCTCTCCCTTTCGCTTTAAAAGCAAACAAAAAATTATAAAGTATTAAATTACACCAAAATTAAATGAGGATGCTCTGTTTCATGAGACCAACAGCAAATTTAGAGTGAATTCAACCTTGTGCTGCTGATTTTTGAAGTCCAGAAGTTTCCTCTGACTCTTTAGGTGAGTAGAGAATAGTCAGTAAAAGTTCCTAGATGGTATTTAACCTGTATACCAACTGAACTGTTCGAGTACGTTGAAAAATGCATCCTTTGAAAATAAAAATGTCTCTGGCTATTAATATGTACAAGATCGTAGAATAAAACTTATTTGGGCATCCAGGCTCAAAAGAGGCAGTGATGCAGGCAAGCCACAGCAGTTTAATGTTGAAAGAGAAGTTCAGAATTTAAAGACTTCAGTTATAGAAAAGAAGCTGGAGGGAAAGTGAAGTTTGGGTTTAATGTGGTGCAGCAGACAGCTATTCATCTTCCGATTGTCATATACCATGGAAAGGAGCATGGCCTAATGGATAGAAAACAGGCCTGGGAGTCAGAAGGACCTGAGTTCTAATCCTGCCCCTCCCACTTGTCTGCTGTGTGACCTAGGGCAAGTCACTTCATTTCTCTGGACCTCAGGGACCTCATCTGTAAAGTGGGGACTAAGACTATGAGCCCCATATGGAACATGTGATGTTCATCTAGCACGTCATATGGAATGATGATGATGTGCACCTAGATGCACATTAATGATGTGCATCTAGCTTTATTTCTATTTAATCTGATGACTCGACACCTGTCCACATGTTTTGTTTTGTTGTCTGTCTCCCCCTTCTAGACTGTGAGCCTGTTGCTATATATGTTGCCAACTTGTACTTCCCAAGCGCTTAATACAGTGCTCTGCACACAGTAAGTGCTCAATAAATACGATTGAATGAATGAATGAATGAATGAATGAATGAACATGGACTGTGTCCAACCCAATTAGCTTGTATCTCCCCCAGCACTTAGAACAGTGCTTGGCATATGGGAAGCACTTAGCAAACACCATGGGGGAAAAAAAGGAGGATAGTCACAGGTAGTGCATTGGAAAATTAGCTGATCACATGGATATCAGGACTGCAGTAAATACCACAGCATTTACTTTTCATTGGTTTTCCAACTAAAAATGTCTCTGTTATATTGTTGTACTCTCCCAAGAACTTACTACAGTGCTCTGCACACAGGAAGCATTCAGTAAATATGATCGATTGATGAGTTTGTGGCTGGCGTAGCCTTTCTTTAAAAGCTCCACTTTCTTATACCTGTATATATGTATATATGTTTGTACTTATTTATTACTCTATTTATTTATTTATTTTACTTGTACATATCTATTCTATTTATTTTATTTTGTTAATATGTTTGGTTTTGTTCTCTGTCTCCCCCTTCTAGACTGTGAGCCCACTGTTGGGTAGGGACCGTCTCTATATGTTGCAAACTTGTACTTCCCAAGCGCTTAGTACAGTGCTCTGCACACAGTAAGCGCTCAATAAATACAATTGATTGATTGATTGATTGATTATCCAACAGACAATTACTCTCCCCCGCTTCAAAGCCCTTTTGAAGGCACATCTCTTCCAAGAGGCCTTCCCTGACTCAGCCTCATTTCCTCTTCTCCCATTCCCTTCTGCATCAGCCTGACTTGCTTCCTTTATTCATCCCCCTTCTCAGCCCCACAGCACATACATGTACTTTATTTATGTTTATTAATGTCTGTCTCCTCCTCTAGATTGTAAACTTGTTGTGGGCAGGAGATGTGTCTGTTATAGTGTGCTCTCCCCAGCTGTACTAAGGTACAGCACTCTGCACACAGTAAGTGCTCAATAAATGTGATTGACTGATTATGTGCAGCTGTCAATGGAAGCAGACTCCTTTTTCCTCCTGGCTTTCCCACCTTAGGTGTCAGCTTTTCATTTATCATGTAAAGGGGAATGCTTTGGAGGGGAAAGTTCCTCACGAGCAGGGAACATGTCTACCAACTCTGTTCTAGTGTATTCTCCCAAGCACTTAGTACGGTGCTCTGCACACAGTAAGTGCTCAATAAATACGAACTGACTAGAATGTATTCGAACTGACTAGAATGTATTCCTTTAGACTGTAAGCTCATTGTGGGTAGGGCATGTGTCTGTTTATTGTTGTGTTGTACTCTCCCGAGGGCTTAGTACGATGCTGTGCACACAGTAAGCGCTCAGTAAATATGATTGAATGAATGAATGATTCTTGGGAAATATACTCTGTTTGGAATCTGAATCTGAATTTCTCCATAGGCATAGGAGTCAAAAGCGATTGACTTGCCCAGTGTTGAAAAATTTAGAACAAAGTGGTCAGTGACAAAAGTTACCTTTAAAGGACTATCTATTTCTAAGTATGTTAGAATTATCTCCTTGTTTTTTCACAGTGGCCCATGAGAATCCTTTGAGGTAGGCTATTTGAAGGGCTAGTTTTGTAGATGTTTGGGTGATTTACTCTACCCACCTTCAAAGCTTTTTTTGAAGGCACATCTCCAAGAGACCTTCCCTAACTAAGCCCTCAATTCCTCTTTTCCCACTTGCTTCTGTGTAGCCCTGATTTGTTCCCTTTATTCACCCCTCCTTCAGGCCAAAGCCCATAATTTATTTATTTATAGTATGTCTGTCTCCCCCTCTAGACTGTAAGCTTGTTGTGGGCGGGGAACGTGTCTACTGACTGTTATATCGTGTCCTCTCCAGCGCTTTGTTCAGTTCTCTTCACATAGTAAGCACTCAGTAAATATGATTGATTGATTGATTGATTTTCTAATTTTATGTGGCTGCAGCTGGTGTTTCATTTTTCCTCCTATGTGACCCTCTTTTCCTTTTCTCTTTTATAACTGATCCTTGGGTTTCCACCAATAAATGACAATGTGTTCCCAAACTTAATTTTTAATGTTCTCTAAGCTGTAGCTCTTGGCTGAAGGTGATACTACCAAGTGTCTTCAGAGAAATCTCGTGGATTTAAATTTATTTGGAACTTAAAAGCAAACGACTAGTTCTTCCCCTTTAAGGGAAATTAAAAGCAAAACTTTGTTGGTTTTGGGGGTGTGGGTATTGGTGTGGGGGTCAGTGTGCAGGATAATAACCCCAAGGGTTTTGATTGGCTGCAATCTCATCTGCTGGGGACTGAGATTTGATTTGGGGAATTAGAAGTTTACTTTTAAAAAGGGGAGTTATTTAGAGCCGGAAGAGTCTGTGGGGTGTGGCTTGCTTTCTTATAGTGCTTTATAGTTAAGCAGTAGGTCTCTTAGTGATTTCAGTGCAGACTTATTGGTGCCTTCATTAACTAATTTGGGCATAATGACTTCTTCTTTATTGGTTCGATGCATCCTTGCCATCAAAGCAACACTTTTGATTTTGACAAAGAAGAATGTAAGGCATTTTCCTTCCTGTGCGATGCACTCTTATTTTTACATTTCCAAGTATTCTAAATCGTACTTTTTCAAAGCCATGTACATTGTATTTCATGAAATGTACATAAATTAAGTCAACTATCTATTTCATTTTCCTGGATTTAGAGAATTTGGAACCTCATGCTTGCAGCAATATAGAGACTTTCCTGATTCCCTTGATTGACTCTCGGACCAAGTAAATCTAATGCCTTTGAATTGTTATTTAAACAGCAAGAAAATGGTTGAAATACATTTTCAAAAAAGAAATCCAAGGGCTTCTGCCAGCCAAATTTTCCACTATTAATCAGCTTGTTAAAAGAGTTTTCACCATATATAAAAATACAGTGAAGAAAGAGCTGTGCTTTTTTATTATGACTCTTGGGAAACAAGCATCTTAGAAGCAGTTGTATTTCCTTCTATTTAAGTTGAAGGAATCGAAACGCATGTGTCGGGTTTTGGATCCTGCTCCTGAGTCCTGGATACTGTAAATACTCGTTTGGGCCAAACTAAATGAAAACATCTTGTGGCCCTAGAGAGTGTTTTCCCTGTCCTGGTCACTCTAACATTGTATAAAATTTACCTTATATTACAAGAAATAGTGCACGATAAAAATTGCTCATTAACAGTTAGCTAAAACTTGTGAGTCAAATCATGTTATTTGGAAAACTTAATTTACGGAATCGTTCTTGAGCCTATATAGTACGGTGAAAAACAGAAGGCTGATAATTGAGTTGTACAGGAAGCAGTGTGGCCTAGTGGAAAGAGCACAGGCCCGGGAGCCAGCAGACTTGGGTTCTAATCCAGACTGTGCCAGTTGCTCAGTTTGTGTCCTTGGGCAAGTCATTTATCTTCCCTGTGCCTTAGTTTCTTCACCTGTAACCTGTTCTCCCTCCTACTTAGACTGTGCGCTTCATGTGGAATGGAGCCTGCATCCTACCTAATTATTTTGTGTTTTTCCCAGTGCTTAGTACAGTGTTTGGCACATCGTAGGTGCTCAGCAATTATTATTATTATTATTATTTTCTGTTCTTAAGTGATATAAGTGTTCAGTTAGGCAAATTCCAATTTCTTGAGTGACCTGGAATTTGAGCCACCTCTAATGTGGTATTTATGTTAAACATTTAAAAAAATAGGTTGTTCTGTTTTTAACTCTCCGTAGAATTAAAAATGAAGCACCCTGGGGAGGAAAGGCTGAATAAAATACATTTAAAATGCATTTTGTACACCTGCACATTTTGTCACATTTTTGATGATTATTTTTTGTAAATGAAATTTAACATTTTCAAACCCATGATATTTTTGAAAATACAGCTGGAATTCTAAGCATACACAATTATTCAACAGCATAATGAGACATTTTTTATTTCTCCATGGATGCAGTTGTTTAACTTTACCCTTTTCGATTCGGCTTATTGATAACAATAATGATCATAATAATAACAGTAATAATAAGACATTTTAAAACACTTCTATTGAAAACTCATATTAGACCAGTATGAGGATTGCCAGTGAATGGCATAATTTGAAACAAAGATATATGTTAAAGCAGAGATTTTTCAGTAATTTTTAGATATAGTACTACTGCTGTCTTAAGCTCCAGGAGAATGGGAGGAGGGTAATGATGGGACCTCAAGTTTTAGGTTGCCTGCCCCTCTTACCTTATTATTATGGCCTTTGTTAAGCACTTACTATGTGCCACACACTGTACTAAGCGCTGGGGTGGATACAAGCAAATCCGGTTGGACACAGTCCCTGCCCCACATAGGGCTCACAGTCTCAATTCCCCATTTCCCCCAGGAAGTAACTGAGGCCCAGAGAAGTGAAGTGACTTGCCCATGGTCACACAGCAGACAAGTGGCAGAGGCGGGATCAGAACTCATGACCTTCTGACCCCTAGGCCCATGCTCCAGCCACTACACCATGCTGCTTCTCCTGAAGCTGACGTCGCCACAGGGACTCCTGGTTTTTGCTCTCTTCTATCCCTTACCTCTCCCTCCCCTACTCATCTCTTTCTCAGTCTTTCAAAAGTGCACACACTTAGACAAAAGAATAATCATTGGAGTGCCTAGCAGTAGGAGCAGGGGCTTGAGCAGTTGACAAAAGGAAACAGCTCTAGTAATGTACTATCTTATTACTACTTCAGGCACTGTTGCTACTTTTTCTTTCAAGATCTTCCTCCACCTCCCCTTTATTCCCCCAGTTCCTCTTGTTTATCTCTTGTTGCAATTTCTACAATTGCTGTACGCCTTCCATACTTCGAAGAGCTCCCAGAAGATTAAACCCCTCTGGAGTAGACAATGACCATGTTAAATTCCCATTAAAAAGCTGTGGTAGACCAATTAGTATTTCTGAAATATATCTCACAGCCAAGCAGTAGAATTTAGTGATTTATTGAGCACCTCACGTGGGCAGAACACTGGACTAATAAGAGGTTGGAAGAGTACCAAAGAATCAGAAAAATACGGTCCCCATCCTCAAGGAGTTTACAGCCTGTTGAGAGAGACAGAAACAAAATGATTGACAGAAAAGAGGGAGAGTAAGCACTTAAATAGTAGGGTAGGGAAGCTGATACGTTCAATGCCTAGAGATTCTATAGGTAGAGGGCATGGTGAGACTGAAGTGGCTAAATAGACATCTAGTTATTAGATATCTCATGCGGAGCTAATTTCTTTCCAGGCTAGGTTTTCGATTTATTGTGTAAAATGACTTCACTTGTTTTGGGTTGGTTTGTGTGTTTTGAAAAATCAAGACCTGCATTTCTGGCTCTCTTAAAATTTAACGTTTCTAACACTAGCAATAAGTTTGTAAATTTCTTCAAGATGGTGAGTCAGAAGTATGAAATTCTTAATGTGTGGTGTGGACGGAATGTAAAAAGAAATGCCATCTATGTTAGCTCAAGTGCATTACAATGAAAAAGTGAAATAACATATACAGTGTTTCAGAAATGTATAATAAATAACATGACCATTTCTGTAAATCTGTATGGAGGTAGCCTTTATTTTGCTTTAGTCATTTTCCAGAATTTTGCTTAGGAAAAAAAAATATTTGAAATATATAGAAAACACTTTCAATATTTAATTGTAATGAAAAGATTGATATTTTTTAGATTTTAGAATTATTTGGGAAAATATTAGCTTTTCTCTGCCCAGGTAAAAATTTTTGCTCTCTTGCTTGATGGGTGACAGCTGGATAAAATGTCTATATAAACACAGAGAGGCTTAGAACCTTTATTCATTACAAAATTAATGCAGTTGCCAGGAAATACATTTTGGGATATTCACCTAAAAATTTTTTCCCCCTTGCCATTATTTTGAAAAAAAAAAATTTCTAAAACAGTAGAGGTATCGGTTACCTGACAGTTCTTTTAACCAATTTATGGATAGTTTGACAATGTCTTAAACAGTCTTTATTTAAAGAGAAATGTTGCTTCTGCCATCAGTGAAATTTAATGGTGACAGGTTAGTTTGGAAAAATATATATTTTTAAGATATGGCTTCACTCGTAATAGAATTGGAGCTAGCTATCGTTATTTGGAAATCAGTTAATTTTCGCATGCTCACTTGATAAGCTAAAGACCCCATTCCTCAAGTACAAACATATTCTGCCACTTCCCTGCCAGAAGCAGTTGTTTTTGCTGTTTCTCTAACTGGGTGAGGTTCTCTTTCTCCAGAATTATGCCATGCTGTGGTTAGCCATGGCCTATGAGTGGAAAATGTATTCACCCTTTTTGAAAAAAAAAATCACAGGATTTCCAAGAAATATGCCATTTACTATACTAAATCTTTGAGCAAATTCCTCTCCAGGCAAAATGCAATAAAGAAGCTGCCATCTGACTTATCCAACCTCCCTTCCCAACTCTGCTCTTGTCTATTAAGACAAGATCAAGCATCAACTTCTCTTAATTCTTGGTCCCCATCATTTCTTCTTATAATCACCAACAACGCACTAAACAATTATTGAAAAGATCAGCGCCGGAAGAAATTTGACAGGGTGTGATTTTTTTTCCCTATTTTTCCAGTTTTTCAAATGCTACTCACCTCCCTCCTCGGTGTTGAATGATTCACCTTAAACAAGCTATTTTGTCAAATTCTCGCAGACCTGTCAACCTAATCATTGGGAGAATATGAAGGGAGAGAAGGCTGTTCTAAAGACTTAAACAATGTTTCGTGACCTCTGGCAAATCGAGTACGGTGTATTTTAACTACAGTGGCTTTACAACCAAATCATGTTGCATTGCCAGTGCCCTGCTTTACATTTATTATGCATTAGGTACTGTACTATTATGGCTGTGGAAACCTCCTTTCGTGTGGGGCTCTTAAGAAACTAGCATGGAAAATAAGAAGTTATTTTGGTTAGCTTCCCTCCAAATATGTTGGGAGGTTTACAGGGGGGGTCTGGATTATAAGAGCTGCCCTCTTTTATATTCCATCAGGAATTCCCAATATCAGGTTCACTACAGCAGTATCACACCTTTTAAAAAATGTCCTTCATGACTAATATTTTAATCTCCTTGTGCATCAATTTAGTAATATATTCCTTGAGTTTGTAAAATGTATTTCAGTTTTATCCTTCCGTCTTTGGAGAGACTGCGAGAGAGAGAGCTTTTTAAATTTCTAGCAGCCTCTTGGGTGGATTATTACCATTATTATTACTATTACTATTATCATTATCATCATCATTGTATTTGTTAAGCGCTTACTATTTGTCAAGGGCTGTTCTAAGCGCGGGGGTAGGTACAAATTAATTGGGTTGGACACAGTCCCTTTCCCACGTGGAACTCACGATCTAGTAGGAGGGATGAATGAAATATTATAGAAATGAAATATAGGGTTGTAATTCAGTTCAAAGATAGTGTTGCTGATAATGAGATTGCATCCATGGATGTGTGTCAGACTGGTGATTCAGTACTTGTTCTCCCTCCTATTTAGACTGTGAACCCCATGTGGGACCTGATTTTCTTGTATCTATCCCAGTGCTTAGCACATAGCAAGTGCTTAAAAATACCACTTACTACTACTACTATTATTATTATTATTATTATGAGCACCACTCAGACATTAATGGTTAACAGGGGAAAGGGATATCCCACTGCCAGCAGTAGAGAGACGTGAGTTGTTTTTACTGTTAGCAGGGTTTGCACCGACCCATCCGCACTTTCTCAGCCTTTCAGTCAATCAGTGGTATTTGTTGAGCGCTTATTGTGTGCAGAGCACTGAAATCAATCCCTTTACCTCCTGTAACAACACATTGCAAGGAGGCCACTAGGATGAACAGGTTCGTTCAGGTTTCTGTTCTCAGGGATAGTTGCTCTCAGGTGGACAGCATAGAAATATTCATTATCAGTGGAGTCAGAATACAGAAAATGATCAACAGAATATACATCAACTTATAAAATGCTGAGGATGAGCGATAAATGATGGTTGAATGCAAGAGGCCAGATTGTAAGATACTTGAAAGCAGGAATATATTATATTGTTATGTTATTTATGTTATTATGGAAGCAGTGTGGCTCAGTGGAAGGAGCACAGGGCTTGTCATTCAGAGGTCGTGGGTTCTAATCCCAGGCCTGCCACTTTTCAAGTGTGTGACTTTGGACAAAGTCACTTAACTTCTCTGTGCCTCGGTTCCCTCATCTGTAAAATGGGGATTAAGACTGTGAGCCCCATGTGGTACAACTTGATTACTCTGTATTCCCCTCCAGTGCTTAGAACAGTGCTTGGCACGTAGTAAGCGCTTAACAAATACCATTATTATTGTTATATACAATGTATTACATAATAATATATATTATATTAATGTCATTCTCCCCCTCTAGACTGTAAGCTTATTGTGGGCAGGGAATATGTCTGCTTGTCGTATTATATTCTCCCCAGCACTTAGTACAGTCCTCTGCACAAATTAAGTGCTCAATAAATATGATGGAATGAATGAGTGGATCGTGTCTACTTACTCTTTTGGAATTCTCCCAAGATCTTACAATGATATTCTGCCCAGAGTTTGTTAGAACAGGTAGGAGGGGGGAAAAGTGGATCGATAGGTCAGTGAGTAATGAAATAGCAGGGTGTATAAATTGATGTGTACAAAAGTGCTACAGGTAGTGGAGAGTAAAAAAAAAAAGTGCCAAGGTGGTAGTTAAAGTGTTGTAACCTGACATGACGAGAAAGTTAATTGGGAAAGGCCTCATGGAGGAGATGAGGTTTCAGACAAGCTTTGATCTTTGGGGAGAGGTAGAGTACGGACCTGGGAAGGACCCGATTCTAATCCGGGCTCCACCACTTGCTTGCTGTATTACCTTGGGCAAGTCACTTAACGTCTCTGTGCCTCAGTTTCCTCAATTGTAATATGGGGATAGCTGTACTCCTTCCTACTTGACTGTGAGCAGAACAGGGGCTGTGTCTGACTTAAGTAACTTGTACCTAGCCTAGCGCTGTGAACAGTGATAGACACATGGTAAGTGTTTAACAAATACCATTTAAAAAAATACTGAGGTCTGATGGATTTGAAAGGGGGCATTCCAGGCAGGAGCTCACTGTGGGCAGGGACGTGTCTACCGATTCTGTTATATTGTGCTCTCCCAACCGCTTAGTGCCGTGCTCTGTAAATGCTCAATAAATACCATTGATTGATTGAGGAGGAAGGGCATCTCACATACTCAGGTCTGTCTTTAATTCTTTTTGTTCTGACGACTTGACACCTGTCCACATGTTTTGTTTTGTTGTCTGTCTCCCCGATCTAGACTGTGAGCCTGTTGTCGGGTAGGGACCGTCTCTATATGTTGCCAACTTGTAATAATAATAATAATGATGGCATTTATTAAGTGCTTACTATGTTCAAAGCACTGTTCTAAGCGCTGGGGAGGTTATAGGGTGATCAGGTTGTCCCACGGGGGCTCACAGTCTTAATCCCCGTTTTACAGATGAGGTAACTGAGGCTCAGAGAAGTTAAGTGACTTTCCCAAAGTCACACAGCTGACACGTGGCAGAGCTGGGATTTGAACCCATGACCTCTGACTCCAAAGCCTGGGCTCTTTCCATTGAGCCACGCTGCTTCTCCGACTCCCAGGCCTGTTTCTTCTTCTTGTACTTCCCAAGTGCTTAGTTCAGTGCTCTGCACACAGTAAGCGCTCAATAAATATAATTGAATAAATGAATGTCTTTTGATCATTTATTTTTTACGTAATAATAATAATAATAATGATCCTTATTATACTTTTACTTATAATAATGGTACTTGTTAAGCGCTTACTTTGTGCCAAGCACTGTTCGAAGCGCTGGGTTAGATACAAGGTAGTCAGGTTGGACACAGTCCCTGTCCCACATGGGGCTCACAGTCTTAATCCCCATTTTACAGATGAGGGAACTGAGGCCCAGAGAAATGAAGTGACTTGCCTAAGGTCACACAGCAGACACATGGCAGAGCCGGGATTAGAATCCGTGCCCTTAATAATTATAATAATAATGATGGCATTTATTAAGTGCGTACTATGTGCAAAGCATTGTTCTAAGCACTGGGGAGGTTACAAGGTGATCAGGTTGTTCCACGGGGGGCCCACCGTCTTAATCCCCATTTTGCAGGTGAGGTAATTGAGGCATAGAGAAGTGAAGTGACTTGCCCAAAGTCACACAGCTGACAGTTGGCAGAGCCGGGATTTGAACCCCTGACCTCTGACTCCAGAGCCCATGCTCTTTCCACTGAGCCACGCTGCTTCTCCTTCTCCCAGGCCTGTGCTCTATCTTCTAAACCCCGCTGCCTATCATATGCAACCATTCAAGATACTTTTAAAATATATTTTAACTTGGTGAGAAAAATACTTTTAGTAAAAGTCTAGATTAAGCAGTATAACTAGACTGACCAGAAATCGGAAGATGACCTCTAATCATTTTTTAAAAATCATGTTGTCAAGTTGGGAAGACTGCCCATGAATCATTCTCAAGTGCCTCAAGGCTCGTTTCCTGCTTGCTGCCTGGTAGAATTTTCTAAATTAGCTAACCAAACTCTACTTTCAGCACTTCACTTCCAGATTTAGTTCAGTTCTTCGAACCAAGGAAAACATGAAATGTTTGTGGGTGTTCTCTTCTTGAGAAAACCCTTTACTCTGATGCTACTCTGGCATAAACTCATTGTGGGCGGGGAGTGTGTCTGTTTATTGTTGTATTGTACTCTCCCAAGTGCTTAGTACAGTGCTCCGCACACAGTAAGTGCTCAATAAATACGGTTGAGTGAATGAATGAATGAACAAATTCATTGTTAGATTTAAGCTCCGTAAGCGGGCCGAATGGTTTGCCGCGAAGAAAGTGTGTTATTTTCACCTCGCCAGCAACTAGATCTTTGTTTCTAAGAGGGATGGAAATCTTTGGGCTGAAAATGAACAGGCAAATAAATTCATCTTGATGTTACTGAATTGAGCATTGAAGTAAAGCAAGGGGAGAAATAAGCCCCCGTGAGAGGGAAAATATAGGCATGTGTATTAGAGAAGTAATTCTCCGTACCCTTATTTAAGTCCTGGGGGGAAGAAAGTCCAGGTAGATGACCAAACAGGTGGGTGGGTGGCTTTTTTTTTTTTTGATTAGTGTTTTAAGTTTCCAGAAGCAAAGCTCACATTTTGGTTGTTGCTCGGTTGTATTTTTAGAAATTTAATGAAGATGGTGTGGCCAAGAAACCCGAAAGGCCTCGCTGTTTCTAGGCAAAACAATTGTAGAAAAAGTGTTTTGGCAAGTTTGATTATTGTTTTCTTTTTTTTTTTGAAGGTTTCCTGTCTCTCCTATAATGCAGGGGGTTAAGGAAAACTTGCATTGTAGTTACCTGTTCGATGCCATGCATATGCAGCTGAGCATTTCTTCCGCCACTGGGGCATGCTGTAGCCAAACAGCTTCATGTTGTTGGGAAAATGTTACGTAATTCCCTGACAACTTTCTAGCTAACACGCAGAGTGAAAACATGTTACAGCTGAACTGAGTGAACTTTAAAGTCCCCCTTACACCACAGTTGAGGACTAAACGAACTTGCGCCTCACCTGGATCAATATCTGGGAATATGCCAGGCTTCCATCATCTCTGAAGACTGAAACAGTCAGGCCTAGTGGATAGAGCGCGGTCCTGGAAATCGGAAGGACCTGGGCTCTAATCCCAGCTCTGCCACGTGTCTGCTGAGTGACCTTGGGCAAGTCACTTCTCTTCTCTGGGCCTCAGGTACCTCATCTGTAAAATGGGGATTAAGAGTACGAGCCCCATGTGGGACAGGGACTGTGTCCAACCCAATTTACCTGCTTTCACCCCAACACTTAGTACATTCCTGGTACATAGAAAGCGCTTAACAAATACCCCAAATGAAAATATGTATATGTCTCTCACGTCATCAATATTCTTATGAAATCAAGTTTTTACATTTATTTTAAACGTATAAATTAGGCTATTCACAGAAGTTTCAGTTAAAAAACTGAACGTACAAGAGATTGAGGACAGGACATATCTTTTGGTGTACCTGTTTTTAACAAGCTCACTGTAGAGGTTTTCTAAATACTCAACTTTTAATCTTTAGTATGCCTTCTCTTTACTCCCTTTCATCCTCACACCTTCTCTGTTAGTAAGCATTTTGGAGGCTTCTAATAGTACTACTAATTATAGTATTGTTATTATTACCAGTAATAGTACTTATTAAGCACTTACTATGTGCCAAGCACTGTTCAGCGCTTAGAACAGTGCTCAGCGCTTAGAACAGTGCTTGGCACATAGTAAGCACTTAACAAATGTCATTATTATTATTATTAAGTCCTGGGGTAATAATAATATTAATAGTTATGGTATTTGTTAAGTACTTACTATGTGCCAAGCACTGTTTTAAGCACTGGGGTACATACAGAGTAATCAGGTTGTCCCATGTGAGGCTCACAGTCTTAATCCCCATTTTACAGTTGAGGTAACTGAGGCCCAGAGAAGTGATGTGACTTGCCCAAGGTCACACAGCAGACAAGTGGTGGAGCTGTGATTAGAACCCATGTCCTCTGACGCCCAAGCCCAGGCTCTTTCCACTAAGCCACGCTGCTTCTCAAGGAGCTTGTATCCACTAAGTGTGACAAGATAATCAGGTCCCATATAATAATAATAATAATGATGGCATTTGTTAAGCACTTACTATGTGCAAGGCATTGTTCTAAGCGCTGGGGGGGGTGTTACAAGGTGATTAGGTTGTCCCACATGGGGCTCACAGTCTTCATCCCCATTTTACAGAAGAGGGAACTGAGGCTCAGAGAAGTTAAATGACTTGACCAAAGTCACACAGCTGGCAAGTGGCAGAGCCGGGATTAGAACCCATGACCTCCGACTCCCAAGCCCGGGCTCTTTCCATGGAGCCACACACAGTGTAAGTAGGAAGGAGAACATGTCTTGAATCCCCATTTTGCAGTTGAGGGAACTTAGGCACAGAGAAGTGAATCGACTTGCCCAGGGTCACCCCTCAGACAAGGAGTGGAGCCAGGATCAGAACCCAGGTCCTTCAGGATCAGAACCCAGGTCCTTCAGGATCAGAACCCTGGTCCTTCTGACTTCCAGCCCCGTGCTCTAGCCACTAGGCCACACTACTTCCCCTTCATGCTGTCCACATTCCCACTTTTCCCCTGTGTATTGTATAGTAGAACGGATCATTTTAAAGTTAATTCCACATATACCAACTCTTAGAAGGAAGGACTGTAATGCCTACGTCAAATTCATCTAGGCTACGAATACACAAGCTTGCCCTCTAGACTGTAAGCTCGCTGAAGGCAGGGAATGTATTGTTAAATTGCACTCGCCCAAGTGCTTAGTATGTGCTTTGCACATAGTAAGTGTTTAATAAATATGATTGAATGAAATTGTATTGTGTCACATGGTGTTAAATGGAGTCTCCTGTGTGACCTTGGGCAAGTCACTTAACTTCTCTGAGCCTCAGCTACCTCATCTGTAAAATGGGGATTAAGACTGTGAGCCCCACATGGGACAACCTGATCACCATGCATATCCCCAGCGCTTAGAACAGTGCTTTGCACATAGTAAGCTCTTAACAAATGGTATCATCATCATTATTATTACTGCCAGATAATGGGCAGGTAGGGAGTTGTTGAGCCCCCTCTATTTCATTCATTCAATCGTATTTATTAAGTGCTTACTGTGTGCAGAGCACTGTACTAAGCACTTGGGAAGTACAAGTTGGCAATCAATCAATCAGTCAATCATATTTATTGAGCGCTTATTGTGTGCAGAGCACTGTACTAAGCGCTTGGGAAGTACAAGTTGGCAACATATAGAGATGGTCCCTACCCAACAACGGGCTCACAGTCTAGAAGGGGGAGACAGACAACAAAACAAAACATGTGGACAGGTGTCAAGTCATCAGAATAAATAGAAATAAAGCTAGATGCACATCATTAAGAAAATAAATAGGATAGTAAATATGTACAAGTAAAATAAATAGAGTATTAAATCTGTACAAACATATATACAGGTGCTGTGGGGAGGGGAAGGAGGCTCCAGAGAGGGAGATGCTTCTGAGAAGAGGACCATGAATGAAACCAAACTAATGATGATGGAATCTGAGCATGCAGATTTGACAGTGTACTAAGCGCTTGGGAGAGTGTAATGTAGCAGTGTTGGCAGACATGTTCCCTGATCAGTGAAAAAGTTATGGGAGTTACTTCACCATATTTCCATAGTTTAAAATCCAGAATTCCCGGTCTCAGAGAAAGATTCACCCCCTTCCAGACTACTGTCCTATTCAAGTGTTAGTTTTCTATGAACATTTCTTGTCTTTCTTGGCTTTCTTGTCACTTGTGAATAATTTAATGGGATCTAAGTCTTCTCCGTGGCAACAGACTTTCCATTCTCAGGTCTGAGGGACCAAGTCAGCCTCGGTGAGATGAAAAGGATCATATGTAAGATAATAGCGTCCTCTGATTTCACAGGAAAACAAAACTCAAATCAGTTCGAAGTAAAAATCAATATATGTATATGGCCAGAATCTGGTTGAAATCAGAAACCTTTTTTTTTTTCTCTTTTAAATGTTCCTTCTTGGGTGAGACCTTTTCATAGATTAGTGTAATTTATGTAGGGCACTTTGAAAAGATTACATTCTTAACCAGCATTTAAAAGCTTTTGGTTATTTATCTGCACTATAGCACTTCATTTTTTTTCCACTACATTTGTTCCTGTGAATTGCATGCTCTATCAAGCCTTAAAGGGACTTTGAGGCCAAAATGATTCTGTTGAGGAAAAGGTAGTTTTGCTTTTGGCTTAGCCATTTGTACTTCCCAAGCGCTTAGTACAGTGCTCTGCACACAGTAAGCGCTCAATAAATACGATTGATGATGATGATGATGATGTGTTAAAATACGTTGGCTTGTGGGATGCAGCATGTTAGGTCTGAAAGTGTTTCAAATCAGAATGTCTTTGAACTTTTTGTCTGAGGATTTCAAAGCTTCAAAGATAGGGAAACTGAGGCTGAGAGATTTGTGCCAGTTTTCCAGGTTAAGATGAAGCAAGGAATAAATCTCCACCATCCTGACTTTAACCAGACTGTCTAGCTGATTACAATCAGTGTACTCTTTCTAGGAATGGCCAGCAATGGAATAATATGTGTGTATACTTGTGTAGGTGTGGTGAGGAGGATATGTTCTCCATTGGAGTAAAGGCAGAGACATAGGATTTTGCCAAACTCACTTAAAGGTTTTCAGGTGACTTATTGTATTTGATATTTGGTGTTTAATCGTTTGAAGCAATCAAATTCATTCAATCATATTTATTGAGCACTTACTGTGTGTAGAGCACTGTACTAATAATAATAATGGCATTTATTAAACGCTTACTGTGCGCAAAGCACTGTTCTAAGCGCTGGGGAGGTTACAAGGGGATCAGGTTGTCCCACGGGGGGCTTACAGTCTTAATCCCCATTTTACAGATGAGGTAACTGAGGCCCAGAGAACTGAAGTGACTTGCCCAAAGTCACACAGCTGACAATTGGCAGAGCCGGGATTTGAACCCATGACCTCTGACTCCAAAGCCCAGGCTCTTTTCTACTGAGCCACGCTGTTTCTTGGGAAGTACAAGCTGGCAACATAGAGAGACAGTCCCTACCCAACAATGGGCTCACAGTCTAGAAAGGGGAGACAGGCAACAAAACAAAACATGTGGACAGGTGTCAAGTCATCAGAATAAATAGAAGTAAAGCTAGATGCACATCAGGAGATGGATATTAAAATCAATTACAGCTACATACATAAGTGCTGTGGGGCTGAAAGGGGGGTGAATATTCATTCAGTCATATTTATTGAGCGCTTACTGTGTGCAAAGCACTGTACTAAGTGCTTGGGAAGTACAAGTTTGCAACATATAGAGATGGTCCCTACCCAACAGTGGGCTCACAGTCTAGAAGGGGGAGACAGACAACAAAACAAAACATATAAACCAAATAAAATAAATAGAATAAAAATGTACAAATAAAATAGAGTAATACATATGTACAGTATTTACAATACTATATGTACATGTAAATATATATAATATATATGACTGAAATGTATATATGTACATATATATTGTACATGTACAATATAAGTATGTACAGTAAATATGTACAATGTGTGACTTGCCCATGGTCACAAATCAGACAAGTGGCAGAGGCAGGATTACAACCCTGTGAGCATTGGTGGTTCAGTGGTAAAATCTCGCCTCCCACGCGGGAGACCCGGGTTCGATTTCTGGCCAATGCAGATGTTTCCCAGCACTTAGAACAGTGTTTTGCACATAGTAAGCGCTTAATAAATGCCATCATTATTATTATTATTAACCCACACCCTTCTAACTCCAGACCTGTGCTCTAGCCACTCCACCACGCTGCTTCTCACGCTTCTTTGGGGAAGCAATGTGACTTAATGGCAACAGCACTGGACTCGGAGTCAGAGGGCCTGGGTCCCCACCCCACAGCAGACAAGGGGTGGAGTCAGGATTAGAACCCATGACCTTCTGACCCCTGGGCCCACAGTCTACCCACTAGGCCATGCTGTGTCTCAGAGACCCACCCTTGTCCGTCCCAACCTGGGAAGAGCTACCCGGGGAGGCGCAGGGATGTGGGAATGGGGAAGATGGAAGCGGTGAGGACACCGCCTCACCTAGAGTGTGACTCACCCCCAGTCGCTCCACCAGCATCTCCAGTTCATCCTGAAGCTGTTTGTCTTCTTCAAACTGGAAGGGGACAGAGAGTGATAGTAACGTCTGTCTCCCGCTCTAGACTGTGAGCTCCTTGTGGGCAGGGGATGCGTTGGATTCATTCATTCAATTGTATTTATTGAGCACTTACTGTGTTTGACTCAGTCGTTCAATTGTATTTATTGAGCGCTTACTGTGTACAGTGCACTGGACTAACTGCTTGGGAAGTACAATTCAGCAACAAATGGAGACAATCCCTGCCCACAACGAGCTCACTGTCTAGAAGGGAATGTACTAGTGTATTCATTCATTCAACCGTATTTATTGAGTTCTTAAAGAGTAGAGCTCTGCATAGGTGATGCAGAAGGGAGAGAGAGTGGGGGAGAAGAGGGTTGAACCAAGGAAAGCCCCTTGGAGGAGGTGTGATTTTAATATGGCTTTGAAGGTGTGGGGAACGGTGGTCTGTTGGATATCCAGTGCTTAGAACAGTGCTCTGCACATAGTAAGTGCTTAATAAATGCCATTACATATGAAAGGAGAGAGAGTTCCGGGCCAGAGGGAAAACTTGGGCCAGGGCTTGGCTGCAGGCTAGACAAACTCGAGGTACGGTGAGTAGCTTGGCATCGCAGGAATGACGTGTGGGGGCTGAGGTGTAGTAGAAGAGTAGGGAAGTGAGGTAGGAGGCCGCAAGGTGATGGACTGATTTGAAGCCAGTGGTGAGGAGTTTCTGTTTGTTACAGAGGTGAACAGGCTCCCACTGGAGATTCTCGAGGGGTGGAGAGACCTGGGTTGAACGGTCTTGTGGAAAAATGATCCCCACAGCAGACTGAAGTGGGGAGAGACAGGAGGCGGGGAGGTCAGCCAAGAGGCTGATGCAGTAATCAAGGTGGGAGAGGATAAGTGCTTGTAGCAATGTGGTAGTAGCTTGGATGGAGAGAAAATGGACGATACTAGAGGTGTTGAGGCAGAACATTATTAACAAATTAAACCTTTGGACGAAAAAAAAATCACTTCCTCCAAAAAGGAGTCAAATGACTTTCCCATCACTGTAGACGGCACTACCATCCTTTCCGTCTCACAAGCCTGGAAGCTTGGTGTCATCCTCGACTCCACTGTCTCATTCACCCCACACATCCAGTCCGTCACCAAAACCTGCCGGTCTCACCTCCGCAACATTGTCAAGATCCGCCCTTTTCTCTCCATCCAAACCGCTACCTTGCTGGTTCAATCTCTCATCCTAGCCCGACTGGATTACTGCATCGGCCTCCTCTCTGATCTCCCATGCTCCTGTCTCTCCCCGCTTCAGTCTATACTTCACTCTGCTGCCTGGATCATCTTTGTGCAGAAACACTCTGGGCATGTTACTTCCCTCCTCATAAATCTCCCGTGGCTTGCCTGTCAACTTATGCATCAAGCAAAAACTCATCACTCTCGGCTTCAGGGCTGTCCATCACCTTGCCCCCTCCTACCTCACCTCCCTTCTCTCCTTCTCCAGCCCAGCCTGCACCCTCTGCTCCTCTGCTGCCGCAAACCTCCTCACTGTACCTCGTTCTCGCCTGTCCCACCGTCGACCCCCGGCCCACGTCCTTCCCCTGGGCTGGAATGCCCTCCCTCCACACATCCACCAAGCGAGCTCTCTTCCTCCCTTCAAAGCCCTACTGAGAGCTCACCTCCTCCAGGAGGCCTTCCCAGACTGAGTCCCCTTTTTCCTTTCCTCCTCCCCATCCCCCCTAGCCCTACCTCCTTCCCCTCCCCACGGCACTTGTATGTATATTTGTACAGATTTGTTACTCTATTTATTTTACTTGTACATATTTACTATTCTACTTATTTTGTTAATGATGTGCATCTAGCTTTAATTCTATTTGTTCTGAAGATTGTGACACCTGTCTACATGTTTTGTTTTCTTGTCTGTCTCCCCCCTTCTAGACTGTGAGCCCATTGTTGGGTAGGGACCATCTCTATATGTTGCCGGCTTGTACTTCCCAAGCGATTAGTACAGTGCACTGCACACAGTAAGCCCTCAATAAATATGATTGAATGAAAGAAAGAATGAATTGAATTGATTGAGCACTTACTGTGTGCGGGTCACTGTACTAAGCACAGAACAACAGACTTCGTAGATATGTTCCTTGCCCCCATGAGAAGTAGCATGGCCTAGTGGAATAATAATAATAATAATAATAATGGTGGTATTTGTTAAGCACTTACTATGTGCAAAGCACTGTTCTAAGCGCTGGGGGAGAATACAAGGTGATCATGTTGTCCCATGGGGGGCTCACATTCTTAAGCCCCATTTTACAGAGGAGGGAACTGAGGCCCAGAGAAGTTAAGTGACTTGCCCAAGGTCACACAAGTGGCTGAGTTAGGATTTGAACTGTGGACCCAGGAGTCTGAGGATCTGGATTCTAATCATGACTCCACAAGTTGCTTGCTGTGTGACCTTGGGCAAGTCATTTCAGGTCTCTCTACCTCAGTTGCCTCATATGTAAAATGGGGATTAAATCCTACTCCCTCCTATTTAGACTTTGAGCCCTATATGGGACGGGGACTGTGTCTAGCCTGATTAACTTGTGTCTAGCCCAGTTCTTAAAACAGTGCTTTACACATAGGAAGAATTTAACAAGTATGATAATAATAATAGTAATAATAATAATAACAGGAGCTTACAGTCTAGAAGGGAAACATTCCTGTTCATTACTTTTTGTTTGGGATACAGTGAGTATATTTGGGTTGTTGTAAAGAAGCTCAGTAATTCATTATCTGGTAATTCATTATAATTAATTCCTCCACATAAAAACCGTAAATAAGGTTTATTACATATTATCTCACTATCCAGGGAATTTTTAATAATATTCCTAAAATAAATTTGGTCTGCTGTGTGACCTTGGGCAAGTCACTTCACTTCTCTGGGCCTCAGTTATCTCATCTGTAAAATGGGGATTAAGACCGTGAGCCCCATGTGGGACAACCTAATTACCTTGTGCCTACCCCAGCGCTTAGAACAGTGCTTGTCACATAGTGCTTAATAAATACCATCATTAGTTAATTAATTAACCTGATTATGTTGTATCCACCCCAGTGTTGAGAACAGTGCTTGGCATGTACTTCCCAAGTGCTTAGTACAGTGCTCTGCACACAGTAAGCGCTCAATAAATATGATTGATGATAATGATGTAGTAAGTGCTTAACAAATACCATAATAATAATTATTATTATCATCTGGCCTTCCTGAATTCTGATTTTCATTACTTAAAAGTGGCCGCCTGGGTTCTAGTGGACTTGGAAGGGGAATCCATGGGCTTTAGCTGGTTGTGGTATTTTGCAGTGCCATCAGTGGTTGCCCTAATTAACAGTCTGACTAATATTTATTAGTAATCACGCATACTGCAAGCAAACCGGCCGTCGGCGGCTGAGAATAGACCAGCCCAGCCTACCGCAAGTGAGAAAGGAGCGGCTCTCTCTGAGCAAAAAAGAATGAAAGATGAGGACCAAAGAGCCAGGCGCTGCAAGCATTGAAGCATGACAACACAGTGCAAGCGACAGCCTTTCTGTGAGCACAGTATGACCAGAAGTCTGTTTCACTTGGGCCTTTTCAGCCTCCCTCTCACTTACAGGTGAATCGCTCTGTCAGTGCTGTCATCTTTGAGTATGTCAGACAATTAGGTCCTGCTGACCCTAAACCAAAGCGCCTCCCCACTTTTATACTTTCCAAACTGAGGGACAGAGGATGGAGAAAAAACTCTTCACCATTGGCTTTAAAGCAGTCCATCACCTCACCCCCTCCTACCTCACCTAGCTTCTCTCCTTCTACAACCCAGCCCTCACCCTCCGCTCCTCTGCTGCTAACCTTCTCACTGGGCCTTGTTCTCACCTGTCTCGCCGCCGACCCCTGGCCCACGTCCTCCCCCTGGCCTGAAATGCCCTTCCTCCTCACATCCTGCCCCCCGCCTTGCCTCCTTCCCTTCCCCACAGCACCTGTATGTATGTGTATATGTTTGTACGTATTTATTACTCTATTTATTTATTTATTTTACTTGTACATATTTATTCTATTTATTTTATTCTGTTAATGTGTTTTGTTTTGTTCTCTGTCTCCCCCTTCTAGACTGTGAGCCCACTGTTGGGTAGGGACCGTCTCTATATGTTGCCAACTTGTACTTCCCAAGCACTTAGTACAGTGCTCTGCACACAGTAAGCGCTCAATAAATACGATTGAATGAATGAATGAATCTGCCTCCACCTTCAAAGCCTCATTGAAGGCCCATCTCCTCCAAGAGGCCCTCCCAGACTAATCCCCACTTTTCCTCATCTCCCACTCCCTTCTGCATCTCCCTGACTTGCTCCCTTTGCTCTCCCCTGCCCCCAGCCCCACAGCACATATGTATACATCTGTAATTTTATTTGTTTGTATTGATGTCTGTTTATTTGTATCGATGTCCATCTGCCTCCCCCTCACCCCAGACTGTGAGCTCATTGTGGGCAGGGATTGCCACTGTGATTTGTTGTGTTGTACTTTCCCAAGTGCTTAGTACAGTGCTCTGCCCACAGTAAGCACTTAATAAATTTGTTTGAATGAAAGAATGACATTCCCTACAGGTTTCTGGGGTCATGTATTCTCTGAACCACCTCCACTAGTAATCCTGAACTCAGATTCATCATCAGAGGACTCCCAGCCCTGTCGATTGACACTGGAGTAGTGGCAGATATCTAGCTCCCAGTTTGAGTGAACTGGGCTAGGAATTCCACCATGTGTGAAATTAAGCCGTGAGTTATTAATACTGTGCCAGTGACAGACTTTCCAAGCAAGTCTGTTATGGCACAGAAATCAAAAATAGAAACTGTTTGGTGAGGTATGGGCAGCTTTGATGTATCTGGGCCAGAAAGGCTTGGGAAGTCACTCTCTCAACTAGCATAGAGAAGGGAAGGAGGTGGCGGAAGATTAATACTAGTCATATCCAGCGTCTTTTAAAGGCAATTAAAGTTGGGATTGAAGCATTTAACTTAACTGTGAGATTTTCAAACTTTCTAATTCCATTTTCCCTTTGAATTGGCATCATGTTTTCTCTTGATGAACACTAGAATCATGTCAGGTTTAAAGCGTGCAGCTGAAGCTCTTGGAGTTCTGTGAGCACAAAAGAGGTCAAAGTATTTTTTGGAAGGGTGTGATTCTTTTCTTCCTCAACCTTTGAAAAACTCAAAAGCAGTTAAATCCATTTTGCTCGACAAACAAAACAGACTATCCACACAGGCCCCCCCCCCCTTTTATTTAGAAAGCTGAAAGGTGAAAATAGATAAGTTATACATGCCATTTCGTAAAGCATGACACTTCCTACTACAGATACAAGGAAGGACATGTTTCTAGAGATGTATAAAATGTGGGCACACATTTAATCATAAAGCAGAAGAAAATGCACTCAAATTGGTGGCATTATCTTGCTGTTCAGGCACAGTGGGATACGATGAAGTCTTTTAAACTTGTTAAATCTACAACTAATTTTAAAAAGCTAACTGAGCAAATTAAGTGCATAGATAGAGAGCAACTTCTGTGGCAAATCTTGTCTTGTAAAATGTTCCGCTTTTGGTATTTTGTTTCCACAATTACTATCCCTTAAAAAGTTAATTTCTTCCCCCCACTGGGTATTACTGAAAAGCGGCTGGGATTTCCCCTAAACTTTGGCCTGAAAAATCACCTTTCGTTTACCTCATCCCTTGTATTTTTTTTTCAACGGCATTTGTTAAGTGCTCACTCTGTGCCAGACTCTGTACTAAGCACTAGGGGAGATACAAGCAATTCAGGTTGGCCACACTCCCTGCCCCACGTAGGGCTCACAGTCTTAATCCCCTTTTTACAGATGAGGTAACTGGGGCCCAGAGAAGTTAAATGACTGGCCCAAGGCCACACAGCAGATAAATAGCAGAACTGCCATTAGAACCTAGGTCTTTCTGTCTCCCAAGCCTTTAATCTATCCACTTGGCCACGCGGCTTCTCATGTAGAAAACCCTACTTTCCTTAGTCGGAAGCCGTGATGAGACTGTCCCAAAATGGCATTCTTGGACAGATCCATCTCCTTTTCCAGCTAGGAGCCACCATTCACCAGAGAATGTGAAAAGTGAAGCTATCAGTGAAGCTATTCATTATTGTTGTAGTGTACTCTCCCAAGTGCTTAGTGCAGTGCTCTGCACACGGTAAGTGCTCAATAAATACGATTGAATTGAATGGCAGAGCCAACAGTGAGTCTCCTGTGAGCTGTTGATTCCTATCTGTCCTACTGTCCTTTCCTTTCTCTTCAACTGTATGCTCCCTCAATCAATCATATGTTGCCAACTTGTACTTCCCAAGCGCTTAGTACAGTGCTCTGCACACAGTAAGCGCTCAATAAATACGATTGATTGATTGATTGATTTTTTGAGTACTTCCTTTGTGCAGAACGCTGTACTAACTGCTTGGAGAATACCAGAGTGTTAACAAATGTGATCCTTGGCCTCAATGGTTTTACAGTATGCCAGGGGAGACAGGGATCAAAAAATATTACAAGGTCAGGGAAGTGATAATAATAATAATATTGATAATAATAATAATGGTATTTAGTAAGCACTTACTATGTGCAAAGCACTGTTCTAAGTGCTGGGGAGGTTACAAGGTGATCAGGTTGTCCCACGGGGGCTCACAGTCTTAATCCCCATTTTACAGATGAGGTAACTGAGGCACAGAGAAGTGAAGTGACTTGCCCAAAGTCACACAGCTGACAGTTGGCAGAGCTGGGATTTGAACCAGGACCTCTAACTCCAAAGCCCGTGCTCTTTCCACTGAGACATGCTGCTAATTATTCAGGCATTCAGGCATGTGTTAGGTGCTTACTATGTGCCAGGTACTGTACTAAGCACTAAGATAATTTAGTCCCACATGGGTCTCTCAGTCTAAATAGGAGGGAGAACAGGTATTCATTCATTCATTCAATCATATTTATTGAGCACTTACTCTGTGCAGAGCACTGTACTAAGAGCTTGGGAAGTCCAGCACTTAGAACAGTGCTTTGCACATAGTAAGCCCTTAATAAATGCCATTATTATTATTATTATTATTATTATTATTATTATTATTATTATCATTACAAGTATTGAGCCCCCATTGTGGAGTCTTCTAGACTGTGAGCCCGTTGTTGGGTAGGGACCATCTCTATATGTTGCCAACATGTATTTCCCAAGCGCTTAGTACAGTGCTCTGCACACAGTAAGCACTCAATAAACATGATTGAATGAATGAATGAATGAGATCAGGGAACCAAGGCCCAGAGAAGTGAAGTGACTTGCACAGGGTCACACAGCAGGTAAGTTTATTTTATTTTATTTTATTTTATTTTATTTTATTTTATTTTATTTTAAATATGTGTTGTTCTGTTGTCTATCTCCCCCTTCTAGACTGTGAGCCCGCTATTGGGTAGGGACCGTCTCTATATGTTACCAACTTGTACTTCCCAAGTGCTTAGTACAGTGCTGTGCACACAGTAAGTGCTCAATAAATACGATTGAATGAATGAATGAATGAATGAAAGTGGTGGAGCAGGATTAGAACCCAGGTCCTCTGACTCCCAAGCCTGGGGTCTTTCCACTAGTCCATGCTGCTTCCTTATACTCCAAAGGCTTTGAGACCACCGTGAGCCCACTGTTGGGTAGGGATTGTCTCTATATGTTGCCAACTTGTACTTCCCAAGCACTTAGTACAGTGCTCTGCACACAGTAAGCGCTCAATAAATAAGATTGATTGAATGAATGAATACTGACGCTATTGATGCCTGTCTACTTGTTTTGTTTTGTTGTCTGTCTCGCCCCATCTAGACTGTGAGCCCATTGTTGGGTAGGGATAGTCTCTATTTGTTGCCAAATCGTACTTTCCAAGCGCTTAGTACAGTGCTCTGCACACAGTAAACACTCAATAAATACGGTCGAGTGAATGAATGAATGGAGGAGATGCTATTTAGACTGGAACCGAAATGATCTGCCTCATCTTCCTGGTCTTTACTAGGCTTTTTGTTAAGGACTCTAGAATGCTTCCTCACGGTCTTTATTTTTCTGGTAGCGTAGATGGTAGAAATGCCGTGGTTTTATGAAGTGGTTGACAGTGTTCTACGTTTTTAAACTTTTTTTTGCCGCTAGAAGATCGAAGAGTAGAAGCCGGTCTTGCGAAGAGCTCTTTCCTTCCATCATCGACTCCGACCCCTCGAATTAATGTCGGCAGTTTCGCCGACGCAGTCCCAAAGTACTGTTGTGTAAAGATGGTGAGAGCTGTTAAAATTAGAATTTGGAGTTTTGAATGTAGATCGTCTGCCTTATATTGAAAACTCACCCGGGAATGACACCGTTTTGCCATCAGTGAGGAGTGGTTGAGTTCCTACAAATGACGAATACTACTTGGGATGCTGTTGGGCAGCCTCAGGGAGGTGGTACTTGTCCAGAAGAATTTCCTCTTCTCCCACTCCCTTCTGCGTCACCCTTGCACTTGGATTTTGCACCCTTTATTCACCTTCCCTCAGCCCCGTAGCACTGATGTATTTATGAGAAGCGGTGTGGCTTAGAGGAAAGAGCATGGGTTTGGGAGTCAGAGGTCTGATCCCGCCTCCACCACTTGTCAGCTGTGTGACTTTTAGCTTCTCTGTGCCTCAGTTACCTCATATGTAAAATGGGGTTGACTGTGAGTCCCACGTGGGACAACCTGCTGACCTTGTATCTACCCCTGCGCTTAGAACAGTGCTTGGCATATAGTAAGCACTTAACAAATGCCATTATTATTATTATTATTATTATTATTATTATTGTTAAATCCGTAATATATCCGTTCATATTAATCTCTGTGTCCTCGCCCCACTGTATATTGCAAGCTCCTTGTGGGCAGGGAACATATCTACCAGCTCAAGTTGTATTGCCCTCTCCCAAGGGCTTAATACAACGCTCTCCACATGGTCCGGTGAGGCAGAAGGTCATGGGTTCTAATCCAGACTCTGCCAACTGTCTGCTGTATGACCTTGGACAAGTCACTTCACTTCTCTACGCCTCAGTTCCCTCATCTGTAAAATGGGGATTAAGACTGTGAGCCCCGAGTGGGACAGGGACTGTGTCCAACCCAATTATCCTGTATCTACCCCGGCTCTTAGAACAGTGCTTGGCACTGTTTTAAAAAATAAATACTGTTGATTGATTGATTGATTGACTGAGCCCCTTGCTTCCTCTCCCCCTCGTCCGCCTCTCCATCCCCCCCATCTTACCTCCTTCCCTTCCCCATAGCACCTGTAAATATGTATATATATTTGTACATATTTATTACTCTATTTATTTATTTATTTTACTTCTAAATATCTATTCTATTTATTTTATTTTGTTAGTATGTTTGGTTTTGTCTCCCCCTTTTAGACTGTGAGCCCACTGTTGGGTAAGGACTGTCTCTATATGTTGCCAATTTGTACTTCCCAAGCGCTTAGTACAGTGCTCTGCACACAGTAAGCGCTCAATAAATACGATTGATGATGATGATATCAGAAATGGTATTTTCTGGTATCCTCCCACTTAATGTTAAGAGTAGCTTTTTTTTTCTAGTCTTTCCTCCCTAAGCTTAGCTATCAGAGAAATAAATTTGGAAAGACACAGGCAGAAGAATGGCTTTGCCCTTCACTCCTTCAAAGCCATTCTGAGCCTCCCATCTCCTTCAACCATCCTTCCCTAACTAGAATTACCCTGATCCAAAGATTTCCAGTTCCTCTTAAACTCATTTGTGCATGCGTATGTGTATGTGTACACACGTACATTTGTGTTTGCGTACACATGAAAAGGAATGCCTAGGGAATATTTCTATTCCTGCCTCCCCTAGTTAATGTGCAAGCTCCTCTTTGGCAGGCATCATGCCTTGTGCGTCTTCTCTCGTATCTCCCAAGTGCTTAGTACAATGCCCTGTACTCAGAGGCTCCATAAACGCCGTTACCATCGCTACCATGGCTGACGGTTTTTCTTCACGGTGTTTCAGATTCGAAATTGGGATCTTCAGTCGCATTTTCGCCTTCATTGAGGTTTTGCCACTGAGGAAAAAATAATTTTTTCCTAGACTAGAGTAAGGAAGAGGCGTGGAGAAACAATCTTTTGGAAGGTAGATCTAGTCATTTTCTGTTTCAGAATAGTAATTTTCCAAAACTGTAGGGTTTCCAAAGAAGAAGAGAAGGGGCTATGCCCTGTCATACCCCCAAAGGTAAGTTTCAACATTTAGCATACTAGCTTCATTCATTCATTCATTCACTTGTATTTATTGAGCATTTACTGTGTGCAAAGCACTGTGCTAAGTGCTTGGGAGAGTACACTATGACAATGAACAGATTCATTACCTGCCTATAATGAGCTTACAGTCTAGTTTGGCACTGAATATATACTGTGGTAATCTAAGTATTCATTCACTCAATCGTATTTATTGAGCGCTTACTATGTGCAGAGCACTGTACTAACCGCTTAAGTATGACTTCTCTTAACTAAAAAGGCGATTTTGGATCATCCCTCATTTCAGTTGGAGTTTTCATGGAGTGCTAGCCCCCAACCCTGGTCTTTATCAACCTATTTACTATCTGGATTCTTTGCTCTAGGTTAGACTGAACTTCACAGCTGGTGATTTACACTGGGCGAAAGCTCAGAAATCCTCCTTGAGTTTTATTTTTGGAATTGCCTAGAAGTCACTGCTTTTTTTTTGGTGGTGGTGGTGGGGTGCGTATGTTTAAATAGGAAGCTATATTTTGCCAGTAATACTTGGAACTCCAAATCTAGATGGTTGAATTTTAAAGTTAGACTCAGATCTCTGTGAGGTCTCGGTTCTAAAATTAGCCAAATATCTATTTTGTCTCCCCTGAATCTCCCCTAGTAAAATTTGAAGGGGGTTTTTCACGTTAAAATATATTTTTCATGTTTGATTCCTTTACTAATAATATAACAAGGTATATCTCAAGTTAAAATGAGTGAGTGGCCAATAGCAGCCATGGCGGTTAATGTTCCCTCACAGGAGAGAGTGCTGAGGTAATAACCTGGTGATGGAATCAGTCCTGTCTACCCAGATCTACCGTAACATGGGAAGGAACATGGCGTAGTGGCTAGAGCACAGGCCTGGGAGTCGGAAGGTCATGGGTTCTAATTCCGGCTCTGCCACTTGTCTGCTGTGTGACCTTGGACAAGTCACTTCATCATCATCATCATCATCAATCGTATTTATTGAGCGCTTACTATGTGCAGAGCACTGTACTAAGCGCTTGGGAAGTACAAATTGGCAACATATAGAGACAGTCCCTACCCAACAGTGGGCTCACAGTCTAAAAGGGGGAGACAGAGAACAAAACCAAACATACTAACAAAATAAAATAAATAGAATAGATATGTACAAATAAAATAAATACATAAATAGAGTGATAAATATGTACAAATATATATATATACATATATACAGGTGCTGTGGGGAAGGGAAGGAGGTAAGATGGGGGGATGGAGAGGGGGACGAGGGGGAGAGGAAGGAAGGGGCTCAGTCTGGGAAGGCCTCCTGGAGGAGGTGAGCTCTCAGCAGGGCCTTGAAGGGAGGAAGAGAGCTAGCTTGGCGGATGGGCAGAGGGAGGGCATTCCAGGCCCGGGGGATGACGTGGGCCGGGGGTCGATGGCGGGACAGGCGAGAGCGAGGTACGGTGAGGAGATTAGCGGTGGAGGAGCGGAGGGTGTGGGCTGAGCTGGAGAAGGAGAGAAGGGAGGTGAGGTAGGAGGGGGTGAGGTGATGGACAGCCTTGAAGCCCAGGGTGAGGAGTTTCTGCCTGATGCGCAGATTGATTGGTAGCCACTGGAGATTTTTGAGGAGGGGAGTGATATGCCCTTCTCTGGGCCTCAGTTCCCTCATCTGTAACATGGGGATTGAGACGGCGAGCCCCACATAGGACAGGGACTGTGTCCAACCCAATTTGCTTGTATCCACCCCAGCGCTTAGTACAGTGCCTGGCACATAGTAAGTGCTTAACAAATACCACAATTATTATTATTATTATTGATGTGTGCTTTGGCTAGACAGACAAATCAGACAGTTCAACAGACAGTGACTCTCCCCCCCAGTCAAAGCCTTATTCAAGGCACATCTTCTCCAAGAGACCTTCCCTGACTAAACCCCCATTTTCTCTTCTCCTATTCCCTTCTGCATCCCCCTTGCACTTAGATTTGCTCCTTTTATTCACCCCGCCCTTTTTTAGCCCCACAGCACCCAATGCCCGCGCTTAGAACAGTGCTTAATATCTGTAATTTATTCATTTATAGTAATGTCTATCTCCCCTTCTAGACTGTAAGCTCATTGTGGGCAGGGAACGTGTCTGTCACCTCTGTTATATTGCACTCTCCCAAACAGCACAGTGCTCTGCTTACAGTAAGCACTCATTAAGTTCAATTGATGGGTAGACAGTTGGTAGGGAATTGGGAACAAATTGAGCCAACAAATCAAGCTTGTTTGGTTTCAGTGTACTGTAGTATTAGAAAAGTACATCTCCTCCAAGAGGCCTTCCCAACCAAGCCCTCGTTTCTTCTTCTCCCACTCCTTCAGCATCATCCTTGCATTTGGATTAATTCCCTTTATTCACCCCCACCTCAGCTCCACAGCACTTATGTCTGTATAAATGTCTATCTCTCCCTATAGACTGTAAGCTCACTGTGGGCAGGGCAGGCAGGCTCCAAACCCTGTCCTCTCCCTGACGTTCCCGTCACTGTAGACGGCAGTACCATCCTTCCTGTCTCACAAGCCCGCAACCTTGGTGTCATCCTCGACTCGGCTCTCTTGTTCACCCCACACATCCAATCCGTCACCAAAACCTGCCGGTCTCACCTCCGCAACATCACCAAGATCCGCCCATTCCTCTCCATCCAAACCGCTACCTTGCTGGTTCTATCCCTCATCCTATCCCGACTGGATGACTGCATCGGCCTCCTCTCTGATCTCCCATCCTCCTGTCTCTCCCCGCTTCAGTCTATACTTCACTCTGCTGCCCAGAATATCTTTGTACAGAAACACTCTGGACACGTCACTCTCCTCCTCAAAAATCTCCAACCTATGAATCAAGCAAAAACTCCTCACTCTCAGCTTCAGGGCTCTCCATCACCTTACCCCCTCCTACCTCTGTTCATTCTCTTGTACTGTACTCTCCCAAGTGCTTATACCTCTGTTCATTCTCTTGTACTCTCCCAAGTGCTAAGAAAAATGCTCTACACATAGTAAGTGTTCAGTAAATACCATTGATGAATTTATTGGTGGAGGAAACGGCTTGGGTACGTTTGCACAGCATGGGAACAGATGAGTACTTACAGTTGCGCTAAGGACACTTGGGAATGCTGCATGCGAAGCAGCTTGGCGTAGTGTATAGAGCCTGGGTCTGGGACTCAGAAGGTCATGGGTTCTAATCCCGGCTCTGCCACTAGTCTGCTATGTGACTTTGGACAGGTCTCTTCACTTCTCTCTTCCTCCCTTCAAGGCCCTACTGAGAGCTCACCTCCTCCAGGAGGCCTTCCCAGACCAAGCCCCTTCCTTCCTATCCCCCTCGTCCCTGTCTCCATCCCCCCATCTTACCTCCTTCCCTTCCCCACAGCACATGTATATATGTATGTGTATATATGTATATATATGTTTGTACATATTTATTACTCTATTTATTTATCTTACTTGTACATATCTATTCTATTTATTTTATTTTGTTAGTATGTTTGGTTTTGTTCTCTGTCTCCCCCTTCTAGACTGTGAGCCCCCTGTTGGGTAGGGACTGTCTCTATGTGTTGCCCACTTGTACTTCCCAAGCACTTAGTACAGTGCTCTGCACACAGTAAGCGCTCAATAAATACGATTGATTGATTGATTGATTGGTTGATTGATTCTCTGGGCCTTAGTTCATCTGTAAAATGGGGATTGAGATTGTGAGCCCCACATGGGACAGGGACTGGGTCCATCCTGATTTGCTTGTATCCACCCCAGAGCTTAGTATAGTGCCTGGCACATAGTAAGTGCTTAACAAATACCACAATTATTATTATTATTATTATTTTTATTGTCATCTTCCACATGATCATCCTCCGCATGCCAGCACGGAGCGTCACATGGTGATGAGGTACAGACATCGTCCTTGTGGGGCCCCGTCCCAGCTCTGCGACTTGTGTGCTGTGTGACTTTAGGCAGGTCATTTCATTTCTCTGGGCCTCAGTTCTCTCACCTGTAAAATGGGGATTGAGACTGTGAGCCCCACATGGGACAAGAGATGGCGTCCAACCCAATTTGCTTGTATCCACCCCAGCACTCAGTGTAAGGCCTGGCACATAGTAAGCGTCTAACAAATACCATAATTATTATTATTATTACCCCATTCTGGTGTAATTGGCCTGAATCTAGAGCAGTCCACTGAGATATCCAGAACCTCCCACTAGCTCCAAAGCCATCACGTTCTCTGCCATTTGTCTGCTGTGTGACCTTGGGCATGTTACTTCACTTCTCTGTACCTCAGTTACCTTATCTGTAAAATGGGGATTAAGACTGTGAGCTCCACGTGGGACAACCTGATTACCTTGTATCTACCCCAGCGCTTACAACAGTGATTGGAACATAGTAAGCGCTTAACAAATACCATTATTATTATTATTATTATTATTATTATTATTATTATTATCTGAGTTCCACTTGAACTCTTTCAGGAAGCAGCCTTGGGGGCTCATATTTATTGAACAGTTCCTATGTGCAGAGCACTGTACTAAGCACTTGGGAGAGTACAATACGACAATAAACAGATACATTCCCTGCCCACAGTGAGCTGATGTGGCCTAGTGGGAAGCAGCGTGGCCTAGCGAATGGAGCCCAGGCCTGGGAGTCAAAAGGACCTGGGTTCTAATTCTGGCTCCACAACTTCTCTGCTGTGTGTCCTGGGGCAAGTCACTTTGCTTCTCTGGGCTTCGGTTGTCTCATCTCTAAAATAGGGATTAAGACTGTAAACCCCATGTGGGATAAGGACTGCCTGATTAGCTTGTATCTAACGCAGCGATTAGAATAGTGCTTGACACATAGTAAGTGCTTAATAAATACCATCACATTATTATTAGTTTTATTATTAGTATTATTATTATTATGTGCTTCAGACAGTACAGTAGAATTAGATGTAATTCCCTCCCTGCAAGGAGATTACAATCTAGTACGAAATCCTTGCATTCATCCCAGTGGTGGTAAAAATAATAATAATAACAATGGTAACCAGCACTTAGAACAGTGCTTGGCACATAGTAAGCGCTTAATAAATGCCATTATTATTATTATTATTATTTGTTAAATGCTTACCATGTACCAAGCACTGTTCTAAGTGCAGGGTAATCAGGTTGTCACATTTGGGGCTCACAGTCTTAATCCCCATTTTACAGATGAGGTAACTGAAGCACAGAGAAGTTAAACTACTTGCCCAAGGTCATACAGCTGCCAAGTGGCGAAGCAGGGTTTAGAAACCATGACCTCTGCCTCCCAAGCCCCGGCTCCTTCCACTAAGCCACGCTTATTTATTGAATACCTGCTGAAGGCAGAAAACTGTTATTTGAAAGACTACAATGGCGGTAAGAGACACAATCCCTGCCCTTACACTTTAATGGAAGAGACAAACACAAAATTATTATCAAACCACATTTCTCCACTCCTTAAGACCCTCCAGTGGTTGCCCAGCCACCTCCGCCTCAAGCAGAAACTTCTTATCGGCTTTAAACCACTCAATCAGATCTTTCTCTCCTACCTCACCTCACTAATCTCCTCCTACAACCCAGCCCGCACACTTTGTTCCTCTAAGGCCAACCTACTCACTGTAATAATAATAATAATAATAATAATGATGGCATTTATTAAGTGCTTACTATGTGCAAAGCACTGTTCTGAGCACTGGGAAGTTTACAAGGTAATCAGGTTGTCCCACGGGGGGCTCACAGTCTTCATCCCATTTTCCAGATGAGGGAACTGAGGCCCAGAGAAGTGAAGTGACTTGCCCAAAGTCACACAGCTGACAATTGGCAGAGCCGGGATTTGAACCCATGACCTCTGACTCCAAAGCCCGGGCTCTTTCCACTGAGCCAGGCTGTCATGATCTGAAATATTCTAAATTTTAAGACACTAGAATGCAGGGATTACTGTCATGAGCCCCGACAGGGGGATTGCTTCCCCTTAATATCAGGCGCTCGACCTACGAGCCCTTCACCAGGGATTTGACTCCCTCTTTTGTTCATTCATTCATTCAATCGTATTTATTGAGCGCTTACTGTGTGCAAAGCACTGTTCTAAGCGCTTGGGAGGTACAAATCGGCAACATAAAGAGGAGGTCCCTGCCCAACATCTGGCTCATAGGTGCTCCATTTATGAGCCCTTCCCTCGGGATTACCTCCCCTCTAAATTCGGGCATTCAATAACTCGTTCCAAAAACAACAATAATAATAATAATGATAATGCCATTTGTTAAGTGCTTACTATGTGCAAAGCACTGTTCTAAGCACTGGGGAGGTTACAAGGTGATCAGGTTGTCCCACGGGGGGCTCACAGTCAATCCCCATTTTGCAGATGAGGTAACTGAGGCACAGAGACGTTAAGTGACTTGCCCAAAGTCACACCGCTGACAAGTGGCAGAGTCGGGATTAGAATCCATGACCTCTGACCCCCAAGCCCGGGCTCTTTCCACTGAGCCACGCTGTGAAACCAAATCCCCACTGTTGCAGCAGAAAGCTTTATTTCATACTAAAAACAGGGGTTGTTATTATTATTGTGGTACTCCGATGATGTCTATGTCACTTCCGTCCCCCTTGCCCATGTCCTCCCTCTGGCCTGAAACTCCCTCCCCATTCGTAATAATAACAATAGTAAAAATAATAATTATTGTGGTATTTGTTAAGCGCATACTGTGTGCCAGGAACTGTACTAAGCACTGGGATGGATACAAGCAAATCGAATTGGATACAGTCCCTGTCCCACGTGGGGCTCACAGTCTCGATCCCCATTTTCCAGATGAGGTAACTGAGGCCCAGAGAAGTGAAGTGACTTGCCCGTGGTCACACGGCAGATAAGTGGCAGAGCTGGGATTAGAACCCATGACCTTATGATTCCCAGGCTTGTGCTGTATCCACTACGTCATGCTGCTTCTCCATATACGCCAGGCTGCCACCCTCCCCACCTTCGTGACCTTACTGAAGTCACGTCTCTTAGATGTGACTCTTCTCTTAGAGAAGCAGTGTGGCTCAGTGGAAAGAGCCCAGGCTTGGGAGTCAGAGGTCATGGGTTCAAATCCTGGCTCCTCCACTTAGCTGTGTGACTTCGGGCAAGTCACTTAACTTCTCTGGGCCTCAGTTACCTCATCTGTAAAATGGGGATTAAGACTGTGAGCCCCCCGTGGGGCAACCTGATCACCTTGTAACCTCCCCAGCGCTTAGAACAGCGCTTTGCACATAGTAAGTGCTTAACAAATGCCATCATCATTATTATTGTTATTATTATTCTCTGTACCTCAGTTCCCTCATCTGGAAAATGGGGATGAAGACTGTGAGCCCCCTGTGGGACAACCTGATCACCTTGTATCTCCCCCAGCGCTTAGAACAGTGCTTTGCACATAGCACTTAATAAATGCCATTATTATTATTATTATTATCTCTTCCAAAAGGCCTTCCTTGAATAAACCATCACTTCCGCTTCTCCCTTTCCCTTCTGCTTCGCCTATGCACCTGGACCCTTACCATTTTAGCACTTTATAGTCACCCACTCTCAGCCCCACATTCACCTATGAGCACTTTATTTACTTATATTAATGTCTGTATCCCCTTCTAGGCTGTGAGCTGCTTGTGGGCAGGAAATGTGTTTACCAACTCTGGTGCATTATACACTCCCAAGCACTTAGTACAGTGCTCTGCACACAGAAAGTGCTAATAGACCCCACTGATTGGTTTTGCAGGAAGCAGAAATCAAGACATACAATTGGTTATAATAAGAGAACGGAGAGAGTAAATCAATACGTGGACGTGCCGGTGAATTGGATATAATAAGAGAATGGAGAGATTGGCAAATGAATCAATTAGGGTTTAGGTAAGCAGTGTAAATCAATACATGGATGTGCCGGTGATAGTTCTCTATTAGTTATGGGAAAAAGACAACAGAAAAATCTTAATTTGTTAAAAAAAGATGCAGATTTTGGTAATGGGATTAGATAATGAGGAACTGAAACTGGCAAATTCTTGAGGAAATTACAGTTAAGGAGTCACTCAAGATACTGGGGATATATTCTTAGAGTAAAAATGATGTGAGATTCAGTAGGGTGCAGAAAAGGGAAGGAGGCCCATGACAATTTTGAATACCATTCTACGCTACGGTCATTGGGTGTTTCTCAACAAGTAATTTCTGATCCCTTTTTGGGGGAAGTGATTTTTTTTCCGTCCAAAGGTTTAATTTGTTAATAATATTCTGCCTCAACACCTCTAGTATCGTCCATTTTCCCTCCATCCAAGCTACTACCACGTTGCGACAAGCACGTATCCTCTCCCACCTTGATTACTGCATCAGCCTCTTGGCTGACCTCCCCGCCTCCTGTCTCTCCCCACTTCAGTCTGCTGTGGGGATCATTTTTCCACAAGACCGTTCAACCCAGGTCTCTCCACCCCTCGAGAATCTCCAGTGGGAGCCTGTTCACCTCTGTAACAAACAGAAACTCCTCACCATTGGCTTCAAATCAGTCCATCACCTTGCGGCCTCCTACCTCACTTCCCTACTCTTCTACTACACCTCAGCCCCCCACACTTCATTCCTGCGATGCCAAGCTACTCACCGTACCTCGAGTTTGTCTATCCTGCAGCCAAACCCTGGCCCAAGTTTTCCCTCTGGCCTGGAACTCTCTCCCCTTTCATATGTAATGGCATTTATTAAGCACTTACTATGTGCAGAGCACTGTTCTAAGCGCTGGATAACCAACAGACCACCGCTCCCCACACCTTCAAAGCCATATTAAAATCACACCTCCTCCAAGAGGCCTTCCCTGATTCATCCCTCTTCTCCCCCACTCTCTCTCCCTTCTGCATCACCTATACAGAACTGTACTCTTTAAGAACTTCGTATTCACCCCCCTTTCAGCCCCACAGCACTTATGTATGTAACAATAATTTATTTTAATATCCATCTTCTGATGTGCATCTAGCTTTACTTCTATTTTTTCTGATGACTTGACACCTGTCCACATGTTTTGTTTTGTTGTCTGTCTCCCCCTTCTAGACTGTGAGCCCATTGTTGGGTCGGGACCGTCTCTCTAAGTTGCCAACTTGTACTTCCCAAGCGCTTAGTACAGTGCTCTGCACACAGTAAGCGCTCAATAAATACGATTGAATGAATGAATGAATCTCCCCCTCTGGACTGTAAGCTCCTGAGGGCAAGGAATGTGTCTGTAAGCTTTGCTATATTGTACTCTCCCTTTTGTATATACAATATACAATTTGTATATTGTATAGTGTCCTGCACGTGGCATAGTGGATTGAGGATGGATTTGGGAGTCAAAAGGTCATGGGTTCTAATCCCGGCTCCGCCACTTGTTTGCTCTGTGACCTTGGGCAAGTCATTTCACTTCTCTGGGCCTCAGTTACCTCATCCGGAAAATGGGGGTTGAGACTGTGAGCTCCACAGGGGACAGGGACTTTGTCCAACTCGATTTGCTTGTACCCACCCCAGCACTTAGTACAGTACCTGGCACATAGTAAGCACTTAACAAATACCATTATTATTATTATTACAGTGCTCAGTAATTACCATTGATCGATTGATTAAAGGGGTGATATTTGAAATGGTAAACATCCATTGGCAATTTTTACAAAACATTTCTATCTTCAATCGGACGATAAACTAAAGCTGTCCCTCCTTGGGAGAGATGTCTGTACTTCCCAAGCGCTTAGTACAGTGCTCTGCACATAGTAAGTGCTCAATAAATACGATTGATGATGATGATGATGTCGCTTTGGGAAATAATTTCCTGTAGAAAGAAAAATGTTGAGCCTATACTTTTATGGGGCAACTCTAATGTTAGTCCCAATTGTAGTGTTAGGTAAGGTTTCGCAACATAGACAAAACCAATATTTTGGGATCACTTAATTTAGGAGGGTTCATATTTTGGGATTACTTAACATTAATTTAGGAGGGTTCATCGAAGTTTGGTCAACCAGTGGTATTAATTATTGAGCCTGTACTGTGTGCAGAGCACTGTACTGAGTACTTGAGGGAATATAGACTTCTAGACTGTGAGCCCATCTTCTAGACTGTGAACCCGTTGTTGGGTAGGGACTGTATATGTTGCCAACTTGTACTTCCCAAGCGCTTAGTGTAGTGCTCTGCACACAGTAAGCGCTCAATAAATACGATTGAATGAATGAATGAATGAATATAGGGCAACAGAATTAGCAGACCCCCTCCCTGCCTGTAGTGAGCTCCCAGGGGAAATCACATGATGAAGTGATTTGCAGTTTGGTGGAAAAGGCATCTTGATGAAGTGATTTGCACTTTGCTTTCCTTGTGGAGTCGTCTGCCAATCAATCAGTCAGTGGTATTTATGGAGCACTGGATTCACTCATTCAATTGTATTTATTGAGCACCTACTGTGTGCAGAGCACTGCACTAAGCGCTTGGAAAGTACAAGCAGTGTGGCTCAATGGAAAGAGCCCAGGCTTGGGAGTCGGAGGTCATGGGTTCAAATCCCGGCTCTGCCAATTGTCAGCTGTGTGACTTTGGGCAAGTCACTTCGCATCTCTGGGCCTCAGTTCCCTCATCTGTAAAATGGGGATGAAGACTGTGAGCCCCCCCGTGGGACAACCTGATCACCTTGTATCCCCCCCGGTGCTTAGAACAGTGCTTTGCACATAGTAAGCACTTAACAAATGCCATCATTATTACAAAGAGAGACAGTCCCTGCCCACACCAGGCTTACAGTCTAGAAGTGGGGGGACAGACCACTGTAGTAAGTGCTTGAGAGAATACATGAAATATGAAATTACATATATTCATTCAGTCATTCAGTCGTGTTTATTGAGTGCTTAGTAATAGTAATAGTAATGATGGTATTTGTTAAGCGCTTACTATGTGCAAAGCACTGTTCTAAGTGCTGGGGAGGTTACAAGGTGATCAGGTTGTCCCATGGGGGGGGCTCACAGTCTTCATCCCCATTTTACAGATGAGGTAACTGAGACACAGAGAAGTTAAGTGACTTGCCCAAAGTCACACAGCTGACAGTTGGAGTGGGGATTTGAACCCATGACTTCTGGCTCCAAAGCCCGGGCTCTTTCCACTGAGCCACGCTGCTTACTGTGTGATTAGAACTCAGGTCCTCCGACTCACAGGCTCATGCTCTTTCCAGTAGGCCACGCTGCTTCCCAAGGACTTGGGAGATAGGACAGGACAATAGAGTGGGTAGACACGAAACATGGTAGAGAAGCAGCGTGGCTCAGTGGAAAGAGCCCGGGCTTTGGAGGCAGTGGTCATGGGTTCAAGTCCCGGCTCTGCCAATTGTCAGCTGTGTGACTTTGGGCAAGTCACTTCACTTCTCTGGGCCTCAGTGACCTCATCTGTAAAATGGGGATTAAGACTGTGAGCCCCCCATGGGACAACCTGATCACCTTGTAACCTCCCCAGTGCTTACAACAGTGCTTTGCACATAGTAAGTGCTTAATAAATGCCATTATTATTATTATACTGGACATTATGATTTTGAGCTGCTTTTCCCCTACTCTGGTACTGATAAGGCACCAGAAGCTCTTCTGGTCAGAGAAGCAGCATGGCTCAATGGAAAGAGCATAGGCTTTGGAGTCAGAGGTCATGGGTTCAAATCCTGACTCCGCCAATTGTCGGCTGTGTGACTTTGGGCAAGTCACTTAACTTCTCTGGGCTTCAGTTCCCTCATCTGTAAAATGGGGATTAAGACTGTGAGCCTCCCGTGGGACAAGCTGATCACCTTATAACCTCCCCAGTGCTTACAACAGTGCTTTGCACATAGTAAGTGCTTAATAAATGCCATTATTATACTGGACATTATGATTTTGAGCTGCTTTTCCCCTACTCTGGTACTGATAAGGCACCAGAAGCTCTTCTGGTTGGCATTTTTGCTTTCCACACCTACTCTCCCTCTGCCTTTGTAATAATAATAATAATGATATTTGTTAAGTGCTTACTATGTGCCAGACACTGTATTAAACACTGGGGTGGATACAAGCAAATTGGGTTGGGCACAGTCCCTGTCCCATGTGGGGCTCACGGGCTTAATTCCCATTTTACTGATGAGGTAACTGAGGCCCAGAGAAGTGAAGTGACTTGCCCAGGGTCACACAGCAGATGAGTGGCAGAGGTAGAATTAGAAACCGCAACCTTTTGACTTCCAGGACTGTGCTGTATCCACTAGGCCATGATGCTCCTTGGATTGTGAGCCCCTTGAAGGCCAGGGGCTGGGTCTAATTCCCACCTCTTTCCAGTGCTTAGTACAGTGCTTTGACAACAATCAGTGAGTGAATGGTATTTATTGAGCACTTACTGGGTGCAGAGCACTGTACTGAGCACTTGGGCGAGTACAATACAACAGAATTAACAGACATGCTCTCTGGTCACCACGAGCTTACAGTCTAGAGGACAAGCTTAGAGGCTAAAGGGACAGTAACCACCCAAATAAATACTATTACTACTACTACTGCTGCTGCTATTACTATTATTTAACAAGTACCACAATTATTATTAATTATTAATTATTAATAATCACAATTTGTGGTATTTTCTAAGCACTTACTATGTGCCAAGCACTGTTCTAATCGCTGGGGTAGACAGAAGCTAATTACGTCCTACACAGTCCCTCTACCACAAGGGGTTCACAGTCTTAATCCCCATTTTCTAGAGAAGGGAAGTGACTTGCCCAAGGTCACACAGCAGACAAGTGACAGAGCTGGGATTAGAACCCAGGCCCCTCTGAATCCCAGGCCCGTGCTGTATCCACTAGGCCACACTGCTTCCTTGTTACTACCATAAGCAGCGTGGCTCAGTGGAAAGAGCACGGGCTTTGGAGTCAGAGGTCATGGGTTCGAATCCGGACCACCACATGTCTGCTGTGTGACCTTGCGTGGCTCAGTGGAAAGAGCCCGGGCTTTGGAGTCAGAGGCCATGGGTTCAAATCCCAGCTCTGCCACTTGTCAGCTGTGTGACTTTGGGCAAGTCACTTCACTTCTCTGGGCCTCAGTTCCCTCATCTGTAAAATGAGGATGAAGACTGTGAGCCCCAGGTGGGATAGCCTGATCACCTTGTAACCTCCCCAGTGCTTAGAACAGTGCTTTGCACATAGTAAGCACTTAATAAATGCCATCATCATCATCATCATTATTAACTTAACTTCTCTGAGCCTCAGTTACCACATCTGTAAAATGGGGATTAAGACTGTGAGCTCCCCGTGGGACAACCTGATCACCTTGTATCCCCCCCAGTGCTTAGAACAGTGCTTTGCACATAGTAAGCCCTTAACAAATGCCATCATCATTATTATTATTATTGCCGTGCTACTCCCACTACTACTTTCATTCATTCATTCAATCATATTTATTGAGCGCTTACTGGGTGCAGAGCACTGTACTAAGCACATGGGAAGTACAAGTTGGCAACATATAGAGACGGTCCCTACCCAACAATGGGTTCACAGTCTAGAAGGGGGAGACAGGGAACAAAACAAAACATGTGGACGGGTGTCACATCATCAGAATAAATAGAAATAAAGCTAGATGCACATCATTAACAAAATAAATAGAATAGTAAATATGTGCAAGTAAAATAAATAGAGTAGTAAATCTGTACAAACATATATACAGGTGCTGTGGGGAGGGGAAGGAGGTAGGGCGGGGGGGATGGGGAGGAGGAGAGGAAAAAGGGGGCTCAGTCTGGGAAGGCCTCCTGGAGGAGGTGAGCTCTCAGGAGGGATTTGAAGGGAGGAAGAGAGCTAGCTTGGCGGATGTGCGGAGGGGGAGGACGTGGGCCGGGGGTCGACGGCGGGACAGGCGAGAACGAGGTACAGTGACTTCCGACGGTCGTTGCCACAGTTTCCTTTTGGAAAATTCCCAGGGCCGTGACACTGTAAAACCGGAACGATGAGACAACCAGAAGCCAGCCCCAAGGCGCACAGCAAACTTTTGAATGGAGACAGTTTCAGCCGATCCTGAAATAACACGACACGAAATAACACGAAATAACACGGAAGTTGTGCTAACAAATATGTGGATTCAGCGTTTCAATTTTTTTTTTTGAAACTTTTCAAATGGACTTGGCCACTGGGTTGTCAGATTGCTTACACAAGTGTGCTAAGAGGCAAGCGGTAAATACAGTACCAGGATACATTCCCTCCTCTTCAAGAAGAATGTTATCACAGGTGTGTCTGGGCAATTCTAATAGACTCCTTGTGTACATTGCTAGGTGTTAAGGACTACTCAAAAGTGTTTTACAAGTATATTTCAAGTGCCTCTGAGTATTATTGGCCTCTTCTGTAAACTTGGCTAAAAAGACAGAAATAATAAAACTAATAAGGAGGACAGCATGAAAAAGGAAGGGTCAAATATGTAAAAAAAACATTGACAATTAAGTGATTTCAAGGAGACGAGAAAGGTGGGGGGCGTTTGTGTGAAATGTGTGAAGAAAGGGAGGTCAGAGGGGTCCACTTAGCCCAGGTCGCCTCCACGGCATGCTTTCTCCTGGCGGGGACTCGTGACGTGAACCATTATTGGTCAGCTGTGTGACCCAGGTCAAGTCACTTAACTTCTCTGTGCCTCAGTTACCTCATCTGTAAAATGGGGATTAAGACTGTGAGCCCCCCCGTGGGACAACCTGATCACCTTGTATCCTCCCCAGCGCTTAGAACAGTGCTTTGCACATAGTAAGCGCTTAACAAATGCCATTATTATTATTATTATTATTATTGGTGGAAATCCGAGATACAGACCCTGGTTCATCCATGTCCAATTCACCCCCACCTGCTATAACTCTGCCCTCTCTTCTCCTCTGGACTGCCGGCCTGTTGTGGTCAGGGAATGTGTTTATTGTCGTATCATATTCTCCCAAGCGTTTGGTACAGTGCTCTGCCCACGATGAGCGCTCAATAAATACGATTGAATGGATAAATGAGTGCTTCTCCCTCATTGACTCCTACGCCCAGTTTACGTACCAACTATTCCAGATTTTTCACCCTCTCCCCTCCCCCCGCATCTACACCGACCCCCCCCCCCCCCCCCCATTAGCCTTGCCAACTACTGTGTGACCCTGGGCAAGTCAATTCACTTCTCTGGGCCTCATCTGGAAAATGGGAATTGAGACTGTGAGCCCCAAGTGGGGCAGGGACTGTGTCCAACCCCAATTTCTTGTATCCATCCCAGCGCTCAGTACAGTACCTGGGACATAGTAAGCACATAGCAAATGCCACAATTATTATTATTATTACTTTATTGACAAAAATCAAAATGAGATGCGAACTCCCCCAAATCTCCTCCTCCTCCTGGCTTCCTCCTAACCCTCCATCCACTTTCTCATCCTTCTGCTGTCTCTCATTTTAGACTGTGAGCCCACTGTTGGGTAGGGACTGCCTCTATATGTTGCCAACTTGTACTTCCCAAGCGCTTAGTACAGTGCTCTGCACACAGTAAGCGCTCAATAAATGCGATTGATGATGATCTCCTCCAAGAAATCTTCTCTGACGAAGCCCTCATTTTCTCTATTCCTACTCCCGTCTACATCACCCTTGAACGTGTTCCCTTGATTCACCCTACTCCCAGCCCCACGGCACTTGTGAGAAGCAGCGTGGCTCAGTGGAAAGAGCACAGGCTTTGGAGTCAGAGGTTCAAATCCCGGCTCTGCCAATTGTCAGCTGTGTGACTTTGGGCAAGTCACTTAACCTCTCTGTGTCTCAGTTACCTCATCTGTAAAATGGGGATTAAGACTGTGAGCCCCCCATGGGACAACCTGATCACCTTGTAACCTCCCCAGTGCTTAGAACAGTGCTTTACACATAATAAGCACTTAATAAATGCCATTATTATTATTATTATTATGCACATATCTGTAATTAACATCTGTCTCCCCCTCTAGATGCTAAGTGCCCTGTGGGCAGGGGACATGGCTACCAACTCTGTTATATTGCACTCGCCCAAATGCTCAGTACAGTGTACGGCACGCGGTGAACACTCAAAAATATGCTTGATGAATGCAAATCTCCTGCCTGCTTTCAATTTTTTTATGGTATTTTTAAGTGCTTACTGTGGGTCAGGCAATCAGTTAATCATTGGTATATATTATTATTATTATTAACAATGGTAATAATAATAATAATAATGGTATTTGTTAAGCCCTCACTACGCACCAGACACTGATTAAGTGCCGGGGTGGATACAAGCAAATCAGTTTGGAGACAGTCCTTGGCCCCTGGGGGCTCACAGTCTCAATCCCCACTTTACAGCTGAGGTAACTGAGGCCCAGAGAAGTGAAGTGACTTGCCCAGGGACACACAGCAGACAAGTGACAGAGCTGGGATTAGAACCCATGACCTTCTGATTCCCAGGCCTTTGCTTTTTCCCCTACGCCATGCCGCTTCTGCCTTTGCGCTTAAAACAGTGTTTGGCACACAGTAAGCACTTAGCAAATACCATCATCATCATCATCATTATTTTTGAGCGCTGACTGTGTGCAAAGCGCTGTACTAAGTGCTTGGGAGAGTACAGTGTAACAGACACATTCTCTGCCCACAACGAGCTTACAGTCTAGAGGGGGAGGCAGACATTAATATAAATAAATAAATTATGGATCTGTGCACATTCTCTGCCCACAATGAGCTTACAGTCTAGAGGGGGAGGCAGACATTAATATAAATAAATAAATTATGGATCTGTGCATAACTATTGCGGGCTGAGGGAGGGGTGAAGAAAGGGAGCAAATCAGGGCGACCCAGGAGGGAGTGGGAGAAGAGGAAAGGAGGTCGGGCGCCTTGGAGGAGATGTGCCTTCAAGAGGGGAGACCTATCCACTCTTGATTTCAGTCTCCTCATCTGGAAAGTAGGGATTGTGGGAGACTCATTTGTACCCAAATGTGTGCTGTTAACCATTCCATTCTTCAGTGGATACATTCCTAGTTTGAGGGTCATTTCAAGTCAGAAGACCTGGGATAATAATAATAATAATTCCTCTGAAGCCCATGTCCTCCACCTCTACCACCCACTACAACCATTAGTTACGGTATTTATTAAAAGTGCTGGGATAGATTCCATTTTATTAGATTGGACATAATCCCTGACCACAGCGGGTCACAATCTATTGTCTCCCCATTTTACAAAGAAGGAAACAGGCTCAGGGAGGTAAAGTGGCTTGCCCGGGATCACACAGCAGGTCAGTAGCAGATCTGAGACTAGATTGTGGAAATCTTGTGCCCATCCCACTAGGTCCACATCCCGTCCTTCCTGAAAAACAGCTTTGATTGTCCCCATTTCAATTTGGCTGTGGGGTCCAGGGAAAATGGGAGAGGAGAGGTGGACTGAGGTTTCACCTCCACTTTTCTGAGCAACTTCTCTCCTACACTATGTCTTGGGGACTTGACTAGCCACAAGGATGTTCCCAATGACCTGACATCCCCTCCACCCCCCAGCTGCCCATTTCCTCTCAAACTCTGGGGCACTTGCTCCACTCCAGCTCATCCGTCCCCTCCCCACAGCACCTGTATATATGTTGGTACAGATTTATTACTCTATTTATTTTACTTGTACATATTTACTATTCTATCTATTTTGTTAATGATGTGCATCTAGCTTTATTTCTACTTTGTCCACACGTTTTGTTTTGTTGTCTGTCTCCCCCTTCTAGACTGTGAGCCCGTTTTTGGTTAGGGATCGTCTCTATATGTTGCCAATTTGTACTTCCCAAGCGCTTAGTACAGTGCTCTGCACACAGTAAGCGCTCAATAAATACATTGAATGAATGAATGAATAATAATGGTATTTGTTAAGCGTTTACTATGTGGCAGGCACCGTACTAAGTGCTGGGGAAGATACTGGCAAATTGAGTTGAGTCTTGTCCATATTTACTATTCTATTTATTTTGCTAATGTTGTGCATGTAGCTTTAATTCTATTTGTTCTGATGATTTTAATAATAATAATAATGATGGTATTTGTTAAGTGCTTATTATGTGCAAAGCACTGTTCTAGGCGCTGGGGAGGATACAAGGGTGATCAGGTTGTCCCCTGTGGGGCTCACAGTCTTAATCCCCATTTTACAGATGAGGTAACTGAGGCCCAGAGAAGTTAAGTGACTTGCCCAGAGTCACACAGCTGACAGAGTCAGGATTTGAACCCATGACCTCTGACTCCAAAGCCCGTGCTTTTTCCACTGAGCCAAGATTTTGACACCTGTCTACTTGTTTTGTTTTGTTGTCTGTCTCCCCCTTCTATACTGTGAGCCCATTGTTGGGTAGGGACTGTCTCTCTATGTTGCCAACTTGTACTTCCCAAGTGCTTAGTACAGTGCTCTGCACACAGTAAGCGCTCAATAAATACCATTGAATGAATGAGTGAATGAATGAATGAATGAGTTGGTCACAGACCCTGTTCCATGTCGGGCTCACAGTCTCAATTCCCATTTTCCAGATGAGGTAACTGAGGCCCAGAGAAGTGAAGTGACTGGGGCAAGGTCACAGAGCAGACAAGTGGTGGAGCCGGAATTCGAACCCATGAGCTTCTGAGTCCCAGGCCTGTGCTGTAGCCACTACATCATGCCCCAGTCCCTGCTCTGGCACTTGCCTGTTGTGTAGCTTTGGGCAAGTCATTTAGCACTCTGTGCCTCAGTTTTCTCCTACATTAAATGGCAACTCACTACCTGTTCTTCAGCCAATCAGTGGTGTTTATTGAGCACTTATTGGGTATAGAGCACTGTACGAAGCGTTTGGGAGAGTACAAGGGAAGCAGCAAGGCCCAGCGGATAGAGCACGGGCCTCGGAGTCAGAAGGACCTGGGTTCTAATCCCAACTCTGCCATTTGTTTGCTGTGTGAACAAGTACAGTGCTCTGCACACAGTAAGCACTCAATAAATACGATTGATGATGATGTGTGATCCTGGGCATGTCATTTCACGTCTCCGGGCTTCAGTTACCTCATCTGTAAAATGGGGATTAAGACTGTGAGCCCAAATGAGAAGGGACAGTGTCCAACTTTTCATTCATTCATTCAATCATATTTATTGAGCGCTTATTGTGTGCAGAGCACTGTACTAAGTGCTTGGGAAGTCCAAGTTGGCAACATATAGAGATGGTCCCTACCCAACAGCGGCCTCACAGTCGAGACGGGGGAGACAGACAACAAAACAAAACATATTAATAAAATAAAATAAATAGAATAGTAAATATGTACAAGTAAAATATTGTGAGGTGAGGCGGGAGAGGGAAGGTGGTTAAGTGCTTTAAAGCCAATGGTGAGTTTTTGTTTGATGGATGAGAAACCACTGGAGGTTTTTGAGGAGTGGAGAAACATGGTCTGAACATTTTTGAAGGAAAATGAGTCGGGCAGCAGAATGGAACTTGATTTGCTTGTATCCACCTCAGCATTTAGTACAGTGCCTGGCACATAGTAAGCACTTAACAAATACCACAATTATTACTACTATTACAGTCCAACCGAGTTGGTGGACAAGTTCCCAGCCCACAAAAGGCTTACAGTCTAGAGCATTGCACCCTTTCCTGCTTCCACTTGGAGTTCTGTGTGGGACAGGGACTTTGTCATTCATTCATTCATTCATTCATTCATTCATTCATTCATTCAGTTGTATTTATTGAGTGCTTACTGTGTGCAGAGCACTGTACTAAGCGCTTGGGAAGTACAATTTGGCAACCTATAGAGATGGTCCCTACCCAACAGTGGGCTCACAGTCTAGAAGGGGGAGACAGAAAACAAAACAAAACATATTAACAGAGTAAAATAAATAGAATAAATATGTACAAGTAAAATAAATAAATATAGTAATAAATGTGTACAAACATATATACATATATACAGGTGCTGTGGGGAAGGGAAGGGAGGTAAGGTGGTGGGGGGAAGGGAGGTAAGGCGGGGGGTTACCAGATTACCTTGTATCTACTCCAGCGTTTAGTACATTGTTCGGCACACAGTAAGCGCTCAACCAATAGTGCAATTATAGCTCAACAGTAATCATTATAGTGTCAAGGGGCCAGAAAAGGTGCAAGCGTGCCAAAAATATTCTCTAAAAGATCCACAGTCACATTAATGGTTGTGGTACATCATGGGCAGTGTCATCTTTGATCCAAAGGACAGCTCTCCCAAGGATATAATAATAATAATAATGGCATTTATTAAGCGCTTACTATGTGCAAAGCACTGTTCTAAGCGCTGGGGAGGTTACAAAGTGATCAGGTTGTCCCAAGGGGCTCACAGTCTTAATCCCCATTTTACAGATGAGGTAACTGAGGCCCAGAGAAGTGAAGTGACTTGCCCAAAGTCACACAGCTGACAAGTGGCGTAGCTGGGATTTGAACCCCTGACCTCCGACTCCAAACGAGACCTGAACGGTTTGTTTCTGAGCATGCCAGGGAAAGCAGTTGTGTCCTACTGGAAAGAGCCCGGGCTTGGGAGTCAGAGGTCATGGGTTCTAATCCTGGCTCCATCACTTGTCTGCTGCTTGACCTTGGGTAAGTCACTTCACTTTTCAGACCTCAGTTACCTCATCTGTAAAATGGGGATTGAGTCCAGCCCCCGTGTGGGACAGGTATCCAACTTGATCGTCTTGTGTTCATTCATTCAATCGTATTTATTGAGTACTTACTGTGTGCAGAACACTGTACTAAGCGCTTGGAAAGTACAATTCAGCAACAGATAGAGACAATCCCTACCCAACAACGGGCTCACAGTCTCTACCCCAGCGCTCAGTACAGTGCATGGCATGTAGTAAGTGCTTACCATATACCATAAATAAAATGTGGGTTAGGAGTAAAAGGGTAAATCAGATTAAGATATTTTACGTCTCTTGCTTTCTCTTTATATAGCGACAGAATAGAAGTGTAGGTTGTAATTTGCTCTTCACAAAACAATACAGGTAATATCCTAGTATATTGTGCTCTTCCAACTATAGCAGATGCCTCCCCCCCAAAAAAAAACTTTGTTTGGAAAAAGGGAGGGAATATATAGAGTGCAGCTCTTAAGAAAGGACCATTAAGAGTAAATATTTAGAGATTTGAAAAATGTGTTAGTAACTTCATAGGTAGAACAATTCATTTAAGAGCAAATGTCAATCACCAAAGCAGTTACATAAAAAAAATCATAAATGTGGCAGAAAGAGAGAACCAGAAGTTTCTCACAGAGGAGAAATGAGAAGCCCGAAGAGCCCAGGTTAGTATGTTGGAAGGAATAGATCGAATAATTCAAATTTTATTTTCCTGGTAATTGAAATTTTGTTGCTGAAAAAATTGGAATGTTGGACTTTTGACTTGTAGGAAGTAGAAACCAAAAAGATAAAGGGAGAATGATAACAAACCAAGCGAGCAGAAATGGGGCATTGCGAGTGTAGGAAATATAGGATAAAACTCCTAAGATATTCGTCCTGTAAAGTTTTCCCATACAAATGTTTAGGTCCCACCTCTCAGGTCAATAATTTTTCACTGCTCAATTCAGAGAGCTGTAATATCATGGTTCCCCTTGTTACAGGTGAGCCAAACACGTTTCAAAACTCTGTGAAACAGGAGCACTTTCAGGAGAATTTGTTTCGTAAAATGTCTCCGGAATGGTAAGGTGTGGGCTTTATTTCCTAAATTTAAGAAGTTATTCTGGGAACTGGAGCTTTTCCCTACAAAAGATTTCAATGTCTTGCCAGGAGAATGACCTGCCGTTTGATCAGTGCTCCAAACTATTGGTACTTTCAAAAGGCAAAGCTAGCAGGACACCTCGGTGAGTAGCGGCGTGGCTCAGTGGGAAGAGCCCGGGCTTTGGAGTCAGAGGTCATGGGTTCGAATTGCGGCTCCGCCACATGTCTGCTGTGTGACCTTGGGCAAGTCACTTCACTTCTCTGAGCCTCAGTGACCTCATCTGTAAAATGGGGATGAAGACTGTGAGCCCCACGTGGGACAACGTGATTACCTTGTATCTCCCCCAGCGCTTAGAACAGTGCTTGGAACATAGTAAGCGCTTAACAAATACCACTATTATTATTACTTAGAAGTCCTCTTTACCTGGACGAACCAATATGGGTTCAGGAATGGAGTTTGGGCTGGCATTAGAGAGTGGGGGTAAATAGAAAGTTGGCAGGAAGCTCAAGGTCTTTTGGTAGAGAAGACTTGTTTAGATAACGCAGATTCCAAGCACGGATACTTTAGAGAAGCCACAAGGACCAAGAAGCATATAATAATCATGATGGCATTTACTAAGCGCTTACTACGTGCAAAGCACTGTTCAAAGCGCTGGGGAGGTTCCAAGGTAATCAGGTTGTCCCACGGGGGGCTCACAGTCTTCATCCCCATCTTACAGGTGAGGTAACTGAGGCACAGAGAAGTGAAGTGACTTGCCCAAAGTCACACAGCTGACAATTGGCGGAGCCGGGATTTGAACCCATGACCTCTGACTCCAAAGCCCGAGCTCTTTCCACTGAGCCACGCTGCTTCTCATATGTGACCGAAAGGGGAGTCTTTAATGAAATGGAAAGGCGTTGAGGAAACCCTTCTGGGATCCTGAGACTACAGAACTTGAGGATAGATCTAAGGAGGGAAAAATTGCAATTGACAACTAGATTATTTTTTAAGGCTCTTTACCTCTTATAATAATAATAAGTGCTTACTGTGTGCCAGACACTGTACTAAGCACCGGGACAGATAATAATAATAGTTGTGGTATTTGTTAAGCTCTTACTAGGTGCCAAGCACTGTTCTAAATACTGGGGTAGATACAGGCTGATCAGATTGGACACAGTCCCTGCCCGACATGGGGCTCACAGTTTTCATCTCCATTTACAGATGAGGTAACTGAGGCATAAAGAAGTAAGTGACTTGCCTAGGGTCTCACAGCAAAGTGGCGGAGCTGGGATTTGAACCCAGATCCTTCCGACCCCCAAGCCTGTGCTGTATCCATTTCACCACGCTGCTTCTCATATAAACTAATCAGGTTGGTTGCAGCCCACGTCCCTCATGGGGTTCACAGCCTTAATGCCTATTTTACAGATCAATCAATCAATCAATCGTATTTATTGAGCACTTACTATGTGCAGAGCACTGTACTAAGCGCTTGGGAAGTACAAATTGGCAACACATAGAGACAGTCCCTACCCAACAGTGGGCTCACAGTCTAAAAGGGGGAAAGGAGAAGCGAAACCGAGAAGCAAAAGGATTTGCCCAAGTTCACACAGCAGAGAACTGGCAGAGCTGGCATTAGAACCCATCATCATCATCATCATCAATCGTATTTATTGAGCGCTTACTGTGTGCAGAGCACTGTACTAAGCGCTTGGGAAGTACAAGTTGGCAACATATAGAGACAGTCCCTACCCAACAGTGGGCTCACAGTCTAAAAGGGGGAGACAGAGAACAAAACCAAACATACTAACACAATAAAATAAATAGAATAGATATGTACAAGTAAAATAAATAGAGTAACAAATATGTACAAACATATATACATATATACAGGTGCTGTGGGGAAGGGAAGGAGGTAAGATGGGAGGGGGATGGAGAGGGGGACGAGGGGGAGAGGAAGGAAGAACCCATGTCCTTCTGACTCTAGACTTCTAGACTTCTGACTTCTAGACGGTGAGCCCACTGTTGGGTAGGGACCGTCTCTACATGTTGCCAACTTGTACTTCCCAAGTGCTTAGTATAGTGCTCTGTACACAGTAAGCGCTCAATAAATACGATTGATTGATTGATTGAGTTAGTATGTTTGGTTTTGTTCTCTGTCTCCCCCTTCTAGACTGTGAGCCCGCGGTTGGGTAGGGACTGTCTCTATATGTTGCCAACTTGTACTTCCCAAGTGCTTAGTACAGTGCTCTGCACACAGTAAGCGTTCAATAAATACGATTGATGATGATGATGACTCCAAGGCCCGTGCTCTAACCACCAAGCCACTCTGCTTCCCAGTTGATGAGGTTTAGAATTCATTGTCGTATTTATTAATAATAATGATAATGATGGTATTTGTTAAGAGCTATGTGCCAAGCACTGTTCCAAGCCCTGGGGTAGATATAAAGTAATTGGGTTAGCCCACGTGGGGCTCACAGTCTTAATCCCTATTTTACAGATGAGGAAACTGAGGTCCTGAGGTCCAAAGTCACACAGCTGGTAAGTGAGGTTTGAGCGCTTATTGTATGCAGAGCAGAATTGTCTGAGAAGCGGAGTGACTCAGTGGAAAGAGCACGGACTTTGGAGTCAGAGGTCATGGGTTCAAATCCTGGCTCCGCCAATTGTCAGCTGTGTGATTTTGGGCAAGTCACTTAACTTCTCTGTGCCTCGGTTACCTCATCTGTAAAATGGGGATTAAGACTGTGAGCCCCCTGTGGGACAACTTGATCAATCAATCAATCAATCATATTTATTGAGCGCTTACTGTGTGCAGAGCACTGTACTAAGCGCTCGGGAAGTACAAGTTGGCAACATATAGAGACAGTCCCTACTCAACAGTGGGCTCACAGTCTAGAAGGGGGAGACATCATCATCATCATCATCAATCGTATTTATTGAGCGCTTACTATGTGCAGAGCACTGTACTAAGTGCTTGGGAAGTACAAATTGGCAACATATAGAGACAGTCCCTCCCCAACAGTGGGCTCACAGTCTAAAAGGGGGAGACAGAGAACAAAACCAAACATACTAACAAAATAAAATCAATAGAATAGATATGTACAAGTAAAATAAATAAATAAATAAATAGAGTAATAAATATGTACAAACATATATACATATATACAGGTATCACCTTGTAACCTTCCCAGCACTTACAGCAGTGTTTTGCACATAGTAAGCGCTTAATAAGTGCCATCATTATTATTATTAATTGTCAGGTCTGAACTTATTAAATCATCATCATCAATCGTATTTATTGAGCGCTTACTATGTGCAGAGCACTGTACTAAGCGCTTGGGAAGTACAAATTGGCAACATATAGAGACAGTCCCTACCCAACAGTGGGCTCACAGTCTAAAAGGGGGAGACAAAACCAAACACAATAACAAAATAAAATAAATAGAATAGATATGTACAAGTAAAATAAATAAATAGAGTAATAAATATGTACAAACATATTTACATATTATATTATATTATATATACATATTATATATATTATAATATATACATATTTAATATACATTATTAAATGCTTAGCAGTTGTCCTTTTATTCCCATCTTCAACTCCATTTTTATTAAAATAAAAGAGTAATAAAAATAAAATAAAAATAAAAATAAAAAAGAGTAATAAAAATAAAATAAAATAAAAATAAAAGAGTAATAAAATACTCTTCTCTTCGAGAATGAAAGTATCCGCGGTTATTAGGTTACAGAGATTCTCGTCCCAATTTATCTCCATCCCAGAGTCCTTCAGTGAGTCAATTATTCTCCAGCCACAGGGCTGGGCCGCATACACTGAACCTTGTTTTCAATACCAGGAAAAGTGAGGGCATCTTCTGTTTGGCCACCGCCACGTGGTAGGAAATTCACCATGGGGCCAAAGCTAGCTCCAGCCCATTGTTACAGCAGCAGCAAAGTGTTGGCCGGCTTTACTTCCAACATGGGTTCTGAATAGCGAAGCAGCGTGGCGTAGTGGCAAGAGCCCAGGCTTGGGAATCAGAGGTCGCGGGTTCTAGTCCCGGCTCCGCCGCTTGCCTGCTGTGTGACCGTGGGCAAGCCACTTCACTTCTCTGTGTCTCAGTGACCTCCTCTGTAAAATGGGGATTGAGACTTTGAGCCCCACGTGGGACAACCTGATCACCTTGTATTTACCCCAGTGCTTGACATATTTTATTATTTATTTATTTTACTTGTACATATCTATTCTATTTATTTTATTTTGTTAGTATGTTTGGTTTTGTTCTCTGTCTCCCCCTTTTAATCAATCAATCAATCAATCAATCGTATTTATTGAGCACTTACTGTGTGCAGAGCGCTGTACTAAGCACTTGGGGCTTTTAGACTGTGAGCCCACTGCTGGGTAGGGACTGTCTCTATATGTTGCCAACTTGTACTTCCCAAGCGCTTAGTACAGTGCTCTGCACACAGTAAGCGCTCAATAAATACGATTGATGATGATGATGATATAGTAAGCACTTAACAAATGCCATCATGATTATTGTTATTTATAGCATTGTCAGCCAGGAGAAGCATATGTCCGAGTGGAAAGAGCTCGGGCCTACGAGTCAGAAGGATGGGCAAGTCACTTAACTTCTCTGTGCCTCAGTTCCCACATCTGTAAAATAGGGATTAAGACTGTGAGCCCCCCGTGGGACAACCTGCTCACCTTGTAACCTCCCCAGTGCTTAGAATGGTGCTTTGCACATATTAAGTGCTTAATAATGATGCGCATCTGGCTTTATTTCTATTTTGATGACTTGACACACAGCCACATGTTTTGTTTTGTTGTCTGTCTCCCCGTTCTAGACTGTGAGCCCGTTGTTGGGTAGGGGCCGTCTCTATATGTTGCCAACTTGTACTTCCCAAGCGCTTAGTACAGTGCTCTGCACACAGTAAGTGTTCAATAAATACGATTGAATGAATGAATGAATGAATAAATGCCATCATTAATTAATTAATTAATCTGGGTTCTAATCCTGGCTCCACCCGTTGTCTGCTGTGTGACCTTGGGCAAGTCACTTCATTTCTCTGGGCCTTGGTTCCCTCGACTGTTAAATGGGGATAAAGACTGTGAGCCCTATAGGGGATACCCAATTATCTTGTATCTACCCTGGTACTTAGAACGGTGTCTGGCACATAGTAAGCACTTAACAAATACCACAATTATTTAATATAGGTGTTTTCCTCCCAAATCCACCGACTCAGCCCCCCTTTCCCTTCCCAGCTTTGCTGAAACAGGAGGCAGGGACTGCGCTTGGCAGAAGTAACCAGAGAAAGTTCAGGAGCCGCATCGTACCCGATGGGACCCAGCGAAGTTGGAGCTGTTAAAAAAATAAATCGGTTACAAAAATTGAAGTAGAATAGAGGAAAGAGTGTGGAGGAATGAGGACAAGCACGGGCAATGGAAAAACTGCTGGAATCAGGGAGGAGAGGTGGGGAATTAAGAGTGGTCATTTGTCTCTACGGCAGTTCATCTTCCACCTGCTCTGCTCCTTGCCCGTGGACCTGCTTTTTCATTTTCAGGACAAAACTTCCCTCTCCCTTGGCTCCAGCTGCCGAGTGCCTCCGGCTTGGACCTGTTACCTGTGTTGAGAGGGACCAGAGTGGAGAACGCAAAGGAAAACAGAAGTATCATCTCAATGAGGATGATTCTCAGATCTACGTCTCCAGCCCAGACCTTTCTCCTCCTCCGCCGTCTCGTATTTCCTCAGAACATCTCCAGTTGGGTGTCCCACAGATACTTCAAAGTTAACATGTCCAGAACAGAACTGCTCATCTTCCCACCCAAACGCAGTCCTCCCCATGACTTTCCCATCATTGTAGACAATGCCACCCAATCCTCTGCGTTTCACGAGCCCACAGCCTCGGCATTGTCCTTGCCTTATCGCTCTCATTCAACCCACGTATTCAGTCTGTCATCAAATCCTGAAGACTCTACCTCCGCATCATTGCTAAAATCTACCCTTTCCTTTCCATCTGAACTGCTACTACGCTGATCCAAGCACTTACCTTATCCCTCGCTGAATACTTCATCAGCCTCCTTCCTGACCTTTCTGCATCCCCTCGCTCCTCAATCCAGTCCATACTTCACTGTGATGTCTAGATCATGTTCTAAAAAACACACGTTTTCCCCACTCCTCATGAACCTCCAGTGGCTGCCCATCCACCTCCACACCAAACAGAAACTCCATCCCATTGGCTTTAAAGCACTCCATCACCTTCCTCATTCATTCATTCATTCAGTTGTACTTATTGAGCGCTTACTGTGTGCAGAACACTGTACTAAGCGTTTGGAAAGTACGATACAGCAAGAAAGAGAGACAACCCCTGCTCACAACAGGCTCACTGTCTGGGGGGGGACTCACCGATCTTCATTTCTTACTACTCACTTTGCTCCTCTAATGCCAATCTATGTGCTGTACCTCGATCTCATATAACTCACCGCCGACCTCACGCCCACGTCTCCTACTTCTGGCATGGAACGCCCTCCCTCCTCTTGTCCGACAGACGGTACCTCTCCCCACCTTCGAAGACTAATTAAAATCACATCTCCTCCAAGAGGCCTTCCCTAACTCAGTGCTAATTTCCACCACTCCCTCTTCTTCCCAGGTTGCTTTCCTACTTGGATTTTAATCTTCAGTCAATCCTGTTCATTGAGTGCTTACTGTGCAGAGCACTAGACTAGACCAGTGCTTAGAACAGTGCTTTGCACACAACACAATCGGTAGCGTGATTCCTACCTGTAGTTCACAGGCTATAGGAGGAGAGAGACATTAAAATTGGTTAGGGATAAGGGAAATAGTATAAGAATTCCTCAAGTATTGTAGGTCTGGGGTGAGTATCGGAGTGCTTATGGAGTGCACAACCAAGTGTGTAGTTATAATAATAATGGCATTTATTAAGCGCTTACTATGTGCAAAGCACTGTTCTAAGCGCTGAAGTGTAGTTGATGCAGAGGAGAAGGTGGATAAGGGACATAAATTAAAGGTTCAGCCTGACAACGCCTCTAGGAGGAAATGTGATTTTAGGTGGGTTTTGAACGTAGGGAGAGTGATGGTTTATCAGATATGAAGAGGGAGGGAGTTCCAGGCCCAAGGGAGAATGACGGCAAGGGGGTCAATCAATCAGTCATTCAATCACTTGCATTTATTGAGCATTTACTGTGTGCAGAGCACTCTACTAAGCACTTGGGAGAGTGCAATGTAACAGAGCTGGTAGAAATGTCCTTGCCCACAATGAGAGGAGAGTCTAGAAGGGGAGACACAGTAATAAAAATAAATGTTACAGATATATACATAAGTGTCTTGGGGCTGAGGGTGGGTGGCAGTGAATAAAAGGAGGCAATCGGGGTGACAGAAGGGAATGAGAGCAGAGGAAATGAGGGCTTAGTCAGGGAAGGCCTCTCAGAGGAGATGTGCCTTCAGTAAGATGGGTTGGGGGCGGGATACATCTCGGTACAGAGAGTAGGTAGAGGAGTGGAGTGCGCGGGCTGGATTGTAATAGAAAATCAGCAAGTTTGGTTAGAAGGCAAAGCTGAGTAAAGAAAGATGCCAAAAGGAGAATTTAGAGGGACCCGGTTTAACGGGTTGGTTGCCCTATTCTGTTAACCTTTCTCTACTAGCGGAATAGCTAGCCAACCAACTAACTAGCATCTGTTGGCCTTCAGGGCAATATGGAAGGAAGGTCTAACTTTTTAATGGCATAGTGGTTCACTGGCCTGGGAGTCCAAAGGTCCAGGGTTCTAATCCTGCCTTCCTTACTTGTCAGTCAATCAATCAATCAATCGTATTTATTGAGCACTTACTGTGTGCAGAGCACTGTACTAAGCGCTTGGGAAGTACAAGTTGGCAACATATAGAGATTTGTCTGCTGTGTGGCCATGGGCAAGTCACTTCACTTCTCTGTGCCTCAGTAACCTCAACTGTAAAATGGGGATTGAGACTAGGAGCCCCATGTGGGATAGGGACTGTGCCCAATCCAATTTGCTTGTATCCACTCCAGCACTTTCATTCATTCATTCATTCAGTCGTATTTATTGAGCGCTTACTGTGTGCAGAGCACTGTACTAAGCGCTTGGGAAGTACAAGTTGGCAACATATAGAGACAGTCCCTACCCAACAGTGGGTTCACAGTCTAGAAGTGGGAGACAGAGAACAAAACAAAACATATTAACAAAATAAAATAAATAGAATAAATATGCACAAATAAAATAAATAAATAGAGAAATAAATAAATAAATAGAGTGCACTTAGTACTAGAAGGGGGAGACAGCGAACAAAACAAAACGTATTAACAAAATAAAATAAATAGAATAAATATGCACAAATAAAATAAATAAATAAATAGAGTAATAAATAAATAGAGCACTTAGTACAGTGCCTGGCACATAGTAAATGCTTAACAAATACCATAATTATTATTACTATTATTATTTTCCAGCCCACTTGATTGAATTACCTAGGCACCTAAGTGATGTAGAAGCAGCACTGTACTAAGTACTTGGGAGAGTAGTATATAGCAGAGTTGCTAGATACATTCCCTGCCCACAACGAGCTTACAGTCTAGAGGCGGAATCACATTACTATAAATAAATAAATTATGGATACGTACATAAGTGCTGTGGGGCTCTGTGGGGGGAGGGGCGGTGAATAAAGGGAGCAAATTTTCCAGAAGCATGATTATCCGGAATAGCTGGAAGTAGTTAGCATTTTGGAAAGTGGAATACAGGATTATAAAGTTAAGCTCTTTTGAAAATTGTGGGGCGGGAGTTTTGATCATTGGTGGAAAATCTCTGCTTTCCACTAAATGTGAGTCAAGGTATGGTGAATCATTAGAACTTATTGATTTTCCTGGTATATGTAAAAATAACATTTCAGGAATGTTAAGATATCACGGAATGAGGGACAAGCATGAAAACATTTCTTGGGTCCTACTGTAGGTTGTGATGGGAATAAGAGATTTTTAAAAATAGAATTTATAGTGAAAATGTTGATAGAGCATTTGTTTGATTAATGTATCAACTTAATCTGATGCGTTTGGGTTTGTCTATAAAATTACAAGCCCCTATAGGACAGGGACTATGGATTCTACTTTGATTATATGTCATGACTCCAAGCACAGTGTGCCTTGCACACAGTAAGCAGTTAATACTGAGAATAGTGAGCATGATGATGGGTAATAATAATAACGATCAGTTTTGGTACTTGTATTTAATGTGTCAAGCACTGTTCGAAGCGCTGGGGTGGGTACAAGAGAATCAGGATGGACACAGTCCTTGCCCCACTTGGGGCTCACATTCTAAGTAGGAGGGAAGAGGTTAAATCCCCATTTTACAGAACTAAAGCACAGAGAAGTAAAGTGACTCCCCCAGGGTCACCCAGCCAGCCAGTGGCAGAGCCAGGATTAGAACACAGGTTCTCTGACTCTCAGAACCGTGCCCTTTCCGCCAAGCCATGCTGTTTCTCGTGGTACTCAAATCGGCTCTCCCTATCCTACCGAAACTCAATCAATCGTATTTATTGAGCGCTTACTGTGTGCAGAGCACTGTACTAAGTGCTTGTCACTGTAGATACTTGCCTATCTATTACAAGTCAGCCCGCACACCTCGCTCCTCTACCACCGACCTACTCGCTGTACTTCGATCTGGTGATGCTGGTGATGGAGCAGCAGCGTGGCTCAGTGGAAATTGCCCGGGCTTTGGAGTCAGAGGTCATGGGTTCAAATTCTGGCTCCACCACTTATCAGCTGTGTGACTTTTGGCAAGTCACTTAACTTCTCTGGGCCTCAGTAAAATGGGGATGAAGACTGTGAGCCCCCCGTGGGACAACCTGATCACCTTGTTAACCACCCCAGCGCTTAGAACAGTGCTTTGCACATAGTAAGCACTTAATAAATGCTTCCGCATCCTCTGCCCCTCTGCCGCTAATCTCCTCACCATGCCTCGTTCTCGCCTGTCCCGCTGTTGACCCCCTGCTCACGTCATCCCCCTGGCCTGGAATGCCCTCCCTCCCAACATCCACCAAGCTAGCTCTCTTCCTCCCTTCAAGGCCCTTCTGAGAGCTCACCTCCTCCAGGAGGCCTTCCCAGACTGAGCCCCCTCCTTCCTCTCCCCGTCCTCCCCCTCTCCATCCCCCCTGCCTTACCTTCTTCCCTTCCCCACCTTCTTCCCTTCCCCACAGCACCTGCATATATGTATATATGTTCGTACATATTTATCACTCTATTTATTTTACTTGTACATATTTATTCTATTTATTTTATTTTTTTAATATGTTTTGTTTTGTTCTCTGTCTCCCCCCTCTAGACTGTGAGCCCACTGTTGGGTAGGGACCGTCTCTGTATGTTGCCAACTTGTACTTCCCAAGCACTTAGTACAGTGCTCTGCACACAGTAAGCGCTCAATAAATGCGATTGAATGAATGAATGAATGAATGATCTGGTCTAGGTAAGTACTGGGTTCCAATCCCGGCTCTGCCACTTGTCTGCTGAGTGACCCTGGGCGAATCTCTTCACTTCTCTGAGTCTCAGTTACCTCATCTGTAAAGATGGGGATCGAGACTTTGAGCCCCATGTGGGACAGGAACTGAGTCCAACCTGATTTCCTTATATCCACCCCAGCACTTAGTACAGTGCTTGTCATATAGTACTATTATTATTATTATTATTATTATTATTATTATCATCATCATTCTCACCTGTTAATATGGTTTGTTTTGTTCTCTGCCTCCCCCTTCTAGACTGTGAGCCCACTGTTGGGTAGGGACTGTCTCTATCTGTTGCCAACTTGTACTTCCCAAGCACTTAGTACAGTGCTCTGCACAAAGTAAGCGCTCAATAAATACGATTGATTGATTGATAATAATAATAAGCCATTGAGTCATTTCCAATTCATAGCTATTATGTTGCCAACTTATACTTCCCAAGCGCTTAGTACAGTGCTCTGCACACAGTAAGCACTCAATAAATGCGATTGATGATGATGCAAATAGTAAGCGCTCAATAAATACGATTGAATGAATGAATGAATAGCTACTCCATATACTTCCCCTGGAATGTCCTGTCCTCTGCTATAATCCCCAACCTTTCTAATGGTTCTTCTGTTATCGTTGTTCTGGTCTCTATCCATCTAGCTGCCGGTCTGCTTCTTCCACGTTTTCCCTGGATTTTTCCTAGCATTAATGTCTTCTCCAGAGAATCAGTCCTCCTGATTATGTGTCCAAAATATGCTAATCTTAGTCGAGTCATTTGGCCTTCCAAAGACCACTTTGGTTTAATTTGCTCCAAAATCTATTTACTTGTTTTTCGGGCTGTCCATGGTATTGGCAAAAGCCTTCTCCAACACCACATTTCAAAAGAATAGATGTTCTTTCTATCCTGTTTCTTCACTGTCCAGCTTTCAAATCCATACATTGTCACTGGAAACACCATAGAGTTGACAATTTGTATTTTTGTGGCAATTGTTACATCAGCACATTTCAGGCTCTTCATAACAAGTCTTCCTAACATTAATCTGCAGCGTATTTCTTGGCTACTGGTTCCTTTATTATTGATTATCGATTGCAGGAGAGAAAAATTGTCAACTATTTCAGTCGTCTCTCTGTCCACTACAAATGTGTTAAAACTTCAAGTTAATAATAATAATGATGGCATTTATTAAGTGCTTACTATGTGCAAAGCACTCTTCTAAGCGCTGGGGAGGTTACAAGGTGATCAGGTTGTCCCACGGGAGGCTCACAGTCTTAATACCCATTTTACAGTTGAGGTAACTGAAGCACAGAGAAGTTAAGTGACTTGCCCAAAGTCACACAGCTGACAATTGGCAGAACGGGATTTGAACCCATGACCTCTGACTTCAAAGCCTGTGCTCTTTCCATTGAGCCACTGCTTCCCAGTTGTCATGATCTTTGTTTTCTTTGTATTCAAATAGAGGCCCATCTTTTTGTTCTGTTCCTTAACTTATAATAATAAGTCTTCTTCACTTTCTGCTAGTAGGGTTATATCATCAGCATCAAATACTACTATTCTTCTTTTTATTATTAATGTTTGTTAGCCGCTGAGCCCTTCTCACAGTTGCCAGTTACAGTTTAACAGCTCTCAGGTCCCCTCTTTCCATCCCAAACTTATACTTCCTTCCTTCCTCTCCCCCTCGTCCCCCTCTCCATCCCCCCATCTTACCTCCTTCCCTTCCCCACAGCACCTGTCTATATGTATATATGTTTGTACATATTTATTACTCTATTTATTTATTTATTTATTTTACTTGTACATATCTATTCTATTTATTTTATTTTGTTAGTATGTTTGGTTTTGTTCTCTGTCTCCCCCTTTTAGACTGTGAGCCCACTGTTGGGTAGGGACTGTCTCTATATGTTGCCAACTTGTACTTCCCAAGCGCTTAGTACAGTGCTCTGCACACAGTAAGCACTAAATAAATACGATTGATGATGATGATGATGATACTTTTGAGGATCAGAACGGGAAGGATTAAGGCAGAAACAAAGGTATCATTAACGTTTTTCATGGGTCTCTCAAACCATCACCTAGAGTATCTAGTTCCTTCAATCTAAACAGTCATTTTCGTCTTCAAAGCACTTAGATGTATACCTGTGTTGTGTTGGAAATATAATCATCAGATTATGGAAAACACTATCCTCTGAGAAGGTAAAATAAAGCTGTTTAAACAACAGAAATTCACCGAGGAGTGGTCTTCTCTTTTACCCCAACTTTTTTTTATGGTATTTGTTTAAATAATAATAATAATGTTGGTATTTGTTAAGCGCTTACTATGTGCCAAGCCCTTTGCTTACAACGTATACAACCTAATCAGGTTGAATACAGTCCATGCTCCACATGGTGCTCATAGTCAATCCCCATTTTAGAGATGAGGTAAATGAGGCACAGAGAAGTGAAGTGATTTGCCTGAGGCCACACACAGAGAAATGGCGAGCCGGGATAAGAACCCAGGTCCTTCAGATTTCCAGGCCCATGCTGTATCCAGTAAAGCACACTGCTTCTCTTCTTCCCACTCCCCCACCCCAAAAAAGAACACTAAAATAATAATAATAATCAATCAATCAATCGTATTTATTGAGCGCTTACTGTGTGCAGAGCACTGTACTAATGAATCAATCAATCAATCATTTATTGAGCGCTTACTGTGTGCAGAACACTGTACTAAGCACTTGGGAAGTACAATTTGGCAACATATAGAGACTGTCCCTACCCCACAGTGGGCTCACAGTCTAGAAGGGGGAGACAGAGAACAAAACCAAACATATTAACAAAATAAAATAAATAGAATAGATATGTACACATAAAATAAATAGAGTAATAAATATGTACAAATAATAATAATAATGGTATTTGTTAAGCACTTATTATGTGTCAAACAATGTTCTAAGCGCTGGGGTAGATACAAGGTTATCAGGTTGTCCCACGTGGGGCTCGCAGTCTTAATCCCCATTTTACAGATGTGGCAACCGACGCCGAGAGAAGTGACTTGCCCAAAGTCACCCAGCTGACAAGTGGCAGGGCCGGGATTAGAACCCATGCCCTCTGACTCCCAAGCCCGGGCTCTTCCCCCTAAGCCACGCTGCTTCCGAAAGCATCGAATCAGCTGAAAATGAATTTGTTTAGGTAAGATGCTCAATCAATCAATCGTATTTATTGAGCGCTTACTGGGTGCAGAGCACTGTACTAAGCGCTTGGCAAGTCGAAGTTGGCAACATATAGAGACGGTCCCTACCCAACAGCGGGCTCACAGTCTAGAAGGGGGAGAAGGCTAGAAGTCTAGAAGGCTCAGAGCACATCAGTGACAAATGAGCTTTGTAAATTCGCGAGTAGAGGCCAGCCCTGTTTAGCATTCCTTCAATCGTGTTCATTGACTTAGTCTTTTTCTTCCTCCCTTGGCTTTGTCTTTGTATGTCTCTCGTCTCCTCCTCTGTGTTTTGCTTCTTTCCTTTAGGGTTAGCCCAGCTGCAGAGAGAAAACGTTGCCCCTTCCCCACCAAAAAAGAAAAAAAAGGAGTGTCATCTTGCCAGTAACACCTGCTGCTTAGTGAAATTCGAGGGGATGTTTACTGAGCATGTCTTTGTGTGTAGAAGACCGTTTTTTTTTTTTTTTTGTTTGGGTGTTGACATATAGATATATGAACTTTCATTGTCTTTCCTGCCGTGACAACTGAGCCACCCTTTATTGCTCACTGAATCCGACCATCTCGAAATTTCCTCTGCACTTCTATTCTTAAGTTTGGGTTTTTGTAAATATAGCGTAGAACAATTTATGGAAACCTGGGCGAGAAAGCAAAGCAGGGAGAAGAAATTTCGCCACCGAAGAGCTTTGGCAGCAGTGGAGCAAAAAAGGGAAACTTTAAAAACTTGCTTTCTTCTATTTTGAGAGGCCATCACAAGATGCTTTGTGCCGTAAAAGGGGGTGGGAGGAGCCAGAAGTGAAGTTCAACTTGAGCGGAGTAGTATTTGGAAATTGCAGCGAGAGGAGAGGAGGAGTAAAACATTGGGGCCAAATGGTCAACCTCTTGTGGAAGCCAGATTGTCTCCCTGCAGATCCTATTCTGATTTTATTATTATTAATAATGATAATAATAATACTTGTTAAGCGCTTACTGCCTGCCAAGCCCTGTTTTTAAGCGCTGGGGTAGATAGAAGTTAGTCAGGTTGGACCCAATCCCTGTGCCACAGAGGGCTCACGCTCTTAATCCCCTTTTTCCAGATGAGGTAACTGAGGCCCAGAGAAGTGAAGCGACTTGCCCAGGTTCACACAGCACACATGTGGCTCAGCTGGAATTAGAACCCAGGACTTTTGGACTCCCACGACTGTGCTCTGTCTGTTAAGCCTCACTGCTTAACCTTTGTCTCGCTTAGTACAGTGCTCTGCACACAGTAAGCGCTCAATAAATACGGTTGATTGATTGATTGATTTTGTTGCCTGTCTCCCCCTCCTAATAATAATAATAATAATAATAATAATAATAATAATGATGGCATTTGTTGAGCGCTTGCTATGTGCAGAGCACTGTTCTAGGCTCTGGGGGGGATACAGGGTGATCGGGTTGCCCCATGTGGGCCTCACAGTCTTAGTCCCCATTTTGCAGATGAGCTAACTGAGGCTCAGAGAAGTTAAGTGACTTGCCCAAGGTCACACAGCGGTCATGTGGTGGAGTTGGGATTCGAACCCATGACCTCTGACTCTAAAGCCCGGGCTCTTTCCACTGAGCCACGCTGCTTCTAGACTGTGAGCCCGCTGTTGGGTAGGGACCATCTCTATATGTTGCCAACTTGGACTTCCCAAGCGCTTAGTACAGTGCTCTGCACACAGTAAGTGCTCAATAAATATGATTGATTGATTGATTTTACCTGTCAGGACCACCAATGGAGACAAGGGCATAGAGCCTGAAAGTGCTAAGCGCTTAGTACAGTGCTCTGCACACAGTAAGCGCTCAATAAATACGATTGAATGAATGAATAGGCAGGCTTGACTCGGCTGTTTGGCAGTTAGTGGTTAAGTTACGTGAACTTTAAGCAGACCGTGTTCTTTAGAAATCCTATCCGAAGGCATTCTCATGGTCAGTAGTAGCAGTAATACTCGAAATTTGAGTGTCATGTTACATACCAGGTGCGTTAACAGTCTATCTTGGGAAATTTCACAGGGGAAAGGGCAAGGTTCGACTCTCCTCAGCCGCACATTACGCAGGTGGGCTTTGTAGGTGATTTCTAGTCACAATGCTCCTACTGGTCAGGGACTGCCTTTACTGATTGTTTTGTATTGTGCTCTCCCAAGTGCTTAGTACAGTGCTCCGCACACAGCGCTCGATAAATATCATTGATTGGTTGATTGCAACTCCCTTGCTCTGACCGTGGACCTTTGTTCTGAAAAAAAAAAGAGAAAGAAATGTGATATTGTCAAATGCTTACTATGTGGTAGTCACTGTTCTAAACGCTGTGGTGGATGCGAGGAAATCGGGTTGGACCCAATTTCTGTCCCACACAGGGTTCATGATCTTAATCCCCGTTTTACAGATACAGTAACTGAAAAGTGAAGTGGCTAGCCCAAGGTCGCACAGCGGACAAGTGGCAGAGCCGGGAGTAGAACCCTTCTCTCCCTTCTCTCTTTCTCCATCCCAGCCCTCACACTCCGCTCCTCTGGTGCTAACCTTTTCACCGTGCCTCGTTCTCACCTGTCTGCTGTCGACCCCCGGCCCACATCCTACCTCTGGCCTGGAATGCCCTCCCTCCTCTAAATCAATCAATCAATCAATCATATTTATTGAGCGCTTACTATGTGCAGAGCACTGTACTAAGCGCTTGGGAAGTACAAATTGGCAACATATAGAGACAGTCCCTACCCAACATTGGGCTCACAGTCTAAAAGTGGGAGACAGAGAAAAAAAAAAACAAAAAAAAAACAAACATACTAACAAAATAAAATAAATAGAATAGATATGTACAAGTAAAATAAATAAATAAATATTTATATAAACCACCAGACAATCACTCTTCCCCACTATAAAGCTCTACTGAAGGCTCACCTCCTCCAAGGGGTCTTCCCAGACTAAGTCCCCCTTTTTCCTCACCTCCACCTCCCCTCGGCATCTCCTCAACCAATCAGTCAATCAATCATATTTATTGAGCGCTTACTGTGTGCAGACCACTTTACTAAGCGCTTGGGAAGTACAAGTTGGCAACATATAGAGACAGTCCCTGCCCAACAGTGGGCTCACAGTCTAAAAGGGGGAGACAGAGAACAAAACCAAACATGCTAACACCCCCCCCCCCCAACAACACTTATGTATATATGTATATATCTCTTCTAGACTGTGAGCCCACTGTTGGGTAGGGACCGTCTCTATATGTTGCCAACTTGTACTTCCCAAGCGCTTAGTACAGTGCTCTGCACACAGTAAGCGCTCAATAAATACGATTGAATGAATGAAAGAATATCTATAATTCTATTTATATTGATGCCTGTTTACTCGTTTTGATGGCTATATATCTGTAACTCAATTTATATTGATGCTTGTTTACTTGTTTTGATGTCTGTCTCCCCCCTTCTAGACTGTAAGCCGGGATTGTTTCTATTGCTGAGTTGTACTTTCCAAGCACTTCGTACAGTACTCTTCACACAGTAAGTGCTCAGTAAATTCATTCACTCAATCGTATTTATTGAGTGCTTACTGTGTGCAGAGCTCTGTCCTAAGCGCTTCGGAAGTACAAGTTGGCAACGCATAAAGACGTTCCCTACCCAAAAACGGGCTCGCAGTCTAGAAGGGAGAGACGGACAACAAAACAAAACATGTAGGTAGGTGTCAAAGTCGTCAGAATAATCAATCAATCAATCAATTTATTGAGCGCTTACTGTGTGCAGAGCACTGTACTAAGCGCTTGGGAAGTACAAGTTGGCAACATATAGAGACGGTCCCTACCCAACAGTGGGCTCACAGTCTCACAGGGTCACAGTGAATACGATTGAATGAATGAATGAACGAACCCAGGTCCTTCAGACTCCGAGGCTCGTGCTCTATTCATTAGGCCACACTGCTTCTGTTGCAGGCCTCTGAGGAATAGCTGCCAATAAGCAAGTTACCTCAGCAGGTTTGGCTTCCCAACTCCCCGCCCCCCGCCTCCCACCGAACTCTCAGCCGATGTGCTAGTGCTGTGTGAAGGAGACGATCATGATGGACGTCTTTCGACGTCCCCCTCCAGGGAGGGTAGGATAAGGGCAATGGGAACTTGTTTCTGTGAGCAAATCACTCAGTCAACAACAGAGCCCTGGCCTGGAGCCCCTGGGGATATAATAATAATAACATAATAATAATGATGATACCTAAGCACTGTGGCTCAGTGGAAAGAGCCCGGGCTTTGGAGTCAGAAGCCATGGGTTCAAATCCCAGATCTGCCAATTGTCAGCTGTGTGACTCCAGGCAAGTCACTTCACTTCCCTGGGCCTCAACTGTAAAATGGGGATTAAGACTGTGAGCCCCCCGTGGGACAACCTGATCATCTTGTAACCTCCCCAGCACTTAGAACAGTGCTTTGCACATAGTAAGTGCATAATAAATGCCATCATCATTATTATTATTTATTACTAAGCACTTACTAAAGAGCCAAGCACCGTTCTAAGATCTGGGGTAGATACAAGTTAATCAGGTTGCCCCCAGCCCCTGTCCCATTTGGGGCTCACAGTCTTAATTCCCATTTTACAGACGAGGCATCTGAGGCTCGGAGAAGTGCAGTGTTTTCCCACGGTGACACAGGACACATGCGGTGGAGCCAGGATTAGAATCCCAGTCCCTATGACTCCCAGTCCTGTGCTCTATCCACTAAGCCGCACTGCTTCCAAGTTAAGACAGGCTTTGACTGAGTTTGTAATTAAATGGGGGAGACAGAACCCACACCAATAATGCACTGAAACATGAATAGCAGGTTGGCATTTTCCTTTCATTCATTCATTCATTCAATTGTATTTATTGAGCACTTTCTGTGTGCAGAGCACTGTACTAAGTGCTTGGGAAGTCCAAGTTGGCAACATATAGAGACAGTCCCTACCCAACAGTGGGCTCACAGTCTAGAAGGGGGAGACAGAGAACAAAACAAAACATATTAACAAAATAAAATAAGTAGAATAAATATGTACAAATAAAATAGAGTAATAAATACGTACAAACATATATACATATATACAGGTGCTGTGGGGAGGGGAAAGAGGTAAGGCGGGGAGGATGGGGAGGGGGAGGAGGGGGAGAGGAAGGAAGGGGCTCAGTGTGGGAAGGCCTCCTGGAGGAGGTGAGCTCTCAGTAGGGCCTTGAAGGGAGGAAGAGAGCTAGCTTGGCGGATGTGTGGAGGGAGGGCATTCAGGCCACAGGGAGGACGTGGGCCCGGGGGCGACGGCGGGACAGGCGAGGACAAGGCCCGGTGAGGAGGTTAGCGGCAGCAGAGGAACGGAGGGTGTGAGCTGGGCTGGAGAAGGAGAGAAGGGAGGTGAGGTAGGAGGCGAGAAGGGAGGTGAGGTAGGAGGGGGCGATTTTCCTTGACTCACCTCCTCATTCAGCTCATATATTTAATCAATCACCAAATCCTGTCAGTTCTGTGACATCCCTAGACTCCACCCTTTCTTCTCAATAATAATAATAATAATAATGATGATGGTATTTAATAATAATAATGGCATTCATTAAGCGCTTACTATGTGCAAAGCACTGTTCTAAGCACTGGGGAGGTTACAAGGTGATCAGGTTGTCCCACGGGGGGCTCACAGTCTTAATCCCCATTTTAAAGATGAGGTAACTGAGGCCCAGAGAAGTTAAGTGACTTGCCCAAAGTCACACAGGTGACAATTGGCAGAGCCAGAATTTGAACCCATGACCTCTGACTCCAAAGCCCAGGCACTTTCCACTGAGCCACGAAACGCTTACTATTCTAAGCACTGTTCTAAGCACTGGAATAGATACAAGGTTATCAGATTGTCCCTCGTGGGGCTCACAGTCTTAATCTCCATTTTATTGATGAGGTAACGGAGACACAGAGAAGTTAAATGACTTGCTCAGATGCGCAGAGCTGACAAGTGGCGGGGCCGGGATTAGAACCCACAACTTCTGACTCCCAAGCCCGGGCTTTTTCCTCTAAGCCATGCTGCTTCTCCATCCCGGCAGCAAGCCGAGCACTCATCATTTCCTGCCTTGACCTCTGCATCAGCCTCCTCGCCGACCTCCCTTTCTCCTGTCTCTCCCCACTCCAGTCTATACTTCACTCCACTGCCCAGATCATTTTACTATAAAACCGTTCAGTGTAATCAATCAATCAATCGTATTTATTGAGCACTTACTGTGTGCAGAGCACTGTACTAAGCGCTTGGGAAGTACAAGTTGGCAACATATAGAGACAGTCCCTACCCAAGAGTGGGCTCACAGTCTAAAAGGGGGAGACAGAGAACAAAACCAAACATACTAACAAAATAAAATAAATAGAATAGATAAGTACAAGTAAAATAAATAAATAAATAGAGTAATAAATATGTACAAACATATATACATATATACAGAGTACGTCTCCCCACTCCTCCAAAACTTCCAGTGGTTGTCTATTCACCTCTGCATCAAACTGAAAGAGGGGGTAAAGAGGGTGCAGCTACACGTACAGATACAGGTACACGGGAAGCAGCATGGCTGAAAGAGCACCGTCTTTGGAGTCAGAAGTTATCGGTTCAAATCCCGGCTCCGCCACTTGTCAGCTGTGTGACTTTGGGCAAGTCACTTAACTTCTCTGGGCCTCAGTTCCCTCATCTGTAAAATGGGGATTAAGACTGTGAGCCCCCCGTGGGACAATGTGATCATCTTGTAAACTCCCCAGCGCTTAGAACAGTGCTTTGCACATAGTAAGCGCTTAATAAATGCCATTGTTATTATTATTATTACAGATCTAAGTGTTCAGGTGATGCAGAGGGAGAAGGGAGTTGCCCCAGTTACCTCATCTGTGTAATGGGTATTAAATCCTACTCCCTCGTATTTGGGCTGTGACCACCATGTCAGACAGGGACTGTGTCTGATGTGATACACTTGCATCTAACCCTGTGCTTAGAACAGTACTTGACACATAGTGAGGCTTTAACAAATACAATAGAGAGAAAGGAAAGAAAAGAGAAAGGATAAGGAGAGGGCTTGTCTTACGCCGTCAAGTCGTCTCCGACCCATAGCAACTCTGTGGATACATCTCTCCCAGAACGCCCCACCTCCACCTGCAATCGTTCTGGTAGTGGATCCATACAGTTTTCTTGGTAAAAATACGGAAGGGGTTTACCATTGCCTCTTTCCATGCAGTAAACTGAGTCTCTGCCCTCGGCTCTCTCCTGTGCCGCTGCTGCCCAGCACAGGGGAGTTTTAACTTGTAGGAGATTGCCTTCCACTCGGTAGCCGTTGGCCAAGCTAGGAATGGAATGGGTAGGCCTCTGCTTGACTCTCCTTCCTGTAGCCGAGACTGGTAGAGGACTGGAAACTCCAGTTGTGATCCTGAGAAGGGAAAGGAAAGGGCTCCTTGATGGGAAATTGAAGGCTCCCCTCAGGTTAGGGTTGAGACTTCCGATGAGTTGGGAAGTGGGTTAAAATCAGGGGCAGGTGGGACTTACCTCTGTTCTAACAGCCTCATTCTGGGGACACATACCTGGAAGGAAGAACTAGGAGCGAAGGAAAAGGAGAAGCCCAGGAAAACTTACCAGATTGTAAAGTTAAAACTTCCTCTTGAATTTCACCATCTAAAGTCTAGCTGCCAAAAAGAGATGGTGGACACTGGAGGAATTTGGCCCTCTTAATGATCTTGAGCCCACTGTCGTTCAGTTTTCGGGGAACTTCATGAGAATCAATCAATCAATCAATCAATCATATTTATTGAGCGCTTACTGTGTGCAGAGCACTGTACTAAGCGCTTGGGAAGTACAAGTTGGCAACATATAGAGACAGTCCCTACCCAGCAGTGGGCTCACAGTCTAAAAGGGGGAGACAGAGAACAAAACCAAACATACTAACAAAATAAAATAAATAGAATAGATATGTACAAGTAAAAATAAATAAATAAATAAATAAGCAGCCTAGCAGATGGAACACCGGCCTGGGCGTCAGAAGGACCTGGGTTCTAATTCTGACTCCACCAATTGTCTGCTGGGTGACCTTGGGCAAGCCACTTCACTTCTCTGGGCCTCAGAGTCTGTGATTAAGACTGGGAGCCCCATGCGGGGCATGCACTATGTCCAGCCAGATTAGCTTGTATCTGCCTCGACACTTACTACAGTGCCAGGCATATAGTAAGCACTCACAAAATAAAAAGGAACCAGTCTTAAAAATGTCCCACTGTAGGGGGTGTATTCTAGACTTTGAACCCACTGTTGGGTAGGGACCGTCTCTATATATTGCCAACTTGTACTTCCCAAGTGCTTAGTACAGTGCTCTGCACACGGTAAGCGCTAAATAAATACGATTGAATGAATGAATGAATGACTTTGAGAGTAAGAATGAAGGGCTGCCCTTGAGCTTCAGAATTCCCAAGGTTCCGGCCTGGGCATTATTGTATCAGGATGCAATTTGGAACCTGGCCATTCTCTAGTATTTCCTGTCACCTCCTACCTCACATCGCTAATCTCGTACTTCAGCCCAGCCCCCACACTTCGCTCCTTTCACGGCAACCTATTGAACCTCCACCTCATCTTCCTTGCTGCCTATCCCTCCCTCACATCCTCCCTCTGGCCTCCAGCTTTTTTTTAATGGTATTTGTTAAGCACTTACTCTTAGCCAAGCACTGGGATCTACACAAATACAATTTTAAAAAAAGCATACAGTAAATACCCTTGAGCACGCTCTTTGCTGTCATATTCCCTAAAATCCTGAGGCCCATGAGTAAATTATTCTCTTCCCAGAATCATGACATTCAGGGAAGCAGCATGGCATAGTGGATAGAGCACTGGGAGTCAGAAGGACTTGGGTTCTAATCCTCGCTCTGCCACTTGTCTGCTGTGTGAACTTGGGCAAGGCACTTCACTTCTCCAGACTTCAGTGACCTAACCTGTAAACCTATTTATTTTATTTTATTAGTATGTTTGGTTTTGTTCTCTGTCTCCCCCTTTTAGACTGTGAGCCCACTGTTGGGTAGGGACTGTCTCTATATGTTGCCAATTTGTACTTCCCAAGCGCTTAGTACAGTGCTCTGCACATAGTAAGGGCTCAATAAATACGATTGATGATGATGATGATAAAGTGGGGATTAAGACTGTGAACCCCATGTGAGAAAGGGACTGTGTCCAACCTGATTAACTTGTATCTACCCCAGTGTTTAAAACAGTGCTTGACATATTCATTCATTCATTCAATCATATTTATTGAGTGCTTACTGTGTGCAGAGCACTGTACTAAGCGCTTGGGAAATACAAGTCGGCAACATATAGAGACAGTCCCTACCCAACAACGGGCTCACAGACTAGAAGGGGGAGACAGACAACAAAACAAAACACGTAGACAGCTGTCAAAATCATCAGAACAAATAGAATTATAGCTGTAGGCACATCAATAACAAAATAGAGTAGTAAATATGTATAAGCAAAATAAATAGAGTAATAAATCTGTACAAATATATACAAGTAGGCACTTAGTATACACATAGTGGTGCTTAACATTACCATCATTTCTTTATTCTTAATTCATAAGTATCCTTTTCATATCCTATTATTGCACATAGTAAAGGCAGCAGTTTTTAAATTTTCATATCTGATACCAGTGATTTGAAGTGGTGGAAGGGTAGGAGGGGTGTATCATAAAAATGTAGACTGTGAATGTTGCTTCCCTGAGAAAATGATCTCAGTTGAAATCAGGATATGTTTGTGAAGGCGTTGCTCTCTTTGAGGATCATTCTCTGTGAGTTTCAGAGGGGCATTTGGTGGTTGAGAAAAGCTGAGCGTTTCTGTTTGTTGGGCCTGAAACCATTTTTTATTCGTTGCAGTTATGGAGCTTTCAGCTTTTTACCATTATCTGAGAAAATAGATAAGGTCCCCCTTTCTATTTTTATATATTTATCCGTCTCCCATTTCCCCCCTCCCCACTTTGCAGTAGGTGTTCCTGGTTGAAAGTACATCTCCTCCAAGAGGCCTTCCCTGACCAATCCCTCATTTCCTCTTGCAATCCCTTCGCACCATCCTGGTTTGCTCCCTTTAATAATAATAATAATAATGGCATTTATTAAGCGCTTACTATGTGCAAAGCACTGTTCTAAGCACTGGGGAGGTTACAATCAATGAATCAATCAATCGATCGTATTTATTGAGCGCTTACTGTGTGCAGAGCACTGTACTAAGCGCTTGGGAAGTACAAGTTGGCAACATATAGAGACGGTCCCTACCCAACAGTGGGCTCACAGTCCAGAAGGTGTCAAAATCATCAGAACAAACAGAATTATAGCTGTATGCACATCATTAGTATACACATAGTGGTGCTTAACAAATACCATCATACCACCATACCAAATACCATCATTTCTTTATTTTTAATTCATAAGTATCCTTTACAAGGTGATCAGGTTGTCTCATGGGGGGGCGGGGGGTTCACATTCTTAATCCCCATTTTACAGATGAGGGAACTGAGGCACAGAGAAGTTAAGTGACTTGCCCAAAGTCACACAGCTGATAATTGGCAGAGTCAGGATTTGAACCCATGACCTCTGACTCCAAAGCCCGGGCTCTTTCCACTGAGCACGCTGCTTCTCCTGCCCACAGTGAGGTCACAGTCTAAGATTGATTCCCAAATGGGGCCAGACTGTCCAGTCTGATTATCAATCAGTCAATCAGTCAGTGCTACTTAGAGGGAGCTTACTGTGTTTAGCGCATTGTACTAAGTACTTGAGAGAGTACTATTTTGTGTCATTCCAGTGTTTAGTGCAGTGTTTAGGACAATGTCAGCAGGTAATAAAAAACATCATCGTTAGTATTATTATAAAGTATAGTGGCATCAGGATTTGATCCTTGGTTGTAACCAAATGTTACACCAGAAATGTTAAGGACAATGTGTTTTGTTTTTTTTTTAATTGAGTTGAGAAATCATATAGTCAATATAGCTACGTAATCATTCCTTTACTCACAGCTCCCTGTGTAGTAACTGAGTGGCTGTGTATTTCTGTGTTTTTGGTCTCTGTGATCTTTGAGTCTAATTCCTAGATAATAATAATAATAATTAATAATAATAATAATAATGGCATTTGTTAAGCTCTTACTATGTGCCAAGCACTGTTCTAAGCACTGGGGAAGATACCAGGTGATCAGGTTGTCCCATGTGGGGCTCACAGTCTTGATCCCCATTTTACAGATGAGGTAACTGAGGCACGGAGAAGTTACGTGACTTGCCCAAAGTCACTCAATTGACAAGTGACATAGCCGGGATTAGAACCCATGATCTCTGACTCCCAAGTCCAGGCTCTTTCCACTGAGCCACATTGCCTCCATGTTTTTTGACCAGTGTTTCTGAACTCTATCTCCTCCACCAGTCACCCCACCTTAGAGGAAGAGTGCTACCTTTGCTTTGTGAGACGTTTGGGACGTATTCTTCCACCAGAATTCCCTGGCAAGAATCGGGTCTGCCTGGCACATTCCTGTGGTGCTTTGAGAGAAGACATATGGACCCCAGGATTGGGGGTTTGGGGGAGAAGCAGCATGGCCTAGTGGATAGAGCACAGACATGGGAGTCAGAAGGTCCTGGGTTCTAATCTCAGCTCCGTCACTTGTCTACTGGGTGACCTTGAGTAAATCACGTCATTTTTCTGGGCCTCAGTCCCCTCACCTGTAAAATGGGGATGAACACTGTGAGCCCTAGGTCATTCATTTCATTCAATCGTATTTATTGAGCACTTACTGTGTGCAGAGCACTGCATTAAGCGCTTGGGATGTACAGGTCGTCAACATGTAGAGACGGTCCCTATCCAACAACGGGCTCACAGTCTAGAAGGGACATGGACTGTATCCAACGTGATTATCTTGTATCTACCCCAGGGCTTAATATAGAGCCTGGCATCCAATAAACACTTAACACATGTCACAGTTTATTTATTTGTATATTTATTTTTATTTTCTTCTGTAAAATGGAGATTAAGATTGTAAGCCTATGTGGGGTAGGGACTGTGTTCAACCTGATTTGCTTGTATCTACCCCAATGCTTAGTACAGTGCTGGGCCCATAGTAAGGGCTTAACGAATACTATCACACACACAAAAAAAGAGTTGATTGGGTTACTCACCTCACTACTCTCCTACTTCAACCCAGCCCACATATTTCACTCCTCTAATGCTAACCTTCTCACTGTACCTCCATCTCTATCTCACCGCCGACCTTTCGCCCATCTCCAGACTCTGGCCTGGAATGCCCTCCTTCCTCATATCTGACGGACAATTGCTCTCCCCCACTTCAAAGCCTTATTGAAGGCACATCTCCTCCAAGAGGCCTTCCCTAAGCACCCCCTTTAATGATGGCATTTATTAAGCGCTTACTATGTGCAAAGCACTGTTCTAAGCACTGGGGAGGTTACAAGGTGATCAAGTTGTCCCACGGGGGGCTCACAGTCTTACTCTCCATTTACAGATGAGGGAACTGAGGCACAGAGAAGTCACACAGCTGACAATTGGAGGAGCTGGATTTGAACCCATGACCTCTGACTCCAAAGCCCGGGCTCTTTCGACTGAACCATGCCCTTTCCTCTTCTCCCACTCCCTTCTATGTCACTGGGACTTGCTCCCTTTGTTCTTCTCTCCTCCCAGCTCCACAGCACTAATGTACATACCTGTGATTTATTTATTTGTATTGAAGTTTGTCTTCCCTCCTTTAGGCTGTAAGATCATTATAGGCAGGGAATGTGTCTGTTTAGTGTTATATTGCACTCTCCCAAGCACTTAGTACAGTGCTTTGCACCCAGTAAACTCTCAATAAATACAGTTGAATCAATGAAAGAACAGTTAAAAAATATATATATAATTTCCTCAAAAATCAGGGGGATGGACGGGGATTATGCAGTGAGGTCACTTATGCAAGTAAATACCACAGTTTGGGGAGTTGCCATCTACAGATAGGCAGCCAAGATCCTTCTAAACAGCCACCTCCTCCAGGAGGCTTTCCCTGATTAATTCGCCAACTTTCCCAGCCGTTTCGGCAACCTCATAGATTATTTAATTATTAATACTGTTATTGATCTAATCCCCATTTTTTCAGATGAGGTAACCGAGGCACAGAAATGATGTGTACTGTGTACTAAGTGTACTAAGCGCTTAGTACAGTGCTCTGCACACAGTAAGGGCTCAGTAAATACAATTGAATGAATGAATGTGACTTGCCCAAGGTCACACAGCAGACACGTGGTGGAGTAGGGATTAGAACCCAGCTCCACTGACTCCAGAGCCTGTGCTTTTCCCACTGGGCCATGCCGCTTCCTACCTGTGACTTATTTTAGTGTCTGTCTCTTCCCAGAGCTTGGGAGAGTACAACAGTTCCCTGCCCACAAGGAACTTACAGTCTGTAGGTTTCAGGCAATAGCTCATCAGCCATTCCTGGCAGGAAACGCTATTACTATTGTTCAGTTATCAATGTTTTTGCCCTCCTTTACCCTTAAGTGGCAAGCTCCTGGAGGGGAGGACTCATGCCTCACTCTTTTTTAGTTTGTTCTCCAAGTAACTAGTTCTATCAAAGCCATTCTTGGAAGGGGTCAGGGCCCAGGGCAACTAACCCTGCTTGGATCCCCATGATTTTGTCGGTGGGGAAGTTGAAAGGTTGGAAGTTTGGCCCATAAGTTTGTTCCCTTTCCATCCTCCCAGCACCCTTATCAACAGTGTGCTGTGGTGAGGCTAGCTACGGACCTACCACTTTCGCTTCTCCCTCACACCAACCTTGGAGTCCCCCATATAGCACAAAAGTCCAGGAAAAGTGGAGCCCCCAAGGTGGGTGTCTGCTGTTATCCAGAGGGCTGCCAGGAGGGAGGATAAGAGCTCACCTCCTCCAAAAGGCCTTCCCAGACTGAGCCCCCTTTTTCCTCTCCTCCTCCCCATCCTCCTGCCCTACCTCCTTCCCATCCCCACAGCACCTGTATATATGTTTGTACAGATTTATGACTCTATTTTACTTGTACATATTTACTATTCTATTTATTTTGTTAATGATGTGCATCTAGCTTTACTTCTATTCATTCTGATGACTTGACATCTGTCCACATGTCTTGTTTTGCAGTGTCTGTCTCCCCCTTCTAGACTGTGAGCCTGTTGTTGGGTAGGGACCGTCTCTATATGTTGCCAACTTGTACTTTCCAAGTGCTTAGTACAGTGCTCTGCACACAGTAAGTGTCCAATAAATACGATTGAATGAATGAATGAATGAATGAATGAATGAGGAGGGCAAAATGGAAGGAAAAATAGTTTAAAAAGCCAGTGTGGGAGGCAGCCTGTCTGACCTGATGTGGAAAGAGCATGGGGCTGGAAATCAGGAAACTTGGGTTCTAGTCCTGGCTCTACCACTTTCATGCTTTGTAACCATGAACAATCAATCAGCTGATGTTATTTGCTGAGTGCTTACTATGTGCAGAGCACTGTACTAAGCACTCGGGACACTAAGCACAAGTTAAGAATGTTAAAAGGAAGCTGTTCTTCCCTCTGCCTGAGAGCCATGAATACGGTAAATTGTAGGTCTCCGAAGACTGTAATCTCCTTGTGGGCAGGGAATGTGTCTACCAACTCTGTTACGTTGTACTCTCCCAAGCACTTAGTACAGGCCCGGGAGTCAGACGGTTATTTGTTCTAATCTCGGCTCTACTATTCATCTACTGTGCGACCTTGGGCAAGTCGCTTCGTTTCTCTGTGCCTCAGTTATCTCATCTGTAAAATGGGGATTGAAACTGGGAGCCCCAAGTGAGAGAAGGAACCGTGTCCAATCTGATTTGTTTGTGGCCCCCCTAGCGCTTAGTACAGTGCCTGGCACATAGTGCACTTAAAAAATGCCTTAATCATTAATTATTATTATTATATGTGACCTTGCGCAAGTCACTTCGTTTCTCTGTGCCTCAGTTTCCTCATCTGTAAAATGGGGATTGAAACTGGGAGCCCCAAGTGAGACAAGGAACCGTGTCCAATCTGATTTGTTTGTGGCCACCCTAGCGCTTAGTACAGTGCCTGGCATGTAGTGCACTTAAAAAATGCCTTAATCATTAATTATTATTATGTGACCTTGCGCAAGTCACTTCGTTTCTCTGTGCCTCAGTTACCTCATCTGTAAAATGGGGATTGAAGCTGGGAGCCCCAAGTGAGACAAGGAAATGTGTCCAATCTGATTTGTTTGTGGCCACCCTAGCGCTTAGTACAGTGCCTGGCACGTAGTGCACTTAAAAAATGCCTTAATCATTAATTATTATTATTATATGTGACCTTGGGCAAGTCACTTCACTTCTCTGAGCCTTAGTTTCCTCATTTATAAAAGGGGGATTCAGTACCTGTTCTCCCTCCTAATGAGAATGTGAGACCCATGTGAGACAGCAAGTGTGTAAGTGGCAGAACCAGGATTAGAACCCCGGTCCTCTGGCTCCCAGATCCATACTCTGTCCATTAGGCCACGCTTCTTCTTGGTTGTACGAGGTAGGGGAATACATCTGTGGGTATGAAGACATCAGGTACTCTGAAGAATTAATAACAGTAGCAGTTTATCATAAAGATTTGGTGAGAAGATGTGCATTCCTTCATTGTCAGTTGTAAATGTGAGTGTGTAGACACCTTGAAGTCAATAAGTAGCCCTCTAATCGAGCCTGTACTGCCTTTTCATAAAGATTTAATTGATTGAAAGGAGAGGAGTGTGCATTTATTGTTGAAAAGCAAATAGAAAAGTGAAATACTCTTTTGTAACTCTGTTTTTGGTAAGAGAATGTAAGTATCGGAAAGATGTCAGGACCCTGAAAGTTTCCAAAGACTGACAAATTGATTAGGCCGTGCTTTGTCAATCAGTGGTGTTTGTTGAGTACTTACTATGGGCAGAACATTGTCCTAAGCGCTTGGGAGAGTACAGTGCAACAGAATTAGTGGATACATTCCCTGCCCGTAACGACCTTACAGTCTAGAGAGGGAGACAAACATTAATATATGGTAGAAGTTGTAGAAGCAGCAATCTTTATTAGCATTTATTGAGCACCCACTCCATGTGGTTCCCTGCACATGCAGAATGACCTAGTGGAAAGAGCCTGGGGGTGGGAATCAGAGGACCTGGGTTCTAATCCCGGCTTTGCCGCTAGCCTGCTGTGTGAACCTGGGCAAGTCGTTTCACTCCTCTGTGCCTCATTTCCTCACCTGTAAAAGGGAGATTTCCTCTTTTTAGACTGCGAGTCCCATGTGAAACGGGGATTGGGTCAGACCTGTTGATCTTATATCTACTCCAGCACTTAGCAAGCACCTAACAGGTGTCATCGTTATTATTATTGTTATTACCAGATACTTGGGAAGAACAGAACAAAGAAACACATTCCGTGCCCACAAGGAGCTAACACTATAACAAGGTAGACAAACATAAAAAAAATTTACTAATCAATCAATCAATCAATCGTATTTATTGAGCGCTTACTGTGTGCAGAGCACTGTACTAAGCGCTTGGGAAGTACAAGTTGGCAACATGTAGAGACAGTCCCTACCCAACAGTGGGCTCACAGTCTAGAAAAGGGAGAGAGAACAAAACCAAACATATTAACAAAATAAAATAAATAGAATAGATATGTACAAGTAAAATAAATAAATAAATAGAGTAATAAATATGTACAAACATATATACATATATACAGGTGCTGTGGGGAAGGGAAGGAGGTAAGACGGTGAGGATGTAGAGGGGGACAAGGGGGAGAGGAAGGAGGGGGCTCAGTGTGGGAAGGCCTCCTGGAGGAGGTGAGTTCTCGGTAGGGCCTTGAACGGAGGAGAGAGCTAGCTTGGTGGATGTGGGGAGGGAGGGCATTCCAGGCCAGGGGGATGACGTGGGCCGGGGGTCGACGGCGGGACAGGCGAGAATGAGGCACGGTGAGGAGATTAGCGGCAGAGGACCGGAGGGTGCGGACTGGGCTGGAGAAGGAGAGAAGGGAGGTGAGGTAGGAGGGGGCGAGGGGATGTAGCCGAGGCCTTGTAGCCGAGGGTGAGGAGTTTCTGCCTGATGCGCAGATTGATTGGTAGCCACTGGACTAATGGAGTGATCAAAATAAATAATTGAACACACATGTATAGGAATGGGATGAATGCCTTTTCCAGTGGTTGCCCATCCACCTCTGCATCAAAAAAAACCACTTCCTCATCATTGGCTTTAAAACACTTAATCACCTTGCCTCCTCCTACCTCATCCCGCTACTCTCCTACTACAATCCAGCCCTCACTCTTCACTCCACTAATGCTTACCTTCTCACTGTACTTCCATCTCGTCTATCTTACCATTAACCTCTCGCTCACATCCTATCTCTGGCTTGGAAAGCCCTCCCTCTTCCTATCAGGCAGATAATTGCTCTCCCTCCAACTTCAAAACCTTTTTAGAGACACATCTCCTCCAAGAAGCCTTCCCTGACTAAGCCCTCCTCTCCTCTTCTCCCACTCCATTCTGCTCCACTCTTACTTGTTCCTTCATTCATCCTCCCTCCCCTCCCCACAGCACATATGTACATATCTGTATATATATCTGTATTTTAAGTGTGTATTTTAAGTGCCTACTATTTGCTTCTGTTGTTCTCAGAAGCCACTCAAAATGTATCATTACTACTACTAATAGATTGAATTAATTAATTTGATCATATTTATTAAGTGCTTACTTTGTGCAAAGCACTGTAAAAAGCTCTTGGGAGGGTACAGTATAACAATAAACAGACACATTCCCTGCCCACAATGAGCTTACAAGCTAGAGCTGGGGACAGACATTACTATGAATGAACAAAATAAATTACAAATAAAGAAATTGAATTTGTAGAGCACTTCATTTTTCCAGAGCACATACATTTGCTATTTCGTTTTATCCTCACAACACACCTGTGAGATAGGGAGAGGCAGTTTAGTACTGTCTCTATCTTACAAATGAGGAGATCAAAGCACAGAGAAGCTATTTGATTTCCCTTGGTCTTGAAACAGGCCAATTTTAAACCTGGGGTTAGACTTCAGTGCCTAGACTCATGCTCTTTTCCCTACTGGCCTATCAAGAGTTATTATATTTACTTGCACAATTGTCTCCACCACATAATTGTCCCACCCTGCTTTTTGAGGAAGAAATTAAAGATCATTTTAGCCGAGATGGTCCTGATAGCCACGTGCCAGGGAAGTATAAGGGACAGAGGAGGTGGCAGTAATTAATTCATTAAGACTGCTGAGGGCCAGGGTGGGAGGAACAGTAGAATGGGAAGGTCAGGGGAAGTTAACTCATTGGATATGCCATGCTTGGGAGAGTGCAACAGATGTAAGACGAATCCAGTGCCCTCTTACCTCCTTACCACCTTTTTTGTTCTCCTCACCCTTGTAGAGAGGTACTTGGTAGGCTCAATTTTCTGCATAATATAGCATCTCCTCGGTTTTGTGGTTGCAAAAATTATTCCTAGAGTGGGGCAATTACATGAGGAACAGGGCACACTTCTCCTTCACTCTTTCTTTTGCTCACTAAGCAAACAGTAGTATTTATTGAGGGCTTACTGTGTTCAGAGCACTCTCCTGAGTCTTTGAGAGAATACAAAAGAGTGGATAGATGGGATCCCTGTCCTGAAGGATCATACATGTCCACTAAAAATCAGCCAGGAAAAGGAAAAAGATGAAACTCAAATTCAGGCATCCATATTTTGGCATCCTTCTCTTGCATATTCATAGCAGAAGAACAACTACTTTGAGCAAAAGCAAAAAAAAGACGACCATTCTGTCAGTTGTGTTTCCACTGTACTAAAGCTGCAATGATTTCTATGGAATTATTTGTTTTTCAGATTATTTTTACAAGTGAGAGCTCTTCTCTCAGAAGGTTCATTTCCATTCAGTCAGTGGTATTTATTGAGCTTTTACTGTGTGCAGATCAGTGTACTAAGCTATTGGAAGAGTACAATTTAGTAAAGGATTACGGTTGCTTAGGCTATTGTACTCTCCAAAGTTTTTAGTTAGCTTTGCATACAGTAAGTCCTTAATAAATGCCATTGACTGATTAAATGGAGATTTTGAAAAATGTTATGAATTGATGCCATAACTTGCTTTCTTTCTAAGTATCTGTGGTTTGGAGTAACCCATAGAAAGGTCTATCTCTATTATCTTGCAAAATCTAGAATAGGTTGAATTTTGTAGAAATAGTAGTAGTTTTAGTAGTAGTAGTTAGGGAAGCAGCATGCATAATGGTTAGAGCACGGGCCTGAGAGTCAAAAGGTTGTGGGTTCTAATCCCAATCCCACCAGTTGTCTATTGTGTGTCCTGGGCAAGTCACTTCACTTCTCTGTACCTCAGTTACCTCATCTATAAAATGGGGATTGAGACTGTGAGCCCCATGTGTATCCACCCCAGCACTTAGTACAGAGTCTGGAACATAGTAAGTGCTTACCAAATGACATAACTATTATTATTAGTACTCGCTGTTAAGTTGTTAAGTTGTGTGTATGTATATGTATATATATATATATATGTACATATATATATAATTCTATTTATCTATTTTGATGCTATTGATGTCTATTTACTTGTTTTGTTTTGTTGTCTGTCTCCCCCTTCTAGACTGTGAGCCCCTTGTTGGGTAGGGATTGTCTCTATCTGTTGCTGAATTGTACTTTCCAAGCGCTTAGTACAGTGTTGTGCACACAGTAAGTGCTCAATAAATACTATTGAATGAAGTTCCTACTGGGTGCAGTGCACTGTACTAAGCACTGGGGAATTACAGAACAGAGGAGTGACACATTCCCCACCCACAAGGAGCTTCCATTCTAAAATATTTATGGAGTAAAATCAAAGTAATTGAATGTACAGTCGTATCACATACATACTCAAGTTTCCCTACTCACAAGGAGCTTCCATTCTAAAATATTTATAGATAGAGTAAATCAAAGTAAGTAATTGAATGTACAGTCGTATCACATACGCAAGTTTTCAGGGTGGGTATAATTAAGTGCTGGAGATGGCTGGGGCATTTGTATGACTTGGGTCCTGGAAACTAATTGGGGAAAGCTGGTTTGGAGGAAGCCGGATTTTAGGAGGGCATTGAACATGGGAATTTCTTGAAACAATTTTTCGAGGCCTTTGTTGAGGGAGGGGCTGAGGGAGGGGCTTCCAGGCTAGGGGAACAGCCTTGACTAGGGGAGGGAGGGGGAGATGTGAGGATGATGTCCTGTTAGAAAGTAGTAATAATAATGATAATGGTATTTCTTAAGTGCTTACTCTGTGCCAGGCACTGTACTAAGCGTTGGGGTGGTTACAAGCAAATCGGGCTGGACATAGTCCCTGTCCCACGTGGGGCTCACAGTCTCAATCCCCATTTTCCAGATGAGGCAACTGAGGCCCAGAAAAGTGAAATGACTTGCCCAAGGTCACACAGCAGACAAGTGGTGGAGCGGGGATTAGAACCCACGACCTTCTGACTCCCAAGCCCGGGCTCTATCGGCTATGCCATGCTGCTGAAGGTTACAGTAACAGGCTTTCTGTGTTCACAATCTTGATTATCTAATCACTGAAACCCTTCTGTGTGAGTTTTCATAAATCTAGGTACCTGAATAAAAGGAAGAGGAGGTTGAGGAGGAGTAGGAGACCAACCTGTACTTCCCAAGTGCTTAGTACAGTGCTCTGCATACAGTAAGTGCTCAATAAATACGATTGAATGAATGAATGAGGAGGATTAATGGTTGTAGTAGAGCAGTAGTAGTGTAGTATTAAGTGCTTACTGTGTGCAGAACTTTGTACTAAGTGCCGGGAGAGAATACATGGGTAAGATTTAAACACAGTCCCTGGCGCGTAAAGAATTTTCCTGATAGGGTTAGTCAATATCAGAATATTTAAATATTTCACAGTTGTAGCCCTTCCTCAGCTGATTTTTATAACGGGAATGGATTCCTATCCGTTAGGAATGTTTAAGCTCTAAATTGAAGGCAAAGCCCCAGAATGGTTAATCTCTCAAGGTCCTTTCCAGTTTTAGAAGTCTAGGCTTTTCTAGATATAGAAGAAGAATGACAATAACAGGGGATGTAAGAAGGTTGGGGGTAAAGTCATTGAGTTAAATCAATTGCTAAGTGCACTCCTCCGACTGAAGTTTCGATGCTCTGAAATACATCGCCCACCCTCTCTCTTGATTGACTGATCATAAAAGGGTTAATTGTACACTCACAGTGATTTAACCGGTTGGGAAATAGTTCTACAATGAACCGATAGAGATGTTTATTTGATCAGCTGCTCCGGGCTTCTCTTTTTTGTGACCGTTTTTTGTTGTTGGGGTTTTTTTTTTTCTTGTGTTGTTAGTGTCTTCCCTTCTTTGGTTTCCTGCTTCACTGGAGGGGGAGAAGAAGAAGGTCGTTTGAGTCACTTCCTGAATCAGTGCTCAGCTCTCTTGCCGAATGTAGGTGGTGTCCACTAGTTTGTCTGCTCTCCTTTCTCGGACTCAGGGAGGGAAGGAGAGCCACGTTTCGTGGCAAGTTGGGGTTGTCAATATTTGTGGATCCAACCGGCTAACCTTCACCTTCAGATGCTGTCCATGCACGTGCACAAACCGACACACACACACACCCGACCCACTCAAATAAATATTTGTGCCCACGGATAAGACTGACAGCAGCGGAGAGGGAAGCCCGTTTCTCGAACCCTTGCCCAGGTACATTTGAACAGCTGCAACGTATTGTTCCTTTTAATAATAGTAATAATAAAAATGGCATTTATGCTCTTTCCACTGAGCCTCACCACTTCGCTTTTAATAATGCTCCACCGATGACCTCAACCCCAGTTTAAGGGGTGAGAGGTAGTTCATGGGAAAAGGTTCTGTGGATTCTTTTTTTTTAAAAAAAAACAAAAACAAAAAAACTTTTAACAATGCCACTTCTCTGACCCTAAGGAAAGACAGTCTCTGAACTGTAAATCGACGCCAAGCGCTCAGTTCGAGAGAGGTGCTTGGTGGTTCTGGGCTCTCCCATCTTTGTTTCCCGGGGGTAGATTGATACTTAGATGATGCATGATAGAGAAGCAGCATGGTCTACTGGATAGAGTACGGGCCAGGGCATCAGAAGGATGTGGGTTCTAATCCAGGCTCCACCACTCGTCGGCTGTGTGACCTTGGGCAGGTTGCGTCACTTCTCTGTGCCTCAGTTACCTCATCTGTAAAATGCCTCATCTGTAAAATGGGGATTAAGACTGTGAACCTCATGATGAACAGGGACTGTGTCCAACCTAATTTACTTGTATCCACCCCACCACTTAGCACAGTGCCTGGGTGGCGTAGTATATTGCCCACAGGCCTGAGAGTCAGAAGGTCACAGGTTCTAATCCTGGCTCCGCCACTTGTATGCTTTGTGAAAGTCACTTCACTTCTCGGTGCCTCAGTTTCCTCATCTGTAAAATGAGGATTGAGAATGGGAACCCCATGTGGGACAGGGACTGTGTCCAAGCCGATTTACATGTATCCACCCCAATGCTCAGTACAGTGCCTGGCACGTAGTTTAACAAATACCATAATAATAATTATTATTATTATCAAGCGCTAAACAAATACCACAAATATCATTATAGCAACCCTCTGTCTATCTGTCTATCTTTTTTCTTCTCAGCCAAGTAAAGCAACGAAAGGAACACCGGGGAGAGAATCATCTCTCACCCCTCCTGCGTTGCGGGCACCCCAGGGAGGACTTTTTAATTTAAGCCACTCTGCACCTTTGTCCCCCAGACAGGAAACAGAGGGTTTGTGGAGGAGTTGCTGCTATATTGACTTTGGGCCAGTATATTTCGAGAGTTTCAAATGGAGGATCGGCCAGAAATAATCTTCCCGAGAAGAGGAGTTAGTGGTGTATTCATTCATTCATTCATTTAGTCGTATTTATTAAGTGCTTACTGTTTGCAGCGCACTGTACTAAGCATTTGGGAGAGTACGCTACAATGATAAACAGACCCATTTGCTGCCTATAACAAGCTTACAGTCTAGAGAGCCTCCCGTGGGACACCCTGATCACCTTGTAACCTCCCCAGCACTTAGAACAGTACTTTGCACATAGTAAGTGCTTAATAAATGCCATCATTATTATTATTGGGGGGAAGACATTAATATAAATAAATAATTTAACTACACATAGGTACATAAGTGCTGTGGGCTGGGAGTTGGGAGAAGAGCAAAGGGAGCAACTCAGGGCGATATAGAAATCGAATTCCAACTACGCCACATGTCTGCTGTGTGACCTTGGACAAGTTGCTTAACTTCTCTGATCCTCAGTTATCTGTAAAGTCAATCAATCAATCAATCGTATTTATTGAGCACTTACTGTGTGCAGAGCACTGTACTAAGCGCTTGGGAAGTACAAGTCGGCAACAAATAGAGACAGTCCCTACCCAACAGTGGGCTCACAGTCTAAAAGGGGGAGACAGAGAACAAAGCCAAACATACTAACAAAATAAAATAAATAGAATAGATATGCACAAATAAATAAATAAATAAATAGAGTAATAAATATGTACAAACATATATACATATATACAGGTGGGGATTAAGATGGGGATTAAAATGGGGATTAAGACTATGAGCCCAACGTGGGACAACTTGATCACCTTGTATCCCCCCCCAGCGCTTAGAACAGTGCTCTGCACATAGTAAGCGCTTAGCAAATGCTATTACTATTAAGATGAGGACAAGTAGGGCTTAGTTGGGGAGGGCCTCTTGGAGGAGATGTGCCTTCAATTAGGCTTTGAAGGTCGGGAGAGTGATCGTCCGTAGGATGTGAGGAGGGAGGGCATTCCAGGCCGGAAGCGGGGCGTGGGTGAGAGGTTGGCGGCAAGACAGATGGGACCCAGATACGGATGATTTTGGTAAAGGCTCAGAGCAGGTACCCTGTCCTGAAGCATGAAGAATTGTCAATCAATCGTATTTATTGAGAGCTTACTGTGTGCAGAGCACTGTACTGAGCACTTGGGAAGTACAAGTTGGCAACATATAGAGACAGTCCCTACCCAACAGTGGGCTCACAGTCTAAAAGGGGGAGACAGAGAACAAAACCAAACATACTAACAAAATAATATAAATAGAATAGATATGTACAGGTAAAATAAATAAATAGAGTAATAAATATGCACAAACATATATACATATATATAGGTGCTGTGGGGAAGGGAAGGAGGTAAGATGGGGGGATCGAGAGGGGGATGAGGGGGAGAGGAAGGAAGGGGCTCAGTCTGGGAAGGCCTCCTGGAGGAGGTGAGCTCTCCGTAGGGCCTTGAAGGGAGGAAGAGAGCTAGCGTGGCGAATGGGCAGAGGGAGGGCATTCCAGGCCCGGGGGATGATGTGGGCTGGGGGTCGATGGCGGGACAGGCGAGAACCAGGTACGGTAAGGAGATTAGCGGCAGAGGAGCGGAGGGTGCGGGCTGGGCTGGAGGAGAGAAGGGAGGGGAGGGAGGAGGGGGCGAGGGGATGGACAGCCTGGAAGCCCAGGGTGAGGAGTTTCCCATTAGGAATTGTCCCATTAGGGAAGTTCAAATGATCACCTCACTAATGAATTTGGGTATTAGGGTAACTGTACATTCAGAGTACAGTTGAATGAGACATACAGCCTGCCCTCAAGGAGTCATAAGTCATTCCTAAATGCTATGGCTCTAAAATAGGTAAATCGGTAAGGATGACAGTAAAAATCACAGTGGATTGCAGGTTAGGTGCAATGGTTCTTGATCTCTCCTTGTTTTTCAGAACGCTATTCCTAAAAGCTTGGGAAAGCACAATACAAAAGAAGCAGTGTGGCTCAGTGGAAAGAGCCCGGGCTTGGGAGTCAGAGGTTGTGGGTTCTAATCCCCGCTCTGCCACTTGTCAGCTGTGTGACTTTGGGCAAGTCACTTAACTTCTCTGTGCCTCAGTACCCTCATCTGTAAAATGGGGATTAAGACTGTGAGCCCCACATGGGACAACATTGATTACCTTGTATCCCCCCCAGTGCTTAGAACAGTGCTTGGCACATAGTAAGTGCTTAACAAATACCAACATTACTATTATTATTACAACAGAGTTGGTAGACACGTTCCTTGCTGTCACCCTTCTCCGGGGCTGGGTCCGTTGGGGAACTCACGCAGCGTGAGTGAGAGAGACTGGGAACAGAAAGGCGGAGTTTTATGCAAAATGTATTCTGTGAGGAGAATTAAATTATTTGATTATTTTGGACGCGGCGAAATGAACTTCCCGTTCGAGAGGCCCTTTTCGGAAGGAGTGTGATTATTTAATGATATTAGACCTTCCCTACTGGGAGGATTATAGTTATGTGTAACTCACGTGTGGCCAAATACCTAGGTCCCGCCCACGAAGGCTTCCCACCTGGGAGGAATTCACTTACACGTTGTTCGCCTACGGCGAGACATCTAGCTACCACCCACGAATGCATCTCACCTGGGAGGAATCTTCCTGCGTTTCCCACTGGTGGCGAAGCGATCTAGCTTCCAGCCCGATTGAGCACTCAGCGGGACACTCACCCATCCCACGCCCCCTCACTTGGCACGGGCAGAGCGGGCATTCCTTGCTCTGGGCAGAGGTGACCCTCAGCCGGCTGCCGCGGTCTCGATCCTCGTCTCCGCCACGTTACTGCTGTGTGACCTTGGACAAGTCACCTAACTTCTCTGGGCCTCCCCCTTCTAGACTGTGAGCCCGTTGTTGGGTAGGGACCCTCTCTATATGTTGCTGAGTTGTACTTCCCAAGCGCTTAGTACAGTGCTCTGCTCACAGTAAGCACTCAATCAATCAATCGTATTTATTGAGCACTTACTGTGTGCAGAGCACTGTACTAAGCGCTTGGGAAGTACAAGGTGGCAACATATAGAGACAGTCCCTACCCAATAAATACAATTGAATGAATGGGCCTCAGTTGCCTCATCTGTAAATAATGGGGATAAGAGTGTAAGTCCCATGTGGGACAGGGACTGTGTCCAACCTGATTAACTTGTATCAACCCCAGCGCTTAGAACAGTGCTTGGCACATAGTAGCACTTAACAAGTATTATTATTATTATTATTATTCTTACCCAGTAGGTCAGAGGCTGCAGGTATTTATTACCTAGGCCCCCAGGCCATTTAAGCTTCTGGCCTCAATTTATCCAATCTCCACCCTCCCCCATCCCCTATAACTGATTTGATTGGCACAGGGGCAAGGGACACCTTCAGTATTCATTCATTCAATTGTATTTATTGAGCACTTACTGTGTGCAGAGCACTGTACTAAGTGCTTTATTCCTGGCGTGGGCTGTCAATCTAGTGGTTTTGGTTGCAGAAGTGTTCCGCCTTCCTGGCTTGGGCAGTCACGAGATAGCATTTGACCCAGGGTCACCATGGGACACTTGCCCATTTGACCCAGGGGTCACCATGGGACACTTGCCCACCAGGAGCTTGCAGTCTATAGGGGGGAGATTGACATTAATTGCAGCCTTACATATATATATATATATATATAATATAATAATTATATAATAATAATAATAATATATAATTGCAGCTATATATATTAATTGTAGATATATATGTGTATATAATAATGGTATTTGTTAAGCACTTACTATGTGCCAAGCACTGTTCTAAGCACTGGGGTAGATACAAGGTAATCAGGTTGTCCCATGTGGGGCTCACAGTCTTAATCCCCATTTTACAGATGAGATAACAGAGGCACAGAGAATTTAAGTGTCTTGCCCAAAGTCACACAGCTGATAGGTCACATAGCTGATAAGTGGAAGAGTCGGGATTAGAATGCATATATATGTTATGGGGCTGAAGGTGGGGTGAATTTCAAGGGCATAGGCGACGCAGAAGGGAGAAGGAGTAGAGAAAATGAGGGATTAGTCCGGGAAGGCCTCTTGGAGGAGGTGGGATTTTAATAAGGCTTTGAAGATGGGGAGAGTGCTGGTCTGTCGTACATGAAGGGGGAGGGAGTTCCAGGTCAGAGGCAATACATGGGTAAGGAGTCATTCATTCATTCAGTCGTATTTATTGAGTGCTTACTGTGTGCAGAGCACTGTTCTAAGTGCTTGGGAGAGTACGGTACAAGAATAAACAGTCACATTCCCTGCCCACAATAAGCTCACAGTCTAGAGTCATTAGTGAGATAGATGAACCTCTGAAGAGGAAGAAAAAGTGGATCCTTTCTCTAGGGTTGTTTCATAGGTCATTTGAAATTTCATGTGAGTTGCTTTCTAGAAGATACTTCTGTGAATGGAAATTCTCTAAAAGATTTCCTCCTAAAATGTGGACCGTGGCTTGTTTTTGTTTTCCCCCCTCGGTTGTCCTTCAGAGAGGGGATACTTGGATAATTGCAAAATGAAACCCCATCACACAGTTCTGGTAAGTCATTTTGGGAATTTTCTCCACTTCCTTGAAGTAGGAAAAGCCTAAATTTCCTGGTCTAGTGAGGACTGAAATTCAGAATCCACAGTAGGGATTCAAAGAGAGCAACAACAACAACAAAAAAGCAGATAAAATGGCTTAGGAAATATCTGGATTAGGCTAAAATGGTATTTCTGGGGTCCTCAGGAACCCATTGGGAATTTTCTCCACTTCCTTGAAGTAGGATAAGCCTAAATTTCCTGGTCTAGTGAGGACTGAAATTCAGAATCCACAGTAGGGATTCAAAGAGAACAACAAAAAAAAAAACCAGATAAAATGGCTTAGGAAATATCTGGATTAGGCTAAAATGGTATTTCTGGGGTCCTCAGGAACCCAAAGCATTTTTTCAGCTATTATCTAATTTTTCCTTCCAAAATCTATGTCAATTATCAAGGGACAGGGATTTGACCTATCAGGGGTATTTATTGAGGAGCTATTCTATGCAGAGCACTGTACTATGCTCTAAGGAAAGTAAAGTATTGTAATAATAATAATGATGATGATGATGACAGGAAAGGGACTGTGTCCAACCCGATTTGCTACTGTGCACCCCAGGGCTTAGTATGATGCTTGACACATAGTAAGTGCATAACAAATACCATGATTATTATTATTATTTTTATTATTCCATCAATCAGTAGTACTTATTGAGCATCTACTATTTCCAGAAGTGCTTGGGAGAATTCAGTAGAATTACCCCACATGATCCCTGCCCTCAGAGAGTTTATAGTCACTCAATCAATTGTATTTATTGAGCACTTACCATGTGCAGAGCACTGTACTAAGCATTTGGGAGAGTAGAGAGTACAACAGAGAAGCAGCGTGGCTCAGTGGAAAGAGCCCGGGCTTGGGAATCGGAGGTCACGGGTTCTGATCCCAGCTCCGCTGCTTGTCAGCTTTGGGCAAGTCTATTCACTTCTCCGGGCCTCAGTTCCCTCACCTGGAAAATGGGGGTGAAGACTGGGAGCCCCACGTGGGACAACCTGATCACCTTGTATCCCCCCTGGTGCTTAGAACAGTGCTTGGCACATAGTAAGCACTTAATAAATGCCATCATTATTATTCCGAGTTGGTAGACCTATTCCCTCCCCATTACAAGCTTACAGTCTAGAGGGTGAGACAAATGTTAATATAAATAATTTATAGATATGCACATAAGTTCTGTGGGGTGGGGTGAAAGCCAGATGCCCAAAGGAGAAAACCAGCATGGCCTAGTGGCAAGATCAGTCAATCAATCAATCGTATTTATTGAGCGCTTACTATGTGCAGAGCACTGTACTAAGCGCTTGGGAAGTACAAATTGGCAACACATAGAGACAGTCCCTACCCAACAGTGGGCTCACAGTCTAAAAGGGGGGAGACAGAGAACAGAACCAAACATACCAACAAAATAAAATAAATAGGATAGAAATGTACAAGTAAAATAAATAAATAAATAAATAAATAGAGTAATAAATATGTACAACCATATATACATATATACAGGTGCTGTGGGGAAGGGAAGGAGGCAAGATGGGGGGATGGAGAGGGGGACGAGGGGGAGAGGAAGGAAGGGGCTCAGTCTGGGAAGGCCTCCTGGAGGAGGTGAGCTCTCAGCAGGGCCTTGAAGGGAGGAAGAGAGCTAGCTTGGCAGAGGGGCAGAGGGAGGGCATTCCAGGCCCAGGGGATGACGTGGGCCGGGGGTCGACGGCGGGACAGGCGAGAGCGAGGCCCGGTGAGGAGATTAGCGGCAGAGGAGCAGAGGGTGCGGGCTGGCCTGGAGAAGGAGAGAAGGGAGGTGAGGTAGGAGGGGGCGAGGGGATGGACAGCCTTGAAGCCCAGGGTGAGGAGTTTCTGCCTGATGCGTAGGTTGATTGGTAGCCACTGGAGATTTTTGAGGAGGGGAGTAACATGCCCAGAGCGTTTCTGGACAAAGACAATCCGGGCAGCAGTGTGAAGTATGGATTGAAGTGGAGAGAGACACGAGGATGGGAGATCAGAGAGAAGGCTGGTGCAGTAGTCCAGACGGGATAGGATGAGAGCTTGAATGAGCAGGGTAGCGGTTTGGATGGAGAGGAAAGGGCGGATCTTGGCAATGTTGCGGAGCTGAGACCGGCAGGTTTTGGTGACGGCTTGGATGTGAGGGGTGAATGAGAGAGCGGAGTCGAGGATGACACCGAGGTTGCGGGCTTGTGAGACGGGAAGGATGGTAGTGCCGTCAACAGAGATGGGAAAGTCAGGGAGAGGACAAGGTTTGGGAGGGAAGACAAGGAGCTCAGTCAGCCTGGGCTTGGGAGTCCGAGGACGTGGGTTCTAATCCCGACTTTGCCCCTGGTCAGCTGTGCAACCTTGGGCAAGTCACTTAACTTCTCTGGGCCTCAGTTACCTCATCTGGCAAATGGGGATGAAGACTGTGAGCCCCACGTGGGACAACCTGATTCCCACATATCTACCCCCACGCTTAGTACAGAGAAGCAGTGTAGTTCAGTTGACCTAGCATGGGCTTGGGAGTCAGAGGTCATGGGTTCAAATCTCAGCTCTGCCAACTGTCAGCTGTGTGACTTTGGGCAAGTCACTTCACTTCTCTGTGCCTTAGTCACCTCATCTGTAAAATGGGGATGAAGACTGTGAGCCCCTCCTCTCCCCTTCGTCCCCCTCTCCGACCCCCCATCTTACCTCCTTCCCTTCCCCACAGCACCTGTTTATATGTATATATGTTTGTACATATTTGTTACTCTATTTATTTATTTATTTATTTATTTTACTTGTACATATCTATTCTATTTATTTTATTTTGTTACTATGTTTGGTTTTGTTCTCTGTCTCCCCCCTCTAGACTGTGAGCCCACTGTTGGGTAGGGACCGTCTCTATATGTTGACAACTTGGACTTCCCAAGTGCTTAGTACAGTGCCCTGCACACAGTAAGCGCTCAATAAATACGATTGATGATGATGATGATGATGATGACAACCTGATCACGTTGTATCCTGCCCAGCGCTTAGAACGGTGCTTTGCACATAGTAAGCACTTAACAAATGCCATCATTATTATTATTGTTATTATTATGATGATGATGCATGGCTTAGTGGCAAAAGCATGCTCTTGAGAGTCAGAGGATGTGGGTTTTAATCCCGGCTCTGCCACTTGTCTGTTGTGTGACCTTGGGCAAGGCACTTAACTTCTCTGTGCCTCAGTTATCTCATCTGTAAAATGGGGAGTGAGACTGCGAGCCCCATGTGGGGCAACCTGATTACCTTGTATCTCCCCCAGCGCTTAGAACAGTGCTTGGTACATAGTAAGCACATAACAAATACCATCATTATTATTAGGTTAGCTTGAGAGGAACGAAGAGTGGGAACTGGGTGCAGTGGGAGAAGAGAGTGGGAAATAAGAGGGGGAGGGCTGTAGGAGGACCTTAAAATCCAGGGGTTGGTGCTGAGAGGAAAAGGTCACCATTTGAGGATGGGGGAGATGCATGAAAAATAATGTTCTATTCATTCATTCATTTATTCATTCATTCATATTTATTGAGCACTGACTGTGGGCAGAACACTGTAGTAAGCACCTGGGAAGATACAATATGACAATAAACAGACATAGTCCCTGCCCACAACAAGCCTACGTTTCATTCATTCATTCATTCAGTTGTATTTATTGAGCACTTACTATGTGCAGAGCACTGTACTAAGTGCTTGGGTGAGTACAATATAACAATAAACAGACACAGTCCCTGCCCACACGAAGCTTGCATTTCATTCATTCAATCGTATTTATTGAGTGCTTATTGTGTATAGAGTACTGAAGTAAACGCTTGGGAGAATACAGTATAACAATGAATAGACACAGTCCCTGCCCACAACGAGTTTACATTTAGTTCATTCATTCATTCATTCATTCAGTCATATTTGTGGAGTGCTTACTGTGTGCAGAGCACTGTAGTTAGCACTTGGGAGAATACAGTGTAACAATAAACACAGTCCCTGCCCAAACGAGCGTACATTTCATTCATTTATTCAAGCATATTTATTGAGCGCTTACTGTGTGTAGAGTACTGAAGTAAACGCTTGGGAGAATACAGTATAACAATGAATAGACACAGTCCCTGCCCACAACGAGTTTACATTTAGTTCATTCATTCAGTCAGTCAGTCATATTTATGGAGTGCTTACTGTGTGCTGAGCACTGTAGTAAGCACTTGGGAGAATACAGTGTAACAATAAACACAGTCCCTACCCAAACGAGCTTACATTTCATTCATTTATTCAAGCATATTTATTGAGTGCTTACTGTGTGCAGAGCACTGTACTAACTGCTTGGGAGAGGACAATACAACAATAAACACAGTTCCTGCCCACAAGGAGCTTACAGTATAGAAAAAGGACCTGGGCAGCCGACCGACAGATGAACCGGAGAGGGCAAAGACCAGAGTGGCTTAGAGGCCAGAGTTCGGGACAGTATTCTAGTTGGGATACTCCTGGTGGGCGTTGGTTTGTCTTTCGCAGTAAAAATGGAAATCATTCTCACTTGTTCAAAACCACGCACTCGGTGCTCCAAAAGTTAATTAAATGATGATTTCCCAAATGAGCACAAACAACCACTCTCCAGGTCCCAGGAAAAGTGGCAGACGGACTTCACACTTCGCTCCTGTAATGCCAACCTTCTCACTGCCAACCTCAATGTCATCTATCTTGCCGCTGACCTCATAATAATAATAATAATAATGGCGTTTCTTAAGCATTTACTGTGTGTTCTAAGTGCTGGGGAGGTTACAAGGTGATGAGGTTATCCCACGGAGTTGGGGGGGGCCTCACAGTCTTAATCCCCATTATACAGATGAGGTCACTGAGGCCCAGAGAAGTTAAGTGACTTGCCCAAAGTCACAAAGCTAACAATTGGCGGAGCTGGGGTTTGAACCCACGACCTTTGACTCCAATGCCTGTGCTCTTTCCATTGAGCCACTCTGCTTCTCTTGCCCACATCAATCAATCAATCGTATTTATTGAGCGCTTACTGTGCACAGAGCACTGTACTAAGCGCTTGGGAAGTCCAAGTTGGCAACATATAGAGACAGTCCCTACCCAACAGTGGGCTCACAGTCTAAAAGCGGATGGGAAGGAAGGGAAAGGATGGGAAGGAAAGGAAGGAAGGGGAAGGAAGGGAAAGAAGGGAAAGGATGGGAAGGAAAGGAAAGGCAGGAAAGGATGGGAAGGAAAGGAAAGGCAGCAAAGGATGGGAAGGAAGGGAAAGGATGGAAAGGGAAGGAAGGGAAAGGATAGGAAGGAAGGGAAATGATGGGAAGGAAGAAAAAGGAAGGAAAAGAAAGGAAAGGATGGGAAGCACGTCCTACCTCTGGCCTGGATTGCCCTCCCTCCTCAAATCTGACAGACAATTACTCTCCCCAGCTTCAAAGCCTTATGTAAGGCCCATCTCCTCCAAGACGCCTTCCCAGACTATGCCCGCCTTTCCTCTTCTCCCACTCCCTTCTGTGTTGCCCTTGCGCTTGGATGTTGCTGACTTGTACTTCCCAAGCCCTTAGTACAGTGCTCTGCACATAGTAAGCGCTCAATAAATATGATTGAATGAATGGATTTGTAGCCTTTCTTCATCCTTTCCTCAGCCCCGCAGCACTTACATAAATATCTGTAATTTATTTATATTAATGAATACCTATGTCCCCCTCTAGACTGTAAGCTCACTGTGAGCGGGGACCGTGTCTACCAACTCTGTTGTAGTGTACTTTCCCAGGCGCTTTGTACAGTGCTCTGCACACAGTGCAAATAAGTTTGATAAGTAATAAGTAATAAGTTTGATAAGTAAGTTTGATAAGTTTGGTAAATAAGTTTGATTGATTGCAAGCTGCAAATGGGCATAGGGTTGCGTAGGCTGGGGTCAGAAGAGAAATAGGTATCTATGTGCTTTGCACATAGTAAATGTTTAGTAAATGCCATCATTATTATTATTATTCTCTGGGCCTCCGTGACCTCATCTGTAAAATGGAGATGAAGACTGTGAGCCCCCCGTGGGACAACCTGATCACCTTGTAACCTCCCCAGCGCTTAGAACAGTGCTTTGCACATAGTAAGCGCTTAATAAATGCCATTATTATTATTATTATTATTACTATTATTATTATGTGATAGCTTCCTTGCCTATTCCCTGGACCAAACCTTTTCTTGTCAAGGCAAACAAATAAAGAATGGCAAGTGTGTGGACTTGGCTGGGCTTATGTTTAGTGTTTTTTTTTAAATGGTATTAAACACGTACTATATGCCAGGCCCTGTACTAAGTATTGGGGTACAAACAGCCCCTCTGGCCCCACAGCACTTATGTACATATCTGTAATTTGTTTACTTATATATGTCTGTCTCCTCCCCTCAGACTGTAAACTCATTGTGGGAAGGGAACGTGTCCATTTATTGTTGTATAGCTCTCTCCCAAGCGCTTAGCATGGCTTAGTGGAAACAGCACGGGCTTTGGAGTCAGAGTTCATGGGTTCGAATACCGGCTCCGCCAATTGTCAGCTGTGTGACTTTGGGCAAGTCACTTCACTTCTCTGTGCCTCAGTTACCTCATCTGTAAAATGGGGATTAAGATTGGGAGCCCCCCGTGGGACAACATGATCACCTTGTAACCTCCCCAGCACTTAGAACGGTGCTTTGCACATAGTAAGCGCTTAATAAATGCCATTATTATTATTATTACTGTGCACATGGTAAGTGCTCAATAAGTACGACTGGCTGGCTGATTGACTGACTGACTAACCATGTTGGACAAAGTCCATGTCTCACATAAGGCTCGCGGTCTTAAATCCCCATTTTACAAAGGAGGTAACTGAGGCACAGAGAAGTGAAGCGACTTGCCCGAGGTCACGCAGCGGAGCTGGGATTAGAACCAAGGTCCAAATAACTCCCAAACCCGTGCTCTATCCATGCTGCTTCGAGTTGTGCTGAAACAGGTGTCGATGTTTCGCGGGGAGCATGTGGGGAAAGTAGGGACTGTTGATTCTCCTGACTGACTTTCGCTTTCAAGGGAATTTCTGTTTACTCGCTGACAACAAAGGGCAGGAAGACATAATTCGCATGGTTGCAATTTAGAGGAAAAAATTGGCACATTTATTGCGAGACTATTGTATAATGTCCTTGCCCCTGTAATAATAATAATAGCATTTATTAAGCGCTTACTATGTGCAAAGCACTGTTCTAAGCGCTGAGAAGGTTACAAGGTGATGAGTTTGTCCCACGGGGGGCTCACAGTCTTAATCCCCATTTTACAGATGAGGGAACTGAGGCCCAGAGAAGTGAAGTGACTTGCCCAAAGTCACACAGCTGACAATTGGTGGAGCCGGGATTTGAACCCATGACCTCTGACTCCAAAGCCCGGGCTCTTTCCACTGAGCCACGCTGCTTCTCTGTAGAGGATAAGCAGACCTTTTGTATGCAGCGTAGCTCAGTGGAAAGAGCCCGGGCTTGGAGTCAGAGGTCATGGGTTGAAATCCTGGCTCCACCAATTGTCAGCTTTGTGACTCTGGGCAACCTGTATATATGTTTGTACATATTTATTACTCTATTCCCTTCTAGACTGTGAGCCCACTGTTGGGTAGGGACCGTCTCTATATGTTGCCAACCTGTACTTCCCAAGCGCTTAGTACAGTGCTCTGCACACAGTAAGCACTCAATAAATACGATTGAATGAATGAATATTTCTATGCCAATTCCGGTTAAGCACCCTGCGACACACTTAGTATTAATAAGAAGGAAAGTTGTTCCTAGTAAATTTTGAAATGGTCTAGAGCTTTTTTTAAATCTGGTCCATGGAGGTTTTTTTTCACTTTATCTCATCTTCACATTTCATATTCTACAGGGTGTCGATTCTCTAAAACAACGGCATCTTCATTCATTCATTCATTCAATCATATTGAGTGCTTACTGTGTGCAGAGCACTGTACTAAATGCTTGGGAAGTACAAGGCAGCATATAGAGACGGTCCCTACCCAACAATGGGCTCACAGTCTAGAAGGGGGTGACAGACAACAAAACAAAACATGGAGACAGGTGTCAAAATTGTCAGAACAAATAGAATTAAAGCTATATGCACATCATTAACAAAATAAATAGAATAGTAAATATGTACAAATAAAATAAAGTAATAAATCTGTACAAATATACAAATGCTGTGGGGAGGGGAAGGAGGTAGGGCAGAGGAGGGGGATGGGGTGGAGGAGAGGAAAAAGGGGGCTGAGTGTGGGAAGGCCTCCTGGAGGAGGTGAGCTCTCAGTAGGGCTTTGAAGGGAGGAAGAGAGCTAGCTTGGTGGATTGTGTGGAGGGAGGGCATTCCAGGCCTGAGGAGGGACGTGGGCCGGGGCATCAATGGCGGGACAGGCGAGAATGAGGCCCGGTGAGGAGGTTAGCGGTGCCAAAGGAGCGGAGGGTGCAGGCTGGGCTGGAGAAGGAGAGAAGGGAGGTGAGGAAGGAGGGGGCGACATGATGGACAGCCTTGAAGCCCAGGGTGAGGAGTTTTTGCTTGATTCGTAAGTTGACAGACAACCACTGGAGATTTTTGAGGAGATCTTGAGGGAAGCAGGATGACCTAGTGGATAGAACATGGGCCTGGGAGTTAGAAAGTCCTGGGTTGTAATTCCGGCTCTGCCACTTGTCTGCTCTGTGAACACGGGCAAGTCACTTCTCTGTGCCCCAGTTACCTCATCTGAAAATGGAGATTAAGACTGTTAGCCGGATGTGGACTGTTATCTTGTAGTTATCTTCTAGAAAATGAAGCAACAATACTAATGATAGTAATGATTGTGGTATTTGTTAGGCATTTATGATGTGCTAAGCACTGTACTAAGGGCTGAGGCAGATATAAAATAATCAGGTGGGACAGTTCATTCATTCATTCAATCATATTTATTGAGCACTTACTGTGTGCAGAGCACTGTACTAAGCTCTTGGGAAGTACAAGTTGGCAACGTATAGAGACGGTCCCTACCCAACAGTGGGCTTATAGTCTAGAAGAAACACAGAACACAGTTCTGGTCCCACTTGAGTTTTACAGCCTACATAAGAGTGCGAGACCAGGAATTGAATCCTCATTTTACTGACGAAGAAACGGACGAGGCACAGAGAAGTGACTCGTTCACGATCACGCGGCAGGCAATTGGTTGAGCTGGAATTTGAACCCAGGGCCGCCGACTCCCAGGCCCCTAGTCAATCAATCAATCAATCGTATTTATTGAGTGCCTACTGTGTGCAGAGCACTGTATTAAGTGCTTGGGAAGTACAAGTTGGCAACATATAGAGACAGTCCCTACCCAACAGTGGGCTCACAGTCTAAAAGGGGGAGACAGAGAACAAAACCAAACATACTAACAAAATAAAATAAATAGAATAGATGTGTACAAGTAAAATAAATAAATAAATAGAGTAATAAATAAATAAATACAGTGATCTGGAGATCAATCAGCGTTGTTCACGGAGCGCCATCTCTGAGCAGTGCTCTGTTCTAAACACCCAAGAGAGTAGATCAGAAGCAGAGACACGGTCCCTGTCGTGAAGGACTTTACAATTTAATAATGGGGGCTGATTTAGACAATGAGAAGCAGTAAACTCTCTGCAGGGATAGGGACTGTTGCCAATCTGATGATCCACTATCTGCCCAGTGTTTAGCACAGTGCTTGGCACAAGGTGAGTACTTTGATGCCACTATTATCATCAGTATTATAGTAAACGCTTACTCTATGCCAAGCATTATGTCAAGCTAATCAGGTTGGACACAGTCCCTGTCCCACGTGGGGCTCACAGTCTTAATCCCCATTTTACAGATGAGGGAACTGAGGCCCAGAGAAGTGAAGTGACTTGGGCAAAGCCACACAGCAGCCAAGTGGCAGAGCTGGGATTAAAACCCGCGTCCTTCTGACTTGGCTGTATCCACTAGGCCATGCTAATAAGATAATTTTTAAGGAGTTCTAGAAACGAGGGTTTGGAAGATGATGTTCACATCCTGACATAAGATGTGGAGAAAATAGTAGGACTCCTTATTGTTTTCACCACTGCTACCCAGAGTCAATCCCAAAATGTATTTGTAGGCCAAAATGGCAGCAAGTAGGAATACCTTGGGCGAATGTACTCCATTTTAGTTTACATTTTCCCACTTTCACTTTGGGTTTCATTTAAAACTCTCTTGTGAAATATTTGGAATCTGAACAGAACTGGTGTAAAGTGATGTTCCAGGTTTGGCATTCACCCTGCCATTCTGGGGGTGGAGATTGGACAGAGGATAAGGCAAACCTTTCATTCATTCATTCATTCAATCGTATTTATTGAGCGCTTACTGTGTGCAGAGCACTGTACTAAGCGCTTGGGAAGTACAAGTTGGCAACATATAGAGACGGTCCCTACCCAACAGCGGGCTCACAGTCTAGAAGGGGGAGACAGACAACACGCGTTTCCATCTGAGATTAACACTAAATGTGGTGTATTTCCCAAAATAGCCGATGGCAAACCATCCAGTTGCATATAATCCAACTTCAAGCTGGAATTCCGGAAAAATGTACAGTTAGATTGCCAGTTTTTCAAGGTCGGGGCCTTGGAATTCTAGTTTAGGCTTCCAAGTGAGAAGCGGCATGACGTAGCGGAAAGCCCACAGGCCTGTGAGTCAGGGGATCTGGGTTCTTATGTTGGTTCTGCCATCTTCCTGTTTTGTGACCTTGGACAAGTCACTTCACTTCTCTGTGCCCTGGTTTCCTCGCCTGTAGCATGGTGATTCAAGACCTGTTCTTCCTCCCTCTTTGATTGGGAGCCCCATGAGGGTATGCATTTAACAAGCATTGTTGTTGTTGTTATTATCATTATTATTATTATTATGTACCTAGTAGAGTGTGCGCGTCTCAGAGTCACACCTGGAGAGTTTCCAGTCCTCTACCAGTCTCGACTATGGGAGGGAGAGTCAAACAGAGGCCTATCCATTCCATTTCTATCTTGGGCAGTGGCTAGCTAGTGGAAGGCAATCTGCTACAAGTCAAAACTCACCCATGCTGGGCAGTAGAGGCACGGGAGAGAGTCGAGGGCAGAGACTCGGGTTTACTGCACAGAAGGAGGCAAGGGTCAACCACTTCCATATTTTTACCAAGAAAACTCTGTGGATCCACTACCAGAACGATTGCAGATGGAAGCGGGGGGTCTCTCCTCCCCCTTTTAGACTGTGAGCCCACTGTTGGGTAGGGACTGTCTCTATATGTTGCCAGCTTGTACTTCCCAAGCGCTTAGTACAGTGCTCTGCACACAGTAAGCGCTCAATAAATATGATTGATTGATTCTGGGAGAGATGTGTCCATGGCGTTGCTATGGGTCGGACACGACTGGACAACATAAGGCAACAACGACAGTAGAGTGTGCCACTCCCAGGAGGCATGCCTTAAACACTATTGGTGTTATCCATCAGTGGTATTTATTGTGCGCTTACTATGTACAGAGCACTGTATTAAGCCCTTGGGAGAGTACAGCATAGAATCAGTAGAAATGTTCCCTGCCCACAATGATGACTGTATAGGCGCATCACATTTTCTGCTAATGCAGTGTCCTGCTCTGCGGGTACCCTTTAGGGTAGGAAGCACCCCTAAAACGTCCCGCGCAGTTCCAAGAAGGATGCTGACAAATTAGAAGGAATTCAGCCATGATCCAAACGATTGGAGCGAGTGACATATGAGGATAGATTAAAGGATCTAAATATGTATAGCCTGGCCAAGCGATGACCAAAGGAGATATGATAGCAGTCCCCAAGTATTTGAAGGATGTAAACATCAAGGACGGAGGCGACTTGCTTAGGATGCCTCAAGGGGCTGAAGTGAAAAAGAAATGGGATCGACGTTACGCTGGCCACAAGGCCAGATTTCTTCGAGGCTAGGCAGCAGCGTAGGCTAATGGAAAGAGCAAGGGCCCGGGGGTCAGAGGAATGGGTTCTAATCCTGGCTCTGCCTTCCTTCTGTCGCATGAGCCTGGGGAAGTAATAATAATAATAATGATCGCATTTGTTAAGCGTTTACTATGTGCGAAGCACTGTTCCAAGTTCTGTGGGGAATACAAGGTGATCAGGTTGTCCTACGTGGGGCTCACAGTCTTAATCCCCATTTTGCAGATGAGGTAACTGAGGCCCAGAGAAGTGAAGTGACTTGCCCAAAGTCACACAGCTGGCAAGTGGCGGAGCCGGGATTAGAACCCATGACTTCTGGCTCCCAAGCCCACTTCTCTAGGTCACAGTTTCCTCAACTGTAAAATGGGGATTAAATGCCCGTTATAATAATAATGATAATAATAAGCATCATCATCATCATAAATGACATTTGTTAAGTGCTTACTATGTGCCAGGCACTGTACTTAGCACTGGGGTGGATACAAATAAGTCAGATGGAATACAGTCCCTGTCCCATGAGGGGCTCACAGTATCGATCCCCATTTTCCAGATGAAGGAACTGAGGCACCGAGAAGTGAAGTGATTTTCCCAAAGCCACACAGTAGAAATCCCAAGGTTTTTAAAAACAGGGAATGCCAGACCAAAATTGAAAACTATTTTCTGCCTACTTAGTCACTTAGTCTGTGAGTCCCATGTGGGACAGGGACTGTGTCCAATTTATAACCTCGCATCTACCCTTATGCTTTACAACAGTGCTTGACACATAGTAAGCTCTTAAACAAATATTGTCGCCAAAAAAAAAGAAAAGACACGAAATAAGTCATGTAACACTGGAGGAGATGAAGTTCTGGCTGGGACAGGGACCGAATTATCCACAAGGGCTTTTCCGGGTCTAATTTGGAAGACTGAGATCATGCTCGTACCAGCAAACACAAACTCTAGAGCACAGGGCTGATTGCAATCAGGAAAGAGTCTAATTATATGGTGCTTTGAAGATCAGGTTTGGGAATATCCCCAAACAATCAAACATCGTGTAAGATTTGTCCACTAAGTCTAAATCACTGGCACCAACAGTTCAGTTTCCATTGCAAATAAACAACACGCGGTGACTGAAACCAATCTCCAGTTTACAGAACCCAAAATGGTCATCTCAGTATGAAAGCAAGGGGCCGAGTAACGGTGTCTTTATGCCACAATTAATCGTGACCATTCTGCACTTCTGACTGCAGGCTGTGGCAAAATGCGGGCTAGTTCTTTAGGAATGCAGAAAGAATGGGTCATTGCTCATTTTGAGAACGATGAACTCGTTGTGGGCAGGGAACGGGTCTGCCGACACTGTTCTATGTACACTCCCAAGCGCTTAGTACAGCACTCCGCACGCGATAAGCACTCAGTAACTACCATTGATTGATGGATGCAGAAACTTAAAAGAGGGGTCAGAAGAGAAGCAGTGTGGCTTAGTGGATGGAGCACGGGCCTGGGTGCCACAAGGTCCAGGGATCTAATCCCAGCACTGCCACATGTCTGTTGTGTGACCTTGGGTGAGTCACTTCACTTCTCAGCCTCAGTGACCTCATCTGAAAAATGGGGATTAAGACTGTGAGCCCCATATGGGACAACCTGATCACCTTGTATCCCCCCCAGCACTTAGAACAGTGCTTTGCATGTAGTAAACGCTTAACAAATGCCAGTATTATTATTATTATTATTATTCTCTGGGCCTCAATGACCTCATTGTAAAAAATGGCGATTAAGAGTATGAGTCCAATGTGGGACAGGGACTTTGTCCAACTTGATTAACTTATATCTATCAGTGCTTAGAACAGTGCTTGGCACATAGTAAGTGTTTACAAGTACCGTTACTATTATTATTATTGTTAGGAGAGCCTCTCAAGCCATCAGCCAACTAGGAAACGTATCCTAGTGCTTAGAACAGTGCTTGGCACATAGTAAGTGTTTACAAGTACCGTAACTATTATTATTATTGTTAGGAGAGCCTCTCAAGCAATCAGCCGACTAGGAAACGTGGCTTAGAGAAGAAATGGAAGGAGCCTGATGTTGCTCACCCAGGTTTACTTTCAATTATACAGAGTGGCAAACAAGTCTGAAAATAGCTAAAAGCCTTTTTATTGCATTGGAGCAAGTTTTGAGGGCAAAGTCTCGGCTGTGATTTCAGAGGTAGAAACCAGTAAGCTAGAGCAGTGTTTCCTGAAAGTTTTTGAGGCTTCTCCCTTCCCTGACCGGCCCCAGCCCCCTAAAGGTCTTTTCCAACTGGGAGCAAATAATAATGATATTTGTTAAGCGCTTACTATGTGCCGAGCACTGAACTAAGCACTGGAGTGCATGCAAGCAAATCGGGTTGAACGCAGTCCCCTGTCCTATGTGGGGCTCACAGCCTCAATCCCCATTTTACATGAGGTCACTGAGGCCCAGAGAAGCTAAGCAACTTGTCCAAGGTCACACAGCAGACAAGCATTGGAGCCGGGATTAGAACCCATGAATTTCTGACTGTTAGGCGTGTGTTCTATCCACTGCGCCATGCTGCTTTTCATAACCTAATAACTTAAGCTCGTTGTGGGCAGAAAATGTATCTGTTTATTGTTGTATTGTACTCATCCAAGCACTTAATACAGTGCTCTGCACTCAGAAAGTGCTCAATAAATGTAATTGAATGAAGGAATGAATGAATAAATGAATGAAAGAAACAGCTAGAAGTGGGAAGACAAGTGAGGGGAGATATGGGAGGATGTGCCAAAGGCCAAAGAGGGAGAGGAGAAATGAGTGAAGGCATGAGTCAAGGATAAGATTCTCCGGGAGAAAGAAAGACAGGGCATTGTCCCAGCCCTCATTCCAAAAGTGAAGCCTTCCCAGGGAAGGAGGGGGAGGAATGAGACCAGGAGACAGAGACTAGACTATAAGCTCCTTCATTAGACTCTAAATTCTTCTGCCATGCCGTAGCTCCTTGAGGGCAGAGACTGTGTCTACTAACTCTGTTTTACTCTCCCAAGTGCAGCGTACAGTGCTCCGCAGAAGAATAGACCCCTTGAAAATTGGGTACTAATCCCAGTTCTGTCATCTGGTCAAATCACTGAACTTCTCTCAGTTGCCTCAGTTACCTCATCTGTATAATGGGGATTAATATTGTGAGCCCAATGTAGGACAGGAACAGTGTCCAACCCGATTACTTTGTACCTACCCCAGCACTAAGCGCTTAGCAAATACCATAATTGCTGTGATTAGGGTTGGTTGATTTTTGAGAGATAAGGAAGATGGTGTATATTGAAAGGAAACCTGGGTGAGCAACATCAAGCTCCTTCCATTTCTTCTCTAAGCCACGTTTCCTAGTTGGCTGATTGCTTGAGAGGCTCGTCTAACAATAATAATTTTTAATAATAACAATTGTTATTAATAATTGCATTAACATTTTTATTATTAATAATTGACAGTATTATTGTTAGTAACAATAATTGTTAATAATTAGAGAAGCAGCATGGCTCTGTGGAAAGAGCATGGGCTTTGGAGTCAGAGGTCATGGGTTCAAATCCCGGCTCCGCCAATTGTCAGCTGTGTGACTTTGGGCAAGTCATTTAACTTCTCTGTGCCTCAGTTACCTCATCTGTAAAATGGGGATTAAGACTGTGAGCCCCCCGTGGGACAACCTGATCACCTTGTAACCTTCCCAGCAGTGCTTTGTACATAGTAAGCACTTAATAAATGTCATCATTATTATTATTATAATAGTAATGGTACTTTTAAACACTTACTATGTGCCAATCATTGTTCTGAGCACTAGGATAGATATAAGTTAATCAGGTTGGACACAGTCCCTGCCCCATGCCCATCTCCTTCAGAGTCTTCCCTGTTTAATTTCTAATCTCCACGTTTTATAATAATAATAATAATAATAATAATGGCATTTATTAAGTGCTAACTATGTGCAAAGCACTGTTCTAAGCGCTGACACCACAGTTTCTGACCAACTAAGCACGTAAATCTGCACCCCACATGAGATATACACAACTTCCTCTAATCCATTTACCTTGTGTTTTCTCCTCAGCTAGACTGTAAGCTCCTTGAGGGTAGGGATCATATCTAAAATTTATATTGTACTCCCAAGCTCTTAGTACAGTGCTCTGCACACAGTACTCAATGGGAAAGAAGGAGGAGTTGGATTCTTGCCCCCCGCCATTATATTTTCGTGCAGTTCCACCTTTCCATCCCTCTTTTACCCTTCCTGTGAAACCTGCACCGTTTACCTCTACCGTCCACTCATCACTGTTTTTTTACCACCCCATAGGTCCCACCTCTGATTTTCCGAACCATTTCAATGACTTTCTCAATTCCCTTCTCTCTTTCTCCATCCCTACCCAGATCCTCAGGGACATCGACATCCAAGTAAGTGTCCCGGACAGCCTTTCCGCACAATCTCATCATTGTGAATGGTTGTACAGTCTCTAACCTCACAAACTCTTCAATTCCACTCTGATACTGCAACCTCCTGACGTGCCTTCTCTCCCCCACTCCCCTGTGCCATCAAACAATGATATCTCCGATCTTTTGACCCACCTGATTTTCTAAAGACCCCGTCTAATCTCCTTATCCAACATTTTTTTTGTATTTGTTAAGCACTGACTATGTGCCAAGCACTGTTCTGAGCACTGTGAGCCCGCTATTGGGTAGGGACTGTCTTTATATGTTGCCAACTTGTACTTTCCAAGCGCTTAGTACAGTGCTCTGCACACAGTAAGCGCTCAATAAATACAATTGAATGAATGAATGAATGAATGAATACAAGGTAATCAGGTTGTTCCACAAAGGGCTCACAGTCTTAATCCTCATTTTACAGATGTGGTAACTGAGGCCCAGAGAAGTTAAGTGACTTGCCCAAGTCACACAGCTGATAAGTGGCAGATCCGGGATTAGAACCCACGACCTCTAACTCCCAAGCCCATGCTCTTTCCACTAAGCCACGCTGCTTAACTTCTCACAGAAACCCACACTCTCAATGCCATCCTCTCAACTGAACTGTGCCTGACTCAATTTGCTCGTATCCACCCCAGCACTTAGTACAGTGCCTGGCACATAGTAGAGGCTTAATAAATAGCAGAATTATTATAACTCCATTCCCTTGCTCCTCCATCCCTACACACATCTCATAACCCCGATCGGCAGCCACAGATCATCTGCAGGGTATGTTTTCTCCACACTTGCAGATCCAGGTCCGACCTCCTCCATTTTAAATTCATCCTCCACCTGCTTTAATTTTGCTCCCTCATCACCTGGCAACAGTACTTGCTCATCCTTATCAACTCTCAAGCTCATTGCCCCGGATGCCTTTTCAGACTTTTAACTCCCTTCTAAAACTCCCCTTCCCCCTTATTTCTTTCCCCTAATGACCTAGCCACAACTTTATCCCTCAGATAGAAAAGATTAAGTGTGGTCTCTCTCCAAATCTTTCCTGCTACTATACAGTCCCTTCCTCCTCCATGCTCCTTTTCGACTCTCCCATCCTTCTCAGCAGTATCTCAAGAGGAGGTCTACACTTTGACACATGTCTACATGTTTTGTTTTGTTGTCTGTCTCCCCCTTCTAGACTGTGAGCCTGTTGTTGAGTAGGGACCGTCTCTATATGTTGCCAACTTGTACTTCCCAAGCTCTTAGTACAGTGCTCTGCACACAGTAAGTGCTCAATAAATACGATTGAATGAATGAATGAATGAATGAGGTCTACCACCACCTCTCAAATTCTACTCCCGTCAATCATTCTTCTGGCCCCATCCTTTATCGCCTTATCAAAGCCATTACCCCAACTCTTCTTCCCTCCCTGATTACCATCTTCAACCACTCACTTTCTAATGGCTACTTCTCCACTGCTTCCAAGCATGTCCTTGTATCCCCTATCCTAAAAATAACCACCAGACACTCTTCAGTTATCACCCCATTCCTCTCCAAACTCCTTGAATGAGTTGTCTACACCTGCTGCCTCCACTTCCTTTCCTCCAACTCTCTCCTGGACCTGCTGCAATGTGGTTTTCCCTCCCTCCATTCCACCGAAATGGCCCTTCTTAAGATCACCAATGACCTCCTTCTTGCCGTGGCCTCTATCCACCCTCCTTGACCCTTCTGTTGCCTTTGACACTATTGATTGCCCCCCTTTTGGAAATATCATCTAACCCTGGTTTCACTGAAACTGGACTCTCCTGGTTCTCCTCCTATGTCTCAGACCCCTTGGTGGGCTCCTATAATAATAATAATATAATATAATAATAATTAGGGTATTTGTTAAACGCTTAGTAGGTGCCAGGCACTGTACTAAGTGCTGGGATGGATACTTGCAAATCGGGTTGGACACAGTCCCTGTCCAACGTGGGGCTCACAGTTTCGATCCTCATTTTCCAGATGAGGTAACTGAGGCACAGAGAATTGAAGTGACTTGCCTAAGGTCACACAGTAGATAAGTGGTGGAGTCAGGATTAGAACCCATAAACTTCTGACTCTTAGGCCCGTGCTCTGTCCACTACGCCATGCTGCTTGTCCTCTGCCTCCCACCCTCTAACTTGAGGAATTCTTCGAGGCTCAGTTCTAAGTCCCCTTCTATTTTCTATCTACACCCACTCCCTTGGAGAACTCATTCACTCTCACACCTCAACTACCATTTCTAGGCGGAAGACTCCGAATTCTATTTTTCCAGCCCTGACCTCTCTCCTTTCCTGCAAAAACTCCTCTTTCTCGGCTTCAAGGCTGTCCATCAGCTCTCCCCCTCCTACCTCACCTCCCTTCTCCAGCCCAGCCCGCACCCTCCGCTCCTCTGCCGCTAACCTCCTCACCGTGCCTCATTCTCGCCTGTCACGCCGTCGACCCCCAGCCCACGCCCTCCCCCTGGCCTGGAATGCCCTCCCTCCACACATCCACCAAGCTAGCTCTCTTCCTCCCTTCAAAGCCCTTCTGAGAGCTCACCTCCTCCAGGAGGCCTTCCCAGACTGAGCCCCCTTTTTCCTCTCTTCCTCCCCTCCCCATCACCCCCCCGCCCTACTTCCTTCCCCTCCCCACAACACTTGTATATATTTGTACATATTTATTACTCTATTTTACTTGTATGTTTTTACTACTCTTTTATTAATGATATGCATGTAGCTATAATTCTATTTATTCTGCTGGTTTTGACACCTGTCTACATGTTATGTTGTCTGTCTCCCCCTACTAGACTGTGAGCCCGTTGTTGGGTAGGGACCGTCTCTATATGTTGCCAACTTGTACTTCCCAAGGGCTTAGTCCACAGTAAGTGCTCAATAAATACGATTGAATGAATTTCCTTTTACCTCCAGGCCGTCTGTACTTGGATATACTGCCGACACCTCAAACCTAACATGTCCGAAACAGAACGACCCATCTTCCCACCCAAACCCTCATTATTCCTCTGATTTTCCTATCATTATAGACAACATAGCATCCTCCCGTCTCAGAAGCCTGTAACCATGGCATTATCCTCGACTCATCTCGCCCATTCAACCCACACATTCAGTCTATCACCAAATCGTGTCAGTTCCACCTCAGCAGCATCTCTAGAATCCCCCCTTTTGTCTCCATCCAAACTGCTACCTGCATTCATCATTTCCCACCGTAACTACTGCATCAGCCTCCTCGCTGACCTTTTTCTATCCTGCCTCTCTTCTCTCCAGTCCATACTTCCTTCTGCTGCCCAGATCATTTTTCTAAAAAAGGGCCACTCCACCTCCTTCCACTCCTCAGAAACCTCCAGTGGTTGCCCGTCCACCTCGCCATTGAACAGAGACCCTTCTCCATCGGCTCTAAAGCAACCAGTTGGCCTGTCCTTTTCTATCTTACCTCACCGATCTCCTATTCTCTATAATAATAATAATGATGGCGTTTATTAAGCGCTTACTATGTGCAAAGCACTGTTCTAAGCACTGGGGGAGGTTACAAGGAGATCAGGTTGTCCCACGGGGGGCTCACAGTCTTAATCCCCATTTTACAGATGAGGCAACTGAGGCACAGAGAAGTTAAGTGACTTGCCCAAAGTTACACAGCTGACAATTGGCGGAGCCGGGATTTGAACCCATGACCTCTGACTCCAAAGCCCGTGCTCTTTCCACTGAGCCACGCTGCTTCTCTTGACTGTGACTCCATCTTGTCTATCCCGCCACCGATGCCTTGCTCACGTTCTCTATAGGGCCTGATACTCCCTCCCACTTCATATCTCAAAGACTACCACTCTCCCTACCTTTGAAATCCTCCTAAAATTGCATCTTTCCTCTTTTCTCCCCCCCTTTTTTCCCTTCCTCCTTCCAATCAGTCAGTCACTGATTTATTAAGTGCTTACTGTGTGTGGAGCACTGTCTAAGCACTTGGGAGAGTACAATATAACAACAGAACAGACATATTACCTGTCCACAATGAGCTTGCAGTCTAGAGAGGGGGACAGACATTAATATAGATGAATTATTAGCCTTCCCAGACTAAGCCCCACTTTTCCTCATCTCCTACTCCCTTTTGCGGCACCCTGACTTTCTCCCTTTGCTGACTAGCCCCCCGCCCCACAGCACTTATGTATGTATCTGTCATTTTGTTTATTTATATTGATGTCTGTATTGATGTCTGTCTCTCCCTGTCTAGACTGTGAGCTTGTTGTGGGCAGTGATTGTCTCTCTTTATATGCTGAATTGTACTTTCCCAAGTGCTTAGTATAGTGCTCTGCACACAGTAAATGCTCAATAAATATGCTTGAATGAATGAATATTAATAACAATAATAATAATGGTATTTGTTAAGCATATACTATGTGCCAAGCACTGGGGTGGATACAAGCAAATCAGGTTGGACACAGTCCCTGTCCAGCGAGGCGCTCACAGTCTCAAAACCCATTTTACAGTTGAAGTAAATGAGGCTTAGACAAGTGAAGTGACTTGCCCAAGCTCACACATTAGACACGCGGCAGAGCCAGGATTAGAACCCCCATCCTTCTGAATCCCTGGCCCATACTCTGTCCACTAAGCCACGCTGCTTTTCTCTTTTTTACCCCTCCCCACTTTCTCCTATTTTCTCTCCTCCTCCACTATATCATCTTTGCCCTAGTATTCCACTTGCTTTTCCTTCTTTTGTGGATCCGAATCTTGCTTTCCTATACATTTTGGGCAAGACCTCTCAGTCAGGTGTGGAAAAATCAGTAGCAGGTGGTGGGAAAGGTAGCAGCAGGAATTAATCAATCAATCAATCAACCCATCAGTTGTATTTATTGAGCCCTTACTGTGGGCTGAGCACTATAGTAAGCTTTTGGGAGACTAGGTGAAGGAGTGGGGGTAGTATTTAGTACAGTGTCTGGTACACAGTAAGTGCTTAACAAATACCACAATTATTATTGGAAGTTACTTTATAAATAAAGGGTGTGTGTGCAAAAAGCCATTTAGGTATTCCTCACTTCTCTGTGAGCCCCCTGTAAGATGTGAACTGTGTCCAACCTGATTAGCTCTATTTATTTTATATATTTGTACATATTTATTCTATTTATTTTATTTTGTTAATATGTTTTGTTTTGTTGTCTGTTTCCCCCTTCTAGACTGTGAGCCCGTTGTTGGGAAGGGACTGTCTCTATATGTTGCCAACTTGTACTTCCCAAGTGCTTAGTACAGTGCTCTACACACAGTAAGCGCTCAATAAATATGATTGAATGAATTAGCCCATTATGACCAAGAAGCATATCTACCAACTCTGGTGTATTGTACTCCCCCAAGTGCTTAGTATGCTCTGCACAGAGTAAGCGCTCAATAAATACCACTGAGTGACTATGACCTCCTCCTGTTGCTTTACAAGCCACCACTCAGCTGGGTAACACAATGGGAGAGGAGTTGTGTAGCTTTAAAAAAAGCAACAACCTAATTTTGAGGCTGAACAAGGCAAATACTGCATTTATGTGCATAATTGCTGTACTTTTTTTGCAACTCTAAAACAAAGCAGGGGCTATTATGTGGGGTCAGATAATAATTGAGTCTGTTATCACCATTACTGTTATTATGGTGTTTAAGTGATTACTCTACTTCAAGCGCTGGGGTAGTGGCAAGTTAATCAGGTTGGGCATGGTCCCTGTTTCACATGGGGTTCACAGTCTAGGGAGGAGGATGAATGGTTATTGAGCCCCCAGTTTACAGATGAGGTAACTGAGGCAAAGAGAGATTACATGGCTTGCCCCAAGTCACACAGCAGGAAAATGTACACCCTGGGCCTGTGCTTTTTGCTAGGAGTTCTTTTCCTCCATAAGGGGGAACGGGAGAAAAAAGAAAACGAAAGCACGGGAGAAAGAAGAGAAAGGTAAGAGGACACTGGACTACTTTTTCTTACTTATTTTGTGCTACCCCAAGGGCTGCATCCAGTTCGTCAGCTCATTATCTATTCTATTCATTTTATTTTGTTAGTATGTTTGGTTTTGTTCTCTGTCTCCCCCTTTTAGACTGCGAGCCCACTATTGGGTAGGGACTGTCTCTATATGTTGCCAACTTGTACTTCCCAAGTGCTTAGTACAGTGCTCTGCAAACAGTAAGCGCTCAGTAAATACGATTGATGATGATTATGGGCTGGGAACGTGTCTGCTGATTCTCTTCTATTGTATGCCCCCAAGTGCTCTGTAGGGTGCTCTGCAAATAGTAAGCGCTCAATAAATACCATTGATTCATACCAACTCTGTTGTACTGCCCTTTCCAAAGCGTTTAGTATCAATCACATTCATTGAGCGCTTGTTGTGCACAGTGCCTATTTAGTACAGTGCTCTGCACACAGTAAGCTCTCAGTAAATACCATTGATTGATTATTAGGCAACCAATGAACTAATCCTTCCTCCCTTTCCTGTTCTGGAGTTCTCAGATCTCGGTGTAGACACTCCCTGTATCACCACAGACCGTATCTGCTGCGTTAGCATATTCTGAAGCTTTTTCTTCCTACCCGGGCCCACAGCTGCTATCATCGCTTTCAAAAGTTAATCTCCGATTTCCTCTTCAAAAATCAGGGGTGGGAAATTATGCAGGGTGGGGAGGGGAGACAATTTTATTATTATTATTAAGTGCCTTCAAGTCGTTTCCGATTCATAGCGACTCCATGGATATACTTTCTCCAGAACCTCCTGTCTTCTGCCATAATCCACGACCTTTCTAATGGTTCTTTCATTATGGAAATTTTTCTGGGTGGGGAGGAGGGGGAAGGCAATTTTATTATATTATTATTAAGTACCTTCGAGTCATTTCTGAATCATAGTGACTCCATGGATATACTTTCTCCAGAACGTCCTGTCCTCTACCATAATCGGCAACCTTTCTAATGGTTCTTCCGTTACCGTTGTTATGGTCTCTATCCATCTAGCTGCTGGTCTGCCTCTTCCCCGTTTTCCCTGGACTTTTGCTAGCATTAGTGTCTTCAGAGAATTAGTCCTCCTGATTATGTGTCCAAAATATGCTAATCTAAATCGAGTCATTGGCCTTCCAAAGACCACTTTGGTTTAATTTGCTCCAAAATCCATTTGTTTGTTTTTCGGGCAGTCCATGGTATTCGCAAAAGCCTTCTCCAACACCACATTTGTAACTACGTTAAATGGGAAGCAGCATGGCCTAGTGGATAGGGTCCGGGCCTCAGAATCAGAAGGTCATGGCTTCTAATCCCGGCTCCGCCACTTGTCTTCTATGTGACCTTCTCTGGGCCTCAGTTACCTCATCTGGAAAATGGGGATGAAGACTGTGAGCTCTCTGTGAGCTAGGGACTATGTCCAACCTGATTATCTTGTACCTAACCCAGTGCGTAGAACAGTGCCTGGCAGATAGTAAGCGCTTAACAAAGGCCATTATTGTTATCATTATCATTATTATTACAGTAACCAAAAGGTTTGATTCAGAGAGTTGGATTTGCTTCTGTCTTCCAGGAAATCTTGATTTATAGCATATCAGTTTTCTATGTTATCCAGAACTCCTAATGTTATTTGCATTGTGTCTTTTCTTAGACAGCCTTCAAATCCTATTCTCTACTGACTTGGCTAGTCAAAGGGAATGTTTCATTGGTATATGAGTCACATTCATTTATGTTGCTAGGAACCTCCCCTGGAGCCCTGAGGATGAAGACTTAGTAGGCCATCTTCTATCCTTTATTTTTATTAAAGCAAAATTGTTCCCTATGGTTTATTTTTCTACTGTTTTGGCCTTTCCTTGCATTACCCTCTCAGCGTTTTTATCCGGGCCTGAGGAATGATCATTTGGATATCGAGTGCTGGTTTGAAGAATGTGTTTTTCCTCAAGGTTTGGACCGAGATGCAGTGCTATTTCTGCTGCTACAGACTTCCGATCTGATTACACAAGTTCTTGGAGAAGGTGTCTTCCAGTTGGGTAGGACTCCCCAAGACGGCATTCAAGAATTTGCCAAGTAGCTTGAGGGGTAGAGCCGCCCTATATAGTAATGATAATAATGCCAATAGTAATAATAGTGGTATTGGGTAAGTGCTTACTATGTGCCAGGCACTTTACTAGGAGCTGGGTTCGATCTAAGGCAGTCAGGTTGGACACAGTCCCTGTCCCACAAGGGGCTCACAGACTAGCCAAGACGGGGGCTGTTCGGGCCCAAATTCCACCCCTTAAACGATGTCACCCATCCCTAGAAGTTTTCCTGCTGGAATCTCCACCCAGTGATCTCACAGCTCAGGAATTTGCCTGACTTCCTGGGTGGAGGGAAGCAATGTGGCCTAGCGGAAAGAGCTCGGGCCCTAAATCAGAGTCAGTCAATTGTATTTATTGAGTGCTTACTGTGTGCAGAGCACTGTACTAAGCGCTTGGGAGGGGATAATGCAACAACAGAGCAGACACGTTCCCTGCCCACAGTGAGTGTATAGTCTAGACGGGGGAGACAGACATTAATATAAATAAATTACAGATGTGTACCTAAGCGTTCTGGGGCTGGGTGGGGAGGATGAATAAAGGGAGCAAGTCAGGGTGACGCAGAAGGGAGTGGGAGAAGAGGAAAGGAGGGCTTAGTCAGAGGACCTGGGTTCTAATTTCGGCTCCACCACTTGTCTGCTCTGCGACCTTGCGCAAGTCACTTCACTTCTCTGGGCCTCGATTACCCCATGTGTAAAATGGGGATTAAATCCTACTGCCTCCGAGACTGTGAGACAGGGACTGTGTCTGACCTCATCACCCTATTTCCTCTCCAGTACAAAGAATAGTGCTTGGTGCGTAGGCAAGTGTGTAACAAGTACCATTAAAAAAATAAATTCTGGCTTCCAGGAAACTGCCACCAACTCTTCAAAGGAATCTCTGAATTTCAGCTATTTAGAAGTACGGTCACCCTCGTGACCACTCCAGAGCCTCTTTGCCTGATTGTACAACCCTGGAGGAACCGATTAGCCTAAAAAGGAGAAGGGAAGTTTTAACCAAATCCACAGTGAAATTCAAAAGTGCATGTGAATCGTCTTTTTTCATTCAATCGTATTTACTGAGTGCTTACTTTGTGCAGAGCACTGTTGAAAAGTCCCTTCAACCAGTACAATCCTAGTGGACCAACTAGAGCAGATTTGGAAAGAGCATAGGCATGGGAGTCTCCTCCTGGCTCTGCCAACTGCTTGCTGTGGGACCTTGGGCCAGTCACTTAACCCCTCTGTGCCTTCATTTCCTCAATTGTAAAATGGGGATTAAATCCAGCTCCTCCTTAGACTGTGAGCTGCATGTGGGACAGGAACTCTGTCTGACCTGATAAACTCAGATCTACCCCTGAGCTTAGAAAAGTGCATGAGGCATAATAAGTGCTTAACAAGTACCATAATAATAAAATAATAATAATGATACTTGTGGTATTTGTCAAGTGCTTATTAAGTGCCAGACATTGTAATAAACTGTGGGGTAGAAACAAGGTAATCAGGTCGGACACAGTCTAAGGAGGCACTGCAATACTTTGTTACCTAAATCATAGCTCCCCTATATGTTCTCGGAGATTTGATCCCTGACAAATATTCTTTAAAGGATTGTAAATTATGTGTATGTATTTTTCATTTCCAGGCACAGTATGGGGAAAGGCGTTCCCATTTTGACACCTGCCATTTCACAAAACGACAAGCTCAGAAGTTGAGTGGAAATCAAAACTTGGCTTCCCTTAAGTCAGAATAATCTTTTGGGCCACTTTTACCCCATCACAGTGCTCACACTTTCATCCTTCACAGCATCTCTGTGAAGCAGTTAAGATAAATGACCTTAAAACACTTGTAGGAAACACTTGTAGTGTTTTAAATAGCTTTTTACCCAACGCTGGTTAACAATTTATGCAGAATAAGGAGAAAGAAAGAGAACTGGGATTGTTTGTTTCTGTGCTTTTTCATTCATTCAACTCATTCTGTTTGGAAGGTGAGCTGGATAAAAACCATATTTTGGACTGCTGGTAAGGCCGCACCACCTGTTGGATGGCGAGGGGTGTTCTTGGAAGGACCAAATCAGGAGATCAAGCCTTGAGCCCTGCCAGAAGGTCAATAAATTGAAGCTGGGTTTGGACCATGAGAATTAAATTCTTAAATTTCTACCCCTCCATGTAAAAAAAAATCCTACATAATTGCTGTGATTTGGGACCAGCCTGGCCTAGAGGAAAAGACACGGGACCGGGAGTCAGAAGATCTGGGCCTATCACATGTTCATTCATTCATTCAATTGTATTTATTGAGCGCTTATTATGTGCAGAGCACTGTATTGAGTGCTTGGAAAGTACAATTCGGCAACATATAGAGACGGTCCCTACCTAACAACGGGCTCACAGTCTAGAAGGGGGAGACAGACAACAAAACAAAACACGGAGACACGTATCAGTACCATCAGAGTAGATAAATAGAATTATAGCTATATGTGCATCATTAATAAAATAGAGTAATATGTATGTACAAATATACACAAGTGCTGTGGGGAGGGGAAGGGGGTAGGGAAGAGGGAGGGAATGGGGGCGATGGGGAGGGGAGGAGGAGCAGAGGAAAAGGGGGGCTCAGTTAGGAAAGGCCTCCTGGAGGAGGGGAGGAGCTCCTGGAGGAGCACACATGTCTGCTGTGGGACCTTGGGCAAGTCACTTCACTTCTCTGTACCTCTGTTTCCTCATCTGTAAAATGAGGATCCAGTTCCCGTTTTCTCTCCTACTTCATCTGTGAGCCCCTAAGCAGAACAGAGACTTGATTAACTTCTGTTTATTCCAGTGCTTAGAACAGTGCGTGACACCTGGTATGCAAGTAACAAATGCCATTATCATTATTACTAATATCATGCTTATCTAGGACCGAATTCTTAAAATGAACACCCAAATAAGTTTAGGAGACGTCGCCGTGACTTGAAAACTTGGAAGCCTTTTAGGGGGTGAAATGAGATGGCCAAAGTCAAGATAATTTCTTTACTGTGTGCAGTGGCGTCAGCCCAATTGTGACTATCGTAAATTCCCGAGGGTTGTTTCTATATCAGCACCTGGAAAACACCAAGCAAAACAAATTTTAATTTAAAAAGAAAAACCACATTCAGCGTACCCAGATGCATCAATCAATCAATCAATCGTATTTATTGAGCGCTTACTGTGTGCAGAGCACTGTACTAAGCGCTTGGGAAGTACAAGTTGGCAACATATAGAGACAGTCCCTACTCAACAGTGGGCTCACAGTCTAAAAGGGGGAGGTGGAGAACAAAACCAAACATACTAACAAAATAAAATAAATAGAATAGATATGTACAAGTAAAATAAGTAAATAGAGTAATAATAAATAAATAAATAAATAGAGTAATAGCCTCATAATGGTAATATTCTGTTAGCCAGGTAGGATAGTTAGATTTGATTTTACTGTAGAAGATTAAAATCTGCACTGCTTGGGACCAAACAGTGTATGGGTTCCTGGTTTTTGGAGGATCTTAAGAGTTGCCCAGTTCCCAGAGGTGGAGCTTGATTAACTTGTACGAGGAGCAGCGTGAGCGCAGTAGATAGAGCCCGGGCCAGGGATTCAGAAGGTCATGGGTTCGAATTCCAGCTCTGCCACTTATTAGCTGTGTGGGCAAGCCACTTCCCTTCTCTGTTCCTCAGTTTCCTCATCTGTAAAATGGGGATGAAGACTGTGAGTTCTGTGCAGGGCAGCGATTATGCCCAACCTGATTTGCTTGTATCCACCCCAGTGCTTATTACAGTGCCTGGAACATAGTAACTGCTTAATAAATACCATTATTATTATTATTATTGAATAATAATTGTATAATAAGAACAATAATAATAATGGTACTTGCTAAGCACTTACTATGAACCAAGCACTGTTCTGAAGGCTGGGTTCAGCTGTGTGGACAAGCCACTTCTCTGTTCCTCAGTTTCCTCATCTGTAAAATGGGGATGAAGACTGTGAGCTCTGTGCGGGGCAGGGATTATGCCCAACCTGATTTTCTTGTATTTTATTTGTACATATTTACTGTATTTATTTTATTAATGATGTGTATATAGCTATAATTCTATTTATTCTGATGGTATTGACACCAGTCTACTTGTTTTGCTTTGTTATCTGTCTCCCCCTTCTAGACTGTGAGCCCATTGTTGGGTAGGGACCGTCTCTATATGTTGCCGATTTGTACTTTCCAAGAGCTTAGTACAGTGCTCTGCACACAGTGAGCACTCAGTAAATACGATTGGATGAATGGATGAATGAAGATGATGTCTTGATAGAGTTTGGCAGACTCCAGATGCAGAGAGTGTGTGTGTGTGTGTGTGTGTGTGTGTGTGTGTGTTTTGAGAAGCAGCATGGCTCAGTGGAAAGAGCATGGGCTTTGGAGTCAGAGGTCGGGGGTTCGAATCCCGGTTCCACCAATTGTCCGCTGTGTGACTTTGGGCAAGTCACTTTACTTCTCTGTGCCTCAGTTACCTCATCTGGAAAATGGGGATAAATCAATCAATCAATCAATCGTATTTATTGAGGGCTTACTGTGTGCAGAGCACTGTACTAAGCGCTTGGGAAGTACAAGTTGGCAACATATAGAGACAGTCCCTACCCAACAGTGGGCTCTGCGAGCCCCCCGTGGGACAACCTGATCACCTTGTAACCTCCCCAGCACTTAGAACAGAGCTTTGCACATAGTAAGCGCTAATAAATGCCTTAATGATTATTATGATTATTATTATTTTGCAGGGTAGGGTGGAGGGGTCGTCTTGGGTATAATTTTGTCTGTTGGGCAGTGCTGCAAGCCCAGGGTGATAGTATAATCCCTCAACCACCTTGAGTATGTTTTAAAGCAAAGTGAGCATGTTTTAAAGCAAAGTGAGTATGTTTTAAAGCGAAGTCCCCCTTCCCACCCAGGAACTATGTGAATCCAACAGAACTACACTTATCAAAAACCAAAACTGCAAGTTTGCCACATTTTGCTATATTAATAGGGAAACGTGTGCCCTCTTGTGGCTAAATGGAAAAAAATCCAAGTTCCTTCTGCAAACCCTCTGAATTAAGTTATTGTGGGTTTTTATTGTCACCAGAAATCCTCAATTATAAGTAGCTTATACACTCTTTTTAATAAATCTGCAAATTACGGTGAAAATAAAATGGCTAACATTCGGCCGGATTTTGCCTGCGGTGAACTGTTGGTTTTATTTTCCCACAAGATATTAGACCCGTTCTTTTTTCCTATCAGTTGCATTTATTGAGCAAGTAACTTGGTGCAGGGCACTTTACTCAGCACTTAGAAGAGTACAGGAAATGGATCATATCCCTGTTCTCAAGGAGCTTGCAATCTTTTGCGGGAGACAGGCACTAAAATTACCGGGAAGGGGAAGAGTCTATTTTAGTGCTTATATCCCCCTGTAAATTGTAAGCTCCTTGTTGGTCAGAGATCACTTCCACCAATTCTGTTGTGTTGTACTTCCCCAAGAGGTTAGTACAGTGCTCTGCGCACAGTAAGCGTTCAATAAATACAACTGATAGATTGATTTAGATTTGGATGTATGATGGGGGGCTGTGGTTGACCCAAGAGTTGAAATTGTTGGGAAAGGGGAAAAATAGGTGGAGTGATGAGATAGTCATCAGGGAAGGTCTCTTGGAGAAGGTGTGATTTTACAAGGGCTTCGAAGATGGATAAAAGTAGCCATCTGCCAGATGTGAAGGGAGTTCCAGGTCGAAGGAGGGTTATGAGCAAGAGGTTGACGGGAGGAGATGACAATGAGGCAGTTAGTCAATAGGTCGGCTTGAGAGGAGCAAAGCGTGAGAACTACCATGTGGTGGGAAAAGAGTTTGGTGAAGTTGGTTGGGGAGAGCCGATTGAATGCCTTAAAATTGACGGTTAGGCATTTTTGCTAGATGAAGAAAAGAACGGAAGCTTTTGAGGAGTGAGGAGATGTGGACAAAACAATGTTTTAGGAAAGCAGTCCAAGTGACAGAGTGAAGTATAGACTGGAAGGGGGAAAGATGAGTCAGGCAAAGTTTGGGAGAAGGCTGATTCAGGAGTCCAGACGGGATATGACAAGGGATTAGATCAGCACCATGATGGTTTGGATGGAGAGAAAGGGGTTGAATTTGGGGGAGGTTGGGAAGAAAGGACCGACTGGATTTGGTGTCAGGCTGAATGGGGAGAGAGGGAGGGAGGGAGTCAAAGATAATGCCAAGGTTGCAGATTTGAGATTAAAGGAGGGTGGTGGTAGTGTCAATAGCGAAAGGAAAGTTCGATGGAGGAGAGGATTTGGGAGGGAAAATGAGGAGTTCAGTTTCTCTCTCTTGACCCCACCTCACCTTCTAGTTATCGTCCCATATCCCTCCTACCATTCCTTTCCAAACTCCTTGAACGAGTTGTCTACACGCGCTGCCTAGAATTCCTCAACGACAACTCTCTCCTCGACCCCCTCCAGTCTGGCTTCCGTCCCCTTCATTCCACGGAAACTGCCCTCTCAAAGGTCACCAATGACCTCCTGCTTGCCAAATCCAACGGCTCATATTCTGTCCTAATCCTCCTCGACCTCTCAGCTGCCTTTGACACTGTGGACCACCCCCTTCTCCTCCACACGCTATCTGACCTTGGCTTCACAGACTCTGTCCTCTCCTGGTTCTCCTCTTATCTCTCCGGTCGTTCTTTCTCAGTCTCTTTTGCAGGCTCCTCCTCCCCCTCCCATCCTCTTACTGTGGGGGTTCCCCAAGGTTCAGTGCTTGGTCCCCTTCTGTTCTCAATCTACACTCACTCCCTTGGTGACCTCATTCGCTCCCACGGCTTCAACTATCATCTCTACGCTGATGACACCCAGATCTACATCTCTGCCCCTGCTCTCTCCCCCCTCCCTCCAGGCTCGCATCTCCTCCTGCCTTGAGGACATCTCCATCTGGATGTCCGCCCGCCACCTAAAGCTCAACATGTCGAAGACTGAGCTCCTTGTCTTCCCTCCCAAACCTTGTCCTCTCCCTGACTTTCCCATCTCTGTTGACGGCACTACCATCCTTCCCGTCTCACAAGCCCGCAACCTCGGTGTCATCCTCGACTCCGCTCTCTCATTCACCCCTCACATCCAAGCCGTCACCAAAACCTGCTGGTCTCAGCTCCGCAACATTGCCAAGATCCGCCCTTTCCTCTCCATCCAAACTGCTACCCTGTTCATTCAAGCTCTCATCCTATCCCGTCTGGACTACTGCACCAGCCTTCTCTCTGATCTCCCATCCTCGTGTCTCTCTCCACTTCAATCCATACTTCATGCTGCTGCCCGGATTATCTTTGTCCAGAAACGCTCTGGGCATATTACTCCCCTCCTCAAAAATCTCCAGTGGCTACCAATCAATCTGCGCATCAGGCAGAAACTCCTCACCCTGGGCTTCAAGGCTGTCCATCACCTCGCCCCCTCCTACCTCACCTCCCTTCTCTCCTTCTACTGCCCAGCCCGCACCCTCCGCTCCTCCACCGCTAATCTCCTCACTGTACCTCGTTCTCGCCTGTCCCGCCGTCGACCCCCGGCCCACGTCCTCCCCCGGGCCTGGAATGGCCTCCCTCTGCCCCTCCGCCAAGCTCGCTCTCTTCCTCCCTTCAAGGCCCTGCTGAGAGCTCACCTCCTCCAGGAGGCCTTCCCAGACTGAGCCCCTTCTTTCCTCTCCCCCTCGTCCCCCTCTCCATCCCCCCATCTTACCTCCTTCCCTTCCCCATAGCACCTGTATATATGTATATATGGTTGTACATATTTATTACTCTATTTATTTATTTATTTATTTATTTTACTTGTACATTTCTATCCTATTTTATTTTGTTGGTATGTTTGGTTCTGTTCTCTGTCTCCCCCTTTTAGACTGTGAGCCCACTGTTGGGTAGGGACTGTCTCTATGTGTTGCCAATTTGTACTTCCCAAGCGCTTAGTACAGTGCTCTGCACATAGTAAGCGCTCAATAAATACGATTGATTGATTGATTGATTGATAAATTGGGCTTGAGGTGGCCATGGGACAACAGCAGGAGGTGCAAGATTGCAGAAGATGAGAGAAGTCGGGGACAGCAAAGTAGATTTGAGAGTCATCGGTGTAGAGGTGGTAGTTGGACCAGGGAAAGCAAATGAGCTCCCCGAGGGAGTGAGTGTAAATTGAAAATAGAATTGAGCCTTGAGGGACACCCACAGTGAAGGAGTGGGAGGCAGAGGAGGAGCTGGAGGAAGAGCCAGAGAAGGAGCCTCCAGAGAAGAGAACCAGGAGAAGACAGTCAAAGAAACCAAGATCTGATCGTGTTTCCTAAAGAAGCGAGTGGCCCAAGGGGTCACAAGCAGCCAAGAAGTCAAGGAGGATTAGGATGGAGTAAAGTCTGTTCGATTTGGAAGGGGAGGAGCTCATCGGCGACCTTGGAGAGAGGGAGAGAGAGAGCAGTTTCAGTGGAATGGAGTGGGTGGAAGTTGGATTGTAGAGGGTCAAGGAGCCAGTGGGAGGAGAGGAAGTGGAGGCAGGGGGTATAAATAACCCATTCAAGGGGTTTGGGCAGTAGCTCAGTGGGGCATTGGGGTTGAGAGGTAGTTTCTGTTTTTGTTTTTTGGGTTGTTTTTTTTAGGATAGAGGACCTGTAGGCGTGTTTGAAAGCAGAGTGGAAGAGGCTTTTAGAGATAGCAAACTGCTGAAGATGAAGGTCACTCATTATATTATTTTCCATTTCGTGAGCTTTCTCTTCTATTTGCCTTTCAATTTTTAGTATTTACTTTCATCTACTTCCATATGGTGTAGTGGAAAGAGCCCGGGCTTTCAATCAATCAATCAATCGTATTTATTGAGCGCTTACTGTGTGCAGAGCACTGTACTAAGCGCTTGGGAAGTACAAGTTGGCAACATATAGAGACAGTCCCTACCCAACAGTGGGCTTACAGTCTAAAAGTGGGAGACCGAGAACAAAACCAAACATACTAACAAAATAAAATAAATAGAATAGATATGTACAAGTAAAATAAATAAATAAATAGAGTAATAAATATGTACAAACATATATACAGGTTTGGAGTCAGAGGTCATGGGTTCCAATCCCGGCTCCGCCAATTGTCAGCTATGTGACTTTGGGCAATCACTTAACTTCTCTGAGCCTCAGTTACCTCATCTGTAAAATGGGGATTAAGACTGTGAGCCCCAAGTAGGACAACCTGATCACCTTGTATCCCCCCCAGAACTTAGAACAGTGGTTCACACATAGTAAGCACTTAATAAATGCCATTATTACTACTATTATTATTATTATATCCAAACTTGTTTCTCTTAGCAATGCTCACATGCATACTTTTGTGTATTTGCCTTACACTGCCTGTTCTTATAAAAAGTATTACAACATTCATTTAGAACTTATTTTGTGTTACGTGCTGGGGTAGGTACAAGGTTATCAGAGCTGACATGGACCTTGTCCCACATGAGTCTTCTCCACGGGCTAGGAGAAGCAGCATGGATTAGTGGAAAGAGCACCGGCTTGGGAGTCAGAGGACATGGGTTCCAATCCCGGCTCCGCCACTTGTCAGCTGTGTGACTTTGGGCAAGTCACTTCACTTCTCTGTGCCTCAGTTAACTCGTCTGTAAAATGGGGATGAAGACTGTGAGCCCCATGGGGGAGAACCTGATTACCTTGTATCTACACCAGCACTTAGAGCAGTGCTTGGCACATAGTAAGCACTTAACAAATATTATTATTATTATTATTATTATTATTATTACACTCTACTTACCAGGGAAGCAGCATGGCCTAGAGGAAAGAGCTCAGGCCTGGGAGTTTGCGGACCTGGATACTATTTCCTGGGGAACTCCCTTGGAGAACTCATTTGCTCCCATGGCTTCAACTACCACCTCTATGCAGATGATACCCAAATCTACATCTCCAGCCCTGTTCTCTCTCCCTCTCTGCAGTCTCACATTTCCTCCTGCCTTGAAGCCATCTCTACTTGGATGTCCTCCCATCTCCGCAAGCTTAACACGTCCAAAACAGAACTCCTTATCTTCCCACCCAAACCCTGTCCTCCTCCTGACTTTCCTGTCACTGTAGATGGCATCACTATCCTTCTTGTCTCACTAGCCAGTAACCTAACCTTGGCATTATCCCAACTCCGCCAATTGCCAGTTGTGTGACTTTGGGCAAGTCACTTAACTTCTCTGTGCCTCAGTTACCTCATCTGTAAAATGGGGATTAAGACTGTGAGCCCCCCGTGGGACAACCCGATCATCTTGTAACCTCCCCAGAGCTTAGAACAGTGCTTTGCACATAGTAAGTGCTTAGTAAATTCTATCATTATTATTGTTATGATTATTATTATTATTAAACTTGACACCACTCTTTCATTGAACCCACATATTCAGTCTGTCACCAAGTCCTGTTGGTCCCACCTTTACAATATCGCTAAAACCCCATCCCCCCCCACGCTACTTCCTTCCCCTCCCCACAGCACCTGCATATATGTTTGAACAGATTTATAATAATAATAATAATGGCATTTATTAAGCGCTTGCTATGTGCAAAGCACTGTTCTAAGCGCTGGGGAGATTACAAGGTGATCAGATTGTCCCACAGGGGGCTCACAGTCTTCACCCCCATTTTACAGATGAGGGAACTGAGGCCCAGAGAAGTGAAGTGACTTGCCCAAAGTCACACAGCTGACAAGTGGCGGAGCCAGGATTTGAACCCACGACCTCTGACTCCAAAGCCCGGGCTCTTACCACTGAGCCACGCTGCTTCTCTAAGCTCTTTATCACTCTATTTCTTTTACTTGTACATATTTACTATTCTATTTTGTTAATGATGTGCATCTAGCTTTACTTCTATTCATTCTGATGACTTGACACCTGTCCACATGCTTTCTTTTGTTGTCTGTCTCCCCCTTCTACTCTGTGAGCCCACTGTTGGGTAGGGACTGTCTCTATATGCTGCCAACTCGTACTTCCCAAGCACTTAGTACAGTGCTCTGCACACAGTAAGCGTTCAATAAATACGATTGAGTGAATGAATGAATAAAACCCTTTCCTCTCCATACATACTGCTACCACGTTAGTACAGTGACTCATCCTACCCCACCTGGATTAGTGCAGCCGCCTCCTCGCTGACCTCCCAGCCTGCTCTCTCGCCCCACTCCAGTTCGTACTTCACTCTGCTGCCTGAGTCATTTTCCTACAGAAACGTTCAGGGCATGATTCCTCACTCCTCAAAAGACTCCAGGGGTGGCCATCCACCTCTGCATGAAACAAAAACTCCTCACCATTGGGAAGGAGTTCCACTACTCTTCCACTCAACACCTGCCCCCCCCCCCCCACTTAATAATGATGGTATTTAAGCGCTTACTATGTGCACAACACTGTTTGAAGCGCTGGGGAGGTTACAAGGTGATCAGGTTGTCCCACAGTCTTAATCCCCATTTTACAGATGAGGGAACTGAGGCACAGAGAAGTTAAGTGACTTTCCCAAAGTCACACAGCTGACAATTGGCGGAGCTGGGATTTGAACCCATGACCTCTGACTCCAAAGCCCATGCTCTTTCCTCTGAGCCACGCTACTTCACCTCAGTATTCTCCTACTACGACTCAGCCTTTAAACTTCGCTTCTATACTGCTAACCTTCTCACTGTCCCTCCATCTCACCTGTCTTGCCGCCGACCCCGGCCCACATCCTACCTCTGACCTGGTACACCTTCGCTCCTCAAATCCGACAGACAATTACTTTCCCCTCCTTCAAAGCCTTATTGAAGGCATGTCTCCTCCAAAAGGCTTTCCCTGACTAAGCCTCCCTTTCCTCTTCTCCCACTCCCTTCTGCATCACCCTGACTTGCTCCCTTTATTCACCCCCCACCCCCGCAGCACTTAGGTACCTATCAGTCATTTATTTATTTAAATTAATGTCTGTTTCCCCCGCTCTAGACTTTAAGCTTGTTGCTGGCAGGAAATGTGTCAATTTATTGTTGTTATTATACCCTCCCAAGCATATTCTGCACACAATAAGCACCTAATAAATGTGGTTGAATGAATGAATTCCTGGCTCCACCACTTATCTGCAATGTGTCTGTGGGCTAGTCACTTTTGTTTTGTTTTGTTGTCTGTCTCCCCCTTCTAGACTGTCAGCCCGTTGTTGGGTAGGGACTGCCTCTATATGTTGCCGACTTGTATTTCCCAAGCACTTAGTACAGTGCTCTGCACACAGTAAGCGCTCAATAAATACGATTGAATGAATCAGTTCCCTCATCTGCAAAATGGGGATTCAATGCACGTTCTCCCTCCTACTTAGACTGTGAACCCCATGTGGGACCTGCTGATTTGGTATCTACCCCAGGGATTAGAACAGTGCTTGACACGTAGTAAACACTTAACCAATACCACAGTTATTATCTTATCCCCATTTTGCAGATGAAGAAACTGCGGCCTAGGAAAATCAAGTGACTTACCCACTGTAAACCGGTGAAAAAATGGGGATTAAAACCTGCCTCCCCACCTCCTTTTTAATGGTATTTATTAAGCTGTACCAAGCTCTGGGATAGATCCAAGTTAATTAGTTTGGACACAGCTCCTGCCCCACATGAGGCTTGTAATCTAAATAGGAGGGAGAGCAGGTACCAGAGTCTCATTTTACAGTTGAGGAAACTGAGGCACAGAGAATTGAAGTGATTTACTCAAGGTCACACAGCAGACAAGTGGCAGAGCAGGAATTAGAATCCATGTCCTCTGACTTCCAGTCTCGTGCTCTTTCCACTAGGCCATAATTTCAGTTCTGTCAATTCTGTACTCAGTCTTTTAGAGCTAATGGGCTTTTCCTGTTCCTCAACAAGGTCTCATTATTCTTCCTCAGATTTTTAGAGCTTTTGACAGAGGAAGGTGCTCTGTGATCTTTCTTCATTTTATATCTACAGTATTTTGTTCTATCTCCTCCCATCCTTCGCTCTAATTCCTTCTGTCTCTTTCTGCTGCTGTCTCATTCTCCTTCTCGTCTCTTTTTACCTTTTCAAGCTGGATAAACTGAAGGCACGGGAAGGAATAGGATAGAAATGTAACTTTATTGCCTTCTCAGTCGTTAGACCTAAAATGTGTGAAATACAGTTTAATACGTATTTTAGGCATATAAGCATCTGCCTCTGTCTTTTTATCTTTCTCACTTTTGCTACAGTAACTCTAGAGTAGGGAAGGAGAGTAAATTCAGGGTAGGAATTATGGGCTGCAGAGGAAGAGGCTGAGACAAGGAAGAAGAAAGAAATTGATTGGAAAAAAGAGAGGGAAACAAACAAACAAACAAATAAAAAATAGCCATCAGCTTCCCAACAGAAGTATCAATCCGTCAACTCACTTCTCATTTTTTAGATAATGATAATAATAATGATGGTATTTGTTAAGCACCTACTATGTGCAAAGCACTATTCTAAGCACTGGGGGGATACAAGGTGATCAGGTTGTCCCAAATGGGGCTCACAGTCTTAGTCCCCATTTTACAGATGAGGTAACTGAGGCACAGAGAAGTTAAATGACTTGCCCAAAGTCACACAGCTGACAATTGGCAGAGCTGGGATTTGAACCCATGACCTATGACTCCAAAGCCCGGGCTCTGTCCACTGAGCCACAAGATGTACTTGTTAGGTTATGCTGTGTATAGTTAGTCAATCAATCAATCAATAGTATTTATTGTGCATACTTACTGTGTGTAGAAGATTGTACTAAATTATTGGGAGAACAATCAATTTTTCAATGGTATTCAGTGAGCACTTACTGTGTGCGGGGCACTGTTTAAGCACTTGTGAGAATACAGTGCAGTACAGCCCATAGCGATCTTACAGTCTGGAGGGGGAGACAGACATTTAATATAATTATTAAATATAAATAAATGATAAATAAACTTAATAAATTTAAGTTTATAAACTTAAGTTTATAAATAAACTTGTTACAGATCTGTATATAAGTGCTGTGGGGCTGAGGGTTGGGTGAATATCAGATACCCAGAGGTCACAGATTCAAGCTCATAGATGATGCAGAAGGGAGAGGGAGCTGGGGAAAAGAGGAATTAATCAGAGAAGTCTTTTTGGAGGTGATGTAATAATAATAATTCATCCTCCTCCCCCTCCTCACCCCCCCCGCCTTACCTCCTTCCCCTCCCCACAGCGCCTGTATATATGTATATATGTTTGTACGTATTTATTACTCTATTTATTTATTGTATTTGTACATATATATTCTATTTATTTTATTTTGTTAATATGTTTTGTTGTCTGTCTCCCCCTTCTAGACTGTGAGCCCACTGTTGGGTAGGGACCGTCTCTATATGTTACCAACTTGTACTTCCCAAGCGCTTAGTACAGTGCTCTGCACACAGTAAGCGCTCAATAAATACGATTGAATGAATGAATAATAATTATGATACTTGTTAAGTGCTTACTCTGTGCGAGGCACTGTTCTAAGCCCGGGAGTGGATACAAGCAAATCAGGTTAAACACAGTCCCTAGGTCTCACAGCCTCAATCTCCGTTGTAGAGATGAGGTCCCATTGTACACATGAGATGACTGAAGCCCAGAGAAGTGAAGTGACCTGCCCAGGGTAGACAAGTGACAGAGCCAGGAGTAGAACCCAAAACCTTGTGTCTTCTAGGCGTGTACTCTATCCGTTACACAAATAAGCTTGAAAAGACCTGAGAGGGTGAACTGGAGTGGAGCGGGAGAAGAAAATAAGAGAGATAGAACTGCTAGAGCCCATTGTTGGGTAGGGACCATCTCTATACGTTGTCAACTTGTACTTCCCAAGCGCTTAGTACAGTGCTCTGCACACAGTAAGTGCTCAATAAATACGATTGAATGAATGAATGAACTGCTTGCATGCCTCAAAATCAATTGCCAGGAGTTTCTGCTTGATGCAGAATGGGGGACCACTGAAAGTTTTTGGAGGAGAGCTATGCCCAAATCGTTTTTAGAAAAATGATCCGGGCAGTGGAGTGAAGTATGATTTGGAGACGGGAGAGACAGGAAGCTCAGCAAGGAGGTGAGGAGGCTGATGCAGTAGTCAAGCTGGGAAACGATACCACCACGATGCCCTGTATACATTATTTCTCCCAAAAGTTGTGGGGATCCATATGTTGATATAATAATAATGGCATTTATTAAGTGCTTACTATGTGCAAAGCACTGTTCTAAGCGCAGGGGTGGGGGGGTTACAAGGTGATGAAGTTGTCCCACGGGGGGCCTCACAGTCTTAGTCCCCATTTTACAGATGAGGGAACTGAGGCACAGAGAAGTCAAGTGACTTGCCCAAAGTCACATAGCTGACAATTGGCAGAGCCGGGGTTTGAACCCATGACCTCTGACTCCAAAGCCTGTGCTCTTTTCACTGAGCCACGCTGCTTCTCTATATGTTTAGGGGATGCTAGACCAGTAGACCTGTAGACTAGTCAACATAGGTCAAATAAATGTCATACCATGGGGAAGTAAGAGGGAACAAGGTAGGAATTTGAAAGAACTGGTTCCCCCAAATTAAAATCTTTAAAGGCTGCCAAGTCATTTAAATAATAATAATAATTATGGCATTTGTTAGGCACTTACTATGTGCCAAGCACTATTCTAAGCAATGGGATGGATACAAGCAAATTGGGTTGGATCCAGTCCCTGTCCCACGTGGGGCTCACAATCTCATTCCCCGTTTTATAGATGAGGTAACTGAGGCCCAGAGAGGTGAAGTGACTTACTCAAGGTCCCACAGCAGACACGTGGCGGAGTCAGGATTAGAACCCTCTGACTCCCAAGCTCATTCATTCATTCATTCATTCAATCGTATTTATTGAGCACTTACTGTGTGCAGAGCACTGTACCAAGCGCTTATGCTCTATCCACTGCACCATGCTTCTTCCAAAGTGGGTGAGCTGCGACATCAATCAATCAATGGTACTGATTGAGCACTTACTATGTGTAGAGCACTGTACTGAGTGCTCGGGAGAGGACAGGCCAAGAGAATTGACAGTCACATTCCCTGCCATAAGGAACTGGTTATGGTCTCTTCTTTAGAACCTTCGCTGTGGTTCTTGGAATCTGTTTCTGCAATTCCTAGAAGCTCTGTGTTTTGGTTTCTTATCAGTGCTGGGTAAACATTAATTAATGTAGTCTGACAACTTTCCTTTGAGGTAGATGCATTTTCTCTTCCAATTTTTCAGATCCAAGACCTGCTTGCTGATCAAGAAGCTGATGACTAGGGATTTTTCAGTGTGTGGAGGTGGAGAATTCTCCGCCTCCCCCTTCCCCCCTGCAATCCATGGGGCACACCTGACGGTAGCTTGGAAAAAGTTCGTGAAATCCACCTGTCTTACCTGTGCTAAAATGAAATCTGATTGGTTAGCCAGCTATAGTAACATAATTGGCTCCCAATACTTTAAGGCAATTAAGCACAGATGGCTTGGAAAACTATAACAGGGTCATAGAGATAAGGTGGTTTGGGGATGGGATTGTGTTTTTGTGTGTGTCTTCTAATTGGATATGCCTTGTGTGTACCCTTGTGTGTAGGGGAAGCAGCATAGTGTGGTGGATAGAGCAAGGGCCTGGGAGACAGAAGGCCATGGGTTCTAATCCTGCCTCCACCAGTTGTCTGCTGTGTGACTGTGGACAAGTCACTTCACTTCTCTGGGCCTCAGCTACCTCATCTGTAAAATGGGGATTAAGATTGTGACCCCTATACGGGACAGGGACTGTGTTACTCCTATGCGAGACAGGGACTGTGTTCAACCCGATTTACTTGTATCTACCCCAGCATGTAGTAGTAATAATAATAACGATGGTATTTGTTAAGCGCTTACTATGTGCAAAACTCTTTTCTAAGCACTGGGGGGATACAAGGTGATCAGGTTGTCCCGCTGCTTAGTACAGTGCCTGGCCTGAAGTAAGCACTTAACAAATACCACAATTATTATTATTATTATCCTATAGACTTAATAATAATAATGGCATTTATTGAGCACTTACTAGGCGCAAAGCACTGTTTTAAGCACTGGGGAGGTTACAAGGTGTTCAGGTTATCCCACAGGGGTCTCACAGTCTTAATCCCCCTTTTACAGATGAGGGAACTGAGGCCCAGAGAAATGAAGTGACTTGCCCAAAGTCACACAGCTCACAATTGGCGGAGCCGGTATTTGAACCCATGACCTTTGACTCCAAAGCCCGTGCCCTTGCCACTGAGGCACTGCTGCTTCTCCGATTTGTCATGGGAGGGGACTGTGTGCTAATTTTGTCGTATTGTACTCTCCCAAGCTCTTAGTACAGTACAGTGCACATAGTAAGCAGCGTGGCTCAGTGGAAAGAGCACGTGCTTTGGAGTCAGAGGTCATGGGTTCAAATCCCGGCTCTGCCAACTGTCAGCTGTGTGACTTTGGGCAAGTCACTTAACTTCTCTGTGCCTCAGTTACCTCATCTGTAAAATGAGGTTAAAACTGTGAGCCCCCCATGGGACAACCTGATCATCTTGTAACCTCCCCAGTGCTTAGAACAGTGCTTTGCACATAGTAAGCGCTTAACAAATACCATCATTATTATTATTATAGTAAGTACTCAATAAATGCTATTGATCAATTGATTAATTTCCCCAAAATGCCTCAGTGGAGTGCTGCTAAAAGAGGGCCACCATCTTGGCCCATGGCTCAGTGGAAAGAGCCCAGGCTTTGGAGTCAGAGGTCATGGGTTCAAATCCCGGCTCCACCACTTATCAGCTGTATGACCTTGGGCAAGTCACTTAACTTCTCTGGGCCTCAGTTCCCTCATCTGTAAAATGAGGATGAAGACTGTGAGCCCCACGTGGGACAACCTAATCACCTTGTAAACTCCCCAGCGCTTAGAACAGTGCTTTGCACATAGTAAGCGCTTGATAAATGCCACCATTATTATTGGCCATCCTCTTTAATTCTCCTGAGTTCACTTAGTAAACCAGAGGGAGAGGGGCAAATCTGCTCGTGGAAGGTAGAACAGAAAATTCCCAAAATGCTTGATCAAACAGCTGGACTTACTTCAGGGTTTCTGTCACTAGTATTTATTGAGCACCTACTGTGTGGACTAAGAACCTGAGAGGAAACTTTAGATGAAAAATAATGAGAGCATTTATTGAGGACGCACTTGGGTGTGGTGCACTGTATTAGGAGATTGGGAAATGAATAATAAAATGACACACTCCCTGCCCACAGGAAAGCAGCCGTGCTCTAGTGGAAAGAGCATGGGCCTTGGAGTCCCCGCTCTGCCACTTGTTTGCTGTGTGACCTTACACAAGTCACTTAACTTCTCTGTGCCTCGGTTACCTCATCAGTAACATTGGGGTTGAGACTGTGAGCCCCATGTGGGACATGGACTGTGTCCAACCTGATTATGTAAATAGTTTTAGCAGTATGTGCAGAAACACGTCAGGTGTTGTACATATTTACTCTTGTACATATTTACTATTCTATTTTCTTAATATGTTTTGTTGTCTGTCTCCCCCTTCTAGACTGTGAGCCCGCTGTTGGGTAGGAACCATCTCTATATGTTGCCAACTTGGACTTCCCAAGCGCTTAGTACAGTGCTCTGCACACAGTAAGCACTCAATAAATATGAATGAATGAATCTACTCCAGTGCTTAGAACAGTGCTTGGCACGTAGTAAGCCCTTAACGCACGTACCATAAAAACAGTGCTGACACACTAACGAGGAAGAGAAACATAAAAATATCTATAATGAGACAGGTCAAAATAAATAAGTTGAGCAGGTATGTATGCATGAGTGCTGAGGAGGGTGTAAATTAGTTCATAAATCATACAGTTGGCTGAAGGGATATGGTTCAAAAGGGAAATGAATTAGAGAGGAGGAATTTGGGGGAAGCCGTGGTCTGACTCATGTAAGGAGTGAGGGAGTTCCAAACTGGGGCAAGGACCATAAAGGACCTTCCCCATCCCCCCTACCTTACCTCCTTTCCCTCCCCACAGCACCTGTATATATGTATATATGTTTGTATGTATTTATTACTCTATTTATTTTATTTGTACATATTCTATTTTATTTTGTTAATATGTTTTGTTCTCTGTCTCCCCCTTCTAGACTGTGAGCCCACTGTTGGGTAGGGACTGCCTCTATATGTTGTCAACTTGTACTTCCCAAGCGCTTAGTACAGTGCTCTGCACACAGTAAGCTCTCAATAAATACGATTGAATGAATGACCGGGGTGAAGGTGGAAGAGTTGAGAGTGAGATTCAGTTAGAAGGTTGGCTTGGGAAGAAGAAGATAGCAAGGTGGAGAAGAGTGGGTGAAAGGAGCAGACAGGTCACAGTGGAGCCAGATGGTGGAAAGAGTTGAACCAGATCGTGAGGAGGTTTTGCTTGATGTGAAGAGACACGGGAAAGCCAGTGGAGGGTTTTGAGGAAAGGTAAGATACGTTTCAACCAAGGCTTCAGGAAAAAGATCCAGATAGTTTCATCTGGATGAGGCAGAGGCTGGGGGAACAGGATGGAGGCTAGTGAAATAGTCAAGTCATGAAAATTATACCAGTATCGTAGCAGTTTGGGCGAAGAGGAGGGGGCAGATTATGGAGATTTTGTGTAGGAAAAATCGGCACATTTTGGCAGGAGACTGAATGTGAGAGTTGAACGATAGCCAAAAAATCAAGGATGACACCAGATTGTGGCCTTCTGAGATGGGGAGAGCGGAAAGTGATGTTGTCCACTTTTTCCTCTCCTCCTCCCCACCCCCCACCGCCCTACCTCCTTCTCCTCCCCACAGCACCTGTATATATGTTTGTACAGATTTATTTCTCTATTTATTTTACTTGTACATATTTACTATTCTATTTATTTTGTTAATGATGTGCATCTAGCTTTATTTCTATTTGTTCTGAGGCTTGACACCTGTCCACATGTTTTGTTTTGTTGTCTGTCTCCGCCTTCTAGACTGTGAGCCCATTGTTGGGTAGGGACCGTCTCTATATGTTGCAAACTTCTACTTCCCAAGTGCTTAGTCCAGTGCTCTGCACACAGTAAGCGCTCAATAAATACGATTGAATGAATGAATGATTGAGATGGGAAAGTTACACAACATGATCCCTCCTCCCAAGGAATTTATAATCCAGCAAAGGATACAGATACAAAATAAATTACGGATAGTAGGAAGAAGAGAATGGAAATATGGATGGGTAGATAAATTAGTGTATGAATTGTAGAACCTGGAAGTCGATAGAAGTGGTTGTGAGTGCCCAAGTGCTGAAGGGGTGTAAAAGTTCTGAGGTGGTAGTTGAGAGAAGAAAAATGATTCTGGAAAATCCTCAGGTGAGATTTCAGAAGGTTTTGAATTTTAGGGAGAGAGGAGCGGGCCCTCAATAATCAGTCAATCAATCGTATTTATTGAGCGCTTACTGTGTGCAGAGCACTGTACTAAGCGCTTGGGAAGTACAAGTTGGCAACATCTAGAGACGGTCCCTACCCAACAGTGAGCTCACAGTCTAGAAGGGGGAGACAGAGAACAAAACCAAACATATTAACAAAATAAAATAAATGGAATAGATATGTACAAGTAAAATAAATAAATAAATAGAGTAATATGTACAAGCATATATACCTATATACAGGTACTGTGGGGAAGGGAAGGAGGTAAGAAGGGGTGGGGATGGAGAGGGGGACGAGGGGGAGAGGAAGAAGGGGGCTCAGGCTGGGAAGGCCTCCTGGAGGAGGTGAGCTCTCAGTAGGGCCTCAGTAAAGTAATAGAGATGCAGGAAAGACTTTTTTTCTGTCTCTAGTTTTCCCTATCTTCAGAGCTCTTCTAATAATAATTAGAATAGTTTGTGTTAAGTGCTTACCATGTGCCAGGTACTGTGCTAAGCACTGAGGTAGATACAAGATAACCCGGTCAGACACAGTCCCCATCCTGCATGGGGCTCTCAGTCTAAGCTGGAGGGAGAACCGGTATTGAATTCCCATTTTACAGATGAAGAAACTGAGACACGGTAAGGTAAATTACCTGCCCGTGGTCACACAGCCGGCAAATGACAGAGCCAGGATTAGAATCCCAGACCTCTTTCCACTAGTCCACACTACTTCTCAATCCTTTTGAATCCTATCTCTTCCAAGAACCCTTTCCCGATGAATTTTTCTTCTCCCAGGTTATGTTTTCCCAACTGCCCCCTCAACACTTCGGTGTTGGGCTAGGGACTTAATCCCCATTTTCCAGGTGAGGTAACTGGGGCCCAGAGAAGTGAAGTGACTTGCTCAAGGTCACAGCACGGACAAGCGACGGAGCCGGGAGCAGAAACCAGGTCCCCGGATCCCAGGGTAGACTTAATCTATCCACCAGGCCACGCTGCTTCCTGTGTGAAAAGGCTGTAGCTTCAGTTCCGATGGGCTAAAGCTGCAGGATAATAATGATAATAATAATAATAATGGCATTTATTAAGCGCTTACTATGTGCAAAGCACTGTTCTAAGCACTGATCATGCCCAGTCTCCTGCTGTGAGAGACTCTCTTGGTGTCCAGCCAGAGACGATCACCTCCCGCCGAACCTCCTCTCCCATTTCCACCGGCGCTGTTCCTGATCGCTCCGTTCCTTCTAGGGAAGTTGCCTCGTGGACCCCACTCCCCTTTGTTTTCTGTGGCCAAGGGGACCAACAGCGGAGCAGTGAATTTTGAGTAGGTTTTTCAGTAGAATTGCTAATTATGGTTACAGAACATTTCCTTTTTCCGGGATTGCCCTATGATCCTGGAAAAAAAAAAGATAAAAACCTGCAGGACAGTTAAGACTTAGTATTATTATGCAAGAATAGAAATAGGAAGTGTCTGCTTTAGATTGTGAGCTTGTTGTTACACTATGAGCTCGTTGTGGGCAGGAGTGTGTCTATTCGTTGTTGTATTGTACTCTCCGAAGCCCTTAGTACAGTGCTTGGCACACAGTAAGCGCTCAATAAATACGATTGAATGGTTCTTCCCTCTGGTAAATGCTTGGAGATCTTGCTCGGGGAAATAATAATAATAATAATGATAATGGCATTAAGCACTTGCTATGTGCAAAGCACTGTTCTAAGCGCTGGGGAGTTTACGAAGTGATCAGGTTGTCCCACGTGACGCTCACAGTCTTAATCTCCATTTTACAGATGAGGGAACTGAGGCACAGAGAAGTTAAGTGACTTGCCCAAAGTCACACAGCCGACAAGTGGCAGAGTCGGGATTTGAACCGATGACCTCTGATTCCAAAGCCCGTGCTCTTTCCACTGAGCCACGCTGCTTCCCCTTCAATCATCTCTGCCTTTCGACCTTTGGGGGTTGGTAGTTTCAGAGCAGGGAAGCTTCTCGCCTTCTGCCTCGGGATCTCTGAGAGACGTTCAGTTCACGTAATAATCATTGTGGTGTTTGTTAAGCACTTACTGTGTGCCAGGCACTGTACCAAGCACTGAGGTGAAACAAGCAAATTGGGTTGGACATAGTCCCTTGTCCCCCATTGGGCTCACCGTCTTAATCCCCAGTTTACAGATGAGGGAATGGAGGTACGGAGAAGTGAAGTCACTAACCCAAGGTCTCACAAACGACAATCAATCATATTTATTGAGCGCTTACTGTGTGCACAGCACTGTACTAAGCGCTTGGGAAGTACAAGTTGGCAACATATAGAGACAGTCCCTACCCAACAGTGGGCTCACAATCTAGAAGGGGGAGAAGGTCATTCAGAAGGAAGTGGGAGAGACGACCCAGGTCCTTTCTACTAGGTCACCAGGATGTTTTTTTCTTTCTTTTTTTTTTGACTTGGGATAATAATAACAATAATAATGATGGTATTTGTTAAGTACTTACTATGTGCCAAGCACTGTTCTAAACACTGACTAATGCTGGCATTTGTTAAGCGCTATGTGCCAAGCATTTTTCTAAGTGCTTGGGTAGAGACAAAGTTATCAGGTTGTCCCACATGGGGCTCACAGTCTTAATCCCCATTTTACAGATGAGATAACTGAGGCACAGAGACAAGTGGCAGAGGTGGGAATAGAACTCAGGTCCTTCTGAGTTCCAGGCCTGTGCTTTATCCACTGGGCCATGCTGCTTCTCTCCTTGACATCTCCCCACTCCTCAAGAACCCCCACTTCATCCCATCCACTTCAGCCTCCGACAGAAAGGTCTCACCATCAGCTTCAAAGCACTCAATCAACTTGCCCCCTCCTACCTTTTCTCGCTGATTTCCCACTATAGCCCTGTCCACACCCTTTGTCTTCTAATGCCAACATAATCACTGAACCTCGGTCTCATCTATCTTAATAATAATAATAGTGGCATTTATTAAGCGCTTACTATGTGCAAAGCACTGTTCTAAGCGCTGGGGAGGTTACAAGGTGATCAGGTTGTCCCTCGTAGGGCTCACAGATTTAATCCCCATTTTACAGATGAGGGAACTGAGGCCCGGAGAAGTTAAGTGACTTGCCCAAAGTCACACAGCTGACAATTGGTGGAGCTGGGATTTGAACCCATGACCTCTGACTCCAAAGCCCGTGCTCTTTCCTACTGAGCCACGCTGCTATCTTGTCCACGTCCTCCCTCTGGCCTGGATCTCCCTATGTCTCTCCACCTCTCCATCCCCCCTGCCTTACCTCCTTCCCTTCCCCACAGCACCTGTATATATGTTTGTACATATTTATTCCTCTATTTATTTTACTTGTACATACCTATTCTATTTATTTTATTTTGTTAATATGTTTGGTTTTGTTCTCTATCTCCCCCTTCTAGATTGTGAGCCCACTGTTGGGTAGGGACCGTCTCTATGTGTTGCCAACTTGTGCTTCCCAAGCGCTTAGTACAGTGCTCTGCACACAGTAAGCGCTCAATAAATATGATCGATTGATTGATTTCTCCATATCCACCAAACCACTATTCTCCCCACCGTCAAAGCCTTATTAAAATTTTACACACCTCCTCCGATAGGTCTTCCACAATTAGACCCTCTTTTTCCCCAACTCTCCTTCCCTACTGCATTACATAGGCACTTGGATCGATACCCTTGAAATTCAGCCCACAGCACCATGGTATCATGGATAGAGCACAGGCCTGAGGGTCAGAAGGTCGTCGGTTATAATTCCGGCCTCACCGCTTGTCTGCTGTGTGACCTTAGGCAAGTCACTTCACTTCTCTAAGCGAAGCAGCGTGGCTCAGTGGAAAGAGCACGAGCTTTGGAGTCAGAGGTCATGGGTTCAAATCCCAGCTCTGCCAATTGTCAGCTGTGTGACTTTGGGCAAGTCACTTAATGTCTCGGTTCCTCAGTTACCTCATCTGTAAAATGGGGATTAAAATTGTGAACCCCCCGTGGGACAACCTGATCACCTTGTAACCTCCCCAGTGCTTAGAACAGTGCTTTGCACATAGTGAGTGCTTAACAAATACCAACATCATTATTATTATTGTTATTATTCTCTGGGCCTCAGTTACCGCAACTGCAAAATGGGGATTAAGACGGTGAGCCCCATATTGGACAGGGACTGTGTCCAACCTAATCTGTTTGTATCTGCCCCAGCATTTAGTACAGTGCCTGACACATGGTAAGTGTTTAACAAATACCATTATCATCATTACATCCCTGTAGTTGAATTTTAAAGTCTATCTCTCCCCAGTGGTCAGGGTAAGTGTCTACGAATTCTGTTTTGTATTCTTCCAAGTGATGAGTATAGTGCTCTGCACACAGTAAGTGCTCAATTAATACTGTTCTTTGATTGATTGATTGATTGAGATGTAACTCCCTAGGGAAGTAGTATCTAACCAAAGTCTAATTCAGTATTCAATTAATGGGTGGGCAAGATACAGCCTAGACCTAAATCTAGAGAAGCAGCACGCATAGTGGATGAAACACGGGCCTGGAAGTTAGAAGGACCTGGGTTCTAATTCCGGCTTGGCCGCTTTGCTGCTGTAGGACCTTGGGCAAGTCACTTCACTTCTGTGCCTCAGTTACTCATCTGTAAAATTAGGGATTAAAACACCAAGCCTCATATGGGACATGGATTGTGTCCAAGCTGATTAGCTTGTATCTGCCCTAGCCTGGCACATAGGAAGCGCTTAATAAATACCCTTTAAAATAAAAAAGGGGCCAGGTAGGCCCCCATTTTGAGACAATCAGAGGCGGCCTGACCATTTTGGATCTGGCAGCCTTTGTCCAAGGGGGCCCCCATCCCCCCCGATTTCTCAGAAGTTGTTTGAAAAGCAGGTTTTCCCCAATTCCACAGAGAATCCAAGGTGGGTTGAAAAAGCATTGTTTGAGTAGCAGCCGGGCTGTGAAGCAGTGTGGCTTAATGGATAGATAATGGGCCTGGGGGTCAGAAGGTCATGGGTTCTAATCCCAGCTCAACCACATGTCTGCTGTGTGACCTTGGCCAAGTCAACTTCACTTCTCTGGGCCCAATTATCTCATCTGTAAAATGGGGATTAAGAGTGTGAGACCTGTGTGGGACAGGGGACTGTTTCTAACTTGACTGCCAGAGCTTAGAACAGTGCTTGGCACATTGTAAGCCTTAACAATACCAATTATTTTTATTATCATTATTATGATTATTAGAGCAAAGGCCCAGGGAGCTTGTTATGGACAGGGAACGTGCCTACCAGTTTTATTGGACTCTCCCAAGCACTTATTACAGTGCTCTTCACACAGTAAGTGAGCCCGCTGTTGGATAGGGACCATCTCTATATGTTGCCAACTTGTACTTCCCAAGCGCTTAGTCCAGTGCTCTGCACACAGTAAACGCTCAATAAATACGATTGAATGAATGAATGAATATGATTGATTGGGAGTCAGAAGGAACTGGGTTATAGTCCCGGCTCTGCCTCTTTATCTACTGGGTGAATTTAGGAGAGTCATTTAACTTCTCTAGGCCTCAGTTACCTCATCTGTAAAGTGGGCATTAATAATAATAATGATAGTATTTGTTAAGCGCTTACTATGCGCCAAGCGCTGTTCTAAGAGCTGGGGTAGATACAAGGTAATCAGGTTGTCCCACATGGAGCTCACAGTCTTAATCCCCATTTTACAGATGAGGTAGCAGAGGCACAGAGAAGTGAAGTGACTTGCCCAAAGTCACGCAGCTGACAAGTGGCAGAGCTGGGATTAGAATCCACGACCTCTGACTCCAAAGTCCGTGCTCTTGCCACTAAGCCACACTGGGCATTAAGACTATGAGTTCCATGTGGAGCATGAATTGTGTCCGACTGATTAGCTGGTATCTACCCCAGCGTCTAGTACAATGCCTGGCACATGGAAAACCCTTAAAAAATCAATTTAAACAAGTGTGTTTGAACAACTTCTTATAACCTCACATCCCTCTGAGCTTCAGCTTCTCTAGCTGGAGGATGGTAATATATCCTCTCTCTAAACTGCTTAGTATAGTACTTGGCACCCAGTAAGCGCTCAGTAAATACGATTGAATGAACGCTTGAATGAATAGACCGCGAGCTCCTTACGGGCAGTGAATGTGTATGTTATATTGTTATATGGTACTCTCCCAAGTGCTAAGTGCAGTGCTCAATAAGTAAAAATTGGCTGACTGACTACCTGCTTCTTAGGATTGGTAAAAACATTGATTAATAGATGAAGGATCGGTAAATAGAAAACCTGTCTGTGCAGATCAGAGAAGCAGCATGACCTAGTGGAAAGCACGGGCCTGAGAGTCATTCATTCTTTCATTCATTCAATCGTACTTATTGAGCGTTTACTGTGTGCAGAGCACTGTACTAAGCGCTTGGGAAGTACAAGTTGGCAACATATAGAGACGGTCCCTATCCAACAGTGGGCTCACAGTCTAGAAGGGGGAGACAGAGAACAAAACATATGAACAGAATAAAATAAATAGAACCCAAGTCAGAGGTCTTGGGTTCTAATTCTGGCTCTGCCAATCATTTGCTCTGACCTTGAGCAAGTCACTTCACTTCTCCGTGCCTCAGTTTTTTCAACTGTAAAACGGGGATTAAATCCTACTCCTTTCTACACAGACCATGAGCCCCATAATAATAATGGCATTTGTTAAGCGCTTACTATGTGCAAAGCACTGTTCTAAGCCCTGGAGGGGGATACAAGGTGATCAGGTTGTCCCACATGGGGCTCACAGTCTTAATCCCCATTTTACAGATGAGGTGACTGAGGCCCAGAGAAGTTAAGTGACCTGTCCAAAGTCACGCAGCTGACAAGTGCTGGAGCCGGGATTAGAACCCTTTCCACCGAGCCACGCTGCTTCTCTGCCCCATGTGGGATAGGGACTGTGTCCAACCTGATCATTTTGTATTTACCCCAGCTGTTAGAACAGTGCTTGACACAGAGGAAGTGTTCAACAAATGCCACGAAATTTTTTTAAAAAAATTAAAAAAGACGGAGTGTGCGAATATACCTGTTTGCTGAGGTGCTCTTTGCAGTCAAGAAGAGTGAAAAGTTTGTTTTAGGTTGTCCAGTCATCTCCAACCCATAGCGATACCCTGAACACATCTCTCCCAGAACGCCCGACCTCCATCCAGACTGAGCCCCTTCCTTCCTCTCCCCCTCGTCCCCCTCTCCATCCCCCCATCTTACCTCCTTCCCTTCCCCACAGCACCTGTATATATGTATATATGGTTATACATATTTATTACTCTATTTATTTATTTATTTATTTTACTTGTACATTTCTATCCTATTTATTTTATTTTGTTGGTATGTTTGGTTCTGTTCTCTGTCTCCCCCTTTTAGACTGTGAGCCCACTGTTGGGTAGGGACTGTCTCTATGTGTTGCCAATTTGTACTTCCCAAGCGCTTAGTACAGTGCTCTGCACATAGTAAGCGCTCAATAAATACGATTGATTGATTGATTGATTGATCTGCAATCGTTCTGGTAGGGGATCCATAGAGTTTTCTTGGTCAAATTAAAGAAGCGGTTGACCATACCTTCTTAAACTTGCATTTCTGCCCTTGACTATCTCCCCCATATCGCTGCCGCCCAGCCCGGGTGAGTTTTGACTCGTAGCAGATTGCCTTCCACTCGCTAGCCACTACCCAAGCTAGGAATGGAATGGGTAGGCCTCTGTTTCTCTCCCTCCCATAGTTAAAACCAGTAGAGTACTGGAAACTCTCCAGGTGCCGTCGTGAGAGGGGGTGAAAAGTTTAGAGGAACTTTATTCTCCCAGACGTCTTTTGACCTTGGAATAGGAAATAGCCCATTGACCGAGTGATCATTTTCAAGGTGAAAGTGCGGGTGTTAATGACATTTTCCAGGGTTGGAAGAGGGGAGGATACTGAAGCAATTAAAAAAGAAAAAAGCAGCCAGAATTTGGGCAGTAATTCCAGTAGACTGTCCAAATCCTTTGCCGAGATGGGCAGATGTCAATATTATGAATTCTAACTGTAAATAGCATTCTTAAAACAAACTCCGAGGAGAGCGGAGGGGAAAAATCGGATCCCTTTCCCATCTGGCATTGATCTGTCCGAGTTCACAGTGCAATTGTTGTTGTTGTTGCTTTCAATTAAATGCCCCGGGGTTTTTCTCTGTATATAAAGTGCGTTAAAAAGACCGGGATTGGGAATGCTTCCTGCCTCCTACAAGGGTTGCTGGGGTCCCAGGCTACTCTAGCTTTGGTTGTCTGTCATCCTCTGCCAGCCAACATATGTTGCATATTTCCTGTCTTCTCAATCAGGCTTATGGCATCAAATTTTGGTTCACAGTCCGGGGGGCTTCAACTGCCGCTAACCAAAAAAAAATAATAATAATTTTAAAAAAATTAAAAAAAATTCATCTCTTTGCTTCTGCCGTTCCACTCCTTTTTTCTTGCCGAGCTCATTTCTGGTGACAAGGATGGAAACGTCTTTCGGTAGTGCCCTTTGGAAAGAATCAAACCCTGAAGAAACGGATTCTTGTCAGAGTGAAGTTATTGGGTATGTTTCTGTAACTGTGATTGCAAGGTCAGCCAATTGTCCTTTAACGTGGGGGCTATGTTTTTGCAGAACCCCATGTTTAGTCAGTCAGTTGAATATATTTATTGAGTGCTTACTATGTGTAGAGCACTATACTAAGCGCTTGGGAGAGTGCAATATAACAATAAGCAGACCCATTCCCTGCCCACAGTGAATAAACAGATACATTCCCTGCCCACAGTGAGCTTACAGTCATTGTTTATGGGCTTAGGAAAAATCATTGTTTAGGAAAATAATAATAATGATAATAATAATGGTACTTGTTAAGCGCTTACTATGTGCCAGGCATGGTAGTAAGTGCTTTGGTGGCCTCCTCCAGGGGCCTTCCCAGACTGAGCCCCCTCCTTCCTCTCCCCCTCCTCCCCCTCTCCATAGCCTTACCTCCTTCCCTTCCCCACAGCACCTGTATATATGTATATATGTTTGTACGTATTTATTACTCTATTTATTTGTTTATTTTACTTGTACATATCTATTCTATTTATTTTATTTTGTTAATATGTTTTGTTTTGTTCTCTGTCTCCCCCTTCTAGACCGTGAGCCCACTGTTGGGTAGGGACCGTCTCTATATGTTGCCAACTTGTACTTCCCAAGCGCTTAGTACAGTGCTCTGCACACAGTAAGCGCTCAATAAATACGATTGAATGAATGAATGAATGAATGAACATGGACTGTGTCCAACCCAATTAGCTTGTATCTCCCCCAGCACTTCGAACAGTGCTTGGCACATAGGAAGCACTTAGCAAACACCATGGGGGAAAAAAAGGAGGATAGTCACAGGTAGTGCATTGGAAAATTAGCTGATCACATGGATATCAGGACTGCAGTAAATACCACAGCATTTACTCTTCATTGGTTTTCCAACTAAAAATGTCTTTGTTATATTGTTGTACTCTCCCAAGCACTTACTACAGTGCTCTGCACACAGGAAGCATTCAATAAATATGATCGATTGATGAGTTTGTGGCTGGCGTAGCCTTTCTTTAAAAGCTCCACTTTCTTATACCTGTATATATGTATATATGTTTGTACATATTTACTACTCTATTTATTTTACTTGTACATATCTATTCTATTTATTTTATTTTGTTAATATGTTTGGTTTTGTTCTCTGTCTCCCCCTTCTAGACTGTGAGCCCACTGTTGGGTAGGGTCCGTCTCTATATGTTGCCAACTTGTACTTCCCAAGCGCTTAGTACAGTGCTCTGCACACAGTAAGCGCTCAATAAATACGATTGATTGATTGATTGAATGAGTGGGTGGAAATGCAACACAGTGCACCCCATTTATCAAACTGTGGTATTTATTGAGCGCTTACCGTGTGCAGAACAGTGCACTCAGTGCTTGGGACAGTGCAATATAACCGAGTAGGTGGACAAGTTCCCTGCGCACAAGAAGCTTACAGTCCAGGGCTTTACAGCCGCGGCGACAGCAGTATAGTGGATAGAGCACAGGCCTGGGAATCAGAAGGTCATGGGTTCTAATCCTGGTTCAGCAACTTGTCTGCTGGGTGACCTCATAATGATGACATGTATTAATAATAATAATAATGATGGCATTTGTTAAGTGCTTACTATGTGCAAAGCACTGTTCCAAGCGCTGGGGGGGATACAAGGTGATCAACTTGTCCCACGGGGGGCTTACAGTCTTAATCCCCATTTTCCAGATGAGGTAACTGAGGCTCAGAGAAGCGAAGTGACTTGCCCAAGGCCACACTGCAGACATGTGGCGGAGCCAGGATTCGAACCCCTGACCCCTGACTCCAAAGCCCGTGCTCTTTCCACTGAGCCACGCTGCTTCTCTCAAGGGCAAAGCACTGTTCTAAGTGCTGGGGAGGCTACAAGGTGATCAGATTGTCCCACAGGGGCTCACAGTCAATCCCCATTTTACAGATGAGGTAACTGAGGCCCAGAGAAGTTAAGTGACTTGCCCAAAGTCCCACAGCTGACAACTGGCAGAGCCGGGACTTTAATAATAATAATAATAATAATAATAATAATAATAATAATAATAATAAATGGTGTTTGTTAAGCGCTCACTATGTGCAAAGCACTGTTCTAAGCGCTGGGGGATACAAGATGATCAGGTTGTCCCATGTGGGGCTCACAGTCTTAATCCACATTTTACAGATGAGGTAACTGAGGCCCGGAGAAGTTAAGTGACTTGCCCAAAGTCCCACAGCTGACAACTGGCAGAGTCGGGACTTGAACCCATGGCCACTGACTTCAAAGCCCATGCTCTTTCCACTGAGCCACGCTGCTTCTCTAACTCACTAAGTCACCTCATCCAAGTCACTTCACTTCTCTGGGCCTCAGTTCTCTCATCTATAAAACAGGGATGAAAACTGTGAGCCCCATGTGGGGCAGGGGCTATGTCCAACCCGATTAGCTTATATTCACTCCAGCAGTGCCTGGTACACAGTAAGCACTTAACACATACCATAATGATTATTATTAATATTATGGCTTTGCCATTGTGCTTATAACTGGGTAGCTGCTTTGGTCTGGCTGAATGCCCCGGGTGACTGATTCTTCACCCTGGATGGCACAGCCCCAGTAGTCATGATGATGATAGTAATAATAATAATAATGGCATTTATTAAGCGCCTACTATGTACAAAACACTGTTCTAAGAGCTGGGGAGGTTACAAGGTGATCAGATTGTCCCACGGGGGGCTCACAGTCTTCATTCCATTTTACAGATGAGGGAACTGAGGCCCAGAGAAGTGAAACGACTTGCCCTGAGTCACACAGCTGACAATTGGCAGAGCCGGGATTTGAACCCATGACCTCTGACTCCAAAGCCCGGGCTCTTGCCACTGAGCCACGCTGCTTCTCCAAGCAGTGATGGTATTTGTTCAGCACTTACTGTGTGCCAGGCACTGTTTTAAGGGCTGGGGTAGATACAAGCTAATCGGTTTGGACACAGTCCCTGTCCCACGTGGGGCTCACAGTCTTAATCCCCATTTTGCAGTTGAGGAAACCGGGGCCCAGAGAAGCGAAGTGACTCGCTCACACAGTAGACAAGTGGCGGAGCCAGGATTAGAACCCAGGTCCTTCCGACTGCCAAGCTCGGGCTCTATCCACTGAGTCATGCTACTTCCACAGGCATGCCCCTCCTGCAGTGCCAGACTGGAATCCAGATGATAATAATAATAATAATAATAATAATAATAATAATAATAATAATGGCATTTGTTAAGCGCTTACTATGTGCAAAGCACTGTTCTAAGCACTGGGGGATACAAAGTGATCACATTGTCCCACGTGGGGCTCACAGTCCTAATCCCCATTTTACAGATGAGGTAACTGAGGCTCAGAGAAGTCAAGTGACTTGCCCAAGGTCACACAGCAGACAAGTGTGGGGAGCCGGGATTAGAACCCATGACCTCTGACTCCCAAGCCCAGGATCTTTCCACTGAGCCACGTTTACTATGCGCCAAGCACTGTTCTATGCACTGGGGGAGATACAGAGTAATCAAGTTGTCCCACGTGGGGCTCACAGTGTTAATCCCCATTTTACAGGCGAGGGAACCGAGGCACAGAGAAGTTAAGTGACTTGCCCAAAGTCTCACAGCTGACAAGCGGCGGAGTAAGGATTAGAACCCACGACCTCTGACTCTCAAGCCCTGTGCTCCTTCCACTGAGCCACACTGCTTCCATAATAATATAAAATAACATAAGATCTCCCCTATTCCACTTCACCAACAGCGGGGCTGTAGGAGATTGTGGTTGAATCAATCAATCAGTCGTATTTACTGAGCGCTTTCTGTGTGCAGAGCATTGTACTAAGCCAGAGAAGCAGTATGGCTCAGTGGAAAGAGCCCGGGCTTTGGAGCCAGAGGTCATGGGTTCAAATCCCAGCTCCACCAATTGTCAGCTGTGTGACTTTGGGCAAGTCACTTAACTTCTCTATGCCTCAGTTACCTCATCTATAAAATGGGGATTGACTGTGAGCCCCACGTGGGACAACCTGATCACCTTGTATCACCCCAGCGCTTAGAATGGTGCTTTGCACATAGTAAGCGCTTACCAATACCATCATTATTATCATGAGAAGCAGCGTGGCTCAGTGGAAAAGAGCCCGGGCTTTGGAGTCAGAGGTCATAGGTTCAAATCCTGGCTCCGCCACTTGTCAGCTGTGTGACTTTGGGCAAGTCACTTCACTTCTCTGGGCCTCAGCTACCTCATCTATAAAATGGGGATTGACTGTGAGCCCCACGTGGGACAACCTGATCACCTTGTATCTCCCCAGCGCTTAGAACGGTGCTTTGCACATAGTAAGCGCTTACCAATGCCATCATTATTATCATGAGAAGCAGCGTGGCTCAGTGGAAAAGAGCCCGGGCTTTGGAGTCAGAGGTCATAGGTTCAAATCCTGGCTCCGCCACTTGTCAGCTGTGTGACTTTGGGCAAGTCACTTCACTTCTCTGTGCCTCAGTTACCTCATCTATAAAATGGGGATGAAGACTGTGAGCCCCATGTGGGACAACCTGATCATCTTGTAACCTCCCCAGCGCTGAGAACAGTGCTTTGCACATAGTAAGTGCTTAACAAATGCCATTATTATTATTATTATTATTATTGTTATTAAGCGCTTGGTAGAGTAAAATAGAATAGAAGCAATCCCTGCCCACAGCACGCTTACTGTTTACACGGGGCTTGAGGAGCACAGAAGACCCTCTCTCTGACAACTCTCTCTCATCCTTCTTTTTTCAGAGTTTAGGCGTGTGGCTGGGGGTCTCTGCTATTGTTGGCAGTGTTGCTTCCTTGTAGGGATTTAGGGAAATGGGATTTTGGGCAAGAGTATCCAGTGATCAGTAGTATTTTTTGAGTAGCTACTGTGTAAGGAGCACTGTAGTAAGCACTTGGAAGAAAACTGAAGAGCTAGTAGGCGTGATCACTGCCTTCAACAAGCTTACAGCTTGTTGGAGGAAGAATGAAACTGGTTACGATCCATATATACGTACTATGGGTGGAGATGAATATCTTAGTGGACGTTGGGTGCATAAGGGGCTAAATTGGGAGTTGGAGGGATACTGTGTGTACGCACATAATCGTCTCCACTGCATACATTTCCCCATTCCAATTTTGAAGAGGGAAATAAAAGTTTATTTCTGGACACTTAATGGAAACCAGTGATAGTGGCTTGTGACGGATAATATTGGAAGGATCAGAATTTTAGAATGTAGCAGAGATAGCCTCATGCTGGGGGCTTCAATTTGTACATATTTACTATTCTATTTATTTTGTTAATGATGTGCTTATAGCTATAATTCTATTTGTTCCGACGATTTTGACACCTGTCAACATGTTTTGTTTTGTTGTCTGTCTCCCCCTTCTAGGCTGTGAGCCCGTTGTTGGGTAGGGGCCGTCTCTATATGTTGCCGACTTGTACTTCCCAAGTGCTTTTTTAGACTGTGAGCCCACTGTTGCGTAGGGACTGTCTCTATATGTTGCCAACTTGTACTTCCCAAGCGCTTAGTACAGTGCTCTGCACACAGTAAGTGCTCAATAAATACGATTGATTGATTGATTAGTACAGTGCTCTGCACACAGTAAGCGCTCAATAAATACGATTGAATGAATGAATGATACACTACTGGAGAGGAAGAGGAGAAGGGGTTGGGAGCAGGAGGGAGCTAAGTCATGGAGTCTATTGCATGCAACACTTGGGAGAGTGCAAAAAAATAAGAGAAGTGATGTTGTGTCCTCTTACATTGTCCTCCTGTTCCTCCCCTTTTTCCCTCCTTTTTCCTTCTCTTCTTTCTCCCGCTGCCCTCATTGCTACATTTGATTCCTATGACCTGCCTAATAACCCCAATCCTGCTTTAATGTTATAAAAATTATTCAAAAAAGTGGGGCAAGTGGGTGAGCAAATATGGTACGACCTGAGGGGAGGAAAAAATGAATTGGGGAAGCCCTCCTGGTGGAGATGTGATTTCAGAAGGGCTTTGAAGATTGGGAGAGCTAGGGTTTGGCAGACTTGGAGGGAGAAGGAATTCCAGACAGGGAAAAGGGCAAGAGGTCGGGAGTGGGAGAAAGAAGAATTAGGCCCAGTGAGTAGATGAGCTAGAAAGGAATGAAGAGTATGAATTGGTGTAAGTGGGAGAAGAGAGTGGATATGTAGTGAGAAAGCTAAATGAGTTCTTTAAGCTAATGGTCAAGAGTTTCTGAGTAACCATTGAAGGATTTTGAGGAGTGGAAGTTGTGACCTCTGATCTCTGACTAAACATTGCATGAATATCAATATTTGCATAGATCATGAGCCCCTCAAGGGCCAGGGTGCATGGCTAATTCCCACCTGCATACTCTTCCAGGGTATAGTACAGTGCTCTGCACATAGCAGGCACTTAATAAATACCATTACTACTACTACTTTTACTTCAGTTACACATGGTCGTCATCTCTTCCCACTTCCCCCCACCCAGCAGCTCATTCAGATCCACTTCTTTTATCCTCCTGGTCATTGATAGTAATAATAATAATGATGGCATTTATTAAGCACTTACTATGTGCAAAGCATTGTTCTAAGCACTGGGGAGGGTACAAGGTGATCAGGTCATCCCATGTGGGGCTCGCAGTGTTAATCCCCATTTTACAGATGAGGTAACTGAGGCACAGAGAAGTGAAGCGACTTGCCCAAAGTCACACAGCTGACAATTGGCGGAACCGGGATTTGAACCCCTGACCTCTGACTCCAAAGCCCGGGCTCTTTCCACTAAGCCACACTGCTTCTCCATTAGTCCCTTATTGGTATTTCATAGAATCAAGAATGTTTCGAATCCTCAGAATTCTCTGAGTTCTGAATCTGCTGAGTTGTTTGGCCTTTATAATGTCTGTTCCCTGGTGTTTGTCTCTAAAGAGCTGGATTTCTTAACTTTCTCTACTGTATGTTCTCCCATTTAAAAGATATTAATGGTGGTAGTGATAGGTGTTTAGATGGATTTTAGACACCAACAATCTCTTATGCGTGTAAAATTTGTTTGTGACCGTGATGCACTCATCCGGTCCACGTGAATTTTATGATTTGTGGCATTGAGTATGAAGGGCAAATATATATATATAAATTAAACTAGCTCTCTTCCTCCATTCAAAGCCCTACTGAGAGCTCACCTCCTCTAGGAGGCCTCCCAGACTGAGCCCCCCTTATCCTCTCATCCTCCTCCCCTCCCCATCACCCCCACTCCCTCCCTCTGCCCTACCCCCTTCCCCTCCCCACAGCACTTGGGTATATTTGTACAATTATTACTCTATTTTTTAATGATATATATGTATATAGACCACAGGACAGGTTTGAGTGAAGGTAGAATCAATCAGTGGTATTCATTGAGTGCTTATATTGTGGGCAGAGCACTGTACTAAGCAGTTAGGAGAGTACAATGCAATAGAGAAGCAACGTGGCTCAGTGGAAAGAGCATGGGCTTTGGAGTCAGAGGTCATGGCTTTGAATTCCGACTCTGCCACATGTCTGCTGTGTGACCTTGGGCAAGTCACTTAACTTCTCTGAGCCTCAGTTACCTTATCTGCAAAATGGGGATTAAGACTGTGAGACAACTTGGGACGACTTGATCACCTTGTATCTCCCCAGTGCTTAGAACAGTGCTCTGCACATAGTAAGCGCTTAACAAATGCCGCCATTATTATTATTATTATTTATTTTGGTATTGACACCTGTCTACTTGTTCTGTTTTGCTGTCTGTCTCCCCCTTCTAGATTGTGAGCCCGTTGTTGGGCAGGGACTGTCTCTATATGTTGCCAAATTGTACTTTCCAAGTGCTTAGTAAAGTGCTCTGCACACAGTAAATGCTCAATAAATATGATTGAATGAATGTATATATATATATATGTGTGTGTGCATATATATATAGAAATATATATATATATATACACACATATATCCACAAACCCTTTTTTCTTCATACTATAAACCATTTTTCCTGACTCCCAAATGCAAATCGATCCTGTTTTTTAAGATCTCTAGAGAAGGCGGACAACCTCATCATATTGTACTCTCCCAAGCACTTAGTCCAGTGCTCTGCACACAGGAAACACTCAATAATAATGGTATTTGTTAAGCGCTTACCATGTGCGAAGCACTGTTCTACGAGCTGGGGGGGATACAAGGTGATCAGGTTGTCCCACGTGGGGCTCATAGTCTTAATCCCCATTTTACAGATGAGGTAACTGAGGCTCAGAGAAGTTAAGTTCATTCATTCATTCAATCAATCGTATTTATTGAGTGCTTACTGTGTGCAGAGCACTTTACTAAGCACTTGGGAAGTACAAGTTGGCAACACATAGAGACGGTCCCTACCCAACAGTGGGCTCACAGTCTAGAAGGGGGGAGACAGACAACAAAACAAAACATATTAATAAAATAAATAAAATAGTAAATATGAACAAGTAAAATAAATAGAGTAATAAATCTGTACAAACGTATATACAGGTGCTGTGGGGAGGGGAAGGAGGTAGGGTGGGGCGATGGGGAGGGGGAGAGGAAGGAGGGGGCTTAGTCTGGGAAGGCCTAGTGAAGTTCTCTGCACACGGTGACTTGCCCAAGGTCACACAGCAGACATGTGGCGGAGCCGGGATTAGAACCCATGACCTCTGACTCCCAAGCCACAGTGCTTCTCATAAATACCACTGATAGATCTTTATGTCAAACAATGTAGAAATTCTTCCTTCCTTCCTCCTACCTCTCTGGCCCCTCCTTCTCAAGTTTCTTTCACGGGTTCTTCCTCTACCCCCGACCCCCTAACTTTCATTCAATCGAATTTATTGAGCGCTTACTGTGTGCCGAGCACTGCGGGAATCCCTCAGAGCTCAGCTCTGGGTCCCCTTTTATTCACTCTCTTCACCCACTGCCTTGGAGAAGCAGCGTGGCTCAGTGGAAAGAGCCCGGGCTTTGGAGTCAGAGGTCATGGGTGCAAATCTCGACTCCACCAATTGTCAGCTGTGTGACTTTGGGCAAGTCACACTCACACAATCAGAGAAGCAGCGTGGCTCAGTGGAAAAAGCCCGGGCTTTGGAGTCAGAGTTCATGGGTTCAAATCCCGGCTCCGCTAACTGTCAGCTGTGTGACTTTGGGCAAGTCACTTCACTTCTCTGTGCCTCAGTTACCTCATCTGTAAAATGGGGATTAAGACTGTGAGCCCCCCGTGGGACAACCTGATCACCTTGTAATCTCCCCAGCGCTTAGAACAGTGCTTTGCACATAGTAAGCGCTTAATAAATGCCATTAAAAAAAAAGTCACTTCACTTCTCTGGGCCTCAGTTCCCTCATCTGTAAAATGGGGATTAAGACTGTGAGCCCCCGTGGGACAACCTGACCACCTTGTAACCTCCCCAGAGCTTAGAACAGTGCTTTGCACATAGAAAGTGCTTAATAAATGCCATTAAAACAAAAACTCATTCACTCCCATGGCTTCAACTACCATCGCTCTGTGAATGATTCCCAAATCTACATATCCAGCCCCGATCTTTCTCCTTTTCCACAGTCTCCTATTTCCTCCTGCCTTTGGGACATCTCTACTCGCATGTCCCACCACCCCCTCAAACTTAACATGTCTAAAATCAAACTCCTTATCTTCCCATCCAAACCTTGTCCTCCCCCAGACTTTTCCGATCCCGTAGATAACACTGCTATTTTTGTCCTCTCTGAAGCCTTACCCCTGGCATTATCCTCGACTCATCTCTCTCATTCAACCCACATATTCAGAGAAGCAGCGTGGCTCAGTGGAAAGAGCACAGGCTATGGAGTCAGAGGTCACGGGTTCAAATTCCGGTTCCTCCAATTGTCAGCTGTGTGACTTTGGGTAAGTCACCTAACTTCTCTGGGTCTCAGTTACCTCATTTGTAAAATGGGGATTAAGACTGTGAGCCCCCTGTGGGACAACCTGATTGCCTTGAAACCTCCCCAGCGCTTGGAACAGTGCTTTGCATATAGTAAACACTTAATAAATGTCATCATTATTATTATATTCAATCCGTCATGAAATTCTGTCAGTTTTACCATCTCAATATCTCCAGAATCTTCCCCTTACCCTCCGTCCAAACTGCTACCATGCTGAACCAAACAACATATCCCAGCCTTTACTATTCATTCATTCATTCATTCAATCGTATTTATTGAGTGCTTACTGTGTGCAGAGCACTGTGCTAAGCACTTGGGAAGTACAAGCAGGCAACATATAGAGACGGTCCCTACCCAACAGCGGGCTCACAGTCTAGAAGGGGGAGACAGAGAACAAAACAAACCATATTAACAAAATAAAATAAAATACTACTTTTAAAATAAAATTTTATTTAAAATAAAATACTACTGCATCAGCCTCCCTGTTGACCTCCCTGCCTCCAGCCTCTCCCCCCCCCCCCCCTTTTTTTTAATGGCACTTATTAAGCGCTTTCTATGTGCAAAGCACATAGTCCACACTAGTCCATACTCCACTCTGCTGCCCGGATCGCTTTTTTAAAAAAACTGCAGTCCACGTCTCCCCTCTCCCGCAAAACCTCCAATAGTTGCCTATCCACCTCGGCACCAAACAGAAAGTCCTTGCCCTGGGCTTTAAGGCACCTAATCGGCTCTTCTTACCTCACTGATCTACTGCAATCCAGTTTGCACACTTCGCTCCTAAACTAATAATAATGATAATATTTGTTAAGGGCTTACTATCCATCAAGCACTGTTCTAAACACTGGGGTAGATACAAGGTAATCATATTGGTCATGTCCTTTGTCCCACTTGGGGCTCACAGTCTTCACCCCCATTTTCTAGATGAGGTAATGAGGCACAGAGAAGTGAAGTGATTTGCCCAAGGCCACACAGCAGACAAGTGGCTGCAGGATTAGAACCCACGACCTTCTGCCTCCAGGCCTGTGCTGTATCAACTTTCTCACTGTCCACCCCTTGACCACCTCCTCTCTCTGGTCTGGGTCTCCCTCCCCCTTCGTATTATAATACTAATGATAACAACTGTGGTATTTGTGAAGCGCTTACTATGTGCCAAGCACTGTTCTAAGCACTGGGGTAGATACAGGGTAATGGGGTTTGACAAAGTCGGAAGTCAGAAGGACCTGGGTTCTGATCCCAGCTCTGCCACTCGTCTGCTGGGTGACCTTGGGTAAGTCACTTCTCTGTGCCTCAGTTACCTCATCTGTAAAATGGGGATTAATGCTGGGAGCCCCGTGTGCGACATGGACTGTGTCCAACCTGATTAGCTTGTATCTACCCCAGTACTTAGAATCGTGCTTGGCACATAGTAAGCACTTAACAAATACCATAAAAAAAGTCTTGTACCTACCCCAGTGCTAGGTAAAGGGTAAGCACTTAATGAATGCTACAAAATTAAAAGAAAATGCTCAATAAATGTCAATGGTAGATTCATCCTTCTAGGGTTATTTAAGCTAGGGAGCTTCTAGCATGCACAAAATTCTGTACCATCATGTTTTCATTCATTTATTCATTGTCATTTATTGAGCACTTTTTCTGTGCAGAACCCTGTACTAAGCTCTTGGGAGAGCACAATAAAATAATAAACATCACATTCCCTGCCCACAACAAGATTAGCATCTAGAGAGGGGGAGACAGACATTAATATAAATAAAGTTACAGATATGTGACTTATTCTTTGGGGCTTATTCTTATTGTTTGGGGCTGGGAAGGGGGAAGAACAAAGGGAGCAAGTCAGGACGACGCAGAAGGGAGTGGGAGATGAGGAAAAGGCGGTGGGGGCTTTAGTCAAGGAAGGCCTCTTGGAGAAATGAGCCTTCAATAAGGCTTTGAAGCTTTAAAGCAGCTCTGAAACTGATTTTCCCCTCTCAGGGTCACACCTAGAGAGTTTCTAGTCCTCTACCAATCTTGACTGCAGGAGGAAGAGTCAAGCTACCCATTCCATTCCTAGCTTGGGCAGTGGCTAGAGAGTGGAAGGCAATCGGCTACAAGTCAAAACTCCCCTTTACTGGGCAGCAGCGGTTTGAGAGAGAGGAGACTCACGTTGACTGCACGGAAGGAGGCAACAGTCAACCACTTCCATATCTTGACCAAGAAAACTCTGTGGATCTACTACCAGAATGATTGCAGAGAGAGGTGGGGCATTTTGGGAGAGATGTGTCCATGGCATCACTATGGGTCGGAAATGACTCGGTGGCATAAAACAAGATAAGAGTCATTGCAGGAAGCTCAGAGTAGACCTGTAATTATAATTGCAACCGGTAGAGATAGGGATATATGGATTTGTTATCAATCAATCAATCAATCAATCAATCGTATTTATTGAGTGCTTACTGTGTGCAGAGCACTGTACTAAGCGCTTGGGAAGTACAAGTTGGCAACATATAGAGACAGTCCCTACCCAACAGTGGGCTCACAGTCTAAAAGGGGGAGACAGAGAACAAAACCAAACATATTAACAAAATAAAATAAACAAATAAAAAATTTGTTATTAAGCTGAGCATCTCTGAAAATTGTCTCCTGGGGAGTAATAATAATAATAATAATAATGTTGGTATTTGTTAAGCACTTACTAAGTGCCAAGCACTGTTCTAAGCACTGGGGGGATACAAGGTAATCAAGGTTGTCCCATGTGGGGCTCACGATCTTAATCCCCATTTTACAGATGAGAGAACCGAGGCCCAGAGAAGTGAAGTGACTTGCCCAAAGTCACACAGCTGAGAAGTCGCAGAGCTGGGATTAGAACCCACGACTTCTGACTCTCAAGCCCGGGCTCTTTCCACTGAGCCATGCTGCTTCCCCTAATTTCACGTTGGTGAATAGTGAATTAGAAGGCCATGACTTTCCATTGTTTGTTTCTAAACTGAAGTTTAAGTTCCTGGCATTTTCCCCGGGGGACTCCATCTAGAGAACAATGATTTGTCTTTGAGCGTTGTGTGGTTTTTTTTTTCTTTTTTGCCATAGCCTCTTTCGTAGATTCAGTTCAGAGGAGAAGCTGAGCCTAGTGGATAGAGCACCAGCCGAGAGTAGCGTGGCTCAGTGAAAAGAGCCTGGGCTTTCGAGTCAGAGGTCATGGGTTCAAATCCCTGCTCTGCCAATTGTCGGCTGTGTGACCTTGGGCAAGCCACTTCACTTCTCTGGGCCTCAGTGACCTCATCTGCAAAATGGGGATTAAGACCGTGAGCCCCACGTGGGACAACCTGATCACCTTGTAACCTCCCCAGTGCTTAGAACAGTGCTTTGCACATAGCAAGCGCTTAATAAATGCCACGGAAAAAAGGACCTGGGGTCCAATCCCAGCTCCTCCACTTTTCTGTGGTGTGACCCTGGGTAAGTCAGTTCACTTCTCCGTGCCTCAGTTCCTTCAGCCGTAAAACGGAGATTGAGACTGTGGGCCCGTATGGGACAGGGCCTGTGGACAACCTAATTAGCTTGTATCTACCGCAGCGCTTATCACAGTGCCTGGCACACAGTAAGCCTAAAGGCTTAAGTGAAATTAAGTGACTTGCCCAAGGTCACACAGCCGACAATTGGCAGAGCAGGGATTTGAACCCATGACCTCTGACTCCAAAGTCCAGGCTCTTTTCACTGAGCCATGCTACTCTCGGGCTAGTGCTCTATCCATTAGGCTCAGCTTCTCCTCTGAACTGAATCTATGAAAGAGGCTATATGGCAAAAAAGAAAAAAACACACCACGCAACGCTCAAAGATACCGAAGATAGCACAGATACCATAAAAAGGATTTAAAGAAGGGAAATATAAATTTTTTGTGAGAGAGAGAGGAGCATATCAATGGCCTCTATGGGTTTGTACACTAGGGTCGATGTTAAGCCCCGGATCTGATTATGAGGGTAAGGTCTGGGTCCTCAAACGATAAAGCCCTCTGCCTCCATTTCTCTGGCCCCCGAATTCAGCGAAACATGTGGTGAGCCTCATTCAACCTGGCCAGGCATTTTGGACTGAGCCAACCTGCTACATGAACCAAGCTAACCCAAGCCCCCTCTAGACCGTAAACTCACTGTGGGCAGGGAATGAGCCCCTCTTTTCCTCTTCTCCTCCTCCCCTCCCCATCGCTCCTACTCCCTCCCTCTGCTCTACCCCCGTCCCCGCCCCACAGCACTTGTGTTTAGTTGTAAATGTTTATTATTCTATTAATTTGATGAACGATGTGTTTATATCTATAATTCTATTTATCTATTTTGATGCTACTGCTGCCTGTGTACTTGTTTTGTTTTGTTGTCTCCTCCTCCTAGACCGTGAGCCCATTGTTGGGTAGGGATTGTCTCTATCCATTGCCGAATTGTACTTTCCAAGCGCTTTCCTCTCCCCCTCGTCCCCCTCTCCATCCCCCCCATCTTACCTCCTTCCCTTCCCCACAGCACCTGTATATATGTATATATGTTTGTACATATTTATTACTCTATTTATTTATTTATTTATCTATCTATCTATCTATTTATTTATTTATTTAGCTTGTACATATCTATTCTATTTATTTTATTTTGTTAATATGTTTGGTTTTGTTCTCTGTCTCCCCCTTCTAGACTGTGAGCCCACTGTTGGGTAGGGACCGTCTCTATATGTTGCCAACTTGGACTTCCCAAGCGCTTAGTATAGTGCTCTGCACACAGTAAGCGCTCAATAAATATGATTGATTGATTAGTACAGTGCTTGGCACACAGTAAGTGCTCAATAAATATGATTGAATGAGTGAATGAATGTGTCTGTTATGAGAAGCAGCATGGCTAGTGGCTACAGGGGCCCGGGAATCAAAAGGTCACATAAGGTTTATGGAAGGAGTGTCAGTGTGCTTAAGGTGTCCACAATCAAGTGAGAAATTGACGTGGAGGGGCGGGCAGGTGGAGAAAATGGGGAAGCAGCACGGTGTAGTGGATGGAGCATGGGCCTGGTCATCACAAGGTCATGGGTTCTGATCCCGCCTCTGCCATCTGTCTGCTGTGTGAACTTGGGCACGTTACTTCACTTCTCTGGGCCTCAGTTACCTCATCTGGAAAATGGGGATGAAGAGTGTGTGAGCCCCATGTGGGACAGGGACTGTGTCCAATCTGACTAACTTGTATCCACCCCAGCACTTAGAACTGTGCTTAGCGCATAGTAAGAGCTTAACAAGTACCATAATTAAGGTCTGGGAAGGAGGCCTTCCCAGAATGAGCCCCCTCTCCCCCTCTTCCCCCTCCCCATCCCCCCGCCTTACCTCCTTCCCCTCCCGACAGCACCTGTATATATGCATATATGTTTGTACGGATTTATTACTCTATTTATTTTATTTGTACATATTCTATTTTATTTTGTTAATATGTTTTGTTTTGTTCTCTGTCTCCCCTGTCTAGACTGTGAGCCCACTGTTGGGTAGGGACTGTCTCTGTGTGTTGCCAACTTGTACTTCCCAAGCACTTAGTACAGTGCTCTGCACACAGTAAGCGCTCAATAAATACGATTGAATGAATGAATGAATTATATTGTTATAACGTACTCTCCCAAGCACTTAGTACAGTGCCCTGCACCCAGTAAGTGCTCAATAAATATGAATGAATGAATGAATTATATTGTTATAACGTACTCTCCCAAGCACTTAGTACAGTGCTCTGCACCAAGTAAGCGCTCAGTAAATATGATCGACTGACTGACAGGCCTGTGCGGGACTCTCGGACCGAATAAGGCCCAAGCCCTTTCTGAAATGCTTTCTGCATTTCTGTAGTCAAGGTTTTGCAGAAGCGCATCCCCTTGGTAACTGAATAGAATAGAAGCTGATGCCATTGGGAAGTTATTCATCTGAAATGATTGGCATAAGGTTTATTTGGGAGGGTGTCGTGTGTGTGTGTGTGTGTGTGTGTGTGTGTGTGTGAGTGAGAGAGAGAGAGAGAGAGAGAGAGAGACAGAGACAGAGAGAGAGAGAACAAGTTTAACTCTTTCAAATGCATCTGGGGAAGCATTTTGACCCAAATGCTGATGTTAAACTATATATATATCAGGTTAAGGTTGCTGGGGTCCCATGAATTCTGAATGAGTCACAGTGGATGATAATTACAATCTCCGTAGTGTAGAGGATAATAATAATGATAATAATGATGGTATTTGTTAAGCGCTTACTATGTGCAAAGCACTGTTCCAAGCGCTGGAGAGGTTACAAAGTGATCAGGTTGTCCCGGGCGGGGGCTCACAGTTTTAATCCCCATTTTACAGATGAGGTAATTGTGGCACAGAGAAGTTAAGTGACTTGCCCAAAGTCACACGGCTGACAGTTGGCAGAGCCGGGATTTGAACCCATGATCTCTGACTCCAAAGCCCGGGCTCTTTCTACTGAGCCACGCTGCTAGACTGTAAGCTCATTGTGGGCAGGAATGTGTCTGTTATATTATACTGTACTCTCCCAAGCACTTAGTACAGTGCTCTGCATTCATTCAATCATATTTATTGAGCGCTTACTGTGTGCAGTGCACTGTACTAAGTGCTTGGGAAGTACAACTTCGCAACAGATCGAGATGGTCCCTACCCAACAAATCTGCACACAGTAAGCACTCAGTAAACACAACTGACTGACTGACACAGGCCTGGAGAACCTGGGTTGTAATCCCAGCTCCACCAGTTACCTTTCATTCATTCCCTCAATCATATTCATTGAGCAGGACCAAAATCGTAGAAAGGTCACTGGAGCCAAACTTAGGAAGGAGCAGAGATCAATCAATCAATCGCATTTATTGAGCACTTACTGTGTACAGAGCACTGTACTAAGTGCTTGGGAAGTACAAGTTGGCAACATATAGAGACAGTCCCTACCCAACAGTGGGCTCACAGTCTAAAAGGGGGAGACAGAGAACAAAACCAAACATACTAACAAAATAAAATAAATAGAATAGATATGTACAAGTAAAATAAATAAATAAATAGAGTAATAAATATGTACAAACATATATACATATATACAGGTGCTGTGGGGAAGGGAAGGAGGTAAGATGGGCGGATGGAAAGGGGGACGAGGGGGAGAGGAAGGAAGGGGCTCAGTCTGGGAAGGCCTCCTGGAGGAGGTGAGCTCTCAGTAGGGCCTTGAGCTCTCAGTAGGGCCTTGTTGTTAGCAGAGATGTTTACATAAGGGCTGTGGCGAGTATCAAAGTGCTTAAGGTGTACACGGCCCTTGACGCGGAGGGGAGGGCAGGTGGAGAAAATGGGGAAGCAGCATGGCGTAGTGGATAGAGCATGGGCCTAGGCGTCAGAAGGTTGTGAGTTCTAATTCTGGCTCTGCCACAGGTCTGCCATGTGACCTTGGCCAAGTCACTTCAATTCTCTGGGCCTCAGTTCCCCATCCTCCCCCTGGCCTGGAATGCCCTCCCTCCACACATCCACCAAGCTAACTCTCTTCCTCTCTTCAAAGCCCTACTGAGAGCTCACCTCCTTTTCCTCTCCTCCTCCCCATCCCCCCCGCCCTACCTCCTTCCCCTCCCCACAGCATCTGTATATATATTTGTACAGATTTATTACTGTATTTATTTTACTTGTCCATATTTACTATTCTATTTATTTTGTTAATGATGTGCATTGAGCTTTAATTCTATTTGTTCTGATGACTTGACACCTGTCCACGTTTTGTTTTGTTGTCTGTCTCCCCCTTCTAGACTGTGACCCCGTTGTTGGGGAGGGACCATCTCTATATGTTGCCAACTTGTACTCTCCCAAGCACGTAGTACAGTGCTCTGCACACAGTAAGCGCTCAGTAAATACAATTAAATGAATGAATGAACTCCTAACCCTCAGCTTTATGGTACTCAATCAGCTTTCTCCCTCCTACCTTAACTTGTATATGTGTATATATGTTTGTACATATGTATTACTCTATTTTACTTGTACACATTTATTCTATTTATTTTATTTTGTTAATGTGTTTAGTTTTGTTGTCTGTCTCCCCCTTCTAGACTGTGAGCCTGTTGTTGGGTAGGGACCATCTCTATATGTTGCCAACTTGTATTTCCCAAGCGCTTAGTACAGTGCTCTGCACACAGTAAACGCTCAATAAATACGATTGATCGTTTGATTGATTAGTACAGTGCTCTGCACACAATAAGTGCTCAATAAGTATGATTGAATGAATGAATGAATCTGGAAAATGGGGATTGAGACTGGAGGCCCCAAGTGGAACAGGGATTGTGTCAACCCGATTTGCTTGTATCCACCCTGGTGCTTAGTACAGTGCCTGGCACACAGTAAGTTCTTAATAAATACCACAATTATTATTATTATTATTATTATTATTATTATTATTATTATTATTATTGTTGTTAGTCAAGGAAAGTCTTTTGGAGGAGAAAGGATTTTAGGAGTGTTGTGAAGGTGGGGAGAGGGATAGGCTGTTAAATACAAAGGGGGAGGGTGTTTCACACCGGAGAGAATGAGGGCAAAGGGGCTGGTGAGGGGATAGATGAGACTGAGGTACAGAGAGTAGGTTGGCATTGGAGTAATGAAGTGTGTGGGCTAAGGTGTAGTAGGAGATCAGCAAGTTCATTCCTTCATTCATTAAATCGTATTTATTGAGCACTTACTGTGTGCAGAGCACTGTACTAAGCACTTGGGAAATACACGTTGGCAACGTATAGAGACAGTCCCTACCCAACAGCGGGCTCACAGTCTAGAAGGGGGAGACAGACAACAAAACAAAACATATTAACACAATAAAATAAATAGAATAAATGTGTACAAGTAAAATAAATAAATAGAGTAATAAATATGTACAAACATATTTACATATATACAAGTTAAGGTAGGAGGGAGAAAGCTGATTGTTAGGAGTTCATTCATTCATTTAATTGTATTTACTGAGCACTTACTGTGTGCAGAGCACTGTATTACGTGCTTGGGAGAATACAATGCAACAATAACCAGACACATTCCCTGCCCACAGTGAGTTTATAGTCGGGAGCTGGGGAGACGGTTTTTGTTTGATTCAGCTCTGACTATATACATTTGACCACCCTGAAGCAAGGAATCATCTAGACTGTGAGCCTGCTATTGGGTAGGGACCATCTCTATATGTTACCAACTTGTACTTCCCAAGCGCTTAGTACAGTGCTCTGCATACAGTAAGCGCTCAATAAATACAATTGAATGAATGAATGAATTGACCGACCCCTCCCATCCATGACATCATCACATTATACTTGGCGTACCCAGCATTATGTTTGATGTCATGCGACATGGCATCATCTAGCGTGGCCTACCCCACACATACACATCTGAAGCTGGCACCGTTCAGAATTAATGATGTGCTTATGGCTCTAATTCTGTTTATTCTGACGGTTTTGACAACTGTCTACATGTTTTGTTGTCTGTCTCCCCCTTCTAGACTGTGAGCCCATTTTTGGGTAGGGACCGTCTCTATATGTTGCTGATTTGTACTTCCCAAGCGCTTAGTACAGTGCTGTGCACACAGTAAGTGTTCAATAAATACGATTGAATGAATGAATGAATAATAACTGTGGTACTCATTAAGTGCTTACTGTGTGCCAAGCACTGTACTAAGCACAGGAGTGGATGCAAGATAGACAAATTGGACACAGTCCCTGTCCCGTATGGACCTCAAGTCCCTGTCCCATATGGATCTCAAGTCTAACCAGGAGGGAGAACAGGTATTGAATCCCCATTTACAAGTAAAAAAACCCCGAGGGACAGAGAAGTTAAGTGACTCACCCAAGGTCACACAGCAGGTAAACGGCAGAGTGAGGATTCGAACCCAGACCCTCCGACTCGCAGGACCGTGCTCTCTCCACTAGACCATGCTGCTTCTCAAATGAGTAAGGAAGGAGGCATCTCAATCCCTGCAGAACTAGGGAAGGGCCTCTGCATCACTGCTGTGTGGCTTATTATTATTATTATTAGTGGATAGGGCACAGGCCCGGGAGTCAGAAGGTCGTGGGTTCTAATTGCAGCTATGCCACATGTCTGCTGTGTGACCCTGGGCAAGTCACTTCACTTCTCTTGGTCTCAGTTACCTCATCTGTAAAATGAGGATTAAGAGTGTGAGCCCTGTTTGGGACCGGGCTGTCTCCAACCTGACTATCTTTTCACTACCCCAGTGCTTAGAACAGTGCTTGGCACGTAGTAAGTGCTTAACAAGTAATAATCATAATAATGATGGCATTTATTAAGCACTTACTAAATGCCAACCATGTTCTAAGTGCTGGGGAGCTTACAAGGTGATCAGATTGTCCCACGGGGGGCTCACAGTCTTAATCCCCATTTTACAGATGAGGTAACTGAGGCCCAGAGAAATGAAGTGACTTGCCCAAAGTCACACAGCTGACAAGTGGCGGAGCTGGGATTTGCACCCATAACCTCTGACTCCAAAGCCTGGGCTCTTTCCACTGAGCCACGCTATTATTATTATTAAGGATAATAACAACCACAGTACTCTGCAATTCAGATACAGTGAAGTTGTCAATCGGTGTGGACATTTCATTTCATTCATTGGCCGTGTCCACTGGAAATGGTTCTGTTTTTCCATCCTGCCTGGCATACCTTGTCCCCTATGTTAGATGTCTCCCCCTCGTCCCCCTCTCCATCCCCCCCATCTTACCTCCTTCCCTTCCCCACAGCACCTGTATATATGTATATATGTTTGTACATATTTATTACTCTATTTATTTATTTTACTTGTACATATCTATTCTATTTATTTTATTTTGTTAGTATGTTTGGTTTTGTTCTCTGTCTCCCCGTTCTAGACTGTGAGCCCACTGTTGGGTAGGGACCCGTCTCTATATGTTGCCGACTTGTACTTCCCAAGTGCTTAGTACAGTGCTCTGCACACAGTAAGTGCTCAATAAATACGATTGATTGATTGATGTCTGGAGGGTCAGCAATCTTCCTCAAATATAAGGAATGTTGTATTTTCCAGGTGTGTGGAACTGAACAATCGCCTTATTGGTTTTGACCTTCATGACAGTAAGATATTGTTCTTAATACATCACAAATGTTCCCAGTCTGATTTAGGAATGTTTTAGGTTAGGGTAAAAATATGGTGGTCTTCCCCACTCTCCCCCTTTTTTTAAGTGGTGTTTGATAAGCACTTACTATGTGCTGGACACTGCACTGGGCACTAGGGTAGATCTAGGGTAATTGGGTTGGACACAATCCCTGTGTCACATGAGGCTCACACTCTTAATCCCCATTTTACAGATTAGGTAACCGAGGCACAGAGATGTTAGGTCACCTGCCCAAGGTCACACCACAGAAACGTGATAGGACTGGGATCAGGATTTTATTTTTTACCATTTCTTCTGTTTTAAGTAGAAAACCTAATTGAACTGAGTTAAGGTACTGTGCTGAGATAGTCTTTTGTAGGGTTTGGGCTTCCTGTGTGAGGAAAGATGGCTCATAAGAAGATTCATTTCGAGATGATTTAGATTTCATAGCTATTAGTATTTATGGATTTTATCTAACTAGTAAGTCAGACTCTTCCAGTGGATCCCCTGCTCTTTGGAAATAAAGCTAGACATTTTGAGAAGTTCTATTAACTCTGCCCAGAATATTAAGATATGATTTAGTTCATTGAAGCAGTACTGAATTATATAGTAGTGGTTTGAAAGAATGAATTATTCATTCATTCAGTAGTATTTATTGAATGCTTACTGTGTGCAGAGCACTGTACTAAGCGCTTAATGAATGCCAGGAGTACTCACACATTGGTCTAGTGGACCTGCTCTGCGACCTTGGGCAGGTCACTTGACTCTTCTCCCGTCCTCAGTTTCCTCAACTGTAAAATGGGGACTCCATCCCTGCCCTCCATCCTACTTAGACTTTCAGCCCCATCAATCAATCAGGGGTATTTATTGAGCGCTCACTGTGTGCAGTGCACTGTACTAAACACTTGGAAGAGTACAGTGTAACAGAGTTGGTAGACCCCTTCCCTTTCCCATAACGAGCCCCATGTGAGACGGGGACTATCTACCTCAGCGTTTAGAACAGTGCTTGACCCATTGTTAAGAGTTTAACAAAAACAGATTTACAATAATAACACTCCTGAACTTTGAAGAAACATATTTGTAACTTCCAGCTTCAATATTGAACAAGTGGCTACTGAACTTTATCCTCTTTCCTCTTGAAAGATGTACCAAATGAAGTGCATGAAGTGCATTCAGAGAAGGGCAGTGAGTTCCTTGAAATAAATCCTTGACAAAATAACCCACGTTCAGCGCAAAAAGAAGGAAAAACCTTATTGAATGCTGACCTGGTAAAAGACCACTTTATTCTGTTTTTACAACTCCATGGTATTCAATCTCAATTAATTAGGACTAACAAAATCGGGTGCTTTTGAATAATTTAGGAGCCCTTTCAGACTCGTGACAAGTAGTATTTGTTTTAATACTAACATTAAGTGCTTAGCTTTTTATTCATTCATTCATTGTAGTGTTTATTGAGCACTTACTGTGTGCAGAGCACTGCACTAAGCGCTTGAAAGTATAATTAGGCAACAAATAGAGACAATCCCTGCTCACAACAGGCTCACAGTCTAGAAGGGGGAGACAGACATCAAAACAAGTAAACAGGCATCAGTAGCATCATTATAAATAGAATTATATATATATATATACATATATATATATGCACATCATTAATAAACATAAAAAGAATTATAATTTTGTGTGCTGTGGGGCGGGGAGTTGGGGTAGAACAAAGGGAGCGAGTCGGGGCGATGGGGAGGGGGAAGCAGAGGAAAAGGGGGTCTTAGTTTTGAATGTCTCAGCTGTATTAACATGTTGGCAGAACTGTTTAATACAATACTGCAGTTGGTGGAAGAGTTCTTTGAAGATAAAAAGATACATCATTTGTTGGTTGGGCCAATGTATAAAAGAAGTATTGACAACAGCTCCTTGAATCAATTGATGCTATTTATTGAGCACTTACTGTGTGTAGAGCACTGTACTTGGGAGAGTACAATAGTACACAGTTGGCAGACACATTCCTCTAGACCGTAAGCGTGTTGTGGGCAGGGAATGTGTCCGTCTAATTATTATACTGTACTCTCCCAAGCGCTTAGCACAGTGCTCTGCACACAGTAAGTGCTCAATAAATACAAGTGACTGACTGACTGCCCACAATGAGCTTAGGGTCTAGAGGGGGAGGTTGACATTAATATAAATAAGGCACGAATCATGTCTATAAACCTTTTCCCAAGCACTTACCATTGTAGTCAGTTCAGAGAAAGTGCTCAATAAATACTACTGATGTATTGATTACCTCTCCCGGGGATGTTAGGAATTCAATAAATCCCGGCTCCGTCACTTGTCAGCTGTGTGACTTTGGGCAAGTCACTTCACTTCTCTTCCATCTTACCTCCTTCCCTTCCCCACAGCACCTGTATATATGTATATATGTTTGTACATATTTATTACTCTATTTATTTTACTTGTACATATCTATTCTATTTATTCTATTTTGTTAGTATGTTTGGTTTTGTTCTCTGTCTCCCCCTTTTAGACTGTGAGCCCAATGTTGGGTAGGGACTGTCTCTATATGTTGCCAACTTATACTTCCCAAGCACTTAGTACAGTGCTCTGCACACAGTAAGCGCTCAATAAATATGATTGATTGATTCTCTGTGCCTCAGTTCCCTCATCTGTAAAAGGGCGATTAAGATTGTGAGCACCATGTGGGACAACCTGATTACCTTGTATCCCCTCCAGTGCTTAGAACAGTGCTTGGCACATAGTAAGTGCTTAACAAATGACATCATTATTAATAAAGGTAGCACTATGGTAGGTCCCTCGCTTTTTTTTTTTTCAGGGTATTTGTTAAGCACTTACTATGTGCCTGGCAGTGTACTAGAGAAGCAGCGTGGCTCATTGGAAAGAGCTCGGGCTTGGGAGTCAGAGGTCGTGGGTTCGCATCCCCACTCCGCCACATATCTGCTGTATGACGTTGGGCAAGTCACTTAACTTCTCTGAGCCCTCAATTCCCTCATTTGTCAATCAATCAATCATATTTATTGAGCACTTACTGTGTGCAGAGCACTGTACTAAGCGCTTGGGAAGTACAAGTTGGCAACACATAGAGACAGTCCCTACCCAACAGTGGGCTCACAGTCTAAAAGGGGGAGACAGAGAACAAAACCAAACATACTAACAAAATAAAATAAATAGAATAGGGATTAAGACTGTGAGCCCCACATGGAACAACCTGATCACCTTGTATCTACCCCAGCACTTAGAACAGTGCTTGGCACATAGTAAGCGCTTAACAAATACCAAAATTATTATTATTATTGTTACTAAACGCTGGAGTAAATGCAAGCTAATCAGGTTGGACACAGTCCCTGTCCCATGTGGGGTTCACAGTCTTAATTCCCATTTTCCAGATGAGGGAACAGGCCTAGAGAAGTGAAGTGACTTGCCCAAGGCCACCCAACAGAAAAGGAAGTGGCAGAGCCGGGATTAGAACCCTGGTCCTCCCGGGCCTGGGTTCTCTCTGCTAGGCCGCACTGCTTCTCAGGGAGGATTTGGTCAGAAATCAGATTATGTCCTGAGAGTTTGCTTTAGAAGGAGGAATTAAGGCAGGCAGAAAAGAGCTTTAGCTGCTCATTAGGGCTTGGGGCTATTTTTAAGCCAGTTCAAATATTTAAATTGCAGCAGCTCCAAGCAGGCTTCTTAATTGTTTCGGGAATGCCCCTATTTGTGGAGGCAACCTGCCTGTGTGCCCTTTCTGGACGATTTATCATCCTTTCCTATTAATCCTAGAGATGGCCCAGTGCCGAGTCACCTAGTGGCTACTGCTCCCAGCGAGGTGAAGCGGAGAGAACACAGAGAGGCAAGAGCTTGCTCTGGGTCAGGCTCCTTAATCACCACATCATCATAATAATAATAATAATAATAATAATAATGGCATTTATTAAGCGCTTACTATGTGCAAAGCACTGTTCTAAGCGCTGGGGAGGTTACAAGGTGATCAGGTTGTCCCACGGGGGGGGCTCACAGTCTTCATCCCCATTTTACAGATGAGGTAACTGAGGCCCAGAGAAGTTAAGTGACTTGCCCAAAGTCACACAGCTGACAGTTGGTGGAGCCGGGATTCGAACCCATGACCTCCGACTCCAAAGCCCGGGCTCTTTCCACTGATCCACACTGCTTCTCACTTGTCGGCTGTGTGACCTTGGGCAAGCCACTTCGCTTCTCAGGGCCTCGGCTACCTCATCTGCAGAATGGGGATTGAGACTGTGAACCTCACGTGGGACAGGGACTGTGTCCAACTCAATTTGTTTGTATAATGATGACGGTATTTGTTAAGCGCTTACTATGTGTCAAGCATTGTTCTAAGCGCTGGGGTAGATACAAGGTAATCAGGTTGGACACAGTCCCTGTATCACATGGAGCTCCCAGTCTTAATCCCCATTTTACAGATGAGGTGACTGAGGCCCAGAGAAGTGAAATCACTTGCCCAGGGTCACACAGCAGACAAGTGGCAGAGCTGGGATCAGAACCCCCTTCTAGACTGTGAGCCCACTGTTGGGTAGGGACCGTCTCTATATGTTGCCAACATGTGCTTCCCAAGCGCTTAGTACAGTGCTCTGCACACAGGAAGCGCTCAATAAATACGATTGAATGAATGAATGAATGAACCCAGATCCTTCTAACTCCTAGGCCCTTGCACTTCTACTTGTCTGCTGTGTGACCTTGGGCAAGCCACTTAACTTCTCAGTGCCTGTTACCTCATCTGTAAAATGGGGATTAAGACTGAGAGCCCCTTGTGGAACAACCTGATTACCTTTGATCTACCCCAGTGCTTAGAACAGTACAGTAAGCGCTCAATAAATACAATTGAATGAATGAACATAGTAAGCACTTAATAAATACTGTAATTATTATTATTATCAACTAGGCCATGCTGTATCCACCCCAGGACTTGTAAAGTGCCTGGCACACAGTAAGTGCTTACTAAATAACATTATTATTATCCCACTCCTTCCCAGGAGCGCTCAGCATACGATCACCGATTACCGCCATTGCAAGTACTGAGCAATGACCGCTTCAACGGCCGGGTTTTAACACATCCTGTGATTTGCATAAGCCTACCTCTGGCTGCCACAGGTCCTTTGGCCCTCCCAAATATACTTCTGTGGGGGTGAACCTTATTAGTCCCCTGTGCTGCCAGTCAGGTTCTGTGGCTTCTCATTCTGTCACCAAATCCTGCCAGTCTCACCTCCACAACATCGCCAAGATCCGCCCTTTCCTCTCCATCCAAACTGCTACCCTGCTGGTTCAATCTCTCATCCTTTCCCAACTGTATTACTGCATCAGCCTCCTTTCTGATCTCCCATGCCCCTGTCTCTCCCCGCTTCAGTCTATAATTCACTCTGCAGCCCAGATTATCTATGTACAGAAACGCTCTGGGCATGTCACTCCCCTCCTCGAAAAGCTCCAGTGGCTGCCTGTCAACCCACGAGTCAAGCAAAAACTCCTCACTCTCAGCTTCAAGGCTGTCCATCCCCTCGCCCCCTCCTCCCTCACCTCCCTTCTCTCCTTCTCCAGCTCAGCCCGCACCCTTCACTCCACTGCCGCTCACCTCCTCACGGGGCCTCGTTCTCGCCTGTCTTGCCATTGACCCCCGGCCCACGTCCTTCCCCTGGCCTGGAATGCCCTCCCTCCTCACATCTGCCAAACTAGCTCTCTTCCTCCCTTCAAAGCCCTACTGAGAGCTCACCTCCTCCAGGAGGCCTTCCCACACTGAGCCCTCTGCTCCTCCTCCCCTCCCCATCGCCCCCCCCGCCCTACCCTCTTCCCCTCCCTACAGCACTTGTATATATTTGTACATATTCATTACTCTATTTATTTTATCTGTACATATTTACTACTCTATTTTATTAATGATGTGTATATAGCTATAATTATATACAGCTCTCTATAATTAGAGAAGGAGCGTGGCTTAGTGGAAAGAGCACGGGCTTGGGAGTCAGAGGTCGTGGGTTCTAATCTGGCTCTGCCACTTGTCAGCTGTGTGACCTTGGGCAAGTCACTTAATCAATCAATCAATCAATCAATCATATTTATTGAGCGCTTACTGTGTGCAGAGCACTGTACTAAGCACTTGGGAAGTACAAGTCAGCAACACATAGAGACAGTCCCTACCCAACAGCAGACTCACAGTCTAGAACACAGTCTTAACTTCTCTGTGCCTCAGTTACCTCATCTGTAAAATGAGGATGAAGACTATGAGCCCCACGTGGGACAACCTGATTACCTTGTATCTACTCCAGCGCTTAGAACAGTGCTTGGCACATAGTAAGCGCTTAACAAATACCAACATTATTATTATTATAATTCGACTTATACTGACAGTATTGACGCCTGTCTACTTGTTTTGTTTCGTTTTCTGTCACCCCCTTCTATACTGTGAGCCTGTTGTTGGGTAAGGACCGTCTCTGTATGTTGCTGACTTGTACTTCCCAAGCGCTTAGCCCAGTGCTCTGCACACAGTAAATGCTCAATAAATAGGATTGAATGAATCAATGAATTGGCAGCTGAGCAAGAAGTGGCATCCCTCGGTCTCCAGAGGTTCCCGTTCATCGCTCTTAGTCACTCCTCCCATGGTCAGCTGGCTTCCACCTTGTGGCCCGCCATTTTGGAGCCACATGGCGGTGGGATGGGAGGGGCAGACGGGGGCACCCCCAAAATACCAAGGTGTCGGGGAACACGGGATGCTAGGATCAAACCCAAGCTGGGATAAGGTGGGGGTTGTGTTGCACTCTGGGACCGGGGCTGGGGGACGTGCAGCATTCATTCATTCAATCATATTTATTGAGTGCTTACTGTGTGCAGAGCACTGTACTAAGCGCTTGGGAAGTACAAGTTGGCAATTTGAGGGGTGTGTGGGGAAAGGGGGTGACTGTCCTGGGTCTTGGGAGCCAGGCCCCGAGACTGGGAGCAGGTGGGAGGTGTGAGCGTGGGCACGGGCACACCTGCCGAAGCCTGTGAAGGTGCCCCCAAGCTGTGGTGGCTCAGGACCTCAGCGGGTGCCTCTGACAAGATGATGGTAAGTGGTATTTGTGAAGTGTTCACTATCATCATCATCATCAATCGTATTTATTGAGCGCTTACTGTGTGCAGAGCACTGTACTAAGCGCTTGGGAAGTACAGGTTGGCAACATATAGAGACAGTCCCTACCCAACAGTGGGCTCACAGTCTAAAAGGGGGAGACAGAGAACGAAACCAAACATACTAATAAAATAAATAGAATAGATATGTACAAGTAAAATAAATAAATAGAGTAACAAATATGTACAAACATATATACATATATACAGGTGCTGTGGGGAAGGGAAGGAGGTAAGATGGGGGGAGATGGAGAGGGGGACGAGGGGGAGAGGAAGGAAGGGGCTCAGTCTGGGAAGGCCTCCTGGAGGAGGTGAGCTCTCAGTAGGGCCAGACACTGCACTAAGCGCTGAGGCACTGTACAAAATGGTACAGGAGAGGGGAGAGGTGGCATCAGCAGGTCAGACCCCCCCCCCTCATTCTCACCTCAGACCGCGGGGCGACAACGCGGCCTTGAAATCCCTCCGCACTCTGGGGAGCTCAACCCAGGAAGTGCCCCCAAGGAGCTTATTTAGTACATTGCAATGCTTAACATATCTGTAAGCCATCTATTATATCTGTGATTTATTTATTATATCAATTTATTATTTTAATGTCTTTCTTCCCCTCTAGACTGTAAGCTCGTTGTGGGCAGGAAGTGTGTCAGTTATCATCAATCGTATTTATTGAGCGCTTACTGTGTGCAGAGCACTGTACTAAGCGCTTATGTTGTTGTATTCTCCCCTGTGCTTAGTTCAGCGCTCTGCACGCAGTAAGGAGCGGGGCTGTGGGGGGAACCACTCTGTCGGCCACGTCAGCAGGGGCTCCAGTCGCGGGGCTCTGTGGTAGAGACCTTCCAGGACCCACCCCTCTGCCTGAGGAAGGCAAGAGGAACACTAGGCAACCAGAGTCGACCAATTTACTGAAGCAACGAAGCCTTCTGGGAAGACCACAAGGCCTGAGAGGCAGTGGACTTGGACTTTAAGCTCGCTGTGGGCAGGGAATGTATCTGTTCCTTGTTAATTGTACAGCCCGAGTCTGCGAGTCAGAAGGTCATGGGTTCTAATCCCGGCTCTGCCACTTGTCTGCTGTGTGACCTTGGGCAAGTCACAACTTCTCTGTGCCTGTTACCTCATCTGTAAAATGGGGATGAAGACTGTGAGCCCCACGTGCTGATTGCCTTGTATCCCCCCCAGTGCCTAGAACAGTGCTTCACACATAGTAAGCGCTTAATACCATCACCATCATCATCATCATTTCACTTCTCTGGGCCTCAGTAATCTCATCTGTAAAATGGGGATGAAGACTGTGAGCCCCACGTGCCGATTGCCTTGTATCCCCCCTAGTGCTTAGAACAGTGCTTCACACATAGTAAGCGCTTAATACCATCACCATCATCATCATCATTTCACTTCTCTGGGCCTCAGTAATCTCATCTGTAAAACGGGGATGAAGACTGTGAGCCCCACGTGCCGATTGCCTTGTATCCCCCCTAGTGCTTAGAACAGTGCTTCACACATAGTAAGCGCTTAATACCATCACCATCATCATCATCATTTCACTTCTCTGGGCCTCAGTAATCTCATCTGTAAAATGGGGATGAAGACTGTGAGCCCCACGTGCTGATTGCCTTGTATCCCCCCTAGTGCTTAGAACAGTGCTTCACACATAGTAAGCGCTTAATACCATCACCATCATCATCATCATTTCACTTCTCTGGGCCTCAGTAATCTCATCTTTAAAACGGGGATCGAGACCGTGAGCCCCACGTGGGACAGGGACTGTGTCCAACGCGATTTGCTTGTATCCACCTCAGTGCTTAGAATAGTGTCTGGCACATAGTAAGCACTTAACAAATGTCATTATTATTATTATTACAGTGCTTTGCACAAAGAAAGCACTCAGTAAATATGATTTGATTGAATGATTCTGGTGCTGAGTCTGCCAGCCGCCTGCTGTGTGAGCTTGGGCAAATCACTTCACTTCTTCTTACCTCAGTTTCTTCATCTGCGATCCCGGCTCCGCCACTTGCCTCCTGTGGGACCTTGCCCAAGGGTAAAGGCAAGTCACTTCACTTCCGTGTGCCTCAGTGACCTCATCTGTAAAATGGGGATTGAGACTGTGAGCCCCATGTGGGACAGGGACTGTGTCCAACCTGATCATCTTCTAGACTGTGAGTCCACTGTTGGGTAGGGACCGTCTCTATATGTTGCCAACTTGTACTTCCCAAGCGCTTAGTACAGTGCTCTGCACACAGTAAGCGCTCAGTAAATACGATTAAATGAATGAAGGAATCATCTTGTATCTACCCCGGCTCTTAGTACACTGCCTGGCATATAGTAAGTGTTTAACAAATACAACTAAAAAAAAAAATCCCTTAAAGACCACTGCGGATTGGATCATCTGAATGGCTATATTATAACACTTATTCCGTGTACAAGGAGAAAATAGTTCAAGAACACCACAGTCCTCCCTTTTTCAATCCTACAACCTTGGCATTATCCTTGATCCCTCTCTCCTTCTCTCTCTTTCAAAACTACCATTGCTTCCTGCTAAGATTCCGGACAAAACAAGAACTAGGTGGCCAGCAAAAGAGGCTTAGCAGCAGAAATCAGAGCGGGTGAAAAGAGAAACCACTGCTCCCACCTCCCTGAAGTTCACACTTCTGCCCCGAGGTCAGTAAGGAGTGAGCCTGCAGCCCTGGGAGTTCAAACGCTTGACTAGGCGCCCAAACAGAAACGGTTTCTCTTTTCAGCTTCCCTATTCCGATGCTAATGTGGGCCCTTGGCTCTGAGTTAAATTCCATTTTCATCACTGGTCATATGGCTTACCCAAAGTCTTTGGGTTCCACTTGACGTGGTTTTATTTTTGTTGTTGTTTGGTCTTGAGCAAGAAAATGAATTTGTGGCTTCATGCCCAGTTTTCATTTGATAGGTAGCTCTTTAAGAAATGGTTTAAATTTTTTCGAGGGAGCAGTAGAAGCTAAACTCATTACGTGGGCAAGAGCTTTTTGGGTTCCGTTGTCGTCGTTGTTGGATAAAAGGAAACCCAGCAGTTCTGGACCAAAGTGGAAAGGTTGAGCGCAAGCTGGTCAAAAGCTACTTTGGTGGTAAAGAAGGCACTTAACCCAATCAATCAATTAATCTTTAGCATTTATTGAGTGTTTTCTGTGTGCAGAACACTGTAGTGGGTGCTTGGTATTATTAATAATAATGATAATAATAGTATTTAAGTGCTCACTATGTGACATGCACTGTTCTAAGTGCTGGGGTAGATAAAAAGATCATCAGGTTGGACACATTTGTAGACTGTGAGCCCACTGTTGGGTAGGGACCGTCTCTATATGTTACCAACTTGTACTTCCCAAGCGCTTAGTACAGTGCTCTGCACACAGTAAGCGCTCAATAAATACGATTGAATGAATGAATGAACACAGTCCCTGTCCCACTTGGGCACACAGTCTTAATCCCCATTTAGCAATGAAGTAACTGAGGCCCAGAGAAGTGAAGTGACTTGCCCGAGGTCACACAGCAGACAAGTGGGAGAAGGTCCTTTTGACTCCCAGGCCTGGGCTGTATTCACTAGATCACACTGCTTCCCGTATCGCATAGATGCCGTTCATTCATTCGTATTTCATTCGTTCGTATTTATTGAGCGCTTACTGTGTGCAGAGCACTGTACTAAGTGCTTGGGAAGTACAAGTTGGCAACAGATAGAGACGGTCCCTGGAAGGGGCTCACAGTCTAGAAGGGGGAGACGGACAACAAAACAAGACACGTGGACAGGTGTCAAAGGCGTCAGAATCAATAGAATTATAGCTACATGCACATCATTAATAAATATACACAAGTAAAATGAACAAAGTAATAAATATGGACAAACTTATACAAGTACTGACTTCATGGAAGTAGCGAGGTGGTAGTAGTAGAGAAGCAGCATGGCTCAGTGGAAAGAGCCCAGGCTTTGGAGTCAGAGGTCATGGGTTCAAATCTCAGCCCTGCCACTTGTCAGCTGTGTGACTTTGGGCAAGTCACTTCACTTCTTTGGGCCTCAGTTACCTCATCTGTGAAATGGGGATGAAGACTGTGAGCCCCCCGTGGGACAACCTGATCACCTTGTAACCTCCCCAGCACTTAGAACAGTGTATTGCACAAAGTAAGCGCTTAATAAATGCCATCATTATTATTGTTAATAGCAGTAATTGTGGTATGTATGCATTGACCCCTTGCATTGACCTTATACATACCCTTGTATGTATGTAATTACCCCTTAATTCCCCTCCTAACAAATGCTAAGCACTTGGGAAAGTACAACTTAATAATAATAATAATGGCTTACTATGTGCAAAGCACTGTTCTAAGCACTGGGGAGGTTACAAGGTGATCAGGTTGTCCCACGGAGGGCTCACAGTCTTAATCCTCATTTTACAGATGAGGGAACTGAGGCCCAGAGAAGTGAAGTGACTTGCCCCAAGTCACACAGCTGACAATTGGTGGAGCGGGGATTTGAACCCATGACCTCTGACTCCCAAGCCATGCTCTTTCCACTGAGCCACGCTGCTTCTCTAAGCACTGTTTCCCAGTGCTTAGTACACTGCTGCACTCAGTAACTACTGTACTTAATAAACGCTAGTCCTGTTCCTACAAAGGATGTAGAAGAAAGGGGTCAGAGTATGCCTTTTGGCATTGGGGAGGGAGGGCTTTCCACTTTATACAGTGTTTTTAGCAATCAATGGTATTTATTTATTGGAGAAGCAGCCTGGTTTAGTGGAAAGAGCACAGGCTTGGGAGTCAGAGGACATGGGTTCTAATCCTGCCTCCACTACTTGTCTGCTATGTGACTTTTGGCAAGTCACTTCACTTCTCTGGGCCTCAGTTACTTCATTGCAAAATGGGGATTAAGACTGTGTGCCCATGTGGGACAGGGACTGTGTCCAACCTGATGATTTTTTTTAATCTATCCCAGCACTTAGAACAGTGCTTGACACACAGTGAGCACTTAAATACTATTATTATCATTATTATTAATAATACCAAGCACCCATTACAGTGTTCTGCTCACAGAAAACAATAAATGCCATTGCTCTGCACACAGTAAGCGCTCAATAAATACGATTGATGATGATGATTAATTGATTGGGTTAAGCACCTTTTTTTACCACCAAAGTAGCTTTTGACCAGCTTGCCCTCAACCTTCCAGAGGACATGGGTTCTAATAGGGCATGGGTTCTAATCCTGGCTCCACCGCCTGTCTGCTAAGTGACTTTGGGCAAGTCACTTCACTTCTCTGGGCCTCAGTTACCTCGTCTGTAAAATGGAGATCAAGACTGTGAGCCCCACGTGGAACAACCTGGTAACCTTGTATCTAACCCAGCGCTTAGAACAGTGCTCGGCACATAGTAAGCACTTAACAAATACCATTATCATTCATTCATTCAATTGTATTTATTGAGCGCTTACTGTGTGCAGAGCACTGTACTAATATTATTAAGTGCTTTGGGGCTGGGAGGCAGGATGAGTAAAGGGAGCAAATCGGTGGGCTTGTTGTGGGCAGGGAAGGTGCCTGCCAAATGCGTTCTGTTTTACTCTCCCAAGCGCCACAAATTTATTTTCTTGCTCAAGACCAAGCAACAAGGCTGCTGCGGCTTGTAAACAAAGGCTGCGGCTTCTCCCTCCAACAACTGAGTTTTACATTGTTATCTTGGATTGTTGATTTTGCAATTTATTGTTTTGCTTTCCACGGCTATTGTTCTATTGGTCTGTTTACCCCCATTTAAATTATGAGCCTGGGTATTTACTCCACTTCCCACATAGTAGCTTAATAAATGCCTTTACTACTGAAGTGGTAAACCTAATCCTTTCAAACACAAATCCTTGGGGAGCATTTTATTCAGACGGTTCATGTTGATGATGGTGGTGGCATTTGTTTAGTTTACTATGTGCCAAGCCCTATTCTGAGCACTGGGGTTGATACAAGGTAATCAAGTTACCCCACGTGGGGCTCACAGTCTTAATCCTCATTTTACACATGAGGTAACTGAGGCACGGAGAAGTTAAGCAACTTGCCCGAGGTCACACAACAGACAAGTGGCGCAGGCAGGATTAGAACCCATGACCTCTGACTCCCAAGCCTGGGCTCTTTCTGCAAAGCTACGCTTCTTCTTCCTGGCACATGGAGGGGAGGGGGCTATAGGTCGCATTTTCAGATCAATCCAACAGTGGTACTTACTGAGTGCATTTTCTGGACAATGGTACTTACTGAGTGCTGATGGTGTGTAGAGCACTGTGCTAAGCGCTTGGGAGAGCTGCTCCCTCAAGGCAATGACAATCCAAGATAACAATGTAAAACTCAGTTGTTGTGTACAGTTCTTGGAGGGGGAAGCCACAGCCATAGTCTTTGTCTACAACCCTCAGCATCCTCCCTCCTTGTGGACGGGGAATGTATCTTTATTGTTATGTTGTACTCTACCAAGCACACCAAACCTTGTCGTTCCCACCTTCAAAACATCGCTAAAATCTGCCCTTTCCTCTCCATCCAAACTGTTACAACGTTAATACAATTACTCATCATATCCCGCCAGAATGACTGCATCAGCCTCCTTGCTGACCTCCCAGCCTCCTGTCTCTCCCCACTCCAGTCCATACTTCCCTCTGCTGCCCAGATCATTTTTTCACAAAAACATTCAGGACGTGTCACCCCCTTCCTCAAAAGACTCCAGTGGTTGCCCACCCACATCTGTATAAAATAAAAAAATAACCCTCAGTATTGGTTTTAAAGCAGTCTGTCACCTTGTCCCCTCCTACGTCACCTTCCTTCTCTTCTTCTCCAGCCCAGCCCACACATTTTGCTCCTCTAGTGCTAACCCTCTCACTGTGCCTCAGTCTCTCCTGTCTCACCACTGACTCTTTTAGACTGTGAGTCCGCTGTTGGGTAGGGACTGTCTCTATATGTTGCCAACTTGTACTTCCCAAGCGCTTAGTACAGTGCTCTGCACACAGTAAGCGCTCAATAAATACGATTGATGATGATGATGATGATGACTCCTAGCCCACATCCTGCCTCTGGCCTGGAATGTCCTCCCTCCTCAAATCCACTAGACAATGACTCTCCCCCACTCCAAAGCCTTACTCCGAAGCCTTCTAGACTGTGAGCCCACTGTTGGGTAGGGAACTGTCTCTATATGTTGCCAACTTGTACTTCCCAAGCGCTTAGTACAGTGCTCTGCACACAGTAAGCGCTCAATAAATGCGATTGATTGATTGATTACTGAAAGCTCCACTCCTCCAAGCGGCCTTCCCAGACTAAGCCCCACTTTTCCTCATCTCCCACTCCCTTCTCTGTCACCCTGACTTGCTCCCTTTGCTCTTCCCTCTTCCCAGCCCCACGGCCCTTATGTACATAGCTGTAATTTAATTTATTTGTATTGATGTCTGTCTCTCTACCTCTAGGCTGTGAACTAGTTATGGGCAGGGAATGTCACTGTTTATTCATTCATTCATTTCATTCAATCGTATTTATTGAGCGCTTACTGTGTGCAGAGCACTGTACTAAGCGCTTGGGAAGTCCAAGTTGGCAACATATAGAGACGGTCCCTACCCAACAGTGGGCTCACAGTCTAGAAGACTATTGTTGTATTGTACTTTCCCAAGCACTTAGTACAGTGCTCTGCATGCAGTAAGTGCTCCGTAAATATGACAGTGAATGAGTGAATGCTCTGCCCACAGTAAGTGCTCAATAAATAGCATTGACTGACTGACTCCCATTGACAAAGGTCCTGAGCCATTCTAGCAGGAGACAGTGTGTCTGGGGACCCTAGAGCTCCCTGCTTCATCAAGACCATGTTGCCTAGTGGATGGAGCCTGGGCTTGGGAGTCAGAAGGACCTGGGTTCTAATTCTGGTTCGGCCACTTGTCTGCCTTGTGACCTTGAGCAAGCCACTTCACTTCTCTGGGCCTCAGTTCCCTCATCTGTAAAATGGGGATTAAGAATGCGAGCCCCACGTGGGACAGGGACTGTGTCCAACACAATTTGCGTATACCCATCCCAGCACTTCATATGGTGCCTGGCACATAGTAAGCGCTTAGCAAATACCACAGTTATTATTATTATTCTCTGGGCCTCAGTTCCCTCATCTATAAAATGGGGGTTCAGACTGGGAGCTCCATGTGGGACATGGACTGTGTCCAATCTGATTTGCTTGTATTCACCCCAGTGCTTAATAATAATAATAATGATGGTATTAAGCACTTACTATGTGCGAAGCACGGTTCTAAGTGCTGGGGTTAATACAAGATAATCAGGTTGCCCCACATGGGGCTCACAGTCTTAATCCCTATTTTACAGATGAGGTAACTGAGGCACAGAGAAGTTAGGTGGCTTGCCCAAAGTCACCCAGCTGACAAGTGGTGGAGCCGGGATTAGAACCCATGACCTCTGACTCCCCACCCTTTGCTCTTTCCACTGAGCCATGCTGCTTCTCAGTGCTTAATACAGTGGCTTGCACATAGTGAGCACTTAACAAATAATAGTAATAATAATGATGACATTTATTAAGCGCTTACTATGTGCAAAGCACTGTTCTATGCTCTGGGGAGGTTACAAGGTGACCAGGTTGTCCCACGGGGGGCTCACAGTCTTCATCCCCATTTTCCAGATGAGGGAACTGAGGCCCAGAGAAGTGAAGTGACTTGCCCAAAGTCACACAGTTGACAATCGGCGGAGCGGGGATTTGAACCCATGACCTCTGACTCCAAAGCCTGTGCTCTTTTCACTGAACCACGCTGCTTCTCCCTATTATGATGATGATGATGATGACTGATGATTAATAATGGCATTTATTAAGCACTTACTATGTGCAAAGCACTGTTCTAAGCGCTGGGGAAGTTACAAGGTGATCAGGTTGTCCCACGGGGGGGCTCACAGTCTTAATCCCCATTTTGCAGATGAGGTAACTGAGGCCCAGAGAAGTTAAGTGACTTGCCCAAAGTCACACAACTGACAAATGGCTGAGCTGGGATTTGAACCCATGACCTCTGACTCCAAAGCCCGGGCTCTTTCCATTGAGCCACACTGCTTCCCTAGTGTGGCTAATAATTATGATTATTATTAAGACCCTGAGAGACACATGGTCATTCACCCTTCACTGAACCACGCTGCTTCTCCCTATGATGATGATGATTATGATTATTATTATGATGATGATTATTATGATTATGACTATTATTATTAAGACCCTGAGAGCCACACGGTCTTTCACCCGTGCCCTCCATAGTTAAGTAAGCCCACCCCTCCTTCTTTGGGGGCAACGGGGCTCTGGCCCTCCTTGCTTTGGCAGGATGGAAGCAAGGCTGGATTGGGCATCAAATGAAAAAGACAATCTAGGAAAAGGCAGGGGTGGGGAATGGAGGAAGTTCAAGACGTGTTCGCGTTTTTCCTTTTGGGGCAAACGTGGGTACCGGTTTATGCATCCGGCCGACAACCGAAGGGAAATCCTTCCTGAATGGCTGAGAATACTCTTGGAATCTAAAAATGATCCGAGTTCTTTGCTGAGGTCAGTGTTTTCCATTCTCTGATTGCCTAAGTTTCTGTAGCAACTTTCTAAATTTAAGCTCGAAGTCTCATTTTGTTTCAAGTCCCATGCTTGTTAAAAAAAAAAAAAAAGTGGGGTTTTCTCATTTTAACCCGAGCCCTTTCTCCGTCATTGAGTTCAGCACTCCACCCGGATTTTGTTAATCAACTTTTTATGATAGGCCATTGTCCCATACGATGGCTATTTAGAGTAGTATGTATACTGAAAAAAAAAAATGAATCATAGTTAAATAAAACCTCTTACTCAAAGGACAAAAAAGAACTTAAAAATGTTAACACTGTGGAAGGCAAAGGTTTCCACCCTCAAGACTGAGGCCATGTGGGGCCCAGGCTATTTAGCAAGTCAATGACAGGGCAGGGACAAGCGCTTAGTACAGTGTCTGGTGCATAGTATGCGCTTAACAAATAACATCATAATAATAATAACGCCCGCAGCCATCACCGAACTTCCGGATTCATTCATTCATATTTATTGAGCGCTTATAACAAAATAAATGGAACTGTAGTGCTTCTAGAGTTGGATATCTATCAATCAAGCGCTGCCTAGTGGAAAGAGCCTTGGCTTGGGAGTCAGAAGGACCTGGATTCTAGAGAATCAATCAATCAATCAATCAATCGTATTTATTGAGCACTTACTGTGTGCAGAGCACTATACTAAGCGCTTGGGAAGTACAAGTTGGCAACATATAGAGACGGTCCCTACCCAACAGTGGATAGAGAAGCAGCGTGGCTCAGTGGAAAGAGCCCAGGCTTTGGAGTCAGAGGTCATGGGTTCGAATCCTGGCTGCTGTGTGACCTTGGGCAAGTCACTTAACTTCTCAGAGCCTCAGTTACCTCATCTGTAAAATGGGGATGTCGACTATGAGCCCCACGTGAGACAACCTGATCACCTTGTATTCCCCCCAGCGCTTAGAACAGTGCTTTGCACGTAGTAAGCGCTTAATAAATGCCGTCATTATTATTATTATTCTCTGGGCCTCAGTTCCCTCATCTGTAAAATGGGGATGAAGACTGTGAACCTCCCGTGGGACAACCTGATCACCTTGCATCTCCGCCAGCGCTTTGAACAGTGCTTCGCACATAGTAAGTGCTTAATAAATGCCATTATCATTATTATTATTATAATCCCGGCTCTGCCACTTGCCTGCCGTGTGACTTTGGGCAAGTCACTTCAATTCTCTGAGCCTCAGTTTCCTCAACTGTAAAATAGGAGTCGAATACCTGTTGTCCCACCTACTTAGACCGCGAGCTCCATGTGGGACAGGGACTGTGTCTGATCTGCATATGCTGGACCTATGCCAACACTCAGTACAGTGCCTGCTGTGTAATAATAATAATAATTTTGGTATTTGTTAAGCGCTTACTATGTGCAAAGCACTGTTCCAAGCGCTGGGGAGGATACAAGGTGATCAGGTTGTCCCATCTGGGGCTCACAATCAATCTCCATTTTACAGATGAGGTAACTGAGGCCCAAAGAAGCTAAATGACTTGCCCAAAGTCACACAGCTGACAAGCGGCAGAGCCGGGATTTGAACCCATGACCTCTGACTCCCAAGTCCAGGCTCTTTCGACTGAGCCAAGCTGTTTCTCTAATAACGATGATGATGGCATTTAAGCGCATATTATGGGCAAAGCACTGTTCTAAGCGCTGGGGTGGTTACAAGGTGATCAGATTGTCCCACAGGGGGCTCACAGCCTTAACCCCCATTTTACAGATGAGGGAACTGAGGCACAGAGAAGTTAAGTGACTTGCCCAAAGTCCCACAGCTGACAATTTGGCGGAGCCGGGATTTGAACCCATGACCTCTGACTCCCAAGCCCGGGCTCTTTCCATTGAGCCACGCTGTGAGCACTTAACAAGGCCCGTCAAAAGAAAGAAGAATCAATCAATGCTGTTTATTGAGCACTATGTGCCGAACACTTGGGAGAGCGCAGGGAACGTGTCTGTTTAGTGTTGTATTGTTTTCTCCCAAGTGCTTAGTTCAGTGCTTCGCACACAGGAAGCGCTCAATAAATACGATTGAATGAATGAATGAGAATGCAATACAACAGAGTTCTAATCGCCGATGTGTTCGAGGAATGTTATTCTCCACAATGTGGAGCCCATGTTTCCTGGCCTCTGGCCCTAGAAATCGAGAATCCTCAGTCCATAATAATAATAATGATAATAATTTTGGCATTTGTTAAGCGCTTACTATGTGCAAAGCACTGTTCTAAGCGCTGGGGGGTACAAAGTGATCAGGTTGTCCCATGTGGGGCTCACAGTCTTAATCCCCATTTTACAGATGATGTAACTGAGGCTCAGAGATGTTAAGTGACTTGCCCAAGGTCACACAGCAGACATGGCGGAGCCGGGATTCGAACCCATGACCTCTGACTCCAAAGCCCGTGATCTTTCCACTGAGCCACACTGCTTCTCCATGTTCTTAAGAATTAGAACTTCAGCCTTCCCCCTTTGCTAGGAGGAGAGATTTGGGAGCTACTCCTTTTCAGGGAAAAATTGAATATGGGTACACTCACTTGTCTTTGCTGTTGCCTCCCAAGTTGCTTTGAGAAAGAGGGACACAACTCTAAATTACATTTTTCATTTTACTAATAGCCATAGGAAAGGTTAAGCCGGCTTGGGAATTATGGGATTGCCCCCTTTTGAGAAATGTTTTGAATTTGGTGTAGAATTTAACAGGCAAAACCCCAAGAAAACAGTGAAACCCTGTTTACTGAATAAAAGCAGTTGTGCTTTTAAAGAAGCAGCATGGCCTAGGGGAAAATTCATTCATTCATTCATTAAATCGTATTTATTGAGCGCTTACTGTGTGCAGAGCACTGTACTGAGCGTTTGGGAAGTACAAGTCGGCAACATATAGAGAGGGTCTCTACCCAACAAAGGGCTCACAGTCTAGAAGGGAGAGACAGACAACAAAACAAAACATGTAGACAGGTGTCAAAAATCATCAGAACAAATAGAATTAAAGCTATATGCACATCATTAACAAAATAAATAGAATAGTAAATATGGACAAGACTCAACTCAATTTGCCTGTATCTACGCTAGCACTTAGGATGGTGCCTATCACATAGTAAGCGCTTAAATCAGAACACAGATCTAGAGGTCAAAGGACTTGGGTTCTATTCCTGGACCCATCACTTGTCTGCTGTGTGACCTTGGGCAAGTCACTTCAATTCTCAGTGCCTCAGTTACCTCATCTATAAAATGGGGATTAAGACGACTGTAAGCCCCATGTGGGTCGTGGACTGTGTCCAACCTGATTTGCTTGTATCTGCCCCAGTGCTTAGTACAGTGCCTGGCATGTAGTAAGTGCTTAAAAATAACCATTTTTTAAGCAATTTAATCAAGGTTGTTTCTAATAATAATAATGGTATTTGTTAATTGCTTACTATATGCAAAGCGCTGTTCTAAGTGCTGGGGAGGTTACAAGGTGATCAGGTTGTCCCACGTGGGGCTCACAGTCTTAATCCTCGTTTTACAGATGAGGGAATTGAGAGGCACAGAGAAGTGAAGTGACTTGTCCAAAGTCACACAGCCGACAAGTGGCAGAGCTGGGATTCGAACCCATGACCTCTGACTCCCAAGCCCGGGCTCTTTCCACTGAGCCTCAGTTCCCTCATCTGTAAAATGGGGATTAAGACTGTGAGTCCCCCGTGGGACAACCTGATCACCTTGTATCCTTCCCAGCGCTTAGAAATTCCACTGAGCCACGTTGCTTCTCTACAACACTCAAGTGCTCCGTGTCCCATTTAGTTTTTGTTTTGTTTTGTTTTTTTATTCATTCATTCATTCATTCAATCGTTATTTATTGAGTGCTTACTGTGTGCAGAGCACTGTATTAAGTGCTTGCGAAGTACAAGTCGGCAGCTTGTGCCAGGTGTAAACCCATTATTTAGGAACAGGCAATCACTTATCAATAATAATAATTGTATTTGTTAAGCTTTTACTATGTGCCAGGCACTGTACTATGCGCTGGTGAGGGTACAAGCCAATCGGGTTGGACACAGTCCAATAATAGTGTGAGCCTCATGTGGGATTGTGTCCAACTTGATTAACTTACATAAAATAATAGTAATTATGGTATTTGTTAAGCGCTGACAATGTCCTGGGCACTGTACTTAAGCGCTGGGCTGGATACATGCAAATCGGGTTGACACAGTCCCTGTCCCATGTGGGGCTCGCAGTCGCAATCCCCATTTTACAGATGAGGTAACTGAGGCCCAGAGAAGTGAAGTGACTTGCCCAAGGTCACATAACTGACAAGTGGCAGAGCTGGGATTAGAACTCATGACCTTCTGAATCCCAGGCCCATGCTCTATCCACTACACCATGCTGCTGTCTACCCCAGTGCTTAGAACAGTGCTTGACACATAGAAAGCCCTCAACAATTACTCTATTTATTCATTTATTACTCTATTTATTTATTACTCTATTTATTTATTTATTTATTTATTTATTTATTTATTTTACTTGTACATATCTATTCTATTTATTTTATTTTGTTAATATGTTTGGTTTTGTTCTCTGTCTCCCCCTTCTAGACTGTGAGCCCACTGTTGGGTAGGGACTGTCTCTATATGTTGCCAACTTGTACTTCCCAAGCACTTAGTACAGTGCTCTGCACACAGTAAGCGCTCAATAAATCCGATTGATTGATTGAACAAACACCGTTATTAATAATAATAATAATAATAATAATAATGGCATTTATTAAGCGCCTACTATGTGCAAAGCACTGTTCTAAGCGCTGGGGAGGTTACAAGGTGATCAGGTTGTCCCACAGGAGGCTCACAGTCTTCATCCCCATTTTACAGATGAGGGAACTGAGGCACAGAGAAGTTAAGTGACTTGCCCAAAGTCACCCAGCTGACAATTAGTGGAGTGGAGATTTGAACCCATGACCTCTGACTACAAAGCCCGGGCTCTTTCCACTGAGCCTTATTATCACTATTATTATTAGTATTATTACAGTACAATAGAATTAGTAGACATGATCCCAGCCCACGAGAAACTTGCAGTCCAGAGGCGCAGACACACATTAAAATAAATTACAGATAGAGGAAATGGGAGAGTATAAAGATTGTACTTCCCAACTGCTTAGTACAGTGCTCTGCATACAGTAAGCGCTCAATAAATACGATTGAATGAATGAAATATGGACATGAGCCGTGGAGCTGGAGGCGGGTGAATATCGATTGCTTAAAACGTCCAAGGATCCAGTTGCAAAGGTGATTTGGAAAGGAAGGCAAATAGGGGAAATGAAGGTTAGGTAGGAAAGGCCTCTTTGGAGGAGATATGATTTTAGTAGGGTTCTCAAGGATGGGAGAGTGGGGAGGGTCTGTCAGATATGAAGACGATAGAGAAGCAGCGTGGCTCAGTGGAAAGAGCACAGACTTTGGAGTCAGGGGTCATGGGTTCAAACCCCGGCTCCGCCAATTGTCAGCTGTGTAACTCTGGGCAAGTCGTCATCATCATCAATCATATTTATTGAGCGCTTACTGTGTGCAGAGCACTGTACTAAGCGCTTGGGAAGTACAAGTTGGCAACACATAGAGACAGTCCCTACCCAACAGTGGGCTCACAGTCTAAAAGGTGGGCTCACAGTCTAAAAGGTGGGCTCACAGTCTAAAAGAAGTCACTTCACTTCTCTGGGCCTCAGTTACCTCATCTGTAAAATAGGGATTAAGACTGTGAGCCCCCTGCGGGACAACCTGATCACCTTATAATCAATCAGTCAATCAATCGTATTTATTGAGCGCTTACTATGTGCAGAGCACTGTACTAAGCGCTTGGGAAGTACAGATTGGCAACACATAGAGACAGTCCCTACCCAACAGTGGGCTCACAGTCTAAAAGGGGGAGACAGAGAACAGAACCAAACATACCAACAAAATAAAATAGGATAGAAATGTACAAGTAAAATAAATAAATAAATAAATAAATAGAGTAATAAATATGTACAACCATATATACATATATACAGGTGCTATGGGGAAGGGAAGGAGGCAAGATGGGGGGATGGAGAGGGGGACGAGGGGGAGAGGAAGGAAGGGGCTCAGTCTGGGAAGGCCTCCTGGAGGAGGTGAGCTCTCAGCAGGGCCTTGAAGGGAGGAAGAGAGCTAGCTTGGCGGAGGGGCAGAGGGAGGGCATTCCAGGCCCGGGGGATGACGTGGGCCGGGGGTCGACGGCGGGACAGGCCAGAACGAGGTACAGTGAGGAGATTAGCGGTGGAGGAGCGGAGGTTGCGGGCTGGGCAGTAGAAGGAGAGAAGGGAGGTGAGGTAGGAGGGGGCGAGGTGATGGAGAACCTTGAAGCCCAGGGTGAGGAGTTTCTGCCTGATGCGCAGATTGATTGGTAGCCACTGGAGATTTTTGAGGAGGGGAGTAATATGCCCAGAGCGTTTCTGGACAAAGATAATCCGGGCAGCAGCATGAAGTATGGATTGAAGTGGAGAGAGACACGAGGATGGGAGACCAGAGAGAAGGCTGGTGCAGTAGTCCAGACGGGATAGGATGAGAGCTTGAATGAGCAGGGTAGCAGTTTGGATGGAGAGGAAAGGGCGGATCTTGGCAATGTTGCGGAGCTGAGACCGGCAGGTTTTGGTGACGGCTTGGATGTGAGGGGTGAATGAGAGAGCGGAGTCGAGGATGACACCAAGGTTGCGGGCTTGTGAGACGGGAAGGATGGTAGTGCCGTCAACAGAGATGGGAAAGTCAGGGAGAGGACAAGGTTTGGGAGGGAAGACAAGGAGCTCAGTCTTCGACATGTTGAGCTTTAGGTGGCGGGCGGACATCCAGATGGAGATGTCCTGCAGGCAGGAGGAGATGCGAGCCTGGAGGGAGGGGGAGAGAGCAGGGGCAGAGATGGAGATCTGGGTGTCATCAGCGTAGAGATGATAGTTGAAGCCGTGGGAGCGAATGAGGTCACCAAGGGAGTGAGTGTAGATTGAGAACAGAAGGGGACCAAGCACTGAACCTTGGGGAACCCCCACAGTAAGGGGGAAGGATGGTAGTATTATAGGATTATAAGGAGGATTATAACCTCCCCAGCGCTTAGAACAGTGCTTTGCACATAGTAATCACTTAATAATAATAATGATGATGGCATTTATTAAGCACTTGCTATGTGTAAAGCACTGTTCTAAGCGCTGGGAAGGATACAAGGTGATCAGGTTGTCCCACGGGGGACTCACAGTCTTAATCCCCATTTTACAGATGAGGGAACTGAGGCCCAGAGAAGTGAAGTGACTTGCCCAAAATCACACCGCTGACAATTGGCGGAGCCGGGATTTGAACCCATAGCCTCTACAAATACCATCATTATTATTATTATTATCTGTAAAATGGGGATGAAGACTGTGAGCCCCCCGTGGGACAACGTGATCACCTTGTAACCAGCGCTTAGAACAGTACTTTGCACATAGTAAGCGCTTAATAAATGCCATCATCATTATTATTATGAAGGGGGAGAGAGTTCCAGGCCAGAGGGAGGACACGGGCAAAGGGTCAATGGTGAGAGAGATGAGATTGAGGGGCAGTGAGTAGGTTGGTTTTAGAAGAGCGAAGAGTGCAGGCTGGTTGTAGGAGGAGAGAAGCGAGGTAAGGGACTGTGAGCCCACCTTTTAGACTGTGAGCCCACTGTTGGGTAGCGACTGTCTCTATATGTTGCCAACTTGTACTTCCCAAGCGCTTAGTACAGTGCTCTGCACACAGTAAGCGCTCAATAAATACGATTGATTGATTGATTGAGGGGGCGAGCTGACTGAATTGCCTTTCTAGACTGTGAGCCCGCTGTTGGGTAGGGACCGTCTCTATATGTTGCCAACTCGTACTTCCCAAGCGCTTAGTACGGTGCTCTGCACACGGGAAGCGCTCAATAAATACGATTGAATGAATGAATTGAATGAAGGCAGACAGTCAGGAGTTTCTGTTTGCCATGGAGGTGGATGGACAGCCACCAGAGCGGCTTGAGGAGTGGGGAGCTGCTGGCTGAATATTCTAGAAAAATTATCCAGGTACCGGATTGAAGTATGGACGGGAGAGGGGAGAGGCAGAAGACAGGGAGGTCAGCGAAGAGGCTAAGCCGTGGTCAGGGTGGGATATAATAATAATAATAATAATAATAATAATAATAATAATAATAATAGTATTTGTTAAGCGCTTACTATGTGCATAGCATATGCATAACATTCTAGACTGTGAGCCCGCTGTTGGGTAGGGACTGTCTCTAGATGTTGCCAACTTGTACTTCCCAAGCGCTTAGTACAGTGCTCTGCACACAGGAAGCGCTCAATAAATACGATTGAATGAATGAATTGAATGAAAGCAGACAGTCAGGAGTTTCTGGACAGCCACCAGAGTGTCTTGAGGAGTGGGTAGCTGCTGTCTGAATATTCTAGAAAAATTATCCAGGTACCGGATTGAAATATGGACGGGAGAGGGGAGAGGCAGAAGACAGGGAGGTCAGCGAAGAGGCTAAGCCGTGGTCAGGGTGAGTGATTAATAATAATAATAATAATAAGAATAAGAATAATAATAATATTTGTTAAGCGCTTACTATGTGCATAGCATGTGCATAATATTCTAGGCTGTGAGCCCACTGTTGGGTAGGGACTGTCTCTATATGTTGCCAACTTGTACTTCCCAAGCGCTTAGTACAGTGCTCTGCACATACAGTAAATGCTCAATAAATACGATTGATTGATAGCGCTGGGATATGATAAGTACTTGGGTCAGTATGAGATTTTGACCATATAATGCACTTTCAGATAAATTCTAGGAGCCCAACTTTATTCCTCACAAAGAAAATGCCGTTACCTAAGCCCATTCCTTTGGCAGTTTGGGTTCACAACTCCTGATTTATATTCATTCACACAGTCGTATTTACTGAGCATTTACTGTGTGCAAAGTAGGATTACTATGTTAATCATGCTTATATTCCCCAATCAATTAATCTGTTGAATCATCGGGAATCTTTTCTCTTTGTGTCAAAGAACAACAACTATGAGTCATGATTTCTCATCAAAGGGAATTTATAAAGTGGTCAGTGAGTGAAGAAATTTCCCAGAGTTTTCCGGTTAGGAACCCATTTCATCTTGCTTCCAAATATGCCACGGTCCCCTAGTACGTGCTCAATAAATACTACTGATTGATAGTACAATCTGGCGGAAAATAAATTCCAGGGAAGAATTTAAAAGGTTGGTGGGGAAGGGGAGCCAGGGGGAAACCCAGACCTCCCTTTCTCAGAAATCAAACAATCAATCAGTGGTATTTATTAAGTGCTTACTAATAATAATAATGATGGTGTTTGTTAAGCGCTTACTATGTGCAAAGCACTATTCTAAGCACTGGGGGGTTACAAGGTGATCAGGTTGTCCCTTGTGGGACTCACAATCTTAATCTTCTTGAGAAGCAGCGTGGCTCAGTGGAAAGAGACCAGGCTTTGGATTCAGAGGTCATGGGTTTGAATCCTGGCTCTGCCACATGTCTGCTGTGTGACCTTGGGCAAGTTACTTAACTTCTCTGAGCCTCAGTTACCTCATCTGTAAAATGGGGATTAAGACTGTGAGCCCCACATGGGACAACCTGATCACTTTGTATCCCCCCCAGCGCTTAGAACAGTGCTTTGCACATAGTAAGCGCTTAACAAATGCCAACATTATTATTATTATTAATCCCCATTTTACAGATGAGGGAACTGAGGCCCAGAGAAGTTAAGTGACTTGCCCAAAGCCACAGAGCTGACAATTGGCAGAGTCGGGATTTGAACCCATGACCTCTGACTCCAAAGCCCGGGCTCTTTTCACTGAGCCACGCTGCTTCTCTTACTAGGTGCAGAGCACTGTACTAAGTGCTTGGAAGAGTACAAGAATTAGTGGACACTTAGGAGAGTACAGTAAGCAATACAACAGACACACTCCCTGGCCGAAACAAGCTTACAGTCTAGAGGGGGAGACAGACATTAATATAAATAATAATAATAATAATAATGATTATGGTATTTTTAAGTGCTTACTATGTGCCAAGCACTGTTCTAAGCGCTGAGCTAGAGTAAAGCTAATCAGGTTGGACACAGTCCCTGTCCCACATGGGGCTCGCAGCCTTAATCTCCGTTTTACAGCTGAGTCCATTGAGGCGCAGGGAAGCCAAGTGACTTGTCCAAGGACACACAGCACGCATGTGGCAGAGCTGGGATCAGAGCCCAGGTCCTTCTAAGCGCTTAGTACAGTGCTCTGCACACAGTAAGCGCTCAATAAATACGATTGAGTGATTCTAACTCCCAGGCCTGTGCTCTATCCACTAGGCCACGCTGCTTTGGTAGACATATCGGGAGCGTATCATTTGAACAGTAAACTCCGGGGTCTTCGCTCACGTCATTCTGCAGGTCTGGAAGCATTCTGAGATAGAGGCATCAGCAGATGGTGCTTGGAAGAAATAAGGAGCTATTTGGAGTCAGGAAAGGGGTCATGTACTCAGAATTAGAGAAGTTTATGCTCTTCAAATCTCTCAAAGTATTCACAGTGGTGGAAATACATTTTTTTATGGTATTGTTAAATGCTTACTATGTGCCAGGCACTCTACTAAGCACTGGGGTAAGTAATAATAATAATAAATAATAATTATGATATTTGTTGTCAGTCAAATGGTATTTATTGAGTGCATACTGTGAGCACTCCTCAAAAATCTCCAGTGGCTACCAGTCAATCTGCGCATCAGGCAGAAACTTCTCACCCTGGGCTTCCAGGCTGTCCATCCCCTCGCCCCCTCCTCCCTCCCCTCCCTTCTCTCCTTCTCCAGCCCAGCCCGCACCCTCCGCTCCTCTGCCGCTAATCTCCTCACCGTACCTCGTTCTCACCTGTCCCGCCATCGACCCCCGGCCCACGTCACCCCCCGGGCCTGGAATGCCCTCTCTCTGCCCCTCCGCCAAGCTAGCTCTCTTCCTCCCTTCAAGGCCCTACTGAGAGCTCACCTCCTCCAGGAGGCCTTCCCACACTCAGCCCCCTCCTTCCTCTCCCCCTTGTCCCCCTCTCCATCCCCCTCATCTTACCTCCTTCCCTTCCCCACAGCACCTGTATATATGTTTGTACATATTTATTACTCTATTTATTTATTTATTTTACTTGTACATATCTATTCTATTTATTTTATTTTGTTAGTATGTTTAGTTTTGTTCTCTGTCTCCCCCTTTTAGACTCTGAGCCCACTGTTGGGTAGGGACTGTCTCTATATGTCGCCAACTTGTACTTCCCAAGCGCTTAGTACAGTGCTCTGCACACAGTAAGCGCTCAATAAATATGATTGATTGAGCAGAGCACTGTACTAAGCACTTGGGAAGTACAAATCGGCAACATATAGAGACGGTCCCTACCCGACAACGGGCTCACAGTCTAGAAGGGGGAGACGAACAACAAAACAAGTAGGTGTCAGTACTATCAGAATAAATAGAATTATAGCTATATACACATCATTAATAAAATAGATATAGTAAGTATGTACAAATAAAATAGAGTAATAAATATATAGAAATATATACAAGTGCTGTTGGGAGGGGAAGGGGGTAGGGCAGAGGGTGGGCGGGCGAGTGATGGGGAAGGGAGAAGGAGGAGGGGAGGAAAAAGTGGGGGGCTCAGTCTGGGAAGGCCTCCTGGGCTCCAGGCGGTCGCGTAACTAGTTAAGCATTTACTACGTGCCAGGCACTGCACTGTACAGGATTAGAACCCATGACCTTCTGAGTCCCAGACCTGTGCTGTCTTAACTACACCAGGCATGAATGCAAAAAGAAGCAATTTTTAATGTTTTTATTTCCTGCTAGAACTAAGTTTCTGATAGATTGGTAACTAGGGAATCCCAGGAATCAATCAATCAATTGTATTTATTGAGCCCTTACCGTGTTTAGAGCACTGTACTAAGCACTTGGGAGAGTACAATATAACAATATAATGGACCCATTCCCTGTCCCAAACAAGCTTACAGTCTGGAGGGGAATCAGAATCTTTGCGAGAGTATCAACAGAATTAATTCCCTGAAATAGTAATTATGTATTGCGTCTTCGAAGCGTTTTTAGAACTGCTGGGTTTCTCAAGCTAATAGCTAAGGCACCCCCTCCCACACACACAGTGCAATTATGGGGGATTTCAGAGGGAATCACAGTGTCTGGAGTTGCAGAACTCCGAACAGCTTCCTGGTGGCGAGAACAGCAAAGTTTATGAACAGAGTGAACTGTTCTCCACTCCCTAGGGTCTTCTCTCTACAGTCTCTCTCTCCCAGCCTGTAAGACTCACTACACTGCCCCAGAGAGAGACAGTTGGGCCCATTTTGGAGAAGAGAGAGGAGAGAAGGGTGATGAGGGCTAAGGAGAGTTAATCAGTAGTATTTATTGAGCACTTACTGGTTGCAGAGCACTGTACTAAGTGATTTGGGAGAGTACACGAACGTGGTAGACACGTTACCTGCCCACAGTGAGGTTACAGTCTAGAGAGTTTCTATATAATGAAAGAGGTTGAGAGCACTGTCATCGACCGGTGGGCTGTCAGATGAGGTCTACCACCATCAATCAATCAGATTTATTGAGCGCTTACTGTGTGCAGAGCACTGTAGTAAGCACTTGGGAGAGTACAGTGGGAAAGTATATCAGAGTTGGTAGGGAATGTGCCTACTTTCCACTGAGCCCGGGCTTTGGAGTCAGTGGTCATGGGTTCAAATCCCGGCTCCACCAGTTGTCAAGCTGTGTGACTTTGGGCAAGTCACTTAACTTCTCTGTGCCTCAGTTACCTCATCTGTAAAATGGGGATTGACTGTGAGCCCCCCGTGGGACAGCCTGATCACTTTGTAACCTCCCCAGTGCTTAAAACAGTGCTTCGCACATAGTAAGCACTTAATAAATGCCACCATTATTATTATTATTAATTATTATTATTATTACCCACAATGAGCGTAGTCTAGAGTGGGCCCCTTAGGCAAACGGGCTGACTATATCCTTTCATCATGAACATTTTTCTTTTTTGCTTCTCATTCTTTCCTCTCTTCTCTGATAATGTCTCCTTCCTGGCCCATTCTCCCTCTCCCACTTTCTTCTCCAGTTTCTCTCCATTCAAATTCATAAATGATGATGGCATTTTATTAAGCGCTTACTATGTGCACAGCACTGTTCTAAGCACTGGGGAGGTTACAAGGTGATCAGGTTGTCCCACGGGGGGCTCACAGTCTTCATCCCCATTTTACAAATGGGGATGTGTAATAATGAATAAATGAATAAAAATGAATGAAAATGAATAAAATATTCATTTTATAAATGAAGGAGTTGTTTCAGTGACCTCTTCCAGAAGACCAGAAGTAGTGTGGCCTAATGGCTAGAGCACAGGCCTGGGAGTCAGGGGACCTGGGTTCTAATCCCGGCACCGTCACTTGTCTGCTGTGTGACCTTGGGCAAGTCATTTATTGGAGAAGCAGCGTAGCGTGGCTTAGGGGAAAGAGCATGGACTTGAGAGTCAGAGGTTGTGGGTTCTAACTCTGGCTCTGCCTCTTGTCAGCTGTGTGACTTTGGGCAAGTCACATAACTTCTCTAGGCCTCAGTTACCTCATCTGTAAAATGGGGATTAAGACGGTAAGCCCCACATAGGCCAACTTGATTACCTTGTATCTACCCCAGCGCTTAGAACGGTGCTTGGCACATAGTAAGCGCTTAACAAATACCATTATTATTATTATTGTATTATACTCTCCCAGGTGCTTACTACAGTGCTCTAAATGCAGTAATCTCTCGATAAATATGGTTGAATAAATGAATGAATGAATTTAACTTCTCTGGGCGTAGTTTCCTCATTTTAAAATGGGGATTAAGACTGTGAGCCCCACGTGAAACATGGACTGTGTCCAACTTGATTATCTTGTATCTAGCCCAGCACTTAACACAGTGTCTGGCACGTAATAACCGCTTAACAAATGCCATGATACCGGAAAACCTGTAAGATCGTGCCCCAGTGCCTGCCATCTCTAGTGAAGTATGGGCTCTTTGCTTAAGAGTAAGCAATTTTTTTGCTACCCAAAGCCCATTGTTGAGTAGGGACTGTCTCTATCTGTTGCCAAATTGAACATTACAAGCGCTTAGTACAGTGCTCTGCACACAGTAAATGCTGAATAAATATGATTGAATTAATGAATGAACAGTAATAATAATTATGGTACTTGTTACGTGTTTATTATTTGCCGAGCACTGTTCTAAGCACTGGGGATGATACCAGTTAATTAGGTTGGACACAGTCCCTGTCCCACATGGGGCTCACAGTCTTAATATCCATTTTCCAGATGAGGTAACTGGGGCCCAGAGAAGTGAAATGACCTGTCCAAGGTCCCACAGCAGATACAACAGCGGGATTAGAACCCAGGTCCTTCTGACTCCCAGCCCCATGCTCTATATACTAAGCCACACTTTTCCTTTAATTTTTACTAATTTAGTACCCACAATATTCAGATGGTGAAATTCTCGTTCAGCATACCAGACGGTAGGATCCATTCCAGGAAGCCTTTTTGGAAAATACCTTATGGAGGATGAAACCGAGTAGAAGCATCGTGGCTAATTGCCGGCGTTTTCTGCGAAGCTGAATCAGAGCTACCAAAATCCTGCGTAACCCTAGACGTGCTAGGGTGGCGTGTACCGTCTCTGTTTTCAAACCCCACCAAGCCGACCCTCCTAATGTTGTTAATTTTACCACCGTTCCTACTATTTGAAGCCATTAGATCCATAACAACTGTTGCTATGCATTTGTTTTGTGTTTCGTCAGGGACACATTATTATTCCCAGTTCTCCATCATATTAGACAAAGAGGGTGATTAAGACTCAGGGAAACATAAATTTTTAATCATTCCCTGGTCTCCTCCTCTGTGTGAACTTGAGGAAACAATTGGGAAGGGACGGGGACTTGGACCTCAACAGTGATTCACGTGCTTCCCTGTCAGCCATGGGCGGCCTCTCTTCGCAGACTGCGGCTTCTCTAGAACAGGACGTCCCCTGTACACTGTGTCCAGATATTTTGGGGAGGGGCGGGGGGGATTTCGGCATGGAGACTTGTGAAAGGATTGAAACGCTTCCAGACCAGAAGATGATAAAGGAAACTCTCTTCGGCCCTGATGACATCAGAATCACGTGTTGCTATCAGTAACACTAGAATCCGCTTGGAAACAAATGCGGCCGGAATCGAATCCCACTAGGAGCGTTTCACAATGCTGTCTGGAAGATCCTGAGTGGATTTGATGGAGGGCTTTGCAGATTCCTTGAGTTAAATGAGTTTGGCAAATGGGGACCATCTGGAAGATCTGAGTTTAAAAGCATTTCTGTCCATTTGAGGCGGGGGAGCAGAAGCAAAACTGTGGCAGGTGGATCACATGTCACATTAGAGAAATAGTGTGGCTTAGTGGAAAGAACCCAGGCTTGGGAGTCAGTGGTTGTAGGTTCTAATCCCGGCTCTGCCACTGGTCAAGTCACTTCACTTCCCTGGGCCTCAATTACCCCATCTGTAAAATGGGGATTAAGACCGTGAGCCCCAAATGGGACAATCTGATCACCTTGTATCCCCCCCAGCACTTAGAACAGTGCTTCGCACATAGTAAGTGCTTAACAAATGCCATCATTATTATTCTTTTTCGAGTGCTTACGGTGTGCAGAGCACCGTACGGAGTGCTTGGGGCCATCCTCATCCGTGTTTATCGAGCGCTTCCTCTGGGCAGAGCGCCATACTAAGCGCTTGGGAGAGGACATCTGGACAAAGTCGGTGGACGCGTTTCTTGCCCACGATCTGGTGATTGCCATGGTTGGTAGCCCAACCAGGGCAGAACTGTGCCATCTTGCCGCTGCTGCTTTTGGCATATCCCCTCTCTCCTCCTGGCCCCTGGTAGAATTGAAGAAGAGAAAGGGAAATTCCTGAGGTAGTACAAAGGGATCATCTTGGCTCTGCAAAGATCTGTACCTTTTTTAGCCACCTCACCCTCAGCCCCACAGCCCTCATGTACACATTCGTAATTTAACGTCTGACTCCCCCTCGAGACTGAGCTCCTTGTGGGCAGGGAACATGTCTACAATTTTGCCGTAGCGTATTCTCCCAAGCGCTTGGTACAGCGCTCTGCCCTCAGGAAGTGCTCGATAGATACCACTGAGTGATCGATTGAAGGGAAGTGAAAGCAGCTATGTATTTCTCCTCTAGAATGTTTTTTATTCTCCCACCGAATTGTCCTATCTGACTTCTGAAATACCTAACTCACTCGGAATGACTGATTATTTCTCAAGTAATAAATCACAGAGTGGAAAGTGGAATATCAGCATTATTCTTACCAGTCTTTTCCTGGGTGTCATGAGAAATTAACAGGAAGCATTGAGCACTTTGTTTCCCCAAGTTTTTCCTCCTCCTTCTCTCCACTCTTTCTCTGGTTCTTCCTCTGAGAGGAGCTTACCCTTGCTCCTTTCTCCTAGCTGCAGGTGTCCCTAAGGCTCTGTTCTGGATAGCCCTCTTTTCTGACTTTATGCCCACTCCCTTAGAGAGCTCATCTGCCCTTATGACTTCAGCTTTTTCCTCTACACAAATGAATCCCAAATTAATTTTGAAAGTCCCGGCTTCTGTCCCCACCTGCATTCTTCCATTTCCTCTTGCCTGTAGGACATCTCCATACGGATGTATGACCAACAACTCATGATCAATATTTCAAGAACTGAACTCCTCTCCTCATCCCAGATCCTCTCCTCTACCCAACTTTCCCATTGCATAGAGAAGCAGCATGGCTCAATCAATCAATCAATCAATCAATTGTATTTATTGAGCACTTACTGTGTGCAGAGCACTGTACTAAGCGCTTGGGAAGTACAAATCAGCAACACATAGAGACAGTCCCTACCCAACAGCGGGCTCACAGTCTAGAAGGGGGAGACAGAGAACAAAACCAAACATACTGACAAAAATAAATAGAATAGATATGTATAAGTAAGATAAATAAATAGAGTAATAAATATGTACAAACATATATACATATACAGGGCTCAGTGGAAAGAGCCCAGGCTTGGGAGTCAGAGGTCATGGGTTCTAATTCCGACTCCACCACTTGTCAGCTGTGTGACTTTGGGCAAGTCATTTAACTTTACTGTGGGCCTCAGTTCCCTCATCTGTAAAATGGGGATTAAGACTGTGATCCCCATGTGGGACAAGCTTGATTACCTTGTATCCCCCCCAGTGCTTAGAACCGTGCTTGGCACATAGTAAGCGCTTAACAAATACCAACATTATTATTATATGACAACACCTCTATCCTTCCTGTTTTTGAAGTCCACAACTTTGGCATTATCCTTTGATTCCACAGCCTCTTTCAACTCTCCTATTGAATTTCAGTAAAATACATTGTCTTTTCCTACTCAATATTGCCCAGATCCCTCTCTCCCTCTGCAAAATAATAATAATAATAACAATTTGTGATATAATTATGTAATGACATTTGTTAAGCACTTACTTTGTGCCAAGCACTGTACTAAGCACTGAGGTAGAGACAAGATCATCAGGACAGAATCCTTGTCCCACATGGGGCTCACAAGCTAAGAGGAAGAGAGAACAGGTATCTCATCCCTGTTTTACAGAGGAGGAAACTGAGGCACAGAGAAGCAAAATGACTTGCCCAAAGTCACACAGATTGGACTGCCATCCAAGTGGCCATTATGCTAGTCCGGGTGCCAGCCAAATCTAGACTTGATTACGGTATCTTCCAGCCTCTCCAAACTCTTTCCTCGCCGTTCCACACTTCCCTCTGTTGCTCGGATCGTCTTTCCGAAACATTCTTCTGAAAGCACGCCTCCTCCGCACCTCAAAATCTTCCCCTCATTGCCCATTCATCTGGTGATGTTTGGCTTTAAGGTATTCCAGTCAGCCTTCTCACTCTTTCATTCATTCATTCGGTCGTATTTATTGAGCGCTTACTGTGTGCAGAGCACTGTACTAAGCGCTTGGGAAGTACAAGCTGGCAACATATAGAGACGGTCCCTACCCAACAACGGGCTCACAGTCTAGAAGGGGGAGACAGGCAACAAAACAAAGCATGTGAACAGGTGTCAAGTCATCAGAATAAATAGAAGTAAAGCTAGATGCACATCATTAACAAAATAAAATAAAATAAAATAAATAAATAAAATAAAATAAATAGACTAGTAAACATGTACAAGTAAAATAAATAGAGTAATAAATCTGTACAAACATATATACAGGTGCTGTGCGGAGGGGAAGGAGGTAGGGTGGGGGGCCTCTCCCCGCTCGTTTTCCTTCTATATCCCAGTTTGAATTCTCTGTTCCTCCCAAGATCACCTTCTCACCATGCCCTGTTCCCAACTCTTTCTGCCACCAAACCCTGGCTCATACTCTCCCCTTCAAATCTACCAGACCGTTGCTCTCCCCTTCTTCAAAACCATTCTGAAATCCCACTTTCCCAAATGACTTTTTCTTCTCACCAGGTTATCCCTATCTTCATTTATTTCAAAACTTTTTGTATTCACAGTCGTTCATCACAGTTTCTTACCCATGGAGGTCCGTTTTTTGCCTTCTCTACTAATTCCCCTGCTCCTTTTACTTGTAAATTATTTGTCAGTCTCTCCTGTTAGATTGTAAACTCCTTGTGGGCAGAGGTCATGTCTGACATCTCTATTGAACAGTGCTTTGCACATAGTAAGTGCTTAATAAATGCCATCACCATTAGTATTATTATTATTATTGTAAACACATAGTAAAGTGTTCTGCCCAGGGTGTAATAAATCATCTTGATTGATTGATTGAGGTTTTTTAGGTACCCTAGATAGTTGAGTATCTATAATAAATTCACGTTACCAAGCAAATTATCTGTAATTCTTGTAGAATTGATGCCGGGTTGTGCTGAACCCTGGTGCTATCACTGCCTGGATACACACACACACGCACACACACACACACACACACACACACACACACACACACGCTTTCATATATATATGTGTATATTATATATATAAAATCTACAATATATAATCTATACATATAGTAGATTATATTTGTATTGTATATGCATACATAATGGTGGCATTTGCTAAGTGGTTACTGTGTGCCAAGCACTGTTCTAAGCAGTGTTACACACACAAATACACTCACACGTACACATATATGTGGTATTTGTTCAGCACTATTTTTAGATGGCATTTGTTAAGCACTTACTATGTGCCAGGCACTATACTAAGCACTGGGGTAGATAAAAGCACTGGGGAAAAGCAGCGTGGCTCGGTGGAAAGAGCACGGGCTTTAGAGTCAGAGTTCATGGATTCAAATCCCTGCTCTGCCAACTGTCAGCTGTGTGACTTTGGGCAACTCACTTCACTTCTCTAGGCCTCAGTTACCTCATCTGTAAAATGGGAATTAAGACTGTGAGCCCCCCGTGGGACAGTTTGATCACCTTGTAACCTCCCCAGCGCTTAGAACAGTGCTTTGCACATAGTAAGCGCTTAACAAATGCCATGATTATTATTATTATTATAAAAGATTATCAGGTCGGACACAGTCCTCACCCCACATGGGGCTCACAGTCTAAGTAGGAGGGAATCCCCATTTTACAGATGAGGTAACTAAGAAGTGAAGAGATTTGCCCAAGATCACACAGCAGACAAATGATGGGGCTGGATTAGAACCCAGGCCAGTGCTCTTTCCAATAGGTCACACTGCTTCTCCATATCCACCTGAAGATGTGGATGCATGAAAGAGATTTCCCTCCCCAGCATCCATCTTCTCCACTTAGCTAGGGAAAATATCCAATTTCCCTTGCCTAATAAACCAACAGATCAGGATCAATCAATCAATCAATCGTATTTATTGAGCACTTACTGTGTGCAGAGCACTGTACTAAGCGCTTGGGAAGTACAAGATGGCAACATAGGATGAGGATGGCAACAGGATGAGGATGAGAGGTTGATTTACTTGGAATTGAGTTTATCGGAGAGGGAGAAACTGCTTGTGGAGTTAACAATCAATGATAGTTATTGAATGCTTCCTGTGTGAAGAGCACTGTACTAAGCGATTGGGAGAGTACGATAGAACAGATCTGGTAGACAAGTGGTTTAGTTCGATAGCCTCACACAGGCTAAGCTTTGTCCTTGAGCCCCAGACCATCTCGAAGCCTTTCACGTTGGAACAGAGCCGGATCTATTCGGGGGTGGTTGAAGCCAAGGTTGCTTCAGTAATGGATGGGTGAAAGCATCTGCGGTCGTCGTTTCCTGCCTCACTGGGGTTTCTCGTGGCTGACATGATCCTGGGATGAGAGATGATGTAAAAGCCCTTCATTTGTGCAGTGTGAGAATGGAGAAGAAGAGTTGGACATTCCCCGTATCCAGACACGGTAAATGCTAGTGGAAGGCTTCTTTGCGGTCTAAAGCCCCAACTCGGACTCAAGAGAGGCTCTCCCTGGAAGCAGCCAAAGTGGATGAGGGGAAATCGGAGCTTCTGTTATAACACCGGCTAAGACTAATGGAGTAGGTTTATTTGCCAGGAGAGTACATTCATTTTTGAAACCCCATTTATTTCCAATTCATTTTCTCCATCTCTTTCTCTCCTATCTTTTTTCTCTTCCCCCCCACCCCCCTCAGCGGTTTCCATTAGTTGTGAAACCTCTTGCAGTGTCTCACTGGCAGATGAAACCAGTGAAGAGGTGGAAGAACAATTTTCAGTGTTTTAGACTCCAGTGGAATGGGAGAAGGGGGGCGGCCATAACCTATAACAACCCCAAGCAATGAATCTCCTTGGACGGGTGCAGGCAGAACTTCCTACTAGAGGAAATCCTATCCAATACTTAATCGTCATCACCATCATCATCAATGGTACTTATTGAGCGGTTGCTATATGCAGAGCACTGTACTAAGCGCTTGGGAGAATTCAGTACAACAACATTGGCAGACATGTTCTCTGCCCACAACGAGTGCACAGCCTAGAAGGGGAAACAGATAGTAATATAAGAAAAAATTACAACATATAACTCATAGATATGTAAAATTGTCTCTTCTGCCCAATACCCAAGTCCTTTCTCTGAAGATAAAAATAAAAAGCAAACATTTTCTACTAACTTTCTTCTTTTCCAGATTCATTTGATTTCCTGTGTAGGATCAAGAAGTAAACATAATCCCATTTTCATTTTCTTGGTATTGATGATGTCATTTTCAAGTTAACCGAGAGAGAACAAAAACTCACTGCTCCGTGGTTGTAATTTGACTCCAACAAATCCTGGGTTTGCTGTTTTTTTGGAAGAGGAGCTGAGGAAAGACGGATTTGGTAAATTTGGTTTGCAAATATGTAGAGGAAGGGACAACATTATTTTCTGGGTATTACAACAGCAGCAGCAGCAGCAGCAGCATTTTGGAGCTCCTGCTGTGCGTTGACCTCCTCCTCGACAAATCCAGTTTTTTTTTTAAATGTTATTTGCTAAGTGCTTACTATATGCCAAGCACTGTACTAAGCACTGAAGTAGATACATGCTAATCAGGTTAGTCACAGTCCATGTCCCATGTGAGGCTCACAGTCTTACTCCCCATTTCAGAGATGAGGCACAGAGAAGTGAAGCGATTTGCCCAAGGTCACCAAGCAGAGGAGTGGCAGAGTCGGGATTAGAACCCAGGTCCTCCTGAATTCCAGGTCCAGGCTCTCTCCATTACACCATGCTGCTTCTCGGTGAACTCAAGGCAGCTAACCCTCCTATCTGTATAATTATTTTTTATCTGCCTCCCTAGAATGCTCTTAAAGGGCAGAGATTGTGTTCTCCGATTTTGTTGTACCCTCCCAAGAGAAAGGAGTAGGCCCTCATTAAATATTATTCATTGATTGCACAACACTAGATCTACATATAGGAGAAAGACACCAGGCCCCTGCCCACGAGAGGCTTACAATCAAATCAGTGTTGCTTCCTGGAAAGAACCTGCGCTTGGGAGTCAGAGGTTGCCACTTGTCAGCTGTGTGACTTTGGGCAAGTCACTTCATTTGTCTGTGCCTCAGTTACCTCATCTGTAAAATGGTGATTAAGACTGTGAGCCCCACGTGGGACAACCTGATTACTTTGTATCTACCCTAGTGCTTAGAACAGTGCTTGGCACATAGTAAGTGCTTAACAAATACCATAATAATAATAATTATTATTATTATTATCAAATCAGGGAGACGGATGGATATAAATTTTCTAGCGGGCAATGGGGATTAAAAAAAGATGGAAGACTGTAAACTCCTCGAGAGCAGGGATCGTGCCGATCAGCTTTGTCGTTATTGTGCTTCCATAATTGCTTGGTACAGTGCTCTGTGTGCCGTAAGGGCTCGGTAAATCCTATCGATGCACAGATAAGGGCTAACTTGGCAGAGGTGTAGACTTCAGGCAGTGCAGTTTCAACCCCAATAATCCGGTTGGTGAAAAAGGAGATGCACGTATAGTATATGAAGCATTCCTCCTCGTATTCTTCAAGTTTCTTTTTTGAAAAAGGAGATGCAAGAGTGGTATTCGGAGCATTCTTCGTCGTATTTTTCAAGGTTCTTTCTTTGTAGAAAATAGAGACGCAAGTATGGTGTACTTCTTCCTTGTATTCTTCAGGGGCCTCTCTGGAAAGGTTCTTTCTTTTTCTCCACAACCTTGTAGAGTCCTAAAGTTTATGCTGGGAGTGCTACGGGTCGTCTCATTCATGCTCTGAGCCCGGAAGAGGGAATCTGAACCTGTCTGGATGCCTGCTCTACAGTATTTCTTTGTTACTGACCGAATTCTGGGTCATGGTGAATTACAGATTGTGGTTTTATCTTTACAGGAGCAGAAAGATTCAGATACGGAACATCCCCCCTCACTTACAGTGGGAGGTAAGCCAAAATCACTTTCAGGTATCACATTGAGATTTGCCTGAGGTTTTGTTGTTGTCATTTCTCCCCTTCCACCTCCCCGCCAATTCCAACCTTGTTTTAATCTCTTATAGACTTTAGATTTGTGACGATTCCAAGGAACCAAGCACATTTTATCCTTCCGGGGATCCCATTCCTGTCTGATCTGTCCCTAGGTTTGGAGAGCATCTAGGCTCGTAATGGCCCAGCCTAATGGTTCTCCCACCTGGCCTCCACAGACATAATAATTATGGTATTTGTTAAGCGCTTACTATGTGATAAGCACTGGGGGTAACAAGGTAATCAGGTTGTCCCACATGGGGCTCACAGTCTTAATCCCCACTTTATAGATGAGGTAACAGACGCACAAGAGAAGTTAAGTGATTTGCCCGAAGTCACACTGCTGACAAATGGCAGAGCCAGGATTAGAACCCATGATATTCTGGAGCATCCCTTTTCGTATTTTAATTTGTTTCTCTTTGCACATCTTTCAAAGCCATCAGACTTCTGCAATTTTCCCTTAGATATTTGCTTGGGTTTTGAGCTCAGAATAAGGCAGGGGAATCAAGCTGTCCTGATTTCAGTGGGAGAGTCTCGGAATATGAAGCTCTGCCCCATTACCCTTTTAGGTTTGAGAAGCAGCGTGGCATAGTGGATAGAGCACGGGCTTGGGAGTCAGCAGGACCTGGGTTCTAATCCCGGCTCCACCACTTGTCTGCTGTGAGACCTTGGGCAAGTCACTTACTTCTTTGTGCTTCAGTTACCTCATCTGTAAAATGGAGATAAAGCCTGTGAGTCCCATGTGGGGCAGGGACTGTGTCCAACTTGATTAACTTGTATCTACCCCAGTGCTTAGAACAGTGCTTGACGCATACCATTATTAATAATAATACCATGATTATTGTTATTGTTATTATCAGAAAAGCCAGCAGTAAGTGAGAAGCAGCGTGGCTCAGTGGAAAGAGCACAGGCTTTGAAGTCAGATGTCATGGCTTCAAATCCCGGCTCCGCCACTTGTCAGCTGTGTGACTTTGGGGAAGTCACTTCACTTCTCTGGCTCAGTGGAAAGAGCATGGGCTTTGGAGTCAGAGGTCATGGGTTCAAATACCGGCTCTGCCAATTGTCAGCTGTGTGACTTTGGGCAAGTCACTTCGCTTCTCTGTGCCTCAGTTACTTCATCTGCAAAGTGGGGATTAAGATTGTGAGCCCCATGTGGGACAACCTGATCACCTTGTATCCCCCAGCGCTTAGAACAGTGCTTTGCACATAGTAAGTGCTTAACAAATACCATCATTATTATTATTATTCTCTGGGCCTACTACCTCATGTGGAAAATGGGGATTAAGACTGTTAGCCCCACGTGGGACAACCTTATCACCTTGTAACCTTCCCAACACTTAGAACAGTGCTTTGCACATAGTAAGTGCTTAATAAATGCCATTATTATTATTATTATTATTATTATTATTATTATTATTATTGAAAGCCAGGTCCCACTTGGCCAGAGAGCACTCTCATTTTCCACCATTTCCACCTACCAGCCAACCCAGCTCCACTCAGACGTGTTAGACTGTAAGATCTTAGTGGGTAAAGAATGTGTCTACCAACTCTATCGAATTATACACTTCCTAGCACTTAGTACGGTGCTCTGCACAAAATAGGTGCCAAATAAATCCCATTAATTGTTTGCATGTGGTAGGAGCTGCCTATCCACTGTCCCTTGGGGGGATGCAGCAAATATGGCAGTGAGTACCTCGCTCCGCCTTATTCCTTTCTCCCCTTTCCCTCCTCTCCTTATTGCTTTCTCCCCTTTCCCTCCTCTCCTTATTGCTTTCTCTCCTTTCCTCCCTCTCCTTTCAGTCAGTGGTATTTTTTGAACACTTACTGGTCCAGAGTACAGTACCAAGTACTTGGGACAGTACAGTAAAACACAGTTGGTAGACACGTTCCCTGCCCGTAATGGTTTTTCTATCGTTTCTCCTTTTTTCCCCCTTTCTCCCTCTTTCCACATTTTTCTGTAACCTTCCTCCCAATTTTCTCCTTTCCTACCCATTTTGTCCCTCCTCCCCTCTCATTTTCCTCCCGGTTCTTCCCCGTTCCACCGAAAGTGACCAGAATGTCGGTCATTTTACCAAGTAAGCTCTTGTAAGGCGACATGAGTACGATCCAGGGTCTCAGATTTTATAGTTTGCATTAGGTTCTATTTATAAGCACGCAATGATTCCACGATTAAATCCCTTCAGTTCAAAAATGGCACCCTAGGACGTTTCTCCCTTTCCTTGGGCTTTTGCTTGTTTTGGGTGAGATATGATAAAAGCCTCTTTTTAATCATAAGGAAAACATTCAAAGCATTTAGCTATGAAGCTTCATCTGGTAAGAGTACGAAATGATAAATCCAATCAGAATGCCAGTGACCTCAGCTCCATATTCATGCTTTAACCCAGTAGCGCCAATTTGCACACGACCAAGACCTAAGGACGTAAAGCAGCCCACTTAAAGGAAATTGAATTGCCTCTGCCCCTCTGCCTCTTCCCTTCCATTCTGTAGCCTCATTCAACCTCCTGCTGAAACCTTCCCATTTCTCCCCCCAAAGCATTTCCCAAATGTGCCCCTCCCTCGCCGCCTTTACAACCCCAACCCAGTTTCAAGCCCCTTTTTTTTGCATCACGATTAGATCCGGGGAGTCAGAAGGACCTGGGTTCTAATCCTGGCTTCGCCACTTGGCTGCTGGGTGACCTTGGGCACGTCGCTTGGCTTCTCGTGCTTGGGCACGAGAAGCAGCGTGGCTCAGTGGAAAGAGCACGGGCTTTGGAGTCAGAGGTCATGGGTTCGAATTCCGGCTCCACCACATGTCTGCTGTGTGACCTTGGGCAAGTCACTTAAGTTCTCTGAGCCACAGTTCCCTCACCTGTAAAATGGGGATTGAGACTGTGAGCCCCCCGTGGGACAACCTGATCACCTTGTATCCCCCCAGCGCTTAGAACAGTGCTTTGCACATAGTAAGCGCTTAACAAATGCCATTATTATTATTATTATTATTATTATTATTATTATTATTGTTTACTTCTCTGAGCCTCAGTTACCTCATCTCTAAAGTGGGGATGGAGATTGTGAGCCCCTTGTGGGACAGGGACCGCGTTCAACCCGATAGGCTTGTATCTATTCCAGCTCTTAGTATAGTGCCTGGCATAGAGTAAGCGCTTAAACAAATACCACAATTATTATTATTTTGTATCAGCCCCCCTCACTTGTGTCTCTGCCTCAGCCTCTCCCCGCCTTCAGTCCCCCCTTCCTGCTGCTGGCTGGGTCATCTGCCCACAAAGTCTCTCGTCCCCCATCTCTCCTCTCCTCAGATAATTCCCCACTGGTTTTCCATCATGTTTCTCATCAAAGAAAGAGGGTTTTAGGGTGTCCACCAGCTGTCTCCACTCTATGTCTCAGCCGCTCTCCTTACCCCCTGCCACTCTGCTTAGACTCCTCTCACACCTTGTAGTCCCACCCTCATTGTAACCCTTCTCTCATCTTGCCCGCCTCCAACCTGTCGCTCATACTGTGCATGCCGTAAGTGCAGAGCAGCAGCGTGGCTCACTGGAAAGAGTCCTGGCTTTGGAGTCAGAGGTCATGGGTTCAAATCCTGGCCCCGTCAGTCAGCTGTGTGACTTTGGGCTAGTCACTTAACTTCTCTGGGCCTCAGTTACCTCATCTGTAAATTGGGGATTAAGACTGTGAGCCCCACGTGGGACAACCTGATCACCTTGTAACCTCCCCAGCGCTTAGAACAGTTTTCTGCAAATAGTAAGCACTTAATAAATGCCATTATTATTATTATTATTATAAAATAATAGTGATAATGATTGTTATTGTCTCTGGAACCTGGAACTCCCTCCTCCTTCAGTCTTCCAGTCCTCAGAAACCAGCAACCCCAGCTCCAGCAGCATGGCTCAGTGGAAAGAGCCCGGGCTTTGGAGTCAGAGGTCGTGGGTTCAAATCCCGGCTCTGCCAAATGTCAGCTGTGTGACTTTGGGCAAGTCACTTAACTTCTCTGTGCCTCAGTTACCTCATCTGTAAAATGAGGATGAAGACTGTGAGCCCCTCGTGGGACAACCTGACCACCTTGTAACCTCCCCAGCACTTAGAACAGTGCTTTGCACATAGTAAGCCCTTAATAAATGCCATTATTATTATTATTATTATTATTATTATTATTATTATGCCAGTGGGTAAGGAATGTGTCTACTAACTCCACTGAATTGTATGCTCCATAGCGCAAAGTATGCGCTCAATAAATCCCATCAGTTGTTTGCATACAGTAGGAGCTGCTTGTCCACTGCCCCTTGGGTGGATGCAGCAAATATCCTCCCTTCAAAGCCCTACTGAGAGCTCACCTCCTCCAGGAGGCCTTCCCAGACTGAGCCCCCTTCTTCCCTCCTTCCTCCCCCTCCCCATCCCCCCTATCCCCCCGTCTTACCTCCTTCCCCTCCCCACAGCACCTGTATATATGTATATATGTTTGTATGTATTTATTACTCTATTTATTTATTTTTTTTGTACATATTTATTCTATATATTTTATCTTGTTAATCTGTTTTGTTTTGTTGTCTGTCTCCCCCTTCTAGACTGTGAGCTCGCTGTTGGGTAGGGACCGTCTCTATATGTTGCCAACTTGTACTTCCCAAGCGCTTAGTACAGTGCTCTGCACACAGTAAGCGCTCAATAAATATGATTGAATGAATGAATGAATATGGCAGTGAGTACCCCACTCCGCCTTATTCCTTTCTCTCCTCACCTTCTTTCAATCAGTGGTATTTATTGAGCACTTACTAGATCCAAAGCACAGTACTAAGCACTTGGTACAGTACAGAAAAACACACTTGGTGGACAGGTTCCCTGCCCATAATGTCAAAACCCTCCTAAAATCCCTTCATCTCCAACAAGCCTTCCCCTATTAATGATCAAAACTGTGGAACTTACGAATCCATCATTGCATTTATCCATCTGGCCCCACCTTTTTAAATAATAATAATAATAATAATGGCATTTATCAAGTGCTTACTATATTTAAAGCACTGTTCTAAGTGCTGGGGAGGTTACAAGGAGATCAGGTTGTCCCACGAGGGGTTCACAGTTTTAAACTTCTGGCCCAGAGATCAATCGATCAACATTATTTGTTTAGTACTTACTCTGTGCAGAGCACTTTACAGTAGGCACTCAGTAGAATACAATATTCCCCTCTCAGGATAATAATAATAATGCTGGCATGTGTTAACTGCTTACTATGTGGCAAGCACTGTTCTAAGCTCTGGGGGAGATACAAGGTAATCAGGTCGACCCACATGGGGCTCACAGGGAACTGCGGCACAGAGAAGTGAAGTGACTTGCCCAAAGTCACACAGCTGACAATTGGCAGAGCCGGGATTTGAACCCATGACCCCTGGCTCCAAAGCCTGGGCTCTTTCCACTCAACCAGTAATGGTAATAATAATAATGATTATTATTATGGTACTCGTTCAGCGCTTACTATGTGCTGCTGTTCTAAGTACTGGGGTAGATACGAGTCAGTCAGGTTGGGCACAGTCCCTGTCCCACATGAGGCTCACAGTTTTAATCCCCATTTTTACAGATGAGAGGGCTGAGGCCCGGAGAAGTGAAGTGACTTGCCCAGGGTCACACAGCAGACATGTGGCGGAGCTAGAGTCCTTCTGACCCCCAGGCCTTTGCCCTATCCACTATATCCTGCTGCTTCTCTGGTATTTATTAAGCGCTCACTATGTGCCAGGCACTGTACTAAGCCCTGAGGTAGATATCTTCTAGACTGTGAGCCCACTGTTGGGTAGGGACCGTCTCTATATGTTGCCAACTTGTACTTCCCAAGCGCATAGTACAGTGCTGTGCACACAGTAAGCGCTCAATAAATACGATTGAATGAATGAATGAATACACGTTATCAGGTTGGACACAGTCCCTGCCCGACATGGGGCTCACAGTCTTATTCCCCATTTCCCCAACTCCCTGTCTTCGTTCCTTCCAAGCCAATTTAGCAGCTTGTACCCTCACTTTTGACTTTCCCACCTCCTTCCCCTTGCTCCCCCGGGTCTCCCAGCTTGGAACTCCCTCCTTGGCTCAGTGGAAAGAGCCCGGGCTTTGGAGTCAGAGGTCATGGGTTCAAATCCCGGCTCCACCACTCGTCAGCTGTGTGACTTTGGGCAAGTCACTTAACTTCTCTGGGCCTCAGTTACCTCATCTGTAAAATGGGGATTAAGACTGTGAGCCCCACATGGGACAACCTGATCACTTTGTAAATTCCCCAGCCCTTAGAACAGTGCTGTGCACATAGTAAGCACTTAATAAATGCCATTATTGTTATTATTATTATTATTATTATTATTATTATTATTGTTATTCCCCACGTCAGACAGGTCACAGCTCTCCCCACATTCAGATTCCTCCAAACAAGCTCTCTCCAGTTGATTTCCTAGTAGCCCGAGCCGTATCAGCGCTTCCGCCAACTATAGCATCTGTGAATTTATTTACCCCCACTCTAATAGTCATGCATATGCTCTCCTTTTATTTTTAACCTCTCTAGTTGCGAATATTTTTCTGTTTTTCTTTCCCCTTAAACTGTAAGTTCTTTGCGGGCAGGGAACATGTCACTTTGCTGTTCTGTGTCTGGCACAATGCCCGGTGCCAAGGAATAACAATAATTGTGGTGTTCGTTAAGCGCTCACTGTGTGACAGGCACCGTACTAAGCTCTGGGGTGGGCACAAACAGATTGGGTTGGACGCAGTCCCTGTCCAGCGTCGGGCTCAGAGTATTAATACCCATTTTACAGATGAGGTAAGCATTCAATAAATGCTATTGCTATTATTCTCAGTGCCATTCTTACAGTGCTCCAATTTCAGAGGAATTGGGCATCTAAAAGGCACATACAAGATGTTATTTTGGGTTTTATGAAATTCTTCCATGATTTCTGTAAAATTAATCCTTACTTAAGGTTTTCATTGGCAGAAAATTTGGCCTTCCGAACCCATCTCTGGCATATATATGTATTATATATATATGTATATATGTATATTTAATGGTGTTTGTTAAGCGCTCACTATGTGTCAGGCACCGTACTAAGCGCTGGGGTGGGCACCAACAGATTGGGTCGGACGCAGTCCCTGTCCAGCGTCGGGCTCAGAGTATTAATACCCATTTTACAGATGAGGTAAGCATTCAATAAATGCTATTGCTATTATTCTCAGTGCCATTCTTACAGTGCTCCAATTTCAGAGGAATCGGGCATCTAAAAGGCACATACAAGATGTTATTTTGGGTTTTATGAAATTCTTCCATGACTTCTGTCAAATTAATCCTTACTTAAGGTTTTCATTGGCAGAAAATTTGGCCTTCCGAACCCATCTCTGGCATATATATGTATATGTATTATATAGATGTAAATATATATATATATATATGTATATTTAATGGTATTTGTTAAGCACTTACTATGTGCCAGGCACTGTTCTAAACACTGGGGTAGATATACGTTTATCAGGTTGGACACAGTCCATATCCGACATGAGGCTCAGTTTTAGTGGGAGGGGATAGGATTTAATCTCCATTTTACAGTTGAGGAAACTGAGCCCCATCATCATCATCATCAATCGTATTTATTGAGCGCTTACTATGTGCAGAGCACTGTACTAAGCGCTTGGGAAGTACAAATTGGCAACATACAGAGACAGTCCCTACCCAACAGTGGGCTCACAGTCTAAAAAGAGACGTGAAGTGAAGTGACTTTCCCAGGGCCACAGAGCAAGCAATTGGCAGAACGAGATTAGAACCCGGGTTCTAATCTGCTACAAGTCAAAACTCACCCATGCAGGGCAGCAGTGGCATCAGAGAGAGTCGAGGGCGGAGACTCAGTTTACTGTGCAGAAGAAGTCAATGGTCAACCATTTCCAGATTTTTACCAAGAAAACTGTGGGCACCAGAATGATTGCAGATGGAGGTGAGACATTCTGGGAGAGATGTGTCCGTGCAGTTGCTATGGATCGAGATTCATTCATTCATTCATTCATTCAATCGTATTTATTGAGCGCTTACTGTGTGCAGAGCACTGGACTAAGAGCTTGGGAAGTACAAGTCAGAAACATATAGAGACAGTCCCTACCTAGCAACGGGATCACAGTCTAGAAGAGGGAGACAGACAACAAAACTAAACATGTAGACAGGGGTCAAAAGCTCCAGAACAAATAGAATTATAGCTCTATGCACATCATTAACAGAATAAATAGAATAGTAAATATGTGCAAGTAAAATAAATAGAGTAATAAATCTGTACAAATATATACAAGTGCCATGGGGAGGGGAGGAGGTAGGGCGGGGGGATGGGGAGGAGGAGAGGAAAAAGGGGGCTCAGTGTGGGAAGGCCTCCTGGAGGAGGTGAGCTCTCAGTAGGGCTTTGAAGGGAGGAAGAGAGCTAACTTGGAGGATAATAATAATAATGATGGCATTTATTAAGCGCTTACTATGTGCAAAGCACTGTTCTAAGCGCTGGGGAGGTTACAAGGTGGATGTGCGGAGGGAGGGCATTCCGGGCCAGGGGAAGGAAGGAGATGACTCGACAGCATCATCTTCATCATCATCAATCGTATTTATTGAGCGCTTACTATGTGCAGAGCACTGTACTAAGCGCTTGGGAAGTACAAATTGACAACATATAGAGACAGTCCCTACCCAACAGTGGGCTCACAGTCTAAAGGGGAGACAGAGAACAAAACCAAACATACTAACAAAGTAAAATATAAGACAAGAGCACAATATAACATCATCATCGTCATCAATCGCATTTATTGAGCGCTTACTATGTGCAGAGCACTGTACTAAGCGCTTGGGAAGTACAAATTGGCAACATATAGAGACAGTCCCTAACCAACAGTGGGCTCACAGGCTAAAGGGGAGACAGAGAACAAAACCAAACATACTAACAAAGTAAAATATAAGACAAGAGCACAATATAACATCATCATCATCATCAATCGTATTTATTGAGCGCTTACTATGTGCAGAGCACTGTACTAAGCGCTTGGGAAGTACAAATTGGCAACATATAGAGACAGTCCCTACCCAACAGTGGACTCACAGTCTAAAGGGGAGACAGAGAACAAAACCAAACATACTAACAAAGTAAAATATAAGACAAGAGCACAGTATAACAGAGTTGGTAGACATGTTCCCTGCTCACAGCAAGATTACAGTCTAGAAGGGGGGGGACAGACATTAATGCAAATGAATAAATAAATTATGGCTATTCATTCAATCGCATTGCGGACACTAGTGCTGTGAGACTGAGGAGGGTGTGAATAAAGGCTGAAAAATCCCACTAAACTTGCCGTGGGCACAGAGTATGTCTATTTATCGTTATACTGTACTGTCTCAAGTGCTCAGTGCTTTGCACACTGTCAGCTCTCAGTAAATATGATTGAATGAAAATGCAAGGGTGACGGAAGGAACTGGGAGAATCAGTCAAACATTTTTATTGAGTGCTTACTGTGTGCCGAGCACTGTACTAAATCGCATGGGAGAGTACAGTATAACAAACACATTCCCTGCCCAAAGCGTGGCTCAGTGGAAACAGCCTGGGCTTTGGAGTCAGAGGTCATGGGTTCAAGTCCGGCTCCGCCAGCTGTCGGCTGTGTGACTTTGGGCAAGTCACTTCACTTCTCTGGGCCTCAGTTACCGCATCTGTAAAATGGGGGTTAAGATTGTGAGCCCCATGTGGGACAACTTGATTGCCTTGTATCCCCCCCAGCGCTTAGAACAGTGTTTTGCACATAGTAAGCGCTTAACAAATACCATCATCATTATTATTATTATTCTCTGTGCCTCAGTTACCGCATATGAAAATGGGGATTAAGACTGTGAGCCCCCCGTGTTACAACCTGATCACCTTGTAACCTCCCCAGCGCTTAGAACAGTGCTTTGCACGTAGTAAGCGCTTAACAAATACCATTATTATTATTATTATTATTACAGTCTAGAGGGAGAGACAGACATTAAATTGTGTCTGTGGACACACGCGTGCCGTGGGGCATTGGCACATTGATTGCTGTGCACTCCAAATGCTTCCAGCCTAACTTGTCCCTGTCCACTTCGTAGTGATGGGAAGCAGCATGGCCTAGTGGATAGAGCCCAGGCCTGCGAGTCATCGGGTCATGGGTTCAAATCCCGACTCCGCCCCTTTCCTGCTGCGTGACCCTGGGCAGGTCTCTGGGCCTCAGTTCCCTCATGTGGAAAATGGGGATTGAGCCTGTGAGCCCCACGTGGGACAGGGACTGTGTCCAACCCGAGATGCCTGTATCCACCCCGGTGCTTCGGACAGTGTCTGGCATATAGGAAGCGCATAACAAATACCATCATTATTATTATTGGCTGTTAATAATAATAATGATGGCATTTATTAAGCGCTTACTATGTGCTAAGCACCGTTCTAAGCACTGGGGAGGTTACAAGGTGATCAGGTTGTCCCACGGGGGGCTCACAGTCTTCATCCCCATTTGACAGATGAGGGAACTGAGGCCCGGAGAAGTGAAGTGACTTGCCCAAAGTCACATAGCTGACAAGCGGCGGAGCCGGAATTAGAACCCATGACCTCTGACTCCCAAGCCAGTGCTCTTTCCATTGAGCCACGCTGCTTAGCCTTAGAACAGTGCTTTGCACATAGTAAGCGCTTAGAAGAGCAGCGTGGCTCAGTGGAAAGAGCATGGCCTTTGGAGTCAGAGGTCAGGGGTTCAAATCCCGGCTCCGCCAATTCATTCATTCAATCGTATTTATTGAGCGCTTACTGTGTGCAGAGCACTGTACTAAGCACTTGGGAAGTACAAGTTGGCAACATTGATAGAAGGCCCCTACCCAACAGTGGGCTCACAGTCTAGAAGGGGGAGACAGAGAACAAAAAAAAAAAACATATTAACAAAATAAAATAAAAAGAATAAATATGTACAAATAAAATATATAGAGTAATAATTATGTACAAGCATATATACATATATACAGGTGCTGTGGGGAGGGGAAGGAGGTAAGGCGGGGGGGGATGGGGAGGGGGAGGAGGGGGAGATTACCTTTTATCTACCCCAGAACAATGCATGGCACAAAGTAGGTGCTTAACAAATACTGTCATCATCATCAATTGTCAGCTGTGTGACTCTGGGCAAGTCACTTCACTTCTCTGTTCCTCAGTTCCCTCATCTGTAAAATGGGGATTAAGACTGTGAGCCCCACGTGGGACAACCTCATCACACCATATGCCCCAGCACTTAGAACAGCGCTTTGCACATAGTAAGCGCTTAATCAATCAATCAATCATATTTATTGAGTGCTTACTGTGTGCAGAGCACTGTAGAAATAGCGTGGCTCAGTGGAAAAGAGCCCAGGCTTTGGAGTCAGAGGTCATGGGTTCAGATCCTGGCTCTGCCACTTGTCAGCTGGGTGACTTTGGGCAAGTCACTTCACTTAGGAAAGCAGCGTGGCTCAGTGGAAAGAGCCCGGGCTTTGGAGTCAGAGGTCATGGGTTCAAATCCCGGCTCCGCCACTTGTCAGCTGTGTGACTTTGGGCAAATCACTTAACTTCTCTGTGCCTCAGTTCCCTCATCTGTAAAATGGGGATGAAGACTGTGAGCCCCCCGTGGGACAACCTGATCCCCTTGTAACCTCCCCAGCGCTTAGAACAGTGCTTTGCACATAGTAAGCGCTCAATAAATGCCATTATTATTATTATTATTATTCTCTGTGCCTCAGTTACCTCACCTGTAAAATGGGGATTAAGACTGTGAGCCCCTTGTGGGAAAACTTGATCCCCTTGTAACCTCCCCAGTGCTTAGAACAGTGCTTTGCACATAGTAAGCGCTTAACAAATGCCATTATTATTATTATTATTATTATTATTATTATTATTATTACTTACTAAGCGCTTGGGAAGTCCAAGTTGGCAACATATAGAGACAGTCCCTACCCATACCATCCTTATTATTCATTCATTCATTCAATCGTATTTATTGAGCACTTACTGTGTGCAGAGCACCGTACTAAGCGCTTGGGAAGTACAATCAATCAACTGTATTTATTGAGCACTTACTGTGTGCAGAGCACTGTACTATTATTATTCCCTGGGCCTCAGGTCCCTCATCTGTAAAATGGGGATGAAGACTGTGAGCCCCCCGTGGGACAACCTGATCCCCTTGTAACCTCCCCAGCGCTTAGAACAGTGCTTTGCACATAGTAAGCGCTCAATAAATGCCATTCTTATTATTATTCTCTGTGCCTCAGTTACCTCACCTGTAAAATGGGGATTAAGACTGTGAGCCCCTTGTGGGACAACTTGATCCCCTTGTAACCTCTCCAGTGCTTAGAACAGTGCTTTGCACATAGTAAGTGCTTAACAAATGCCATTATTATTATTATTATTATTATTATTATTATTCTTTACTAAGCGCTTGGGAAGTCCAAGTTGGCAACATATAGAGACAGCCCCTACCCATACCATCCTTATTATTCATTCATTCATTCATTCAATCGTATTTATCGAGCGCTTACTGTGTGCAGAGCACCGTACTAAGCGCTTGGGAAGTACAATCAATCAACCGTATTTATTGAGCGCTTACTGTGTGCAGAGCACTGTACTATTATTATTCCCTGGGCCTCAGGTCCCTCACCTGTAAAATGGGGATGAAGACCGTGAGCCCCCCGTGGGACAACCTGATCGCCTTGGATCCCCTCCCGGCGCTTAGAACGGTGTTCTGCACATCATCATCATCATGATCAATCGTATGTATTGAGCGCTTACTATGTGCAGAGCACTGTACTAAGCGCTTGGGAAGTACAAATTGGCAACATATAGAGACAGTCCCTACCCAACAGTGGGCTCACAGGCCCTTTCCACTGAGCCACGCCGCTTCTCTGATCCAAGCTCGCCAGGTGGGCCGCAGTCCCCGTCCCACCTGGGGCTCCCACGCTTCATCCCCATTTGACAGATGAGGGAACTGAGACAGTGGGGACCGTCTCTGTATGTTGCCAATTTGTACTTCCCAAGCGCTTAGTCCAGTGCTCTGCACGTAGTAAGCGCTCAATAAATATGACTGATGGTGATGATAAAAGGGGGAGACAGAGAACAAAACCTAGTGAGCACAGTGAGCTCACATGGTGAGCGCTTAACAAATGTCATCGTTATTATTAATGAATGTCATCCTGATTATTAGCCTGGCTCTGCTCCCTTTTGGTTGGCTTTGGGGGGCTCCGAGCCCCCCTAAGCCCCCAATTTTTTGACAGGGCTAAAGGGAATGTTTTCCCTCTTCCCCTCCTTCTCTGAGGGTCTTTCTTCTTCCATGCTGGTGCAGGGCCGCCCCCAAATGGCCACAGCCGGCAATGCATCCCAACCTATTGAAAAATTGCCAATTCTTGAGCACCTGGGGGGCTTTTGGCCATCCATCAATCAATCAATCAATCAGTCCTATTTATTGAGCGCTTACTATGTGCAGAGCACCGTACCAAGCGCTTGGGAAGTACAAATTGGCAACATATAGAGACAGTCCCTACCCAACAGTGGGCTCACCTCATCATCATCAATCGTATTTATTGAGCGCTTACTATGTGCGGAGCACCGTACTAAGCGCTAGGGAAGTACAAATTGGCAACATACAGAGACAGTCCCTACCCAACAGTGGGCGCACAGTCTGAAAGACTATCATTTCCCGCTATTTCCGAATCATAATCATGACGATGATGGTATTTGTTAAAGCGCTTACTAGGCGCAAAGCACCGTACTCAGCGCTGGGGTGGGGGGGTACAAGGTGATCACAGGTTGTCCCACAGTTTTCATCCAGCTGTGTGACTTTGGGCAAGTCACTTCTCTGGGCCTCAGTTCCCTCATCTGTAAAATGGGGGTTAGAACTGTGAGCCCCCCCGTGGGACAACCTGAGCACCTCCCCAGCGCTTAGAAGAGTGCTTTGCACATACTGAGCACTTCATAAATGCCGTCATTATTATTATTATTATTATCCCCATTTTCCGGGTGAGGCGACTGAGGCCCGGAGAAGTGAAGCGACTTGCCTGCAGTCACACAGCTGACAGTTGGCGGAGCCAGGATTTGAACCCTTGACCTCTGACTCCAAAGCCCGGGCTCTATCCACTGAGCCACGCTGCTTCTCTGAAGCGCTTACTATGTGCCAGGCACTCTAGTAAGTGCTGAGTTAGACACACGATAATCAGGCTGGACCCAGTCCATGCGCCCCATGGCGCTCTCAGTGTTTTTCATTCATTCATTCATTCATTCAATCATATTTATTGAGCACTTACTGTGTGCAGAGCACCGTACTAAGCACTTGGGAAGTCCAAGTTGGCAACATATAGAGACGGTCCCTACCCAACAGCGGGCTCACAGTCTAGAAGCAGGAGACAGACAACAAAACACAACATATTAACAAAATAAAATAAATAGAATACAAGAATTCTATAGAATAGAATAAACAGAATACAATATATAAATATATAGAGAGTACAAGTAAAATAGAGTAATAAATATATACAAACATATGTACAGGTAGTCCTAGGCCTAATCGTTAGGGCCTCCCTGTTCAGGGGGACCCCGACCCCCAGGGGTTCGGCCTCTCCACGAGCCAACGGGTGAGGTAACTGAGGCCCTTCCCCTCCCCACTGCACCAGTATATATATTTGCACAGATTTATTACTCTATTTATTTTACTTGTATATAGTTACTGTTCTATTTATTTTATTTTGTTAATGATGTGCATCTAGCTTTTTTTCTATTTATTCTGATGACTTGACACCTGTCCACATGTTTTGTTTTGTTGTCTGTCTCCCCCTTCTAGACTGTGAGCCCATTGTTGGGTAGGGACCGCCTCTATATGTTGCCAACTTGTACTTCTCAAGCGTTTAGTACAGTGCTCTGCAAACAGTAAGCGCTCAATGAATACGATTGATTGATTAGTACAGTGCTCTGCAAACAGTAAGTGCTCAATAAATACGATTGAATGAATGAATTAATTAATTTTGTCCAGGGTCACCCAGCATGCATTCATTCATTCAATCGTATTTAATAATAATTATAATAATGATGGCATTTATTAAGCACTTACTATGTGCAAAAGACTGTTCTAAGCGCTGGGGAGGTTACAAGGAGATCAAGTTGTCCCACGGGGGGCTCACAGTCTTCATCCCCATTTTACAGATGAGGCCCAGAGAAGTTAAGTGACTTGCCCAAAGTCATTTATTGAGCACTTACTGTGTGCAGAGCGCTGGATTAAGCGCCTGGGAAGTACAAGTCGGCATCATATAGAAGTGGTCCCTACCCAACAATGGGCTCACAGTCTAGAAACAGGCTCACAGTCTAGAAGCAGACAAGTGGCTGGGATTCGAACCCAGGTCCTCCTGACTCTTAGGCCACCTTGGGCCATCCACTAGGCCACCTTAGGCCATCCACTAGGCCACCTTGGGACTTCAGGGCAGCAGCATACGCGAGAAGCAGTGTGGCATAATGGATAGAGAGTGGGCCTAGAAATCAGAAGGTCATGCGTTCTAATCCCAGCTCCTCTGTATGTCTGCTGTGTGACCTTGGGCAAGTCACTTCACTTCTCTGGGCCTTAGTTCCCTCATCTGTAAAATGGGGATTAAGAGTGCGAGCCCCATGTTGGACAGGGACTGTGTCCAACCTGATTAACTTGTTTCTCCTCCAGTGCTTAGAACAGTGGAGAAGCAGCGTGGCTCAGTGGAAAGAGCCCGGGCTTTGGAGTCAGAGATCATGGGTTCAAATCCCGGCTCTGCCAACTGTCAGCTGTGTGACTTTGGGCAAGTCACTTCATTTCTCTGGGCCTCAGTTACCTCATCTGTGAAATGGGGATTAAAACTGTGAGCCCCCTGTGGGACAGCTTGATCACCTTGTAACCTCCCCCAGCACTTAGAACAGTGCTTTGCACATAGTAAGCGCTTAACAAATGCCATCATCATTGTCATCATCACATATTAAGCGCTTAACAAATACTATTATTGTTATTATAATAATCATTAGTACCCATTGTGGATGTGGCAATTCTCAGATCAGATAGGAGTATCATCATCCCTACTGCTTTAGGGGTGAGGGTTGAGTGGTTACTGTGTATTTGTTATATAATAATAAATTATATAAGCAGCGTATGTATAAATCCATGTATAATATGTATACATAATGTATAAATTACATAAGCAGCGTGGCTCAGTGGAAAAGAACACGGGCTTTGGAGTCAGAGGTCATGGGTTCAAATCCCGGCTCCGCCAGTTGCCAGCTTTGTGACTTTGGGCAAGTCGCTTAACTTCTCTGTGCCTCAGTTACCTCATCTGTAAAATGGGGATTAAGACTGTGAGCCCCCCGTGAGACAACCTGATCACCTTGTAACCTTCCCAGCGCTTAGAACAGTGCTTTGCACATAGTAAGCGCTTAATAAATGCCATTAAAATAATAATAATAATAATGATGGTATTTGTTAAGCACTTACTATGTGCGAAGCACTGTTCTAAACGCTGGGGGGATACAGGGTGATCAGGTTGTCCCATGTGGGACTCACAGTCTTAATCCCCATTTTACAGATGAGGGAACTGAGGCCCAGAGAAGTGAAGTGACTTGCCCAAGGTCACACAACTAAGTGGCAGAGTCAGGATTCGAACCCATGACCTCTGACTCCCAAGCCCGGGCTCTTTCCACTGAGCCACGCAAGACAATCGCCCATTCAGCAATGGTATTCTTTGATGATGATGATAATAATAATTGTAGTATTTGCTAGGCATTTACAATATGCCCAACACTGTTCTAATCTCTGGGGTAGATACAAGGTAATTCATTCAATCCATTCAATTGTATTTATTGAGCACTTAAGGTGTGCAGAGCACTGTACTAAACACTTTGGAGAGTATAAAAGAACAATAAACAGACACATTGCCTGCTCACACCGAGCTTACAGTCTACAGGTAATCAGGTCGGACACAGTCCCTGTCCCACATGGGTCTCACAGACTTAATCCCAATTTTACAGATGAGGGAACTGAGGCACAGAGACGTGAAGTGACTTTCCCAAGGTCACCCAGCAGATATACAGTGGAGCCAGGATTAGAACCCACATCCATCAATTTCCAGGTCCGTGAATTAAAGAATTACTATGTGCCAAGTACTGTCTAAGCACTGGGGTAGATATAGGGTTATATAGAAGCAGCATGGCACAGTGGAAAGAGCCCGGGCTTTGGAGTCAGAGGTCATGGGTTCGAATCCCGACTCCGCCAATTGTCAGCTGTGTGACTTTGGGCAAGTCAATTCCTCATCAGTTCCCTCATCTGTAAAATATTTAGTTAATATGTTTTGTTTTGTTGTCTGTCTCCCCCTTCTAGACTGTGAGCCCGCTGTTGGGTGGGGACCATCTCTATATGTTGCCAACTTGTACTTCCCAAGCGCTTAGTACAGTGCTCTGCACACAGTAAACGCTCAATAAATACGATTCAATGAATGAATGAATGAATGTGAGTCCACTGTTGGGTAGGGACCGTCTTTAGATGTTGCCAACTTGTACTTCCCAAGCGCTTAGTACAGTGCTCTGCACACAGTAAGTGCTCAATAAATACGATTGAATGAATGAATGAATGAATGAATGTGAGCCCGCTGTAGGGTAGGAACTGTCTCTATATGTTGCCAACTTGTACTTCCCAAGCGCTTAGTACAGGGCTCTGCACACAGTAAGCGCTCAATAAATACCATTGAATGAATGAATGAATGAATGTGAGCCCGCTGTTGGGTAGGAACCGTCTCTATATGTTGCCAACTTGTACTTCCCAAGCGCTTAGTACAGGGCTCTGCACACAGTAAGCGCTCAATAAATACCATTGAATGAATGAATGGTTAAGACTGTAAGCCCCATGTGGGACAACCTGATCAACTTCTATCTGCCCAGCTCTTAGAACAGTGCTTTGCACATAGTAAGTGCTTAACAAATGCCATCATTATTATTGTTATTATTATTATCAGGTTGGACACAGTCTCTTTCCTGCTTGGGGCTCACAGTCTAGGTTGGAGGGAGTAGGATTTAATCCCCATTTTATAGATGAAGAAACTGAGGCTCAGAGAAGTTCAGTAACTGTCCAAAGATGCACAGCAGACCTCATGGCCTAGCGGAGGGAGTTTGGGCCTTGGAGTCAAAGAGACCTGTGTTCTAATCCTGCCTGTCATGTGTCTGCTGTGTGGCCTTGGGCAAGTCACTTGACTTCTCTGTGCCTCAGTTTCCTCATCCATAAAATGGAGATTAATACTGTTAGCCCATGTATGGGACATGGACTGTGTCCAACCCGATAACCTTGTATCTTCCCCAGTGCCTAGTATCGTGCCTGGCACATAGTAAGTGCTTAAAAAATACCATAAAACAAATAAGGTGGCAGAGCCAGGATTAGAACTCAGGTCCTTTGACTCACAGGCTCATGCTCTTTCCACTAGGCCACGCTGCTTCCCAAGGACTTGGGAGATAGTACAGTACAATAGCGTTGGTAGACACGAAGCATGGTACAGCAGCAGCGTGGCTCAGTGGAAAGAGCCCGGGCTTTGGAGGCCGTGGTCATGGGTTCAAATCCCGGCTCCGCCAATTGTCAACTGTGTGACTTTGAGTAAGTCACTTCACTTCTCTGTGCCTCGGTTACCTCATCTGTAAAATGGGGATTAAGACTGGGAGCCCCCCGTGGGACAACCTGATCACCTTGTAACCTCCCCAGCGCTTAGAACAGTGCTTTGCACATTGTAAGCGCTTAATAAATGCCATCATTACTACGAAGGCCCACCTCCTCCAAGATGCCTTCCCTAACCAAGCCCTCCTCTCCTCTTCTCCCACTCCCTTCTGCACCGCTCATACTTGCACGTTCATTCATCCTCCCTCCCGTCCCCGCAGCACATATGCATATATCTGAATATATCTGTAATTTATTTATTCATTCAATTATCTATTTATTTGTATTAATGTCTGTCTCCCCCTCTGGACTGTGAGCTCGTTGTGGGCAGGATGGGGTCTGTTTGTGTTATATTGTACTCTCCGAAGCACTTAGGACAGTGCTTTCCACAGAAGCAGCGTGGCTCAGTGGAAAGAGCCCGGGCTCGGGAGTCAGAGGTCATGGGTTCAAATCCCAGCTCCGCCCCTTGTCAGCTGTGTGACTTTGGGCAAGTCACTTAACTTCTCTGGGCCTCAGTTACCTCATCTGTAAAGTGGGGATTAAGACTGTGAGCCCCAAGTGGTTAGACTTTTAGACTGTGAGCCCACTGTTGGGTAGGGACTGTCTCTACATGTTGCCAACTTGTACTTCCCAAGCGCTTAGTACAGTGCTCTGCACACAGTAAGCGCTCAATAAATACGATTGATGAACTTGATCACCTTGTATCTTACCCCAGTGCTTGACACACAGGTAAGCGCTTAACAAATACCATTATTATTAACAATAATAAAATGAATTACAGATAGGAGAAATAGTAAAGTGTAACAATATAATAATAATAACGATAATAATGATGGTATTTGTTAAGCGCTTACCATGTGCAAAGCACTGTTCTAAGCATTGAGGAGGATAGAAGGTGATCAGGTTGTCCCACATGGGGCTCACAGTCTTAATCCCCATTTTACAGATGAGGGAACTGAGGCCTAGAGAAGTTAAGTGACTTGCCCAGAGTCACACAGCTGAGAATTGGCGGAGCCAGGATTCGAACCCACGACAGAAGACATATAGACATTCCGAGTGAGTCTCAAAAGTGCTTAAGGGACAATCAATCAATCAATCGTATTTATTGAGCGCTTACTGTGTGCAGAACACTGTACTAAGTGCTTGGGAAGCACAAGTTGGCAACATATAGAGACGGTCCCTACCCAACAGTGGGCTCACAGTCTAGAACAGACAGGGGAAGTCTCGAGGACAGACAAAGACCTTATTTGGGGCAGTGCTTCTGAATCTTTTTTTTTTTAATTCCTCATTATGACCTTCAGATGACCACCAATAGTCAGAGAACGCAGCCCCTAAGAACCACGTGGTTTCTGTGAGGGAGCCCTAAAATTCAATTTCAGTGATTTTATGTCTTGTCAGTGATTATGTCAATCAATCAATCAATTAATCGTATTTATTGAGCGCTTACTGTGTGCAGAGCACTGTACTAAGCGCTTGGGAAGTACAAGTTGGCAACATATAGAGACAGTCCCTACCCAACAGTGGACTCACAGTCTAGAAAAGACAGGGGATGTCTCAAGGACAGACAAAGACCTTATTTGGGGCGGTGCTTCTGAATCTTTTTTTTTTAATTCCTCATTATGACCTTCAGATGACCACCAGTAGTCAGGGAACACAGCCCCCAAGTACCACGTGGTTTCTGTGAAGGAGCCCTAAAATTCAATTTCAGTGATTTTATGTCTTGTCAGTGATTATGTCAGTGATTTGAGAAGCAGCGTGGCTCAGTGGAAAGAGCCCGGGCTTGGGAGTCAGAGGTCATGGGTTCGAATTCCGGCTCTGCCACATGTCAGAGGTGTGACTTTGGGTGAGTCACTTAATCAATCAATCATATTTTTTCTTTGCCTCTGGCCAGTGCTTTACCCTGGTCCCTGGAGAAGCCCCGTGGCTTAGTGGAATCAATCAATCAATCGTATTTATTGAGCACTTACTGTGTGCAGAGCACTGTACTAAGCGCTTGGGAAGTACAAGTTGGCAACATATAGAGACAGTCCCTACCCAACAGTGGGCTCACAGTCTAAAAGTCTTAACTTCTCTGTGCCTCAGTTCCCTCATCTGGAAAATGGGGATTAAGACTGTGAGCCCCGTGTGGGACAACCTGATTACCTTGTATCCCCCCCAGAGCTTAGAACAGTACTTGGCACATAGTTGCCAAACTTGTACTTCCCAAGCGCTTAGTACAGTGCTCTGCACACAGTAAGCGCTCAGTAAATACGATTGAATGAATGAATAGTAAGCGCTTAAAAAATACCATCATTTTTATTATTATTATTATGATGTCTGCAGCTGCCTTTGTCGGCTGTTACAGATTTGGTAGTGCAGAAATGCTGCTCTCAGTCTAATGGACGGGCCCGGTGAGGATCCTCAAAAATAGTGGGCCAACAGAGATGGTAGTGACTACCAAGGCAATCAGTTTCTGGACCATGGCTATATGACCCCATGATTAATAATAATAATAATAATAATAATAATAATAATAATGGCATTTATTAAGCCCTTACTATATGCAAAGCACTGTTCTAAGTGCTGGGGAGATTACAAGGTAATCAGGTTATCCCACGAGGAGCTCACAGTCTTCATCCCCATTTTACAGATGTGGTAACTGAGGTAGAGAGAAGTTAAGTAATAATAATAATAATAATAATGATGGCATTTATTAAGCGCTTGCCCCATTTATTAAGCGCTTACTATGTGCAAAGAACTGTTCTAAGCGCTGGGGAGGTTACAAGGTAATCAGGTTGTCCCACGAGGAGCTCACAGTCTTCATCCCCATTTTACAGATGTGGTAACTGAGGCAGAGAGAAATTAAGTAATAATAATAATAATGATGGCATTTATTAAGCTCTTATCCCATTTATTAAGCGCTTACTATGTGCAAAGCACTGTTCTAAGTGCTGGGGAGGTTACAAGGTGATGAGGTTGTCCCACGGGGGGCTCACGGTCTTAATCCCCATTTTACAGGTGAGGGAACTGAGGCCCAGAGAAGTGAAGTGACCTGCCCAAAGTCACCCAACAGACATGTGGGGGAGCCAGAATTTGAACCCATGACCTCTGACTTCAAAGCCCGGGCTCTGTCCATGATTGACAGTCTGCTGCAGTCAATTTAGCCAAAAAGAGATTTCATTCATTCATTCAGTCAGTCGTAGTTATTGAGCGCTTACTGTGTGCAGAGCACTGTACTAAGCGCTTGGGAAGTACCAGTTGTGCAGGTAATCACATCTTCAGGTGTGTTTCACAATGTGTCCAGCCCCTTTTCCCCGACACACACACACACACACACACACACACACACACACACACACACACACACACACACCAAAAAAAGTCAGGGCGTGGCACTTTGTGTTCCAGCCTGAACAAATCTTTCCCACCCCCAACTCAGACTATAAGCTCGTTGTGATGATGATGATGATGGCATTTATTAAGCGCTTACTATGTGCAAAGCACTGTTCTAAGCGCTGGGGAGGTTACAAGGTGATCAGGTTGTCCCACGAGGGACTCACAGTCTTAATCCCCGTTTTACAGATGAGGTACTGAGGCCCAGAGAAGTGAAGTGACTTGCCCAAAGTCACACAGCTGACGATTGGCGGAGCCGGGGTTTGAACCCATGACCTCTGACTCCAAAGCCCGGGCTCTTGGGCGGGGAACGTGTCTGCCAACTCTATTTTCTCATTCATTCATATTTATTGAGCGCTTACTCTGTTCAAAGCACTGTACTAAGAGCTTGGGAGAGTGCAATATGACAGCATGGCGTAGTGGATTGAGCGCGGGCCCGGCGATTGGAAGATCATGAGTTCTAATACCGCCTGCACCACTTATCTGCTGTGTGACCTTGGACAGGTCACTTCACTTCTCTGGGCCTCAGTTCCCTCATCCGGAAAATGGGGATTGAGACTGGGAGCTCTATGCCGGACAGGGACTGTATCCAACCTGATTTGCTTGTGTCCACCCCAGCGCTTAGTACAGTCCTGGCACATAGTAAGCGATTAACCAATACCACAATAAAACAATAAACAAGACACATTCCCTGCCCACAATGAGCATTCTGTTGTACACTCCCAAGCACTTAGTTCAGTGCTCTGAGCATAGTGAGCACTTAATAAATATGATTGATTGGTGGGGATGAGAGAATGCCAGTGTTCCCCTCTTAGACTGTAAACTCAGTGTGGGCAGGGAATGTGTCAACCAACTCTATTGTATTATCAATTAATCAATCAATCAATTGTATTTATTGAGGGCTTACTGTGTGCGGAGCACTGTACTAAGCGCTTGGGAAGTATAAGCTGGCAACGTATAGAGACAGTCCCTACCCAACAGTGGGCTTATGCTTTCCCAAGCGCTTAGGACCGTGCTCTACACACTGTAAGCACTCATTATTCATTCATTCATTCAATCGTATTGAGTGCTTACTGTGTGCAGAGCACTGTACTAAGCACTTGGAAAGTACAATTCAGCAACAGATAGAGACAATCCCTGCCCACAATGGGCTCACAATCTAGAAGGTCATGGCATGGTGGATAGAGCCCAGGCCTGGGATTCAGAAGGTCATGATCCTAATCCCAGCTCTGCCTCATGTCTGCTGTGTGACCTGGGGCAAGTCATTCATTCATTCAATCATATTTATTGAGTGCTTACTGTGTGCAGAGCACTGTACTAAGCACTTGGGAAGTACAAGCTGGCAACATATAGAGACGGTCCCTACCCAACAGCGGGCTCACAGTCCGGGGCCGGGGGTGGCCCTCACCTGGCCCAGGAGGCTCTGCCAGCCCATCCGCTGCAGCCCCGCGGCCGCCAGGATGATGGCACTGAACTCCTGCAGCTCGTCCAGCTTCCGCAAGCGGGTGTTGAGGTTCCCCCGCTGGGCAGGGGGGTAGTTAAGGCCCAAGACCCTCGCCATCGCTTCCCCTCGCCCACCTGCCCGCTCCCTCTGCCCCCTGGGCCGGCCGCCACGCGGCCCCTCACCCGCTCTCCGCCAAGGATACGATGCTCTTGAATTCCAGGTGTGGAAACTTTTTCTGCAGCTGGGCCGCCCTGCACAGGGAGCTGGTCCCCACCACACTGGGGGGGAAGGTGAATAATCATCGGAATAATGGCATTAAGTCTAGGAGGTCTTCCCAGACTGAGCCCCTTCCTTCCTCTCCCCCTCGTCCCCCTCTCCATCCCCCCCATCTTACCTCCTTCCCTTCCCCACAGCACCTGTATATATGGTTGTACATATTTATTACTCTATTTATTTTACTTGTACATATCTATTCTATTTATTTTATTTTGTAAGTATGTTTGGTTTTGTTCTCTGTCTCCCCCTTTTAGACTGTGAGCCCACTGTTGGGTAGGGACTGTCTCTATATGTTGCCAATTTGTACTTCCCAAGCACTTAGTACAGTGCTCTGCACATAGTAAGCGCTCAATAAATACGATTGATGATGATGATGATGATGGAAGGGGGAGACAGACAACCAAACAAGGCATATTAACAAAATAAAATAAATAGAATAAATATGTACAAATAAAAAAATAAATAAATAGAGTAATAAATATGTACAAACACATATACATATATACAGGTGCTGTGGGGAGGGGAAGGAGGTAAGGCAGGGGGGATGGGGGGGAGAGGAAGGAGGGGGCTTAGTCTGGGAAGGCCTCCTGGAGGAGGTGAGCTCTCAGTAGGGCTTTGAAGGGAAGTCATTTCACTTCTCTGGGCCTCAGTTCCCTCATCTGTAAAATGGGGATTGAGACTGTGAGCCTCACATGGGACAGGCACTGCGTCCAATCTGATTTGCTCGTATCCACCCCAGCGCTTAGTACAGTGCCTGGCACATAGTAAGCGCTTAACAAATGCCGCAATTATTTATTATTATTATTATTATGTGTTAAGTGCTTATTATGTGCCAGGCACTGTACTAATGGATCAGTAAAGACCATCGATTGATTGATTGATTGGTGCTGAGGAGGAATCAATTCCTTTGAGCAGGTTCCAGGCCTTTGAAGTCTCAGGACAGAGCAGATCAATCAATCAATCAATCAATCGTATTTATTGAGCGCTTACTGTGTGCAGAGCACTGTACTAAGCGCTTGGGAAGTCCAAGTTGGCAACATATAGAGACAGTCCCTACCCAACAGCGGGCTCACAGTCTAGAAGGGGGGAGACAGAGAACAAAGCCAAACATACTAACAAAATAAAATAAATAGAATAGATATGTACAAGTACAGATCAATCAATCAATTGTATTTATTGAGCGCTTACTTTGTGCAGAGCACTGTACTAAGTGCTTGGGAAGTACAAGTTGGCAACATATAGAGACAGGCCCTACCCAACAGCGGGCTCACAGTCTAGAAGGGGGAGACAGAGAACAAAGCCAAACATACTAACAAAATAAAATAAATAGAATAGATATGTACAAGTACAGATCAATCAATCAATTGTATTTATTGAGCGCTTACTGTGTGCAGAGCACTGTACTAAGTGCTTGGGAAGTACAAGTTGGCAACATATAGAGACAGGCCCTATCCAACAGTGGGCTCACAATCTAGAAGGGGGAGATGGAGAACGAAACAAAACATATTAACAAAATAAAATAAATACCATTCCTGATAAGAGACTCCATCCTTATCATCACATTTGCTTGTTTGGGGCCCTCGAGCCGGTCTTCTGATGATTTGCCGTCTTCATTTCAAAGGGGGGGTTTCCCTGCGTGGTTTTACTCTCTGCAACTCAGCTCTTTCTCTTTCAGGTGCTGGATGGACTTTTAGCTCAATATGGGACAGTGGAGAATGTGGAACAAGGTAACAGACCGGGAGAGAAATCAAGATTTTTATCGTGTGAATTCGAGGGGTCACCTTCGAATCTTCTCAGACTGAGAATGTTTCACCCAGTGACAAACCTTTCCCTTCAATCCGTCCATTAGGCATCCCACATCCATGAATTTCTCCAACCCTCTTTGGCTCTACTCATGTTTTCTTTCTGTGGTAACACGTTCCAGATGATAGCGATCTGTTTGGTTTGAACCTGTCACCTCCAAGCGTCCTGACGTTATGGGAAACGGCAGAATAAAAGTTCTGCATTTTCCCATCACGCTTTTCCACATCCTTAACGGTTTCAAAGATTTCAGTCGTGTCCCCTACTCAACTTCATCTTTCCAGACTGAAAAGTCTGGAAATAGCGAGAAGCAGCGTGGCCTAGTGGAAAGAGCCCAGACCTGGGTTCTGATCCCGACTCTGCCAATTGCTTGTTGTGTGACCTTGGGCGAGTCATTTTGTTTCTCTGTGCCTCAGTTTCCTCAACTGTAAAATGGGGATTAAATACCTGTTCTCCCTCCTTCTTGGAGTGGGAGCCCCATGTGGGATAGGGACTTAATTTGTACCTATCCCAACACTTAGAACTGTGTTTGCCACACGATAAGCGCTTAACAAATACCGTTATCTCGTATCACCCACAGCCCTTAGAACAGTGCCTGGCACATAGTAAGTACTTAACAAATACCATAAACAAAACAACATTATTTAAAAAAGAGTCCTCTTCATTTGGTTTAAAATGAAAGGTAACTGCTGTAGCATCCCACATCTTGGTTTCCCTTCTCATATCCCTTAGAGAAGCAGCGTGGCTCAGTGGAAAGAGCCCGGGCTTTGGAGTCAGAGGTCATGGGTTCAAATCCCGGCTCCACCAACTGTCAGCTGTGTGACTTTGGGCAAGTCACTTCACTTCTCTGGGCCTCATTTCCCTCATCTGTAAAATAGGGATGAAGACTGTGAGCCCCCCGTGGGACAACCTGATCACCTTGTAACCCCCCAGCGCTTAGAACAGTGCTTTGCACATAGTAAGCGCTTAATAAATGCTATCATTATTATTATTATTACTGTGTGTTTACTTTGCATTGGGATTGACTTACCAAGGGAGTTTGTTGACTGTTTAATTGTCTGCTTGCCTTTATTTACCTTGTATTTACCCCAGCACTTAGAACAGTGCTTGGCACGTAGTAAACGTTTAACAAATACCATTATTATTATATGTTTGTCTTCCTCAGGTCAGTCAGTGTTGCATTTGTACGTTCCTGGAGGGCAGGGACTTTTGTGTATTTAATTGCATTGGTATAACACCACTGATGCCCAGGTGGCAGTGCAATAAAACCCTTTTTGGTGATGGTGGTGGAAGACTTTATAAAAGAGTTAATAATAATGATAAATGAGGTACTTACTTGGATTGGGTTTGCTTAGCAAGGTTCTTTATGGTCAAACCTTCCTTTCCTATGATCGCTCCAACAAACTGGGTGGGGACCAGGATCCGAAGCGGAAAATTGAGCGGTTTTTTAATAATAATGATCGTGGTACTCGTTAAGTGCTTACTACGTGCCAAGGACTGTTCTAAGATCTGGGGCGTTAATCAGGTTGGACACCGTCTATGTCCCACATGGGACCCACACTCTTAATCTCTGTTTTACAGATGACGGTAACCGAGGCCCAGAGATATTCATTCAGTCAGTCAGTCAGTCGTATTTATCATCATCATCATCAATCATATTTATTGAGCGCTTACTCATCATCATCATCATCATCAATCGTATTTATTGAGCACTTACTATGTGCAGAGCACTGTATTAAGCGCTTGGGAAGTACAAATTTGCAACATATAGAGACAGTCCCTACCCAACATTGGGCTCACAGTCTAAAAGGGGGAGACAGAGAACAAAACCAAACATACTAACAAAATAAAATAAATAGAACAGATATGTACAAGTAAAATAAATAAATAGAGTAATACATATGTACAAACATATATACATATATACAGGTGCTGTGGGAAGGGAAGGAGGTAAGATGGGGGATGGAGAAGGGGACGAGCGGGAGAGGAAGGAAGGGGCTCAGTCTGGGAAGGCCTCCTGGAGGAGGTGAGCTCTCAGCAGGGCCTTGAAGGGAGGAAGAGAGCTAGCTTGGCGGATGGGCAGAGGGAGGGCGTTCCAGGCCCGGGGGAGGACGTGGGCGGGGGGTTGATGGCGGGACAGCGAGAACGAGGTACGGTGAGGGGATTAGTTTACTGTGTGCAGAGCACTGTACTAAGCGCTTGGGAAGTACAAGTCAGCAACATATAGAGACGGTCCCTACCCAACAATGGGCTCACAGTCTAGAAGGGGGAGACAACAAAACAAAACAAGTAGACAAGTGTCAATACCATCTAAATAGAAAAATAGAATTATAGATATATACGCATCATTTATTAATTCTTTCAGTCGTATTTATTGAGCGCTTAATGTGTGCAGAGCACTGTACTAAGTGTTTGGAAAGTACAATTCGGTAACAGAGAGAGACAATCCCAACCCAACAATGGGCTCACTGTGGAAATTAAGTGCTTCACACAGTCATGGCGACAGTAGGCATGTGCTGGAACATTAGAGAAGCAGCGTGGCTTAGTGGAAAGAGCCTGGGCTTGGGAGACAGAGGTCGTGGGTTCTAATCCCAGCTCCGCCACTTGTCAGCTGTGTGCCCTTGGGCAAGTCACTTCACTTCGCTGGGCCTCAGTTACCTCATCTGTAAAATGGGGATTAAGACTGTGAGCCCCACGTGGGACAACCTGATCACCTTGTAACCTCCCCAGCGCTTAGAACAGTGCTTCTAAGACTGTGCTTCTAGACTGTGAGCCCGCTGTTGGGTAGGGACCGTCTCTATATGTTGCCAACTTGTACTTCTCAAGCGCTTAGTACAGTGCTCTGCACACAGTAAGCACTCAATAAATACAATTGAATGGATGAGTGCTTGGCACATCATCATCATCATCATCATCAATCGTATTTATTGAGCGCTTACTATGTGCAGAGCACTGTACTATGCGCTTGGGAAGTACAAATTGGCAACATATAGAGACAGTCCCTACCCAACAGTGGGCTCACAGTCTAAAAGGGGGAGACAGAGAACAAAACCAAACATACAAACAAAATAAAATAAATAGGATAGATATGTACAAGTAAAATAAATAAATAAATAGAGTAATAAATATGTACAACCATATATACATATATACAGGTGCTGTGGGGAAGGGAAGGAGGTAAGATGGGGGGATGGAGAGGGGGGCGAGGGGGAGAGGAAGGAAGGGGCTCAGTCTGGGAAGGCCTCCTGGAGGAGGTGAGCCCTCAGCAGGGCCTTGAAGGGAGGAAGAGAGCTAGCTTGGCGGATGGGCAGAGGGAGGGCATTCCAGGCCCGGGGGATGACGTGGGCCAGGGGTCGATGGCGGGACAGGCGAGAACGAGGTACGGTGAGGAGATTAGCAGCGGAGGAGCGGAGGGTGCGGGCTGGGCAGTAGAAGGAGAGAAGGGAGGTGAGGTAGGAGGGGGCGAGGTGATGGACAGCCTTGAAGCCCAGGGTGAGGAGTTTCTGCCTGATGCGCAGATTGATTGGTAGCCATTGGAGGTTTTTGAGGAGGGGAGTAATATGCCCAGAGCGTTTCTGGACAAAGATAATCCGGGCACATAGTAAGCGCTTAACAAATACCACTGTTATTATTATTAGAGATGACAGCAAATCCTCAGGCCACACACATGAATTTCCCCTGTATTGTTAGCACCCTGATGGGAAAGGCCCCTGCTGGCTTTGTTGGCCTTTCACGGTTCTCAGATCTGATGGTCTCCGTTTCCACTCTGTGGGGGCCAAGGGGCTCAGTCGATCCGTCAATCGTATTTGTTGAGCCCTTTCTGTGTGCTGAGCACTGTACTGAGAGCTTGGGAGAGTACGACACAACAGCATAACAGATACATTCCCTGCACACAACGAGCTTATAGTCCAGAGGGAGAGATTTCAAGGTGAAACTTGTGGCATCCTTAGAGAAGCAACGTGGCTTAGTGGGTAGATCACGGGCCTGGGCGTCCGAAGTTCCTGGGTTCTAAACCCAGGTCTGCCACTTGTCCTCTCTGTAACATCGGGCAAGTCTCTTCACTCGTCTGGGCCTCAGTGACCTCGTCTGTAAAACGGGGATTAGGACTGTGAGCCCCATGTGGGAAAGGGAATGTTTCCAACCCCATTTTCTTGTATCCACCCCAGAATTTAGAATAGTGTCTGGCACGTAGTAAGCATTTAACAAATGCCACAATTATTATTCAGGGCTGTGGGTTCAAAATACAAATGACTAAAACTGCATTAAGATCATCTAGAAGGAAAAGAATTTCCTGGTATCCACAGACATACATCTTCGAAGAGCAGAGGGAGTTTCTGGGATGCAAGGAATTCAGGATAGAATGGGCGATGCAGAGTAATAGTTGGGTTCTCCAGAATAAGCTTCCAGAGGTTAAATCAATCAATCAATCAATCAATCAATCGTATTTATTGAGCGCTAATGTCAGAATAAGCGTGGAAACCAGCTTTCTATGGGTGTAAAAGGAGATGGAGAGGTGAAATCCCTTGTGACATCCTTTCTAAGGACAAGGAACCAAATGCCTTGTAGATTATGTTCTTCCTCTCAATATTTTGTTGTAGAATAAGATTAGGTTGGGAATATGTGACTTTAATGTATAATGATAAGTGATTATTACATTGTTGCTTATTGTCTTAAGATAGTTATGAGCAGAGTGTCTTGCTTTCTGTATACAATTGTCAAAATCCCTCTCCATCTTAAGAGGTAAAGATTAGCTAGGTAAAGATTCTTGGAAGTTTCAACCAAAATATCCTGGAGAAGTTTAATCTAGATTTTCTAATAGAATGGCAGGCCTTCTTTCTTGCTTTAGTTGGTAGGTAATTCTAAGTTGTTTCTAATTTATGGAGAAGAGAAAGGAAGCGATTGTGAGCAAGCCTAAAAATTATGAGCCCATATTTAGTTTTTAAAAGTGCTATCTCACTGAACTGAGCTAGCCAGAGTTATCAACTTCCTCTTAGACAATCATTATAACTCACAGATCTGGTCAGAGCATTCGTACTTACAGATTCCGTGTAACTAGAGGTGGTCAGTGACTCATCCTCTCTCTTGTCTGAAAAATAATGTTTCCTGTCATTTTCTTTCCCTAGTCAATACGGATACCGAAACTGCAGTTGTCAACGTAACATATGCAACAAAAGAAGAGGCAAAAGTGTAAGTGCCTTTATTTTAGTTTGGTTGTTGAAGTTCACAGGATTAAGCGTTTATCTGGTAGACACAAAATGTGAACAAGTCCACCGATCCCCCGGACCATTCACCTCGGCTGATTTCTCAGCTCACTGGCTGAGATTTATTGGTTTTTATCACAGAGCAAGCTTGGTTTGCTGTTGTTTGTGAAGATAACTATGCTATCTACCACTCGTTGGTGCCGTACTTATTTGCATTTACTCACCCTATTTTTTCTGCACAACTTTCATGACACTGAAACATGCATGGGGCAATTATGCGGGTCAAAAATGGGAGAAGAAAAAGGGGAGAAGGAGAGGAAGGAGAAAGGTAAGAGGGCACTTGAGACTGCATCTCCTGTTTCTGTTGCCTTATCCCAAGGACTCCATTCAATAGACACTCAGCAAAACTCCCGCCTCCGTTTGTCCTCTTCCTTCCCCGGAATTATGCCTGTCTCCATGAAGAAACTCCCCATTTTCTGGGAAACGTCCGTCTCTGCTGCCTTACCCCATTCTTACCCTTTTCCTTTTCTTCTTCTGCCTCGTCCTCCTCTTCTTCTTCCTCACATCCCCCGAGAAACACAACTGACATATGCCGCTATCACTGTTTTCAGTTGCGTGAACCAAAAAATAACTCCTCCTCTAAACTCTGAGGTGCAGTTATGGAGTTCCCTCTAACTTGGAACATTCTCCCCCTCCATATATGCCAGACCAGCACTCTCCCTACCTTCTAAGCCTTATTAAGGTCGCATCTCCTCCAAGAGGCCTTCCTCATTTAAGTCCTCTTTTCCCCAGCTCCCTTGTGCGTCATCTATGCACTTGGACCTGTGACCTGTGAACATTTGATATTTGCCCCACCCTCAAACCCACAGTCCTTATTTATATACATATATACAAATTATATGTTATACATTATTTCTTTATATTCATGTCCGTTTCCTCCTTTTGACTGTTAGTCCGTTGTGGGCTAAGAACATGTCTACCAACTCTGTTGTAGAGAAGCAGCGTGGCTTAGTGGAAAGCAAGGGCTTGGGAGTCAGAGTTTGTGGGTTCTAATCCCGACTCCGCCACTTGTCAGCTGTGTGACTTTGGGCAAGTCACTTCATTTCTCTGTGCCTCAGTTACCTCATCTGTAAAATGGGGATTAATCAATCAATCAATCGTATTTATTGAGCACTTACTGTATGCAGAGCACTGTACTAAGAGCTTGGGAAGTACAAGTTGGCAACATATACAGTCCCTACCCAACAGTGGGCTCACAGTCTAAAAGGGGGAGACAGATAACAAAACCTAACATACTAACAAAATAAAATAAATAGAATAGATATGTACAAGTAAAACAAATAAATAAATAGAGTAATAATAAACAAATAAATAGAGTAAGATTAAGTAATAGATTAAGATTGTGAAGTGGGACAACCTGATAAGCTTTGTATCTATCCCAGGGCTTGAACAGTGCTTAGCCCATAGTAAGCACTTAACAAATACCATTATTATTATTATTATCACTCTCCCAAGCACTTAGTACAGAGCTCTGAACATAGTAAGCGCTCAACAAATACCATTTTTGATGATGATGCCGATCATAGTGGAGTTGAGTAAATATAGTATTTGAAGGAGGACAGATGTCACCAGTGCTTTGACCTAACTACAAAAGTCTCTCCGCTCTGTTGTAGAGGAGGTGAAGGAGGAAAAGGCAGGAAAGAAGTGAGTGGTTGGTGCTGTTTCATTGTCCAAACCCCAACTCATCCCTAGGCTCATCTTTGCCGCCCTCAGTTTGCCACCGCAGCCTTGAAATGCAACTCTAGTTTCTGTCTAGTTCGCCTCTCACACTTCCCTGTCCCCTCATCCCTCCCACCCCCCTCTTCTCACAAGCAGGCGGTGAGTCACGTCTGTGTGTTGGGGTAACATCTCGTTGCCTGTGTGGTCTATCACACCTTAAAACAAGTCTCCCCCCTCCCTCAATTTACTTGAGGTTCTACATGCAGTACTCCTCTCAGTGTCACACCTGGAGAGTTTCCAGTCCTCTACCAGTCTTGGCTTTGGGAGTCAAGCAGAGGGCTACCCATTCCACTCCTAGCTTGGCCAGTGGCTAGCCAGTGGAAGGCAATCTGCTACAAGTCAAAACTCCCCCATGCTGGGCAGCAGCGGCACGGGAGAGAGGCAAGGGCGGAGACTCGAGTTGACTGCGCGGAAGGCGAAAACGGTCAACCACTTCTGTATTTTGACCAAGAAAACTCTATGGATCCACTACCAGAACGATTGCAGATGGCGAGTGGGGCGTTCTGGGAGAGATGTGTCCGGAGTATCACTATGGGTCAGAAACGACTCAACGGCATAAGACAAGACAGGACTACATGCGGTACTTTAAGTATCTCTTTTCAATCTGCTCTTTATTTTCTGATTACAAAAATAGATTTTGTAAAACAGAACAAATTGGACTTTGACATTTCCTAGAAGCACAGCAGTTTCCACTAATTCACTACAGATTACACATCAATCCACAGCTCTCTTCTTTTTCCCCTTCTCTTTGGCATCCAGGATAAGATGCATTATTAATGAGAAACTGAAAAAGCAGTCTATCATTTAGCGTGAGCTTTTAGGGAATTGGGCACTAGAGTAAGGCCTGAACTGGCATCTCTTAAAAATATAAAAAAAAAACTATGGGTACCTGTAAACCTTTGAGTAGCCTAATGGAAAGAACACATGTTTAGGAAATCAGGAGACCTACGTTCTACTACCTACTCTGCCACTGACCTGTTAGGGGATCTTGGGAAAGTTGCTGAACCTCTCTGTGCCTCAGTTCCGTCTCCTATAAGATAGCGATGATACAAGCGTGCTCTCTCTCTCTCTCTCTCTCTCTCTCTCTCTCTCTCTTTCTCTCTCTTTCTCTCTTCCTCTCTCTTTTCCTCTCCCTCTCTGTCTCCCTCTCCCTCTCTCCCCTTCTCCTCCCATCCCCCTCCCCATCTGTTTGTCTGTCTATTCATCCATCTATCTCAGATTGTGAGCCCCATACAGGGCAGACATGACTATCATAGATCTACTGTTGCTCTAAACATATAGTAAGCATCATTATAAGTAAATTGTAAAAAAAATGAGCATTTGTTAAGCGCTTACTATGTGCCAAGCACTGCTCTAAGCACTGGGGGATAAAAGGTAATCAGGTTGTCCCACATGGGGCTCCCAGTCTTAATCCCCATTTTACAAATGAGGTAACTGAGGCCCAGAGAAAAGAAGTGACTTGCCCAAAGTCGCACAGCTGACCTGTGGTGGAGCCGGGATTAGAACCCATGACTTCTGACTCCCAAGGCCGGGCTCTTTCCATTGAGCCTGGCTGCTTCTCTAGTAATAACGGCATTAGACACTTACCATGTTTCGAACACCGTAGTAAGCACTGGAGTAGATACAAGCTAATGAGGTCCGACACATTCCATGTCCCATATGTGAATCACGGTCTTAAGTAGGAGGGGAGGAGGGAGAACAGGTATCGAATCCCCCTTTGACCGCTGAGGCACTGAGAATCAATCAATCGTATTTATTGAGCGCTTACTATGTGCAGAGCACTGTGAAGTGAAGTGACTTGTCCATGGTTATACAGCAGGCAAGTGGCAGACCCTGAATAAGAACCCAGGTCCTCCGACTCCCAGCCCGTGCTCTTTCCACTAGGCCACGATTGCTCTGTGAGTAAACCGGTAGACCTGAGCACAAGACGAGTGGCCGGGCCGGGATTAGAACCCACGTCCTCCCGACTCCTCTGACACCTCCCGCCTCCATTTCAGAGCCATCGAGAAGCTGAGCGGTCACCAGTTTGAGAACTATTCCTTCAAGATCTCCTACATCCCGGACGAAGAGGCGAGCTCCCCTCAGCCCCCTCAGCGAGCTCGTCGCGGGGCACATTCGAGGGAGCAAGGCCAGTCTCCGGGAAGTTCCACGCAGTCCAAACCGCTCGATTTTCCGCTTCGGATCCTGGTCCCCACCCAGTTTGTTGGAGCGATCATAGGAAAGGAAGGTTTGACCATAAAGAACCTTACTAAGCAAACCCAATCCAAGTAAGTACCTCGTTTAGTTTGCCCCTCGGCTTTCGCGTCTTGGGGGTTGCCTGCGTCGGCTTTTTCTAACCCTTTAGTGAAGCAGTTTCAATCAATTAATCAACCAATCGTATTTATTGAGCGCTTACTGTGTGCAGAGCACTGTTCTAAGCGCTTGGGAATTACAAGTTGGCAACATATAGAGACAGTCTCTACCCAACAGTGGGCTTTCCAACTTTCATTGGTGGGGTGGGGGCAGCGATCGCTTGGAATGTTGTCATAGTTTTTGTTGTTGTTTGAAAGAAATGATTTTCCCGTTCGGCACGCTGGAGTTTGTAATTATTATTTTGGGGCTTGCGGGGGCTAACGTTCTAACTCTGGGATTTGTCGTAGTTGACCAGCCGTACGTTTTCACTGTTCGTTTTCTAGCTTGATGGTAAAGCTCCAACGGACAGGTATAGATGTCATTGTGTGCTTTTGTGTCCAAGTCTAAAAATGCCAAGGACCCAGTGTGGAGAGTAAAGCTGGATTTTTCAGAGGCCCAAGATTTCCTTCTCTCAGCCTTTCCCTCCCCTTCTGAAGTCCCGGTTCCGATTCTGCCAGGGGAGTAAACTAAACCTCAGGGTGAATAGGCCTCTTTGGGTGCATTCATTCTTTCTGGTCCCCGAGGCACATTCACCAAGGATGGGTAACGATTCATGGTGGCCCAGAAATGAGCAATTTTGAATTCTTCTTTAAACCATTTACTGTCCATTTGGAAGGCCTATTCCGGGCAGATGTCGAGCTAGTTGTAGATGGGCAAATTTTAGTATTTAACTGCAAGGTGGTACTAAGGATACCATTTTCTGAGTCTGGTAGCTCACTAAAAGGCTCTCTACTAGTCAGAACAAGTTAATTCTGCTTCCCGCAAAATAATAATAATAATGACATTTGTTAAGCGCTTTCTATGTGCAAAGTACTGTTCTAAGCGCTGCGGAGAATAGAAGGTGATCAGGTTGTCCCTAGTGGGGCTCACAGTCTTAATGCCCATTTTACAGATGAGGTAACTGAGGCCCAGAGAAGTTAAGTGACTTGCCCAAAGTCACACGGCTGACAGTTGGCGGAGCCGGGATTAGAACCCACAACCCCTGACTCTCAAGCCTGTGTTCTTTCCACTGAGCCACGCTGCGTCTCTAAAATGCCTAATTGACCCCTGCAAGGAGCAGTTGACTCACCTGTTAGGAATCATCCTATCATCTCCAGATGTTCATTTTATGGAGGGGGAAATATATAGTACAAGATTTGGCATCCCCAGCCCGGCACAGCAAAACCAAAACTCAGCCCCAGACTGAGCCCCTTCCTTCCTCTCCCCCTCGTCCCCCCCTCCATCCCCCCATCTTACCTCCTTCGCTTCCCCCCAGCACCTGTATATATGTATATATGTTTGTACATATTTATTACTCTATTTATTTACTTATTTATTTTACTTGTACATATCTATTCTATTTATTTTATTTTGTTAGTATGTTTGGTTTTGTTCTCTGTCTCCCCCTTTTAGACGGTGAGCCCACTGCTGGGTAGGGACTGTCTCTATATGTTACCAACTTGTACTTCCCAAGCGCTTAGTACAGTGCTCTGCACACAGTAAGCGCTCAATAAATACGATTGATGATGATGATGATGATGATGAGAAGGTGTGATGACAAATATTAGCAGGTCTGGCAACAAATTTTTGCCTCCTTTCCTCTTCCTCCACCAGTGATCGACAGAACATTGCCCAGGTCCGTGTGAGAAATCCAGGGAAGGAGCTGGGGATCCCGGAGGATGAGGAGACCCCTTTTCCCAGAATCATCCTGCCCAACCGCTCTTCCCTGTATCTCCCTTTCCCTCAACTTATCCTCACTCTCCTCCCACTCCACCCCAGCCCGTCCCTATAGTTCCTTCTCAAGCCAACCTACTTGTTGTCCCTCGCTCTCCTCCCTCCCGTGGCTCAGTGGGAAGAGCCCGGGCTTTGGAGTCAGAGGTCATGGGTTCAAATCCCGGCTCCACCAACTGTCAGCTGTGTGACTTTGGGCAAGTCGCTTCACTTCTCTGTACCTCGGTTCCCTCATCTGTAAAATGGGGATTAAAACTGTGAGCCCCCCGTGGGATAACCTGATCACCTTGTAACCTCCCCAGCGCTTAGACTAGTGCTTTGTACATAGTAAGCACTTAACAAATACCATCATTATTATTATTATTATTCATTCATTCAATTGTATTTATTGAGCGCTTACTGTGTGCAGAGCACTGTACTAAGCGCATGGGAAGTACAAGTCGGCAATATATAGAGGTGGTCCCTACCCAACAATGGGCTCACAGTCTAAACTTCCTGTTTACACTCTCCTACCTTTTGGAACTCCCTCCCCTTCACACAGCAGACCAATGCTCTCCCTATCTTTAAAGCTCTTCTGGAATCATTCATACATTCAATCAATCATATTTATCATAGAGAAGCAGCGTGGCTCAGTGGAAAGAGCCCGGGCTTTGGAGTCAGAGGTCGTGGGTTCGGATCCCAACTCCACCACAAGTCTGCTGTGTGACCTTGGGCCAGTCACTTAACTTCTCTGAGCCCCAGTTCCCTCATCTGTAAAAATGGGGATTAAGACTGTGAGCCCCCCGTGGGACAACTTGATCACATTGTATCCCCCCCGGCGCTTAGAGCAGTGCTTTGCACATAGTAAGTGCTTAACAAATGCCATCATTATTTTATTTATTTATTCATCAAGCACTCTCAGTGTGCAGAGCACTGAACTAAGCTCTTGGGAGAGTACACTATAACAATAAGCAGACACAGTCCCTGCCCACAGCAAGCATGGTGCCGTGGACAGAGGTCTGCCATTTGTCTGCTGGGTGACCTTGGGCAAGTCACTTCACTTCTCCAGGCCTCAGTTACCTCATCTGTAAAATGGCCATTGAGACTGTGAGCCCGAGATGGGACAGGGACTGTGTCCAACCTGATTTGCTTGTGTCTACCCCAGTGCTTATTACGGCGCCTGGCGCCTAGTAAATGCTTAACAAATACCACAATTATTATTATTAGAGGGAGAGACAGGCATAAATAAAAATAAATTACAGATAAGAACATAAGGGCTGTGGAGTCCCAACCTTTACATACCCCACGACTTGGGCCCTTGATCTGGAGCAGATGAGGGAGAAAAGCGCGTAGTACAGTGCTTTGCACACAGTAAGCCCTCAATAAATACAATTAAATGAACAAAGGGGAGATTCCCTTCCCCTCCCCCCGCCTTACCTCCTTCCCCTCCCCACAGCCCCTGTATATATATATATATATATATTTGTACATATTTATTACTCTATTTATTTTACTTCTACATATTTACTATTCTATTTATTTTATTTTGTTAATATGTTTTGTTTTGTCATCTGTCTCCCCCTTCTAGACTGTGAGCCCACTATTGGGTAGGGACCATCTCTATATGTCTCCAACTTGTACTTCCCAAGCGCTTAGTACAGTGCTCTGCACACAGTAAGCGCTCAATAAATACGATTGAATGAATGAATGAATGAATGAACACTTCTATTGCTTCCAACTGCTTGTCCTTTATTTTAGTATCTGTTTCCTTGGCAAGATTGTACGGGCCTTGTGGACAGGGATGGTGTATCCTAAACCTGTTTTACTCTCCCAAGCACATAGTACAGTGCTGCGCACACAGTACATGCTCACTCAGTACTCTTGATTGATTTATTCCACTGGCCACTTCACCTATTTTTTACTCCTTCGTCCCATAATCTGGGAAGTCTTCTCAACTCTCGGAGCAACCACTGCACACCCTAGTTGGCACGGACAACAACGTCGTGCCATGTATGCAGGAAGCCAAGAACTTGGTCACCAAGTGCTTAGTACCGTGCTCTGCACACAGTAAGCGCTCAATAAGTACGATTGAATGAATCAACTTCTTTCTCCATTCCATCCCGATTATAAGCCCCCTTTTTCAGCGTGGCTTAATGGAAAGAGCACGGGAGTCAGAGGTCAGGGGTTCAAATCCCGGCTCCGCCACTTGTCAGCTGTGTGACTTTGGGCAAGTCACTTCACTTCTCTGGGCCTCAGTTACCTCATCTGTAAAATGGGAATTAAGACTGTGAGCCCCCCATGGGACAACCTGATCACCTTGTAACCTCCCCAGCACTTAGAACCATGCTTTGCACATAGTAAGTGCTTAATGAATAATAATAATTATTAGTAGTAGTAGTAATAGTAATAACAATGATGACATTTGTTAAGCACTTACTATGTGCCAGGCACTGTATTAAGCTCTGGGATGGATGCAGGTAAATCGGGTTGGACGCAGTCCCATGTCCCATGTGGCACTCATAGTCTCATTCCCCATTTTACAGATGAGGTAACTGAGGCCCAGAGAATAATAATAATGTTGGTATTTGTTAAGCACTTACTATGTGCCAAGCACTGTTCTAAGCGCTAGGGTAGATACAAGGTAATCAGGTTGCCCCGTGTGTGGCTCACAGTCTTCATCCCCATTTTATAGATGAAGGAACTGAGGCAGAGAAGTTAAACGACTTGCCCAAAGTCACAGAGAAGTGAAGTGACTTGCTCAAGGCCACACAGCAGACAAGTGGCTGGGCTGGAATTAGAACCCATGACTTTCTGACTCCCAGCCCTGTGTTTTTATCCACTATGCCATGCTGCTTGTTCCAAAGATCCTCCCTGCCGCTGTTAAATACTGTTAATTATTTGCATTTTGGCAGAGGTTTCTGTTAGGACCTTAGTACTGAGGGTCAGTAATAATAATAATAACCATAATGGCATTTATTAAGTGCTTACTATGTGCAAAGCACTGTTCTAAGCGCTGGGAGGTTACAAGGTGATCAGGTTGTCCCACGGGGGGCTCACAGTCTTAATCCCCATTTTCCAGATGAGGGAACTGAGGCCCAGAGAAGTGAAGTGACTTACCCAAAGTCACACAGCTGACAATTGGAGGAGCCAGGATTTGAACCCATGACCTCTGACTCCAGAGCCCGGGGTCTTTCCACTGAGCCACGCTGCTTAGTCTCCAATGACGGAATTCTCTTGCAATTTCTCTTCTGGAGGAAGCGAGTGACAGAGTGGGCCCTAGTTGGAAGGAAGTAGCAAAGAGAAGGAAACCAGAAAGTATGGCCTAGTGGATACAGCCTGGGACTGGGAGTCAGGAGGTCATGGGTTCTAATCCTGGCTCTACCACTTAATAATAATAATAATAATAATCATAATGATGGCATTTGTTAAGCACTTACTATGTGCAAAGCACTGTTCTAAGCGCTGGGGGGATACAAGGTGATCAGGTTGTCCCACGGGGGGATCACAGTCTTAATCCCCATTTTACAGATGAGGGAACTGAGGCTCAGAGAAGTTAAGTGACTTGCCCAAGGTCACACAGCAGACATGTGGCGGAGCCGGGATTTGAACCCATGGCTCCCAAGCCCGGGCTCTTTCCACTGAGCCCGTGCTCTTTCCACTGAGCCACGCTGCTTCTCTGACTTGTCTGCTGTGTGACCTTGGGCAAGTCACTTCACTTCTCTGGACCTCAGTTGTGGATTGAGACTATGAGCCCCACATGGGACAGGGACTCTGTTCAATCCGATTTTCCTGTATCCACCCCAGTGCTTAGTACAGTGCCTGGCACATAGTAAGTGCTTAACAAATAACATTATTAGTAGGATAATTGAATAATATTAATATTATAATATCAATATAATTAGAATAATATTAATATTATACTATTAATATAATAATTGGAATAATATTATCATACCATTAATATAATAATTAGAATAATATTAATATTATAATATTAATATAATAATAATTAGAATAATATTAATATTATGCTATTAATATAATAATTGGAATAATATTAATATACTTTTAATATAATAATTAGAATAATATTAATACTGTACTATTAATATAATAATAATTAGAATAATATTTGTGTGTGGTGGGGAGCGTGTTGGGAAAGGAAGATTTATTGCTTCCAAATTTATGAGTATTGTTTTCACTTGAACTTGGCATTTGCTTCCTTCCAGATAATAATAATAACGATGGTACTTGTTAAGTGCTTACTGTGTGCTAAGCACTATTCTAAGCACTGGGGTTGATACAAGGTAATCAGGTTGGACACAGTCCATTTACCACATAGGGCTCACACCCTTAATCCCCGTACTACAAATGAGGTAACTGAGGCTCAGAGAAGTGAAGTGACTTGCCCACGATCACACAGCAGACACGTGGCAGAGCCGGGATTAGAACCCTTGACCTTCTAAGTCCCAGGCCCATGGTCTATCCATTTAGCCATGTTGCTTCTCTCCAGATGTTAGCCGGGGAAGCTCACAGGGACTGATTTGTCAAATTGGTGTGCTATTGCTGTCATTTACCCAGCATCTGAACTGTTTTCACTCCCCATCACCGTTGCAAGTGTGTATCTGACCGGAATTCCAAGTGAGCCCAGGGAGAACTAATCCTTTTATTTGGCTTTAGCTTCTTTCGGGTTCCTGAAGTTCTCTGACTCCAACCTAGCTGCTGATCCTTTTGAGAACGTCCGTGATTCAGAAGTACTATTGCCTGTTTGTTCTCATGTACAAAGACAGACAGTGATGTAACGTGTACTGCCTTGACGTCATTTGAAGATGCTCTTGTGGTCTACCAGCGCAGTCCTGGGTGATTTGGTGTCTTGTGTGGGTTCTCTCTGAGCAGGGTAGACATTCACAGAAAGGAGAATGCCGGGGCAGCGGAAAAGCCGATCACTATCCACGCCACCCCCGAGGGGTCCTCCGAAGCCTGCCGTCTGATTCTCGAAATCATGCAGAAAGAGGCCGATGAGACCAAGTCGTAAGTTTTATAACTGTGAATTCGGGGTCGCTCCCCTGGGCGGAGAAAGCGGTTCTCCTTGCTCTGAAGCCTAGAAGTGAGAAAGCCAGGCCTTCAGTGAATTCCCCTTAGCTAAGAAATGAATGTTTCAGGAATTACAAGGGGTTAGGGAATGTGTCTGTTTATTGTTATATTATCCTCTCCCAAGCACTTAGTACAGTGCACATAGTAAGCACTCATTAAATATGATTGAAAGAATGAATAAATGAATGATTGATCTAAGTCTCTAAATCCAAAGTTTTAGATCAATCTGACCTGGAACGCCCTCCGTCTTTATATCTGACAGAAAAGTACTCTTCCCACCTTCAAAGCTTATCGAAGGCACATCTCCTCCAAGATATCTTTCCTGACTAAACCCTCCTTTCTTCTTCCCCCACTCCCTTATAAGTCACCCTGACTTGCTTCCTTTATTCATGCCCTCTGCCCCCAATTCTATAGCACTTACATACATATCCATCATGTATATGTTTATATTTGTGTCTCTTGTATTCTACTCTCCCAAGGACTTAGTACAGTGATCTGCACACACTAAGCTTATATTTGTCGTTTGGGAGAGTACAGTATAACAGAGTTGGAAGGACACATTCCCTGCACACAACAAGCTTACAATCTAGAGGAGTTGATGAGTTCTCAAAGTGGTCTGGCTCCCCCTTCTAGACTGTGAGCCCGTTGTTGGGTAGGGACCATCTCTACATGTTGCCAACTTGTACTTCCGAAGCGCTTAGTACAGTGCTCTGCACACAGTAAGCGCTCAATAAATATGATTGAATGAATAATAGCGATGATAATTTTGGTACTTGTGCTGTTATTACATGCCAAGCACTGTAGTATTAACAGGGGTAGATAAAGCCTATTTAGTTGGACACAGTTCCTGTCCCACATGGGGCTCAGAGTCTAGGTAGGAGGGAGAACAGGTATTAAATCCCCATTTTACAGATGGAGAAACTGAGCCACAGAGAAATTGTGTGACTCATCTTAGGCCACTCAGCACACAAGTGGCAGAGCCGGGATTAGAACCCAGGTCCTTTGGCTCCCAGGCCCGGGCTCTTTCCACTAGGCCACGCTGCTTAGCTCAAAAACTTGCTTTACTGACTGTTGAATTGTGGGGCTTGTAAGAATTCACCTACCACCCCAACTCCAAATACATTGGAATTAGACCCTCTATCTCTTTCCCTCTTTTTCCTTTTGTTTCCTGGGTAAATAACGATCATAATAATTATGGTATTTGTTAAGTGCTTACTAGATGCCAGGTACTGTACTAACCGCTGGGGTAGAGACAAGGAAATCGTGTTGGACTCAGTCCCCGTCCCATGTGAGGCTCACAGTCTCAATCCCCATTTTCCAGATGAGGTCACTGTAGCACAGAGAAGTAAAGTGACTTGTCCAAGGTCACACAGCAGACAAGTGGCGGAGCCGGGATTAGAACCCGTGACCTTCTGGCTCCCAGGGCCATGCTCTTTCCACTATGCCACACTGCTTCTTGAAGGACCTCTTTCTGTCTTGGCTGTGATTAACTAGGAATGTTGTAACCCCCATAGCCTCACTGAAGATTTCTTTCAAAAAGACTGCCCAGTAGGCCAACTGGACTATTGTTACACTAATCATCTCCATTCAACCTGCTAAAAATATTAATGTAGCAAACCAAGCTGAATAAAATATTAAAGGATTCCTCTACGAGTTCCCTTCCGGGCTTTGTTTTTCTCCACTAGCAATATCAAAGTCATTGGTCCAAAGTTTGCATTTTACAAATATTGTTCATGGGGAAATCCAACAGCTCGTCAACGCTAACTCAATCAATCAATGGTATTTATTGAGTGCTCGCTGTATGCAGAGCACTATACTAAGCGCTTGGGCCATCCTAAAAAAACCCTCTCTTGACCCCACCTCACCTTCTAGTTATCGTCCCATATCCCTCCTACCATTCCTTTCCAAACTCCTTGAACGAGTTGTCTACACGCGCTGCCTAGAATTCCTCAACAACAACTCTCTCCTCGACCCCCCTCCAGTCTGGCTTCCGTCCCCTTCATTCCACGGAAACTGCGCTCTCAAAGGTCACCAATGACCTCCTGCTTGCCAAATCCAACGGCTCATACTCTGTCCTAATCCTCCTCGACCTCTCAGCTGCCTTTGACACTGTGGACCACCCCCTTCTCCTCAACACGTTATCTGACCTTGGCTTCACAGACTCCGTCCTCTCCTGGTTCTCCTCTTATCTCTCCGGTCGTTCTTTCTCAGTCTCTTTTGCAGGCTCCTCCTCCCCCTCCCATCCTCTTACTGTGGGAGTTCCCCAAGGTTCAGTGCTTGGTCCCCTTCTGTTCTCAATCTACACTCACTCCCTTGGTGACCTCATTCGCTCCCACGGCTTCAACTATCACCTCTACGCTGATGACACCCAGATCTACATCTCTGCCCCTGCTCTCTCCCCCTCCCTCCAGGCTCGCATCTCCTCCTGCCTTCAGGACATCTCCATCTGGATGTCCGCCCGCCACCTAAAGCTCAACATGTCGAAGACTGAGCTCCTTGTCTTCCCTCCCAAACCTTGTCCTCTCCCTGACTTTCCCATCTCTGTTGACGGCACTACCATCCTTCCCGTCTCACAAGCCCGCAACCTTGGTGTCATCCTCGACTCCGCTCTCTCATTCACCCCTCACATCCAAGCCGTCACCAAAACCTGCCGGTCTCAGCTCCGCAACATTGCCAAGATCCGCTCTTTCCTCTCCATCCAAACCGCTACCCTGCTAATTCAAGCTCTCATCCTATCCCGTCTGGACTACTGCACTAGCCTTCTCTCTGATCTCCCATCCTCGTGTCTCTCTCCACTTCAATCCATACTTCATGCTGCTGCCCGGATTATCTTTGTCCAGAAACGCTCTGGACATATCACTCCCCTCCTCAAAAACCTCCAATGGCTACCGATCAATCTGCGCATCAGGCAGAAACTCCTCACCCTGGGCTTCAAGGCTCTCCATCACCTCGCCCCCTCCTACCTCACCTCCCTTCTCTCCTTCTACTGCCCAGCCCGCACCCTCCGCTCCTCCACCACTAATCTCCTCACTGTACCTCGCTCTCGCCTGTCCCGCCATCGACCCCCGGCCCACGTCATCCCCCGGGCCTGGAATGCCCTCCCTCTGCCCATCCGCCAAGCTAGCTCTCTTCCTCCCTTCAAGGCCCTGCTGAGAGCTCACCTCCTCCAGGAGGCCTTCCCAGATTGAGCCCCTTCTTTCCTCTCCCCCTCGTCCCCCTCTCCATCCCCCCGCCTTACCGCCTTCCCCTCCCCACAGCACCTGTATATATGTATATATGGTTGTACATATTTATTACTCTGTTTATTTATTTATTTATTTATTTATTTTACTTGTACATTTCTATCCTACTTATTTTATTTTGTTGGTATGTTTGGTTCTGTTCTCTGTCTCCCCCTTTTGGACTGTGAGCCCACTATCGGGTAGGGACTGTCTCTATGTGATGCCAATTTGTACTTCCCAAGCGCTTAGTACAGTGCTCTGCACATAGTAAGCGCTCAATAAATACGATTGATTGATTGATTGATTGGGCGAGGACAACGTGTTAGAGTTGGTAGGTTCGATACCTGCCTATCGGGTGCTTGCATTCTACGGGGGAGGTGGATATTGACGTAAATTACAGATGGGGAAATAGAGTATAAGAACTTTAAGCTCGTCTTCTAGACTGTAAGCTCATTGTGGGCAGGGAATGGGTGTGTTTACTGTCGGACTGTACTCCCCCCAAGCGCTTAGTACATTGTTCTGCATGCAGTAAGCACTCGATAAATACCACTGAATGAATGAATGAAATTTATGTAGCTGCTGTGGGGATGGTGTGAGTATCATTCATTCAATCATTCAATCATATTTATTGGGCGCTTACTGTGTGCAGAGCACTGTACTAAGCGCTTGGGAAGCACAAGTTGGCAACGTATAGAGACAGTCCCTACAGTGGGTTTAAGGAGTCCAGAGCCGCGTGCATAGTCGTTGAAGAGAGGAGGGCAGATGGAGAATGAGGGCTATGAAAATGACATTCCTCTGAAGGGAGTCCTTAACTCTGAGGAGCTCAAAATCATGTTTTTTAAAAGCAAATCTCCTTAAGCTAAGAGTAGCACCAAGATACTATGACCATTTCAGAGTAGCAAAGCTAACATCCTGTGTGGTGGGGTTTTTTTTTCCAGCGCTGAAGAAATTCCTCTGAAAATCTTAGCCCACAATAGTTTGGTTGGAAGACTGATTGGAAAAGAGGGACGGAACCTGAAGAAAATCGAACAAGACACAGGGACCAAGATAACCATTTCTCCGTAAGCTACCGGTTCTGATAATTTGTCTAAAGGGAACTGAGCAGTGCTGGAATCTGCTCTCCTGGTGCCCTTATTTCCAAAACTGGGAACTGCAGAGGTTCATTCAATTCACTCATTCAATCGTAGTTACTGAGCGTTTACTGTGTGCAAAGCACTGTACTAAGTGCTTGGGAGAGTACAATACAACAACAGACACATGCCCTGCCCACAACGAGTTGTCAGTCTAGAGGTTGGGCAGCAAAATAAAGAACTTCCCCAAGTCTGGCACTGGAGAGATGGCCGACAAGGATTGAAGAGAGAATAATACAGCTCTGGAATTTTTTTTATGGTGTTTGTTAAGCTCTCCCCAAGTACCAGGAACTGTACTAAGCACTGGGATAGATACAAGCTAATCAGGTTGGACACAGTCCATGTCCCCTGTGGGGGTCGTAGTACTGATCCCCATTTTACAGATGATGTAACTGGGGCACAGAGAAGTTAAATGACTTTCCCAAGATCACACAGCAGATAAGTGGCAGAGCTGGGATTAAAACCCAGGTGCTTCTGACTCCCAGGGCCGGGCTCTATTTACTAGGCTATGCTGCTTCTCGATGCCATCTGTTTTTTAACATCCCTTAATAGAAGTATCTTGACATGCGCAAAAGGGATAGTAGGAAAGAACAGCAGTGTTTTCTCTCCTGGGCTTTGTTTTTTGATTCAGTAATTATATGTGCTTTTTTTCTTTCCCCTTTTGATATCAACCAGGTTACAGGATTTGACCATTTATAACCCTGAAAGAACCATCACAGTGAAGGGCAGTATTGAAGCTTGCTCTAATGCCGAAGTAGAGATCATGAAGAAACTCCGTGAGGCCTACGAGAATGACGTTGTGGCTGTTAATGTAAGTTTCTACCATTTCCACCGTCCTCGCCCCGGTTTTGAGGTGGGATTGCCGACGGACCGTGAGATAAGAAAGCTGGCCACAAAGAAACACCCCGATATCGGGCCAACTCCTGATTATCAGAAATACGGATGTCTAAGGATAACGACATGGCGAAACAAAATCTGTACATCATCCCCCAAATTACATTTGTGCCAGTCTTCCGCCTTCTTCATCTTCAAAGATGAAACCACCAGTGGAGAAAGAGACCTGTGATCTGAATGCGACTGAAAAGACTCTCTTCTCAGTGCGCAGAGAAGAATCGCGGAGGCACTAATTTTTATCGAAATTCATTCATTCAGTCGTATTTATTGAGCACTTACTGTGTGCAGAGCACTGTACTAAGCGCTTGGGAAGTACAATTCAGCAACAAATAGGAAATGCACCGGAGTCAGGCAGCAGGAGAAAGTCAAAGCTGGGGGGGTCTGAATTACGTGAAAAATGGATGATTAATCCATGAAAAATCACAGATTTGCCATGTTTATTTAATCCATTTGAAGGTGTGGACCCCCTTGATTTTGGAAGATGTAGACCCTCCATCCCGATTTGGAATTGACTCAGGCAAATTAAGTCCTTTTCAGTCGACGCGTCTCTTTCCTTCCTTTCTCCTTTTCTCTACCCCCTCTTCCCTCATTTACTCTTCTCTCCTTTCTCTCTTTGTGTTTCTAGCAACAAGCCAATCTGATCCCAGGGCTGAACCTCAGTGCACTTGGCATCTTTTCCACAGGATTGTCCATGCTTCCTTCCACCGCTGGTCCCCATGGGGCAACAGCTGCCACACCCTACAACCCCTTCGCTGTAAGTAGTGTCACGGGCAGCCTCTCCAATCCGTGGATTTGTGTGTCCGTTGATAGTGGCTCATCGGGATTGCGGTAGCTTCACCTTAACAGCAGAGCAGTCACCTTTTATTCTGACATCAGGTTTTCACCGTTCTAAAATTTAGGAAAAGGAATCACGTCGGAGTGTCGTTTGTGTCCTTGGCCTAAAGTGGCAACGTTTTTAGGGAACGTTGAAAAAATTCCACTGAACCGCTTCCAAGATGTTCATGAAAATCTTGTATGCCCAGAAAAAAAAAAAAGAAATAAATCAAGGTTTGGAGCCATTGGGGATTCTACCTTGGAGACTTAGAGATGCTTTCATTGTAAAGGCAAGACTGACCCAGAAATAAGCCGAAAGTGTTTCACCTTCTTGTTATGGGGAAGGAGTTCTCTGGAAAGGGAAGAAATTACCAGCTAGTGAAAATGGAGTTGGGGGATTGTATTTTAAGCACACTGCAAGGCTTGCTTCAGCTGTCCATGACCCAGATCAGAATAAGGATTGGGTCTTTTTGAGCTATTACGCCTTTCCGGACACATCTCTCTTTCTGAGCATTCTGTTTTCTCCTCGATAACCCTTCCCATCTGATTAATTCGTGGCTTCTTTGAATCCAGTATTCAGCATCTCCCAAATACGTGATGGTATTAATTCAACAACTATCTTTCCATTCTGAAGCATGAAGGCCAAAACTCATCTGAGAGAGTAACCGTTCTGTTGAGCGACGTTTTCGGGGCACCTATAAAATCTGCACGTGTGCAAGCCGCCTGCCGTTTCCTGCAGCAAAATTCTGATCTTCCTTCCTTCTTAAGCGTCTTTCTCGGGGAGTTCCTTTGGACTTTGGGGGTCTTCAGGGATTCAGAGGAGCATGAAACTTTGGCATGAGCTTGGCAGACACAACTTGGGAAAGTTTGACTTGAAACGACTGCGTTGGCTGTAAATAAATCCCCTAGCAATCAATCAGTAGTATTTATTGAGCGCTTTCTATGGGCAGAGCACTGCACTAAGCAGTTGAGAGAGTATTTGATTCTGGCATTACTGAGGGGAAGTGTAGACTTGACTCAGGGTTAGGATATTGTGAAGTGTTAGCGTTAGCTATGGAGGTCACGGTTTCCCGAAAACAAGCTTGAGCATTGTCCTTTATCAGTCACAACGTTATTAATGTCTTAGCCATTTTATGCATCTCCTGTTTCTTCCCTCGCCTGATTTTTGTTCTTTGACAAAGTGTCCGTATTAGAAACTGAGAAAGGGGCTACTGTATTTGTTTATTTTGGGGAAAATATGACAACCACAGATTGATGAGTTGTGGTTAAGTTGTAGAATGTTCTGGTTGGTCAAGATGTAATAGGAAAGCTTGAAGGGAAAAAAGGATGTATACTTATGGTGTCTCCTTAAGTAGGATGTCTTTTCTAAGTAATGATGTGGTGTGCATGTTGTCAGGATAATTGTGGTGACAGCCACTTAAGGGATTTGGATGCTGTTTTGTGTTTTCATTTTTCTGGATGTATACTTCTTGGGGAAGCTGAGTTATTGGTGTCTGAATAAATGCTGGGAATGTTCAAAGGGTGTGTGCGTCTGTGTATGTGTGTGTGAGAGAGAGAGAGAGAGAGAGAGAGAGAGAGAGAGAGGAGTTATGGGAAATTGTATTTGTGAAGTCCTCCTTTAGATAAATAAAGCACTGTAAAATGCTTAATCACCGTAGGTATCAACTTTGGAACAGAGCTGTTAACTTTGCACAGAATTCAAGCAATCAATCAATGGTATTTATTGAGTGTTTACTGTGTGCAGAGCGCTGTATTAAGCGCTTGGGAGAGTTCAATACAACAGAGTCGGTAGACATGTTCTCTGCCCAAAACGAGGTGAAGCGCAGGGAGGTGATTTGGCAGGGGTACAAGAAGCCCCCGGCTTGGTCGAGTGAGTTAAACCCCACTTCCAGCCTGAGGCTGATCAGAAGAGGGGCCACCACCTTGGCCTCCAAGGTCTAAGAGCTGAGTTGGACAATCATTCATTCAATCGATTCATTTAATCATATTTATTGAGTGCTTACTGTGTGCAGGCTGTGGGAGTGAGGCTCATGGAGTCACCTCCACAGTTGTAATTCTGGAAGGGTAAATGTCTCCACTCCCTTCTGTTGCCATCCCGGTAATGTATCCCATTCATACCACAACCTTTACAATCATCTGAAAAGGTGATACCTTTTCTAAAATTCTGAACAAAATGGAATTCATTTCGGAGATCAGTTATAGGCTTTATTCACTTCAAAAGCAATTTCCATATTTGCTTTTCACACAGGATAAGGTCTACATTTGAATTTTTTTTTCATCTAATGCTTAATGTTGCAGGAGTTGTTGCGTGATTTCAGGGAAGAGAATCAGTTATGAGAAAGAGTTTTTTTGGGGATGCGTCCAGGATGAAATTTCTCCCAAGTCAGATGTGACAGCTAGAAGACTTCTGTACCTTCTTGATGCCCTTTTGGGGTGGCTTTCTAGCTACTGGGGGCACTCACCCCTGGGGGCTGAAACTGCAGCTACTGATATTGGATATTCACCCCACCCTCAACCCCAAAGCACTTATGTACGTATCTTTATACGCTATAAATTATTTCTATCAACGTCTATCTCCCCCTCTAGACTGTAAGCTCGTTTTGGGCAGGGAACGTGTCTGCCAATTCTGCTGTATTGTACTCTCCCAGTGATAATTAACAATAGTAACTGTGGTGTTTGTTAAGCGCCAGACGCTGTAATAAGCATTGTCCATTATCAGTCTCAATGGTATTAATGTCAAAGCCATTTTATGTATCGCCTGTTTCTTGCCTTGCCCGGCACTGTATTAAGCCCTGGGGTGGATGCAAGCAAATGGGGGCTCGCAGTCTCAATCCCCATTTTACAGGTGACGTAACTGAGGCCCAGAGAAGTGCAGCGACTTGGCCAAGGTCACACAGCAGACAAGCACTTAGTACAGTGCTCAGTAAATGCCAGTGAGGATGATGACGATACTAAAAGGCTCCCGGGAATGTCCCCTGTTTACCTCAGCGGAGTCCCCAGGTTAAAGCCCATTTTGCAGTGATGGGAAAAGATGGTTGGGAGTCTGGAGGAGAGTGTTGACTTCCACTTTGAGCAGCCATGGAATCATCTTTGAGAAAGATACCTACAGATGTGGGTGTACACATGCAAGCACGCACATACACGTACTCCCACACGCAAACACTCACATGTAACAACCATAAATTGAGGCTTAGACCATGGGTTCGGGGACCAGTCCAGGATTAGTATTCTATGCAAGGACCATGCTCATTTCCATTATCACCCCATTTCTCTCCTGCCATTCCTCTTGAAACTCCTTAAGTGAGTTTTCTACACCCACTACCTCCATTTTTCAATTCTCTCCTTAACCTCCTGCAATCTGGCTTCCACCCCTTTCACTTCAAGAAGACGGCCCTCCCGCTTCTAGACTGTGAGCCCATTGTTGGGTAGGGACCGTCTCTATATGTTGCCGACTTGTACTTCCCAAGCACTTAGTACAGTGCTCTGCACACAGTAAGCGCTCAATAAATACGATTGAATGAATTAGGGTGTCTGTTAAATGCTTACTATGTGTCAAACACTGTTCTAAGCATTGGGTTAGGTACAAGCTAATCAGTCTGGGCACAGTCCTTGTCCCACAAGGGGCTAACAGTCTAAGTGAGGGGGAGAACAGGTATCGAATCCCCATTTTTCAGATGAGAAAACTAAGGCAGAGAAACATGAAGAGACTTGCCTAAGGTCCCACAGCAGGCGGGGGTGGAGCCGGAATTAGAACTCAGCTCCTCTGAATCCCAGGTCTGTGCTCTTACCACCGGGCTAAGCTGCTCCTCTGAAGCTAAAAGTCCATGTGGTTCTTGGGAACGCTCCTTCTCTCTGCAGGAATGGGAAACCAAATCCTCCAACCCTCCCTCTCCCTAATTTCAAAAAATATGGTATGTAGCATAGAAGGACAAGGACTATGGCCCCTGTTATTAGCCTAGAACTGAAGCTTCCCCAATACCTGGCCCTGCCCTTCTAATGAAGCAATCAATCAATCAGTGGTATTTATTGAGCGCTCAGAGCACTATACTAAGCATTTGGGGTAGTACAATACAACAGAATTAACTGACATCTTCATTCCTTGCCCATAACAAGCTGTCCCTTTTTATCTGGACTATTTCTGTCCTAGTAGTTATTCAGATTGTCAGATTTTTCACAGTTCCAGCACCAAATTCTTGGTGTACGCTGGGAAACATTTTTAAAACCATTCTTTTTGGGTTGTAAGCTCCCTGAGAATAGGGCCTGTAATGTCTATTTAACTCCCTTCGCACGATCTCCAGCATAGTGCCATCACCAGTGGGAGCCCAATCACCAAACGTAATGATAAAGAATCGAATGGTAATTTTGCCCTGATTTGCCCTAATTCATTCATTCATTCAGTCGTATTTATTGAGCGCTTACTGTGTGCAGAGCACTAAGCACTTGGAAAGTACAATTCGGCAACATATAGAGACATTGTACCATCCATTAAAAGGGAAGAGCAGTATTTGAAAAAGATATCAATTATCGGAAACTTTCAGGAAACCTAAATGGAAAAAATGTGAGTTCTCTCAGAAACCCAGTGGATACTTTTAATATTTTCTGGCTCTAAGTTAAGGATGTTGAAAATGTATTATCACAAGCCATAATGCCTCATTTGGATCCAACCTACCCTCTCCTGACAGGCAGATCTATGCCCTCAACTCTGCCTTCTCTACTGCTCTCCACTCTCTCACTCCCCTAACCTCTGTCAGTCTCTAACACCAATCAATCAATCAATCAATCAATCGTATTTACTGAGCGCTTACTGTGTGCAGAGCACTGTACTAAGATCTTGGGAAGTACAAATTGGCAACATATAGAGACGGTCCCCACCCAACAGTGGGCTCACAGTCTAGAAGGGGGAGACAGAGAACGAAACAAAACATATTAACAAAACAAAATAAATCGAATAGATATGTACAAGTAAAATAAATAAATAAATAGAGTAATAAATACGTACAAACATTCATTCATTCATTCAATGGTATCCTCTCAGCCCTGGGTCACCTCCACAGTGCATTTCCTCCACTTGTGCTTAGATGTGTCCCCTTTTCTCACCCCCCCCACCACCTCAGCCCCGCAGCACATATGTACATATCCATAATCCATTTATTTAAATTAATATCTGTCTCCCCCTCTAGACTGTAAGCTCACTGTGAGCAGGGCACATGTCTAACATACCTACATGTCTACTAAATCCAACCTGATTTGTTTGTATCCACCCCAGCGCTTAGAACAGTGTCTGGCACATAGTAACCACTTAAAAAATGCTACAATTATTATCATTAATAATAATAATGGCATTTGTTAAACGCTTACTATGTGCAAAGCACTGTTCTAAGCGCTGGGGGGATACAAGGTGATCAAGTTGTCCCACATGGGGCTCATTTTACAGATTATTAGTATTATTATTAACAAATACCAAATACCATAAATACCAAATAATTATTAACAAATATTATTATTATTGATGATGATGGCATTTGTTAAGCGCTTACTATGTGCCAAGCACTGTTCTATGCAGTGGGGGAGATACAAGGTAATCGGGTTGTCCCACGTGGGGCTTACAGTCTTAATCCCCATTTTACAAAGGAGGTAACTGAGGCACAGAGAAGTGAAGTGACTTGCCCACACCTGATAAGTGGCGGAGCCAGGATTAGAACCCATGACCTCTGACTCCCAAGACCCTGCTCTTTCCACTAAGCCACACTGCTTCTCAATTATTATTGTCATTATCATTGTTATTATTGTTACCAACTCTGTTATATTTTACCCTCCCAAGCACTTAGTACAGTGCTCTGCACACAGTAAATGCTCAATCAGTACCATTGATTGATCTCGTGCTTGAGCTCCAGAGTGATGCTGTTGGAAATCCAGCTTTCGGGCTGCCCTCGTCCACCTAGGACATCCTCAATCAATCAACCAATCAATCAATCGTATTTATTGAGTGCTTACTGTGTGCAGAGCACTGTACTAAGCGCTTGGGAAGTACAAGTTGGCAACATATAGAGCCGGTCCCTACCCAACAGTGGGCTCACAGTCTAGAAGGGGGAGACGGAGAACAAAACCAAACATATTAACAAAATAAAATAAATCGAATAGATATGTACAAGTAAAATAAATAAATAAATGGAGTAATAAATACATACAAGCATATATACATGTGTTGTGGGGAAGGGAAGGAGGTAAGGCGGGGGGATGGAGGGGGAAAATTTATTAAAATTTATTAAGCGCTTACTACATGCAAAGCACTGTTCTAAGCACTGGGGAGGTTACAAGGTGATCAGGTTGTCCCTCGTGGGGCTCACAGTCTTAATCCCCATTTTACAGATGAAGTAACTGAGGCCCAGAGAAGTTAAGTGACTTGCCCAACGTCACACAGCTGACAATTGGCGGAGCCGGGATTTGAACCCATGACCTCTGACTCCAAAGCCCGGGCTCTTTCCTACTGAGCCACGCTGCTTCTCCAGCTGATCACCTGCGCTAACACTGCCCTCTCCGCAGCCCAGCCACAAGACTTCTCCTTCTGCTCTCCCAAGCCCATTTGCCTAATTCTTAAATTCAACCCCTGAGTCCTTGCTTGCCTCATTACCTACCCAGGAAGACATTGCCATCTGTTTCCTCGACAAAACTGAGAGCATCAGGGGTGAACTCCTTAAAACCTCCCCCTCACCCCTCCAGTCCCACCCCCTTCCTACCTCCTCAGACTCCCTCACCTTTCCCAGTCGTCCTTCAAGAGATCTCCTGCTTCCTTTCAAAAGCTACCCTTTCACCTGCGCCTCCGACCCCATCCCCTCATAGTTTATTTAAATGCTCGCCCTCTTCCCGACCATCTTCAAACACTCACCCTCCAAAGGCTCCTTCCCCTCTGCTTTCAAATATGCCCATGAATCCCCTATCATCATCATCATCATCAATCGTATTTATTGAGCGCTTACTGTGTGTAGAGCACTGTACTAAGCACTTGGGAAGTACAAGTTGGCAACATATAGAGACAGTCCCTACCCAACAGTGGGCTCACAGTCTAAAAGGGGGAGGAGAGCAAAAGCTACCCTTAACCTCACCGCCCGCACCATGTATCGTCCTACTTAACTCCTACCAGTCTCCAAACTCTTGAACAGTTCATTTCCAAACACTGCCTCCGCCCCGTTCAACCCCCTGCAATCTGGCTTCCATCTCCGCCACTCTACTGAAACGGCAGTGTTGGCCTCCTTGTCAGATGCAATGGACTCTATTCCATTTTATTCTTCAGTTGCATTTAGACGTCGGACCACCCCGCTCCCCTGGAAACACTATCTAATCTCGTTTTCACTGAGACTGTCCTCTGCTGGTTCTCCTCCTCCTCCTCTGGACACACCTTCTCAGTCTCTTGTCTCTTTCACCTGCTTTTCCTCTGCTTTTTATTCCCTATCAATGCCTCAGGGCCCTTCTATTTTCCATTTCATCCCCCTGTCATGGAGCACTCATTCACTATCTATATGACTCACAAACCTATCTTTCCCAGACTGAGCCCCCCTTTTCCTCTCCTCCCCCTTCCCTCCCCATCACCCCAACTCGCTCCCTTTGCTCTCCCCCCTTCCTACCCCACAGCACTTGTGTATATATGAACACATTTATAAGTGTAATTCTATTTATTTTTATTAATGATGTGTATATATCTATAATTCTATTTATATAGATGCTACTGATGCCTGTTTACTTGTTTTGATGTCTGTCTTCCCCCTTCTAGACCGTTAGCCCGTTGTGGGCAGGGATTGTCTTTATTTGTTGCTGAATTGTACTTCCCAAGCACTTAGGACACACAGTAAGTGCTCAATAAATATGATTGAATCAATGAATGAATCTTTCCAGCTCCAACCTCTTCCTTTTTCTACATTTTTGCATCTCCTCTTGCCTTCAGGACATCTCTACTTGGACGTCCTGCTGACAGCTTCTACTGGAAAATCCAAACTTGGCTTCAATCAATCAATCAATCAATCATATTTACTGAGCGCTTACTGTGTGCAGAGCACTGTACTAAGCGCTTGGGAAGTACAAGTTGGCAACATATAGAGACAGTCCCTACCCAACAGTGGGCTCACAGTCTAAAAGGGGGAGACAGAGAACAAAACCAAACGTACTAACAAAATAAAATAAATAGAATAGATATGTACAAGATAAATAAATAAATAACAGTGTCCCCTCCTGGTTCACCTCCTATCTCTCTGGCCGCTCCTTCTCAGTATCTTTCACGGGCTCCTCCTCTGCCTCCCACCCCCTAACTAAGGGAGCCCCTCAAGGTTCAGTTCTGGGTTTCCTCTAGTCTCCATCTATGTTCATTCCCTTGGAGAACTCATTCTAATTTAGAGAAGCAGCATGGTGTAGCAGATACCGCCCATGCCTGGGAGTCAGAAGGTCATGAGTTCTAATCCCGGCTACCCCGCTTGTCTGCTGGATGACCTTGGGCAAGTTTTCACCTCTCTGGGCCTCAGTTCCCTCATTTGTAAATGGGGATTAAGACTGTGAGCCCTGTGTGGGACAGGGACTGTGCCCAACCCAATAACCCTATACCACCCCAGTGCTTAGAACAGTATCCTGGCACATAGTAAGCACTTAACAAATACCATAAGTATTACTAGTATTATTATTCACTTATATGGCTTCAGCTGCCACCTCTATGTGGATGATACCCAAGTCTACATCTCCATCCCTGATCTCTCTCCCTCTCGACAGTCTCCCATTTCCTCCTGCCTTCAGTACATCTCTACTTGGATCTCAGACTGAAAGTGTCCCAAACAGAACTCCTTATCTTCCCCCGCAAACCTTGTCCTCCCCGTGTCTTTCCCATCACTGTAGACAGCACCACCATTGATCCTGTCTCGCAAGCCAACCTTGTTGTTATCCTCGACTCATCTCTCTCATTCAACCCATGTATTCAATCTATCACCAAATCCTGTCAGTTCAACCTTCAACACATTGATAAAACCCTCTCCTTCCTCTCCTTCCCCACTGCTACCACGTTAATCCAAGCATTTATCCTATCCTGTCTTGATTACTGCATCATCCTCCTTCTTACCTTCCTGCCTCCTATCTGTCATCCCTCCACTCCAAACTTCGCTTTGCTGCCTGGATCATTTTTCTACAGAACCTTTCAGTCAAAGTTTCCCCACTCCTCAAGAACCTCCAGTAGTTGCCCATCCGCCTTCACATCAACCAGAAACTCCTTACTGTTGGTTTTAAAGCACTCAATTCCTTGCCCCCTCCTACCTTTGCATTCCTGATTTTCTCCTGCAACCCAGCCTGCCCACTTTGCTCCTCTAATGCCAATCTACTTACTGGACCTCTATCTCACCTATCTTGGCTCCAACCTCTTGCCCACATCCTGCCTCTGGCCTGGAGCCCTCTCCCTCCTCATATCTGACAGATGATCACTTTCCCCACCTTCAAAACTTTATTAAATCCCAACTCCAAAAGGCCTTCCCTGACTAAGCCCTCATTTCCTCTTCTCCTACTCCCTTCTGCGTCACTCTTGAGCTGGGGTTTTTACCCTTTATTCACCCTTCCCTCAGCCCCACAGCACTGATGTCCATATCTGTAATTTCTTTATATTAATGTCTGTCTCCCCCTCTAGACTGTAAGCTTGTTATGGGCTGGGAATGTGTCTACCAACTCTGATATATTGTACTCCCCCAAGCACTTACTACACAGTGCTGTGCACACAATAAGTACTGAATAAATGCCATTGCTTGATTGACTGACACCTCAAACTTAACACATCCAAAACTGAACTCCTCATCTTCCCACCCACATCTTCTCCTCCTCCCAACCTTTTCATTGCAGTTGACAACACCGCCAGTGTCCCTGTCTCACAAGCCCCACCTTGGCTTATCCTCATTCATTCATTCAATCGTATTGAGCACTTACTGTGTGCACAGCACTGTACTAAGCGCTTGGGAAGTCCAAGTCGGTGACATATAGAGACAGTCCCTAACCAACAACGGGCTCACAGTCTAGAAGGGGGGAGACAGACAACAAAATCCTCAATTCATCAGCGCTTAGAATAGTGCTTTGCTCATGGTAAGCGCTTAATAAATGCCATTATTATTAATGTGCATATCCTGTCAGTTCTATCTTTACAACATCTCTAGAAGACCCTCCTTCATATTCAGCAGACCACAGCTCTCCCCATCTTCAAAGGCTCTTTGAAAACACATCTCCTGCAAGAGTCCATCTGCATTGGATTTCTAATTTCCCCACATTTTATCCCCCAACTGCAACATTAGCCATCTCACACCTTCTAAATACACACACACCCCTCCTCCCACCTATGTACATATATGCACCTATGAACATAGCTTTATACTCTTTGGTTCCCCTGCCTCTCCTTCTCTTTAGTGTTTAGTTTTTGTTTTGCGGTGTTTGCTTAGCCCTTACTATGTGTCAAGCACTGTTCTAAGAGCTGGGGGAGATACGAATTTATCAGGTTAGACACAGTCCCTGTCCCACATGGGGCTCACAGTCTAAGTAGGATTTAATCCCCATTTTACAGTTGAGGAAACTGAGGTGCAGAGAAGTGTAGTGACTTGTCCAAGGTCACGCAGAAAGCCGTTGGCAGAACTGGGATTAGAACCCAAGTCCTTTGATTCCCAAGCCCTTGCTCTTTCCACTAGGATGCTCTTTTGCTAGTTTTCCAGCTCCTTGAGGGCAGGGATCATATACATTAATGCCGTCGTACTCTCCTAAGTTTAGCGCAGTTCCAGTCACACAGTTGGAAATACTACTGGGTGACTGATGAATTGAAGTGGAGGGAGGCGTGGGAGTGGAAAGAGCCCTGCCTAAGGCCTAGGGGGTCTGTTTCACCCCCTTTCTCCCCCTCCCTACCCATCTGGATTCCCTATGCCCAACCTGCCTTGGGCTCACAAATAAGTGGTTACCTTACATTTAGCTCCAGAGGCTGGTGTGGGGCTACCAGTGTGGATCAGGGAACGAAGGGGACGTCCCCCCCAAATTTTCATGGGTTTTAAAAGATACCGAACTTGGGCACCTATTTTTCTTGGTTTCCTTTTATTGTCATGGGCTTTCATTTCAGTTTATGTTGAGAAATATATTAAAACCCAAAATAGAATTTAACACGGAAAACATGTAGGAAAATAATAGCGGAGCTTCTGTACCGCATTCAGAGTAAATTAAATAACAATTCGGGCTCAAATGAGATCCAAATGTGAATGGCCCCGGGTGGAGGCGGGGAGGGGAGCTCCTCAGGGAAACACTAGGTTGCTCAATTCATGAGGAAGCAAAAGGACTGAGGAGTTGGGCTTGGAAGAAGCCGTGGGCTTCTGTTGTGCTGGTCACCCCTCTGCGGAACCGGAGCAGGTTTTTCCCTTGCTCTGTCAGGGCAGTAGTTCAGTGGCCAGCCAGCGGGGTCACAGGGTGGCCTCCTCCTCCTCTGGAGCATCCCGGGAATAATAATAATAATAATGATGGGATTTGTTAATAATAATAATAATAATGATGGCATTTATTAAGCTCTGACTATGTGCAAAGCACCGTTCTAAGTGCTGGGGGGGATACAAGTTGATCAGGTTGTCCCATGGGGGGCTCACAGTCTTAATCCCCATTTTACAGATGGGGGAACTGAGGCCCAGAGAAGTGAAGTGACTTGCCCAAAGTCACACAGCTCGTACCTCGTTCTTGCTTGTCCCGCCATCCACCCCCGGCCCACATCATCCCCCGGGCCTGGAATGCCCTCCCTCTGCCCACCCGCCAAGCTAGCTCTCTTCCTCCCTTCAAGGCCCTACTGAGAGCTCACCTCCTCCAGGAGGCCTTGGCAGTCTGAGCCCCTTCCTTCCTCTTCCCCTCGTCCCCCTCTCCATCCCCCCATCTTACCTCCTTCCCTTCCCCACAGCACCTGTATATATGTTTGTACATATTTATTACTCTATTTATTTATTTATTTATTTATTTTTCTTGTACATATCTATTCTATTTATTTTATTTTGTAAGTATGTTTGGTTTTGTTCTCTGTCTCCCCCTTTTAGACTGTGAGCCCACTGTTGGGTAGGGACTGTCTCTATATGTTGCCAACTTGTACTTCCCAAGCGCTTAGTACAGTGCTCTGCACACAGTAAGCGCTCAACAAATACGATTGATGATGATGATGAAGTGGCGGAGCCGGGATTTGAACCCATGACCTCTGACTCCAAAGCCCGTGCTTTTTCCACTGAGCCACGCTATGTGCCGAGCACTGTTCTAAGCACTGAGGTAGATACAAGCTTAACAGGTTGTCCCATGTGGGGCTCACAGTTTGAATCCCCGTTTTCCAGATGAGGGAACTGAGGCCCAGTGAAGTGAAATGACTTGCCCAAAGTCACACAGCTGACAAGTGGCGGGGTCGGGATTCGAACCCATGACCCGTGCTCTTTCCACTAAGCCACACTGCTGCAGGCCAGCAGAAAGAGCGACACTAAAATCTCTACTGCAAGTCCCACCAGCCTGTGGATTTTCCCAACAGGATGTTGAAGCCTAATGGAGAGAGCCCGAGTCTGGGAGCCAGGAGGACCTGTTCTAATCCCGGCTCCACCACTTGTCTGCTGGGTGTCTTTGGGCAAAGCATTTCACTTCTCTGGGCCTCAGTTCCCTCATCTATAAAATGGGGATGAAGACCGTGAGCCCAATGTGGGACAGGGACTGTGTCCAATTTCATTATATTGTATCTGCCTTGGCACTTAGTACAGTGCCTGGCACATAGAAAGTACTAACAAATACCACAGTTGTTATTATTAATTATTATTATTGTTGTTGTGGCACTCAGGGTGACACAGAGGAGGAGACTGGGATCCTGCTAGCAACATTGTGCCCTCTCATTCATTCATTCATTCAATCATATTTACTGAGCGCTTACTGTGTGCAGAGCACCGTACTAAGTGCTTGGGAAGTACAAATCGGCAACATATAGAGACGGTCCCTACACAACAACGGGCTCACAGTCTCCCCTTTGCTCTTCTCCCATTCCCTTCTGCGTCACCCTGACTCCCTTTATTCACTGTTGCCAACTTGTACTTCCCAAGTGCTTAGTACAGTGCTCTGCACACAGCACTCAATAAATATGATTGATTGATTGATTCAATTGTATTTATTGAGCACTTACTGTGTGCAGAGCACTGTACTAAGCATTTGAATTCATCCCCCATCCCAGCTCCACAGCACTTATGTACATATCTGTCATTTATTTACATTGGAGTCTGTCTCCCCCTCTAGACTGTGAGCTCATTGTGGGCAGGGAATGTGTCTGTTTATTGTTATAGTGTACTCTCCCAAGCTCTTAGTACAGTTAGTACAGTGCTTGGCACACAGTAAGCGCTCAGTAAATATGACTGGATGAACTCGGCCCGTGGCAGCTGATTACAAGGAGCTGCGTACCTGGAGCTCCCAACCACCCTCATACTGGCAGCTCGTCCTCTAGACTGCAGGCTTGTTGTGGGCAGGAAATGTGTCTGTTATAGTGTTAGATTGGACTCTCCCAAGTGCTCAGCACAGTGTTCTGCACACAGTAAGCGCTCAATAAATATGATTGAATGAACTCGGCCCGTGGCAGCCGATTACAAGGAGCTGCTTACCTGGAGCTGCCAACCACCCTCATACCGGCAGCTCGTCCTCTAGACTGCAGGCTCATTGTAGGCAAGGAATGTGTCTGTTATAGTGTTAGATTGGACTCTCCCAAGTGCTCAGCACAGTGTTCTGCACACAGTAAGTGCTCAATAAATACCACTGATTGACGGACTGACTCTCCAAGGGCTACCTTCTGTCCTCCTTAAGACACAGAATCAAAGGAAGAGCTTCCTTCCCCTTTCTTTCTCCACTCCGAAACTGAAACCAGGCCAACACCACTTGAGTTTTCTGGGAGATATTAAGGCAGAACCAGCTGGCTACAATAATTGTGGCATTTGTTAATAATAATAGTAATAATAATAATAATGGTACTTGTCAAGTGCTTACTCTGCGCCAAGGACTGTTCTAAGTGCTGTGGTAGATCCAACCTAATTAATTAATTAATGATGGCATTTGTTAAGTGCCTACTATGTGCAAAGCACTGTTCTAAGCGCTGGGGCGATACAAGGTGATCAGGTTGTCCCACGTGGGGCTCACAGTCTTCAACCCCATTTTACAGATGAGGTAACCGAGGCTCAGAGAAGTTAAGTGACTTGCCCAGTGTCACACAGCAGACATGTGGGGGAGCCGAGATTTGAACCCAACTCCCAAGCCTGTGCTCTTTCCACTGAGCCACGTGACCAGGTGATCAGGTTGGACACAGTCCCTGTCCCACATGGGGCTCACACTCTTAATCCCCATTTCACAGGTGAGGTAACTGAGACACAGAAAAGTGAATAGACGTGCCCGAGGTCACACAGCAGACATGTGGAGGACCCAGAATTAGAACCCAGGTCCTGTTGACCCCCCAGGCCCATGTTCTACCCACTAGGACTTGCTGCTTCTAAGTAAGCACTTACTATGTGCCAAGCACTGTACTAAGCACTGAAGTAGATATAAGATGGGGCTCACAGTCTTAAGTAAGAGGGAGAGGGAGAATGGGTGCTGAATCCCCATTTTGCAGTACTCTCCCTAGGCTGTAAGTCACTGCAGGCTTTTTAAAAGCTACAAATCAAATGGAAACAACGAACGTAGTTACTCTGTAATAATCGTGATTGTGGTCCTTGTGGTCCTTGTTAAGTGCTTACTATTTATTTATTTATATTTATTTATTTATTTATTTATTTTGCTTGTACCTATCTATTCTATTTATTTTATTTTGTTAGGATGTTTGGTTTTGTTCTCTGTCTCCCCCTTTTAGACTGTGAGCCCACTGTTGGGTAGGGACTGTCTCTATATGTTGCCAACTTGTACTTCCCAAGCGCTTAGTACAGTGCTCTGCACACAGTAAGCGCTCAATAAATACAATTGGTTGATTGATGTGCCAAAAAGTGTACTAAGCCCTGGGGTAGATGCAAGATAATCAGGTCGGACACAGTCCACGTCCCACGTGGGACTCACAGTCTAAGTGGAAGGAAGAACTGGTGCTCTGCACACAGTAAGCGCTCAATAAATACGATTGATGATGATTTAACAGACGAGGAAACTAAGGCACAGAGAAGTTGAGTGATTTGACCAAAGTCACACAGCAGGCAAGGAGCGGAGCGAGGACTGGGACCCAAATCCTCTGACTCTAGGTCCATGCTGCATATCGTCATTTGGTGTCAGTCAGTCTGTCATATTTATTGAGTGCTTAATGTGTGCAGAGCACTGTAGTAAGCACTTGGGAGAGTACAATATAACAATGTAACACATTCCAAGCCCACGACAAACTTACAGTCTAGAGGGGGAGCTCTCACAGCGTCCAAAGCATCATGAACTCTGGAGTGGTAAGAAATGTGTAAAAGAATGACCTTCCTCTCCAGTTGCTCACAATTTCATGCCGGTTCCTTCTCTGCTAGCCAAGTGGGGAAATCCACTTGCCATTGCTGGGCCCTCCCATAGGCAATCCAGTCATGATCATCATCATCATCATAATAATGGTATTTGTTAAGCGCTTACTATGTGCAGAGCACTGTTCTAAGCACTGGGGGGATACAAGGTGATCAGGTTGTCCCACGTGGGGCTCACAATCTTAATCCCCATTTTACAGATGAGGTCACTGAGGCCCAGAGAAGTGAAGTGACTTGCCCAAAGTCATACAGCTGACAAGCGGCAGAGTTGGGATTAGAACCCATAATAATAATAATAATAATAATAATAATAATAATAATAATAATGGCAACCGTTCATTCATTCATGAATAAATGACAGGCGAGAACGAGGCACAGTGAGGAGATTAGCGGCAGAGGAGCGGAGAGTGCGGGCTGGGCTGGAGAAGGATTATGATTATGATTATTATGATTTGTTAAGCACTTACTATGTGAAAAGCCCTGTTCTAAGCGCTGGGGAGGTTACAAGGTGATCAGGTTGTCCCACGGGGGGCCTCACAGTCTTCATCCCCATTTTTCAGATGAGGTAACTGAGGCCCAGAGATGTGAAGTGACTTGCCCAAAGTCACACAGCTGACAATCGGCAGTGCCGGGGTTTGAACTCATGACCTCTGACTCCCAAGCTGGTGCTCTTTCCACTGAGCCACAATCATCTCACCAGTAGACCATGTGCGATCCGGAAAACGGTGCCTACTTGGAAAAGCGAGGAACATTTTGTATCATAATAAGTAATTAACATGCTGGGATTTGGTTAGCACTCAGGGCCTCCAGACACAGTAATCCAACTTGGCTTCTGGACAATCAAAGCTGCCATAGTTCTACGCAGGGCTTCCTTCAGGGTAGTGGGGATTACTCAGAGGGCCAGGGTCATTCGTAGAAGGAGCGTGGCTCAGTGGAAAGAGCACAGGCTTCGGAGTCAGAGGTCATGGGTTCAAATCCTGGCTCCGCCAATTGTCAGCTGTGTGACTTTGGGCAAGTCACTTCACTTCTCTGGGCCTCAGTTACCTCATCTGTAAAATGAGCATTAAGACTGTGAGCCCCCCTGTGGGACAACCTGATCACCTTGTAACCTCCCCAGCGCTTAGAACATAGTAAGCACTTAATAAATGCCATCATTATTATTATTATTCACCCCAGCAGCACTACTCTTCTTCTTAGAAAACTGAAAATTAGTCTAAATTCCCTTTCTGTAGCGTCGACCCCAAAGCACCACAGCATTTCCCCTTTAGCTTGTATAATCGACTAATGAGAGTGCTGATCCGTGGCCCCTAAATAGCCTGTCTGCAGGCTTTGTCACTATGAATCAGTTTGAAATTCGCCTTTCATCTGAATCATTTCCCGAGTCATTTCTGGGACTCTCCAGCCAGGATCGTGCCTGTTCAGCTAATAGATTCCACACCCAAAATCTGTCATTGGGTGGTGTCTGTGAGTGAGTGAGTGAGAGAGAGCTCGAGTGTGTGTGTGTGTATGTTTGTGTGATAGAGAAAAAGAGTGTGTTTGTGAGAGGAAAAAGTAGAAAGATAAAGAGTGTGAGAGGAAAAAATAGAGAAAGAAAAAGAGAGAGTGTGAGCAAAATAGAGAGAGAGTTTGTGAGAGAAAAAATAGAGAAAACGAGAGAGTGGGTGAGAGAAAAAATAGAGAGAATGGGGGAGAGAAAAAATAGAAAAAGAGAGTGTGAGAGAAAAAAAGAGAAAAAGAGTGGGTGAGAGAAAAAATAGAAAAAGAGTGTGTGAGAAAAAATTAGAGAAAAAGAAAGTGGGTGAGAGAAAAAAATGGAAAAAGAGAGTGTGTGAGAGAAAAAAGAGTTAAAGAGAGTGGGTGAGAGAAAAAATGGAAAGAGTGTTTGAGAAAAAATAGAAAAAGAGTGTGTAAGAGAAAATAATAGCGAGAGAGGAAGAAAGAGAGAATGAATATTCAGGATGAGTGTATACCATTCTGAAAAGAGCAGAACAGAGAATGCTGCTTTGGAAAAAATATCTTAAAAATCTGAAAATCAGCAGCAGCGCAGTACCTACCCAAGAGAAAGCATGGAACACCATGGGGAGACCGTGTAGAATTCTGCAAAAGGCATGAAGCCCGGCGAGCTGGACGGAGGAGAAGTGGGCCTCCGGAGACGAGGAGCCCACGCGTGCTCTTGCCTGCCCCGTGAACGCATTGTGCCCTCCGGTGCCATCCACTGACTGTTCTTTTCTCTCCTGCTGTAGAGTCATTCGCCATACCTCTCGGGTCTGTACGGAGCTTCCCGGGTTGGCGCATTCCCGCATCAGCACTCCGTAAGTGCCACGCTCTTCTCTGCCCTGCCTGCTCCTTGCTTTCCCCGCCTGAGGCGGCTGGTACCCCTGTGGCCCTTTCCAGCAGCCCTCCTCAGTGAGGACTCCGTTCCCCAGCGGCGGGATATCGTCCATGACGGCTGGGCGTTAGCCCGCCTGGCCTCGAGCTGCCGGTAGTCGCCGCGGATTCGGGGAAAGGAAATGCCGGAGTGCCAAGGGGCATCCAGGGGCAACCAGGAGCAGCTCCCCAGCCAAGAGCTAGTGGCGGTGATCTTGGACCACCCTTTCCCTAACGGAAGGAATTAGGGAGAGACGAAGGATGGAATTGAGGAACAGAGAGATGGAGAACATAGTAGTTTGCGGGCCAGAGTGGGACCCCCAAACCTCCTTTCCGTGTACCTCTTGCGTCTCCCGGAGACACCTGGCATCTAACTCCCACCTTGGTTATCCCACTTTTGCCATTTGCCATCCAGTTGCATGAACCTTTGGGACGAGGCTCCTCCTTCGTCATTGTCGGATCGTAGGTCCCGACGCGGGGTGGCCACAGAAGCGACTCTGTGGTGCCTCACTGACACGCTCGGTGAAGTAGCCAGGGTAACGGGCTTTCTTTGGTCTCAAGGAACGTTTCCCATTTTGTCTCGGTAACCTTCCCGGCGCCCCTCGCCTTCTGGTAGCAGGAGGTGGAAGGAATCGTCACCCTGTACCGGTCAGAGTGATGCCACAGAGGCGGTCTGGTTAAAAAGGGTCAAGGATGGATGGAAGAGGTGTTTGCGCGTGAAGATTCCCCTGAATTTGACAGTCGGCTAGCCGGAGGGGCCGAGGCTAACGATCTCAGTTTTGGGGGCAGTAAGGAAGCTGACTTGAGGCTCATTTTTGAATCTGCCGCCGGGAGTCATTGACACCTTCAACGTAAGCGAAGGAAAGGGGGGAAAAAAGATCTGGCTCATGTTGCTGTTTTATGCAGTGAAGCGATACTGCTTGAGTAAATAGCCGAAGGTAATTTTATTCAGGGGACCTGTGGGAAGGGTTGGTCAGATGTTAGACTCATGCCTTGAGAATGCCAGACCTCCAGCAAATAGAGCCTCCGGGGCAAACAGTAACCGTGAGAGAGCTGAGGGAAGAATCAAGTGCCAATGGGGCCCTGAATTGAGAGAATTCTTAACTCATGGGAAGATCAAAGTTGGAATGGCACTATGTTGGCACAGTTGTCAATGGACAGAGGATGGTACTAAATTCAGTGCCTACTAGGGCATTGGACCCAGCGTCAGGTTTTAACGTAGGGGGTGGATGGAGACTTTGGAGAGGGGCTAGAGGAGACCTCTGGAGTTGAAAGGAGAGCTTAAAACAAGGACCTAAGAAGAAGGCCTTAAGAAACTAAGAAGATCCATCATGGAAAGGGGAAAATTGGGAAATAGGCCTTAGAAGGCCTTACTGCTGAAGGGAAACCAGTTCTCCTTATCCATTGAGCATAGGCTAAAAATAAAGGTCTGTTCGCGACATCTGGGATTATGGTAGCTTGTAAGGAAGAACTTGCCGTGGGAGAGATTGCTAGGCACTAAAGCAGCTTGTAGAGGAAGGGTGGGGTGTCTGTTGATCCGTAATAATACGACGGGACCACGTCTTTCCGGGATGCTAAAAGGGGCTGTAGAGACTTGCCCGGAATTCCTTTCAGAGTGATGTCTGAAGGTCTCCTTACTCTGATTTTATGTTATCTTTGTAAACTCTTCCTCTTTAATGTTTGCATTCGCCCGGGGCCATTTTGGAGGGCGACACTGTGATGCTTGTGAGAGGCGAAAATCGTTGACCCTGGAATGAAATTGGATGAGGGTGAGGCCGTGCAAAGACAGGACGCTGGTGGTGAACTTCACGCACACTGCGTTCGGTTGCAGGGACTTTGTATATATAGTGCTTTCTTCCGCTGGACACTTTTCAAAATGAGACCGTGTGAAACTCTGGAAGAGAGGAGGAGGGTTAATAGTGCATGGGAGCTGGGTTGAAAACTTAGTCTTTTTCCTTCCAAACTGCATAACGGTACTTATTGGGAAGCAGCGTGGCTCAGTGGAAAGAGCATGGGCTTTGGAGTCAGAGGTCATGGGTTCAAATCCCGGCTCCGCCAATTGCCAGCTGTGTGACTTTGGGCAAGTCACTTAACTTCTCTGGGCCTCAGTTCCCTCATCTGTAAAATGGGGATGAAGACTGTGAGCCCCCCGTGGGACAACCTGATCACCTTGTAACCTCCCCAGTGCTTAGAACAGTGCTTTGCACATAGTAAGCATTTAATAAATGCCATCACTATTATTATTATTATTGTTGGGGTTGGTGTGTTATGTTGCAAGGAAAAAATGGTTGGAAAAAATGCCAGGCAAGTTAGATTAGGCTACAACTCCAACTGGTCATTTTTTTTTGTTTTGTTTTGATTCATCCAATCGTATTTATTGAGCGCTTACTGTGTGCAAAGCACTGTACGAAGCATTTTTTTTTCACCCCATTCCTAAAACTGTAGATGAAGTGAGGTAGGAGATTATGGTGGATGCTTGGTTTTCTAGATGGCTTTACATTATTTTGAGTCAGTCCTCCACTGGAGAAAATGAAACATAACTGAAGTGCAAACTTTGCATGATCCTCAACATAATAAGGGCATTATTGAGTGCTTTGCACACAGTAAGCACTTAACAAATGTTGTTATTATTATTATTATTATTATTATTATTATTATTGAGTGCCTGAGGCAAATAGCCCTACTTTCTTCACAGCATTTTTTAATGCAGGTTTCAATTAAGCAGTCATCCGAGTCAAAACGTGGCAGTGAGTGTACTGAGTGAAGCACTGAATGTCTTACCAGATGCTGCTTTTATTCACATATAGTACTGATGCTGGTCCCTGTTTTGAAAAAGAGGTGTAAAGATACATATCTTTGTATTTATCCCAGGCTTTGAACAGCGCGGCACATAGTAAGTGCTTAACAAATACCATAATTATTATTATTATCCTCCCTTAAATTATGTCTAGATGCATTCAGTTCATTCTCTTGTGACGTGGGAGTTGCATTCATGATGAATCAATCAGTCAATGGTGTTTATTGAGCACTTACTGTGTGCAGAGCACTGTACTGAATGCTTGGGAGAGGACAGTGCAGCAGAGTCAGTAGACACGCTCCCTTTCATTCATTCATTCAATCGTATTTATTGAGCGCTTACTGTGTGCAGAACAGTGTACTAAGTGCTTGGGAATATAGAGACGGTCCCTACCCATCGAGTTTACAGTCTAGAGGATGAACCCCACAAAAAGGAAAACTGTGTGGGATGTGTATCCTTGTGAGTTGGGATTTTAAAATTCCACTGGGTTGGCTAAAATTGGCTAAGAAATTACTGTGAGGATAAGTAGGGAAATTGAAGAAAACAGGTTCAGTTGTAAACTTGCAAAAAACCTTTCCAAGTGATGGCCATCTCACCCTTCTTGCTGAGAGCTGAGTAAATTGAAATCAGCTTTCTTTATATTCTCCCAATAGAAATGAAGGGGGCTGAATTACTGAGTAGCATATTAGCAGAAAGAAAAACTCAGTATTCCACCCAGTAAGCAAGGAAGCTGATGAAGCTGTCAGGGTAGGATATGATAAGTGCTTGGATCAGCACAGTAGCAGTTTGGATGGAGAGGAAAGGGCGGATTTTAGCGATGCTGTGAAGTTAGAACTGACAGGATGTGGTGAAAGATTGAATATGTGGATTGAAAGAGAGAGATAAGTCGAGGGTAATGCGAAGAGTATGGGCTTGTAAGACAGGGAGGATGGTGGTTCTGTCTACAGTGATGGGAAAGTCAGCGGAAGGACAGGGTTTGGTCACGCTAAGCTTGAGGTGTTGGCTGGATGTATTTATTGAGTGCTTACTGTGCACAGAGCACCATAACAAGCACTTGGGAGAGTACAACACAACAATATAACTCATTCCCCGCCCACAATAAACTTACAGTCTAGAGGGGTGGACAGACATTAATATAAATAAATTATAGATACATACCTAAGTGCTGTAGGGGTGGGGAACAAAGGGAATAAGTTAGATGCAGAAGGGAATAGAAAAAGGGGAAATGAGGGTTTAGTCAGGGAAGGACTCTTGGAGATGGGCCTTTAATAAGATTCTAAAGATGGAGAGAATAATTCTTTGTCAGATTCATTCATTCAATCATATTTACTGAGCGCTTACTGTGTGCAGAGCACTGGACTAAGCACTTGGGAAGTACAAGTTGGCAGTCAGATGTGAAGAGGGAGGACGCTTCAGACCAGAAGCATGGCCGGAGTGAGAGGTGAGCGGTGAGATGGATGAGATGGAAGTACTCTGAGTGGGTTAGCGTTAGAGGCGTGAAGTGTGCGGGCTGGGTTGTAGTAAGAGAGTAGCGAAGTGAGGTAGGAGGGGGCAAGGTGATTGACTGCTTTAAAGCCGGTGATAGGCAGTTTTTATTTGATGTGACGGTGGATGGGCAACCACCAGAAGTGCTTGAGGAGTGGGAACATTTATGGAAAAATGATCCGGGCAGCAGAGTGAAGTATGGACTGGAGTGGGGAGAGACAAGAGGCAGGGAGGTCAGCAAGAGGCTGATACAGTGATCAAGGCGAGAAAGTAAGTGATTGAATTAATTCATTCAATCGTATTTATTCAATTGTATTTATTGAGCACTTATTGTGTGCAGAGCACTGTACTAAGCGCTTGGGACGTACAAGTCGGCAACATATATAAGATGGTCCCTACCCAACAACGGGATCACAGTCTAGAAGGGGGAGACAGGCAACAAAACAAAACATGTAGACAGATGTTAAGTCGTCAGAACAAACAGAATTAAAGCAGAGAAGTGACTTGTCCAAAGTCATACAGCTGACAATTGGTGGAGCTGGCATTTGAACCCATGACCTCTGACTCCGAAGCCCTTACTCTTTCCACTGAGCCACTCTGCTTCCAAGAGAAGCTACTCGCCCACGGAGGTAATAATAATAATGGTGGTATTTGTTAAGCGCTTACTATGTGCCAAGCACTGTTCTAAGCACCGGGGGAGACACGAGGTCTTCAGGTTGTCCCACGTGGGGCTCACAGTCTTCATCCCCATTTTCCAGATGAGGGAACTGAGACCCAGAAGTGGTGGTATGTGGTAGCCGTTTGGATGGAGAGGAAAGGGAGGATTTTAGCGATGTTGTGAAGGTGGGACCGACAGGATTTGGTGATGGATTGAATATGTGGGTTGAAAGAGAGAGAGGAGTCGAGGATAACGCCAAGGTCATGGGCTTGTGAGACAGGAAGGATGGTGGTGCCGTCTACAGTGATGGGAAAGTCAGGGGAAGACAGGGTTTGGGTGGGAAGATAAGGAGTTCTGTTTTGGACACGTTAAATTTGAGGTGATGGCAGGACAGCCAAGCGGTGATGTCTTGAATGCAGGAGGAAACACGAGACTGCAGAGAGGGAGAGCGATCAGGGCTGGAGATGTAGATTTGAGAATCATCCACGCAGAGGTGGTAGTTAAAGCCATGGGAGCAAAGGAGTTCTCCAAGGGAGGTGGTGTAGATGGAGAATAGAAGGGGACCCAGACCTGAACCTTGAGGGCTCCCCCACAGTTAGGGGGTGGGAGGTAGAGGAGGAGCCACCGAAAGGGCCTGAGAATGAACGGCCAGAGAGATAGGAGGAGAATCAGAAGACAGTGTCAGTGAAGCTGAGGTTGGATAATGTTTCCAGGAGAAAGTGGTGGTCGACCTTGTTGAAGGCAGCTGAGAGGTTGAGGAGGATTAGGCCAGTGTAGAGGCCAGCAGGAGCTCATTTGTGTCCTCTTAGAAGGCGATTTCTGTGGAGTGAAGGGGACAGAAACCAGATTGGAGGGAGTCAAGAAGAGAATTGGAGGAGAAGAACTTGAGAGAGCGGGTGTAGACAACTCGCTCAAGGAGTTTGGAGAGGAAGGGTAGGAGGGAGTTGGGGCAATAACCGGAGGGAGCTGTGGGGTGAAGGGAGGGTTTTTTTTAGGCTAGGGGAGACACGAGCCTGTTTGAAAGCAGTGGGAAAGAAACCACTGGAGAGTGAACTGTTGAAGATGGCAGTGAGGGAGGGAAGAAGGGGTGGGGGGGGCAAGTGTTTTGATAAAGTGCAAAGGGATGGGGTTGGATGCACAGGAGGAGGGGGTGGATTTTGAGAGATACCGCTGGGAACGATGGGAGGGCCTGGAGAAGAGCAGGGGAAATTTGGGGGAGATCATGCCTGATAGTGTCAATTTTCTCAATAAAGTAGGTAGCCGGGTCATTAGGGATGAGGGGTAGGGAGGAAGGGAGATAGGGAGTTTGAGAAGAGAGTTAAGAATCTGGAACAACTGGCGAGGGCATTGGGCATGGGTGTCTATAAGGATGGAGAAATAATTTTGCTGGGCAGATAAGAGGGCAGAATCAAAACACGCAAGGGTGAAGATGAGGTGGACGAAGTTGGCCTGATCCCTAGATTTCCACGAGCAGCGCTCTGTGGCTCGTGTACAGAAGCAAAGGAAGTGAACTGTAGAGGTGATGCAGGGCTGCGGATCCAGGGCGCCTCAAACCCGCCAGACAGTGACTCTCCCCCACTTCAAAGCCTTACAGAAGGCTCATCTCCTCCGAGAGGCCTTCCCAGACTAAACCCCACTTTTCCTCATCTCCCATTCCCTTCTGCATCGCCCTGACTTGCTCCCTTTGCTCTTCCTCCCATCCCAGCCCCACAACACCTATGTACATATGTGTTATTTTATTTATTTGAATTGATGTCTGCCTCCCCGACTCTAGAAAAACAACGTGGCTCAGAGGTAAGAGCCTGTCCTTGGGAGTCAGAGGTTGTGGGTTCTAATCCCGGCTCCGCCACTTGTCTGCTGTGTAACTTTGGGCAAGTCACTTAACTTCTCTGTGCCTCTGTTCCCTCTTCTGTGAAATGGGGATTAAGACTGTGAGCCCCACATGGGACAACCTGATAACTTTGTGTCTATCCCAGCTCTTAGAACAGTGCTTGGCACATAGTAAGTGCTTAACAAATACCATCATCATTATTATTATTAGACTGTAAGCCCGTTGTGGGCAGGGAATGTGTCTGTTTATTGCTGTATTGTACTCTCCCAAGCACTTAGTTCAGCGCTCTGCACACAGAAAGCACTCAATATATACGATTGAATGAATTAATTAATGAATGAATGAACGAGGGGACAGGAGCGAGTGAGTTGAGTTCGGTAGAGAGGGTGGAATTGAGGTCATTAATTAGATCATCAAGGGAAGGTAGTTCTAATCCTGGCTCCACCACTTGTCTGCTGTGTAACTTTGGGCAAGTCACTTAACTTCTCTGTGCCTCTGTTCCCTCTTCTGTGAAATGGGGATTAAGACTGTGAGCCCCATATGGGACAACCTGATAACTTTGTGTCTATCCCAGATCTTAGAACAGTGCTTGGCACATAGTAAGCGCTTAACAAATACCATAATAATAATTATTATTATGATTGTTGTCATTCTCTGGGCCTCAGTGACCTCATCTGTAAAATGGGGATCGAAACTGTGAGCCTTATGCAATTTGTTTATATCTACCCCAGCACTTAGTACAGTGCCTGGCGTGTAATGTACAGTGCATTTGTAAGTGTAACAAATGCCACAATTATTATTATTTGGGATGTCAGGAGTTAATCGTAGAAGGCTCATTGTTGAAGGAGGATCTTGAACATAATAATAATAATAATGATGATGATGATGATGGCATTTGTTAAGCACTTACTATGTGTCAAGCACTGTTCTAAGTGCTGGGATAGATACAAGCTAATCAGGTTGGAACCCAATCCCTGTCCCACATGGGGCTCACGGTCTTAATCCCCATTTTACAGATGGGGTAACGTGGTTCATTCATTCATTCATTCAATTGTATTTATTGAGCACTTACTGTATGCAGAGCACTGTACTAAGAGCTTGGGAGCTCAGGGAAGTGAAGTGACTCACCCAAGGTCACACAGCAGGCAAGTGGCAGAGCCAGGAGTAGAATCCAGGTCGTTCTGACTCCGAGGCTCCATCCTCTAGGCCGAGCTGATTCCCTGGAGCAGAGAGAGTTGTTCCAAATGACAATTTAACACGCTATCCATGCAATAGCAAATAATGTAGACTGGAGATTGACTTGATTATCTTGTATCTACCCCAGCACTTATTACAGTGCTTGGCGCATAATAAGGGCTTAATTACTGTTACTATTATTGGAGCCATCCCACCCTCAGCCCTACAGCACTTAGGTTCAGATCTGTAACTTATTCATCTATATTAATGCTTGTCTCCCCTTCTAGACTTGGAGAAGCAGCATGGCTTAGTGGAAAGAGCCAGGGCTTTGGAGTCAGAGGTCATGGGTTCAAATTCTGTCTCCGCCAATTGTCAGCTGTGTGACTTTGGGAAAGTCACGTCACTTCTCTGTGCCTGTTACCTCATCTGTAAAATGGGGATTAAGCCCCCCGTGAGCCCCCCGTGGGACAACCTGATCACCTTGTAACCTCCCCAGCACTTAGATCGTTGCTTTGCACATAGTAAGCGCTTAATAAATGCCATTATTATTATTATTATTATTATTATTAGACTGTATGCTCATTGTAGGCAGGGAATGTGTCTGTTTATTGTTATACTGTACTTTCCCAAGCACTTAATTCAGTGTTCTGCACACAGTAAGTGCTCAGATAACAGGTTAAGATAATCAGTGTTCTGATTGATTGAGAGAGGAAGAGATCGGAGACCTTTAGACCGTAGGCTCCTTGTTGTAGGGATTGTGCTTACTAACTTTGTTGTACAGTACTCTCCCAAGCTATTAGTAATAATAATGATGGTATTTGTTAAGCGCTTACTATGTGCCAAGCCCCGTTCTCATGCTGGGGTGGATACAAGGTGATCAGGTTGTCCCACGTGGGGCTCACGGTCTTAATTCCCATTTTACAGACGAGGGAACTGGGGCACAGAAAAGTTAAGTGACTTGCCCAAAGTAACACAGCTGACAAGTGGCGGAGCAGGGATTAGAACCCATGACCTCTGACGACCAAGCCTGGACTCTTTCCACTGAGCCATGCTGCTTCCAATGTGGGACAGGAACTGTCCATCCCAATTTGCTAGGATCCACCCCAGCGCTCAGTACAGTGCCTGGCACATAGTAAGTGCTGAACCAATACCATTATTGTTGTTGTGCTCTGCACGCAATAAGTGCTCGATAAATAGCATCAATTGCGGCAGGGCCCTACAAGAAAGCCCAGAAAACTTCACATGGGCCGTTGTCCTTGTTCCAACTATTGAGGAAGCTACCACAGCAGCCAGAGCCATAAAAGTGGCAAAACACCTGGGCCTGATGATAAAACTGCTGAGAGTTACAAGGATGGGGGGAGTATACTGGGCCACAAAATGTTCCGCAATTTATGGAGCACTGAAGCGTTACCCCAGGATCCCAAGATGCTCCGTACCGCCGTCTTCAAGGGGGAAGGTGGAAGATCTTTTTAGACTCCCCCTTTTAGACTGTGAGCCCACTGTTGGGTAGGGACTGTCTCTATGTGTTGCCATCGTGTACTTCCCAAGCACTTAGTACAGTGGTCTGCACACAGTAAGCGCTTAATAAATACGATTGATGATGATGAAGATCTCAGACTGTGGTAACCACTGTGCTCTGTCACAGCTCCCCACTTAGGATCTCTAACCAGCCTCATTCGGATCCAGCCAATGATGAATGTTGCTGACTGCAGGCTCCTGGAATCGCAGCATGCCTGCTGTGTGACCTTGGGCAGGTCACTCAACTTCTCAGGGCCTCCGCTCCCTCATCTGCACAATTGGGGGTTCATCATCATCATCATCAATCGTATTTATTGAGTGCTTACTATGTGCAGAGCACTGTACTAAGCGCTTGGGAAGTACAAATTGGCAACATATAGAGACAGTCCCTACCCAACAGTGGGCTCACAGTCTAAAAGGGGGAGACAGAGAACAAAACCAAACATACTAACAAAATAAAATAAATAGAATAGATATGTACAAGTAAAATAAATAAATAAATAGAGTAATAAATATGGACAAACATATATACATATATACAGGTGCTGTGGGGAAGGGAAGGAGGTAAGAAGGGGGGGATGGAGAGGGGGGCGAGGGGGAGAGGAAGGAAGGGGCTCAGTCTGGGAAGGCCTCCTGGAGGAGGTGAGCTCTCAATAGGGCCTTGAAGGGAGGAAGAGAGCTAGCTTGGCGGATGGGCAGAGGGAGGGCATTCCGGGCCCGGGGGATGACGTGGGTCGGGGGTCGATGGCGGGACAGGCGAGAACGAGGTACAGTGAGGAGATTAGTGGCGGAGGAGCGGAGGGTGCGGGCTGGGCTGGAGAAGGACAGAAGGGAGGTGAGGTAGGAGGGGGCGAGGGGATGGACAGCCTTGAAGCCCAGGGTGAGGAGTTTCAGTACCTGTCCTCCCTCCTACTTAGACAGCGAGTCTCCTGTGGGACTGGATGATTTGATTTCTACCCTAGTAGTGCCCAGTGCTTGGCACCTACATAGTAAGTGCCTAAAAAATCCCACAGTTATTTCAGCCACAGCGTGCACCTGTGTGCCGTTTGCAGGAGACGTGCAGGGAGTGGCTAGCCTACTCACCATGCCTTAGGTTCTTGAGAAGCAGCGAGGCCCAGTGGAATACGCACGGGCCTGGAAGTGAAAAGATCTGGGTTCTAATCCTGACTCCATCACTTGTCTGCTGTGTGACCTTGGCCGAGTCGCGTAACTTCTCTGAGCCTCAGTTCCCTCATCTGGAAAATGGGAATACCTAAGCACCCTCTTATTTAGACTGTGAGCCCCATGGGGGACCTGATTATTTTGTATCTACCCCAGTGCCTGACACTAAGTGCTTAATGAATACCACAGTGATTATCATTACGATCGTCCTCATCGCCCCCGCCGACGTCTTGCTCATTCCCGCCCACCTCGTATCTAATGGACCCCGACTTCTCCCCGTCTTCAAACCCGTCTGCAATCTCATCTGGTCCGGTAGTTTTTCCCATCTTCACTTCTAAACTCTCCACCCTCCATTCTTCCAACTGCCCCATTAGCAATTCTCCGCCACTTAAGTACTGACAATCCACCAGAACCGTTCCGTACGTATCGTCTTACTCTAGCATTTCTTCCTATCTATAGACGATTTTAGCGCCTGTGCGTTCCGAGCTAGATTGTAAACTCCTCGCGGGCAGGGATCATGTCTGTTAATTCTGTTGTACTGTCCCAAGAATGTGGGTATTGTGCTGTGCACACAGTAGGTGATCAATAAGTGCACTTGACTGACAGACAAGGAAGTAGTAAAGCAAATCGAGAAGGCCAGCTTACCTTCCTGGAAACTGGCCTTAGCATGGTGGCAATATGCCAGTATGGTGCCTGGCACATAGCAGCCGTATGGCTCAGTGGAAAGAGCCCAGGCTTTGGAGTCAGAGGTCATGGGTTCAAATCCTGGCTCCGCCAATTGTCAGCTGTGTGACTTTGGGCAAGTCACTTCACTTCTCTGGGCCTCAGTTACCTCATCTGTAAAATGGGGACTAAGACTGTGAGCCCCCCGTGGGACAACCTGATCACCCTGTAACTTCCCCAGTGCTTAGAACAGTGCTTTGCATGTAGTTAGCGCTTAATAAAATGCCATTATTATTATTAGTAGTAGTAGTAGTAGTAAGCATTTAATGAATAGCATTTAAAAACACAGAATTGGGTTTCCCACCAGACTGAAGGCTTACAGAGCTGAGGTGCTGCGACAGCACTACTGGCTTATTGGTGGTGGTGGTGTTTTAAATACATTTGCTGAGCGCTGCTTATGTGCCAGACACTGTACTAAGCACTGGGGTAGATACAAAGTAGGTTGGACATGGTCCATTGCCCCCATCAATCAATCAATCAATCGTATTTATTGAGCGCTTACTGTATGCAGAGCACTGTACTAAGCGCTTGGGAAGTACAAGTTGGCAACATATAGAGACGGTCCCTACCCAACAGTGGGCTCACCCACAGGAGGTTCATTGTCTCAATCCCCACTTTACAGATGAGGTAACTGAGGCCCAGAGAAGTGAAATGACTCGTCTAAGGTCACCCAGCCGACACGTGGCGGAGCTGAGATTAGAACCCAGGTCCTTCGGACTCCCAGGACCAGGCAGGAAGGCTGACAAACCATAAAGGCTTGGAACAAAGCCAGTCCACCGGCACTGAAGCTCATCTCCCCACAGTTTTCCTGGATGGGACTTGGGAGAAGAACAGATCCAGGCGGTTACCCAACCAGCTGCTAGAGGGATGGGGCAACCCAAAACCAAGGAAACTAGAGGAAGCGGCCCAGGGATGGAAGAGACCAAAACCGCGGCTGATGCGGCGTCACAGCCGATGGCCGGGAGAGAACTGTGGCTGATGAGTAGGCTTAACAGCCCGCAGTGAAGAAAAAAAGAGTGGCTCTTTTCTTTCCCCTCCTTTTTATGGTATGCTTACTATGTGCCAGGCACTGTACTAAGTGCTGGGGCAATAATAATAATAACGATGGCATTTATTAAGCGCTTACTATGTGCAAAGCACCGTTCTAAGTGCTGGGGAGGTTACAAGGTGATCAGGTTGTCCCACGGGGGGCTCACAGTCTTCATCCCCATTTTCCAGATGAGGTCACTGAGGCCCAGAGAAGTGAAGTGACCTGCCCAAAGTCACACAGCTGACAACTGGCGGAGCCGGGATTTGACCCCATGACCTCTGACTCCAAAGCCCGGGCTCTTTCCACTGAGCCACGCTGCTTCTCTTGATACAAGAGCCACGCTGCTTCTCATGGTTAGATACAAGCTAATCAGGTTGGACACAGTCCGGGTCCCGTTTGGTACTCACAGTCTTAATTCCCATTTTTCAGAGGAGATAACTGAGGCCCAGAGAAGCAAAGTGACTTGCCCAAGATCACACAGCAGACAAGTGGCGGAGCTGGGATTAGAACCCAGGTCCCCTGACACCCAGGCTCTGGGCTGTGCCCACTAGGGCCACGCTACTAGGACAGAACCAAAGCTTTAAGATGGAGAAATGGGGATAAAACCGAAAACAACCCCCGAGTGCTGCAAACCACAGACAGAACGAAACAACAAGTGATGGTCTTTCTATGTGCCGAGTGCGGTCAGGCCTGTGAGACCCATTCCTTGCCAGAGTTCTCTCATTCAGTCATTCAAATGGTATTTATTGAGCGCTTACCGTGTGCAGAGCACTGTCCTAAGCACTTGGGGAAAGTACAGTACAAGAGTAAACAGTGACATTCCCTGCCCACAACAAGCTTACAGTCTAGTGGGGGCGGAGACAGACATTAATACAAATAAATATAATGACAGATATTTACACAAGTGCTGTGGGGCTGGGAGGGGGGAAGAGCAAAGAGAGCAAGTCAGGGCGATGCAGAAGGGAGTGGGAGATGAGGAAAATCAATCATCATCATCATCATCAATTGTATTTATTGAGCGCTTACTGTGTGCAGAGCACTGTACTAAGCGCTTGGGAAGTACAAGCTGGCAACATATAGAGACAGTCCCTACCCATCAGTGGGCTCACAGTCTAGAAGGGGGAGACAGAGAACAAAACCAAACATACTAACAAAATAAAAGAAATAGAATAGATAGGTACAAGTAAAATAAATAAATAAGTGGGGGCTTAGTCTGGGAGAGTTCATCTACAGGTCTAGGAGTCAGAAGTCCCAGGCCTGGACTCTTTCCACTAGGCCATACTGCTGCTCGAGACATCGAAAGAGGAGGAAAAAATACAATTATTCCAGGGCGAGATCAGGGACTGCCACTAAAGAGGAAGCACGCCTAGACCACCAGAAAGTCACTCGTTCGGTGCATTTTCCACAGCATTAATCACCTTATCCTCTTCCCCGCCACCCCAGGACACAATGTCCTAAGCAAATGACTTGCTCATGATACAGCCACCCACTCGAACTAATTATTATTTATTCTACTTCTACAGCTCACGCTGTGGTATAGAGAGACCCGGCCGTGTGTTCATACAAACTTCCCCAACGCCTGAGTCATCACTCGGGCATTTCCCAGGGCCGGCTTCCCGGACCGTAGCCAAGGATTTCGAGGAGGCGGTCGCTGTTCTGTGTCCTCAGCCAGGAAATAGCCGCATATTCCGAAGATGACTCTCGGAGCAGATTATTTCCCAGACAGACGGCGGCGGATAGGGACAACCAGCAGTCGGCGACTTCCATCAGCTCGTTTGCGGATAAATACTATCGCTCGATCAATCAGTGGGATTTATTGAGCGCTTACTACGTGCGGAGCGCCGTACTAAGTGCTTGGGAGAATACAGTTCGGCAGAATTGGCAGACACGTTCCCTGTCTGTGACGAGCTTTACGGTCTAGAAGGTTTCGTGCTAGGATTTCACGCCGTGTGTGGCGGTCACGGGGTTTTAGCCACCGGTCTACTCGCCTCCCCATTTGAGGAAAGTTTCTGTTTTCACAGCTCGGCTTTTCACCTTCGGGTTGTTTTTCAGGTAGCGATTGGGTTCGTCGGGTTTCTCCTGGAGGTAGAATAATCTGGGAAGAACCAGCAGGACTTGCCTGCCTAGCTTGGTCGGGATAAGAAACAAAATGCCCACACTTGATTTTCCTTCTGAATGAATCACTGGTTTAATGAGCTCATTTCTCAGAAGGAGCCAGGTGGTGCAGTGCTTCCCGTTGTGGTGTTTCACCTTAAAGACGAAGCGTTCCGTGTTTTGAGCGGTCACCTTTTTCCAAGGAATTGGCTCCGTTTTTCTGGGTCGGAAGTGAGTCAGCGGAGCCTTGGACCTGATTGAAAAGTCACCTTTCATTATCCAGGCATCTGGTGATGTTCTTCAGGGTCAAGAACTCAAAAGCTAGCATAACTCATTTGTCCTTTTGGGGGTTTTACAAGGATACAATGTGCTACTTCCTTAAAACTACTTTTCAGTGAATCCCAATTCACATGGAACCAAATCTCACTTTTGAAATTTCAGCTGGGCTTTCAACAACACCTCTCTAAGCTGGAGATCCACTTCCAAGCAGGGTTTATTAAAATGTGGCTTCTTCCTCCCTTCTCTGCCCTTCCAGCCCTCCGTTCTAACTCCTCTTATTTTCTCCACTCTACCTCATCTCCTTTTCCTTCCTCCTCTCTTCCTAACCTCTTTGGTTCCACATCTTCTTTCAGGACTCTCGGCTCTCACTCTTTCAGAAACAAACTACTACGAATAATAATGATTGCTGTATTTGTTAAGCGCTTACTATTTTATTTTGTTAGTATGTTTGGTTTTGTTCTCTGTCTCCCCCTTTTAGACTGTGAGCCCACTGTTGGGTAGGGACTGTCTCTATATGTTGCCAATTTGTACTTCCCAAGCGCTTAGTACAGTGCTCTACATAGTAAGCACTCAATAAATACGATTGATGATGATGATGATGCCCGGCCCTGCTCTAAACGCTGGGGTGGATACAAGCAAATTGGGTTGGACACAGTCTCTGTCCCTCATGGGGATCACAGTCTTAATCCCCATTTTACAGATGAGGTAAATGAGGCACAGAAGTGAAGGGACTTGCCCAAAGTTACAGAGCAGGCCTGAGGCGAAGCGGGATTAGAATCCAGAGCCTTCTGATTCTAGGCCCAAGCTCTATCCACTAGATCACACTTCTAAGCCTCTCCCTTCCCGTATTTCTGCTTGAAAATAAAGCTACCATAGGGCCCCACAACAGTCAAGTTTCCTAACATCATCACCAATGGCATTTAATAATAATAATGGCATTTATTAAGCACTGTGTGCAAAGCACTTTTCTAAGCGCTGGGGAGGTTACAAGGTGATCAGGTTGTCCCACAGGGGGCTCACAGTCTTAATCCCCATTTTACAGATGAGGGAACTGAGGCCCAGAGAAGTGAAGTGACTTGCCTAAAGTCACACAGCTGGGATTTGAACCCATGACCTGCGACTCCAAAGCCCGGGCTCTTTTCCACTGAGCCACGCTGCTTCTCTATTTATTGAGCGCTTACTGTGCAGAAAGTACTGTTAAGCGCGCTAACAGAATGCTAAGCCCTCTCTGGTCAGTAAAATGGAGGGAGCGCTGGCCGGTCTGGTTGGCAAAGAGCCCACTTGCATTTTGGGGGGCCGGTGCCCCCTTTCACAAATTTCATCATGGCCCTAGTGGATAGAGCCCTGGGAGTCAGAAGGTCATGGGCTCTAACCCCAGATCTGCCACTTGTGTGCTGTGTCACCTTGGACGAGTCACTTCCCTTCTCCGCGCTTCAGTTCCCTCATCTGTCAAATGGGGATTAAGACTGTGAGCCCCGTGTGGGACAGGGACTGTGTCCAACCCGATTTGTTTGTATCCCCCCCCCCCCGCCCCCAGTGCTTAGTAATAATAATAATAATAATAATTATGACATTTGTTAAGTGTTTACTATGTGCAAAGCACTGTTCTAAGCACCGGGGGTGATCACGTTGTCCTACGTGGGGCTCACAGTCTTAATCCCCATTTTCCAGACGAGGTAGCTGAGGCTCAGAGAAGTTAAGTGACTTGCCCAAGGTCACACAGCAGACATGTGCAGTACAGTGCTCTGCACACAGTAAGCGCTCAATAAATACAATTGATTGATGCAGAGAAGCAGCGTGGCTCAGTGGGAAGAGCACGGGCTTGGGAGTCACGGGTCATGGGTTCAAATCCCGGCTCCACCACTTGTCAGCTGGGTGACTTTGGGCAAGTCACTTCACTTCGCTGTGCCTCAGTTGCCTCATCTGTAAAATGGGGATTAAGATTGTGAGCCCCACATGGGACAACCTGATCACCTTGTATCCTCCCCAGCGCTTAGAACAGTGCTTTGCACATAGTAAGCGCTTAACAAATACCAAAATTATTATTATTATTATTATGTGGGGGAGCCGGGTTTAGAACCCATGACCTCTGACTCCCAAACCTGGGCTCTTTCCACTGTGCCTGGCACCTAGTAAGTGCTTAACAAATGCAATTATTATTATTTTTGATAATAATAAATCGGCCCAATTAGAAGTCTGACTAATACTTCGTTTACCTGTATTCATTTCAGCTGGAGAAGCCCACATTTGGAATCCACCTTTTCGTGGACCAGGATGGGTTCCACCCCGTAAGTTCGAGCTGAAACGAGGTTCTGATGCCACGTGTCTCTCGCACTCTCTTCTCAGGTGCCAGAACAGGAGGTGGTGAATCTCTTCATTCCCACCCAGGCAGTAGGTGCCATTATTGGAAAGAAGGGCCAACACATCAAACAGCTGGCGAGATTTGCAGGGGCCTCCATTAAGGTAAGGATGACCAACCTTCAGCGCCTTTGCCTCATTTTTTTTTAAATGGTATTTGTTAAGAGCTTACTATGCTCCAGGCACTGTTCAGATTCATTCATTCATTCAATCGTATTTATTGAGCGCTTACTGTGTGCAGAGCACTGTACTAAGCGCTTGGGAAGTACAAGTCGGCGACATATAGAGACGGTCCCTACCCAATAGTGGGCTCACAGTCTAGAAGGGGGAGACAGATGACAAAACAAAACATATTAACCAAATAAAATAAATAGAATAGTAAATATGTAGAAGTAAAATCAATAAAGTAATAAATATGTACAAATATATATATACAGGGGCTGCGGGGAGGGGAAGGAGATAAGGCGGGGGGAGGGGGAGGGAATCTCCCCTTTGTTCATTCAGATCACCAGGGTAGATCAATCAATCAATCAGTCGTATTTATTGAGCACTTACTGTGTGCAGAGCACTGAACTAAGCGCTTGGAAAGTACAAGTTGGCCACATAAAGGTCATGAAAGGTCATCAAGATGAAAGGTCATCAAATCAGACAAAGTCCCATGTCCCACGGGGGGCTCACAGTCTTAATCCCCATTTTACAGATGAGGGAACTTGGACACAGAGAAGTGAAGTGACTTGCCCAAGGTCACACAGCAGAGCAGAGGCAGGACTAGAGCCCAGATCCTTCTGACTCCCAGGACTGTGTTCTATCCACGAGGCCACACTGCTTCTCATCAATCAATCAATCAATCAATGGTACTTATTGAGCGTTTACTATGTTGAAAGCACTGTAGTAATAATAATAATGGCATTTATTAAGTGCTTACTATGTGCAAAGCACTGTTCTAAGCGCTGGGGAGGTTACAAGGTGATCAGGTTGTCCCACGGGGGGCTCACAGTCTTAATCCCCATTTTACAGAGGAGGGAACTTGGACACAGAGAAGTGAAGTGACTTGCCCAAGGTCACACAGCAGAGCAGAGGCAGGACTAGAGCCCCGATCCTTCTGACTCCCAGGACTGTGTTCTATCCACTAGGCCACACTGCTTCTCATCAATCAATCAAGCAATGGTACTTACTGAGCGTTTACTATGTTCGAAGCACTGTAGTAATAATAATAATGGCATTTATTAAGTGCTTACTATGTGCAAAGCACTGTTCTAAGCGCTGGGGAGGTTACAAGGTGATCAGGTTGTCCCATGGGGTGCTCACAGTCTTAATCCCCATTTTACAGATGAGGTAATTGAGGCCCAGAGAAGTGAAGTGACTTGCCCAAAGTCACCCAGCTGACAATTGGCAGAGCTGGGATTTGAACCCATGACCTCTGACTTCAAAGCCCAGGCTCTTTCCACCGAGCCACACTGCTTCTCGCTGTACTAAGCTCTTGGAAGAGTACAACATGACAGAATTAGCATCTTCCTCACCTTCCCTTCCTCAGCCTCACTTTGTTATCGCGTGGTATTTCAGACCACGCCTGAACTGAGTAAAATGGTTAGATGAGTAGAAATGTTTCGTTATCTCATGTATCATTCTTTTATTATTATGAATAATAATCATAATAATGGTATTTGTTAAGCACTTACTATGTGCCAAGCACTTTTCGAAGCACTGTGGTAGATACAAGGCAGTCAGGGTGGACACAGTCCCTTTCCCACATGGGGCCCACAGTCTCAAGCCCCATTTGACAGGTGAGGTCACTGAGGCACAAAGATGTTAAGTGGCTTGCCTAAGGTCACCATTGTCTGCTGTGTGACCCTGGGCAACTCATTTCCCATTTCTCCTTCCTTCCGAAACTACCAGATGACGCATGTTGATGTGTCATTTATTAAGAATGTTATCACACTAAATTCCAAAGAATCAAAGCACGTGCTACTCACGGCATGGTGGACTGTCACGCATTTGTGCACTATTGCTCTCTCCGCTTTACTGGAAGCAAATGTGATCCCCATACCCCCGTTGCAGAACTATAATTTAATGAGTGAGGATTTACCACCACTCAAAAAAACCAAACATCAGGAAAGAGCTCAGTATGCACAGGGAACATTAGTGCATTGCCAAGGAGCAGAAACCAAGTCTAGGAAAAGTGGAGGAAGTTTTTTAATAATAATTGGGGTATTTGTTAAGGGCTTACCTTACTATGTGCTAATCACCAGGGTAGAGACAAGAGAAATAAGAAGCAGTGTGGCCTACTCCTGGTTCTGTCACTAGCTTGCTAAGTGACCTTGGGCAAATCATCATCATCATCAATCGTATTTATTGAGCGCTTACTCTGTGCAGAGCACTGTACTAAGCGCTTGGGTAGTACAAATTGGCAACATATAGAGACAGTCCCTACCCAACAGTGGGCTCACAGTCCAAAAGATTGTCTAAAATCATTTAGAGAAGCAGCGTGGCTCAGTGGAAAGAGCCCGGGCTTTGGAGTCAGAGGTCATGGGTTCATATCCCGCCTCCGCCACTTGTCAGCTGGGTGGCTTTGGGCAAGTCACTTCACTTCTCTGTACCTCCGTTACCTCATCTGTAAAATGGGGCTGAAGACTGTGAGCCCCATGTGGGACAACCTGATGACCTTGTGTCCCCCCCAGCGCTTAGAACAGTGCCTTGCACGTAGTAAGCGCTTAATAAATGCCATCATTATTATATTATTATTTAAACTTTTTTGTGCCTCAGTTTCCTCAACTGTAAAACAGGGATTCAGTGCTTAGACTGAACGTTCCATGTGGAACTCATAATTAACTTGTGTCTTTCATTCATTCACTCATTCAGTTGTATTGAGCGCTTACTGTGTGCAGAGCACTGTACTAAGCGCTTGGAAAGTACAATTCAGCAACATATAGAGACAGTCCCAACCTAACAACGGACTCACAGTGTCTAGAAAGGGGAGACAGATAGCAAAACAGAGCAAGTAGACAGGTGTCAGTACCATCAAAATAAATAGAATTTTACCCAGCACTTAGATCATTGTTTTTATTTTATTTTCTGGTATTTGTTAAGCACTTACTGCTTCAGCCCCCCTTCTCCAAAAGCCATACCTCACCACAGTGGCCCAAGGCAGGGGACTAGGGGACTACCCAACAGGTACAGAGCTAAGCCATCTGGACTCATCTCCAGAGGCTCCCCCTTTTAGACTGTGAGCCCACTGTTGGATAGGGACCGTCTCTATGTGTTGCCAATTTGTACTTCCCAAGCGCTTAGTACAGTGCTCTGCACATAGTAAGCGCTCGATAAATACGATTGATGATGATGACAGGGACCATTTCTATCTACAGTAGCATCCTCTTCTGTGCAGAGCACACAAAAAGCCCCCGGCAAATCCCACTAATTGATTCCTGAAACCCCGACAGACATTTTGAAAATATCGGGAAGGCGTCCACTAACAAACTCTAGTTCAGAAAGTGCTTTCCCCCACCCGGGAAGTTCAGGTCCGGTGTACCAAAATCCACCCCTTGTCCGGAAGACCCCTCGTTGGTCCCTGGAGTAGCCGGGGATTCCCCGGGCCTACCTTCCCCCTATCCAGACGTGGAAGGAAAATGAACAGTTCTCCTTGCCTCTTGTCTCGTTTTACGCCGTTGAGTCGTCTCTGACCCGTAGCGATGCCATGGACGCATCTCTCCCAGAACGCCCCACCTCCATCTGCGATCGTTCTGGTAGGGGATCTATAGAGTTTTCTCGGTCAAAATTTGGAAGTGGTTGATCATTGCCTCCTTCCACGTGGTAAGCTTGAGTTTCCACCCTCCACTCTCTCCCATGCCGCTGCTGCCCAGCACGGGTGAGTTTTGACTTGTAGTGGATCGTTTTCCACTCGCTAGCCACTTCTCTATCTAGGAATGGAATGGGAAGGCCTCTGCTTGACTCTCCCTCCCGGAGCTGAGACTGGTAGAGGACTGGAAACTCTCCAGTTGCTATCCTGAGAGAGGATCCTTGCCTCTAGGTCTACAAAAATCAAATCCAACCAGCATGTGGATAATAATGATAATAATAATAATAATAATAATAATAATAACAATAATAATGGCATTTATTAAGCTCTTACTATGTGCAAAGCACTGTTCTAAGCGCTGGGGAGGTTACAAGGTGATCAGGTTGTCCCACGGGGGGCTCACAGTCTTAATCCCCATTTTACATGAGGTATCTGAGGCAGAGAGAAGTGAAGTGACTTGCCCAAAATCACACAGCTGACAATTGGCAGAGCTAGGATTTGAACCCTTGACCTCTGACTCCAAAGCCCGGGCTGTTTCCACTGAGCCACGTGGATGTCAAAGTCACAATCAGCAGGCCTGTAGGTCTGAGGCTAAGAGCTAGAGCCTCTTTATAAGCCTTTTATTTTAAATGGAAGCAGCGTGGCTCAGTGGAAAGAGCCCGGGCTTTGGAGTCAGAGTTCATGGGTTCGAATCCCAGCTCTGCCAATTGTCAGCTGTGTGACTTTGGGCAAGTCACATAACTTCTCTGTGCCTCAGTTACCTCATCTGTAAAATGGGGATTAAGATTGGGAGCCCCCCGTGGGACAACCTGATCACCTTGTAGCCTCCCCAGCGTTCAGAACAGTGCTTTGCACATAGTAAGCGCTTAATAAATGCCATTATTATTATTATTATTATTATTATTGTTAAATGGCATTCATTGAGTTTATTATGTGCCAAGCACTGTACCAAGCCTCATTCCCCTCTCCATCCCCCCAGTCTTACCTCCTTCCCTTCCCCACAGCACCTGTATATATGTATATATGTTTGTACATATTTATTACTCTATTTATTTATTTATTTTACTTGTTCATATCTATTCTATTTATTTTATTTTGTTAATATGTTTGGTTTTGTTCTCTGTCTCCCCCTTCTAGACTGTGAGCCCACTGTTGGGTAGGGACCATCTCTATATGTTGCCAACTTGGACTTCCCAAGCGCTTAGTACAGTGCTCTGCACACAGTAAGTGCTCAATAAATACGATTGATTGATTGATTGATTGATTGATTGACTGTGTCCCTGCCCCACATGGGGCTCACAGTCTTAATCCCCATTTTACAGATGAAGTAGCAGAGGCAAAGAGAAGTGACTTGCCCAAGGTCACACAGCACACAAGTGGAGAAGCCGGGATTAGAACCCATTTCCTTCCAACTCCCAGGCCCATGCTCTATCCACTAGCCCACACGGCTTCTCAGCGTAAACTTGGTGGGGCCGTATAGACCAGGAAATGATAGAAAGCAACCCATTAAATTCTAAGCCTTGAGCTTAGTTTAATTTTCCTCACCTGCTAATTGGGGGATTTCTTGACTAGAGGGAAGAAGCGGTAAGTAAGCGCTTAGTACAGTGCTCTGCACACAGTAAGCGCTCAATAAATACGATTGAGTGAATAAGTAGCCCCAGAGAATTGGCTACCCCCAAGAACCGGCCCCTCCGGTTGTACGGAGATTCGAAACCAGCATCCCGTTCATGGGGAATTGCACTTGTCGTCTCTGTACAGGACATAAACTTAGTCCCTGGGTAACAAGGAGGATCTAGATCACTTTTTCTTGGGGTGGTCAGTTCCCAGGTTACAGCCTCCTCAATAATATTCTAATAATAACTTGTACTTCCCAAGCGCTTAGTACAGTGCTCTGCACATAGTAAGCGCTCAATAAATACGATTGATTGACATTCCTTCAGTTGGTAATGGAGAAAATCGACAGGCCATTTTTTTTTAACCAGCAGAGAAATCCACCACGACGCGAGGTAACGGGGGTGAAGTGGCCTAGTGGAAAGAGCTTGGGCCTGGGAATCAGAATACATTCATTCATTCACTCGTATTTATTGAGCGCTTACTGTGTGCAGAGCACTGTACTAAGCACTTGGAAAGTACAACTTGGCAACAAATAGAGACAATTCCTATCCGACAATGGGCTTACAGTCCAGAATGTAGTACCTGTTCTCCCTCTCCGTTTGATGTGTGTCCATATTGGACTGTGCCTGACCTGGTTACCTTGTACAATAATAATAATGATATTTATTAAGCACTTAATGATGGCACTTGTTAAGCGCTTACTATGTGCAAAGCACTGTTATAAGCGCTGGGGAGATACAAGGTGAGCAGGTTGTCCCATGGGGGGGCTCACAGTCTTAATCCCCATTTTACAGATGAGGGAACTGAGGCCCAGAGAAGTGAAGTGACTTGCCCAAAGTCACACAGCTGACAAGTGGCGGAGCCGGGATTTGAACCCATGACAGCGCTTAGAACAGTGCTTTGCACATAGTCAGCGCTTAACAAATGCCATCATTATCATTATTATTAGGATGAATAGAATTATAGCTATATACACAACATTAATAAAATAATAGAGTAATAAATCTGCATAAATATATCCCAGTGCTGCGGGGAGGGGAAGGGGGTAGGGCGGAGGGGCGGGGGGCGATGGGGAGGGGAGGGGGAGCAGAGGATAAGGTTCGGGGGCTCAGTCTGGGACGTTCCTTTCAGCAGCAGGAACACTGGAGCCGTGGGGCTGGTAGCCAGAGCTGCCTTGGTACTACTACCGGCTCACTCATTCATTCATTCGATCGTATTTATTGAGCGCTTACTGTGTGCAGAGCACTGTACCAAGCGCTTGGGAAGTACAAGTCGGCAACATATAGAGACGGTCCCTACCCAACAACGGGCTCGCAGTCTGTCAAGAAGCAGCGTGGCATAATGGCTAGAGCACCAGCCTGGGAGTCATAAGGGCATGGGTTTGAATTCTGCCTCCCTCACTGTCCACTGTGTGACCTTAGCGAGTCACTCCACTTCTCTGGGCCTCAGTCACCTCATCCGGAAAATGTATATCGAGACTGTGAGCCCCACGTGGGACAGGGGAAGCAGCGTGGCTCAGTGGAAAGAGCCCGGGCTTTGGATTCAAATCCCAGCTCCGCCACTTGTCAGCTGTGTGACTTTGGGCAAGTCACTTCACTTCTCTGGGCCTCAGTTCCCTCATCTGTAAAATGGGGATGAAGACTGTGAGCCCCCCATGGGACACAGTCTTCTAGACTGTGAGCCCACTGTTGGGTAGGGACTGTCTCTATATGTTGCCAACTTGGACTTCCCAAGCGCTTAGTACAGTGCTCTGCACACAGTAAGCGCTCAATAAATACGATTGAATGAATGAACCTGATTACCTTGTATCTACCCCAGCGCTTAGAACAGTGCTTGGCACATAGTAAGCATTTAACAAATACCAATATTATTATTATTATCATTAATGGGACTGTCCAACCTGATTTGCTTGTATCCACCCCAAGTACAGTGTAAGCTTAGTACAGCACATAGTAAGCGCTTAACAAATACTATAATTAGTATTATTATTAGTCAATCAGTGGTATTTACTGAGCGCTTCTTGTGTGCAAGGAACTGTATTATGTGCTTGGGAGAGGACAATATAACAGAGTTGGTAAACATGTTCCTTGCCCATAAAGAGCTGACAGTCTCTCAGTCAGTCAATCAATTAATGGCATTTAGTGAGTGTGCTTTTTTCATGTTATTTGTTAAAGCACTTAATATGTGTCACACAATGTTCCCAGCTCTGGGGGAGGTACAAGTTAATTAGTTCGAACACAGTCCTTGTCCTACATGGGGCTCACGGTCTTCCCCTCTAGACCCTAAGCTCCCTGTGGGCAGGGAATGTGTCTGTTTTTATATTTTTTGTGCTCTCCCAAGCGCTTAGTTCAGTGCCCTGCACACAGTAATTCAATAATAATAATAATAATAATAATAACGGCATTTATTAAGCACTTACTATGTGCAAAGCACTGTTCTAAGCGCTGGGGAGGTTACAAGGTGATGAAGTTGTCCCACAGGGGGCTCACAATACATGTTCTCCCTCTTACTTAATTGTATTTATTGAGTGCTTACTGTGTGCAGGGCACTGAACTAAGCGCTTGGAAGAGCACAAGTATTGAATCCCTACTGTATAGCTGGAGAAACTGAGGCCCAGAGAAGTTAAGCCCAGGTCATTTGGCAAGCAATTGGTAGAGCCGGGATTAGAATCCAGGTCCTCTGACTCCGAGGCCCGTGCTCATTCATTCATTCAGTCGTATTTATTGAACGCTTACTGTGTGCAGAGCACTAAGCGCTTCTTTCTACTAGGCCCCAGTGCTTCTCATTCAGATTATGCTGATTATACTGAAGTTCGTAAAATTCAAACCGGAGGCCCTCTGAGCTCTTCAAGCGGGGAGGGGTACATACCTTTAGAATGGAGATGGCCTCCATCTTCCTCGATCTTGGTTCCAATCAATCAATCAATCAATCGTATTTATTGAGCGCTTACAGTGTGCAGAGCACTGTACTAAGCGCTTGGGAAGTACAAGTTGGCAACATATAGAGACAGTCCCTACCCAACAGTGGGCTCACAGTCTAGAAGGGGGAGACAGAGAACAAAACCAAACATATTAACAAAATAAAATAAATAGAATAGATAAGTACATTCCACAAAAATGAAGGTGACCTCCATTATAAGTAGTGATTCATTCATTCATTCAATCATATTTATTGATCGCTTACTGTGGCAGAGCACTGTACTAAGCGCTTGGGAAGTACAAGTTGGCAACATATAGAGACGGTCCCTACCCAACAGTGGGCTCACAGTCTAGAAAGGGGAGACGGACAAGAAAACAAAACCTATTAACAAAATAAAATGAATAGAATAAGTATGTACAAGTAAAATAAATAGAGTAATAAATATATACAAACATATATACATATATACAGGTGCGGTGGGGAGGGGAAAGAGGTAAGGCAGGGGGGATGGGGAGGGGGGAGGGGGGAAAGGAAGGAGGGGGCTCAATCTGAGATAAAGAGGTGAGAGAGAGGTGAAAGATGAGAGAAGAGAGATGAGAGATAGAGAGCAGAGAGATGGAGAGAGACAAAGAAGGGAGATGAAACAGAAGAGAGAAGAGAGACAGAGTGAGAGGAAAGGTGGAGGGGGAAGAGATGAAGAGGTGAGAGAGAGGTGAAAGATGAGAGAAGATATGAGAGATGGCAAGCAGAGAGATGGAGAGACAAAGGGGAGAGAGATATGAAACAGAGAAGAGAGATGGAGAGAGACAAAGAAGAGAGAGATGAAACAAGAGAGAAGAGAGACAGAGAGAGAGGAAAGATGGAGGGGGAAGAGATGAAGAGATGAGAGAGAGGTGAAAGATGAGAGAAGAGATGAGAGATGGCAAGCAGAGATGAAGAGAGACAAAGGGGAGAGAGATGAAACAGAGAGAAGAGAGATGGAGAGAGACAGAGAGAGATGAAAGATAGTGAGCAGGGAGATGGAGAGAGACAAAGGGGAGAGAGAGAGAGAGATGAAACAGAAGAGTGAAGAGATGGAGTCACCTGCTGTACCAGAGACAGAGGGAATTCTTCACACAGCCACAGCATTGCTTTAAACCTCTTGAAGGCGATGCGATAAATGAGACCTATCGTTACCAGCCTTCATTCTGTAGAGGGCAGCAAGGGGATGAGATGCTAAACAGAGAAGCAGCGTGGCTTAGCCGAAAGAGCCCTTGCTTGGGAGTCAGAGGTCGTGGGTTCTAATTCCGGCTCCGCCACTTGTCAGCTGTGTGACTTTGGGCAAGTCACTTCACTTCTCTGGGCCTCAGTTCCCTCATCTGTAAAAATGGGGGTTAAGACTGTGAACCCCACATGGGACAACCTGATCACCTTATATCTCCCCCAGTGCTTAGAACAGTGCTTGGCACATAGTAAGCGCTTAACAAATACCATCATTAACAGCTAGTGTTGCTTTGCTGTGATTCATGATGAGAAAAGGCGGGCATACCGCCCCCCCCCCACCTTAAATCCCTTCCCCCAACACCCCTCTGCCCAAATCCTCCCTCCCTCATTTTTTTCTGGTAAACTAGCTTGTCTATTTTCCAGGTACTAATAATAATAATAATGGCATTTATTGAGCGCTTACTATGTGCCAGGCATTGTAGTAAGTGCTGGGGAGGTTACAAGGTGATCAGATTATCCCACGGGGGGCACACAGTCTTCATCCCCATTTTACAGATGAGGTAACTGGGGCACAGAGAAATTAAGTGACTTGCCCAAAGTCACACAGCTGACAATCGGCGGAGCCGGGATTTGAACCCATGACCTCTGACTCCAAAGCCCGGGCTCTTTCCACTGAGGCACGCTGTTTCTCCAGGTAGCCTCCTGCCTCCATGCCTAGTGGCAACCATTTCAGTTCAGAGAGTTTTTTTCTTGTTTTTTTTTTTTTAATGGTATTTGTTAAGTGCTTACTATGTGCCAGGCATTGTACTAAGCGCTAGGGTAGATACAAGCTACTCAGGTTTTGGACATAGTCCCTGGGGCCCGCAGTTTCAATCTCCATTTTACGGGTGAGGTAATTGAGGCATGGAAAGGAAGCCACTTGGCCAAGGTCACAACAGCAGACGAAGAGTCAGAACCCAGATCCCTCTGACTCCCGATCCCTCTGACTCCCGATCCCTCTGACTCCCACTCCCACATCTGGGCTCTATCCCAGCAGCATAAAGCGTGAAGCAGCATGGCCTAGTGGGTAGAGCCCGGGCTTGGGAGTCAGAGGTCGAGACCTTGGGCAAGTCACTTCGCTTCTCTGGGCCTCAGTGGTAATGAGGTATCATCTGTAAAATGGGGATTGAGACTGTGAGCCCCATGTGGGACAGGGACTGTGTCCAACTTGATTACCTTGTATCTACCCCAGCACTTAGGGCAGTGTTGCTCAATGGAAAGAGCACAGGCTTGGGAGTCAGAGTCCATGAGTTCAAATCCTGGCTCCGCCAATTGTCAGCTGTGTGACTCTGGGCAAGTCACTTATAATAATAATAATAATAATAATAATAATGGCATTTGTTAAGCGTTTACTATGTGCAAAGCACTGTTCTAAGCACTGGGAAGGTTACAAGGTGATCAGGTTGTCCCACATGGGGCTCACAGTCTTAATCCCTATTTTACAGATGAGGTAACTGAGGCACAGAGAAGTTAAGTGACTTGCCCAAAGTCACACAGCTAAGTGGCAGAGCTGGGATTTGAACCCATGACCTCTGACTCCAAAGCCCGTGCTCTTTCAACTGAGCCAGGCTGCTTCTCTGTGCCTCAGTTCCCTCTTCTGTAAAATGGGGATTAAGACTGTGAGCCCCACGTGGGACAACCTGACCACCTTGTATCCCCCCAGCACTTAGAACAGTGCTTTGCACATAGTAAGGGCTTAATAAATGTCATTATTATTATTATTATTATTATAGTAAGCGCTTAACAAATACCACAATTATTATTATTATTACTATCCACCAGACCACTGCCGCTTCTCGAAGAGAGTAAAAGGAAGAGACTGAAGCCCAGCCCTGCTTCTTCCTTCCTCTCTGACACTGGCCTTATTTTATTTTGTTAGTATGTTTGGTTTTGTTCTCTGTCTCCCCCTTTTAGACTGTGAGCCCACTGTTGGGTAGGGACTGTCTCTATATGTTGCCAATTTGTACTTCCCAAGCGCTTAGTACAGTGCTCTGCACATAGTAAGCGCTCAATAAAAATACGATTGATGATGATGATGATGGCCTGAGCCAGTGAGCTGTGGATTTGGCAAGCTGTTCAGTGTCCTTTTCCCCAACTCCACTCGTGGGCTTGCCACCAGTTCATTAAACGAGGCAGTCCTGAATCAGCCCTGGGCCAGTGAGCCGTAGATTTGGCAAGCTGTTCAGTGTCCTTTTCCCCAACTCCACTTCTGGGCTTGCCACCAGTTCATTAAACGAGGCAGTCCTGAATCAGCCCAGGAAGTGAGCTTGGACCATAAAGCGGATTTATAAGGCTGAATAATGAATTGGCCTTTCATCCTCTCCCTAGTTAAACAGCAATAACTGATGTCAGAGGACAAGAAAACATTGAACGCCGTCATTACGTGTGTGGTACTTTTCTGCCCTGCCCACCCCTGAAGAGGAATCAGATTTCATTTTCAGGATGTAAACTATCTAAGAATGCCAGTGACAGAAGAGGCCCCGTCGAGGCCTCGGTTCACACGTTGTTTCGGGAACAGGGCCATCTTTTGCTGGCTGCAGAAACTCCATCATTATCTAGGGCCTTAAAAAGGTGGCTTTTAGCGTACGGAGGGGCAGGGGAAAGGGAAAACGGCAAAGTGGTTTGGCCAAATGCGTTTAGAAGAGGCTCATTTTTCAGGTTTTCCAGTCCACTTCCTGTACAAGTCTTGAGAATTGGATCCCACTGACAGCCCTCCTCCAGGACCTGGGGAAGTGTGAGCCCCCCACCTCCCACCCCACCGAGAAAGCTGCCATTTCCCACAGCAATGTAAACTAAGAATTGCAGGGAATTAGGCCTATAAACCCCTGAAAAGGATCAGGCACGTGTCATCTCAGCTCGTTGTGGGAGGTGAATGTGTCTACTCTTCCAAGTGCTTAGTACAGTCCCCTGCACACAGTAAGTGGTCAATAAATACCATCAATCCATTGATACAAATGATTATAGTTCCCAACTCCTCTGGGGATTGGTTCAAGCAGGCTGAAGCCAATGGAGAGGGGTTTTTTTGTGTGTGGTTTTCAATACTTAGTCAGTGCAGAGATGTAGAAAGGCAACTCAGATGTTTCCAGCTAAAGCTAGAGAAGCAGCGTGGCCTATTGGAAAGAACATGGGCCTGGGAACCAGAAGGACCTGGATTCTAATCCTGCACCTGCCACGTGTCTGCTGTGTGACCTAGGGCAAGTCACTTTACTTCTCTGGGCCTCTGTTAAAAATGGGGATTATGACTGTGAGCCCAATGTGGGACAGAGACTGTGCCCAACCCAATTACCTTGTATCCACCCCAGTGCTTAGCACAGTGCCTGGGAAATAGTAAGCGCTTAACATATACCACAATTATTGCTGCTATTTATTATTATTTCTATTATGTCATTTCAAAGCCCTGAGCCCCAGTCTCCTCTTCTGTAAAATGAAGCAATAATTTCCCCCATCGCTGTGAACCTGAAGAAATTACGGTCCGTACAGAGGTGTGACGTTCCTGGTGTCTGAAATGGCATCTGGCACGCCTGGAAGGCCTGGGGCCTTTTCTCGGTGGCGAGGACACGGGGCTCAGACACGCCAGCCCTTATTCCAGAAGAAGACCGTAGGGGAGTGGGAAGTGATGCCGGAGAAGGTTTCTCTCTGAATGAAAAATTGTGAATTTCAGATTGCCCCGGCAGAAGGTCCAGACGCCAGTGAGAGGATGGTCATCATCACAGGACCACCCGAAGCGCAGTTTAAGGTAAGTGCCCCGGGGGCCGGCCCGCCTAGGATGGGGCACTGCAGGGCAGCAGCCTCTTGGGATAGACAGAGGATTCGAGTGAAAAGGCCCGGAAGCTTTCCCTTCAACAGATCAAGAGTGGAAGGTTAAAAGTTGGGGATTGGAATTCTGAAAGAGAGGAGTTTCTCAAGAGGAACCCAGGACATGTTAATCCACAGCCTCCCCCTCCAAACTGTTGCAAGGACCATGTAGAGACACACACAGCAGACCCTCATTATCTGGAGGGAAGAGGGGTCGGTCCCCTCTGCCCTCCGATTTCCTCCTTGGCATGAGGTAGATGAAAATGCGGTCTGTCGATGCCTATGTTCTTATCTAAATGCTCCCTTGGGCTATCGGAAGCGAGGAAACACTCTTTATCGTCATCAGTGGTATTTATTGAGCGTTTACCGTGTGCAGAGGACTGTACTAAGCCCTCGGGAGAGTACATTTCAGCAGATTTGGCAGGCCTGTGCCCTGCCTGCATGTTAGGTACAGCCACGACATGCTTTGCCCAGATGTAAACGTCTCCGATTAGGAATGTAAAAAGTTTAACAAGGACAGTCAGTGTTGCCATAATGTGCGTTTTCACTCGGCGTAAATGGAGCAATTAGAGAACATCTGTCCCACAACCCAGTTCGCGATGGAATGTGACACAGTGTCACAAGAAACAGTTGTAGTATCAGACACCGGGTGAGTACTGGAAAGAGCCCAGGCTTGGGAGTCAGAGGTTGTGGGTTCTAATTCTGCTTCGTCACCTGTCAGCTGGGTGACTTGGGGCAAGTCACTTAACTTCTCTGTGCCTCAGTTGCCTCATCTGTAAAATGGGGATTAAGCCTGTGAATCCCCTGTGGGGCAACCTGATTACCTTGTATATTCCCCAGCACTTAGAACAGTGCTTGGCACATAGTAAGTGCTTAACAAATACCATCATTATTATTACTAGAGTGTGAGTTTTCTATAACATTCATTCATTCAATCGTATTTATTGAGCGCTTACTGTGTGCAGAACACTGTACTAAGCACTTGGCTAACACAGCGTTCTTAAGATGCAACCCCACAGTACAAGAGAACTGTAGTTTGGGTAAGTCATGGCTATAGACTGCTAATTCGTTGTGGGCAGGGAATGTGTCTGTTATATTGTACTATCCCAATCACTTAGTACAGTGCTCTGTACACAGTAAACGCTCAGTAAATATGACTGACTGGCTGTGGTTGTTGGCATCTGAACCTCTATCCCTCTAGCCACGGTATCCTACTGGTTGTATGTTTCATCTTTCCTTGTGTGTTTGTTGCCCATTTTAGTCTCATAATCCGAGCCCCTCAGGGGTTAAAGACTGTGTCTAATTCTCATCCCTGTATTTTGTTTTCCAGGGCTTAGCACCATGTTTTGCAGGGATTGTCTCTGTTGCTGAATTGTACTTTCCAAGTGCTTAGTACAGTGTTCTGCATACAGTTAGCACTCAGTAAATACAATTGGAATGAATGAATGCAACTGCTAGTTTAAACAGAGGAAATCATTGGTATTGACTGAACGCTTACTGCCTACAGAGCACTGTACTAAGTGCTTGGGAGAGTACAACGCAACAGAAGTGGTAGAAATTTTACAGCCCGAGGTTCGGGGGTGGTGATGGGCACTTTACATGTAATGAATTGGTGCCCCGGTAGGTTGGTCATCATCATCATCATCAATCATATTTATTGAGCGCTTACTATGTGCAGAGCACTGTACTAAGCGCTTGGGAAGTACAAATTGGCAACATATAGAGACAGTCCCTACCCAACAGTGGGCTCACAGTCTAAAAGGGGGACTATTGTGTGGTGAACACAATAGGAATAGCTCCTGCTATGTTTTTTCCTCCCTACCTCGAATTCTTATTAGATGCAAAATTGTTCCATCATAGGACCTCTTCCAAAGGATTTGGATTTAGTTATGGACTGCTGAAATGATCAGGGTTGGGAGACAGATAGTCGACACTCCGTGCCTATTCTCCCAACCGATGGGAACATCTTCAAAGTCTCCCTGGAGAAATCGCCGTATGCCGAGGGCCGGGGAAGGGATGAGATGGACTCCGTCTCAAACACCTTCAATGTTGGGTCGTCTGTCCGTCAGTCAGTCAATCGTATTTATTGGGCGCTTACTGTGTGCAGAGCATCGTGCTAACCGCTTGGGATAGTACAACAGAAAGGAAGCATTCCCCGCCCACAGGGAACTTACGGTCGAGCCGGGGAGATAGACGTTAATATAAATGCCTATTCTCCTCAAGTCCCCCGCGACCGGGGTCGACGAGCCGGCTCTCCTGGCATTAGGGATTATAGCACTCATTAATCTGCCCTTGCTTCCCCAGGCCCAAGGGAGGATATTCGGAAAACTGAAAGAGGAGAACTTTTTTAACCCAAAAGAAGAGGTGAAGCTTGAAGCCCACATCAAGGTGCCTTCCTCAGCAGCCGGCCGCGTGATCGGCAAAGGTGGCAAAACGGTAAATTCGCCTCGGGCTCCGTCCCGGGGTCCTCTCCCTCCTAAGCCCATCGTTCGTTTCCCCAAACCGCTCCTGGGCCACCCCATTTCCAAGCAAGGAAAGGTCAGGGGTGAAAATAAAACCAGGAGGAGGGGAGTTCAAGACAAACCATGCGATGCCGCGTCCTGGAGGCGGAGGTGGCGAGACGACCCCATTTCTAATATCGGAGTTTAGCGGAAGATCCAGAGGCTTGATCCTCAGCCACCTCTTCATCCAGATTTCCCTTTCACCCCTCTGTGGTAGAGGATTTGGGTCAGCAATGCCAAGAAATAGAAAGCAATTTATAGTTCAGTCAACCGGTGGTAGGTAACGGAGCATTTACTACGTGCAGAGCACTGTACTGAGAACTTGGGAGAGTACAACACTGATGAATTGGTAGTCACGATCCCTGCCCTCCAGTTGATAAAATAGTGGGGGATAGAATTAGGGTTAGAGTTGTCCTTCAAAGGTGACACCAGGGACGGCGAAATAAAGAAACTGAGGGAAACCGGAATACAGTTTGAACTCAAATGTCGTACGTGTTAAAGAAATATTAGCCGCAGTTTGGAGCCGTTCTTTAGCTCCTTGGTGGTTCTGAAAAGTGGGGCTCCTCAGCGAGGAGCAGGGGTGTGGTGAAAGTGCCAAGGGGTGAGCCTCAAAGGAATCCCAAAGAGCACCAGGGCGGGATGGGGTTCACTGACGAAAGAGAGCAGTGACAGCAGTAGGGTGGCTTTCCTCTCTTACTTTTTGTAGCCTTTCATTCCTCACCCCCTAGCTCCTTCCTTTCCCTTACTTCTCGGCACCCTCCAAACCACCTGCTAAAGTTGAAAAAGTTGCCTTCTTCCCCTACAGGTGAACGAACTACAAAACTTAACTAGTGCAGAAGTAATTGTGCCCCGTGACCAAACACCCGATGAAAACGAAGAAGTGATTGTTAAGATTATCGGGCACTTCTTTGCCAGCCAGGTAACTCAGCATTTGATTGTTCTGATTCAGTCTTTATTCACCTTCCCTCTCCCCCGCAGCTGAACATGATAACAGCGATGGTGTTTGTAATGCACTTACGATGTGGCAAGCAATGTTCTAAGCGCTGGGGTAAATACGAGCTAATCAGGGTGGACACAGTCCCTGTCTCATGTGGGGCTCACAGTCTTAACCCTCATTTTACAGATGAGGTAAGAGAAGCAGCGTGGCTCAGTGGAAAGAGCACGGGCTTGGGAGTCAGAGGTCATGGGTTCAAATCCCTGCTCCGCCGCTTGTCAGCTGTGTGACTCTGGGCAAGTCACTTTACTTTTCTGGGCCTCAGTTACCTCATCGGTAAAATGGGGATTAAGATTGTGAGCCCCACATGGGACAACCTGATCACCTAGTATCCTCCCCAGCACTTAGAAAAGTGCTTTGCACATAGCAGGTGCTTAACAAATACCCAAATTATTATTATTATTAAGTGAAGTGACTTGCCCCAATGTCACACAGCAAACAAGTGGCAGAACCAGAATTAGAACCCAGGACTGGGCTGTATCCACTAGACCACGCTGCTCACGTTTTCCAGTAGATACTGGTAACCGGCCCCTGAATTAGAACCCATCTCATGCCGGTTAGATTTTCTTTCTGAATATTTGTCAGGCTTGATAAATGAACATTGGGACCCTTCACACGGCTCTTTGACAGAGCAGGAGAAAGGAAAAAAGAAAAACAAAAAACAAACTTTCTCCCAGCCAGGGCCAATAAACACTATTCTGTCCTGGGACCACTTGGCTACCTCTAACTCGATCTACTCCTTGCTCTTGGAAACGCTACCTCCCCTTGGGGTTTTATCCACATGATGCTCATCTAGTTTTCCCCACCCCCACCACACCTCTTCCTTCTGGGTAATTCATTCAATCATATTTATTGAGCGCTTACTGTGTGCAGAGCACTGTACTAAGCACTTGAGAAGTACAAGTTGGCAACATATAGAGACGGTCCCTACCCAACAGTGGGCTCACAGTCTAGAAGGGGAGACAGAGAACAAAACAAAACATATTAACAAAATAAAATAGAATAAATATGTACAAATAAAATAGAGTAATAAATACGTACAAACACATATACATATACACAGGTGCTCTTTAATCCCCTCGACGCGGGTGTCCCACAGGTCTCCGTTCTGGGTCCCCTTCTCTTCTTGCCTTCTCTCGGTTACTTTGTCATCTTGCCCGGCTTCAGTTAATAGTAATTAACTGTGGAATTCCTTAAGCGCTTACTATGTGCCAGGCACTTGTACTAAGTGCTGGGGTGGATAGAAGCAAATTGGGTTGGACAGAGTCACCCGTTACAACTCCCTTCCATCTCACCAGCCCCAACTCTCTTCTGCAAAAACAGAGATTAAGAAGCGTTCCATATTTTTACATAGCTATTCTATTTATTTTATTTTGTTAGTATGTTTGGTTTCGTTCTCTGTCTCCCCCTTTTAGACTGTGAGCCCACTGTTGGGTAGGGACTGTATATGTTGCCAACTTGTACTTCCCAAGCGCTTAGTACAGTGCTCTGCACACAGTAAGCGCTCAATAAATACGATTGATTGATTGATTAAGACTGTGAGCCCCACGTGGGACAACCTGATTACCTTGTATCTATCCCGGCGCTTAGAACAGTGCTTGGAACATAGTAAGCGCTTAACAAATACCATAATTATTTTTAGTATTATCAGCCATCCACGCTCCACCCCGCCCCAGCACCTAAACTGAACTCCTCACTGTCTTTGAACTGTCACATTCACTCTGTCACTAACTCCCTCAGGAGCTTCTCCCCGCTGTTTCTCAGATCCACCCCACTTGCCATGAAGGCAGCTTCATATTCCGGGTAGATTGCCCAATCCGTCTCCTCACTGGCCTCCCTACCTCCGACCTCTCCCCACTTCAGTTTATAATTCATGTCAGGCCCCAGGTCGTCATCTTAAAACATCAGTCAGCACACATCTTTCCGCTCCTCAAAAGCTTTCAACGGCTACCCATTTCTCTCCACATCAAGTTTCGGCTTCCAGCTCTCCACCCTCCAATCAATCCATCAATGGTTTTTGAGCGCTCACTGAGTGATGGGGAAAGAACCAGTTTTTTCCGTACTATTTTACCTTCTTCGCCTTTTGTTCTCCAGGCCTAGGAGTCAGAGGACCTGGGTTCTAATTTTAGCTCCATCACTTGCCTGCTGTGTGTCACCTTGGGCTACTTTTCTGTACCTCGGCTTCCTCATCTGCAAAATGGGGCTTCAGTACACCTTCTGCTTATTCAGTCACTCATTCACTTTCATTTATTGAGCGCTTACTGTGTGCAGAGCACTGTACAAAGTACTTGGAAAGTACAATTCAGCAAGAGACGATTCCTGCCCAACAACAGACTCACAGTCTAGAAGGGGGAAGACAGACATCAAAACAAGTAAACAGGTATCAATAGCATCAATATAAATACACAGAACTAGAGATAAATACACATTATTAAACTAAATAGAATAATAAATATGTACACACATACGCAAGTGCTGTGGGGTAGAGCAGGGGGATAGAGTTGGGGTGAAGGGGAGGAGAGGAGCAGAGCTAAGTCTGGGAAGGCCTCCTGGAGGAGGTGGGCTTTCAGTAGGGTTTTGAAGGGGGGGAAGTGTGCGAGTTAGAGAAGCAGGGTGGCTCAGTGGAAAGAGCACGGACTTTGGAGTCAGAGGTCATGGGTTTGAATCCTGACTCTGCCTCTTGTCAGCTGTGTGACTTTGGGCAAGTCACTTAACTTCTCTGGGCCTCAGGTACCTCATCTGTAAAATGGGGATGAAGACTGTGAGCCCCACGTGGGACAACCTGATTACCTTGTAACCTCCCCAGCGCTTAGAACAGTGCTTTGCACATAGTAAGCGCTTAATAAATGCCATTATTATTATTGTATACCCCCAGCGCTTAGAACAGTGCCTTGCACATAGTAAGCGCTTAATAAATGCCATTATTATTATTATTATTATTTAGACTACTAATGTGTGTTAACTACTGCTACCTAGACTGTGAGTCCCATGCAGGGAAGGGACTCTGTCCGACCTGCTTAACTTGTCTACCCCAGCGCTTAGAGCTGTGCTTGACACATAGTAAGTGCTTAATACCATAATTATTCTAAAAAGAAGAAATGATATATTATGCCAGTCCTTTGATTAAGTCTACCATTCAGCCCCCTTCTCCCCTTTCCCCTAACTCCCCAAGTGGGAGGGCAAGCTAATAGTTTCCCGCCTTGATATCCATCTTCCAGGCTAGGGATGCGCTCTTAAGCCGTCCGTAATTTTTCCCATCATGTGAGGACCTCCCAAATCTGTGTTCCTTGCCTAGACACAGTCATGTGGTAAAAATCCCTTGTGTATGAACATATGACACCGGCTCCTCGGAGGATTGGAGGTGAAGTCATTCCTGAGAACAAGACATATGAATTAGACTTTCATAACGTGTTTTAGCACCTTTAGCCAAAGCACTGGTTCCTCCTTTGTTTAGTAATAATAATAATAATGATGGCATTTATTAAGTGCTTACTATGTGCAGAGCACTGTTCTAAGCGCTGGGGAGGTTACAAGGTGATCAGGTTGTCCCACGGAGGGCTCACAGTCTTAATCCCCATTTGACAGATGAGGTAACTGAGGCACAGAGAAGTTAAGTGACTTGCCCAAAGTCACACAGCTGACAATTGGTGGAGCCGGGATTTGAACCCCTGACCTCTGACTCCAAAGCCCAGGCTCTTTCCACTGAGCCGTGCTGCTTCCTTGGTCTAATGGATCTAGTGGGCTTGGGAGTCAGAAGGACCTGGGTTCTAAACCCAGCTTCACCATTTGTCTGCTGTGTGACCCTGGGCAAGTCACTTAACTTCTCTCTTACCTCCTCTGTAAAATGGGGATTCAGACTGTGAGCCCCATACGGGGACATTGATTGGGTCCAACCTGATTAGCTTGTATCTACCCCAGAGCTCAGAATATTGCCTGGCAGATAGTTAAGTGCCTAACAAATTACCATTGAAAAAATATAGTGTCCCTTCTTTTAATAGTATTTATTAAACGCTTACTGTGAGCCAGGCACTGTACTAAGCACTGGGGGTAGATACAAGCGAATCGGTTTGGACACCTCTGTCCCCTCTGCCTTTCCTGACTCACTCCTTTAGAAGTCGGATTCCATTCTTCCCTAGCTGTTCCAAGCTATTCATTCATTCAATCGTATTTATTGAGCGCTTACTGTGTGCAGAGCACTGTACTAAGCGCTTGGGAAGTACAAGTTGGCAACATATAGAGACGGTCCCTCCCCAACAACGGGCTCACAGTCTAGAAGGGGGAGACAGACAACAAAACAAAACATGTGGACGGGTGTCAAGTCGTCAGAACAAATAGAAATACAGCTAGATGCACATCATTAACAAAAATAAATGGAATAGTAAATATATTCAATAATTTCAGTACAGTAATTTCAGTGTTTTTGTTTGAGTTTTCATGTCTTTGTTAAGTGCTTACTATGTGCCAGGCACTTTACTAAGCACTAGGGTAGATACAAACTAGTGAGGTTGAGCACAGACCATGTCCCACATGGGGCTCATGGTCTTGGGCAAGTCACTTCTCTTCTCTGGGCCTCAGTTCCCTCATCTGTAAAATGGGAATTGAGACTGTGAGCCCCATGTGGGGCAGGGACTGGGTCCAATCCGATTTGCTTGTATTCACCCCAGTGCTTAATACAGTACTTAACAAATACCATTATTATTAATAAGCTCCTTTTTCCAGATGAGGGAACTGAGGCATAGAAAAGTTAAGTGACTTGTCCGGGGTCACGCAGCAGATGTGTTGGAGCTGGTATTAGAACCCAGGTCCTCCTGACTCCCAGACTCATAATAATAATAATAATGGCATTTGTTAAGCGCTTACTATGTGCAAAGCACTGTAATAAGCACTGGGGAGGCTACAAGGTGATCAGGTTGTCCCTCGGGGGGCTCACAGTCAATCCCCATTTTACAGATAAGGGAACTGAAGCACAGAGAAGTGAAGTGACTTGCCCGAAGTCACACAGCTGACAATTGGCGGAGCCGGGATTTGAACCTATGACCACTGACTCCAAAGCCTGTGCTCTTTCCACCGAGCCACGTTGCCTCTCTCTGACTCACGCCCTATCCCCTAGGCCGCTCGGCTCCTCTACCTACGGCTTAGTCAAACAACTCAGTTAATACCTTAAATAACTACATTTTCATTATTTACTCACATGCCTTTTCAGTCTCGTTGGCCAACAGCCCTCTTCCCCAGCGCATCTGCATATATGTATATATGTTTGTACATATTTATTACTCTATTTATTTATTTAACTTGTACATATCTATTCTATTTATTTTATTTTGTTAGTATGTTTGGTTTTGTTCTCTGTCTCCCCCTTTTATCATCATCATCATCATCAATCGTATTTATTGAGCGCTTACTGTGTGCAGAGCACTGTACTAAGCGCTTGGGAAGTACAAGTTGGCAACATATAGAGACAGTCCCTACCCAACAGTGGGCTCACAGTCTAAAAGGGGGAGGCAGAGAACAAAAGCAAACATACTAACAAAATAAAATAAATAGAATAGATATGTACAAGTAAAATAGAGTAACAAATATGTACAAACATATGTACATATATACTTTTAGACTGTGAGCCCACGGTTGGGTAGGGGCTGTCTCTATATGTTGCCAACTTGTCCTTCCCAAGCGCTTATTACAGTGCTCTGCCCACAGTAAGCGCTCAATAAATACGATTGACTGATTTGCAGAACTATCTCCTCCTCAAAACTTCGACGGGATTCCCACGGTCCCTCATTCCACCCCGTGGAAAGACGGGGCCGAGTTTGTTTGTTCGGCCTAGGCCCCCCGAGGGTTCCCCACCTGTTTCGCCGAGCGTAACCGCCCCGGCGAGAATCCGCAGGTCAAGTCCCCGCGTCATCATCCTCAATCGTATTTCTTGAGCGCTTACTGTGTGCAGAGCACTGTACTAAGCGCTTGGGAAGTACAAGTTGGCAACATATAGAGACGGTCCCTACCCAACAGTGGGCTCACAGTCTAGCCCCTTCCTCCCTCATCCCCCTCTCCATCCCCCTCATCTTACCTCCTTCCCTTCCCCACAGCACCTGTATATACGTTTGTACATATTTATTACTCTATTTTACTTGTACATATCTATTCTATTTATTTTATTTTGTTAGTATGTCCGGTTTTGTTCTCTGTCTCCCCCTTTTAGACTGTGAGCCCACTGTTGGGTAGGGACCGTCTCTCTGTGTTGCCAATTTGTACTTCCCAAGCGCTCTATGTGCTCTGCACATAGTAAGCGCTCAATAAATACGATTGATGATGATGACAATGAATCAATCAATCAATCAATCGTATTTATTGAGCGCTTACTATGTGCAGAGCACTGTACTAAGCGCTTGGGAAGTAAAAATTGGCAACACATAGAGACAGTCCCTACCCAACAGTGGGCTCACAGTCTAAAAGGGGGAGACAGAGAACAGAACCAAACATACTTTCATTCATTCAATGGTATTTATTGAGCGCTTACTGTGTGCAGAGCACTGTACTAAGCGCTTGGGAAGTACAAATTGGCAACACATAGAGACAGTCCCTACCCAACAGTGGGCTCACAGTCTAAAAGGGGGAGACAGAGAACAGAACCAAACATACTTTCATTCATTCAATGGTATTTATTGAGCGCTTACTGTGTGCAGAGCACTGTACTAAGCGCTTGGGAAGTACAAATTTGCAACATATAGAGACAATCCCTACCCAACATATAGAGACAATCCCTACCCAACAGTGGGCTCACAGTCTAAAAGGGGGAGACAGAGAACAGAACCAAACATACCAACAAAATAAAATAAATAGGATAGAAATGTACAAGTAAAATAAATAGAGTAATAAATATGTACAACCATATATACATATATACAGGTGCTGTGGGGAAGGGAAGAAGGTAAGATGGGGGGATGGAGAGGGGGACGAGGGGGCGAGGAAGGAAGGGGCTCAGTCTGGGAAGGCCTCCTGGAGGAGGTGAGCTCTCAGCAGGGCCTTGAAGGGAGGAAGAGAGCTAGCTTGGCGGAGGGGCAGAGGGAGGGCATTCCAGGCCCGGGGGATGAAGTCACAGTCTAAGTCGCGTCTTCCCCGGGTCACCCCTCTGTCTCTTCCCGCCTCCCTCTGCCCGCAGACCGCACAACGCAAGATCAGGGAAATCGTTCAGCAGGTGAAGCAGCAGGAGCAGAAGTCCCCCCCCTCAGGGACCCCCTCCCTCCCAGCGCGGCAAGTGAGGTTTCTGGCGGCGCCAGCCAAGCAACAACAATGAATGTAGCCCTTCCAACACCTGACGGAACGAGACACAACCGGAAAAGACGGACGGATCGGGGAGCAAACCAAAGACCATCCCGAGGCATAAGAACTCGCAGCCCGAGGCTGGGGCCCTGCAGAGGACTTGAAGTGCACAAGGCGGGAAGGGGCGGTGAGGCGGGGGGTGGGTGGGTGGGAGGGAGGGAAAACGGGGGTGGGCAAGCCCGTCTCCCACCCGCACGCCGTTCGGCCGCAGGCCGGCTCGCCCACCTGTCGCCAGGGCTTCTGCAGATCTCCCCGGCCCATCCTACCCCTACGACACTCTACTCAACCCCCTCGACGCTATCCCTTTAGTTGGACTAACATAGGTTCCAAACCAAGCAAAATTCACAACTCTCTGGGGAAGACAGTCTCTGTACAGGTATGTACATATTAGAGGGGGAGGCAAAAAAAGATTTTTTTTTTAAATGTACGGTCTGCGGCATACTTGGAGTGCCTGTGGCGTTAATATATTTTAGAAATAATATATCAGTAACTCGACTAACTCCAATTTTTTTTTTAAAAAAAAGCTTAATTTTTATTATTCATTTTTTTTTTTTATTCTTTTCTGTTTTTCTAGAGAAAGAAGGCTTTTGTAGACTTGAGAGAACAAAGCCATCCATTGGGAGCTCTAACGTGTGGTAGAAAGAAGATTTAGGAACACCAGCACAAAATTCAGCGGGGTGGGGGGGGGGGAGGGCGGTGGCGATTTGGGGGTAGGGCTTTAGTCAGGTTGATACTAACTTCATGGTGCAGTTTTGGATCGCCTGTGTGTGCCAACAAAGGGATACCGTCTCTTTAGAAGAGGAATCTCGTTCCTCTTCATCTCTGTCCAGCTCACATAATCCATTTCTCCTTGCTTCACAGGTTCCAAACTGGTTTTTGCACATTGCCGTATAATTCTCTCTTTCACTCTCTCTCTCTCTCTCTCTCCACACCACCAGGCAAAGCAGTGCTCTGAGTAATACACCACCGAGAAGAAAAAAAAAACAACAACAAAAAACCAGCCACAACTGCCACTTTGGTTATTTAAAAGGAAAAAAAAAAAAAAGTGAAACAAAACTCCAATGGTACTTGTCCTCACCTTTTGGGAGAGGGGGAGGAAAAAAAAAAAACCCTCCCCCAAACCCAAACCCCACCTAAAGAGAGAACGTATTTTGTCTTTTTACATTTTTGTGTGTAGGGCGCTGCCATCGATATTAGGGGAAGTGATTTCTTTTTTTTTTTCCCCTCTTTGTTTCACAAGAGAGGAAAAAAAGAAAATAAATTTACATGAGGTTGTTGGCCAGGGCATGAAAATTGCGATTTTTTTTAAAAGAAAAAAAAAACACAAAAAAACTACCTCAGGTGTTTTTGTACCTCAGCACCTTGCTCTTGTGTTTCCCTTTTAGAGATTTTGTATGCCTTGTAAAACTGATAGTTGGAGCATTTTTTTATTTTTTTAATAAAAATGAGTTGGAAAAAAAATAGACAAAGTCAGCTGGCAGCCGGGAGAAGGTGACGGACCGAACGTTTGACGCCTATTCCGTATTGTCCTTCTGCTAGCTGAGAGCCAATGGCTTTTTTCGGATAAACCTTGAAAAAAGTATATATATATCTATATATGTGTGTGTGTGTATGTATATATTACACATACATATGCATATGTATATGTACATATATATACATATGTAAAAGGATAAAAAGAAAAACAGAGAGAGAAAGGATTGGAGAAGATGTCCTGAGTTTCGATAGGGTACACGCCATTAGGGTTTTCTACGCTAAAGGATGAACATGTACTGATTTATGTGAACATACCATTTACCAACCGACTGCAATATGCCAGTTTCCTCTACTGCAAACAGTGTTCTGTGAAAAAAAAAAATATATCCAGCTAACAAGAGCCTGCCGTCACAATCTCTTATTTGAAAACACAGGTAGCGGACAGCCCGCCCAATCAAGTAGGGGGGAAGTGGGCGGGTTTGGATGGTTTTTACGAGAAGCAGCGTGGCCCGGTGGAAAAGAGCCCGGGATTTGGAGCTAGAGGTCATGGGTTCAAATCCCAACTCCGCCAATTGTCAGCTGTGTGACTTTGGGGAAGTCCCTTCACTTCTCTGGGCCTCAGTTACCTCATCTGGAAACTGGGGATTAAGACTGTTAGCCCCCCCATGGGACAACCTGATCACTTTGTAACCTCCCCAGCGCTTAGAACAGTGCTTTGCACATAGTAAGCGCTTAATAAATGCCATCATTAGTATTATTATTATTTCTAGAAAGAACGTGCTTGTGTTCAGACTTGGAAACCACTGGGACAGTGGCGGGAAATGATGGGGGGGGATCGATAGCTGGAGAGGGGGCACGATCCCCACCTAATGATGCAGAATCGAGAAATCGGTGAGCACGGGGCGGTTGGAAGAGAAATCTCAATCCAGCGTGGCGTTGGGGAAGGCGGATGGATGCAGAAATAAAAACCCAAAATCCGACACTCTTCACAGAAGTTGGCCTAATGCCGAGAGCGAGGTAAAGGGAAAGGAGAGTCCTTGGTTATCAGCCGTGTGGCTTTCTTCTGGAGTGGAGAGTGGGAGGGATGCTCACTCTAATGAGAGGGAGACCCACTCTAATGCTGAACCATGCCTATTTTTTTTTTTAAGCAGTATTTAAGCACTCTGTGCCAGGCACTGTAATAAGCACTACGGTAGACACAAGCTATTCATATCAGAGATGGTCCATGGGGCTCATGGTCTTGATCCCCATTTAATAGATGAGGTGATTGAGGTCCCCGAGAAGTCAAGTGACTTGCCCAAGGTCACACAGCAGACCAATATTCATTCATTCAATCGTATTTATTGAGCACTTACTCTGTGCAGAGCACTGTGCTAAGCGCTTGGGAAGTACAAGCTGGCAACATATAGAAACGGTCCCTACCCAAACAACGGGCCCACAGTCTAGAAGGGGGCTATCAGAGCCGGGATAAGAACCCTGGTTCCTTTTTTTTTTTTTTTTTTTAGTATATAATGGTATTTGTTAAGCGCTTACTATGTACCAGGCACTGTACTAAGCGCTGGGCTGGATATAAGCTAATTGAATTGGTCACAGCCCCTGTCCCACATGGGGCTCGCAGCGTTAATCCCCATTTTACAGATGAGGGAACTGAGGCCCAGAGAAGTGAATGACTTGACGAAGGTCACCTAGCAGACCAGTGGCAGAGTTGGGATTAGGACCCTGGTCCTTCTGACTTTTAGGCTCAGGCTCACCTTCCTGCTGTGTGACTTCGGGCAAGTCACTTAACTCCTCTGTGCCTCAGTTCCCTCATCTGGAAAATGGGGATTAAGACTGTGAGCCCCCCATGGGACAACCTGATCACCTTGTAATCTCCCCAGCGCTTAGAACAGTGCTTTGCACCTAGTAAGTGCTTAATGAATGCCATCATTATTATTATTAGGCCATGCTACCTCTGTGGGTGACTGATTGAGCTAGGGAAGTGGGCCAAGTGGTCCTTCCTCAAGTGTGTTTGTGTGTCTGTGTGTGTCTGTGTGTTGGAGGGGTGGGGGACACAGGGAGGGGAATGGAGGGCAGCAAACACCATGTGACTTGCTCCAGGGCATTTGTTCTCTAGTTCCAGATCCATCTCTGGGTTCTTAATGAGTTCATCATCATCATCAATCGTATTTATTGAGCGCTTACTGTGTGCAGAGCACTGTACTAAGCGCTTGGGAAGTCCAAGTTGGCAACATATAGAGACAGTCCCTACCCAACAGTGGGCTCACAGTCTAAAAGGGGGAGACAGAGAACAAAACCAAACATACTAACAAAATTGGGTGAAGTAGTAGGGGGAGGGAGGGGGAGGTGGGGTGTGTGCGTGTGTGTGGCCGAATTGTACTTCGCTAGCACTTAGCACAGTGCTGTGCACACAGTAAGCGCTCAATAAATGCGACAATGAATGAATATGCGCGCAATAGTCTGCCATTCCTGTATTGGCAAGTACAGGCTAGCTGAGTTGTGAAGCCTCTTCCCCCCGACACACCCTGCTCTTCCAGCTGAGAAGTCAACGGGCCTTTCTGGAGCCCATCTGTCATCTGAAAGGAAGGGCTGATTGTATAATAATGATGGTATTTGATAATAATAATAATAATAATAATGATGGCATTTGTTTAGCGCTTACTATGTGCAAAGCACTGTTCTAAGCGCTGGAGTTGATCCAAGGTAATCAGGTTGTCCCACGTGGGGCTCACAGTCTTCATCTCCATTTTACAGATGAGGGAACTGAAGGCCAGAGAAGTTAAGTGACTTGTAGCGTGGCTCAGTGGACAGAGCACAGGCTTGGAAGTCAGAGGTCATGGGTTCAAATCCCAGCTCCGCCGCTTGTCAGCTGTGTGACTTTGGGCGAGTCACTTCACTTCTCTGTGCTTCAGTTCCCTCATCTGCAAAATGGGGATCACTGAGCCCCAAGTGGGACAACCTGATCACCTTGTATCCTCCCCAGCGCTTAGAACAGTGCTTTACACATAGTAAGTGCTTAACAAATGCCATTATTATTATATTCATTCACTCGTATTTATTGAGCACTTACTGCATGCAGAGCACTGTACTAATCAATCAATCGTATTTATTGAGCGCTTACTATGTGCAGAGCACTGTACTAAGCGCTGGGGAAGTACAAATTGGCAACATATAGAGACAGTCCCTACCCAACAGTGGGCTCACAGTCTAAAAGCACTTTCTACATGCCAGCCACCATACTAAGCACCGGGGTGGATGCAAGCAAATAGGGTTGGACCCAATCCCTGTCTCACAGGGCGTTCCCAGTCTTCACCCCCATTTTACAGATGAGGTGGCTGAGGTGCAGAGAAGTGAAGCGACTTGCCCAAGGTCACACAGCAGGAAAGCGGCAGAGCCGGGAATGGAACCGGGGCTCTATCCGCTACGTCACACTGCTTCTTTTAGACTGTGAGCCCACTGTTGGGTAGGGACTGTCTCTATATGTTGCCAACTTGTACTTCCCAAGTGCTTAGTACAGTGCTCTGCCCACAGTAAGCGCTCAACAAATACAATTGATTGATTGATTGATTCCCAAGAGGATCACGATGCAGGGCAATGGTTCCGGGACTAAGTCGAGCTGCTTGCCTGGGTTTCGGGGGCTGCCTCGGGTACATTTGGTTCCGCTTTTAAAAGGAGTGCAGGGATTGGGAGTCGAGGCCTCGAGAGCTGGAAAAGGGCTCCCGCCTGGTGCCGGGAAGGTGAGTGGCCATGGCAGACCTGGACTGCATTTCCTATTGCTGCTTATTAATTTCTTCCTACCAGGAAGGTGAACTCTATCATAGCTTCCGAGCTATTCCTTCCTCTACTGGCCGGGGCCTTTCCGCTAGCTGCCTTCAGCTGTTCGCTGCCCAGCTCCCTAACTCCGGTCCAGCGGGGAAGAGGACTGGCCGAGGCAGCTCGAAGAGACCAAAAGGAAGGGAAGCGGCTGACGCTCGAATCCCTTTCCTCCTCAAAATAAGCCTGATTTTGCACAAGTTTCAAATACGGCCCTGTGAGGCGGGGGAATTACCGGGTCAGGGACACCCAGACAAGCTCTCAATTCCCCCGAAAAAGAGCTACAAAAGTGATCCAAGAATCTCTTCTTTTACCCACCCCAAGAGCTCTTACCGACCTGGGCCTGAGTGGTCTGTCTCCCCTGCCGCCCCCGATTGTGACCTGGAAGGTGAAAGTCCTTGACTCGAGCTGGTTTTTAATATCTGTGGGGATACTGATCATCATCAATCGTATTTATTGAGCGCTTACTGTGTGCAGAGCACTGTACTCTACGACCCCGGCTCCATCGCCTCTGCGAACAAGAGGTCATGTTTTGTTTTGTTGTCTGTCTCCCCCTTCTAGACTGTGAGCCTGCTGTTGGGTGGGGACCGTCTCTGTATGTTGCCAACTTGTATTTCCCAAGCGCTTAGTCCAGTGCTCTGCACACAGTACACACTCAATAAATATGATTGAATGAATGAACAGCATGGCCTAGTGGAGAGAGCACAGGCCCGGGAGTGAGAAGGATCTGGGTTCTAATCCCCGCTCTGCCACGCATCTGCTGTGTGACCTCGTGCAATCGCTTAACTTCTCTGGGCCTCAGTTCCCTCATCTGTAAAATGGGGATTAAGACTGGGCGCCCCATGTGGGACAGGGACTGTGTCCGACCCGATTTGCTTGGATCCACTCCAGTGCTTAGACCAGTGCCTGGCACATAGTAAACGCTTAACAAACACCACAATGATAATACTAACAAGAATCATAATGATTACGAGAAGCAGCGTGGCTCAGTGGAAAGAGCCTGGGCTTTGGAGTCAGAGGTCATGGGTTCAAATCCTGTCAGCTGTGTGACTTTGGGCAAGTCACTCCACTTCTCTGGGCCTCAGTTCCCTCACCTGGAAAACGGGGATTAAAACTGTGAGCCCCCCCGGGGGACAACCTGATCACCCTGTAACCCCCCCAGCGCTTAGAACAGTGCTTTGCACGTAGTAAGCGCTTAACAAATACCATTATTATTATTATTACTGTAAGAGGAAGAAGATGTACTTTACCTGGATGAGTCGGGGAACAGTCACAGTCAGGCATCAGCCGTCGGTGGGGGTTAGATGGCATCTTCGGGGCAAGGTGGGGACCCACCCGTGACTCCCTGCCATCATCTGGAGACAGGCCTTGGCACGTCACACTTCAGCTGCGTGGGCAGGATTCGCAGAGGCGGCTCAGCAGGGGGACATAATTCCAGGCCACGGCATCGAGGGCAGGTGAGGGGAGAGACACACAAGCTCCCATCCCAGGCTTCCCTGGGGTGACGCCATACGGAAGCCTCGGGCATCCCATCTCCCGGAATGGCATACTGGATAGGGCCTGGGAGCCAGAAGGTCCTGGGTTCTAATCCCAGCTCCGTCACTTGTCCGCTGTGGGACCTTGGACGAGTCGCTTCCTTTCTCTGGGCCTCAGTTCCCTCGTCTGGAAAATGAAGAGTGAGACTGTGAGCCCCAGGTGGGACGGGGACTGTGTCCGACCCGATTTGCTTGGATCCACCCCAGCGCTTAGTACAGTGCTCTATCCACTAGACCACACTGCTTGTCTATGTGTCAAACACCGTACTAAGCCCTAGGGTAGATTCAGAATAATCAGGTCGGACACAGTCCCCGCCCCATGAAGAGCTTCCAGTCCAAGGAGGGAGAACAGGTACTGAATCCCCATTTTACAGATGAGGAAACTGAGGCACAGATATTAAGTCCAAACTAAACCAGCAGGTGAAGAAGTGGGATTAGAACCCAGGTCCTCTGCCTTTTTTTTTTTTCGGGGGGGTGGGGGGTGGGGGGTGGTATTTGTTAAGCCCTTAATATGTCCAAGGCACTATTCTAAGCACTGGTTTCGGTACAACCTAATCAACTTGGACATTCATTCATTCAATCGTATTTATTGAGCACTTACTGTGTGCAGAGCACTGTACTAAGCGCTTGGGAAGTACAAGTTGGGAACATATAGAGACGATCCCTACCCAACAGCAGGCTCACAGTCTAGAAGAGGGAGACAAACAGACACAGCCCTTGCCCATACAAGGCTCAGAGTCTTAATGCTTAATGAGAAGCAGTGTGGCTCAGTGGCAAGAGCACAGGCTTTGGAGTCAGAGGTCACGGGTTCAAATTCTACCTCTGCCACTTGTCAGCTGTGTGACTTTGGGCAAGTCACTCAACTTCTCTGGGCCTCAGTTCCCTCATCTGGAAAATGGGGATTAAGACTGTGAGCCCCACATGGGACAACCTGATCACTTTGCAACCTCCCCAGTGCTTTGCACATAGTAAGCACTTAATAAATGCCATCATCATTATTATTATTAATCCTCATTTGGCAGATGGGGGAACTGAGGCACAAAGTAACTTTCCCAAGGTCACACAGCCAACAAATTGCAGAGCTGGAACTGGAACCCAGGCCCGTGCTCTATCCGCTCTACCTATTTGCACATAGTAAGAGCTTAATAAATGCCAATATTATTATTATTATTATTATTATCCACTAGCCACTTTGCTTCTCTGACTCCTGAGTCTGTGCTCTTTCCACTAGGTCATATCCCTTCTCAAAGCCTACCTGTTGTTGTCCAGATCAGGGTAGAGAAAGCGGAGGGGGAAAACCCTTGTTCTCTGGTCTGACTAAAAGAGAACTTTAACAACAAGCCACAACTTCTCCAGGCCTCAGTTCCCTCATCTGTAAAATGGGGATTAAGACTGTGAGCCCCAAATGGGACAGGAATTGTGTTCAACACAATTATCTTGTATCTATCCCAGCACTAAGTACAGTGCCCGGAACATGGTAAGGGCTTAACAAATACGATAAAAAAAACAGGCAGTTCCAACTCTTCCCTGAAATGGTAATCATGCCAGTGAAAGAGAATTTCTCACCTTGTGTCTCTACACTGTTAGCTCCTTGTGAGCAGGGAAAACATCCACCAACTTTGTTGCACTGTACTCTCCCCAGAGCTTAGTACAGTGTGCTACAAAAGGTAAGTGCTCAACAATTGCCATTAACTGTTTATCTGGACACATGTTGTGGAAAAAGGATACTCCCTATTTCCACAACAGAGTCCCTCCAAAATGTTTAATTACAACACCAATCCTGGCTGATGTCACTTTAGTTCACAACATCCTTTCCCTCTTGAGAGCTCTTCAAACCGTGGGTAAAAATCTTTTTTCAAGCGGTGTTTGTTAAGCACTTAACTACATCAAGCACCTAGTTAAAAAGTTCATCAAACAGGATACAGTTCCTGTCCCACATGGGGCTCGCACTCTCAATCCCCATATTCCAGACGAGTTAACTGAGGCCCAGAGAAGTTACGTGACTTGCCCACAGCAGACGTGTGGCGGAGCCAGGATTAGAACCCAGATCCCCTGGCTTCTAGGCCCGTGCTCCTTTGCCCAGGCCAGGCCATGCTGTAAAATTCATTCATTCATTCAATCGTATTTATTGAGCGCTTACTGTGTGCAGAGCACTGTATTAAAATGACTATTATTCCCTCCTCTGCTGCTCCGCTTCCCTTTTTCCCCCTGCATCCTGGTGGTTATCAGGATTAAGAGGGAGTAGGATCTGAGACTGCACAAACCACGCTGCCGGGAGAAGAACGCAGTCTCTGCACAGGACGCGTGTGATGTCTACAGCTGACTCTCCCTTGGAGCAGCGGGAAGCAGCACGGAGTAGCAGAAAAATCCCGGGCCTGGGAATCAGCAGGTCAGGGGTTCGAAGTTCTGCTACTTGTCTGCTGTGTGACTTTATTCAGGTCACTTCACTTCTCTGGGCCTCGGTCCCTTCGTCTGTAAAACGGGGATCGAGACTGTGAGCCCCAAGTTGGGCATGGACTTTGATGTGACAATCTCACATCTACCCCGGCACTTAGAACAGTGCCCGGCACATAGGAAGCGCTTAACAAATACCATTAAAAAACCCCCCTCTACCTCATCATTCTCAGCTCAAACCACCGGCCCGAAGGTGGAACCCCTCTGTACAACCCCTCTGAGGATGGGCTCCATCTTGGCTCTTTTTGTTTTTTTTTTCTTTAATTTTTAAAAATGAGTTGAATACACACTTTGATACGCAAAATATATTATTTTTGGAACCAGCAATCCCAAATTCACATGAAAATTTTGTCCCGTTGATTTCGGTCAGAGGGGGGGCGATAATTAAAAAAAATAATAATAATGCAGGTGAATAACGAAACCTCATTTCATAACGAGACGGACCACTAGGAGTTTTACAACGGATCACCTGCCGTGATCTAAGCCGCTCCTGTCGGCCCTTAAACTCGAAAAGGTTCTCACCAAAGCGGACCTTAAACGGCAGCGAATCCCTATGCCTACAGTCACTACAAATCCAGTTAAAGGAGTTAAGCCCCAACGTACCATTTCCAGACCAGGGGAACCGGTTCTTTGGAGGATTCTCGCTAACTGGGGCGTGATGTCTACCTCGTCGACTTAGGGGGTGTGGGGTCGACGCGACGGGGTGAACCCCTTGACAGTCCTTCTCCTCCCCACCTCCCCGGGGGCGATGGCTGTAGTGAAATATCAATCGGGCGTCTGACAGGTCAACCAATATCATCCCGGACCTCGTGAACGCCGCTCGCTGAACGACCGCTCCTCTCGACCCGAGGAACCGTCGCTTCGAGGAAACGGTCAGTGTTTCATAAATTAAAAAACTAACAAAAATCTACACTGTTCACCTGCCTGACCTAGTAGAAGGGAGCAGCTAGCTTACATTCCTTTCAAAAATAAATAGTTGGAACGGATGCATTGGGCTGGGGCTTTCTTTCCGTGGGCAGGGATGGATTTCCATCGCCCGGCCCTTAAACGCGAGACTCCAAACACACACTCATCCGCACGACAGACTCTGCCTTTCTTACATTCTCAAAGGAGAGCTATAAACCTCTGGAGAGACGGTCAATAAATTACGATTCCAATGTGTGTTCAGCACAGGAATACGCCGGAAACGGGTCCGGAATCCCGACGGGCCCATGCCGTGGCCCTCTGCAAGCTCGAACTGAGTTGAAAAAAATTCATTTGGAGTCCTTCGTGCAGTTGACAGCTCGGTACCTACAGGAGAGCTGAAAACTACACTGGGGCTTTCACCCATGAGGTATATAGGAACGTGTCCATGGAGCATCCCGAGGAGCTGGAGAAAACGCGGGCACTTTCGCTCAGAGCAGTTGCTGATAAAGGATCTCCCACACCATACTCTTCCGGAAATGAGGCATCTGAAGCTGGAAAAAAAGACACATGGTGTTGTCTGTTTGCACGCACGCCGTTCAAGGTGGGGAACGTGTCTACTAATGCTGTTTTATATATATATATATAAAACATATATTTATATATAAATTTATATATAAATTTAAATTTAAATACATTTATATATACATTTTATATAAATATATATTTATATATGTGTGTATACATATATATGTGTGCACACATACACATATATGCGCATACATGCATATATATGCGCATGCATGCATATATGTGCATGCACGCATATATATGTGCATGCATGCATATATATGTGCACGCATGCATATATATGTGTATTCATACATAAATGTGTATACATACATATATGTGTGTATACATACATATATATGTGTATACATACATATATATGTGTATACATATATATGTGTATACATACATATATATGTGTACATATATATGTATGTATACATACATATATACGTGTATACATAGATATATATGTGTATACATACATATATATGTGTACATATATGCAGCATGGCTCAGTGGAATGAACACGGGCTTGGGAGTCAGAGGTCATGGGTTCAAATCCCAGCTCCGCCACTTGTCAGCTGTGTGCCCTTGGGCAAGTCACTTCACTTCTCTGTGCCTCAGTTACCTCATCTGTAAAATGGGGATTAAGACTGTGAGCCCCACGTGGGACAACCCGATCACCTTGTATCCACCCCCCAGCTCTTAGAGCAGTGCTTTGCATATAGTAAGTGCTTAACAAATACCATCATTAATTAATTAATTATATTTGCTTCTCCTAAGTGCTTAGTTCAGTGCTCTGCCCACAGTAAGCACTCAATAAATACGGCTGGTTGAATGATACTAAAGCATTTAGGAGAGTACAATACTTATAGAGTTGGCAGACACGTTCCCATTCCCAAGACAAATGAACTATCAAAGGGATGCTCTACTACTGAAGAGGTATAATAATAATAGTGAATAATTATAATGATGGTATTTGTTAAGCACCTACTATGTGCCAAGCACTGTTTGTTCATTCATTCATTCAATCGTATTTATTGAGCGCTTACTGTGTGCAGAGCACTGTACTAAGCACTTGGGAAGTACAAGTTGGCAACACATAGAGAAGGTCCCTACCCAACAACGGGCTCACAGTCTAGAAGGGGGAGACAGACAACAAAACAAAACATTTGGTCAGGTGTCAAGTCAACAGATTAAATAAAAATAAATCTAGATGGACATCATTGACAAAATGAATACAATAGTAAATATGCATGAATAAAATAAATAGAGTAATAAATCTGTACAAAATAAATCTGTTCAAAGCGCTGAGGGGATACAACGTAATCGGGTTGTCCCACGTGGGGCTCACAGTCTTAATCCCCATTTTACAGATGAGGGAACTGAGGCACAGAAGTTAAGTGACTTGCCCAAAGGCACACGGCTGACAAGAGGCGGAGCCGGCAGGCCCATGGTCTTTCCACTACGCCATGCTGCTTCCCATAAATGACCACGTTTGCCTCAGTGAGGTGATGGTGGCGGCTCTCGATACGATAAACATCATGGGGGACGTGACGTCTACCATGAAATTCACTCCTTCACATTTCAAAGGGAATTTCAGACCACGGCAAGCAAACGAATTTCAGAATATGACAGGAGTACGCTCCTTCAAGGGACCTTACCTTTATCTCCTCATTCAACTAGGATCATGCATAAGGGAAAATGCCCCACTGGAGAGTCTAAAGGTGCCATTAAGTAACTTATTCTTCCTGGGATTTACCGCTTCCCCTCTTGTGGTGCAGATGAATAACCTGTCTAGTACCTGCCTGTAGAAGCTAAAGTTCGTCAGTGTGGCCCAAGCTTGACTCTTTTGCAAGGCGGGAAAGCCATTCATGAATAGATGCAAGAGAAGGACCGGAAATCCTCCCCACAAGGGAATGATCAGTTCTGTCCTCGTCGAAACCCAGGCTCCTGCTCCTCATTTTTTGGGCCCTCTTTATATGGCCAGTAAAACTAAGCCACAGCGGTATCAGCTCCGGAAGCTGAAGTTTCTTCCAATTATCAGCCACGGTCATCTACCACTCCCCAAAGCCCTTCTTCCAGTTTTCTGAACCCCTCTGATTCCTTTTTTGCATTCCTCCTCTCTTCCTCCATACCTACATTGATCCTTGGGGACTTCAATGTCCATGGGGATGTCCCTGATGACTCTTCCAATGTCCACCCCTTCTTGTTCTTCAGTGACTTCCTGCTCCACCCCATTTCACCTCTCACCAACGTGGACACCCACTTGAGCTCATCATCTCTACTCACTGTACAAAGTCTACCCTCACCAACTCTGAAATTCCTATGTAGGTCCCCGATCTCCTCACCTGCTTTCTCTCTCTCAGCGCCTTCAATATTCTAACGTCGTAATGCCCCATTTAGTCTCCATACTCAAACTACTTTCTCTAGACTCACCAACTGACGCCCTCCACCCCGCCCTCTCCATTGAACTCAACTCCCTCTCCTCCCTGTCCCTCCGCCAACCTCAAACCTCTAACCCACGATCCTGGATCTCCTCCACAGGACATTTGCTCCGCTCCTGTGTACGAGCTGCAGAGCGCTGCTGGCAGAAATTCAGACACCTGGCTGACCTCATCCACCTCCACTTCATCCTCACCTGCTTTAATTCTGCCCTCTCCTCCAAGAGGCAATGATTCTCTCCTTGTTCTTGGCTTAGTGCTAAGAGCCTGGGATTGGGAGTCAGAAGATGTGGGTTCTAATCCCGCTCCACCACCTGTCTGCTGTGTGACCTTGGGCAATCCACTTAACTTCTCTGTGCCTCAGTTACCTCATCTGTAAAATGGGGATTAAGACTGTGAGTCCCACGTGGGACAACCTGATTACCCCAGTGCTTAAAACATTGCTTGACACACAGTAAGTGCTTAACAAATACCATAATTATTATTATTATACCCACTGCCTGTGCCCGCTGCTCATGATTTATAATTCCCTCTGCAAACCTCCTGTCCCCCATCCTTTTCATCTCTTTCCCCTAATGACCCGGCCTCTTTATTGATAAATTTGAAATCATCAAGTGTGATCTCTCTAAAATCTCCCCTGCTCCTCTCCAGTCCCTCCCTCCTCCTGCATCCTTTTAGAAGCTCCCAATTTTCCCAACAGTATCTCGAGGAGCTCTCTCACTTCCTCTCAAAATCGACCCTCTCCATCTGTGCCTCTGATCCCATTCCTTTATACCATATCAAAACATTTGCCCCCTGGGGCTAAGGGGGTTGGAGACCCGCAGAGTAGGGGTCTATGACACTGCCCCCATCTGCCCTGCCCAAGGGAGGAACCTGACTGGCAAAGGCCCTGGGATCGTGTTTCTCAGGGGAAATCTTAATCAAGCTAGTAGGTAGAGCAGGAAACTTCCCTTACCTGAGTAAAAGTGATAGGTTTGTCCCTGGACAAATAATCTGCATATTTACAGACAAACATCCCACAGTCACTTCCATTCAACTGCTGAGGAATTTCCTGAAATTCAAGAAGAAGGGTAAGTAAAGCAGATGATCTTTCCCAGAGAGGAAGCTCTCTTCATAGTCCTCCGAATCTTCCTCTCACTGAAGTGCCCAAAGAAGGCTTTAGTGAACTGTTTTAATGGCTGCCTGGAAACTGGTTTTTATTGGGTAAATTGTAAGCTCGCTGTGGGCGGGGAATGGGTCTACCAATTCGGTTCGACTGAACTCTCCCAAGCACTTAGTGCAAGTCACTTAACTTCTCTGGGCCTCAGTTACCTCATCTGTAAAATGTGTTCTGTTGGTAACAAATACCAACATTATTATTATTAAGCACTTAGTACAGTGCTCTGCACACAGTGAGCGCTCAATAAATACGATTGAATGAATGCTCTGCACACAGTTAGTGCTCAATGAATACGATTGACTGACTGAGCCTAGACCCCACACAGAAAACCCTGAACATCACTAAAACGTTTTAGTCTCCAAGACCCCCCCAAGAAGTGACCTCCTCACTACAATGGTTCTATTTGCTTTCATTTTAGAGAATGCCTGTCCCTGGGGTCTGTACCCACAGATATCCTTTGACCTGAATTATCAGGGTGTCTCGTGCCAAAAATCATTTTTAACTCAAGTCTCTAAATAACTGAGGCAAAGGAGTATTTCTGATCCCTGATTTATCTTCTGGAAATGTGCTACTGAAGATCCGCCCTGATGCCAAACAGATTCTCCTCAGTCATCAGAGGAAAGTTATTTTCAAAGGTAACTGTAGGCTGTAGGCTCCTTGTGCACAGGGATCGTGTCAACCAATTCTGCTGTGCTGTACTGTACTTTCCCAAGCGCTTACTATAGTGCTCTGTACACAGCCAGTGCTCAATAAATGCCACTGATTGATTCATGGACTGAAAAGAAAGATCACCACAACCCAAGCAGGGTACTGAGCAAATATCGGCAATCAATCAATGGTATTTATTGAGCCTGCACTTTGTGCAGAGCACTATATACTAAGTACTTGGGACAGTACGATACAATAGCGTTGGCAGACATGACCTGCAAGACTTTTTGCTTGTGGGGAGCCCAATTACATTATCCAGACTAAAAAAATAATCCACACTGCGGTTTGGACAGTCTCCGAAACGCAAATTAACCAGATCATGACTCAATTCTACCCCTCATTTGGGCCGGGTGGACCCACATAATACACCCCGAATTTGGCATGGTTCTGCTTTAAACCAAGTTGACCTCATCCCTCTCGACCGTGAACTTGTTTGGGCAGGGATTGTCACTCTTTACTGTTGTATTTTACTTTCCCAAGCGCTTCCCAGTAAGCGCTTAAGAAATACGATTGAATGAATGAACTCCTCATTTTATTCCACTTCAACCTCTTTCACCCACCAGGACTTTCTATTACTGCTGAAAACCTGAAAGCAAATTCTCCGATGTAAAAGGTGAAGGGAAACAAAACAAATCTCAAACTCCCAGAGAGGAGCCACTGGAATCAATCAATCAATCAGTGGTATTGACTGAGCACTTACTGTGTGCAGAGCACCGTACTAAGTGCTTGCAAGTGTACAATACAACAGTTGGTACACACGTTCCCTGCCCACAGTGAGCTTAAAGTCGAGGGGGAAGGCAGGCAGTAGGAGACCGATAAAGAATTAAGGGAGTCTGAGAGCCGCACGCTGGATTATCATCAGCTCCTGGGTGATCTAAGGGCTGATTTTTTGTTGCCCTCCCACTATCCAAAACAATGAAGAACAAAATCCAATTTGAAACTTGAGCCGGGTTACGCATTCAGAATATTCAATGAAGTATTTCAACTTTGGTAATTTTCACTTACATGTGATTTCATGCTGTAGAGAGTCCATTCTGATGGATCCAGAGCTATATTTCTTTTGGTTTCGCTTTCCTCTTGGAGATATTGGCTAGTTAAAATAAAGAAAGGGCATCAGCGGATCCCTCTGGACCCTTAGCTGGGTGGTCCCTAAGCACACTGTCGTCGATACTCACAAAACACCCACCTGAAATGGTATTTCATCAACGAAGTGCATCACCACAATAAACTTTTACAAGGGGTACACCAGAAGGGCTAAAAATTTTACAATAACAAACTACAGGCTCAATATTAAGTTTAGAAGAATAGAAAAACGGAGGATAGCATACACAACCCTCCACTACTTTTGACCTGAGCCAAAATTATGGCTCTTTCCTTGTTCCTGCCCTGAGATTTTAATATGTATTTTGCCATGATAAAATCTAGAAAAACTCCCCTGAAACTGGAAATGTCTGAGATGGAATTTCACGCATCTGAGAGGATTCACGCATCTGAGAGGAGAGGCAGGAGGTGCTCAAGATTAAATCTTGGATCCCTGACAGAGATCCTGGGTGGTTTCCTGGACTTCACCCACCTAGGTAAGAATGAAGCCAGGAGCTCTTTTCCTCCTGTCAACAGCTCCTGACAAGGAGCTGGGGGCGAGGTATTCATTCACTCAATCGTATTTTCTGAGCATTTACTGTGTGCAGAGCACTATACTAAGTGCTTCGGAGAGTACAATACAACAATAAACACATTCCCTGCCCACAGAGAGCTTATAGTCTAGAAGGGGAGACAGATATTACTATAAATAAATGAATTACAGATATGTACGTGAGTGCTGTGGGATTGGGGGGGGGGGGGGACGAATAAAGGGAGCAAGTCAGGGTGATGCAAAAGGGAGTGGGAGAAGAGGGTTTAGTCAGGTAAGGCCTCTTGGAGGAGATTCATTAATTGGCCCACCCACTGAGCCCAGAGCCGCTGGCGACAGATAGAAAGCCCAGATCTCTTTTCCAACCCAAAACAGATTTCAATATTTACCCCCAAATACCACACTCCTTTCCCCACAAGTTTCACCCACTGCTTTTTGTGGGGGCAGAGAAGAGAATAAACGCTGACAAATTCCTGGGGGAAAAGGTGGATACGAGAAAAAAACCCCCAAAAGTGTCCTAACTCTGCATGTTGTTGATACCTCCCCTACTAAATTCACTTGATGATTAATTCAATCCAAGGTTTTCAGGTAAACCAAACTCGACATCCATTTGAATAATGAGCTAATTGGGTAGACCACTTACCCCAGTGAATTCTATTTTCCTCCCTGCCAAGGAAGGGCAGAAGAGGTGGGTATGGGTGAGAGGCAAGAGGAGTACTCGTATACATTAGGTTACTAAAGAACGGAACAACTGCGGTCAGAGATTGAATAGCATTTTGGGTGAAAAGACAGTACAAAGATGAGTTTCTGAACTAAACAGGACCAGTGGTTATTCATAAGAAAATGTTTAAACTGCCTTTCCAGATTTCTGGCTGCCACCCAATTTAGTGGTTATCTGAACCTTTTTTCCAATTACAGTAATAATAATAATTGTGATATTTGTTAAGCGCTTACTGTGTGCCAAGCACTGAGATAGACACAAGATAATCAGGTTGGACAGAGTCCCCATCCCACGTGAGGCTCACAGAGGTGGTCTGAATCCATATGTTAAAAAACGTTTAGGCCATGTTTCCCAACTCCTCAAGATATTCCAGTGGTTCCCCATCCACCTCCGCATCAAACAGAAACTCGTTACCGTCGGCTTTGTAGCACTCAATCATCTTGCCCTCTCTTACCTCACCCTGCTACTTTCCTACTACGACCCAGACTGCACACATAGTTCCTCTAACAACCTTCTCACTGTACCTTGATCTCCTCTAACTCTAAGCCAACCCATTGCCCACGCCCTCCCTCCTCATAACCCACAATGACTGTATATATGCATATATGTTTGTACATATTTGTTACTCTATTTATTTATTTTACTTGTACATATCTATTCTATTTATTTTATTTTGTTAATATGTTTGGTTTTGTTCTCTGTCTCCCCCTTTTAGACTGTGAGTCCACTGTTGGGTAGGGCCTGTCTCTATATGTTGCCAACTTGTACTTCCCAAGCGCTTAGTACAGTGCTCTGCACACAGTAAGCGCTCAATAAATACGACTGATGATGACTCTCCCCACCTTCAAAGCCAATTTGAAGGCACATTGCTTCCAAGAGGCCTTCCCTATCTAAGCCCTCCTTTCCTCTATCTAAGTCCCTTCTGTGTCACCTGGACTTTCTCCCTTTATTCATCCCCGCCCCCGTCCCAGCCCCACGACACTCATGTTCATATCTGTAATTATTTCTATTAATGTCTCTCCCTCTAGCCTAATCTCGTTGTGGGCAGGGAATGTGTCTATTTATATATTGTACTCTCCCAAGCCCTTAGTACAGTGCTCTGCACACAGTAAGAGCTCAATAAATGATTGACTGACTGACCTTTCAATCAATCAATGCTATGTATCATGCACTTACTGTGTGCAGAGCACTGTTCTAAGTGTTTGGGAGAGTATAATAAAACAGAGTTGGCAGACACGTTCCCTGTACATAAGCTGCTTACAGCAAAAAGGGGGAGATAATCATATCTGGCACCAAACTTCACGCTCCCTTGCCCACATCCTCCCTTCCGCTTCGAAGCCAACAGGCCACCATTCTCCCCACCTTCAAATAATAATAATAATAATAATAATAATAATAATAATAATAATAATAATAATGATAATAGCATTTACTAAGCGCTTACTATGTGCAAAGCACTGTTCTAAGCGCTGGGGAGGTTACAAGGTGATCAGGTTGTCCCACGGGGGGCTCATAGTCAATCCCCATTTTACAAAAGAGGTAACTGAGGAACAGAGAAGTTAGGTGACTTGCCCAAAGTCACACAGCTGACAATTGGTGGAGCCGGGATTTGAACCCATGACCACTGACTCCAAAGCCCATGCTCTTTCCACTGAGCCATTAAAATCACATTTCCTCTAAGACGTCTTCCCTGACCGACTGTTCATTTCCTCTACTCCCTCTCCCTTCTGCACTTGGTTCTCTCCCCTTTAAGCACTCGATATTCACCCCTGCCCTCAGCACTTATGCCCATATTCCTAATTTATTTTAATGTCTGTCTCCCCCCCCAGGCTGTCACCCCCATAATAATGATAATAATTAATCATTGTGGTACTTGTTAAGTGCTTACTATGTACTTAACACTGTACTAAGCGCTGGGGTGGACACAAGCAAATTGGGTCGGACACAGTCCCTGTCCCACGTGGGGCTCACAGTTTCAATCCCCATTTTCCAGCTGAGGTAACTGAGGCATAGAAGTGCACTTGCCCAAGGTCCCACAGCAGACAAGTGGCGGAGCCGGGATTAAAATCCATGACCTCTGACTCCCAAGTTCAAGCTCTATCTATCAATCAATCAATCAATCGTATTTATTGAGCGCTTACTATGTGCAGAGCACTGTACTATCTACTAGGTCATGCTGCTTCTCCGTCATATGGGCAAGGAACACGTCTACCAACTCTGCTGGATTGTGTTCTCCCAAGTGTTTAGTACAATGCTCTGCATAAATTAAGAGCTCAATAAATACCATTGATTGATTGTGTGCTCTGCACACTAAGCGCTCAATAAATACGACTCAATGAATGAATTTTACAGTAGGCAAGGTTTTGTATTTGTTGCTACATTTCACCCTAAAGGACTCAATACACAATCTAAGGTTAAACATATCCTTGTAAACCACACAAACGACATAGGCAAAAATAACCTGTTTCAGCAGTGAAAAGTTGAAAGGGGAAGAGAGAAGCATAGGATGCCATACCTCCAGCCCCCAACCAACTACTGAGCCCGTTGTTGGGTAGGGACCATCTCTATATGTTGCCAACTTGTACTTCCCAAGCACTTAGTACAGTGCTCTGCACACAGTAAGTGCTCAATAAATACGATTGAATGAATTAATGAATGAACTATACTAATCTAACCTTTGACCTTTTGAAGTCAGGTCCCTATTAACCAAATAGATCAATTAACCAAATAATCATTAACCAGATAATCATTAACCAAATAGATCAATCAATAGCACTTATTGAGTGCTCAGTATGTGCAGGGCAGTATACTAAGCGATTGGGAGACTACAATGCAACCGAATTAGCAGATACATTCCCTGCTCATAACAGGCTTAAAACATTTCAAAAATAACTTACATAGAAAGATAAAATGTTTTTCAATGTTATTTGACATTTTTAAAGATGCCAGCATAAACGCCTCCTTTTGGGCCAGACATCTGTAGACAACACTATCACAAGCCCACAACCTGGTGGCATCCTCGACTCCACTCTCTAATTCACCCCACACATTCAATCCGTCACCAAAACCTGCCATTCTCACCTCCGCAACATCGCCGAGACCCGCCCTTTCCTCTCCATCCAAACCGCTACCTTGCTGGTTCAATCTCTCATCCTATACCGACTAAATTACTGCATTGGCCTCCTCTATGATCTCCCTTCCTCCTGTCTCTCCCTGCTTCAGTCTATACTTTACTCTGCTGCCTGGATTATCTTTGTACAGAAACACTCTGGGCATGCCACTCCCGTCCTCAAAAATCTCCAGTGGTTGCCTGTCAACCTACGAATCAAGCAAAAACTCCTCACCCTGGGCTTCTAGGCTGTCCATCCCCTCGCCCCCTCCTACCTCACCTCCCATCTCTCCTTCTCCAGCCCAGCCCAGCCCACACCCTCCAGTCCTCTGACCTCCTCACTGAGCCTCGTTCTCACCTCTCCCACTGTCGATCCCCGGCCCCCGTCCTCCCCCTGGCCCGGAATGCCCTCCCTTCGCACATCCGCCAAGCTAGCTCTCTTCCTCCCTTCAAAGCCTTACTGAGAGCTCACCTCCTCCAGGAGGCCTTCCCAGACTGAGCCCCCTTTTCCTCTCCTCCTCCCCATCCCCCCCGGCCTACCTCCTTCCCCTCCCCACAGCACTTGTATATATTTGTACAGATTTATTACTCTATTTATTTTACTTGTACATATTTACTATTCTATTTATTTTGTTAATGATGTGCATATAGCTATAATTCTATTTGTTCTGACTGTTTTGACACCTGTCTACATGTTTTGTTGTCTGTCTCCCCCTTCTAGACTGTGAGCCCGTTGTTGGGTAGGGACCGTTTCTATATGTTGCCAACTTGTACTACCCAAGCGCTTAGTACAGTGCTCTGCACACAGTAAGCGCTCAATAAATATGACTGACTGAATGACTGAATGAATGAATAAGCAAGAGCATTAAGGCCAGGAATAAAATTCCACAGAAACTGCCCTCTCAAAGGTCACCAATGACCGCCTGCTTGCCAAATCCAACGGCTCCTACTCTGTCCTATTCCTCCTCGACCCCTCAGCTGCCTTTGACACTGTGGACCACCCCCTTCTTCTCAACACGCTATCTGACCTTGGATTCACAGACTCCGTCCTCTCCCGGTTCTCCTCTTACCTCTCCGGTCGTTCATTCTCAGTCTCTTTTGCAGGCTCCTCCTCCCCCTCCCATCCTCTTACTGTGGGGGTTCCCCAAGGTTCAGTGCTTGGTCCCCTTCTGTTCTCGATCTACACGCACTCCCTTGGTGACCTCATTCGCTCCCACGGCTTCCACTATCATCTCTACGCTGATGACACCCAGATCTACATCTCTGCCCCTGCTCTCTCCCCCTCTCTCCAGGCTCGCATCTCCTCCTGCCTTCAGGACATCTCCATTTGGATGTCTGCCCGCCACCTAAAGCTCAACATGTCGAAGACTGAACTCCTTGTCTTCCCTCCTAAACCTTGCCCTCTCCCTGACTTTCCCATCTCTGTTGACGGCACTACCATCCTTCCCGTCTCACAGGCCTGCAACCTTGGTGTCATCCTCGACTCCGCTCTCTCATTCACCCCTCACATCCATGCCGTCACCAAAACCTGCCGGTCTCAGCTCCACAACATTGCCAAGATCCGCCCTTTCCTCTCCATCCCAACCGCTACCCTGCTCGTTCAAGCTCTCATCCTATCCCGTCTGGACTACTGCATCAGCCTTCTCTCTGATCTCCCATCCTTGTGTCTCTCTCCACTTCAATCCATACTTCATGCTGCTGCCCGGACTATCTTTGTCCAGAAACGCTCTGGGCATATCACTCCCCTCCTCAAAAATCTCCATTGGCTACCAGTCAATCTGCGCATCAGGCAGAAACTCCTCACCCTGGGCTTCAAGGCTCTCCATCCCCTCGCCCCCTCCTACCTCACCTCCCTTCTCTCCTTCTACTGCCCAGCCCGCAAACTCCGCTCCTCCGCCGCTAATCTCCTCACTGTACCTCGCTCTCGCCTGTCCCGCCATCGACCCCCGGCCCACGTCATCCCCCGGGCCTGGAATGGCCTCCCTCTGCCCATCCGCCAAGCTAGCTCTCTTCCTCCCTTCAAGGCCCTACTGAGAGCTCACCTCCTCCAGGAGGCCTTCCCAGACTGAGCCCCTTCCTTCCTCTCCCCCTCGTCCCCCTCTCCATTCCCCCCCCATCTTACGTCCTTCCCTTCCCCACAGCACCTGTATATATGTATATATGTTTGTACATATTTATTACTCTATTTATTTATTTATTTTATTTGTACATATCTGTTCTATTTATTTTATTTTGTTAGTATGTTTGGTTTTGTTCTCTGTCTCCCCCTTTTAGACTGTGAGCCCACTGTTGGGTAGGGACTGTCTCTATATGTTGCCAATTTGTACTTCCCAAGCGCTTAGTACAGTGCTCTGCACATAGCAAGCGCTCAATAAATACGATTGATGATGATGATGAAAATGCCCCACACCATAACTTAATGATTGGGTTTCAGGGCATTTTTGCCAATCTTTAGATGCCACAGTGCAAGAGGTAGACTACAAACTCTCTTCTAGTCTACAAACAGCAATATGCCAACAAATATCACGTCTTAATTCAAAAAAATCCTCCAGAGTAGTTTTTACACTGCAGAGGCACCCTCTGATTTCTATTCCCAAATATGACTAGTTTCGTGGACTTCATAGGAAGTGTGGGAGAAACAAATATATATATATATATATATATATTTTTTTTTTTTTCAATTAAGGAAAACAAGGCAAGGCTCCAAAAGGGTCTACAAGACATATATTTGTTTCTGGAAATAATTTTCCCTTCTCCATTGAGACAAAAGTCTAACCCTACTAAGAATTCTGCTTCTTTTCCTGTATGCTAAAGTCTTTATTCTGTCCTCCTTGTTTTTGGTTTTCCAATTTCATCTCTCATTCATTCATTCATTCAATCGCATTTATTAAGTGCATACTGCGTGCAGAGCACTGTACCAAGCGCTTGGGAAGTACAAATCGGCAACATATAGAGACCATCCCTACCCAACAATGGGCTCACAGTCTAGAAACATAAAAGAGACATAAAAAGACATATGTGGGTGCCTTCCTGTTGAACATTCTCCTCATATAGGCTTATTACGATATTCCGCAAACAGGAAGAGCTCAATAAAAATTGAGCACAGCACAGATGTGTTGTGGTGAGCATAATTTCAACACTAGGAGACCTTATTAAGGTTCACATTGCCACCAAGAGGACTTTCCCGATTATGCCTTTTATTCCCGGCTCGCTCTCCCTTCCGCATGGTCTGTGCACTTGGATCCGTAACCTTTGGGCATCTGGTATTCATGCCAGCTCCAACTGCATATATCCATAAATGATTCACTTATATTAATATTTGTCTGTCTCCCCATCTACCCTGTAAGCTCACTGTGGGCAGGGAACGTGTCTGCTAACTCTGTTGATCTAGCTCTGAAGATGCACTGCTACCTCTGAAGATCTCCCAAGTGCTTAGAAAAGTGCTCTGCAGATAGTATAAGCGCTCAATAAATATCACTGATTGACTGACATACCACTGAGAGGGGGGGAAAAAAGGGTTTGATTGGAAGAGATTCCCAGCTGGGCAGAAGTATACTCAGACTCTGGATCCAAATCTCTTCGTGCATCCTCTAGCATGGCTGCACGGAACAAATCCAGATCAGACCCACTCTGCATCCTTGCTTAATTACCCCACTGCCAGTGGGGACTAGATTTCTGTAATTACCTAATTGGCCCAACACTCAATAGGCCAGTGATCGGTTTCTACTTACAACAAAGTCTCACACACCCGATGGCCTTTTTGTCCCATAGAATCCAGATATCGGATCGTCTTTTTCCTCAGGTCAATCACCTGCAGTGCAAAAGAAGCCAACAATACAAACCTCATCAATCGATCAGTGGTATTTATTGAGTACTTCCTGTGCACAGAGCACGGTTGTAAGCGCTTGGGAGAATACAATAGCGTTGGTAGATTCGTTCCCTGCCCACGACGAGCTTACAGTCTAGAGGGGGAGACGGCTATTAATATAAATAAGAAGCAGCAGGGAATAGTGGATAGAGCACAGGCCCGGGAGTCTGAAGGTCATGGGTTCTAATCCCGGCTCTGCCATGTGTCTGCTGCGTGACCCTGGGCAAGTCACTTCACTTCTCTGGGTCTCAGTTACCTCATCTGGAAAATGGGGATTAAGAGTGTGGAGCACTATGTATAGGACAGGGACTGTGTCCAACCTGATCACTTAGAACAGTGCTTAGCACATGGTAAGCACTTTACAAGTACCATGATTATTATTATTAAATAATTTACAGATCTATGCACCTGGAGCTGGGGTGAATACCAGCGACGAGTTTACGGTCTCCAGCACAGTTCAACCAATGAGGAAATCCTGCATCTCATTTATAATCAGATGAAATTTTCCGATAAATACGGCATTTCTCGTAAGTTTACAAAAAACAAGTGGATTTCAAAGAACATGGTGTCCAAAATTGCCTTTTCAACTCACCACTAAGCTCCAATGTACCGTCAGGTGAATGGGTATAAGAATGAGTTCTTGTTCAAAGAGGTCCACTGCTTTGGTCCATCTTTTTACTGCTTGGTAACCTCCAGAAGTAAATTTAGGGTAGAAGAAAGTACTAAAGGCGAACAGCACTGGAAAGCCTTGCTTCTTATTTCTTTCCATCAGAAGATTCATGTAAAAATTAATGACCTAAAAATTGCCCAAAAGAGGAAAAAGTTGCCTTTGCTGAGCCACTCAATCTGTAGACAGGTTTGTGTTCATTATGAACCAGAGTTTTCTCACTTTAGATACCAAAAGCTGCAGGGCTAATAACGGGAGCTAAATTCTAAGTATTTGGAGTCAAAACTCTGAAAATGACGGACCACTCAAGACTAAGAAACTTCAAAAATGTACGGCCTTATCTGCCCCGCAAAGATAGTTTTGGGGAAGAGGTTTGCTGTCTAATTTACCTGGGGAAATAGAGCTGAAAACTTTCTTTAGGCAACAGGTAACAGGTTATTCCTAACAGAAATAACCGTTCCAGCAGACAGGGACCCCTAATACGTGACTTGGGAGCATAAATGTCAACCCTAAAAGTGACTTTTTAGGGTTCCAAAGAGTTTTTTAGGGTTCCAAAGAGTAAACTAGGCCCCCATCTCAGAGCAAGACATCTCACTACTCCCTACAGCCAGCAAGTTCCTAGTCAGAGTACTGCCGGATTGGCTAATAATGAATATATCAGCGACTCAACATTTCTGGAATCACAATGTGGCTTCACACCATAATACAGCCCCACTGACCTGATCTTTGCCACGTGTCAGGCAAAGGAAAAGTATAGCTAATGGCACCGAGACCCCTAAACGGTTTTCAGAAACCTTCCTAAAGCAGTTTTCAGCAGATCTGGGCTCTCAAAATTACTAAACAAATTTGGCTGCACTGAAAACTTCAACAAGGTTCATAGACTACTACGTAACAGCATGGCTGGATGGGTCACAGCTTATTGGCAATATAGAGCAAACAAAAAGGACAGGATAGCTGCTTCTGAGGATGCCAAATTTTTCTGTCTTAAATGTATGAATAGTAGGTGATGACATCTCTTTTATCAAAAGGGGAAGGTGACACACGTGGCCCTGTATCCAATTTATTACAGAATTTACAGCAGGAGTAATTATACTGAAAAAAAGCTTATCCCTCCAATGTGAGTTCAGTTAAGTCAGAAACACATAAAGCTTTGTCTGACGCCTTTCTTCAAAATAGCTTGGTTTTGGTTAGAATATGATAAACCTTGCTGTAAAAGCCCAAGACAGTCACTGTGGTTAATTGTGTCAGGGTTAAGAGTTCAGAGCTAAAAAACAAACAAACAAAAAACCCAATGAAATCAATCAATGGTATTTGTTGAGTGCTTACTGTGTGTAGAGCACTGTACTAAGCACTTGGAAGAATTCAATATAACAAAGTTGAAAGACACTTTCCCTGTTCACACTCTAGGCGAACACAAGTATAAACATCAAGAGGGATTAATCAGTATTTATATTTTGGGGAAGACTTATGGGCTTTTTTTTTTTAAAAAAAGGAGAGGACCAAACAATTATATTCTTGATATAAGAGTTTCTCACCAATTTTTAATGCGTTGAATTTGAGAAGTACCTGCTGTAATACTGGAGGAAGGAAAAAAAACTTACTTCATCATTAAGCCAATGATGATTCTTCAGGGTCTGGATGTCCTCACGGGTAATTCGCAATTTGAAAGCACTGCTTAAGACCTCATCCTTCGGACCGTGACCTAATGCTCGACTTATGTCTTTTTCCATGTCCTAAAACATAATATTCAGAGATTGCCCGAAATTGTTATTTAGGCATTGCAATAATCAAGCAGAGATCTCTTCAGATAACATTTAGGAACTCATGAATTTTGCCAGGAGAACAAACCCTGATCACGGAGCCAAATGACTTCTTAAAACCTTATGACATAGAATTTCATCCAAATTTATTTACTGAAATGTGTATTCCATTAACTTCTCTGCACCTCAGTTTCCTCAACTGTAAGATGAGGTTCAAGACTGTGGGCCTCATGAGGGATATGGACTTGTATCTACCCCAGCACTTAGTACAGTGTCTGGCACGTAGTAAGCACTTAGCAAATGCCATTTTAAAAAAAATGGATATCCGAGCCGCAAAGCAAGTCTATTACTGTCAGTAAATAAGGATGGGAAATTTTAGCTTTGGGCTACAATATATTTGCAGAATTATCATGTATAAAGTAAAAGGACACATGACAAACTAGAAATCTAGTTACGGAGTGGGATTTTTATTGTAGCTCTTATTACCGACTCAAGACTCTGTGAAATTGCAGGAGAAGGACCGTCCTCTTGATAATTTTCCTTCTTTGATAGAGGCCCAGTTGGCTGAGTTTCAAGCTTAGTAGAGCTCATTAGCCCCGACCCAGTATAACAAAAGAAGAGTCAGTTAAGAACACACTGTACCTGTCATCGACCTTTTTTCTTATTTTCATCTGCCCCAAGATTACGGAAAATTACGGAAAAACCAAAAACCCAAACTCCAACAGATTCTAAAGCCGCAAAGTCCAGACGGACAGAGTGTTGACATCTATCTTTGGCGGCCTGACAGCTAAACAGAAACCACCTCGCTTTAGAGTCCTTCTCCCAGAGAAACGCGCGGTCCCGAAGTGCATCACGGCTTAGTACCACGGTGAGTTTGGGGAGCTCCTCCGTGCTCTTTCCCTTTTCAGGGCCTGGGCAAATCTGGTCCTTCATCTCCACTACAGATGGTCTCCTCCAGAGCGAAGAGCTTCCGCTGTCCAGGCAGAGCCGGACCGAAACCTCCTCCGAGAGGTCGGACTCCGCTGGTTGTCCCCACCTCTGTTTAAAATAGAAGTGCCAGTGGGAAGTAGTAAGTGGGCGTGATTGTTGAGAAGCAGTGTGGCCTCGTGGAAGGAGAACGGGCCTGGAAGCCACAGAATCCGCATTCTCATCCCAGCTCAGCCAGCAAATAATAATAATAATAATAATAATAATAATAATAATTATATAATCTTATTATATTAATTATATTATATAATTATATTACTAATTACAATAATAATAATAATAATAATGGCATTTGTTAAGTGCTTACTATATTCAAGGCCCTACTGAGAGCTCACCTCCTCCAGGAGGCCTTCCCAGACTGAGCCCCTTCCTTCCTCTCCCCCTCGTCCCCCTCTCCATCCCCCCATCTTACCTCCTTCCCTTCCCCACAGCACCTGTATACATGTATATATGTTTGTACATATTCATTACTCTATTTATTTATTTATTTTACCTGTACATATCTATTTATTTTATTTTGTTAGTATGTTTGGTTTTGATCTCTGTCTCCTCCTTTTAGACTGTGAGCCCACTGTTGGGTAGGGACTGTATATGTTGCCAACTTGTACTTCCCAAGTGCTTAGTACAGTGCTCTGCACACAGTAAGCGCTTAATAATAATAATAATAATAATGGCATTTATTAAGCGCTTACTATGTGAAAAGCACTGCTGCTCAATATATACGATTGATTGATTACTATGTGTAAAGCATTGTTCTAAGCACTAGGGGATTACAAGGTGATCGGGTTGTCCCACGTGGGGCTCACAGTCTTAATCCCCATTTTACAGATGAGGTAACTGAGGCTCTGAGAAGTGAAGTGACTTGCCCAAGGTCACACAGCAGACGTGGTGGAGTCGGAATTCAAACCCATGACCTCTGACTCCAAAGCCTGGGCTCTTTCCACTGAGCCACGCTGCTTCTCTAAGCAAACCCATCACTCTGATGCTACTCTGGCATAAGCTCATTGTCGACAGCAAATGCGTCTGTTTATTGTTGTAGTATGCTCTCCCAAGCGCTTAGTACAGTGCTCCTGCACTCTCTGCTCCTCTGACGCTGACCTCCTCACTGTGCCTCGTTCTCGCCTGTCCCGCCGTCGCCCCCCCGGCCCACCTCCTCCCCCTGGCCTGGAATGCCCTCCCTCCACACATCTGCCAAGCTAGCCCTCTTCCTCCCTTCAAAGCCCTACTGAGAGCTCACCTCCTCCAGGAGGCCTTCCCAGACTGTGCCCCCTTTTTCCTCTCCTCCTCCCCCTCCCCACAGCACTTGTATACATTTGTACAGATTTATTACTCTATTTATTTTACTTGTACATATTTACTATTCTATTTATTTTGTTAATGATGTGCATATAGCTATAATTCCATTTATTCTGACGATTTTGACACCTGTCTACATGTTGTGTTTTGTTGTCTGTCTCCCCCGTCTAGACTGTGAGCCCGTTGCTGGGTAGGAACTGCCTCTATATGTTGCCGACCTGTACTTCCCAAGCCCTTAGACAGTGCTCTGCACACAGTAAGCGCTCACTACGACTGACTGAATGAATGAATGACTGAAATGCTCCTCCCACAGTAAGCGCTCAATAAATAGGACGGAATGAATGAATGAGGTGTGACCTTGGGCAAGTCACTTTTTTTAAAAAACGGTATTTGTTAAGCGCTTACTATGTATCAAACACTACTCTAAGCGCTGGGGTAGATTCAAGTTACTTAGGCTGGGCACAGCCCCGTCACATACAGGGCTCACAATCTAAGTAGGAGGGAGAACAGGTATCCCCAGGTTACCACTGAGGAAACTTAAGGCACAGAGAAGTTAAATCATCATCATCAATTGTATTTATTGAGCGCTTACTGTGTGCACAGCACTGTACTAAGCGCTTGGGAAGTACAAGTTGGCAACCCAACTTGCCAAGCGTCACACAGCGGACAAGTGGCGGAGCCGGATTTAGAACCCAGGTCCTTCTGTCTCCCAGGGCTGTGCGCTCTCCACTAGGCCACACTGCTTCTCACCTACTTCACATCTGTGCCTCAGTTTCCTTAACTGCAAAATGAGGATTCAATCCCTGTTCTCCCTCCCACTAAGACTGTGAGCCCCAAGAAGGACAGGTGCTTGACATATCGTAAGTGCTCAACAAATGTAATGATAATAATGATAACCTTTATCGTGCTCACTTGGTGCAATGCACTGAACTAGCACTTAGAGGTACAGATTAACAAAATGGCATGCTCCCTTCCCACAGAGAACTTATAGTCGATCGGGGCGACAAGCATAAAAGTGTTTACGACCCTGACCAAATCCACTCAACAGAGATGAAGACGGGAGGGCTACGAAGGGTATAAATAAGTTCGTGCTAGAGAGGGTTTATGGGATGATATGGCTCAGGGGGAGGGAAATAAATTGGGGATAGCTCGTTAGAAGCGGGATTTTAGGAGGGATGGGAATATGGGAGAGCTGTGATGAATCTGCTGTGGGGACAAGAGGGAGTTCTCAGATGGAGGAAGGAGAATTGAGAGGTAGAGAGTTGGCTTGTGAGGAGTGAGGGCAGCAAGTTGGGGAACAGAGTCTTTCTAAAATTTACCGGTGTAACTGGCATGCAGTCTTCTGGACTGTAAGCTCGCTGTGGGCAGGGAACGTGCCTACCAACTCTGCTCTACTGTAATAATAATACTGGTATTTGTTAAGCGCTTTGTATGTGCCAAGCACTGTCTTAAGTACTGGGGTGGATACAAGATGATCAGGTTGTGTTCAGGTTGTCCCACTGGGGGCTCACGGTCTTAATCCCCATTTTACAGATGAGATAACTGAGGCACAGAGAAGTTTAAATGACTTGTTCAAAGTCACACAGCTGACAAGTGGTGGAGACAGGATCAGAACCCATGACCTCCGACTCCCAAGTCCAGGCTCTTTCCACTAAGTCACGTGCTTCTCGATTATTATTGTTATTATTATGATTATTATTGCTGTTACCAACTCTGTTATATTGTACTCTCCCCAGCACTTAGTACAGATCTCTGAACGCAGTAAGCGCTCACTAAATATGACCACTGGGCATGCCTTATCCTGTCTCCTACGATCCTGTTGCTCATTTCACGTTCAAACTTAGTTTGATTGTCACTGGCCAAAAAGTTACACTGGCCAATCCTGTCCCTTTTTCCTAGGTGTAGAGGAGTTATGTGTTTGCCTGGTTTGCGGACGGGAAAATGGCAAGGATATAGGGAGCTACTACTAGCGAACCACACACTAGGAACCCAGGTACTTCTAACTCCCGGGCCCGTGCTCTAACCACTACACCACACAGCTTCTATGTCCTCGTGTATTCAGCAACATCAAAAAAGGGGCAGAAACCTATTGACCTGGGTTCTAATCCCAGCTCCGCCACTTGTCTGCTGTTGTGTGGCTTTGGGCAAGTCATTTCACTTCTCTGTGCCTCAGTTCCCTCATCTGTAAAATGGGGATTAAGACTGGGAGCCCTACGTGGGACAGGGACTGTGTCCAACCCGATTAATGCCTAATTCACATAACCCAGAGACTATTTTTAGATTTGGTTACTCATTCTTTCCCATTGCTTAGAATAAGCAACTGTAGATTGTAGATTCTAGACTGTAAGGTCATTGTGGGGAGGGAATGTGGCTGTTTATTGTTTTATTGTACTCTCCCAAGCACTTAGTGCAGTGCTCTGCACATGTAAGCTCACTGTGGGGAGGGAATGTGGCTGTTTGTTTTATTGTACTCTCCTAAGCACTTAGTACAGTGCTCTGCACATGGCACATATATGTTGCCAATTTGTACTTCCCAAGCGCTTAGTACAGTGCTCTGCACACAGTAATCGCTCAATAAATACGATTGATGACGATGATGATAGTAAGCACTCTATAAATACGACTGACTGATTGACTGAGTGAATGAATGAATGAACGAATGGGTATTTGGCTCCCAAAGTTTAAGCTAAAATGCCAGCCCATCTTTCTTAGAGATGCTAACCCCCCAGAACTTAGTCCAGTACCTGGCACATAGTAAGTACTTAACAATTACCACAACTATTATTATTATCTTTATTGAATAAACGGTAAATGGTATGATCACATTATCTAAATTCTTAAGTTACTTAAGCTAGAAAAAGAATGGCATTTATTAAGCGATTACTATGTGTAAAGCACTGTTCTAAGCGCTGGGGAGGTTACAAGGTGATCAGGTTGTCCCACGGGGGGCTCAAAGTTTTAATCCCCATTTTACAGATGAGGTAACTGAGGCCCAGGGAAGTTAAGTGATTTGCCCAAGGTTGCTCAACTGACAATTGGCGGAGCCGGGATTTGAACCCATGACCTCTGACTCCAAATCCCGTGCTCCTTCCACCGAGCCACGCTGCTATGGTATTTACTGAAGTAACAGGCCGGGAGTCAGAAGGACCTTGGTTCTAATCCCGGTTCTGCCACTTTCCTGCAGCTGTGTGACCTTGGGCAAGTCATTTCACTTCTCTGTGCCTCAGTTCGCTCTTCTGAAAAATGGGGATTAAGACTGCTAGCCCTACATGGGCAGGAACTCTGTCCAACCCGATTAGTTTGTATCTACCCCAGCCCTTAGTACAGTGCCATTTGGGGAGAATTTGGAGGTCTTTGGTTTACTTTCTAAGGAAAGAACAAGCAGAAAGGACAGAAGAAGTTGTGACGTCCAGAAAAGCCCTCCTAATAGTAAGGTCTGGTTAGAGAAGAAAGAAACATGATTTCTCTCTCTGAAGTACTGATTTTAGTATCTTCTTGGATTGCCTTATAAATTATAAATTACTTATTTATATTAATGTCTGTCTCCCCCTCTAGACCCGCAAGATCGTTGTAGGGAGGGAACGTCTGCTAACTCTGTTGTATTGTACTCTCCCAAGCGCTAAGAAGCAGCATGGCTCAGTGGAAAGAGCCTGGGCTTTGGAGTCAGAGGTCATGGGTTCAAATACCGACTCCACCACTTGTCAGCTGTGTGACTTTGGGCAAGTTACTTAACTTCTCTGGGCCTCAGTTCCCTCATCTGTAAAATGGGGATGAAGACTGTGAGCCCCACCTGGGACAACCTGATCTCCTTGTAACTACCCCAGCGCTTAGAACAGTGCTTCGCACATAGTAAGCACTTAATAAATGCCATTATTATTATTATTATTCTCTGGGCCTCAGTCCCTCAGCTGTAAAATGGGGATGAAGACTGTGAGCCCCTGTGGGACAACCTGATCACCTTGTAACCTTCCCAATGCCTAGTGCTTTGCACATAGTAAGCGCTTAATAAATGCTATCATTATTATTATTACATAGTAAATGCTCAATAAATGCCATTGATTGATTGCCTTGATGCAGTAGATAGTGCAGCAGATATTAATGTAGAATATTCATAAAAGGTTTGACACTTGAAAAGTGAAATGAGATCATCATAAAACAGATTAGAGATTATAGAGAAAAGGTAGTTTCAAAATCTAAAGTGCTTCTGTGCAGGACAGACCAATTATCCAGATTTTTGTAAAAGTCTGCCTTTTCTCTTTGAAGGAAATGGCATTCTTAAAAGAATTCTTAATCAGAAAGCTCAGTGAGAAATTAAGAGCATATATCTGTAATCCTAATTTTAAAAATACTAAAAGTATATACCAATGTCATTTTACAAGAAACAACTTCAGGATGAAAGAACAAAAAAAATCCAGATAAAAAAAATACTTACACCTTCATTTCCTAATCTCTGTCCAATTGATTTTTCAGGTTCAGGAATTTTTACCTTCAGGTACCTGAAGAAGGGGAAAGAAAGAAATTCAAATTGGGTTCTGAGTCTGGGTTGCTGTCTGGGTCAATACCATCTTCTCTTAGAATTACATACCCATCATTTAACTGCTTCCCTGAGCTAGTCCCCAAAACAATTCAAGATTATAATAATTTCCAGTTTCAAACAGCCAGATCCTTTTTCTGAAAACACAAGACTGGAGTGTACTCTAGCATGATTCTAGTTTGACGCAGCATACGCTTCTTATCTTCAGCTTTTCAAATGAGTTACTGCTGTTATTTATTTGGCTGCGCTCAGTGTTTCACTGACACATCTGAATCACTGTGACATGATTGTGACATGAGACATGCCCACATCTCCCCCATCCTAAAAAAACCCTCTCGACCCCACCTCCCCTTCTAGTTATCAACCTATCTCTCTCCTACCATTCCTTTCCAAACTCCTAGAATGAGTCATCTACACCCGGGGCCTCGAATTCCTCAATGCCAACTCTCTCCTTGACCCCCTCCATTCAGGCTTCCGTCCCCTACACTCCACCGAAACTGCCCTCTCAAAGGCCACCGATGACCTCCTTCTTGCCAAATCCAACGGCTCCTACTCTATCCTAATCCTCCTCGACCCCTCAGCTGCCTTCGACACTGTGGACCACCTCCTTCTTCTCAACACGCTATCCAACCTTAGCTTCACAGACTCCGTCCTCTCCTGGTTCTCCTCTTATCTCTCCGGTCGTTCATTCTCAGTCTCTTTTGCGGGCTCCTCCTCCCCCTCCCATCCCCTCACTGTGGGGGTTCCTCAAGGGTCAGTTCTTGGTCCTCTTCTGTTCTCTATCTACACTCACTCCCTTGGTGAACTCATTAGCTCCTATGGCTTCAACTACCATTTCTACGCTGATGACACCCAAATCTACATCTCTGCCCCTGCTCTCTCTCCCTCCCTTCAGGCTCAGGTCTCCCTCCTCCTGCCTTCAGGACATCTCCATCTGGATGTCTGGCCGCCATCTAAAACTCAACATATCCAAGACTGAACTCCTTATCTTCCCTCCAAAACCCTGCCCTCTCCCTGACTTTCCCGTCACTGTAGACGGCACTTACCATCCTTCCCGTCTCACAAGCCTGCAACCTTGGTGTCATCCTCGACTCCGCTCTCTCGTTCACCCCTCACATCCAATCCGTCACCAAAACCTGCCGGTCTCACCTCTGCAACATCGCCAAGATCCGCCCTTTCCTCTCCATCCAAACTGCTACCCTGCTGGTTCAATCTGTCATCGTATCCCAACTGGATAACTGCATCAGCCTCCTCTCTGATCTCCCATCCTTCTGCCTCTCCCCACTTCAGTCTATACTTCACGCTGCTGCCCGGATCATCTTTGTGCAGAAACGCTCTGGGCATGTTACTCCCCTCCTCAAAAATCTCCAGTGGCTGCCAGTCAACCTACACAGCAAGCAAAAACTCCTCACTCTCAGCTTCAAGGCTGTCCATCCCCTCGCCCCCTCCTCCCTCCCCTCCCTTCTCTCCTTCTCCAGCCCAGCCCGCACCCTCCGCTCCTCCGCCGCTAACCTCCTCCCCGTACCTCGTTCTCTCCTGTCCCGCCATCGACCCCCGGCCCACATCCTCCCCCTGGCCTGGAATGCCCTCCCTCTGCCCATCCGCCAAGCTAGCTCTCTTCCTCCCTTCAAGGCCCTGCTGAGAGCTCACCTCCTCCAAGAGGCCTTCCCAGACTGAGCCTCCTTTTTCCTCTCCTCCTCCCCCTCCCCACACCACCTGTATATATGTTTGTACAGATTTATTACTGCATTTATTTTACTTGTACATATTTACTATTCCACTTGTTTTGCTAATGATGTGCATCTAGCTTTAATTCTATTTGTTCTGATGACTTGACACCTGTCCACATATTTTGTTTTGTTGTCTGTCTCCCCCTTCTATTCATTCATTCACTCAATTGTATTTATTGAGCGCTTACTGTATGCAGAGCACTGTAGTAAGCGCTTGGGAAGTCCAAGTTGGCAGCGTATAGTTGCCAACAGTGGGCTCACAGTCTAGAAGGGGGAGACAGAGAACAAAACCAAAACATAGTAACCAAATAAAATAAATAGAATAAACATGTACAAATAAAATAGAGTAATTAATACATACAGACATATATACATACATACAAGTTCTGTGGGGAGGGGAAGGAGGTAAGGCTCTAGACTGTGAGCCCGTTGTTGGGTAGGGACCATCTCTAGATGTTGCCAACTTGTACTTCCCAAGCGCTTAGTACAGTGCTCTGCACACAGTGAGCACTCAATAAATACAATTGAATGAATGAACGAATGGGGGTATTCGTTTAACTGCGTACTATGTGTGAAGCACTTTACTAAGCATTGGGTAGACACAAGATAATCAGATCAGACACAATCCCTGGCGTACACGGTCTACGGCGGAGAGGGATCTGGTATTTAATCTCCAGATACGGAAAGGTAAGTGACTTGCCCATGGTAACGACAGACAAGTGGCAGAGGCAGGATTGGAACCCAGATCCTGACCCCCAGGCACATTCTCTTTCTACTAGGCCATGCTGCTCTTCTGCGTCACTTGGCATGAAGTGATACAGAGGACTGTGGGCCGAGGGACTGAGTCTGAGCTGAATGGATTGTGCGTACGTGGGGAAGTAGCTTGGCACAGTGGTTGGAGCACGGGTCGGAGTCAGAAAGTCATGGGTTCTAATCCCGGCTCCACCACACATCTGCTGGGTGGCCTTGGGCAAGTCACTTCAATTCTCTGGGCCTCAGTTCCCTCATCTGCAAAATGGGGATTGAGCCCGTGGGCCCAATGTGGGACGGGACTGTGACCGACCCGATTTGCTCGTATCCACCCAGCACTTAGTACAGTGCCTGGCACACAGTAAGTGCTTAGCAAATACCATGATGATGAATGTTCTCCAGTACTTAGTAAAGTCTTGGCACATGTTATGTGCTTAATAAATACCACAGTTGTTATTCTGGAAAGCTCTTCTTTATTTAGCTTCGACTGTGGCAGCACCAGGGCTTTTTACCCACTTGGCAACTGAAATCCTGCAGAAAACTGTTCACTTTCCTTCCCATATTTCTACCTTTTTGAGCTTGTCTTTGTTGATCTCACTCCAAATACAAATTTCACTGTCCAGGGAGTCCAAAAATCTCACATACCCCATCAACAGAAGCCCCCCCGCCCCAACTTTGGCTCCTCCATCTTCCTAGTTTAAGAACCCACCTGCACAAAATTACAATTTTCCTTGGTTTCCTTTATTAATGCCTAGGATTTTTCAATAATTCAAGTAGTAGAGAAAAGATAACCTAAAATATCACGAAGAGATTCACGCAGTTATAAAAGCCACTCACAAGTGAAATAGAAGTTTACCTTCATAATAATCATGATGGCATTTGTTAAGCGCTTCCTGTGTGCAAAGCACTGCTGTAAGCGCTGGGGAGGTTACAAGGTGAGCAGGTTGTCCTACAGGGGCCTCACAGTCTTAATCCCCATTTTACAGATGAGGTAACTGAGGCACAGAGAAGTGACTTGCCCAAGGTCACACAGCTGACAATTGGCAGAGCCGGAATTTGAACCCATGGCCTCTGACTCCCAAGCCTGTGCTCTTTCCACTGAGCCACGCCTTAAGCAGAGACACAATAATTCTAAACTAGCTGAGAGGTGAGAAATATTTGCTTTTCCCCAGGAAAATCCCTCTCATGTCCAAATATGTCCTCCCTTCTCTTCACCTCTCCCATCTCTAGACTGTGAGCCCACTGTTGGGTAGGGACCGTCTCTGTATGTTGCTAACTTGCACTTCCCAAGCACTTAGTACAGTGCTCTGCACACAGTAAGCGCTCAATAAATACGATTGATTGATTGATTGATTGATTGATCTCCCTTCTGGCCCCTCTTTCTTCTCCAGCTGCTACTACTCTCCCCTCAAAACTAGCTTCCTCCCTTCATCATCATCATCATCAATTGTATTTATTGAGCGCTTACTATGTGCAGAGCACTGTACTAAGCGCTTGGGAAGTCCAAGTTGGCAACATATAGAGACAGTCCCTACCCAACAGTGGGCTCACAGTCTAAAAGGGGGAGACAGAGAACAAAACCAAACATACTAACAAAATAAAATAAATAGAATAGATATGTACAAGTAAAATAAATAAATAAATAAATAAATAGAGTAATAAATATGTACAAACATATATACAGGTGCTGTGGGGAAGGGAAGGAGGTAAGATGGGGGGGATGGAGAGGGGGACGAGGGGGAGAGGAAGGAAGGGGCTCCCTTCTATAACCCTCTTCCTCTGAATCCACTGACTCTCCCATCTCACCCATCCTCCCCTTTTACAGCCATCTTTCTGCTTTTTTTCCTTCTCTTACTTACATTTATTCAACTCAATTGTATTTATTGAGCACTTACTGTGGGCAGAGCACTGTACTAAGCGTTTGGGAGAGTACGCTACAACAATAAACGGGCACATTCACTTCTCCTGGTATTTCTCCCCATCACCCCTTCCCAAACTCCCTTGCAAGTGTATGACTGGCCACAGCCATGTCTTTCACTTCACAGTGATTGCCAAGTTCATTTTATTACTCTATTTATTTATTCATTTTACTTGTACATATTCTATTTATTTTATTTTGTTAATATGTTTTGTTTTGTTCTCTGTCTCCCCCTTCTAGACTGTGAGCCCGCTGTTGGGTAGGGACCGTCTCTATATGTTGCCAACCTGTACTTCCCAAGCGCTTAGTACAGTGCTCGGCACACAGGAAGCGCTCAATAAATACGACTGAGTTGAATAAATGTAAGTAAGAGAAGGAAAAAAAAGCAGAACGATGGCTGTAAAAGGGGAGGATGGGTGAGATGGGAGAGTCAGTGGATTCAGAGGAAGAGGGTTATAGAAGGGAGCCCCTTCCTTCCTCTCCCCCTCGTCCCCCTCTCCTTGAATGAATTTCAAGGTCAGAGAAACAGCGTGGCTCAGTGGAAAGAGCCCGGGCTTTGGAGTCAGAGGTCATGGGTTCAAATCCCAGCTCCGCCACTTGTCAGCTGTGTGACTTTGGGCAAGTCATTTAACTTCTCTGGGGCTTAGTTACCTCATCTGTAAAATGGGGATTAAGACTGTGAGCCCCCTGTGGGGCAACCTGATCGCCTTGTAACCTCCCCAGCGCTTAGAACAGTGCTATGCACATAGTAAGCGCTTAATAAATGCCATTATTATTATTTGTAAAATGGGGATTAAGACTGTGAGCCCCCTGTGGGGCAACCTGATCACCCTGTAACCTCCAGCGCTTAGAACAGTGCTTTGCATGTAGTAAGTGCTAAATAAACGCCATTATTATTATTATTATCATTTCAGAGACGGAGAATGGAGCAGGTAGACCTCTCCTTTCCATCAGAACGACCCGGCTGCTTATTGCGCTACTGCACTATTTATACTAATCTATTCAATCATATTTATTAAGTGCTTACTGTGTGCAGAGCACTGTACTACTATTTATACTAAAGTCTGCCTCCCCTGTTCATTCATTCATTCAATCGTATTTATTGAGCGCTTACTGTGTGCAGAGCACTGTACTACTATTTATACTAAAGTCTGCCTCCCCTGTTCATTCATTCATTCATTCAATCGCATTTATTGAGCACTTACTGTGTGCAGAGCACTGTACTAAGCGCTTGAGCTCACGGTGTGGAGGGAATGCGTCTGTTACACTGTACTCTCCCAAGCACTTGGTCCAGTGCTCTACACACAGTGAGCACTCAGTAAATCCGACTGATGCCCCCTTTCCCCCACTACCAGTCACGAGACCCGTCTTCTCCCTGTGGGTGCTAAAGGCGGGGTCAGAGAAGCAGCGTGACTCAGTGGAAAGAGCCCAGGCTTGGGAGTCGGAGGTTGTGGGTTCGAATCCCGGTTCTGCCCCTTGTTAGCTGTGTGACTTTGGGCAAGTCACTTCACTTCATCCTCAATCGTATTTACTGAGCGCTTACTGTGTGCAGAGCACTGTACTAAGCGCTTGGGAAGTACAAGTTGGCAACATATAGAGACAATCCCTACCCAACAGTGGGCTCACAGTCTAAAAGGGGGAGACAGACAACAAAACCAAACATACCAGCAAAATAAAATAAATAGAATAGATATGTACAAGTAAAATAAATAGAGTAACAAATATGTACAAACATATATACATATATACAGGTGCTGTGGGGAAGGGAAGGAGGTAAGATGGGGGGGATTGAGAGGGGGATGAGGGGGAGAGGAAGGAAGGGGCTCAGTGTGGGAAGGCCTCCTGGAGGAGGTGAGCTCTCAGCAGGGCCTTGAAGGGAGGAAGAGAGCTAGCTTGGCGGAGGGGCAGAGGGAGGGCATTCCGGGCCCGGGGGAGGACGTGGGCCGGGGGTCGATGGCGGGACAGGCGAGAACGAGGTACGGTGAGGAGGTGAGCGGCGGAGGAGTGGAGGGTGCGGGCTGGGCTGGAGAAGGACAGAAGGGAGGTGAGGTAGGAGGGGGCGAGGGGATGGAGAACCTTGAAGCCCAGGGTGAGGAGTTTCTGCCTGATGCGCAGATTGATTGGTAGCCACTGGAGATTTTTGAGGAGGGGAGTAACATGCCCAGAGAGTTCCTGGACAAAGACAATCCGGGCAGCAGCATGAAGTATGGATTGAAGTTGGGAGAGACACGAAGATGGGAGATCAGAGAGAAGGCTGATGCAGTAGTCCAGACGGGATAGGATGAGAGCTTGAACGAGAAGGGTAGCGGTGTGGACGGAGAGGAAAGGGCGGATCTTGGCAATGGAACTTCTCTAGGCCTCATCTGTAAAATGGGGATTAAGACGGTGAGCCCCACGTGGGACAACCCAATAACCTTGCATCTACCCCAGCGCTTAGAACGGTGCTTGGCGCACGGTGAGCGCTGAACAAATACCATCATTATTATTTCACCTACAGAGACCAAAGGGAAACTGCAACTCCCCCGCCCACTGTGACACCTATGAGTCCGGACGGCAGCGAGTGCCACAGACCCCAAGCCGGGCTCTGCCCACTTCCCGGGAGCCCCAGATGGATGGTGGGGCTTTCAATCAATCAATCAATCAATCATATTTATTGAGCTCTTACTGTGTGCAGAGTACTGTACTAAGCGCTTGGGAAGTACAAGTTGGCAGACGATACACCCACCTCCCGGCTGGGGTCTTCTGACGTGACGGCAAGAGGTGGGGGCGGTCTTAGCTCTAGCCCCCGCCTCCGCCGTCTCTGGCCCTGGCCGTGGAAGAGAGGACTCAGGTGTTTGTGATGCAGTCGGAAGGGAAATAAGGTGAGAGATTAATCAGGGAAGACTTTCTGGAAGCTCCCCTCCTCCAGGAGGCCTTCCCAGACTGAGCCCCCCTTTTCCTCTGCTCTTCCTCCCCTCCCCATCGCCCCACTCCCTCCCTCTGCTCTACCCCCCTCCGCCCCAGAGCACTTGTGTATATTTGTACATATTTATTATTCTATTGATTTTATTAGTGATGTGTATAGACCTATGATTCTATTTATTTGTGAGCCCGCTGTTGGGTAGGGACCGTCTCTATATGTTGCCAACTTGTACTTCCCAAGCGCTTAGTACAGTGCTCTGCACACAGTAAGCGCTCAATAAATACGATTGAATGAATGAATGAAGAGCTCACTGGGCAAAAGTCCACTGCGTGATTTAATTGCTTCATTTACAGTTCCGTGTTTAAAGGAAACCTTCAACCCGATACTCACCCTACAGACTGTAGCTGCCTGTGGTAAATTTGTGGATTTCTTCACCTGCCCAACTATTTTATACCAGGCATTTGCAACCAACGAATCTACCCCAGGGCTGGGAACAGTGCTTGGCACATAGTAAATGCTTAACAAGTACCGTAATAATAATTTATCCTTATTATCATCAATCTATGACACATATCTGAAGGGGCACACCACTTTCTGGGTCCTCGAACGAGGCATTTCTAGAGGCAACAGTCCAGCCTAAACGCTGTCACCTTCCCCACAGTCTCCACTGGTGTAGCGCAACTGTGCTAAAACATCACCAATGCCTAAGAGAAGCAGCGTGGCTCAGTGGGAAAGAGCACGAGCTTTGGAGTCAGAGGTCATGGGTTCAAATCCCGGCTCTGCCAATTGTCAGCTGTGTGACTTTGGGCAAGTCACTTAACTTCTCTGGGCCTCAGTGACCTCATCTGGAAAATGGGGATTAAGACTGTGAGCCCCCCGTGGGACAACCGGATCACCTTGTAATAATAATAATAATAATGATAATAATAATAATAATAATAGCATTTATTAAGCGCTTACTATGTGCAAAGCACTGTTCTAAGCGCTGGGGAGGTTACAAGGTGATCAGGTTGCCCCACGGGGGGGCTCACAGTCTTAATACCCATTTTACAGATGAGGTAACTGAGGCCCAGAGAAGTTAAGTGACTTGCCCAAAGTCACACAGCTGGCTATTGGCAGAGCCGGGATTTGAACCCACAACCTCTGACTCCAAAGCCCGGGCTCTTTCCACTGAGCCACACTGCTTCTCTAAACTTGTAACCTCCCTAGCGCTTAGAACAGTGCTTTGCACATACTAAGCGCTTAATAAATGCCATCATTATTATTATTGTTATTATTTCTCGTCTTCCCGTACAGGCCATAAGACACCGCTTCTAAGGAAATGAAGAATTACATCGATTCACGGGAGTTCGGCATCGCAAAAAGATGCGTAAAATAACCTCTTTGCTGCCTTGAGCAATAGATTTGTCATATTCAATCGTATTTATTGACAGCCTACTGTGTGCAGAGCACTGTACTAAGCGCTTGGGAAGTACAAGTCGGCAACATATAGAGACAGTCCAGGAACCAAAAGCCGCAGGTATTTGAAAAAACAATCACTTAAGGGAGTCCAGGGGAGATACTTGAAAGGGAGCTGAATACCTTTTTTCGTTTCTCCCGGCACGAACCGAGCCCCGTGTTTCGGCCCCCCTATCTGGAAGGAAGTATGGGAGAGAAAGAATTAACGTGCGCCGAAGCAAATTACACACATAATGCGGCTGGCACATGGTCACTTTCAAAGCGGCAAAGATGCTGGTTTCCAGATGGCGAAAAACCACAACAAAAGTCATATCGAGGATGACCGGTGTCGAAATGAGAAGCAGCATGGCCTGTGGACCGAGCACGGGCTCGGGAGTCAGAGGTTCTAATCCCGGCTCCGCCACCTGTCTGCTGTGTGACCTCGGGCAAGTCATTTCACTTCTCTGTGCCTCAGTTGCCTCATCTGCAAAATGGGGATTAAGACTGTGAGCCCCGTGTGGGAAAGGGACCGCTGTCCAACCTGATTACTTTGTATCTCTCCTAGTGCTCGGCACATTGCGAGCGCTTAGCAAATATCATAAAAAAAAACACAAAAAAGTTCCCTAAGGCCACAGCAGCCTTCATTTTTATAAGCAACATCGACCCGTGAGCAATCCCACGTGCTCAGAGCTAACACTTGGTAAAATGTAGTGGATTTGAAACTACCATACTCAAGGTTTATCGATTAAAAATAAAATATTTTTCATGAGGGATTTGTCCATTTTGTTGGCCCAATCATTCATCTCTAATAATAATTAATAACAATAATTATGGTATTTGTTAAGTGCTTACCATGTGCCAGGCACTGTACTAAGTAAGCACTGGGGTGGATGCAAGCAAACTGGACACAGCCCCAACCCACGTGGGCCTCACAGTCTCGATCCCCATTTTACAGATGAGGTAGCTGAGGCCCAGAGAAGTGAAGTGACTTGCCCAAGGTCACACGGCAGACAGGTGGGAGAGCCAGGATTCGAATCCAAGACCTTTTGACTCCGAGGCCCGGGCTCTATCCACTTCGCCTTTCTGTTGCCGGTCCGTTGCGATGCTTCAGTGAACACCGTGGCGTTGGACAACATTTCAGAACTTGGGGCTTTGCTCTTCAGAAAAACGTCCCCTTTTCCAATTTAAGACTAACCCGGGGGCCCTCATTAAAATGAAATCGATCCAAGATGGGGTTGCAATGGAGAACTCACACTGCTTTGGAAGGAACTGGTTTGTTCTCATTCCGTGGTAGTGGTCTTCCCCCCAGCCACTGTTACTTAATGCTTCCTTGGGATACTGCGGAGAACTTAAAGAAGAGCAAAATGAGACCATCAGATACAAAGAATAACCTTACCACATTATTCACCAGCTACTCGGAAAGCGTCTCATTCATTCATTCTTATTTACTGAGCGCTTCCTTTGTGCAGAGCACTGTACTAAGCGCTTGGAAAGTACAATTCGGCAACAATTCTCAAGTACAATTCTCAAGACGGGCTGGACTTTTCACACCAAATTCCCCACAATTCCCCCCAAATCTCATTGTGGGCAGGGAACATTTCTACCAGCTTTGCTGAACTGCCCTCTCCGAAGTGCTTAGTACAGTGCTCTGCACAAGTGCTCAGTAAATCAGTGCTTAGAACAGTGCTTGGCACATAGTAAGCACTTAAATACCAACCTTATTATTACTGAATATACTGACGATGATATAATGCACAGGAAGGTTATGTTTGAAGAATGTGAAGAATGTAGAGTGAATGTAGAATGTAGATGGTGAAAAACACTGTGCTGCATGCATGTAACCCTTTTCCCTGACCATCTATTGCACTGTGTCCAGACATATATGTGATGTTGGAAGAACGTTCCCTAATTCTGGTCAGGGGAACCTGGGCCTGCTCATTTTTCTGTATGACAATCCTACGGTAACAGGGAATGTGTCATTTACTGAGAGCTCACCTCCTCCAGGAGGATTCCCAGACTGAGCCCCCTCCTTCCTCTCCCCCTCCTCTCCCTCCCCATCCCCCCCCCGCCTTACCATCATCATCATCAATCGTATTTATTGAGCGCTTACTGTGTGCAGAGCACTGTACTAAGCGCTTGGGAAGTACAGGTTGGCAACATATAGAGACAGTCCCTACCCAACAGTGGGCTCACAGTCTCAAAGGGGGAGACGGAGAACAAAATCAAACATACTAACAAAATTAAATAGAATAGATATGTACAAGTAAAATAAATAGAGTAACAAATATGTACAAACATATATACATATATACAGGTGCCGTGGGGAAGGGAAGGAGGTAAAATGGGGGGGATGGACGGGGGATGGAGAGGGGGATGAGGGGGAGAGGAAGGAAGGGGCTCAGTGTGGGAAGGCCTCCTGGAGGAGGTGAGCTCTCAGTAGGGCCTTGAAGGGAGGAAGAGAGTGAGCTTGGCGGATGGGCAGAGGGAGGGCATTCCAGGCCCGGGGGATGACGTGGGCCGGGGGTCGATGGCGGGACAGGCGAGAACGAGGCCCGGTGAGGAGATTAGCGGCAGAGGAGCGGAGGGTGCGGGCTGGGCTGGAGAAGGAGAGAAGGGAGGGGAGGGAGGAGGGGGCGAGGGGATGGACAGCCTGGAAGCCCAGGGTGAGGAGTTTCTGCCTGATGTGTAGGTTGATTGGTAGCCACTGGAGAAGATTTTTGAGGAGGGGAGTAACATGCCCAGAGCGTTTCTGGACAAAGACAATCCGGGCAGCAGCATGAAGTATGGATTGAAGTGGGGAGAGACACGAGGATGGGAGATCAGAGAGAAGGCTGATGCAGTAGTCCAGACGGGATAGGATGAGAGCTTGAATGAGCAGGGTAGCGGTGGGGATGGAGAGGAAAGGGCGGATCTTGGCAATGTTGCGGAGCCGATAACCGGCAGGTTTTGGTGACGGATTGGATGTGAGGGGTGAACGAGAGAGCGGAGTCGAGGATGACACCAAGGTTGCTGGCTTGTGAGACGGGAAGGATGGTAGTGCCGTCAACAGAGATGGGAAAGTCAGGGAGAGGGCAGGGTTTGGGAGGGAAGACAAGGAGTTCAGTCTTGGACATGTTGAGTTTTAGGTGGCGGGCAGACATCCAAATGGAGATGTCCTGAAGGCAGGAGGAGATGCGAGCCTGGAGAGAGGGGGAGAGAGCAGGGGCAGAGATGGAGATCTGGGTGTCATCAGCGTAGAGATGATAGTTGAAGCCGTGGGAGCGAATGAGGTCACCAAGGGAGTGCGTGCAGATCGAGAACAGAAGAGGACCAAGCACTGAACCTTGGGGAACCCCCACAGTAAGGGGATGGGAGGGGGAGGAGGAGCCTGCAAAAGAGACTGAGAATGACCTTCCTTACCTCCTTCCCCTCCACACAGCACCTGTATATATGTATATATGTTTGTACATATTTATTACTCTATTTATTTACTTATTTTACTTGTACATATTTATTCTATTTATTTTATTTTGTTAATACGTTTTGTTTTGTTGTCTGTCTCCCCCTTCTAGACTGTGAGCCCGCTGTTGGGTAGGGACCGTCTCTATATGTTGCCAACTTGTACTTCCCAAGCGCTTAGTAAAGTGCTCTGCACACAGTAAGTGCTCAATAAATACGATTGAATGAAGGAACGTGTCAGTTATTGTTCCATCGTACTCTCCCATGCACTTAGTACAGTGCTCCCCACACAGCAAGCGCTCAAATAAATAGGACTAACTAACAACTGGATGGAGAGATTTCTGGGTTGGGAATCAAGAATCAATCTATCATACGAGAGAAGCAGCGTGCCTTAGTGGATGGAGCACGGGCTTGAGAGTCAGAAGGACCTGGATTCTAATCCTGACTCTGCCACATGTCTGTTGTGTGACCTTGGGTGACTTTTAACTTCTCTGGGCCTCAGTTACCTCACCTGTAAAATGGGGATTAAAAGTGGGGGCCCCATGTGGGACAGGGGCTGCATCCAACCCAATTTACTTCTATCTACCCCAGCGTTACGACAGTGCTTGGCACACAGTAAGCGCTTAACAAGTACCACAATTCTTATTAACTATTATTACTATTATTATAGCAGATCAGCAAGATAAGGTGGGGGGAGGACAAGGTGATTGGATGCTTTAAAGCCAATGGTGAAGGGTTTCTGTTTGATGTGGATGGGCAACCACTGGAGGGTCTTCAGGAGAGGGGAAAAACACGGCCTGAATGTTTTCGTAGAAAAATGATCTGTGAGGCAGAGTGAAGTATGGACTGGAGTGGGGAGAGACAGAAGGTGGGGAGGTCAGCAAGGAGGCTGATTTGGTAATCAAGGTGGGATACGATGAGTAGTTGGTTCAACACAGTAGCAGTTTGGATGGAGAGGAAAGGGTGGATTTTAGCAATGTGAGGGCTGAACTGATGGGATTTGGTGATGGATTGAATATGGGGGTTGCATAGAGGGATGAGTGGGGGAGAACATCAAGGGAAGGGGCTTCAGAGACAGGAAGGATGCTGGAGCTTTCTACAGTGATGGGAAAGTCAGGGGAAGGACATGGTTTCTTTGGGAAGATAAGGAGCTCTGTTTTGGACATGTTAGGGTTGAATCAATCAATCGTATTTATTGAGCGCTTACTGTGTGCCGGGCACTGTACTAAACGCTTGGGAAGTGCAAGTTGGCAACATATAGAGACAGTCCCTACCCAACAGTGGGCTCACAGTCTAAAAGGGGGAGACAGAGAACAAAACCAAACATACTAACAAAATAAAATAAATAGAATAGAGATGTACAAGTAAAATAAATAGAGTAATAAATATGTACAAACATATATACGTATATACAGGTGCTGTGGGGAAGGGAAGGAGGTAGGATGGGGGGGATGGAGAGGGGGACGAGGGAAGTATCCACAAAGAGATTTCCTGGAGGCAGGAGGAAATGTGAGACTGCAGCAGATGAGAGAGATCAGTTGGAGATTTGGGAATCATCCACACAGAGATGGTAGATGAATAATAGATGAATGAATAATAGATGAATAATAGATGAATAATAATAATGCCAATGATAATAACAATAATACTTTTTAAGCACTTACTGTGTGCCAAGCACAGTTCCAAGCACTGGGGTAGATACAACTTAACCAGGTCAAACACAGTTCTTGTCCCACATGGGGTCACACTCTTATCCCCATTTTACAGATGAGGTAACTGAGCTGTAACGGAGTTATCACTTAGAAAAGTGACTTGTCCCAGCTCACACAGCAGACGTGTGGCAGAGCCAGGCCCGTGCTCTATCCACTTAGCCAAGCGGCTTCTCTATTAAACAAGCTGTTGAAGCCATGGGAGTGAATGAGTTCTCCAAGGGAGTGGGTGAAGATGAAGAATAGAAGGGGAACGAGAACTGAACCTCGAGGAACCCCCCCAGTTAGAGGATGGGCAGCAGAGGAGAAGCCCGTGAAGGAGCTGAGAATGAGCAGCCAGAGGGACAGGAGGAAAATCGGGAGAGGACACTGTCAGTGAAGCCGAGGTTGGATAATGTTTCCCGGAAGAGGGGATGGTCCACAGTGTTGAAGGCAGCTGAGGGGTCGAAGAGGACTAGGATGGAGTAGAGGTTGTTGCATTTGGCAAAAAGGAGATCATTTATGACCTTTGAGAGGGTGGTTTCTGTGGAGGGAAGGAGGCGGAAGCCAGATCGGAGAGGAGTGCTTCCGTTGTTAAGTACGTGATCTCGGTCAAGTGGCTTATTCTCTCAATTCTTCCTTGATACAATCTAGACAATGCTTGTGTCTACCCAGTTCAGAAGAATGCTACGAAGTCAATTATGCAACACAAGAGAGTTCGGACACGTTCCCTGCCCAAACAAGCTTACAGTCTAGAGGGGGATACAGACGACATAATATGTGATTTAAAGATATGTACATAAGCGCTGTGGGGTTGAGGGTGGGATAAACGTCAAATGCCCAAAAGTCACAGACCTGAGGGTAGAGATGACAAAGAAGGGAGAGCGAGCTGGGGAAAAGGGGACAATCAGGAAAGGCCACTTGGAGGAGATGTGACCTGGATAATGCTTTGCAGGTAGGGAGAGCGGTGATCTGGTGTTTACTGATGGGAAAGAAATTCTAGGTTAGGGCGACAATGTGGGAAAGGGGTCAGCGATGAGATAGATGAGATAATAATAATAATAATAATGATGATGCTGGTATTTGTTAAGCGCTTACTGTGTGCCAATCACTGTTCTAAGTGCTGGAGTAGATGCAAGGTAATCAAGTTGTTCCACGTGGGGCTCACAGTCTTAATCCCCATTTTACAGATGAGGTAACTGAGGCCTAGAGAAGTGAAGTGACTTGCCCAAGGTAACACAGCAGACAAGTGGCAGAGCTGGGATCAGAATGATAATAATAATAATGGCATTTATTAAGCACTTACTATGTGCAAAGCACTGTTCTAAGCGCTGGGGAGGTTACAAGGTGATCAGGTTGTGCCACGTGGGGCTCACAATCTTAATCCCCATTTTACAGATGAGGTAACTGAGGCCCAGAGAAGTGAAGTGACGAGCCCAAAGTCACACAGTTGACAATTGGCAGAGCCGGGATTTGAACCCATGACCTCCGACTCCAAAGCCCGGGCTCTTTCCACTGAGCCAAGCTGCTTCTCATCCACATCCTCTGACTCCCAAGCCTGTGCTCTTCATTCATTCATTCAATCGTATTGCCACTAAGCCATGCTGCTTGAGATCAGGGAAGCAGTGTGGTATAGTAATAATAATAATAATAATAATGATGGCATTTATTAAGCACTCACTGTGTGCAAAGCACTGTTCTAAGCGCTGCGGAGGTTACAAGGTGATCAGGTTGTCCCTAGTGGGGCTCACAGTCTTCATCCCCACTTTACAGATGAGGTAACTGAGGGCCAGAGAAGTTAAGTGACTTGTCCAAAGTCACACAGCTGACAGTTGGTGGAGCCGGGATTTGAACCCACGACCTCTGACTCCAAAGCCCGGGCTCCTTCCACTGAGCCACGCTGCTTCTCTAGTGCACGGGCCTGGTATAGTCAGAGGGTTGTGGGTTCTAGTCCCGGCTCTGCCACTTGTCCGCTATGTGACCTGGGGCAAGTCATTTCACTTCTCTGGGTCTCAGTTTCCTCATCTCTAAAATGGGGGTTGAGATTGGGAGCCCCGCATGGGACAGGGACGGTGTCCAACCGAATTTGCTTGTATCAGCCCTGGTGCTTAGTACAGTGCTTGGCATATAACGATGGTATTTGTTAAGCGCTTACTATGTACAAGGCACTGTTCTAAGCGTTGGATATATTAAGCGCTTAGCAGATACTAATTATTATTATCAGGACATAGCGAGTAAACTGGAACTAGAGGAGCAAAGTGGGCGGGCTGAGCTATAATGGGAGATCAGTGAGGTACGATAGGATGGGTTAATTGAGGGCTTTAAAGCCGAAGGTAAGGAGTTTCTGTTTCATGCGGAGGTGGGTTCATTCATTCATTCAATCGTATTTAATGAGCGCTTACTGTGTGCAGAGCACTGTATTAAGCTCTTGGGAGGTACAAGTTGGCAACATATAGAGACGGGCTCACAGTCTAGAGCAGAAATGGGCAGCCATGAAAGGTTCTTACAGAGTGAGCAGACCTGGACTGACTGCTTTTTTAGAAAAATGATCCGTGCACGAGAATCAAGTATGGATTGGAGCAGGGAGAGACAGGAGGCGGGGAGGTAAGCAAGGAGGCAGATGTGGTAGACGAGGTGGGATGGGATAAGGATAGTTATAAAGGAAAACAGGATTAAAATGTCCTCAATTTTTGGGGAGCCAAATACTTGAGAAAGTTAAGAGGGAATCAGAAAATTGCAGATGAGGCATAGAGGACCGAACTGCTACACCAATCGATCGATCAGAGGAGCCTGGCGTCGCGGATCAAACACGGGCCTGGGAATCACACGTCTGCTGTGTGACTTGGGGCAATCGATCAGCTGGTACTTATTGAACGATAACTGCACCCATTCACTGTATTCAACGCATGGGGAAGTGTAATGCAAAAGAGTTGGTAGACGCAATTCCTGCCCTCAAGGAACTTACAATCGAGAGGGGAAGACGGACATTGAAATGAATTTTGGATAGGGGAAATAGTAGAGTATAAGCATTTACACTTAAGTGGTGTGGCTTGGTGTATCAAAGTGCTTAAGGGGCCAAGTGCGTTGGCAATCCAGAAGGGAGAGAAAGTAGGGCAAATAAGGGACTAGTTGGGGAGAGTCTCTTGGATAAGATGTGATTTTAGAAGGGCTTTGAAGATGTGAGCCAAGTGGAACCTCACTTAGGGGAAGTTCCAGGCCAGAGGCAGGACAATAATTAATTAATTATGGTATTTGTTAAGCTCTTACTATGTAACAATAATTATGGTATTTGTTAAGCGCTTATTATGTAATAATAATAATAAAGATGGTATTTGTTAAGCACTTCATCATCATCATCAATCGTATTTATTGAGCACTTACTATGTGCAGAGCACTGTACTAAGCGCTTGGGAAGTACAAATTGGCAACATATAGAGACAGTCCCTACCCAACAGTGGGCTCACAGTCTAAGAGGGGGAGACAGAGAACAAAACCAAACATACTAACAAAATAAAATAAATAGAATAGATATGTACAAATAAAATAAATAAATAGAGTAATAAATATGTACAAACATATATACATATATACAGGTGCTGTGGGGAAGGGAAGGAGGTAAGATGGGGGGATGGAGAGGGGAAAGTACAGCGTAATAGAGTTGGTAGGCACTTACTATGTGCCAAGCACTCTTCTAAGTGCTGAGGTAGATACAAGGTAATCAGGTTGTCCCGGGGCTCAGTCTTCATCCCCATTTTACAGATGAGGTTACTGAGGCACAGTGAAGTGACTTGCCCAAAGTCACACAGCTGATAAGTGGCAGAGGCAGGATTAGAACCCACGACTTCTGACGCCCAAACCCGTGCTCTTTCCACTAAGCCACGCTAAAATGATCTGGACATCCACTCTGGAGGCTTGGCGGCCTCCTCGAACGCTGGCCCCGGCCCCACCTCGACAGGTCCGGGTTGGGAGGTCCTTCCCCCGGTTCTGGGGTGCTCCGGGTTGGGGTTCCGCCGGGGTGGATGCAAGAAAATCCGGATGGACGCGGTCCCTGTCCCACGTGGGGCTCACAGTCTCCATCCTCATTTTATAGAAGAGGGAACGAAGGCCCAGAGCCACGAAGCAACTTGCCCAAGGTCACCCAGCAGAGAAATGGCGGAGCAGGGATCGGAACCCTTCTAGACTGTGAGCCCGTTGTTGGGTAGGGACTGCTTCTATATGTTGCCGACTTGTACCTCCCAAGCACTTAGTACAGTGCTCTGCACACAGTAAGCGCTCAATAAATACAATTAAATGAATGAATGAACCCATGACCTTCTGATTCCCAGGCCTGGGCTCTTTCCGCTATGCCGTGGGCATCGGGTTGAACGAAGAAAGAACGAGGGAAAGAGCTGATGGAGTGACGTCAAGCTGATTGGCAGGGAATTTCTGTTTGATATGGCGGTGGATAGATAACCACTGGAGGATTCTGACAAGTGGGGAGATGTAGACTGAATGGTTTTTCAGAAAAATGATCCCGGGAGAAGAGCTGCTGGAGAGGGTTTTAGATAAGATGCAGAGAGGACGATTAATCCATCAATGGTATTTACTAAGTACTCACTGGGCGCAGAGCACTGTATTAGAGCTTGGGAGACTACGATACAACAGAGTTGGTAGACAGGTTCCCTGCCCACAAGAAGTTTACAGTCTGGATAGAGGAACAGACATTAAAATAAATTATGGATACGGACATGTGTGCCATGGGCTGAGGGGTGGGTACAAATCCAAGGACATATATGACGCAGAAGGGAGGGCGAGTAGGGAGAAATGACGGCATAGTCAGGGAAAGTTTCTCGGAGGAGATGCGATTTTAGTACGGTCAGAAAAGAGGCTGATGCAGTAGCTGGGATACGACAAATGCTCAATTAGCAAGGTAGCTGTACGGATGGAGAGGAAACGGCGGACTCCAGAGGTGCCGAGGAGGTAAATCCGACAATTTCGTGAATGCCTGGGTTGAGCGAGAGGCAAGAGTTGAGGATAATGCCAAAGTTACGGGTTTGCGAGGCAGGGATGGTGGTGGTGCCATATAAAGTGGTAGGAAAGTCGGGGGAAGACAGGGTTTGGGTGGGAACATGAAGAGTTGTGTTTCGGACGTGTTAGGTCTGAGGCGGCAGTGGGACAGCCGGGTAGAGATGTCCTGAAGGCAGGAGGAAATGTGACACTGCAGAGAAGGAGAGAGGTCGGAGCTGGAGAGGTAGATTTGCGAATCTACCCTCCCCATCCCCCCATCTTACCTCCTTCCCTTCCCCACAGCACCTGTATATATGTATATATGGTTGTACATATTTATTACTCTGTTTATTTATTTATTTATTTTACTTGTACATTTCTATCCTATTTATTTTATTTTTTTGGTATGTTTGGTTCTGTTCTCTGTCTCCCCCTTTTAGACTGTGAGCCCACTGTTGGGTAGGGACTGTCTCTATGTGTTGCCAATTTGTACTTCCCAAGGGCTTAGTACAGTGCTCTGCACATCGTAAGCGCTCAATAAATACGATTGATTGATTGATTGATTGAATCATCCATGTAGAGATGGTGGTTGAAGAAGTGGGAGCAAATGAGTTCTCCAAGGGAGCAGGTAGAGAAATAGGAACAAAATAAGTACGCTACTTAGTCACTCATAACCTCCCACTTCGCTTTTGTACATACTACTTTATAAACACTATTTAAGCATGTTTTCCTCCTTTCTATCAATTGTTTTATGTCCGTCTCCCACGTTAGATTCTAAACTTCTTGAGAGCTCCTCTAAACCTATCGTATGGTCCCACGGGCTTAGAACATTACCCTGCACACAGAAGGCACTCAGTAAATGCTACTGATCGGCTGAGAACCTATTCAACTCTCTAAGTGGTCTACTGATGCTTTCTTCTTACCAGTTTCCCTTATCTCCATCATCTCCCACTAAGGGGAGGATGGAGAATGGGGATTAAGACTGATGAAGACTGCGAACTCGATGTGAGACAACCTGATTACCTTGTGTCTACCCCAGCGCTTAGAACAGTGCTCGGCACATAGAAAGTGCTTAATACCATTATTATTATTCTTATTAATAATTCCAAGGAGTCAATAAAATAGGAAAAAAAACAGAGAGGAAAGCAAGGCAGGAGCTTTAAGAAACTGATTAATTTAAGTTTCACGTCTCTTTCAACTACACAGGAATCAAGTCAAATTTGCCAAAATTCCAAAAGAGGTTTTCATAGAGCGAAGAGTCATTGGTCTGATGTTCGAACTGCATTCTTACATTTTAAAGCGGTTTGCATTTCTGCCACCCACGAAAAATTTATGGTCGGCTTCCCCCAGGTTCCTCAGCATTGGCCAAAGTTAAGAATGGAAAACGCCAACCAACCACAGAGAAATTCTAACACAACTCAAAATTTCTACAAATGCTCCCTCCACTGTCTATCACTTCTCTTTACCTACCGATCAAAAACAAAAAGGAATTTGACATTGGAGTCCACCTGGCTTTTCATTACCTGCAATGCTTTCCAGTAATAGGAGTGGAATGGTTTCCCTGGCATCCTTCCTTAAGGCGCTGTAGGAGTTTTCTGTACTTTTCTCGTTCCTCTTTCTGAACACCCTGATGATGGAGGGGAGAAAAAAAAAGAAACAAAAAACAAAAATGAGTATGTCAGAAATGTAATTTGGATAAAACAAGGCAAATATTTATAAAGGAAGCTTACGTAGTTTTGGCATCAGTAGCCATCCAGGTCCCAAAACAATTATCAGCTGTGTGACTTTGGGCAAGTCACTAAACTTCTCTGTGCCTCAGTTCCCTCATCTGGAAAATGGGGGTTAAGACTGTGAGCCCCATGTGGGACAAGCTGATGACCTTGTATCTACCCAGCGCTTAGAACAGTGCTTGGCACATAGTAAGCGCTTAACAAAAACCAAAATTATTATTATTATGAGGGATTATAAAAGACTGGTGTGGGCAGGGATTGTCTCTTTACTGCTGAATTGTACTTTCCAAGCGCTTAGTACAGTGTTCTGCACACAGTAAGCGCTCAATAATACGATTGAATGCATGAATAAATATGACAATGATATACAGAAATTCTCATATTTAAATATGATGTAAAAATAATAACTGTGGCATTTAAATGCTTACTATGTGCCAAGCACTGTACTATGCTGTACGGTAGATATGTGATAATAATAATAATAATGATGGTATTTGTTAAGCGCTTACTATGTGCAAAGCACTGTTCTAAGCGCTGGGGGGATACAAGGTGATTGAGTTGTCCCACGTGGGGCTCACAGTCTTAATCCCCATTTTACAGATGAAGGAACTGAGGCACAGAGAATTTACGTGACTTGCCCAAAGTCACACAGCTGACAATTGGCGGAGCCGGGATTTGAACCCACGACCTCTGACTCCCAAGCCCGGGCTCTTTCCACCGAGCCACGCTGCTTCTCTAATCAGGTCTCACATGGGGGATCACAAATAGAAAGGAGAACAGGCGTTGAATCCCCATTTTGCAGATGAGGGAACTGAGGCACAGAGAAGTGAAATGACTTGCCAAAGGTCACACGGCAGGCCCACGGTGGAGCCGGGATTAGAACCAGGGTCCTCTCACTCCCAGGCCCATGCTCTTTCTGCTAGGCCTCGCTGCTTCCCAAACCCAGTGTTTTTTAAACTATTCGATAAAATATCCCGCTGTCTTCCTCTACCTGTAGCCACTTCTTTCCCCAAAGAGCATCATCAATCGTATTTATTGAGCGCTTACTGTGTGCAGAGCACTGTACTAAGCGCTTGGGAAGTACAAGTTGGCAACATATAGAGACGGTCCCTACCCAATAGTGGGCTCACAGTCTAAAAGAGAATCCACGCAACAACAGAAATGCAGAGTAGCCTCGCATAAAGAGAACAGGCCTGGCAGTCAGAAGGACCTGGGTTCTCATCCTGGCTCCCCAAATTGTCTGCTGTGTGACTTTGGGCAAGTCGCTTAACTTCCCTGTGCCTCAGTTCCCTCATCTTTAAACTGGGGATTAAGACTGTGAGCCAGATGTAGGACAGGGACTGCGTCCAAACCAATTATCTTGTATCTACCCCAGTGCTTAGTACAGTGCCTGGTACGTAGTAAGCACTTAACAAATACCACATACACACAGAAAAAATAATTCAATGTACAACCGAGTAGACATTTTCCTCGTCAATTTAGCTGGTTCTGCTGAGGAGTTAAGAGTCCTGTTCTTAATAGGCACAATATATCCCTTTAGTCATAGGGTCTTTAGGGAAGGAAAAATAATAGAGATCAATGGGAAGTGACCTGTAAGACTCTGACTTATCAACAATTAACTAGCTTTAGTCCATTAAACCACTATTCTGAATGCTACTTGATAATGAGTCGTGGGGGTGTTAGACCTAATCATTTTCCCGTGTCAGGGAAGGTTTAGGATGGGGAAATGAACTGATTATAATAATAATGGTATTTGTTAAGTGCCTTACTATGCGCCAGGCATTGTACTAAGCGCCGGGGTGGATGCAAGCAAATCCCAGTTGGACAAAGTCCATATCCCTCACAGGGCTCACATTCTACATCCCCGTTTTACAGATGAGGTAACTGAGGCCCAGAGAAGTGAAGTGGCTTGCCCAAGGTCACACAGTGGATAAGTGAGGGAGGTGGGATTAGAACCCATGACCTTTTGTTTCCCAGTCCCATGCTCTATCCATTATGCCATGCTGATTATTGGTAAGAGCAGTGAAACTACAACACACACACACACACACACACACACAAAACACAAATGAATAAAAATATAATTCAATCAATCAATCGTATTTATTGAGCGCTTACTGTGTGCAGAGCACTGTACTAAGCGCTTGGGAAGTACAAGTTGGCAACATATAGAGACAGTCCCTACCCATCAGTGGGCTCACAGTCTAAAAGTCTAAAATTCTTAAGCAAATTCTTATGAAGACTGCAACATTTCCTGAATATGGAGCATCCACAAAAATTCCACAGCTCTGCCTGTAGAGGCTGCCTACGTGTTCCATCTATAATTCAAGATTTTACTATTCCTCAACTAAAGAGTACAGGTAAGGATCCCAAGTCCCCCTGGAGACCAGCCTTTCCTGTGTAGTGAATTAGAGCACGGGCCTGGGTGTCAGAAGGTCTGGGTTCTAATCCCGGCTCTGTCACGTGCCTGCTGTATGACCCTGGGCAAGTCACTTCACTGGGCCTCAGTTACCTCATCTGTAAAATGGGGATTGAGACTGTGAGCCCCACGGGGGACAGGGAATGTGTCCAACCCAATTTGCTTGCATTCACCCCAGCCCTTCGTAAGGCACACCGTAAGTGCTTAACAAATGCATTATTATTATATTCCCTGACCCTGCTGGAATATCGCCTTTAACAATCCCAAAAACATTATTTCTCGAGACAGGCCAAGGACTGACCTATCATTTTATGATACACACTCCCGTTTGCTCTGTGGAATCCAGGTTTTGGGACCTTCTTCTTTTAAGAAGACACTATGCAAGTAAATAAAATCTAACCTTGGCCTTTCCAATCACGTAACCACCCCAATATTTTTGAAGGAAGGACTCTTAGAAGCTTCAAAGTAAATATTCACTTGTTATGAATGGAAAAAAAAAAAAAGAACTGGAATATCTGTATTACTGAGATCTTCCAAAATCTCTGAGCTCCAATATGTCGCTGCTTTTACCACGACCTAATATGGTCAGGACAAATTTGCAAGAGAAATCTGGGAGCCAAATCACTATTTCCAGACACGGAAAATTTCTTGATAATAACCACGGTATTTGTTGAGCGCTTACTACAAATAATAAAATAATGATGGCATTTGTTAAGCGCTTACTATGTGCAAAGCACTGTTCTAAGCGCTGGGGGGGCTACAGTGTGATCAAGCTGTACTATGTGCCACGCACTGTTCTAAGGGCTGAGGGGGATACAAGGTAATCAGGTTGTCCCACATGGGGCTCCCAGTCTTCATCCCCATTTTACAAATGAGGTAACTGAGGCACAGAGAAGTTAAGCAGCTTGCCCAAGGTCACACAGCAGACAAGGGGCGGAGGCGGGATTAGAACCCACAGCCTCTGACTCCCAAGCCCGTGCTCTTTCCACTAAGCCACGCTGCTTCTAAAGTAATCTGCATTACTAGGACATTTACAACAAACGCTCTAGAAGCAGTGTGGCTCAGTGGGGAAGAGCCCTGGCTTTGGAGCCAGAGGTCATGGGTTCAAATCCCGGCTCCGCCACTTGTCAGCTGGGTGACTTGGGGCAAGTCACTTCACTTCTCTGGGCCTCAGTTCCCTCATCTGGAAAATGGGGATGAAGACTGTGAGCTCCACGTGGGACAACCTCATCATCATCATCATCATCATCATCAATCATATTTATTGAGCGCTTACTATGTGCAGAGCACTGTACTAGGCGCTTGGGAAGTACAAATTGGCAACACATAGAGACAGTCCCTACCCAACAGTGGGCTCACAGTCTAAAAGGGGGAGACAGAGAACAAAACCAAACATACCAACAGATTAAAATAAATAGGATAGATATGCACAAGTAAAATAAATAAATAAATAGAATAATAAATATGTACAAGCATACCCCCAGCGCTTAGAACAGTGCTTTGCACATAGTAAGCGCTTAATAAATGCCACCATTATTATTATTATTATTATTGTTATTAAGGACATCGGAGAAACCAAATTGACAAAACGGGGCATGCCTCTTCCACGGTGTAGTGTGGTCTTCTGAGTGTTTTGCCTGTTTCAGAAGAATACGGCTCTGACGTTCCACACTCCCGAATGGGCCGTTTCCACGGTAAGAAGCTCGCTGGAAGGTTTCTGTTCCGTCGACTGCCATTTGAACTCGGGTTACAAGTTCCCTGGTTCAGAGGAAAGCTGAAACGGTACCAAAATTAGCACGTAACAGCCGAGAACATTTCCCTTACGCCAAACCGTATACACGACCCAAGAAATGCACACGCTTGTTGGCGATTAATGTTCCACTTTGATTCACGGAGCAGCCTAATGAAATTAGGTTTTTACGATGCAGAAAGAATTCCAGGGGCAGAGGTTTAGGTTCTAGGTTCCATCAGGGAGCTCGTGACTGGTTTCAGTCAGTTAATAACCTGCTCTTTTTGGGCCCTAAATTAGCTGATAATAATGATGGTATTTGTTAAGACCTTTCAGTGTGCCAGGCACTGTACTAAGCGCTGGGGTGGACACAAGCAAATTGGGTTGGACATAATCCCTGGCTCACGTGGGGCTCACAGGCTCGATCCTCATTTTACAGAGGAGGTAACCGAGGCACAGAGAAGTGAAGTGACTTGCCCAAGGTCACACAGCAGGCAAGTGGAGGAGATGGGATTAGCACCCATGACCTTTCAGTCTCTCAGGCCCGTGCTCTATCCACTATGCTGCTTCTCACGCTGACTCTTGACCTATCAGGCCTGATTTGGAAATTTCAACACCGAAAGACACAAATCAATCAATCAATCAAATCGTATTTATTGAGCGCTTGCTGTGTGCCGAGCACTGTACTAAGCGCTTGGGAAATACAAGTTAAACAGTTCAAGATCCTCTTCTCCCACCCATTAAAACATCAGCCTTGCCTTATTCCTCTTCTCTCCCCTACCTTCTCAATTTCCTTTCAATTTACTATTTCACATTAATAATAATAATGATGGTATTTGCTAAGCGCTTACTATGTGCAAAGCACTGTTCTAAGCGATAGGAAAGTTACAAGGTGATCAGGTTGTCCCACGGGGGGCTCACAGTTTTAATCCCCATTTTACAGATGAGGTAACTGAGGCACAGAGAAGTTAAGTGACTTGCCCAAAGTCACACAGCTGACAGTTGGCGGAGCCGGGATTTGAACCCATGACCTCTGACTCCAAAGCCCGTGCTCCTTCCACTGAGCCACGCTGCTTCTCAAGATTATAAGATTATTATAAGATTATTGTAAAGATTGGGTTAGTAGAAGCTAGAATTTAACTTTGTAATCCTTAAGAGGCTTTATAAAACCCAAATGGCAAATGGGAATAGGACGTTATAGGGTTCTTTAAAGGATTTTTTTCATACTATGGTGCTCTACGTTAAAAGAATACATATTTGGGATGAAAGACACTTTCACAGAATTCTATACATAGTCCTTATCCAACAAATACCTTAAGAGAGGCACCAGTCTTGCAGATCTTGAATCTTGGATCATTTTATCTGCACAATTACTGGCTCCATTAGGTGTTTTCTTATCTATAAAAGAAAACAAATTTCTCTATAGCTTTGCCAGCAAGTTTGCGTCTTGAAAGTAAGCAAGTTTCAGATTTTCCAGAATGAATTCAAGTGTTACCCAGAGATCAGTCTCTTTTTAGGATGCTGGAGTGGATAGAGAACGGGCCCGGGAGTCAGAAAGTCATAGGTCCTAATCCTGGCTTCGCCGCTTGTCTGCTGTGTGACCTTCGACAGGTCACTTCACTTCTCTGTGCCTCAGTTACCTCATCTATAAAACGGGGATTGAGACTGCGAGCCCCACACGGGATGGGGACTGTGTCCAACCTGATTTGCTTGTATCCACCTCCGTGCTAAGTATGGTGCCTGGTACATGGTTATTATTATTATTATTATTATTATTATTATTATTATTATTATTATTATTATTAAAAGGTCTAAACATGCAATGAGCCAGAACAAAATTCTGCACCTTTTAAACCGCAAACTAAGCTTTATTATTCCTTTAAATGGTACTTGTTAAGCACTTACTATGGGCCAGCCACTAAACTAAGCGCTGGGATAGACGCAGGCTAATCAGGTTGGACGCAATCCGCCTCCCAGTGAGGCTCATAGGTTTAATCCCCATTTCTCAGATGAGGTCACTGAGGCCCACAGAAGCTAAGTGACTTGTCCAAAGACACACGGTAGATAAGTGGCGGAGTTGGGATCAGAACCCATGTCCGTACTCTTTCCGCTAGGCCATGCCAATTCCTGCATTGTAGAGTATAGGGATTGTGAGTACTTCGATCAATCAATCAATCGTATTTATTGAGCGCTTACTGTGTGCACAGCACTGTACTAAGCACTTGGGAAGTACAAGTTGGCAACATACTTGCTCTTATATGATTTGCCAAGCTATACAGTTTTCTGCACGGACCAAGTGATTAATAAATTCTACTGATGGATGCAACTATCCTTCTTATTCTAAGATGATGACAATAACCTGCACGTGCCTGTGTGACTGAAAAAAAAAATACCAGGATATTGGCTGTTCATTTTCGTGCTGCATTTGCAGCCCTTAGCATGTATTTTTCCACTAATGGGCCCTGTTTTTGATTCCGCTATATTGTTAAAGACAAGACACTCAAGACAAAATAAGTTCAGCTTTCATGGACGCAAGCACGTCCCAGATTACAACCTCGCAGGGGATACCTACGGATAGTATTTTTTGATGCCGCTCCCCGGCTACAGGCTGAATTGCTCGGTGCCTTTCCAGAGAATTGTACTAGCAGAGTCCAACATTATAGCTGAGCTTTACGAGAAAGGAAATATCTCTCTAAGTCTCCTTCTCCCGGGCTAAAATTAAGTCATCAACAATGATTGCACCTCGGAGAAACTCTGCCCGCAATTTGTATCCGATTTTGAGGTGCCGAGCAGATACCTAAAGATGACGCAGGGGAGGCAGTTTAATTTAGAACCGGATGACGCAGGTTGCCGTGAGTTAACTGCATCTAATTCAGAGGAATCGTTTTCAACCGACTTCAACAATCCGACGCATCGTTGCCGGACACCAAAACACCTATAAGCTGTGGTTCCCCCCCACCTTTGGCTAAAAATATTGGAATTTAAGAAGTCTCGTGTCAATTTTCAAGGAAGTGGAGGATCTCATAAAAAGGATTGAAGACGCGAGTCCTCAAGGAGAGAGGGGTTCAAAGGGTGTGAGGAGAGGTGCTCATCGGAATTAGCCTACAAGTGTTCATAAGGAATTAGCGCCAAGCTCGCTCTCTTCCTCCCTTCAAGGCCCTACTGAGAGCTCACCTCCTCCAGGAGGCCTTCCCACACTCAGCCTCCTCCTTCCTCTCCCCCTCGTCCCCCTCTCCATCATCATCAATCATATTTATTGAGCGCTTACTGTGTGCAGAGCACTGTACTAAGCGCTTGGGAGGTACAAGTTGGCAACGTATGGAGACAGTCCCTACCCAACAGTGAGCTCCATCCCCCCACCTTACCTCCTTCCCTTCCCCACAGCACCTGTATATATGTATATATGTTTGTACCTATTTATTACTCTATTTATTTTACCTGTACATATCTATTCTATTTTATTTTGTTAGTATGTTTGGTTTTGTTCTCTCTCTCCCCCTTTTAGACTGTGAGCCCACTGTTGGGTAGGGACTGTCTGTATATGTTGCCAATTTGGACTTCCCAAGCGCTTAGTACAGTGCTCTGCACATAGTAAGCGCTCAATAAATGTGATTGATGATGATGGTGTATATATGTTTGTACATATTTGTTACTCTTTATTTATTTATTTATTTTACCTGTACATATCTATTCTATCTATTTTATTTTGTTAGTATGTTTGGTTTTGTTCTCTGTCTCCCCCTTTTAGACTGTGAGCCCACTGTTGGGTAGGGACTGTCTCTATATGTTGCCAATTTGGACTTCCCAAGCGCTAAGTACAGTGCTCTGCCCATAGTAAGCGCTCAATAAATGCGATTGATGATGATGATGATTAGCCTACTCTGAGGCGCTTTAAGAAGATGTGTGCTGTCAAACCCAAATTGGATAAATCCTTCATTGATCCTTCACTGAAAAACCACTACCACACTCAGCAGAACATGCCTCTATTTCTGCAGCCCCCTGCAAAGGCTTATAATCACACGACAACTTTTCATCCACTGAATAGTCTGATGTTATATTCTGAATTATTTTAATAAAGATTAAACAATAATTTAGTGATTTAGCATTATGATGTAGAGCAAACCTTCCAGTCTCACCTCCACAACATCGCCAAGATCTGCCATTTCGTCTCCATCCAAACCGCTACCTTGCTGGTTTGATCTCTCATCCTATCCCGAATGGATTACTGCATCAGCCTCCTCCCTGATCTCCCATCCTCCTATCTCTCCATGCTTCAGTCTATACTTCACTCTGCTGCCCAGGTTATCTTCCTACAGAAACGCTCTGGGCATGTCACTCCCCTTCTCAAAAATCTCCAGTGTTGTCTATCAACCTTCGAATCAAGCAAAAACTCCACACCCCCTTCCCCTCCCCACAGCACTTGTGTATATTTGTACATATTTATTACTCTATTTATTTTATTAATGATGTGTATATAGCTATAATTCTATTTATTCTGACGGCATTTACACCTGTCTACTTGTTTTGTTTTGTTGTCTGTCTCCCCCTTCTAGACTGTGAGCCCGTTGTTGGGTAGGGACCATCTCTATATGTTGCCGATTTGTACTTCCCAAGCGCTTAGTCCAGTGCTCTGCACACCGTAAGCACTTGATAAATACGACTGAATGAACGAATGAATTACTGTTCCATAGGTTTTGGAGCAGCTCCTTAATTTACATCATGTAAGCCTATGGAGAAGCATATAATAATAATAATGGTATTTGTTAAGCACTTACTATGTGTCAAGCACTGTTCTATCCCACACTACAAACTACTAAGCTCTTATTGCATCTATCTGCATTGGAGAGAAATACCATAAAAGCTCCTTAAAAGACTTTCACCATCCCAGTGGTGGTTATTTCCCACTCAGTAGTAAGGTGATAAGTAGATCTGCCCTCTACATAACATTATCAATGCATGGACACTTTTGTTTCTTCACCATAATGTAGTTCTCCTCATATGACCTATTGTTTTAAGGTATTTGTTAAGCACTTAACCTTTATGCCAGGCACTGTATTAAGTGTTCGAGTAAATATGAGTTAATCAGGTCGGATACAGTCTATGTCCCACAAAGGGCTCACAGTCTCAATCCCCATTTTCCAGAGGAGGCAACTGAGGCACAGAGAAGTTAAATGCCTTACGCAAGGTCACACAGCTGATAGGTGATGGAGCAATATAATCCTCATTTTATTAATGAGCAATAACACTGAGAGAACACAATGGCTGACATCTAATGCCATGAGAAAGAAAACCAAGATAAGAGTGATTTACTGGTGCTTTACTACTCTCAGATGTGAAAATGATTATTTTAAAATACTTTTTGTGAAAGATGAAACCACTGATGCTGCAAGCTGGAGAGGGAAGAGCAGGGGTTCATTCATTCATTCAGTCGTATTTATTGAGCGCTTACTGTGTGCAGAGCACTGTACTAAGCACTTGGGAAGTACAAGTTGGCAGCATATAGAGACGATCCCTACCCAACAATGGGCTCACAGTCTAGAGGGGGAGACAGACAACAAAGCAAAACATGTGGACAGGTGTCAAGTCGTCAGAACAAATAGAATTAAAGCTAAATGCACATCATTGACAAAATAAATAGAATCGTAAATATGGACAAGTAAAATAGAGTAATAAATCTGTACAAATGTATATACAGGTGCTGTGGGGAGGGGAAGGAGGTACGGCGGGGGGGATGGGGAGGGGGAGAGGAAAAAGGGGGCTCAGTCTGGGGTTGGGATGCCCTGAAGATATTTTCTTTTGAGCGAGGGCCCAAGTGTATAAGAAAAGATAATGCACCATGTGGAGGAGGTAGCTGGGTCCAGCCTGGTTACCTAGACTGTAAATTCCTTTTGGGCAGGGAACATGTCTGCTGATTCTATAGTATTATACTCTCCCAAGCGCTTAGTACAGTGCTCTGCACATAGTAAACAATCAATAAATACGATTAACTGATTGATCAACTCCCGCACTTAAACCAGAGCTTGGCATGCAGTGAATGCTTAAATATCACAACGGTTATTATTATTAATGCTAATATTTGCCCCCCTTTTCCCACTCCCTCACCTCCCTTCTCACAATCCTCCCCTCATCCCGTCTCTCCCCGTTCCAGTCTAGACTTGGCTCTGCAGTCTGAATCATTTTTCCAAAGAAAACTGTCCAGTCCAAGCCTCCCCGCTGCTCAAGACCCTCCAACGGTTGCCAGTCACCTCCGCGTCAAACAGAAACTCCGTACCACCAGCTTTAAGGCACTCCATTGGCTCGTTTCCCTCCTACCCTTCCTTTCTGATTTCCTACTCCGACCCACAAACTCCAACTCCAAACTCCACAGCTTTCGCTCCTCTAATGGCAACCTACTCACCGTACCTTGATTTTGTCCATCCCGTTGACCGGCCCTCGCCCGCGTCCTCCCTCTGGGCCTGGAACTCTCACCTTTCACATACGACGCGACGCTGCTCACCCCACCATCAAAGCCGTACTAAAAAATGTTGCCTCCTCCAAGAGGCCTTCCCTCATTTCCCCTACTCCCTCTCCCTTCTGCACTTCCTCTACATTTGGATCTACACCCTTTAAGCACTTGCTATTCCCCTCAAACCCACCACAGCATATTTTAAATGTCAGCCTCCCCCTCTACGTCGTACGCTCTTTACCGACAGGGATGGTCAAACAGTCAGTGAGTGGTATTCACTGAACGCTTACTGTGTGCAGAGAACGGTACTAAGCACTTGGGAGAGTACAATATAATAATAATAATAATAGCATTTATTAAGCGCTTACTGTGTGCAAAGCACTGTTCTAAGCGCTGGGGAGGTTACAATCAATCAATCGCATTTATTGAGCACTTACTGTGTGCAGAGCACTGTACTAAGCGCTTGGGAAGTACAAGTTGGCAACATATAGAGACAGTCCCTACCCAACAGTGGGCTCACAGTCTAAAAGGGGGAGACAGAACAAAACCAAACATACTAACAAAATAAAATAGAACAGATATGTACAAGTAAAATAAATAGAGTAATAAATATGTACAAACATATATACAGGTGCTGTGGGGAAGGGAAGGAGGTAAGATGGGGGGGATGGAAAGGGGGACGAGGGGGAGAAGAAGGAAGGGGCTCACAGTCTTCTTCCCCATTTTACAGATGAGGGAACTGAGGCCCAGAGAAGTGAAGTGACTTGCCCAAAGTCACACAGCTGGCAATTGGCAGAGCCAGGATATAGCAATAACCAGACCCATTTCCCTGCCCACAGTGAGCTTAAAGTCTAGAGGGAGGAGACAGATAGTAACAGAGATAAATTACAGATAGTACTTAAGTGCTGGGGGGCTGGGAGGGGGGTGAATAAAAGAGAGCAAGTCAGGGCAGAAAGTGAGCGAAGAAGAAAGGAGGGCTGAGTCGGTATCTACCAACTCAAATAATAACAATAATAATAATGGCATTTGTTAAGCGCTTACTATGTGCAAAGCACTGTTCTAAGCGCTGGGGGGGGGATACAAGGTGATCAAGTTGTCCCACGTGGGGCTCACAGTCTTAATCCCCATTTTGCAGATAAGGTAACGGAGGCTCAGAGAAGTTAAGTGACTTGCCCAAGGTCACACAGCAGGCATGTGGTGGAGTCAGAATTCGAACCCATGACCTCTGACTCCAAAGCCCATGCTCTTTCCACTGAGCCACGCTGCTTCTCTATTGCATTGTACTCTCCTAACTGCTTAGTACAGTGCTCTGCCCACAAGATAAGTACTCAATGAATACCACTGCTTGATTCTACCTTCACTCAAACCTGCCCTGGGGTCTAAGCTGGTAAGAAGAGACAGAAAGGGAAAGCTAAATAAATCCGCTCAGTAAAGCATCTCACCCAATTTCTGCGTGTCACCCCAAGGTCGAGGATCCATTTGACGGTCCGGTCCATTCGATGAAGAGTTTGAAGAGTTTGGGAACACCTGAAATATAAGACATTTTTGAAGTACCATACCATTTCAGTTTCGGGAGAACACCTGTAATGGAAATCATTGTAATCTTTTAGCTATGTTCTTTCGGTTCCATTCAAGAGCCTCTGAAAATGAAAAAAAAAATTCACATTTCACACATTAATTTACTATTCCTAGACAAAAATTGTTAATTAGCCCACTAACTCCCAAAGTGGTACTTCTACTACACTCTCCACCAAAATATAAACCTCACCCAAACACACTGGAATTGCAGACGAGGTTCTCACAGGTAGGATCAGGGATTTTTGGTGGTACAGTCCTCTGGACTGTAAGCTCGCTGTGGGCAGGGAAAATACCTACCAACTGGGTTGTATTGCACTCTTAGAGAATTACAGAAGCAGCGCAGCTTAATGGATAGAGCACGGGTTTGGGAGATAGAGGTCGTGGGTTCTAATCCCGGTTCCGCCACTTGTCAGCTGTGTGAATTTGGGAAAGTCACTTCACTTCCCCGTGCCTCAGTTCCCTCATCTGTAAAATGGGAATTAAAACTGTGAGCCCCACGTCAATCTGATAACATTGTTATCTATCCCAGCGCTGAGAACAGTGCTCGGCACATAGTAAGTGCTTAATACTATCATTATTATTATTACTCTCCCAATCTCTTAGTATAGTGCTCTGCACTCAAGTGCTCGCTAAATATATGCAGTCAGTCGATAATATTTATTGAGAGCTTACTGGGTGCAGAGCACTGTACTAAGTACTTGGGAGAGGACCATATAACAGACACATTCTGCAAGTACTGTGGGGACGGTGGGGGAATGAATAAAGAGAGCAAGTCAGGGTGACAGAGAAGGGAGAAGGAGAAGAGGAAAGGAGGGCTTAGTAGAGAAGGCCTGACTGACTGCTCAAGACCCGAGTCTTAGGGTCTTTAGGGAAGGAAAAATAATAGAGATCAATGGGAAGTGACCTGTAAGACTCTGACATCAACAATTAACTAGCTTTAGTCCATTAAACCAATATTCTGAATGCTACTTGATACTGAGTCGTGGGGGTGTAAAGTTAGAGGACTGGGAGGAGTATGTTGGCCTAAAAAGCCATTTAGGTTGACCCTGGGAAATGTAAGTTTGTTGGGCATTTAACTCATATCATCACCGCCTGGTGTTTCTCGGTTGGGAAAGGGAAGAAGGACAAGTACTCTCACTACCTCCACAGGATTCCCACCTTCCAATGACCCCCTTACTACTCCCCGCCATTAGAAAGTAAACACCTTGTGGGCAGGAAACAAATACTGAGTTTCCACTGCACCTTCCTGAGCTCTTGGTAAGGTGCCTTGCACTCAGTGGGGGCTAAGAAAGTACCACTGCTGTTTCAAAATCTATTTATTCGAATTGGAAATTCTTCTCACCGCTCGATATGCTTTTCCACCTTTATGGTACAACCCGAACGGGGTCTCTTTCATTACCATTTTTGGCTCTGTTCCGTTGTTACTACGTCTTTGAAAAATGTCTCGAGTACTGTAAACGCTTACCAAGAGAATGTGTCTGTTATAGTGTACTCTCCCGAGCGCTTACTACAGTGCTCTGCATATGGTTAGCGCTCGATAAATACGATTGACAGGCTAATATATAATACTGAGGTGGTAGCAGGGCAACCATGTGGCGATTTCCTGGAGGAAAGAAGAAATTCAAGACGGTGGAAGGGGTAAGAGGTTGGAGTTAGTTGGTTGGTTAATAAATACGATTGATGATGATGATGAGTTAGGGAGACTGACGTCGGGGGGTTATCCGCAGGGAGACTTTATTTGAAATCGTCGCAGTAAATTCACCAAGGGAGGGTTCCAGAACAGACCCGGAGGGTCTGAAGGGGTGAGGACTAAAGGAAAAGCCAGAAAAAGAGATGGAGAAATGCGCAGCCAGAGAGGGAAGACAGGTGAGGCTGAGATAATTAGGGCAGAGAAGGGTGCGTTCGATTTGGTGAGAAGGTAATTGGTGACCTTAGAGAGAGTGGAGCGAAGGGGAGAAAAGCAGATTTTAGAGAGCAGTACAGGATTCTGAGGAGAGGAAGTAAAGGCAACGGACATACAGCGTGGCTCAGCGGAAAGAGCCCGGGCTTTGGAGTCAGAGGTCAAGGGTTCAAATCCCAGCTCCACCAGTTGTCAGCTGTGTGACTTTGGGCAAGTCACTTCTCTGTGCCTCAGTTACCTCATCTGTAAAACGGGGATTAGGACTGTGAGTCCCCCGTGGGACAACTTGATCACCTTGCAACCTCCCCAGTGCTCAGAAAAGTGCTTTACACGTAGCAAGCGCTTAATAAATGCCATCATTATTATTATTATTATTTGAGGAGTCCGGATGTGAATGTGAGCCGGGGACGAGAGCCTGGAGGGTGCGGTGGGATCCAGGGACGGTGCTTTGCACACAGTAGGAGTTCAGTTAATACTATTGACTGAGTGAATGAAAAAGAGGTGCTCATTAAAAACTGAATGAATGAATAGTAGTCTCTCAAATACTATTGTGAATGAGAGTGAATGGACATTACGTGGCCAAGAAAAACTATCGAACGAATAAAAGCAAGACATGCTACGCAAATCTATGCTACACAGTTAAACGGATCACCTCTTTGAAGTATCAAGACGTTCAGGCGTTCAATCGTATTTATTGAGTGTTTACTGGGTGCAGAGCACTGTAGTAATAATAATAATAATAATAATAATAATAATAATAATGGTATTTGTTAAACACTATGTGCCAAGCACTGTTCTAAGCCCTGAGCACTTGGGAGAATACAACAATAAACAGTCACATTCCCTGCCCACAAGAAGCAGCGTGGCTCAGTGGAAAGAGCCCGGGCTTTGGAGTCAGAGGTCACAGGTTCAAATCCCGACTCCATCACTTGTCAGCCGTGTGACTTTGGGCAAGTCACTTCACTTCGCTGAGCCTCAGTTACCACATCTGTAAAATGGGGATTAAGAGTGCGAGCCCCCCGTGGGACAACCTGATCACCTTGTAACCTCCCCAGCGCTTAGAACAGTGGTTTGCACATAGTAAGTGCTTAATAAATGTCATTATTATTATTATTATCATTAACAAATAGTCTAGAGGACACACACCATCTCTTCACTCCTCAAGAACCTCACTTGGCTCACTATGCCTCGAGCAAAAATGTCTCCGAGATAATGGATGAAAAGATCGGGAAACTTTGGGAATATATGGGGGGAAAAAGTGTCATGGCAACGGCAAAGGAGGGTGTGTATACATGAAACTAAATCACTGGGAAGGCCTGAACCTAATTATAGTATCAAAGCACCACACCCAGAGCTAGGAATAGAAGATTGTTTAGTTGGCCAGTATCTAGAGGTAAATGCCTGGGGTACTCTTGGAAAAAGAGTATTTCGATTCAGGCTCTCAGTGACACACCTTGAGGAAAATCCCTGTTGCCAAGAAGGTCCTTGAGTCATTAAGGGTGTGACCGTATAGATTTGCATTAGTAATCAGGCTGAAAACTGAATTCCAACTTCCCTGAGCTTCCCGAACGGTTCTCGTGGTATCAGGTTTTGGGGAAAGGCCTGGTTAATTCCCACACCCAAGTTACGAGATGTTTTATCGAACCCCAACAAAGCACCCCAAACACGATAATGGGGTTGGGTCGGGTGGGGCCAAAGCTTCACTGGGGCATCAAAGAGGGAAGCAGTGTGGCCCAGTGGAAAGAGCCCGGGCTTTGGAGTCAGAGGTCGTGGGTTCGAATCCCGGCTCCGCCACTTGCCAGCTGTGTGACTTTGGGCAAGTCACTTCACTTCTCTGGGCCTCAGTTCCCTCATCTGGAAAATGAGGATTAAGTCTGTGAGCCCCACGTGGGACAACTTGATTACCTTGTATCTGCCCCAGCGCTTAGAACAGTGCTTTGCACATAGTAAGCGCTTAATAAATGCCATCATTATTATTATTATTAAAGAGGGGACGGGGATTTTAGGTGAGGGAGGAAAAGGCCCGGAGAGGGACACAGTTCAAAGGGCTAACAGGCCAGAGAATCAGCATTTGGGGTCTTTTCAACCCCCAGGTAGAAACTTTCGAGTTCTGCTGCAGACCTACGATTCATTCATTCATTCAATCGTATTTACTGAACACTTACTTTGTGCAAAGATGAGCAAGCCTGGAAGTCCGGCTCAAAAAGCAGCAGTGTGGCCTAGTGGGAAGAGCACGGGCCTGAGCGTCTGAGGACCTGGATTCTACCTTCGGCTCTCTCATCCGCTCTGCCTACCGCTTGCCGTGAGATGCCGAAGAGGTCACTTTACTTCATCATCATCAATCATATTAATTGAGCGCTTACTATGTGCAGAGCACTGTACTAAGCCCTGTACTTTACTTCTCTGTGCCTCAGTTTCCTCCACTGTAAAATGGGGATTAAATACCTGTTCTCCCTCCTACTTAGTCTGCAAGCCCCATGTAGGGCAGGGACTGTGTCCAACCTAATTAACTTGCCCAACACTTAGAACAGCGTTTGACGCAAGCACTTAAATACCATTAAAAAAAAAAAAATCTATGGGGCCATCGCCCCTGCCACTCTCAGGGACTTGCAGTAATCCAGTCTAAATTAGTTTAAAAGCCTTATTTATGCGTGTGAGCTCGTCGCTACTTTCTTAGTGTCTTTTTCTGAGACTAAAATGCTTCAGTGCCTCTTTTTTCAACCTTGACTCCCAGTATTCTCTAAATGACACTGATGGCCTAGGACTTACACATTAACCGGGGTTTCATGATCCACAGGGAAGAACCAAACTTGCCTATTTTGGCTGCCATCTTTGAGCAACAACAGAGAAGGGAAAGGAGGAGTTACTTAATGAGCAACTAACAAATGCTATAAGTAGCCCTCCGCCAAGCACTGTGTTCAGTGTTGGGGTGATACAAGAGCTATACTGAACGGCCAAACTATCTCCCATTCTGATTTGCAAGGCCTAAATTAATGACGTTTATACTACAATTGGGATCAGAAGGATGCAAATTCCTTATGGGGAGGGAATGTGTCACTCGATTATTCTGATATCCCAAGTACCAAGTGGTCGCTCAATAAATTCCACTGCTACTTCTATTATTAATAATAACAACAACAACAATAATAATGGTACTGTACTTAGCTACTAAGCGCTGAGGTGGATACAAGCAAATCAGGTCGGACACAGCCCCTGTCCCACGTCCCCATTTTCCAGATGAGGTAACTGAGGCACAGAGAAGTGACGTGACTTGTCTAAGGTCACACAGCAGACAGGTGGCAGAGCCGGGATTCGAATCCACGTCCACCGACCCCCTCCTGCCACGAGGCCACGCTGCTTCTCAGTGGCAATTTCTCATATTAGAAATGATATTAACTCAATTCCCACTGACCTTTTCATCAGAATTCCCACTTTGTGTTCCATTACAAACTGAAGTCTCTAAACACTTGGACTGGGATGGTGATGGCCTTATCAAATTGGCAACATCCCATACGGTCTTCTTCACTTGGCCAATAACATAGTCTAGAAAATTGAAATAATATAAAGACAAATATTTAATGGGACATCCAATCAGATCAAGTTCCCGCTAGCCCTCATTCCTTAGATAAAAAAAACTTCATTTCATCTCGATCGGCAATAATTTACGTTGCTCTGAAAAACTTTTAAAAATTCAAAGCATTAACTACTAGATATAACTCTAGAGAATTGAATGTTTCCAACGTTGTTGAAAAAGAAACTATTCACAATTGCTGGCAATCCTCACGTGGAGAATGAAATCTCTACTCTTCCCTAGAAGATTGCATAAATGAAAAATGACTATGCCGTAGTCCCCAAATTTGGGGTAAGATGATTTGATCTTCCAAATTGAGGTAGCTTCAGACAGGCTTCCCCAAACCTGTTACATTCAGCAATGATCAGACCATTTCACATTCAGAAGATTGTGCCAAAAAAATAAAGAATCCATTTCAACACCCCCTGAGCTGGGGCTAATCGATGGTATTTACTGAGCGCTTATTGCGTGCCCTCTGCACAGCACTGTGCTAAATGCTTGGGAGAGTACAATAAAGTAGACACTCTCCCTGCCCTCAGGTTGCTAATAAGACCCATGGCATTATTGAGTGTTTATTGAGTGGAGAGTACTTAATAGGCTCTAGTAAAAATACCCAACAACAGACTTGGTGGAAACTATCCCTGTCCACAAGGAGCTTACAGTCTACAGGGAAAGATGAACATTAAAATAAATTATAGATAGGGGAAATGGTAGACTCTAAGGATATTTACATCAGTATCAAAACTTGGTACACATCCAAGTGCATAGTGAACGCAGAGGCAGGGAGTGGAAATAAGGCAGAGTTAAGGGAAGGCCCCTTGGAGAAGTGATTTTAAAATGGTTTTGAAGGTGGGGAGAGAGGTGGACGGTCAGGGACGGAGTTGGTGGCAAAACGGACAGAATTTAGGTACAGAGAGTAGTTTGGCATAAGAGCGTGGCTCAGTGGGGGTCAGCGGTCATGGGTTCTAATCCCAGCTCCGCCGCTTGTCAGCTGTGTGACTTTGGGCAAGTCACTTCACTTCTCTGTGCCTCAGTGACCTCATCTGTAAAATGGGGACTGAGCCTGTGAGCCCCATGTGGGACAACCTGATCACCTTGCATCCCCCCAGCGCTCAGAACAGTGCTTGGCACAGAGTAAGCGCTTAACAAATACCATCACCATCATAAGAGGAGTGGAGTGTGTGGGATGGATAGAGGTAAGGAGGGGAAATAATAATAATAATAATAATAATAGTGGCATTTATTAAGCGCTTACTATGTGCACAGCACTGTTCTAAGCGCTAGGGGGGAATACAATGTGATCAGGTTGCCCCACCTGGGGCTCACAGTCAATCCCCATTTTACAGATGAGGTAACTGAGGCTCAGAGAAGTTAAGTGACTTGCCCAAGGTCACACAGCAGACATGTGTCAGAGCCGGGATTCGAACCCCTGACCTCTGACTCCAAAGTCCGGGCTCTTTCCACTGAGCCACGCTGTCAGTGTCAGGGAAAGAGCTGACTGGATGCTTTAAAGCCAATGGTTCAAGAGTTTCTGTTCGATGTTTAGTCCAGTGCTCTGCACACAGTAAGCGCTCAATAAATACCATTGATTGATTGATGTGGAGGCGGGTGGGCAACCGCGGGAGGTAGCCAAGGAGTTGGGAGGTATGGACTGAAAGGTTTTTCAGAAAGCTGATCTAGGCAGCAGGGTGAAGTGCGGACTAGAGAGGCTGGAGGCCAGGTGGTCGGCAAGGGCACTGATCAAGCAATCAATCAATCAATCAATCGTATTTATTGAGCGCTTACTGTGTGCAGAGCACCGAACTAAGTGCTTGGGAGAGTATGACACAATAGAATTGGCAGACATGTTACCCGCCCACAACAAATTTACAGTCTAGATGATCTTAAATCTAGACTGATGCAATAGTCGAGACGGGAAGTCACAACAATAATAATAATAATAATAATTATGGTATTGAAGCACTTACTAAGTGCCACGCACTGTTCTAAGCGCTGGGGTAGATACGAGGTGATCAGGTTGTCCCACGTGGGGCTCACAGTCTTAATCCCCATTTGACAGACGAGGGAACTGAGGGACAGAGAAGTAAAGTGACTTGCCCAAGGTCACACAGCAGACAAGTGGCGGAGCCGGGATTAGAACCCATGACCTCTGACTCCAAAGCCCGGGCTCTTTCCACGGAGCCACGTTGCTTCTAGTAAGTGTTTGGATCAGCATGTTAGCGGTTCAAATGGGGAGGAAAGGGTGGATTCTAGAGGTTTAGTAAAAGTAAAAGGACAGCATTTCATGACGGACTGACTGTTTGGGCTGAATGCTTATCTGACTGGTTGTATAATCAAGTAACTGGAAAAATTAAACCCACAAAAGAGGGTACAGTAGATTACTAGCTACATTTCAATCAATCAATCGTATTTATTGAGCGCTTACTGTGTGCACAGCACTGTACTAAGCGCTTGGGAAGTACAAGTCGGCAACATATAGAGACGGTCCCTACCCAATAGTGGGCTCACAGTCTAGAAGGGGGAGACAGAGAACAAAACCAAACATATTAACAAAATAAAATAAATAGAATTTATCTTTCAATTTCAATATTTCAGTCTATACATATATACATACAATTCAAATACATATTTGAATTGAAATTTCAATAATTTCAATACTTATGCACATCTGAACCAAAGCCTCCGGTTATTTATCTAGCGTTCACTTTCTTCTGAAATGAAATTTTAAAAGTCTATGCAGTACCTAATTTTGGTCTTTTGGCTTGTATCTCGTCAGAGTCACTTATAGAGGACCGAATACTGAGGAAAGAACAGAAAAATTATTTAGAGGCGCAAACCTGATATTCATGCATCAAATATCACTTCCGTACCAATTTTCTATCAGTGCATAGTGCAGATACCACAAAGTCATAATAATAATAATAATAATAACAATAATGGTATTTGTTAAGCACTTATGTGCCAAGCACTGTTCTAAGCACTGGGGTAGATATGAGGTAATCAGGTTGTCCCACATGGGGCTCACAATCCTAATCCCCATTTTACAGATGAGGTAACTGAGGCACAGAGAAGTGAAGTGTCTTGCCTGAGGTCACACAGTAGACGAGTGGCGGAGCCGGAATTAGAACCCACTTCCTCTGATTCTCAAGCCCGGGCTCTTGCCACTAAGCCACACAGCTTCTCACCTAAGTAGGCACTCAACAAATCTGACGATGATGACCATCAAATGGGATTCAAGAGAAGTGCAACTAGGTATTTTTCCACCTGAGGCACACTCCAACTAAATAATAATAATAATAATGGTATTTTTTAAGTGTTTACTATGTGCCAAGCACTGTTCTAGGAACTATGTTGCCCACTTGTACTTCCCAAGCGCTTAGTGCAGTGCTCTGCACACAGTAAGCGCTCAATAAATACGATTGAATGAATTGAATGAATGAATGGACTAGCGTAGATTCAAGCTAATCAGGTTGTCCCACATGGGGCTCACAGTCTTCATCCCTATTTTACAGATGAGGGAACTGAGGCCCAGAGAAGTGAAGCGGCTTACCCGATCACACAGCTGACAAGTGGCGGAGCTGGGATTAGAACCCATGACCTCTCACTCCCAAGCCCCTGTTCTTTCAATCAATCAATCAATCGTATTTATTGAGCGCTTACTGTGTGCAGAGCACTGGACTAAGCGCTTGGGAAGTACAAGCTGGCAACATATAGGGACAGTCCCTACCCAACAGTGGGCTCACAGTCTAAAAGGGGGAGACGGAGAACAAAACCAAACATAGCTGCTTCTCTTGAAACGGACGCTAAACTGGGAAAACTCTCCCTCTCCCTCTCCCTCCGTCTCCTGGCTTTCATTTTAAAACACACAGGATGTGCTATAGGAACATGGAAATTAGCACTGCCGATACCCTCCTCTAAGGGCGTCTTAGATACCCTGCAGCACACTTTAAAAATAAAATGAAATAAAAAAAAACACTATTGGAAATGCTATTAGCTCAGGAGAAAATTCCAAGAAGTAGTTTTCCACTATTGGAATGGATGTGCCCCCTAATCAGTCTGCGTTAAATTATGCTGTTCGCCCCACCACTAACTGAAGGACGAACAATTAAACTACCCCAAGTACTTCATTCCTTATTCATCATCATCACTGGGATTTATTGAGCGCTAAGTAAGGTTGATGTTAAAGGAACAAAGCGCGTGGGCTGGGTTGTAATTAGGAAGTGAGCCAGGTAAGATGCAGGAGGGCAAATTCATTGAGTACCTTAAAGGTAAGGAATTCCTGTTTGAGGCAGAAATGGGTGGGCAACCAATCATCATCATCATCAATCGTATTTATTGAGCGCTTACTGTGTGCAGAGCACTGTACTAAGCGCTTGGGAAGTCCAAGTTGGCAACATATAGAGACAGTCCCTACCCAACTGTGGGCTCACAGTCTAAAAGGGGGAGACGGAGAACAAAACCAAACATACTAACAAAATAAAATAAATAGGATAGATATGTACAAGTAAAATAAATAAATAGAGTAATAAATATGTAAAACATATATACATATATACAGGTGCTGTGGGGAAGGGAAGGAGGTAAGGTGGGGGGGATGGAGATGGGGACGAGGGGGATGCCGGGTTTTGAGGAGAGGGGAGATGTGAACTGAGCGCTCTTGTAGAAAAACATATCGGTCAGCAGAGTGAAGTATCGGACTGGAGTTAATACAGTGGAGATTATTACTATTATTATTATTCAATGGAATAATAATTCCATTATTATTAAATGGAGATTGAGAATGTAAGCCCCATGTGGGACAGGGACTGTGTCCAACCCAATTGGTTTGTATCTACCCAGTGCTTAGAACAGTGCTTTGCACATAGTAAGCGCTTAATCAATCAATCAATCGTATTTATTGAGCGCTTACTGTGTGCAGGGCACTGTACTAACAGCTTGGGAAGTACAAGTTGGCAACATATAGAGACAGTCCCTACCCAACAGTGGGCTCACAGTCTAAAAGGGGGAGACAGAGAACAAAACCAAACATACCAACAAAATAAAATAAATAGAATAGATATGTACAAGTAAAATAAATCAATCAATAAATAGAGTAATAAATATGTACAAACATATATGCATATATACAGGTGCTGTGGGGAAGGGAAGGAGGTAAGATGGGGGGGTTGGAGAGGGGGCCATCATCATCAGTGCGATGATGGGTAGGGACCGTCTCTATATGTTGCCAACTTGCACTTCCCAAGTGCTTTGTACACTGCTCTGCCCACAGTAAGTGCTCAATAAATACGACTGATTGAATGACTGAATGAATGATTGCATTTGTTAAGCGCTTACTATGTGCAAAGCACTGTTCTAAGTGCTGGGGAGGATACAAGGTGATCAGGTTGTCCCCCATGGGACTCACAGTCTTCATCCCCATTTTACAGATGAGGTAACTGAGGCACAGAGAAGGTAAGTGACTTGCCCAAAGTTACACAGCTGACAAGTGGCGGAGCCAGGATTTGAACCCATGACACTCAATAAATGTGAATGAATGAATGAACAAATTAATTAATTAATAATGGCATTTGTTAAGCGCTTACTATGTGCAAAGCACTGTTCTAAGTGCTGGGGAGGATACAAGGCGATCAGGTTGTCCCCCGTGGGACTCACAGTCTTCATCTCCATTTTACAGATGAGGTAACTGAGGCACAGAGAAGTTAAGTGACTTGCCCAAAGTTACACAGCTGACAAGTGGCGGAGCCAGGATTTGAACCCATGACACCCAATTAATGTGAATGAATGAATGAATGAATGATTTATTAATTCGAACCCATGACCTCTGACTCCAAAGCCCGTGCTCTTTCCACTGAGCCACGCTGCTTCTCTATGAATCAAAGGGGGTCAGCGAGGAGGCTGATTCAATAGTGAGCTTCCTGGAGAAGCAGCACTGAATAGTGGACAAAACCCGGACCCGGGGAGTCAGAAGGACCTGGGTTCTAATCCCAGCTCCGCCACTCGTCTGCTGTGTGACCTTGGGAAAGTCACATCACTTTTCCGGGCCTCGGTTACCTCATCTGTCAAAAGGGGATGAAGACTGTGAACCCCAGGTGGGACAGGGACTCTGTCCAACCTGATTAGCCGGTATCTACCCCAGCGCTTAGAACAGTGCTTGACACACAGTAAATGCTTAACAAATACCATTATTATTAGTAGTAGTAGTAGTAACACATTAATAATACTAATTATTATTACTATTCGAGAAGGGAAGCAGCGTGGCTCAGTGGAAAGAACCCAGGCTTTGGAGTCAGAGGTCATGGGTTCATATCCCAGCTCTGCCAATTGTCAGCTGTGTGACTTTGGGCAAGTCACTTCACTTCTCTGGGCCTCAGTTCCCTCATCTGTAAAATGGGGATGAAGACTGTGAGCCTCCCGTGGGACAACCTGATCACCTTGTAACCTCCCTAGTGCTTAGAACAGTGCTGTGCACATAGTAAGCGCTTACTAAATGCCATCATTATTATTATTATTATTAACTCCATCACGTGCCACCTGTTATTTATTTTACTTGTACATATTTATTCTATTTATTTTATTTTGTTAGTATGTTTGGTTTTGTTCTCTGTCTCCCCTTTTAGACCGTGAGCCCACTGTTGGGTAGGGACTGTCTCTATATGTTGCCAACTTGTACTTCCCAAGTGCTTAGTACAGTGCTCTGCACACCGTAAGCGCTCAATAAACACGATTGATGATGATGATGATGACCTTGGGCAAGTCACTTAAGTTCTCTGTGCCTCAGTTTCCTCACTTGTAAAATGGGGATTTGATACCTCTTCTCCCTCCTATTTAGACCGTAAACAGAGGGGCCATCATAAATGAATCACAGGCAGTTCCTGAGCATTTACTCTGTGCTGAACACTATAATAAGGATTTGAGCGAATACAATCCACTTGAGTTGGGTAGGGACCGTCTCTATATGTTGCCAACTTGTACTTCCCAAGCGCTTAGTACAGTGCTCTGCACACCGTAAGCGCTCAATAAACACGATTGATGATGATGATGATGACCTTGGGCAAGTCACTTAAGTTCTCTGTGCCTCAGTTTCCTCACTTGTAAAATGGGGATTTGATACCTCTTCTCCCTCCTATTTAGACCGTAAACAGAGGGGCCATCATCAATGAATCACAGGCAGTTCCTGAGCATTTACTCTGTGCTGAACACTATAACAAGCATTTGAGCGAATACAATCCACTTGAGTTGGGTAGGGACCGTCTCTATATGTTGCCAACTTGTACTTCCCAAGTGCTTAGTACAGTGCTCTGCACACAGCAAGCGCTCAATAAATACGATTGATGATGATGATGACCTTGGGCATGTCACTTAAGTTCTCTGTGCCTCAGTTTCCTCACCTGTAAAATGGGGATTTGATACCTCTTCTCCCTCCTATTTAGACTGTAAACAGAAGGGCCATCATGAATGAATCACAGGCATTTCCTGAGCATTTACTCTGTGCTGAACACTATAATAAGGATTTGAGCGAATACAATCCACTTGAGTTGGGTAGGGACCGTCTCTATATGTTGCCAACTTGTACTTCCCAAGCGCTTAGTACAGTGCTCTGCACACAGTAGGCGCTCAATAAATACAACTGAATGAATGAATGAATGATGCCTGCCCACACGGAGCTAAAAATCTAGTGTAGGAGTTTATAGTCTAGCTACTTCAAAACAGCTCTGAATTTGCCTTGCTGATCTTTCCCATCCTAATGAAGGCTTCCGTAGAAAACCACCTGTACAATAAATCCCCTTGCTACTACTTAACCTGTGGATAAATAGCAGTGAAACCCCTCCCCTGAAACAGGAAGCAATCAAAAACCATCAACAAGGTTCGGGAAAACGATTGGAACTGGCAATTTGAGACCACTGGATCATACTTCATTCATTCATTCGTTCAATCGTACTTATTGAGCGCTTACTGTGTGCAGTGCACTGTACGAAGCGCTTGGGAAGTACAAGTCGGCCCCAGCTCTCCCCTACAATTCATCGGTAGTTTTCCACTAGCTCAGTGATTCGGACATGGATCGTAATAATAATAGTAATAAAGGTATTTGTTCAGCGCTTACTACGTGCCAAGCACTGTTCTAGGCGCTGGGATAGATACAAGGTAATCAGGTTGTCCCACACAGGGGTCACGGTCTTAATCCCCATTTTACAGATGAGGCAACTGAGGCACAGAGAAGTTAAGTGACTTGCCCAAAGTCATAAAGCTGACAACTTGTCTACTGTCTACTTGTCTTAAGAGCTCAATAAATACGATTGATTGATTGATTGTTCTGTTTTGCTGTCTGTCTCCCCCTTCTAGACTATGAGCCCGTTGTTGGGTAGGGACCGTCTCTTTATGTTGCCGAATTGTACTTTCCAAGTACTTAGTACAGTGCTCTGCACACAGTAAGCGCTCAATAAATCCCCCCATCTTACCTCCTTCCCTTCCCCACAGCACCTGTATGTATGTATATATGTTTGTACGTATTTATTACTCTATTTATTTATTCATTTTACTTGTACATATCTATTCTATTTATTTTATTTTGTTAGTATGCTTGGTTTACGTTCTCTGTCTCCCCCTTTTAGACTGTGAGCCCACTGTTGGGTAGGGACTGTCTCTATATGTTGCCAATTTGTACTTCCCAAGCGCTTAGTCCAGTGCTCTGCACACAGTAAGCGCTCAATAAATACGATTGATGATTGATGATGAATAAACACCATTGAATGAATGACAAGTGGCGGAGCCGGGATTAGAACCCACGACCTCTGACTCCCAAGCCGGTGCTCTTTCCACTAAGCCACGCTGCTTCTCTAATCACCTTATCCTACGACGGCGACAAGGCAAAGGGGCATGATTACATTATAATCCCAGCGCCCCCATTTTTTCACGTTGTGTGCCTTTGAAAAAGTCATTGAATTCCACTCTGCCTCAGTTCCCTCATCTGTTAATTTGGGATTAAATACCCGTTCTCCCTCCCTCTCAGACTGTGAGCCCCACATGGGACAGGGATTGCATGGGATCTGATTGTACCATCTCGGCTCCGGAGCTCGATACAGTGCTTGGCATCGGGTAAGCACTTAAATTCCACAATGATTATTCTCCCTTCCTGTAATTTACCAGTCAACCAACTCAAGAAGGCCCAACTCCTCCAAGAAGCCTTCCCTGACTAAGCCCTCCTCTCCTCGTCTCCCTCTCCCTTCTGTGCCGCTCTTATCTGTTCCTTCATTCGTCCTCCCTCCCATCCCCACAGCACATATGCATATATCTGTATATATCTGTCATTTATTTATCTATTTATTTATATTGTCTGTCTCCCCTTCTAGACTTTGAGCTCACTGTGGGCAGGAATTCATTCATTCAATCGTATTTATTGAGCGCTTACTGTGTGCAGAGCACTGTACTAAGCGCTTGGGAAGTACAAGTTGGCAATGTATAGAGACGGTCCCTCCCCAAAAACGGGTTTTGTGGACAGAGCAAGTGCAGCCTCTTGCATAGTTACAATGAAAACAATAATCATTATGATAATAGTACTGAATTCATTCATTCATTCAATCGTATTTATTGAGCGCTTACTGTGTGCAGAGCACTGTACTAAGAGCTTGGGAAGTCCAAGTCGGCAACATATAGGGACGATCCCTACCCAAAAGTGGGCTCACAGTCTAGAAGGGGGAGACAGAGAACAAAACAAAACATATTAGCAAAATAAAATAAATAGAATAAATACATACAAATGAAATAGAGTAATAAAGACCTGGGCTCACAGTCTAGAAGGGGACTCTCCCAAGCGCTTAGCCCAGTGCTCTGCATACAGTAAGCGCTCCATCAATACAGTTGAACGAATGAATGAACGAACGAACAAATGAGTGTCTGTGTCCCTGTGTGTGTCTCTGTGCCCCTCTTGGACACGCATTCATTCATTCATTCATTCAATCGCATTTATTGAGCGCTTACTGTGCGCAGAGCACTGTACTAAGCGCTTGGGAAGTCCAAGTTGGCAACATCTAGAGACGGTCCCTACCAAACAGCGGGCTCACAGTCCATTCATTCTTTCATTCAATCGTATTTATTGAGCGCTTACTGTGTGCAGAGCACTGGACTAAGCACTTGGGAAGTACAAGTCGGCAACGGATAGAGATGGTCCCTACCCAACAGCGGGCTCACAGTCTAGAAGGGGGAGACAGACCACAAAACATATTAGCAAAATAAACTAAATAGAATAAATATGTACAAATGAAATAGAGAATGTGTCTATTGTTATATTATACTCTCCCAAGCGCTTTGCACACAGTAAACACTCAAATAAATATGATTGATTCCATTGATCTCTATGGTAGGGGAAGCAGCGTGGCTCAGCGGAAAGAGCCCGGGCTTGGGAGTCAGAGGTCATGGGTTCTAATCCCGGCTCCGCCACTTGTCAGCTGTGTGACTCAGGGCAAGTCACTTCACTTCTCTGTGCCTCGGTTCCCTCACCTGTAAAATGGGGATTAAAACTGTGAGCCCCATGTGGGACAACCTGATTACCTTGTATCCCCCAGCGCTTAGAACAGTGCTTGGCACATAGTAAGCGCTTAACAAATGCCATCAATATCATTATTATTATTATTAGAGAACCCTACATTAAGTACCTGGAAGCGTACAATACAACAGAGTTGGTATTGATTGATTCGATTGATTCGATTGATCTCTATGGTAGGGGAAGCAGCGTGGCTCAGTGGAAAGAGCCCGGGCTTTGGAGTCAGAGGTCACGGGTTCAAATCCCGGCTCCGCCAATTGTCAGCTGTGTGACTTTGGGCAAGTCACGTCACTTCTCTGGGCCTCAGTTCCCTCATCTGGAAAATGGGGATGAAGACTGTGAGCCCCACGTGGGACAGCTTGATCACCTTGTATCCCCCCAGCACTTAGAACAGTGCTTTGTACATAGTAAGCGCTTAATAAATGCCATTATTATTATTATTATTATTATTGGTAGACACAATTCCTGCCCTCATGGAGCCTACAGTGTAGAGAGGGAGAAGGACATTGGCATATATTACAGATCGGGGAAATGGCAAAGTCTTAAGATAGGTAAGTGCTGTGTGTCTGGGGGTGGAGTGAATATCAAGACCTTAAAGGGCATAAATTCAAATGCAAAGGCAACACAGAAGGAAGGGCAATAATCAATCAATCGTATTTATTGAGCGCTTACTGTGTGCAGAGCACTGGACTAAGCGGTTGGGAAGTACAAGTTGGCAACGTATAGAGACAGTCCCTACCCGACAGTGGGCTCACAGTCTAAAAGGGGGAGACAGAGAACAAAACCAAACATACTAGCAAAATAAAATAAATAGAATAGACATGTACAAGCAAAATAAATAAATAAATAAATAAAGAGAGTAATAAATATGTACAAACATATATACATATATACAGGTGCTGTGGGGAAGGGAAGGAGGTAAGATGGGGGGATGGAGACGGGGACGAGGGGGAGAGGAAGGAAGGGGCTCAGTCTGGGAAGGCCTCCTGGAGGAGGTGAGCTCTCAGTAGGGCCTTCAAAGCCCTACTGAAAGCTCACCTCCTCCAGGAGCCCTTCCCAGACTAAGCCCCCCTTTTCCTCTGCTCCCCCTCCCCATCACCCTGACTCCCTCCATCTGCCCTACCCCCTCCCCACCCCACAGCACTTGTGTATATATGTATATATTTATACTTTCAATTCTGTTTATTCTTCTACTAAGGATGAGTACATATCTGTAATTCTATTTATTTATACTGATGCTACTGATGCCTGCTTACTTGTTTTGCCGTCTGTCTCCCCCTTTCTAGACTGTGAGCCTGTTGTGGGCAGGGATTGTCAATCAATCAATCAATCGTATTTATTGAGCGCTTACTGTGTGCAGAGCACTGTACTAAGCGCTTGGGAAGTACAAGTTGGCAACATATAGAGACAGTCCTTACCGAGCAGTGGGCTCACGGTCTAGAAGGGGGAGACAGAGAACAAAACCAAACATATTAACAAAATAAAATAGAATAGATATGTACAAGTAAAATAAATGAATAAACAGAGTAATAAATACTTACAAACATATATACATATATACAGGTGCTGTGGGGAAGGGAAGGAGGTAAGACGGGGGGATGGAGAGGGAGGAGGGGGCTCAGTCTGGGAAGGCCTCCTGGAGGCCTGTCTCTATTTGTTGCTGGATTGGACTTCCCAAGTGCTTAGTATAATAATAATGATGGCATTTATTAAGCGCTTACTATGTGCAAAGCACTGTTCTAAGCACTGGGGAGGATACAAGGTGATCAGGTTGTCCCACGGGGGGCTCACAGTCTGAATCCCCATTTTACAGATGAGGGAACTGTGCCCCACACACTGTAAGTGCTCAATAAATTGAAAGTGTTGAAAGTTTGAAAGTGTTGAAAGTGCTAGTGTTGAAAGAATGAATGAATGTATATATGTGTATATATATATATACATGTGTATATATATATATCCTGTATATATGTATATATGTTTGTACATATTTATTACTCTATTTATTTATTTATTTATTTTACTTGTACATATCTATTCTACTTATTTTATTAGTATGTCTGGTTTTGTTCTCTGTCTCCCCCTTTTAGACCGTGAGCCCACTGTTGGGTAGGGACTGTCTCTATATGTTGCCAATTTGTACTTCCCAAGTGCTTAGTACAGTGCTCTGCACATAGTAAGCGCTCAATAAATACGATTGATGATGATGATTGATGATGATGAATGAATGAATGAATGAATGAATAGGTGGAAAGAGGCCTTAGTTAGAAAGGTTTCTTGGAGACGGGATATAAGTAAGGCTTTGAAAGAGGGGAGAGTGGTGGTCTGTCAGATCTGGAGGGGGAGGGAGTGTCAGGCCAGAGCGAGAACATGAGCGAGGGGGGAGCGGGGGACCCAGACGAAATCCAGGTACAGTGAGTAGTTGGCGAATGATGATGGTATTATGTTAATAATTTTTAATTTATCAATTTATGTTAATAAATGTCATTATGCCATTATGTTTATGTTAATAAATGCCATTATTATTATTATTATGTTAATGGCATTTATTAAGCACTTACTATGTGCAAAGCACTGTTCTAAGCACTGGGGGATACAAGGCAATCAGGTTGTCCCACGGAGGGCTCACAGTCAATCCCCATTTTACAGATGAGGGAACTGAGGCACAGAGAAGTGAAGTGACCTGCCCAAAGTCACACAGCTGACAGTTGGCAGAACCGGGATTTGAACCCATGACCACTGACTCCAAAGCCCGGGCTCTCTTCCACTGAGCCATGCATTTACCATGTGCCAAGCACCGTTCTAAGCGCTGGGATAGATACAAGGTAATCAGGTTGTCCCACGTGGGGCTCACAGTCTTCATCCCTATTTTGCAGATGAGGGAACTGAGGCCCAGGGAAGTGAAGTGACTTGCCCAAAGTCACACGGCTGATAAGTGGCAGAGCTGGGATTAGAACCCGTGACCTCTGACTCCAAAGCCCGGGCTCTTTCCACTAAGCCACGCTGCTTCTCAGCATGGAATGGATTCTAGAGATGCTGTAAAGGTAGAACCAAAAGGAGTTGTGTTGCCAACTTGTACTTCCCAAGCGCTCAGTACAGTGCTCTGCACACAGTAAGTGCTCAATAAATATGATTGACTGATTGATCTGATGACAGACTGAATATGAGAGATAAATAACAGAGATGATTTTTAGTGTCCATCTCCCCCCTCCCCGCGTAGATTGTAGGCTGGAGTGCAGGGCTCTTGTCTCTATTGTTCTCTCCCAAGTGCTTATAATAATAATAATAATAATAATGGCATTTATTAAGCGCTTACTATGTGCAAAGCACTGTTCTAAGCGCTGGGGAGGTTACAAGGTGATCAGGTTGTCCCATGGGGGGCTCACAGTCTTCATCCCCATTTTGCAGATGAGGGACCTGAGGCCCAGAGAAGTGAAGTGACTTGCCTAAAGTCACACAGCTGACAACTGGCAGAGCCGGGATTTGATCCCATGACCATGATTGATGCTTAATCAATCAATTGTCAATCAATCGTATTTATTGAGCGCTTACTGTGTGCAGAGCACTGTATTAAGTACAGCTTAATACAATGTTCTTCACTGAATTAGCATACAATTCCTTAATTCATTCAATCGCATTTACTGAGTGCTTACTGTGCACAGGGCACTGTACTAAGTGCTTGGAAGCAGCGTGGCTCAGTGGAAAGGAGCCCGGGCTTTGGAGTCAGAGGTCACAGGTTCAAATCCCGGCTCCGCCAATTGTCAGCTGTGGGACTTTGGGCAAGTCGCTTAACTTCTCTGTGCCTCAGTTACCTCATCTGGAAAATGGGCGTTAAGACTGTGAGCCCCCCGTGGGACAACCTGATCACCTTGGAACATTCCCAGTGCTTAGAACAGTGCTTTGCACATAGTAAGCGCTTAATAAATGCCATTATTATTATTATTATTATTATTATTATTATTATTATTGGAAAGTACAATTCAGCAACAGATAGGGACAATCCCTACCCCACAATGGGCTCACAGTCTAGAAGACCTGGGCTGCCGGGTAAAGCACAGAGAAGTATGCCACGGCCCGGGACTCCTCACCCTGGGCTTCCAGGCTGTCCATCACCTCGCCCCCTCCTACCTCACCTCCCTTCTCTCCTTCTGCAGCCCAGCCCGCACCCTCCGCTCCTCCGCTGCTAATCTCCTCCCCGTACCTCGCTCTCGCCTGCCCCGCCATCGACCCCCGGCCCACGTCCTCCACCGGGCCTGGAATGGCCTCCCTCTGCCCATCCGTCAAGCTAGCTCTCTTCCTCCCTTCAAGGCCCTACTGAGAGCTCACCTCCTCCAGGAGGCCTTCCCAGACTGAGCCCCTTCCTTCCTCTCCCCCTCGTCCCCCTCTCCATTCCCCCATCTTACCTCCTTCCCTTCCCCACAGCACCTGTATCTATGTATATATGTTTGTACATATTTTTTACTCTATTTATTTTACTTGTACATATCTATTCTATTTTATTTTATTTTGTTAATATGTTTGGTTTTGTTCTCTGTCTCCCCCTTTTAGACTGTGAGCCCACTGTTGGGTAGGGACTGTCTCTATATGTTGCCAATTTGTACTTCCCAAGCGCTTAGTACAGTGCTCTGCACATAGTAAGCGCTCAATAAATACGATTGATGATGATGATGATATGTTTATACATACTTATTACTCTATTTATTTATTTATTTTACTTGTACATATCTATTCTATTTATTTTATTTTGTTAGTATGTTTGGTTTTGTTCTCTGTTCCCCCCTTTTAGACTGTGAGCCCACTGCTGGGTAGGGACTGTCTCTATATGTTGCCAACTTGGACTTCCCAAGCGCTTAGTACAGTGCTCTGCACATAGTAAGCGCTCAATAAATACAATTGATGATGATGATGATGATGACTCAGAAGAGCCTGAGTCTAACCCCGGCTCGGCCCTCCTCTTCTGGGTGACCTTGGGCAAGCCGCTTCACTCCTCTGTACCTCAATTCCCTCCTCTGGAAAACGGAGATTAGCACTGTGAGCTCCACGTGGGACATGGACTGTGCCCGACCTTCCCAGGTCTTCCCCCCCCATCTTACCTCCTTCCCTTCCCCACAGCACCTGTATATATGTTGTACATATTTATTACTCTATTTATTTATTTATTTTACTTGCACATATCTATTCTATTTATTTTATTTTGTCAGTATGTTTGGTTTTGTTCTCTGTCTCCCCCTTTCAGACTGTGAGCCCACTGTTGGGTAGGGACTGTCTCTATATGTTGCCAACTTGCACTTCCCAAGTGCTTTGCACACAGTAAGCGCTCAATAAATACGATTGATTGATTGATTGATTCCCAGACTGAGCCCCTTTTTTCCTCTCCTCCTCCCCATTCCCCCTGCCCTACCTCCTTCCCCTCCCCACAGCACCTGTATATATATTTGTACAGATTTATTACTCTATTTTACTTGTACATATTTACTATTCTTTTTGTTAATGATGTGCATATAGCTTTAATTCTATTTGTTCTGACGATTTTACACGTTTTGTTTTGTTGTCTGTCTCCCCCTTCTAGACTGTGAGCCACTTGTTGGGTAGGGACCGTCTCTAAATGTTGCCGACTTGTACATCCCAAGCACTTAGTCCAGTGCTCTGCACAGAGTAAGCGCTCAATAAATACGACTGAATGAATGAATGACCTGATTAGCTTGTATCCACTCCAGCACTTCGAACAGAGAAGCGGCGTGGCTCAGTGGGAAGAGCCCGGGCTTTGGAGTCAGAGGTCATGGGTTCAAATCCCGGCTCTGCCAATTGTCAGCCGTGTGACTTTGGGCAAGTCACTTCACTTCTCTGGGCCTCAGTTACCTCATCTGTAAAATGGGGATTAAGACTGTGAGCCCCACATGGGACAACCTGATCCCCTTGTATCCCCCCAGTGCTTAGAACAGTGGTTTGCACATAGTAAGCACTCAATAAATATGATGAATTTATGAATGAATGCCTAGTACAGAGTAAACACCTAATAAATACCAAACAAAAAAATATATGTATATTTTTTAAAAGAAGCACTTGCCAAGGGGGAGAAAGGCATCCCACACTGCGCTGAGACTCTCGCTGGCCTCCTCTTTTCCAGCGCCCCGCACACAGAAGGCACTTAATACCCATCCTATTCACTCAATCATATTTACTGAGCACTTACTGTGTGCTCTGCACTGGACTAAGTGCTTGGGAAATACAAATTGACAACAGATAGAGACTATCCCTACCCAACAACGGACTCACGGCCCACAGCTGAAGCGACACGAGGCATTCTCAACTTTCAGAAAGTTGGGGAGGCTGTGGCTGCCACTCTCTCTGTGACTCAGACCCTGAGATGCCTGAAACTCCGCTCCTCAAGCCACAAAGCCCTATCCCTCTTATGGGACATATCATTGTCCCCGTCTTAATGATTTGGGGTTTTTGATGGTTTCATCCTTCTTAGGTGTGTCACCCACCCTCTTTTGCTTCCTTTATTCTCAGATGATGAGTCCTACGGGGGCCAGAAACTCTCATTTTTATCCGTGTCTTTTTTTCCCAGCCCTTAGTGCAGCATCCTGCACCCAGAAGCCACTTAATACCTGTCCTAATAATAATAATAATGGCATTTGTTAAGCACTTACTATGTGCAAAGCACTGTTCTAAGCACTGGGAGGGATACAAGGTGATCAGGTTGTACTATGTGGGGCTCACAGTCTTAATCCCCATTTTTACAGATGTAGTAACTGAGGTACAGAGAAGTTCGGTGACTTGCCCAAAGTCACACAGCTGACAATTGGAGGAGCCGGGATTTGAACCCATAACCTCTGACTCCCAAGCACATGCTCTTTCCACTGAGCCATGCTGCTTCTCTAATATACTAACATAATACGATGGATCGATTAGTAATAGTGATCAGAGGATGAGTCCTACGGGGGCCAGAAACCCTCATTTTTATCCGTGTCTTTTTTTCCCAGCCCTTAGTGCAGCGTCCTGCACCCAGAAGCCTCTTAATTTCCGTCCTACTAATACAATACCATTGATCAATTAGTAATAGTGATCAGATGATGAATCCTACGGGGGCCAGAAACTCTCATTTTTATCTGTGTCTTTTTTCCCAGCCCTTAGTGCAGCGTCCTGTACACAAAAGCCACTTAATAACCATCCTACTAATTCAATACAATGGATCAATTAGTAATAGTGATCAGATGATGATGAGTCCTACGGGGGCCAGAAACTCTAATTTTTATCCGTGTCTTTTTTTCTCAGCCCTTAGTGCAGCGTTCTGCACCCAGAAGCCACTTAATTTACGTCCTACTAATACAATACCATTGATCAATCAGTAATAGTGATCAGATGATGAATCCTACAGGGGCCAAACATTCTATTTTTTATCTGTGTCTTTTTTCCCAGCCCTTAGTGCAGTGTCCTGCACACAAAAGCCACTTAATACCCATCCTACTAATAGAATATAATGGACCAATTAGTAATAGTGATCAGATGATGAATCCTACAGGGGCCAGAAACTCTAATTTTTATGTCTTTTTCCCCCAGCCCTTCATGCAGCATCCTGCACCCAGAAGCCACTTAATACCCGTCCCACTAATACGATTGATTGATTAGATAGTGACGGCGTTTAATGAGCACACAGTGGGTGTGATGCACTGAACTAAGAGGCTGGCGGGGGCGGGGGTACGAGACACAAGTGACTTGAAAAGTGAAAAGGACTCCCATCCTTCCCAGCAGTATCTTCAGATGAGATCTCCTCCCTCCTCTCAATTGCTACTCCATCTACCTGTGCTTCAGACCCCATTCCCTCTCATCTTATGAAATCTCTCGCCCCTTCCCTCCTCCCCTCCTTAACTTCCATCTTCAACCGCTCTCTCTCCACTGGTTCCTTCCCCTCTGCCTTCAAACATGCCCACATTTCCCCATCCTAAAAACACCCTCTCTTGATCCCACCTCCCCTTCTAGTTATCACCCTATCTCCCTCCTACCCTTCCTTTCCAAACTCCTAGAACGAGTCATCTACACCCGCTGCCTCGAATTCCTTAACGCCAACTCTCGCCTCGACCCCCTCCAATCTGGCTTCTGTCCTCTACGCTCCACCAAAACTGCCCTCTCAGAGGTCACCGATGACCTCCTTCTTGTCAAATCCAACAGCTCCTACTCTATCCTATTCATCCTCCACCTCTCAGCTGCCTTCGACACTGTGGATCACCCCCTTCTCCTCAACACGCTCTCCAACCTTGGCTTCACAGACTCCGTCCTCTCCTGGTTCTCCTCTTATCTCTCCAGCCATTCATTCTCAGTTTCCTTTGCAGGCTCCTCCTCCCCCTCCCATCCCCTTACTGTGGGGGTTCCTCAAGGGTAAGTTCTGGGTCCCCTTCTGTTCTCTATCTACACTCACTCCCTCGGTGTCCTCAAGGGTAAGTTCTGGGTCCCCTTCTGTTCTCTATCTACACTCACTCCCTCGGTGACCTCATTCGCTCCACGGCTTCAACTATCATCTCTACGCTGATGACACCCAGATCTACCTCTCTGCCCCTGCTCTCTCTACCTCCCTTCAGGCTTAGGTCTCCCTCCTCCTGCCTTCAGGACATCTCCATCTGGATGTTTGCCCGCCATCTAAAACTCAACATGTCCAAGACTGAACTCCTTATCTTCCCTCCCAAACCCTGCCCTCTCCCTGACTTTCCCGTCACTGTAGACGGCACTACCATCCTTCCCGTCTCACAAGCCCGCAACCTTGGTGTCATCCTCGACTCGGCTCTCTCGTTCACCGCTCACATCCAATCCGTCACCAAAACCTGCCGGTCTCACCTCCGCAACATCGCCGAGACCCGCCCTTTCCTCTCCATCCAAACCGCTACCTTGCTGGTTCAATCTCTCTTCTTATCCCGACTGGATTACTGCATCAGCCTCCTCTCTGATTTCCCATCCTCCTGCCACTCCCCACTTTGGTCTATACTTCACGCTGCTGCCCGGAACATCTTTGTGCAGAAACGGTCTGGGCATGTTACTCCCCCACTCAAAAATCTGCAGTGGCTGCCTGTCAACCTACGCATCAAGCAAAAATTCCTCACCCTGGGCTTCAAGGCTGTCCATCACCCCGCCCCCTCCTCCCTCCCTTCTGTCCTTCTCCAGCCCGGCCCGCACCCTCCGCTCCTCTGCTGCTAATCTCCTCACTGGGCCTCGTTCTCGCCTGTCCCGCTGTCGACCCCCGGCCCACGTCCTCCCCCTGGCCCGGAATGCCCTCCCTCCGCAAATCCGCCAAGCTCGCTCTCTTCCTCCCTTCAAAGCCCTGAGAGCTCACCTCCTCCAGGAGGCTTTCCCTTTTTCCTCTCCTCCTCACAATCCCCCCTGCCCTACCTCCTTCCCCTCCCCACAGCACCTGTATATATGTTTGTACAGATTCATTACTCTATTTTACTTGTACATATTTACCACTCTATTTTATGAATGATGTGCATATAGCTATAATTCTATTTATTCTGATGGTTTTGACACCTGTCAAAATGGACTGTGAGCCCGCTGCTGGGTAGGGACCGTCTCTATATGTTGCCGACTTGTACTTCCCAAGCGCCTAGTACAGTGCTCTGCACACAGTAAGCGCTCAATAATGTACTTCCCAAGCGCCTAGTACAGTGCTCTGCACACAGTAAGCACTCAATAAACACGACAATGAATGAATGGAGTGTGTACTGTGTGCAGAGCACATGGCTCATTGGAAACAGCATGGGCTTGGGAGTCAGAGGTCATGGGTTCGAATTCTGACTCTGCCACTTAGCTGTGTGACTTTGGTCAAGTCACTTAACTTCTCTGAGCCTCAGTTCCCTCATCTGTAAAATGGGGATTAAGACTGTGAGCCCCACGTGGGACAACCTGATCACCTTGTATCCTCCCCCGCACTTAGAACAGTGCTTTGCACATAGTAAGCGCTTAACAAATGCCATCATCATTATTATTATTAAGTGCTTGGGAGAGTACAATACAGCAACATAAAAGACACATTCTCTGCCTACAGCGAGCTTACAGTCTAGAAGGGAAGACAGCGGAAAGCATGCGGTCTCTGCCTGTCAGTCCTCTCCCTCTCTCCCCACCTCTTTCTCTCTCTGTGTCTCTCACCGTCTGTCTCTCTCCACTCTCTCCCTGTCTGTCTCTTCTGTCTGTCTCTCTCTATGTCTCCATGTGTCCCTCTCTGTCTGTTCCTCACCCTATCTGTCTCTCTCAACCGTATCCCCCTCTATCTCTCACCCTGTCTGTCTTTCTGCATGCCTCTCACCTGTCTGTCCCTCTATCTGCCTGTCTGTTTCTGTCTCTCAGCATCTGTCTCTCACCTACCTGTCTCTCTCTATGTCCCTCTGTCTCTCACCTGTCTGTCTCTCTGTACCCCTCTCTCTGCCTGTCTGTCTCTTTCTGTCTCTCTCATCTACCTGTCTGTCTCTGTGTCCCTCTCTCTGCCTCTTTCTGTTTCACCCTGTCTCTCACCTACCTGTCTGTCTCTCTCCATGTCTCTCTCTTTGCCCCTCTCTGCCTGTCTATCTCCTTCTGTCTGTCTCTCACCCTGTCTTTCTCTCTGTGTGTGTCTGTCTCTCTCTCTGGGCCCCTCTCTCTGCCTGTCTGTGTCTCTTCATGCCTGTCTCTCACCTACCTGTCTCTGTCTCAATGTGCCCCTCTCTCTCTGCGCTGCCTGCATCTCTTTCTGTCCATCTCTCACTCCGTCTGTCTTTGTCTCTCTCTCTGTGCCCCCCTCTGCCTGTATGTGTCTCTTTCTGTCCGTCTCTAATCTGTCTCTGTCTGTCTCTCTCTGTGCCCTCTCTCTGCCTGTCTCTCACCTGTCTCTGTGTGTCTGCCCCCTCTCTCTGCATGTCTCTCACCTACCTGTCTCTCTCTGTGTGTCTGTCTCTCCCTCTCTGTGCCCCTCTCTCTGCCTCTCTCATCTACCTGCCTGTCTCTGTGCATCTGTCTCTGTGTCCCTCTCTCTGCCTCTTTCTGTTTCACCCTGTCTCTCACCTACCTGTCTGTCTCTCTCTGTGTCTGTCTCTCTCTTTGCCCCTCTCTGTCTATCTCCTTCTGTCTGTTTCTCACCCTGTCTTTCTCTCTCTCTGTGTCTGTCTCTCTCTCTGGGCCCCTCTCTCTACCTGTCTGTGTCTCTTTATGCCTGTCTCTCTCTCAATGTGCCCCTCTCCCTCTGCCTGCATCTCTTTCTGTCCGTCTCTCACTCCATCTGTCTTTGTCTCTCTCTCTGTGCCCCTCTGCCTGTATGTGTCTCTTTCGGTCCATCTCTAACCTGTCTCTGTGTGTTTGTCTCTCTCTGCCTGTCTCTCACCTACCTATCTCTCTCTCTGTGCCCCTCTCTCTGCCTCTCTCATCTACCTGTCTGTCTCTGTGCATCTGTCTCTGTGTCCCTTTCTCTGCCTCTTTCTGTTTCAACCTGCCTCTCACCTACCTGGCTGTCTCCCTCTGTGTCTGTCTCTCTCTTTGCCCCTCTCTCTGCCTGTCTAGCTCCTTCTATCCACCTCTCACCCTGTCTCTCTCTGTGTCTGTCTCTCTCTCTGGGCCTCGTCTCTGCCTCTGTGTCTCTTTATGCCTGTCTCTCACCTACCTGTCTCTGTCTCAAAGTGCCCTTCTCTCTCTGCCTGTGTCTCTTTCTGTCCATCTCTCACTCTGTCTCTCTCCCTGCCTGTATGTGTCTCTTTCTGTCCATCTCTAACCTGTCTCTGTGCCCTCTCTCTCTGCCTGTCTCTCTCTGTGTGTCTGCCCCCCTCTCTGCATCTGTCTCTCACCTACCTCTCTGTCTCTCTCTGTGTGTCTGTCTCTCCCTCTATATGCCCCTCTCCCTGCCTGCCTGTGTCTCTCTCGGTGTCTGTCTCTCCCTCTCTGTGCCCCCCTCTCTCTGCCCGTCTGTGTCTCTCTCTGTCTGTCTGTCACCCTGTCTCTCTCTCACTTGTCTGTCTCTCCCTGTGTCCCTCTCACTCTGCTTGTCTGTCTCTCACCTATCTGCCTGTCTCTCTCTCTCTCTCTCACCTGTCTGTCTCTGTGTGTCTGTCTCTCCCTCTGTGCCCCCCTCTCTCTGCCCGTCTGTGTCTCTCTGTGTCTGTCTCTCACCCTGTCTGTCTCTCACTTGTCTGTCTCTCCCTCTCTGTGTCCCTCTCACTCTGCTTGTCTGTCTCTCACCTGTCTGTCTCTCACCTGTCTCTGTGTCTGTCTCTCCCTCTCTGTGCCCCCCTCTCTCTGCCCATCTATGTCTCTCTGTGTCTGTCTCTCACCCTGTCTCTCTCTCACTTGTCTGTCTCTCCCTCTGTGTCCCTCTCACTCGGCTTGTCTGTCTCTCTCACCTGTCTGTCTCGCTCTCACCTGTCTCTCACCTAACTGCCTGTCTCTCTCTCACCTGTCTGTCTCTCCCTCTGTGCCCCCCCCTCTCTGCCCGTCTGTGTCTCTCTCTGTGTCTGTCTCTCACCCTGTCTCTCTCTCACTTGTCTGTCTCTCCCTGTGTCTCTCTCACTCTGCTTGTCTGTGTCTCTCACCTATCTGTTTGTCTCTCTCACCTGTCTCTCACCTATCTGCCTGTCTCTCTCTCTCACCTGTCTGTCTATGTGTCTGTCCCTCCCTCTGTGCCCCCCTCTCTCTGCCCATCTGTGTCTCTGTGTCTGTCTCTCACCCTGTCTCTCTCACTTGTCTGTCTCTCCCTCTCTGTGTCCCTCTCACTCTGCTTGTCTGTCTCTCACCTATCTGCCTGTCTCTCTCTCTCTCACCTGTCTGTCTCTGTGTGCCCCCCTCGCTCTGCCCATCTGTGTCTCTCCCTCTCTGTCTCTCACTTGTCTGTCTCTCCCTCTCTGTGTCCCTCTCACTCTGCTTGTCTGTGTCTCTCACCTATCTGTCTGTCTCTCTCTCACCTGTCTCTCACCTATCTGCCTCTCTCTCTCACCCGTCTCTGTGTGTCTGTCTCTCCCTCTCTGTGCCCCCCTGTCTCTGCCCGTCTGTGTCTCTCTCTCTCACTTGTCTGTCTCTCCCTCTCTGTGTCCCTCTCATTCTGCTTGTCTGTGTCTCTCACCTATCTGTCTGTCTCTCTCTCACCTGTCTCTCACCTATCTGCCTGTCTCTCTCTCTCACCTGTCTGTCTCTGTGTGTCTGTCTCTCCCTCTCTGTGCCCCCCTCTCTCTGCCCATCTGTGTCTCTCTGTCTGTCTCTCACCCTGTCTGTCTCTCTCTGTGCCCCTCTCTGCCCATCTGTGTCTCTCTCTGTCTGTCTCTCACCCTGTCTGTCTCTCTCTGTGCCCCTCTCTCTGTCAGTCTGTGTCTCTGTCTCTCTCTCTGTCTGCCCCCATCTCTCTCTGCCCGTCTCTCACCCACCTGTCTGTCTCTGTGTCTCTGACCCGTGTCTGTCCATACATCCGTGTATGTGTCTATGTGTGTGTGTGTCTGTCTGTCATGTGTGTGTCTGTCTGTCTCTGTGTCCGTATGTGTGTGTGTCCGTCTCTGTCTCTGTGTGTGTGTCTCTGTCCCTACAATAATAATAATGACGGCATTTGTTAAGCACTTACTATGTGCAAAGCACTGTCCTAAGTGCTGGGGAGGCTACAAGGTGATCAGGTTGTCCCATGGGGGGCCCACTGTCAATCCCCATTTTCCAGATGAAGTAAGTGAGGCCCAGAGAAGTGAAGTGACTTGCCCAAAGTCGCACAGCTGGCAATTGGCGGAGCCGGGATTTGAACTCATTACCACAGACTACAAATAATAATAATAATAACAATGGTATTTGTTAAGTGCTTACTGTGTGCAAAGCACTGTTTTAAGCGCTGGGGAGGTTACAAGCAGGTTGTCCCATGGTGGGGCTCCCAGTCTTCATCCCCATTTTCCAGATGAGGGAACTGAGGCCCAGAGCAGTGAAGTGACTTGCCCAGAGTCACCCAGCTGACAAGCGGCGGAGCCGAGATTTGAACCCACGACCTCTGACGCCAAATGAATGGCTGTCTGTGTCCGTGTGCGTCTCTGTGCGCGTCTTGGACTCTCATTCATTCATTCATTCAATCGTATTTATTGAGCGCTTACTGTGTGCAGAGCACTGGCCTAAGCGCTTGGGAAGTACAATTCGGCAACATCTAGAGACAGTCCCTACCCAACAGTGGGCTCACAGTCCATTCATTCATTCAATCGTATTTATTGAGCGCTTACTGTGTGCAGAGCACTGTACTAAGCACTTGGGAAGTCCAAGTTAGCAACATCTAGAGACGGTCCCTACCCAACAGCGGGCTCACAGTCTATTCATTCATTCATTCAATCGTATTTATTGAGTGCTTACTGTGTGCAGAGCACTGTACTAAGCGCTTGGGGAGTCCAAGTCGGCAACATATAGAGACGGTCCCTACCCAACAGCAGGCTCACAGTCTAGAAGGGGACTCTCCCAAGCGCTTGTCCCAGTGCTCTGCACACAGTAAGTGCTCCATAAATACGGTTGAATGAATGAATGAACGAACAAATGAGTGTCTGTGTCCCTGTGTGTGTCTCTGCGCATCTTGGACTCTCATTCATTCATTCAATCGTATTTATTGAGCACTTACTGTGTGCAGAGCACTGTAACAAGCGCTTGGGAAGTACAAGTCGGCAACATATAGAGACAGTCCCTACCCAACAGCGGGCTCACAGTCCATTCATTCATTCAATCGTATTTATTCATTCATTCATTCAACCGTATTTCATTCATTCATTCAATCATATTTATTGAGCGCTTACTGTGTGCAGAGCACCGTACTAAGCGCTTGGGAAGTCCAAGTCGGGAACATATAGAGACGATCCCTACCCAACAGTGGGCTCACAGTCTCGAAGGGGGAGAGAGAGAACAAAACAAAACATATTAGCAAAATAAAATAAATAGGATAAATACGTACAAATGAAATAGATAGAGTAATAAATATGCGGGCTCACAGTCTAGAAGGGGACTCCCCGAAGCGCTTAGCCCAGTGCTCTGCATACAGTAAGCGCTCCATAAATATGGTTGAATGAATGAATGAACGAACGAATGAATGTCTGTGTCTCTGTGCGCGTCTTGGACTCTCATTCATTCATTCATTTAGTCGTATTTATTGAGCACTTACTATGTGCAGAGCACTGTACTAAGCGCTTGGGAAGTACAAGTTGGCAACATACAGAGACGGTCCTTACCCAACAGCGGGCTCAAGGTCCATTCATTCATTCAATCATATTTACCGAGCGCTTACTGTGTGCAGAGCACTGTACTAAGCGCTTGGGAAGTACAAGTCGGCAACAGATAGAGAGGGTCCCTACGCAAGAGTGGGCTCATTCACTCATTCAATTATATTCACTGAGCACTTACTGGGTGCACAGCACTGTACTAAGCGCTTGGGAAGTCCAAGTCAGCAATATATAGAGATGGTCCCTACCCAATAGCAGGCTCACAGTCCATTCATTCATTCAATCATATTTATTGAGCACTTACTGTGTGCAGAGCACTGTACTAAGCGCTTGGGAAGTACAAGCTGGCGACATATAGAGATGGCCCCTACCCAACAGTGGGCTCACAGTCCATTCATTCATTCATATCGTATTTATTCAATCATATTTATTGATCGCTTACTGTGTGCAGAGCACTGTACTAAGCGCTTGGGAAGTCCAAGTTGGCAACATATAGAGATGGTCCCTCCCCAACAGCGGGCTCACAGTCCGTTCATTCATTCAATCGTGTTTATTGAGCGCTTACTCTGTGCAGGGCACTGTACTAAGCGCTTGGGAAGCAGCATGGCTCAGTGGAAAGAGCCCGGGCTTTGAAGTCAGAGGTCATGGGTTCAAATCCCAGCTCCACCACTTGTCAGCTGTGTGACTTTGGGCAAGTCACTTCACTTCTCTGGGCCTCAGTTCCCTCAGCTGTAAAATGGGGATGAATCCTGTGAGCCCCTCGTGGGGCAGCCTGATGCCCTTGTAACCTCCCCAGCGCTTAGCACAGTGCTTTGAACATAGTAAGCGCTTAATAAATGCCATTACTATTATTATTATTATTGGAAAATCCAAGTCAGCAACATATAGAGACGGTCCGTACCCAACAGCGGGCTCACAGTCCATTCATTCATTCAAATGTATTTATTGAGCGCTTACTGTGTGCAGGGCACTGTACTAAGCGCTTGGGAAGTCCAAGTTGGCAACATCTAGAGACGGTCCCTACCCAACAGCGGGCTCACAGTCTATTCATTCACTCATTCAACCGTATTTATTGAGCGCTTACTGTGTGCAGAGCACTGGACTAAGCGCTTGGGAAGTACAAGTCGGCAACGTATAGAGACGGTCCCTACCCAACAGCGGGCTCACAGTCTAGAAGGGGGAGACAGAGAACAAAACAAAACATATTAACAAAATAAAATAAATAGAATGAATATGTACAAATGAAATAAACAGAGTAATAAAGACGCGGGCTCACAGTCGAGAAGGGGACTCTCCCAAGCTCTTGGCCCAGTGCTCTGCACACAGTAAGTGTTCCATCAATAAGGGTGAATGAATGAATGAACGAACGAATGAATGAGTGTCTGTGTCCCTGTGTGTGTCTCTGTGCCCCTCTTGGACTCTCATTCATTCATTCATTCAATCGTATTTACTGAGCGCTTACTGTGTGCAGAGCGCTGTACTAAGCGCTTGGGAAGGACAAATTGGCAACATCTAGAGACAGTCCCTACCCAACAGCGGGCTCACAGGCTACTCATTCATTCAATCGTATTTATTGAGCGCTTACTGTGTGCTCAGCACTGGACTAAGCTCTTGGGAAGTGCAAGTTGGCAACATATAGAGACGGTCCCTACCCAACAGTGGGCTCACAGTCTACAGGGGGGAGACAGACAACAAAGCACAACATATTAACAAAATAAAATAGATAGAATGAATATGTACAAATGAAATACACAGAGCAATAAATATGCGGGCTCACAGTTTAGAAGGGGACTCTCCGAAGCGCTTGGCCCAGTGCTCTGCATACAGTAAGCGCTCCATCAATACGGTTGAACGAATGAATGAACGAACGAATGAATGAGTGTCTGTGTCCCTGTGCCCTTCTTGGACTCTCATTCATTCATTCAATCGTATTTATTGAGCGCTTACTGTGTGCAGAGCACTGTACTAAGCGCTTGGGAAGGACAAATTGGCAACATCTAGAGACAGTCCCTACCCAAAAATGGGCTCACAGTCCATTCATTCATTCAATCGTATTTATTGAGCGCTTACTATGTGCACAAAGCACTGTACTAAGCGCTTGGGAAGTGCAAGTTGGCAACATCTAGAGACAGTCCCTACCCCACAGTGGGCTCACAGTCCATTCATTCATTCAATCGTATTGATTGAGCGCTTACTATGTGCACAAAGCACTGTACTAAGCGCTTGGGAAGTGCAAGTTGGCAACATCTAGAGACAGTCCCTACCCAACAGTGGGCTCACAGTCCATTCATTCATTCAATCGTATTGATTGAGCGCTTACTATGTGCACAAAGCACTGTACTAAGCGCTTGGGAAGTGCAAGTTGGCAACATCTAGAGACGGTCCCTACCCAACAGTGGGTTCACAGTCCATTCATTCATTCAATCGTATTTACTGAGCGCTTACTATGTGCAGAGCACTGTACTAAGCGCTTGGGAAGTACAAATTGGCAACATATAGAGATGGTCCCTACCCAACAGTGGGCTCACAGTCTAGAAGGGGGAGACAGACAACAAAACCAAACATATTAATAAAATAAAATAAATAGAATAAATATGTACAAATAAAATACAGATGTACGTATCATTAGTAAAAGAAATGGAATAATAAATATGCGGGCTCACAGTCTAGAAGGGGGAGACCAACAGCAAAACAAAACATATTAACCAAATAAAATAAATAGAATAAATATGTACAAATAAAATAGAGATGTACGTATCATTAGTAAAAGAAATGGAATAATAAATATGCGGGCTCACAGTCTAGAAGGGGGAGACCAACAGCAAAACAAAACATATTAACCAAATAAAATAAATAGAATAAATATGTACAAATAAAATAGAGATATACGTATCATTAGTAAAAGAAATAGAATAATAAATATGCGGGCTCACAGTCTAGAAGGGGGAGACCAACAGCAAAACAAAACATATTAACTAAATAAAATAAATAGAATAAATATGTACAAATAAAATAGAGATATACGTATCACTAGTAAAAAAAATGGAATAATAAATATGCGGGCTCACAGTCTAGAAGGGGGAGACCAACAGCAAAACAAAACATATTAACCAAATAAAATAAATAGAATAAATGTGTACAAATAAAATAGAGATATACGTATCATTAGTAAAATAAATAGAATAATAAATATGCGGGCTCACAGTCTAGAAGGGGGAGACCAACAGCAAAACAAAACATATTAACCAAATAAAATAAATAGAATAAATGTGTACAAATAAAATAGAGATATACGTATCATTAGTAAAATAAATAGAATAATAAATATGCGGGCTCACAGTCTAGAAGGGGGAGACCAACAGCAAAACAAAACATATTAACCAAATAAAATAAATAGAATAAATGTGTACAAATAAAATAGAGATATACGTATCACTAGTAAAAAAAATGGAATAATAAATATGCGGGCTCACAGTCTAGAGCGCTTGGCACACAGTAAGCGTTCCATCAATACGGCTGAATGAATGAATGAATGAGCGAATGAATGAATGAGTGAGTGGGCGTGCGCGCGTGTGTCTCTCGGCCGCCCCCCAGCGGTGGGGCGCGGTACGGCGCGGGGGGCGCGGCGCGGTACGGGGGGGACCGACCTGCCCTCCGTGCGGCCCCTCTTGAGGCGTCGGGTCCTGGCGCGGAGGCGGGTGTCCGGCCGTGCGGGGCAGAAGAAGGCGCGGAGGGCGGACACCATCCGCCGGTACATACCAGGCCCGGCCCCAGGGCCCGCCGCAAGGCCCGCGGACGCTGCCGCAACCCGGGACGCGCAACAATCGCGGCCCGCGCCGGCTTCCGTCACCGCCCGCCCCCGGGACGTCACTTCCCCGGGGGGGAGGGAAGGGGGGCCGGCGATCACTGCGCCTGCGCGGGGCCCGCCGCTCCCCCCCACCCCCCGACCACAGCCGGGGACGGAGCGAGTGGGCGGAAAGGGGCGGGGCCTGGGCCGGCGAGGAGTGCGCATGCGCTATCTCGCTATCTCGCTATCTCTCTCTCTCTCTCTCTCTCTCTCTCTCTCTCTCTCTCTCTCTTTTCCCTCCCTCCACGACACGGGGGATGCAGAGGGGCGGGGCCTGGGCCGACGATGATTGCGCATGCGTAAAGTCTCTCCCCTCAGCGTGGGACGCAGAGGGGCGGGGCTTGAGCCGGCGATGGATGCGCATGCGCTCTCTTTTTATCTCTTTTCTTTCTTTCTTTCTTTCTTTCTTTCTTTCTTTCTTTCTTTCTTTCTTTCTTTCTTTCTTTCTTTCTTTCTTTCTTTCCTTCTTTCTCTTCCCCCCTCCACTGCTCTCTCTTTATTTCTCTCATCATCATCATCATCATCAATCGTATTTATTGAGCGCTTACTATCATCATCATCATCAATCGTATTTATTGAGCGCTTACTATGTGCAGAGCACTGTACTAAGCGCTTGGGAAGTACAAGTTGGCAACATATAGAGACAGTCCCTACCCAGCAGGGGGCTCACAGTCTAAAAGGGGGAGACTCTCTTCCCCCCTGCCCCCCCAGCGGGGGGCGCGGAGGGGCGGGGCCTGGGCCGGCGATGAGTGCGCATGCGCGAGGCCTGCCGCTGCTCCCCCTCCCCCCCCCCCCAGCCGGGGACGGAGCGAGCAGGCGGAGAGGGGCGGGGCCTGATCCGACGATGGGTGCGCATGCGCTCTCTTTCTTTCTCTTTTTCTTTCTTTCTTTCTTTCTTTTTCTTTCTTTCTTTCTCTCTCTTCCCCCCTCCACCGCTCTCTCTTTATTTCTCTCTCTCTCATCATCACCATCAATCGTATTTATTGAGCGCTTACTATGTGCAGAGCACTGTACTAAGCGCTTGGGAAGTACAAATTGGCAACATATAGAGACAGTCCCTACCCAACAGTGGGCTCACAGTCTAAAAGGGGGAGACTCTCTTCCCCCCTCCACCACAGCGGGGGTCGCAGAGGGGCGGGGGCTGGCCCGACGATGAGTGCGCATGCTCTCTCTCTCTCTCTCTCTCTCTCTCTCTCTCCATCTCTCTCAGCGAGCAGGCGCAGAGGGGCGGGGCCTGGGCCGACGACGAGTGCGCATGCGCGCGCCTTGCCGCTGCTCCCCCTCTCCCCCCCCCCCCACAGCCGGGGACGGAGCGAGCAGACGGAGAGGGGCGGGGCCTGGCCCGACGATGAGTGCGCATGCGCGCGATCTCTGACGGAACGAGTAGGCGCAGAGGGGCGGGGCCTGGGCTGGCGATGAGTGCGCATGCGCGCGGCCTGCCTCGGGGAGCTACTAGGGTGTGCAGAGCGCTGCGCTAAGCGCTTCTTTGAGTCTGGAGTCATGGGTTCGAATCCCGACTCTGACAACTGTCAGCTGTGTGACTTTGAATATGTTTGTACATATTTATTACTCTATTCATTTATTTATTTTGCTTGTACATTACCTCCTTCCCCACAGCACCTGTATATATGTATCTATGCTTGTACATATTTATTACTCTATTTATTTATTTATTTTACTTGTACATATCTATCCTATTCATTTTATTAGTATGTTTGGTTTTATTCTCTGTCTCCCCCGTTTAGACTGTGAGCCCACTGTTGGGTAGGGACTCTCTCTATATGTTGCCAAGTTGTACTTCCCAAGCGCTTAGTACAGTGCTCTGTATGTAGTAAGCGCTCAATAAATACGATTGATTGATTGATTTTATTTTGTTAGTATGTTTGGTTTTATTCTCTGGCTCCCCCTTTTAGACTGTGAGCCCACTGTTGGGTAGGGCCGTCTCTATATGTTGCCAATTTGTACTTCCCAAGCGCTTAGTACAGTGCTGTTAACACAGTAAGCACTCAATAAATACGATGGATTGATTGATAGTCACTTCACTTCTCTGGGCCTCAGCTCCCTCATCTGGAAAATGGGGATGAAGACTGTGAGCCCCCCGTGGGACAACCTCCCCAGCGCTTAGAACAGTGCTTTGCACATAGCGCTTAATAAATAAATGCCATCGTTATTATTATTATTATTATTATTATTGGGAGACTGCAATGCAGTCATTCACTCCATCGTACTGATTGAGCTATTAGTGGGTGCAGAGCGCTGCGCTAAGCGCTTGGGAGACTGCAATTCAGTCATTCCATCGGACTGATTGAGCTATTATTAATCGTATTTATTGAGCGCTTACTGTGTGCAGAGCACTGTACTAAGCGCTATTAGTGAGTGTAGAGCGCTGTGCTAAGCGCTGGGGAGACCGCAATTCAGTCATTTAGTCCATCGGACTGATTGAGCTATTAGGGTGTGCAGAGCGCTGCGCTAAGCGCTTTTTAGAGTCAGGGGTCATGGGTTCGAATCCCGCCTCTGACAACTGTCAGCTGTGTGACTTTGGGCTAGTCACTTCACTTCTCTGGGCCTCAGTGACCTCATCTGGAAAATGGGGATGAAGACTTTGAGCCCCCCGTGGGACAACCTCCCCAGTGCTTAGAACAGTGCTTTGCACATAGTAAGTGCTTAATAAATGCCATTAATATTATTATTATCATTATTATTATTATTGGGAGATTGCAATTTAGTCATTCATTCCATCATAGTAATGGAGTGCTGATTGGGTGCAGAGCGCTGCGCTATGCGCTTAGGAGACTGGAATTCAGTCATTCACTCCATCGGACTGATTGAGCTATTAGGGTGTGCAGAGCGCTGCGCTAAGCGCTTTTTAGAGTCAGGGGTCATGGGTTCGAATCCCGCCTCTGACAATTGTCAGCTGTGTGACTTTGGGCAAGTCACTTCACTTCTCTGGGCCTCAGTGACCTCATCTGGAAAATGGGGATGAAGACTGTGAGCCCCCCGTGGGACAACCCCCCCAGCGCTTAGAACAGTGCTTTGCACATAGTAAGCACTTAATAAATGCCTTCATTATTATTATTATTGTTATTGGGCGCTTGGGAGACTGCAATTCAGTCATTCTCTCCATCGTACTGATTGAGCTATTAGGGTGTGTAGAGCACTAGTCTAATCGCTTGGAAGACTGCAATTCATTCATTCATTCAATCAATCGTATTTATTGAGCGCCTACTGTGTGCAGAGCACTGTACTAGGCGCTTGGGAAGTACAAGTCGGCAACATAAAGAGATGGTCCCTACCCAACAGTGGGCTCACAATCATTCATTCCATCATAGTGATTGAGCGCTGGCTGTGCACAGAGCACTGAACTAAGCGCTGGGGAGAGTACAGGCTTTGGAGTCCCAGGTCATGGGTTCAAATCCCGGCTCCGCCAATTGTCAGCTGTGGGCAAGTCACTTCACTTCTCTGGGCCTCAGTTCCCACATCTGTGAAATGGGGATGAAGACTGTGAGCCCCCCCTGTGGGACAACCTGATCACCTTGTAACCTCCCCAGCGCTTAGAACAGTGCTTGGCACATAGTAAGCGCTTAACAAATGCCATCATTATTATTATTATTAATTAATTCATCATCATCAATTGTATTTATTGAGCGCTTACTATGTGCAGAGCACTGTACTAAGCGCTTAATTCATTTAGACTGTGAGCCCACTGTTGGGTAGGGACTGTCTCTATACGTTGCCAATTTGTACTTCACAAGCGCTTAGTACGGTTCTCTGCACATAATAAGTGCTCAATAAATACGATTGATGATGATGATTCATTCATTCCATCGTATTGAGTGCGCAGAGCACTGCACTAAGCGCTTGGAAGAGTACAATTCAATCAATCGTATTGAGAAGCAACATGGCTCAGTGGAACAAGTCCGGGCTTGGGAGTCAGAGGTCATGGGTTCTAATTCCGGCTCCGCCACTTATGAGCTGTGTGACTTTGGGCAAGTCACTTAACTCCTCTGTGCCTCAGTTCCTTCATCTGTAAAATGGGGATGAAGACTGTGAGCCCCACGTGGGACAACCTGATTGCCTTGTATTTACCCCAGCGCTGAGAACAGTGCTTGGCGCATAGTAAGCGCTTAACAAATGCCCTCATTATTATTATTCAGCGCTTACTGTGTGCAGAGCACTGGACTAAGCGCTGGGGAGAGTACAATTCATCCATTCATTCATTCCATCGTACTGAGTGCTAGCTGTGCGCAGAGCGCTGCACTAAGCGCTTGGGAGACTGCAATTCAATCAATCGTATTGAGAAGCAGCGTGATTCAGTGGAACGAGCCCAGGCTTGGGAGTCAGAGGTCATGGGTTTGAATAATAATAATGGCATTTATTAAGCACTTACTATGTGCAGAGCACTGTTCTAAACGCTGGGGAGGTTACAAGGTGATCAGGGTGTCCCACGGGGGGGCTCACAGTTTTCATCCCCATTTTACAGATGAGGGAACTGAGGCCCAGAGAAGTGAAATGACTTGCCCAAAGTCAGACAGCTGACAAGTGGCAGAGTCAGAATTTGAACCCATGACTTCTGACTCCAAAGCCTGGGCTCTTTCCACTGAGCCACGCTGAATCCCATCTCTGCTCGTTGTCAGCTGTGTGACTTTGGGCAAGTCACTTCTCTGGGCCTCAGTGACCTCATCTGTAAAATGGGAATGGAGACTGTGAGCCCCCCGTGGGACAACCTGATCACCTTGTAACCTCCCCAGCGCTTAGAACAGTGCTCTGCACACAGTAAGGGCTCAGTAATAATACTTAATAATAATAATGATAGTGTTGATTATGCACACAGTAAGCGCTGAGTCATAAGAATAATAATAATAATGGCATTTATTAAGCGCTTACTATGTGCAAAGCACTGTTCTAAGTGCTGGGGAGGTTACAAGGTGATCGGGTTGTCCCACGGGGTGCTCGCAGTCTTCACCCCCATTTTACAGATGAGGTAGCTGAGGTACAGAGAAGTGAAGTCACATGCCCAAAGTCACACAGCTGACAATTGGCCGAGTCAGGATTTGAACCCATGACCTCTGACTCCAAAGCCCGGGCTCTTTCCACTGAGCCACGCTGCTTGAGCGCTTCCTGTGCGCAGAGCATTCATTCATTCAATCGTATTTATTGAGCGCTTACTATGTGCAAAGCACTGTTCTAAGCGCTGGGGGGATACAAGGTGATCGGGTTGTCCCACGGGGGGCTCACAGTCTTCATCCCCATTTTACAGATGAGGTCACTGAGGCGCAGAGAAGTGAAGTGACTTGCCCAAAGTCACACGGCTGACAATTGGCCGAGTCGGGATTCGAACCCATGACCTCTGACTCCAAAGCCCGGGCTCTTCCCACTGAGCCACGCCGCTTCTCTAAGCACTGGGCTAGGCGCTTGGGTGAGTGCAATTAGGCAACAGGGCCAATCATTCATTCATTCCACCGTATTGATTGAGCACTTACTGAGTGCAGAGCACTGGACTAAGCGCTTGGGAGAGTGCAATTTTCAACATAGAGAGGCAATCATTCATTCATTCAATCGTATTTAATGAGCGCTGACTGTGCATTCATTCAATCGTATTTATTGAGCGCTTACTGTGTGCGGAGCACTGTACTAAGCGCTTGGGAAGTACAAGATGGTAACATATAGAGACGGTCCCTACCCAACAGCGGGCTCACAGTCTAGAAGGGGGAGACGGACGACGAAACAGAACACGTGGACAGGTGTCAATACCATGAAAATAGATAAATAGAATTATAACTCTATACACATCATTAATAAAATGGATAGAATAATAAATATGTACAAATATACACAAGAGCTGTGGAGAGGGGAAGGGGGTAGGGCAGAGGGAGGGAGTAGGGTCAGTGTTTAGGACGGTGCTCGAATGAACGGATAGAAATAAATCCTGGATTTGGACATAGAAGCTGTGGGGCCGAGGGAGGGGAGAACTGCGAGCCCACTGTTGGGTAGGGACCGTCTCTATATGTTGCCAACTTGGACTTCCCAAGCGCTTAGTACAGTGCTCCGCACGCAGTAAGCGCTCAATAAATACGATTGACTGAGAACGGCCGAGCGAAAGGGTGATGCAGAAGGGAGAGAAGAGGAAATGGGTAGGGACCGTCTCTATATGTTGCCAACTTGGACTTCCCAAGCGCTTAGTCAAGTGCTCTGCCCACAGTAAGCGCTCAATAAATACGATTGATTGATTGCTTGAAATGAGGACTTAATCAGGGGAGGCTTCTTGGAGGAGGTGTGATTTCTTTTTTCTGAAGGCGGGAGAGAAATGATGGTCTGTTGGACTCGAGGAGGGGAGGGCATTCGGGCCAGAGGCAGGGACTGAGTGATGAGATAGACGACACTGAGGTACCCCTTTCCTTTACGGAGCTGTATGTATGTATTAATTAATTAATTTATTTATTTATTTAGTACATATTTACTATTCTATTGATTTTATTTTGTTAATATGTTTTGCTGTCTGTCTCCCCCTTCTAGACTGTGAGCCCGCTGTTGGGTAGGGACTGTCTCTATATGTTGCCAACTTGTTCTTCCCAAGCGCTTAGTACAGTGCTCTGCACACAGTAAGCGCTCAATAAATTAATGAATTAATTAATTTATTTAGTTATTTAGTTATTTAGTACATATTTACTATTCTATTGATTTTATTTTGTTAATATGTTTTGGTTTGCTGTCTGTCTCCCCCTTCTAGACTGTGAGCCCGCTGTTGGGTAGGGACTGTCTCTATATGTTGCCAAATTGTTCTTCCCAAGCGCTTAGTACAGTGCTCTGCACACAGTAAGCGCTCAATAAATACAATTGATTGATTGATTGCTTTGCACATAGTGCTTAATAAATGCTATTATTATTATTATTATTATTATTATTATTGTTATTGTTATCATTATTATTATTATTATAGGGTGGATGGGGAGGGGAGGAGGAGCGGAGGAAAAGGGGGGCTCAGTCTAGAAGCCAGCCTCACAATCTACTATGGTATTTGTTAAGCACTTACTATGTGCCGGGCACTGTACTAAGCGCTCGGGTGGACGCAGGAAAAGCGGGGTGGACGCGGTTCCCGTCCCACATGGTACTCACAGTCTCCATCCCCATTTTACAGGTGAGGAAACTGAGGCCCGGAGGAGAGAAGTGACTTGCCCAAAGTTACCCAGCACACATGTGGTGGAGCCGGGATTAGAACCCAGGTCCTTCTGATTCCCAGGCCTGTGCTCTGTCCACCAAGTCATTAATTGAGCGCTTAGAACAGTAGGGACCGTCTCTATATGTTGCCAACTTGTACTTCCCAAGCGCTTAGTACAGTGCTCAGCACACAGTAAGCGTTCAATAAATACGATTGATAGTAAACGATTAACAAACACCATAATAATTATTATTCATTCATTTAATTGTATTTATTGAGCGATTACTGTGTGCAGAGCACTGTACTAAGTGCTTGGGAAGTTGTTGAAGCAGCGTGGCTCAGTGGAAAGAGCCCGGGCTTTGGAGTTAAAGGTCACGGGTTCAAATCCCGGCTCCGCCAATTGCCAGCTGTGTGACTTTGGGCAAGTCACTTCAATCAATCAATCAATCAATCAATCATATTTATTGAGCACTTACCGTGTGCACAGCACTGTACTAAGCGCTTGGGAAGTACAAGTCGGCAACACAGAGACAGTCCCTACCCAACAGTGGGCTCACAGTCTAGAAGACTTCTCTGTGCCTCAGTTCCCTCATCTGTAAAATGGAGATGAAGACCGTGAGCCCCCCCCGGGACAATCTGATCACCTTGTAACCTCCCCAGCGCTTAGAACAGTGCTGTGCACATAGTAAGTGCTTAATAAATGCTATTATTATTATTATTACAAGCTGGCAACATATAGAGACGGTCCCTACCCAACAGCGGGCTCACAGTCTAGAATTATTCATTCATTCGATCGTATCTATTGAGCGATTATTGTGCGCAAAGCACTGTACTAAGCGCTTGGGAAATTCAGCAACAGAGACAATCCCGGCCCACGACCGGCTCACAGTCTAGAAGGGGGGAGACAGACATCAAAACAAGTCAACAGGCATCAGTAGCATCAATATAAATAAATAGAATTATAGATATGTACACATCATTAATATAAATAAATAGAATTATAGATATGTACATACACACAAGTGCTGTGCAGTGGGGAGGAGGGCTATTCATTCATTCATTCAATCGCTTACATTCATTCGTTCATTCAATCGTATTTGTTGAGCGCTTACTGTGTGCAGAGCACTGTACTAAGCGCTTGGGGAGTACAAGTTGGCAACATCTAGAGACGGTCCCTACCCAACAGCAGGCTCACAGTCTAGAAGGGGGAACAGTGCGCAGAGCACTATACTAAGCGCTTGGAAAGTACAATTCAGCAACAGATAGAAACAAACCCTCCCCGACAACGGGCTCACAGTCTAGAAGGGGGGAGACAGATGACAAACCAAAAAAAGAGTAGACAGACATCAATTGTATCAATATAAATAAGTGGAATTATAGATATTCATTCATTCAATCGTATTTATTGAGCGCTTACTGTGTGCAGAGCACTGGACTAAGCGCTTGGGAAGTCCAAGTTGGCAACATCTAGAGACAGTCCCTACCCAGCAGTGGGCTCACAGTCTAGAAGGGGGAGACCGAGAACAAAACAAAACATATTAACAAAATAAACTAAATAGAATAAATATGTACAAATAAAATAGAGCTATATGTATCATTAGTAAAAGAAATAGAATAATAAATATGTGCATATGTGCATGAGCCCCTTCCTTCCTCTCCCCCTCGTCCCCCTCTCCATCCCCCCCCCATCTTACCTCCTTCCCTTCCCCACAGCACCTGTGTATATGTATATATGTTTGTACAGATGTATTACTCTATTTATTTATTTATTTATTTATTTTACTTGTACATATCTACTCTATTTATTTTATTTTGTTAGTATGTTTGGTTTTGTTCTCTGTCTCCCCCTTTTAGACTGTGAGCCCACTGTTGGGTAGGGACTGTCTCTATATGTTGCCAACTTGTACTTCCCAAGTGCTTAGTACAGTGCTCTGAACATAGTAAGCGCTCAATAAATACGATTGATGATGCATATATACACAAGTGCTGTGGGGCAGGGAGGGGTGTAATAATAATAATGATGGTATTTGTTAAGTGCTTACTATGTGCAAAGCACGGTTCTAAGCGCTGGGGGGATACAAGGTGATCAGGTTGTCCCACGTGGGGCTCACAGTCTTCATCCCCATTTTACAGGTGAGATAACTGAGGCCCAGAGAAGTGAAGTGACTGCCCAAAGTCACACAGCTGGCAATTGGCAGAGTCAGGATTAGAACCCATGACCTCTGACTCCAAAGCCCGGGCTCATTCCACTGAGCCACGCTGCTTCTCTACACAATGCCCAGAAGCAGCATGGCGTAGTGCATGGACCCCGAGCCTGGGAATCAGTAGGTCATGGGTTCTAATCCCAGCTCTGCCAATTATCTGCTGTGTGACCTTGGGTAAGTCACTTCACTTCTCTGGGCCTCAGTGACCTCATCTGGAAAATGGGGACTGAGACTGGGAGCCCTATGCCGGACAGGGATGGTGTCCAACCTGATTTGCTTGTATTCCCCACCCCTCCACCCCCCTCCAGCGCTTAGTCCAGCGCTTAGCACATAGTAGGAGCTTAACAAATACCACACTTAGAGTTGTCTGGTGGCAACGGCACAGACTTGGGAGTCAGAGGACGTGGATTCTAATCTCGCCTCTGCCGCTTGTCTGCTGTGTGAACTGAAGCAGCATGGCTCGGTGGAAAGAGCCCGGGCTTTAGAGTCAGAGGTCACGGGTTCAAATCCTGGCTCTGCCAATTGTCAGCTGTGTGACTTTAGGCAAGTCACTTCTCTGGGCCTCAGTTCCCTCATCGGGAAAATGGGGATTATGACTGTGAGCCCCCCGTGGGACAACCTGATCACCTTGTAACCTCCCCAGTGCTCAGAACAGTGCTTTGCACATAGTAAGCGCTTAATAAATGCCATTACTATTATTACTTAACTACTCTGTGCCTCAGTGACCTCATCTGTACAATGGGGATTAAGGCCTTCCCAGACTGAGCCCCTTCCTCCCCCTCCCCATCCCCTCCACCTTACCTCCTTCCCCTCCCCACAGCACCTGTATATATGTATATATGTCTGTAGGTATTTATTACTCTATTTTATTTGTACATATTTATTCTATTTATTTTATTTTATTAATATGTTTTGTTTTGTTCTCTGTCTCCCCCTTCTAGACTGTGAGCCCACTGTTGGGTAGGGACTGTCTCTGTACGTTGCCAACTTGTACTTCCCAAGCGCTTAGTACAGTGCTCTGCACACAGTAAGCGCTCAATAAATATGATTGAATGAATGAATGAATGAATACGACCACAAAACAAAACATGTGGACAGGTGACAAGTTATCAGAATAAATAGAAATAAAGCTAGATTCATTCATTCAGTCATATTTATCGAGCGCTTACTGTGTGCAGAGCACTGGACTAAGCGCTTGGGAAGGACAATTGGCAACATATTCAATCATTCATATTTATTGAGTGAATACTGTGTGCAGAGCACTGTACTAAGCGCTTGAGAAGTTCAAGTTGGCAACATAGAGAGACGGTCCCTACCCAACAGCAGGCTCACAGTCCATTCATTCATTCAATTGTATTTATTGAGTGTTTACTGTGTGCAGAGCACTGTACTAAGTGCTTGGGAAGGACAATTGGCAACATATTCATTCATTCATATTTATTGAGTGAATACTGTGTGCAGAGCACTGGACTAAGTGCTTGGGAAGTACAAGTTGGCAACATATAGAGACGGTCCCTACCCAACAGCGGGCTCACAGTCCATTCATTCATTCAATCATATTTATTGAGGGTTTACTGTGTTCAGAGCACTGTACTAAGCGCTTGGGAAGTCCAAGTCGGCAACATATAGGGACGGTCACTTACTGTGTGCAGAGCACTGGACTAAGCACTTGGGAAGTACAAGTCGGCAACATATAGAGACGGTCCCGACCCAACAACGGGCTCCCAGTCTAGAAGGGGGAGACAGACAACAAAACCAAACATGTGGACAGGTGTCAAGTCATCAGAACAAATAGAATTAATGCTAAATTCATTCATTCAATCATTTATTGAGCGCTTACTGTGTGCAGAGCACTATACTAAGCCCTTGGCTGCACATCCTTAACAAAATAAATAGAATAGTAAATGCGTACAAGTAAAATAAATAGAGGAATCAATCTGTACAAACATAAATACAGGTGCTGTGGGGAGGGGAAGGAGGTAGGGCGGGGTGGGATGGGGAGGAGGAGAGGAAAAAGGGGGCTCAGTATGGGAAGGCCTCCTGGAGGAGGTGAGCTCGGCCCATGACCATTAGAGAAGCAGCGTGGCTCAGTGGAAAGAGGACGGGCTTCGGAGTCGGAGGTCAGGGGTTCGAATCCCAGCTCCTCCACGTGTCTGCTGTGTGACCTTGGGCAAGTCACTTAACTTCTCTGCGCCTCAGTTCCCTCATCTGGAAAATGGGGATTAAGACTGTGAGCCCCACATGGGACAACCTGATCACCTTGTATCCTGCCAGCACTTAGAACAGTGCTTTGCACATAGCAAGCGCTTAACAAATGCCATCATTATTATTATTATTCTCATTATTATGACCCTGACCCCCATCCCAGTTTGGGTCTGGGAGCCATGGCCCATGTGTGTCGGTTCTGGAACCGACTGCCTCTCCTTCCCCACGCAGCCTCAGGTGTCTCAGGGCGCTGCCAGGCTTCCCCTGGGACAGGACGGGGATGAGGAGGAGGAAGAGGAGGAGGACGAGGAGGAGGAGGGCAGGGCTCTGGGTTGTGAGGGCCTCGGGGACCATTCATTTCATTCATTCAATCGTATTTATTGAGCGCCTACTGTGTGCAGAGCACTGGACTAAGCGCTTGGGAAGTACAAGTTGGCAACATATAGAGACGGTCCCTACCCAACAGTGGGCTCACAGTCTAGAAGGGGGAGACAGACAACAAAACAGAACATATTAATAAAATAAATAGAATAGATATGTACAAATAAAATAAAGAAAAATAGAGTAATAAATCCGTACAAACATATATACATAGATACAGGTGCTGTGGGGAGGGGAAGGAGGTAAGGCGGGGGGGATGGGGAGGGGGAGGAGGGGGAGAGGAAGGTGTGGGAAGGCCTCCTGGAGGAGGTGAGCTCTCAGTAGGGCCTTGAAGAGAGGAGAGGAAGAGAGCGAGCTTGGCGGATGGGCAGAGGGAGGCCATTCCAGGCCCTGGGGATGACGTGGGCCGGGGGTCGATGGCGGGACAGGCGAGAACGAGGTACGGTGAGGAGATTAGTGGCGGAGGAGCGGAGGGTGCAGGCTGGGCTGGAGAAGGAGAGAAGGGAGGTGAGGTAGGATGGGGCGAGGTGATGGACAGCCTTGAAGCCCAGGGTGAGGAGTTTAACCAGAGAGGGAGGAGGAGGAGGAAGAGGAGGAGAAAGAGGAAGCAGAAGCAGCATGGCTCAGTGGAAAGAGCCCAGGCTTGGGAGTCAGAGGTCATGGGTTCTAATCCCGGCTCTGCCACTTCTCCGCTGTGTGACTTTGGGCAAGTTACTTAAATTCTCTGTGCCTCAGTTCCCTCGTTTGTAAAATGGGGATTAAGATTGTGAGCCCCACATGGGACAACCTTGATTACCTTGTATCCCCCCAGTGCTTAGAACAGTGCTTGGCACATAGTAAAGTGCTTAACAAATAACAATATTATTATTATTATTAAAGAGGAGGTAGAGGGCAGGGCCATGGCCCCAGGCCTGCTCTTGGCTGTGAGATCCTCGGGGTCCAGAGGAGGAGGAGGAAGAGGGCAGGGCCGTGACCTCTGGCCCCCTCTGGGCTGTGAGATGCTCGGGGATCAGAGGAGGAGGAAGAGGAAGAGGAGGAGGAGGACGAGGGCAAGGCCGTGGCCCCCAGCCCCGTCTGGGCTGTGAATTCCTTAGGGACCAGAGGAGGAGGAGGAAGAAGAGGAGGAGGAAAAGGAGGCCGTAGAGGGAAGGGCTGTGACCCCTGGCCCCCTTTGGGTTGTGAGATCCTTGGGGATCAGAGGAGGAGGAAGAGGTGGGGGAGGAAAAGGAGGAAGAGGGCAAGGCCATGCCCGCTAGACCTGTCTGGGCTGTGAATTCCTCAGGGACCAGAGGAGGAGGAGGAAGAAGAGGAGGAGGAGGAAAAGGAGGAAGAGGGCAAGGCCATGCCCGCTAGACCTGTCTGGGCTGTAAATTCCTCAGGGACCAGAGGAGGGGGAGGAGGAGGAAGAAGAGGAGGAGGAGGAAAAGGAGGTGGAAGAGGGCAAGGCCGTGGCCTCCCGGCTCCATCTGGGCTGTGAATTCCTCAGGGACCAGAGGAGGAGGAGGAGGAGGAGGAAGAAGAGGAGGAGGAAAAGGAGGCCGAAGAGGGAAGGCTGTGACCCCTGGCCCCCTCTGGGCTGTGAGATGCTTGGGGATCAGAGGAGGAGGAAGAGGTGGGGGAGAAGGAGGAAGAGGGCAAGGCCGTGGCCCCCGGCCCCGTCGGGGCTGTGAATTCCTCGGGGACCAGAGGAGGAAGAGGAAGAAGAGGAGGAGGAGGGGGTAAAGGAGGCGGAAGAGGGCAAGGCCGTGGCCTCAGGCTCTGTCTGGGCTGTGAATTCCTCAGGGACCAGAGGAGGAGGAGGAAGAAGAGGAGGAGGAAAAGGAGGCCGAAGAGGGAAGGGCTGTGACCCCTGTCCCCCTCTGGGCTGTGAGATCGTCAGGGACCAGAGGAGGAGGAGAAAGAAGAGGAGGAGGAAGGGGGCAGAGCTGTGGCCCCCAGCCCCCTCTGGGCCACGAGATCTTTGGGGACCAGAAGGGAAGGAGGAGGAGAAGGAAGACAGTGGTGGTCCTTGGTGGCTCGGACAGGGCCGGGCCAGGCCCCTGTTTTCCCGGGAGGAGGCGGGTGGGCGGGCAGCTGGCCGGAGCCCCGAGGGATGAGGGGACCTAGCTGTTCCACCTTACAGGCCCCTTTGGAACTGGAGCCCTGAAGGCATAATAATAATAATAATGGCCTTTATTAAGTGCTTACTATGTGCAAAGCACTGTTCTAAGCTCTGGGGAAGTTACAAGGTGATCAGGTTGTCTCACGGGGGGCTCACAGTCTTCATCCCCATTTTCCAGATGAGGGAACTGAGGCCCAGAGAAGTGAAGTGACTAGCCCAAAGTCACACAGCTGACAACTGGTGGAGCCGGAATTTGAACCCATGACCTCTGACTCCAAAGCCCAGGCTCTTAGCTCTCTTCCTCCCTTCAGAGCCCTACTGAGGGCTCACCTCCTCCAGGAGGCCTTCCCACACTGAGCCCCCTCCTTCTTCTCCCCCTCCTCCCCCCTCTATCCCCCCCGCCTTACCTCCTTCCCTTCTCCACAGCACCTGTATATAGGTATATATGTTTGTACATATTTATTACTCTATTTATTTATGTATTTTACTTGTACATATCTATTCTATTTATTTTATTTTGTTAATATGTTTTGTTTTGTTCTCTGTCTCCCCCCTCTATCCCCCCCGCCTTACCTCCTTCCCTTCTCCACAACACCTGTATATATGTATATATGTTTGTACATATTTATTACTCTATTTATTTATGTATTTTACTTGTACATATCTATTCAATTTATTTTATTTTGTTAATATGTTTTGTTTTGTTCTCTGTCTCCCCCCTCTAGACTGTGAGCCCACTGTTGGGTAGGGACCATCTCTATATGTTGCCAACTTGTACTTCCCAAGCGCTTAGTCCAGTGCTCTGCGCACAGTAAGCGCTCAATAAATACAATCGATTGATTGATTTCCACTGAGCCAGGCTGCTTCAAGGCATCTCCCCGGCCTCCATGGAGCGGCGCATCGGTTCGGCAGAGACAGAGAGACAGAGGCACACACTAGAAGGCAGGGAGAATGCAAGGAGATAAACCAGGAGGCAGCCAGAGACAAGCGGGCAAATTCATTCATTCATTCATTCAATCGAATTTATTGAGCATTTACTGTGTGCAGAACACTGTACTGAGCGCTTGGAAACAAATAGAGACAATCCCTACCCAACAACAGGCTCACAGTCTAGAAGGCAATAATCATAATGATGGTACCTGTTAACTGCTTACTATGTGCCAAGCACTGTTCTAAGCTCTGGGGTAGATACAAGGTAATCAGGTTGTCCCACGTGGGGCTCACAGTCTTCATCCCCATTTTACAGATGAGGTCACTGAGGCACAGAGGAGTTAAGTGACTTGCCTAAAGTCACACAGCTCATAATCAATCAATCGTATTTATTGAGCACTCACTGTGTGCAGAGCACTGTATTAAGCGCTTGGGAAGTACAAGTTGGCAACATATAGAGACAGTCCCTACCCAACAGTGGGCTCACAGTCTAAAAGACCCCTCATAAGTGGAGGAGTGAGTATTTGAACCCATGACCTCTGCCTCCCAAGCATATGCTCTTTCCACTAAGCCATGATGCTTCTCAGTAAACACACATGCAAGAAGACACACACACATGACGCAGTCAAGACACCCCGATGCACACAAGGAGGCAGGCAGAGAGACACCCACGCACCCCAAGAGACAGAGACAGATACACATCTTTTGTGCCACTGATCAATCAATCAATCAATCATATGTATTGAGCTCTTACTGTGTGCAGAGCACTGTACTAAGCGCTTGGGAAGTACAAGTTGGCAACATATAGAGACGGTCCCTACCCAACAGCGGGCTCACTGATCGGGAGAAGGGTCAGGAGATAGAGAAGCCACGTGGCTTAATAGAAAGGACACAGGCTTAGGAGTCAGAGGTCATAATAATGATAATAACAATAATAATAACAATAATAACAATAATGGTGGTATTTGTTAAGCACTTACTATGTGCCAAGCACTGTTCTAAGCACGGGGGTAGATACAAGGTAATCAGGTTGTCCCACATGAGGCTCACAGTCTTCATCCCCATTTGACAGATGAGGGAACTGAAGTCCAGAGAAGTGAAGTGACTTGCCCAAGGTCACACAGCTGACAAGTGGTAGAGCCAGGAGTAGAACCCGTGACCTCTGATTCCCAAGCCCAGGTTCTTTCCACTAAGCCACGCTGCTTAGGTCATGGGTTCTAATCCCGCCTCTGCCACTTGTCAGCTGTGTGACTTTGGGTAAGTCACTTCACTTCTCTGGGCCTCAGTTCCCTCATCTGGAAAATGGGGATTAAGACTGTGAGCCCCCCGTGGGATAACCTTGATCACCTTGTATTCCCCCCCCCCCCAGCGCTTAGAACGGTGCTTTGCACATAGTAAGCGCTTAATAAATGCCATCATTATTATTATTATTCTCTGGGCCTCAGTTACCTCATCTGGAAAATGGGGATTAAGACTGTGAGCCCCACGTGGGACAACCTGATCACCTTGTATCTACCCCAGCGCTTAGAACAGTGCATGGCACATAATAAGGGCTTAACAAAAACCGTCATTATTATTATGGAGGGATCACCAGGCTGAGCCTTATCAATCTCTCCCTGTGGGTTAGTATACAAACCATGCAATTTTCTTTCTATTTTAATTTGGAGAATTTGCCAAAATGGGGAGAACCCTTTCTCATCCCTGCCTAACGTCTTTACACCTTGAAGAGGTGATTACCTAATGTTCTTGGATTGAAACAGCTGGGGACCAATCAATCAATCAATCGATCATATTTATTGAGCGCTTACTGTGTGCAGAGCACTGGACTAAGCGCTTGGGAAGTACAAGTTGGCAACATATAGAGACGGTCCCTACCCAACAGTGGGCTCACAGTCTAGAAGACCATTGATTTATAAGAAAAAACCCTCTGGTCTTGGGAGGGGGGGCAGAAACTATTCAACTTTACATAAAATCAATCAATCAATCAATCGTATTTATTGAGTGCTTAGTAAGCGCTGAAATACTACTAAAGTGTTATCAGTTGGCTAAAGATATTTAAGGAACCACTCTTTAGGAAAAAAAATCAAATTGTATTTTTTAAGTGCTTACTATGTGCCAAGCACCGCACTAAGCACTTGGGTAGATGTAAAATAATCAGGGCCAACATGGGGCTCTTTAGAGGGCGAACAGGCTCTAGACTGTAAGCTCGTTGTGTACAGGGAATGTTTATTGTGCTTAACGCTTAGTAGAGTGCTCTGCACACAGTAAGTGCTCAATAAATACCGTTGAATGAATAAATGAATCCCCATTTTGCAGATGAAGGAACGAAGGCACAGAGAAGCTAAGTGACTTGCCCAATATCACACAGCAGATAAGCGGCGAAGCTCAGATTAGAATCCAGGTCATTCGACTCCCATGTTCTTTCCACTAAGCTACACGGCTTCTCATCACTACCTATGTGATATTATAGATAGGGTAATACTGCTAGGGTTTCTAGAGAAAAATATCGCCGTTCCCCTCGATGGATATTTTGGTTTCCTTTGAGAAGGGTAGGGCGGGCAACTATACAGTCTCTGTCTGCTGTGTGACCTTGGGCAAGTCACGTAACTTCTCTGAGCCTCAGTTCCCTCATCTGTAAAATGGGGATTAAGACTGTGAGCCCCCCGTGAGACAACCTGATCACCCTGTATCCCCCCAGCGCTTAGAACAGTGCTTTGCACGTAGTAAGCGCTTAACAAATGCCATTATTATTATTATTATCATTATTATTATTATTACCTCGTTCTCGCCTGTCCCGCCATCGACCCCCGGCCCACGTCTTCCCCCGGGCCTGGAATGCCCTCCCTCTGCCCATGTCCGCCAAGCTAGCTCTCTTCCTCCCTTCAAGGCCCTGGTGAGAGCTCACCTCCTCCAGGAGGCCTTCCCAGACTGAGCCCCTTCCTTCCTCTCCCCCTCGTCCCCCTCCCCATCCCCCCATCTTACCTCCTTCCCTTCCCCACAGCACCTGTATATATGTATATATATTTGTACATATTCATTACTCTATTTATTTATTTTACTTGTACATATCTAGTCTATTTTATTTTGTTAGTATGTTTGGTTTTGTTCTCTGTCTCCCCCTTTTAGACTGTGAGCCCACTGCTGGGTAGGGACTGTCTCTATATGTTGCCAACTTGTACTTCCCAAGCGCTTAGTACGGTGTTCTGCACACAGTAAGCGCTCAATAAATACGATTGATGATGATGATTACAGGGTGACATTCTGAGATCTGCAGTGCTTATCGCAATTGGAAACAGAAGTGAAACGTTCAAAGGCAACGACTCCCTTTCAGATTGCAAGGATCCTATGCCAAATAGTTTTAAAACTCTCCAAAGGTAGCCAGACTAGTTTATTTCAAGTAGAATAAGATGGAAGCTAGCCAGAGCCAACGGAGTAAGAAGCTCCTCTTTTGCCCTGCCAAAGCATCCCGACTAATTGTCTACAGTTCACAGGTCTGAGCCTCTACTCCCCTGGCAGACAAGTAGGTGAGGGAGTTTATTGCCGTGATGTTATCGTACAGAAAATCCATCAATCGTATTTATTGAGCGCTTACTGCGTGCAGAAAAACCTCTCAAAGTAGAAGTGTCGTACGTTTCGGTCTGCTGGGGGTGAGCCTTTATAAAATAAAGAAAATGATGGCATTTTGTTAAGCGCTTACTATGTGCAAAGCATCATCAGCATCATCAATCGTATTTATTGAGCGCTTACTGTGTGCGGAGCACTGTACTAAGCGCTTGGGAAGTACAAATGGGCAACATATAGAGACAGTCCCTACCCAACAGTGGGCTCACAGTCTAAAAGGGGGAGACAGAGAACAAAACCAAACATAGTAACAGAAGAAAATAAATAGAATAAATAGAATAGAATAGATATGTACAAGTAAAATAAATAAATAAATAAATAAAGAGTAATAAATATGTACAAACATATATACATAAGCACTGCTCTAAGCGCTGGGGGGGATACAAGGTGATGAGGTTGTCCCACGTGGGGCTCACAGTCTTAATCCCCATTTTACAGATGAGGGAACTGAGACTCGGCGAAGTGAAGTGACCTGCTTCTCTTTATGCAAAGGAAAAGTTTGGAAATTGAATAGGAGATACAAGGTGATCAGGTTGTCTGGCGTGGGGCTCACACTCTCAATCCCCATTTGACAGATGAGGTCACTGAGGTAAAGAGAAGCGAAGTGACTTGCCCAAGGACACACAGCAGACAAGTGGTGGAGGCGGGATTAGAACCCATGGCCTCTAACTCCAAAGCCCGGGCTCTTTCCACTGAGCCACGCTGCTTCTAGTAAGTGTTTGGATCAGCATGTTAGCGGTTCAAATGGGGAGGAAAGGGTGGATTCTAGAGGTGTAGTAAAAGTAAAACGGACAGGATTTCATGATGGATTGAATGTCCGGGCTGAATGCTTATCTGACTCATTGTATAATCCAGTAACTGGAAAAATTAAACCCAAAAATCAATCAATCAATCGTATTTATTGAGCACTTACTGTGTGCAGAGCACTGTACTAAGCGCTTGGGAAGTACAAGTCGGCAACATATAGAGACGGTCCCTACCTACCCAAAAATGAGGGCACAGTTCCCAGACTGAACCCCCTTTTCCTCTCCTCCTCCCCATCCTCCCCGCCCTACCTCCTTCCCCTCCCCACAGCACCTGTAAATATGTCTGTACGGATCTATTACTCTATTTTACTTGTACATATTTATTATTCTATTTATTTTGTTAATGATACGCATTTAGCTTTAATTCTATTTGTTCTGACGATTTTGACACCTCTCTACGTAATAATAATGATGGCATTTATTAAGCTCTTGCTATGTGTAAAGCACTGTTCTAAGCGCTGATAATAATGATGGCATTTATTAAGCTCTTACTATGTGCAAAGCACTGTTCGAAGCGCCGACGTGTTTTGTTTTGTTGTGTGTCTCCCCCTTCTAGACTGTGAGCCCGTTGTTGGGTAGGGACCGTCTCTGTATGTTGCCAACTTGGACTTCCCAAGCGCTTAGTCCTGTGCTCTGCCCACAGTAAGCGCTCAATAAATACGATTGAATGAATGAATAGTAATTGCGGTATCTGTTAAGCGCTTACTATGTGCCGAGCACTGCACCCAACGCTGGGGTAGATGCAAGATCAACGTGTCCCACACGGGGCTCGCAGTCTAGTGGGGAGACCAGCTATGAAATCCCCATTTTCCAGATGAGGAAACCGAGGCCCAGAGAAGTTGTGAGGTGGTCATGGTCCCACAGCAGACAATTGGCAGAGCGGAATTAGAACCCGAGTCCTTTGACTCTCAGGGCTGGACTCTTTACATTAGACCGCACTGTTTCAAATGTGTTTTAACTAATGTACCAAGCATCATTATTTTGTAACGGCTTATAGCAATATTATTAAATTCATTCATTCAGTTGCATTTATTGAGCGCTTACTGTGTGCAAAGCACTGGACTAAGCGCTTGGGAAGTACAAGTCGGCAACCTAAAGAGACGGTCCCTACCCAACAACGGGCTTCCAGTCTTGAAGGGGGAGACGGACAACAAAACAAAACATGTGGACGGGTGTCAAGTCGTCAGAACAAATTGAATTAAAGCTAAACGCACATCACTAACAAAATAAATAAATAAATAAAGGGACTGCAGAGCAAAACTAATTTGAAAGTTGAATCATCATCATCGTTACGATATCTGTTAAGCGCTTACTATGTGCCGGGCACTGTTCTAAGCGCTTCTAGACTGTGAGCCCATTGTTGGGTAGGGACTGTCTCTATATGTTGCCAAGCTGTACTTCCCAAGCGCTTAGTACGGTGCTGTGCACACAGTAAGCGCTCAATAAATACGATTGAATGAATGAATGGGTTGGATACAAGCAAATCGGGTTGGACACAGTCCCTGTCCCCCATGGGGCTCACATTCCTAATGATTGCCCCTTGGCCTTTTGTGCCATTACATCTTAAAAATGTCCTTCGTTTCTGTGACAAACCCGCAGAAACAACTCCTTTCCGCAGTGCCCTTGTCGTTCCCTTCAGAAAAATGGGGGCGGAAAAAGAAGTCATCCTTTATTTCGACACATCAAGCCAAACAAACCACCCACAGAGGATTGGAAGTATTTTGACCTCGTCACTCCGCAAACACAAATTACGCCCCTGAAAAAGCACAGGCCCGAGAACCTTGTACGGCAGAAAGCACCTCGGTCTTTATTTAAAGAGGAGGAGTTATGAATTTTGAGAGGTGTATGACCGGTACTCATTCACTGGCCAGAAACTTCCTCTTTGTTACCACACCTACAGACAGTCTGCGTGCGGCTTAATTGTAGCAGCTGAGACACGGCTCAGCGGGGAACGCGGGCCACGGTGAAATCGTCCCCGTTCACGTGTGAATAGTCCTTGCGTGTCGCCTGTATTCCACATGCTGAGGCTGTGCTTCTTCATCGGTTTGATGAGCTCGGTGAAGTCCGGTAAGATACGCTATTCCCTCAAAACTGTTCTTGACTCCTTCAAAAAGTAAAAAGTGGGTATTGTTGGAATATTTTCCTCTGCATTTTAGAACGTGTTTGTGTGTCACATCTTGGGACTAGGGAGGATACCGGTTAGATGAGTTTCGTCCGATAGGAAGGATGTTGCTTAAGGAGTAGAGAAGGTAGAATGAGCGGTGTGTGGTACTCGTTTGATAAAGATTAGACAAAGACTTGAAATACAAAATAATGTGTTCTCTATTAATCGCAAAAGTCAGTGCGGCTTTTGGAGTCTGTGGAGTTTACACACTAAAATGTATTAATATGTAGATAGTCATTTTTTTCTGCAGCTGAAGATTAGGCAAAAATTGCAGATACTTGAAATCCAAAATAATGCGTTCTCCTTTAATCGCAAAAGTCAGTGCGGCTTTTGGAGTCTGCGGAGTTTACACGCTAAAATGTATTAATATGTAGGTAGTCAGTCATTTTTTTTCTACAGCTAAAGATTAGGCAAAAATTGCAGATACTTGAAATCCGAAATAGTGCGTTCTGCATTAATCGCAAAAGTCAGTGCGGCTTTTGGAGTCTGTGGAGTTTACACACTGAAATGTATTGATATGTAGGTTGTCAGTCATTTTTTTTTCTGCAGCTGAAGATTAGGCAAAAATTGCAGATACTTGAAATCCAAAATAATGCGTTCTCCATTAATCGCAAAAGTCTGTGTGGCTTTTGAAGTCTGTAGAGTTTACACACTAAAATGTATTAATATGTAGGTAGTCATTTTTTTCTGCAGCTGAAGATTAGGCAAAAATTTCAGATACTTGAAATCCAAAATAATGCGTTCTCCATTAATTGTAAAAGTCTGTGTGGCTTGTGAAGTCTGTGGAGTTTACACACTAAAATGTATTAATATGTAGGTAGTCAGTTTTTTTTCTGCAGCTGAAGATTAGGCAAAAATTTCAGATACTTGAAATCCAAAATAATGCGTTCTCTATTAATCACAAAAGTCAGTGCGGCTTTTGGAGTCTGTGGAGTTTACACACTAAAATATATTAATATGTAAGTAGTCAGTCATTTTTTTTTTACACACTAAAATGTATTAATATGTAGGTAGTCATTTGTTTTCCGCAGCTGAAGATTAGGCAAAAATTTCAGATACTTGAAATCCAAAATAATGCGTTCTCCATTAATCGCAAAAGTCTGTGTGGCTTTTGGAGTCTGTAGAGTTTACACACTAAAATGTATTAATATGTAGGTAGTCATTTTTTTCTGCAGCTGAAGATTAGGCAAAAATTTCAGATACTTGAAATCCAAAATAATGCGTTCTCCATTAATCGTAAAAGTCTGTGTGGCTTGTGAAGTCTGTGGAGTTTTCACACTAAAATGCATTAATATGTAGGTTGTCAGTCATTTTTTTTTTCTGCAGCTGAAGATTAGGCAAAAATTTCAGATACTTGAAATCCAAAATAATGCGTTCTCCATTAATCGTAAAAGTCTGTGTGGCTTTTGGAGTCTGTGGAGTTTACGCACTAAAATGTATTAATATATAGGTAGTCAATCATTTTTTTTTTCTGCAGCTAAATCCGTTATCATGACAAGTATCTGTCAGAGAAGCAGTTTGGCTCAGTGGAAAGAGCGTGGGCTTGGGAGTCAGAGGTCTTGGGTTTGAATCCCGGCTCTACCGCTTGTCAGCTGTGTGACCTTGGGCAAGCCACTTAACTTCTCTGTGATTCAGTGACCTCATCTGTAAAATGGGGGTGAAGACTGTGAGCCCCCAGTGGGACAACCTGATTACCTTGTAACCTCCCCAGCACCTAGAACAGTGCTTTGCACATAGTAAGCGCTTAACAAATACCATTATTATTACCTCCAGTTTTAGGCAAAAGCTCAAAAGGTGTTTTAAATATCAAAAAATCATACAAGTAAAGTCACTTGCATTTTACTACCTGTTAAGTGATGCCGTAACAAGGCAGCTTTTGGAACTTAAGCAGAGTTAACGACAGCTGCAATTGCTAGGACCCCAGCTGTCCTATGAAAACAAATCAAAATATTCCTGTTAGACATTTCAACCATGTCAGTATTTTCTAGGAAAAATGTCTGTATCTTACTTACCGGAACTGTGATGGAAATAGAGTAGCCATTGGGCTCTAAAGAGTACTACCGCCGTGAAATGGGTCTCCAAAGATATCGCAGGAGCACAGTTATTGAATCCTGCTGCATTGCTTAAATACCTATAAAACCGTAAAAGGAATATCTACTTTAGGGGGACCTCAAGGAGTTTCGTATAATGTTTTGGAATAATCGAGGAAGAATGATCTTTGAATATAGCAATGTCTTTATAATATAGCGGAAAAAGAGATAACAGTGGCAGGTGCTACAGACATTAGATACGACAACCAACATCGGGTCAGCCTTTTTGTGTACTCAGTCAATAAAAGGCATTTATTGAGTATCTGCTGTGTGCCGAGCAGTGTACTGAGCGCTTGAGAGAGGACAATTCGACAGCGTTGGTATAGACGTTCCCTGCCCACAGCGAGCTTGGCTGGATCTGTGGATTATGCATCCTATTTATTGAGTGCTTACTGTGTGCAGAGCACTGTACTAAACGCGTGGACAGTACCCCGACTCCCTCCCTCTGCTCTACCCCCCTCCCCACCCCACAGTACTTTCGGGTATATATGTATATGTTTATTATTCTATTTATTTTATTAATGATGTGCATACAGCTATAATTCTATTTATATTGATGCTATTGATGCCTATCTATATATTGATAAATAAGCACTTATATTGATAAGCACTTAGTATAGTGCTCTGCACACAGTGAGCGCTCAATAAATATGATTGATTGATTGATGCTATTGATGCCTATCTACTTCTTTGGTTTGGTTTTGTTGTCTATCTCCCCCCACTTCTAGACGGTGAGCCCGCTGTTGGGTAGGGATTATCTCTATTTGTTGCTGAATCATGCTTTCCAAGCGCTTAGTACAGTGTTCTGCACACAGTAAGCGCTCAATAAATACGATTGAATGAATGAATGAATGAATCGACCTTTCAGCCGCACAAGCGAAGGTGAACTTCACTGTTGGTTGTGCCTTCTAATACAAAGGACAATTATATACACGCATGTACACACCTATATGTAGGTGTATAGATATTTGTTCATATATATAATAATGATACATATAGATATATCTATATCTATATCTATATCTATATGCACGGGCTTTGGAGTCAGAAGTCAGGGGTTCAAATCCCGGCTCCGCCAATTGTCAGCTGTGTGACTTTGGGCAAGTCACTTCACTTCTCTGGGCCTCAGTTCCCTCATCTGTAAAATGGCGATGAAGACTGTGAGCCCCCGTGTGACAACCTGATCATCTTGTAACCTTGCCAGTGCTTAGAACAGTGCTTCGCACATAGTAGGTGCGTAATAAATGCCATTATTAGTAGTAGTAGTATTATATATGCACACTGTAAGTGCTCAATGAATACGATTGAATGAATGAATAAATGCAAGGAAATAAAGATGAATTAGCTGAAAAGTTAAAGCTTCTTTGAGTTTTTATTGTGTGGTCGTGTTTTTTAATTGATTCAATCAATCAATCGTATTTATTGAGCACTTACTGTGTGCAGAGCACTGTACTAAGCACTTGGGAAGTACAAGCTGGCAACATAGACAGGCATCATCATCATCATCAATCGTATTTGTTGAGCGCTTAGTGTGTGCAGAGCACTGTACTTGGGAAGTACAAGCTGGCAACATAAAGAGACAGTCCCTACCCAACAGTGGGCTCACAGTCTAGAAGAACCATCCGATTTCTAGCATGTAGGTATAGGTGGGCATATAGATGGATGGATGTATATACATAATCTTGTCTTATGCTGCCAAGTCGTCTCTGACCCATAGCGACGCCGTGGACACATCTCTCCCAGAACGCCCCGCCCTCCATCTGCAATTGTTGTGGTAGAGTAGCCATAGAGTTTCCTTGGTCAAAATATGGAAGCGGTTGACCATTTCCTCCTTCCGCGCAGTCAGCTTGACTCTCCACCCTCGACTCTCTCTGACGACGACGCTGCCCAGCACGGGTGAGTTTTGACTCGTAGCCGATCGCCTTCCACTCGCTAGCCGCTGGCCAAGCTAGGAACGGAATGGGTAGGCCTCAACTTGACTCTTTAGTGCTCTGCACATAGTAAGCGCTCAATAAATACGATTGATGATGATGATCAATCGTATTTATTGAGCGCTTACTGTGTGCAGAGCACTGTACCAAGCGCTTGGGAAGTCCAAGTTGGCAACATATAGAGACAGTCCCTACCCAACAACGGGCTCACAGTCTAAAAGGGGGAGACAGAGAACTAAACCAAACGTACTAACAAAATAAAATAAATAGAATAGATGTGTACAAGTAAAATTAATAAATAGAGTAATAAATATGTACAAACATATATACATACATACAGGTGCTGTGGGGAAGGGAAGGAGGTAAGATGGGGGGGATGGAGAGGGAGACGAGGGGAAGAGGGGAAGACTCTTCCTCCCATAGCTGAGACTGGTAGAGGACTGGAAACTCTCCAGGTGCAACCCTGAGAGGGGATGTGTGTGTGTGCGTATACATATTCATTCATTCCTTCATTCAATTGTATTTACTGAGCGCTTACTGTGTGCAGAGCAAGTTGACGACATATAGAGACGGTCCCTACCCAACAACGGGCTCACAGTCTACGTATATGTGTGTGTGTATGTCATCCCAAATATAGGTATGACATATCATATCTATATAAACCTATATCTGTCTGGTTTTGGAACACTCCAGTGGCCTGATGGTCTAAAGAATTCTGCCATCATTGATTAATATTAAGGACCAATGTATGTTACTAATGGACATTTAGATGAGTTGAGTGGGAATTCTCACCTCTCGCAAATTTCCGCCTTTCTCCGAGAAGGCTACCAAATAACCTAGGAAAATAAAAACAAAAAGTCCAAACCAAATGAAATTCTAAATCAATCAGTCAATCAATCAATCATATTTATTGAGCGCTTACTGTGTGCACAGCACTGTACTAAATCTGACCTGAAAGAGTTTTAACGTACGTTTGAGGCGTTCCGCATCTGTGTGTTACCTGTGTGAGATATCTGTTATTGAGAGCGACCACTTATGCTGAACATTCACTCATTCAATTGTATTTATTGAGCGCTTACTGTTTGCAGAGCACTGTACTAAGCGCTTGGGAAGTACAAGTCGGCAACATATAGAGACAGTCCCTACCCAACAGTGGGCTCACAGTCTAGAAGGGGGAGACAGACAGGCACACTGCCCCTCAGCAGTAAATTAATGATAATAATAATAATGATGATGATGGTGTTTGTTAAGTGCTTACTATGTGCCCAGCACTGTTCTAAGCACTGGGGTAGATACAAGGTAATCAGGTTGTCTCACATGGGGCTCACAGTATTAATCCCCATTTTACAGATGAGGTAAATGAGGCACCGTGAACTTAAGTGACTTGCCCAAGGTCACACATAATAATAATGATGGCATTTGTTAAGCACTTACCATGTGCAGAGCAGTGTTCTAAGTGCTGGAGGGGATACAAGGTGATCAAGTTGTCCCACGTGGGGCTCACAATCTTAATCCCCATTTTACAGATGAGGTAACTGAGGCTCAGAGAAGTTAAGTGACTTGCCCAAGGTCACACAGCAGACATGTGGCGGAGTCGGGATTCGAACCCATGACCTCTGACTCCAAAGCCCGGGCTCTTTGCACTAAGCCACGCTGCTTCTCCATTCCATAAAGCCACAGACTGGGCACAAATCTAGATGTACCTTATATTTGTCTATGGCATCATAGTAATAATAACTATAATTATGGTATTTGTTATGCGCTTACTAAGTGCTGGGATAGATATAAAGGTGATCACTTGGGGCCCAGTCCCCGTCCCACGTCTTCATCCCCATTTTCACATAAATATGTATATATGTTTGTACATATTTATTACTCTATTTATTTATTTATTTATTTTACTTGAACATATCTATTCTATTTATTTTATTTTGCTAGTACATTTGGTTTCGTTCTCTGTCTCCCCCTTCTAGACTGTGAGCCCGCTGTTGGGTAGGGACCGTCTCTCTATGTTGCCAACTTGTACTTCCCAAGCGCTTAGTCCAGTGCTCTGCACACAGTAAGCGCTCAATAAATACGATTGATTGATTGATTTTCCAGATTCATTCATTCATTCACTCAATCATATTTATTGAGCGCTTACTGTGTGCGGAGCACTGTACTAAGCGCTTGGGAAGTACAAGCTGGCAACATATAGAGACGGTCCCTACAGATGAGGTAACCGAGGCCCAGAAAAGTGAAGCGACTTGCCCAAGGTCACACCGCAGACGAGCGGCGGAGCCGGGATTAAAACCCACAACCCCTGCCTCCCGAATCCGTGATCTTGCTACTAGAGACCCAAGAGGCTGGTCTCCATCACCAGATGGAGGTGGCAGGTGGGGCATGTCACTTAACTTCTCTGTGCCTCAGTTACCTCACCTGGAAAATGGGGATGAAGACTGTGAGCCCCACGTGGGACAACCTGATGACCTTGTATCTCCCCCCAGCACTTTGAGCAGTGCTTCATACATAGTAAGCACTTAACAAATGCCAACAGTATCATTCATTCATTCATTCAATCGTATTTATCGAGCGCTTACTGTGTGCAGAGCACTGTACTAAGGGTCAAATGGAGAAGGCCGAAATTGGACCAGTCCTGATTTCTCACGTAGGAAGTCCAGATGTGGAACGGAAGATCGCCTGCCTTCTGAGCCAAACGGGCAGTGATTGAGAGTTGCGATGAAGGCAGAGCCCTCGGGGAAAGGGAGTGCCTTGTTTTGCTCTGAAGCAACTCCAGAAACTCACCCCTGCGCGCAGGCCGGGATTGGGAATTTGCTCATCCTTCTTCACTAGAAGAGCCAGCCCGACCTACCGTAGAATCCCGGGAAGGCGAGAGTCGGACCGAAACAATGCGATCCTTACCCAACTCGCTCCGAAAACAACGCCCCGTAAAGCCACTTGAGATTCTTTCAATCAATCAATCATCAATCAATCAATCAATTGTATTTATTGAGCGCTTACGGTGTGCAGAGCACTGTACGAAGCGCTTGGGAAGTACAAGTTGGCAACGTATAGAGACAGTCCCTACCCAACAGTGGGCTCATCGCTCACTGCCACTCACTCTAATCTTCCCAGGTGGAGCTCTCCGAAATTGTTCAAATTAAGCTAATTCATTAAGTCACCCTCAGGAATTTTGATAGGGACTAATTGGGGGAAGGGGCAGTTAGCCAGAAGAAAAGTAATTAAGGGTAACGGCCCTGATCTAATTTTAATTAGTAAGATGAGGGGTTTTTTATATTTATAATTGGTGTGTGTTCTTTGTTCATTCATTACTTCATTCATTCAGTCGTATTTATTGAGAGCTTACTGTGTGCAGAGCACTGTACTAAGCGCTTAGAAAGTACAATTCAGGAAGATAGGGACAATCCCTACCCAACAATGGTCCCACGGTCTTGAGGGGGGAGACAAACAACAAAACAAAACAAGTAGACGCGCATTGTGTTCAGGTTAGTGCCACTCAATCAGTGGTTTTTGTTGAGCACTTACCGTGAGCAGCATCGTACTAAGCACTGGGGAAAGTGCAGTACAGAAAGTGCAGTTCTATCTATTTATTTTATTTTGTTAGTATGTTTGGTTTTGTTCTCTGTCTCCCCCTTTTAGACTGTGAGCCCACTGTTGGGTAGGGACTGCCTCTAAATGTTGCCAACTTGGACTTCCCAAGCACTTAGTACAGTGCTCTGCACACAGTAAGTGCTCAATAAATACGATTGATTGATTGATTGATTGATTGATACAGAGGAGTTGTGAAGTTGGTAGATACAACTCCTGCTCACAAAGAGCTTACAATCTACAGGGGGAAACAGACATTAAAATAAATTACAGATAGGAGTAATAGTAAAGTGTAAGGACATGGACATTATTCGGCTCAGTGGAAAGAGCCCGGGCTTGGGAATCAGAGGTTACAGGTTCTAATCCCCGCTCGGCTACTTGTCAGCTGCGTGACTTTGGGCATGTCACTTAACTTCTCTGTGCCTCGGTTACCTCATCTGGAAAATGGGGATGAAGACTGTGAGCCCCACGTGGGACAACCTGATTACCTTGTATCTCCCCCCAGCACTTTGAGCAGTGCTTCATACATAGTAAGAGCTTAACAAATGCCATCATTATTATTCATTCATTCATTCAATCGTATTTATCGAGCACTTACTGCGTGCAGAACACTGTACTAAGTGCTTGGAAAGTATAATTCGGCAACAGATAGAGACAATCCCTACCCAACAATGGGCTCACAGTCTAGAAGGGGGGAGACAGAAGACAAAACAAAACAAGTAGATAGGCATCAATAGCACCAATATAAATTGATAGAATTATAGATATACAATCTATATTAATGATTACACATCATTAATAAAATAAATAGAATAATAAACAGGTATAAATATACACAAGTGCTGTAGGGTGGGGAGGGGGGTAGAGTAGAGGGAGGGAGTCGGGGAAATGGGGAGGGGAGGAGGAGCAGAGGTAAAGTGGGGATCAATTTGGGATGTAGGGCTGAGAGTGAGGTGAATATCAAGTGCTTAAGGGGTTCATTTTGGAGTTCACAGGGAGTTCATAAATAGGAGGGTTTGTATGGGAAAATTAGGATTTAGGAAGGGCTTCTTCGAGGAGATGTGAGGGCTCTGAAGAGGGGGAGAGTGGTGGTCCTTCAGATATGAAGACCCTAAACTGTAAGCTCAATGCAGGCAGGGAATGTGCCTGCTGATGGTCGCATCGTGCTCTCCCAAGTGCTTAGGACAGGACCCTGCACACAGTAAGTGCTCAATAAATATGATTAACTGACCAACAGATTTGAAGGGGGAGGGAGTTCCAGGCTAGAGGAAGGAGGATGTGGGCTTGGGGTCGGTGGCCGGATAAATGAGGTCAACGTAAGGAGAGTAGGTTGGAATGAGGGGAAGGAAGTGTGCTGGTTGGGTTGGAGTAGATTAGCCAAGTAAGGTAAAAAGGGGGAGAGCTGAGTAAGTGCTTCCAAGCAAATGTTGAGGAGTTTCTGTTTGATGCCAATGGTTAGCTGCTGGAGGTTCTTAAGGAGTGGGGAGACGTGGAACTGAACGTTTATTTTAGAAACATGGCCCGGGCGGCCAAGTGAAGTATGGATGGGAGTTGGGGGAGACAGGAGCCAGGGAGATCAACAAGGAGACTTTGCAAGGTGGGTAAAACGTGCCAGGATCAGCAAGGTAGCAGACTGGGTGGAAAGGAAAGAGTGGATTCTAGAGATGTTGTGACGATAGAACCAATTGGATTTGGTGACAGATTGAATTGGTGGGTTGAATGACAGAGCTTTCAAGGATAATGCCAAGGTTAAAGGTTTGTGGGACTAGGAGGATGGCGGTGTTATCTATAGTAAAATAATAATAATGATAGTATTTGTTAAGAGCTTACTATGTGCGAAGAACTGTTCTAAGCGCTGGGGGGGATACAGGGTGATCAGGTTGTCCCACATGGGGCTCACAGTCTTCATCCCCATTTGATAGATGAGGTAACTGAGGCCCAGAGAAGTGAAGTGAGTTGCCCAAAGTCACACAGCTGACAAGTGGCAGAGCGGGGATTAGAACCCAGGACCTCTGACTTCCAAACCCGGGCTCTTTCCACTGAGCCACGCTGCTTCTCTGAAATTCTTGGGGAGGATAGGGCTTGGGTATGAAGCTGAGGAATTCTGTTTTGGATGTGTTGTTTGAGGGGTCAGTGGGGCAACCAAATGGCAATGTCTCGTAGGCAGGATGAAACCGCAGAGAAGGAGCGATATCGGCGCTGGAGAAGTAGATTTGGGAATCATCTGCATAGAGGTATTATCTAAAGCCATGGGAGCAAGTAAGTTCTCGAAGGGAGTGGGTGTAGATGGAGAATAGAAGGGGAGTCAGAACTTAGCCTTGAGGGACTCCCAGTTAGAGAGGGTGGGAGGCAGAGGAGGAGCCCAAGAAAGAAACTGAGAATGAGCAGCCAGAGAGAGAGGAGGAGAACCGGGAGAGGACGGTATCAGTGACGCCAGGATTAGATAATGGCCCCAGGAGAGAGGGATAGCCCAGAATGTTGAAGGCAGCCTAGAAGTCAAGGAGGATTAGGATGGAGTAGAGGCTGTTGGATATGGCAAGAAGAAGTCATTGGCCATCTCAGAGAGCACTGTTTCTGTGGAGCAAAGGGGACAGAAACTAGATTGGAGGGGTTCAAGGAGAGAGTTGGAGGAGAGAACTTGAGGCAGTGGGCATAGATAACTTGCTCAAGGAGTCCGGAGAGGAATGGTAGGAGGGAGATGGGGCAGTAACTGGAGGGAGTTGTGGGGTCAAGGGAAGGTTTTTTTTAGGAGAGGCATGTGTGAAAGCAATGAGGAAAAAGCCATCGCAAAGTGTGTGCTTGAAGAAGGGAGAGAGGCAGGGAGGGGGCAGTTGTTTTGATAAGGTGTAAAGGGATGGGGTTGGAAATGTAGGTGGAGCGGGTGGAATTTGAGAGGAGGTGGGAAACCTACTCTTGAGATACTACCGGGAAGCATGGGAGAGTCAAAGAAGCAGTAGGAGGAAGGGGAGACTGGAGAGGAGCAGGGCTGATTTTAGGACAGTTACTCTCCCGCAGTTCAAAGCCTTATCGAAGGTGCAGCTCCTCCAAGAGGCCTTCCCAAACTAAGCCCCACTTTTCCTCATCTCCCACTCCCTTCTGTATCACCCTGACTTGCTCCCTTTGCTCTTCCCCTCCCTCAGCCCCACGGCACTTATATACAGACCTGTCACTTAATTTTATTTATTTGTATTGATGTCTTTCTCACCCCCTCTAAACTGTAAGTTCATTGTGGGCAGGGAATGTGACTGGTTATTGTTGCATTGCACTCTCCCAAGCACTTAGTATAGTGTTCTGCACACAGTAAGCGCTCAATAAATCCGATTGAATGAATGGGTGAATGAATGAATAGGAAGATCACACCTAATTGTTTCATTTTTATTGATGAAATATGTAGCAAAGTCATTAGGGGCAAGAGAAAAACTGCACAGAAAACCAAAAAAATCCTGCAGGACTGTCTCTTGCCCATGGAGATCGCCTTCCACCAGTAAGCAAGGAGACATTATTGATAGAGTTGATAAAACGGTAAGTGACTTGACTTTAATAAAGAACTCTCCAACACAGAACACTTTTAATTTGAGATGACATTTAGTCTTCTTAATGTGAACTGTTGTTTTCCAAAGAAATCACTTTCTCCTTGAACTTTCTTTCAGTTTTCTTCATATATGAAGAATTTAATCATTCATTCATTCATTCATTCAATAGTATTTATTGAGCACTTCCTGCATTCAAAGCACTGTACTAAGCACTTGGGAGAGTACAATACAACAACAGACACATTTCTTGTCCCCAAAAAGCTCACCATTTAGAGGTGGGCTCAATATAAGATCATACCCACCTCAAAAATGTTTTCCCCAGAGTCAGCAACTAGCAAATTGCATTTAGAAGTAATTAGAGTATAAGAGATTGAATGACAAAGATTAGGGTCTCTAGGAATTAAATAAACTCATAGAATAGGCTAGGCTTTGCAAACCTGTTCAGCATGTTTCTGTAACTTTTTGATATTATCTGTGTTGCAACTTTCGCTTCTGCTTTAGTTGATTTTAGCTTTCAGAAACAGGGTGCCGATTCTAAAGTTGCAGTAGATGTCAGCAGGAATATAGCTTTTTTGTAGATTAGAGAACTATATTCTCCAATTCTTACACAAGCCCATCTTATTTGGTGAAGAAACACATCAATTTTTCTATCGTGCTTCAGAATTCAAGTTCAAACTGCAAATCGACTTGGACTAAAATAAGAAAAATCAGGTTTTAGCCACCGTTTTATTTTTTTTTAATCCTGCATAACGGATATGACCCGAACCGATATTTGTAAATTGGCCCCGACTTTTCTATTTCGGCTCCAGCTTTGCTTTTAACCAGAAGGTGTTGTCATTTTTAAAAAGGAAGCATCACTTCATGAGCACAGCCTCATTAATCATCACAGCATTCCTTACAGATAAGCAGGTAGCCGCCGAGAAATCGAGTGACTTGCCCAAGGCTGTTCATTGAGTCAGAGGTCAAGCCAAAAATAGATCCTTCCCAGCTCTCCTCGCCCTCATCAGTTCTGTCTGTGGGACCACAACGTCCTTCGCCAGACATCTTAAAAATCCGCCAACACAATTACTGTGCTGCATTGCAAAAGCGATACGGAGAGGCATGTAAACAGAAAGGTAGTCAATCAACTCTGTTATATTACTTTAATCCTATTTATTGAGCGCTTACTGGGTGCAGAATGCTGCACTGAGTGCTTGGGAGAGTGCAATAAAACAATAAATAGACACATTCCCTGTCCACAATGAGTTATATTGTTGTGTTGTATTCTCCCAAGCACTCAGTAAGTGCTCAATAAATACAATTGATTGATTGATAGGTGATTCAACCTTCGCTGTGAAGAGTAGGTGTCGGTGTGATCATTTCTCCCACTACTTCCCAAATGTCCTTTGGAGTCAAGGCCCCTACGGAATTCAGAACTCTGACCCAGAAAGACATTTCCTATGGATTCTTTGGTGTTTTTATGTTTATGACGATGATGGTGATGAAGAAGCAGCCGGGCCAAATGGATAAGGCACGGACTTGGGTTCTAATTCTGGCTCTCCGCTTGTCTGCTGTGTGACCTTGGGCAAGTCGCTGCACTTCTCTGTGCCTCGGTTATGTCATCTGTAAAATGGGGATTAATATTGGGAGCTCCATGTGGGACAGGGACTGTGTCCAGCCTGGTTAGCTGGTATCTACCCCAGAGCTTAGAAAAGTGCTTGACACACAGTAAGCACTTAACACATGCCATCATTATTGTTATTATCATTATCATGAAGTCTCCCATCAAAAATGACGGAAGAGCTTCAGTCCCGTAACTTTTCCTTTTATGATATTTCATTGTCATATTTATTGAGCACTTACTGCATGCAGAGCACTGTACTAAGCTCTTGGGAAGTACAGTTCAGCAAGAAAAAGAGACAATCCCTGCCCACAACGGGCTCACAGTCTAGAAAGGGGGGGAGATGGACATTGAAACAAGTAAACAGGCATCAGTAATAATTATAATAATAATAATAATAATGATGGTGATGCCATTTGTTAAGTGCTTACTATGTGTGAAGCACTGTTCTAAGCGCTGGGGGGATACAAGGTAATCAGGTTGTCCCACATGGGGCCCACAGTCTTAATCCCCATTTTACGGATGAGGGAACTGAAGCTCAGAGAAATTAAGTGACTTGCCCAAAGTCACACAGCAGGCATGTGGCGGAGCCGGGATTAGAACCCATGACCTCTGACTCCCAAGCCCGGGCTATTTCCACTGAGCCACACTGCTTCTCAGTAGCTAAGTGCTTTACACTGGGGATCCCGGTCTAAGTAAGAGTAAGAACAGGTATTTAATCCTCATATCACTCTTGAGGAAACTGAGGCCCAGAGCAGTGAAGTGACTTGCCCGAAGTCACAGCGCAGACAAGGGGCAGAGCCAACATTACAACCCAGGTCCTCTGACTCCTCTAAGGCCACACTTTTTCCACTAGGCCACACTACTTCATCTTCTCTCCCCTCGGCAAATAGCGCTTAGGTCTAAATCTTTACACTCGGTCGCTTTCCCTTGCCTGCAATTGATGTCAGTGCCGGCCTCCCTCACTAGACTGTAAGCTCCCTGAAGGCAGGGATTGTGTCGACTTTATTGCGCTCTCCTAAGTGCTTACTGAAGGGCTCTGCTACACCACAGCTCTCCTAGGAATTCTACCGATCAGTCAAGGTGCCTGCCCACATATCGATCTCCTTTTCCAATTTTTCCAATTGCAGCAGGAAGCAATAGCAGCAGAGCACACCTGCTGTAGGAGAGCACTCTATAGGAGTGGCAGCATGGCCTAGTGGAAAGAGCACGGGCTTTGGAGTCAGAGGTCATGGGTTCGAATCCCGGCTCCACCACATGGCTGCTGTGTGACCTTGGGCAAGTCACTTAACTTCTCGGAGCCTCAGTTACCTCGTCTGTCAAATGGGGATGAAGACTGTGAGCCCCACATGGGACAACCTGATCACCTTGTATCCCCCCCTGCCCCCCGCGCTTTAAACAGTGCTTTGCACATAGTAAGCGCTTAACAAATGCCAGCATTATTATTATTATTATTCACTGGGCTTCAGTGACGTCATCTGGAAAACGGGGATTAAGATTGCGAGCCCCATTCTCAGACTGAGCCCCCTTTTTCCTCTCCCCCTCCCCACCCCCCCGCCCTACCTCCTTCCCCTCCCCACAGCACCTGTATATATGTTTGTACAGATTTATTACTCTATTTATTTTACTTGTACATATTTACTATTCTATTTATTTTGTTAATGATGTGCATCTAGCTTTACTTCTATTTATTCTGGTGACTTGACACCTGTCCATATGTTTTGTTTTGTTGTCTGTCTTCCCCTTCTAAACTGTGAGCCCATTGTTGGGTAGGGACCGTCTCTATATGTTGCCGACTTGTACTTCCCAAGCGCTTAGTACAGTGCTCTGCACACAGTAAGCGCTCAATAAATATGATTGAATGAATGAATGAATGAATGACAGGGATTTTGTTCAACCCGATTGTCCTTTATCAGCCCTGGTGCTTAATACATTCAGTCATTCATTCAATCGTATTTATTCAGCACTTACTGTGTGCAGAACACTGTACTAAGCACTTGGGAAGTACAAAGTAGCAACATATAGAGATGGTCCTTACCCAACAACGGGCTCACTGGGACATAGTAAGTGCTTAACAATTACCATAAAAAGAATTTTGTTTTGTTGCCTGTCTCCCCCTTCTAAACTCCGAGCCCGTTGTTGGGTAGGGACTATCTCTATATGTTGCCGATTTGTAGTTCCCAAGAGTTTAGTTCAGTGCTGTGCACACAGTAATCGCTCAATAAATACGACCGAATGAATGAAAGAAATGCTACTGATAATTGATTGATTCTTAGATGCATGTAGAGGCTGAGATGCGAGACTCATGTCTGACAGCAGACCAGACTGGCAAAGTTCGTTGTGGGCAGGGAATGTGTCTGTTTATTATTGTATTGTACTCTCCCAGGTGCTTAGTACAGTGCTCTGGACACAGTAAGTGCTCAAGAAATATGATTGAATGAATGAATGAAAAGTTCAGGGCCTGAAACTTTTGCCTAACGATACAGCCACTAGCTCACTGACTAAACATGGAGCGAATTCATAAAGTATTTCAGTTACGTTCACACCCTTCAGAGAGGGTTATTTATTTATTTTTTTTTGCAAGCCAGAGAGTGAAGGATGGAATGGGTGAGTTATGGGCTCAGAAAGTGGAGGAAACTCACCACCTTATTGCCCCTGGACTGGAAAGACATTGGAGAGGTGGAGGAATTTCAAAAGCTCCTTAAAGGTGACCCAAGCAGCAGAGCTTATTCCAGTTAAGATGTAAAGATCTAAGATCTTCTAGACTGTGAGCCCGCTGTTGGGTAGGGACCGTCTCTATATGTTGCCAACTTGTACTTCCCAAGCGCTTAGTACAGTGCTCTGCACACAGTAAGCGCTCAATAAATACGATTGAATGAATGAGTGAATGTAAATAGGGGACAGCTCTTAGCCGTTTTCTGTTGCCAGAGTTACAGAGCGAGTGGCACTTTCTTTAAAAAATGGTATTTGTTAAGCGCTTACTATGTGCCAGGCACTGTTCTAAGCACTGGGGTAGGTATAAGGTAATCTGGTTGGACACAGTCCCTGTCCCACACGGGGCTCCCGGTCTTAATCCCCATTTTACAGATGAGGTAACTGAGGGGCAGAGAAGTGAAGTGACTTTCTCAACAGACTTTCTCTTCCTCCCTTCAAAGCCCTACTGAGAGCTCACCTCCTTCCTTCCTTCCTTCAATCGTATTTATTGAGTGCTTACTGTGTGCAGAGCACTGTACTAAGCGTTTGGGAAGTACAAGTTGGCAACATATAGAGACGGTCCCTATCCAACAGTGGGCTCACAGTCTAGACCTCCTCCAGGAGGCCTTCCCAGACTGAGCCCCCTCCTTCCTCTCCCCCTCCTCCCCCTCCCTGCCCTACCTTCTTCCCCTCCCCACAGCACCTGTATATATGTTTGTCCAGATTTATTACTCTATTTATTTTACTTGTACATATGTACTCTTCTATTCATTTTATTTTGTTAATGTGTTTTGTTTTGTTGTCTGTCTCCCCCTTCTAGACTGTGAGCCCACTGTTGGGTAGGGACCGTCTCTATATGTTGCCAACTTGCACTTCCCAAGCGCTTAGTACAGTGCTCTGCATACAGTAAGCACTCAATAAATACGATTGAATGAATGAATGAATGAAAGAACAGGCAAGAGGCGGTGCCAGAATTAGAACACAGGTCCTTCTGACTCTCAAGCCTGGGATCTATCCACTAGGCATTTGAAGGGTCTTGTGGGGAAGGAAAGGAATGGAAGGGGGGTAGTTATGAGGGTTTGCAAGAGCGAATTAGTTTCACTCACTGCTTCTGTTTCTACAGGAAGCACAAGTTGAAGGGGGCCCTAGATAACTAGACTGAAATAACTCTTCGCTGACAGGAAAGCGGCCTATTTTTTTGCTTTATTGACGCAGCCTACTCCTGAAATTCCTTCAGGGAATGAGGGGCTTTAAAATTGGATCTGTGTAGAGGGAGATAATGATTGGCTAGCTAGATTCTCCCTTCACCGAGCTCAGGAACGTAAGGGCCATTGTTAAGTGTCTGAAGAAAATCATTATTATCAGTAATTCATTCAGTTGTATTTATTGAGCGCTTACTGTGTGCAGAGCGCTGTACTAGTAATAATAATAATAATAATGATAATTGTGGTATTTGTTAAACGCTTCCTATGTACCAGGCACTGATTTGAGTGCTGGGTCTGGTAAGAGCTAATCGGGATAATAATAATACTGGCATTTATTAAGTGCTGACCATGTGCGAAGCACTGTTCTAAGCGCTGGGGAGGCTACAAGGTGATCAGGTTGTCCCACGGGGGGCTCACAATCTTAATCCCCATTTTACAGATGAGGTAACTGAGGCCCAGAGAAGTTAAGTGACTTGCCTAAAGTCACACAGCTGACAATTGGCGGAGCCAGGATTTGAGCCCATGAACTCTGACTCCAAAGCCCGGGCTCTTTCCACTGAGCCACGCTGCTTCCCATGGACACAGTCCCTGCCCCACGTGGGGCTCACAGTCTTAATCCCCATTTTACAGATGAGGTAACTGAGGCACAGAGACGTGAAGTGACTTACCCAAGGCTACACAGCAGATACATTGGGGGAGCCGGGATTAGAATGCGTGAATTTGCACCTGTATATATGAATATATGTTTGTACATATTTATTACTCTATTTATTATTTATTTATTTATTTATTTATTTATTTATTTTACTTGTACATATCTATTCTATTTATTTTATTTTGTTAGTATGTTTGGTTTTGTTCTCTGTCTCCCCCTTTTAGACTGTGAGCCCACTGTTGGGTAGGGACTGTCTCTATATGTTGGCCAACTTGTACTTCCCAAGCGCTTAGTACAGTGCTCTGCACACAGTAAGCGCTCAATAAATACGATAGATGATGATGATGATGATGATGAACTTCTGACTCTGTGGCCCATTCTCTATCCACTACACCATGCTGCTGCTGAGGATTTTTCTCCTCAAAAATCTCCAGTGGCTACCAATCAATCTGCGCATCAGGCAGAAACTCCTCACCCTGGGCTTCAAGGCTGTCCATCCCCCTCGCCCCCTCCTCCCTCCCCTCCCTTCTGTCCTTCTCCAGCCCAGCCCGCACCCTCCGCTCCTCCGCCGCTGATCTCCTCACCGTACCTCGTTCTCGCCTGTCCCGCCATCGACCCCCGGCCCACGTCCTCCCCCAGGCCTGGAATGGCCTCCCTCTGCCCATCCCCCAAGCTAGCTCTCTTCCTCCCTTCAGATCCCTCCTGAGAGCTCACCTCCTCCAGGAGGCTTTCCCAGACTGAGCCCCCTTTTTCCTCTCCTCGTCCCCATCCCCCCCACAGCACTTGTATATATTTGTACAGATTCATTACTCTATTTTACTTGTACATATTCACTATTCTATTTATTTTGTTAATGATGTGCATAGAGCTTTAATTCTACTTGTTCTGACGATTTTGACACCAGACTACCTGTTTTGTTTTGTTGTCTGTCTCCCCCTTCCAGACTGAGCCCATTGTTGGGTAGGGACCGTCTCTATATGTTGCCGACTTATACTTCCCAAGGGCTAAGTCCAGTGCTCTGCACACAGTAAGCACTCAATAAATACGATTGAATGAATGAATGAATGAATGAATGAATGATATTTGTTAAGCACCTACTCCGTGTCCAGCACCATCCGAAGTTTTGAGGTAGGTACAAGTTAAATCAAGTTGGACACAGTCCCCTTTCCACTTAAGGTTCGCAGTTTAAATAAGAAGGAGAACAGGAGAACTGAGGCACAGAGAAGTTAAGTGACTTGCTGAAGGTCACACAACAGACAAGTGGTAGAGCTGGAATTAGAACCCAGGTCCTCTGACTTCCAAATCCGTGCTCTTTCCACTAGGCCATGCTGCCTCTCTTTCAGGATTGTCGTTTTAATTAAGGACTTGTAGAGTGCAGAGCACTGTAGTAGGCCCCGGAAAAGCCATACAGGCTTTATTTTCCCTGCCTCTAAGGAATTTACAATCTGAAGGAGGAAAACCAAAGATTCAACCTTTTTAAAAAATTCCTTCAAAAAAAATCACCGTTAAGCGACCAAAAATTTTTGACCAAGCCTGAATTGTAATAATAATAATAATAATGATGGCATTTATTAAGCTCTTACTATGTGCAAAGCACCGTTCTAAGCGTTGGTGAGGTAACAAGGTGATCAGATTGTCCCACGGGGGGCTCACAGTCTTAATCCCCATTTTACAGATGAGGTCACTGGGGCACAGAGAAGTTAAGTTATTGTACTTTCCAATCGCTTAGTACAGTGCTCTGCGCACACTAAGCGCTCAATAAATACGATTGAGTGAATGAATGAAAGTCGGAAGAAAACTGCTTCACGGACCTTGATCCCACCTCGATTCTCTAGAATCTCTAATCAGCCAATCATTTACTATATTTACTGAGTACATACTATGTACAGGGTGGTGTACTATGTAGTATTTGTTTAATACCTACCATTTGCCAAGGACTGTATAAAGCACTGGGGTAGATACAAGATAATCAGGGCAGATATAGTCTGCGTCTCACCCGGAACTCACAATCCAATGTGGAGGGAGAACAAGTATTTCATTCCCATTCTACAAATGAGGAAACTGAAGCACAGTGTAATAATAATAATAATAATAATAATGGTATTTATTAAGCACTTACTATGTGAAAAGCACTGTTCTAAGGTCTGGGAAGGTTACAAGGTGATCAGGTTGTCCCTCGTGGGGCTCACAGCCTTAATCCCCATTTTCCAGATGAGGTAACTGAGGCACAGAGAAGTGAAGTGACTTGCCCGAAGTCACACAGCTGACAATTGGAGGAGCCGGGATTTGAACCCATGACCTCTGACTCCAAAGCCCGGGCTCTTTCCTACGGAGCCACGCTGCTTTAAAGTGTAGTTAAATGACTTGCTCAAACTCATTTAGCAAAGAAGTGAGCGAACTGGGATCCTTACCAAGATCTCCACCTCTAGGTCCGTGCTCTTTCCACTAGGCCGTGGTGCTTCTCTAAGTGCTTGGGAGGATACGATAAAATGAGGAGACACCATGTCCTCAAGGAGCTTATAATAATAATAATAATAATAATAATAATAATAATGGCATTTGTTAAGCGCTTACTACGTGCAAAGCACTGTTCTAAGCGCTGGGGGGGATACAAGGTGATCAAGTTGTCCCACGTAGGGCTCACAGTCTTAATCCCCATTTTTACAGATGAGGTAACTGAGGCTCAGAGCAGTTAAGTGACTTGCCCAAGGTCACACAGCAGACTTGTGGTGGAGCTGGGATTCGAACCCACGACCTCTGACTCCAAAGCCCGGGCCTTTTCCACTGAGCCACGCTGCTTCTCTATCTAAGCTAGAGCTTATGATCTAGCGAGGAAGACAGGCACAAAATAATTATGAAGGAGGAAAAAGGGAATGGAAGGATTTCAAGTTCCAAGGTCTCAGTTTCCTCAGTTACAAAATGGGGTTTTAATTCTTGTTCTCCCTTCTACTAATGATCATGAGCCTCTTGTGGGTCAGGGACTATATCTGGCCTGATTAACAGAAGCAGCGTGGCTCAGTGGAAAGGGTAACGGGCTTTGGAGCCAGGGGTCATGGGTTCAAATCCCGGCTCTGTCAGCTGTGTGACTTTAGGCAAGTCACTTAACTTCTCTGGGCCTCAGTTCCCTCATCTGTAAAATGGGGATTAAGACTGTGAGCCCCCCGTGGGACCACCTGATCACCTTGTAACCTCCCCAGTGCTTAGAACAGTGCTTTGCACATAGTAAGCGCTTAATAAATGCCATCATTATTATTATTAACTGGTTTCTACCCTAGTTCTTTCCCCTCTCAGGGTGGTACCCGGGGAGTTTCCAGTCCTCTACCAGTCTCGGCTACGGGAGGGAGAGCAAGCGGAGGCCTACCCATTCTATTTCTAGCTTGGCCAGTGGCTAGTGAGTGGCAGGCAATCTGCTACAAGTCAAAACTCACCCGAGCTGGGCAGCGGCAAAATGGGAGAGAGTCGAGGGTGGAGACTCGGGTTTACAGCGCGGAAGGCGGCAATGGTCAACCACTTCCCTATTTTTACCAAGAAACTCTATGGATCCAGTACCAGAACGATTGCAGATGGAGAGCGGGGCGTTTTGGGAGAGATATGTCCGTGGTGTTGCTAAGGGTCATTAACAACTCAACAGCATAGGACAAGTACCCCAGTGCTTAGAACCGTCCTTGACACATAGTAAGTGCTTAACAAATACTGTCAAAAAAAAAAAAGGAAAATGCTTAAATAGTAAAGAACGTAAATCTGCATTTCAGAAATGCTCCAGGGAGTTGTGAATGCATAAACCGGAGATGGTCCGAAAGTTCAGAGGTGGGAAATTGGGATGGTTTGAGAAGAGCAATGAATCAGAAAAAGCTACCCAGAAGAGGCAGGATTTCAGAAAGACTTTGGAGTTGGAGACGGCTGTAGACCGGGGGATTTGAAGAAGGAGGGACGGAAAGAGGGCGGAAGCCGGGAGTTGGAGGCAGGAGAGTGGAAAATGAGATCCAGTGAGAAGGAGAGCTTGAGAGGAACAGGGAGTGTGAGCTGGGGAGAGTGGGAAAAGAGGGTGGATAAATAAATAAAAAAGATTGTCTTTCTGCAGAAGCGCTCTGGGCATGTCACTCCCCTCCTCAAAAATCTCCAGTGGTTCCCTATCAACCTTCGAATCAAGCAAAGACTCCTTGCTCTTGGCTTCAAAGCTCTCCATCCCCTCGCCCCCTGCTACCTCACCTCCCTTCTCTCCTTTTCCAGCCCAGTCCGCACCCTCCGCTCCTCTGCCGCTGCTAACCTCCTCACTGGGCCTCGTTCTCGCCTGTCCTGCCGCCTGTGGGAATGCCCTTCCTCCACACATCCGCCAAATTAGCCCTCTTCCTCCCTTCAAAGCCCTACTGAGAGCTCACCTCCTCCAGGAGGTCTTCCCAGACTGAGCCCCCCCCCCTCCTCCTCCTCTCCTCTCCATCCCCCCCACCCTACCCCCTTCCTCTCCTCCCAGCACTCGTGTATATTTGTACATATTTATTACTCTATTTTATTAAGGATGTGTATATAGCTATAATTCTATTTCTTTTGATGCTATTGATGCCTGTCTACATGTTTTGTTTTAATAATGTTGGTATTTGTTAAGCGCTTACTATGTGCGAAACACTGTTCTAAGCGCTGGGGTAGATACAAGGTAATCAGATTGTCCCAAGTGGGGCTCACAGTCTTCATCCCCATTTTACAGATGAGGGAACTGAGGCCCAGGGAAGTTAAGTGACTTGCCTAAAGTCACACAGCTGATAAGTGGCGGAGTTAGGATACGAACCCATAACCTCTGACTCCTAAACCCGTGCTCTTTCCACTAAGCCATGCTGCTTCCCAAGCATGGCTTTGTTTTGTTGTCTGACTCCCCCTTCTAGACTGTGAGCCCGTTGTGGAGTAGGAATTGTCTCTATATGTTGCCGATGTGTACTTCCCAGGTGCTTAGTACAGTGTTCTGCACACAGTAAGCACTCAATCAATATGATTGAATAAATGAATGAATTACTCTATTTTATTAATGATGTGTCTATAGCTATAATTCTATTTGTTCTGATGATATTGACACCCGTTCACATGTTTTGTTTTGTTGTCTGTCTCCCCCTTCTATACTGTGAGCCCATGGTTGGGTAGGGACCGTCTCTGTAAGTTGCCAACTTGTACGTCCCAAGGGCTTAGTACAGTGTTCTGCACACAGTAAGCGCTCAATCAGTACAACTGAATAAATGAATGAATTACTCTATTTTATTAATGATGTGTCTATAGCTATAATTCTATTTGTTCTGATGATATTGACACCCGTTCACATGTTTTGTTTTGTTGTCCGTCTCCCCCTTCTAGACTGTGAGCCCGTGGTTGGGTAGGGACCGTCTCTGTAGGTTGCCAACTTGGACGTCCCAAGGGCTTAGTACAGTGTTCTGCACACAGTAAGCGCTCAATAAATATGATTGAATGAGTGAATGAATGAATGAATGAAAAGAGGGATAGAGCTGATTGATCAGTCAATGATACTTACTGAGTGCTTACTCTGTGCAGAATGCTGTGCTAAGCCCAGGAAGAGTACAGTATTACAGAGTTGGTAGACATATTGCTTGTCCAAAATAAGCTACTAAATAATGATAATGATGGCATTTGTTAAGCGCTTACTATGTGCAGAGCACTGTTCTAAGCGCTGGGGAAGTTACAAGGTGATCAGGTTGTCCCACAGGGGGCTCATAGTATTAATCCCCATTTTACAGTTGAGGGAACTGAGGCCCAGAGAAGGGAAGTGACTTGCCCAAAGTCACACAGCTGACAAGTGGCAGAGCCGGGATTTGAACCCATGACCTCCAACTCCAAAGCCCGGGCTCTTTCCACTGAGCCATGCTGCTTCTCCGAAATACTTTAAAGCCAATAATCAGTGCTTGATTTGGAGGTAGATGGTCTTAGGACAGTGCTTGGCACATAGTAAGCACTTATCAAATACCATTATTATTATTATTATTATTATTATTACCTCCTTCTTACCTCCTTCCCTTCCCCACAGCACCTGTATATATGTATATATGTTTGTACATATTTATTACTCTATTTATTTATTTTACTTGTACATAGCTATTCTATTTATTTTATTTTGTTATTATGTTTGGTTTTGTTCTCTGTCTTCCCCTTTTAGACTGTGAGCCCACTGTTGGGTAGGGACTGTCTCTATATGTTGCCAATTTGTACTTCCCAAGCGCTTAGTACAGTGCTCTGCACATAGTAAGTGTTCAATAAATACGATTGATGATGATGATGATGATTAATGGTCAAATATTAGGGGTATTTGAAGAGTCAGGAGAATTATCCAGAATGATGTTTTAGAAAAATGATAATGACAATAATCATAACTGTGGTACTTGTTAAGTGCTGACTGTGTGCCAATCAATCAATCATTGTGGCTTAGTGGAAAGAGCCCAGGCTTGGGAGTCAGAGGTTGTGGGTTCTAATCCCACCTCCGCCACTCATAATAATAATAATAATAATAATGGCATTTGTTAAGTGCTTATTATGTGCAAAGCTCTGTTCTAAGCGCTGAGGGGGATGCAAGGTGATCAGGTTGTCCCACTTGGGGCTGACAGTTTTAATCCCCATTTTACAGATGAGGTAACTGAGGCACAGAGAAGTGAAGTGACTTGCCCAAAGTCACCCAGCTGACAAGTGGCAGAGTCGGGATTAGAACTCATGACCTCTGGCTCCCAAGCCCGTGGTCTTTCCACTGAGCCACGCTGCTTCTCTTATCTTATCAGCTGTGTGATTTTGGGCAAGTCACTTGACTTCTCTCTGCCTCAGTTACCTCATCTGTAAAATGGGGATTAAGACAGTAAACCCCATGTGGGGCAACCTGATCACCTTGTATCTACCCAGAAGCGGCGTGGCTCAGTAGAGAAGCAGCGTGGCTCAGTGGAAAGAGCCTGGGCTTTGGAGTCAGAGGTCATGGGTTCAAATCCCAGCTCCACCACTTGTCAGCTGTGTGACTTTGGGCCAGTCACTTCACTTCTCTGGGCCTCAGTTACCTCATCTGTAAAATAGGGATGACTGAGCCCCACGTGGGACAACCTGATCACCTTGTAACCTCCCCAGTGCTTAGAACAGTGCTTTGCACATAGTAAGCGCTTAATAAATGCCATCATTATTCCCTGTGCAACCTGTGAGCCCACTGTTGGGTAGGGACTGTCTCTCTATGTTGCCAACTTGTACTTCCCAAGTGCTTAGTACAGTGCTCTGCACACAGTAAGCGCTCAATAAATACGATTGATTGATTGATTAGAACAGTGTTTTGTACATAGTAAGTGCTTAATAAATGCCATTATTATTATTATTATTATTATAGTAAGTGCTTAACAAGTTCCATCATTATTGTTATTATTATAATTATTAAGCACTTACTATATGCAGGGCACTGTACTAAGCACTTGGGAGGCTCCAATAGAATTAGATACTACTTTTCCCTGCCCATAATGAGCTTACGGTATACAGGGGGAGACAGGCATTACTCTGAATAAATAAGTACTTTGTAATGTTTAATTTAACGATACGCACTTAAGTGTTGTAGGGTTGAGGTGGGGCGAATATCAAACGTCCAAAGGTCACAGATCCACATGCATGGACGACGCGGGAGGGAAAACGAGCCAGGGGAAAGACGGCTTAATCGGGGAGGCCTCTTGGAGGAGATGTGATCTTAATAATGGTTAATTAATAAGCATTTTAATAAGGTGGGGAGAGTCTGGTGTATTTAGACAGGGAGGGAGTCCCAGGCTGGGGGGCGGATGTGCGAAAGGGGTCAAGATAGACGATATTGGGGCCCACTGTGTAAGCCGGCACCAGACATTAGAGAATCATCAGCGTGGCTCAGTGGAAGAAGCCCGGGCTTTGGAGTCAGAGGTCATGGGTTCAAATCCTACTCCGCCCCCTGTCAGCTGGGTGACTTTGGGCAAGTCACTTCACTTCTTGCCAACTTGTACTTCCCAAGCGCTGAGTACAGTGCTCTGCCCACAGGAAGCGCTCAATAAATACGATTGATTGAATAAATACGATTGTGCAGAGACGCGGAGACCCCAGAGACATTCATTCATTCAATCCTTAGGGACCGTCCCTATGTGTTGCCAACTCGGGCTTCCCAAGCGCTTACTACAGTGCTCACTGTTGGGTAGGGACCGTCTCTATATGTTGCCAACTTGTACTTCCCAAGCGCTTAGTACAGTGCTCTGCACACAGTAAGCGCTCGATAAATACGATTGATTGATTGATAAATACGATTGATATTGATTGTGCAGAGACATTCATTCATTCAATCCTTAGGGACCGTCCCTATGTATTGCCAACTCGGGCTTCCCAAGCGCTTACTACAGTGCTCACTGTTGGGTAGGGACTGTCTCTATATGTTGCCAACTTGTACTTCCCAAGCGCTTAGTACAGTGCTCTGCACACAGTAAGCGCTCAATAAATACGATTGATTGATTGATTGATTGATAAATACGATTGATATTGATTGTGCAGAGACATTCATTCATTCAATCCTTAGGGACCGTCCCTATGTGTTGCCAATTCGGGCTTCCCAAGCGCTTAGTACAGTGCTGTGCACACAGTAAGCGCTCAATAAATACAATTGATTGTGCAGAGACACGGAGACCCCAGAGACATTCATTCATTCATTCAATCCTTAGGGACCATCCCTATGTGTTGCCAACTTGGGCTTCTCAAGTGCTTACTACAGTGCTCACTGTTGGGTAGGGACTGTCTCTATATTATTATTACTATTATATTATATATTATTATTATTATATTATTTATTTATTTTTCTTGTACATATCTATTCTATTTATTTTATTTTGTTAATATGTTTGGTTTTGTTCTCTGTCTCCCCCTTCTAGACTGTGAGCCCACTGTTGGGTAGGGACTGTCTCCATATGTTGCCAACTTGTACTTCCCAAGCGCTTAGCACAGTACTCTGCCCACAGTTAGCGCTCAATAAATACGACATTGATTGACTGTCTCTATATGTTGCCAACTTGTACTTCCCAAGCGCTTAGTACAGTGCTCTGCACACAGTAAGCGCTCAATAAATACGATTGATTGATTGATTGATTCTCTGGCCTCAGTGACCTCATCTGGAAAATGGGGATGAAGACTGTGAGCCCCCCGTGGGACAACCTGATCACCTTGTAACCTCCCCAGCGCTTAGAACAGTGCTTTGCACATAGTAAGCGCTTCATAAATGCCATTATTAAATTAATTAGGCGAGTGTGCGTTGGGCTGGAGTAAGAGATCAGTGAGGTGAGGTAGGAGGGGGCGAGCTATGTATCAGGCACTGTACTAAGCGTTGGGGTAGATATAAGATAGTCGGGTTGGACACTAAACTGTATCCCGTAAGCTCGCTGTGGGTAGAGGACGTGTCTGTTTATTGTTGTATTGTACTGTCCCAAGCGTTTAGTACAGTGCACACAGTAAGCACTCAATAAATAATATTGAATCAATTAAATGAGTAACACGGTCCATGTTCTCCCGGGTGGGAAGGGAACAGTTTTGCGGGGTGAGGACTAAGGCGGCAGGCCAGGAGGTTGTGTTTGGACGGTGGTAATAATAATAATAATGACAGTATTTGTTAAGCGCTTATTATGTGCAAAGCACTGTTCTAAGCACTGGGGAGGTTACAAGGTCATCATCATCATCAATCGTATTTATTGAGCTCTTACTATGTGCAGAGCACTGTACTAAGCGCTTGGGTAGTACAAATTGGCAATATACAGAGACAGTCCCTACCCAACAGTGGGCTTACAGTCTAAAAGGGGGAGACAGAGAACAAAACCAAACATACTAACAAAATAAAATAAATAGAATAGATACGTACAAGTAATATAAATAAATAAATAAATAAAGTAATAAATATGTACAAATATATATACATATATACAGGTGCTGTGGGGAAGGGAAGGAGGTAAGATGGGGGGGATGGAGAGGGAGACGAGGGGGAGAGGAAGGAAGGGCCTCAGTCTGGGAAGGCCTCCTGGAGGAGGTGAGCTCTCAGTAGGGCCTTCTGACTCCCATGCCCTTGCTCCGTCCACTAGACCCCGCGGCTTCTCTTATTTATTCCCTTATTTATTTTCAGACCCAGCCGAAAGATGTGACAGCATCACCAGGCTGAGCATATACAGTGCCTTCGTTGGCACGGGCCTAAAAGTGAAACAACTGCTCTACACGAGGCAAAACCCAGACTGCGCGGAAATGCTCGACTCCAAGGCGTCCCGCTATCTGAACGTAACCCGGAAAACCACCTTCATCATCCACGGCTACAGGCCCACGGGTTCCCCGCCGGTCTGGTTAACGGAACTGGTGCGGCTGCTGCTGGCTGCGGAGGACATGAACATCGTCGTCGTCGACTGGAATCGCGGGGCCACGACGTTCCTGTATCACCTGGCCTTTGGGAAGACCAAAAAAGTGGCGGAAATCTTGAAGGAACGAATTGACCGGATGTTGGTAAGGAAAAATGACCGCGTGGATACCGGGGTAGTTCCCCGACCTGTGTTGACCGGTAGCAAACTTCCCATTGGGCCTGTGGGAATTGTAGCGTGGGCAGAATTGTCGAGGATTTAGAGGATTGACAGTTAGAAGGGATCCTTAGTCCTGGAAGTGGGGAAGGAAAATGGATGAGAGGGAGGCTGTGGTGGTGCTTATAATAATAATAATAATAATAATAATAATAATGGCATTTATTAAGGGCTTACTATGCACAAAGCACTGTTCTAGGCACTGGGGAGGTTACAGAGTGATCAGGTTGTCCCACGGGGGGCTCACAGTCCTAATCCCCATTTTACAGATGAGGTAAATTAGGATTAGGATTAGGATTAGGAGGCCTTCCCAGACTGAGCCCCTTCCTTCCTCTCCCCCTCGTCCTCCTCTCCATCCCCCCCATCTTACCTCCCTCCCTTCCCCACAGCACCTGTATATATGTATATATGTTTGTACATATTTATTACTCTATTTATTTATTTATTTTACTTGTACATATCCATTCTATTTATTTTATTTTGTTAGTATGTTTGGTTTTGTTCTATGTCTCCCCCTTTTAGACTGTGAGCCCACTGTTGGGTAGGGACTGTCTCTAGATGTTGCCAACTTGTACTTCCCAAGCGCTTAGTACAGTGCTCTGCACACAGTAAGCGCTCAATAAATACGATTGATGATGATGATGATGAGGTACTGAGGCACAGAGAAGTGAAGTGACTGGCCCAAAGTCACACAGCTGACAAGTGGTGGAGCCGGGGTTTATGATTTCCCTGGCTGACTCCTGTAGATGCTGTTGTAGGTTACTTCCCCGGCCACTTAATACAGTACTCTGCACCCAATAAGCACTCAAGACATAATACTAATAATGATTATGATGGCATTTGTTAAGTTCTTACTATGTGCAAAGCACTGTTCTAAGCGCTGGGGAGGACACAAGGTGATCAGATTGTCCCATGTGGGGCTCACAGTCTTCATCCCCATTTTACGGATGAGGTCACTGAGGCCCAGAGAAGTTAAGTGACTTGCCCAAAGTCACACAGCTGACAACTGGCGGAGCTGTGTGAGCCTGTTGTTGGGTAGGACCGTCTCTATATGTTGCCGACTTATACTTCCCAAGCGCTTAGTACAGTGCTCTGCACACAGTAAACGCTCAGTAAATATGATTGAATGAATGAATGAATTTGAACCCGTGACCTCTGACTCCCAAGCACCTGCTCTTTCCATTGAGCCACTTAATAATAATAATAATGATGGCATTTGTTAAGCACTTACTATGTGCAAAGCACTGTTCTAAAAGCTGGGGAGGATACAAGGTGATAAGATTGTCCCACGGGGGGGCTCACGGTCTTCATCCCCATTTCACAGATGAGGTAACTGAGACACAGAGAAGTTAAGTGACTTGCCCAAAGTCACACACTTGACTGATTGATTGCACCATGGCGTAGGGATAGAGCACGGGCCTGGCAATCAGAAGGTCATGGGTTCTAATCCTGACCCTGCCACTTCTTTGCTGGATGACCTTGGGCAAGTCACTTTACTTCTCTGGGCCTCAGTTCGCTCATCTGTAAAATGGGGATTGAGACTGTGAGCCCCACGTGGGACAGGGACTGGGCCCAACCCCAGTGCTTAGTACGGTGCCCGGCACATAGCAAGTGCTTAACAAATACCATAATTATTATTATTATTATTATTCCTGCTGTGTCTGCCATCACCTTCCCAAGCCTTATATCCCCCCTTTCCCCTTCCCAGTATCAACAGCCACATTCACCCCTCTCTTTTTTTGCAGGATTTGTTAAGCGCTTACTATGTGCCATGCACTCTAGTAAGCGCTGGGATAGATATAAGCTAATCAGGTTGGACACAGTCCACGTCCCACACGGGGCTCACACCCTTAATCCCCATTTTATAGATGAGATAGCTGAGGCCCAGGGAAGTAAAGTGACTTGCCCAAGGTCACACAACAGACAAGTGGCAGGATTAGAACCCAGGTCCTCTGATTCCCAGCCCCATGCTCTAGCCACTCTTCTCGGCATGGCCCTTCCAGTCAAGTGTCTTTCTCTTCCCAACCTTCCTGGAGGAGGAGGAGGAAGCAGATTACATTCTCCTGGCTTTTGACTCATTCCCTACTCCTCCCTCACACTCTGCCCAGCAACGCACGGATCACTGTCCCATTTTTCCACTTCCCTGCCTCTCCCTCCCTCTCACCCCACAGACCCACCTCAGAAGTGGAATAACTTGTATGGGCGTCAACTAGCTCTCAGACGGAAGGCTTTGTCTTTAGCGTCAAAGGAGAAAAGATAGTTGAGATGAGAGGGATTATGGGGTGTGAATGAGGAAAAAGGGAAGTGGAATCATCCAACCTAGAGGAGATTCCCCCAATATCCTCTAATAATGATAGTTGTGGTACTTATTAAGCGCTTACTGGGTGGCGGGCACTGTACTAGTTAGTATGTTTGGTTTCGTTCTCCGTCTCCCCCTTCTAGACTGTGAGCCCACTGTTGAGTAGGGACTGTCTCTATATGTTGCCAGCTTGTACTTCCCAAGCGCTTAGTACAGGGCTCTGCACACAGTAAGCGCTCAATAAATACGATTGATTGATTGATTGATTGTACTAGGCACTGGGATGATGATGATGGCATTTGTTAAGCGCTTACTATGTGCAAAGCACTGTTCTAAGGGCTGGAGGGATACAAAGGTGATCAGGTTGCCCCACGCGGGGCTCACAGTCTTAATCCCCATTATACAGATGAGGGAACTGAGGCTCGGATACAAGCAAATCAAGTTGGACACAGTCCCCGTCCCAAGTGGGGCTCACAGTCTCAATCCTCAATCCCAGAGAAGTAAAGCGACTTGCCCAAGGTCACGCAGCAGACAAGGGGAGGAGCCGGGATTCGAACCCCAGACCTTCTGTCTCCGAGGCCCGGGCTCTATCCACTGTGCCACGATAGTTCATTCATTCATTCAATCGTATTCATTGAGCGCTTACTGTGTGCAGAGCACCGGACTAAGCGCTTGGGAAGTACAAGTTGGCAACATTTAGGGACGGTCCCTACCCAACAGCGGGCTCACAGGCTAGAAGGGGGAGACAGACAACAAAACAAAACGTATTAACAAAATAAAATAAATAGAATAAATATGTACAAGTAGATACAAGAGTACAAGAGTAATAAAGTTCCCTATGTACAAGTCAAATAAATAAATAGAGTAATAAAGTTCCCTACACTGGTAGTGGGCAAGGAATGTGTCTCTGTGTCCCCCCTCTCCTCCCCCTCTCCATCCCCGCCGCCTTACCTCCTTCCCTTCCCCACAGCACCTGTATATATGTTTGTACATATTTATTACTCTATTTATTTTACTTGTACATATCTATTCTATTTATTTTACTTCATTAATATGTTTGGTTTTATTCTCTGTCTCCCCCTTCTAGACTGTGAGCCCACTGTTGGGTAGGGACCGTCTCTATACATTGCCAACTTGTACTTCCCAAGAGCTTAGTACAGTGCTCTGCACACAGTAAGCGCTCAATAAATACGATTGATTGATTGTTGTATTGTCCCTCCCAAGCACTCAGCACAGTGCTCTGCCCTCAGTAAGTGCTCAATGCATTCCATTGCTGATGATACCTGACGTTTGCACTATGCCCTCTTGAAATTACAGGAGGATGGAGCGTCTCTTGATTCCATTTATCTGATTGGAGTAAGTCTTGGTGCCCACATATCTGGATTTGTTGGACAAATGTATAACGGTACACTAGGGAGAATTACAGGTAAGGAATTCGGGAAGAGCCTCCGACTATCTGACTCGACCGATTTTCATGGGCCTTGGTCTTAATTCGTCGTTCCCGGGCAAGCAGGGGCGTTTCATCGTCATCTAGCAACCCCTTCTTCCCTCCCCACATCAGGTCACGAGCCTCTCTGCTTTTGTCTATTTTCCCTCAAACTGCTTCAAGCCAGTGGTATTCGTTCAGCCCCTACTATGTGCCAAGCACTGTACTAAGCGCTGGAGTGGATACAAGCAAATCGGGTTGGACTCCGTCCCTGTCCACACTGTGGACACTGCTCTGCGCACAGTAAGCACTCAATAAATACGATTGATTGATTGATTGTCCCACGGGAGGCTCGCAAGTTTAATCCCCATTTCACAGGTGGGGAAACTGAGGCACCGAGAAGTATAGGGACCTGCCCAAGGTCACGCAGCAGGTGAGTGGCAGGGCTGGGATCAGAACCTATAGCATAGTGGATAGAGCAGGGGGCTGGAAGTCAGAAAGTCATGGGTTCGAATCCCAGCTTCGCCACTTGTCTGCTGTGTGACTTTGGGCAAGTCACTTCACTTCTCCGGGCCTCAGTTACCTCACCTGTAAAATGGGGATCGAGATGGTGAGCCCCACGTTGGACAGGGACTGAGTCCAATTTGATTGTATCCATCCCAGTGTTAGTACAGTGCTTGACACATAGTAAGTGCCTAACAAATACCACAATTATTATCATCAATCAATCAATCAATCAATCGTATTTATTGAGCGCTTACTATGTGCAGAGCACTGTACTAAGCGCTTGAGAAGTACAAATTGGCAACATATAGAGACAGTCCCTACCCAACAGTGGGCTCATCAGGTCCTCTGACTCTCAGGCCTGTGGCCTTTCCATTAGGCCGGGCTGCTTCTCTTATTGTCCAACAGTTCTTGGGGCATCCCTGCCCCACGTCCCACCCCCAAATTGGTTTGAAGGAGCAAAAAGAATGGGAAGAATGCCTTACATCATTGGGAATGACAAAAGAAAAATAAAAAAAAAATAATGGTATTTGTTAAGCACTTACTATGTGCCAAGCACTGTTCCGAGCACTGGGTGGAGGGGGATACAAGGTAATCAGGTTGTCCCACATGGGGCTCAAAGTCTTAATCCCCATTTTACAGATGAGGGAACTGAGGCACAGAGAAGTGAAGTGACTTGCCCAAAATCACACAGCTGACAAGTGGCGGAGCCGGGATTAGAACCCATGACCTCTGACTTCCAAGCCTGTGCTCTTTCCACTGAGTCATGCTGCTTCCCTGTGCCGTGGTAGCTCTTAGTTCCCAATAATAATAATAACGGCATTTATTAAGCGCTTACTATGTGCAAAGCACTGTTCTAAGCGCTGGGGAGGTTACAAGGCAATCAGCTTGTCCCACACGGGGCTCACAGTCTTCATCCCCATTTTACAGATGAGGTAACTGAGGCCCAGAGAAGTGAGGTGACTTGCCCAAAGTCACACGGCTGACAATTGGCGGAGTCGGGATTTGAACCCATGACCTCTGACTCCAAAGCCCAGGTTCTTTCCACTGAGCCATGCTGCTTCTCATCATGGGTTCCCTCTTATGATTGCTACTTTCATTCATTCATTCATTTATTCAATCGTATTTATTGAGCGCTTACTGTGTGCAGAGCACTGTACTAAGCGCTTGGAAAGTACAATTCGGCAACAATTCCAAGGGAGCAACTGGAATGCGATTAGAGGGAAAAGCGAACAGTTATTTAAATTGCCAGCCTGTTAGAACAACAACAACAACTGTGGTATTTCAGCACTTACTATGTGCCAAGCACTGCACTAAGCGCCGGAGACAAGATCGCCAGTTCCCGCCTGGGGCTCACTCTTTAAGGAGGAGGGAGAACAGGTTTTGAATCCCCATTTTGCAGATGAGGGAACTGAGGCCCAGAGAAGTGAAGTGAGTTGCCCTAGGTCGCTCAGCGGACAAGTGAGAAGCAGCGTGGCTCAGTGGAAAGAGCCCGGGCTTTGGAGTCAGAGGTCACGGGTTCAAATCCCGGCTCAGCCAATTATCAGCTGTGTGACTTTAGGCAAGTCACTTCATCATCAATCGTATTTATTGAGCGCTTACTATGTGCAGAGCACTGTACTAAGCGCTTGGGAAGTACAAATTGGCAACCTATAGAGACAGTCCCTACCCAACAGTGGGCTCACTGCTCTGGGCCTCAGTTACCTCATCTGTAAAATGGGGATTAAGACTGTGAGCCCCCCGTGGGACAACCTGATCACCTTGTATCCTCCCCAGCACTTAAAAAAGTGCTTTGCACATAGTAAGCGCTTAACAAATACCAAAATTATTATTATTATTATTATTATTATTATTATTGTTAAGTGGCAGAGCTGGAATTAGAACTCAGGTCCTCTGACTCTCAGGCTTGTGCTCTTTCCACTAGGCCACACTAGGCAGATTATAAAATCTTGCCCTGATTTTGCCAGTAAATGGCTTCATATTCAATAGCTCTACTTGCCCTCATGGTGTTTCACTGTGGTGTACTATAAAGAAACATAATGGGACTTTAATGGCTTTAATGGGACTTTTAGACTGTGAGCCCACTGTTGGGTAGGGACCGTCTCTATATGTTGCCAACTTGGACTTCCCAAGCGCTTAGTCCAGTGCTCTGCACACAGTAAGCGCTCAATAAATACGATTGATTGATTGATTATCCCCAACTATCTATCTCTTTAAGAACTTTCATCCGAGGGGTTGATTATTTCACTTAGATGCTATCCAGACATTTTGTTTCTCCTTCTCCCACCTCTTTGCTCTATCAGCACAGGGAGGGAAGAAATAAAATTCAAATAAATCCTTCTTGACACGCAGTCGCAGCCCCTACTGTGGTGAGTGACCCAAAACTCCAGCATCTGTGTCAGGTTACAAACTGAGGTGATACTTTGGGTATTTGTTAAGAGCTTCATATGTGCCAGGCACTGTATTAAACACTGGTGTAGATACAGGTTCAGCAGGTTGGACTCAATCATCATCATCATCATCATCATCAATCATACTTATTGAGCGCTTACTGTGTGCAGAGCACTGTACTAAGCGTTTGGGAAGTACAAATTGGCAACATATAGAGACAGTTCCTACCCAACAGTGGGCTCACAGTCTAAAAGGGGGAGACAGAGAACAAAACCAAACATACTAACAAAATAAGATAAATAGAATCCGTGTCCCACTTGGCTCACAGTCTCTTAATCCCCATTTTACAGATGAGGTCACTGAGGTACAGAAGAGTAAAGAGTAAAGTAAAGTAGCGTGGCTCAGTGGAAAGAGCCCGGGCTTTGGAGTCAGAGGTCAGGGGTTCAAATCCCAGCTCCACCGATTGTCAGCTGTGTGACTTTGGGCAAGTCACTTCACTTCTCTGTGTCTCAGTTCCCTCATCTGTAAAATGGGGATTAAAACTGTGAGCCTCCACGTGGGACAACCTGATCACCTTGTATCCCCCCCAGAGCTTAGAACAGTGCTTTGCATATAGTAAGCGCTTAACAAATACCATCATCATTATTATAGTATTTACTATTCTTTGTATTTTGTTAATGATGTGCATATAGCTTTAATTCTATTTGTTCTGATGATTTTGGCACCCGTCTACATGTTTTGTTTTGTTCTCTGTCTCCCCCTTTTAGACTGTGAGCCCACTGTTGGGTAGGGACTGTCTCTATATGTTGCCAACTTGTACTTCCCAAGCGCTTAGTCCAGTGCTCTGCACACAGTAAGTGCTCAATAAATACGATTGATTGATTGATTGTTTCCCCCTCAGCGCTTAGAACAGTGCTTTGCATATAGTAAGCGCTTAACAAATACCATCATTATTATTATTATTATTATTATTAATAAAGTATTTACTATTCTTTTTATTTTGTTAATGATGTGTATATAGCTTTAATTCTATTTGTCCTGATGGTTTTGACACCTGTCTACATGTTTTGTTTTGTTCTCTGCCTCCCCCTTCTAGACTGTGAGCCCATTGTTAGGTAGGGGCCGTCTCTATATGTTGCCGACTTGTACTTCCCAAGCGCTTAGTCCAGTGCTCTGCACACAGTAAGCGCTCAACAACTACGATTGAATGAATGAATGAATAAAGTTACTTGCCCAAGGCCACACAGCAGATACAGTCCCTAGACTAAACTCGTTGTGAGCAGGGAATGTGTCCATTATATTGTTATATGGCACTGTCCCGAACCCCTCTCAGGGTCATTAATTCAATTGTGTTTATTGAGCGCTTACTGTGTGCAGAGCATTCATTCATTCAGTCGTATTTATTGAGCGCTTACCGTGTGCAGAGCACTGTACTAAGCGCTTGGGAAGTGCAAGTTGGCAACACATAGAGACTGTCCCTACCCAACAGTGGGCTCACAGTGTAGAAGGGGGGACAGAGAACAAAACAAAACATGTTAACAAAATGAAATAAATAGAAGAAATATGCACAAATAGAGTAATAAATTTGTACAAACATATATACAAGTGCTGTGGGGAGACAAGTGGCAGAAGTGGGATTAGAACCCAGGACCTCTGACTTCCAAGCCCGGGCCCTTAACACTAAAGCCATGCTGTGTCTCAATCATTCATTCAAGCGGCACCTAATAGGTGCTTCACAGATGCCATTATCATTCACTCATTCATTCAATTGTATTTATTGATCACTCCCTGTGTGCAGGGCGCTGTACTAAGCTCTCGGGAAGGACAAGTTGGCAACATAGAGAGGCGGTCCCTCCCCAACAACGGGCTCACACTCATGGTAGAGCTCTCACACCCTGCTGAGAGCTCACCTCCTCCAGGAGGCCTTCCCAGACTGAGCCCCTTCCTTCCTCTCCCCCTCGTCCCCCTCTCCATCCCCCCATCTTACCTCCTTCCCTTCCCCACAGCACCTGTATATATGTATATATGGTTGCACATATTTATTACTCTATTTATTTATTTATTTTACTTGTACATTTCTATCCTATTTATTTTATTTTGTTGGTATGTTTGGTTTTGTTCTCTGTCTCCCCCTTTTAGACTGTGAGCCCACTGTTGGGTAGGGACTGTCTCTATGTGTTGCCAATTTGTACTTCCCAAGCGCTTAGTCCAGTGCTCTGCACATAGTAAGCGCTCAATAAATACGATTGATTGATTGATTGATTGATTGATTGGTAGCCCACCTCCTTGGGGGTCTTGAAGCCCAGGCCGATGTTCTTGTAGTAGCGCGGGAGCGCAGAGCACTGTACTAAGCGCTTTGCTGAAGAGTTTCCAGTCCTCTACCAGTCTCGGCTACGGGAGGGAGAGTCAAGCAGAGGCCTGTCCATTCCATTCTTAAATTGGGCAGAGGCTAGCGAGTGGAAGGCCATCTGCTACAAGTCAAAACCCACCCGTGCTGGGCAGCGTCGTCGTCGGAGAGAGTCGAGGACAGAGACTCGACTGTCTTTTAGACTGTGAGCCCACTGTTGGGTAGGGACTGTCTCTATATGTTGCCGACTTGTACTCCCCAAGCGCTTAGTCCAGTGCTCGGCACACAGTAAGCGCTCAATAAATACGACTGATGATGATGACTAGGCAAAAGGAGGCGGTGGTCAACCGCTTTTGGATTTTGACCAGGAAAACTCAATGGATCCACTAACGGAATGATCGCGGGTGGAAGTGGGGCGTTCCGGGAGAGCCGTGTCCGCGGCATCACTGTGGGTTGGGGACGACTCCACGGCATAAAACAAGACGCTCCCAAGAGCTTCGTACGGTGTTCTGCCCACAGTAAATTCTCAATTAATACGATTGATTGATTGATATGCGATGTCAGCCTGCTGTTGCATAGGGACCGTCTCTGTATGTTGCCAACTTGTACTTCCCAAGCGCTTAGTACAGTGCTCTGCACACAGTAAGCGCTCAATAAATACGATTGAATGAACGAATGAATGGAGCCGTGATTAGAACTCAGATCCTTCCGACTCCTAGTCCTGTTTTCTCTCCACTAGACCACGCTGTTTCAATCAATCAATCAATCAATTGTATTTATTGAGCACTTACTGTGTGCAGAGCACTGGACTAAGCACTTGGGAAGTACAAGTTGGCAACATATAGAGACAGTCCCTACCCAACAGTGGACTCACAGTCTAGAAGAGGGAGACAGAGAACAAAACAAAACATATTAACAAAATAAAATAAATAGTATAGATATGTACAAGTAAAATACATAAATAAATAACATCTTCAACATCTTCATGTATTCGGCAGTACCAATATGTTATATGTTGCCAACTTGTACTATATGTTGCCAACTTGTACTATATGTTGCCAACTTGTACTTCCCAAGCGCTTCGTACAGTGCTCTGCACACAGTAAACGTTCAATAAAAACGATTGATTGATTGATTGATTACCAAAAAGTGGCAGAAATGGACTGACCCAAGAATTAAGGCCTGATTTGCATAACCCAGAGATCATTTTCAGATTTGGTTCTTTTCCTTTCCCATTGGTTAGAATTTGCAACTGTAGACTGTAGACTTAATAATAAAATGATGATGGCATTTATTAAGCGCTTACTATGTGCAAAGCATTGTGTTAAAAGCTGGGGAAGTTACAAGGTGATCAGGTCATCCCACGGGGGGCTCACGGTCTTAATCCCCATTTTACAGATGAGGTAACTGAGGCACAGAGAAGTTAAGTGACTTGCCCGAAATCACACAGCTGACAATTGGCAGAGTCAGGATTTGAACCCCTGATCTCTGACTCCAAAGCCTGTGCTCTTTTCCACTGAGCCACGCTGCTTCTCTAATAATGATGGTATTTGTTAAGCACTTACAATGTGTGAAGCACTGTTCTAAGCGCTGAGGAGGTTACAAGGTGATCAGGTCATCCCACAGGGGGCTCACAGTCTTCATCCCCATTTTACAGATGAGGGAACTGAGGCACAGAGAAGTGAAGTGACTTACCCAAAGCCACACAGCTGACAAGTGGTGGAGCCGGGATTAGAACCCAAGGCCTTTGGCTCCCAAGCCCGGGCACTTTCCATTGAGTCATGCTGCTTCCTTTTGAGCTTATTGTGGGCAGGGAATGTGTCTGTTTAATAATAATTATTATTATTATTTTGGTATTTGTTAAGCACTTACTATGTGCCAAGCACTGTTCTAAGCGCTGGGGGAGATACAAGGTTATCAGGTTGTCCCACAAGGGGCTCACAGTCTTAATCCCCGTTTTCCAGATGAGGGAACTGAGGCACAGAGAAGTGAAGTGACTTGCCCAAAGTCACCCAGCTGATAAGCGGCGGAGCCAGGATTAGAACCCATGACCTCTGACTCCCAAGCCCGCACTCCTTCCACTGAGCCACGCTGCTTCTCTAATTATTGTTTATTGTTATGTTGTCCTCTCCCAAGTGCTTAGTACAGTGCTCTGCAGGTACTAAGCACTCAGTAAATACAACTGATTGAAAGTGAGACTTTTCTGTCCTGGTTTAAGTGCAGAGTTTCAGTCAGGAGGCTTTTCCAGGAAAAAGGTTTGCCCGTGGAACATTATTTTAAAGAGCTATGTTTACTCACGGACTTCCGGAGTAATGTTCCCTACCCCAGCTGAGGATGGAGATTCCCCTCGTCTCCTTCTTCCTCTGGGGAATTAAAAGGAGAGAGAAAAGTGAAGGGGAGCTGGAAGAAATTCAGGGCCGAGGAAAATTTGTGAGGACAAAAAGGAGTGCCACAAGAAAGTGAGAGCAGTTAATGATGAAGAAGTTGGTATTGAGGGGGAATTAGTCTATCTGGAGAATCTATCTTTGTCCCCCCACTAGAAGAGAAGCAGCGTGGATCAGTGGAAAGAGCCCGGGCTTTGGAGTCAGAGGTCATGGGTTCAAATCCCGGCTCTGCCAATTGTCAGCTGTGTGACTTTGCTCAAGTCACCTCACTTCTCTGTGCCTCAGTTCCCTCATCTGTAAAATGGGGGTTAAGACTGTGAGCCCCCTGTGGGACAACCTGATCACCTTGTAACCTCCCCAGTGCTTAGAACAGTGCTATGCACATAGTAAGCACTTAATAAATGCCATTATTATTATTATTATTATTATTATTATTATTATTATTATAAGAGCTGTCTGGCCTAGTGGAAATTCAAAGCAGCATGGCCTAGTGGCAAAAACACGGGCTTGGGAATCAGAGGCCGTGGGTTCTAATCCCGGCTTCGACAATTGTCGGCTGTGTGACCTTGGGCAAGTCATTTAACTTCTCTATGCCTCAGTTACCTCGTCTGTACAATGGGGATTGAGATTGTGAGCCCCATGTAGGACAACCTGATTTCCTTGTATTTACCTCAGTGCTTAAAACAGTGAAGAAGAAGAAGAAGAAGAAGCTAGAGAAGCAGCACGTCTTAGTGGAGAGAGCCCGGGTTTTGGAGTCAGAGGTCATGGGTTCAAATCCCAGCTCTGCCAATTGTCAGCTGTGTGGCTTTGGGCAAGTCACTCAACTTCTCTGTGCCTCAGTTACCTCATCTGTAAAATGGGGATTAAGACTGTGAGCCCCCTGTGGGACAACCTGATCACCTTGTAACCTCCCCAGTGCTTAAAACAGTGCTTTGCACATAGTAAGCGCTTAATAAAATGCCATTATTATTATTATTTTTATTATTGTTATTATTAACAGTGCTTGGCACATAGTAAGCGCTTAACAAATACCATAATTATTGTTATTATTAATAGAAGACCAGGGTTCTAATCCCAGATCTGCTGCTTACTTTTTTAAAAAAAAATATGTGGTAGAGAAGCAACATTGCACAGTGGATAGAGCGTGGGCCTGAGAGTGAGAAGATCATAGGTTCTAATCCCGGCTCTGCCAGTTGCCTGCTGTGTGACCTTGGGCAAGTCACTTCACTTCTCTGTGCCTCAGTTCCCTCATCTGTAAAATGGGGATTAAGACTGTGAGCCCCCCGTGGGACAACCTGATCACCTTGTAACCTCCCCAGCGCTTAGAACGGTGCTTTGCACATAGTAAGCACTTAATAAATGCCATCATCATCATCGTTATTATTATTATTATTATTATTATTATTATTATCTGTAAAATGGGGATTGAGACTTTGAGCCCCACATGAGACAGGGACTGTGTCCAACCCGATTTGCTGGTATCCACCCCAGTACTTAGTACAGTGCTTGGTACATAGTAAGTGCTTAACCAATACCATTATTATTATTAGTTTTAAAAGATCACTTGCTAAGTGCCTACGTTGTGCTAGGCAATGTACTGAGGGCTGGGATAGATATAAAATAATCAGGTTGAATATAGTCCCCTGTCCAACCTGGGGTTTGTAGTATGAGTTGGAGAGAGAAGGATTTAATCCCCATTTTATAGATGAGGTAACTGAGGCACGGGGAAGTCAATCAATCAATCAATCAACCAATCGTATTTATTGAGCGCTTACTGTGTGCAAAGCACTGTACTAAGCGCTTGGGAAGTACAAGTTGGAAACATATAGAGACAGTCCCTACCCAACAGTGGGCTCACAGTCTAAAAGGGGGAGACAGAGAACAAAACCAAACATACTAACGAAATAAAATAAATAGAATAGATATGTTCAAGTAAAATAAATAAACAGAGTAATAAATATGTACAAACATATATATATATATGCAGGTGCTGTGGGGAAGGGAAGGAGGTAAGATGGGGGGGCAAGTCAAGTGGCTTGCCCAAGGTCACACTGCAGACGAGTGGCAGAATCTCACTGAACTTCTCTGGGCCTTAGTTTCCTTTTCTCTAAAATGCAGATTTAAGGCCCGTTCCCCTGTGATCCCTCCAAGTTAGACTGAGAGCTGAATCTGGGACAGAGTGTTCGACCTAATTAACTTGTACCTGTCCCAGTGCTTAGAAGAGTGTTTGACGCATAGTAAGTGCTTTAACAAATACCATGATAATAATAATAGTACTGATAATAACCACCATTCGTAGTGTAACTAGTGAGTATAGCTACTATTCTATTTGTTCTGACGATTTTGACACCTGTCTACGTGTTCTGTTTTGTTGTCTGCCTCCCCCTTCCAGACTGTGAGCCCGTTGTCGGGTAGGGACCATCTCTATATGTTGCCAACTTGTACTTCCCAAGCGCTTAGTACGTGCTCTGCACACAGTAAGCGCTCAATAAATACGATTGAATGAATGAATGAATAATAGAAAAGCAATGAAATCCACAAATAAGAGCCTCTATTTAACCTCTTCGCTCACCAAGTGGCCTCTTCTAAGCCAGACATTCACTCCTGGGTTCCTCAGATATTTGAGGAGGCTCTGACATTTATAGAACTAAAGGGTTACTCAGTAGCATTTGTAGGAAACTTCCAACAAAACCCAACCCCGGTCATGAATATCGATGACTGGAGTGAATTAATTATGTTATTCTGACGTCACATTTTTTCCTCCATTTAGATCCCGCCATAAGCTCATCTGGGCAGGGAATGAGTCTGTTTATTGTTGTATTGAATTCTCCCAAGCGCTTGGTACAGTGCTCTGCACACAGTAAGCGCTCAATAAATACAATCAAATGAATGAATGATCCAAGATCTGCTAACTAGTCTTGGTATTTGCCTTGAGTTTCACCTTTCCTTCCTGCCCTTCTGGCATTCTAGTAGAAACTAATTAGAGGTGAAACTTGAGTGAAATATAAGGAAGAGAAAAAGGCAAGGCCTCAGATAATCCACATTCCTCTCGACCTGCTTTTTTTTTTTTTCTTTCCATATTTCCTTTTAGGCTACTTCCTTATAGTCAGAAAGGAAACTGATTTCACCCATGGTTTCCAGAATCTAAATATGCATTTTCTAATGCAGATATCCCCAGGATAATTCCTCTGGGTGGGTCTTAAACGCTCCCGAAGAGGAAAGGGATCTTCCAAAATGAATATATTGTCCCTTAGAGACCCCCAGAACGGAGTCAATCCAGCCATTCTGTGGTTGGAATGAGAGCGATTTAAAGGATTTGTGTGACGGTGGTGTGGCCAGTGCGGTTGATGGATAATAATAATCTTCCAGTGAGAAAAATTCTCCTGCGGGTAAATCAGCTAGCCATTTGTTTTTATTCCAGGTCTTGATCCCGCGGGCCCCTTGTTTAATGGGAAACCTCCAGAGGACAGATTAGATCCCACGGATGCGCAGTTTGTTGACGTCATACATTCCGATACTGATGGTAAACAGTTACACTTTTTCGCTTATCTGGTGGCGGTGAAGATAAACTTGAAGATGCTTAAAGCCAGAGGGCAGGAGTAGATTGGAAAGGCCATCGTGGGAAGACTCAGGGATTATGTAGTCTAAGATGGGTTCGGATGGAATCATTTCGAATAATAATAATAATAATAATGATAATAATGGCATTTGTTAAGTGCTTACTATGTGCAAAGCACTGTTCTAGGCGCTGGGGAGGTTACAAGGTGATCAGGTTGTCCCACGGAGGGGGCTCACAGGCTTCATCCCCATTTTACAGATGAGGTAACCGAGGCCCAGAGAAGTGAAGCGACTTGCCCAAAGTCACACAGCTGACAATTGGCGGAGCCGGGATTCGAACCCACGACCTCCGACTCCAAAGCCCGGGCTCTTTCCACTGAGCCCCGCTGCTTCTATTATTATTAAGGCGCTTCTTAAGTGCTTACTGTGGGCCAAGCACTTTTCTAAGCGCTGGAGTAGGTGCAAGTTAATCAGGTTGGGCACAGGCCCTGTCCCACATGGGGCTCACACTCTTAATCCCCATTTTACAGATGAGGTAACCAAGGCACAGAAAAGTTCATTCGTTCATTCATTCAGTCGTATTGAGCGCTTACTGTGTGCAAAGCACTGTACTAAGCACTTGGAAGAGTGCGCTATAAAAACCAACAGACACGTTCCTGCCCACAGTGAGCTCGCAGTCTAGCGGGGGAGACAGATATTAATATTAATAAATAAATAAATTGCAGACATATACATCTACGTACTGTGGGGTTGGGAGGGAGGATGAATGAAGGAGAAGTGAAGTGACTCACCCAAGGTCACACAGCAGAGAAGTGGCGGAGCCTTCTGATTCCCGGGCCCAGGCTCTAACCACTGCGCTGTGGGCAGGGAATGTGTATTGTACTCTCCCAAGTGCTTAGTAGTGTGCTCTGCACACAGTAAGCGCTCAATGAACATGACTGATGGATTGATGGAGGACAGGGACTTTGATCTGTTTATATCAATCAATCAATCAATCGTATTTATTGAGCGTTTACTGTGTGCAGAGCACTATACTAAGCGCTTGGGAAGTCCAAGTCGGCAACATCTAGAGACGGTCCCTACCCAACAGTGGGCTCACAGTCTAGAAGGGGGAGACAGAGAACAAAACCAAACATGCTAACAAAATAAATAGAATAATGTACAAGTAAAATAAATAAATAAATAGAGTAATAAATATGTACAAGCATATATACTCCTTTATAGTATATCTTCCCCAGTGCTTAGCACAGTGCGGGCACATAGAAAGTGCTTAATGTGCTCTGCACACAGTAAGCGCTCAATAAATATGATTGAATGAATGAATGAATGAATGGTGCCCTGCGCACAGTAAGTGCTCAATGAATACAATTGATTTATTGATTGTTTGATGTGTTATAACTCTCCAGTATTGCTGTCAGGAATGAAGCTAAGACAGTCAATGTCATTAAATAATGCCAATAATAATAACGTAATAATAAAGTAATAATAAATAATACATAAATAATAAATAATTAAATAATAAAGCCATAACACCATCACACCCACACCTACCCAGTAGTTGTACCCACAGTTAACACCACTGTTAAGGATTAGTAGCTCATTATTGTTGCCAACTTGTACTTCCCAAGCGCTTAGTACAGTGCTCTGCACACAGTAAGTGCTCAATAAATATGATTGAATGAATGAATGAATGAATTAAATAAATATATATATAGGTTTATATATTTATTTATATAGATGAAACTGGAAGATTCTACACCCAGTCCTCGGAGCGTAGCCCTTCTGGGCTAATCAGGAGCACCAAAGGGCAAGGATAGAAAAATCCATCTAGATCCCTCAGATAGAGTCGGTAAAAACTGAAATCTCTTGATGCCGTTTTTCTTTTTTTAAAAAAAATTCATGGTATTTGTTAAATCAATCGTATTTATTTATTGAGCGCTAACTGTGTGCAGAGCCCTGTACTAAGCGCTTGGGAAGTACAAGTTGGCAACATATCATCATCATTATCATCATCAATCGTATTTATTTAGCGCTTACTGTGTGCAGAGCACTGTACTAAGCGCTTGGGAAGTACAAGTTGGCAACATATAGAGACAGTCCCTACCCAACAGTGGGCTCAAGCGCTTACTATGTGCCAAGTGCTTAGTACAGTGCTCTGCACACAGTAAGCGCTCAATAAATACGATTGAATGAATGTGCCGGGCACTGTACTAATCACTGGGGTAGACACCAGCTAATCAGTTAGGACACTGGTCCACGTCCCTCATGGGGCTCACAGTGTTACTCTACATCTTACAACTGAGGTTCAGAGGACGGGAAGTGGGTTCGAATCCCTGCTCTGCCACTTGTCAGCTGTGTGACTGGAATGCCCTCCCTCCGCCCATCCGCCAAGCTAGCTCTCTTCCTCCTTTCAAGGCCCTGCTGAGAGCTCACCTCCTCCAGGAGGCCTTCCCAGACTGAGCCCCTTCCTTCCTCTCCCCCTCGTCCCCCTCTCCATCCCCCCATCTTACCTCCTTCCCTTCCCCACAGCACCTGTATATATGTACATATGTTTGTACATATTTTTTTTACTCTATTTATTTATCTATTCATTTTATTTGTACATATCTATTCTATTTATTTTATTTTGTTAGTATGTTTGGTTTTGTTCTCTGTCTCCCCCTTTTAGACTGTGAGCCCACTGTTGGGTAGGGACTGTCTCTATATGTTGCCAATTTGTACTTCCCAAGCGCTTAGTACAGTGCTCTGCACATAATAAGCGCTCAATAAATACGATGATGATGATGATGATGATGATGATGGGCAAGTCATTTCACTTCTCTGCGCCTCAGTTAGCTCATCTGTAAAATGGGGATGAAGACTGTGAGCCCCCAGTGGGACAACCTGATCACCTTGTAACCTCTCCAGCGCTTAGAACAGTGCTTTGCACATAGTAAGTGCTTAATAAATGCCATTATTATTATTATTATCATTATTATTATTATTATTATTACCCAAGGTCACTCAGCACACTAATGGCAGAGCTATGATTCGAACCCAGGTACTTCTGATTCCCAGGCCCGTGTTCTAGCCACTAGGCCACACTGGTTCCCAGGGTCGAGGCTTCCAAGACCTTGGATCTTGCTTACCACCATCCCGACCGGATTTGTGTTTCCTGGTGAAGAATTAATACCTGCCTCTTCCCTAAAAAAACTATATTCATCACTCACAGTGTTGGCCCAGCCTGGGAACATTCCTGATCCTTCAAACAACATGGCCTTGTGGAAAGAGCCCGGGCTTGAGAGTCCAGAGGCCTGGTTTCTAATCAATCAATCAATCATATTTATTGAGCGCTTACTGTGTGCAGAGCACTGTACTAAGCGCTTGGGAAGTACAAGTTGGCAACATAGAGAGACGGTCCCTACCCCACAGTAATCCAGAGAAGCAGCGTGGCTCAGTGGAAAGAGCACGGGCTTTGGAGTCAGAGGTCATGGGTTCGAATCCTCCTGAATCCCAGGACTGTGCTCTATCTACTACACCATGCTGCTTGTCAGTACCCTAAAGCTGATGGGCAGGGGTTTCTGCTTAAAGCAGTGTGTTTCAGTGGAAAGAGCACGGGCTTTGGAGTCAGAGGTCATGGGTTTGAATCCCAGCTCCGCCACATGTCTGCTGTGTGACCTGGGGCGAGTCACTTAACTTCTCTGAGCCTCAGTTACCTCATCTGTAAAATGGGGATTAAGATTGTGAGCCCCACGTGGGGCAACTTGATCACCTTGCATCCCCCCCAGCGCTTAGAACAGTGTTCTGCACATAGTAAGCGCTTAACAAATGCTATTATTATTATTATTATTATTATTATTATTATTATTATCATTATTATTATTATTATCCCCAATCTGCCACTTGCCTGCTGGATGACCTTGGGCAAGTCACTTAAATTCTCTGAGCCCCAGTTACCTCACCTGTAAAATGGGGATTAAGATTGTGAACCCCACGTGGGGCAACTTGATCACCTTGCATCCCCCCCAGCGCTTAGAACAGTGCTCTGCACATAGTAAGTGCTTAACAAATGCCATTATTATTATTATTATTATTATTATTATTATTATTATTATTATCTCCAATCTGCCACTTGCCTGCTGGGTGACCCTGGGCAAGTCACTTAACTTCTCTAGGCCTTGGTTTCCCACTCTGAAAAATGGGGCTGAAATACTTGTTGCCATTGTATTTATATCTCTGCCGTTGTACCTAAGTTTTTTTGTTCTAGACTGTAAGCCCACTCTTCTAGACTGTGAGCCCACTGTTGGGTAGGGACTGTCTCTACATGTTGCCAGCTTGTACTTCCCAAGCGCTTAGTACAGTGCTCTGCACACAGTAAGCGCTCAATAAATACGACTGAATGAATGAATGAATCTAGCAGACACGTGGCAGAGCAGGATTAGAACCCCCCTCCTCCCCCTCCCCATCCCCCCTGCCTTACCTCCTTCCCCTCCCCACAGCATCTGTATATATGTATATATGTCTGCAGGTATTTATTTATTTATTTATTTATTTATTTATTTATTTATTTATTTATTTATTTTATTTGTACATATTTATTCCATTTATTTTATTTTGTTAATATGTTTTGTTCTGTTGTCTGTCTCCCCCTTCTAGACTGTGGGCCCACTGTTGGGTAGGGACCGTCTCTATATGTTGCCAACTTGTACTTCCCAAGAGCTTAGTACAGTGCTCTGCACACAGTAAGCGCTCAATAAATACAATTGAATGAAGGAATGAATGAACCCACATCTTCTGACTTTCAGGCCCTTTCTCCTTTCATTAGACCATGCTGCTCCTTTTTTTTTAAAACGGAGTTTTAGAGCCTGGTCTATGTAACATAATTGGTCCCAGGCATCCAAAACACTGAAATTCCCAAAGAATAGATAATGCTCCATTATATTTAGGCCAAGGTTGGGCCCAGGACATTAATGGCCGAGTGCGTTTCTGACACACATTCATTCACTGATTCAGTCATATTTATCGAGCGCTTACTGTGAGCAGAGCACTGTACTAAGCGCTTGGGAAGTACAAGTCGGCAACATATAGAGACGGTCCCTACCCAACAACGGGGTACAATCCACGATAACAAGGAATGTGCTGAGGCTGTTTCAGAGAAGGTGAAGGGCTGAGGACTTCTTCAATCTTTCTCCCTCATTCGGTGAAAGTAAACATGGTAGCTGGTTCCCAGAAAGTGAGAAGCAGAACAGTAAGGATTAGAGATCTTTGCGGCTGCGGGAGAAAATATTAGACTGACATTTCTCACCCAGAGACCTGTTTTTGCCCGGTGATAGTCACCTCCATCAAATGCTAATCCCCAGTAGCGAAGTTCATGGCGACCCTCTGTTAACGGTGGAATTTAGAGAGGAAAGACGCGGCAACTCAAAACGATTTGGACCCCCTGCCAAAAAAACTTTCTAAATTAGCTTCAAAAAATTAGGTGGAGGGGATAAATTTAAAGTTCAAAGTTCCAGGTAGGACGATTTTTGCTCAGTATTCTTCATCAGTCCACATACATCATCATCATCATCATCAATCGTATTTATTGAGCGCTTGCTGTGTGCAGAGCACTGTACTAAGCGCTTGGGAAGTACAAATTGGCAACATATAGAGACAGTCCCTACCCAACAGTGGGCTCACAGTCTAAAAGGGGGAGACAGAGAACAAAACCAAACATACTAACAAAATAAAATAAATAGAATAGATATGTACAACTAAAATAAATAGAGTAATAAATATGTACAAACATATATACATATATACAGGTATACACTATTAAGACAGAATTTTACTACTTTAATTAGCCTTTTGTATTATTTTCCTGGCTGTGGTTTAAATCCCCATAATATATGATTACCACATCTATTTTTATTATTTCCTGCAATGCTACATTTTCGTTCAAGACCATTGACAAGGAAGTTAAATTCACCCTCATCAAATGCTCATAGCATACCCAAAAAATTTAGCCTCTCCTACCCTGAAACTTGTTTTCACGCCTATAGAATTCTCCTTAATAGTCAAAGATGCTGCTGAAGGTGAAATTCAGCTGTGAATACCTGTGCATCTGAAAAGGCCCAGTCCTAAGCTGGTTGTGGGCAGGAAATGTGTCTGTTTATTGTTATTTCGCACTCTCCCAAGTGCTCAGTACAGTGCTCTGCACATAGTTAAGAGTTCAATAAATCTGATTGAGTGAAAGAATGAATTATGCACACAAAAAAGCTGTCCCTTGGTATGTGGTCATGTTTGATGTTTGCGGTGCCTAGCATGGTTTTCTCTTTTACCTTCTTGTCTTCGGTTCTTTATGAAGCTTTTAAGCAAGGGCTCTTTTCTGGATAACAATGTGATGGACCTTCTCTATATGTTGCCAACTTGTACTTCCCAAGCGCTTAGTACAGTGCTCTGCACACAGTAAGCGCTCAATAAATACGATTGAATGAATGAATGCTTCTCCTCCCCTCCCCATCTACTCCCTCCCTCTGCTCTACCCCCCTCTCCGCCCCACGACGCTTGTGTACATATCTATTATTCTATTGATTTTATTAATGATGTGTATATTTCTACCAGCGTGGCTCAGTGGAAAGAGCCCGGGCTTGGGAGTCAGAGGTCGTGGGTTCTAATCCCGCCTCTGCCACTTGTCTGCTGTGTGACTTTGGGCAAGTCACTTCACTTCTCTGGGCCTCAGTTCCCTCATCTGCAAAATGGGGATGAAGACTGTGAGCCCCATGTGGGACACCCTGATGACCTTGTATGCCCCCAGCGCTTAGAACAGTGCTTGGCACATTGCAAGCACATAGCAAATGCCATCATCATCTATAATTCTATTTATTTATATTGACGCTATTGATGCCTGTCTACTTGTTTTGTGGTCTGTCTCCCCCGCTCTTAGACTGGGAGCCCGTTGTTGGGTAGGGATTGTCTCTATTTGTTGCCGAATTGTGCTTTCCAAGTGCTTAGTCCAGTGCTCTGCACACAGTAGATGCTCAATAAATACGATTGGATGAATAAATGAATGAATGTTCAGATCGGGGTTGCATTATTGAAAGGTCAGGCCTAGGGTTTACCAGTTTTAAGAAGACCCCGTGTGATCGGCAATGCAGATGACATCACACACACACACACACTACTGTGTCTTCCCCAATTAAGCCATCTTTTCCCCTATTGTCTCTCCCTTCCGTATCACTTATCCACTTGGATCTGTACCCACTATTCACCCCACCATCGGCCCCGCAACACTCAAGTCCAGATCTAAAATTTAGTTTAATGCCTGTTTCCCCCTCTAGACTGTAAGCTCCTTCTGGGCAGGGAACATGTCTACCAACTGACAGCACGGACTTGTGAGTCAGGGATCATTGGGTTCTAATCCCCTCTCCACCCCTTGTCAGCTGTGTGACTTTGGGTAAGTCATTTCACTTCTCTGAGCCTCAATTACCTCATCTGTAAAATGGGGATTAAGACTGCCAGCCCCACGTGGGCAACCTGATTTCCTTGTATCTCCCCCAGCTCTTAGAACGGTGCTTGGCACCTAGTAAGCGCTTAACAAATACCATCATCCTTATTATTATTGTATTGTATTATTATTATGGTATTGCATTGTATTGTATTGTATTTTGTATTGTATTGTATTTTGTATTGTACTGTTCTCTCCCAAGTGCTTTTCTAAATTTCTCTATGGTATTCGTTAAGCACTCCCCATATGCCGGGCACTGTACTAAGCACTGGGGAGGATACAAATTACTCAGGTTAGACATAGTCCATGCCCTAGATGGGGCTCATAGTTTGCTTCCCTGTTTTACAGATTCTTCATTTTACAGATTTTGCAGCTGAGGTAACGGAGGCACAGAGAAGTGAAGCGACTTGCCCAAGGTCACCCAGTAGACCAACGGTGGAGCCGGGATTAGAACGCAGGTCCTTCAGACTTCCATAGCCAGGGTCTAGCCACTCAACCACGTTGCTTCAATAAGCTGCTTCAGAGGTTAGTACAAAACTCTGCAGGGAGTAAGCGCTCAATAAATACCATTGATGATGATGATGATGATGATTATGGTTATTATTTTGGTATTTGTTAAGCACTTACTATGTGCCAAGCACTTTTCTAAGCGCTGATTGAGTAGGGAGGAAGTACCAGGGCAGAGGGAAGATGTGAGCAAAGGATTGTTGGTCAGAGAGAAGAGGTACGGTGAATAAATTAGCGTGAGAGTGTCCCGTAATTTAATTTATAGGTCACCACAGAGGTTTCCGAATGCCTCACTTTTATCCTACTTCTCAGGTGCCGTTCATTTTAGTATGACTTGCATTGGAAGTATCAATCAATCAATCAATCAAATTGTATATTTCGAGGGCTTACTGTGTGCAGAGCACTGTGCAAGGTGTTTGGGTGAGTACGAAAATAACAATATGACAGAGTTGGTAGGTGCATGAGATACTTTATTCCAGAGCTAACCTCCTCACCTCCTCCAGCCAGACTTCCCCACACCAAGAACTAAGGCAGTCACGGGATCGGGAGCTGTCCTCTGTTTCTGGTGTGGGAGTCAGAAGGACCCGGGTTCTAATCTCACTCTTCCACTTGTCTGCTGTATAATAATAATAATGATGGCATTTGTTAAGCGCTTACTATGTGCAAAGCACTGTTCTAAGAGCTGGGAGGATACAAGGTGATCAAGTTGTCCCACATGGGACTCACAGTCTTAATCCCCATTTTTACAGATGAGGTAACCGAGGCTCAGAGAAGTTAAGTGATTTGCCCAAGGTCACACAGCAGACTTGTGGTGGAGCCGGGATTAGAACCCATGACCTCTGACTCCAAAGCCCGGGCTCTTTCCACTGAGCCACGCTGTATGACCTTAGGCAAGTCACTTCACTTCCTCTGTGCCTCAGTTACCTCATCTGTAAAATGGGGGTTAAAACTGTGAGCCCTATGGGGGACAAGGACTGCATCTAACCTGATTGACTTTTTTTAATGGCATTTATTAAGCGCTTACTATGTGCAAAGCACTGTTCTAAGCGCTGGGGAGGTTACAAGGTGATTGGGTTGTCCCACAGGGGGCTCACAGTCTTAATCCCCATTTTACAGTTGAGGTAACTGAGGCACAGAGAAGTGAAGTGACTTTCCCTAAGTCACAAAGGTAAGTGGCAGAGTTGGGATTCGAGCCCATGACCTCTGACTCCAAAGCCCGGGCTCTTTCCACTGAGCCACGCTGCTTCTCTACCTTCTACCTTCCACTTCTACCTTCCCCAGCGCTTAGAGCAGTGCCTGACACATAGTAAGCATTTAACAAATACCAACGCTCCACCCCCCCCCAAAAAAAAAACCCAAAATGAGACTTAGGCTAGCTTGAGAAAAACAAGGATTTTAAGCTGAGGTACAGTGGGAGGAGAGAGTGGGTGAATAGGAGGGGGAGAGTTGATTTAATAATAATAATAATAATAATAATTTTGGTATTTGTTAAGCGCTTACTATGTGCCAAGCACTGTTCTAAGTGCTGGGGAGGATACAAGGTGATCAGGTTGTCCTATGTGGGGCTCACAATCAATCCCCACTTTCCAGATGAGGTAACTGAGGCCCAGAGAAGTAAAGTGACTTGCCCAAAGTCACACAGCTGACAAATGGCGGAGCCGGGATTTGAACCCATGACCTCTGACTCCCAAGCCCGGGCTCGTTCCACTGAGCCACGCTGCTTCTCTTATGGTATTTGTTAAACACTTACTATGTTCCAGGCACTGCCCACTGGGGTAGATACCAGAAAATCGGGTTGGATACAGTCCCTGTCCCACATGGGGCCCACAGTCTCAATCCCCATTTTACAAATGAGGGAACTGAGGCACAGAGAAGTGAAGTGACTTGCCCAAAGTGACAGAGCACACAAGCAGCAGAGCCAGAATTAGAACCCAACACCTCCTGAATCCCAGGACCGTGCCCTATCCACTACGCCATGCTGCTTCTCAGTACCCTAAAGCTGATGGACAGGGGTTTCTGCTTAAAACAGCGTGTTTCAGTGGAAAGAGCCCGGGCTTTGGAGTCAGAGGTCATGGGTTCGAATCCCGGCTCCGCCACAGGTCTGCTGTGTGACCTTGGGTGAGTCACTTAACTTCTCTGAGCCTCAGTTACCTCATCTGCCAAATGGGGATTATGACTGCGAGCCCCACGGGGGACAACCTGATCACCTTGTATCCCCCCATTGCTTAGAACGGTGCTTTGCACATAGTAAGTGCTTAATAAATGCCATCATTATTATTATCGTTATTATTAAAGTGGAGAGGAACGGGCAACCATTTGAAGTTAGATGGGAGTGGGGAGATGAGGGCTGAGAAACTTTTAAGAAAAATGATCTGAGCGGCAGAGGAAACTAGGCAAGGCAGTGGATACTGTAATCAAGCCAGAATATGAAAAGTGTCTGGACCTGCATGAAAGCCATTCGGATGGAGAGGAATTCATCATCATCATCATCATCAATCGTATTTATTGAGCACTTACTATGTGCAGAGCACTGTACTAAGCGCTTGGGAAGTACAAGTTGGCAACATATAGAGACAGTCCCTACCCAACGGTGGGCTCACAGTCTAAAAGGGGGAATTGTTGCGGAGGAGGAACTGACAGGATTTGGTGACAGCGTGGAGTCCTTTAGACCTTATGCTATCTGCCCGCCATCTAAAACTCAATATATCCAAGACTGAACTCCTTATCTTCCCTCCCAAACCCTGCCCTCTCCCTGACTTTCCCGTCACTGTAGACGGCACTACCATCCTTCTCTATACGTTTCTCTATATGAACCATCTCTATATGTTGCCAACCTGTACTGCCCAAGCAGTGCTCTGCGCACAGTAAGCGCTCAATAAATGCAGTTGAATGAATGAATGAATGAATTTGTGTCTACCAACTCTCTTCTATCGTGCTTTAGTACAATGCTCCGCACTCAGTAAATTCTCAATAAATACCATTGCTTGATTGATTGGAGGTGGAAAGAGAAGGAGGGGTACGGCTAATGCCAAGGGAGCGCATTTGAGAGATGGGGAGATCAATAATAATAATAATAATAATAATAATGATGGCATTTATTAAGTGCTTACTACATGCAAAGCACTGTTCTAAGCGCTGGGGAGGTTACAAGGCGATCAGGTTGTCCCACGGGGGGCTCACAGTCTTAACTGTGAAGGGGAAGCAGTGTGACTTAGTGGAAAAGCATTTGCCTGGGAGTCGGAAGACCTGGGTTCTCAACCCAACTCTGCCCCTTACCCGCTGTGTGGCCTTGAGCAAGTCACTTAACTTCTCTGTCCCTCAGTTTCCTCAACCATAAAATGAGGATTCAATGCCCGTTCTCTCGCTCGCTCAGACTGCATGCCCCATGTCAATCAATCGTGATCAATCGATTACACTTACCGAGTGCTTCTTGTGTGCGGAGCACTGTAATAATAACAATGATGGTATTTATTAAGCACTTACTATGTGCAAAGCACTGTTCTAAGTGCTGGGGAGGTTACAAGGTGATCAGGTTGTGCCACGGGGAGCTCACAGTTTAAATCCCCATTTTACAGATGAGGGAACTGAGGCCCGGAGAAGTGAAGTGACTTGCCCAAAGTCACACAGCTGACAGTTGGCAGGGCTGGGGAGAGCTCACCTCCTCCAGGAGGCCTTCCCAGACTGAGCCCCTTCCTTCCTCTCCCCCTCGTTCCCCTCTCCATTCCCCCATCTTACCTCCTTCCCTTCCCCACAGCACCTGTATATATGTTTGTACATATTTATTACTCTATTTATTTCTTTATTTTACTTGTACATATCTATTCTATTTATTTTATTTTGTTAGTATGTTTGGTTTTGTTCTCCGTCTCCCCCTTTTAGACTGTGAGCCCACCGTTGGGTAGGGACTGTCTCTAGATGTTGCCAACTTGGACTTCCCAAGCGCTTAGTACAGTGCTCTGCACACAGTAAGCGCTCAATAAATGCGATTGATGATGATGATGCTGATGATGATGACCTCTGACTCCACCTCTTCACTGAGCTGCGGCTGCTTCTTGTACTAAGCGCTAGGGAGAGTACGTTAGAACAGAGTTGGTAGACACAACAACGAGCTTGCAGTCTCGAGGGGGAGCAGACATTAATGTAAATAAATAAATTACAGATATGGACATAAGTGCTGTGGGGAGGGGAGGGTGAGTAAAGGGAGCACAACAGGATGAAGCAGAAGGGAGTGGGAAAAGAGGAAATGAGGTCCTCAGTCAGGAAAAACATCTTGGAGATGTGCCTTCAATAAGGCACGTACGGGAAAGGGACTGTGTCTGACCTGACTGACCTGTATCTATCCCAGCGATTAGAACAGGGCTTGGCATAGAGTGTGTGTTTAACAAATACCATAGGAAAAAAAGAGATTTTGAGAAGGAAACTCAGGAGTTATCCTTCACTCCTCTCTCCCATTCAACCCACGTATTCAGCGTGGCTTAGTGGAAAGAGCCCAGGCTTGGGAATCAGAGGTCGTGGGTTCTAATCCTGATTCTGCACCTGTCAGCTGTGTGACTTTGGGCAAATCACTTCCACTTCTCTGGGCCTCAGTTCCCTCATCTGTAAAATGGGGGTGAAGCCTGTGAGCCCTATGTGGGACACCCTGATTATCTCATATCTACCCCAGTGCTTAGAACAGTGCTAGACACATAGTTAAGCGTTTAATCAATCAATCAATCAATCGATCGTATTTATTGAGCGCTTACTATGTGCAGAGTACTGCCAACATTATTATAATTATTATATTCAGTCCATTGCTAAATCCTGTCATTTCCACCTTTACCACATCGCTAAAATCAGCCCTTTCATCTCCATCCGAGCTGCTACCACATCAATACAATCACTTATCCTAGCCCAGCTTGTAATAATAACAGTTCATAATAATTATGGTACTTGTTAAGTGCTTACTATGTGCCAAGCACTGTACTAAGCTCTGGGATAGATACAGGTTCATCAGGTTGGGCGCAGTCCCTGTCCCACATGGGGCTCACACTCTTAATCCCCATTTTATAGATGAGGTAACTGAGGCCCAGAGAAGTAAAGGGACTTGCCCAAGGTCACACAGCAGACATGTGGAGAAGCCGGAATTAGAACCCGGGTCCTTCTGACTCCTGGTTCTGTGTTCTATCCACTAATCAATCAATCAATCGTATTTATTGAGCGCTTACTGTGTGCAGAGCACTGTACTAAGCGCTTGGGAAGTACAAGTTGGCAACACATAGAGACAGTCCCTACCCAACAGTGGGCTCACAGTCTAAAAGGGGGAGACAGAGAACAAAACCAAACATACTAACAAAATAAAATAAATAGAATAGATATGTACAAGTAAAATAAAGAAATAAATAGAGTAATAAATATGTACAAACATATATAATAATAATAATAATGGCATTTATTAAGCGCTTACTATGTGCGAAGCACTGTTCTGAGCGCTGGACTGTTCTAAGCGCTGGACTGTTCTAAGCGCTGGGCAGGTGCTGTGGGGAAGCACTAAGCACACTGCTTCTCCTTGATTGCCATCTCAGCCTCCTTGCTGACCTCCCAGCCTCCTGTCTCCCCCCTCTCCGGTCTGTACTTCACTCTGCTGCCCAGATCATTTTTCTACAAAAGCGTTCAGTACATGTTTCCCCGCTTAAAACAGTGCTTTGCGCATAGTTAGTGCTTAACAAATACTGAAATTATTATTATTATTATTGTTAAGTGGCAGAGCTGGAATTAGAACTCAGGTCCTCTGACTCTCATTCTTGTGCTCTTTCCGCTAGGCAGATTATAAAATCTTGCCCTGATTTTGCCAGTAAATGGCTTCATATTCAATAGCTCTACTTGCCCTCATGGTGTTTGACTTTGGTGTACTATAAAGAAACATAATGGGACTTTAATGACTTTAATGGGACTTTTAGACTGTGAGCCCACTGTTGGGTAGGGACCGTCTCTATATGTTGCCAACTTGTACTTCCCAAGCGCTTAGTACAGTGCTCTGCACACAGTAAGCGCTCAATAAATATGATTGATTGATTGATTCTCAAGAAATTCCAGTGGTTTCCCATCCACCTCTGCATCAGAAAACATTTCCTCACCATTGGCTTCAAAGCAATCAATCCCCTTGCCCCCTCCTACCTCACTTCACTATTCTCCTGCTACAACCCACACACTTTGCTCCTCTGTTGTTAAACTTCTCACTGTACTTTGATCTCATCTATCTTGCCGCCAATCCCTGGTCCACATCCTGCCTCTGACCTGGAATTCCCTCCCTCTTCAAATAGGACAAAAAATGACTCTTCCCCCATTCAAAGCCTTTTTGAAGGCCCATCTCCTCCCACAGGCCTTCCTTGAATAAGCCCTGCTTTCCTCTTCTACCTCTCCCTTCACCCTGACTTTCTTCCTTATATCATCCCCCCTCCCAACTCCACGGCATTTGTGTCTTGTCTTATGCCGTCGAGTCTACATATCTTTAATTAATTTATTTATATTTAATGGTTGACTCCCCCTCTAGGCTGAAATAATAATAATGGCATTTAAGTGCTTACTATGTGCAGAACACTGTTCTAAGCACTGGGGAGGTTACAAGGTGATCAGGTTGTCCCACTTGGGGCTCACCGTCTTAATCCCCATTTCACAGATGAGGGAACTGAGGCCCAGAGAAGTGAAGTGACTTGCCCAAAGTCACACAGCTGACAACTGGCAGAGCGGGGATTCGAACCCAGGACCTCTGACTCGTGCTCTTTCCACTGAGCCACACTGCTTCTCTACAAGCTCACTGTGGGCAGGGAGTGCGTCTGTTTATTGTTGTATTGTACTCTTCCAAGCTCTAACTCTGCACACAGTAAACCCTCAATAAATACGATTGAATGAAAGAATGAATGAGTTCAATTTTCAGTTCAGAGGCCACTAAACCTGCCAGGCATGTTTTTGTTATTCGCCAAATGGGGTCCACTAAGAGGGACCTTTACTTGGAAGGTCATACCAAGGGAAATGTCTGCTAATTTTGTTATATTGTACTCTCTCAAGCGCTTAGTACAGTGTTCTGTACATAGTAAGTGCTCCGTATAAACCACTGACTGATTTGATTGATCATGGAACCAGGGGAAAGATAGTTCTTTGCCTCCCCACCTGCCAGCTAGGGCAGCGTGGCTCAGTGGAAAGAGCCCGGGCTTTGGAGTCAGAGGTCATGGGTTCAAATCCAGGCTCCGCCACTTGTCAGCTGTGTGACTTTGGGCAAGCCACTTAACTTCTCTGGGGCTCAGTTACCTCATCTGTAAAATGGGGATGAAGACTGTGAGCCCCACGTGGGACAACCTGCTTACCTTGTAACCTCCCCAGAACTTAGAACAGTGATTTGCATATAATAAATGCTGAATAAATGTCATTATTATTATTATTATTAAGCAGCCTGTAGGTCTTTTGGCTTAATAAATGCCATTATTATTATTATTATTATTAAGCACTCTGTAGGTCTTTTGGCCACTGAAGAGACAGTAGCAACTTTTGCTAAGCAACTTTTTGACTCTCCAACAATATTCGGAATGGACATCTCACCCTGAGGGAGAAAGGGGCTAGAAATTCTGTCCTATCATAATTCAGAGTGCATAGTGTGGAAGAGACCGTTTTCTAAGGGTGACCCTCCTATAAATGGAATCTTATACTACTACTACTCATTTTATGAATCAAGCGCCTACTGTGGGCCAAGCATTGTGCCAAGTGCTGGGGTTAATATTAATTGTAGTAATTGTGGTATTCGTTAAGCTATTATTATGAGCCAGGCACTGTACTAAGCACTTTGGTAGTTATAAGTTAATTGGGTTGGACACAGTCCCTGTCCCACATGGGGCTCCCAATCTTAAACCCCATTTTGCAGAAGAGGTAACTGAGGTCCAGAGAAGTGAAGTGACTTGCCCAAGGTCACCCAACAGACAAGTGGTGAAGGTGGGATTAGAACCCAGGTCCTCCCTCCCAGACCCGTGCTCTATCCACCAAGCCACGCTGCTTCTCTGTTGATATAGGGGTTGATGTAGGACTGTCAAATTGGATAAATCATCATCATCATCAATCGTATTTATTGAGCGCTTACTATGTGCAGAGCACTGTACTAAGCGCTTGGGAAGCCCAAATTGGCAACACACAGAGACAGTCCCTACCCAACAGTGGGCTCACAGTACAAAAGGGGGAGACAGAGAACAAAACCAAACATACTAACAAAATAAAATAAATAGAATAGCTATGTACAAGTAAAATAAATAAATAAATAAATAGAGTAATAAATATGTACAAACATATATACATATATACAGGTGCTGTGGGGAAGGGAAGGAGGTAAGAAGGGGGGATGGAGAGGGGGACGAGGGGGAGAGGAAGGAAGGGATTCTTTATAATCACAAAATGGTATAAAGATTTTTTAAGATTGTGAGAAAATCACATTTTAGAAATATCCAAAAAATCTCTTGTTTCAGACCTAGAAAAAATAGCCACATCAGAGTTTTGAAGGAAATACAGGACTTACTGGAAGTAACATTCCCAATAATTATTATTTCAGAATGGGAAAGCTGAGAGGGAAAGCTCCATCTTCAATATAATACAAAATTCCAAGGCCACTAAATACTCAATTTCAAGGTATTTTTCTAGCATAATTCTTTAAAATATCTGATTAGGGTAGACTCAAGAAGTGAGTTCAAGCCCCTGTCCCTAACAGGGCTCACCAAGACATGGAATTATAGCTTTAATTATATTTGTTCTGACGATTTTGACACCTGTCTATATGTTTTGTTTTGTTGTCTGTCTCCCCCTTGTAGACTGTGAGCCCATTGTTGGGTAGGGACCGTCTCTAGATGTTGCCAACTTGTAATAATAATAATAATAATAATGGTATTTGTTAAGTGCTTACTATGTACAAGGCACTGTTCTAAGCACTGGAGGGGATACAAGGTGATCAGGTTGTCTCACAGGGGTCTCACAGTCTTAATCCCCATTTTACAGATGAGGGAACTGAGGCCCAGAGAAGTGAAGTGACTTGCCCATAGTCACACAGCTGACAAGTGGCAGAGCCGGTATTTGAACCCATAATAATAATAATGATGGCATTTATTAAGCACTTACTATGTACAAAGCACTGTTCTAAGCTCTGGGATGGGGGATACAAGGTGATCAGGTTGTCTCACAGGGGGCTCACAGTCTTAATCCCCCTTTTACAGATGAGGGAACTGAGGCCCAGAGAAGTTAAGTGACTTGCCCAAAGTCACACAGCGGACAAGTGGCGGAGCCGGAATTTGAACCCAGGACCTCCGACTCCAAAGCCCGGGTTCTTTCCACTGAGCCACGCTGCTTCTCTACTTCCCAAGCACTTAGTATAGTGCTCTGCACACAGTAAGCGCTCAATACATACAATTGAATGAATGAATCTTGGAATATGAAGATAAACGAAACATGTATGTGCACGCTCACATGTGCACACATATGTATACACACACACACGCACAAATTCAGGCAACTTGGCTAAGTGAGATAAACAAAGAACAGAGTGGATAGAGGAGCAGCGTGGCTCAGTGGAAAGAGCCTGGGCTTTGGAGTCAGAGGTCATGGGTTCGAATTCCGCTCCCCCACATGTCTGCTGTGTGACCTTGGGCAAGTCGCTTAACTTCTCTGAGCCTCAGTTACCTCGTCTGGAAAATGGGGATTAAGACTGTGAGCCCCACGTGGGACAATTTGATCACCTTGTAACCCCCCCAGGGCTTAGAACAGTGCTCTGCACATAGTAAGCGCTTAACAAATGCCATTATTATTATTATTATAAAACCCCAGGTTTTAATCTTGGTTTTTCTGTTCACAAATCATTAAGCTTCTTTGTGCTGTAGTTTCCTCATCTGTAAAGCAAAGGTGATAACAGTGACTTGCTTCAGAGGGAGGAAAGTTTTGGGGTTTATTTTATTTTTTTTCTGAGAAAGAACTTCATTGCCACAAAGCGCTTTGCAAATATCAAGAGCTGTAGTACCAAAATGCCGAATCACGACATCTAACGTTCTTCTGAATATTGAAATGTACTCTTTATCCTTGTAGTGTATACAACTATTTTCAACTAATTATTATTTTCTTCCAGATTCAAATTCCAAGAAATGTCAGTGGCTAGTCACTTTATCCGTAGATTATTTTCTTTTGGGTTTCTTTTCTATTCATTTAATGATTGTATTTTGTATTTTGTTTTTGTTTTTTAGCATTAGGTTTTAGAGAAACATTGGGAAATATAGATTTCTATCCAAATGGAGGATTGGATCAACCTGGATGTCCAAAAACAATATTTTCTGGTAAAGACAGATATTCTTCATTTGGAAAATGATAGTAAAAGTCCACATTAAATAAATTAAAATCAATCAATCAATTGTATTTATTGAGCGCTTACTGTGTGCAGAGCACTGTACTAAGCGCTTGGGAAGTACAAGTTGGCAACATAAAAGCTGGATATTAAGTGAATCTTTCTAGCTGTAAAAAAAGTATCATATTTACAGGTTTTCTCAGAAGCAAAAATGGAAAACAGGAATGGAAAATTTGAAAAAAAAAATAGGTGCCTTTTCATCCTGAGTTTGGGGAGGGGCCTTTTGGGGCAGTTTTCACTCATTTATTCATTTATTGAGTGCTTACTGTGTACAGAGGACTGTATTAAGCGCTTGGGAGAGTACAATACAACAATGAACAGACACATTCCCTGCCCACAATGAGCTTGCCGTCTAGAGGGGGAGATCATCATCAATCGTATTTATTGAGCGCTTACTGTGTGCAGAGCACTGTACTAAGCGCTTGGAAAGTACAAGTTGGTAACATATAGAGACAGTCCCTACCCAACAGTGGGCTCACAGTCTAGAAGGGGGAGACAGAGAACAAAACTAAACATACTAACACAATAAAATAAATAGAATAGATATGTACAAGCAAAATGAATAAATAAATAAATAAATAAATAAACAGCAAATAAATAAATAAATAAATAAATAAATATAAATAAATAAGTAAATAAATTTCAGATATGTACCTAAGAGTTTTGGGAGGGGGGAGGAAAAGAGACTGAGAGAGAGATAGAGAGTCCCAAAGGGAGGAAGAAAGGAACAAGTGCTTAGTACAGTGCTCTGCACACAGTAAGCGCTCAATAAATATGATTGATTGATTGATTGAACAAGACAGCCTAGGGAGGAAGAGGCACCCAGAGGCAAAAGAAGCCCTCGGGAAGAGATAGAGTTATCTGGGCAAGACCACCAACATACTTATTGAGCGCTTAGTACAGTGTCGTGTACACGGTAAGCGCTCCATAAATACAATTGACTGACTGACTGTGTGTAAGGAGCCATGGTGAGTTCAGGAAGGAGCCAAAGTGCCAGGAGAAGCAGTTTGGCTTAGTGAACAGAGCACGGGATTGGGGGTCCAAGGACCTGGGTTCTAATCCCAGCTCTACAACTTGTCTGCTGTGTGAGCTTGGGCAAGTCACTTCACTTCTCTGTGCCTCAGTTACCTCATCTTAAAATGAGGGATTAATAATAATAATAATAATAGCATTTATTAAGCGCTTACTATGTGCAAAGCACTGTTCTAAGCGCTGGGGAGGGTACAAGGTGATCAGGTTGTCCCATGGGGGGGCTCACAGACTTAGTCCCCATTTTACAGATGAGGGAACTGAGGAACAGAGAAGTTAAGTGACTTGCCCAAAGTCACACAGCTGATAATTGGCGGAGCAGATTAAGACTGTGAGCCCCACGTGGGACATGGACTGTGTACAAACTGATCAGCTTGTATCAACCCCAGTGCCTGGCATATAATAAGTACAATTAGTACAGTGCCTGGCATATAATAAGCGCTTAACAACTGGCATAAGAAAATAAAAATAAAAAGAGAAACCTAGCGAAGTCTCTGTGCGTCAGTTCCCTCATCTGGAAAATGGGGATTGAGATTGTGAGCCCCATGTGGGACAGGCACTGATTTTTTTAAAATCCACCCCAGCTCTCAGTACAGTTCCTGGCACATAGTAAGGGCTTAACAAATTCCATAATTGTTATTATTATTATTATTATTACCATTTTTTTAATCAAAATAGGTGGGCAAGGTGATTGAGTGCTTTCAAACAGAGAGAAGCAGCGTGGCTTAGTGTGAAGAGCCCGGGCTTGGGAGTCAGAGGTCATGGGTCCTAATCCCGGCTCTGCCACTTGTCTGCTGTGTGACGTTGGGCAAGTCACTTAACTTCTTTGGGCCTCAGTGTCCTCATCTGTAAAATGGGGATTAAGACTGTGAGCCCCCCGTGGGACAACCTGAGCACCTTGTATCTCCCCCTTCTAAACTGTGAGCCCACTGTTGGGTAGGGACCGTCTCTATATGTTGCCAACTTGTGCTTCCCAAGCGCTCAGTACAGTGCTCTGCACACAGTAAGCGCTCAATAAATATGATTGAATGAATGAATGAATACCCCAGTGCTTAGAACAGTGCTTGGCACATAGTAAGCACTGAACAAATACCATCATCATTATTATTATTTAAACCCAGTGGGAAGACATTTCTGTTTGATGCAGAGGTGGGTGGGTGACCAGTGGAGGTTCTTGAGGATACAGGAAACGTCGATTGAACGTTTCTTCTAAAACAGTGACGTTGAACCGCGGTGAAAAGATTCGTTGCAGAGAAAGTAACAGTAATAGTCCGCTAAAGTATGTTTTTCTTTTTGTAGGATTACAGTATTTTAAGTGCGACCATCAGAGGTCTGTGTACCTGTACCTGTCTTCCTTGAAAAAGCACTGTAACATCACTGCCTACCCCTGTGGTTCCTACAAAGATTATAGGAATGGCAAGTGCTTTAGCTGTGGAGAGGGAGCGAATCAGACATCGTCATGTCCCTTGCTGGGTAAGCGCCCCCGGATGTTAGATTTTGACTAGGTGGCTAAAGTAGTAGTCACCACGCAGATCCACTTATCAGTCATCTTTTCAGGCTTGAGAAGCAGCTTGGCCTAGTGGAAAGCACACCGGCCTGGAAGTTAGAGGACCCAGGTTCTAATCCCAGCTCCGCCACTTGTCTGCTGTGGGACCTTGGACAAGTCACTTCTCTGTGACTCCTCAAAAATCTCCAGTGGCTACCAATCAATCTGCGCATCAGGCAGAAACTCCTCACCCTGGGCTTCAAGGCTGTCCATCCCCTCTCCCCCTCCTACCTCACCTCCCTTCTCTCCTTCTCCAGCCCAGCCCGCACCCTCCGCTCCTCTGCCGCTAATCTCCTCACCGGGCCTCGTTCTCGCCCGTCCCGCCGTCGACCCCCGGCCCACGTCCTCCCGCTGGCCCGGAATGCCCTCCCTCTGCCCATCCGCCAAGCTAGCTCTCTTCCTCCCTTCAAAGCCCTACTGAGAGCTCACCTCCTCCAGGAGGCCTTCCCACACTGAGCCCCTTTCTTCCTCTCCCCCTCGTCCCCCCTCCATCCCCTCATCTTACCTCCTTCCCTTCCCCACAGCGCCTGTATATATGTATATATGTTTGTACATATTTATTACTCTATTTATTTATTTATTTTCTTTGTGCATATCTATTCTATTTATTTTATTTTGTTAGTATGTTTGGTTTGTTCTCTGTCTCCCCCTTTTAGACTGTGAGCCCACTGTTCGGTAGGGACTGTCTCTATATGTTGCCAACTTGTACTTCCCAAGCACTTAGTACAGTACTCTGCACACAGTAAGCGTTCAATAAATACGATTGATTGATTGATTGATTCTCTGTGCCTCAGCTCACTCATCTGCAAAATGGGGATTAAATGTAGGACGTGGGCTGTGTCCAACCTGATTGACTTGTATCTTCTCCAGAGCCTGGCATGTAATAAGTGCTTAAAAAAGAGCATTTTAAAAATGTGGGACCTTGGAAAATTCACTTCTCTGTGCCTCAGTTCACTCAGAATAATAATAATAATGATAATGATGGCATTTATTAAGCACTTACTATGTGCAAAGCACTGTTCTAAGTGCTGGGGAGGTTACCAGGTGATCAGGTTGTCCCACGGGGGGCTCACAGTCTTAATCCCCATTTTACAGATGAGATAACTGAAGCCCAGAGAAGTGAAGTGATTTGCCCAAAGTCACCCAGCTGACAATTGGCAGAGCCAGGATTTGAACCCATGAACTCTGACTCCAAAGCTCGTGCTCTTTCCACTGAGCCACAATGCTTCTCCAAAATGGGGATTAAATGTAGGACATGGTCTGTATTCAACGTGATTGACTTGTATCTTCTCCAGAGCCTGGCATGTAATAAGTGCTTAACAAAGAGCATTTTTTAAAAAAGTCCTTCTTTATCTCACTTTCCTCTTGGGCCTTGCCCTCCTCCCTCCTGAAATGAGCAGAATCTAGGCTACTTTGGCATCACTGCCCCAGTTTCAGCAGAAGCCGGGCGTACCATCCGGAAAATTGTGGGGCACAGCCTGCCTCAGTTAATAATAATAATGATAATAATAATAATAATAATGGCGTTTATTAAGCACTTACTAAGTGCAAAGCACTGTTCTAAGCGCTGGGGAGGTTACAAGGCAATCAGGTTGTCCCACGGGGGGCTCACAGTCAATTCCCATTTTACAGATGAGGGAACTGAGGCCCAGAGAAGTGAAGTGACTTGCCCAAAGTCACACAGCTGACAACTGGCAGAGCTGGGATTTGAACCCACAACCTCTGACTCCAAAACCCGTGCTCTTTCCACTGAGCCACGCTGCTTCTCCTTTGCTTCTCTTCTTCTGCTTCTCAGTTGTAGGATGGGATCAATTAATCAGTGGTATTTATCGAGCGCTTACGCGTGCAGCGCACCGTACTAAGCATCTGGGAGAGTATAATACAGTAGAGTTGGTAATAATAATAATAACTGTGGTATTCGTTAAGCGCTCACTCTGCGTCAGGCACTGTACTAAGCCCAACAAGTAAAGCGAGTTGGGTACAGTCCTTGTCCCACGGGAGGCCCACAGTCTCAATCCCCATTTTATAGATGAGATAACTGAGGCCCAGAGAGGTGAATTGACTTGCCCAAGGTCACACAGCAGGTAAGTGGTGGAGGTAGGATTAGAACCCAGGACTTTCTGATTCCCAGGCCAGTCTGTTCACAAGGAGCTCACCGTCTAGAGGGATGTAATGCTTTGCGCTTTCATCCAGCGCTTAGAACAGTGCTTTGCACATAGTAAGCGCTTAACAAATGCCATTATTATTATTATTATTATCTTTTTGGGGTTGGGGAAGGTAGGCAGTGGGGACGCGGCGGGGGGAATTAATGGTCTCCGGTGAGATGATTCTGGTGTTGTCAACCAGGCGGTTTAAATCACCAAGTCACTGGTGATTGAGACAATCATATATTGTTTTGAGGATTGAAAAAGTGAGAGTGAGTTTCCTTAGTCTGATACTAAAGAACTTAGTAATAATAATTATAATTGTGTCATTTGTAAAGCACTTACTACATGCCGTACATTGTATGAAGTGCTGGGATAATAATAATAATGATGATGGCATTTATTAAGCGCTTACTGTGTGCAGAGCACTGGTCTAAGCGCTGGGGAGGTTACAAGGCGACCAGGTTGTCCCACAGGAGGCTCACCGTCTTAATCCCCATTATACAGATGAGGTCACTGAGGCCCAGAGAAGTGAAGTGACTTGCCCAAAGTCACCCAGCTGAATATTGGCAGAGCTGGGATTTGAACCCATGACCTCTGACTCCAAAGCCCGGGCTCTTTCCACTGAGCCATGAGATAACTGTCGCCCACGTGGGGCACACAGTCTAAGCAGGAGGGAGAACAGGTATCGAATCCTCATTTTGCAGACGAGGGAACCGAGGCACAGAGAAGTGACGTGATTTGTCCGAGGCCACACAGCATTCATTCATTCATTCGTTCATATTTATTAAGCCCTTACTGTGTGCAGAGCACTGTACTAAACTAGACTGTGAGCCCACTGTTGGGTAGGGACCGTCTCTATATGTTGCCAACTTGTACTTCCCAAGCGCTTAGTACAGTGCTCTGCACACAGTAAGCGCTCAATAAATACGATTGAATGAAACACTTGGGAGAGTACAGTGCAACAATAAACAGTGACAATCCCTTCCCACAACGAGCTCACAGTCAAGAGTGGCTTAGTGGAAAGAGCCCAGGCTTGGGAGTCAGAGGTCGTGGGTTCTAATCCTGGATCCGCCCCTTGTCAGCTGTGTGACTTTGGGCAAGTCACTTCACTTCTCTGTGCCTCAGTTACCTCATCTGTAAAATGGGGATGAAGACTGTGAGCCCCACGTGGGACAACCTGATTACCTAGCATTTACCCTGGTACTTAGAACAGTGCTTGGCACATAGCAAGCGCTTAACAAATACCATTATTATTATTACTATTATTATTATTATAGGTGAGGAGACAGACACCAATACAAATAGACATGTGGCGGAGCCAGGATTAGAACCCTGGTCCTCTGAGTCGACTCCAGACTTAGAATAATAACAGAGGATTGTGATCATAATAGAGTTTATCCATAGAACCACAGAATATGGAGAAAACTCAAAAAGCCCTTTTTTAATGGTTGAGTAATCAGAATCTGTGCCTGGCTCTAACAAGGGCTTTTTAGCTGTTCTTTCCATTTGAGCTAAATTCACCCAGACCTTTTTTTGTAATATAAAATACCACTCGACTTCACGGAAACTGATTTTCTGTGGAATAGAGGATGAATGTTGTAGGAATAAAATCAATTATCATTTTGAAGAGGTAAGATTAAAAAAAAGAAATGCATGAGTTGAGGGAGGAGATGATAAAATTCGGTTGTCCCCTTAGTATTATTTTTTCCTAACTTCAATTTTTACACTTTGCATGGGATGTAAAATCAATTCTTATGTAATTTATGGAATAATGCTATGTGCCACTTTTCTAATATACAGGTTACCATGCAGATAAATGGAAAAACTACCTGACACAAAAGAATCCTCCAGAAGCAAAAGCTTTTTTTGATACATCTGATAAAGAGCCATTTTGCAGTGAGTAACTTTTTTCACCTTATCAAACTCTTCCTTGGAAACAATAAACTTTACTCTGTAAACCCCCGTAAGATTTTTGGGATTCAGCATCTTGCTGGAGGCAGAGTGACCATCATTATTCTCCCAAGCGCTTAGTACGGTGCTTTGCACACAGTAAGCGCTCAATAAGTGCTATTGAACGAATGAATGAATATTCATTCTAGAACACTGGCTGTGACCCAATCTAAATACTGAGGGGAGTCGATCAGTTGATGGTATTTATTGAGAAGCAGCGTGGCTCAGTGGAAAGAGCCCGGGCTTTGGAGTCAGAGGTCATGGGTTCAAATTCCGGCTCCACCAATTATCAGTTGTGTGACTTTGGGCAAGTCACTTCTCCGGGCCTCAGTTCCCTCATCGGTAAAATGGGGATTGACTGTGAGCCCCTTGTGGGACAACCTGATTACCTTGTACCACCCCGCAGTGCTTAGAACCGTGCTTTGCACATAGCAAGTGCTTAATAAATGCCATCATTACTATTATTATTATTATTGAGTGCTTACTGTGTGCAGAGCACTGTACTAAGTGCTTGGGAGAGTACAATACAACAATAAACGGATACATTCCCTGCCCACATTCACAATCTAGTGGGGGGAGATTACCTGCTGATATTTTGCTCTCCCTTCCAAAACCAAATGAATCCTTATATTAGGCTTTATGGTCAAAAAATTTGGTGATTGTCCATTTGAAGATTGGTTGTCACCTTTAAGTTGTCCCTAATTAGGTAGGATGGCTCTAAGATTCATTCATTCATTCATTCAATCATATTTTTTGAGCACTTACTGTGTGCAGAGCACTGCACTAAGCACTTGGGAAGTACAAGTTGGCAACATATAGAGATGGTCCCTACCCAACAACGGGCTCACAGTCTAAAAGGGGGAGACGGACGACAAAACAAAAGAGGTGGACATTCATTCATTCAGTCATTCAATCGTATTTATTGAGCACTTACTGTGTGCAGAGCACTGTACTAAGCGCTTGGGAAGTACAACTCGGCAACCTATAGAGATGGTCCCTACCCAACAACGGGCTCACAGTCTAAAAGGGGGAGACGGACGACAAAACAAAACATGTGGACACTCATTCATTCCTTCATTCAGTTGTATTTATTGAGCACTTTCTGTGTAAAAAGCACTGTACTAGGTACCCTAATCCACACCTCCTCCCACCCCCCAAAGAACCTGGAGTAGCAGCCTAGCCTAGAGGATAGAGCACAGGCCTGGGAATTAAAAGGAGCTGTCAGTCAATGATATTTACTGAGCACTTACTGTGTGCAGAATAGTTAAATACAATTGAATGAATGAATGAACATATAGAGACGGTTCCTACCCAACAGCAGGCTCACAGTCTAGAAGGGGGAGACAGACAATGAGACAAAACATATTAACAAAATAAAATGAATAGAATAAATATGTACAAGTAAAATAAATAGAGTAATAAATATGTATAAACATATTTATATATATCCAGGTGCTGTGGGGAGGGGAAGGAGGTAAGACGGGGGGGATGGGGAGGGGGAGGAGGGGAAGAGGAAAGAGGGGGCTCGGTCTTGGAAGACCTCCTGGAGGAGGTGAGCTCTTTGCCACCCCACAGACAACAAAACAAGACATATTAACAGAATAAAATAAACAGAATAAATATGTACAAGTAAAATAAATAGAGTAATAAATGTGTATAAACATATTTATATATTTCCAGGTGCTGTGGGGAGGGGAAGGAGGTAAGGCGGGGGGGGGGGGGATGGGGAGGGGGAGGAGGGGAAGAGGAAGGAGGGGGCCCAGTCTGGGAAGGCCTCCTGGAGGAGGTGAGCTCTTTGCCACCCCAACTCCCAGCCCTATGGCTATATATCCTTGTCTTGCCTTATGCTGTCTCCTACTCACAGCGACGCCATGGACACATCTCTCCCAGAACACCCCGCCCCATCTGCCATTGTTCCGGTAGTGTATTCACACAACTTCTTGGTAAAAATCCAGAAGTGGTTGACCTTTGTCTCCTTCCATGCAGCCAACTTGAGTCTCCACCCTCGACAACCCTCCCAAGCCACTGCTGCCCTGCATAAATGAGCTTTGACTTGTAGCAGATTGCTTTCAATCAATCAATCAATAATAATAATAATAATAATAATGGCATTTATTAAGCACTTACTATGTGCAAAGCACTGTTCTAAGCGCTGGGGAGGTTACAAGGTGATCAGGTTGTCCCACGGGGGGCTCACAGTCTTCATCCCCATTTTACAGATGAGGTAACTGAGGCCCAGAGAAGGTAAGTGACTTGCCCAAAGTCACCCAGCTGACAATTGGCGGAGCCGGGACTTGAACCCGTGACCTCTGACTCCAAAGCCCGGGCTCTTTCCACTGAGCCACGCTGCTTCAATCAATTGTATTTATTGAGCGCTTACTGTGTGCAGAGCACTGGACTAAGCGCTTGGGAAGTACAAGTCGGCAACACATAGAGACAGTCCCTACCCAACAGTGGGCTCACAGTCTAGAAGGGGGAGACAGAGAACAAAACCAAACATAGTAAGAAAATAAAATAAATAGAATAGATATGTACAAGTAAAATAAATAAATAAATAAATAGAGTAATAAATATGTACAAACTTTCCACTGGCTAGCCACTGCTCAGGCTAGGAACGGAATGGGTAGGCCTCTGCTTCACTCTCCCTCCCGTAATCGAGACTAGTAGAGGACTAGAAAGTCTCCAGATGTGACCCTGAGACGGGAGGAGTTATATCCGCATCTGTATTTCATTTAATTTCATTTTATTTAATTTATTCACTTCAGACAGTAACGCCAATCGTGGTGCTGACTGAGCACCCGGTAGGCTCAGGGCGCTATATGTTGCCAACTTGTACTTCCCAAGTGCTTAGTACAGTGCTCTGCACACAGTAAGCGCTCAATAAATATGATTGAATGAATGAAGTAAGCGCTCCATAAATACACTTGATTTATTGATTGCTTATTCACTTGTTGCATGCACTGTCTCATCGGGAACAAGACCAGGAGGGGTGAGACAGAATGAGGAAGACAACTGGCTTCAAAATCAATTTCTTCAAGCAGAGGTGCAGTCCTGGCATCTTCTTGACTGGACTGAAACCTGCCTGATATTTAATACCAGAGACTCCGTCCTCATCATCACCTCATTCCTTCACTGGCCCCTTCCAAATCCATTTGACTTATACTAATAATAACGATGGTATTTGCTAAGCGCTTACTATGTGCAAAGCACTGTTCTAAGCTCTGGGGAGGTTACAAGGTGATCAAGTTGTCCCACGGGGGGCTCACAATCTAAATCCCCGTTTTACAGATGAGGTAACTGAGGCCCAGAGAAGTTAAGCGACTTGCCCAAAGTCACACAGCAGACATGTGGCGGAGTCGGGATTAAAACCCATGATCTCTGACCCCCAAGCCCATGCTCTTTCCACTGAGCCACGCTGCTTCTCATGTAAGCACTTAACAAATACCATATAAAAGGAGTACAGTATCCAAAACCAAAAAGCGAGAGGCAGTGAAAGCAGCGTGGCTCAGTGGAAAAAAGCCCGGGCTTTGGAGTCAGAGGTCATGGGTTCAAATCCTGACTCCGCCACTTGTCAGCTGTGTGACTTTGGGCAAGTCACTTCACTTCTCTGGGCCTCAGTTCCCTCATCTGTAAAATGGGGATGAAGACTGTGAGCCCCACGTGGGAGAACCTCATGACCTTGTATCCCCCCAGTGCTTAGAACAGTGCTTTGCACATAGTAAGCACTTAATAAATGCCATTTAAAAAAAAAAACAGATTCAACTCTTCCCCAATTAAGCATTAGTCCAGCAAAGAATAAACTAAAAGTAATTAATCAATCAATTGTATTTATTAAGCACTTGCTATGTGCAAATCACTGTACTAAGCATTTGGGAGAGCACAACTCAAGTCTGTGAGCCTGTTGTTGGGTAGGGACTGTCTCTATATTTTGCCAACTTGTACTTCCCAAGCGCTTAGTACAGTGCTCTGCACACAGTAAGCGCTCAATAAATATGATTGAATGAATACTAGCAGACATGTTCCTTGCCCACAGCAAGCTTACAGTCCAGAGGGGGAGACAGACATTAATATGAATAAGTAAGTAATTTATAATATGCAATTTAAAGATAAGTACATAAGTGCAGTGGGGTGAGGAAGGGGGCGAATATCAAATATCAAATCAGAAGTGATTCATTCATTCCATTCAATCATATTTATTAAGCACTTACCGTATGCTGGGATTTGAACCCATGACCTCTGACTCCAAAGCCTGGGCTCTTTCCACTGAGCCACGCTGCTTCTCTAATGGTAGACACATTCCCTGCCCACCACGAGCTTACCGTCTAGAGGGTATTCAGTCAGTCAGATAGTCAGTCAGTCATATTTATTGAGCTCTTACTGTGTGCAGAGCACTGAACTGAGCTCTGGGGAGAGTATGGTATAACAATATAACAGACACATTCCCTGCCTACCATGAGTTAGGTGACTCATTGGCACTGTAATAATAATAATTGTGGTATTTCTTAAGCGCTTACTTTGTGCCGGGCAATGTACTAAGCTCTAGGATGGATAGAAGCAAATCCGGTTGGACACAGTCCCTGTCCCACACGAGGTTCACAGTCTCAATCCCCGTTTCACAGATGATTAAACTGAGGCGTACGGTAGTGAAAGTGACTTGCCCAAGACCACACAACAGACAAAGTAGAGGAGCTGGGATTAGAACCCATGACCTTGTGATTCCCAGGCTTGTGCTCTATTCACCAAAACATGCTAAACGCTTGGGAGAGTACAATACAACAATAAACAGATACATTTCCAGCTCACAAAGGGCTGTTTTTTGTCAGTCACCAGTGGGCCATACCCCCAGTTTAGCCATGAGCCCCTAGGCAGGGGTGGGCAGGGGGAAGGGGGATCGACAGGGACAGAGACAGCGCTTAGTACAGTACTCTGCACACACTAAATGCTCAATAAATAGGACTGAATGAATGAATGTCCCACCAAATCATGGGACGGAGGCAGCGGCAACTAGCGGAGTCTGGGCCTGCTACTCAGAGGGGAAATGGGTTAGCTTTCCTCAAAACAATCCTTCAAAATCCTACGGGCCAAACAAAAGATTTTGCGGATTTTGAGTTTTCCATTGCGCATCGTGCTCTGAGCAAAGTAAAAGTGGACAAGCCTGGTCTGTGACCGTGTTATCCTTCTGTTTCTGCAGTGCATCACTACTTCGTCGACATCATCGCCTGGAACAAAAATATCAAGAAGGGCTCCATTACAGTTAAGTTGATAGACAAAGCTGGAAATTCCACAGAATCCAGAATCGACCAGTAAGTTGTAACAACCCAGATCGACTTTGCGGACGGTCCTTTCTCCCATCCGCCCGGGAGAACTCAGTTTAAATTGGCGGGAAGGTAGCCTTTCTTGGGTGCCGGATTTTAAGTGTCTTTTTGCCCTGTAAGAAAATTGCTGTCACCCCCAAAGGGACCCCAGATAACTTGGCTTCTTTAGAAGGTTTTAATCTGCTTCTGGTTAATGTATGCTGTCATAATGGGAAGGGGATTTGAGGTGCATTTTCTTTTTCCGGCAGAACTCCCGCTTATCACGGCCTGACTTAAACTAAGGGCTTTCCTTCAGTTTCGAAACCTAACTCATAATAATAATAATAATGGCATTTGTTAAGCGCTTACTATGTGCAAAGCACTGTTCTAAGCGCTGGGGGGGAATACAATATGATCAGGTTGTCCCACGAGGGGCTCACAGTCGTAATCCCCATTTTACAGATGAGGTAACTGAGGCTCAGAGAAGTTAAGTGACTTGCCCAAGGTCACACAGCAGACATGTGGTGGAGCCAGGATTCGAACCCATGACCTCTGACTCCAAAGCCCGTGCTCTTTCCACTGAGCCATGCTGCTTCTCTAACTCATGATAGGCAGGGAATGTGTCTGTTATATTGTTATATCGTACTCTCCCCAGAGCTCAGTTCAGTGCTCTGCACACAGTAAGAGCTCAATAAATATGACTGACTGACTATCTGACTGATTGAATGCCCTCTAGACGGTAAGCTCGTGGTGGGCAGGGAATGTGTCTACCATTAGAGAAGCAGCGTGGCTCAGTGGAAAGAGCCTGGGCTTTGGAGTCAGAGGTCATGGGTTCAAATCCCAGCTCTGCCAATTGTCAGCTGTGTGACTTTGCTCAAGTCACTTAACTTCTCTGGGCCTCAGTTCCCTCATCTGTAAAATGGGGATTAAGACTGTGAGCCCCCCGTGGGACAACCTGTTCACCTTGTAACTTCCCCAGGGCTTAGAACAGTGCTTTGCAATAGAAAACACTTAATAAATGCCATTATTATTATTATTATTATTATTATCTCTGTTATATGGTACTCTCCCAAGCACTTAGTACAGTAAGTGCTCAGTCAATACAGTGGATTGATTGAATACCCAGTGAAGCAGCATGGCCTAGTGGAAAGAACACCGGTCCGGGAATCAGAGATCTGGGTTCTAATCCTGACTCTGCCACTTGCCTGCTGTGTGACCTTGGGCAAGTCACTTAACTTCTCAGTTCCCTCATCTGTAAAATGGGGATTAAGACCGTGAGCCCTATGTGGGACAGGAACTGCATCCAACCTAATGACCTCATATCTACCCCAGTGCTTAGAATGGTGCTTGACACATTTATTTTGGTAATGATGTGCATCTAGCTTTATTTCTATTTATTCTGAAGACTTGACACCAGCCCACGTTTTGTTTTGTTGTCTGTCTCCCCCTTCTAGAGTATGAGCCTGTTGTTGGGTAGGGACCATCTCTATATGTTGCCAACTTGGACTTCCCAAGTGCTTAGTACAGTGCTCTGCACATGTAAGCACTCAATAAATACGATTGAATGAATGAATGAATACTATTATTGTTATTACCCTCCTGTATTGCATCTCATCTTAAGGAGTTCAGTCTTGGACATATTGAGTTTTAGATGGCGGGCAGACATCCAGATGGAGATGTCTTGAAGGCAGGAGGAGACACGAGCCTGAAGGGAGGGAGAGAGAGCAGGGGCAGAGATGTAGATTTGGGTGTCATCAACGTAGAGATGATAGTTGAAGCTGTAGGAGCGAATGAGTTCACCGAGGGAGTGAGTGTAGATGGAGAACAGAAGGGGACCAAGAACTGACCCTTGAGGAGCCCCTACAGTAAGGGGATGGGAGGGGGAGGAGGAGCCCGCAAAGGAGACCGAGAATGAATGGCCGGAGAGATAAGAGGAGAGCCAGGAGAGGACGGAGTCTTTGAAGCCAAGGTTCAAAGGTGTGGAGGAGAAGGGGATGATTCACAGTGTCGAAGGCAGCTGAGAGGTCGAGGAGGATTAGGATAGAGTAGGAGCCATTGGATTTGGCAAGCAGGATGTCATCGGTGACCTTTGAGAGGGCAGTTTCCGTGGAATGTAGGGGACGGAAGCCAGACTGGAGGGGGTCGAGGAAAGAGTTGGCACTGAGGAATTCGAGGCAGCGCATGTAGACGACGCGTTCAAGGAGTTTGGAAAGGAATGATAGGAGGGAGATAGGGCGATAACTAGAAGGTGAGGTGGGGTCAAGAGAGGGTTTTTTTAGGATGGGGGAGACGTGGGCATGTTTGAAGGCAGAGGGGAAGGAACCATTGGAGAGTGAACAGTTGAAGATGGAAGTTAAGGAGGGGAGGAGGGAAAACTCAATATGTCCAAGACTGAACTCCTTATCTTCCCTCCCAAACCCTGCCCTCTCCCTGACTTTTCCGTCACTGTAGACGGCACTACCATCCTTCCCATCTCACAAGCCCACAACCTTGGTGTCATCCTCGACTCTGCTCTCTCGTTCACCCCTCACAACCAATCCATCACCAAAACCTGTTCTCACCTCTGCAACATCATCAAGATCCGCCCTTTCCTCTCCATCCAAACTGCTACCCTGCTGGTTCAATCTCTCATCATATCCCGACTGGATTACTGCATCGGCCTCCTCTCTGATCTCCCATGCTCCTGTCTCTCCCCGCTTCAGTCTATACTTCACTCTGCTGCCTGGATCATCTTTGTGCAGAAACGCTCTGGGCATGTTACTCCCCTCCTCATAAATCTCCAGTGGCTTGCCTGTCAACCTATGCATCAAGCAAAAACTCGTCACTCTCGGCTTCAGGGATGTCCATCCCCTCGCCCCCTCCTCCCTCACCTCCCTTCTCTCCTTCTCCAGCCCAGCCCGCACCCTCCACTCCTCTGCCGCTGCTAACCTCCTCACTGGGCCTGGTTCTCGCCTGTCCCACTGTCGACCCCTGGCCCATGTCCTCCCCCTGGCCCGGAATGCCCTCCCTCCGCATATCCACCAAGCTAGCTCTCTTCCTCCCTTCAAGGCCCTACTGAGAGCTCACCTCCTCCAGGAGGCCTTCCCACACTGAGCCCCCTACTTCCTCTCCCCCTCCTCCCCTTCACCATTCCCCCCGCCTTACCTCCTTCCCTTCCCCACAGCACCTGCATATATGTATATATGTTTGTACATATTTATTACTCTATTCATTAATTTTACTTGTACATATTTATTCTATTAATTTTATTTTGTTAATATGTTTTGTTTTGTTGTCTACCTCCCCCTTCTAGACTGTGAACCTGCTGTTGGGTAGGGACCATCTCTATATGTTGCCAACTTGTACTTCCCAAGCGCTTAGTACAGTGCTCTGCACACAGTAAGCACTCAATAAATACGATTGAATGAATGAATGAATGAATGAATGAATCTTTTTTGCTATCTTGATATCTCCAGATATTGATTTGATTTCATGTAGTGACACTGTGAATTTTTGTTTCTCTTTAGTCTTACCTTTCCATTGTCTTAGTGTCTCTGATGGCCTTTTCTTTCCCTGATAGTCTTTTTATAACTGCCTGAATCTCTTCCTCCTACACTGAGATCGCTGCATCAATCAGCAGTATTTATTGAGCATTGTAGAGCATTATACCAAATTCTTTGGAGAGTACGATAGAATTAATAATTAATTAATTAATGATGGCATTTATTAAGCAATTACTATGTGCAAACCACTGTTCTAGGCACTGGGGAGGTCACAAGGTGAACAGGTTGTCCCACAGGGGGCTCACAGTCTTAATCCCCATTTTACAGATGAGGTAACTGAGGCACAGAGAAGTTAAGTGACTTGACCAAAGTCACACAGCTGACAAGTGGCGGAGCAGGATTTGAACTCATGACCTCTGACTCCAAAGCCCGGGCTCTTTCCATGATCCACAATGATCTCTTCCCTCAAGGAGATTACATCCTAGTGGAAGAAACAAACATTTAAAATACATTACAGCTTGTTATGAGCAGGGAGAGTGTCTGCCAATTCTGTCGTATTCTACTCTCCCAAGCATTTAGTACAATGCTCTGTACACAGCATGCACTCAATAAATGTCATTAATAATTGATTGATTGGTAGGAGGAAGCCATAGAGTATTTATATACATGTGTATGTCAGAGGGGTTGTGGGTAGCCAGGTTTTTGGAAGATGTGGAAGGTCTGAAGTGACAGTTGTGGGGAAACTCAGGGTGCGGAGATGAGAGATTACTCAGGAAAGGCCTTCCTGAAGAAATGGGATTTCAATCAATCAATCAATCAATCGTATTTATTGAGCGCTTACTGTGTGCAGAGCACTGTACTAAGCGCTTGGGAAATACAAGTTGGCAACATATAGAGACGGTCCCTACTCAACAGTGGGCTCACAGTCTAGAAGGGGGAGACAGAGAACAAAACCAAACATGCTAACAAAATAAATAGAATAATGTACAAGTAAAATAAATAAATAAATAGAGTAATAAATATGTACAAACATATATACATATATACAGGCATAAGAAAGTGGAGCTTTTTAAAAAAGGCCACGCCAGCCACAAACTCATCAATCGATTGCATTTATTGAATGCTTCCTAATTTCAGAAGTGTTAGAAGACGGGGCCCTTCTCAGGGTCGCACTTGGAGAGTTTCCAGTCCTCTACCAGTCTGGGCTTCGGGAGGGAGAGTCAAGCAGAGGTGTATCCCTTCCATTTCTAGCTTGGCCAGTGGCTAGCGAGTGGAAGGCAATCGGCTACAAGTCAAAACTCACCTGTACTGGGCAGCAGCAGCACGGGAGAGAGTCGAGGACTGAAACTCAGGTTTACTGCATGGAAGGAGTCTGGATTTTTACCAAGAAAACTCCATGGATCCACTACCAGAACGATGGCGGATGGCCCAACTGGCCCTACTGAGAGCTCTACTCCTCCAGGAGGCCTTCCCAGACTGAGCCCCTTCCTTCCTCTCCCCCTCATCCCCGCTCCATCCCCCCCATCTTACCTCCTTCCCTTCCCCACAGCACCTGTATATATGTATATATGTTTGTACATATTTGTTACTCTATTTATTTATTTATTTATTTTACTTGTACATATCTATTCTATTTATTTTATTTTGTTAGTATGTTTGGTTTTGTTCTCTGTCTCCCCCCTTTTAGACTGTGAGCCCACTGTTGGGTAGGGACTGTCTCTATATGTTGCCAACTTGTACTTCCCAAGCGCTTAGTACAGTGCTCTGCACACAGTAAGCGCTCAATAAATACGATTGATGATGATGATGATGAAGTGGGGCATCTGGGAGAGATGCTGGGAGAGATGTGATCATGGAGTTGCTCTGGGTCAGGGAAGACTCCACAGCATTAGACAAGACAAGACAAGACAAGAAGATGGGGAGAGTGGTGGTTTTTCACCTGTGAAGGGAGCAAGCACTCAATTAATACCAATCAATCAACAGATGGTATTTATTGAGGGCGTACTGTGTGCAGAGCACTGTCCTAAGTGAATTGGCAAGTACGGTGCAACAGAGTTGGGAGACACACTCCCTGTCCACAAGGAGCTTACAGTCTACAGGAAGGGAGACATTAAAAGTCAGCTGTGTGACTTTGGGCAAGTCACTTAAGACAAGACAAGAAGATGGGGAGAGCGGTGGTTTTTCACCTGTGAAGGGAGTAAGCACTCAACTAATACCAATCAATCAACAGATGGTATTTATTGAGGGCATACTGTGTGCAGAGCACTGTCCTAAGTGAATTGGCAAGTACGGTGCAACAGAGTTGGGAGACACACTCCCTGTCCACAAGGAGCTTACAGTCTACAGGAAGGGAGACATTAAAAGTCAGCTGTGTGACTTTGGGCAAGTCACTCAAGACAAGACAAGACAGGAAGATGGGGAGAGCGGTGGTTTTTCACCTGTGAAGGGAGTAAGCACTCAACTAATACCAATCAATCAACAGATGGTATTTACTGAGGGCGTACTGTGTGCAGAGCACTGTCCTAAGTGAATTGGAGAGTACGATGCAACCGAGTTGGGAGACACACTCCCTGTCCACAAGGAGCTTACAGTCTACAGGAAGGGAGACATTAAAAGTCAGCGGTGTGACTTTGGGCAAGTCACTTAACTCCTCTGTGCCTCGGTTCCCTCATCTGTAAAATGGGGATCGACTGTGAACCCCCCCATGGGGCAACCTGATCACCTTGTAGCCTCCCCAGTGCTTAGAACAGTGCTTTGCACATAGTAAGCACTTAACAAATGCCATTATTATTATTATTATTATTATTAAAAGAAATTATGGATGTGTACATAACTACTGTGGGGTGAGGGCAGGGTGAATATCAAAGGTTTAAAGGGTACAGATCGAAGGGCAAGGATGACTCAGAAGGGAGAGGGATTAAGGGAAATGAAGGCTTAATCGGGGAAGGCTTCTTGGAGGAGATTTTAATAAGACCGTGAAGGTCAGGAGAGTGGGAGTCTGTCATATAATGAAAGGGGAGGGAGTTCCAGGAGCTGGTGTTGGAATTGTAAAACATGCAGGCTGGATTGTAGGAAGTCAGTGAGGTAAGATAAGTGGAAAAGAGCCCGGGCTTGGGAGTCAGAGGACGTGGGTTCTAATCCTGGCTCCGCCACTTGTCTGCTGCGTGACCGTGGGCAAGCCACTTAACTTCTCTGAGCCTCAGTTCCCTCATCTGTAAAATGGGGATTAAGAATGTGAGCCCCACGTGGGACAAACTGATCACCTTGTATCCCCCCCAGTGCTTAGAACAGTGCTTTGCACATAGTAAGCGCTTAACAAATGCCATTATTAATATTATTATTATTGTCTGCTGTGTGACCGTGGGCAAGCCACTTAACTTCTCTATGCTTCAGTCACCTCATCTGTAAAACGGGGAATAAGACTGTGAGCCCCATGACGGACAACCTGATTTCCTTGTACCTACCCCAGCGCTTAGAACAGTGCTTGGCACATAATAAGCACTTAACAAATACTGTAATTATTATTATTATTAGGAAATCAGAATAAGATAGGTGGGGTCGAGCTGACTGAGTGCTTTAAAGCTGGTGGTAAGGAGTTTCTGTTTGATGCAGAGGTGGTTTGTACAGATTTATTACTCTATTTTACTTACTTTATTACTTTATTTTACTTGAGAAGCAGCGTGGCTCAGTGGAAAGAGCCCGGGCTTTGGAGTCAGAGGTCATGGGTTCGAATTCCAGCTCCACCACATGTCTGCTGTGTGACCTTGGGCAAGTCACTTTGCTTCTCTGAGCCTCAGTTACCGCATCTGTAAAATGGGGATGATGACTGTGAGCCCCAAGTTGGACAACCTGATCACCTTGTATCCCCCCCCCGGAGCTTAGAACAGTGCTTTGCACATAGTAAGCGCTTAACAAATGCCATTATTATTATTATTGTACATATTTACTATTCTATTTATTTTGTTACTGATGTGCATTTAGCTTTGATTCTATTTGTTCTGCTGACTTGACACCTGTCCACATGTTTTGTTTTGTTGTCTGTCTCCCCCTTCTAGACTGTGAGCTCCTTGTTGGGTAGGGACTGTCTCTATATGTTGCCGACTTGTACTTCCCAAGCGCTTAGTACAGTGCTCTGCACACAGGAAGTGCTCAATAAATACGATTGAATGAATGAATGAATGATGGGCAACCACCAAGATTTTTGAGTAATGGGATATGTCAGCGGTGTGTTTTTTAGAAAAATGATCCATAAAGCAGAGTGAACTCTGGACTGGACTAAGGAGAGACAGGAGGCAGGGAGGTCAACGAGGCGGTTGATGGGATAGTTAAAGGAAGGCTATGATAAGTACTGGATTATATTTTAAACTTATGTTGGCTAGGGAATGTGTCTACCAACTCTGTTATATTGTAGTCTCCCAAGTGCTTAGTCCAGTGTTCTGCACATGGTAAGCGCTCAATAAATACCACGGATCGATCAGCGTAGCAGCCGTTTCGATGGAGAGGGAAGGGCAGATTTTAGCAATGTTGAAAAGTTAGGACCACAGGAGTTAGTGACAGGTTGAATATGCGGGTTGTGAGTGAGATGAGTCGAGGTTAATGCCAGGGTTATGGGCTTGTGAGACGAGAGATAATGGTGTTGTCTACCGTGAATGTTATCATCATCATCATCAATCGTATTTATTGAGCGCTTACTATGTACAGAGCACTGTACTAAGCGCTTGGGAAGTACAAATTGGCAACATATAGAGACAGTCCCTACCCAACAGTGGGCTCACAGTCTAAAAGGGGGAGACAGAGAACAAAACCAAACATACTAACAAAATAAAATAAATAGACTAGATATGTACAAATAAAATAAATAAATAAATAAATAGAGTAATAAATATGTACAAACATATATATCATTAATTAGTAACGAGGGGAAAGTTACAAAGAGAGGGTTCGGGACCTCCACGTAGAAATGTTCTGCAGGCAAGAGGAGATAGATGTGAGATTGCAGAGAAGGTGAGAGGTTAGGGTTAGTGAGGTAGATTTGGTAGAGGTGGTAGTTCATTCATTCATTCAATAGTATTTATTGAGCACTTACTGTGTGCGGAGCACTGTACTAAGCGTTTGGGAAGTACAAATCAGCAACATCTAGAGACGGTCCCTACCCAACAATGGGCTCACAGTCTAGAAGGGGGAGACAGACAACAAAACAAAACAAGTAGACAGGGGTCAATACCAGCACAAGCAGCGTGGCTCAGTGGAAAGAGCACGGGCTTTGGAGTCAGAGGTCATGGGTTCAAATTCTGGCTCTGCCACTTGTCAGCTGTGTGACTTTGGGCAAGTCATTTATCTTCTTTGGGCCTCAGTTCCCTCATCTGTAAAATGGGGATTAAGACTGGGAGCCCCACGTAGGACAACCTGATCACCTTGTATCCCCCCAGTGCTTAGAACAGTGCTTTACACATAGTAAGCATTTAATAAATGCCATCATTATCATTATTATTACTCTAAAGTACTGAATAGACATAAGCTAATCAGATTGGACACAGTCCACGTCCCACATGGAGGTCACAGCCCCATTTTACAGGTGAGGTAACTAAGGTCCAGAGAAGTTAAGTGACTCACCCCAGGTCACACAGCAGACAAGTGGCAGGGCTGGGATTAGAATCCAGGTCCTTCTGATTCTCAGGCCCGAGCTCTTTCCACCAGGGCAAGCTGCTTCTCAAATAGCCAACCCCAGTTCGGGATTAGTGGAGTCTAACTTTAATGTAGTTGTGCTGTAGTTTTCAAAACCCCTTTTATATGATTTAAAGTGAGGTTGTAACAACCGTTAAGCCGTGATTTCCAACTGCCCTGCTACTCATCGGATGCAGTCACTAATATCTGCCTGTTTTGTCTGCAAGAGCACAAACTGGGCTGTGTACGATTTGTCCCCACAGATAATAATAATAATAATGATGGCATTTGTTAAGCGCTTACTCATGGGTTCAAATCCCGGCTCTGCCAATTGTCAGCTGTGTGACTTTGGGCAAGTCACTTAACTTCTCTGTGCCTCAGTTCCCTCATCTGTAAAATGGGGATTAAGACTGTGAGCCCCCCGTGGGACAACTTGATCACCTTGTAACCTCCCCAGCGCTTAGAACAGTGCTTTGCACATAGTAAGCGCTCAATAAATGCCATTATTATTATTATTATTATATGCCAAGCACTGTTCTAAGCGCTGGGGAGGTTACAAGGTGATCAGCTTGTCCCCCGGGGGGCTTGCAGTCTTAATCTCCATTTTACAGAGGAGGTCACTGAGGCCCAGAGAAGTCAAGTGACTTGCCCAAAGTCACACAGCTGGCAATTGGCGGAGGTGGGATTTGAACCCATGACCTCTGACTCCAAAGCCCGGGCTCTTTCCACTGAGTCAAGCTGCTTCTGTATAATACCTGGAAACTAAAGTCTTTGATATTCTTCATTCATTCATTCTTTCAATCATATTTATTGAGTACTTCTTGTGGGCAGAGCACTGTACTAAGCACTTGGGAGAGTACAATACAAAAATAAACAGACACATTCCCTGCCCATATTGAGCTTACAGTCTACTGGCGGGGAGATAGACATTAATATGAAAAAATGCAGATCTGTACATAAGTACTGTGGGTCTGGGAATGAACCTCCTTCCTTCCCCTCCCCCCCCCCGCCCGCCTCCATCCCCCCCGCCTTACCTCTTTCCCCTCCCCACAGCACCTGTATATATGTATATTTGTATTTATTACTCTATTTATTTATTTATTTAATTTGCACATATTTATTCGATTTATTTCATTTTGTTACTATGTTTTGTTTTGTTCTCTGTCTCCCCCTTCCAGACTGTGAGCCCACTGTTGGGTAGGGACTGTCTCTATATGTTGCCAACCTGTACTTCCCAAGTGCTTAGTACAGTGCTCTGCACACAGTAAGCGCTCAATAAATACGATTGAATGAATGACACAGTACAGTGCTCTGCACACAGTAGGCGCTCAATAAATACGATTGAATGGATGACGCTTAGTACAGTGCTCTGCACACAGTAGTGCTCAGTAAATACGATCGAATGAATTAATCAATCAATCAATCGTATTCATTGAGCATTTACTGTGTGCAGAGCACTGTACTAAGCGCTTGGGAAGTACAAGTTGGCAACATAGAGAGACGGTCCCTACCCAACAGTGGGCTCCAGCAAATCACATTACTAAAACGTCTCAGTGACGATCACTATCTCTTCCTTCCAGTGAGCCTACAAAATTTCAGAAGTATCATCAAGTCAGTCTCCTTGCCAGATTCGATCAAGAGCTCGAAGAAGTGGCCAAGATTTCCTTAGAATTCTCAACCGGAGCATTAATAGGCTCCAGCTGCAAACTCAAGATCCTCCGAATGAGGTTAAGATCAATTGCCCAACCAGAAAAGTAAGTGGCTGATGACTAAGTTTTATGTTTGCTAATCAGACTGTTTCCCCAACTCAGGATAATAATAACGATGGCGTTTATTACGCGCTTACTATGTGCAAAGCACTGTTCTAAGCACTGGGGAGGTTACAAGGTGATCAGGTTGTCCCTCATGGGGCTCACAGATTTAATCCCCATTTTCCAGATGAGGTAACTGAGGCACAGAGAAGTGAAGTGAGCTGCCCAAAGTCACACAGCTGACAACTGGTGGAGCTGGGATTTGAACCCATGACCTCTGACTCCAAAGCCCGGGCTCTTTCCTACTGAGCCACGCTGAGGATGGCACGTGGAGAGTTTCCAGTCCTCTACCAGTCTCGACTATGGGAGGGAGAGTCGAGCAGAGGGCTACCCATTCCCTTCCTAGCTTGGCCAGTGGCTAGCGAGTGGAAGGCAATCGGCCACAAGTCAAAACTCACCCGTGCCGGGCAGCAGTGGCGGGGGAGAGAGTCGAGCGTCGAGACTCGAATTCGCTGCACAGAAGGAGGCAATGGTCAACCGCTTCCACATTTTCACCAGGATTAATCTCCATTTTACAGATGAGGTCATTGAGGCCCAGAGAAGTCAAGTGACTTGCCCAAAGCCACACAGCTGGCAATTGGCGGAGGCGGGATTTGAACCCATGACCTCTGACTCCAAAGCCCAGGCTCTTTCCACTGAGTCATGCTGCTTCTAGATAATGTATGTATAATACCTGGAAACTCCGCGGATCCAGAGAATGATTGCAGATGGAGGTGGGGCGTTCTGGGAGAGATCATCAATCATATTTATTGAGCGCTTACTATGTGCAGAGCACTGTACTAAGCGCTTGGGAAGTACAAATTGGCTACATATAGAGACGGTCCCTACCCAACAGTGGGCTCACAGTCTAAAAGGGGGAGACAGAGAACAAAACCAAACATACTAACAAAATAAAATAAATAGAATAGATATGTACAAATAAAATAAATAAATAAATAGAGTAATAAATATGTACAAACATATATACATATATACAGGTGCTGTGGGGAAGGGAAGGGGGTAAGATGGGGGAATGGAGAGGGGGACGAGCGGGAGAGGAAGGAAAGGGCTCAGTGTGGGAAGGCCTCCTGGAGGAGGTGAGCTCTCAGCAGGGCCTTGAAGGAAGGAAGAGAGCTAGCTTGGCGGATGGGCAGAGATGTGCCCACAGAGTCGCTATGGGTCGGAAATGACTCAACAGCATAAGACAAGATAAATTAGACCATTTATTTTCAAAATCTTGTGCCTCTCCTCATCTGCTTCGAGACATAGTTCTCTAAATTGCACTGTTTATTTTCAAAATCTTGTGTATCTCCTCGTCTGCTTGGAGACATAATTCTCTAAATTAGACTGTTTATTTTCAAAAGCATCATCATCATCAATCGTATTTATTGAGCGCTTACTGTGTGCAGAGCACTGTACTAAGCGCTTGGGAAGTACAAGTTGGCAACATATAGAGACAGTCCCTACCCAACAGTTGGCTTACAGTCTAGAAGGGGGAGACAGAGAACAAAACCAAACATATTAACAAAATAAAATAAATAGAATAGATATGTACAAGTAAAATAAATAGAGTAGTAAATATGTACATACATATATACAGGTGCTGTGGGGAAGGGAAGGAGGTAAGATGGGGGGATGGAGAAGGGGACGAGGGGGAGAGGAAGGAAGGGGCTCAGTCTGGGAAGGCCTCCTGGAGGAGGTGAGCTCTCAGTAGGGCCTTCAAGGGAGGAAGAGAGCTAGCTTGATACCTTGGCAGCATCATCATCAATCGTATTTATTGAGCGCTTACTGTGTGCAGAGCACTGTACTAAGCGCTTGGGAAGTACAAGTTGGCAACACATAGAGACAGCCAAAATCTTGTGTATCTCCTCGTCTGCTTGGAGACATAGTTCTCTAAGAGAAGCAGCGTGGCTAAGTGGAAAGAGCATGGGCTTGAAAGTCGGAGGTCATGGGTTCTAATGATAATGATGGCATTTATTAAGTGCTTACTATGTGCAAAGCACTGTTCTAAGCGCTGGGGGGGGATACAGGGTGATCAGGTTGTCCCACATGGGGCTCACAGTCTTAATCCTCATTTTCCAGATGAGGTAACTGAGGCACAGAGCAGTTAAGTGACTTGCCCCAAATCACACAGCTGACAAGTAGCAGAGCCGGGATTTGAACCCAGCAGGTAAGTGGCAGAGTGGCAGAAGCAGCAGGGCTCAGTGGAAAGAGCCCAGGCTTTGGAGTCAGAGGTCATGAGTTCAAATCCCAGCTCTGCCAGTTGTTAGCTGTGTGACTTTGGGCAATTCACTTCACTTCTCTGCGCCTCAGTTACCTCATCTATAAAATGGGGATTAAGACTGTGAGCTCCCTGTGGGACAACCTGATCATCTTGTAACCTCCCCAGCGCTTAGAACAGTGCTTTGCACGTTGTAAGCGCTTAATAAATGTCGTCATTATTATTATTATTAGAGCCAGAATTAGAACCCAGGTCCTTCTGCCCAGGCCTGTGCTCTACCTACTAGGCTCCACTGCTTCTACTGATTTCATTTCACTCTGAGCTCGAGAGCAGAAACATTGATACCAACTGTATTATAGTTGATAATTTTACAGATGAGGTAACTGAGTCCCAGAGAAGTTCTTCTAGACTGTGATCCCACCGTTGGGTAGGGACCGTCTCTATATGTTGCCAACTTGTACTTCCCAAGCGCTTAGTACAGTGCTCTGCACGCAGTAAGCGCTCAATAAATACGATTGAATGAATGAATGAATAATGCTCTGCACAATGTAAGTGCTCAAATACCATTAATTTATTAGAGCTCTCTGGCCTGGGAGTTAGAAGGACCTGGGTTCTAATCCCAGCTCAGCCACTTGTCTGTTGTGTCACCTTGGGTAAGTCACTTCACTTCTCGGTGCCTCAGCTACCTCATCTGTAAAATGGGAATTGAGATTGTGAGCCCCATATGGGACAGGGACTGTGTCCAACTTGCTTAGCCCGTATCTACCCCAGTGCTTAGAACGGAGTCTGACATGTAGAGAAGCAGTGTGGCTGAGTGGAAGGAGCCTGGGCTTTGGAGTCAGAGGTCATGGGTTCAAATCCCAGCTCCGCCAGTTAATAATGGTATTTGTTAAGTGCTTACTATGTGCAAAGCACAGTTGTCAGCTGTGTGGCTTCAGGCAAGTCACTTCACTCATTTGGGCCTCAGTTCCCTCCTCTATAAAATGGGGATTAAGACTGTGAACCCCCCATGGGACAACTTGATCACCTTGTAACCTCCCCAGCGCTTAGAACAGTGCTTTGCACATAGTAAGCGCTTAATAAATGCCATCATTATTACTACATAGTAGGTGCTTAACAGATATTCCCTCCCACCCCAGACCGTGAGCCCACTGTTGGGTAGGAAATGTCTCTATATGTTGCCAACTTGTACTTCCCAAGCGCTTAGTAAGCACTCAATAAATACGATTGAATGAATAAATGAATATTATTATTGCTGTTATGAGTATCATTATCAGAATTATCATGATTGTATTTGTTCAGTGCTTACTCTGCATCAAGCACTGTTGTAAGGGGTAGAAATGAATCAGTGAGGTCAGACGCAGTCCCTGCCCCACATGGGACTCACAGTCTAAGTAATAATAATAATAATAATGGCATTTGTTAAGCACTTACTATGTGCAAAGCACTGTTCTAAACGCTGGGGGGGATACCAGGTGATCAGGTTGTCCCACGTGGGGCTCACAGTCAATCCCCATTTTACAGATGAGGGAACTGAGGCTCAGAGAAGTGAAGTGACTTGCCTAAGGTCACACAGTAGACATGTGGTGGAGCTGGGATTTGAACCCATGACCTCTGACTCCAAAGCCCGGGCTCGTTCCCACTGAGCCACGCTGCTTCTCTAGGAGGGAGAACTGATACTGAATCCCCATTTTACAGATGAAGAAGCTGAGGCATTGAGCAGTTCAGTAACATGATCAATCAATCAATCAATCGTATTTATTGAGCGCTTACTGTGTGCTGAGCACTGTACTAAGCACTTGGGAAGTACAAGTTGGCAACATATAGAGACGGTGCTTACCCAACTGTGGGCTCACAGTCTAGAAGGGGGAGACAGAGAACAAAACAAAACATATTAACAAAATAAAATAAATGGAATAGATATGTATAAGTAAAATAAATAAATAAATAGAGTAATAAATACATGATGGAAGGTCACATGACAGACAGTGGCAGGGTCGCGACTAGAACCCAGTCCCATGACTCTTAGGCCTGTGCTTTTTTCTTAGGCCATGCTAATGATTAAGTGGCTACTCTGTGAAGAGCACTGTGCCTAGGAAGGAGCTGCATGGCGTAGTAGATAAAGTTCCAGGGAGTCAGAGGTCATGGGTTCTAATTCTGGCTCCACCACGTGTCTGCTGTGCGACCTTGGGCAAGTCACCTCACTCCTCTGTGCCAGAGTTACCTCATCTGTAAAATGGGGATGAAGACTGTGAGCCCCCCGTGGGACAACCCGATCACCTTGTAACCTCCCCAGCACTTCGAACAGTGCTTTGCACATAGTAAGCACTTAATAAATGCTATTATTATTATTATTATTATTATTATTATTATTATTATTATTATTATTATTATTATTCTCTGGCCTCGGTTACCTCATCTGCAAAACGGGGATTGAGAACTACGAGCCCCACGTGGGACAAGGACTGTGTCCAACCCAATTTGCATGTACGATTCATTCATTCATTCATTCATTCATTCATTCGTATTTATTGAGCGCTTACTGTGTGCAGAGCACTGTACTAAGCGCTTGGGAAGTACAAGTCGGCAACATATAGAGACGGTCCCTATCCAACAGTGGGCTCACAGTCTAGAAGGGGGAAACAGACAACAAAATGAGTAGACAGGGGTCAATACCCTCAAAATAAATAGAATTATAGCTATATGCACATGATTAATAAAATAAAATAAGTACCATCCTAGCACTTAGTACAGTGCCTGGCATGTAGGAAGTTCTTAACAAATACCAGAATGATTAAATAGACACATTCATTCATTCAATTGTATTTACTGAGCGCTTACTGTGTGCAGAGCACTGTACTAAGCAAACAAGTAGACAGGGGTCAATACCCTCAAAATAAATAGAATTATAGCTATATGCACATGATTAATAAAATAAAATAAGTACCATCCTAGCACTTAGTACAGTGCCTGGCATGTAGGAAGTTCTTAACAAATACCAGAATGATTAAATAGACACATTCATTCATTCAATTGTATTTACTGAGCGCTTACTGTGTGCAGAGCACTGTACTAAGCAAACAAGTAGACAGGGGTCAATACCCTCAAAATAAATGGAATTATAGCTATATGCACATGATTAACAAAATAAAGTAAGTGCCATCCTAGCACTTAGTACAGTGCCTGGCATGTAGGAAGTTCTTAACAAATACCAGAATGATTAAATACACACATTCATTCATTCAATTGTATTTATTGAGCGCTTACTGTGTGCAGAGCACTGTACTAAGCGCTTGGGAAGTACAAGTTGGCAACATATAGAGACGGTCCCTACCCAACAGCGGGCTCACAGTCTACACACAGGGAGAATTATACACAGCCCACACCCTCAAGAGGCTCAGAGTCTAAGAATAAGGGCTTAGCGCTGGCATATAAAGAATGTTGAAAGATAAGGACAATGATAAATGTGATAACAATAAGGAACTCCAGCTAGAGGAGCAGAGTTTCAAGTTCCTCATGAGTCAGAGTCCAACAGGTGAGGTGGTCAATCAATCAATCAATCGCATTTATTGAGCGCTTACTGTGTGCAGAGCACTGTACTAAGCTCTTGGGAAGTCCAAGTTGGCAACATATAGAGACGGTCCCTACGCAACAGCGGGCTCACAGTCTAGAAGGGGGAGACAGACAACAAAAGAAAACATATTAACAAAATAAAATAAATAGAATAGATAAGTACAAGTAAAATAAATAAATAAACCGAGTAATAAATATGTACAAACGTATATGGTCTGCCCTCCACAACGTCCAGAGTTCAGTCCCAACGAATCTTTCCAGGGTTCGGAATTAAACCAGGAAAACCTTTTCACAGAGCAGATGGCAAACTGGTCCAATTCATTAGAAGTAGCAATCAGCGTAGCGGAAAGCACATGGTCCTGGGAGTTAAAGGATCTGGGTTCTAATCCTGGCTCTGCCGAATGTTAGCTGCGTGACCTTGGGCAAGTCGCTTCACTTCTCTGGGCCTTAGTTCTCCTGTTCTCCCTCCTATTTAGAGCGTGAGCCCCATGTGGGATTGGGACTGTGTCCAACCTAGTTGATTGGGTATCTACCCCAGGGTTTAGAAAGATGTTTGATGCATAATAAGCGCTTAACAAATACCATATTTATTCATTCATTCATTCAATCATATTTATTGAGAGCTCACTGTGTGCAGAGCACTGTACTAAGCGCTTGGGAAGTACAAGTTGGCAACGTACAGAGACGATCCCTACCCAACAGTGGGCTCACAGTCTAGAAGGGGAAGATAGAGAACAAAACAATACATATTTATTTAAGTTGGCAACATATAGAGACGGTCCCTACCCAACAGTGGGCTCACAGTCTGGGAGGAGGAGACAGAGAACAAAACAAAACATATTTATTTATTGAGCATTTACTGTGTGCAGAGCACTGTACTAAGCACTTGGAAAGTACAACTCGGCAACAGATAGAGACAATCCCTATCCAACAACGGACTCACAGTCTAGAAGAACATAAACACAGAGAACAAAACAAAACATATTTATTTAAGTTGGCAACATATAGAGACGGTCCCTACCCAACAGTGGGCTCACAGTCTAGAAGGGGGAGACAGAGAACAAAACCAAACATATTTATTTATTGAGCATTTACTGTGCGCGGAGCACTGTACTAAGTGCTTGGAAAGTATAACTCGGCAACAGATAGAGACAATCCCTACCCAACAACGGATGACTCATAGTCTAGAAGAACACAAACACAGAGAACAAAACAAAACATATTTATTTAAGTTGGCAACATACAGAGACGGTCCCTACCCAACAGTGGGCTCACAGTCTAGAAGGGGGAGACAGAGAACAAAACAAAACATATTTATTTATTGAGCATTTACTGTGTGCAGAGCACTGTACTAAGCTCTTGGAAAGTATAACTCGGCAACAGATAGAGACAATTCCTACCCAACAACGGACTCACAGTCTAGAAGAACATAATGTATGTTTGGTTTTGTTGTCTGTCTCCCCCTTCTAGACTGTGAGCCAACTGTTGGGTAGGGACCGTCTCTATATGTTGCCAACTTGTACTTCCCAAGCGCTTAGTACAGTGCTCTGCACACAGTAAGCGCTCAATAAATACGATTGATTGATTGATTGATTGATTGATAAAAACCCATAAAAACAAAACAAGCAATCAATCCATCATATTTACTGAGTGCTTTCTATGTGCAGAGCACTGTATTAAGAGCTTGGGAGAGTACAATAAAACAGGGTTGGTAGTTATTAAGCTGTTACTGTGGGCTGAGTAATCAATCGATCTTATTTATTTCATATTTAGAGCACTGTAGAAGATGCTAGAAAAGAGCATAGGGATGGGAATTGTTCGTCTATCTCACCACTGACACCTTGCTCACAATTCTGCCTCTAGCCTGGATTGCCTTCCCTCTTCCTAGCTAAAAGATTATTACTCACTCCTCAGCTTCAAAACCTTATTGAAAGCCCAACTCCTCCAAGTGGCCTTCCCTGACTAAGCCCTCATTTCCTCTTTTCCTCTCCCTTCTGTATCACCCTTGTACTTGGATTTGCTCCCTTTATTCACCCCTCCTTCATCCCCACAACACTTATTATTATTATTATTATCCATAATCTGTCCCCCTCTAGACTTGCAAGCTCGTTGTTGGCAGGAAACGGATCTTCTTACTCCATTGTGTTGTTCCCTCCGTCCCCAAGCACTTAGTACAGTACTCTGCACAGCGTAAATGCTCAATAAAAGGCCTGGGAATCATAATCATCATCAATCGTATTTATTGAGCGCTTACTATGTGCAGAGCACTGTGCTAAGAGCTTGGGAAGTACAAATTGGCAACATATAGAGACAGTCCCTACCCAACAATGGGCTCACAGTCTAAAAGGGAATCAGAAGGTCATGGGTTCCAATCCTGACTCCGCAACTTGTCTGCTGTGTGATCTCAAGCTTCAATTCTCTGGGCCTCAGTTACCTCATCTGGTAAGATGGGGATTAAGACTGTTATCATAATAATACTATTGAAAATATAATTGTTATAATAATTCTAGCATAATAATCGTGGTATTTGTTAAGCGCTTACTATGTACGAGGCACTGTTCTATGCACTGGGGTAGATACAAGGTAATCAGGTTGGACACAGTCTCTGTCCCACAAGGGATTTACAGTCTAAGTAGGAGGAAGTGGGGTTTAATTCAATAATCAATCAATCAATCAATCGTATTTATTGAGCGCTTACTGTATGCAGAGCACTGTACTAAGCGCTTGGGAAGTACAAGTTGGCAACATATAGAGACAGTCCCTACCCAACAGTGGGCTCACAGTCTAAAAGCCTAATTCCTACTTTATAGATGAGGAAAATGCTGGGGTTGGTACTAATAAGTATGTAAATGCTAGAGATGGCTAATTATGTTCCTACTTTATAGATAAGGAAAATGCTGGGGTGGGTATTAATAAGTATGTAAATCATCATCATCATCAATCGTATTTATTGAGCACTTACTATGTGCAGAGCACTGTACTAAGAGCTTGGGAAGTACAAATTGGCAACATATAGAGACAGTCCCTACCCAACAGTGGGCTCACAGTCTAAAAAATAGTAAATGCTCTAGTAAATGCTAGTAAATGCTAGTAAATGCATCTCTAGTAAATGCTAGAGATGGCTAATTATGTTTCTACAACTTGGCACGCCAGGATACTCTAAGCTTGTCTTGGGCAGGGAACACGTCTGCCAACTCTCCCAAGCACTTAGTACAGTGCTCTACACATAATAAGTGTTCAATAAATACTAACGATGATGATGAATTAAATGGTAAAAGTATGTTCCCCCTTTTAGACTGTGAGCCCACTGTTGGGTAGGGACTGTCTCTATGTGTTGCCAATTTGTACTTCCCAAGCGCTTAGTACAGCGCTCTGCACACAGTAAGCGCTCAATAAATACGATTGATGATGATGATGATGATGATGATGATGTTGGAGGAGGTGGCTTTCAGGAGAGCGGTGTCTGGTGGATTTAGAGAGGGAAGAAGTTTCAAATGGGGTGAACAGAGAGGTAAGGGGACTAAGATGAGTTTTAGCTATAGCATAAATCCAACGCAGGAGATTTCCACATTAATGATAATGAACAGTTGGGGCGATTAAGCGCTTTCTATATGTCAAACACTGTACTAAGTGCTGGGGCAGATTTCCACATTAATAATAATGAACAGCTGGGACAATTAAGCGCTTTCTATATGTCAAACACCGTACTAAGTGCTGGGGCAGATATAAGATAATCAGATCCCGCAGGATAAGTAGGAGAGAGAACAGGCAGGCATTGCATCCCCATTTTGCAGTTGAAGGAACTGAGTCACAGAGAATAACAATAATAATAATAATAATAATGACATTTGTTAAGCGCTTACTATGTGCAAAGCACTGTTCTAAGCACTGGGGGGATACAAGGTGATCAGGTTGTCCCACGTGGGGCTCACAGTCATCATCCCCATTTTACAGATGAGGGAACTGAGGCTCAGAGAAGTTAAATGACTTGCCCAAGGTCACACAGCAGACAGGTGGCGGAGCCAGGATTCGAACCCATGACCTCAGACTCCAAAGGCCGGGCTCTTTCCACTGAGCCACGCTGCTTCTCCGAGAGGCGAAGAGAAGAAGAGAAGAGAGAAGAGAAGCGAAGTGACTTGCCCAAAGTCGCACAGCAGGTAAGTGGTGGAGCCGGGATTAGAACCCAGGTCCTCTGAATCCCAGGCTCGGGCTCTTTCCACTAGGCTACACTGCTTCCCCATTACTTAGTTTCACAATGCCTAGCTAAGACGTTTCCTCAGATCAGATTGTTTCCCTGTGGCAATGGGAGAGTAAGTAAACACAGTATGTCCGCCTTTTCCTCTTGGAAGTATTCACGGAGACGTAGACATTGAGAAGCAGCGTGGCTCAGTGGAAAGAGCGCGGGTTTAGGAGTCAGAGGTCGTGGGTTCGAGTCCTAGTTCCGCCGCTTAGCAGCTGTGTGACTCGGGGCAAGTCACTTAACTTTTCTGTGCCTCAGTTACCTCATCTGTGAATCAATCAATCGTATTTATTGAGCACTTACTGTGTGCAGAGCGCTGTACTAAGCACTTGGGAAGTACAAGCTGGCAACACATAGAGACAGTCCCTACCCAACAGTGGGCTCACAGTCTAGAAGGGGGAGACAGAGAACAAAACCAAACATACTAACAAAATAAAATAGAATAGATATGTACAAGTAAACTAAATAAATAAATAGAGTAATAAATATCATCATCATCATCATCAATCGTATTTATTGAGCGCTTACTGTGTGCAGAGCACTGTACTAAGCACTTGGGAAGTACAAGCTGGCAACACATAGAGACAGTCCCTACCCAACAGTGGGCTCACAGTCTAAAAGGAGGAGACAGAAAACAAAACCAAACATACTAACAAAATAAAATAAATAGAATAGATATGTACAAGTAAACTAAATAAATAAATAAATAGAGTAATAAATATCATCATCATCATCATCAATCGTATTTACTGAGTGCTTACTGTGTGCAGAGCACTGTACTAAGTGCTTGGGAAGTACAAGCTGGCAACATATAGAGACAGTCCCTACCCAACAGTGGGCTCACAGTCGAGAAGGGGGAGACAGAGAACAAAACCAAACATACTAACAAAATAAAATAAATAGAATAGATATGTACAAGTAAAATAAATAAATGAATAAATAGAGTAATAAATATATACAAACGTATATACATTTATAGAGGTGCTGTGGGGAAGGGAAGGAGGTAAGATGGGGGGATGGAGAGGGGGACGAGGGGGAGAGGAAGGAAGGGGCTCAGTCTGGGAAGGCCTCCTGGAGGAGGTGAAATGGGGATTAAGACTGTGAGCCCCATGTGGGACAACATGATTACCTGATATCTCCTCCAGTACTTAGAGCAATAAGTGCTTAACAAATACCAAAATAATAATAATAATATAAATATTTATTTATATTATATAAATATAATATATTATTATTATTATTATGCATTAACTCCTTGGCCCTGAAGGATTTCCAGCCGTAGGGGTGAAACTATTCCTTCACTCCGCATCTTTGGGGTTAAGACCCTCAGTCTCCTTCATCCCAGATTCCTGAGGTTCTGTTCAGGCATCTAAGAATTCCTAAGCCAGGCTGAAACAATCCCAAATTAGGCCTTCTTGAGCCATTATTTCTTTGAAACCTCCTTCCCACTGCTGAGCCCCAACCTATTCACTATCCCCCTTTTCACACACATATTAAAAAAAAAAGTTGGCACTTAACCGTGGCAATGACTCAACTAAGCGTAAGCCCTACTGTCCAAGTCTGAACTTGATGGGAAATCCAAGAAATTACCTTTCCAAGATATTAAACAAAGCTATATTAAACCAACATTAGGGAAACACCGTGGCCTAGTGGATATAGCCCATGGTTGGGAGTCAGAGGAGCTGGGTTCTAATCCCGGCTCTGCCACTTATCTGCCATGTGACCTTGGGCAAGTCACTTAACTTCCTTGGGCCTCAGTTTCCTCAACTGGGAAATGGGGATTAAAGCCCTGTCCTCTCTCCTACTTCAGAAGCAGCATGGTTCAGTGGAAAGAGCACGGGATTGGGAGTCAGAGGCCGTGGGTTCTAATCCCAGCTCCGTCACGTGTCTGCTGTGTGACTTTGGGCAAGCCACTTAGCATCTCTGTGCCTCAGTTACCTCATCTTTAAAATGGGGATTAAGACTGTGAGCCCCACCTGGGACAACCTGATTACTTTGAATCTACCCCAGCGCTTAGAACAGTGCTCGGGTTATAGTCAGCACTTAACAAATACCATAATAATAATAATTATTATTATTATTGTTATTTCAACTGTGAGCCCCTTAGGGGATGGGGGCTGTTGCATTAATGCCAGTGTTTAGAATAGTACTTGATGCATAAAAAGCGCTTAACAAATGCTATAAAAAAACCCATCAATAAATAGTATTTAGCGAACGCCTACTGCCGAAAGAACATGGTACTAAAAGCTTTGGAAGAGTACAACCAAATTTATGGACAAGATCTCTACCCTCAAGAAGATTATGATCTAGTGGGGAAGAAAGATAATAAAAGTAATTTCAGAAAGAAGTAATATACTGTAAACGATTTATAATTATTAACATCTGTCTCCCCACTGGACTGTAAGCTCATCGTGGTAGGGACCATGTCTACCAACTCTGTTGTATTGTACTCTTCTTTGTGCAGTGCTTTGCATGCAATAAGCGCTCAGTAAATACCATTGATTGATTGATAGGAGGAGGGAAGAATAATAATAATGATGGCATTTATTAAGTACTTACTACGTGCAAGGCACTGTTCTAAGCACTGGGGAGGTTACAAGGTGATCAGGTTGTCCCACGGGGGGGCTCACAGACTTCATCCCCATTTTACAGATGAGGTCACTGAGGCCCAGAGAAGTTGAGTGACTTGCCCAAAGTCACACAGCTGACAAGTGGTGGAGCCGGGATTTGAACCCATGACCTCTGACTCCAAAGCCTGAGCTCTTTCCACTGAGCCACGCTGCTTCTTGAAACAGAAAGCTGGGATGGGAGTGTGTACCCAAGTGTGAGTGACGTGAATATAGACAGGATGGGGATTGATTGATACGATTGATACAATTGATTGATTGATATAATACAATTGATTGATACAAATACGACTGATTGATGGGGAGATGAAACCAATCAGGGACCTGGGAGTAAGAAGGACCTGGGTTCTAATCCCGGCTCTGACACTTGTCTGCTGTGCCACTTCTCTCTGCCTCATTTCCCTCATCTGTAAAACGAGGATGAAGACTGTGAACCCCACGGGGTCACACAGCTGACAAGTGGCGGAGCCAGGATTTGAACCCACGACCTTAGGCTCCAAAGCCCGGGCTCTTTTCACTGAGCCACGCTGCTTCTCTTGGGGCCGCTTGGGGCTCACAGTCTTAATCCCCATTTTCCAGATGAGGTGGGTAACTGAGGCCCAGAGAAGTGAAGTGACTTGAGCAAAGTCACACAGCTGACAAGTGGCAGAGCCGGGATTAGAACTCATGACCTCTGACTCCCAAACCCGGGCTCTTTCCACTGAGCCACACTGCTTACTACTGATCCTACGCGCGCTCGCTCTCCCTCTCTGTCTCTTCGTCTTGCTGTCTCTCACTCCCATTTCCACTCTTCCTCTTCCTTTCTCTCTCTCTCCCCTCCTCTTTCTCAATTATTTGTCTTCCTCCCCTTTCCTCTCCTCTCTTTTTCTCTCCTCTCTCATCTCTTTCCCCCCCCCCCACCTTTTTCTCTCTCCCCCCTCTCTCATCTTTCTCCCCTCTCTCATCTCCCGTTGTTGGGCAGGGACCATCTCTATATGTTGCCAACTTGTACTTCGCAAGCGCTTAGTCCAGTGCTCTGCACACAGTAAGCGCTCAATAAATACAACAACGAGTCCTAGGTGGGACGTGGACTTTGTCCAACCTGATTAGCTCACTCCCACCCCTTTTCTCTGTTTTTACTCTATTTATTTATTACTCTATTTATTATTACTCTATTTATTATTACTCCATTTATTCATTATTCTATTTATTTATTACTCTATTTATTTATTAATTTTATTTGTTCATATTTATTCTATTCATTTTATTTTGCTAATATGTTTTGTTTGGTTCTCTGTCTCCCCCTTCTAGACTGTGAGCCCACTGTTGGGTAGGGGCCGTCTCTATATGTTGCCAACTTGTACTTCCCAAGCGCTTAGTACAGTGCTCTGCACACAGTAAGCGCTCAATAAATACGATTGAATGAATGAATCTCCCCCCTCTCTCTCATCTCTTTCTCCCCTCTCTCATCTGTTTCTCTGCCCTCTCTCCCTTCTAGACTGTGAGCCCGTTGTTGGGTAGGGACCCCCTCTATCTGTTGCCAAATTGTACTTTCCAAGCGCTTAGTACAGTGCTCTGCACACAGTAAGCGCTCAATAAATACGATTGAATGAATGAATGAATGAATCTCCCCCCTCTCTCTCATCTCTTTCTCTCTCCCCTCTCTCATCTGTTTCTCTGCCCCCTCTCCCTTCTAGACTGTGAGCCCATTGTAGGGTAGGGACCGTCTCTATCTGTTGCCAAATTGTACTTTCCAAGCGCTTAGTACAGTGCTCTGCACACGGTAAGCGCTCAATAAATACGGTTGAATGAATGAATGATCAGTTTCAATAAATACAGTTGAATCAATGAATGATCAGTTTCAAAACTATGCGCTCCTGAATTCAGCCTCCGTATCAGATTCTCGCAATCAGTCGGTGGCATTTATTAAGCGCTACCTTCTGCAGACCACAGTATTAAGTACTTGGGAAAGTACAATCTAGCAGATTTGGGAGATGTGTTCCGTGCCTATATTTGCAGTTTGATGTGGGAAGCAGCACATGTGATGGATAAAGTGCTCAATAAATAGGATCGAATGAACGGTTAGAGCACAGGCCTGGAGTCAGAAGGTCTTGGGTTCTCATCCCCGCTCGGCCACTTGTCTGCTGTGCGACCTTGGTTAAGTCACTTCACTTAATAATAATGATGGTATTTGTTAAGCGCTTACTATGTGCCAAGCACTGTTCTAAGCGCTGGGGGGGATACAAGGTGATCAGGTTGTCCCAAGCGGGGCTCACAGTCTTCATCCCCATTTTACAGATGAGGCTCAGAGTAGTAAAGTGACTTGCCCAAATTCACACAGCTGACAGTCGGCTGAGCCGGGATTTGAACCCGTGACCTCTGACTCCAAAGCCCGGGCTCTTTCCACTGAGCCACGCTGCTGCTTCACTTCTCAGTGCCTCAGTGACCTCATCTGAAAAATGGGGATTGAGACTGTGAGCCTCACGTGGGACAGGGACTGTGTCCAACCTGATTTGTTTGTATCCAACCCAGCACTTAGTACAGTGCCTGGCACATAATAGGCACTTACCAAGTACAATGATTATTATTGTCTAGTGAACTAATGAAAAGTTTTCTTTCTTCTTAAGCAAGTAAATTAGCATTAAACCAAATGGTCTAAGTAGATATTCATTCATTCATTCAATCGTATTTATTGAGCGCTTACTGTGTGGAGAGCACTGTACTAAGCACTTGGGAAGTACAAGTTGGCAACATATAGAGACGGTCCCTATAGTCTAAGAGTATGTATTCATTCATTCATTCATTTAATCGTATTTATTGAGCGCTTACTGTGTGCAGAGCACTGTACTAAGCGCTTGGGAAGTACAAGTTGGCAACATATAGAGACGGTCCCTATAGTCTAAGAAATGTATTCATTCATTCATTCAATCGTATTTATTGAGTGCTTACTGTGTGCAGAGCACTGGACTAAGCGTGTGGGAAGTACAAGTTGGCAACATATAGGGACGGTCCCTATAGTCTAAAAATATGTATTCATTCATTCATTCAATTGTATTTATTGAGCGCTTACTGTGTGCAATCAATCAATCAATCAATCAATCGTATTTATTGAGCGCTTACTGTGTGCAGAGCACTGGACTAAGCGCTTGGGAAGTACAAGTTGGCAACATATAGAGACGGTCGCTATAGTCTAAGAATATGTATTCATTCATTCATTCAATCGTATTTATTGAGCGCTTACTGTGTGCAGAGCACTGTACTAAGCGCTTGGGAAGTACAAGTTGGCAACATATAGAGACGGTCCCTATAGTCTAAGAATATGTATGACAGTAGAAGCGTGGCTCAGGGGAAAGAGCACAGGCTTTGGAATCAGAGGTCATGGGTTCTAATCCCGGCTCCGCCACTTATCAGCTGTGTGACTTTGGGCAAGTCACTTAACTTCTCTATGCCTCAGTTCCCTCATCTGGAAAATGGGGATTAAGACTGTGAGCCCCATGTGGAACAACCTGATTACCTTGCTTCTCCCCCAGTGCTTAGAACAGTGCTTGGCACATAGTAAGTGCTTAACAAATACCAAAATTATTATTATTATTATTATTAATTATTATTATTAATAGCATTTGTTAAGCACTCACTGTGTGCCAAGCACTGTTCCAAGAGCTGGAATGGATACAAGATAAGCAAGTCCCACATGGGGCTCACATTCTAAGAAGGAGGGAGAACAGGCATTGAATCCCCATTTTGCAGATGAGGGAACTGAGGTTCATAGAAGTTAGGTGACCTGTCCAAGGTCACACTTTCAACAAATCCAGACTACAGTTCAACTCTCCAGACCAAGTGCTTGGTTAGGAAGTCCAATCCTGTGGACAATTTTGAATATGTTTCGTATTCATTCATTCGTTCATTCAATCGTATTTATTGAGCGCTTACTGTGTGCAGAGCACTGTACTAAGCGCTTGGGAAGTACAAGTTGGCAACGCATAGGGACGGTCCCTCCCCAACAATGGGTTTTGTGGACAGAGCAAGTGCAGCCTCTTGCATAGTTACAATGAAAACAATAATAATAACGATAATAGTATTGAATTCATTCATTCATTCAATCGTATTTATTGAGCGCTTACTGTGTGCAGAGCACTGTACTAAGCGCTTGGGAAGTACAAGTTGGCAACGCATAGAGACGGTCCCTCCCCAACAACGGGTTTCGTGGACAGAGCAAGTGCAGCCTCTTGCATAGTTAGAATGAAAACAATAATAATAACGATAATAATATTGAATTCATTCATTCATTCAATCGTATTTATTGAGCACTTACTGTGTGCAGAGCACTGTACTAAGCGCTTGGGAAGTACAAGTTGGCAGCGTATAGAGACGGTCCCTCCCCAACAACGGGTTTCGTGGACAGAGCAAGTGCAGCCTCTTGCATAATTACAATGAAAACAGTAATAATAACGATAATAGTATTGAATTCGTTCATTCATTCAATCGTATTTATTGAGCGCTTACTGTGTGCAGAGCACTGTACTAAGCGCTTGGGAAGTACAAGTTGGCAACACAGGGACGGTCCCTCCCCAACAATGGGTTTTGTGGACAGAGCAAGTGCAGCCTCTTGCATAGTTACAATGAAAACAATAATAATAACGACAATAGTATTGAATTCATTAATTCATAGTTACAATGAAAACAATAATAATAACAATAATAGTATTGAATTCATTCATTCATTCAATCGTATTTATTGAGCGCTTACTGTGTGCAGAGCACTGTACTAAGCGCTTGGGAAGTACAAGTTGGCAACGTATAGAGACGGTCCCTACCCAACAACGGGTTTCGTGGACAGAGCAAGTGCAGCCTCTTGCATAATTACAATGAAAACAGTAATAATAACGGTAATAGTATTGAATTCATTCATTCATAGTTACAATGAAAACAATAATAACGATAATAGTATTGAATTCATTCATTCATTCAATTGTATTTATTGAGCGCTTACTGTGTGCAGAGCACTGTACTAAGTGCTTGGGAAGTACAAGTTGGCAACGCATACGGACGGTCCCTCCCCAACAACGGGTTTCTAATAATAACGATAATAGTATTGAACTCATTCATTCATTCAATCGTACTTATTGAGCGCTTACTGTGTGCAGAGCACTGTACTAAGCACTTGGGAAGTACAAGTTGGCAACATATAGAGACGGCCCTTCCCCAACAACGGGTTTCGTGGACAGAGCAAGTGCAGCCTCTTGCATAGTTACAATGAAAACAATAATAATAACGACAATAGTATTGAATTTATTCACTCATAGTTACAATGAAAACAATAATAATAACAATAATAGTATTGAATTCATTCATTCATTCATTCATTCAATCGTATTTATTGAGCGCTTACTGTGTGCAGAGCACTGTACTAAGCACTTGGGAAGTACAAGTTGGCAACGTATAGAGACGGTCCCTCCCCAACAACGGGTTTCTAATCAATCAATCAATCAATCAATCGTATTTATTGAGCGCTTACTATGTGCAGAGCACTGTACTAAGCGCTTGGGAAGTACAAATTGGCAACACATAGAGACAGTCCCTACCCAACAGTGGGCTCACAGTCTAAAAGGGACTAATAATAACGATATATTCTAACGAGTTTCTAATAATAACGATAATAGTATTGAACTCATTCATTCATTCAATCGTATTTATTGAGCGCTTACTGTGTGCAGAGCACTGTACTAAGCGCTTGGGAAGTACAAGTTGGCAACATATAGAGACAGTCTCTCCCCAACAACGGGTTTCGTGGACAGAGCAAGTGCAGCCACTTGCATAGTTACAATGAAAACAACAAGAATAACGATAATAGTATTGAATAGTTGCATAGTAAACTTGTTACAATGAAAATAATAATAATAATGATAATAGTATTGAATAGTATCAATACCATGTTTCATATTCTTTTTTTTTTCTTTTCCCAGGCCACACCTTTGCAGATATGATCTCGTATTGACGGAAAACACGGAAAGCCATTTCCAACCTATTCTGTGCCACCACTTGGAAATGTAACAGCGGGAAGGCTCTAGTCCATCCGCTGTCCTAAGGAGAAACTCCACTGCCCTCATTCAGGACAAATAACGAAGACCGGCCTCATTTATTATATCTTCCACTACCCTCATTCAGGACATCATCATCATCATCATCATCAATCGTATTTATTGAGCACTTACTATGTGCAGAGCACTGTACTAAGCGCTTGGGAAGTACAAATTGGCAACACATAGAGACAGTCCCTACCCAACAGTGGGCTCACAGTCTAAAAAGGACAAATAACGAAGACCAGTCTTGTTTATTATATCTTCTTATCGACGTCAGACGGCAAGATGATTCCTTATGTTCGGACTACTCGGGACTCTAAAATGATTCTGAGAGCCCGGTGGTCAATAATCGACAGGGCGAGCCGACCCTGTATGATTTAGGAAGATTAAGGAATTCAGCTTGGGCTGGAACTGATTCTTCTGAGAGAAGTTGTGTAGTTAAGAGCCGGGCATTGTTGTGAGGCCTCAAACTCGGTCAATTCCGGCATTTGCCTTTACTCACCGTGTGACTTGGAGCCAATTTTTCAACCTCTCATCCCGTTCCCTCATCCTGGAATGGGATCATGAGAATCCCGACCTACCTCCCAGGGCTGTTGTGAGGGTTAATGAGATAATGTCTGGGAACGGCTTCGAGATTCCCGGATGACAGGTTCTCATCGGGCGCCAAGTATGTGATGTAAGAGAAAGTGTTTATTTATTTTTTAGACGCTCTTTCCGGTGAATAATAAAGCTAGCCCCGACAGCCCCCGCCTTCGTTCTGCGAGCTGGATGTGTTGTTTAAAAAGATATTGTATTTTCCCGTTTGGCACACGGTAAGCATTCAATCAATCAATCAATCAATCGTATTTATTGAGCGCTTACTGTGTGCAGAGCACTGTACTAAGCCCTTGGGAAGTACAAGTTGGCAACATATAGAGACAGTCCCTACCCAACAGTGGGCTCACAGTCTAAAAGGGGGAGACAGAGAACAAAACCAAACATACTAACAAAATAAAATAAATAGAATAGATATGTACAAGTAAAATAAATAAATGAATAGAGTAATAAATATGTACAAACATATATACATATATACAGGTATATGTAAGAGAAAGTACTTATTTATTTCATCATCATCATCATCAATCGTATTTATTGAGCGCTTACTGTGTGCAGAGCACTGTACTAAGCACTTGGGAAGTACAAGCTGGCAACACATAGAGACAGTCCCTACCCAACAGTGGGCTCACAGTCTAAAAGGGGGAGACAGAGAACAAAACCAAACATATTAACAAAATAAAATAAAAACAATAGATATGTACAAGTAAAATAAATAAATAAATAGAGTAATAAATCTGTACAAACATATATACATATATACAGGTATATGTAAGAGAAAGTGCTTATTTATTTTTTATACTATCTTTCTGGTGAATAATAAAACTAGCCCCGATAGCCCCCACCTTCGTTCTGCGAGCTGGATGTGTTGTTTAAAAAGATATTGTATTTTCCCGTTTGGCACACGGTAAGCATTCAATCAATCAATCAATCAATCAATCGTATTTATTGAGCACTTATGGTGTGCAGAGCACTGTACTAAGTGCTTGGGAAGTACAAGTTGGCAACATATAGAGACAGTCCCTACCCAACAGTGGGCTCACAGTCTAAAAGGGGGAGACAGAGAACAAAACCAAACATATTAACAAAATAAAATAAATGGAATAGATATGTTCAAGTAAAATAGAGTAATAAATATGTACAAACATATATACATATATACAGGTATATGTAAGAGAAAGTGCTTATTTATTTTTGATACGATCTTTCTGGTGAATAATAAAGCTAGCCCCGATAGCCCCCACCTTCGTTCCGCGAGCTGGATGTGTTGTTTAAAAAGCTATTGTATTTTCCCATTTGGCACACGGTAAGCATTCATTCAATCAAGCAATCAATCGTATTTATTGAGCGCTTACTGTGTGCAGAGCACTGGACTAAGAGCTTGGGAAGGAAAAGTTGGCAACATATAGAGACGGTCCCTACCCAACAGTGGGCTCACAGTCTAAAAGGGGGAGACAGAGAACAAAACCAAACATACTAACAAAATAAAATAAATAGAATAGATATGTACAAGTAAAATAAATAGAGTAATAAATCTGTACAAACATATATACATATATACAGGTATACGTAAGAGAAAGCGCTTATTTATTTTTTATACGATCTTTCTGGTGAATACTAAAGCTAGCCCTGACAGCCCCCACCTTCGTTCTGCGAGCTGGATGTGTTGTTTAAAAAGATATTGTATTTTCCCGTTTGGCACACGGTAAGCATTCAATCAATCAATCAATCAATTGTATTTATTGAGCGCTTACGGTGTGCAGAGCACTGGACTAAGCGCTTGGGAAGGACAAGTTGGCAACATATAGAGACGGTCCCTACCCAACAGTGGGCTCACAGTCTAGTCATTCAACTGGGGAAGCAGCATAGCTCAGTGGAAAGAGCCCGGGCTCTGGAGTCAGAGGTCATGGGTTCAAATTCCGGCTCCGCCACTTGTCAGCTGGGTGACTTTGGGCAAGTCACTTCAATTCTCTGGGCCTCAGTTCCCTCATCTGTAAAATGGGGATGAATAATAATAATAATAATAATGATGGCATTTGTTAAGCGCTTATTATGTGCAATGCACTGTTCTAAGCGCTGGGAAGAGTGTGAGCCCCACATGGGACAACCTGATGACCTTGTATTTACCCCAGTGCTTAGAACAGTGCTTGGCACATAGTAAGCGCTTAGCAAATACCAAAATTATTATTATTATGATTGAATGATTGAAGGAATGAAAACATAAACCAATACTTTGGACTTACTGCCTTCTCAGAAGACAGAAGCAGCATGTCGTAGTGGGTAGAGCAAGGGCCTGGGAATCAGAAGGTCATGGGTTCTAATCCATCTTCATCATCATCATCATCAATCGTATTTATTGAGCGCTTACTATGTGCAGAGCACTGTACTAAGCACTTGGGAAGTACAAATTGGCAACATATAGAGACAGTCCCTACCCAACAGTGGGCTCACAGTCTAAAAGCGAAGCAGCATGATTCAATGGAAAGAGCCCGGGCTTTGGAGTCAGAGGTCATGGGTTCAAATCCCGGCTCTGCCAACTGTCAGCTGTGTGACTTTGGGCAAGTCACTTCAATCCTCTGGGCCTCAGTTCCCTCATCTGTAAAATGGGGATGAAGACTGTGAGCCCCCCATGGGACAACCTGATCACCTTGTAGCCTCCCCAGCGCTTAGAACAGTGCTTTGCACATAGTAAGCGCCTAATAAATGCCATTATTATCATTATTATTATTAATCCCATCTCCACCACTTGTCTGCTGTCACCTTGGGCAAGTCACTTCACTTCTTTGGGCCTCAGTTACCTCACCTGTAAAATGGGGATTGCGAATGTGAGCTCCATGTGTCCAGATTGATTTGCTTGTATTCACCCCAGCACTTAATATACTGCCTGGCACATAGTAAGCGCTTAACAGATATCATTATTATTATTATTATTATTAAGACATGTGGGTTAGAAAAACAGTAGTTGGGAAACCCCCAACTCCTCTCACCCATTTATGATGAATCGAGCCACAGGTTGATACCCACAGCACAGAGGGCAAAGGGGGGAAAGAATGCACTGATGAGAATAATAATAATAATAATAATAATAATGGCATCTATTAAGTGCTTACTATGTGCAAAGCACTGTTCTAAGCGCTGGAGAGGTTACAAGGTGATCAGGTTGTCCCATGGGGGGCTCACAGTCTTCATCCCCATTTTCCAGATGAGGGAACTGAGGCCCAGAGAAGTGAAGTGACTTGCCCAAAGTCACACAGCAGACAAGTGGCAGAGCTGGGATTCGAACCCATGACCTCTGACTCCAAAGCCCAAGCTCTTTCCACTGAGCCACACTGCTTCTCAAGAAGCAGTGTGACCTACCGGATAGAGCCCGGGCCAGACAGTCAGAAGGCCATGGGTTCAAATCCCAGCTCTGCCACTTGTCTGCTGTGTGACCTTGGGCAGGCCACTTAAATTCTCTGTGCCTCAGTTCCCTCATCCGGAAAATGGGGATTAAGACTGGGAGCTCGACGTGGGACATAGACTGTGTCCAAACTGATTAGCTTGTGTCTACCTCAGTGCTTAGTACAGTGCCTGGCGCACTTAACAAATACCATTAAAAAACCCAAACCTCCAAGTAGGGGTGTGTGGAAGCAGCGTGGCTCAGTGGAAAGAGCCCGGGCTTTGGAGTCAGAGGTCATGGGTTCAAATCCCGGCTCCGTCAATTGTCACCTGTGTGACTTTGGGCAAGTCACTTCACTTCTCTGGGCCTCAGTTACCTCGTCAAGAAAATGGGGATTAAGACTGTGAGCCCCCCATGGGACAACCTGACCACCTTGTAACCTCCTCAGCACTTAGAACAGTGCTTTGCTCACAGTAAGCACTTAATACATGCCATTATTATTATTATTATTATTATTATTATTATTATTATCCCTTTCCTGGGGGAAGTCGTCTCACTTCTCTTGTCAGAGAAGCAGTGTGACTTAGTGGAAAAAGCCCGGGCTTGGGAGTCAGAGGTTGTGGGTTCTAATCCCGCTCTGCCACCTATCAGCTGTGTGACTTTGGGTGAGTCATTTCACTTCTCTGAGCCTCAGTTCCCTCATCTGTAAAATAGGGATTAAGACTGTGAGCCCCATGTGGGACAACCTGATTATCTTGTATCCCTCCAGTGCTTAGAACAGTGCTTGGCTCATAGTAAGCGCTTAGCAAATACCATCGTCATTATTATTATTATGATTTCATACAATGGAGTTGGTGGATGTGATCCCTTCCCTTAGGGAAGTCATTTCACTTCTCTGGGCCTCAGTGACCTCATCTGGAAAATGGGGATTATGACTGTAGACCCCATGTGGGACGGGGATCGGGTCCAACCCGATTTGCCAGCACTTAGTACAGTGTGTGGCACATAGTATGCGCTTAATAATAAATACCCGTCTCCCCCTTTTAGACTGTGAGCCCACTGTTGGGTAGGGACTGTCTCTATATGTTGCCAATTTGTACTTCCCATGCGCTTAGTACAGTGCTCTGCACATAGTAAGCGCTCAATAAATACGATTGATGATGATGATGATGAAATACCTGGCCTAAGTAGGAACTCCTCCGGTCCTCGGTTCCTTAATCTGCTTAATGAGGACTAAGACGTGGAGCCCCGGATGGGATCCGGACCACGTCCGACCCGATACTTCCCAAGCGCTTAGCACAGTGCTCTGCACACATCAAGTGCTCAATAAATGCGATTGAATGAATGAATGATTTAGCTTGTATCCACGCCAGTGCTTGGCACATCGTAAGAGCCTAACAAATAGAGAAGTAGCATGGCTCAGTGGAAAGAGCCCGGGCTTTGGACTCAGAGGTCATGGGTTCGAAACCCGGCTCCGCCACTTGTCAGCTGTGTCACTGTGGGCAAGTCACTTCTCTGTGCCTCAGTTCCCTCATCTGTAAAATGGGGATTGAGACTGTGATCCCCCCGTGGGACAACCTGGTCCCCTTGTAACCTCCCCAGCGCTTAGAACAGTGCTTTGCACATAGTAAGCGCTTAATAAATGCCATTATCATTATTATTATTACCACAATTACCATTTGTTATTAGACTGTTTTAGACGGTGAGCCCACTGTTGGGTAGGGACTGTCTCTATATGTTGCCAACTTGTACTTCCCGAGCGCTTAGTCCAGTGCTCTGCACACAGTAAGCGCTCAATAAATACGATTGATTGATTGATTGTTATGACCACAGGGAGCTTTCAAACTAGCAGGGTGACAGGGCTGAAAAGAGATTAGGGCCAGGTGAAAGAGGAGAACCTGGGATCATCATCATCATCATCATCATCATCATCAATCGTATTTATTGAGCACTTACTATGTGCGGAGCACTGTACTAAGCGCTTGGGAAGTACAAATTGGCAACATATAGAGACAGTCCCTACCCAACAGTGGGCTCACAGTCTTAAAGGGGGAGACAGAGAACAAAACCAAACATACTGACAAAATAAAATAAGTAGAATAGATATGTACAAATAAAATAAATAGAGTAAAAAATATGTACAAACATATATACATATATACAGGTGCTGTGGGGAAGGGAAGGAGTAAGATGGGGGGGATGGAGAGGGGGACGAGGGGGAGAGGAAGGAAGGGGCTCAGTCTGGGAAGGCCTCCTGGAGGAGGTGAGCTCTCAGTAGGGCCTTGAAGGGAGGAAGAGAGCTAGCTGGGCGGACGTTGGGAGGGAGGGCATTCCAGGCCCGGGGGAGGACGTGGGCCGGGGGTCGATGGCGGGACAGGCGAGAACGAGGCCCGGTGAGGAGATTAGCGGCGGAGGAGCGGAGGGTGCGGGCCGGGCTGGAGAAGGACAGAAGGGAGGTGAGGTAGGAGGGGGCAAGGGGATGGACAGCCTTGAAGCCCAGGGTGAGGAGTTGGAGGTCGGGAAAGGTCTGCAGGTTATTAAAACCAAGATGGGGGGTCCGCTGAGGTGCCGCTGCTTTGGGCGCGGCCCAGTTGGGAGACTGAGGCCCCGTCGTTGGCCCATTTTGAGGGACGGTTGGTGGCCCTGAGATGTGCCAGGGTGATCTGGTGGCCCGGGGACGGGGCCAAACTCAAGGGGATGGGCAGGGCCCTATAATTATAACAATAATGATGGTATTTGTTCATTCATTCATTCATTCAATCGTATTTATTGAGCGCTTACTGTGTGCAGACCAATCAATCAATCAATCGTATTTATTGAGCCCTTACTGTGTGCAGACCAATCAATCGATCAATCGTATTTATTGAGTGCTTACTGTGTGCAGACCAATCAATCAATCAATCAATCGTATTTATTGAGCGCTTACTGTGTGCAGACCAATCAATCAATCAATCGTATTTATTGAGCGCTTACTGTGTGCAGACCAGTCAATCAATCAATCAATCGTATTTATTGAGTGCTTACTGTGTGCAGACCAATCAATCAATCAATCAATCGCATTTATTGAGCGCTTACTGTGTGCAGACCAGTCAATCAATCGTATTTATTGAGTGCTTACTGTGTGCAGACCAACCAATCAATCAATCAATCGCATTTATTGAGCGCTTACTGTGTGCAGACCAATCAATCAATCGTATTTATTGAGCGCTTACTGTGTGCAGACCAGTCAATCAATCAATCGTATTTATTGAGCGCTTACTGTGTGCAGACCAATCAATCAATCGCATTTATTGAGCGCTTACTGTGTGCAGACCAATCAATCAGTCGAATTTATTGAGCGCTTACTGTGTGCAGACCAATCAATCAATCAATCATATTTACTGAGCGCTTACTGTGTGCAGACCAATCAATCAATCAATCGATCGTATTTATTGAGCGCTTACTGTGTGCAGAGCACTGTACTAAGCGCTTGGGAAGTACAATTCGACAACAGATAGAGGCAATCCCTACCCAACAACAGGCTCACGGTCTAGAAGGGGGAGACAGATAAAACAAAACAAAATGAGTAGACAGGCATCAATACCATCAAAACCTTCTAGACTGTGAGCCCGCTGTTGGGTAGGGACCGTCTCTATCTGTTGCCAACTTGTCCTTCCCAAGCGCTCAATAAATACACACAGTAAGCGCTCAATAAATACGATTGAATGAATGAATCAAAATAAATAGAATTATAGATGTATACACATCATTAATAAAATAGAGTAATAAATACGTACAAATATATGCAAGTGCTGTGGGGAGGGGAAGGAGGTAGTGGCGGGTGGAGGTAGTGGCGGGGGGTGATGGGGAGGAGGAGAGGAAAAAGGGGGCTGAGTGTGGGAAGGCCTCCTGGAGGAGGTGAGCTCTCAGCAGGGCTTTGAAGGGAGGAAGAGAGCTAGCTTGGCGGATGGGCAGAGGGAGGGCATTCCAGGCCCGGGGGAGGACGTGGGCCGGTGGTTGATGGCGGGACAGGCGAGAACGAGGTACGGTGAGGAGATTAGCAGTGGAGGAGCGGAGGGTGCGGGCTGGGCTGGAGAAGGACAGAAGGGAGGTTGTTGTGGTATTTATTAAACGCTTACTATGTCACACACTGTACTAAGTGCTGGGGTGGACACAAGTAAATCGGGTTGGACCCAGTCCCTGTCCCCCATGGGGTCCACAGTCTTAATCCCCATTTTCCAGATGAGGCAACTGAGGCCCAGAGAAGTGAAGTGACTTCCCTAAGGGAAGGGATCACATCCACCAACTCCATTGTATGATATCATAATAACAATCATGGTATTTGTTAAGCTCTTACTAAGTACTATTCTAAGCGCCGGAGGGGGGATACAAGGTGATCAGGTTATCCCACATGGGGCTCACAGTCTTAATCCCCATTTGACAGATGAGGTAACTGAGGCCCAGAGAAGTGAAGTGACTTGCCCAAAGTCACACAGCCAACAATAATAATATGTTTGTGCATATTTATTACTCTATTTAACTTGTACATATCTAGTCTATTTATTTTATTTTGTTAATATGTTTGGTTTAGTTCTCTGTCTCCCCCTTCTAGACTGTGAGCCCACTGTTGGGTAGGGACTGTCTCTATATGTTGCCAACTTATACTTCCCAAGCGCTTAGTACGGTGCTCTGCACACAGTAAGCGCTCAATAAATACGACTGATTGATTGAATAATAATAATAATAATGGTGGCATTTATTAAGCACTTACTGTGTGCAAAGCGCTGTTCTAAGTGCTGGGGAGGTTACAAGGTGTTCAGGTTGCCCCATGGGGGGCTCACAGTCTTAATCCCCATTTGACAGATGAGGGAACTGAGGCCCAGAGAAGTGAAGTGACTTGCTCTAAGTCACCAGCTGACAATTGGCAGAGCTGGGATTTGAACCCATGACCTCTGACTCCAAAGCCCAGGCTTTTTCCACTGAGCCACGCTGCTTCCCGTAGGGAAGGGAAGGGATCATATCTACCAACTCCATTGTATGATATCATCGTATGCTATCACAATAATAATACTGGTATTTGTTAAGCGCTTACTGTGTGCAAAGCACTGTTCTAAGCGCTGGGGGGGGGATACAAGGTGATCAGGTTGTCCCACGGGGGACAGTTTTCATCCCCGTTTTACAGATGAGGGAACTGAGGCCCAGAGAAGTGAAGTGATTTGCCCAAAGTCACACAGCCGACAAGTGGCGGAGTCGGGATTCGAATCCATGACTTCTGACTCCAAAACCCGGGCTCTTTCCACTGAGCGACACTGCTTCTCCCGCCCTATGAGGAGGCGGGGCCCGGAGGAGGGGGCGTGGCCTGAGCTGGCCAATGAGCAGGCGCGGCCGGGCGGAGGGGCGGGGCCCGGAGAAGGGGGCGTGGTCTGCGCTGGCCAATGAGGGGCCGGGGCCGGGGAGGGGGCGTGGTCTGCGCTGGCCAATGAGGCGGTGCGGCCGGGCGGAGGGGCGTGACCCGGAGGGGGCGTGGTCTTCATTGTCCTATGAGGAGGCGGGCCCCGGTGGGGGGCGTGGCCTGCTCTGGCCTATGAGTGGGCGGGCCTGGTAGAGGGGGCGTGGTCTGCGTTGCCAGTGAGGGGCGGGGCCCTCAGAAGGGGGCGTGATCTGCGCTGGCGTATGAGGAGGCGCGTCCGGGAGGAGGTAGGGGGCCAGGATAAGGGGGCGTGGGCTGCGCTGCCTAATGAGGAGGTGGGGCCCCGGAGAAGGGGCGGGGCCTTCCCTGGCCTATGAGTGGGCGGGGCCCGGATGAGGGGGTGTGGTCTGCGCTGCCCAATGAGGAGGCGGGGGCCGGAGGGGGGCGTGGTCTGCGTTGTCCTATGAGGAGGCGGGGCCCGGAGGAGGGGGCGTGGTCTGTGCTGGCTTATGAGTGGGCGGGGACGACAGAAGGGGGCGTGGTCTTCGCTGGCCTATGAGAAGGCGCGGTCGGGCGGAGTTGCGGGGCCCGGAGGAGGGGGCGTGGTTTGCGCTGCCCAATGAGGAGGCGGGGCCCGGGGGAGGGGGCGTGGTCTGCGCTGGCCTGTGAGCGGGCGGGGCTGACGGAAGGGGGCGTGGTTTGCGCTGGCCTATAGGAAGGTGCGCTCGGGCGGCGGGGCGGGGCCCGGAGAAGGGGCGTGGTCTGCGCTGCCCAATGAGGAAGCGGGGCCGGAGGTGGGAGTGTGGTCTGCGCTGCCCAATGAGGAGGCGGGGCCGGACGAGGGGCGTGGTCTGCACTGCCCAAAGAGGATGCGGGGCCCGGAGGAGGGGGCGTGGTCTGAGCTGCCCAAAGAGGAGGCGGGGCCCGGACGACGGGGCGTGGTCTGCGCTGCCCAATGAGGAGTCGGGGCCGGAGGAGGGGGCGCGGTCTGCGCTGCCCAAAGAGGATGCGGGGGCCCGGACGAGGGGGCGTGGTCTGCGCTGCCCAAAGAGGAGGCGGGGGCCCGGACGAGGGGGCGTGGTCCGCGCTGGCCAATGAGGAGGCGGGGCCCGGACGAGGGGGCGTGGTCTGCGCTGCCCAAAGAGGAGGCGGGGGCCCGGACGAGGGGGCGTGGTCCGCGCTGGCCAATGAGGCGGCTTGTCCGGGCGGGGGGGCGGGGCCCGGAGAAGGGGGCGTGTCCTCTCGGCGCCTGCGCAGTGGAGCGGCTGGTGGGTCCCGGCGGCCATCGCGCATGCGGCATGCGGCCGCCGCCGCCTCCTCCTCCAGGCCGCCCTCCCGCCGGCGCTGGCGGTGCCGATGGTGTTCCGCCGCCGTGGTTCGGCATGCGGGCCGCCCTCCTCGGCTTCGCCCTGCTGTTCGGGGCGGCCACCCTGGGGCTCTACCTGATGGCCGCGGCACTCAGGACCGCCACCGACAACACGTAAGGCTCTCTGCCCTCATTCGTTCATTCAGCCGTATTTATTGAGCGCTTACTGTGTGCAGAGCACTGTACTAAGCGCCTGGGAAGGACAAGTTGGCAACAGACAGAGACGGTCCCTACCCAACAGCGGGCTCACAGTGCCAGGCATTCATTCATTCATTCAACCGTATTGATTGTCCTTCCCAAGCGCTTAGTCCAGTGCTCTGCACACAGTAAGCGCTCAATAAATACGATTGATTGATTACTGTGTGCAGAGCCCTGTACTAAGCGCTTATCACTGTATTAAGGCATTTCTTAAGCGCTTACTACGTGCCAGGCAATCATTCATTCATCCAATCGTATCGATTGAGCGCTGACTGTGTGCAGAGCCCTGGACTAAGCGCTTATCACTGTATTAAGGCATTTCTTAAGCGCTTACTACGTGCCAGGCATTCATTCGTTCATTCAACCGTATTGACTGAGTGCTGACTGTGTGCAGAGCGCTTATCACTGTATTAAGGCATTTCTTAAGCGCCTATTAAGTGCCAGGCATTCATTCGTTCATTCAACTGTATTGATTGAGCACTGACTGTGTGCAGAGCCCTGGACTAAGCGCTTATCACTGTATTAAGGCATTTCTTAAGCGCTTACTACGTGCCAGGCATTCATTCGTTCATTCAACCGTATTGATTGAGTGCTGACTGTGTGCAGAGCGCTTATCACTGTATTAAGGCATTTCTTAAGCGCTTACTACGTGCCAGGCATTCATTCATTCATTCATTCGTATTGATTGAGCGCTGACTGTGTGCAGAGCCCTGGACTAAGCGCTTATCACTGTAGTAAGGCATTTCTTAAGCGCTTACTACGTGCCAGGCATTCATTCATTCATCCAACCGTATTGATTGAGCGCTGACTGTGTGCAGAGCCCTGGACTAAGCGCTTATCACTGTATTAAGGCATTTCTTAAGCGCTTACTACGTGCCAGGCATTCATTCGTTCATTCAACCGTATTGATTGAGTGCTGACTGTGTGCAGAGCGCTTATCACTGTATTAAGGCATTTCTTAAGCGCTTACTACGTGCCAGGCATTCATTCGTTCATTCAACCGTATTGATTGAGTGCTGACTGTGTGCAGAGCGCTTATCACTGTATTAAGGCATTTCTTAAGCGCTTACTACGTGCCAGGCATTCATTCATTCATTCGTATTGATTGAGCGCTGACTGTGTGCAGAGCCCTGGACTAAGCGCTTATCACTGTATTAAGGCATTTCTTAAGCGCTTACTACGTGCCAGGCATTCATTCATTCATTCGTATTGATTGAGCGCTGACTGTGTGCAGAGCCCTGGACTAAGCGCTTATCACTGTATTAAGGCATTTCTTAAGCGCTTACTACGTGCCAGGCATTCATTCGTTCATTCAGCCGTATTGATTGAGGGCTTACTGTGTGCAGAGCGCTTATCACTGTATTAAGGCATTTCTTAAGCGCTTACTACGTGCCAGGCATTCATTCGTTCATTCAACCATATTGATTGAGCACTTACTGTGTGCAGAGCCCTGGACTAAGTGCTTAGCACTGTATTAAGGCATTTCTTAAGCGCTTACTACATGCCAGGCATTCATTCATTCATCCAATCTTATCGATTGAGCGCTGTGTGCAGAGCCCTGGACTAGGCACTTATCACTGTATTAAGGCATTTCTTAAGCGCTTACTACGTGCCAGGCATTCATTCGTTCATTCAGCCGTATTGATTGAGGGCTTACTGTGTGCAGAGCGCTTATCACTGTATTAAGGCATTTCTTAAGCGCTTACTACGTGCCAGGCATTCATTCGTTCATTCAACCGTATTGACTGAGTGCTCACTGTCTGCAGAGCGGTTATCACTGTATTAAGGCATTTCTTAAGCGCTTACTACGTGCCAGGCATTCATTCGTTCATTCAACCGTATTGATTGAATGCTGACTGTGTGCAGAGCGCTTATCACTGTATTAAGGCATTTCTTAAGCGCTTACTACGTGCCAGGTATTCATTCGTTCATTCAGTTGTATTGATTGAGCGCTTATTGTGTGCAGAGCCCTGGACTAAGCGCTTATCACTGCATTAAGACATTTCTTAAGCGCTTACTATATGCCAGGCATTCATTCGTTCATTCAACCGTATTGATTGAGTGCTGACTGTGTGCAGAGCGCTTATCACTGTATTAAGGCATTTCTTAAGCACTTACTACGTGCCAGGCATTCATTCATTCATTCAACCGTATTGATTGAGTGCTTACTGTGTGCAGAGCCGTGTACTAAGTGTTTATCACTGTATTAAGGCATTTCTTAAGCGCTTACTACATGCCAGGCATTCATTCATTCAGTCGTATTGATTGAGTTGCCAACTTGTACTTCCCAAGCGGTTAGTACAGTGCTCTGCACACAGTAAGCGCTCAATAAATACGATTGATTGATTGATTACTGAGTGCAGAGCCCTGTACTAAGCGCTTATCACTGTATTAAGGCATTTCTTAAGCGCTTACTACGTGCCAGGCATTCATTCGTTCATTCAACCGTATCGATTGAGCGCTGACTGTGTGCAGAGCCCTGGACTAAGCGCTTATCACTATGTTAAGGCATTTCTTAAGCGCTTACTACGTGCCAGGCATTCATTCGTTCATTCAACCGTATTGACTGAGTGCTTACTGTGTGCAGAGCGCTTATCACTGTATTAAGGCATTTCTTAAGCGCTTACTACGTGCCAGGCATTCATTCGTTCATTCAACCGTATTGATTGAGCACTGACTGTGTGCAGAGCCCTGGACTAAGCGCTTATCACTGTAGTAAGGCATTTCTTAAGCGCTTACTAGGTGCCAGGCATTCATTCGTTCATTCAACCGTATTGATTGAGTGCTGACTGTGTGCAGAGCGCTTATCACTGTATTAAGGCATTTCTTAAGCGCTTACTACGTGCCAGGCATTCATTCATTCATTCGTATTGATTGAGCGCTGACTGTGTGCAGAGCCCTGGACTAAGCGCTTATCACTGTAGTAAGGCATTTCTTAAGCGCTTACTACGTGCCAGGCATTCATTCATTCATTCGTATTGATTGAGCGCTGACTGTGTGCAGAGCCCTGGACTAAGCGCTTATCACTGTATTAAGGCATTTCTTAAGCGCTTACTACGTGCCAGGCATTCATTCGTTCATTCAACCGTATTGATTGAGTGCTCACTGTGTGCAGAGCGCTTATTACAGTATTAAGGCATTTCTTAAGCGCCTACTACGTGCCAGGCATTCATTCGTTCATTCAACCGTATTGATTGAGTGCTCACTGTGTGCAGAGCACTTATTACTGTATTAAGGCATTTCTTAAGCGCTTACTACGTGCCAGGCATTCATTCATTCATTCGTATTGATTGAGCGCTGACTGTGTGCAGAGCCCTGGACTAAGCGCTTATCACTGTATTAAGGCATTTCTTAAGCGCTTACTACGTGCCAGGCATTCATTCGTTCATTCAACCGTATTGATTGAGTGCTCACTGTGTGCAGAGCGCTTATTACAGTATTAAGGCATTTCTTAAGCGCCTACTACGTGCCAGGCATTCATTCGTTCATTCAACCGTATTGATTGAGTGCTCACTGTGTGCAGAGCACTTATTACTGTATTAAGGCATTTCTTAAGCGCTTACTACGTGCCAGGCATTCATTCGTTCATTCAGCTGTATTGATTGAGTGCTCCCTGTGTGCAGAGCGCTTATTACAGTATTAAGGCATTTCTTAACCGCCTACTACGTGCCAGACATTCATTCGTTCATTCAGCCGTATTGATTGAGCGCTGACTGTGTGCAGAGCGCTTATTACTGTATTAAGGCATTTCTTAAGCGCCTACTACGTGCCAGGCATTCATTCGTTCATTCAACCGTATTGACTGAGTGCTCACTGTGTGCAGAGCGCTTATCACTGTGTTAAGGCATTTCTTAAGCGCTTACTACGTGCCAGGCATTCATTCGTTCATTCAACCGTATTGATTGAGTGCTTACTGTGTGCAGAGCGCTTGTCACTGTGTTAAGGCATTTCTTAAGCGCCTACTACGTGCCAGGCATTCATTCGTTCATTCAACCGTATTGATTGAGTGCTCACTGTGTGCAGAGCGCTTATCACTGTGTTAAGGCATTTCTTAAGCGCCTACTACGTGCCAGGCATTCATTCATTCATTCAACCGTATTGATTGAGCGCTGACTGTGTGCAGAGCCCTGGACTAAGCGCTTATCACTATGTTAAGGCATTTCTTAGGCGCTTACTACGTGCCAGGCATTCATTCGTTCATTCAACCGTATTGACTGAGTGCTTACTGTGTGCAGAGCGCTTATCACTGTATTAAGGCATTTCTTAAGCGCTTACTACGTGCCAGGCATTCATTCATTCATCCAATCGTATCGATTGAGCGCTGACTGTGTGCAGAGCCCTGGACTAAGCGCTTATCACTGTATTAAGGCATTTCTTAAGCGCCTACTACGTGCCAGGCATTCATTCGTTCATTCAACCGTATTGACTGAGTGCTCACTGTGTGCAGAGCGCTTATCACTGTATTAAGGCATTTCTTAAGCGCTTACTACGTGCCAGGCATTCATTCATTCATTCATTCGTATTGATTGAGTGCTCACTGTGTGCAGAGCGCTTATTACTGTATTAAGGCATTTCTTAAGCGCTTACTACGTGCCAGGCATTCATTCGTTCATTCAACTGTATTGATTGAGTGCTGACTGTGTGCAGAGCGCTTATCACTGTATTAAGGCATTTCTTAAGCGCTTACTACATGCCAGGCATTCATTCGTTCATTCAGTCGTATTGATTGAGCGCTTACTGTGTGCAGAGCCCTGTATTAAGCGCTTAGCACTGTATTAAGGCATTTCTTGAGCGCTTACTACGTGCCAGTCATTCATTCGTTCATTCAGCTGTATTGATTGAGTGCTCACTGTGTGCAGAGCGCTTATCACTGTATTAAGGCATTTCTTAAGCGCTTACTACGTGCCAGGCATTCATTCGTTCATCCAATCGTATCGATTGAGCGCTGACTGAGTGCAGAGCCGTGTACTAAGTGCTTATCACTGTATTAAGGCATTTGTTAAGCGCTTACTACGTGCCAGGCATTCATTCGTTCATTCAACCGTATTGATTGAGCGCTTACTGTGTGCAGAGCCGTGTACTAAGTGCTTATCACTGTATTAAGGCATTTCTTAAGCGCTTACTATGTGCCAGGCATTCATTCGTTCATTTAACCGTATTGATTGAGCACTTACTGTGTGCAGAGCCCTGGACTAAGCGCTTATCACTGTACTAAGGCTTTTCTTAAGCGCTTACTACGTGCCAGGCATTCATTCATTCATCCAATCGTATCGATTGAGCGCTGACTGTGTGCAGAGCGCTTATCACTGTATTAAGGCATTTCTTAAGTGCTTACTGCGTGCCAGGCATTCATTCGTTCATTCAGCCGTATTGATTGTGCACTTACTGTGTGCAGAGCCCTGGACTAAGCGCTTATTACTGTATTAAGGCATTTCTTAAGCGCTTACTACGTGCCAGGCATTCATTCGTTCATTCAGTCGTATTGATTGAGCGCTGACTGTGTGCAGAGTCCTGTTATACGCTTAGCACTGTACTAAGGCTTTTCTTAAGCATTTACTACGTGCCAGGCATTCATTCTTTCATTCAATCATATTGATTGAGCGCTTACTATGTGCAGAGCCGTGTGCTAAGCGCTTATCACTGTATTAAGGCATTTCTTAAGCGCTTACTATGTGCCAGGCATTCATTCGTTCATTCAGTCGTATTGATCCCCCCATCTTACCTCCTTCCCTTCCCCACAGCACCTGTATATATGTATATATGTTTGTACATATTTATTACTCTATTTTACTTGTACATATCTATTCTATTTCTTTTATTTTGTTAGTATGTTTGGTTTTGTTCTCCATCTCCCCCTTTTAGACTGTGAGCCCACTGTTGGGTAGGGACTGTCTCTATATGTTGCCAACTTGTACTTCCCAAGCGCTTAGTACAGTGCTGTGCACACAGTAAGCGCTCAATAAATATGATTGATTGATTGATTGAGCGCTTACTGTGTGCAGAGCCCTGTACTAAGCGCTTGTCACTGTATTAAGGCACTTCTTAAGTGCTTACTACTTGCCAGGCATTCATTCATTCATTGTCGTATTGATTGAGCGCTTACTGTGTGCAGAGCCCTGGACTAATCACTTATCACTGTATTAAGGCATTTTTTTAAGTGCTTACTACGTGCCAGGCATTCATTTGTTCATTCAGTCGCATTGATTGAGTGCTTAATGTGTGCAGAGCGCTGGACTAAGCACTTATCACTGTATTAAGGCATTTCTTAAGCGCTTACTACATGCCAGGCATTCATTCATCATTCAGTCATATTTATTGTGCGCTTACTGCGTGCAGAGCCCTGTACTAAGCACGTAGCACTGTACTAAGGCATTTCTTAAGTGCTTACTACGTGCCAGGCATTCACTCATTCATTCAGTTGTATTGATTGAGTGCTTACTGTGTGCAGAGCGCTGGACTAAGCGCTTAGCACTGTACTAAGGCACTTCTTAATAATAATAATGATAATAATAATAATAATGATGATGATGATGGCATTTGTTAAGTGCTTTCTATGTGCAGAGCAAAGTTCAAAGCGCTGGGGGAGATACAAGGTCATCAAGTCCTATGGGGGGCTCACAGTCTGAATCCCCATTTTACAGATGAGGTAACTGAGGCACAGAGAATAATAATAATAATAATAATAATAATAATAATAATAATAATGGTATTTGTTAAGCGCTTACTATGTGCAAAGCACTGTGAAGTGACTTGCCCAAAGTCACACAGCTGACAAGCGGCGGAGCCAGGATTTGAACTCACGACCTCTGACTACAAAACCCGGGCTCTTTCCAGTGAGCCATGCTGCTTCTTAAGTGCTTACTACATGCCAGGCATTCATTCATCCTATTTATTGAGCGCTGACTGCGTGCACAGCACTGTACTAAGGCACTTCTTAAGCGCTTACTACGTGCCAGGCGTTCATTCGTTCATTGTCGTATTTATTGAGCACTGACTGTGTGCAGAGCGCTGGACTAAGGCATTTCTTAAGCGCTTACTATGTACCAGGCATTCATTCGTTTAGTCGTACTGATTGAGCGCTGACTGTGTGCAGAGCGCTGGACCAAGCGTTTAGCACTGTACGAGGCATTGCTTAGGCCTTACAGTGTGCCAGGCATTCATTCATTCATTTAGTCATATTGATTGAGCGCTGTGTGCAGAGCGCTGGACTAAGTGCTTAGCACTGTACTAAGGCACTTTCATTCATTCATTCATTCATTTAATCATTTATTGAGCGCTTACTGTGTGCAGAGCACTGCACCAAGCACTTGGGAAGTACAAGTTGACAACGTATAGAGACGGTCCCTACTCTACAGTGGGCTCACAGTCTAGGAGGGGGGAGACAGAGAACAAAACAAAACATGTTAACAAAATAAAATAAATAGAATAAGTATGTACAAATAAAATAAATAAATAGAGTAATAAATCCATACAAACATATATACATATATACAGGTGCTGTGGGGAGGGGAAGGAGGTAAGGCGGGGGGGGGGGGGTGGGGGGATGGGGAGGTCAGGAGGGATGGGGAGGGGGAGGGCATTTCTTAAGCGCATACTACGTGCCAGGCATGGCTCCTACTCTATCCTTATTATCCTCGACCTCTCAGCTGCCTTTGACACTATGGATCACCTGTTTGCCCTCAACACGCTATCCAACCTTGGCTTAGACTCCATCCCCTCTTGGTTCTCCTCTTATCTCTCTGGCTGTTCATTCTCAGTCTCTTTTGCAGGCCCCTCCTCCCCCTCCCATCCCCTTACTGTGGGGGTTCCTCAAGGTTCACTTCTTGGTCCCCTTCTGTTCTCGATCTACACTCACTCCCTTGGTGACCTCATTCGCTCCCACGGCTTCAACTATCATCTCTACGCTGATGACACCCAAATCTGCATCTCTGCCCCTGCTCTCTCCCCCTCCCTCCAGGCTCGCATCTCCTCCTGCCTTCAGGACATCTCCATCTGGATGTCTGCCCGCCACCTAAAACTCAACATGTCCAAGACTGAACTCCTTGTCTTCCCTCCCAAACCCTGCCCTCTCCCTGACTTTCCCATCACTGTAGACGGCACTACCATCCTTCCCGTCTCACAAGCCCGCAACCTTGGTGTCATCCTCGACTCCGCTCTCTCATTCACCCCTCACATCCAAGCCGTCACCAAAACCTGCCGGTCTCACCTCTGCAACATCGCCGAGACCCGCCCTTTCCTCTCCATCCAAACCGCTACCTTGCTGGTTCGAACTCTCATCCTATCCCGACTGGATGACTGCATCGGCCTCCTCTCTGATCTCCCATCCTCCTGTCTCTCCCCGCTTCAGTCTATACTTCACTCTGCTGCCCGGATTATCTTTGTACAGAAACTCTCTGGGCATGTTACTCCCCTCCTCAAAAATCTCCAGTGGCTACCAGTCAACTTACGCATCAGGCAGAAACTCCTCACCCTGGGCTTCAAGGCTGTCCATCCCCTCGCCCCCTCCTCCCTCCCCTCCCTTCTGTCCTTCTCCAGCCCAGCCGGCACCCTCCACTCCTCTGCTGCCGCTAACCTCCTCCCCGTACCTCGTTCTCGCCTGTCCCACCATCGACCCCCGGCCCACGTCCTCCCCCGGGCCTGGAATGCCCTCCCTCTGCCCCTCCGCCCAGCTAGCTCTCTTCCTCCCTTCAAGGCCCTACTGAGAGCTCACCTCCTCCAGGAGGCCTTCCCACACTCAGCCCCCTCCTTCCTCTCCCCCTCCCCACCCCCCCCACCCTACCTCCTTCCCCTCCCCACAGCACCTGTATATATGTTTGTACAGATTTATTACTCTATTTTACTTGTACATATTCACTATTCTATTTATTTTATTTTGTTAATATGCTTTGTTTCATTGTCTGTCTCCCCCTTCTAGACTGTGAGCCCGCTGTTGGGTAGGGACCGTCTCTAGATGTTGCCAACTTGGACTTCCCAAGCACTTAGTACAGTGCTCTGACTGTACTAAGTTGTCCCACGGGGGACTCACAGTCTTAATCCCCATTTTACAGATGAGGGAACTGAGGCACAGAGAAGTTAAGTGACTTGCCCAAAGTACAGTGCCCCGCACACACATGGGTTCTAGTCCCGGCTCCGCCACTTGTCTGCTGTGTGACCTTGGGGAAGTCACTTCACTTCTCTGTGCCCGTTACCTCATCTGTAAAATGGGGATTAAAGTGTGATCCCCACATGGGACAACCTGATTACCCTGTATCTATTCCAGAGCTTAGAACAGTGCTTGGCTCATAGTAAGCATAGTTAGTATATTTGTACATATTTATTACTCTATTTTATTTGGACATATTTACTGCTCTATTCATTTTATTAATGATATGTATATAGCTATAATTGAACAATGCTTTGCATATAGTAAGCGCTTAACAAATACCAAAATTATTATTATTATTATTCTATTTATTCTGATGGTATTGACCCCTGTCTACTTGTTTTATTTTGTTGTCTGTCTCCCTCTCCTAGACTGTGAGCCTGTTGTTTGGGAGGGATTGTCTCTATATGTTGCTGATTTGTACTCCCTAGCGCTTAGTTACAGTGCTCTGCACACAGTAAGCGCTCAATAAATACAATTAAATGAATGAATAAGCTCTCAATAAATACAATTGACTGAATAAAATACCTATTCTCCCTCCTATGTAGTTTGGGAGTCCAATGTGAGACCCACCTGATAAACTTGCATCTACCCCAGCGCTCTGAGCAGTGTTTGGCGTATAGCAGCGTGGCTCAGTGGAAAGAGCACGGGTTTGGGAGTCAGAGGTCACGGGTTCGTATCCCGGCTCCACCACTTATCAGCTGTGTGACTTTGGGCAAGTCACTTAACTTCTCTGTGCCTCAGTTACCTCATCTGTAAAATGGAAATTAAGATTGTGAGCCCCCCATGGGACAACCTGATCTTCTTTGTGCCTCAGTTACCTCATCTGTAAAATGGGGATTAAGATTGTGAGCCCCCCATGGGACAACCTGATCACCTTGTATCCCCCCCCCAGTGCTTAGAACAGTGCTTTGCACATAGTAAGTGCTTAATAAATGCCATTATTATTATTATTATAGTGAGTGCTTAGTGAACACTATTATTATTGTTAGCGTCTACAAGGGATTATATGCAGGGTTTAATGCTCAGAAACCGGGTTTAGGGGTGGATTGTAACCCCTCTGTGGGCAGCCCAAGTCTCTTGCCTAAATTTCTCCAACTTCTCCACCTTCTGAGAAGCAGCGTGGCTCAGTGGAAAGAGCCCGGACTTGGGAGTCAGAGGTCATGGGTTCTAATCCCAGCTCCGCCGCTTGTCAGCTGTGTGACTTTGAGCAAGTCACGTCACTTCTCTGGGCCTGCTACCTCATTTGTAAAATGGGGATTTTTCATTTAATCATATTCATTGAGCGCTTACTGTGTGCAGAGCACTGTACTAAGCGCTTGGAAAGGATAAATCGGCAATATATAAAGACAATCCCTACCCAACAGTGGACTCACAGTCTAGAAGGGGGAGACAGACAACAAAACAAAACATGTAGACAGGTGTCAGAGCCGTCAGAATAAATTGAATTATAGCTATAGACGCATCATTAATAAAATAAATAGAGTAATAAATACGTACAAATAGAATAAATAGAGTAATAAATCTGTACAAATATATACAAGTGCTGTGGGGAGGGTAAGAGGGTAGGGCACTTGTTTTGTTGTCTGTCTCCACCTTCTAGACTGTGAGCCCGTTATTGGGCAGGGACCATCTCTCTGTGTTGCCGACTTGGACTTCCCAAGCGCTTAGTCCAGTGCTCTGCACACAGTCAGCGCTCAATAAATACGATTAAATGAATGTGTTGCCGAACTGTCCTTTCCAAGCGGTTAGTCCAGTGCTCCGCACACAGCGCTCAATAAATACGATAGAATGAATGAGTGAATGAATCTGTTGCCGACCTGCACTTCCCAAGCGCTTAGTCAGGTCAGCGTAGCTCATTGGAAAGAGCATAGGCTTTGGAATCAGGAGTCATGGGTTCGAATCCCAACTCTGCCAATTGCCAGCTGTGTGACTTTGGGCCAGTCACTTCACTTCTCTGTGCCTCAGTTCCCTCATCTGGAAAATGGGGATTAAGACTGTGAGCCCCCCATGGGACATCCTGAGCAGCGTGGCTCAGTGGAAGGAGCACGGGCTTTGGAGTCAGAGGTCATGGGTTCAAATCCTGGCTCCACCACGCGCCAGCTGTGTGACTTTGGGCAAGTCACTTAACTTCTCTGGGCCTCAGTTACCTTATCTGTAAAATGGGGATGAAGACTGTGAGCCCCACATGGGACAACCTGATCACCTGGTATCCCCCCAGCGCTTAGAACAGTGCTTCACGCATAGTAAGCGCTTAACAAATCCCATCATTATTATTATTATTATTATTATTATTATTCTGGCTGTTTCACTACTTATCTGCTCACCGGAAGGCAAAGGGAAAGTTAGGGGCCCTGGGCAGAACTGTTTGGACACCTGATTTCCCATCTTACAATAAGGGAAGCCCTTATTTTAATGGTATTTAAGCGCTTACTATGTGCCAGGCATTGTACTAAACCCTGGGGTAGATGCAAGGTTGGGCATTAAAAGTGGGGATTAAGACCGTGATGGGGATTACAGTGTTTTCTATTAAACCGTTCCAGTTTTGCAATCTTCGAATGCATTCGGTTTTGTAGTTTAAATGAAAATCTGGTAAATGTGCTGCCAGACGGCTTAGAGTCCGGGCTTGGGAGTCAGAGGACGTGGGTTCTAATCCCGGCTCCGCCACTTGTCTGCTGTGTGACCTTGGGCAAGTCACTTTACTTCTCTGGGCCTCATTGACCTCATCTTTTAGACTGTGAGCCCACTGTTGGGTAGGGACTTTCTATATGTTGCCAACTTGTACTTCCCAAGCGCTTAGTACAGTGCTCTGCACACAGTAAGCGCTCAATAAATACGATTGATGATGATGATGATGATGTAAAACGGGGATTAAAACTGTGAGCCCTGCGTGGGACAACCTGATTACCTTGTATCTACCCCAGCGCTTTGAACAGTGCTCAGCACTTAGTAAGCGCTTAACAAATGCCAAACTAATAATAACAATCTCTCTGACAAGAATTTTTCGATGTTACCTGAGTAGCTGTAAATTAAGTGTAGACTAAACGCATGGATGCCGTAATTCTTTACTGTTTATATAAATATTTTCTTAGCTGGGCCCATTAAGAGCCTAAGACATAGTCATAATGCATTTATATTAACGTCTGTCTCCCCCTCTAGACCATTAGCTCCTCGTGGACAAGGATTGTGTCTGTTATATTGTGATAGTGTACTCTTCCAAGCACTAAGTACGTGCTGTGCACACAATGAGCGCTCAATAAATGTAATGACACAATAACGCCTAGCGCTGGAAAGAACGTCTGTAACCACAAAGATCGTTTTGGTTTTTTTTTCAGATATATGCTTGTGAAGGAGCTTTTGCAGAAAAAAATTCAGAGTATGAAGAACAGCAATATGCTGAAATTTTGTATAGTTGTCTCTCTTTTGTGCCTTCCATCTTTGACACCTGTCTACTTGTTTTGTTTTGTTGTCTGTCTCTCCGTTCTAGACTATGAGCCCATTGTTGGGTAAGGACTGTATCTGTTGCCGATATCTTTTGCTGTTATCTCCCCCTCGTCCCCCTCTCCATCCCCCCCATCTTACCTCCTTCCCTTCCTCACAGCACCTGTATATATGTATATATGTTTGTACATATTTATTACTCTATTTATTTTACTTGTGCATATCTATTCTATTTATTTTATTTTGTTAATATGTTTGGTTTTGTTCTCTGTCTCCCCCTTCTAGACTGTGAGCCCACTGTTGGGTAGGGACTGTCTCTATATGTTGCCAACTTGTACTTCCCAAGTGCTTAGTACAGTGCTCTGCACACAGTAAGCGCTCAATAAATACAATTGATTGATTGAATTGTGCTTTCCAAGCACCTAGTACAGTGCTCTGCACACAGTAAGCCCTCAATAAATACAATTGAATGAATGAATCACAAGAAACAAATCCCAAAAAGGGGTTAATGCCGCCTTATCAGTGGAAAGAGCCCGGGCTTTGGAGTCAGAGGTCATGGGTTCAAATCCCAGCTCCTCCAGTTGTCAGCTGTGTGACTTTGGGCAAGTCTCTTAACTTTTCTGGGCCTCAGTTACCTCATCTGTAAAATGGGGATTAAGACTGTGAACGCCCCGTGGGACAACCCTTCTAGATTGTGAGCCCGTTGTCGGGTAGGGTCCATCTCTGTATGTTGCCAACTTGTACTTCCCAAGCGCTTAGTACAGTGTTCTGCACACAGTAAGCGCTCAATTAATACGATTGAATGAATGACAACCTGATCACCTTCTAACCTCCCCAGCGCTTAGAACAGTGCTTTGCACATAGTAAGCGCTTAATAAACACCATTATTATTATTATAACATTCAACTGCCCACCGAGATGGTATCTCTCGGTTAGATTATTTATTGGATCGTATTTATTGAGCGCTCTCTGCGAGACGGTATCTCTTGGTTAGATTATTCATTCGATTGTCAACTTGTACTTCCCAAGCGCTTAGTACAGTGCTCTGCACACAGTAAGCGCTCAATAAATGCGATTGATTGTATTCATTCATTCATTCAATCGTATTTATTAAGCGCTTACCGCCTGCAGAGCACTGCAGATATCTCTGTGCCGACGTAACATTCGCACTGTGACCTTTGGATATCATTCAGAGTCCAACTACTACCAAATTCAAAGCAGGTTGAAAACGCCAACCTACTCTCAATGCGAGTAGACCTGGAGCGAATTCGAGGTTGACGTTATTGATAGAGGACTTTCCATTTCTTGTTCCTTAGGATTCTGGCAAAACAGGCTTTTGAGAAATTCATTCATTCAGTCGTATTTATTGAGCGCTTACTGTGCGCAGAGCCCTATACTAAGCATTTGGGAAGTACAGATGGGCAACGAATAGAGATGATCCCTACCCAACAACGGGCTCACAGTCTAGAAGGCGGAGACAGACTGCAAAACAAGGAGAAAGTTGATAAAAACAAGTAGACAGGTGTCCCCATACTTCCTTTAGCCGTTCGCTGTCCCGGCAAATGCGGCCCACCCATTTTTCTTCTTGAGATCCCTACACTCTTCCGAGAGGGTCTCCATTTCTGTCAAATAACCCAAGTCACTTAGTAAGAGCATACAGTATAGTGACAGATGAGGGGAGGACAGAACTGCCATCGCCTCTGTGCAGATCAATCAATCAATCAATCGTATTTATTGAGCGCTTACTGTGTGCAGAGCACTGTACTAAGCGCTTGGGAAGTACAAGTCGGCAACACATAGAGACGGTCCCTACCCAACAGCAGGCTCACAGTCTAGAAGGGGGAGACAGAGAACAAAACCAAACATACTAACAAAATAAAATAGAATAGATCTTACAGGTAAGATAAATAAATAAATAAATAAATAAATAAATAAATAAATAAATAAATAGATTAATAAATCTGTACAAACATATATACAGGTGCTGTGGGGAGGGGAAGGAGATAAGATGCAGGGGATGAAGAGGGGGAGAGGAAGAAAGGGGCTCAGTCTGGGAAGGCCTCCTGGAGGAGATGTTACCCAAATCTACATCTCCAGCTGTGATATCTCTCCCTCGCATTTCCTCCAACAGAATCTCCAGAGGAGATAATAATGATAATAATAATAATAATAATGATAATGATGATGGCATTTATTAAGTGCTTACTGTGTGCAAAGCACTGTTCTAAGCGCTGGGGAGGTTACAAGGTGAACAGTTTGTCCCATGGGGGGCTCACAGTCTTCATCCCCATTTTATTTTGTTAATATGTTTGGTTTTGTTCTCTGTCTCCCCCTTCTAGACTGTGAGCCCACTGTTGGGTAGGGACCGTCTCTATATGTTGCCAACTTGTACTTCCCAAGCGCTTAGTACAGTGCTCTGCACGCAGTAAGCGCTCAATAAATATGATTGATTGATTTTACAGATGAGGTACCTCAGGCCTCCAGAGAAGTGAAGTGACTTGCCCAGAGTCACACAGCTGACTATTGGCGGAGCCGGGATTTGAACCCATGACCTCTGACTCCAAAGTCCGTGCTCTTTCCACTGAGCCACGCTGCTTCTCAGTCTCCTGCCTCCTCTCAAAAGTCACCCCCACCACCTGGGCATCTGACAGAAGAATGGGGACAGATTGAATATGTGGGTTGAATGAGAAGGATGAGTAGAAGACAATGTGATCAATCAATCGATCAATTGTATTTATTGAGCGCTTACTGTGTGCAGAGCACTGGACTAAGCACTTGGGAAGTACAAGTTGGCAACATATAGAGACAGTCCCTACCCTGGTTATGAGATTAGGAGGATTGGTGTTATCTACAGTGATGAAAAAGACATGGAGAGAACAGAGCTTGGGAGAAAGCAGTGTGGCCTAGTTGAATGAAGTCCGAAGTACGTCTCCATTTATTTTACTTGTCCATATTTACTATTCTATTCATTTTGTTAATGATGTGCATTTAGCTTTAATTCTATTTGTTCTAACGACTTGACGCCTGTCCACATGTTTTGTTTTGTTGTCTGTCTCCCCCTTCTAGACTGTGAGCCTGTTGTTGGGTAGGGACCGTCTCTATATGTTGCCAACTTGTACTTCCCAAGCGCTTAGTACAGCTGTGCATACAGTAAGTGCTCAATAAATACGATTGAATGAATGAATGAATGAGAGGAGTGCATCACTCAAGTCTTGCAGCGTGGCTCAGTGGAAAGAGCCCGGGCTTTGGAGTCAGAGGGCAGGGGTTCAAATCCCGGCTCTGCCAATTGTCAGCTGTGTGACTTTGGGCAAGTCCCTTAACTTCTGTGTGCCTCAGTTACCTCATCTGCAAAATGGGGATTCATTCATTCAATCGTATTCATTAAGCGCTTACTGTGTGCAGAGCACTGTACTAAGTGCTTGGGAAGTCCAAGTTGGCAACATCTAGAGACGGTCCCTACCCAGCAGCGGGCTCACAGTCTAGAAGGGGGAGACAGACAACGAAACCAAACATATTAACAAAATAAAATAAATAGAATAAATATGTACAAATAAAATAAATAAATAGAGTAATAAATGCGTACAAACATATATACATATATACAGGTGCTGTGGGGAGGGGAAGGAGGTAAGGCAGGGAGGAGGGGGAAAGGAAGGAGGGGGCTCAGTCTGGGATTGACTGTGAGCCCCCCGTAACCTCCCCAGTGCTTAGAACAGTGCTTTGCACATAGTAAGCGCTTAATAAATGCAATTATTATTATTATTAAGCCTTCCAACCCAGGGGTGTTAAGAATTTCTCCTTCCGCGAGATGATTAATCTCCATCAGCATTCGGTCCAAGTGTGGGATAAGACCAGCATGAGCGTCCCTGGCTAAAAGGTCTCCTCCTGCCTGGGCCCCTGTGGGTGTGTCAAAATTTGGTCTTCACTTGGAGCCTATTCATTCAATCATATTTATTGATCATCATCATCATCATCATCAATCGTATTTATTGAGCGCTTACTGTGTGCAGAGCACTGTACTAAGCGCTTGGGAAGTACAAGTTGGCAACATATAGAGACAGTCTCTACCCAACAGTGGGCTCACAGTCTAAAAGGGGGAGACAGAGAACAAAACCAAACATACTAACAAAATAAAATAGAATAGATATGTACAAGTAAAATAAATAAATAGAGTAATAAATATGTACAAGCATATATACATATATACAATATATATTGATCTGTCTGGCTAGCTGTAATCGCACAAAGAGATACCCTCAAGGGTGTTAAGTTTAACACAGTTGTTTGCGTGAGGTGCAAACTGCACTCTTCATCTGTTTAACTTGGTCAGAGTTCTTTTACCCTCCGACAATCCCTAATGCAACCATGTGCAATACACAAAATAAAACAAAAGTCAGTAGGGTGCTGTGAGAAGCAGTGTGGCTCAGTGGAAAGAGCCCGGGCTTGGGAGTCAGAGGTCATGGGTTCTAATCCTGGCTCCACCACTTGTCAGCTGTGTGACTTTAGGCAAGTCACTTCTCTGGGCCTCAGTTTCCTCATCTGGAAAATGGGGATTAAGACTGTGAGCCCCAAGTGGGACAACCTACTAACTTTGTATCTACCCCAGTGCTTAGAACGGTGCTTGGCACATAGTAAGCACTTAATAAATACCAACATTATTATTATTATTATTGATCAGTATAACCAGTGATATTTATTAAGTGCTAGCTCAACTGTTACATTGTTATATTTGTACTCTCCCAAGTGCACACAGTAAGCACTCAATAAATACGATGATTGAATGGGAGAGTACAGTACAACAGAGTCAGCAGGCACGCTCCCCTGCCCACAACGAGCTTACAGTCTAGAGATGACAGCGCTTAGTACAGTGCCTGGCGCATAGTAAGCACTTAAATACCATTATTACTGGGAGGTGATGGGATCGCTGTGACAGGCCCCATTATTCATCAGTGCTATTGATTAGGAGAAGCAGCGTGGCTCAGTGGAAAGAGCGCGGGCTTTGGAGTCAGAGGTCATGGGTTCGAATCCCGGCTCCACCACAAGTCCGCTGTGTGACCTTGGGCAAGTCACTTCACTTCCCTGAGCCTCAGTTACCTCATCTGTAAAAATGGGGATTAAGACTGTGAGCCCCACGTGGGACAACTTGATCACATTGTATCCCCCCCAGCGCTTAGAACAGTGCTTTGCACATAGTAAGCACTTAACAAATGCCATCATTATTATTATTATGTCCCTACTGTGTGCAGAGCACTCTAGCCAACTCTCCTGAGCCGTCCCTGCTTTGGGAATAGCTGAGTTTTGTCAGAGAACGTAGGGGACGATTGCCAGGAGTGGCCAAGTGCCTTGGGCAGACACTGACTGCTTTCGTCTCTGTTTTAGGGAGGTAAGAACGAGGTTAGGGTGCCAAGTTTTTTTAGAAGCAACACGTCGTAGTGGATAGAGCCCCGGCTTGGGAGTCTGAGGACCTGGGTTCTAATCCCAGCTCCGCCACTTGTCTGCTGTGTGGCCTTGGGCGAGTCACTTTGCTTCTCTGGGCCTCAGTTCCCTCATCTGTAAAATGGGGATTGAGACAGTGAGTCCCACGTGGGACTGTGAGCCCACTGTTGGGTAGGGACTGTCTCTATATGTTGCCAATTTGTACTTCCCAAGCGCTTAGTACAGTGCTCTGCACATAGTAAGCGCTCAATAAATACGATTGATGATGATGATGACAGGGACTGTGTCCAACTCGATTAGCTTGTATCCACTCCAGCACTTAGTACGGTGCCTGGCACATTAGTAAGCGCTTAACAAATACCAACATTATTATTATTACCAATTGCAGCTGGACAGTGGTTACACTAATGGTTAGTCTCATGTTAGAGAAGCAGCATGGCTCAGTGGAAAGAGCCCGGGCTTTGGAGCCAGAGGTCATGGGTTCGAATCCCGGCTCCGCCACAAGTCTGCTGTGTGGCCTTGGGCAAGTCAATTAACTTCTCTGAGCCTCAGTTATCTCATCTGTAAAATGGGGATTAAGACTGTGAGCCCTACGTGGGTCAACTTGATCACCTTGTATCCCCCCCAGCGCTTAGAACAGTGCTCTGCACATAGTAAGCACTTAAATGCCATCATTATTATCATTATTATGTTCCCCCCCAAATGTTGAATATCATCATCACAAGTATTTATTGAGTCCTTACTATATGCCGAGCACCGTACTAAGCACTTGGGAGAGGACAACGTAACAGAGGTGGCAGCATTTACAAAAAAAAGAGAATGGCACACGCAAAATCAGTGGTATTTATTGAGCGCTTTGTGAGCCTGTTGTTGGGTAGGGACCGCCCCTATATGTTGCCGACTTGTACTTCCCAAGCGCTTAGTACAGTGCTCTGCACACAGTAAGCGCTCAGTAAATACGATTGAATGAATGAATGAAAGCATCCAATTCTATTGTACTCTTCCAAGCACTTATTACAGTGCTCTGAACATAGTAAGTGCTCAATAAATACCACTGATTCATTTATTCAGTCGTATTGAGTGCTTACTGAGTGCAGAGCACTGTACTAAGCTCTTGGGAAGTACAATTCAGCAACAAATAAAGACAGTCCCTGCCCACAACAGGCTCACAGTCTAGAAGTGGGGAGACAGACATCAAAACAAGTAAATAGGAATCAGTAGCATCATTAGAAGTAAATGGAATTATAGATATTTACACATCATTAATAAAAATAGAATTATAATTATAAATATGTACATAGAGACACAAGTGCTGTGGGGCGGGGAGGGGGGTAGAGCAGAGGGAGGGAGTCGGGGTGATGGGGAGGAGGAGCAGAGGATAAGGGGGGGTCCTCAGTGTGGGAAGGCCTCCTGGAGGAGGTGAGCTCTCAGTAGGGATTTGAAGGGAGGGAGAGAGCTAGTTTGGTGGATGTTGGGAGGGAGGGCATTCCAGAACAGGGGAAGGACGTGGTCCGGGGGTCGACGGCGGGATAGGCGAGAACGAGGCCCGGTGAGGAGGTGAGCGGCGGCAGAGGAGCGGAGGGTGTGGGCTGGGCTGGAGAAGGACAGAAGGGAGAGGAGATGAGTGATTGATACTATGAGCAGACAATCCATTGTACTAAGCACTTGGGAGCATACAGTACAACAAAAATAGCAGATCCGGACCCTGCCTTTAACGAGCTAATAGTCCAGAGGGGCAGACAGACATTCATATCAGTAAATCCTTTATAAACATTCATTCATTCAATCATATTTATTGAGCGCTTACTGTGTGCAGAGCACTGTACTAAGCGCTTGGGAAGTACAAGTTGGCAACATATAGAGACGGTCCCTACCCAACAGTGGGCTCACAGTCTAGAAGGGGGAGAGAGAGAACAAAACAAAACATATTAACCAAATAAATAGAATAAATAAATAGAGGAATAAATACATACAAACATATATACATATATACAGGTGCTGTGGGGAGGGGAAGGAGGTAAGGCGGGGGGGACGAAGGAGGGGGCTCGGTCTGGGAAGTAATCCTAAGAGGAGGTGATTTTCCCAAGGAACCCACCATTCTGGATTGACTGTATCCAACCCGATTAGCCTGTATCCACCTCAGCACTTAGTACAGTGCCTGGCACATAGTAAGCGCTTAACAAATACCATTTAAAAAAAAACAAAAAGAATTTTCCTGTATATATGTATATATGTTTGTACATATTTATTACTCTATTTATTTTACTCGTACATATCTATTCTATTTTATTTTGTTAATATGTTTGGTTTTGTCCTCCGTCTCCCCCTTCTAGACTGTGAGCCCACTGTTGGGTAGGGACCGTCTCTATATGTTGCCGACTTGTACTTCCCAAGCGCTTAGTACAGTGCTCTGCACACAGTAAGCGCTCAATAAATACGATTGATTGATTGATTGTGATTTCTTTTTCTCCCCCTCCCCCTGTTCTTCAGGTCACTCAGGTTTCCTTCAGATCTGGAGGAGCTTCGCGAGCTTTCAGAGTTCCTGCGCCACTACAAGAGAGAACATCACAGCTATGTGCTTCTACTCTTCTGCAGTGCTTATCTCTACAAACAGTGCTTTGCCATTCCGGGGTCCAGCTTTCTGGTAAATTCCAATTTTCCCCCTAATTTCTGGCACCCTCGTTTTGCTGTTTTAATAATAATAATAGCATTTATTAAGCCCTTACTATGTGCAAAGCACTGTTCTAAGCGCTGGGGAGGTTACAAGGTGATCAGGTTGTCCCACGGGGGGCTCACAGTCTTCATCCCCATTTTCCAGATGAGGGAACTGAGGCCCAGAGAAGTGAAGTGACTTGCCCAAAGTCACACAGCTGACAAGTGGCGGAGCTGGGATTAGAACCCATGACCACTGACTCCAAAGCCCGGGCTCTTTCCACTGAGCTACATTGCTTCTCTGCTTCGCTGCATACTGTGTGCAGTACAGCAGAGTTGGTAGACACTTTCCCTTCCCTCAAGGAACTTACATTCTAGAGGCGAGAATATATTAATTTATTTATATAAATTAAATAATTTATGGATAGGCACATAAATGCTGCGGGGTTGAGGGTAGGGGGAATATCAAGTGCTTAAAGGGGACAAAGTCAAGTGTGGAGACAACATGGAAGGGAAAAGAGGGCTTAGTTGGGGAAAACATCCTCCTCTTTATCGATCAATCAATCAATCGTATTTATTGAGCGCTTACTGTGTGCAGAGCACTGTACTAAGCACTTGGGAAGTACAAGTCGGCAACATATAGAGACAGTCCCTACCCAAGGGACTTTACTTACATTACTAATAATGTTGGATCCTGTGTGAGAGAACCAAGAATGAAGTTCATTCATTCTTTCAATCATATTTATTGAGCCCTTACAGTGCGTAGGGCACTGTACTAAGCGCTTGGGAAGTACAAGTCGGCAACATATAGAGACGGTCCCTACCCAACAATGGGCTCACATGGAAGGATTTAGAATCATGTACTCGCTACTTTTCTCAGGTTGGGATGGTGAATGAAAACGGGACCCTTTTTTTCCTTTCTGCTGTGAGGACCCAAAACCGCTGAAGTGTGTTGGCGTTTTTCTTTTTTAAAAAATAACAAAGTAGGTTTTTAGCACAACAGTCTCTCAAGGGCCACGTTGATAAATTTTAGTATTTGCTTTTTTAACCTTGGCCTTATAATCTGTAACAATTATGGTATTAAGCGTTTACAACGTGTTAAGCGCTGGGGTGGATCCCGGATTGTCAGATTGGACGCAGTCCTTGGCCCACATGGGTAAGGGGTAGGGGAGAAAAGGTATTCCTCATTTTACAGACAAGAAAACCAGGCACAGAACAGATAGGTAAGCAGCATGGCTCAGTGGAAACAGCCCTGGCTTGGGAGTCAGAGGTCATGGGTTCGAATCCCGCCTCCGCCACTTGTCTGCTGTGTGACTTTGGGCAAGTCACTTCACTTCTCTGGGCTTCAGTTCCCTCATCTGTAAAATGGGGATGAAGACTGTGAGCCCTATGTGGGACAACCTGATCACCTTGTATCCCCCCCAGCGCTTAGAAAAGTGCTTTGCACATTGTAAGCGCTTAACAAATGCCATCATTATTATTAGGCTGTACTGCTTCACATTGTTGGGAACATTCAGTTTTAAGCCCACTATATAAAGGCGTGCAGAATAATAATAATCATTATGGTGTTTGTTAAGTGTTTACTAGGTGCCAGGCACTGTACTAAGCACCGGGGTGGTTACAAGGCCAGTTGGTTTGGACACAGTCCCTGTCCCAAGTGGGGCACTCAGTTCCAATCCCCATTTTACAGATGAGGTCACTGAGGCCCAGAGAATCAATCAATCAATTGTATTTATTGAGCGCTTACTATGTGCAGAGCACTGTACTAAGCGCTTGGGAAGTACAAGTTGGCAACATATAGAGACGGTCCCTACGCAACCGTGGGCTCACAGTCTAGAAGGGGGAGACAGGGAACAAAACAAAACATATTAAAATAAAATGGGGATGAAGACTTCAATCAATCAATCAGTCGGTTGTATTTATTGAGCACTTACTGTGTGCAGAGCACTGTACTAAGCGCTTGGGAAGTACAAGTTGGCAACATATAGAGACAGTCCCTACCCAGCAGTGGGCTCACAGTCTAGACGGGGGAGGCAGAGAACAAAACCAAACATATTAACAAAATAAAATAAATAGAATAGATATGTACAAGTAAAATAAATAAATAAATAGAGTAATAAATACGTACTACATATATACAGGTGCTGTGGGGAAGGGAAGGAGGTAAGGCGGGGGGGATGGAGAGGGGGAGAGGAAAGAGGGGGCTCAGTCTGGGAAGGCCTCCTGGAGGAGGTGAGCTCTCAGAGAAGTGAAGCGACTTGCCCAAGATGCCACAGCAGACAAGGGGCGGAGCCAGGATTAGAACCCATGACCTCCCTCCTGACCTCCAGGCCCACGCTCTATCCACCAGGCCATGCTGCTTCTCAAGGAAGGCAGCGATAAAACACTTCCGTAGTTTTTACCAAGAAATCTCTACGGATGAAAAGCCGTAAAGTCGCTAAGAATCGGAAACGACGCGTTTGTTGGCGGTGATTAAAAATAAATGTGTAAGGGTGGGGTCCAATGACCTCGTTATTTTGAGTTTTGGGGGGACATCGGCCTCCGTATTCATGTGCAGGCAGGACTGTGAGGCCCACGTCGGCCTTTTGGTGAGCCCGCTGTTGGGTAGGGACCGTCTCTATATGTTGCCGACTTGTACTTCCCAAGCGCTTAGTACAGTGCTCTGCACACAGTAAGCGCTCAATAAATACAATTGATTGATTTTGAACCACACTCACCGTCCTAGGGGAATTGCACCTTTGGCTACAAAGGGCAAAGGACAAAAGCCAATCTGGCTGCCCTCTTAATTTTCGGTGCCGGGACCTGCAGGCGAAAGGCAAACTGTGGCTTAGTGGAAAGAGCCCGGCCTTGGGAGTCAGAGGTTGTGGGTTCGAGTCCCGGCTCCACCACTTGCCAGTTGTGTGACTTGGGGTAAGTCACTTCACTTCTCTGGGCCTCAGTGACCTCATCAGCTGTGTGACTTTGGGCAAGACACTTTTGTTTTGTTGTCTGTCTCCCCCTTCTATCAATCAATCAATCGTATTTATTGAGCACTTACTGTGTGCAGAGCACTGTACTAAGCGCTTGGGAAGTACAAGTTGGCAACATATAGAGACGGTCCCTACGCAACAGTGGGCTCACAGTCTAAAAGGGGGAGACGGAGAACAAAACCAAACATACTAACAAAATAAAATAAATAGAATAGATATGTACAAGTACAATAAAAAAATAAATAAATAGAGTAATAAATCTGTACAAACATATATACATATATACAGGTGCTGTGGGGAAGGGAAGGAGGTAAGGCGGGGGGGATGGAAAGGGAGACGAGGGGGAGAGGAAGGAAGGGGCTCAGTCTGGGAAGGCCTCCTGGAGGCCTAGACTGTGAGCCCGCTGTTGGGTAGGGACCATCTCTATATGTTGCCAACTTGTACTTCCCAAGTGCTTAGTACAGTGCTCTGCACACAGTAAGCGCTCAATAAATACGATTGAATGAATGAATGAATGAATAATTTCTCTGTGCCTCAGTTCCCTCATCTGTGAAATGGGGATTAAGAGTGTGAGCCCCACATGGGACAACCTGATCACCTTGTATCCTCCTCAGTGCTTAGAACAGTGCTTGGCACATAGTAAGCGCTTAACAAAATTATTATTATTATTAAAATGGGGATTAAGACTATGAGCCCCATTTGGGACAGCCTGATATCCTTGTATCTACCCCAGTGCTTAGAACAGTGCTTGGCACATAGTAAGCGCTTAACAAAATTATTATTATTATTAAAATGGGAATTAAGACTATGAGCCCCATGTGGGACAGCCTGATATCCTTGTATCTACCCCAGTGCTTAGAACAGTGCTTGGCACATAGGAAGTGCTTAACAAATACCATCATTATTAAGTGCTTAGCACAGTGCTGTGCACACAGTAAGCGCTCAATCAGTACGATTGAATGAAATACAATTGAATAAATGCCTTCCGCCCAAGTTGTCCCACTTTTCCTTCAGCAACTGGGCTACGGGGAAGGCTGATTGAGAAATATTTTTTTTGCAGGATCTAATAGAATTTTCTTCTTTAGAGTTTTGGGCCACGGCGGTCCACGTGAATGGGGAGACCTGAGGTGGGACCCAAATCCCTACAATTAGTCAGGAGATTTATTTATTTGTACATATTTAGTACTCTATTTATTTATTTATTTATTTTGCTTGTACATATCTATCCTATTTATTTTATTTTGTTAGTATGTTTGGTTTTGTTCTTTGTCTCCCCCTTTTAGACTGTGAGCCCACTGTTGGGTAGGGACTGTCTCTATATGTTGCCAATTTGTACTTCCCAAGCGCTTAGTACAGTGCTCTGCACATAGTAAGCGCTCAATAAATACGATTGATTGATTGATTCAATCGTATTTATTGAGCGCTTACTGTGTGCAGAGCACTGGGAAGTACAAGTTGGCAACATATAGAGACGGTCCCTACCCAACAGTGGGCTCACAGTCTAGAATAAATAATAGTAATGATGATGATGGTACTAATTGTGAAACACATACTATGTGCCAAGCACCTTCTAAGCATTGGGGGAGATACACGGTAATCCGGTTGGACACAGTCCCTGTCCCACATGGGGCTCACAGACTTGCTCCCCATTTTACAGATGAGGTTACCGAGGCCCGGGGAAGTGAAGTGATTTGTCCAGGGTCACACAGTAGACAAGTGGCGGAGGTGGGATTAGAACCCACGTCCTCGGGCTCCCAAGCCTGTGGTCTTGCCACTAGGCCGAGCTGCTTACCGTGTGCAGAACACTGTAATAAGTGTCGGGAGAGTACAGTATGATATGTTCCCTTCCCACAAGGAGCTTAGAGTCTAAAAGCTGTGTGGCTGTTAGGCAGTTCTGTTCAGGATCAACATAATAACAATAATGATGGCATTTGTTAAGTGCTTACTACGTGCTGAGCACTGTTCTAAGCACTGGGGTAGATCCAAGGTGATCAGGCTGTCCCACGTGGGGCTCACGGTCTTAATCCCCATTTTCCAGATGAGGGAACTGAGGCCCAGAGAAGTCAAGTGACTTGCCCGAAATCACACAGCTGACAAGTGGCGGAGGCGGGATTAGAACCCATGACCTCTGACTCCCAAGCCCGGGCTCTCTCCACTAAGCCACGCAGCTGCGCTGTCCCCTTTCCCTTACCGAACTGAGATGACCGTTCGCCCCGTCTGCGTCTTCTGAAATGCAGTCCAAGGCGCTTTGGAAGGAAAACCAGATTTTCCAGTTTGGACAGTAGCAATCCATCAGTCGATCCTACTGAGCGCTTACTGCGTGCAGAGCACTGTACTACGTGCTTGGGGGGCTAATAATAATTATGGCATTTGTTTAGTGCTTCCTCTGTGCCAGGCGCTGTACTAAGCGCTGGGTACGGTACTGGGGGAAGCAGCGTGGCTCGGTGGAAAGAGCCCGGGCTTTGGAGTCAGAGGTCGTGGGTTCAAATCCCAGCTCCGCCACTTGTCAGCTGTGTGACTTTGGGCAAATCACTTAACTTCTCTGGGCCTCAGCTCCCTCATCTGTAAAATGGGGATGAAGACTGTGAGCCCCACGTGGGACAACCTAATTACCTTGTATCTACCCCAGCGCTTAGAACAGTGCTTGGCACATAGTAAGCGCTTAACAAATACCAACATTATTATATTAATACGAGGTGCCAGGCTGTAACGGAGTTGGAAGACAGGTTTCTTGTCCACAGTGAGCTTGCAGTCCAGAGGGGCTACCGAAAGAAACGCCTGGGCGTCAGACGGTCGTGGGTTCTAATCCCAGATCCACCGCTTGTCTGCTGTGTGACCTTGGGCAAGCCACTTCCCTGTGCCTCAGTTCCCTCATCTGTCAAATGGATGCTGAGGCCGTGAGCCCCACATGGGATGGGGACTGTGTCCGACCCGATTTGCCGATACCCACCCCAGCGCTTAGTACAGCACCTGGCACATAGTCGGCGCTTGACAGATGCGACAGTTATTAAACGTGGCCCAGGACAGGTCATTGAAGCACAGAGAAGTTAAGTGACTTGCCCGGGGTCACACAGCGGACACGGGGCAGAGCCAGGTTCTCTGAGTCCGAGGCCCGTGCTCTTTCCACTAAGCCACGCTGCTTCTCATGCCACCTCCAACTCTTCAGTACCCCGTGAGGCTCCGCGGGAAGGAAATCTCAGACGCCAGGCCTCGCCGCGTCCAAAGCCGCGCAGTTGCGCACAGCCGTGATGCCGTGTTGCCGCTGCCTCCAAACAGGCTTTCTCTATCAGGAGAACATTCCCTCATTCTGCAGTCACCGTCTATCCAAGACATGTAGTGAAAACACAGATTCTTACGGAACTGAGGAGAGTTGTTGGTTTTAACTCTTTAACTCATAGTTGAGGGATCATCTGTGTGAAAAACAACATGTTTTCTGATAGTCCCCCGTTAAAGGAAGCAGCGTTTGCAGTGAGGGGCACCACGCTGGGGTTGCTTCGTTTCATCTCCATTGGGGTGGCAGTGACTCGGGGCAGACGGTCTAGCGGGAGTAGGAGGTGGCATTTCTCCCAGATATTTAGGAATCTCCCCCACCCCCTTTCTGCGGTGTCGTTCCGACAAAAAGTATTTATTCGCACGGGACGGGAGCGCTGCAGGAGTTGGGAGAAGAATATTCAGCAGCTTTTTACGTTTTCAACAAAGTTCAGTTCAACTTACAGTGAAACCGGGTGACCTATGTAGTCCTGTGTGTCCCTGCCTGCCCTAGCCTTCAAGGGCCACTCTAGGATTTTAATGGGATTTTATTCAGATCCCTGGATCATGGTCAATAACTTTCATTTTCTATTTATTTTGTTAATATGTTTGGTTTTGTTCTCTGTCTCCCCCTTTTAGACTGGTGAGCCCACTGTTGGGTAGGGACTGTCTCTATATGTTGCCAACTTGTACTTCCCAAGCGCTTAATACAGTGCTCTGCACACAGTAAGCGCTCAATAAATACGATTGATTGATTGAAAGGTGACGGCGGGGGTGGCGCCAGACAGCCTTTGCGTTTTGTCGTGTTGTTGAGGGTTCTTTGTCTTTTGTGTGTCCGTCTTTGTGGAACAGAACATTTTAGCAGGAGCTTTGTTCGGGCCATGGCTGGGACTCCTGCTGTGCTGTGTGCTGACCTCCGTGGGGGCTACCTTATGCTTCCTGCTGTCCGGAGCTTTGGGGAAGCACTTCGTCATCTCCTATTTTCCCGATAAAGTGGCCCTGCTGCAGAGGAAGGTAAAGGACCTAAGGGGGGAGGGCCCTTGAGTGCGATGACGGGGACCAGATTGGGAAATCGGAAAAAGGAGACAGATGGGCTTATGCACTGAGCACTGAGCACTGTACTGAGTGGTAGGGGGACTGCAAGACGGAGCGCTGGTTCTCCAAGAGTCCGAGGGGACAGAAGGAAGAGGTGTGACTTAGCGGATAAAGTCTGGGCCTGGGAATCAGAAGGACCTGGGATCTAATCCCAGCTCTGCCACTTGTCTGCAGTGTGACCTTGGGTAAGCCACTTTACTTCTCTGGGCCTCAGGTATAATAATAATAATAATAATGGCATTTATAAATGCTTACTATGTGCAAAGCACTGTTCTAAGCACGGGGGAGGTTACAAGGTGATCAGGTTGTCCCAGGTGGGGCTCACAGTCTTAATCCCCATTTTCAGATGAGGGAACTGAGGCGCAGAGAAGTTAAGTGACTTGCCCAAAGTCACACAGCTGACAATTGGCGGAGGCGGGGTTTGAACCCATGAACTCTGGCTCCAAAGCCCGGGCTCTTTCCACCAAGCCACGCTGCTTCTCATTTTATCTGTAATCTGGGTATAAAGACTCTGATCCTCATGTGGGACGTGGACTGTGTCCAACCTGATTAGCTTGTATCTACCTTCGTCTCTGAGTATGTTGCCTGGCACATAGTAAGCACTTAATAAATACCATTTAAAAAAAGAAAAAAAGATGGGGGTGTAGATGAGATTGCCATTAGCAGGCTCCCTTACCTTCCCTCTTTACTTGTTTGTTTGTTTGTACTGGTACTTGTTAAGGGCTGAGCACTTTACTCTCCCAAAGTGAAAAATGGGTTGTTCTTTTTGGGCTGTAGCCAGCGTTACCCTCTGGCTGCTTATTATCTTCTGGAGGCTCGGTCAGTTTTTTTCCTTTTTAATGATATTTAAGTGTTTAATAATGATAATAACCACTTACTATGTACAAAGCACTGTTCTAAGTGCTAGGGAGGTTACATGGTGATCGGGTTGTCCCATGGGGGCTCACAGTCTTAATCCCCATTTTACAGATGAGGTAACTGAGGCACAGAGAGGCACAGTACAGTGCTCTGCACACAGTAAGCACTCAATAAATACGATTGATTGATTTTCAAGAGCAGCTATGTCTGTTAGTTTGATTACTTTTTTTTTATGGTATTCATTAAGCTCTGACTATGTGCCAGGCACTGTACTGAATAGTGACTTGCCCAAAGTCACACAGCTGACAAGTGGGGGAGCCGGGATTTGAACCCATGACCTCTGACTCCAAAGCCCAGGCTCTTTCCACTGAGCCACGCTGCTTCTCCAAGTGTTTACTATGTGCTAGGCACTTTACCAGGCGCTAGAGTAGGTAAAAATTAATCAGGTTGGATGCAATCGGTGTCCACCATGGAGCTCTTAATTTTAATTCCCAATTTACAGATGAGGTAACTGTGGCACAGAGAAGTGACTTGCCCAAAGTCACACAGTAGACAGGTGGCTGAACCAGGATTAGAACCCAGGTCTTTCGCTGCTTCTCAGTCTCGGTCAGACGGCCGGCTTGAGCATTAAGGTGATCAGACCAACAGGCCCCACTCCTGAATACCTCTATTTTAATCGAATATGATTGCCTTTCAGGGGCCATTTTTAACAGCTGAAGACTTACCACGTTGTACTTCCCAAGCGCTTAGTACAGTGCTCTGCACACAGTAAGCGCTCAATAAATACGATTGATTTTCAAGAGCAGCTATATCTGTTAGTTTGATTACTTTTTTTTTTATGGTATTCATTAAGCTCTGACTATGTGCCAGGCACTGTACTGAATAGTGAGATATGGTTAGGGGAACGAAGACGGGCTTGAGTGTCAGAGGCTGTGGGTTCTAATACCGGCTCTGCCACTTGTCAGCTGTGTGAATTTGGGCAAGTCACTTCACTTCTCTGTGCCTCAGTTTCCTCATCTGTATAATGGAGATTAAGACTGTGAGCCCCACGTTGGACAACCTGATAACCTTGTTTTTACCTCGGTGCTTAGAACAGTGCTTGGCACATAGTAAGCACTTAACAAATACCGTCATTACTATTATTCTAATCCCGGCTCTGCCATTTGTCTGCTGTGTGACCTTGGGCAAGTCACTTCACTTCTCTGGGCCTCAGTTACCTCATCTGTAAAATAGGGATTGAGACTGTGAGCCCCACATGGGACAGGGACTGTGTCCCTTCCTTCCTCTCCCCCTCGTCCCCCTCTCCATCCCCCCCATTTTACTTCCTTCCCTTCCCCACAGCACCTGTATATGTGTATATATGTTTGTACATATTTATTACTCTATTAATTTATTTATTTATTTTACTTGTACATATCTATTCTATTTATTGTGTTTTGTTAGTATGTTTGATTTTGTTCTCTGTCTCCCCCTTTTAGACTGTGAGCCCACTGCTGGGTAGGGACTGTCTCTATATGTTGCCAACTTGTACTTCCCAAGCACTTAGTAGAGTGCTCTGCACACAGTAAGCGCTCAATAAATACGATTGATGATGATGAACCCGATTTGCCTGTATCCATCCCAGCACTTAGTACAGTGCGTGGCACATAGCAAGCACTTAATAAATACCATAATTATTATTAATAATACAAGTTAATTGGGTTGGACACAGTGCCTGTCCTGCATAGGGCTCAGAGTCTTAATCCCCATTTGGCAGATGAGGTAACTGAGGCCTAGAGAAGTGAAGTGACTTGCCCAAAGTCACACAGCAGACAAGTGGAGGAGCTAGGATTAGAACCCAGGCCCTTCTGACTCCCAAGCCTGTGCTGTATCCACTAGGCCATGCTCCTTCCCAGAGATACAAGATAATCGTGTTGGATACAGTTTCTGTCCCACATAGAGCACACAATCTTAATCCCCATTTTACAGATGAAGTAATGTGGGCATAGAGAAGTAAAGTGACTTGCCCAGGGTCACACAGCAGACAAGTGGCGGAGCCGGGATTAGAACCTAAGTCCTCTGACGCTAAGGCCTGTGCTCTTTCCACTCGGCCACGCGGCCTTTCTGACTATAGTCTCTTCACCTATGAAGAACAAAAAAAAACTTACCATCCTTGGCTTTACCATCATCATCAATCATACCATACCTGACAGATTAATCACTAGGCCTATAAACTCCTTGTGGGCGTGGAATATGCTAACAGTTCTGTCATATTGTACCCTCCCAATCGCTTAGTACAGCGCTGTGCACACAGTAAGCCCTCAATGAATAGGATTCGTTGATAACAATTACCATCGGCTCTCCACTTGACGTTGGTTTTGTCCTTTTTGTCCTGCCTGCAGGTGGAGGAAAATAGAAACAGCTTATTTTTCTTCTTGCTGTTTTTGAGACTCTTCCCCATGACACCAAACTGGTTCTTGAACTTCGCTTCTCCGATCGTGAACGTCCCCATCGTTCAATTCTTCTTCTCCGTTCTGATTGGTAAGATAATTCCTTCGGAAGAGAACGAATCTTTACCCGCAGCAGAGAAATGAATAGAAGATGAGAAGGAAAGGAAGGCTGATTTCATTCCTTTTACCATTGTGTTGCTCCGTACAGGAGAGTGGTTGGGTTAAAAAGGAAAAGGAGGCTGATTTCATTCATTTTACCATTGTGTTGCTCCGTACAGGAGAGTGGTTGGGTTAAAAAGGAAAAGGAGACTGATTTCATTCATTTTACCATTGTGTTGATCCGTACAGGAGAGTGGTTGGGTTAAAAAAGGAAAAACTTGTATTTTTAAAATGATACTTGTTAAGCACTTACTATGTGCTGGGCACTGTAGTTGGGTAGATACAAGCCAATATCAATTCTTCTTCTCCGTTCTGATTGGTAAGATAATTCCTTCAGAAGAGACTGAATCTTTACCCACAGCAGAGAAATGAATAGAAGGTGAGAAGGAAAAGAAGGCTGATTTCATTCATTTTACCATTGTGTTGCTCCGTACAGGAGAGTGGTTGGGTTAAAAAAGGAAAAGCTTGCATTTTTAAAATGATATTTCTTAAGCACTTACTATGTGCCGGGCACTGTAGTTGGGTAGATACAAGCCAATATCAATTCTTCTTCTCTGTTCTGATTGGTAAGATAATTCCTTTGGAAGAGAACGAATCTTTACCCACAGCAGAGAAATGAATAGAAGATGAAAAGGAAAAGAAGGCTGATTTCATTCATTTTACCATTGTGTTGCTCCGTACAGGAGAGTGGTTGGGTTAAAAAGGAAAAGAAGACTGATTTCATTCATTTTACCATTGTGTTGCTCTGTACAGGAGAGTGATTGGGTTAAAAAAGGAAAAACTTGTATTTTTAAAATGATACTTGTTAAGCACTTACTATGTGCCGGGCACTGTAGTTGGGTAGATACAAGCTAATATCAATTCTTCTTCTCTGTTCTGATTGAGAACGAATCTTTACCCACAGCAGAGAAATGAATATAAGATGAGCAGGAAAAGAAGGCTGATTTCATTCATTTTACCATTGTGTTGCTCCGTACAGGAGAGTGGTTGGGTTAAAAAAGGAAAAACTTGTATTTTTAAAATACTTGTTAAGCACTTACTATGTGCCGCGCACTATAGTTGGGTAGATACAAGCCAATATCTATTCTTCTTCTCCGTTCTCATTGGTAAGATAATTCCTTCGGAAGAGAACGAATCTACCCACAGCAGAGAAATGAATAGAGGATGAGAAGGAAAAGAAGGCTGATTTCATTCATTTTACCATTGTGTTGCTCTGTACAGGAGAGTGGTTGGGTTAAAAAAGGAAAAACTTGTATTTTTAAAATGATGTTTCTTAAGCACTTACTATGTGCCAGGCACTGTAGTTGGGTAGATACAAGCCAATATCAATTCTTCTCCATTCTGATTGGTAAGATAATTCCTTCGGAAGAGAACGAATCTTTACCCACAGCAGAGAAATGAATAGAAGATGAGAAGGAAAAGAAGGCTGATGTCATTCATTTTACCATTGTGTTGCTCCATACAGGAGAGTGGTTGGGTTAAAAAAGGAAAAACTTGTATTTTTAAAATGATACTTGTTAAGCACTTACTATGTGCCGGGCACTGTAGTTGGGTAGATTCAAGCTAATATCAATTTTTCTTCTCCGTTCTGATTGGTAAGATAATTCCTTCAGAAGAGAATGAATCTTTACCCACAGCAGAGAAATGAATATAAGATGAGAAGGAAAAGAAGGTTTCCTTCCTTTTACCTGATTTCCTTCCTTTTACCATTGTGTTGCTCCGTACAGGAGAGTGGTTGGGTTAAAAAGGAAAAGAAGACTGATTTCATTCATTTTACCATTGTGTTGCTCCATACAGGAGAGAGGTTGGGTTAAAAAAGGAAAAACTTGTATTTTTAAAATGATACTTGTTAAGCACTTACTATGTGCCGAGCACTGTAGTTGGGTAGATACAAGCCAATATCAATTCTTCTTCTCCGTTCTGATTGGTAAGATAATTCCTTCGGAAGAGAACTAATCTTTGCCCACAGCAGAGAAATGAATAGAAGATGAGAAGGAAAAGAAGGCTGATTTCATTCATTTTACCATTGTGTTGCTCCGTACAGGAAAGTGGTTGGGTTAAAAAAGGAAAAACTGGTATTTTAAAAATGATATTTCTTAAGCACTTACTATGTGCTGGGCACTGTAGTTGGGTAGATACAAGCCAATATCAATTCTTCTTCTCCGTTCTGATGGGCTCGCAGTCTAGAGGGGGGAGACGGACAACAAAACAAAACATATTAACAAAATAAAATAAATAGAATATGTACAAAGAAAATAAATAAATACCCAACAGTGGGCTCACAGTCTAGAAATAGTAGCCATTTAGCCCAGGAGCCTGAGCAGCACGGTCTACTGGATAGCGCATGGGCCTGGGTGTCAGAAGCAGTGTGGCTCAATGGAAAGAGCCCGGGCTTTGGAGTCAGAGGTCATGGGTTTGAATTCTGGCTCTGCCAATTACCAGCTGTGTGACTTTGGGCAAGTCACTTCACTTCTCTGGGCCTCAGTTACCTCATCTGGAAAACGGGGATTAAGATTGTGAGCCCCCCATGGGACAACCTGATCACCTTGTAACTGCCCCAGTGCTTAGAACAGTGCTTTGCACATAGTAAGCACTTAATAAAAGCTATTATTATTATTATTATTATTATCATTATTATTATTATTATTGGTAAGATAATTCCTTTGGAAGAGAACGAATCTTTACCTACAACAGAGAAATGAATAGAAGATGAGAAGGAAAAGAAGGCTGATTTCATTCCTTTTACTATTGTGTTGCTCCGTACAGGAGAGTGGTTGGGTTAAAAAAGGAAAAACTTGTATTTTTTAAATGATGTTTCTTAAGCACTTACTATGTGCCGGGCACTGTAGTTGGGTAGATACAAGCCAATATCAATTCTTCTTCTCCGTTCTGATTGGTAAGATAATTCCTTCGGAAGAGAACGAATCTTTACCCACAGCAGAGAAATGAATAGAAGATGAGAAGGAAAAGAAGGCTGATTTCATTCATTGTGTTGCTCCGTACAGGAGAGTGATTGGGTTAAAAAAGGAAAAACTTGTATTTTTAAAATGATATTTCTTAAGCACTTAGTATGTGCTAGACACTGTAGTTGGGTAGATACGAGCTAATCAGGTTGGAGATAGTCCCTGTCCCACGTGGGGCTCACTGTCTTTTGCAGGTGAGGTAACTGAGGCCCAGGGAAGTGAAGTGATTTGCCCAAGGTCACACAACAGAGAGGTGGTGGTGCCGGGATTATAACTCAGGTCCTCTAACTCCCAGGCCTGGAGTCCTTCCATTAGTCCATATATATGTATATATGTTTGTACATATTTATTACTCTATTTATTTATTTATTTATTTATTTATTCATTTGTACATATCTATTCTATTTATTTTATTTTGTTAGTATGTTTGGTTTTGTTCTCTGTCTCCCCCTTTTAGACTGTGAGCCCACTGTTGGGTAGGGACTGTCTCTATATGTTGCCAATTTGTACTTCCCAAGCGCTTAGTACAGTGCTCTGCACACAGTAAGCGCTCAATAAATACGATTGATTGATTGATCAGTATCCCGATCAGTGGTATTCATTGATCACTTCGTGCAGAGCACTGTGGCATAATGGATAGAGCACAGACCTTCTGGGAGTCAGTAGGTCATGGGTTCTGATCCCACCTCTGCCACTTGTCTGCTGTGTGTCCTCAGGCAAGTTACTTTACTTCTCTGGGCCTCAGTTACTTATCATCTGTAAAATGGGGATTAAGACACTGAGCCCTATGTGGGACAGGGACTGTGTCCAACCCGATTTGCTTGTATCCACCCCAGCGCTTAGTGCAGTACCTGACACATAGTAAGCGTTTAACAAATACCATAATTATTACTTTCCAGCGCTTAGAGCCATGCTTTGCACGTAGTAAGCGCTTAACAAATGCCAACATTATTATCATTATTATTATTATTATTACTTAACTCTTGGGAGAGTACAATACAACCGAGTTGTTCGATACATACCCTGCCCACAAGGATCTTACAGTCTGTCAGTTAATCAGTGGCATTTACCGAGCGCTTATTGTGTGCAGTGCACTGTACTCAGCGCTTAGGAGAGTACAATACAACAGAGTTGGTAGACACATTCCCTGCCCACGACGAGCCTACAGTGTAGAGGATAATAAATATCCCCACTTTTAAAGCCCTCCTGAGACTACCTCCTCCAGGAGATTTTCCCCGACTAATCCCATCTTCCCCGTGTCATGTCTGCTTCCCTTTGGCCGCCCCAAGCCTTTATGTGCGTTTCAATTTATTTGATTTATTTATACATTTTAGCTATTGTCAGTTACAGCTGTATTTTTTCTCCTGTTCCCATGATAGATATAACATTTGTGTCTGGTTCTCCTGTTAAATTGTAACCTTTAAGAGCAGGGACTGTGCCCTGCTTAGGAAGTGCTAGCCGAATAAATGAGCGAGGTGAGGGATTGAGAGAGATGAGGTGAGTTAATGAGGTGAGGTGAGTGAATGGGTGAGATGAGTGAGGTGAAGCGAGTGAATGAAGGAGATGAGGTGAGTGAATGGGTGAGATGAGTGAGGTGAAGCCAGTGAGTGAAGGAGATGAGGTGAGTGAATGGGTGAGGCAAGTGAGTGAGGTGAGTGAATGAGGTGAGGTGAATGAATGGGTGAGGTGAAATGAGGTGAGTGAATGGGTGAGGTGAGTGAATGAGTGAGATGAGGTGAGTGAATGGGTGAGGCAAGTGAGTGAGCTGAGTGAATGGGTGAGAGGAGTGAATGGGTGAGGTGAGAGGTGAGTGAATGAGGTGAGTGAAGTGAGTGAATGAGCAAGATGGGGTGAGTGAATGGGTGAGGTGAGTGAATGGGTGAGGCAAGTGAGTGAGGTGGGTGAGGTGAGTGAAAGGTGAGGTGACTGAATGGGTGAGATGAGTGAGGTGAGTGAATGAGGTGAAGTGAGTGGAATGAGGTGAGTGAATGAGTGAGGTGAGTGAATGAGGTGAAGTGAGTGGTTGAAGTTAGTGAATGAGTGAGGTGAGTGAAATGAGGTGAGTGAATGGGTGAGGTGAGTGAGGTGGGTGAGGTGAGTGAATGAGATGAGGTGAGTGAATGGGCGAGGCAAGTGAGTGAGGTGAGTGAATGAGGTGAGGTGAGTGAATGGGTGAGATGAGTGAGTGGATGAGGTGAACGAATGAGGTGTGAGTGGGTGAGGTGAGTGAATGGGTGAGGCAAGTGAGTGAGGTGGGTGAGGAGAGGGAAGAGCTCACCTCCTCCAGGAGGCCTTCCCAGACTGAGCCCCCTCCTTCCTCTCCCCCTCCTCATCGCCCCCCGCCTTGCCTCCTTCCCTTCCCCACAGCACCTGTATATATGTATATATGTTTGTACGGATTTATTACTCTATTTTACTTGTACATATCTATTCTATTTTATTTTGTTAATATGTTTTCTTTTGTTCTCTGTCTCCCCCTTCTAGACTGTGAGCCCGCGGTTGGGTAGGGACCGTCTCTATATGTTGTCAACTTGTACTTCCCAAGCGCCTAGTACAGTGCTTTGCACACAGTAAGCGCTCAATAAGTACGATTGATTGATTGATTGATGAGTGAGGTGAGTGAGTGAATAGGGAGGTGAGTGAATGCATGAGCAAATCGTCATCATCATCATCATCAATCGTATTTATTGAGCGCTTACTGTGTGCAGAGCACTGTACTAAGCGCTTGGGAAGCACAAATGAGGTGAGTGAGTGAATGGGTGAGATGAGTGAATGAGTGAGATGAGGTGAGTGAGATGAGCAAATGGGTGAAGTGAGCGAATGAGTGAGGTAGTTGAAGTGAGTGAATGGAGATGTGAGTGAGCGAGTGGAGTGAGGCAAGTGAATGCATGAATGAGTGAGGGGTGAGTGAATGGGTGAGGTGAGTGACACCTGTCCACATGTTTTGTTTTGTTGTCTGCCTTCCCCTTCCAGACTGTGAGCCCGTCGTTGGGTAGGGACCGTCACTATACGTTGCCGACTTGTACTTCCCAAGCACTTAGTACAGTGCTCTGCACACAGTAAGCATTCAATAAATACGATTGAATGAATGAATGAGTGAGTGAAGTGAGCAAATGAGTGAGGTAGGTGAGGTGAGTGAGGTGAGGCTAGGGAGTGCGTGAGTGGATGCACAAGTGAACGTGGTAAGTAAATGAACAAAAGAATGAGTCGAACCATGAGGAGGGGTGTCAAGAAGGAGCATGGCTCAGTGGAAAGAGCAAGGGCTTTGGAGTCAGAGGTCATAGGTTCAAATCCCGACTCCGCCAATTGTCAGCCGTGTGACTTTGGGCAAGTCACTTCACTTCTCTGGAGGCCTGAGTTACCTCATCTGTAAAATGGGGATTAAGACTGTGAGCCCCCCGTGGGACAACCTGATCACCTTGTAACCTCCCCAGCGCTTAGGAACAGTGCTTTGCACATAGTAAGCGCTTAATAAATGCCATCATTATTATTATTCTTAAGAAAGGTCCCCATCACACTGACTCTACTTCACCATGCTGCTTCACCCAGGATTTTAAGCCCCTAAATTTTCCCCATTCAAGATCAGGTGTGAACAGCCCAGAGCAAATCCAGGAAGATGATTTTATCTGGAAAAGGGCATTGGGGTTTGCCTTTTCTTTTTTGGGAGAGGGAGTGGGAAGAGAGGGAAAGGGGAGATTGTTAATTTGCTGACCTGATTTCTTTAAAAAGGCCCTGGCAACTCATCTGACCAAATGGCTTTTCTAAAAATCAAGGCTGCTGGAAATAGACAAAGTAAAGAGGCATTTCAGCTAAAGTGTAACTTCTTGAAGTGGTGATTCATAACCGAAAATAAGTTTAAAATGAAACGGTTACGTCAGCCTTAAGTGCCCAGAAGGCTTTTTTCTGGCTTTGGGCTGATCCTGGGCAAGAGAGACATATAAATCTGGAGGAAAACTGGTGAACTACTGAGTACAAAAGGTTGTCATCAGTATGATTCCAACCCTCTCCCAGTCTCCCGCTGGCACATCAGCAGTAGATGGCTGATGAAAATTCAGAAACCTTTCCATTTAAAGCCCTTCTTGAAGTCGGCGATAAATCCTCTCCGGACCCCAAAAGCAGGCCGGTTGAAAACCAGTCGTCTTTGGGTCATCGGGTTCAGCTTGTTCTGCTGCTGATGAATTTTTACTTCTGTCAGTTACAAGTTTGCCGAGAGAAGCGTTGAGCGGAGCCGTCTTCCTACTGATTTCTCGCTTTCTGGGTTTCTCAATCTGTAGACCGAGAACTCTAATGGAAAACAAGTGTCTGAGCCCCATGTGGGACGGAGACTGCGTCCAACTCAATTACCTTGTATCTGTCCCAGCGCTTAGTATGGTCCCTGGTACATAGTAAGCACTTAACAAATGCCACAATTATGAAGTCAAAGATGAACGGCATTTTAGTGATTGCCTACTGTGGGCTGAACACTGAACCGAATCCTTAGGGAGCTTACGGTTGAAGCGAAAGGGGCAGTCCCGGTTCTTGAAGAACGTACAATCCATCAGGGTGCCCTGTTATTTTAGCCATGAGACAGAAGCGGATTGTTCTGGTGTGATTTTAAACTTACAGGGGTGTTCTCTAGACTCTAAGAAGATTGCGGGCCGGGAACGTGTCTGCATGTCTACCGGCTCTGTTATATTGTGGTGTATTGTGGTGCTCTGCACATAGTAAGCACTCAATGAATGCCGTTGCTGAGGATGAGGATGGGGTGGTCAAGGAACTATTAGATGAGGCCTAACCGAAGGGAAAGAGGCTTAGGGAAGGCCAGAGGATGCCCCATGTACTCCTCATCCGAGGAGGGAGGCGGTTTCCAGAGGAAAGGAGAGATTTGGTGTCATAGGGTCACCTGGGTTAAGGAAAGGTCTTGAGAAATGGTGAACCCGGCCTACAAATCTAAATGAAATTCATTCATTCATTCTATTGTATTTATTGATCGCATACTGTGTGCAGAGCACTGTACTAAGCGCTTGAGAAGTACAAGTTGGCAACATAAAGAGACGGTCCGTACCCAGCAATGGGCTGAAAGGATCTGGGTTCTCATCCCAGCTCCACCACGTATAATGCTAATGGTATTTTTTAAGCACGTACTCTGTGCCAGGCACTGTTCAAAGCCCTGGGGTGAATACAAGCTAATCGGGGTGGACACAGTCCCTGTTCCACACGGGGCTCACAGTCTCCAGCCCCATTTTACAGATGAGGTAACTGAGGCCCAGAGAAGTGAAGTGACTTGCCCCAGGTCACACAGCAGACAGGTGGCGGAGCTGGGATTAGAACCCACGACCTTCTGACTCCCAAGCCCGCAGTCTAGCCACTGTGCCACGCTGCTTCACTTATCTGCCGTGCGACCTCAGACAAGTCAGTTGATTTCTCTGTGCCTCAGTTTCCTCATCTGTAAAGTGGGAATTAATGCTGTGAGCCCCATGTGGGACATGGACTTTGTCCAACCCAGTTAGCTCGTATCTACCCCCAGCGCTTAGTGCATAGCCTGACATAGTAATAACAATAATAATGATGGCATTTGTTAAGGGCTTACTGTGTGCAAAGCACTGTTCTAAGCGCTGGGGAGGATACAAGGCGATCAGGTTGTCCCACGGGGGGCTCACAGTCTTCATCCCCATTTTACAGATGAGGGAACTGAGGCACAGAGTAGTGAAGTGACTTACCCAAAGTCACACAGTTGACAATCCACGGAGCCGGGATTTGAACCCATGACCTCTGACTCCCAAGCCCGGGCTCTTTCCATTGAGCCATGCCGGTTAAAGTATGCGCTTTAACCAGTGCCTATCTCAAAAAAAAGAAAAAGCAAGAGCCTCCCCATCGTTCAGTGGTCTGGGAAGGAGTGTCTGATTATTCATTTGACGTGAAATCGTTAACTTGAAAACTTCCTGAAACCCAACTGTACAAGTTTAAAAAGGCTTTCTGTCTCCTACTTCCAGGATTAATCCCCTACAACTTCATCTGTGTACAGACCGGCTCCATCCTCTCCACCATCACCTCCCTGGATGACATTTTCTCCTGGGGTACGGTGTTGAAACTGCTGGCCATCGCTGTGGCGGCCTTGATACCTGGAACCGTCATCAAAAAATTCAGCCAGAAACGTCTGAACCTGGATAGCCCGGGCAACACTCGACCGCTAAACTGCAAAAAAGTGACCTGACCGGGCTCCCGAATTGATCACGGCACTTAGCTCTTTCGTGCTAAGGATTTGGTGCTCTCAAACCCAGTCGTCCTCTAATCACTAAAAGAACCGGAATCGGGAAAGCTCCTAGTGGGAAGGACCAACTGGATTTTCCAAAGAGAGCGAAGGACGGATCATTCCAAGCCGCCGTGGTTTTAGCGTCGTCATCCATCTGTACAAAGCGATAGGGCCTCCTGTGACCATTAATTGCTCCGATCCCTCGCTAGTTCACTCCAGCCTCTAAATATTTCCCGGAAAAGCCATGGCGTATTTATAATGAGGAGGGAGAGACCTGGTGTTTCCCACGCCTCCGGACAGGCGATGGTTGACCCTCCAGAGCAGCTCATTCCCGCCCACTGAGACTCCCAGTAAAATCTCAGGAGAATGTTAACGGTGCCAGTGGAAATGTCGGTGTATCCGTATCCCAGACGGAACACGATTCGACCTCTCTTTTCCAGTGAGTGTTTTCTCAGTTGTGTCGACGACCTACCTCCATGTATCAAGGGAGAGTCTCGTGCTGTGTGTTGGTGGAGTTCGGTGAGCCGTCATCCTGAAAACCCTTCGGGACTGAGTTAAAACCTCGATTCAAGTCAGCTCCTGGCCGGTGCTTCAGGATGCCGGGGGATGATCAGAGTATAGTTTGGGGAATGGTGGGATGAGGATGAAAAGGCTTCGACTTGCCTAAATCCAAGTGACTGTTGAGGAATTTTCTAAAAAAACCCAACCTTATCTGGTTTCCTAAAGTCCTGCTAAATCGTCTACATCCTGTACTCCTAAGATGGGGTCATCCCAAAAGAAGGGGATGGGTTGGGGTGAGGGGGAACATTCCTTGAATGTTCTAGCTCTTAAGGGAAACACCATGGGGCAGTCTATATTTTTTTTCCCTCCCTTCGGCTGGGAGTCACTGGCTTTTAGCCACTCTCAGCTGTTGAATTTAGTATAATTCTGACTTGAGGCAAGGACAAGCTACCACCGATCAGTATTTTTCCATCAAAAGTAGAATCCTGCTGACCAAAGGAAGAAAGAGAAATCTCTGTAATTTACCTTCGCCACAAGTGGGAGCCTGAAGGAGGGAAGAAATGAGGGGTTTATCTCCCCGAAAACTACGTCACCAGGACTTAGGCTGATTTGGATAAGACTGCTTGACCTAATTAAGACTTTCCAATCAGAGTTAAATGTCCATCTGGAATGGTCACGATCAATTACGACGAATGTACCGAAGACTTTCAGAACCGTGGTTTTTGGAAACAGGATGACCTGTTGAGGATAGCCAACTTCTGCGCGTGGAGCTCATTAATTTTCCACGGGCGTCTTTGGTGACCGTGTCCCCTCCGGCCGTCGCCTGAACTTTGGAAAGAAACTGCCGCTCCTATTTTGGAATTGAGGGCAGAGAAAGAGAGCAGAACTTAGTGGTCTCAATTGTGCCGTCCCTTCGCTGAGACTTCAGTGACTTTTTCGGTTCCCCTTCTTCAGTAAAGTGCCTTACCGGGTCTGCATAAATTCAGCAGAGTACCTTTTTTACATATGAAGCACCTCATTTCTTGATAGAGTCCAAAATTTGCTCCGTAATGCCTTTTTGTACACACAGACAACTCATTTTAGTGGGAGTCAGGGAGACCACGGTTATTGGAAATCCACAGGCACCACAAAACTCATTTCAGACATGTTTCAACCTCCTTTACCAACCAATCTTTTACCAGAAATGGGGTCAGTGGTATTAAAAAAAAAAAGAAAAAAGGTGGTATTGGTTTGAGCATCATTTTCTTCCCCATCCTTTGTTCTAATGAAGATTCCAACAGGCAGGAGAATGAAGGTGGCAGGAGAAAGAACTAAGAGAACTGAAATAATCCAGTAATTAGACTTGTAGTTCCTGAAGAGTTGGCTGTTCCCAGCTGCCTAAATTAGTTGCTTTTTACGCCCGAGCTTATGCTGGAAGTGATCCAGGAAAACCCAGACCATCCTGCTGCGATCCCAGGTTCTGTAGGGCCTCATTCAAGTCATGCATCCAATCTCTTTTCCTAAGCCCTCCTGGCGTATTCCAAAGCCTTCTCAATTTCACCAGTTCTCAGGACACAAAGTAAGAACCTGAAGAAAAGACAAGCCCAGAAAGTAATGACGTACTTTGGTTTTTTTTGTTGTGTTTTTTTGTTTTTCATTCCATGCATTGCTTCACTTTGATAGTCATTCCATCAAGAAGCAGTGTGGCCTAGTGGTTAGAGCCCGGGCTTGGGAGTCAGAGGTCATGGGTTCTAATCCCGGCTCCACCACTTAACCGTGTGACTTTGGGCAAGTCCCTTCTCTGTGCTTCAGTTACCTCAACCGTAAAATTTGGATTAAGACTGTGAATCCCACCTGGGACAACCTGATTACTTTGTATCTGCCCCAGCGCTTAGAACAGTGCTTGGCACATAGTAAGCGCTTAAATACCATCATTATAATTATTGTTATTCTGGTGGTTCCCATCACTGTACATCCTTCAATATAAAAAGTGAAGTTGGCTTCAGAAAGAGAATGGGAGGGGAGAGCAGGAACAGGCAGATGAAGGAGCCATTTTTCAGATAAGCCATAAAGAAGAAATGATTTGGCTTTAAACTGAAATGACGGCGGTTGAGTTGGGTATCCCGCGAGGAGTCGGAACGAAGCTTCTTAGCGGCTAGAGAACGGGGAGGTGGGGGTGGGTGTCTGGATAAGTAACTCACCAAGAACTGGTTCATTCATTCAATCGTATTTATTGAGCGCTTACTGTGTGCAGAGCACTGTACTAAGCACTTGGGAAGTACAAGTTGGCAACATATAGAGACGGTCCCTCCCCAACAACGGGCTCACAGTCTAGAAGGGGGAGACAGACAACAAAACAAAACATGTGGGCAGGTGTCAAGTCATCAGAATAAATACAAATAAAGCTAGATGCACATCATTAACCAAATAGAATAGTAAATATGTACAAGTAAAATAGAGTAATAAATCTGTACAAACATATGCAGGTGCTGTGGGGAGGGGAAGGAGGTTGCTCAGAAGCAACAAGTCTAGTATTTATGGTTGAGCAGAACTGCAAGGCTCCTCCCTGAAGGCGTCAAGCATGAGGCCACAAGAAGCAGCGTGGTTTAGTGGCTAGAGCACAGGCCTGGGAGTCTTAAGGTCATGAGTTCTAATCCTGCCACTGCCACTTATCAACTGTGAGACCATGGGCAAGTCACTTGATGTCTCTGGGCCTTGGTTACCTCATCTGTAAAATGGGGGTTGAGACTGTGAGCACCTCATGGGACAGGGACCAGGTCCAGCCTGATTCGCTTGTAGCATCATCATCATCATCAGTCGTATTTATTGAGCGCTTACTGTGTGCAGAGCACCGTACTAAGCGCTTGGGAAGTACAAGTTGGCAACATATAGAGACAGTCCCTACCCAACAGTGGGCTCACAGTCTAAAAGTCTCACAGTATCCACTCCAGTGCTTAGTACAGTGTCTGGCATATAGTAAGCACATAAATACCATAATTATTATTACGTGGCCTGGTGATCACGTCCCCTCTGATCCAGCTTTCTCCGGAAAGCACAGATCTCTGACCTGTTTCCCTGAATAATGTCTTGGCACTGAGTTCCTGGATACGCGCGGTATCCCACTGTGTGACCAGGTAAGGGAGTGTGACAGGCATCTTGCAGCGAAGAGTCATGTGATTCTTGTTTTAACAGGTTAGTAGGACAGCTCACCTCCAAGTTATTCATTCATTCAATCGTGTTTATTGAGCGCTTACTGTGTGCAGAGCACTGTACTAAGCACTTGGAAAGTACAAGTCGGCGACATGTAGAGACAGTCCCTTCCCAACAACGGGCTCACAGTCTAGAAGGGAGAGACAGACAACAAAACAAAACATGTGGACAGGTGTCGAGTCATCAGAATAAATAGAAAAAAGCTAGATGCACATCATTAACAAAATAAATAGAATAGTAAATATGTACAAGTAGAATAAATAGAGTAATAAATCTTTACAAACATATTTACAGGTGCCGTGGGAAGGGAAGGAGGTTGCTCAGCAGCAGCAAGTCTAGTATTTATGGATGAGCTGAACTGCAAGGCTCCTTCCAGGTGCTGTGGGGAGGGGAAGGAGGAGAGGAAAAAGGGGGCTCAGTGTGGGAAGGCCTCCTGGAGGAGGTGAGCTCTCAGGCTTTGAAGGGAGGAAGAGAGCTAGCTTGGCGGATGTGAAGAGGGAGGGCGTTCCAGGCCAGTGGGAGGACGGGGGCCGGGGGTCGCTGGTGGGAAAGGCGAGAACGAGGCCCAGTGAGGAGGTTAGCGGCGGCAGAGGAGCGGAGGGTGCGGGCTGGGCTGGAGAAGGACAGAAGGGAAGTTATGCATGTAGAACAGGGACGTTTTAGTAGGATGATGTTTTAGCTGGGAAATTAGTAAAAAGGAGAAACAGACGCACATCACATGACTTGACACCATGTCTCTGCCAATGATCCTGAATATTATTAGCTCCCTGGGATTCATTCATTCATTCATTCAATCGTATTTATTTAGCACATACTGTGTGCAGAGCACCGTACTAAGCGCTTGGGAAGTACAAGTTGGCAACATATAGAGACTGTCCCTACCCAACAGTGGGCTCACAGTCTTCCAATTCAAGGTCAGTGTAAATGCTTGCCGATTATCTAACTCTTAGTTTCTGTAACATTCTCCTAAGGCTTGCTGAAGTTAGGTGCCTGAAGAGAACTTGGGCATAGGTAGCCTTGGTAATACTGAAGGAAGCACAGGTAAATAAATGTCTACAAATAATAAATACGGTATTTGTTAGGCGCTTACTATGTAGCAGGTACTGTACTGACCTCCCCTCCCCGCCAAACGAATGAGTATGGGTTGAGGTTTCCTTCTCCCTGTTCTTGTTCCTGTCCATCTGCTGGTAGAAGTGTCAATAAGTAGGGAAAGAGCCAAAATATGAGCAAGAAGGGAATATGCAATACAATAATAATAATAATTTTACGGTATTTGTTCGCTTAACCACGTGGCAGGCACTGTACTAAGCACTGGGGTGGATCCAAGCAAATGGGGTTGGACATAGTCCATGTCTCATGTGGGGCTTACAGTCTCACCCCCCATTTTACAGAGGAGGTAATTGAGGCCCAGAGAATTGAAGTGACTTGCCCAGGGTCACCCAGCAGACAAGTAACAGAGCTGGGATTCACTCATTCATTCATTCATTCAATCGTATTTATTGAGTGCTTACTATGTTCAGAGCACTGTACTAAGTGCTTGGGAAAATACAACACAACAAACAACAGTGAATTCCCTGCCCGCAGTGAGGTCATAACCTAGGGGCAGGGGACAGCTCAATGGAAAGAGCCCGGGCTTAGGAGTCAGAGGTCATGGGTTCAAATCCCAGCTCTGCCACTTTTCTGCTGTGTGACTTTGGGCAAGTCACTTCACTTCTCTGGGCCTCAGTTCCCTCACCTGTAAAATGGGGATGAAGACTGTGAGCCCCACGTGGGACAACCTGATCACCTTGTATCCTCCCCAGCGCTTCGAACGGCGCTTTGCACTTAGTAAGTGCTTAACAAATGCCATCATTATTATTATTAATACAACTAAATAAAATTACAGATATGGACAGAAGTGATGTGGGGCTGGGAGTGGGGGGATGAACAAAGGGAGCAAGTCGGTGATGCAGAAGGGAGTGGGAGATGAGGAAAAGTGGGGCTTAGTCTGGGAAGGTTGGTTGGAGGAGTGGGCCTTCAATAATGCTTTGAAATGGGGGGAGGACAGTAATTGTCCGTCGGATTTGAGGAGGGAAGGCATTCCAGGTCAGAGGCAGGATGTGGGCTAAGGGTTGGTGGTGAGACAGGCGAGATGGAGGCACAGTGAGAAGGTTAGCATCAGAGGAGCAAAATGTGTGGTAAGAGTAACAAGATTATAGTAAGAGTGACAAGGTGAGGAAGGAGGGGGTGAGGGAATTGAGTTCTTTTAAGCCAATAGTGAGGAGTTTTTGTTTGATGCAGAATTGGATGGGCAACCACTGGAGTTTTTTGAGGAGGGGGTTGGCACGTCCTGAACGTTTATGTAGAAAACTGATCTGAGCAGCAGAGTGAAGTATGGACTGGAGTGGGGAGAGACAGGAGGCTGGGAGGTCAGCAAGGAGGCTGATGCAGTCTTCCAGGTGGTAGGATGAGTGATTGGATTAACTCGGTAGCAGTTTAGATGGAGAGGAAAGGGTGGATTTTAGCGGTTGTGAAGGTGGGACCAACGGAATTTGGTGACGGATCGAATATGTGGGTAGAATGACAGAGAGGAGTCAGGGATAATGCCAAGGTTACGGGCTTGTGAGGCAGGAAGGTGGTGGTGCCGTCTACAGTAGTGATGGGAAAGTCAGGGGGAGACAGGGTTTGGGTGGGAAGTTAAAGCGCTCTGTTTTGGACGTTAAGCTTGAGGTGACGGGAGATATACAAGTAGAGATGTCCGTCGTTGGGTAGGGACCGCCTCTATATGTTGCCGACTTGTACTTTCCAAGCACTCAGTACAGTGCTCTGCACACAGTAAGCGCTCAATAAAAACGATTGATTGCTCTGCGCACAGTAAGCGCTCAATAAATACAATTGAACGAATGACTGGAGAGAGGGAGGGAGATCAGGGCTGGAGATATAGATTTGGGTGTCATCTGCGTACAGGTGGTAGTTGAAACCATGGGAGCAAATGTGTATATATTATTCTATGGATCTATTCTGCTATGTGATCTTGGGCAAGTCGCTTCACTTCTTTGGGCCTCATTTACCTCCTATGCAAAATGGGGATTAAGACTGTGAGCCCCATATGGGAAAAAGACTGTCCCACCTATCCAACCTGATTGTCTTGTAGTTAGTCCAGCGCTGGGGCATAGTGAGCACTAAATGAATACCACAATTATTATTATTATAGTCAGTCAATCGTACTTATTGAACGCTTACTGTGTGCAGAGCACTGGATTAAGTGCTTGGGAGAGTACAATATAACAGACGCATTCCCTGCCCACGACAAGCTTACCCCTACTCAGTAGGGGAAAGCAAGAAATCATGTCTAAATATACCTCAGGGAAAGGGGAATGTAAATCTGCTCTAAGAAAAAACACACAACCAAGAAATGGCTACTCAGGCTTGAGTGTTTTTCATTCATTCATTCAATCTTATTTATTGAGCGCTTACTGTTGTGCAGAGCACTGTACTAAGCACTTGGAAAGTATAATTCGGCAACAGAGAGAGACAGTCCCTGTCCAGCAACGGGTTCACGGCCTAGAAGGGTTTTTTTTGCCTTCCAGAGTCGATCAATCGTATTTACTGAGCGCTTCCTGTGTGCAGAGCACTGAACGAAGCGCTTGAGTCAAGCAACAAGTCATTTTCCAGGAAAATTATCATGTTCAGCTTCTAATTGGAGTGATGTCACTATAAGAAAGCAAATGAAGGAATCTGGGAAGTTCCTATCGCTCCAGGAGGAAACTCTCAAAAGCCCCCATATAGCAGTTACTCCTCAAAGAAAAAGGAACAGTTGTTCCTCAGAGAAGCAGCATGGCTCAATGGAAAGAGCACGGGCTTGAGAGTCCGAAGTCATGGGTTCAAATCCCAGCTCTGCCAATTGTCAGCTGTGTGACTTTGGGCAAGTCACTTCACTTCTCTGTGCCTCAGTTACCTCATCTTGAAAATAGGGAAGAAAACTGTGAGCCCCACGTGGGACAATCTGATCACCTCGTATCCTCCCCAGCGCTTAGAACAGTGCTGTGCACATAGTAAGCGCTTAACAAATGCCATCATCATCAACTTTCCGAGGTTGTTTTTCCTCCCAGGACTCATTAGGAGGATGTACAGACTGTAAACTTCGTATGGGCAGGGAATGGGCCTTCTAATTCTGTTTGAACTCTCCCAAGAGCTTAGTACAATGCTCTGCTCATAGTTAGCGCTCGATAAATACCATTGATGGATTGATTGAAAGCTGTAAAAGAGCTAGAACCCACACATCCTGACTCTCAGCTAGAAACACCACCAGGTCCACAGCGAAACAGAGTTCAAACTATTTCTTAGGGTTTCGGTTTCAGGGATTCACATCAGCTCACAGGTCCAGGGTCTGAAAAACAGGAAACCAGTAAGCCTGTTTAGCAAAATCAAAAATTCTGCGTCTGCCTCTCCCCCTGTAGACGGTAAGCTCGTTGTGGGAAAGGAATGTGTCTATTGTTCTGCTGTACTCTCCCAACCGCTTAGTACAGTGCTTTGCACACAGTAGGCACTCAATAAATATGGTTGAATTCATGAACAAATGCCATCTTTGCAGCCTCATCGGAGAAGCGGCAGGCTTAGTGGATAGAGCATGGGCTTGGGAGTTCTAATCCCACTATTCTACTCATCTGCTGTGTGACCCTGGGCAATCCACTTCAATTCTCTGTGCCACAGTTACCTCATCTGTAAACTAGGGATAATAATAATAATAATGGCATTTATTAAGCGCTTACTATGTGCAGAGCACTGTTCTAAGCGCTGGGGAATTTACAAGGTGATCAGGTTGTCCCACGTGGGGCTCACAGTCTTCATCCCCATTTTACAGATGAGGGAACTGAGGCCCAGAGAAGTTAAGTGACTTGCCCAAAGTCACACAGTTGACAAGTGGTGGAGCCGGGATTTGAACCCATGACCTCTGACTCCAAAGCCCGTGCTTTTTCCACTGAGCCACGCTGCTTCAGGGATGAAGAATATGAGCCCCATGTGGGACAGGAACAGTATCCAACTTGATTTGCTTGTAACCACCCCAGGGCTTAGTTCAGTGCCTGGCACAGAGTAAGTGCTTAACAAATACCAGAATTGTTAATAATAGTAATGGTATTTGTTAAGTGCTTACTATTCAATCATTCATTCATTCAATTGTATTTATTGAGCACTTACTGTGTGCAGAGCACTGTACTAAGCGCATGGGAAGTACAAGTCGGCAAGCACTGTTCTAAGTGCTGGGGTAGATAGAACGCTATCAGGTTGTCCCACGTGGGGCTCACAGTCTTAATCCCTATTTTACAGATGAGGTAACTGAAGCACAGAGAAGTTAAGAGACTTGCCCAAAGTCCCACAGCTGACAAGTGGTGGAGCCGGGACTAGAACCCATGTCCACTGACTCCCAAGCCCGTGCTCTTTCCACTAAGCCACGCTGCTTCTATTATTATTGTATTATTATTATATTCTATTATTATTGTTATCTACAAAGCTACTGAAGGATGTGTTCCCTTCCTATATTTCTGAGGGCTAGCTAAGATGGACCCAATCCTCCTTGACCTCTCATCTGCCTTCGACTCCGTGGACCATCCCCTTCTCCTCAACACGCTCTCCAACCTTGGCTTCACAGACTCCATCCTCTCCTGGTTCTCCTCTTATCTCTCTGGCCATTCATTCTCAGTCTCTTTCGCGGGCTCCTCTTCCCCCTCCCATTCCCTTACTTTAGAGATTCCTCAAGGGTCAGTTCTTGGTCCCCTTCTGTTCTACATCTACACTCACTCCCTTGGTGAACTCATTCACTCCCACGGCTTCAGCTATCATCTCTACACTGACGACACCCAAATCTACATCTCCACCCCTGTCTCCCTCCCTCCCTCCAGTCTCGCATCTCCTCCTGCCTTCAGGACATCTCCATCTGGATGTCTGCCCGCCATCTAAAACTCAACATGTCCAAGACTGAACTCCTTATCTTCCCTCCCAAGCCCTGTCCTCTTCCTGCCTTTCCCATCACTGTAGACGGCACTACCATTCTTCCCGTCTCGCAAGCCCTCAACCTTGGTGTCATTCTTGACTCCACTCTCTCATTCATCCCATACAGCCAATCTGTCACCAAAACCTGCCGGTCTCGCCTCCACAACATCGCCAAGATCCGTCCTTTCCTCTCCATCCAAACGGCTGCCTTACTGGTTCAATCTCTCATCCTATCCTGACTGGATTACTGCATCGGCCTCCTTTCTGATCTTCCATCCTCCTGTCTCTCCCCGCTTCAGTCTATACTTCACTCTGCTGCCCAGATTATCTTTGCACAGAAATGCTCTGGGCGTGTCACTTTCCTCCTCAAAAATCTCCGGTGGCTGCCCGTCAACGTACAAATCAAGCAAAAACTTCTCACTCTCAGCTTCAAGGCTGTCCATTACCTCGCCCCCTCCTGCCTCACCTCCCTTCTCTTCTTCTCCAGCCTAGCCCGCACCCTCCGCTCCTGTGCCACCACTAACCTCCTCACTGGGTCTTGTTCTCACCTGTCCCACCATCGACCTCCGGCCCACGTTATCCCTCGGGCCTGGAATGCCCTCCCTCTGCCCACCCGCCAAGCTAGCTCTCTTCCTCCCTTCAAGGCCCTGCTGAGAGCTCACCTCCTCCAGGAGGCCTTCCCAGACTGAGCTCCCCCTCCTTATCCCCTCCTCCTTCTCCCTTCCCCATCACCCCCACTCCCTCCCTCTGCCCTACCCTCTTCCCCTCCCCACAGCACTTATGTATATTTGTACATATTTATTACTTTATTTATTTTATTAATGATGTGTATATAGCTACAATTCTATTTATTCTGATGGCATTGACACCTGATTACTTGATTTGTTTTGTTGTCTGCCTCCCCCTTCTAGACTGTGAGCCTGTTGTTGGGTAGGGACCATCTCTATGTTGCCGATTTGTACTTCCCAAGCGCTTAGTACAGTGCTCTGCACACAGTAAGCACTCAATAAATACGATTGGATGAATGACCCTCTGAACACTAAGAGTAACAGCCTTTGCCTCCATGGGTTTTTAATCAGCAGCAGATATCGGGTACCCTTGAAAAGTTCATCTGAATCAGTCTGGGGAAAAGAACAGCCAAATGGACTAAAAGCCCGAAGACCTAGAATGAAAAGATGAGAAATAATGACCTGCAATGTTCCACTGGGAAGGAAGCTCTGAGCATTGATGCTATCATCAGTTTGCTGTAACATTTTTATTAACAATCTAGAAAAGGGAAAAAAAAAACCCAAATCCAGTGAGAAAATTAGCACATGGTACTAATCTGTGACACATTCCAAACAGCACGCCAGAAAGAGGACTGATACAGAGACAACAACAGAGGTTAGACAGAAAGGCTGGAAAATGGGATTCCAAGTAAAACCAACATCTTTGAGAGGACAACGTTCACATTAAGGGAAGTGGAGAGTCTCAGGAAGCAGAACGCGATCAGAAAACCTCAGAGTTTACCGATTGGCACGGTAGCCAAATGAGCTGGTGTGGCCATTCGCCAAAAGGCACCGCGACACAGAACAGGGAGAAGGTGGAACCTTTCCCATTAATACTGGGTTTCCTTCCAGGAAGACACAGAGGGGAATGGTTTTCGAAAAAGCGAGTGAAAGGCCGAGGGTGAGAGTGACGGTCGGGATTGGGTGCTGACGGTAGGAAAGATTAAAATAACTAATCTGGGGTTTTTGGTCATTTAAGGGGTCATAGCAAACATCTATTCGGGACTGAAAGACAATGACAACCCAGAAATAGAGAAATTGCTTAAAGTAGCCCAGTTCGGAACTGGTCAAAACTGAGCAGCGAAAGATGCTATCTAAGATTATCCATCCTACAATCCTTTAAGACTAAACTGGATGCTGGGAATCGTTGGAGAGGGGTCTAGAGCCTCTAAGCAATCAACGGGCCTCTGATGTTAAAGAGATGGACATTCTATATTCTAAATTTGATTTCAGGGACCAAAACCTCAAACTGGGGCATTCAGAAGGAAACTTTCTGACCCAAGGGATGTGGTAAGCACACGTGAACTTCGGCTCCTGCGCCTTCAACCATCACTCCATCGGTCCTAATTCTAGGTGAGTTTGGTACGCAACGGTCAATCAATGGTATTTAGTGAGCGCTTACTCGGTGCAGAACACTGTAGCAAGCTCTTAGGAGAGGGCAATATAATCAAATTGGTAGATACATCCCTGCCCATAGCGAACTTACAGTCTAGAGGGGGAGACAACAATGTCACGTGGCTTGGTGTTCTGATTGGGATCCAAAGTTTACCACTGACTGAATAATAATAATAATAATAATGGCATTTATTAAGCACTTACTATGTGCAGAGCACTGTTCTAAGCGCTGGAATGTCTAAGACTGAAATGAGGCTATACTCGCCAGAAGAATAGAGCTAGATCCCGGATAAAGAAGGGCCATCACCTGAAGCAGTGTGGCTTAAAGGCAAGAGCTTAGAACAGTGCTTTGCACATAGTAAGTGCTTAATAAATGCCATCGTTATTATTATTATTAAGAGCACGGGCTTCTGAGTCAGAGGATGTGGGTTCTAAAGCCGGCTCTGCCACTTGTCTGCTGTGTGACCTTGGGCAAGACACTTAATTTCTCTGAGCCTCCGTTCCCTCATCTGGAAAATGGGGATGAAGACTGTGATCCCCAAGTGGGACAAGCTGATTACCTTGTGTCTACCCCAGTGCTTAGAACAGTGCTTGGCACATAGTAAGTGCTTAACAGACACCATCATTTTATGTTCCACCCATGCCAAAGTATCACTCCATTGCAGAGTGCTTAGACCCAGACCCTCAAGCAGGGTCCTGGAAACAATCCATTCCTTTCTCCAGCTTCCCGATAGATGTAGTGTGGCCCAGGGCCTAGTCTAAATTCAATCTCATTTGGCCTTTTGAATAGATCACGGGTCCGGGGGTCAGAAGGTCATGAGTTCTAATCCCGGCTTTGCCACTTGTCTGGTGTGTGACCTCGGGCAAGTCACTTCACTTCTGTGGGTCTCAGCTACCTCGTCTGGAAAATGGGATTGAGACTGTGAGCCCCACGTGGGACAGGGACTGGATTCACCCAATTTGCTTGTATCCACCCCCTCGCTTAGCACAGTGACTGGCACATGGTAAGTCCTTAACAAATATCACAATTATTATTATTATTCTGCAGTTATTGTTATTATTATTATTGTTGTATTTGTTAAGCACTTACTATAAACCTTGTCCCCCCTTTCCTAGATTGTGAGTCCCCTTAAGGTCAGAGAACCTATCTAATTCTTCGTCCCATAGTCTTCCCCAGCACTGAGTTCAGTGTGCTTTGCACAGAGGAGACATTTAATAAATACCATTACTACTACTACTACTACTAGTAGACCCCAGAGTGAGATGACTGGCTCGATAGACAACTCGCTGACAGCTTTTCAAGTTTCCTAGGCATCACCAGCCTGGCAGTTACGAGGAATGTCGGGCTGGAGAAAGTATTTATTTTCTATTCTTTTAGCCCAGCCTGGAAATCATGTCTACCATCCAGGGGTACGTGAAGGTTTGACCAGAGGGTGTTTCACTGCTTTCCAACTACCTGGAGTGACTAAAGACCCAGTGTGGTCTTACTTTTTTGAAAAGCAGTATTTGTTAAGCTTCTGCTATGTGCCGAGCACTGTACTAAGCACTGGGGTAAATCCCGGCTCTGCCACTTGTCTGCTTTGTGATCCTGGGCAAGTCACTTCACAGAAGCAGCGTGGCTCAGTGGAAAGAGCACGGGCTTGGCAGCCAGAGGTCATGGGTTCTAATTCCAGCTCCACCACATGTCTGCTGTGGGACCTTGGGCAAGTCACTTAACTTCTCTGAGCCTCAGTTACCTCATCTTTAAAATGGGGATTAAGACTGTGAGCCCCATGTGGAACAACCTGATCACCTTGTATCCCCCCCCAGCGCTTAGAACAGTGCTTTGCATGTAGTAAGTGCTTAACAAATGCCATTATTGTTATTATTAATATTCTCTGTGCCTCAGTTAACTCATCTGGAAAATAGGGATTGAGACTGTGAGCCCCATTGTGTCCAATCTGATTTGCTCGCATCCAGCCAATGCTTAGTACAGTGCCCGGCACATAGTAAGTGCTTAACTTAGCCAGTGCTTGGCACATAGTAAGTGCTTAACAAATACCATCATTATTATTATTATTATTAACAAATGCCACAATTAATATTATTATTGTTACAAGATAATCAGGTTGGACACAGTTTCTGCCCCATGTGGGGCTCACAGTCCAAGTATATAACCAGCAGCGGTTATAATAGGAAATTGGGGGGACTCTTGGTGGTGTCAGAATATCAACACCCCACACCCCCAAAATCAGGAGGAAAGTTACAAAAGCCCAAAGAGGGGTTATTTACATAGAGGAGATGGAACAAGAAGAAAGAAACTTCAACGTCAGCCGGAGAGATGGAGCACAGATCCGTTACAAGGAAGAACTTCCGGACAACGAGGGGATGGGTCGCCGAAGACACTCCTTTCTCCAGGAGTCCCGAAGGAGAAGACGTCAAGTGGGAGGAAGGCGAGACGATTCCTCAAATTCCCATCCGGCCTGCTCATTCTCTAAATGACCAGAATCAATCAATCAATCAATCAATCGAATTTATTGAGAGCTTACTGTGTGCAGAGCACTGTACTAAGCGCTTGGGAAGTACAAGTTGGCAACATATAGAGACAGTCCCTACCCAACAGTGGGCTCACAGTCTAAAAGGGGCTCACAGTCTAAAAGACCAGAACTTCAAAACCCTCACGCTGGAAATCTCCAGGTTGTTAGAATGACCAAGGGGGTGTTTTGCTGATACCCCGAAGCAGGAGACTCTTCCTTCTTTCCTTCCTCCCCACTCCCACATAGTTGAAACATTGGATTAGGCTGGAGATCTGCTCTTCCCTGGAATGACTGTGCTGATCTACTCTTATGGCAAGGTCTCTTCCAACGAATTTCTTCTTCTAGCCGAGGGAAGGGTCTGCCTTCCTCCTTGATGCCCAGGGAATCACTCAGTAGATCAAATCAATCAATTGTATTTATTGAGCGCTCACTGTGTGCACCGAACCGAGCGCTTGGGAGAGGACAACAGAACGACATAACAGACACATTCCCTGCCCACACCGAGCTTACAGTCTAGAGTCCCAGGAATTAGCTTGGAGAGAACTTAGAGGTTCTTAAATTGCTCGTCTGCTACTCAGTCATCTGCTCCCCTGTTCTCCCTCCTCCGCGGCTCGCTCCGGGAACTCTCGTGAGTACGCCAAAATCACAACATATCCACAATTCAAAGCTTTTCGAAAACATGAAAATCGGGGAGACAGCGGTTACTTCACCGTTACAATGATTGTAGCTAACCGGGCAAAAAGGAGAGGGGAGGATGTGGGCGAATCATTGAGAGCCCCCCAAAGTCACTTCCATTTTCATTCTTCTTCATCTTTTTTTATAAAAAAAAATCACACAATTCACCGTCAGGAATAAAGACACAATCATTGTGCTAGTAAACCAAACCTTCTGATCTACAGAAAAAGAGAACAATAACAACAATTATAAAACAACGATAATAAAATAACCGTAACGCCATAACTTAAGATTTCTCATGTAGTCCTGCTACAGAATAAAAAATGGAATAATTTAACTCATACAATACTGCTTTCTGCATAATCAATCGATCAACGGTGTTTATTGAGCGCTTCCCGCGTGCAGAGTCCTCTACTAAGCGCTTGGGAGAGTACACTACAGCAGAGTTGGTAGTCACGATCCCTGCCCACAACGAGTCTTCGGTGACAACGTGATCCTTCGTCCCACCCAAGGACTCTCAATTAAGGACACGAAATGCAAATCAACGGTATCGATGTAAAGTGTAAACAATGGGATGGATCAAACCAGGAAAAGAACTGTCCCAAATGAATTCCCGCCATTCATTTAGAGCGTGTGCAATCCATCAGCTGAGGGGGTGGGGGGAGGGCGGCAAAACCCTCTTCTGCTCGAGCAAAGATTTCCTGACTGGAGATACCCTCCTCTCGAAATGTCGACCACGAGGCCTATCTCCAGAAGCCAGCTGCCTGCCGTGTGAGAACGCTTTAGGGCGAACCCCCACTAAACAAGTGAAAATGTTGCGGACAACGGGGACTTTTTCTTCAAGCCAAGGCACGATAGGGCCCGGGAAGAGAATTTCGGAGCCAGCCAAGCCGGGAGCGAGGAGATTGGCGGACCTCCGCCTCTTCGGTCCACCGCTCTGCCCCCTTGTCTTCTCCAGTCAGTTCGTGGATGACCGTCCCATCACCTCGGGTTCAAACCGGACGATCTCGGCGGTGTCCACCCTCCGTCCGGGGTTCCGTTTCCCACTTTGGCCCCGAACCCCACTCGGAGGGCGTCGGTCCGCCGATTGCTGTGGCAAAAACGAGGAGGCTCACGTTGGTGCCGTCTTGTTTCCCGGCCTCCTCCCAGATCCCAACTCTCTCTTCTGGGAATCCCGAGGTCGGTAGTAGCCAGAGCCGAGGCTCTCAGAGAGGGCTCCCGACTTCCTCCCATCCAGCTGGGGTGAGGTTTCTCGAGACTGTGCTTCCCGCGCCCTGAAATCGGCTCTTCCAACACTGATGTGGTTTTTTTTTGTTTTGTTTCTTCTTTCGTCCTTCCAGCCTTCTTTTTGGGGGGAAGTAGTAAACGTTGGGGGCTGAAAGGCCTTTCTGTGCTCTTCAGGAGAACCATCCAGTTCCGCCTGACACCATTAAACGGGGATGGGGGGCGTCGACGATAAGAAGTGCTCTTCGTATTAAGTCTCGGGAAAGGATGGATTCCGACCCGAGCTGCAGGCCCTCACGACGTATTGCTGGTTTGACCTCCCGCTCCCCGCCAAACCCACTATAACCCACTGAACCCACCCACCCTCCCTCTTCCCACCCCAGGGCGTGGGAAGACTCCGGATGTGATCATCGGCTACAAACCATCCTCGGGACGGGACCGCCATCTGAGAACTGAAAATCCAGATGATCCGGAGATTTGTTCCTACGTTTCCTGGAATCTCAGCCACCTCTCACATTAAGACGGCTCTATGCGTTTTGTTCCGACTCTTTTTTGTTCACGGGGGCCCGAAGGGCCCGATTCATGCAGCATGTGAAGAATTCCCCCAACCCCGTCCCCCAATGGATCCCGCTCATCCCCTTAATTCAACTCCTTTCTGAATTTTTTTGCAACAAAGTATCGTGCCTATATATACGCACCATATATATAGTCCACTCTTTACAGTACAAAGTGTTAAAATGTCAAACAAAAATAAATATCCGTGTTACAGTAGCTAGAATATTCCATAAAATAGATCCCTGCCATTCTTGATTGAAATGCTCAGTGAGGATTAACTTCATTTGGACGTTTTTCCGGAGATTTGAGAAGTCTTGTATCCCTGTTATTGCAGATCGTCTCTAGGGAGGGCAAGGGGCTGCTCTCCTTTGGGGGAAAGCATCACGGAAGGAGGGGAAGAGTTGCGGGAGGGGGTGAGGGAGAGTGAAATGCCTGGAGTACGGTAAGAGCTTGCTTCAGGCTGGGCCCGTTTCTTCATTACCAAGTAGCTGAGTTGCAGTGTTTATTGGTCCTGACCGTTGCATCGGAGCATTCTCCATCCGAAGAGTCGCAGTCTGATTCCTCAAACTGCACGGGATTCTGTAAAGCAAAAGGGAGAAACACCTCATCTAATTAGATACTTGCGGGATTTGTTAAGCGCTTACCGTGCGTTGGGCACTGATCTCGGCACTGAGGTGGATACAAGCAAATCAGACGGGACACATCCCTGTCCCGTGTCCCTGTCACGATCCCGATCTCATTTTACAGATGAACTATCTGAGGTACAGAGAAGTTAAGTGATTTGTCCAAAGTCCCACAGCAGGCAAGTTGTGGAGCCGGGACTAGAACCCAGATCCTTCTGACTCCTGCTCTAGCCACTAGGCCACACCGCGTCCGCTGATATGTCCATTTTGGAAGCTGGCTGGGATGGCAGCTTTCTGGTTTCTGAGGAATTACCTCTTGGTCTTCCCCATGTGACATTCCTAGAGGGAAGGGTCTGCCATAATTCCCCCCGGCTGGCCACTTTTATTAGCACCAAACAGGCCAAGGGGATCCCAATATAATTCCCAGCCTAAGAAACAGAGGGGAGGGACAAGAGGTGGAGGAGAGCCAGAGGAGAGACACAAGCTGAGAAGCGGTGTGGTCCGGCGCGAAGACCTCGGTTCTAATCCCGGTTCCATCCCACGTCTGGCCTGTGCCCTTGGGGAAGTCACTTTCCTTCTAAGCTTCAACATACCATTAAACTCTGTTTTCCTAGTAATTTTCTAAAGCTGTAAGCATCTGTCCATTTTGAAAAGTGACGATTTATTGAGTACCTACTATGAGCCAAATATTGCTTTGCACATAACAAGCGCTTAATAAATGCCATTAAAAAAAAAGTACTGTAGAGTAAGCACTGATCTAACCAAGGATGCTCTTTAGGATTGTACAAAGTGAAAGAAACATAGGAAATATTTGCTTTTGCAGAGTTGACATTCCTGTTATGTATAATTACCTACATGTATCCCAAGACACAGCCTTATTTTCTCAATATTCTCAAGAAGAGTCTATGTAAGTATGGTTACTTCACCCTTTGGTAATAATAGACTGTGAACCCACTGTTGGGTAGGGACTGTCTCTATATGTTGCCAACTTGTACTTCCCAAGCGCTTAGTACAGTGCTCGGCACACAGTAAGTGCTCAATAAATACAATTGATTGATATCATATTATATATTATTATTAATCATCATAATTATAATTATATAATCATTATATATTTAATCGTTAATTATTATGCTATATATTATAATTAACAATCATACTATATTATATATTGTAATCATTCATTATAGTATTATAATGAATGATTACAATATATAATATAGTTATGATGATAATTATTATTATTATTTGTACGTATGTATTTATTACTCTATTTATTTATTTATTTTATTTGTACATATTTATTCTATTTATTTTATTTTATCAATATGTTTCGTTTTGTTGTCTGTCTCCCCCTTGTAGACTGTGAGGCCACTGTTGGGTAGGGACCGTCTCTATATGTTGCCAACTTGTACTTCGGTGTGGGAGCGTGGCTCAGTGGAAAGAGCCTGGGCTTTGGAGTAAGAGGTCATGGGTTCAAATCCCGGCTCCACCACTCGTCAGCTGTGTGACTTTGGGCAAGTCACTTCACTTCTCTGGGCCTCAGTTACCTCATCTGTAAAGTGGGGATTAAGACTGTGAACCCCACGGGGAGCAACCTGATCACCTTGTAAATTCCCCAGCACTTAGAACAGTGCTCTGCACATAGTAAGTGCTTAATAAATGCCATTATTATTATTATTATTATTATTATTCCCAAGTGCTTAGTACAGTGCTCTGCACACAGTAAGCGCTCAATAAATACAATTGAATGAATGAATGAATGGCCTGTGCCCTTGGGGAAGTCACTTTCCTTCTAAGAATAATGATTATATATTATATTATATATTAATAACAATAATTATAATCATGTAATTATAATATATTATCGTAATTATGATACATTATAACTATTAAGTATAATATATTACACTTGATCATTATATTATATATTATAATTATGATGATTATAATAATTATTATTTGTGCATATTTATTTATTACTCTATTTATTTATTTTATTTGTACATATTTATTCTATTTATTTTAGTTTGTTAATACATTTTGTTTTGTTACCTCTCTCCCCCTTCTAGACTGTGAGCCTGCTGTTGGGTAAGGACCGTCTCTCTATGTTGCCAACTTGTGCTTCCCAAGCGCTTAGTCCAGTGCTCTGCACACAGTAAGCACTCAATAAATACGATTGAATGAATGAATTATGGTACTTGTTAAGCGCTCACTGTGTGCCAAGCACTGTTGGGGTAAATACACGCAAATCAAGCTGAACACAATCCCTGTCCCACAGGGGGCTCACAGTCTTAATCCCCATTTTACAGATGAGGGAACTGAGGCCCAGAGAAGTGAAGTGACTTGCCTAAGGTCACACAGCATTCATTCATTCATTCAATCGTATTTATTGAGCGCTTACTGTGTGCAGAGCACTGTACTAAGAGCTTGGGAAGTACAAGTCAGCAGCATATAGAGACGGTCCCTACCCAACAACGGGTTCACAGTCTAGAAGACATGGGGCAGACATGGGGCAGAGGCGGGATTAGAACCCAGGTCCTTCGGACTTCCAGGCCTGTGGTCTATCCACTAGGCCATCCTGCTTCCCAGATTTTCAGTGCCTCAGATTACCTAATCTGTAAAATGGGGTTTCAATACCTGTCCTCTTTCCTACTTAGGATCTGAGCCCCACGTGGTGCCTGATTAGGTTGAATCTACCCCAGTGCTTCGAACAGTGCTGTGCACATAGTAAGCGCTTAACAAATGCCGTTATTATTATTATTATTATTATTATTATTATTATTATTATTATTATTATTATTATTAACAGAGCTTGGCACAGAAGCAGCATGTCCTAGTGGAAAGAACACAGACTTGGGAGTCGGAGGACGTCGGTTCTCGTCCTAACTCTACCACGTACCTGCTGGGTGACCTTGGGCAAGTCGCTTAACTTCTCTGACCCTCGGTTCCTGCATCTACAAAATGAGGATTCAATACCCGTTCTCTCTCCTACTTAGACTCTGAGCCCCTTGTGGGCTTTTGGCTCTACTCTGGTGCTTAGTACAGTAATTATAATAATAATAATAATGATAATAATAATAATAATGGCATTTATTAAGCGTTTACTATGTGCAAAGCACTAAGCACTGGGGGGGTTACAAGGTGATCAGGTTGTCCCACGGGGGGCTCACAGTCTTAATCTCTGTTTTACAGATGAGGGAACTGAGGCCCAGAAAAGTGAAGTGACTTGCCCAAAGTCACACAGCTGACAATCGGCGGAGCAGGGATTCGAACCCATGACCTCTGACTCCAGAGCCCGGGCTCTTTCCACTGAGCCACGCTGCAGTACAGGAAGCAGCTTGGTGTAGTGGATAGATCCCGGGCCTGGGAGTAGGAAAGTCATGAGTTCTAATCTTGGCTCTGTCACTTGTCTGCTGTGTGGCCTTGAGCAAGTCGCTTCACTTCTCTGGGCCTCAGTTACCTCCTCTGTAAAATGGGAATCGAGACATAGATATTCTGATGGTTTTGACACCTGTCCCCATGTTTTGTTGTCTGTCTCCCCCTTCTAGACTGTGAGCCCGTTGTTGGGGAGGGACTGTCTCTATATGTTACCGTCTTCTGCTTCCCAAGCGCTTAGTACAGTGCTCTGCACACAGTAAGCGCTCAATAAATACGACTGAATGAATGAATGACGGGGACTGTGTCCAATTCAGTTTGCTTGCATTCACCCCAGCACTTAGTACAGTACCCAACACATAGTAAGCGCTTAATACCATAATTATTACTATTACAGTGCTTAGCACACCCAGTGGCTTGGGAGTCAGAGGATGTGGGTTCGAATCCCACCTCCACCGCTTGTCTGCTACGTGACCTTGGGCAAGTCACTTCACTTCTCTGGGCCTCAGTTCCCTCATCTGTAAAATGGGGATTATGACTGTAAACCCCATGTAGGACAGAGACTCAGCATGGCCTAGTGGCTAGAGCCCGAGCCTGGGACTCAGAGGACCTGGGTTCTAATCCTGGCTCTGCCACTTGTCCTCTCCATCCCCCCCGCCTTACCTCCTTCCCTTCCCCACAGCACTTGTATATATGTTTGTACGTATTTATTACTCTATTTATTTATTTTACTTATACATATCTAATCTATTTTATTTTGTTAATATGTTTGGTTTTGTTCTCTGTCTCCCCCTTCTAGACTGTGAGCCCACTGTTGGGTAGGGACCATCTCTATATGTGTTGCCAATGTGTACTTCCCAAGCGCTTAGTACAGTGCTCTGCACACAGTAAGCGCTCAATAAATACGATTGATTGATTTTCCATTGCGTGACTTTGGGCAAGTCACTTCACTTCTCTGGGCCTCAGTTACTTTATCGGCAAAATGCGGATTAAGTACCTATTTACTATTCTATTTATTTTGTTAATGATGTGCATCTAGTTTTATTTGTATTTATTCTGATGACTTGACACCTGCCCACATATTTTGTTTTGTTGTCTGTCTCCCCCTTCTAGACTGGAAGCCCATTGTTGGGGAGGGACCGTCTCTATGTTGCCAACTTGGACTTCCCAAGCGCTTAGCACAGTGCTCTGCACACAGTAAGTGCTCAATAAATACGATTGAATGAATGAATGAGTGAATGAATTGCGAGCCCCATGTGGGACAGGAACTGTGTCCAACCTGATTACCTTGTATCTACCTCAGCGCTTCGAACAGTACTTGGCACATAGTAAGCACTTAAATTCATTCATTCATTCATTCAATCGTATTTATTGAGCGCTTACTGTGTGCAAAGCAACAAATACCATCAGCGTGGCTCAGTGGATAAAGCCCGGGCTTTGGAGTCTGAGGTCATGGGTTCAAATCCCGGCTCCGCCAATTGTCAGCTGTGTGACTTGGGGCAAGTCACTTCACTTCTCTGGGCCTCAGTGACCTCATCTGGAAAATGGGGATGAAGAATGTGAGCCCCCCGAGGGACACCCCGATCACCTTGTAACCTCCCCAGCGCTTAGAACAGCGCTTTCAGCCAAAGCTGAGCATCAGAGGCCATCTGGTCCACGTGGTGCATGATCGCTATAGTTCTGGGAAGCAATGAGATAGACAGACTAGGAAGTGAGTGTGAGAGAGAGCATGAGAGAATGAGTCTTTGCACATAGTAAGCGCTTAATAAATGCTATTATTATTATTATTAAAGTGCTCAGCATTCATTCATTCATTCAATCGTATGCACGCTTGGGAAGTCCAAGTTGGCAACATATAGAGACGGTCCCTACCCAACAGCGGGCTTTCAATCAACAAATACGATTCATAAGTTCATTTACCATGATAGACGCCCGCAGGAAGCGCTCAACGGGTACCATAAAGAGGTAGAAAAAGGGGCGCCCACCTCGTAGCCGTGGTCGTCGGCGCACAGCTTGCCCAGGGACATCTGCGTCTTGACGCGCCTGACGGCGCACTCCTTGTCCGACAGCCCGTCGGACTGGGTGGAGATCTCGATGGGGATCTCCGGGGTCTGGGAGAGCATGTCCTCCAGCTGCTCGGCCAGCCGGTCCTTCAGCCGGGCCGCCGACTCGTCCGGGCTGTTGGAATGGTCGCTCGTGTTCCCTTCCTCTCCGTCGGACACCGAGAAGTTCTCGGAGCTGAAAGTCGAGTAGGACTGCCGGCTGCTGATACAGCGGTGGGGCCTGAAACCCCAAGGGGATCGGGGTTGGCTTCGTTCGTTCGTTCATCATCATCATCAATCGTATTTATTGAGCGCTTACTGTGTGCAGAGCACTGGGCTAAGCGCTTGGGAAGTCCAAGTTGGCAACATAGAGAGACGGTCCCTACCCAACGGCGGGCTCACAGGCTAAAAGGGGGAGACAGAGAACGGAACCAAACATACTAACAAAATAAAATAAATAGAATAGATATGTACAAGTAAAATAAATAAATAAATAGAGTAATAAATATATACAAACATATATACAGGTTTATTTCACAGTAATGATGATAAAGATGGTATTTGTTAAGCGCTTACTAGGTGCCAAGCACTGTTCTAAGCATCAGGGTAGATACCAGCTAATCAGCTTGTCCCACATGGGGCTCACTGTCTTAATCCTCATTTTACAGGTGAGGGAACTGAGGCACAGAGAAGTGAAGTGACTTGCCCAAAGTCACACAGCTGACAAGTGGCAGAGGCGGGGTTATTAATTAATTAATTAATTAATGTTGGTCTTTGTTAAGCACTTACTATGTGCCAAGCACCGTTCTAAGCGCTGGGGGGAATACCAGGAGATGAGGTTGTCCCACGTGGGGCTCACAGTCTTAATCCCCATTTCACAGATGAGGGAACTGAGGCCCAGAGAAGTGAAGTGACTTGCCCAAGGTCACACAGCAGACACGTGGGGGAGGCGGGAAGCTTAACTGTACTTTCTTAGTAAGACCTTACTGTGAGTAGAGGGACCCCTCCGGCCCCCAACGTCCCAAGCAATAACCTCCCAGCGCCCCGGATCAGGCCGAGGCAACGTGGCCTAATGGATAGGGCCCGGGCCGGGGACTCAGAAGGTCCTGGGTTCTAATCCTGGCTCCACCCCCGTCTGCCGTCTGGGGCAAATCACTTCACTCCCCTGGGCCTCGGTTTCCTCATCTGTAAAAGGGGGATTGAGACTCTGAACCCCGCGAGGGACAGGGACTGTGTTCAACCAGATTACCTCGTATCCACCCCACCGCTCAGAACAGTGCCTGGCACATAGTAAGTTCTTAATGAATAATAATAATAATGACAATAATTATGGTATTTGTTAAGCGCTTACTTTGTGCCAGGCACTGTGCTAAGTGCTAGTACACTTCCCAAGCATTTAGTACAGTGCTCTGCACACAGTAAGCGCTCAATAAATACGACTGACTGAATGAATGCAAGGATGGATACAAGCAAATTGGGTTGGACGCAGTCCCTTGTCCCACTGTGGGGCTCACAGTCTCGATCCTCATTTTTTTTTACAGGTGAGGTAACTGAGGCCCAGAGAAGTGAAGCGACTTGTCCAAGGTCACACAGCAGACAAGTGGCAGAGCCAGGATTAGAACCCATGACCTTCTGACTCCCAAGCTCGCGCTCTATCCGCTATGTCAAGATACAAGCTAATCAGGCTGGACGAAGGCCATGTCTCACAGGGGGCTCGGATGTAATCTCAAGCTGATGCATTATTAAACGTGGCCAAACTGGGGTGATGTAAATAATAATGGTGGTATTTGTTAAGCGCTTACTATGTGCCAAGCACTGTTCTAAGCACTGGGGTAGATTACAAGGTAATCACGTTGTCCCACGTGGGGCATACAGTTTCCATCCCCATTTTCCAGATGAGGTAACTGAGGCACAGAGAAGTGAAGTGACTTTCCCAAGGTCATACAGTCAACAAGTGGCGTGGCCGGAATTAGAACCCATGACCTTCTGATTTCCAGGTTCGTGCCTGGTCCAGGTATGTCATCCCGTCGGCCAACTCTAGTACTTACATAGTTATCTAAGGCCTCCCTCACAACTTAATAATTATAATAATAATAATGGCATTTGTTAAGCGCTTACCATGTGTAAAGCACTGTTCTAAGCGCTGGGGGGATAAAGGTGATCAGGTTGTCCCACGTGGGGCTCACAGTCATCATCCCCATTTTACAGATGAGGTAACTGAGGCCCAGAGAAGTTAAGTGACTTGCCCAAGGTCACACAGCAGACATGTGGCGGAGCTGGGATTCAAACCCACGACCTCTGACTCCAAAGCCTGTGCTCTTTCCACTGAGCCACGCTGCTTCTCTAGATGTCTAGATGTCTAATTGATTGTACAGTTGAGAAGCAGCGTGGCAGCGTGGCTCAGTGGAAAGAGCCCGGGATTTGGAGTCAGAGGTCCTGGGTTCAAATCCCCACTCTGCCAATTGTCAGCTGTGTTACTTTGGGCAAGTCACTTCACTTCTCTGTGCCTCAGTGACCTCATCTGTAAAATGGGGAATAAGACTGTGAGCCCCCCCCGTGGGACAATCTGATCACCTTGTAACCTCCCCAGTGCTTAGAACAGTGCTTTGCACATAGTAAGCGCTTAATAAGTGCCATTATTATTATTATTATTGTTACAGGCCATTGCTAGGGAAGCAACATGGCCTAGTGGCTAGAGCCCAAGCCTTAGAGTCTGGAGGATCTGGGTTCTAATCCCGGCTCTGCCACTCATCTGTTAGGTGACCTTGGGCAAATCGCTTCACTTCTCTGGGCTTCAGTTGCCTCATCTGTAAAATGGGGATTAAGACTGTGAGCCCCACGTGGGACAGGGACTGTGTTTAAACTGATGAGCTCGTATCTGCTCCAGCGCTTAGAACGCTTAACACATAATAAACACTTAACAAATATCATCATAATTATTAATAATAATAATAATAATAATAATGATGGCATTTGTTACGTGCTTACTATGTGCCAAGCACTGTTCTAAGCACTGTGGGGGATGCAAGGTTATCAGGTTGTCCCACGTGGGGCTCACAGTCTTCATCCCCATTTTACAGATGAGGGAACTGAGGCCCAGAGAAGTGAAGTGACTTGCCCAAAGTCACACAGCCGACAAGCAGCGGAGCTGGGATTAGAACCCAAGACCTCTGCTCCCAAGTCTGGGCTGTTTCCACTGAGCCATGTTTCTGGTTATCCATCATCAATAGTATTTATTGAGCGCTTACTGTGTGCAGAGCACTGTACTAAGAGCTTAAGTGTTAAGCGCTTAAGCTTAAGTGTAGCATCCATCTGTAAGTGTTGCTATGCCTAGCTCCATGTTCACAGTGCAATCTCCCTGTGGGCAGGAACTGTATTCATTCATTCATTCATTCAATCATATTTACTGAGCACTTACTGTGTGCAGAGCACTGTACTAAGCGCTTGGGAAGTAGAAGTTGGCAACATATAATCCACTTTTTTTTCCTGTATCCCAGAATTTACCAGAATGTTTGGTGCTTAGTAAATGTTATCTTCATCGTTAGCCTGGCCTAGTGGCAGCGTGGCTCAGTGGAAAGAGCCAAGGCTTTGGAGTCAGTGGTCATGGGTTCAAATGCCAGCTCCGCCAATTGTCAGCTGTGTGACTTTGGTCAAGTCACTTAACTTCTCTGGGCCTCAGTTCCCTCATCTGTAAAATGGGGATTGACTGTGAGCTCCCCGTGGGACAACCTGATCACTTTGCAACCTCCCCAGCGCTTAGAGCAGTGCTTTGCACATAGTAAGCGCTTAATAAATGACATCATTTGGCGCAGGGAAAGTGTTCTGTGCTTCTGTTATACTTTCCCAAGCTACTCCATGCAAGCAGTGTGGCCTAATGGCTAGAACACCATCCAGGGACTCAGAGGACCTGGGGTCTAATCCCGGTTCCACCCCTTGCCTGCTGTATGACCTTGGGCAAGTCACTTCATTCATTCATTCATTCATTCATTCAAGAGTATTTATTGAGCGCTTACTGTGTGCAGAGCACTGTACTAAGCGCTTGGGAAGTCCAAGTTGGCAACATAGAGAGACGGTCCCTACCCAACAGCGGGCTCACAGTCTAGAATATCACCCGGCTCTTTAGGCCTCGGCCCTCACCACGGCTCTGTTCTGTTCCCCAAGTCGATCAATCGATGGTATCCATTGAGTGCCGACGGTGTGCAGAGCACTGCACTGAGCGCTTGGGAGAGGACAATGCAGTTGGTGACGCTGCCCCTCCACCACTTGTCTGCTGTGTGACCTTGGCAAGTCACAACTTCTCTGGGCCTCAGTTACCTCATCTGTCAAATGGGGACTGTGAGCCCGCTGTTGGGTAGGGACTGTCTCTAAGTGTTGCCGACTTGTACTTCCCAAGCGCTTAGTACAGTGCTCTGCACACAGTAAGTGCTCAATAAATATAAATGATTGATTGATTGACTGAGACTGTGAGCCCCATGCAGGGCTCATATTATTAATAATAATAACTGTAGCATTTGTTAAGCGCTTACTACTACTACTAATAATAATCGCTTCTCTGTGTCAGTTTCCTCAGCTGCAAAAAGGGAATTCAATACCTGTTATCTCTCCTATTTAGATAATAGTAATAATAATAATAATAATAATAATGGCATGTATTAAGCGCTTACTATGTGCAAAGCACTGTTCTAAGTGCTGGGGAGCTTACAAGGTGATCAGGTTGTCCCATGTGGGGCTCACAGTCTTCATCCCCATTTTCCAGATGAGGTCACTGAGGCCCAGAGAAGTGAAGTGACTTGCCCAAAGTCACACAGCTGACAATTGGTGGAGCGGGACTTGAACCCATGACCTCTGACTCCAAAGCCCGGGCTCTTTCCACTGAGCCACGCTTTTTAGATATATGTGAGCCCCATGTGGGACAGGGACTGTGTCCAACCTGATTTACTTGTATCTATCCCAGTGCTTAGAACAGGGCTTGACGTATAGTAAATGCTTAACAAATACCCTCAAAAAAAAATTAAAAGTGGGCGGCAATCTGATCCTGGAGGGAGTTTTAGAGGAAGCAGCATGGCGTAGTGGATAGAGCCTGGGCACGGGAGTTGGAAAGTCAAGAGTTCTAATCCTGATTCCACCACTTGTCTGCTGTGTGACCTACTTGTTTTGTTTTGTCCTCTGTCCCCCCCTTCTAGACTGTGAGCCCGTTGTTGGGTAGGGACCGTCTCTATATGTTGCCAACTTGTACTTCCCAAGTGCTTAGTACAGTGCTCTGCACACAGTAAGTTCTCAATAATAATAATAATAATTTTGGTATTTCCTTAGCACTTACTATGTGCCAAGCATTGTTCTAAGCACTGGGTAGATACAAGGTAATCAGGTTTTCCCACATGGGGCTCACAGTCTTAATCCCCATTTTCCAGATGAGGGAACTGAGCCACAGAGAAGTTAAGTGACTTGCCCAAAGTCACACAGCTGATCAGTGGCGGAGCTGGTATTCAAACCCACGACCTCTGACTCCCAAGCCCGGGCTCTTTCCACTGAGCCACGCTGCTTCTCAGTAAATACGATTGAATGAATGAATGAATGAATGAATGAACTTAAGGTCTCTGGGCCTCAGTGACCTTATCTGCAAAATAGGGATTGAGGCGGTGAGCCCCACGTGGAACGGGGACTGTGTCCAACCCGACTGGCTTGTATCCACCCCAGCGCTTAGTACAGTGCCTGGCACATAGTAAGTGCTTAATGGATACCATAAAAAAAAATATTAGCAGCATTCACATGGCCTAACTCCTCTCCCTCGGCTTCAAGGCTGTCCATCCCCTCGCCCTCTCCTACCTCCCCTCCCTTCTCTCCTTCTCCAGCCCAGCCGGCACCCTCCGCTCCTCCGCCTCCGCTAACCTCCTCACCGGGCCTCGTTCTCTCCTGTTCCGCCGTCGACCCCCAGCCCACGTCCTTCCCCTGGCCTGGAATGCCCTCCCTCCCTCCGCACATCCACCAAGCTGGCTCTCTTCCTCCCTTCAAAGCCCTACTGAGAGCTCACCTCCTCCAGGAGGCCTTCCCACACTCAGCCCCCTCCTTCCTCTCCCCCTCCTCCCCCTCTCCATTCCCCCGCCTTACCTCCTCCCCTCCCCACAGCACCTGTATATATGTATGTATGTTTGTATGTATTTATTACTCTATTTTATTTGCACATATTTATTCTATTCATTTTATTTTGTTAATATGTTTTGTTTTGTTCTCTGTCTCCCCCTTCTAGACTGTGAGCCCACTGTTGGGTAGGGACTGTCTCTATATGTTGCCAACTTTTACTTCCCAAGCGCTTAGTCCAGTGCTCTGCACACAGTAAGCGCTCAATAAATACGATTGAATGAATGAATGCTTGGAATAGCTGATGCCAGACAGGACAGGGAAGCAGTGTGGCCTGGACTCTTATCCCCTGGAATTCTTCTGGCTCTGCCGCTTGTCTGCTGCAGAAACTCGGGCTGTGCTCTATACACTATGCCAAGATACAAACTAATCAGGCTGGACGAAGGCCATGTCTCACACAGGGCTCGTATGTAATCTCAAGCCGATGCATTGTTAAACGTGGCCACACTGGGGTGATGTAATAATAATAATAATAACGATAATAATAATAATAATTGGCATTTGTTAAGCGCTTACTATGTGCAAAGCACTGTTCTAAGCGCTGGGGAGGATACAGGGTGATCAGGTTGTCCCATGTGGGGCTCACAGTCTTAGTCCCCATTTTACAGATGAGGTAACTGAGGCCCAGAGAAGTTAAGTGACTTTATCATCAATCGTATTTATTGAGTGCTTACTGTGTGCAGAGCACTGTACTAAGCGCTTGGGAAGTCCAAGTTGGCAACATATAGAGACGGTCCCTACCCACCAGTGGGCTCGCAGTCTAAAAGACTTGCCCAAGATCACACAGCAGACAGGTGGTGGAGTCGGAATTCGAACCCATGACCTCTGACTCCAAATCCCGGGCTCTTTCCACTGAGCCACGCTGCTTCTCAACCCAGATGTAAAGATCTGGGTTCCCTTGGGGAGGCCCCAGCCCGACTGCTCTGCTCTTTACCTTTGTCTTCGAGGAAATTCAACTTCACTGTCCACTTCTCCTTCTTCCTCTTCGGAGGACTCATCGCCGCTCTAATAGGGATAAGGAAACAGTTGGATGAGGGTTGCGACTTGCCTCGGCTTCTGCCGTCGGGTCGTCTCCCACCCGTAGCGACGCCGTGGACACCTCTCTCCCAGAACGCTCCGCCCTCCATCTGCAATCGTTCTGGGAATAATAATAATAATAATAATAATAATAGGCATTTGTTAAGTGCTTACTATGTGCAAAGCACTGTTCTAAGTGCTGGGGAGGATACAGGGTGATCAGGTTGTTCCACGTGGGGCTCACAGTCTTAATCCCCATTTTACAGATGAGGGAACTGAGGCCCAGAGAAGTTAAGTGACTTGCCCAAGATCACACAGCAGACATGTGGTGGAGTTGGGATTCGAACCCATGACCTCTGACTCCAAAGCCCGGGAGTGGATCCGTAGAGTTTTCTCGGTCAAAATGTGGAAGTGGTTCACCAGTGCCGCCTTCCAAGCCGTCAGCTTCAGTCTCCACCCTCGACTCTCTCCCATGTCGCAGTCTTTTAGACTGTGAGCCCACTGTTGGGTAGGGACTGTCTCTATATGTTGCCAATTTGTACTTCCCAAGCGCTTAGTACAGTGCTCTGCACATAGTGAGCACTCAATAAATACGATTGATGATGATGTCGCCGCTGCCCGGCCCGGGTGAGTTTTGACCTGTAGCCGATTGCCTGCCACTCGCTAGCCACTGCCCAACCTAGGAATGGAATGGGTTGCCCTCCCCACAGCACCTGTATATATTTAGAAGCGGCGTGGCTCAGTGGAAAGAGCCCGGGCTTTAGAGTCAGAGGTCATGGGTTCTAATCCCGGCCCTGCCACCTGTCAGCTGTGTGACTTTGGGCAAGTTACTGGACTTCTCTGGGCCTCAGTGACCTCATCTGAAAAATGGGGATTAAAACTGTGAGCCCCCCGTGGGACAACCTGATCACCTTGTAACCTCCCCAGTGTTTAGAACAGTGCTTTACACATAGTAAGCACTTAACAAATACCATTATTATTATTTCTATTTATTTATTTATTTATTTATTTATTTATTTATTTTACTTGTACATAGCTATTCTACTTATTTTATTTTGTTAGTATGTTTGATTTTGTTCTCTGTCTCCCCCTTTTAGACTGTGAGCCCACTGTTGGGTAGGGACTGTATATGTTGCAAATTTGTACTTCCCAAGCGCTTAGTACAGTGATCTGCACATAGTAAGCGCTCAATAAATACGATTGATGATGATGATTTCTACATATTTATTACTCTATTTTATTTGTACATATTTACTATATTTATTTTATTAATGATATGTATATAGCTATAATCCTATTTATTCTGATAGTAGTGACCCCCGTCTGTGACCTACATGTTTTGTTTTGTTGTCTGTCTCCCCCTTCTAGACTGTGAGCCCGTTGTTGGGTAGGGACCGTCCCTATATGTTGCCGATTTGTACTTCCCAAGCGCTTTGTACAGTGCTCTGCACACAGTAAGCGCTCAGTAAATACGATTGAATGAATGAATGCTTGACTCTCCCTCCAGTAGTCGAGACTGGGAGAGGACTGGAAACTCTCCAGGTGCCATCCTGAGAGGGGAGGGTTGCTACTGGGAAAGTATAAATCCAATTTTTCCAACAATGGGACGAGGTAGAGAGGAGGGAAATGAAGCAGCCTTACCTAGTGGAAAAAGCACAGGCCTGGGAGTCCAAGGACCTGGGTTCTAATCCTTCTCTGCCAACTGCTGTGTGAACTTGGGCAAGTCACTTCATTCATTCAGTCGTATTTATAAAGCACTTACTGTGTGCAGACCACTGTATTAAGTGCTTGGAAAGTATAATTAGGCAACAGAGACAATCCCTACCCAACAATGGGCTTACAGACTAGAGGGGGGAGACAGATAAGAAAACAAAGCAAAACAAGTAGATAGAAATCAATAGCATCAATATAAATAAATGGAATTATAGATATATATATAGATATATATATGTATATATACATCATTAATAAAATAGATAGAATAATAAATATGTACATATATACACAAGTGCTGCGAGGTGGGGAGGGGGGTAGAGCAGAGGAGGAGGAGCAGAGGAAAAGGGGGGCTCAGTCTGGAAAGGCCTCCTGGAGGAGGTAGGCTTTGAAGGGGGAAGTGTGCTAGTTCATTCATTCATTCATTCATTCATTCACTCAATCGTATTTATTGAGCACTTACTGTGTGCAGAGCACTGTACTAAGAGCTTGGGAAGTACAAGTTGGCAACATATAGAGACAGTTCCTACCCAACAACGGGCTCACAGTCTAGAAGGGGGGAGACAGACAACAAAACAAAACATGTGGACAAGTGTCGAGTCAGCAGAATAAATAGAAATAAAGCTAGATGCATATCATTAAGAAAATAAATAGAATAGGAAAAATGTACAAGTAAAATAAATAGAGTAATAAATCTGTACAAACACATATGCAGGTACTGTGGGGAGGGGAAGGAGGTAGGGTGGGGTGGATGGGGAGGAGGAGAGGAAAAATGGGGCTCAGTGTGGGAAGGCCTCCTGGAGGAGGTGAGCTCTCAGTAGGGCTTTGAAGGGAGGAAGAGAGCTAGTTTGGCGGATGTGCGGAGGGAGGGCATGCCAGGCCAGGGGGAGGACGTGGGCCAGGGGTCGACGGCGGGACGGGCCAGAACAAGGCCCAGTGAGGAGGTTAGCGGCGGCAGAGGAGCGGAGGGTGCGGGCTGGGATGGAGAAGGAGAGAAGGGAGGTGAGGGAGGAGGGGGCGAGGGGATGGACAGCCTGGAAGCCCAGGGTGAGGAGTTTTTGCCTGATTCATAGGTTGACAGGCAGCCACTGGAGATTTTTGAGGAGGGGAGTGACATGCCCAGAGCGTTTCTAGAAGGGCATTCCAGGCCAGAGGTAGGATGTGGGCCAGGGGACAGTGGTGAGACAGACGAGATGGAGGCACAGTGAGAAGTTTAGCACCAGAGGAGAGAAATGTATGGGCTAAGATGTAGAAGGAGAGAAGGGAAGTGAGGTAGGAGGGGGCAAGGGGATGGAGAGCTTTGAAGCCAATAGTGAGGACTTTTTGCTTGATACTGTCTACTGTGGGATCTCGGGAAACTCATTTCACTTCTCTGTGCCTTAGTTCCCTCATCATAAAATGGGGATTAAGACTGCGGGCCCCCTGTGGGACCAGGACTGTGTCCAACCTGATTATCTTGTATCTACCCCAGCACTTACTACAGTGCCTGGTACATAGTAAGCACTTAACAAATGCCATTTAAAAAAAAAAATCACACTTGGGACATACCTCGACTGAAAACTGCATCCAGCTGAATTGTGTGCAACGAGACGTGGGTAGGGATTGTCTCTCTTTATTGCTGAATTGTACTTTCAAAGCACTTAATACAGTGCTCTGCACACAGTACGAACTCAATAAATACGATTGAATGAATGAATGAATGAAACAATCCACTGTTTATTCGTGCCTGGGTCATTCATTCATTCAATCGTATTTATTAAACGATTACTGTGTTCAGAGCACTGTACTAAGCGCTTGGGAAAGCACAGTACAACAATAAACAGTGACAGTTCCTGCCTACGATGAGCTTACAGTCTAGAGGGGTTCAGGAGTAGGTTGGTGTTCTGTGAGAATTAAAGTCTGTCTCCCCGCTTCTAGACTGTAAGCTCCTTATGGGCAGGGAACGTGTCCGTTTATTGTTGCATTGTACTCTCCCAAGCACTTAGTTCAGTGCTCTGCACACAGTTGGCGCTCAATAAATACAATTAAGTCAAATAGACTTGGTCCCTTCCTACTAGAATCTGACAGTCCCATCTATCCCCATCTATCATCTATGAAGAGAAGCAGCGTGGCTCAGTGGAAAGAGCCCGGGCTTTGGAGTCAGAGGTCGTGGGTTCGAGTCCCAGCTCCACCACGAGTCTGCTGTGTGACCTTGGGCAAGTCACTTAACTTCTCTGAGCCTCAGTTACCTCATCTGTAAAAATGGGGATTAAGACTGTGAGCCCTACGTGGGACAACTTGATCACATTGTATCCCCCCCAGCGCTTAGAATGGTGCTTTGCACTTAGTAAGCGCTTAACAAATGCCATTATTATTATTATTATTATCCCCAACCTATCTGCCTAGCCCTGTGTAGCCTGCAGGCTCCTCGATAAATTATTTTCCTTTTTCTGCTGTTCCCCCAAGAGGTGTTGTTGGGTTTTTTTTTGTAAAAGATAGCTCAAAAAGCACAATATAGACTTAAAAAGAGAGTATTCCCATCAGGAGGAAGACCAAGCTGACCAGGACCATGTCTCGATCGGAACGAAACTTTCCTCCCATTCAGTATTCCATTGTCATTTCATTTTCCATCTCCTCTCGTCTCCCTCCAGGCCATCAAGGAAAGGAGCCGGAGTTGGGGTTCGCACTGGTCCTTTGTTTGAAAAATCCTAAGTAGAGGCTGAACTTCCCATCTCTGACCGACCATTTTGATGCTAGTGATGCCTGTCCACTTGTTTTGTTGTCTGTCTCCCCCTTCTAGACTGTAAGCCCATTGTTGGGTTGGGATTGTCTCTATCTGTTGCCGAATTGTACTTTCCAAGCGCTTAGTCCAGTGCTCTGCACACAGTAAGCGCTCGATAAATAAGATTGAATGAATGAATGAAGGCAGGGAGATAAAACTTCTGATAGAATCTGTGGATTTCAGAGTATAGACTTTGGACTATCATCATCAATCGTATTTATTGAACGCTTACTATGTGCAGAGCACTGTACTAAGCGCTTGGGAAGTACATATTGACTACGATAAATAATAATAGTAAAATAATGATGGCATCTGTTAAGCACCTACTACATGCCAGGCACTGTTCCAAGTGCTGGGGTAGATACATGGTAATCGGGTTGTCCCACGTGGGGCTGAAAAATTGGTATCGACTCCAGCGATCAGTACGGTGCTTGGTACATAGTAAGCGCTTAAAAGAGGCCATGATTATTATTAAGTTGCATTTTCTCTTTAATTGCGATAAAGTTGGGTTTGAATTTTGAAAATCTGGGCTTTGATTTTAGCTTTTCTGTTTATGATTTACATACAGCAATACCTGCATAGAAAGTGTTTCCTCACTGATATTGGTCCACCATGGGTAAATGATGCAAATGGCTAAATAATAATAATAATAATGATGATGATGATGATGGTATTCGTTAAGCACTTACTGTGTGTCAAGCACTGCTTTAAGTGCTGGGGTAGATGTAGGTAATCAGGTTGGACACAATCCCTGTCCTACATGGGGCTCATAGTCTTCATCCCATTTTACAGATAAGGTAACTGTGGTACAGAGAAGCGACGGGGCTCATAGTCTTCATCCCCATTTTACAGATGAGGTAACTGAGGTACAGAGAAGTGAAGTGACTTGCCTAAGCGCACAGAGCAGCTGTGAGACCCCCTTCTAGACTGTGAGCCCGTTGTTGGGTAGGGACCGTCTCTATATGTTACTGACTTGTACTTCCCAAGCGTTTTGTACAGTGCTCTGCACACAGTAAACGCTCAATAAATACGATTGAGTGAATGAATGAATGACAAGTGGCCGAGCCGGGATTAGAACCCATGACCTTTTGATCCCCAGGCCCGTGCTCTATCCACTATGCCATACTGTACTCGGGAAGTGCTCAATAAATACGACTGAATGAATGAATGCTCTGTACTCAGTGGCTCAGAGAAGCAGGGTGGCTCAGTGGAAAGAGCCCAGGCTTTGGAGTCAGAGGTCATGGGTTCAAATCCTGGCTCTGCCGCTTATCAGCTATGCGACTTTGGGCAAATCACTTCACTTCTCTGTGCTTCAGTTCCCTCATCTGTAAAATGGGGGTTGAGACTGTGAGCCCTACGTGGGACAACCTAAATTACCTTGTATCCACCCCAGCGCTTGGCACGTAGTAAGCGCTTAACAAATACCTTCATTAATTAATGAATTAATTGCCAGCTGTGTGACTTTGGGGAAGTCACTTAACTTCTCTGGGCCTCAGTTCCCTCATCTGTAAAATGGGGGTTGAAACTGTGAGCCCCCCGTGGGACAACCTGATCACCTTGTAACCTCCTCAGCGCTTAGAACAGTGCTTTGCACATAGTAAGCGCTTAATAAATGCTATCATCATTATTATTATTATTACACAGTAAGCATTCCAGAAATATAATTGATTGATTGAGTGCTTAGAACAGTGCTTTGCACATAGTAAGCGCTTAATAAATGCTATCATCATTATTATTATTACACAGTAAGCATTCCAGAAATACAGTTGATTGATTGAGCGCTTAGAATAGTACTTTGCACATAGTAAGCACTTAATAAATGCTATCATTATTATTATTATTACACAGTAAGCATTCCAGAAATACAATTGATTGATTGAGCGCTTAGAACAGTGCTTTGCACATAGTAAGCGCTTAATAAATGCTGTCATCATCATTATTATTATTATTATTACATAGTAAGCATTCTAGAAATACAATTGATTGATTGAGCGCTTAGAACAGTGCTTTGCACATAGTAAGTGCTTAATTAATGCTATCATTGTTATTATTATTATTATTATTATTATTCTTCATTCATTCATTCAATCGTATTTATTGAGCGCTTACTGTGTGCAGAGCACTGTACTAAGCGCTTGGGAAGTACAAGTTGGCAACATAGACAGACGGTCCCGACCCAACAACGGGCTCACAGTCTAGAAGGGGGAGGAGACAGACAACAAAACAAAACATGTAGACAGGTGTGAAGTCATCAGAATAAATAGAAGTAAAGCTAGACGCACATCAGGAGTTGGATATTAAAATAAAAAAGCGTTCCAGAAATACAATTGATTGATTGATATCGATTGATCCCCTTCAAAGCCCTACTGAGAGCTCACCTCCTCCAGGAGGCCTTCCCAGACTGAGCCCCCTCCTTCCTCTCCCCCTCTCCATCCCCCCCGCCTTACCTCCTTCCCCTCCCCACAGCACCTGTATATATGTATAGATGTTTGTACGGATTTATTACTCTATTTTATTTGTACCTATTTATTTTATTTTGTTAATATGTTTTGTTTTATCGCCCGTCTCCCCCTTCTCGACTGTGAGCCCGCTGCTGGGTAGGGGCCGTCTCTCTACGTTGCCAACTTGCACTTCCCAAGCGCTTAGTCCAGTGCTCTGCGCTTACAGTAAGCGCTCATTGCACTTAGTCAATCAATCGTATTTATTGAGCGCTTACTGTGCGCAGAGCACTGTACTAAGCGCTTAGACTAAGTGGACTAAAAGTAGACTAAGTAGTCTAAGACTAAGTGGACTAAGCACTGTACTTAGTGCACTGCCAAGTGCTCAGTCCAGTGCTCTGCACACAGTAAGCGCTCATTTTTTAGACTGTGAGCCCACTGTTGGGTAGGGACTGTCTCTATATGTTGCCAGTTTGTACTTCCCAAGCGCTTAGTACAGTGCTCTGCACATAGTAAGTGCTCAATAAATACGATTGATGATGATGATGATTGCACTTAGTCAATCGTATTTATTGAGCGCTTACTGTGCGCAGAGCACTGTACTAAGCGCTTAGACTAAGTGGACTAAAAGTAGACTAAGTAGACTAAGACTAAGTGTGCTAAGTGGACTAAGCACTGGACTTAGTCCACTGCCAAGAGCTCAGTCCAGTGCTCTGCACACAGTAAGCGCTCATTGCACTTAATCGTATTTATTGAGCACTTACTGTGCGCAGAGCACTGTACTAAGCGCTTAGACTAAGTGGACTAAAAGTAGACTAAGTAGACTAAGACTAAGTGGACTAAGTGGACTAAGCACTGTACTTAGTCCACTGCCAAGCGCTCAGTCCAGTGCTCTGCACACAGTAAGCGCTCATTGCACTTAGTCAATCGTATTTATTGAGCGCTTACTGTGCGCAGAGCACTGTACTAAGCGCTTAGACTAAGTGGACTAAAAGTAGACTAAGTAGACTAAGACTAAGTGTGCTAAGTGGACTAAGCACTGCACTTAGTCCACTGCCAATAATAATAATAATAATAATAATAATAATAATAATAATGAGGGCATTTGTTAAGCGCTTACTATGTGCAGAGCACTGTTCTAAGCGCTGGGGGGGATACAAGGTGATCAAGTTGTCCCACGTGGGGCTCCCAGTCTTAATCCCCATTTTACAGATGAGGGAACTGAGGCTCAGAGAAGTTAAGAAGTGACTTGCCCAAGGTCACACAGCAGACATGTGGCAGAGCGGGATTCGAACTCATGACCTCTGACTCCAAAGCCCGGGCTCTTTCCAATGAGCGCTCAGTCCGGTGCTCTGCACACAGGAAGCGCTCAATAAATACGATGGAATGAACGGAGCGATTGCGGACTAAGCGCTGTACTTAGTGCACTGCCAAGCGCTCAGTCCGGTGCTCCGCACACAGGAAGTGCTCAATAAATATGATTGAATGAACGGAACGATTGCGGACTAAGTGCTGTACTTAGTGCACTGCCAAGCGCTCAGTCCAGTGCTCCGCACACAGGAAGTGCTCAATAAATATGATTGAATGAACGGAACGATTGTGGACTAAGCGCTGTACTTAGTGCACTGCCAAGCGCTCAGTCCGGTGCTCCGCACACAGGAAGTGCTCAATAAATATGATTGAATGAACGGAACAATTGTGGACTAAGTGCTGTACTTAGCGCAGTGCCAAGCGCTCAGTCCAGTGCTCCGCACACAGGAAGTGCTCAATAAATATGATTGAATGAACGGAACGATTGTGGACTAAGCGCTGTACTTAGTGCACTGCCAAGCGCTCAGTCCGGTGCTCTGCACACAGGAAGTGCTCAATAAATATGATTGAATGAACGGAACGATTGTGGACTAAGCGCTGTACTTAGTCCACTGCCAAGCGCTCAGTCCAGTGCTCCGCACACAGGAAGTGCTCAATAAATGTGATGGAATGAATGGAACGATTGCGGACTAAATGCTGCACTTAGTCCACTGCCAAGCGCTCAGTCCAGTGCTCCGCACACAGGAAGTGCTCAATAAATATGATTGAATGAATGGAACGATTGTGGACTAAGCGCTGTACTTAGTGCACTGCCAAGCGCTCAGTCCGGTGCTCTGCACACAGGAAGTGCTCAATAAATATGACTGAATGAATGGAACCATTGTGGACTAAGTGCTGTACTTAGTCCACTGCCAAGCGCCCAGTCCAATGCTCTGCACACAGGAAGTGCTCAATAAATATGATTGAGAACGGAATGATTGTGGACTAAGCGCTGTACTTAGTCCACTGCCAAGTGCTCAGTCCAGTGCTCCGCACACAGGAAGTGCTCGATAAATATGATGGAATGAACAGAACGATTGTGGACTAAGCGCTGTACTTAGTCCTCTGCCAAGCGCTTAGTCCAGTGCTCTGCACACAGGAAGCGCTCAATAAATGTGATGGAATGAATGGAACGATTGCGGACTAAGTGCTGTACTTAGTCCACTGCCAAGTGCTCAGTCCAGTGCTCCGCACACAGGAAGTGCTCAATAAATATGACTGAATGAATGGAACCATTGTGGACTAAGTGCTGTACTTAGTCCACTGCCAAGGGCTCAGTCCAGTGCTCTGCACACAGGAAGTGCTCAATAAATATGATTGAATGAACGGAACGATTGTGGACTAAGCGCTGTACTTAGTGCACTGCCAAGCGCTCAGTCCAGTGCTCCGCACACAGGAAGTGCTCAATAAATGTGATGGAATGAATGGAACGATTGCGGACTAAATGCTGCACTTAGTCCACTGCCAAGCGCTCAGTCCAGTGCTCTGCACACAGGAAGCACTCAATAAATATGATTGAATGAATGGAACGATTGTGGACTAAGCACTGTACTTAGTGCACTGCCAAGCGCTCAGTCCAGTGCTCCGCACACAGGAAGTGCTCAATAAATATGACTGAATGAATGGAACCATTGTGGACTAAGTGCTGTACTTAGTCCACTGCCAAGCGCCCAGTCCAATGCTCTGCACACAGGAAGTGCTCAATAAATATGATTGAGAACGGAATGATTGTGGACTAAGCGCTGTACTTAGTCCACTGCCAAGTGCTCAGTCCAGTGCTCCGCACACAGGAAGTGCTCGATAAATATGATGGAATGAACAGAACGATTGTGGACTAAGCGCTGTACTTAGTCCTCTGCCAAGCGCTCAGTCCAGTGCTCTGCACACAGGAAGCGCTCAATAAATACGATGGAATGAATGGAACGATTGCGGACTAATCGCTGTACTTAGTCCACTGCCAAGCGCTCAGTCCAATGCTCCGCACACAGGAAGCGCTCAATAAATATGATTGAATGAACGGAACGATTGTGGACTAAGCGCTGCACTTAGTCCACTGCCAAGCGCTCAGTCCAGTGACGGGAAGCGCTCAATAAATACGACGGATGAACGAACGATTGATGGGTCGGGCTCTTAGGAGAGGGCAGGGTGCCCCTTACCTTGCGAAGGGGCCTGACGTTGCGAGGTAGAACGGGGGGCGTCATGTGCTGGGGTGTGCCGAGGGAGGAGGCCGACCCGCAGCCGCCGCCGTCGTCGTCGTCGTCCGGCGGCCCGTCGAGGCGGTCGTCCACGGGGCCGGCGGGCGAGCTGAGGCCCGCCACGTGCCTCCCTTCCCGCCCGGCGGGCGCGGGCCCCGGCCGGCACCTGAGGCAGGGGTCCGAACAGCCCCCGGCCCGAGGAGCCCCGGCCCTTCGGCCGTCGGCCGCCACGGCGGTGGAGATGAGGTCGGGGCTGGACCCCGCCACCTGCCTCTGAGCGTGGTCGCTCAGCGGGCTGCGCAGGGCCGCCGCCGGCCCGAAGTACCTCAGGTTGTTGGCGCAGCTGGCGATGTCCCGCCCGTGCCCGCCGAGCCGGGGGTAGGAGCCGAAGGAGAAGGGGGCGAGGGGAGGCTCGGGGGGCTGGTGTGGGCCCGGCCGAGGCGAGTCCTCCGGGCCTGGCTGAGCTTTCGAGAAGGCCGCAAAGTCGCCATGGCTGCCCTTGCTGTTCCCTCGGCGGTGGCGCGGCTTGCCGCGGTGGCGGCCCTTCCCGCCCGCGGCCGACGTCTTGGGGCTCCCGGACACCGGGGAGCCCTGGGGACCCGTTTCCACGCTGGGGATGCCTTCGGACCTCAGTAGGTCCGGCCTGCGACGGGAGAAAGGGCAGTCGTTCGTTCAGTCAGTCATTCAATCGTATTTATTCATCATCATCATCATCATCATCAATCGTATTTATTGAGCGCTTACTGTGTGCAGAGCACTGTACCAAATTGGCAACATGTAGAGGCAGTCCCAACAGTGGGCTCACAGTCTAAAAGGGGGAGGCAGAGAACAAAACCAAACATACTAACAAAATAAAATGAATAGAATAGATATTTATTGAGCGCTTACGGTGGGCAGAGCCTGGGAAGTACAAGTTAGCCCACTCTTTTAGACTGGGAGCCCACTCTGTGAGCCCACTGTTGGGTAGGGATTGTCTCTATATGTTGCCAACTTGGACTTCCCAAGCGCTTAGTGCAGTGCTCTGCGCACAGTAAGCGCTCAATAAATGCGATTGATTGATGGATTACAAGTTGGCAACATAAAGAGACGGTCATCATCATCATCATCAATCGTGTTTATTGAGCGCTTACTATGTGCAGAGCACTGTACTAAGCGCTTGGGAAGTATCAATTGGCAACCTATAGAGGCAGTCCCTACCCAACAGTGGGCTCACAGTCTAAAAGGGGTCCCTACCCAACAGTGGGCTCACAGTCTAGAATAATAATAATAGTGATGGCATTTATTAAGCACTTACTATGTGCAAAGCACTGCTCTAAGTGCTGGGGAATTTACAAGGTGAGCAGGCTGTCCCACGTGGGGCTCACAGTCTTCATCCCCATTTTCCAGATGAGGGAACTGAGGCCCACAGAAGTGAAGTGACTTGCCCAAAGTCACCCAGCTGACAAGTGGCGGAGCTGGGATTTGAACCCATGACCTCTGACTCCAAAGCCCGGGCTCTTTCCACTGAACCACGCTGCTGACAGTCGTTTATTCATTCAGTCACTCAATCGTATTCATTCATTCATTCAATCGTATTTATTGAGCGCTTACGGTGTGCAGAGCACCGCACTAAGCACCTGGGAGGTACAAGGTGGCAACATAGAGAGACGGTCCCTACTCAACAGTGGGCTCACAGTCTAGAATAATAATAATAATAATAATAGTGATGGCATTTATTAAGCACCTACTATGTGCAAAGCACTGTTCTAAACGCTGGGGAATTTACAAGGTGATCAGGTTGTCCCACGTGGGGCTCACAGTCTGCATCCCCATTTTCCAGATGAGGGAACTGAGGCCCAGAGAAGTGAAGTGACTTGCCCAAAGTCGCACAGCTGACCAGTGGCAGAGCCAGGATTTGAACCGATGACCTCTGACTTCAAAGCCCAGGCTCATTCCACTGAGCCACGCTGCTTCCCTAGAAGACTTCGGTATTCCTTCCCAAGTGCTTAGTACAGTGCTCTGCACACAGTAAGCGCTCAATAAATACAGTTGAATGAATGAATGAATGATGATGGCATGTGTTAAGTGCTTACTATGTGCAAAGCACTGTTCTAAGCACTGGGATAGGTACAAGGTGATCAGATGTCCCACGGGGGGCTCACAGTCTTCATCCCCATTTTCCAGATGAGGGAACTGAGGCCCAGAGAAGTGAAGTGACTTGCCCAAAGTCACCCAGCTGACGTGGCGGAGCCGGGATTTGAACTCATGACCTCTGACTCTAAAGCCCGGGCTCTTTCCACTGAGCCAGGCTGCTGACAGTCGTTCATTCATTCAGTCACTCAATCGTATTTATTCATTCATTCAATCGTATTTATTGAGCGCTTACTGTGTGCAGAGCACTGTACTAAGTGCTTAGGAAGTACAAGTTGGCAACATAGAGAGACGGTCCCTACCCAACAGTGGGTTCACAGTCTGGAAGACTTCAGTATTCCTTCCCAAGCGCTTAGTACAGTGCTCTGCACACAGCAAGCGTTCAATAAATACAATTGAATGAATGAATGAATGAATGCTGATGGCATTTGTTAAGCGCTTACTATGTGCAAAGCACTGTTCTAAGCGCTGGGGAGGTTACAAGGTGATCAGGTTGTCCCATGGGCGGGCTCACAGTCTTAATCCCCATTTTACAGATGAGGGAACTGAGGCCCAGAGAAGTGAAGTGACTTGCCCAAAGTCACACAGCTGACAATTGGCGGAGCCAATTGAGCGCTTTATTGAGCGCTTACTTGTGCCGAGCATTGGACTGAGCATTAGGGAGAGTCCAATATAATAATAATAATAATGGTTTTTGTTCAGTGCTTATTCTGTGCCAGGCACTGTACTAAGCGCTGGGGTGGACACAAACAAATTGGGTTGGACACAGTCCGGTTCCCACAAGGGGCTCACAGTCTTTATCCCCATTTTACAGATGAAGCAACTGAGGCCCGGAGAAGTGAAGTGACTTTCATTCAATCGTATTTATCGAGCACTTACTGTGTGCAGAGCACTGGGCTGAGGGCTTGGAGAGTCCAATATAATAATAGTAATAATAATGATGAGGGTATTTGTTACATATCTATTCTATTTATTTATTCTATTTATTCTATTTATTTTATTTTGTTAGTATGTTTGTTTTTTTTTTCTCTGTCTCCCCCTTTTAGACTGTGAGCCCAATGTTGGGTAGGGACTGTCTCTATATGTTGCCAATTTGTACTTCCCAAGCACTTAGTACAGTGCTCTGCACATAGTAAGCGCTCAATAAATATGATTGATTGATTGATTAAGCACTTATTATCTGCTAGGCACTGTAGTAAGTGCTGGGGTGGATGCAAGCAAATCGAGTTGGACACAGTCCCTGTCCCACGTGGGGCTCACAGTCTCAATCTCCATTTTACGGGTGAGAGAACTGAGGCCCGGAGAAGTGAAGTGACTCCCCCAAGGTCACACAGCAGACAAGTTGCTGAATTGTACCTCCCAAGCGCTTAGTACAGTGCTCCGCACACAGTAAGCGCTCAATAAATACGATCGAATGAATGAACGAATGCATGAAAGTGGCGGAAGCGGGATTAGAACCCATGACCTCCTGTCTCCCAGACTCGTGCTCTATCCGCTAGACCATGCCCACAATAAACTTACCGTCTAAAGGATATTCAGAGATTGGGCATGTGGGCAAATTATAGGACAATGTGATAGATGAATCATGGGAAGCCATCGGCTCAGACCCGACGGACAATCGTCATCCCCGCCTTCGAAGCCTTACTGAAGGCCCGTCTCCTTCAGGAAGCCTTCCCTCCTTTCCTCCTCTCCCACTTCCATCTGCTTCGCCCTGATTTCCTCCCTTTATTCACCCTCCACCCCACCCTCAGCCCCACGTATCCATAATTTATTTATTTATATTAATGTCTATCTCTCCCTCCAGACTGTAAGTTCGTTGTGGGCAAGGAATGTGTCTGTAATATGGCGTTCTCCCTATAATAATTACTATAGCTTATATTATATATTAGATTACATTACTGCATTATATCATATTATTATATTATATTACATTACATTACATTATATTATATTATATTATATTATATTATATTATGTTATATTATATTATATTATATCATATTATCACATTATATTATATTATATTATATATATATTATATTATATTACATTATATTATCACATTATATTATATTATATTATATATTATATTGTATATATTATATTATATTATATTATATTATATTATATTATATTATATTATTATATTATATTATATTATCTTTTATATTATATTATATTGTATTGTATATTATATTATTATGTTATGTTATGTTATATCATATCGTATATTATATTACATTAATTATATTATATTAATTATATTATATTATCATATTATATCATATTATATTATATATTATGTTATGTGACGTTATGTTATATCACATTATCACTATTGAACTATTGAATGAATGAATGGGAGAGTACAAGAACAATATGACAGGGATGGTAGATAGAGAAGCAGCGTGGCTCAGTGGAAAGAATCCGGGCTTGGGAGTCAGAGGACTTGGGTTCAAATCCTGCCTCCACCACTAATCAGCTGTGTGACTTTGGGACAGTCACTTCACTTCTCTGTGCCTCAGTTCCCTCATCTGTAAAATGGGGATGAAGACTATGAGCCCCCTGTGGGACAACCTGATCGCCTTGTAACCGCCCCAGCGCTTAGAACAGTGCTCTGCACATAGTAAGCGCTTAATAAATGCCATCATTATTATTATTATCTCAGAGCAATGGCTGGTCATCATGGCCTGCAGTGTAATCTATGCTAAGGAGCAGTGTGGCCTCGTGGTTAGAGCCCGGGCCTGGGAGCCAGAGGACCTGGGTTTTAATCACGGCTCCACTACTGGCCCGCTGTGTGACCCTGGACAAGTCACTTGACTTCTCAGTGTCTCAGTTCCCTCATCTGCAAAATGGGGATGAAGACTGTGAGCCCCACATGGGACTCCCTCCTTCCTCTCCCCCTCCCCCTCCCCCCCGCCCTACCTCCTTCCCCTCCCCACAGCACCTGTATATATGTTTGTACAGTTTTATCACTCTATTTATTTTACCTGTACATATTTAGTATTCTATTTATTTTCTTATGATGTGCGTCTAGCTTTACTTCTATTTATTCTGATGGCTTGACACCCGTCCACATGTTTTGTTTTGTTGTCTGTCTCCCCCTTCTAGACTGTGAGCCCGTTGTTGGGTAGGGACCGTCTCTATATGTTGCCAATGTGTACTTCCCAAGCGCTTAGTACAGTGCTCTGCACACAGTAAGCACTCAAAAAATGCGATTGAATGAATGACAGGGACTGCGTCCAATCGGATTTGCTTGTATCTATCCCAGAGCTTAGTACGGTCCCTGACATATCATCATCATCAATCGTATTTATTGAGCGCTTACTATGTGCAGAGCACTGTACTAAGCGCTTGAGCACTGTACTAAGCGCTTGAGCACTTACATATAGTAAGCATTTAACAAATACCACACATTAAATCAATCATTACGATTACTATTATTATATTTATATACCTGAATAATAATTATGGTATTT